>NC_141699.1:567842514-572642514 GCF_964263255.1 Lissotriton vulgaris
ATATATATATATATATATATGTATGTGTATATATATGTGTGTATATATATATGTATATATATTTGTATATATATTATGTATATGTATATGTATATGTGTATATATGTATATATGTATATGTATATATATATGTATATATATATGTGTATATATGTATATATGTATATATGTATATGTATATATGTATATGTATATATATGTATATGTATATATATGTATATATATATATATATATTCAAAAAAATATATATATCTGGGCGGAGCCTAACCACACATCTGATCTGATTGGCTGTCAGCACTTCATCCAAGAAGTGTTGGCAGCCATCTTGGGACCAATATACATGATAGCACCTCATTAAAAAGCATTGTAGTTAATAGAGGGTTTTAGGACTTTAGTTACATTATAAATCATTTGTTGATGGTACCATACTCGTTTTAGGAATTGTGGTGGGTTCTAAGGTGATTTTACCATGTGAAAAAACCTTCTGCTGTGATATCATGAATATTGTTTGAAAGAAAACTAATATCTCATGATTTTCCCACAGTGGTTTGGAAGGGGATCTATAAGCTAAACTGAAAGCATATTTTCTGTAAATTCACATTATCTTTCTCAGTCATGTGAAAATGAAGTCTGACATTCTCAGTAAAACATGTACATCCAACAAGGACAGAGACTGTCAGTTGATTCCTTTGTGTTCTACTGCAGCCTCCTAGAGTGTTCTAAAGAACAACTAGAGCGCTAACAGTCCTACTTATTACAAAGGTATGGCACACCTGAAGCCATCTTGATTGGAATAAAGTGGTAACTCTTAAAACATTTAATTTAAAAAGAAACAACATGAAGGGGTATATTTTGCCATAGAAAGTATGATTAGTGCTGCAGAATGAAAAATTAGGGCACATTTTGAGTGACTTCTCAAATCCTTTTCTATTTCATTAAAACATTCTGACATGCAGTCTCCCAAAATGGCCACCAGAGACAAAAGAGCCCAAATGTAGCCCAAATATCACCCAGATGTAGCCCAAGTATAGCCCAATGACAGAATGTCCCAGAGTGTTCTAAAGAACAACTAGAGCGCTAACAGTCCTACTTATTACAAAGGTATGGCACACCTGAAGCCATCTTGATTGGAATAAAGTGGTAACTCTTAAAACATTTAATTTAAAAAGAAACAACATGAGGGGGTATATTTTGCCATAGAAAGTATGATTAGTGCTGCAGAATGAAAAATTAGGGCACATTTTGAGTGACTTCTCAAATCCTTTTCTATTTCATTAAAACATTCTGACATGCAGTCTCCCAAAATGGCCACCAGAGACAAAAGAGCCCAAATGTAGCCCAAATATCACCCAGATGTAGCCCAAGTATAGCCCAATGACAGAATGTCCCAGAGTGTTCTAAAGAACAACTAGAGCGCTAACAGTCCTACTTATTACAAAGGTATAGCACACCTGGAGCCATCGTGATGGGAATAAAGTGGTAACTCTTAAGACATTTAATTTAAAAAGGAACAAAATGAGGGGGTATATTATGCAATAGAAGGTATTATTAGTGCTGCAGAAAGAAAAATTAGGGCACATTTTGAGTGACTTTTCAAATCCTCTTCTATTTCATTAAAAGATTCTGACATGCAGTCTCCCAAAATGGCCACCAGAGACAAAAGAGCCCAAATGTAGCCCAAATATCACCCAGATGTAGCCCAAGTATAGCCCAATGACAGAATGTCCCAGAGTGTTCTAAAGAACAACTAGAGCGCTAACAGTCCTACTTATTACAAAGGTATGGCACACCTGAAGCCATCTTGATTGGAATAAAGTGGTAACTCTTAAAACATTTAATTTAAAAAGGAACAAAATGAGGGGGTATATTTTGCCATATGAATTATGATTAGTGCTGCAGAAAGAAAAATTAGGGCACATTTTGAGTGACTTCTCAAACCCTCTTCAATTTCATTAAAAAATTCTGACATAGTCTCGCAAGATGGCCACCAGAGACAAAAGAGCCTAAATGTAGCCCAAATATCACCCAGATGTACCCCAAGTATAGCCCAATGACAGAATGTCCCAGAGTGTTCTAAAGAACAACTAGAGCGCTAACAGTCTTACTTATGACAAAAGTATGGCACACCAGAAGCCATCTTGATTGGAATGAAGTGGTAAGTCTGAAAACACTCAATTTAAAAAGGAACAACATGAGGGGGTTAATTTTGCCATAGAAAGTATGATTAGTGCTTCAGAAAGAAAAATTAGGGATCATTTTGAGTGACTTCTCAAATCCTCTTCTATTTCATTAAAAAAATTCTGACATGCAGACTGAAACATGCACTTTGAATACCAGCAGCAGACGTCCCTGGTGAGCAGTAGCTTTACTACAGTGATCTAATGTGCAACTAGAGTGCTAACATTCAGAATTTATGGCAAATGTGTGACACATCTGAATGCCTTCTTGATGGAACCAAAGTAAACAAGCATTGAAAATGCAATAGATCTCGCCCTCATTTAAGTTAAAGCCATTCTGTTTGTAATGAGGTGGCTTTTTAGCTTTGCTTTTATTAGTGTTTTTTCAACTTTCATGTAAATAACGCACCGTTTTCACCAAATCGACTTTGCCCAAGCACACCCTTTCCTTCGGCCAACAAATCCCAAAAATTCGGCACACCTGCCGATCCACTCTCCCTACAGCTCACCCAAGCCCCGTCCCTCTAGCGCAACTGGAACATCCCAAATTCACCTTCTCCATGCGCACCAAAAACTCCCATTGAATAACATGACAATTCGCTACTCCGCACAAAAATTGCTCTTTAAAGCACTTCCACTGCTCTGATCCGCTTCAAACTTGGCTGGACACTAGTTCCAGCGATTCCCTAACATCTCACCAAAAATCAGCTCAATCCATCCACTGGAACGGGGACGAATTTCAACCCGAATACGCGCCCCCCGCAAACACAAAAAAAAGCCATAAAACGGCCAAATCTCGACCAAAAACCGCCAAAATCCCTCAAAACCTTGCCAACACCAATACGCACGAAACTGAACCGGCCCCTCAGCCCTAGGCTCCGGGAACCCTACTTAATTGACCCAAAAGCCCTAAAAAAGCAACATAATACACACGAAAACGCCCTAACAACCCTAAAATGCATATAAGTATATGTATGCATGCATTTATGTTTGTATTTATATGTAGATATACAGATGATATATGTTTATATATGTATGTATATATATATATTCACTGAAAAAACCATAGGCTATAGACCATATATAGTTAGGAATTAGCATTTACAAAACCTTGAAAATTCACTGAAAAAACCGTAGGTTATAGACCATATATAGTTAGGAATTAGCATTTACAAAACCTTGAAAATTCACTGAAAAAACCATAGGTTATAGACCATATATAGTTAGGAATTCGCATTTACAAAACCTTATTTTACTCACACAAAACCATTGAAATTCCATATATAGTTAGTTGCACTAACTATATATCGCGCACCCGCAATCCACTGCTGATGATGTCACATATTACATCATTCATGACATGGTCAGTGACATCACTGATGACATCACTGATGACATCTCAAATGACATCACTGATGACATCACTGATGACAACATCCAGTGACTGTATGTTTCTGTAAAGTTAAAATATGTCTTACATATTGAAGAATGAGTGGATGTATAAGTGTCTGGATGAAGGATTTAGTAGGTGCATGACTGACTGTATGAGTGAGTGATTAAATGTGTCTCACTGAGTGCATGGGTTAGTGACTAAACTGTCTTAATTTGTGCATCATTATGTCTGTTGTTCTGTAAACTGTTGCATGTGTTGATAAGTAGCTATATGAGTAACTATATGGGTTATTGATTGGTTGCCCAAGTATTTGTATGGGATACTGAGTGTGTGTGTGGGTGGCTGGGAGGTGTATGACTCTGTGCATAGATGTGTGAGCAGTTGATTCACTAGATGTATGGTTTCAAAAGTGCATGTGGAAACAGCTGTATGGGCGGTTGACTGTGTGCATGAGTGTATTGGTGAGTGAATGGATATCTCAGTGCTACATGTCAAAGGAAGTACATATGTAAAACACAGTACATGTGAGAGTTGACATATATAAATAACTGTGCATAAGAGCCAGTGAATGTGTGAGTGGCTGTATGGATCATTGTGAACTTGTATCAGGGATTGTATAAGAGAGTTAATATGTGTTAGTATATGTTTGAATAAGTAAAGTTTGTATAACTGTATAGTTGAGGAAATGGAGGTGTGATTGATTCTTTGATTGACTGACTAGGTGTGTGAGTAACTCCATGGATGAGTGACAGTCTGTGAGTGTCTGTTTACACTGATTGTATCTAAGGTTATATTAGAGTCTGAAGAGGTTCATCGTATTATCACATGAATGATATCATCAGTGATGTGATCAGTAATGTCAAATGAGATGTCATCAGTGATGTCATCAGTGATGTCATTTGAGATGTCATCAGTGATGTCATTTGAGATGTCATCAGTGATGTCATCAGTGATGTCACTGACCATGTCATGAATGATGTAATATTTACTCAAAATCCACTGGAGCACATATATTGAGACCTAGCAAAGGCACATCAGGCTAACAGTCCCTACAATTTTGCCAAGTTTCGTGCAAATCCATTCAGTCGTTCGAGCTAAAAGTGAGGCCAACCGCCCTATGGAAATTAACATGGGAAAAATGCGTTTTGGGACCCCCCTTTTTTCTCGGCCCCCCCTTGATGAAACCCCCCCAAATTGTCAGGGGCTGCTCAGAAACAAAATGTTCCATTTTCCTGAAAATTTCAGCCAATTCCGTCCACAAACGCCAAAGTTATTAGACATAGAATTTTCAAAAATCCCATAGAGAAAAAATCCTAACTATATATACCTACTGGCGACCGCCAGTAGGTAATATATATATATATATATATATATATATATATATATATTTTTTTTTTTTAAGAAACCATCCTCCTCAACAAAATCAAAGAGGAGGACGAGGCGGGGGAAGAGGCACAAGGGGAGGTTCACAAAACGCCACCACCCCGATGGTGACACGGAGTGCTTCCAATCGCAGAAGAAAGTAATTACCAAAGAAGACAACAATGTCATTAACCTATCTAAAAGGATTTTGACTGGATGAGATCAACGTATTGAAAAAAGGTTTAAGTTTCTGCCCGACCAGCGAGTTCAACCTCGTGGACGCCAAAATTGACTTGTTCAAGTACATCAGGAAGTTAAAGTTCAAAAAAATCTTCCTGCAAATCCCTGAAAAAGCAACTCCAGATAATTCTGAAAAAGCAGTTGTAGCAGATGAAGATGATCTCTTGGAAGTCTTGCTTACATCAACACAAGATTTACAAAATCTAGAACAAGAAACAACTAGAGAGACTGAACCTTTTCCGGAACAAGCCAGAGATCCGAGCAACCTTAAACACAAATCAAGAAAACTACCGAACACACCCCATGATGCAATCAATGTGTTTAGTGAAGCAGTTACAGCTGATTTGGAAAAGATGGCAAATAATAAAATGGACATGAAGTCTTCTAACATCTCTAGGAGGGAATGGGCAGCAATAAAATCCTTGCGAGATGACAAGACAATTGAGATTAAGCCCTCAGATAAGGGCGGGAACATCGTCATCTTTAGTAAGGAACATTACGAATAGGAGGCACATAGACAATTGAGAGATAAAGAGTGCTATGTCACAGTTAAAAGAGAGGAATATGTTAAAAGCACCATTGCCTATGAAAATCTATTAAAGCAATGGAAAGATGGTATGATCAGCTCAGATGAATTAGTTTTTTTACACTGTGATTCCCCCATGCTGCCCACCTTCTATCATTTGCCTAAAATCCATAAAAATGCCAAAAGACCACCAGGGAGGCCGATTGTCTCGGCAATTGGCAGCCTCCTGGAAAATACATCACGCTTCATAGACATTTTCTTAGCACCTATTGTTAAGGACCTGCCCTCTTATGTAAGAGATACACAGGACTTTCTTCGCATCATGGACAATGTCTCCTGGGAAAAAGACATGCTATTAATAACTATGGATGTCGTTAATCTATATACATGCATAGATCACGAACAAGGACTGTGCGCTACAAAGTGGTTTTTGGAGAAAAAGCAACCGAAATACCGAGCACACAGTGAGATGATTCTATGCATGATGAGATTCTGTTTGTTTAACAACTATTTCCTGTTTGCAGGCCAACTGTATAAGCAGATCAGAGGGACCTCAATGGGCTCGTGCTTCTCCCCCAGCTACGCGAATCTTTTCGTGGGCTGGTGGGAGAAGCACGAGGCATGGGGAGGCAGTAATGAAAAATGGAGTGAAAGAATATTGATGTGGACCAGATACATCGACGATCTGTTTATTGTCTGGAGGGGAGACAGAGCCTCGGCTGAGGAGTACGTCTCAACTCTAAACAATAATGACCTGAATCTAAAGTTCACCAGCACCATAAGTGACCAAAGTGTTTGTTACCTTGACCTAGAGGTTTTTGTGGAAAATGACCATCTCCACACCAGGCTTTATAGAAAGCCAACGGCTGGTAATGCCGTATTACATGCGGCCAGCCACCACCCTAGAAGTCTGGTAAGGAATGTACCTTACGGTGAATACCTTAGACTCAAAAGGAACTGCTCTGAAACTGAGGATTTTAGAAAAGATCAGGAAGAAGCTAGTGAGAGGTTCCAAGCGAGGGGATACTCCCGGAACATCCTAGAACAAGCTAATGCCAAAGCAGAAACTGTTGACAGGAGGGATCTTCTGTTGGTTAAGGAGTCAAGGAAAGACAATGATCAGGTCAGAATGATAACGACTTTTAATAGCAAATCTGGAGAACTGGTCCAGTCCTTTAAGAAAAACTGGCACATATTACATACTGACAACATCTTGAAAAAGTCACTACCAGATAGACCTATGGTGACATATAGGAGATGCCAGTCTCTTTCGGACCATCTAGTCCATAGCCATTACTCCCCTGAGAAAGCTAATCAGACTTCCAACAAAATAGTTGGCTTTTTCCTTGTCTACGTTGCAAGGCCTGTAAATTCAGTAAGAAGGTCAAGGAGTATCCTTGCAGATCAGGTGAGGACAGACCCAACAGAAAGATTACAAAGCATCTGGACTGCAATTCAGAGTATACAGTCTACTGTCTGGTCTGCCCCTGTAACAAACGATACATAGGAAGTACCATAAAACCAGCAAAAATGAGAATCTTAGAACACATGAGGGCTATCGTGAATAATGACGAAACTTATCCGATAGCCCGTCATTTTGCAGAACAACATCAAAGCAACAGAGATTTACTCATTTGCTATTGTATAGACCAGGTTCCAAAAACAGAATGAGGGGGGAATAGAGAAAGAGCCCTCCGTATATTGGAATCGAGGTATATCCTGGACCTCAAGACGATGACACCATGGGGTCTTAACAATGATGCCGAAATGTGGGTACACCTATGATTAATTCCTGATCTGTTAAACCATCCAATCTGTCAGAACATCAAGACATGACTCCTTGGCCCAATGTAAATAGAAACTGACTGTAGCCTTGTAAATACGTATTCCCTCCCTTTACGCCGTGGTGATTAGATACAAAATAACAACAGTGATACCAGGAAATCATGTTTGCTAGGTGTGGCAAATCATAAGCCCATACAGGGCTCAATTACAACCAACCAGCCATGCTTAAAATTGGCCCTAACATATGTACATACATAGTGTAGATTTGTATATAGCGGGCATTGGGTTGAAGAATTTACCATCTGTATATATTGGATTTGCACACAGTAATGGCTTGTATACAATTGGGGATACACCCCTACATAACATCTTATACGCCTGTAAATTTGTAAATAGCATCGCTTGGTATCACAAATGTAAAAATTGTTTATGTGCTAGTCATAATAATTTTTGGTCAAATGTCAAACTTTGTTTTATATTTTTGCACTGAGCACTTTATTTGTCGCCATTTTTTAACAGTAGTAGAAACCTTGTATAAACACACTACAAGATGGCCGCCACAAAATTGATTTTGTACCATCTTCTATGTCTATGAACCAGAAAGGGCGGACTGTTTAAAATGGCGAATTTGTTTGTACACTGACGACACTGACGAAGCCTTGAGCGAAACGAGTCTGTCGGGGGTGCTGGGGGGTTTGGAAATAAAATAATTAACAAGATCACGACATCGGAGTGCTGGCCGTTTCTTTCCTGACACCATTGTTTGGGAGGGTGTGACGATATATGTATATATGTGTATGTGAGTGTATATATATGTATATATGTGTAAGTGTGTATATATATGTGTATGTGTGTGTATATATATATATATATATATATATATATATATGTGTGTGTATATGTATGTGTGTGTGTATATATATGTGATCAAGGCCTGTGAGAGGCCGAAACGTTATGCTGCCGTTTGTTGCTGAAATAAACTAACAACTCACGGAATACCTGGTCCTGCTGTTTTCTTTAAGGTAGCGTGGCTGATCGTTGCTCCGAGTACCTTGCTGAGGACCCGTTTGGATATATATATATATGTGTGTCTATGTGTATATATGGTTATGGGGAGAACGTGCATATTGCAGCCACCGCTAAGAGTCAAGTTGGCCGGACAGGAAGGAGCGGGACTTACCTTGCCGCCATTGTTGCCACTGCCACCCACAGCGCCACAGACGCAGCCGCGCTGGGACCACATTACCCAGCAGCCCCAGCGGTGCGGCGTAATTCACGTTGCATCATCGCGCCAGAAGGCGCATTTAAACTGGGCAGCCCTCCGCGTCGCGGGACGAGCCGGGCGAAGCCCGGGCCAAGGGCGGGCCCATTTAAGCCTGTTCAAGAACGGATAGGGACGGGCTACCCCCTAACATCCGTTCCAACCACCCAAGGTTAGTGATTCATAAGAGTATTGTTGTGATATATCCTGTTAGTTAAGAGTGTAAAGTAGTGACTCCTCCCTAGCAAGTATGGCTACCTCACCGAATGCAGGTATAAACTGCAGGAAGTCCACTGGAGGTACATTACTGGGGACACTGGATAATTTTCTTATCAGGGTATCGACAGTCTTGGCCAAGGATATTGAACTCACAGAAGGAGACTATACCTGGACACAACCGTTGATGAAATCTTCTCTGGGAAATCTGGCAAGGGCAGGATCGCCATTATATCAACAGGCTGATTCCTAGGGTACACTTCCTCCTTCAGGGGTGGAGGAGAGAAGTTTATCACCACGACCAGTGATTATCCAGGAAACAAGTGCGAACTCCCTCAGGGGTATGGACTCTCAGAGTGTTGCAAGAAGAGTCCCTTCCCCTAACATTAAAACTCGATCAGTTTGCTATGCAAAATCTGGATTTGCTCAGCAGGAGGGGTGGGCACTAGCAAAAAGAAAATACCCTGGGGCACCAATGCAAGCTGGGGGGGAGGAAAGCAAAAATCACCAAAAAAGTTGCATCCACTGAGGATCCTGTGGTTACGTCACTTATTAGCCCTACTCGAACTGTATCGCTTGCCAAAGAAAGGCACAGTGGCCACCAAGCATCTGTGGAGGAGGAAACATACTTTGACTTGGCTCCATTGTTTTGAAAAAGACTGGAGGGCACTTTCAAGAAGATCTGCCATCCAATATATGAACGGCTGGATCTATTGAAAATAGACTGGTGTGCCTCGAACTTTAGCTTTCATCGGTCCAGAAGCAGGTGGGATCCCGGACCAGTGTACCAATTGACCCGCAGAAAACCACTATAGCTCAAAGTTCAACTGAATCTAGTATTGTTGATGCTGTAATGGGGGGGGGGGGGGTGGGGGATAGTTTTACTCAGTCAGCCACCATGGTGTCTACCGCAGTTCTCCCGCCTTCTACTTTGGTAGAGGCAGGGAATATAGCTCTGAGTAATAGGACGCACCAGGTAGCTGGGAGTAGACCGGCCACACAGCAAAAATTGTCCTCGATGCCTATGGCACACAGTGTAGCCACCTTACCTAATACTGATCTCAGCCTGAATCAGCCCTCTTTGTGGTAGTCTTGGCGGGGGTTCCATCATTGGCCCAGGAGAAGCTTGAGTCATATGGTGATCATAAAAATAAGTGCACCTTCTAGCTTAATAAGTATCGACCACTGCCGATCAATATATATGCAGAAATTTTGTTTGCCAGGAGGGTGAATTGGTTAGGAAGGAGTCGTAAGTCGATGATGGGGGATTGTCATTATTAATTTCAGAGACTGGAGGTGTGTTAATCACATCTGTAACTGGCCTTAAAACAACCGGTCCACTGGGATACAAGCACTCCCCCTATCTTATTTTTATGGCCCCCCGTTTCCATTGAGAGGGATACTTTTTCACTGGGAGAGGCACTTAATCCTTGTCCCTTGGGGAACATAAGGCTGTTCAATAGTTTTGAGGCTTTGTCGGGGCTGGGGGATTGCGATTGATGGCATGTATCCCAAAGTCCCGTCTGGAATAGTATAATCTCAGGAAATGGGGAAGATGTAGAAAGGAGGGCTGGGCAAGGTACCGCCCAAGGAAGTAGGTATGAAGAGAATGGTGGCAGTAGACAAAACACCACATGTCTAGGTAACATAGAGGTGGCTAAAAGAGTGTTTATTAGCAAAGCAGAATATTATATACCAAGCCCGTAGTGTATCTCCCGTGTCAAAAGACTTTGCTTTTAGATCAGAGGGGTCAGTATGCCAGACATTCTTTATTTCATGGAATGTGGCAGGTTTGGGGTCTAAACTTAACTCACCCGCCTGGATGGAATTCATCCACAAATTTGATATTTGTCTTTTACAGGAGACTTGGGCGGTTGAACCTGTGTTTAAAGTGGGTTACTTGAATTTTTTTGTCCCTGCTATCAAAAAACAACTAGGTCGCCCTATGGGTGGATTAGTGGTATGGGTTAGGCAGAGCCTTAAGTGTTATACCCAACTACTCCCTGTGACAAGTAATGATATTCTTGCTGTTAGGTTTAGCTTTCCATCGAACTTAAAAATCGATATTTTAATGTTTATGCCAGGGGCCTACCAGGTGGTAGGAAATCCAATGTCGTATCCGCTCTGGAAACATTGCTTCAGGACACCCCCACTAATGTATTGCCATTAATAGCTGGAGATTTTAATACCACTTTCGAGCCACTTGGTCTCGATGACATGCACTTAAGAGGATGAGAATTGTAGGTGGGGAGTCACTCAACTGGATGGGCGCCACCTAAAGTGGTGTCAGTTTGTAGAGCACCAGAATATTATGACTGAGATTGAGTTAGGTTTGGAAGGTGTGCTAGCAACCATGGAGGAGGTTATAACGCATGGATCCTTGTATAAACCATTTATGGATGCCCATGATGATTTTTTCACCAAACTGAAAACTTACTTCTGTAAACCTAGTCAAGGTAACAGAGCCCAAACTCAAAGTGGAGAATTGGTATGATGGCTCATGCCGTCAAGCCAGGGGGGAGCTTGGCCAAGCATTAAAAACTAAAGATTTTAGCGAAATAAAGGTGGCTCGAGCAAATTATAGGCATAAACAGTTCATTGCTAAAAAAGCATGGGAAGAGAGCAGGTGGCAGGAACTTAAAGCTGCATGCGAGTCTAAGAATCCAAACATTTTTTGGAATCTTTTCAAATGGGACAGGGGTGGGCATCGGGAGAGCCCTCAAAATAATGTTGCTCAAAGCACGTGGGTAGATTACTTTAAGCCTCAATATGCTAGTATTGAAGCTGACAATAGTGAGGGGACTTACGTCCATATTTTTTACAATGATGCCGCCTTCACTGTAAGAGAAGTAGATGGGGCGCTAGATTTAGTGACTGAGGGACACGTCCCAGGTATGGATTGTGTCCCCGCCGATCTATTCCTTAATGATAAAAATAGATGCCGGCTTTATATCATGTACCTAGCAAATGCCATAGCGCAAGGGATGGAAATTCCACATTCGTGGAAAGGTGCTGAGATAGTGCCGGTTTATAAAAAAGGGGATAAGTCGTCAGCAGGTAATTATAGGCCTATCAGCCTGATCGACTCCATCCAAAAAATCATGGGTCGGCTGGTTTTGGGGAAAATCCAGACCTGGATGGATGATAACATCTTGAGCCATCTCCAGGCTGGCTTTAGACCTAAGACCAGAACTATAGATCAGGTATTTCGGTTTATTATCTTATACTGGCGCACTGTGGTTTTCGAGAAAGGTACCCTATATGCCGTCTTTGTTGATCTAAGGGCGGCTTTTGACCTGGTTCCCCGTAACAAATTGTGGCGAGTCCTGGAGGAGCTTAGGATGGCCCCTGAGTTGTTGAGTCTGATTGTTTGCTTACATGAGGACAAATTCGCTCGGGTTCGGTGGGGACGCTAGGGAGAGGTTGCAGAACCCTTCCCTGTTGATCGGGGAGTGAGGCAAAGTTACGTTATGGCGCCTACCTTGTTCTCGCTCTTTGTGAACAGGGTGTTGGACTTCCTCTCCTTGGTCCCGACCGATGCCCCTGGGATGTCTGGTGAGCGTGTCCGATCCTCATGTTCGCGGACGACACCCTTATAATCTCAAAAACGCCAAGTGGGCTTCAATGTGCCCTTAGGCGCTTAGAAGTTTTTTGCTCGGACCGGGGCCTTGAAATAAATACAGCGAAAACAAAGTTTATGGTCCTTACTGACCGAAAGCCTCTTGGGTCTGCTAAACCCTTTAGAGGGAAGATATATTTGAGTAAATCCCCGGTAGAGCGGGTGGACGCCTTTACTTATCTGGACGCCTTTACTTATCTGGGGGTTACCCTCCAGAGAGATCTGGGATGGACTAGCCAATTAGACCTAGCAGTCCTAAAACATCACCAGCAGGCAGGTATTCTTCCCAAAAGGTTTAACTCCCCAGTATCAAAACCCATGAGCCCATTATTAGACATGCATGGAATGAAGGTGCTAGGTTCTGCCCTTTACGGAGCAGAACTTTGGGGGTTTGAAAATCTAAGAAATTTGACGCTAGCGGAAAATGCATTTTTGAGAAAAGCCACTAGCGTTCCGCTAAGTACCCCGCTGACACCGTTAATGTGGGACCTTGGGATAAAACCTGTCCAAGATCTTGCCTCCCTACGTCCGTTACTTTACTGGTGTAGGATATGGACCACAGAAGAATTACAGCATTATGCGGGGGGTCTAAACGAAATAATTGCCAAAGACTCCTCCCACAAAATATACTGGCTGAGGGCCATTGGATCCATGTTATTCAGCCTGGGAATGGGGGAACTTTGGGACGACCCTGAAAATGCCGTATTCCCCTCCAAAAAAATTCTGAAGGCAAAGTATTGGGAGAGGGTTAATCTAAAAGCATGTATAAAGGGTATTTCTTTACATCTAGCAGGTCGTTTTCTGGAATTTAAGGTTCAACCGAAGCTGGAATTATATTGGGATGCCATAGGGAAGCAGTATGACCGTAAACTTGATTTCCAACTTGGAGTAGGCTCCCTTCCAACAAGGTCATTTACAGCAAAATGGGCAGGAGAAAGCGACAATGATAAATACCCTAGGTGCATGGACGAACAAGAGTCTAAGCCATCTTCTCTTTTTTTGTCCCCTTTATGTTGCTCCTAGATCGATATGGGTGAAACCTATTTGTAAACTATTTGGCACCCGCAGACATGAAGAGGCATTAAGAATTCTTTGTACAGACCCTAGCCCCCAAATTGCTATAGCTGTGGCCAAGTTTTTAAAATGGGCATGGGTAATTCGGGCTAAACAATTACGGCAGTGAAATGAGAATGTAATATCTTTCTACCTAATTTAGCTGTAAATATAGGGGATGTATCAGTTAATTGAGCTTTGTGTAACATTACCCTGGACTCTAGAAATTATGAGTTTTATGATTTTTATGAATTTAAGTATTTACGACATTCGACTAAAGTCCATTGTAGTTCAATTAATTACTTTTTAAATATTTATTGTATACATTTTAATGGTATTTTATATATTGGGAAATGTGTATTTTATGTTCTGCTTTTATGACTTAATTGTCGAATAAAGTGTATTACAAGTAAGTGTATTACAAGTAACAAGTGTATATATATATATATATGTGTATGTGTATATATGTATGTGTATATATGTATGTGTATATATATGTGTGTGTGTATGTGTATGTATATATATATATATGTATGTCGAACGGTTTTTACTGTGGCAGTATCCTTTGGCAGCACTTGAACTCATCCTCCGTCACACACTGGGCGCTGAAGAGGCCACACGGCCGAAATGCATACGCCCGCCTGCCTGCCTTAAATCTGCAATAAAGAAGCTTCATGCTGTTCCCCTACTGAGGCCTCTGCCTTTTTCTTTGAAGGAGGGTTCTTTTGGACATTTTCGCACTGCAAGCTAACAGCGTGCTTACAGAGGTCCCTACACTCAAGCTGGCCTGGTCGTTGTTGGCGCAGTTTCTGCCTCGGCAGAAGCATTCGTTTGTTCCGTGGTAACGGAAGGACCAGGCTCACCACTCCATGCAGGAAGCGGGGTCGGAGTCACGGAACTCCGTACTGGGCTTGGCACACTGCTGCACTTGCCGCCGTGGACATCACTCCTGATGGCGGTGGGGGTGTAGTTTGGGGACGCGAGGAGCTGTGTTGTTGTGGAGGGCAGCAAGAATCGATGGGCAGGAGCCGCTCGAGGGATCCACAGTTTCCGCAACTTTGTGGCCAACAACAACAAACTATTACATGTTGGGACTTGCAGTTTGCTCCGCCAGCCGACAGCCAGAGCAGGTGATATCAATCGCCTGTTTGGGGTGGAGCCTATATGAACGGTTTTTACTGTGGCAGTATCCTTTGGCAGCACTTGAACTCATCCTCCGTCACACACTGGGCGCTGAAGAGGCCACACGGCCGAAATGCATACGCCCGCCTGCCTGCCTTAAATCTGCAATAAAGAAGCTTCTTGCTGTTCCCCTACTGAGGCCTCTGCCTTTTTCTTTGAAGGAGGGTTCTTTTGGATATATATATTTATGTGTATATATATATGTGTGTGTATATATATGTGTGTGTATATATATGTGTGTGTGTATGTGTGTGTGTGTGTGTGTGTGTGTGTGTGTGTGTGTGTGTGCGTGTGTGTGTGTATATATATGTGACCAAGAACAACTTGTTGTTCGAAACGCGTTATCTTTTGACCTCTGTGCCTGCCGATTAAAGAACTTCAACGGTGAAACTGTGGGCTTGTCTGAATTCTGTGGATCGGATTGGATTCTCAATTTGCATATATATATATATATATATATATATATATATATATATATATATATATATAATCACAGCTCCGGAAACACCAGCCTGCCGCATCTTCGAGCGGGTGCCTGCATAACGGGGGTGTACCCGTTAATCATATGAAGCTCCAAGTATCCTACAGATATAACCTGTAATAGATTGCAGCACTCACAGGGGTGGTTTCTCCAAGATGTTTATTCGGAAACCCTCAGCACATCAACAAGACTCGTTTCGGCGTATAGCCTTCGTCAATTGTATAACAGTTGGCGTGGTGGCCATTGCACTTATTTCAACATTTCAGAGTTCACTTTCATGGACAACAACATAGGACTAACACCTTAGCGTTAAAGCGCCGCCATATTGTAACGTACATTTTAACAAGCGTTATGTAATGTTATGGAACTAGGTCAAAACATCGTGTCATGTATATACATCATTATTTTACACAATTCGAATCTTATTCCGATATATTTCATCATTGCCCTGAATGGGCATAACCTACAATAAATCGTTCCACAACGTTCTTGTATCTTGTAATCTCGCCCTGAATGGGCTTTTTAGCTGTCCGAAACTAAACTCCACACATTCAAATATATTATTGCGTCCGTTGAGACGTATTCATTTTTTATAATCCATTGACTAATTCATCAAGTCACATAATTACATTCCACAAATTAAATGACATTTGTTTCTGTATTCCATTATCACTGACATTCAATTCATTCTTGGATATACTTCATCACAGTAGAAGACCCCAAATTTCTTATCTAGGAGGATTGAGGCAGCTTCTAACTCCTGTAAGGAGATTTTCACTGTTGTGAGGGAGTTCATTACTCCTAGATCTAACCCTTCTCTAACTGCTCCCTCTGAGTCATGGGCCTGTGACCTCGCAAAATTTTTTACAGACAAGATCAGATTGATCCAGGATTCCTTTCAGGGGAGGCCAGCTGAAGTTCAGCCCAGCAGTGGCGAAGGGATAGTTCCATCTCCCACCTCGGACCCGGCCTTGTGTGTCTTCCCGCCCATCTCCCCTGCCACTTCTCTGGCAGTTTTGACTAACCTTAAATCTGGGTCACCGTAAGACCCTTGTCCTGCCAAATTTTTGGCAAGGATGGCAGAGGTGGTAAACCCGCTGGTCAATCCACTCTTGAACCGCTCCTTGAGGGAGGGGATGGTCCCACAGGCCTGGAAGCAGGCCATGGTGGTCCCCCTCCTCAAAAAGCCGGGCTCCGACTCCGAGGTGTTGGCTAATTATAGGCCTATTTCGCTTCTCCCAGCGTTAGCTAAAATTACAGAAAAGCACGTACATAGCGTGCTTTCCGCTTTTCTGGAGACGAATAATTTGCTGCACCCTTCACAATCTGGCTTTCGGCCCAATGCGAGCACCGAGACTGTGCTCTTAGAAGTGTCTGAGGCCATCAAGGAGGTTCAGGACTCTGGAGGTAGAGCCATGCTTGTCATGCTCGATCTGTCGGCGGCTTTTGACACCGTCCCCCATGAGGGGCTCCTCGCCAGACTTTATAACATCGGTCTGAGGGGGACGGTGTTCAGCTGGTTTACATCTTTTCTAGCGGGCCGTCGACAAACGGTCTGGGTCCCTCCCAGCTCCGCTGAGATGCCACCTTTGGGAGTCGGAGTTCCGCAGGGTTCTGTGTTGAGCCAGACTCTTTTTAACATCTTTATGACCCCTCTGGCAGCACTGGCGGAGTCTTTCGGGGCCCAGATAGTTTCCTACGCCGATGACACCCAGCTTCTCTTCACATGCAGGAAAGGGGAGGACTTCGATGGAGAGAGCATTCGGGTCTGTCTCGGTGCGGTCTTCAATTGGTTTCGGCAGAACAGCCTTAAATGCAACTCCGACAAGTCGGAGGTGCTGTTCTTTGGCTGTACCTTAGACCCGGACTGGCAGGCATGGTGGCCGAACGATATGTTTCCTCCAGCTCAGGCATCCCAGGTGGCAAAAAACCTGGGTGTTAAGATCGATAACAATCTGGCAATGAAATCTCAGATCCTGGGCCTCTCTGGCACATGCTTCGGAATTTTAAAGATGCTGCGAAAGTTCCTCCCTTTGCTCACTGAAGAGCACCGGAAGATCACGGTGCAAGCTCTGATTGGCTCAAGATTAGATTATGCAAACGTTCTCTACTTGGGTCTCCCAGATTATCTTGTGCAGCGGCTTCAGGTTGTGCAGAATTCGGCGGCGCGTGCCATTTTTGGCCTCCGCAGGCGAGATAGAGCGTCTGGCCTGCTACAGTCACTTCACTGGCTGCCTATCCGAAAGCGGATAGTTTTTAAGGCGCTGACGCTGGCCCATAAGGCGCTCTTTGGCTCGGGAGCAAAATACCTTCAGCGCAGGCTCGCCTTCTATCGTCCAACTAGAGCTCTTCGTTCGGAGTCTCTGTCTCTGGCGGTGGTCCCCCGGGTCAGGAAGGCCCGCGTGGGGGGGGGGCGCTCCTTTAGTGTGAGGGCGCCCCAGCTTTGGAATACCTTGCCACTGGCTCTACGAAGCACTTCGAATCTGTTGTCCTTTAGGAAAAATTTAAAAACCTTGCTTTTTACTCTTTAGTTATGTTATTGTGTTGGTCTGAAATTCTTTCTTTTGCTATGTTTCTTTTTCCTTGAGCTGCCAAAACATAGCGCCGGTACACTCCGTTGGAGTAGCCGTGCGCTATAAAAATAAAGTATAACATAACATAACAAAACTCCAGAGGAAACTATATATTGAAAAACTCAGAACATTAGAATCTTAACTGAAATCTCTACCCCAAATGTACGGCCAACTCTTCATGCATATTCAGGCCATTAGGCATTTTACTTTGCAGGTCTATTATGTACCTAGACTCAAGACTCCTGAGCCTCTGTAATCGATCACCCCCTCTCACGCTCACAGGAACACTCTCCAGGCACATGTATGACAACAGGTCCCTGTTGCACCCATGAGCCTTATCAAAGTGTCTTGCTACGGGATAGGATTCATCTACATTCTTGATAGCTCGCATGTGCTCCAATATACGAATTTTGACCGGATGGGTCGTGCTACCAATATGTCTCTTCCCGCACGGACAGGTCAAACAGTAGATGGCATATGGCGTGGTACAGGTCAAAAATGTCTGTATTTTTTCCGGTGTGATTAGGCCTGGAACTTTGTAAGTAAGGGATAGCTTATTAAATTTACACGCTTTGCAGCGTCCGCATGGAAAGAAGCCATTTAATGGTTCTAAAGAAGGTTTGACGGAATGTCCCTCTTGATGACTATGCACTAGGTGGTCCTTCGGAGCTCTAGCTTTGCTGAAAGTGATCAAGGGGTTGGATGGTAGATCAATTTTAATGATGTTGTCTGTTAGAAGGATGTTCCAATTTTTCCGCAAAATCCTTCTAAGTTCCCCTGCATTGTTAGAGAAGGGGGTGATGAATCTAAAAGCACCTCCTTCTGATTCCTTGCTTTTAATTTTAAGCAGTTCTCTCTATCTTGTTCACCTTATTAAGTGCTTGGGTTAATATCCCGTCTTTGTAACCTCTAGCTTTAAACCTAGACAGGCTTTGCTTCGTAGCCTTTTGAAATTCTTGCTCACATGAGTTGTTTCTTTTAAGTCTCAACAGCTCTCCATAAGGGATGCTGTTGACTAGCTTTTTCGGATGGCTCCTCGTAGCATAAAATGACTGATTACTCTTGATGTTACATCTTTATATACGTGTATAAAAAATCCAGATGAGATTAAGGCAGTGAATTATTTTCTGGCCAGGAGACCGATCGAGTTCACATCACATAACAAGATGCTCATGGACATGTTAGTCTTCTGTCTGGAACATAACTTTTTTCATTTCAGAAAACAAATGTTCCGCCAAATACAAGGTGTTGCCATGGGGGCCAGCTTCTTCCCCAGCTATGCATGTTTATTCATGGGCTGGTGGGAGGAGCTGGTCCTTAGGAGGCAACGTGGGGACACATATAAAGACAAGGTGATATTGTGGCTGCGATATATAGACGATCTAATGATTGTATGGAATGGAACTGAGGAGGAGGCAGAGGAGTTCATTGCCAATTTGAATAAGAACAACATGAACTTAAACTTTACATCACATATAAGTAGTGAACAAATCTCATTCCTAGATGTTTTAGTCAAAATTGAGAATTTGAAGATTAGTACTACATTGTTCAGAAAAAAAAAGAAACTTCTGGAAATACATTACTACATGCGACGAGTGCGCATCCAGCACATCTCATACACAGTTTCCCCTATGGGGAGATGCTCAGATTGCGCCGAATATGCAGTAGTGAGGCTGAACTTGTTAAAAACCAACAGGAAAGTAAACTGAGATTAATGGATCGGGGATATAGTGCCAAAACTATTAAAAGCGCAATTTAGAAATCCAGGACGAGGGCCAGGGATGACCTACTGGAAACAGCTAATACATCGCTAAACACTCAACAAAATGTCATCTAGGAAGGAGTCGGCCCAAGACTTATGCTTACTTAAAACCGTCAACACAAATTGTTGCGCAAAATAGTTCAGAATGACTGGCACATAGTTAAAGATGACCCCGTCATTGGTAATTCACGTCCTGAGTATCCTGCCATAACATTTGGAAAGTCTACATCAATGGCAGATATTTTAGTAACAAGCAGCCCTGAATGCAAAAGTAGTACAGACTGGCTTAAGGCAAGGAAGGGGTTTTTCAAATGTATCAGCTGTAAAGCGTGTACATTTGGCATAAATAAAACATCCTATATGACGGCCTTCAGCTCAAAACCCCAATTGATTAAACAACATTTAACTTGCAAAAGCGAATATGTAGTATAAATCTTGGAATGTAGCTGCAATCTCAGATATGTTGGAAGCACAAAACAGCCGGGGCACCAAAGGGTATTACAACACATTAGGGCAATTACCAACAGTGACCCTAGTTACCCGGTAGCCCGTCACTTCAAGGAACATCATGGGGGAAAGACAAGAGATCTAAAATACTATTTGATAGATAGTGTTCCAATCCAAAGAAGAGGCGGTGATGGGGAGGGGATGCTGCGCCTTCTAGAAACTCACTACATATTACTACTAAATAGTAAACAGCCCAATGGGTTAAATATGGATGAAGATTTATATACATATCTAGACTAGCATCCAGCAAAAGAATGAATAAGTGCTTATACCAATCATACCCTACAATGTAAATATCAGTTCCACAAAATAGATCATCAAGAAAGATCAAGAGAAACAAGGTCCGGTCACATTCCATAAGATTTAAAATGGGTTTATGTGTGTGTATAAATGAAGTCTATAAAAATGGTTAATTTACACAATTAGAACTGTGAAATCTTAAGAAATATTATGGATTTTAGACAAAGATGATATTAATTGATACATTTTAAACAATAATTGCAATTGGTTATTTATATTGTCTATTTATATATATAAATACTAGCAGCCCGCCCCAGCGTTGCCCGGGGCAGAAGGGGCTGGGGGCAGCATTTCAGGCTTGCCTGCACTCCCGCCCCGGCGCCCGCCAGCCACGACATTGTCTGTGTCCCGGACAATGTCGTGGCGGGCCGGGGCGGGAGTGCACGCAAGCCTGAAATGCTGCCCCCAGAGCCTAAGCCTTACCTCAGCCGCATTTGTTCAGGGCCAACCTCCCGCACCGGCTCCCTCCCGCCCTGACATTTCCCGTGTGCCAGAGCCTTACCTAAGCCGCCGCTCCTCCCTGCGCTCCTCACTTCACCGCCGCTCCTTCTCGTCATCACGTACGTTGCGGCTAGCGCTACGTCGCGGCCAGCGCATCGTCGCGGCCAGTGCTACTTTCAGGGCACTACTTTTTTTTTTATTATTTACATTTTTACATTTACTTTTTTTTTCTTTCTATAGCCTATGTCCATCTGCACACCCTGAGGATTACAACAATGTATTGGGTGTGTGGATTGGCGCTGTGGTTCCCGAGTTTACCTTGCCAAAAGGTTTGTGTTCTCTCTTTATAATGGTAGTATAGATAGGATAAACTGACTTTAAATTTCCCTATTTAAGACATGAATTGGTTTTTTAAAACATTTTTTAACATAAAGGATGTTTTTAGCTAATTGTGGGAATCATGTTCTTGAACAGGGACAAAATCAATGATTTGTCAATTTGGCCTGCGTTCCTGGTTACTGTGAAAACCACTAGCTGAGATTGAAATAAGACGATTAATTTGTAAAAGATTGTACTATATTATGATAGTATCTATTAATCAGTACTATCCTATATTGGTGAAGAAAACATGATATTTTGTTCTGTATGCACTTTATTATTTATGCACTTTAGCACTTTCTATATATAAGACACCAATAGGGTGAATTATTGGGTTTTCCTTAGTAGAAGCACTGCACAAGAAAATTTGAGAATATACATGTACTTGGGTAATCAGTCAGTGATATTAGTCGTAAATAAATATGGCAGTGGCAAGGTGTACACACCAATGAAAAATACATGTTACACGGAACAATGTTGACAATATGACTGCATTTAAGCAAAGCATTATGAAAGAAAAATGGTATTTTACAGGTATTATTAATTTTATTTTCTTTTATTCAAATGCAGCATACCCAGCCAATTGTATTTTACAATTCGTTGCTGTCAAAGTATTTTACAAATATTATCTACTTTTATATCACAGAAACTACATATTGTATTTTACAGTTATTAAGAAACCAAAATGTTGATGCAATTTGAAAAAGAAAAACAGACCCCAGCACATGTAAATATTTCTTTTATGTTTATCACTGCACTTGCACTTTAAATGGGTGTGTGCTTCACAACTATGTTGTCATGTGATCAAGGCAGGGATCTGCCGAAACGCGTCGTGAGGATTTTGGTGGCGTCTCAAGAAAATAAACTAAATAGCACCAAGTTGGGTCTGCCTAGTCTTCTTGTGCGAATCCGGCTTGAAGTTGCGGTTGGAGCAAGCGCTATTGGAAATATATATATATATATAGACGGAACCCCATGGCTTCAGGCAAGATGTTATTTTATTTTTTGGAACCTTTCAAGCAACGCGTTTCGAGTACCAAGTGCTCTTGATCACACACAAGTGCATGTGTATATATATATTACCTACTGGCGATAGCCAGTAGGTATATATAGTTAGGATTGGCTACCATAGGAAATTCCGAACATTCTATTGGGAATAACTTTGGCGCCGATTGAGTGATCTGCCTGTAATTTTCCTTAAAATGGTCTCGCTGCGCTGCGCTCCTTCCCTGAAATTTTCGGGGGGTTCATGAAGTGGGGGCTGAGAAAAAAGGGGGGTCCTAAAACGTGTTTTCCCCATGTTAATTTCCATAGGACGGTTTGACAAGTCTACAGCCCAAACCGCTGAATGGAATTACGCCAAACTTGGCAAAATTGTAGGGACTGGTACGCAGATGTGCCTTTGCTATGTTTGGTGAAAATTGCTCCAGTGGGTTTTATGAAAATTAGGTTCAAAAACACATATATATCTGAGCTTACGGGTCCGCGTACCGTACGCTCGCGCAGCTTTACCAGCGCGAGCGCGATCCTGATTGGCTGGCAGTCGACTGTCAACATTCCAAACCAGGAAGCGTTGCCAACCATCTTGTTTCTCAGGAGAACTGAGGCACAAGAGAGCCCAAAACAAGAGTGGAAAACACGAAAAAAAGGCAGGGTAGAGACCCCCCAACCCCCTAGCCCTTCTCAGGGGGTCTCAGAAGGACCCCCTAAGGGCAAAAAAAAAAAAATCGCGGGGTACGCGCACGGTACGTGTATAGGCGCGCGTACGTGCACGTACCGTGCGCGTACCCCGCGATTTCATTAAAAAAAATAATAATAATTTTTCCCTGGGGGGGGTCCTTCTGGGACAACCTGAGAAGGGCTTGGGGGTCAGGGAGTCTCTACCTTGCCCCCTTTTTGCGTTTTCCACTCTTGTTTTGTGCTCTCTAGTGCCTCAGTTCTACTGAGAAATGAGATGGCTGCTCAGGTGGTACCAGAAGGATATTAACATATAAAAACGTTATTCGCTAATAGAATTTGCATTTACTAAACCTTTGAAGTTTTTTGAAAAAATATAGGTTTCACGCCAGATATAGTTGGGAATTAGCATTTAAAAAAACCTTGCAAATTCACTGAAGAAACCATAGGTTTCAGGCCATATATAGTTGGGAATTAGCATTTAAAAAACCTTGCAAATTCACTTAAAAAAACCATAGGTTTCAGGCCTTATATAGTTAGGAATTGGCTTTAAAAAAAACTTTGAAATTCACTCCAAATGTGTCATTTGAGATGTCATCAGTGATGTCACTGACCATGTCATGAATGATCTAATATGTGACATCATCAGCAGTGCATTGCGGGTGCGCGAAATATAGTTAGTCCACCTAACTATATAGGAGCAATTTCAATGGTTTTGTATGAGTGAAATGTCCAGCAAACTATAACACCCCTAAAACTTTTTGGAGTGAATTTCAAAGTTTTTTTTAAAGCTAATTCTTAACTATATATATATATATATATATATATATATATATATATATATATATATATATATATATATATTACAATTCAGAGTATGCTTCAAAGCAAGATGCGCACTCGGGAAGTTACAGCCAAAGAAATGTATTCTTAGTTGCACGCTACGCGTTTCGGCACTGCTTGTGCCTTGATCACACGTTAAACCACACTGTATGGGCTACCATGTTAAATACAACAAACACAAAGGAGGTAATGGAAAAAGTCATGTGCCTTTGCATGTAAACAAAACTGCCATCTTTGAACGTGGTAAATAGTATATAGCAAATAAGTTCATGTAATTTATACATTTTCTAACTTATCATTTCCAAATATTACATTATAATACAATTTTGGAAAAGCATTACCACTGGTTGTGAATTAATTCTAAATAAAATAAATAAAATAACCAGCGTAAAACGACGTGGGAACAGTGTCATGAAACTTTGTCAACATATTGTTCCTACATCTTTCAACGGAGTCAATATTGTTTTCGAGTCAGTATAATTCTCAGTTGTGTGTCAAAAATTGCTACGAGAATCTGCTCTAGACATTTGTCACGTTCTACAATTTGTATACAGTTAAAGGTCTAGTGCCCATAAATTATCATAACTGCAGAAGTTGTATTGAATACAAATTCGACATCATGCCAACTAATCATTTCACGTTCCACAGTTTATATAGTAAAAGGTCTAGTGCCGTTAATTGTCAGAACTAATCCTTTCAGATTATGTCCTCGGACAAATGCCCAAAGTATTCTGAAATGGACAGTTTCTCTTTCACCTTAGTGTATTGTCCGACCTAGTTTCAACAAAGACTAATTTCCACGGGTATGATATGGCGGTATTAAAATCCAAAACCTCCAACCGACAATTAACACTAAACATGTCCCCATAATCCGATACAAGTGCAAATAAAACCCAGTGAAGATTTATTTTCAAATAAGTGAGTGTATTTCATCCAAATGACAAGGATTTGCTAGGGAAACATTCAATCAACCGTGACAGAAGTGACTTCTTCCTTTCCTTTCTCCTACAAAAGACATATAAACATACATTTAAAATGTTGTTACGTTTGTGAACTTAAAAAGACTAAAACATTATAGTCGGGGGAGGGGGTATGGGGTGTCTATATACATGTTGTACAATACGATATCTCATACATTCGTAAATCATAAATGACCAACTAGATATACAGGACGTCTTTGTCTGCCCATTCCCTTAGTTTTCATGCAAATGGGTTGCGAGTTCCTCATCTAAATTGTGCCCCCCAGGGAATTTAGTCTCTAGCTCCATTATCCTCCTGGATTCCTTCTTCCTGAGGGCCAATTCCCGATTTCCACCTCTTCTCCCTACATTGACTTGTTCCACTGCAAAGTATTTAAGGAGGGAGTTATTAGATTGGTGGTACTCGTAGAAATGTCTTGCAATCGGATATCTGCTGTCCACATGTGTGATTGCTCTTAAGTGTTCTTGTATTCGTTTTTTAACCATACAAGTGGTACTGCCGACATACCTCTATTTGCAGGGACATTCTAACACGTAGATAACCTAATTAGTGTTACATGTCTGGAATTGTTTGATGCTTTTGCGTTCCTCTCTTCCAGGGATTTCTACCTCTTTCACCATGACACTAGCTTTACAGGCCTTACAGTGGCCGCAGGGATAAAAGCCCTTAAGGCCTTGAACATGTTGCTTTTTATTTTCCGTGATATCTCCCTTAATCAACATGTCTCTTAGATTCTTACCCCTTCTATAGGTGATTTGAGGTCTTTCATTTAGTAGTTGGCCCATTACGTGATCAGATTTGAGGATTTTCCAATTATTAGCTAAGATCTTGTGAACCTTTCTTGATTTATGATTGTATGTAGTGATGATGCGTGTCACATTCTTATCATCAGAGTTAGTGGGTTTAGGTATGAGGGTACCCCCTTTCCCTAAACCTGCACAGCATGGTTTCCTGTTCAGCAGTAAATCCTTCCTCACTGCTGCAGTTTCTCCTTGCCCTCAGTAACTCTCCATTTGGAATACTCCACTTGAGTGGGTCAGGATGAGCACTGAGGGCATGGAGTAGGCTGTCGCCAGCCGTGTCCTTCCTATGTAGTTTGGAAACCAGCTGGTTGTTAACTACCTCAATTTCTGTGTCAAGAAATTCTACACAATTTGTGCTAATGTTAAAAGTAAGATGTATATTATAATCATTAGCATTGAGTTTTTCAATGAATCTTATTGCTTCCTCTTCTGTACAGTGCCATATTAGGACAAGATCATCTATATATCTCAGCCAAGCTGTAACTTTACTGAGATCTTCTGTGAGATTGACATCATTCCTGATCTCTTCTTCCTACTTCCCTAGAAACAGTTTAGCAAAGCTTGGAGCAAATGCTGAACCCATAGCCGCTCCACGCACCTATGTATACATGGTGCCATCGAACATGAAGATATTATTTCTCAAACATGTCTTCATCATTTCGATGATCATACATGTGTGGTCCTGAAAACATGAGTCCCTGTTCTTAAGGAAATAACTCGCTTCCAGGCCTTGTACATTATCAATCGTGTACAGGGCACAAACGTCCATAGTAATGAGCAGAGAGCCCTCTGCCCATTGTATTTTATTCAATTTGTTCAGGAAATCTGTAGTATCTCTTATATAAGTAGGTAATCTACAGACAAATTCCCTCAAAAAATGGTCAATATATTGGGACAAATTCTCATTAACGCTCCCCATGGATGAAATAATAGGCCTACCAGGAGGCTCACTGGCGTTTTTATGCACCTTGGGAAGAAGGTAAAAAATAGGTATTTTTGGGTAATCCTTTTTGAGGAAACAAAATTCATGCCAAGACAACAGTCCCTCAGTTCGCCATTCATTGATCTTGTCCCATGTTTCCATGACACTATCATTATATTTTAGGATGTTACATTTCTTATCGAAATGGCTTGTATCTAGTTGTTGCAGAGCTTCTTTTATGTATAGGTCCCTCGCCCACAGAACAATATTACCCCTTAATCTGATGGTCTGAGGATAATATTGTTATCTGCGAGTTCGAGAATAAACTGTCTCTGTTCTCTAGTGAGATTGAAATCCCTCTTTGAGAACTTCTCTTTAGTATGTTTTAATTGTTTAAGTTCCTTTGTGACAACCTCGTGGAATGTGTCTATGGAGTCATGGGGCATAATGGGACAGAATACAGATTTGGGTTTAAACGATGAGCATGCTGCTTTGTCTGTTCTAGCTTCACCCGGACTATCTGTTTGAGTGTAATCCTGACTGTCCAACAAAATGTCCACAAGTGAAAAGCTTTCATCATTGTCTCCTGGAGCTTCAGGAAGATTGTCATTCCCACCCTGTGTTGTTGACATTCACATCTGTCTAAAAGAATGCCATTTATTGAACTTAAGTTTTCTTATGAATTTAAAAATATCCACTCTAGTATCTGCATAGTTGAACAGTTCAGTGGGACAGAAGCTTAAACCTAGACACAACGTTCGTTTTTCTTTCAGGGTCAAAGTTCTTGGAGATAAGTTTATTATGGTTTTATTTACCGTTTGTTCGTCCACATTTATTTCCTTTTCTTGAAGCCACCTCTTGCCGTTCCCACTGTTTTTTTGGTCTTTTCTTCTCCTCTGCTGGAGCTTGAGTCGTCTCTTTTTCGATCTCCCCTGCCTTTTGCTCTTCCCCTTGGCTGTCCTCGTGTTGTGTTTTTCTGAAACACTTGGATTGGTTCCGGTATTTTCTTGCGTCTTGTTCTGAGTACACGGAATTCGTCTAAAACATTCGCCTGTTTTGTGATTATTTCCGGTTCTGAGGAGGTACTTGCTGTTTGTCTGGATGCATCTGTGCCGGAATCTGTTGTTTCATTGGTGATCACTGACTCTCCCCCTGTTGCGGTATCTACTGGTATTTGATTTTGTATGCCAGTTTGGTTATATGGATAGTCATATTTGGGGCTATAGGTCAGTATATATATATATATATATATATATATATATATATATATATATATATATATATGTATATGTGTATATATATGTGTATATATATATATATATATATATATATATATATATATATGTTCGGCATACAAACGGCTCCAGCAGTTAAGCAGGTACATAGACGAGACAAACCCAAAAACTGGTGCTGATTTTTTATTTAGCTCTCCACCACATCACCATTAGGCGTTTCAGGGCAAACAAGCCCTTGATCACAATGTATGTGTATATTACCTACTGGCGGTCGCCAGTAGATATATATAGTTGTTAATTTCCATAGGGACATTCTGACAAGGCTACAGCTCGAACGGCTGAACGGAATTGCACCAGATTTGGCAAAATGGTAGGGACTGGTATGCAGCAGTGCCTTTTGTATATTTAGTGTAAATCCCTCCAGTAGTTTTTGAAAAATTTGAATGTGAAATGTAGCCCAATGCAGTTTTCCATAGGACCTTTAGAGGCGGCTACAACCCGAACGGCTGAATGGAATTACACCAGATTTGGCAAAATGGTAGGGACTGGTATGCAGTAGTGCCTTTTTTATATTTGGTGAAAATCGTTCCAGTAGTTGTTGAGAAAATTGAATTTTCCCAAATTATATATCTATAGGTGGGACACCGTGAGTGCACGTAAGCTTACTGTACTCTGTACCTTCCCGAGTATGAGCTGCATGCTGATTGGCTGCCACTGTCTGTCAACACTCAAACGGAAATTGTTGGCAGTCATCTTGTGCCTCGGTAGATTGAGAAAAGCCATGTGGGTAGGGCTTCAACACCGCTCCACTCCCAGACGCACAGCATATTTGTGGATATCGAATCCAACCAATTTATCATCCTTTGACACCTTTAATATGTTTGTCCTTTTTTCACCATTATATTGCCATTCTTCTTTTTTTCCAAATTTATCCACATGTTAAACCAATTGTATTTAGGAAACTTTGCATATTCACATGTGCCCATCCAGTCCTCCTTGGAAATACTATCCCATACAAACAATAGTTCAAAGCAGCGAATCTTTATTTCAACCCAATGCATTTCGGGCTATTTATAGCCCTTCGTCGGGGGTAACTGAAAGTCAATAATAACAGAACATTGCATTAATATATATGTAGTTTCTTCATTACATTTAAATCCTCTTGATTTAAACTCCTTAATTTAAATACATATAACATTTAGCATATAATAAAACAATTCCCATTTCCTAGATTAAATCATCCGATGTATATCTAATGTTCGTCCCCTTGCGTCTAAATATAGTTTTCATAAAAACAATGACACTGTCAAGTGCATCTATATCAGTTCAATTTTTGCTTCTATCAATCATTCGAGAAATTTCCATTCGGCAGTTGAAGCCGCGTTATTTTCACATTTATTGTCCCGACTCTCACGGTAGATTGAGGCACAGGAAAGCAGAAAAACAAACGTGTAGAACTCAAAAGGGGGCGGGGTCGAAGCACCCTGACCCCCTAGGCCTGCTCAGGGGGTCCCACAGGCCCCCCCTGGCCAAAAAAATTCAGAAAATCGCGGGGGTACGCGCACCGTACAGAGTACAGTAAGCTTACTGTAAGCTTACTATACTCTGTACGGGCGCACAATATCGCCGAAAACGGAGCAGAGGGACCACCACAGCCTCTGATTAAGAGATTCCTCGAAACACATCGGGCTGGTGAAGTCAGTCGCTGTTATATTATGGAAAATGTGACTGCGCCCGTACCATTAAAAACTTTAAGTATCCTGTGCTAGAGTGCGGCCCATTCGAGGTGCAACCTTTTGAGCAGAAAATATACATATATATATTTTTTTTTATTTTTTGTCGGTCCTTAAGGCTCCAGCATCTTCCCTTTCTCCCCTCCGAATAGGAGCCTGAGAACATTTGATGATGTTGCAAATGATGTAATTTGGTTTGACCCGGATGACGTACTGCTCCACTGATAAGTATGTCTGCTTGTACCACTGGAGAACCATGCACTATTGTGCCTCTGTTCATCATGTAATGTCTACATACCGATTGGTGCTGCTTGGTACTTTATTTCCTCTTTACTTTCTATACAGATAGGCCTTCCACTGCACTTGTTGTGCTGGATCCAACATGTACCCTTCCGAGTGAGACCACAGAAGAGCAGAAAAGTCCTGATAGGGAGGATCTCAGTGGGCTTTGTGCTACGGATCAGCAGAAAAGCCCTGGTCCTGACAGGTCAGTGTGATCCGATTGTGTTATTGACTTTCCCTCTTGTTATTAGGATAACCCTACACAATGACGTCTTGCCCTAAATGTTTCGTATATTACGATCAATATGTGATGCTTTGCTTCATGTTTCATTTGGGAAAACAATTTCAGAGGCCCAAATGTATTCAGAGTCTGCCGGTAGAGTTTCAGAATCCTCATTGTGTGCAGTCTTAATTCCACCACCTAGCTTTTTTTTCTTTTGCTTTTTTTCACCACCCTACAATTCCCATACTTTCAGCTTACTCTTGCAGGGCATTTGCAATTCATGCTTTTTCTCTCTGGTACTGTTTTTCTTTATTTTTCTTCCTCCTTCTGCTGCCACAGTCTTTTTGTTTCTTGCTGCCTGTGAGTCTGAAGGAAAATTAGTATTGGTCCCAAACAACTAGCACAGGTGCCTATCACAAAAAACCACTAGCCCAAATTAAGCACTGGTTGAAAATAATAGAGGCCTGAGTGGGAGTATAGCTATTTAAACTGTACTTTTCTTTTCATATTAAGTTGTTTTTGTATTTGTACTTTGTTAGGCTTATCAAGTAAATTTTCCTCCAACAAAGCTTCAGGAGCGATGATTTCAACTGTTTTGTTAATAAAAGTAGTTCAAGAGTTTCTGTTCCAGTTCTCCTTGTTCTTTGTGCAAGAATGTTTAAGGTAGACTAGAGACATGAGTAGTACTTTCTAAGCTTAGGCCAACACTTAATTGTTTGACAGTCCAATTATAATTCTCGGATACATCGTCATACACAGCAATCCCTCATAGGATCCAATTAATGTATCTTTCTTGAATAGAGGAGTAAATTAGTGCTTGTGACCTGCATACTCAGTTTCAAGTTGAGACGTTGATGTAGCTTGTTTGTTTGAAACAATTAACTCCTAATCCATGGAGCCCAACTTTCTGTACCTAATGTTGCAACACTGACCTATGCTTTTTTGTCTCTACAGGGATTTGGAAGATGTCCCCGGTAGCGGTAGAAGTTCTGATGATGAAGGTAGCACGAGCAGCACCCTACCTGTGACCAGTAACCCCAGTATAGATGAGGAGGACCAGGATCCAGAACTTCGACTCTCTGAGCCCGTCTCAGTCTTTGTGATGGCCGAGGATGCAATCAAGCCTCCACTGGGTACTTCCGAAGGACCCTCTATTTTGGCCGTTGACCATAACTCTCTTGAAAGTGGTGACTGGGAAGGTTCCCATAGGCAGGTGGAGAGTGAGGGACTGGTCCTCGCAGAGACCACAGATGAGAACAAAGATTCTGTTGGAGGGGTTACTATTAAAGTGAACGCCTCTCCTGATATCTTTAAGACCACAGTTATTACCACAGAACAAAGTCTACAAAACACTGGAAGTGAAGCTGAACCAGAGCAAACATTACCCTTCACTCTCACAAACTCCATCAATAAAGGGTTTGCATATTTTTCCCTGCCTGCCTCTCATGAAGATAATCTGGAACAAGTTCCTGAGGGAAGTGTTAATGATGGTAGCAGCTCAGAGTTCAATACGCATGTTGTAGATGTCCTACCCATGGAAGCTGGAAGCATGTCGGAGGATGATAACCGGAACATAGGCCCTGGCACTCGTCAGAACAAGGACTGTTCAAACCTTGCCATTGAGAATGCTGTTTCACCTAATCATAGTATTACTCAAGAGCACAACCCAGAAATGGATGCAGACGCACTGGAGAACGATGAGGACAGCCAGAATAAAGCAGTTTCAGAGGAAGACGAAAGTAGTTTAAACCACCATTTAGATTGGAATAAAACCTTAACAGACCTTCTAGGTAAAATTAGCTCAGCAGTGCATGGTGAACCCCCAGAGCTAACTTCACCCCCAGAGCTTAGTGTACTTCCCCTGCCTCTAGACTTGGAAATGCTCCCAAGTGGCCCGGCTGAAGATGAGCTTCAACAGATCATTGAACAGCCTGTGGCACTGCAACCTCTGCAAATGGAGGATATCAGTGTCACGGATGCATTTATAGCAGAAGTTTCATTGGTTAATGAAAGGGCCGCACTTCCAGGTCAGCCCTTCGAAGTAGCCAATGACACTTCAATGGATGCAATTAAACCTTCTGAGAAGGACCCTTTCAGTGATGGAACTGAAAGATTTTCTGACACTGAATTTTTCTGAAACATTTTTATTGTATTTTCAAGAGGAGAAAAGTGGGAGCATTAGAAGGGTCTCTGTAAAATGGCAGGAGACATCGTGGTTTCTCCACGTAGTGACTCATTTTATTGAATCTTGACGGTTTTTCTTGTTTATAGTATCCAAAATTTAAAAGGGTCTGTTTTCACTTTACACCCCTGCAGTATTTTTACACCTTAAATGTATGTTTCACTAACACAGAGTTGTTCTTCACTATCGTTATTAAGCAGATGGCGTTTCCAGTATCTAACTGGGAGATATAAAGAGATCACATTTATTAAACGGAGTTGCTGTCATGGGGCTGAAATATTGCTCTTATACAAAATGCTCTTAGGGACACGCTAGTGCAGATCTTTCCGGGTAGCTTTTAGAATTCCAGTATACATTCCCATGATATTTCTTAGCATATCAATCTCACCAGAGCTGTTGTCTTTATATGTTTTGATTTTAAAAAAAATGTAGGTGTCACATTTTTGATGCCCCTGTGGAATTGTGTGATAACTTACTTGATTTATTAAATAAAATAATTTTAGCAACCATTTTCACTGGTGTAGCTTCTATCCTGATTTTGGTGGTAAATTAAATTGCATTTTCACTTTGCTTTTCACCAACTGGTTGCCTTGGGCTACCCAAAAAAAATGTTAAAGCATCTCTGTGTTATGGAAGACTTAAATGGAACACAGTCCCTTGTGGGTCAGGAACTCAAATGTGCACACCAGGAGCTTGGGGAAGCAACATAGTTATACAGCATAGTTGAAACTCATTATTTTGGTTTCCGCTCCCTCCTAAATCCAATTTTAGAAACCCGAAAATCTCTTTAAAACCTCTGCCAGGTTCTAGAGTTTTGGGTTATTCGAAGATACTTTGCAGACGGAACTGATCAAGTATCCTGGTAGAGCATGAACATGTGTTTCAGTCACGGATTGAAGGTCCAGGAGGAGGTTGACCTTCTATCTGGGCAGGCAGAAAGTATGGGGTAATCCAATGTGGCAGGACAGAGTCTGCATGAGATGTAGTGCATGCACTTTTTGGATTGGTGTTCTTCTGTAGGGCAATTACTGAAAGTGTGTATGCAAGGTCTAGAGGTTTCCAAAGACGAAGTAACTTAAGAGTTGAGTGAGCAATTTGCAGGAGTGCTGGATTTTGAGTAAACTGTTTGGCCTTGATTCTACTGTGCCTTACATCAGATGAATTCAACCATTTGTCCTTTTTGTTTTTGCTTTATACGTGAATTGACCAGAGTGGTTTGGGTACGCCAAGATGGATCATTTACATATGGTGCTATAGGGGTATCAAGCTGGCCCCCCCTCTCTAATTGGGCCCAACTATTGGAAAGCTGGTCTTGGGTACTTGTTTTCCTGTTCAGATGGGGCATGGCCTAGCAATTGACACGTGACTGTTCCTATTGGAGCAGAATTTCAACTGATATCATATTTCTTCTGGAAAGGTACAGGCTAGTTAGATTACAATGGTATAAAATGTTCAAAGTTCTTTCAGTGGCTCAAAGTAATTAAAGCGTTTATAGCCAACAGTATATCCACTGTAGGTCTGGTATGGGTAGCAAAGGCAAGACAAAATCTCACTTCATGAGTACTCCTGTCAGGACATGTTCTCCCTCTTGGAGGATGAACTGGATCGAAGGCCTTGAAAGTCTGGCACTAGAACAGGTCCAAGTCATCAGTGGACAGATTTTTACTGCAGCCAGATATGCCAGAATCTGCCCTCAAATAGTAGTCCGAAGATGGAGAGGAGACACTTGAACCAAGTTATACCACTTCCAAGCAGAGTGTGTGTGGTGTGACTTTGGGTCACCATTGCTAGTATTGTAACCCCAAGTGGATGGTATCAAGGGGCATCTTACTTCTCTGCCTAGAGAAGGATCTGCTCTTTACATTGCCTCACAACCACAATAGATGCCTTGCCCTTTCCACGTAGGATGATAGACCGTGAGGAGCTGGTATCCTGTATTTGTACTTTCTCATTGAAGCCTTGCTCATATTCACTCAGAGCAGTGTAAAGCTCTTCTAGGTTATGGACTGCCAGGAGGAGAGTAGATTATCCTGTCCCAGGTATTGGGTAGTGCTGATATTTGTGCCTGTGTCATATGACTGTGAACCTGAAGGGCCTTCATGTGAGTGTTTTTCCCCCATGTGTGTGATTTAACGTTCGCTACACTATTCCAGTTTTTTTATTGTAGGGACTTGTAAAGCGCCTTTAACCACTCTCTCATGGTATCAGAGCACTTGTGGTATGGGTACTTAAGATTAGTTGGTTTGAGGGTAGTAATTTGCCAAACTTTGTGATGGAGAGCCGTGGTGTCCACCGTGTAAGGGTGTGGAATTCCAAGGGAGCGCACAATCAAATTTCTCCCAAACCATTGATCAGTCATAAAATAAGAGTTCTGAAAGGCACTTGAACGAGGCAGACATGTCCTGGGCATCTGACCAGCATTCTAAGAGCATGTAATTGCATAAACATAAGGTTTCCCGAAATTTGCACAACATCATGGTTTATTTCCCCAGACTACACTGAGCTAACCAGACCAGTAATGTGAGCCTGTCCCTTTACAGCAGGGGTCTCCAAACCGGTCCTGGAGGGCCGGATCCATGCCAGATTTTTAAAATTACTACATGTATCTCAATGCGGATATCCAAAACATCTGGCATGGATCCGGCCCTCCAGGACCGGTTTGGAGACCCCTGCTTTACAGGTTGGTACCAATCCAAAAATACTGCCTAAAAGGGGAGTAGTTATCACAAATGTTGGAATACCATGGCTACATTTAGTTTTTTTAATATAGAATTTTTCATATAGATAATGAGTTATCTACATTACAAATTAAGTCTATTAAATAGTGACAAACTCCCAATCACCCTTTATTTGTGCTATTAACTTGCTAATATTACTATGAAGTAACAGGAAATTCTTGAATATTAGGTTTGTATAATAGATTTAAGCCTAAGGAGAAGTATAAGGGTGGTAAGAGATGGGATTGTATCAATGTGAAGTGCAGCTCACCATAGAACAATATGCATATTTCAAATACATAGTTTATGTAGTGAAATTGTCAGCATTTAAATTATTCAAAATACTTTCCACACTTGACTTTCTCTGCTGAACTGTAATAAAGATTCCTTCAAGGGATTCCAACATCGTTCTGAAATCAGAAAGAAAGAGAATATTTAACACCCGTTCTCTTCTTCCGCTGGGTATTTGATAATGCTCTGCTCAGTGACCATTTGGTGTGATGTTTAACAGGGCCTGTGCACAAAAGCTTCAATTTTATATGTTCAAGTTTAAACCTCTAATCACATAGGGGAGAGAGAAGCCTTGATCCATTCAGCTTCCATATTAGTTATCAAGTGTGGATGACTTGTCCTGTTTTTACCAGGGTCTGGTGTTCTTACCGTCTAAAAACCCTCATTCACGTTTTACTCGTGGTAGCGGTATATCGCGGTTGTCTGCTTTTGTTTCATACGTGTAAAGCATAATCATTATTTCTATGTGCTTTCCTCCACCAGGAAGGGGACCAACTGGTTATTTGCAGTAGTGATCAGGGATGTTGATCAGGAGTAGTGAGGGTGATAGTGGAGTGAGCTTAAAATTACCTCCTTGCCCCTGGTTTAAATTTATTTAGTCAGGGGTGGGCCAAGATTAAAAAGAATTGCGGTGCGTGAATAGAAGGGCTACTGATCTATAGCACCTGTGTTAGGAAATAGGTGGTCGAGCGGTCAACATGTTTCAGCCCTATGGTTGCACAATAGGGTCAGAGGGCTTTCTTCAGGACCGGATTGCAGGTCACTATTGTGTGTCCTGCGAAGGTAAGTAATTGCCCTTTTACCTATAACTCTTAATTAAGGGCTCGGTGGCTCGCTTCTACAGTGAGAAATCTTGCTTGCTGCTCATGTCATCTCTGTCTGACGTATACTGGAGTACATCAGACGGAGATGACATGGGCAGCAAGCAAGACTTCCCACTGTAGAAGTATGCTCGCTCTGCACGCCACCTGGAGGAGCCACCATGCCCTTAATTAAGAGCTATAGGTACAACTAACCCATAACACTTCAGTGCACTTCTTGACGCCCTAAGAAGAAAGGGTAAGTGCAATTAATTGCCACCTGCGTGTGTTGGAAAATTCCCACATGAGGAAGATATTAGTGTGCTTCTCTGTCCTTGTTCCTTAAGTAGTTAAACAATGTATGCCACAGAGTGGGCCCTTGCACAGCCTCCATCATTATACCACAGCCATATAGACTGCGATCAAGGTTTGCCTTATGTTATACCAATAAGGTCCAGCCCACAAGCGAAACCACAATATCCCATTGGGCATGAAGCTAAACAACATTTTAGAGACTAACACAACTTGAATATTAAGGCATAATTGAGCCTTGCATATTACCAATGAACCAATGAGAGTCACAAGATGGCTGACGGATAAGGAGCTCCGGCCGGGTGCTCCCTGGCTAGGGAGATCCTTTTGGCATACATCCCTGAGAAAAAGCCCCATCAAGCCACCTCCAGCCCCGGGGATCTGTAGACTATGTTCCTGCGATTTTTCCAGGGACGCTCCATGGCTATCGCCAATGGAGTTGAAGCTGGCTGCAGCAGCAAACAAAAAACTAAGAAAAACTGATGCCAGTGGAACCCAAGAAACATGGCCGAAGCTCAGTTGAGCGGCTTATGCAGCTGAGAGTAGAAGGGCTGTGAATCATCCCTCCGGCGCTGTCCACGACAGTCACCTACCTTCCGGGCATGGCCACGGTTACTTGGCATCCCACTACGACTTCCTTTTTCTACTCCTCCCGTAGCTGCTGCTTTAGCACCAGAGTCGCTTTCCCCAGACAGAGCAGCGAGTGAACACCGCGATACTGCTGCCATTGTATCCCCGAGTGATCCCTTTAACGAACCAGGAGAGAGCAACAAGTTCCTGTCTTCCTCCCACTCATCATCGTGACTGCTCCCCTCCCACCCCCATAGAATCCAGCACCCAGAAGTTGGCTTCCTCCCCGATTTGTGATTGGGGTTTAAAGGATCTGCAATTCCTCCATTTTACACTAGAGGTCTATGGGACTGAGACCTGAGGCCTCCATCATGGCAGCGTTAATCGGATGCAGAAATCGCCGCATGCAGCCAGTCTTTGTCATGGTTCGCCTCACGGTGACCCCCCCTCATTTGAGACTCATACCCTCTATTGGCAAGGATGGTCTGTGCAAGACATCCATTTCACCCCCTTCTTCTGGCCCTCTCCGCAGCCAGGGTACTCCAGCGCAGAAAGCGAAACTAGCCCCGGGTGCGGTAAATTCCACGCCCCCAATGGGATTAAGGGTTCGTTGCCATAGACTTTAAAGGGTCCCCTGATGTATAACCTTATTCATTGCCGGTATGCCTGGCTTGAACTAATTTCCAGCTACTAGCTCAATTCCTGTACCCCACCTCCCTCTGTTCCTTGTGACTTGTTTTTTTTGTTCTCTTGTAACCGATGTAACTAATGTAACTGTTTCTTTACTCCACATCTATGTAAAGCACTCCGATACCTCCAGGTCTAGTTAGCGCTATATATAACTCTACAAATATCTAAACATTCCTTTGTTTCCAGTAGCGAAACCAGATCCTTCATATCACTTAGTTATAGACTACAGACTATTAAACAGTCAAACACGCACAGTTGCAGTACATAATTCATACAGTGAAGCAGTAATGAGCAACATTGTGCGCATAAAATACAAAATGACATTGAACATTTAAAATGGCTTTTTCTGCCAAAACCTATCACCGGAAAGCAAGGATCTAACCACATTCACTACGCTTGGTCACAAAAATGGTTTTGTCAACTCCCTCAGGGGTATAAGAACAGCCCAGGTATGTTCTCTGTCTGTGTGACATCAATTTCACAAGAAATTGATTCAGAAGTATTGTCCTAAGTTGATGACCTATAGCTTCCGGATGATGAGACTTAAACACACATTTAACCAGAGTAGATTGCATTGTTTCGGGATTTGCTGCTAATGGCAACAAATTTAACTTTAAGAAAACTAAAATTGCCCATCTGTGTCCTGTTCTTGAGATGCGAGCTATCAAATGAATGCAAAAGCTTATCACCTCATTTCTCAAACAAATGTGCACTTCTACAGCCACCAGACACAATAAAAAAGCTCCAATCATTTTTGAGTTTTCTCAGTTTTGGTAGGACATACATATGAGACTACGCCCAATGGGTAAAACCATTTTATGATCCAATACGTCCAGACTTCTCAAGCAGATAACCCGCGTAATCTCGGGGACCACTTTCAATGAAGGTGACACTACCAATTGCATATAAATTGCTTTTATGTTCCTATGCAGAATTGTGTTTTGCACCTACTGAAAAAATACGGACTGAAGTTCAAACGGCTGTTATCAAGTAAAGGTCATTGACTCAGGAAAAGTAATAATAATTGTTGTGACTCCCGTCCCAGCCTTGGAGGCTGTTACAAAGGCCAGCGTTATAACGCAAAAGCCTTACAGCCAAGATATATAAATTGTACCACCTTCTTAACAGCTACTGACACATACTTTGACCCTACACTACAAACACAAAACTTCCTACAATATGATAAAGAATACCCTGTGCCCTATGACATTTTGCCTCTTGAGCAGCATGACTTCATAGTCTATACTGATGGTTCTGCCCAGCCTGCAGTCAGAACAAAACAGCAATGCTCCATCACCTGTGCCATGGTGAGGGTTAAAATTAGTGATTAAGTCTTTCAGCCTCTCAAAACATTTACATAATCAATTGGTGATTGAACTGCACAGCTGGCTGAATTGAAATCTCTAATTCTGTCACTAGAGAATACCAATCCTGAATTCCCCACATTAATAGTGTGTGATTTGTATTATTGTGTCTAGTCTTACAACACACACTTCACTATTGATGCCTGAATGGATTTATAGATTCTAAATGGAATACTATGAAGCACAAGTTGCTTTGGAGAAATGTGGCAAAATTTGAGCGAGAGCTTGCCTGGGCTCATGTAATTCATGCATTGAGTCACTAGTGTGTTGGAATACACATAGCTGGAAATTCATTGGCTGAGAAGCCGCAAAGGCAGCAGTCAGGTTGCGGTCATAGCTGCAATTACTTGTTTCCTTATGAGAGTGGATGGAGACATCATGGTTGCTGTCAATGCTTTGCGCTCTTGCACACCATTACCTAACCAATATCTAGCCGAATACTCCTACCTATTAAGTGCACAAAATACTGTTTGCTTATATCCCCAGAATGGGGATGAAGTGAATCCAAATTCAGACCGCAGACTGACAATAGCTGCTCATGAGGGGTTAGCTTCTGCCCACGCAGGTGTGGTGGTTAGTTTCATTATTCCAGCAATGCTATTGGTGGCTGGGTCTTTATCCACTGAATAAGCAATATGTCCTTAGCTGTGATAATGGCGGCAAATAAAAGCTTTCATTGCAGCGTGCACACCAAAGACAACTCTACTAGTTTCTAACAAGCCATTGGCGTGTGTGTCTCTCGACTACTGCGGGCCACTAAAATATGGTGACTCCTTTAAATACATCCTGTTAGCACTGGATTTATGTTCTCGGTTCCTATGGTTATGTCCACAGCAATCGGCTGTCTCTTGAACGGTTATAAAACATTTGCAAGTACTTATTGGTACACATGCAGTAGCTGCATTCCACTCCGACCCGGGACCAGTGTTTGCTTCTAGCTCTTACTGGGATATCATAGGGACCCTGGGTGTGGCTGTGCATTATTCCTCCCCCTGCAACCCTGAGGGAAATTTGATAGGGGAGAGGAAAAGCCATGACTTAAAGCAGTCTTTAACAGCTAGAGTATTGGGTTCAGGTTGCAGTTGGATCCATCATCTGTATGGCATATAGAAAGCCTTAAATCCACCAAGAAGCAGTCCCCGACGCCTCAGCAGTGGTGTCGAGATATGGACCACTCAATGGTGACGGAGAAATCTGTATACATCCACAGAGTCCAAGAAATGGACACGAAACTGGGGTCAGTGGAATCACTATTTGGGAAACATTTGCGAGCCTCCCCCACATGAGGTATTGGACGATAGCGACTAAACAATGCAGAATGACGAGGCAGGACCTGCCACATATCACGACACCTAATGGACACGGAGGGGTTGATAAAGTTGATGATCTAATATGATAATATGCCATGCCAATACATACTTGGATTATTATGTGCCACTGATTATACGTTATTCAATCAATCAATCGAGGAATTTGTAAAGCTCGCTACTCACCCGTTAGGGTCTCAAGGTGCCGGGGGGGGTGCCCTAGGATGAGGGGGGAGGAGGAGGGGGATTGCTACTGCTCGAACAGCCAGGTCTTGAGTTGTTTCCTGAAGGCGAGATGGTCCTGGGTCAGCCGGAGGTGGGTGGGGAGGGAGTTCCATGTCTTAGCTGCCAGATAGGAGAAGGATCTTCCGCCGGCAGCTTTGCAAATTCGTGGGACGGTGGCGAGGGTGAGGCTGGCGGAGCAGAGCTGGCGGGTTGTTGTGTAGAATGCAAGGCGGTTGTTGAGGTACATGGGGCCCACATCGTGGAGAGCCTTGTGTGCGTGGGTGAGGAGTCAATGCGATTCTCTTGCTGACGTGGAGACAGTGCAGATCTTTCAGATGGACAGAGATGTGGCTGTGGCGGGGGATGTCCAGGAGAAGTCTTGCCAAGGCGTTCTGTATGCGCTGTAGTCTTTTCTGGAGCTTGGCTGTGGTTCCGGCATAGTTGTTTCCGTAGTCCAGGCGGCTGGTGACAAGGGCCTGGGTGACCGTCTTCCTGGTTGCGGTGGGGATCCATCGGAAGATTTTCCGGAGCATGCGCAGGGTGTTGAAGCAGGATGACGAGGCGGCGTTTACTTGCTTGGTCATCATGAGGGAGGAGTCCAGGATGAAGCCCAGGTTGCGTGCGTGGTCTGTGGGTTTGGTGGCGGTGCCCAGGGCAGGTGGCCAACAGGAGTCGTCCCAGGCAGAGGGGGATGGTCCCAGGATGAGGACTTCCGTCTTGTTTGAGTTCAGTTTCAGACGGCTGAGCATCATCCATTCCGCAACGTCCTTCATTCCTTCCTGGAGGCTGGCTTTGGCGGTGTCCGGGTCATTGGTGAGGGAGAGGATCAGCTGGGTGTCGTCGGCGTAGGAGATGATGTTGAGGCTGTGTTTGCGTGCGATGGCTGCAAGGGGGCTCATGTAGACGTTAAAGAGGGTGGGGCTGAGCGAGGATCCTTGTGGGACGCCGCAGATGACTTTGGTAGCTGCCGACTGGAACGGGGGGAGGCGGACTCGGTGTTCTTCCGGCGAGGAACGAGATGATTCACTCCAAGGCTGCGCCTTGGATTCCAGTGTCGCTGAGGCGTTGTATCAGGGTGTGGTGGCATACCGTGTCGAAGGCTGCTGAGAGATCCAGGAGGATGAGGGCGGTGGTTTCCCCGTTGTCTAGCATAGACCTGATGTCGGTGGCTGTGATGAGGGCGGTCTTGGTGCTCTCGTTTGCTCGGAAGCCGGACTGAGACTGGTCGAGGGATCTGTTTGTCTCGAAGGCGGAGAGTTGTTTGTTGACCGTCTTCTCGATGACTTTGGCAGGAAAAGGGAGGAGCGAGATGGGTCGAAAGTTCTTGAGGTCAGTGGGGTCCGCGGTGGGTTTTTTCAGGAGGGCGCTGAGCTCTGTATGCTTCCAGCTCTCCGGGAAAGTGGCGGATGCGAAGGAGCTGTTGATGACGTCCCAGAGTTGGGGTGCGATGGTGGAGTCAACTTTGTTAAAGATGTGGTGTGGGCATGGGTCGGTAGGGGAGCCGGAGTGGATGGTGCTCATTGTTGCGGCGGTGTCTTCGGTGCTGACCGGGGTCCAGGTGCAGATGGTGCCGGTTGGGTGCGGTGGTTCGGTGGTTGGGTGCGTGGTCTGTGCGCCGAAGCGGTTGTGTATGTCGGCGATCTTGCGGTGAAAGAAGGAGGCGAGTGAGTCGCAGAGGTCTTGCGAGGGTGTAATGTCGTTGTTGAAGGCGCTGTGGTTGGAGAGCTCTTTAACGATGCTGAAGAGTTCCTTGCTGTTGTGGGTGTTGTTGTCCAAACGTTGATTGTATGTAGTTCTCTTGGTGGTGCGGATCAGTTGGTTGTGCTTGCAGATGGCGTTCTTGAGGGCTGTCATGTTCTATGTTGTCTGGTCCTGGCGGCAGGTTTTCTTTGAGTTTGTGAGGTCGTTGGTGAACCACGAGGCTTTCTTGCTGTGGGGTTTGTTGGGTGGTTTCTCTAGTGGTGCGAGTTCGTCGGCGCAGTTGGTGAGCCATTGTGCGAGGTTGCGGGCTGCTTCGTTGGGGTCCGTCGTGATGGTGGGAGGGTTCTGGCTGAGGGAGGTGGTGATCTGGTCGGTGGTGATCTTGCTCCAACTTCTGCGGGGGGCCTGTTGCTGGTTGGTCGTGGTTTTCCTGGAGAAGTTGATGCAGCTGTGGTCTGTCCAGTGGAGTTCGGTGGAGTGATTGAAGGAGATGAACTTGCTGGAGGAGAAGATTGGGTCAAGCGTGTGGCCGGCGTAGTGGGTGGGGGTGTTCACTAGTTGCTTGAGTCCGAGGTTGTTAAGCAGGGTGGTGGTGTTGCTGTCATTGTTGTTCTCCAGGTGGAAGTTTAGGTCTCCTAGGAGGATGTAGTCTGGGGAGGTGAGGGCGTGCGGGCTTATGAAGTCTGCGATGGCTTCGCTGAATTGAGTGCGTGGTCCTGGGGGTCTGTACATTAGGGTGCCTCTGAGGGTGGTCCTGGGGTATGAGTGTATCTGGAAGTGCAGGTGTTCGGCGGCTGTGAGGGTGTCTTCAGAGTTGGTCGTGATGCGGATAGTGTTTCTGTGGACGATGGCGATGCCTCCTCCGGTTTGGTTCGTGCGGTCCCTCCGGGTGATCTTGTAGCAGTCCGGGATGGCTATGGCGATATCGGGGGCTGAAGAGGCGTTCATCCAGGTTTCTGTGAGGAAGGCGATGTCGGATGCTGTTGTGTCTAGGAGGTTCCAGAGTTCGACTGCGTGTCTGTGGACGGAGCGGGTGTTGAGCAGGATGCACTTGAGGTGATTCTTGCTGGTGGTAGGCTTGGCGGGTGCCGGCCCGGGGCGGCTGCAGGTGAGTTTGCACTCTTGGAAGGTGAAGGGTCCGTGGGTGCGTTTCGGGGTAGCCATGTAGCATGCGGGGTTCCGGCCGGTGTTGAGTGCGTGGAGGGTGGCGGCATCGTAGGTTCGGCCAGTACGTTGACATCGTCGAGATCCAGGGTTCCTGGCGCTGGGCGTGGTCCAGGCGTCGACGGGCGTAGACGGGCTTGCCTTTGGCACGCCCACTGCGCGTGACCGCTGCGCATACGCGAGGACTCCGCCATAAATGGCAGGAGGGAGGGAGGAGCAGCTGGGAGGCGGGAGCGGGGTGGCGAGAGGGAAGGGGAGAGGGTACGGAAGGAAGAAGGGGGCGGGGCCGCAGTAGAGCAGCGGCGGGGAGCAGGGTAAACCACGGGAAAAGGCGTCAGGAAACAAAAAACGCTAATTCAGGGGCACAACACAGGGAAAGGCAATCCGAAAAAAGCTGACACAGAGAAAGCAGAAGACAGGGAAAAAAGTAAGAACCTCGGCCACAGGGGCAGCGGCGAACGGGGGCGGAAGCGAAGGACACCGGGTGCGGAAGCGAGGGACACTGGGTGCACTCAGGAGGAGCCAGGCGGCGGATGGAGCGACCGGCTCTGACAAGGTCAGGTCAGGTCAGTTATTGAACTGCATGTCTGTTGATCTGTGTCAAATATTCAATAAACATTTCTAAACAAATCTACCAAGAAAGTCCTTGGGTGGTCGGACTCCCTATGAAGTCCTGTTCGATGTCCAGATGTGGGTCCCATACCTTGATAATCCTGGTAAAGTGGCAGAGGATACGCCTTTTGACCTCAATGAATGTTTGGATGTCTAACAGGAACTGAAAGACTTCAGAGATGACAGAACGAACAGGTGAAGTGTTCTGCCACTGGTTATGTGAAGGTGCAACCAGCAACTCCTGTTTGGATTCCAACGATTGGGGATCTAGTTCGAGAGAAGATTGTCAATAAGGAGAAATTTGGCCATTCTTACAGAGCACCAGTGCTAGTCCTGGCAGTTGAAAGTACGAGAACAGTACTTTTGCTACTCCTTGCTGGTTGTTATCACAAGAGATTTGTATCCATTTATCAGATGAAACCACACCATGTGGCCAGTCCTACACAGTAGACCACGAGGGCTCCTGGGTAGTTACTCGTTTCCTCACTACCATACTGGAAACCCCTCTACACACAGTAAATAATACAGAAATTTCTACTCTCCGGCAGGGAATATCCGACTCTGAAGGATTTCTACTTCTAGTTACATCTTCCAACACCATACACACACCATAGGTGAATTCATAGTCTATGACTACCACTAATATCAACAAAGTTGTTTACTATGATCCACCTTTGGAAATATATTCACCAGTTCTACACTACTCTGTTTTTGCACAGACTGTCTCTGGGTATCTTGCTCACGTTAATGACTTTTCCTCTGATTTGTCAGAAACGCCATTGCAAGGGATTTGTGCATTTATTTTTTGGCTTAATCAGATTTACTTAATTCCACCTTGAATTTATATTGGATGTCAACCTCATAGCTTTTCCTTTTTATTTGGATTGGATTTGTGACAGTTTTCTGTTTGCTCCTAAATGGACTTAGCTTCCAGAATGCTCTGCTGTTGTACTGGTAACTGAGGTATTGAATCCCCATTTTTCATCACATAAAGTGAGAATAGACCTGTCCCATGTCAACATTTGAGTTTCCTGTTCTGGGTGGCACTGTGTGGGATTAGGTCACATTTTATATTTTTGGTCCAACAGACTTTACAGAATCCTTATTTTGAAATTTTTACTACGTGGTGTAATCATTCCTGGCAGCTTATCTTATGATTGGGATGGTAATACTGCGTTCTTTGCTTTCTTAGCTAGAATCTTGTACTGTATTTGAAAATTAAGTTGTGTAGTGGAACAACTAATTATGGTGAAATGTTCTGTTTCATCATTATGCATCACTATTTACACATAGCTAGCACTCCACATCCAGTTTTTAATTATTCACAGTGAAAACATTGCCTGGCACCACTAGTGGGTGCCTCAAAAATATACCTGCAGACATTTCCATATTTCTTTGTCAACAACCATGTGGGTCCCTTGCTCACTTTGACACTGGTTTCAAGCTAGCCTGGCTAATAAAGGGTATTACCCAGAAACCTGTCCCAGTATGCCAGTTTCTGGTTCAGGGAAGACATGGCTTGGCAGTTCCCATGAGGCACAGGATCGAGACTGATTTGCCTATAGCTGGGTCTGAACTGAGGTGGCAAAGTGAGCTAAAGAATGATGATGGATTCAACCCAGATCTGTGACTGGAGGCGAGTGTCTGAAAAGTTTCAGTGCTCCGTCCGTCCATCTCCTTGCGTTTGCTTTGTTTGCCATAAGTTGTCAGGGGATGCCCAGGCGTGGGTTCCTTGCTCACTTTGCCATTGGTTTCAAGCTAGCCTGGCTGATGAAGGGTGTTACCCAGAAACCGGTCTCAGGATGCTAGTTCCGGTTCAGGGAAGACCTGGCTTGGCAGTTTGGGCTCTGCTGTTCCCATGAGGCACAGGGTCAAGACTGATTTGCATATAGCTAGATCTGAACTGAGGTGGCAAAGTAAGCTAAAGAATGATGATGGATTAAAAGTTTCAGCACTCCGTCCATCATCTCATTGTGTTTGCTTTGATTAACCCGTTAGACCCAGTATCTTATTTAAACTTTTCCCTTCTCCAGGGAAGAAAAATATGATTACCCAAACTAGATAGATTTATTCATCTTCTTTTATTTCTCAACTGTCTGTACAAGGCTATCAATTTTGGAAAGACAATATTGACTTTGTGTTTGAGGAACGAAAGAGTGGCAAATACAAGGTAATGAAGCTTTGTTTTGAGCGTGTTCTAATACCAAGACAGGTGATTTTTCTGAACAAAACAACAGGCATCATGCCTAGGCTTGGGCTACAATTGAGGACATGAACACACCAAATATACTTTCATTTCCACTTTTTGATAATGCAATAGTTTACAAATTTCACTGAGGAACTGCTCAACACCATGATACAGAATGGCACATACTGGTGTTCACATTCTAGTTAAGATGGGTGGCTACTGTGGTCATTAGAGACTAATGGTTGTCATGCACCTTGTTTAAACCAAACAAAGGGTTTCAGAATAAACAGACCAGACCCACGGTATGTGCTGACACAACACTCTGGGATTGTTTGCAACATACGGTGTGGAAAGTTATGCCAGCAATGGTAACATTTCACTCTAGATGAAGTTAAAGAGCATTTGTGTCTCCTTTCTGATGATTTGGATTTGCAGAACTTCTTGTTAGGTCCTAGAGAACCAGAAACACTTTCTATATTCCGTATATAATGAACTTTGGAAAGATTCCCGTCTGGAAGCTGCTGAGTTCATAAAAGAAATTGACCAGGCTAATTTAGAAAAGGCATTGGCTGTTCTTGATGATATTACTACTTTTTCAACTGTTATTTAAGCTCTGAATAATATTGTGTCCCCGGCAATTGGCAATAAACTGAGTGACTTGTCCCTTTTTAAAACTCGAACAAAACCAGCTTAGATCAATTATGCAATTGAGCTGGACGTTGTAAACGCTGAAGTCTGGTCGTATACAATGGAAAAATCCGAGTGTGACCGATTCTTTGGGTTACAATTTAACACACTCAGAAAATAATGGCAAAAAAGGATGCATCTAGGGAAGCCGGTCCTGGGCTATCTGCACTAAAAGAAGTCTACTGAATTGTTAGATGCAGAAACCGATGCTAATTCTATAGCTAGTAAAAAACTAGTTGAAATAGTTACCAACACAATCGGTTTGGAGCAAGCAAACAACGATAATACCTATGAGGGCTTTAATCCAGAAGCTGCGCATCAGAAGGCTGTTGGGGGCTCTGAACTGATAATGCCTGCTGTGATTGAAGCTGAACTAGGGTGGGTGCTGAGGTCTTGGAACATGTGGATGCACAGGGAACCATGAATGACAACACAGATCATCCCCTTGCGAAAGGCGAATCAATAACCAGAATCAAGCCTGCAGAGCTACAGAACGTAACTTTACCTTCAAATATTGTATCAAAGGGGCATACTATTGAAATTAACCAGTATGGTGATGAGATGGAGAAGGAGGTTGGTGAGGCGAACGTTTGCAGCACGCTATCTGTAGAGCATACAGCTCTAGAGCACCCTATTTTATTTGTGGATTCAGACGAGGTCGCAGCTGCTACAGTGGCTGCAACAACTGCCATAACGGCCCATTGTTTGGGACATTATTCTGTAATGCGAGGAGAGGGAGACCAAGAAAATCAGATCTCTGATGACGTTGGTGTGGAGCAGGAACTCTATACAAGTATAAGGGAAGTGCAAACTGCCTCCCCGGTATGATTAGTTAAACAAAAAGATGAGCCCAAAAGTCAAAATTTTGAAAGCTACAAATAGGAGTCTGAGTATATCCAGTGTCTGGTCTTCCAGCAAGAAGAAGGCACAAATTAAGGGATTATCTGCTAATAGCCCTATGGGGAGATGGGTTCAATCAAAAGGAGGGATAAAAACTTATGTCAAGGCTATCTGATGTAGGGTTGACGGATAAAGCTACAAGTGTCATCAGTGTTGCTGAGACTGGTGAGACAGTACGAGGAGCAAGTTGCTCAGAAACTGACCTGGATTCAGAGCCCTACATAACACCTTAGAGAGATGGGGATTTAGGCCATAATGAACTACTTACGGTACCTGGTTAACGTGGCTCATGTGGCTCAGTTCAACTTGTTGTATTTCTATCTAGGACCCTAATTCGATATTCCCGATTCATGCCCTTGTGTGGTTATAATCAATAATATCCTTACAAAGGCATAAGAATCATATCCATATTCAGTAATAGCCCATACAGTCCACAGCACGGCTACTCCCATCGACTCCTAGAAAGCACAACGCGTTCTTTAAACAAACCAAGCCTCCAGCAGCCCGGGAAATTCCCCCCTGCTTTTGTTTTGATTTGAACAAGAACTCCTGGAGTCCAGCAAGAACTGTTAGTTCTTAGTGATGTCTTATGTCCAACCTTACGTCAAACCCGGCACCTTTCAGGTATAAAATACCAATGGTTGCCTTAAGCAAACACACAGTGGTTTGGAGGAGAGCGGCTATCTACTTGCCCGAGAGCCCAGCTGATGCGAGAGCCCACGGAAGCCGCCCCTCCCCTTTGACGCGCTGGAGAAGCTACTTTTTCTCACGCCGAGAAAATCCAGCTCCGGTGTTCTCGAGTCACCCTTGAGGGTTGCTGGGAGATGGAGTCCTGAAGAAAGAGATACCAGACCTCCCACATTCTATTACTAAGGTACAGTGCTGACTAAACCCTTAAAGAGAATTCTTGAATCAGATCCTTGGCAAAAACAATCTTAACCAACTTAACTTAAACTGCTACTTACTCCTTCCCAAGTATTAGGCTTAGGTCAGGTACATCGGGGTAGGCGTAGTTAGAAGCACCAGTTGAGTACGTTAGTCAATGGTTTTATGTATGTATATATATTTTTTATCTATTTTAAGTATCATATGGCTAAGAAACCATATCTATGCTTTTACAGTATTATTTTGTAATACTACTTTTACTGTACGCACTTTACTTCATAATAAGTATTGCAATTGTGGCAATTCATTTCTCTTGCATGAGAAAGAAGACTGCTCAATAAAATAACACCTTTTTATTGAAAACGCCTGTCTCTCTATTTCTCTGCACTCTGGTGAAACTAAGTATGCACGATTGACTGAGTGAAATAGCCGTCTATTGTTTTCGCACGACTCTAGAGATACTCTTTATTCTGAGAGATCAAAGTTGTCATGTTTATGCGGATGTCAGAAACTGCATTCCTTCTTGTCTAAATCCGGGAAATGAATCCCTCCCTATTCATTCGAGAAAGTTTCTAGTGACCTCTGAGCTAGCTGGCAAACCTAAATTAAGTCTAGCATAGTCAGTAGAGACCTAGATGACCTCAGTCCTATGTCTACACTGCTGTTTGTTATTCCAATGCGCAGAGCCTATTGGGAAAATAGGAACTACACTACATGGCGCCCAACGTTTGGTAAGGCGATAATCTAACGCAAGACACTAGAGTAACTCAGTCATGCTTGTTCACACAGAACTCTTTCTCCGTATAAACTCCAAAAGACGTCTGGAGTGGGTGAAAGGTTAATATCCGCCAGAACTTAGTAGGAAGAGATTCCTATGTATTCGTTTTTGGTTTAGTCAACGTTGAAGGATACAGTGTTCCAAAAATATTGTGCACCTAATCTTTGTTTCCTTGAAACTTGATCTGCAACAAAAAACTCTCATTGAACAATGTCAGGACATGGCGACAACAACGCAACCGGTGATGTCACAGTAAATGTGAATCAACCAGGTGCAGATCTTACAGGGTTTAATGATAACTAACAAGATGCAATCAGCATCCCGGAAAACGTAAGAAGAGCTATAACTCTTAAACTTATAAAGAATGGACTGCCATCACGTGGTGGTACAGTCATATTTGTGGTAGAGGGCCATGAATATCGGCAGACAGAGGTATTCTATTCATGGATACACTTTCCAGCAGCAAACTCTATAACAAAAGAATTCTACTATTACACAATAGAGGAACCTCCGGATATATATACTCCTTTCGAGGACGTTGAAATCCCACTAAATTACCAAGAGCACCTGCTCTGGTTTAATGGTGCCCTAAAACATAATAATCACATCACCAGGCACGGTCCAGAAGGTAGTCCGGAAGCAACGGGCCGGTTCTAGCCAGTTACGCAACTCACCCAGACATCGAAAGGACTGACCACCAGAGTTTGTCAGGGAGTGCCCTCATGGCGAATAAATAATTATGCCTGCCTTCTCTAATCATATACCAATTCATAAAAAATATACACTTGCAAGAAAATGGGCAGTAGCCCAAGCTCCAGCTTTATATAAAAACCATGTAGGATGGGATGAGGATTCACCTCACCACAAAATCCAGTTAAAAAATCAGCCCACTGCACAAAGGCAGTACCCAGTTAAACAAGAAGCTAAAAAGCAAGTCAAGGAGATTTTAGATCAACTTGAATATCAAGGGGTGATTGAAACATGCACCTCACAAATGAACAATCCATGTTTCCTGTCTCCAAACCAGACGATTCATATCTTCTAGTTTTGGACTACAGACACCTTAACTCCTGTTGTAAAACATTTGCAGTACAAAACTCACACAGTGCAGCACTAATGAATAACATTGTGCGCAAAAAATATAAAACAACACTAGATATCTCTAATGGATTCTTTTGTCAAAACATTGCACCTGAAAGCAGGTATTTGACCTCTTTCTCAATAATGGGGTCAGAAAAACACTTCTGTCGACTCCCACAGGGATTCAAGAATAGCCCACGATTATTCTCAGCGAGGGTAACAGAGTTACTACAAATCTACAACGATGAGACATTATCGTATGTAGATGACATCTACCTCACAGATGATGACCTGGAGACTCACTTAAAAAGAGTGAACACCAGAATACTTGGGTTCGCTTCAGAGAGTTACAAATTCAACTTTAAAAAGTCACGAATTGCCCATCTAACAGTCCTATTTTTAGGATATGAATTATCAAGTGAAGGCAAGAGCCTGGCAGACAATTTCCTAGAGAAATGTGCTGTACTCCAAGCACCAAAAACGCTGAAGAATTTACAATCAATACTAGGTTTCCTGAATTTCGGAAGAACATACATACTAAATTATGCGGAGAGAGTTAATCCTCTCTAAGAATTAATAAGACCTGATTTCAAACCAATAAATTGGACTCGGAAACACACAAATTTTAAGATCACTACAAACAGACATGTTAACTAAAACAAAATTGCAAACACGTGAAAACACACGCAATCTTGTAAATCGAGTCATCCCAGGAAGATGCGGATTCACATACCTGACCTCTAATGAGGGAGAAACTGTACCTATAGCTTACAAATCACATGTGTACACTAAAGCTGAAATAAAATTCAGTTCTACAGAAAAAATTCTGACTGCGGTTCAAACTGCAGTAGCAAAAGAAAGAGCCCTAGCACAAGGTAAACGAATAATAATCGTTACACCCATACATGCTTTAGAAGCAGTAACAAAAGCAGCATTCCAAATGCCAAAGCATTACATCCGAGGTGGATACAATGTGTTAATTCTCTTGCTGCTACAGACGTAGTATACAAATTTGATCCTAATTTAAAAACACAAGAATTTCTGCAATATGAATATGAATGTCCTCTGCCGACTGAAATATTGCCTCTGGAACAATACGGCTCTATAATATATACAGACGGATCAGCACAACCAGCAGTTGGAGGTAAACAAGCATATAGTGCTGCATGCGCGATCGTTAAAGGTCGTTGGCACGGAGGGAAATTTAGACAATGGTCACTAAAACTCAATCTCTAGGAGATTGTACAGCTCAGCGAGCTGAACTATTAGCATTTAAGATGGCGCTTGAAAATACCGATCGCGAATTCCCCACACTAATAGTGTGCGCTTCATATTACTGTGTTCAATCTTACAATGATTACTTGCAGAACCGGGTTCAAAACGGCTTCAAAGATGCAAAAGATGGCACAATCCAGCATAAAACGCTTTGGGAACAAGTAGTTCTTTTACAGAAAGAACTACAAAAGACTCACGTGATACATACACTGAGTCACCAACGTGATGGCGTTCACGTTACGGGGAATTCATTGGCTGATGAAGCCGCGAAGGCAGCTGTGCAAACGGCTTTCGTAGCTTCTATCACCCGGTCAAAACCAAAAATAGACAGCAATATATTGCAAGCTGTCAGTGCTTCAGTAAAAAAGGACATAAATACACTCCCGAAAGGCTTTCCAGTAAAGTACTCATACACACGAAGGGCTAGCTTCTGCACATGCTGGTATTTCCACCACAACATCATTATTAAAACAGAGATATTGGTGGCCTGGCATGAGAAAGCAAACTAAGAACGATGTTCTGCAATGCGAAATATGCCAAAGAATGAAAGTATCAACAGTAAAACGACCAGTACAGACGCCCTTCTAATCTCAGATAAACCATTAGCATGTGTTTATCTGGACCACTGTGGTCTCTTACAAAGGGATGGCAACTATAATTATATCATGTTCGCAGTGGATTCCTGCACGAGATTCATTTGGATGTGGCCCCAGCGCTTGGCTGACGCCAGAACTGTTATAAAAGATTTGCGAGTCTTTATCGGCACATACGCAATTGGCATGCTACATTCTGATCAGGGTCCTGCGTTTAGCTCTCGAGCTTACAAAGAGGCCATGAACAGCATGGGCATCGCATTGCGGTACTCTTCTCCCTTCCATCCTGGGGGAAATGCGGTAGTGGAAAGAAAAAACCGGGACATAAAGCAATCTATAACAACGAGGGTATTAGGTTCGGGTGATGGCTGGGTCAAACATTTAACAAGTGTCCAACGTAGTCTTAATATTCTGCCAAGAAATTCTCTAAAAGTTCTCACTCCATACGAACTATTGTTCGGTACTAGAATGCTAATTCAGGATCTTGACTGTCACACTTCAGTGGTAGAAGAAAAATGCTTTGATATCAAAGACCGTTTGGCTGTTTTACAGGATCTAAATGAAACAAGAAAAAGCCTGAGTAACATAAAATTGAAACAGCCAACAACCACTGAAGAAAAACCACCTGTCCCAGCAAGATCTGTCTGGATTCCAAAGATTGGGGATCTGGTCAGAGAGAAGATCGCGGTGAAGAAGGAATTTGGGCCTTCTTACAGAAAAGCTGTACCTGTCTTAGCCATCAGCGGAACGAGATCAGTTGTACTACCGCCCCTTGCTGGTAAAAAGGAGAACCGAGTTGTACCCATCGACCTGATAAAACCACAATCATGTGGCCAATAAAAAGTAGTAGGCCCAGTGGACTCCCAAGAAATAGCAGAATACCGAAATTTGCTACAATCCAAGAGGCTCATGCTGAGAGACTAATCAAAGTTGATAAACCTGCAGTGAATAAAAAAGGACTATGCAATAATGCCATGGAACTTGTGCCTCTTGAAACCCAAATAGTAACAGTTCATCAAGAAACACCAATCTACAATGATGTAGCCTCTGACTATTCTAATGAAACAAAGAAAAATGCAAAAGCAAATGAAAATCCGGAAAAAATCCCAACAATTGACAGAACTGCAACTGGCTACTTCATCAACTTTGAGGACTTCTCAGAAGATCCAAGTGAGCATGAAGAAACGCCTGTATCAAAAACGTTCAATGACAAAATAATGGAACTTTCTCTCCAACTAAAAGAAACGTATCTGATTTCACCATGGGTTGAATTATGGATTGCGTTAGGCGTACTTACTCTCCTGCTTTGGCTCATCATGGTTCTATGTTTGGGAAAATTCATTGATGGAAAATATAGTACAATGGACACAGCAAGTCAGAACATCAACTTGGTCCTAAAGCCTCATACATCCTCCCACATTGAGAAAAGAGAACTATCATCAGTAAACATCTCAGCCAAACCAATACCCGGTGGGGTAGCATGGGACAGAACTGAATATGACATTTTTGACCCGGTTGAACTCTTGAAGTATCCACACCAGTTCAAGGTTTCATTAAGTGACTTTGTGACACCGAGTACTTTCTCTGATGATTGGGACTTTGAAAACATTAATAATATGATGTCAGATTTAGTAGTGTCAGCCTAATTTACTTAACATGATTACTTACAGGGTTCATCGAATTATGATAAGTTATACTGTTATAACCACTTTGGTGATCACTATTTGCATAAAGCTGCACAGCCTAGAAATGTTTTATCTTATAACCAATGGGAACACTGTCCAACACCGCCAAAAGGCAGCTCGAAAACATTTTATGAGAAATTCCGGTACTTCTCAGGGTTTAACAGTGATCCGAAAAAGTTTTATTTTAAAATGTTAAATAGGACAGGAATGAAGACAATGTTGACAAATACTAAATTGATTTATTCTGAACATTTTTATGACAAAATGTCTACATTTGGTTTCGAATTTTGGAAAGACAACATTGAAACAAAAACAATCTGGGGTACCAAAGATTGGCAAGTACAAGGCCTAGAAGCATTATTTAGGGCCTGCATGATCCCAGAACAAATTATATTTTTGAATGACACAATTCTACAAACTACTTGTCTTGGCTTAGCTAAGATAAAAGACTTAAATACACAGTCTATTCCGAAACCCATAACTGATAGTGATAGCACTACAGATGTGGAGATAGACATAACCCCAATTTTTCACCAAAACTGAACACATTCTGAATGGAAAAAGTGGTTGATCTGGCCAACAGACACGAATAACTGTCAAGATAGATTCCTGAACAAAACACAGGGGTTCAAAATGACCAGGCCAGACCCAAGATACTCCCAGAGACAACATCCAGGGATAGTTACAACATACAGTGTAGTGAAGCTATGCCTTGAGTGGCTACAGAAATCCACACTGGCTGAAATTAAGCAACACTTGACTTTACTTAAAGACCGTTCTAACTTGCGTGATTTCATAATGGGACCACGCAAACCGCGTCAAAAACGTTTCATAGCGGCCGGTATATACGCTGCATACAACGAAGCTTGGAAAGTAATGCAAATTGAAACAGCAGAAAAAATACGAGAAATTGATTGTATTAATTTGGAAAAATCACTTTCTGTAGTGGACAATGGGTTAACGACTCTGTCCTCCACAATATATGTCAAGAATCAGTTACCTGAATATCCTGTAATCTTCTGTTGGAAGGCTGAAGACTGCTCCAACCCACCCCTGGACCCCTTGCTCCAACGCACTGAAGAGAAAGAGTGTGATGGTACCAAGAGGGGAAATTGGACAAAATAATAAACAGAGAAATAAAACACTTTATTCTTTTCTTGATTCTAAGATTTCTTTATATAAGAATATATGTTAAAACATCAACACCAACAATACCTCTCTGCTCTGGCTCAATAGCTCGCCAGAACTGTGGACCTGAATTTAGTGTAGCTTCTTTCCTTTAAACAAAAACAATATCACATTAGATAAAGTGTAGCTTGATTCAAAATAAGGATTCTAAATATTGATTCCACCTGTATCCATGAGATGGCGCTACTCACTTAGTATTGGTCCACTGATGTCTATAAATAAACTCTGCTAAAGTGCTTCGTGAATTATAAATGAGATGAGATTAGATCCTCTGCTGCATTTCAGTCTTTTGATTCAAACTCTGAATTCCATCCAAAACTGTTTCAACTCTCAAAAAACGATCGTTTAATAAGCACTGGGATTTTTGCATTGATTTGGAGTAGTGCACAAAAGCGCTTTGTTCAGAGAAATAAACTTCTTTCACCTTTAAAAGTCAATGCGTTTGCACAGTTTGCAAATGAGTCTGGGATTTATCCACTGAGTCAGAAAAATAAGTTCGCTGCTTAAAAAATAATAATTGCACTTACTTTCAGTGCACTGGTATTCACGCGTGATACCTGATTAATGTCTTTCTTTTCTTCTGCTTCTTATTGCAGGCGGAACCTTGGCTAGAGATGTCCGAAGTTAACTGGAAATGCAAGGGATGACTCCGGAGGAGGACCAGCACAGATGCGATGATTTCCAGCGCTGAGGGAAGGAAGGATGTGGCTTCACGAAGGAGGACGGAGGACGCAGGATATGCAGGTAAGCTGAGGTTCGACGATCACAAGCAACCAGCAAAGTTCCAAGCCAGCTTTTATAGGCAGGGGCGGGCGGGGTCTCTCACGCGCTGCACGTTTCCAGGTTCCACAGTTAGGAACGTGCAGCGCTGACTAGGGTTCTGGTAAACAGTCTTTTCATCATGTGCAAATGAAAACGAGTCCATCAACTTAATCAACAAGCCTTGCTAAAGTCAAATGGACACAACTCATTAACATGCACCATCATGTATAAAGAAACAGTTGTACATTAAAGTTCTTTACCAAAGTCTCTTAATGCCAATAGTATTTTGCTTTTGACATCTGGACAAGCAAACTTTATATAACGAATACAACTGGTCTCCAGCTATTTTAAAAGGGATGCTCTCTGTTGCAGGCAAACCCTAACAGTCGCCCCCCTCAAAGGCCCCCTCACAGATCGTGGCTTACCTGGATTTTTTAAATAGAACATTCTGAGTAATCGTGGGGCATGTACATTGGAAGCTGGTTCCCAAGAATTCTCTGTATTGTCATAACCTTTCCAAGCAATTAAATAAAATAAGCGACCCCGAATTCTCTTAGCATCTAATATCTTCTGGACTTCATACTCTAGATGACCTGCTATAGAAATAGGAGGTGGGGGAGCTCCTTTTCGGGTAAGGGGATTGTGGGGTTTGAGTAAGGATACATGAAACACTGGATGTATTGGGTACTCATCTGGAAGGTCTAATTTTACTGTTACTGGATTCAATAATTCTTTGATAACAAAAGGTCCTATAAATTTTGTTTGTAATTTTCGGGATCCTTCCATATTTAAGTTCCTAGTAGAAAGCCAAACTTTCTCTCCTACCTGATAGAGAGGGGCTTCAGTTCTATGTTTATCAGCTTGTTTTTTCATTTGTTCTTTATAGGTAGTTAAATGATTTTTGGCTTTCTCCTGTATCTTAATTAAATTGGTTAGCCTCTCAGTAACTTTTGGAAGTAGTGAGTCATCTATCATAACTGGCAGGGCTCTAGGATGATACCCTTGCATAAAATAAAAAGGGGTACAGTGAGTTGCAGCATGAATGGTATTATTATATACAAATTCAGCAATTGGAATTGCCTCCAACCATTCACTTGAGTACTCTGCTAACAGACACCTTAAGGTCTGTAGTAACGTCTGATTTAGGCGCTCTGTTTGTCCATCTGTTTCTGGATGGAATGCTGTAGACAGAGCTGGTTCTATTTTTAATTTTGAACAAAGTGTCTTCCAAAATTTAGAATTAAATTGACCACCTCTATCTGACACAATTTTACTCGGCAGTCCATGAAGGCGAACTACTTCTTTAAGGAAAATGTCTGCAAATTCTCCTGCTGTTGGCAATTTAATCAGGGGAATGAAATGAGCCATTTTCGACAAGAAATCCACTACTACAAGAACTGTAGTATATTTTTTGCTAAGAGGCAAATTCACTATGAAATCTACACTCAGAGTATGCCAAGGTGTTTGTGGAACAGGCATAGGCACTAATAAACCCGCTGGAGCTCTATGTGATGTTTTTTGACAAGCACATGTAGAACAAGTTTCCACATATTTCTTGATATCAGTACTCATTTTTGGCCACCAAAAATGTTTTCGTACATTTTCAAGAGTTTTCAACCACCCAGGATGCCCTGCTAAAACTGAAGTATGATGCCACATAACAATCTGTTGTTGTAAATCAAACGTTGGTATATACAAAAGGGTTCCATGATACATTAACCCATTTTGTACAGAATTAGTCTTATCTTTTAACCAATCTTGAGAACTGATGTGTAAATGTGCATTATACAGAGTTTTTATGAAATCCTGTTGTATAGGAGCTAATACCTTTTGAGGTTGTATTATGGGATGACCTCTTGTTTCTTGATGTAAGTCTGAAATGTGTCCATACCTGGATAATACATCTGACTGAATTTGCTGTGTACCAGGTCTATAAGTTATCACAAAATCATAAGTGCTAAAAAAATTCAACCATCTCATTTGACGCGGTGTTAATGCTTTTACTGAACTAAAAAATTGCAAATTTTTGTGATCACTAAAAATGGTCACTGGAAACCTAGCCCCCATCAAATGATGACGCCATTCAGTAAAAGCTACTTTAATTGCCAGCAACTCACGCTCAGCTACAGTATAATTTTGTTCTGCAGGTAATAATTTTTTAGAATAAAAGGCAATGGGATGTAACTGCCCATCTCCTGAATCTCGTTGTGACAGTACTCCTCCTAATGCCACTTGCGAGGCATCAGCTTCCACATAAAATGGGAGATTTGGATCGGGATGTCTTAAAATAGGTGCTGAAATGAACTTTTGTTTCAAAGTTTGGAATGCCTGTGATGCTGCAGCATCCCACAAAAATTGTTGCCCTTTTCGTAATAATTTAGTAATTGGAGCCACTATATCTGCAAAATGGGAAATGAATCGCCTATAAAAATTGGCGAAACCTAAAAATTTCTGTACCTCTTTAAGAGATGTGGGGTCCGACCATTCTGCAACTGCCTTGACTTTCTTTTCATCCATCACAATACCCTTTGGTGTTAAACAGTATCCTAGAAAATCTACTGTGTTGGAATTAAAGGTGCATTTTTCTAACTTAGCAAATAAATGATGTTCTCTTAATTTTGCTAAGACTGCTTTCACATGATGAGTGTGTTCTTCAAGATTTTTTGAATATATGAGAATATCATCTATGTATACAATAACACAGACATCTAGAAATTCATGCAACACTTCATTAATAAAGAATTGAAATGCCGCTGGTGCATTACACAGCCCGAATGGCATGACTGTGTATTCAAATAGACCAAATTTAGTCTTAAAGGCAGTCTTCCACTCATCGTGTTCTTTCACCCGAACCAGATGGTACGCTCCTCGTAAATCCAATTTGGTATAAATAGTGGAGTGTCTAAGTTGATCTAAAAGCACCGGTATTAAGGGGAGCGGATACTTATTTTTAATTGTTGCCTTATTTAATCCCCTATAATCGATACAGGCGCGCAGAGAGCCATCTGGTTTCGGAATAAAAAAAAGGGGCGAGGACACCGGTGATGTGGAGTGTCTAATGAATCCAGATTGTAGTAATTCGTCCAAATATGTTCTTAAATAAAGAGTCTCTTTTTCAGTTAAAGCGTACACTCTACTACTAGGGAGAGGAGCCCCAGGGATCAAATCTATACGACAATCGTAGGAGCGATGAGGTGGCAAAACACTAGCTTTAACTGGGTCAAAGACATCCTGAAATTCCAAATATTCTGAAGGGATACCTGTGTTGTTTACTGAAGCAGTAATTGCACAATGCAACACTGAAAGATGATCCTGTGTTGCTTCTCTATAACAATTAGCACGGCAAAAGGATGAATCTAAAGTTACTGTTCTGGCCACCCAATCAATCTTTGGATTGTGAGTAGTGAGCCAAGGTACTCCCAATATGAGACCAAAATTGGGAGTATCTATCAAATCAAAGCTAATTTCTTCTGTATGACCATTTTGACACACCATGGTCAATGGACTAGTCTTTTTAGTAATCAAGCCTGAAGTTAGATCTGAACCGTCTACAGCACACACTGTTTCTGGATGTGTTTTCAAAACTATAGGTAGATCTAGTCTTTTTGCCAAAGTAATATCCACAAAATTTCCTGTGGCACCACAGTCCAATAACACAGGCAGTGTATATCTGAACTGTGTACTCACAATTAAGATCACATGTATTAAAAAATGTTTTGGAATTTGTGGCACAGTAAAGGCAGCAGAAAATGAGGTCTGATTATGACTCTTTCTCGAACAAGTGACCTCTGCCCTTGTCGAGCCTTTCAGTTTTCCGACTCCGATTCCATGGAAGTTAACACATTCACTTTCTTAGGTGTCTTTGGCTTAACTGGGCACTCTCTAGCAAAATGACCAGACTTGCCACAATATAAACACAACTGAAGTTTCCTCCGTCTTTCCTTTTCTTCAGTTGTCAAAGGCCCTCTGAATGTACCTATCTGCATAGGTTCTGGTTCTGGAAGTTTACTCTCAACGTCCTTCTTTTCATGCTTAAAAAATGATAATCTAGGTTCAGTTTTAGCTCTATCCCCCTTTCTCTCACCTAAACGATGGTCTAGCTTGACCACCAAATCAACAAAATCTGAATAATCATCAGGGAGATCCACGATATGGGCCAAGGCATCCTTTAAATCATCTCTTAATCCTTTATAAAAAAGAGACACTCGTTTTTCTTCTGGCCATTGAGTTTCTGTTAGCAGACGATTAAAAGAAGTAAGATAGGTTAATAAATCCTTTGTTCCCTGTTTTAGATTTAAAAGCTCATTATCACTAGCTTGTATATAAGTATGTTTTGCAAACAAACGAGTCATCGTCCTCTTAAACAAATTCCAATTATGCAAAATTGGATCATCTCGATCCACATAGGGAATAGACCAACTGGCAGCTGTTCCACCTAAATAAGATAACACAAAAGCCACCTTAGTAACATCAGTAGGAAACTGTTGAGGCTTACAGACAAAATGTAACTGACACTGATTTAAGAATACTTGAAACTTACTGCTGTCTCCATTAAAACGCTCTGGGGCTGCTAAAGGCACGGCATTAGGGACATTAACTGTGACCTCTACTGGAGAAAATAAGGATTTCTGAATTTTAGGTCTAGTATCAGTGTTAAAAGATGGTTTAAAAGTAGGAGGAACAGGTGAACCCCACAAGTTCTCTCTAGGCTTATAACGCATTAAGTCTTGTTTTAAGGTCTCATTTTCTTGCTTTAAATGATCTAACTCTAAACGCATTTGTTGTAAAAGCACTGTAACTGATTCAGAACAAGCCACATCTTCACTTAAAGCTTGAGCCATTTCAGAAACATCAATGGTATCTTGATTTCCATCGGTGTTCATCTTTCCAACAGAAGTAGGATTAGGCTTGTGATTCTGTCAAGAATCAGTTACCTGAATATCCTGTAATCTTCTGTTGGAAGGCTGAAGACTGCTCCAACCCACCCCTGGACCCCTTGCTCCAACGCACTGAAGAGAAAGAGTGTGATGGTACCAAGAGGGGAAATTGGACAAGATAATAAACAGAGAAATAAAACACTTTATTCTTTTCTTGATTCTAAGATTTCTTTATATAAGAATATATGTTAAAACATCAACACCAACAATACCTCTCTGCTCTGGCTCAATAGCTCGCCAGAACTGTGGACCTGAATTTAGTGTAGCTTCTTTCCTTTAAACAAAAACAATATCACATTAGATAAAGTGTAGCTTGATTCAAAATAAGGATTCTAAATATTGATTCCACCTGTATCCATGAGATGGCGCTACTCACTTAGTATTGGTCCACTGATGTCTATAAATAAACTCTGCTAAAGTGCTTCGTGAATTATAAATGAGATGAGATTAGATCCTCTGCTGCATTTCAAAGTCTTTTGATTCAAACTCTGAATTCCATCCAAAACTGTTTCAACTCTCAAAAAACGATCGTTTAATAAGCACTGGGATTTTTGCATTGATTTGGAGTAGTGCACAAAAGCGCTTTGTTCAGAGAAATAAACTTCTTTCACCTTTAAAAGTCAATGCGTTTGCACAGTTTGCAAATGAGTCTGGGATTTATCCACTGAGTCAGAAAAATAAGTTCGCTGCTTAAAAAATTATAATTGCACTTACTTTCAGTGCACTGGTATTCACGCGTGATACCTGATTAATGTCTTTCTTTTCTTCTGCTTCTTATTGCAGGCGGAACCTTGGCTAGAGATGTCCGAAGTTAACTGGAAATGCAAGGGATGACTCCGGAGGAGGACCAGCACAGATGCGATGATTTCCGGCGCTGAGGGAAGGAAGGATGTGGCTTCACGAAGGAGGACGGAGGACGCAGGATATGCAGGTAAGCTGAGGTTCGACGATCACAAGCAACCAGCAAAGTTCCAAGCCAGCTTTTATAGGCAGGGGCGGGCGGGGTCTCTCACGCGCTGCACGTTTCCAGGTTCCACAGTTAGGAACGTGCAGCGCTGACTAGGGTTCTGGTAAACAGTCTTTTCATCATGTGCAAATGAAAACGAGTCCATCAACTTAATCAACAAGCCTTGCTAAAGTCAAATGGACACAACTTATTAACATGCACCATCATGTATAAAGAAACAGTTGTACATTAAAGTTCTTTACCAAAGTCTCTTAATGCCAATAGTATTTTGCTTTTGACATCTGGACAAGCAAACTTTATATAACGAATACAACTGGTCTCCAGCTATTTTAAAAGGGATGCTCTCTGTTGCAGGCAAACCCTAACAATATATTCATTGGACAGCATTGTATCATCTGCTATTGATATAATAGAACAGGAGTTACTAATGTTACAACATGGACAGTCTCAATTACGTTCTATTGTACAGCTTGGTTGGACGTTGCAAAATCTGCATTCAGGCTACGTACCGTGGCGTTTAATCAACACAACGTCATTATTCGGTATCTTTAACCTTACTGATAAACAAATCAGTTTGGCACAAAAAGGAGCAGATTATACGATTCTGAGCATTTAAAAACTTGAGAGATCACCATTGACAATGTCAGAGAGACCGGTCATTGAATGGATAATACACAGAACAATTTCAATTCCGATAACTTTCCAGTTCAAATACTGCCAAGAGTATATACCTGCAGGCCAGTATGGAAAGTTGGGTAAAGAATACATCAAATCAACATGGGATTTACCCTATACACACAGATGTTATAGTGAAGGGAAAAAGGATGTATTCCTTAGTGGTAACAAATGTAGAAAATCACTAAGCGGTACACTTTTGTGTCAAGGTATTAACTTGCATGGAGCCTGCGAAGGGTCTTCAAATAACTTTTCTTGTCACCTGCATGGCACTACTGCAAAACAGATAGAGCCATTTTTCAAACAACTTAGTAACGGGGGTTACATTTTAATAAGTGACCACAGCTGTTGTGGGATGGTGCCAGGGAAAGCTTATCTCGTGACCGTAACTTCCAGGGTCGTTTGCTGTATGCAAGTATTGTATCGACACAGCAATCCAGATACGGGGGCTGGGTTATGGCCTTCGTTGAATATCTCTTCTATTCGAATTGATACTTTAAGCAGAATGAAGTCTATTCTTTTACCGACAACTGTGCCTCTAACGTCATCCAAAGAAACGTATGATCTGCAAATGGCAAGGACATCGGCAGAGATACATTCTCTTTTATCGACAAATTGCCCCGCGCATTTCGCAGAAATGTTAAGCCAAATCTTAACATGTCTGATACCAGTGGCATCGCACATGTATTTAAGACCGTTTTTTCGGGACTGTTAGCACCCTTTGAAACAGTCCTGGGCATCTTCCCGAATTTTGTCCATTCTGTCTTTGGCGGCCTACCATTAATCTTGGGACTCGTGGCAGGAATTTTATTTTTGTTCCTTCTGCTCCGATATGGCAAGCCAATCCACAGACCAGACTCTAGCAACGATAGAAGAAACGATCCTAGCAATACGATACCGAGACCGTATCACTAAGGTCCTCGGATTGGCCCGGCTAAGAGATCTAACTACAACCTGGTTTCTTTCATTCAGACTAATCTGGCAGGATTGCATCTTACCTGTGCTTCGATGTCTGCTATGCGGAGAAGAATGCGTGTTAGACATCTGTCTTACACTACCATCAGCAGTACCAAAGGATATCGATACTTTGCTAGGTCTGGTAACGACTCATGCATCGTGTTGTTCCCAGCGGCTACCTATTCTGATGACAGCATTCGTTGAGACTTCCCCACTACGAGTAGGTGGCGGTGAGGTACGAGAGGAAAGCAGCACCATACAGGTACAACCTTCTGTGAGCATTGCTGATCCAAACATCGATGATAGCAATCACGCTCCAAACTGCACAGTCGCAGCATTTTTGAACTTGGTCGAACTTTCACCTGATGTTGTAGACCATTTTTTTGCGAGTATCTTATATGATGTTCTCTCCAGTCAACGAGAATAATTCTTAAAAAACAATGATCATACAGCGTTCCCTGAACTCTGAATTCGGCCTTCAGTTTTTTGATAAACAAAGCTACTGGTAAAATTTGGAACTATTTTTACCCCTGAAAACGAAATTATTTTTTCCATTTCCAAAATATTTACTATTTTTTGGCTCTTGGTACTCTGCTTAAAGTAGAACTATTCTTAGAGAACAGAGCTTCTATTTTTAGGATACTAGAGACAATATTTTACCTCAGCCTCTGGCACATACAGCATTTTGTATAAATATGTGATGGGATGGTCTCGACCTTCTTTTCTGTATTCAGAGCCATTTCATGTGTAAATTTTCACAAATCATTCAGCTAATATATATATGCATTTTAATGAATGATGACACTGCTCGGAAAGCGTACAGTACCAATACTCATTTTCGTGTATTTACCATATACCATTTCAAATGCGAAGTATGTATGTTGGGGTGGGTTGGAAAACACACATGCATTATTACATGTTTATTATTGCTTAGTTTTTTAGTAATGATGGACATTAATCCGTGGAGTGGGTGTTATATTTCTATCCAGGACCCTAATTTGATATTCCCGATTCATGCCCTTGTGCGGTTATAATCAATAATATCCTCACAAAGGCATAAGAATCATATCCATATTCAGTAATAGCCCATGCAGTCCAAAGCACAGCACGGCTACTCCCATCGACTCCTAGAAAGCACAGCGCGTTCTTTAAACAAACCAAGCCTCCAGCAGCCCGGGAAATTCCCCCCTGCTTTTGTTTTGATTTGAACAAGAATTCCTGGAGTCCAGCAAGAACTGTTAGTGCTTTGTGACGTCTTATGTCCAACCTTACGTCAAACCCGGCACCTTTCAGGTATAAAATACCAACGGTTGCCTTAAGCAAACACACGGTGGTTTGGAGCAGAGCGGAAATCTACTTGCCCGAGAGCCCAGCTGATGCGAGAGCCCACGGAAGCCGCCCCTCCCCTTTGATGCGCTGGAGAAGCTACTTTTTCTCACGCCCAGAAAATCCAGCTCCGGTGTTCCCGAGTCACCCTTGCGGGTTGCTGGGAGATCGAGTCCTGAAGAAAGAGATACCCGACCTCCCACATTCTATTACTAAGGTACGGAGCTGACTAAACCCTTAAAGAGAATTCTTGAATCAGATCCTTGGCAAAAACAATCTTAACCAACTTAACTTAAACTGCTACTTACTCCTTCCCAAGTATTAGGCTTAGGTCAGGTACATCGGGTTAGGCGTAGTTAGAAGCACCAGTTGAGTACGTTAGTCAATGGTTTTATGTATGTATATATATATTTGATCTATTTTAAGTATCATATGGCTAAGAAATCATATCTATGCTTTTACAGTATTATTTCGTAATACTACTTATACTGTACGCACTTTACTTCATAATAAGTATTGCAATTGTGGCAATTCATTTCTCTTGCATGAGAAAGAAGACTGCTCAATAAAATAACACCTTTGTATTGAAAACGCCCGTCTCTCTATTTCTCTGCACTTTGGTGAAACTAAGTATGCACGATTGACTGAGTGAAATAGCCGTCTATTGTTTTCACACGACTCTAGAGATACACTCTTTATTCTGAGGGAGCGAAGTTGTCATGGTTATGCGGTTGTCAGAAACTGAATCCCTTCTTGTCTAAATCAGGGAAGTTAACCCCTCCCTATTCATTCGAGAAAGTTTCTAGAGACCTCTGAGCTAGCTGGCAAACCTAAATTAAGTCTAACATAGTCAGTAGAGACCAGATGACCTCAGTCCTACGTCTACACTGCTGTTTGTTATTCCAATGCGCAGAGCCTATTGAGAAAATAGGAACTACACTACAAACTATCCTACTCATCAAGCTCGGGGGAGGATTTGCAAAAAAGTCATTCAGAGGAAAATGCTACCCCACAACTCTCCCTGATATTCCAAGCCTTAAAAGATCAGAGGGAAGAGACGAGAGAGCTTTTTGCCCAGATTCAAGCAGATTATTTTAGTGTCCAACTATCCTTGAAGGAAGTAGCCGGGAAAGTTGGGGAAATGACCGGCGAGATAACAGAGCTACAGCAGAGAGTGGTCACTACTGAGGAGGTTACTGCTAAAGTGGTAACCTTAACACAGCAACATGATGACCAGATAGCAAGCTTGGAAATTAAAGTCTAAGAGTTGGAAAATAGGCAAAGGAGGCAAAATCTAAAATTATATTGTATTCCTGAAGGGCAGGAGGGCTCAGACTCTAGAACATTCATTGTGCAAGTGATTCAGAAGGCCTGCCCGGATCTGGTGGACTGGGAATGCCAGATCAAGAGGGCTCACAGACTCCCACTGGTGCAATGTCGAAAGGATGATCGCTATTCAAGGCCGTTTCTGATATATTTTGGGAATTATTAGCTGAGACCAGCAGTTTTCTTAAAAGCAAGCCCCCGAACACTGATCGCTGTAGGGTCTTATTCGAACCTTTTCCGCTCGGACTTTTGCAAGGCAACCATGGATAGACGATGGCGGTTGAGACAGTTAATTGAGCCCATAAAAGCTTCAGGGGCACAAGCTTTTTTACAGTCATCAGCCCGCCTGAAGATCATTAGGAGCTTTCTTTTTCGTCTGAACTTGAGGCAAAGGAGGTATTGTTAAAATGGCAGAACGAGGGGACTGTTTAAGACTGAGAAGGGATTAGTAGCTTTAATGTCAAGGCTTCAAACTGGTTAAAGAAAATGGGCGGCTTCTTTTCACCCGTGGCTATTTATCCTAATCATTCTTTTTTGTGCTAAATTGTAGGGTTTTCTTTTCTATTTATTTTTATTTTTTGTGTGAGCTATCCTCTCCGGCTAATTGAATTAGGGGGTTGAGATTACTTGGCAGCCATTGTGGTTGCAGGTTTCCAGTCAGCTGCCACATCACCGGCACCAACAAGAAGGGGATGATTCCTCCTTTAGAGTGCGGGTGGGGGACCGGGGGTTTGGGGGTGCAGGTGGTGAAGGGGGGTGTGAAAAAGCAGAAAAAGTCAACACAATTGAAGGTATAAAGGAAAAAAGTAAATATACATGTAACAGGGAAAGTAAGCAGCAAAGTATTCAAAAGCTAATGGAGGTAGACAGCAGAAAAGGCAGGGAAGAATTAATACTCGGATGGCAGCGATAAAGTGCTTAGCTTGGAATGTGGCTGGTCTCAACAGCAAGATCAAGAGGCAGTTAGTAGCGGAAGAACTAAAAATGTCTAACCCTCAGATTGTTATGTTGTCAGAAACACACCTTTCTTACAAAGACAGAGGCTTTCTGAGACATTTATGTTTTGAAGTGATAGCTCAGGCAGACTGTCTATTCGGGGTGTAGCTATTTTGAAGAGTAAATGATTTGGAGTAGAAATTTTAGGACGCTGTCTGATAATGGGGGTTGATGGGCTATTGATCAAGTGAAAATAGCTGGTACAAAGTATGTTTTTGCTCACTATACGGCCCTAATACAGACAATCCTACTTTAATAGAGGCAGTGACTTTGGAATTATTAAATTGGGAGGGTGAGCTGTTGGTGATGGGGGATTTTAATTGTATAATGAATTATGGAGTAGACACTACAAGGAGAGGGGCTTTTCAAAGGATGCGGAAGACACGGGCAGCCATATGGGAGTTGGGGCGTTTGCAGGTAATTAAGGATGTTTGGAGGACCCTCTATCCCAATATAGCAGGTTATATGTAATATTCTGCCCCTCATAAGCTTTATTCAAGAATTGATATGGCTTGGGCATCAGACAACATCTTATGGTCCAGTAGTATGTAAATGTGTCCAAGGGCCACGTCTGACCACTGTAGTGTGTTGTACTCGTGCTGATGATTCTTACCTACTGTGCACATGCTGATGATTCTTACCTAGTGTGCACATGCCGGTGCATGTGCACAGAATGTATATGTATTCTTTTAAATGTGGAGACGCTCTCAGAAGCCAGGTGTCCGTTGTACTTGGTCAGTTGCTACTTGGACTCCTGGCTGATGAGGCGCTCCTCCTGTGATTGGAAACCATATGAATAAACCTCATTTGGATTACATTCCTTTTCTGGATTTCTTGACTTCTACATATTGGCGACGATCGGGATTGTTTCCATCACCGTATCACCCACGCAAAAAGGATTTTTGACGAATTCGCGTCAAATTTGATCTCAGCCAAACGATCCCTCGATGAACTTTTTATTACAGCCTGGTTCATTTGGGCAATTCAAGCGGATCTTTGGATTATTAATCTTTGGATTATTTGGGCCACGTTGATACTACAGAGGAGGAGCGGATTTAAATTTATTCCATTGACACTTTTCCCAGATTTAAGTGTCATCGGCGTTTTCACTGGAGGCGGTAAACATTTTTCAGAGACTTTGGTCTACGTTTGAAACTTCGATTTGTCTGCGGATTTACTGTAAGGCTTAAATGTAAACTTGCCTCGGTTTACATTTCGAATTACGCGCTTACCGGTTGTCTGGAACTCCGGCATCGCGTCTTGGAACTCGCTTACAGCCTTCTTCTGGAACACTGAAGACGCGTGGAATCCTGGGATCCACGTCTACGACGCTACGCACGGACGTCACGTCGCATGGTTGACGCTACGCAGGGCAGCCATTTTGGTAAAGGTAGAAGCTCCTCGCTTCTGATTCAGTTATTTACGTGTGATCGTAATACGATTTCGGCGATTCACACGCCTCAGGGTCAAGTCAAGTGACACATCAAGCTTTAACCCTGCGTGTGAGCCCGGCAATTCACACGCCTCACAGACAGATCAAGCGACGGATCAAGCTTTAACCCTGCGTGTGAGCTCGGCGATTCACACGCCTCACCACCTACAAACTTAATTCTATCAGTAACTATATTTGGTGCCTTTAATCTAAACGTTTTCTTCCAACTAATTGTGTTATTCAGGTTTTATTATTTTTTCTTGTTATACGTTTTACAAATCTATTTTCTTACTATATTTGTAACATGGCTTCTGTTAGGGAGGTCACTCAACCCCCTCCTTTTCTAGAGAAACCTGGAAAACCTACGTTGTTGTGGTCGGAGTGGTTTGGCCTGTTTGAAAACCACATTTTAGCAATTGATGCTTCTGACTATTCTCCTCCTAGGAAGTTTGCTCTTCTTTTTGGCAGCCTTGGGTTGGCGGCACAACGCATTTTTAAGAGCCTTGTTCCCATTCCCCCTCCAGCTACTGCTGGTTCAGGTGATAACGAATGGAATATTTATATAGAGGCCATTGCCAGATTAAAGAAGCAATTTGAGGAATCTCCTAATATCATGCTGGAGAGACACAATTTCTATAAAAGAAAGCAAAAGGAGGATGAAAAAATTGACGAATATATTTCAGCATTGAGGGTGTTAGCTATCACCTGTGATTTTGGTCCTTTGCTGGACAATTACATTCGTGATCAATTTGTGTTCAATTGTTCTTCTACCAAGGTGAAAGAAAGAATTCTTAGTTGTAAGAATCCTTCATTGTCCGAAGTTATCGATCTTAGCCTTAGTATTGAAAGATCCGTAACTTCTACTAAAGCCATGGCTCTAGATTCTGTCACTAAGGTTAACTTCATTTCAGATGATATGTCTGACGATGGCCTATATGCCATTTCTAGTAAGGAATCTAAGGAAAAGTGGCAGAGTAAATCTAGTGGTAATACAAATAAACAAAATTTTTGTTTTAGGTGCGGGTCCAAATTCCACATTGGGAATTTCAAAGGATGTCCCGCCATGAACAAACGGTGTGTTGGGTGTAAAAAAGTTGGGCATTTCCAAAAGGTTTGCAGATTTCAAAAGAAATCTGTCAAGGTCAACTATGTAGATATGGATGAATGTAATGACACCTTTGATAATCTAATGTTAATGGTGGAGTGTGATGATTCTGAACCTATTAAGGGACCTTTGTGTGAAGCCATAATTGACAACATTAAATTACAGGTAATGGCTGATTCTGGAGCTCCCATTACTATACTCAGAGACTCTACATTTTTTGATAAATGGGGAAAGGATGTGAAATTAAGTCAATCTGATGTTAATTCAAAAGCTTTCGGCGAGAAAGATATTGACATGTTAGGCTTTTTCTTAACGAGTGTGGAGGTCCTGGGTAGGTCCATTATTACTAAAGTCTACGTGGCAATTAAAGGAAAGGATATCGTAGGTTGGAAAGACCTCGCTAAAATGGGTTTATACCTTGTCCCAGGGGATGAAAATCCAATTAAAGTACGTGATTTTCCTATCTGCTTTATTGAGGACGCAAAAATTAACAGAGCTGATTTGCTAAGTGAGTTTAAAAATGTATTTAGTAATAAAATTGGCCTGGTGACTGGCGCAGAACACAAGATTAGACTCATCCCTGGGGCATCCCCTGTTTTTCACAAGGTCCGCCCCGTTCCCCTTAGTGTCAGGGCGGAACTTAAAAAGATGCTTGAGGACCTGGTTAAAGACAAGATCATAGAACCTTCTGAATCCTCTCAATGGGTTGCGCCCATCGTCGTAGCACGCAAGAAAAATAATGAGATTAGGCTATGTGCGGACCTCAGGGGTCTCAATAAAAACATTAAAATTGACTGTCATCCTCTCCCTAAAATTCAAGAACTGTTGGCAAACCTAGGCGGTGCCAGATGGTTTTCATTGTTGGACTTAAAGTCCGCCTACCATCAGATTCCCTTGTCTAAGGATTCTCAGGAGTTAACAACCTTTGTGACCCCATTTGGAGCTTTCAAGTTTCTGAGGCTCCCATTCGGGTTGGCTTCAGCAGCTAGCGTTTTTCAAAGGTTAATGGACTCTTTGTTTGGGGATCTGGTGGGGGTCCAAGCATACTTGGATGACATTTTGATTTTTGCAAAAACAATGGATGAACATAATGTTCTACTTAAAAAGGTTTTGTCCATTCTAGGCAGTAGAGGTATGACGGTCAGGGAAGACAAATGCAAGTTTGGAGTGTCTGAGTTAGAGTATTTGGGTCATTCAATTTCGAATTCTGGCATTAGACCGAAATTTTCTGTAGTTAGGGCTTTAACAGAAGCTAAACCTCCGAGTGATAAAGATGCTCTACGTTCGTTTCTGGGCCTAGCCGAGTACTACGCCAGATTTGTGGAAGGGTACGCTCAAGTGGTGGAACCTCTGAGATTACTCCTTAAGAAAGGTCAAAAGTTTGTTTGGTCAAAAGATTTGGATGACACTTTTACTAAGGTCAAGGATTTAATTGTCTTGGCACGTTCCCTTCAGGCGTTCAGGGATGATTCCATGTGCATTATTGCAGTAGATGCGAGCATGAAAGGTCTTGGAGCTGTGCTTTGCCAGCAGGTGGAGGGCAAGGAACACACGGTAGCTTTTGCCTCTAGATCTTTGAAGGAGTTTGAAAAGCACTACAGCACAATTGAAAGGGAGGCGTTAGCCTGTGTGTGGGCAGCTCAAAAGTTTAAAATGTACATCTGGGGTCGCAAATTCGTTATTTTGTCTGATCACAAACCTCTTTCATTTATTTTTAGCAAAGTTTCAGGTACCAATAGTCTTTCCCCTAGGCTGACTAGATTGGTTTCTAAACTGCAGGAATTCAATTTCGAGTTAAGACACATCTCTGGGGGTAAAAACTTCAGAGCAGATTGCTTGTCCAGAATGTTAATGGACAAAGATGATGAGGATGATTTAGTTGAGGAAGATGTGGAATGTGTCTCTATGGTGGATGCTATTGAGGAGTGGAATTCAGTCATTGCGGAAAAGGATTGGTTAGAGGCTAGTGAGATGGATGGTGTTTTATCTCAGGCTTTGGAGTTTTCAGCCAAGACTTGGCCAGACGTTAGGAATCTCTCTGGGGATCTAAAGAATTTCGCTCAGGTGGCAGAGGAACTCTCAGTCAAAGATGGAGTTTTGTTAAGAGGTGATAAGTTTGTTCCGCCCAGTGGTTTAAGGAACACTATTATCAAGTTAGCCCACGAAGGTCACCTTGGTGTGACCAAGACTTGTATGAGAATCAAAGCCCATTATTGGTGGCCGGGTATTGACGCACAGGTAAGGGCTACTGTGGACAGTTGCGAGGAATGTTTGTTGTCTGATAAACATTGGAAGACTCATCAGGCCCCTTTACAGCCTTCTCAATTTCCAGGGATGGCCTGGGAGAAAGTTGCTTTGGATTTCTCCGGCCCATATAAAGTTCTTCCTGAAGGGAAGAGGTACCTTATCTTAGCGATTGATTACTTTTCGAAATGGATGTACTATAGGTTTGTTGAGGCTCCGGATTCGAATAATACCATTGCTTTCCTGGAAAGATTGTTCTTGTTAGAAGGAGCCCCACGAACCTTAGTAACTGACAATGGAACCCATTTTGTCTCTGACAAGATGTGTAAATTTTTGAAAACACATGATGTGAAACAATTGAAGGTGGCACTTTATTCGCCCTCATCTAATGGTCTAGTTGAGCGTGGGAATAAAGTTTTGAAAGAGGGAATCCAGACAGCCATAGCAGCTGGGGTGGATGTTTTCAAATTTTTGGAGAAGAAAATCTGGAATTATAATGTCTCACCCCATTGTACGACTCAAATGTCCCCTTTTCAATTGTTGCGAGGAAGGGATTTCCATTCTCCTTTATTTCCTGCTTGGTTAAGGAAAGTGGAGGGCTTGCAATTTTCTCCTGTTAGGGATAATGTTGACTTCTCAGTCAAGCAGAAACAGGCAGTAATGAAGGAAAATTATGACAAGTCAAAATGTGTAAAGGACATTCAAATGTTGGTGGGGGATTGGGTTATGATCAAGAAGCCCTATAAAGTTGCAAAAGGTTTGTCTATGTTCTCAAGTCCTGTACAAATCCTTAAAGTCAGTAAAAATGCAGTCTTTTTGGGGGACAAGGGTTGGTGGAACGTGAGACAATTGGCAAGGTTGACTGCAGATCAAGCGACCCTCATTTCTAGGAGGAAAAATCTATCCACGCAGGAGGGTTGTGATTGGTCTCATTGGCTTCAACCAAATGTAATTCAAGCTAGCATTGCTTTGCCTTCTACTGCACCTGTTTCATCTAATAATGCTTCCCCTGCTGTTGTTTCCCCTGCGGTTCCGTCTTGCAGTCGCAGTGGCCGCATTAGAAGACCCCCTGCAAGATATAACGAGTTTATTTCTTTTTAATTGATTAATTAATTCTCTTTTCTGTATTTGTATAAGGGGGAAGGTGATGTAGTGTGTTGTACTCGTGCTGATGATTCTTACCTACTGTGCACATGCTGATGATTCTTACCTAGTGTGCACATGCCGGTGCATGTGCACAGAATGTATATGTATTCTTTTAAATGTGGAGACGCTCTCAGAAGCCAGGTGTCCGTTGTACTTGGTCAGTTGCTACTTGGACTCCTGGCTGATGAGGCGCTCCTCCTGTGATTGGAAACCATATGAATAAACCTCATTTGGATTACATTCCTTTTCTGGATTTCTTGACTTCTACAACCACAAACCTGTTGTTCTTACATTTAAGATATCCCTTGAGTATAAAAGTTCCCGATCTTTCTCCTTTCCCAGATATTTGGTGACGGATGAAGAATTTGTGACTCAGACTAGCATACATCTTAAGGAGTGATTTGAAACAAACATATGGTCGGCCTCCCCCTTAGTAGTATGGGATACATTTAAAGCAATAACTAGAGGATTTACCAAGCAATTTATCTTGAGACAAAACTAAAAGCAGAAAACGAAAATGGAAGCAACTATATTAGCTATACGGAAGATAGAAAATTAGCATATTGAGGCAGTCACCAGAGGTCTTCAAAATGTAGATGAGTTGGGGTACAACCTAGTGGATCTCAGATCCGCGCAGAAAGACATGCAGGGAGAGGAGTATAGTGAAACTAAATAAGTACATTTTTCGCTGTTCGAGTTTGGGGAAAAGAAAGGTAAGATCTTAGCATTTGATGTAGCAGATGACAGGGCTAAGGCAACTCTAAAGAAGATTAAGGGGATTGACAAATTATACGAACGTCCAAATCCGATATTGGAACAATTTGTGGCTTATTACCAAGTGCTATATACTCCGGTAAATCAGTGTAAGCAAGAAGAAATATCTAGTTACATACAAGATAAATACCTTATTAAGTATGGAGAATGAAACATCTTTAGCCAGAGATATAACAATGGAAGAAATCAAATTAGCAATTACCTCCTTACCATCGGGTAAGGCAGCGGGAGACAACACCATTCCTTTGGAATTTTATAAGCGATTTATGGAGGAACTATTGATACCATTTAGTCAGATTATAAGATTTATTAGTGAAGAGGGCAGGGCTCCTGACTCATAGGAAATTACGCAACTCATTTTCTTTCTAAAAATAAAAGTAAACCGGCAGATGAGTGTCGGTCGTAAAGGCCGATCTCACTCAATGCAGATGCAAAAAATTTTGCAAAGATTCTTGTGAATCGACTATCTCTTGTGTTACCTAGCTTGGTGTCGCCTACCAGCATGGCTTCATCCAAGGGAGACACGACTCCACATGTGAACATGGCTGTCTCTGCTTGTGATGCAGCAAAAACACAGTCAACCCCACTCTGTATGATTCTGCTAGATGCTGAGAAAGCATTCGACCGAGTGGGGTGGGACTTTTTGTGGGCCACACTCGTCGCCTTTGGCATCAAAGGGCAATGTCTTACTTGGCTAAAACCTTTATATGACAAACCTAGTGCCAAAATAATGTATGTGGGTCTACAATCAATTGCTTTTCCGTTTCCTTGGGGCACCTGGCAAAGGTGCTCCCTATGTAAATGTAAATGTGTGTGTCTTGTAAAGCGCACTGTTACCCGGAGGCGTCTTGGCGCTATAGACCGCTGGGGAACCCGTCCTGGCTTTCCCTGTAAGATGTTCCCTCCTGGGTATTTTATTTGGTCTTTATATAGTCTTTTGTTTCGACCCTTCAAAATAAGCAGCTAATTTGTCCCTTTTTGCTTGGGGACAATTCCCTTAAAGTCATGGAATACGCTGATGACACAGCGGTGTTCTCAATGGACCCGAAGGGGGCTATGCTAGTGATTACAGATGAAGCACAAAAGTTCGGTTTGACATCTGGGTACAAACTGAATATCAACAAAACTCAGATTCTACTGAATTATAAATCAGCACTTCTGATACAGGGGGTTTGTTCGACCCCCACATATTTGAGAGTAAAGATGGCGGCACAGATCGAAAGAATAATCCCTTTAAATTACGAGATCCTTCTGAAAGAGACGGCTAAATTACTTAAGACCTGGCATAGGCTGCCTATCGGTATTATAGGGTGCATAAACATCGTAAAAATTAAGTTTTTGCCAAAATTTCTGTATCTGTTTAGATCTATTCTGTTGCGGTTGACTGTCTTTTTTTAAACGATTAGATGGGATTTTCAGCAGTTTTATCTGGGGCTATAAAAAAGCGAGAACATCCCTGGATCTGTTAAAACTCCCCTTTAGTATTGGAGCCCTATATTTCCCGGATTTTAGATTTTATTTTTGGTCTGCTTTGGTCTGCAAGTATGGCTTGGCATTTATGAATGATAAAGTTCCCCTTTGGTGCAATCCAGGGCTGCCAAGTATCTTTCATGACCCAGCGGGTAAACGCTGGATCAATTAGGGGTTACATGTCTAGGGGACCCATGAAATCATAGTGGCTTTATACATTTTGGTAAAATGCTGATCGTGTATAAGCTAACAGACAATATGCAGTTTAAATATATACAGATTCGCAGTTATTTATTTAACTATTTAGTAATTGATTAATTTATCTCACTCGGATATATGGGACTGTGTATATGATTCTAATGATAAATCTCTGATTAGTAGAGCATATAAAAGCTTATGTGGTCACAGATTGGAGGACAGCCCAAGAATAGCTGCTCGTTGGACTAGAATTATGGGCATACCAGTTTCAGCTAAAAATATATCACATTCACTTAGTAAAATTGTTGGGGTAGTACATTCCTCCAATCTGCGAATGCAACAGTTTCAGACAATCTGTTTACTATATTACACGCCGGATCGAATAGCAAATGGTCACTAAACAATCAGGCAAACAATAGGACAAAATGCCCAAGATGTGAACTATATGCGGCAGACCTACAACCTAATGTTTGTCACATGCCCAGAACTCTCTCTATTTTGGCAGATGGTGGAACAAATTTTGCTGCAAAATTGGGCATTGAAACACCATTAACGGTCATGGAAATATTGATGGGGGGGAAGGGATCTGAGATCTGATAATGAAGATCTTTTAACTATTTGGCTTGTCTGTGCAAGATTGACGATAGCACAGGTCTGGATATCGCCAAAAGCTCCCACAGTAATGGACTGGTGGATATCTGACTCCTCACCCACGCACACAAGGCTCTCCACGACACGGGCCCGTAGTGCCTCAACAAACACCTCACATTCTACACATCCACCCGCCAGCTCCGATCCGCCAGCCTCGCCCTCACCGCCATTCCACGAATTCGGAAATCCACCGTCGGAGGAAGATCCTTCTCCTACCTGGCAGCCAAGACTTGGAACTCCCTCCCCACTCACCTACGGCTGACCAGGGATCACCTCTCCTTCAGGAAACAACTCAAGACCTGGCTGTTCGAGCAATAGCGAATCCCCCCTCCCCCCCCTCAGCGCCTTGAGACCCTTACGGGTGAGTAGCGCGCTTTACGAATTCTTGTGATTGATTGATTGAATAGTGAGGCAAATACATGATATGGAGGAAGCATTAGCTAAATCGAAGGGTGTTCAACCCATGCGCAAATTTAATTTATTCTGGGGATCATTGTTCTAAAAGGCAAATTATAATATTTGAAATGTATATATAAATGGGATACTTATTCACCCTGCTGTCTGGCATAAGGAAAATTCACGCAACTATATCGCTGATTGCTTTCTGTCTTTTTCTTTCTTTAACGTAATGTAAAATACTTGATCATTATGATTACGTTTGTGATTATCATTGTTTGTACAAATTGGCTTTATACTTTACTTTTGTGTTGACAATAAAAAATTTTTTTTAAAAGGGATGAAACCGGGAGTACCTTATGTGGTGACAGTTACCAGGGTTCTTGACTTGCTGTAAAAATTGTATTTCCACCTGTGCGTACAGTCACAGATGTGACAGTTTGGCCTTTTTAATATGAACTTTGATAAGTTGAATATACTGAAAGCCTTGTTCTTTCAGAAGGAGGTTCTTTAACATCTGACAGAGAAATGTTTGGTATCCAAGTAGCAAGGTCTTCCTCTGAAATACAATTGCTAATGTGCACTAAAGTCCCTCAACATTTCGGAGAACCTGTGCATGTTTAATGAATCTAATACTGCGGGAGTAGCAGACTTTAAAAAAAAAAAAAAACATTTTAAGCGATTAGGTCTTGTTTTGGTTGGCATATTTCATACTGTCTTTGGAGTGATTCCATCTTTCATACACTCCCTGCCTTCTAGTATCTTTAGCGGTATACGGCTGACACTTTTTTCTGATTGTTGGGATTTTGGTCCTATTTTTGCTGCTCTGCAATAGGAGTGCTACCTCTCAGCCTAATCGTGATGGACCTGCCACACATGCTACAGTAATGAGCGTATGATGCAGTGCTTTTGCTGGCCCATGCTTGGGGAACTGAATGACAACTGGTCTTTGTCCTTTCGACCTGTATGGTTACATTGTGTTCAGCCTGTGTTTCACTGTCTCTTGTGCACTTTTGAGTGTGTTATGGATATATGCCTTGGAATGCAACTGGTTCAATCTACAGATATGCTGTTGTGTACACTAAGGCTTCATTTTCAGTGTTCTATGCAATGGGCTTTGCTAGAAATTCATATTATGAGCCTTTCTTAGATGCTTCAGCTCCTGGATTCTTGGATCCTGGCTCATCCTCTCAGGCGTATATAATGTGAGGATGGTGAGATTAAGGGTCCAGTATGAACTCTCCCCAAACTAACAAATGCTGTTCTCAGGAGATTCATCCCCAGAGAAATTTTCCCTAGCTGAGTGCAGGTACCCTGCGAAGCATGTGCCTTTGAGAACAGTTGCCCTCACTCACACGAAGTTGACATGCTTCATCATTGAGCTGTGCTTCTTGCCAGGCCGGTGCTACAATAGAGGGCGGGCCCCACGAGAGGGCTCGTTGGTGAAAATCTTTTAATAACTTTGCCGACTGATCACAATAGAACAGGGAATGGTGTGTCCTACAACGTGAGAAGATTGGTGAAAAGTATAAAGATAAAATCAACTGTGAACCAGATGCTGCAGAAATTTTTTTAATGTGATATTCCCGGTTGATGATGAGCTGAAAAAGAAGGTAGAGAAACTCTGGATATAATGTTCCCTGTCTCGGCAAGTGAGAGTGCGTATTGGTCACCTATAGACTTGCTAGTAAGCTTCGGTCTAAACCATAGGTCATCATGTTTCATGCCTTAGGTAGCCCACACTAGGAAGGCTTCCTGATATATCACTCAAATAAGTGCATGGGGAGTAAAGAGATGTGGCAGAATGAACTTATTACACTCTATAGAGTAGACGCGGGAAGGTACGGTTGTCATTATGATTAGGGCTCCCAGTTTTATGGTATTTATTTTTTAAAGATTTCCATCTGTATTTATCCATATTTATTTTTTTCCCATCTTATTAGTATTTATCCATATTTATTTTGTGTTTTGCGAATATATGGAGTCATAAAATGGTATATTCCACATTTATTTAACTGATAAACATGCACTCATACTTTGCTGCTTGTCCTGGTTTAGCAAATTAAGCAGCCAAATATAGCAAAACACTACACTTTCAATAAAATATGAGCATTATAATACAAATATATGTGACCATACATCTCTCATTTTGGGAAATCTGAATATATTTTTAACTTACCTTGCTGCCTATCTGCTCAGCTGTTGTCCTAGACATCACGAAAAACAACATGGAGAAGACAAGATGGAGAAACAAGAAGCACCCATTTCTGAATTTTTCAGCTTTTGAAAATAAATACAGACAGGAAACACTGTTTTCTGTCTGTAATTCTCTGTAAAAACCCATAAAAACGGGGAGCCCTAATTATGATATATATTCGTATATGCATATGATCACTGCAACTCAATGATGTTTGAATTATTCATCTTCACCATTCTTGTAATGCTGGTAATAATGCTTTGTTCGGTTAATCAAGGAGAGAAAGAGGAACTAGAGTAGCTAGTTCGTTTCCCCTGGGATATAGAGGTTAATCAAAGAGAACTAGCTAGGTGTCAGATGTCATCGCGCCTCAAGGAACCAGCGAGTACCGCGGGGAAAAGACTACATTTCCCAGAAGGCTTAGCGGCCGAAAGGCGGAGCATAAATAGATGCTACTTCCTGGAGCCGGTGTCGGATATTCCGGTTCGTGTTTCTTTGGCGTTCCTGTCGACCTTACGGTGAGGTGTGTTCTGCGCTGTTGGTTAACTTCAGCACCCAGTTGTGTGCTATTCCGGCGCTGCTTCGTCAGTCCTGTCCTCCGTTGGAGAGCCTTGTCTTCGGCTATTGCGGAGGACGGTCTCGTGTTTTTGGGCATTGTTTCTTCCGTACTGTCCTCCGTTGGCTAGCCTTGTCATCGGCTATTGCGGAGGACAGACAGTGTGTTTTCCTGGTATTTGATACGCGTGTCTCCGTTGCTGAGCTCACCCCATTGCTCAGGCTCTTGCGGAGTACACGCTTTTTGGCTTCTTCCCGTTTCCTCCGTTGGCGAGCCTTCTTGCTACGGCTATTGCGGAGGAAACTGTGGTTTCTTTTGAGTTATAAGACCCTCTGTTGGACAGCCTTCTTGCACCGGCTATTGCAGAGGGTCTGCATTATTTCATTCTTTGCTGGGACAAAGAGTTTACCTCACCTGACATCACTGGCCTTCAGGTAACCTTTGTCTCAATTGTTTGTGGGTGACGTAACCCTTATATTACTTTATGGGAGTAACTGTATACCTTCTACGCAATCCTTAGAACCTGGTCTACGTTTCTTCAGGGCTCTGGAGATAAAAGATTAGGGTACGTAGTGTCGTTCTTTCCCCCATATAGGTATTTACTATTGCAGGGTCATAGGGGGTGTTTTACTGTCATATTTTGTATTTACAGGGGAAGGCATTTACAGGCTGATTTACGCAATCTCAGTATAGAGAGGCATCTTCTGAGTTCAGGCGGTCAGCTTTCTACATACAGGTATAGCATGGTATAGCCTGATTGGTAGTGTGAATATAGTGTACTTTTAACGAATTGACACCAATCCCTTGTTTGTTTCTGTCTTCGCAGCTCTCCCTCCCTGCAGTCCCCATCCTTTCCTTCCTGTTTATTATTTTGCCCTCACCTGATCCTTCTCTAGCCCACGGCTATTACAGCATTCTGGGCTTGGATAGATCTGGAGGTGGCCTACTTGTACCACAAGCTGATCCTGAGGACGGAGAGGATAACAGAATATCCGACCCAAGTAATTTAGTCCTCCCGATCAGTTTAGGGTGATGGCTACTCTGGACGAGGTGATGGCAGCGTTGGTCGTGGTGCAATCTGAATTGATAGCATCCAGACAAGAGAGCACTGAATTACGGAACCGGTTGGATAACATCCAGAAAAACCCCTTTAGTGCTGGGGCTTCAGGGTCTGGTACAGCTGGTTCAGTAGTGGTGGAGATACCCCCTAGCATTCCGTTAGCACATCCAGAACGATTCAATGGCGATGCAGGATCAGTGCAAGTGTTTTTGACGCAAGTCTTGATGCATTTCTCATGCAAACCCCGGTCCTTCCCTACCAATCAGTCAAAGGTGGCGTTTGTCATCTCGTATTTAGTAGGAGATGCGGCTCAATGGGCGGTTCCCATGGTTTAGAGAAATGATCCTATGTTACATGACTGGGACGCATTCCAAACAGAGTTCACAAAGGTATTCGATAGGAGAGCTGATACATATACGGCAGATAAAGAACTATTAGGCCTACGTCAAGGAAATCAAGACCTGGTAACATATTTGAATAATTTCAGACATTTAGTTGCTGAAACTAAGTGGCCGGAAGCCAAACAGGCGTCAATCTTTCATCAGGGTTTAACTGAAGAAATGCAAGACATAATCGCTCAAATCGACCCCCAACCGGTGTCATGTGAAGATTTGATTAATCTGGTTTTAAGACTAGACCATAGGATGAAGAATCGTAAAGGGGGGGGTGGAGCAAAGAACCGACCAGTACCCTCTTCCGTGGTGGTAAAAATCCCGGATAGTTCGGTATCGCATGCCGCTGAGCCTATGGATATAGGAGCAGTTCGTGCCGCGTTGACCACCACAGAAAAGGAACAGAGGCGCAAGTTGGGCCTTTGTCTTTATTGTGGCAAAAAAGGCCATTATGTTAGAGAATGCCCTGTCAAACCCAAATTTTCCAAATTCCGCTTGAATAGGGGGGTGTCAGCGGCCACTGAGAAACCGGCGGAAAACTGAAGAGCTCTGGGGGTGTTGAAGGGGTTCCCTGGAGTCAGAGTATTGTCCCTTCCATGTTGAGTATGGTTGTAGGAGCACAACATTTATTCGTTAAGATAGTCTTGATGATAGGTATGCTTGAGGTACATACACAGGCCATGGTGGATTCCGGGGCTACGGGGTTCTTCATGGATATGAAAGAAGCAGAAAGGTTAGGCATTCCTCTAATCCCCAAGGAAGACGGTACTGATGTGTTTGCAGTAGATGGGAGGAAATTAAACACAGGACCCATAAGTTATCAAACGACCTTAACTGAGATGAGATTCGGTTGTCATAGAGAACAAGTGTCTTTCAGCATCATAGAAGCACCGCAGTATGGGGTGATTTTAGGCATTCCCTGGCTGAAAAGACACAACCCTGACATCAATTGGGAAACCGGCAATATTACAATGAATTCTGCATATTGTGAAGAGCATTGTTTTAAATATGCACAATGTCCTTCGTTCGCTTTGGCAGGTGGGGGTGTGATAGCCACGGCCGCAGAAAAGGCAGTAACACTCCCAAGGGCATATCAGGACTTTGAAGGGGTGTTTGACTAAGTAAGAGCTGAAGAATTGCCCCCACATAGGCCATACGATTGCCAAATCGAGTTAGTTCCAGGGGCGGTGATTCCTAAGGGACGGCTGTATGCACTGACAGAGCCAGAGAACGCCTACTTGAGAACCTATCTAGACAAGTTGTTAGAATTAGGTTTCATACGTCCTTCAAGATCACCAGCAGCATTAGACATGGGAGAATTTTGCGGATCTCGCGTTCGCGAATTTTGCGAATTTGCGAACTCGCAATCCGCAAAATCCGCGAATATCCGCGAATTTGCGGATTTTTTTTTTGTGTGTTCGCAATTGTTTCTGCCAGTTCGCGAGGATTTGGTACTAGTTCGCAATTGCGAACTTACTTGTCGGCTCGCAACGGTTGCGACTATGTTGTTTCTACGTCTGGTTCATCATCACAGCCTCCCAGCACCCTCTGTTTTACCACTGGCACCCTCTCTTTGACCCATGCCACCCTCTGTTACATCAATGCCACCCTCTGGTTCATCATCACTGTAGAAGATGGGGGGGAAAAGCAAGCCCACCTGCCCTGCTTGAACTGACATGAATTAATTTGGGGTTAGTTTATTAACAACACCTGCCCTGCCCCAACTGACAATAATGAATTAGGGGCTAATTAATGTGTCACTGAAAGAATTTAAAGTTCCAGCCTGGCACCTGCTTGTCTGCTCCTTTAGCTGTAAATCAGGACCTTTGTGGCATACAGTTAAGGTCAGAGCAGGGTCACAAAATAGTTGCAAGCAGGCAACCGAATTCTGGAGGGCCCCCTCAGGAAGCACTACAAAGAATCGTTACAAATCATGAGGTTGACCTTTTGCACCTGCTCATTGCTTTTGCTTTTGCTGAAATCGTTTTTCGGTTTTTTTCGCGCTATTCGCGGGGCGCGGCGTCGTGCGAAACCGACCGCGGAAGCCGCCAATTCGTGCGAATGAGCATTTTATTTTTTTGCGGCTTGTTGTTTCGCGAGTTTTTTTGCAGTATTCGCGAGCCGCTTGCAGCGCAACACGCGAATTTACCCCAAGGTCGAGTACGGGCGCGGCCATTTTGTTTGCGTGACGTATTTCCGTTTCCGCCCGCTATGTATAATCTCGCGCAGTAAGCGCATTGCGAGTAGAGGTTCGCACGAGATCGCGCGGGAAATCTAGAGGTTCGCACGAGATCGCGAGGAAAATCTCGCGCGAACTTACTTTCGCGCTCGTGAACGGGCGCCGGCCATCTTGTTTTTCATTCATTTCCTGTGTCTGGGCATGGTGTTTAATCCTCTTGGTATCTTTGCCATCCTTTGCTTGTTTTCAGTTTTTTTTTTACGATTTTGCTTCTTATCTATCCCTCTATTTTCCTAGCTGTATATTTTTGTCTTTTCTGCTATTTTTCTTTACTTTTAAACTACTTTTTTAAACTCTTTTCTTTTCTTCTTCCCTATCCTATTCTTTCTTAATTTTCTACTTCTTCCTACCTTACCTGCCCAGACCATGGTCAAGCCAGGCGCCGTGAAGCTGCCCAGGCACTTGAGGGCCGCAGCGGCGGCGGGGAGTAGTGCTGGACCCAGTGGCAGGACAGCATGCGGGAGATTGAGGGGGGAGCAGGTGACGCGACAGGAGATATTCAGCCCGGAGGAAGTGGGCGCGCTGGTCTACTTCGTCCAGCGCCGCCTGCCCAGGACCATCGCGGGAGGCGGCAGGATCGCGGCCGGCGGCTACAACATGCGGGAGCGCCGGAAGCGGTGGGAGAAGGTGTGCTGGGCCATATCCCACCTCTACGGGGTCCAGCGCACCTACAGCCAGGTCACCCATCGCTGGACGGACCTCCTGGACCGCGAGCGCGACCTGCTGGACCAGCTCGGCTTGGAGATCCCCGGGCTTGGTGAGTAGTAGTAGCCATTTAATCACTCACTACTATGATGTTTTCTCCTGCTCTGTGTTGTTGTATTGCAAATATTTGTTTTTTACATGGAGCAAGCCAATAATGCCGCTGATGACGATTACATTGTAGTTAAATTATATTTCAAAATCTTCTGTGCATTTCAGGTGCACTGCTCTCCTTCTCAGTGGCGTTGCTACTATGCTTATTTGTTTTCTATTTCGTGGTCTCATTGGCCTGAGTAACTATTATGTATGAGTGTACTTTACAGAACTGCGTAATGCTAGACACTAGGGGGCAGATTACATTTACAAGCCCCTTGCGCCACGTTTACGTTGCCTTGCGTGACACAACAGCGGCGTAAACGTGCCGCATCCCTGCGAGTCATTTACAGCATGACGCATCTAGGGAGATGCGTCACGTTATAAAGCCATGGGCCTGCACCACAATGGGTGCGTTCCTAGTACGCAGGGTGGGCGGTCCAGCGGCTGTGCGCCTCGCAAAATTGCCTGCGTGAAATGTACAAGATTTAACGCAGACACTTCTGCGACGCTGCTACGTCAATTCAATTCCTTATGTCTGCTCGAAGCAGGCGAAAGGACTGACACAGCATGTTAAGTATTGGGTGGCCCTGAGCATTACTGGAGTTGCATTGCGTTGGCGACGTGACTCCAGCGATGCGCCGCTCTTACGTGACGAGATGCGTCACGCAAGTGCCTACCCTTGCGCCAGGGCGCGCCGCATTGTAAATGAGGCACATCTGCCGTGTCGCAAGGGTAGTTTTGCGTGACGCATTTGATCTGGCGCATCTCTGGAGATGCGCCAGAACGCGTAAGTAAGTATGCCCCTAAGGGGCAGAATTGCAATTACTGTCGCATCCCTGCAAAGTAGCAGGGATGCGCCATTAATTGTGCGGCCCGCTACCACCACCAAACATGGTGCGCCGTATTTGCAATGCGGCGCACCATGGGCCCAAAACGTCACCGAAGCTTTACTGCTGGAGTTGCGTCGCAACGATGGCGCAGCTCCATCAATGCTCTGGGGTACCCTATCTCCCCAATGCTGGGTCAAGCCGTACGTCTGCTTCAAGCAGGTGCAGGGTTTGTGTGACGCATCATTGTCCTAAAGGTGACTGATTGATATTTTGTAGATTTCCCTCAGCCACTATTAGGATGTGTTCCAGCGCAGGAATGCCCTCCCTTGCGCCGGAACGCCCCCTGATGGCGCAGGGCTTTATAACGGGATGCATCTCCCAAATGCGTCACGTTGTTATAATATTATACGCCGCACCATGGCGCCCTTTTTTGTTTAGCTGCTGCGTCACAAAAGTCACGCAAGAACGGCGCAAAAGAGCCGCAAGGGCTTAAATCTGCCCCTTCCTTTGTACCCCTGACAATAAGAAAAATAGTGGCGGTGGATTGATAGTTTGACTATTTAAATGACTGGTAATGTAGCAGGCAACTGTTAGTGTTGTCACTGATCTGACTGAAATCACAATGGAGTTTGTCTGTCACTTTGCGTCTTGCCTGCAGACTGCTGCCTGCCAGTCCTAGGTGAACGTTTCAGTACTTTGTTTAGTGAGTTACGTGACTTTCGAAGTCACAGGTCCGCAAATAAATGAAAAGTAACCATAATCAATATAATTTCGCGGAAATATTTTGTTATTGTTCTTTTGAAATGTTTGATTTGGTTGACATTGACAAGCAACAATCATCCATGTTTTCTGTTCTTTCTTTCATGTTGTACGTCAGCTCCCCCCAGGGGCGAGAGGAGGACACAGGAGCAGCAGGCGGCGGATGCTGTTCAACAGGGCCAGGATCGGGCAGGCGAGGGCTCCTCTGCTGGCCCCAGTAAGTTTTCATTTTAGACTAGTACCTATTTTTCCTAGCGTTCCTCATTTGACTTTTTTCAAAATTGTCTTTGCTCTTCTTGTAGACTGTATCTAAATTCTTATCCTGCCTCTACTATGACTCCCTGTGGTATTACTAGATTATTCTTATTAGTCTGTCTGTGTAGCTAACTAAGATTGCACGGTTGGCGAAACTCCCATGATTCTAGTCAGCAATAGCTCTATCAACTTAGTGCAGTCCTCTGGGATTGTCCATAATGTCTTTTGAAGTGTTCTATCTGGACTCATGCTTGCAAAAATTGCAAAACCTTTCGCTCAGTCACTCTAGTCTGGACCAAAAAACACAGATTGTATTTAAGTTTAAAAGCTTTATTAAAAGTAAACACATTTATTAAAATGAAGTCATAATAAAACTAAACGTTTAACTGATAATGGAAAAGTGGTTAGTGTTGACGATTAATTGAAGACATTTCTTGTGGTCGAGCCGAGCTCTCACCTGGTTTCAACTTGATCTTGTTGTTAGAAGTCCATCTTCTGTCTGTGTCGAGAAAAATGGTGCGTGTTAAAAAAACAGCCTTCATCAGTTGTGCCAAAAAGTGCAGCAAGACAACCTTCCCTGGAAAAAGGGACATTTTTTTTAACTTTAACGTAGACAGTCACAAATTACATTGTTTTCACATGTCTTCATTCCTAGACCAAAGACTAGTGAGTGCTTTATTCTAACATTCTTAAATGTACTTTGTAGGTGGAACATCTGGTGGCGGGGCCAGTGTGGAGGTGGTGGTGCTCGACACGGAGGCGGAGGGCGATTCTTCAGGGGAGGAGGCGGCGGCGGCTGTGAGAGTTGAGACGGTGGTGGTGGCGGCCAGAGGTAAGCTCTTATATATTCCTTACTTATTGAGATTGAAGACTAGCTGGGAAGGCAAGAATATGAGATGCATGGCTGGGTGAATGATGAAGCAATGATGGGTGGAAGGACAACAGCCTGGGTGGGTGACACAAACTGTATGTGTCCATATACCTGGATCATGCTACTATCTGACTCTTAGATAGCATATGTGTATCTAGAGCAGGGGTACTCCTAGTATGGCCCGCGGGCCGGTGGTGGCCCGGCAAGCCTTCCTTGGCGGTGCGCAGACCTTGCAGACAATCACTGCTCCCCCGGCCCCCACAGAGCAGAGGCTTTTTTGTATTTCACCTGTTAGCGCCCCTGCATCTCCACTCTGACAATCACTGCTCCCCCGGCCCCCACAGAGCAGAGTGGAGATGCAAGGCCACAAAGAGGTGAAATAGAACAAAGCCTCTGCTCTGTGGGGCCGGGCAAGCAGTGATTGTCAGGGTGGAGAAGCAGGGGCGCTACAACAAACAAAGCCTCAATAATATGTTCATGGTCTTTTAAAGACCTGTTAAGTACTTTGGTGTTGTTGTCTGTGTGTGCGCGTTGAGGAAGCGGTCTCAACCCGGGCTGAAGGCTGACACAGATAGACACACACACAGTGAGATGACAGAGGGGGAGGGAGAGGGAGGGCAGGAGGGAGAGAGAGATGGAGGGAGGGCAGGAGGGAGAGCAGGAGGGAGAGAGATGTATGTAAATGCTGGGTCTGGTGGCTCAGTGGATGAGGGCATCTGCTGCAGGGACCTGTGTGCAACCTCATGGTCACAAGTTATCGTTTTGCTTTAGCCCCGCCCCTCTGACTCCGCCCCCACCAGTGCGGCCCTCGGCCCCAAACTACACTGTAAATGTAGCCCCTGAGAGAAAGTTTGTGAGTACCCATGATCTAGAGAGAGTAGACGGTCAGTGGATGAACTAAGTGTAACTTTGAAGAGCATGTAACACTGCACCCGCACGTCCGTTCCAGTGTAGGAAAGGCAAGGAAAAGAACTTTTAATTTTGTCCAAATACTACCATAAATAGTAGCAGTAGTTTGTATTGCAAGCACTGCATAGATCCGGTTATTATGGTGGCCACTCCCTACCTCTCTTAATAAGTTTAGTAGTACTCAGTCATTCATGTGTGGATGTATCACTGGTCACTCAATAAAAAGCAAAGCACCTAAAGTCATCCCATATATAAGCAAAAACATCCCATGTGAAGTGATAGATAATCAGATTATTTATCTTCTTCAATTTTCCATTTCTAGTACTCATTTCCCCTGTAGGGTGAAAGTTAAATTAATTAAGCAGTAGCCCTTGAGTTGTAACGGAGTATTCTCAGTGCCACCCGTAATAGAAAAGTAAGAGCTTCACCACCTGCATGTACTGGACGGGTACAGTAACGCAACGGCAACGCAAGTCTAGGTCACTCCTCATGGCGTGCGTCTCTTTTTCTCGGGTGCAAGTTTACTGCGCTGGCATTATGCCGGCTTGCAGAAAATAACGTACCAATTTTCCAAAACAAGAGATAAGAAGAAGAATAAGACTGGTGTACTTTCATAGTCGACTCCAATGGAAGTCCACAGTGCTCGTAGAATTTGTTCCTTAAACTCCCACTAATGTTAGAGCAAGGATGAAGAAGTGTGAGGTTAGATAGATACTGGCCTCAATAGTTATGTAATGCGCTTGCAAGTTGCTAGTTGTACTGCAACACAAATTTCTGCTGAATGATTGAGTTAATCTTAAAGAGCATTGGTTACAGACTATGTCTTTCTTTCTTCATATAGGTTCTCCTTCCAAACGAACAAGGAGGAAGGAGCTGGCTAGAGCGGCCCGGCAACGGAGGATCGAGGCCACTGTTGCGGAATATCGGCGGCTGGTGGCCCTGGAGGACGAGGAAAGTGTGCAGTCGACAACAACAACAACGTCGTCTGCATCGGCCTCCGTGGCCCCACGGGCTGCCACCCAGCACAGTGGTCCACCCAGACTGAGCCGGGCTGCCAAAGGCAAACGCCACCGCCGAGCAGCAAGGCCAACAGCTGCCTCTCACAGGCATTGCACCTGCAAGGCAGTGAAGGCACGCCTGCGCCGCACTACCCTGATGGTGTCCCGCCTTCAGCAGGAGCTCGCCTTGCTCCGCAAGGAGCATGATGCCCTGGCCCAAAAAGTTAACAGCATCCACCCATAGTGTCCCTTGCCCCTTTTTTAGAGACTTTTGGGGGTGGGAATTGGGAGTTGGGTTTTTGGGGACTTTTGAAGGACAATCGTTGGGGTTAGGGAGGGTCTTGCGGGAGATTATTTTGTTAGGGATATAAATATACTTTTTCAAACTTTATCTGAGCATACCTGTTTTTTACTGCTTGCCTGGTGGGTGGGGGTTTAACGTTGACTGTTTTCCTGAAAGTTTAGTTCCATTTTCTTCCTTTAAGTGTAAATGCCCAAATGTTTTCAACACTAAGTGCCTCTCACAGACTAAGTGAAGTGAATCCAAGAGTCCTAGGACTTTAGTAGTACTACCTTCAGTCTCTCGTCTCTCGTACTAATACTCCATTATACCCCCAAACCACCAAACGCTTATCTTACCTGTAATTTGTGTTTGAAAGTAGGGCTAGACCCAGGGCTGGCTCCACGGGAAACACCGAATAAGGTTGGCAATCTTGGTCGGATAAAATTTCCTCATAGCGGTGGTACTAGTGGTGTGACACAGTGGCAGTTGCATGCCTATGAAAAAAAAGAAAATGAAATCTGGTTTGTCCTCCTGAGCAATTCAACGGTACAACTGAGAATATAGCAGGTGACAGAAGTACAGTAGAGCAGTGCCACATTGTAGCCTAACAAATGGTAAAGTATAACTACTAATTCGGTTGAAGTTCTTTCACATTAGCAATGGTTCTTTGTCAAGCAGAGTAAGAATATATCCTCGGATTTCTTCACCAGCCTGTTGCTATCACCTTATCCTCCCCAGCAAGTGTGTGGATTTATTGCTGTAATAATAATTTAGTCACACATCAATCAAAACCACACAGCCCGGGGGAAGAGGGTTAGGGTTTGAAAAATGGATGGGTACGGGGGTTTTTGGGAAAGGTTTTGGGAGACAAGAAAAAATAGCACAGCATAGACAAACTATTGTGAACATAAACAAATCTTTGGGTACAAACCTATCCATCAATCTTTGAAAGTGCATGCACTACTGCATGCATGTCAGTGAAAAGTAAGTAGTACATTCGACAACTGTGGAAAGAAAGAATGCGACAGTACAGGGCCTGTGTGGAATTATTGATAACGATATTCAACATAAGGTCTCTGTAGCCAGATACCCGAGAGCCTTGCTGGTCACTATAAATCCATTCACAACAACACTCAATGGGGTTGGTCTGGAAGGTGTCAGGTTTACTCCCCGTGATCCAGTCGATGCAAATATGGTTCCACCTCCAAATGTCACCAACACCCAGAAGTGTAAACACAGGGTGTTCGAGCCATTAGGCGGGGGAGAAAAATAACAAACTAAAATAAAAAATGTGGGATGGGTAAAGGTAGGGTCAGCAGGGAAAGGATACCTGTAACAGAAGACAAGACAGGCATCAGTGAAGTGCTGTCCTAACATACAAGGGTACTCTCATATAGTCTCACTAAATAACCAAGGAAGTAGACAAGTACCTGAGCACCAAGAAAACATGACCTTGGATAGGAAATACTATAGCCCTTCTGCCACAATCTGTGAGGAAGGCCTAAGAAACACATAAACATATAGTTAACGAACACACTCCTGTCGCACCAAACACACTCGCGTTATACTAAGACATCAAACCCACTACTCACAACATACCACAAACATGGTAGAGGACTCAATGTACAAAGGGGGTTCCAAATAGTCAAAGCAAAGATGTATGGTCCAACAAAAAGGAAGAGGGAAACGGTAGTGTGTAGGAAGCAAGAACTACAACACTGCGCTCTCTAAGTCATGACCCAGTAGAGAATCTTTGGTGAAGGTCAAACAGAAAAACGTAGTTGCGACCACCACTGAATTCTGCCAACAACACACCCCACGGTGCACTACACAAAGAGAACTGGGGTAGCCTCTAGTTACCTCACTACATGCCCAGTTATGGAGGTCCTTTGAAATAGAGCAGACCAGGTCAAGGGTTAGCGTATGACTAAATGGATAGCTGTGTGGCAGTAGGATACACGTGTGGGCAAATGCCGTTGACGCACAAGTGCTAGAACAATTCCCATCAGACCACCCTTATTGGTGGATTTCACGTCACGTGGGAATTGATGAACGTACCACACCGCGTCCGACCAAATAGTGTCAGTGCGGGAGTGGATGTCAAGACTCTAGCCATGGTGTTCATCAGCAAAAGATGTCAATATAGTGCAGTGCTCGGGTGCTTGTGAATAAAATTGGCTACCAAGATTCTAGAGGCGTTCTTAAATAGAAATCTTAGTGTCAACCCGGCGGGTTTTTAATTTTTGACACTAAGATTTCTATTTAAGAACGCCTCTAGAATCTTGGTAGCCAATTTTATTCACAAGCACCCGAGCACTGCACTATATTGACATCTTTTGCTGATGAACACCATGGCTAGAGTCTTGACATCCACTCCCGCACTGACACTATTTGGTCGGACGCGGTGTGGTACGTTCATCAATTCCCACGTGACGTGAAATCCACCAATAAGGGTGGTCTGATGGGAATTGTTCTAGCACTTGTGCGTCAACGGCATTTGCCCACACGTGTATCCTACTGCCACACAGCTATCCATTTAGTCATACGCTAACCCTTGACCTGGTCTGCTCTTTTTCGTGTTTGGTCACTTTCATGTAGGGGAGCGAGCAGACAGGTCATAAAATATTCCCCTTGACCCCCCACACCCCGTTTTTTTATGAGTATTCAGAGCAACTGTTTAGTTGCGGGTCTATATATTTTGGATGCATCCCCCTTTGACTTTGCAGCCCTGTAGCTCACCCAACTCAATTGTGCGTGGTGCCATATCCGTCTACCTTTTTCTGACCCCCCCGCCCTCTGTGACACATGAATGAATATACACAGGGATGGATAGATCTTAGTAACCAGCAACTGACCCACTATCCGGTTGGGCCATGTCTCAGCTATAGTGGCCCACCCTGTTATGTGCTTGTCCCTCTAGAACTAGCTTGGGACTTGGGAGCAGCGTCATCACACCTCCTGACTTCAAAATGTGTTTCCACATAGACAATGATTAGATAGTCAGTGCACATCTCGATAGACTTCATAATAATTTTGCTCACGCCTTGATTTTGGTGAATATTTGGTACAATTTGGATTGACAATTAATTGTGGGCTGTATCATTATAGCATCCTGTGTTAACTTGCCTGCATGACTCCCCTTCTGCACATGCCCATTTGCTTAGTGTCTCAAGCTGGATCACGTGTACCCAGTTCTGGCAACCTTCAGCTCAGGAAATACGTGTAACTTAAATGCGGGTTTAATTATTAGCATAGACTCCACTAGGAGCAAAACGGTCTCAGTGAAGGGGTCTTGCTCCCCCTGCACTAACCTCAGCGGTTTTCGTAATACCGGCGAGCATATAGTGATACACACTGCGCATGCGTGTAGCTCTAACCGCACTGCGCGTGCGTTTAGGTATAGCGGTCCGGATTATGTGCGCGATCCTGCATTCTCGCCCGATTGGAGGATAACTCCTTTGGCCCGTCCAATGATTACACACAATATAAGGAAGGAGGGATAGTTTCAAGGCTCACCTCCATTTCCGCTCGGGCGAACTACCAGGGGTACCGACGGAGAGGTGAGTTTGTTTCCACGCCTATACGTTTCTGTGCAGCGCCATGATTGCTGATATCCCGGACGGTCCTTGTCATTTCAGAGACCATGTTCTCTACATAGGACGCTGCCCGTTATTACTTTACAGGAGTTCCCCACATTGGAGGGTTAACTCAGCCTTGCAGGGGAATTATTTGCTCTCCTAATTGATATATATAGACTGTAGTATCTTGACAGTTACCTGCCTATACTTATGTCATGTTATCTAATGAGGCTGCTTGAAAGAGTCAGGAAGTCATGCAGTGGCACGTATGAGTGCCTAGTTACGCCTTACATCTTGTCAGCCACCTAGTTATGCAGAAGCAATCATTAAAGCCTATATTGTGGTTTATAGTTTGACAGTTTATTTTAAATAAAAGTCCTTTTGCTCCATGTTTGAGTGTCTAAGACATGGCTGGTCAGGGCCCTTAAAATGGTTTGACGGTGCTGACACTATCACACGTCTGTTGGGTTATTTTGTGTAGACCAATTTGGTTAGATACAGTTAAGTTAAACACTGACGGTATCCTCTTTTCTACACTACAGAGCGGGGCCTCATGCTCCCGAGCCGTTGCCGGGCGAGGTGAGGCCTTCACCCACACAAAGCTGGGTGAGTATCACTGTGAGGAAATGCCTCTAAGTGATTTAGCTAATATGCTAGTTCAACAATGCGGAACGAAATTGTTCACGCAGGTGTATGTAACTATGTGGGTTATGTGTGTGTTTACGGTTATATGTGTGTCATCTTGCGTTGTTGACAATCATTTCTGCTTTTTGATAGGAAGAAGACATGCTTCCCTTCCCACAGTGGACTTTAGAGCGTTAAGTTCCTGGTAGATATGTAACGTCTTCCTCAAGTACATTTGTGTTATTTTTGATCTAATACATTATATATGTTTGCAGTAGCTATATCACACTTAAGGTCCTGAAGAAAGCCGGGGAATTTCCCCTTTTGGCTGAAACATGTCGACCATCTCACACAGCGCCATAGGGTAGCCTTCACTACCGGGCGGGTTTTTAATTTTTGACACTAAGATTTCTATTTAAGAACGCCTCTAGAATCTTGGTAGCCAATTTTATTCACAAGCACCCGAGCACTGCACTATATTGACATCTTTTGCTGATGAACACCATGGCTAGAGTCTTGACATCCACTCCCGCACTGACACTATTTGGTCTGACGCGGTGTGGTACGTTCATCAATTCCCACGTGACGTGAAATCCACCAATAAGGGTGGTCTGATGGGAATTGTTCTAGCACTTGTGCGTCAACGGCATTTGCCCACACGTGTATCCTACTGCCACACAGCTATCCATTTAGTCATACGCTAACCCTTGACCTGGTCTGCTCTTTTTCGTGTTTGGTCACTTTCATGTAGGGGAGCGAGCAGACAGGTCATAAAATCTTCCCCTTGACCCCCCACACCCCGTTTTTTTATGGGTCCTTTGAAATACACAGTTATACAACGGAGACGCGTAGTTGTCCTTACTACCGCGCTCCGTTTTAATAGTACAAAAACGATCCCCGATGTGAACGCTAACACGTGGTATAGACCGCCACTGTGCTCCGCCACACACAATTCAACCAAACAGGAATTCATCAAAGGTAGAATTCTGTTAGAAAACAGTCACAGAACCTCCCTTAACAATCCGTTCAGGCAGTAATCAGCTGACCGCACGGGCGGCCGAAGAGTTTAGAGCGGCTTTACCTGAAGACGCGTGAAGTCCGTCTACCGCCAAGGACAGAACACGGAAGCGCTCCCCACTGAGCCTCGGGGGGGGGGGGGGGGAAGGTGATAGTCCACAGGAGACACGATAGAAAAGCATGCAGAGCGTCCGCTCTCATGCCGGTGCAGAACAGAAACCAGAATAACGCGCAACAGGAAGCGCGTCTGTTCCCCAGATAAACTTCCTGCAAGTCTCCCGCCTACTCATGGGAAATGTAGTTTCATAGTACGGTAGGCGCTTAGGGGCTGCGTAACCTGACAGAAGGTATAGTAGATAGAAAAGGAGAAATTGCTTTTTTTCTAGGTGTCCCCTCACTCACCAGGGTTGCCCCTTGGTGACATGCTTCATCATTGGGGCCATCCCAGTCCTCTACGGCCTGGGGCGTGCTGCGACTTGCGAATTACGTAGGAGCACTTACAAATGACTATGTGTGGTGCAGATGTGATAGTGGAGTGGACTAAGTGATGTGTTAAGGGATCAATTTAGAAGCCTAGAGAGAGCCAAGAAATGCAGTCACAGTCAGAGAAAAAGGCAAGGGATACTGTATCTATGTGGTTGTAGTGGTCCTGTTGGAAGTGGTAAGTAAGTTGCCTGCAGAAAAAAAATCCTCCTATTAGCGGCACTCCTCCATTGCAGCCGACGCTTCGTCCATCGATGTTGGTCACCAGAAGACACCCTGTAAAAAAAAGCACAGCATAGACAAACAATTGAACATAAACAATTCTTTGGGTATAAACCTATCCATCAATCTTTGAAAGTGCATGCACTACTGCATGCATGTCAGTGAAAAGTAAGTAGTACATTCGACAACTGTGGAAGAAAGAATGCAACAGTAAAGGGCCTATGTGTAAATTATTGATAACGATATTCAACATAAGGTCTCTGTAGCCAGATACCCGAGAGCCTTGCTGGTCACTATAAATCCATTCACAACAACACTCAGTGGGGTTGGTCTGGAAGGTATAGTAGATAGAAAAGGAGAAATTGCTTTTTTTCTAGGTGTCCCCTCACTCACCAGGGTTGCCCCTTGGTGACATGCTTCATCATTGGGGCCATCCCAGTCCTCTACGGCCTGGGGCGTGCTGCGACTTGCGAATTACGTAGGAGCACTTACAAATGACTATGTGTGGTGCAGATGTGATAGTGGAGTGGACTAAGTGATGTGTTAAGGGATCAATGTAGAAGCCGAGAGAGAGCCAAGAAATGCAGTCACAGTCAGAGAAAAAGGCAAGGGATACTGTATCTATGTGGTTGTAGTGGTCCTGTTGGAAGTGGTAAGTAAGTTGCCTGCAGAAAAAAAATCCTCCTATTAGCGGCACTCCTCCATTGCAGCCGACGCTTCGTCCATCGATGTTGGTCACCAGAAGACACCCTGTCCACTGCCTGCCTGATGCTGAATTGTGGCTCGCTACTGTGAAGCCTGACTCCATCCTTTTTTCCCCATTGCAGAGACTGAAACCCGGCCTGTAATTATTCAACGAAAAACAGGAAGTGATATAATATTACAACACCACTGATAAATAAATATAAGGTATGTAGGCTGTGGAGTGCAAAAAGTCACAATTTGATTTTCCTAGTAGACAGTACAATATTTTTGAAAGTGCGTACTCTGAGTCACCTTTTGAAGGATAAATAAGTATGGGCAAATTAATGTAGCGGATCTTGCCCCTCAAGCTAGGTGTACTGTAAACTGTGTTTTAGAACAAAATTAGATCTTCCTAGCAGTGCTCCCACCCAGACCCTTACTAAAGCCAGTCGCAAAAATGTAGAAGACCCCCAATCAAATCTCAAAAAACGAGGCCTAGCAGAAAACTGGTGACAGAACTTACTTTGAAAGTAAAAGTAGGCCGAAGTACCCCCTTCCTAATTACCCATTACCCACCGTGGATTGCATTCAAACCACTTGCAAGCAACCAAGCAAAAGTAGCCATAGCCAGCATCGCTCCAAGACTCGAAATCCCCCCCACTCAAACACATGCAATAGAAATACTGCTAACCCTAACGAACCCTAAGTTAAGAATAGTGGCAAAGGCTTTCTTTAACTATGCCAAATCCCCCCTTTCCCACCATGGATTTTCTTCAAATGACTTGCAACCAAAATTACACATTCTCACGAGTGCTCTAAGACCCCAGAACTCAGTTGGAAAAATCTAGAACACCCCGAAACACATGCAATCCTGCTGCTAGGGCTAACCCTAACGAACCCTAAGTTACAAAAAGTGCCAAAACTAAAGGCTTTTCCGCGCGGATTTTGTCCCAACCACTTCTACCCGGTATTAGACCTTCCCAGGAATGCCCCAAGACCCGGCAACCCACCCGCCAAGAAGCGTAACACCCCCAAACAGGCCAAAAGCAAAATCTCATACTTGCAATATTTCTGGGCCTTCGGTCCAAACGCGCTGCGTAGCTAGGCCATAAGTCGGGGTTGGCACGACGGATTTCCTGAAAAGCAAATGCAATCAAGATTAGAGTGTCCCAGCAGTGCTCCCAGACCACGAAACTCACCCACAAACACCAGGAAGCCCCCCAAACAGGCCCCCGAAAACGCTACATAGAGCAAAATGTCAGAAATAGCCAAAAAAAAAATCGGCCTGGATTTTGTCCCAACCACTTCTACCCGGTATTAGACCTTCCCAGGAATGCCCCAAGACCCGTCAACCCACCCGCCAAGAAGCATAACACCCCCAAACAGGCCAAAAGCAAAATCTCATACTTGCAATATTTCTGGGCCTTCGGTCCAAACGCACTGCGTAGCTAGGCCATAAGTCGGGGTTGGCACGACGGATTTCCTGAAAAGCAAATGCAATCAAGATTAGAGTGTCCCAGCAGTGCTCCCAGACCACGAAACTCACCCACAAACACCAGGAAGCCCCCCAAACAGGCCCCCGAAAACGCTACATAGAGCAAAATGTCAGAAATAGCAAAAAAAAATATCGGCCTGGATTTTGTCCCAACCACTTCTACCCGGTATTAGACCTTCCCAGGAATGCCCCAAGACCCGTCAACCCACCCGCCAAGAAGCATAACACCCCCAAACAGGCCAAAAGCAAAATCTCATACTTGCAATATTTCTGGGCCTTCGGTCCAAACGCACTGCGTAGCTAGGCCATAAGTCGGGGTTGGCACGACGGATTTCCTGAAAAGCAAATGCAATCAAGATTAGAGTGTCCCAGCAGTGCTCCCAGACCACGAAACTCACCCACAAACACCAGGAAGCCCCCCAAACAGGCCCCCGAAAACGCTACATAGAGCAAAATGTCAGAAATAGCAAAAAAAAATATCGGCCTGGATTTTGTCCCAACCACTTCTACCCGGTATTAGACCTTCCCAGGAATGCCCCAAGACCCGTCAACCCACCCGCCAAGAAGCATAACACCCCCAAACAGGCCAAAAGCAAAATCTCATACTTGCAATATTTCTGGGCCTTCGGTCCAAACGCACTGCGTAGCTAGGCCATAAGTCGGGGTTGCCACGACGGATTTCCTGAAAAGCAAATGCAATCAAGATTAGAGTGTCCCAGCAGTGCTCCCAGACCACGAAACTCACCCACAAACACCAGGAAGCCCCCCAAACAGGACCCCCGAAAACGCTACATAGAGCAAAATGTCAGAAATAGCCACAAAAAAAATCGGCCTGGATTTTGTCCCAACCACTTCTACCCGGTATTAGACCTTCCCAGGAATGCCCCAAGACCCGGCAACCCACCCGCCAAGAAGCATAACACCCCCAAACAGGCCAAAAGCAAAATCTCATACTTGCAATATTTCTGGGCCTTCGGTCCAAACGCGCTGCGTAGCTAGGCCATAAGTCGGGGTTGGCACGACGGATTTCCTGAAAAGCAAATGCAATCCAGATTAGAGTGTCCCAGCAATGCTCCCAGACCACGAAACTCACCCACAAACAGACGGAACCCCCCCTAAGAGCACCTCAAAGGCAAGCAAGTCATCAAAAACACAAAAAATTTTCCGCCTCGGATTTGGTCCAAACCACTTTTAGTGCTTCCCAGCAATGGCCCCAGACCCGTCAACTCACCTGCAAAGAGGTAGAACAACACCCCCACAAGTGCTGAGTCTTTCTTCATTGGGCGTAAACCAGCCCTCTGCTTTGATGGAAATAGGAGTCTGGAGGAGGAGGATAGAGGAGCATGTTCTTCTGAACTTGTGAACCTGAGGAATGCAGACTGCGGCACCTTCAAATAAATTAGCAAACAAGTGAAGACAGTTCTGCTGATGGGCTTGTTTTTGTGATTATCTGATTAAAGTTTGAATTATATTAACTGTGCACAACAAAGAAAGACAGACACACAGGAATAAAAGTGAATAAGGATGAAAAAGAAAGTTATTGATTCGTTGTCTCATTTTCAGGGCTCGAAGTCGGTATCACGGTCCAGGAATAAGAATAAGGCTTCGTCATCATACTCTGCGAATTCAGGCAGGGAGAGCTCAGTGTCACCTGACAGAGTAGAAATTCCCTCATCTATGTTGCTGGCCACCTCCTCTTCATCCGGCACGCTCTCTCGTACTCTGAAATCTGGTGGTATGAGGTGCTGATTCATCTTGATCATTGTTAACCTCTCCACATTTTTGGGCGAGAGGCGGCTCCGTTTGGGAGTTACAATCCCACCCGCCGCACTGAAAACCCGTTCAGAAGACACGCTTGCGAGTGGGCAACACAAGTAGTTTAAAGCCAGGTTGGTGAGCTGTGGCCACAATTCTTTTTTCCCATGCCAATACGCCAATGGGTCAGAATTAACATAGACCTCTGTTGAGTCATTCAGATAGTCCTTCACCATCGACTCAAGGTCCTCATCCAAGGTTCCTCCACTTTGCTTAGCTCTTGCTGTGCCTCTGACCTTTTGAGAACCAAACCCACGCAGAGCTAGCCAATCCTCTTCAGCCTCCAATGTTTCTGTTGTCTTTCGTGCAGATGATCCGGTTGCCGGTGTCTTTAACGGCTGAGAGGTCACTTGTGCCACAGCCACAGGTGCAGAAGTGGATTGTTTTGACTGGGGATGGCCTGCTGATGTACTGCCATTTCCTTCAATTTCCAGCCGTTCTGTTTCAAACTTCTTGGCTGACAAGGCTAGCCAACGTTTGTACTTTAGAACATGTTCATCATCAAAAGGAAAGAATGCTTGGCCTGCCAGCGCCTTTTTGTAGCGTGGATCCAGAATAGTAGCACAAATGTAATGCTGTTCTGAGTGGATCTTTTTAAGACGTTCATCACCTTGTAGGAGCTCTAATAATTGCTCGGCCAGAAGCAAAGAGTCTTGGTTTTTATCTTTTCCAAACACAGAACACACCTCCTTCAGTTGGTCCTCCAGCATGTACAACAATGGGATAGCTTTTCCCAAATTAGAGTCCTCCTTGCTGACTGCACGCGTGAAGAACTCAAAAGGACGAAGCATGCGTGTCAGGCTTTCAACTATGTTCCATTGCGGCCCACCCATCCTCAGCTCCTCTGCACCCTCTTTAAGGAAATATTGATCGAGTTCCGTATACTGCTCATACAGACGCTCAAGCATGTAGAAGGTTGAGTTCCAACGTGTTACCACCTCCTGGATGAGTGCTTTCACTGGCATTTGATGTTGATATAGCAGGCTCCTCAGCTGCTTCCGGGCCTTAAAAGAATGGCTGAAATGCTTGCACATTTTTCGGCAGGTGTCCAATACACTGTACGCTGCACTGCCTTTATTACCCAAGAATTTTTGGACAACCAGGTTTATACAGTGCGCCAAACACGGCACTCTGAAATAGTAACCGTCCCTCATGGCCTTAACTATATTGGCGCCATTGTCCGTGGAAACATAACCAACCTTGCGTTTTAGTGGGGACAGACAGTTAAGGACCTTTGTGTTAAAGACATCCAAAATGTTTTCTGCTGTGTGACGTTTCTCCAAACCAAACATGGCTAGTGTTGCATGTTTCCGAGCACCTTTAAAAACAATGTTAGTGTCAACACCTGAGTTTAGCTTTGCTTTAGCCCCTGAAAAAGAGACCCAGTGTGCAGTGATGCACATGTAATCAGCGCCTGCGCCACTGGTCCACATGTCTGTTGTCAGATGTATAGTGTGAACAGCACTCTTCTGCAAAGCTGCCCCAATCACCTTCAGAACATCTTCATGTAGTGCTGGAACCGCAACTCGGGCAAAATAGAACCGGCTAGGAACCTTCCATTTAGGGCAGAGCGCTGTCACTAATTCTAGAAAACCAACCCCTTCTACAAAAGAAAAAGGGAGAAGGTCCAGAGCTAGCATTTTAGCCAGCTTAGTGTTATACAGACGGGTCATTGGGTGGTTGCGTTCATATTGCGCTTCTGTAAACAACATCTTTTTAATGTTGCCCTGGACCAATGATTTACAGGATGATGATGATCTCTTCGACCCAGTTACGCTCGCTGATGAACTTTTCCGCATTGATGTCTCACTCTCTCCCACACTCTTAGTGTGGCTCCCATGGGGTGTGCTGCTGACATGGGAACTGGGTGTAAGTGAAGTGTTTGAATCGTCTTCTTCTACCTCCTCGTCATCAGCAGATGAAAAATCAACGTTTTCATTACGTGCAATTCCGGCTTTCTTGACCGCCTCTAGGTGCGGAAACCATTGGACAGCGTGCCTTCTCTCAAGATGACCTCTCTGGCCTCCGGTACCATAGTTAGAACCAAGCTTACCACGACTAAATCGAAGCTTACAAAGGCTACAAATGGCTACGTTTTCCTTTTTTGGGCAAACACTAAAGAAGTCCCAAACTGGAGACTTGAAATGTCTTCGGGGGCCGGAGGAGGCGGCGATACTGGTGGTGGTGGTCCTGCTGCTAATGCCAGATGAAGTGGAGGATGTGGATTGCCGAACTTCAGTACGTTTTGCACTTTCACCACCACGAATTGAGGTCGAGGACGAGGTGGGTACCTTCTTGCGAAGAAATATGGAAGCGGTAGGTTTTGGTGTACTACTTAACTCCAAATCTAATGATTCCATTTCCATTGCCTCCTCGCCGACATCATCATCACGCTCAGCAGCTTCTCGGGATAGGGTCAAAATGTCTCTTTGCTGCATGCCCGGTGGGGCTGCAGTGACCTTTGTGATGACTGGCTCATCGTGAGAGGCTTCATCACCAGCAGTATCTGTCACTTCTTGTTGAGCCTCATCACACTCCATAGGTTTGAGTTTTTGGACGACCTTCCTTTTACGCTTAGGTACCGGTGTCAGATCATGGTGTGCCTCACTGTCAGACCGCAGTTGTGGTTCCCAAGACAGATCACTTGCATCAGAACGAGGTGGGCTTGAAGAAGATGTAGACACCCCCCTTGATCTTTTCCTTGCTAGGGATGTGGAAGACAATGAATGATCATCAGGAGGAGTGGCTTCCAATGATACCTCGGCTTCATTGTCGATTTCCTGATGTGCCCCTACTTCGGGAGGAACAACTATTGTGGGCACTTGTGAACCTCCATGCACCTTTGCTTGCGCATCTCCTTTTGCTGCCTCTCCTTCCACATGTACTTGGGCGTGTACTTGCACATGGTGTTGTTGTTGCGGCTGTGGTTGTTCAACACTTGTCAGATGAGTTACAACAACCTGTGTTGATTCAGGGACATTGCTGCTACTTTCTTGCGATGAGCCAACATCACTGGTCGATGGTGATTGGAGAAGTACACTGACTGCCTCTGAAGCACTCAAGGGCTTTGACTTAAGTTGGCGTGGTGGTGGAGGCACTGAACCCAATGGAGCAGGGGTGCTGCTCCCAGCTTGGTCCCCAGCAGAACCTGCTGCTGCAGGCGTACTTTTTTTTTGCTCCCAAAAAACGTGGCGGGTGGCACACCAGCCTCCTTGGTAACTTGCTTCTTCTGCTCCTTACTAGCAACTTTCTTGCTAGAGGAGCTACGGAGAACTTTCTTTGGGGGCGGGGCCATCTTCTTCAGAGCAGGTCAGACAGCAGGCCGCAGTTGCACGAATTGTAGAGTTGTCTGAGGCCAGACGTGACGTCGCGTGACGTTATGCTGCACACACACACCGCTGCAGGACTTCTTCCTGGCACTGGTGGTTCTCTTGAGTCTTGTGCACCTAAAAAAAATGGAAGACAGAGGAACATCAGTTCAGTTATAGAGCACAAAAAAAATCGAAAAACACTGCAAAATCAGCACAATCCCAATCCATCCATGCCCTCCATAATGTTTAAATTCAAGACAACCCACAGAAAGACTAGGCCCATGCAAGACTCACTACCCCTGGGCATAAATAAAGGTTGAAAAGTAGGCAAAATGGTTGGAGGCCTAACAACAAAGCCTGCATTCAAAATGGCCACTTGCCTCCTAGCACATGGCCAGGGCCTGCCTGTACCAGCACTCAAAATGGCCCCCACCCACATGGCCTGTCCCCATGAACACCCCCAAAAATCGAAAAACACTGCAAAATCAGCACAATCCCATTCCATCCATGCCCTCCATGATGTTTAAATTCAAGACACCCCACAGAAAGACTAGGCCCATGCACCACTCACTACCCCTGGTCAAGGCCCCAACAACAGGTCAAAAATCGAAAAACACAGAAAAATCAGCACAATCCCATTCAATCCATGCCCTCCATGATGTTTAAGTTGAAGACAGCCCACAGAAAGACTAGGCCCATGCTAGACTCAAATACCCCTGGTGAAAAGGCCACAAGTACAGGCCCAAAAAACGAAAATCACTGAAAAATCTGCACAATCCCATTCCATCCATGGCCTCCATGATGTTTAAATTCAAGACAACCCACAGAAAGACTAGGCCCATGCAAGACTCACTACCCCTGGGCATAAATAAAGGTTGAAAAGTAGGCAAAATGGTTGGAGGCCTAACAACAAAGCCTGCATTCAAAATGGCCACTTGCCTGCCAGCACATGGCCAGTGCCTGTAGCTGCACTCAAAATGGCCACCAGCCACATGGCATGTCCCTCCCCATGAACACCCCCAAAAATCGAAAAACACTGCAAAATCAGCACAATCCCATTCCATCCATGGCCTCCATGATGTTTAAATTCAAGACAACCCACAGAAAGACTAGGCCCATGCAAGACTCACTACCCCTGGGCATAAATAAAGGTTGAAAAGTAGGCAAAATGGTTGGAGGCCTAACAACAAAGCCTGCATTCAAAATGGCCACTTGCCTGCCAGCACATGGCCAGTGCCTGTAGCTGCACTCAAAATGGCCACCAGCCACATGGCATGTCCCTCCCCATGAACACCCCCAAAAATCGAAAAACACTGCAAAATCAGCACAATCCCATTCCATCCATGGCCTCCATGATGTTTAAATTCAAGACAACCCACAGAAAGACTAGGCCCATGCAAGACTCACTACCCCTGGGCATAAATAAAGGTTGAAAAGTAGGCAAAATGGTTGGAGGCCTAACAACAAAGCCTGCATTCAAAATGGCCACTTGCCTGCCAGCACATGGCCAGTGCCTGTAGCTGCACTCAAAATGGCCACCAGCCACATGGCATGTCCCTCCCCATGAACACCCCCAAAAATCGAAAAACACTGCAAAATCAGCACAATCCCATTCCATCCATGCCCTCCATGATGTTAAAGTTCAAGACAGCCCACAGAAAGACTAGGCCCATGCTCCACTCACTACCCCTGGTCAAGGCCCCAACAACAGGTCAAAAATCGAAAAACACAGAAAAATCAGCACAATCCCATTCCATCCATGCCCTCCATGATGTTTAAATTCAAGACACCCCACAGAAAGACTAGGCCCATGCAACACTCACTACCCCTGGTGAAAAGGCCACAAGTACAGCCCAAAAAAACGAAAATCACTGAAAAATAAGCACAATCCCAAGCCATCCAGCCCCTCCATGATGTTTAAATTCAAGACACCCCACAGAAAGACTCAGTCCACCCACCACTGAGTACCCCTGGGCAAAAGGCCCCAAAACAGCCCAAAAATCGAAAATTCCAAAATTTTAATTGCAGCAACTGTATTGCCCCAAACAAACTTACTTGTAAAATTTCTAATCCAACAGTGATCCAAAGAAAGTCAAAAAGGCCTCAAATCCAAATATCCAGCAGCATCCACAAAAAGTAATCCTTCCAGCTCCAGACCCAAATGAAAAGTGACCAGGAGATGGACAAAGCACTGGGAGGAGCCTGCTGAACAGGAACAGGAAGTTGAAGACTGTGGAGCACTTCCTTCCTCCCACCCCCCTGCCCCCCTCCCCAAAATGGACTCCTCGCTAAAAAAGTGCAGGCAAATGTCAAACTAAGGAGTTATTCAGATAAAAATCATCATTTCTAGAAGGTTTATGCTGCTTGCTGGTGGATTTCTTGTGCAGAATTGCAAATTTATATTTTCGCTCGCCGCATCTCAAATCTCGCAATTGCGAAGTACCGCGAGACGTGATCTCGCCGTACTCGCGTTGACAAACTATCGCTGGCAAGCCGCGATGACGTAATCGCGCTCGCCAATTCCCGCGGGATCACACAGCAAGATCCAAAATGGCGCAGCACTCGCAAACTATCGAAAAAAACAACTCGGCAAACGATGATAAACGCCGCGCGCCGCAAAAATTGTATCACCAACGCCGCGCGCCGCCAAAAAAATCCGCTGCGTGCGAATTTGCGGATTTTGCGGGAAATCCGCAAATCTCGCGGATTGCGGATTTCCCGAAAATCCGCAAAATCCGCGAGCGTAACGGATTTTCCGCCCATGCTTAAGCAGCATCCCCTTTGTTTTTCATCCCTAAGGCTAACAGGGATCTGAGAGCCTGTGTAGACTTTCGAGCCCTCAACGCGGTAACAATCAAGAACAGATACCCGTTGCCGTTAATACACGTATTACTGGAACAGGTGAAGAAAGCCAAGGTATTTACCAAATTAGACTTAAAGGGAGCATATCATCTGGTTAGAATGCGGGCAGGGGATGAATGGAAGACAGCATTCCAGACCAGGTATGGGTTATTCGAATACCTGGTCATGCCCCTCGGGCTCTGCAATGCCCCTGCTGCATTCCAGTTTTTCCTGAACGACGTGTTAAGAGAAATATTGGACAGGCATGTCATTGTATATATAGATGATATCCTCATCTATTCAGAATCAGAGGACATGCATATACAACATGTCAAGTCTGTCCTAAGGATACTACAGAAAAATCATCTCTATTGTAAATTGTCCAAGTGTGACTTTCACGTCACTACAGTTGAGTTTCTGGGGGTTATGCTTACCCCTCAGGGACAGGAAATGGCGGAGAGGAAGGTTCAAGCAGTACGAGATTGGCCAAGTCCTCGAAACATCAAGGACGTCCAAGGCTTCCTAGGATTTGCCAATTTCTACAGACGCTTTATTCACCAATTCTCGAAAGTGGTGGCCCCCATAACTAGACTGTTGAAAAAAGACCAAGGATTCCTGTGGGATATGAGGGCTCAGGAGGCGTTTGCTGCTTTAAAGAAAGCGTTTGTCACTGCTCCGATATTGACACACCCCAATACTGATGCCCCTTTCATAGTCGAGGCAGACGCTTCAGAGGTAGCTACTGGAGCCATTCTTTCACAGAGAAACGAAACCACCGGACAATTGCATCCAGTGGCATTTATGTCACATAAACTTACGGGGGCGGAACATAACTATTGCATAGCAGAGAAAGAGCTCTTAGCTATCAAGCAGGCGTTCACTGAATGGAGGCATTTCCTTATGGGGGCAAAGCACGTGGTGACGGTTTATACCGATCACCGCAATCTACAGTTCATGTCAGCAGCCAGACATTTGACCCCCAGACAATTGAGGTGGATGCTTTTCTTTTCGGGATATAATTTCATTATTACTTTCAAACCCGGGGCAGACAATCGAAAGGCGGATGCCTTGTCTCGCCAATCATCTACAAAGGTCTCGGAGGCCAGAGCAGAAACGTCGATAGTGGACCCTGTCAAGGTGGTTTGTGGCATCCAACCTGATGCCTTTCTGCAGGGTATACGATATGGGATCAGAACCGATCAGTGGAAGAGATGGTTGCAGTCACATCCTGAATGGCAATTACAACATGGCTTTCCAATCAACCAAGGACGGATGCTGGTACCCTCTGAATCCTTGCGTAAACAAATGTATGAGTGGTGTCACGCTTCGCCCAGTGCTGGACATGTTGGAGTGGATAAGACTATGGATCTGATTCAGCGTAGGTGTTGGTGGCCTACGATTAAGGGGGATGTACGGAAATGGGTGACTGAGTGTGATGTTTGTGCTCGCGCCAAGTCTGATCATCGTCGGCCTGCAGGTCTATTGCAGCCCATGTTTACCCCTTCTACTCCCTGGGAGCGTATTTCTTTGGACTTTGTGGTAGGTCTTCCAAGGGATCAGGGTTGCACCACAGTGTTGGTGGTCATTGATTATCTAACTAAGATGGGGCATTTCATCGCCTGTCCTCAGATACCGACAGCAGGTCAATTGGCACAGCTTCTTATGAGACATATTGTTCGTCTGCACGGCTTACCATCAGTTATAGTGTCGGATAGGGGTTCTCAGTTCACCGCCCAGTTTTGGAAGGCATGGTGCTCCTCTCTCCACATCAAGACAGCGTTGTCCACGAGCTTCCATCCCCAGACCGATGGACAGACGGAACGGCTCAATCAGACATTGAAACAATTCTTGCGATGCTATGTTTCCCAGGAGAAAAAAGATTGGGTGGAGCATCTTTGGCTTGCGGAGGTGGCATACAACAATGCGACTCATTCTGCCACGAGAGTGTCGCCATTTTTCTGCACGTATGGTCATCATCCCCGATTTCTCCCTTTTGTGCAGCCGTATAGAGAGGAGACCGTGCCCGAGGCCGCCAGAAGGGTTTCTCAACTCAAGAGAATACTGGAGCAGGCGCAAAACTCCCTGAGAACCTCCAAGGTGGCCTATAAGATCACGGCTGACAAAAGACGTCGTCCTGGTCCTTTGTATTGTGTGGGGGATTGGGTGTGGCTGTCCACCCGGAACATCAGATTCAGACACTACAGTGTGTTTAACCCTCGATATATAGGTCCCTTTCGTGTGGTGCAGCGCGTCAATCCAGTGGCAGTGAAGTTGCTGTTACCTAGACATCTCCATATTCATCCGGTTTTCCATGTATCCTACTCAAGCCTGCCGCTGCGGTGGTGCGGCGCCTCCCTCCCCCGTTGCTGGTTTCTGATGGTCTGGAATACGAGGTGGAGGGGATTCTAGACTCCAGGTGGCGGGGTCGTGGCCTTCGGTATCTGGTGGCTTGGAAAGGCTACGGTCCCGAGGAGAACTCGTGGGAGCCTGCATCGGGTGTTCATGCACCACGTCTGGTGGCTGCATATCATCGCCGTTTCCCTGAGCGTCCTGGTCCCCTTCGGCGCTCTAGGTGAGGGGGGATGTACTGTCAGATGTCATCGCGCCTCAAGGAACCAGCGAGTACCGCGGGGAAAAGACTACATTTCCCAGAAGGCTTAGCGGCCGAAAGGCAGAGCATAAATAGATGCTACTTCCTGGAGCCGGTGTCGGATATTCCGGTTCGTGTTTCTTTGGCGTTCCTGTCGACCTTACGGTGAGGTGTGTTCTGCGCTGTTGGTTAACTTCAGCACCCAGTTGTGTGCTATTCCGGCGCTGCTTCGTCAGTCCTGTCCTCCGTTGGAGAGCCTTGTCTTCGGCTATTGCGGAGGACGGTCTCGTGTTTTTGGGCATTGTTTCTTCCGTACTGTCCTCCGTTGGCTAGCCTTGTCATCGGCTATTGCGGAGGACAGACAGTGTGTTTTCCTGGTATTTGATACGCGTGTCTCCGTTGCCGAGCTCACCCCATTGCTCAGGCTCTTGCGGAGTACACGCTTTTTGGCTTCTTCCCGTTTTCTCCGTTGGCGAGCCTTCTTGCTACGGCTATTGCGGAGGAAACTGTGGTTTCTTTTGAGTTATAAGACCCTCTGTTGGACAGCCTTCTTGCACCGGCTATTGCAGAGGGTCTGCATTATTTCATTCTTTGCTGGGACAAAGAGTTTACCTCACCTGACATCACTGGCCTTCAGGTAACCTTTGTCTCAATTGTTTGTGGGTGACGTAACCCTTATATTACTTTATGGGAGTAACTGTATACCTTCTACGCAATCCTTAGAACCTGGTCTACGTTTCTTCAGGGCTCTGGAGATAAAAGATTAGGGTACGTAGTGTCGTTCTTTCCCCCATATAGGTATTTACTATTGCAGGGTCATAGGGGGTGTTTTACTGTCATATTTTGTATTTACAGGGGAAGGCATTTACAGGCTGATTTACGCAATCTCAGTATAGAGAGGCATCTTCTGAGTTCAGGCGGTCAGCTTTCTACATACAGGTATAGCATGGTATAGCCTGATTGGTAGTGTGAATATAGTGTACTTTTATAGAATTGACACCAATCCCTTGTTTGTTTCTGTCTTCGCAGCTCTCCCTCCCTGCAGTCCCCATCCTTTCCTTCCTGTTTATTATTTTGCCCTCACCTGATCCTTCTCTAGCCCACGGCTATTACAGCATTCTGGGCTTGGATAGATCTGGAGGTGGCCTACTTGTACCACAAGCTGATCCTGAGGACGGAGAGGATAACACTAGGTCTGTGTGCTATGTGTCTACATGGGAAACCATTTGGTTTAGTATGAAGGCCTCACCCACCAACCTAGAGGTATTCCCTTGCGACCGGATCACAGGTGTTCCATTGGGCCTGGAGACACAGCCAAAGTGCTAATAAGTCCCGACCCTCCGGCAGAAGTCCAGGGAGTTTTGTCCTCTGTAGACAGGAGTACAAACTGAGAGGAAATACCTCTTACATATATCAGCACCTTAGCGCGTGCTTCACATACAGAGCACTGATAATCACATAGATCCCTGTAACACCCCCACACATAGGTCCTGAAGAAAGCCAGTTTAATAAAAAGGCCTGGCTGAAACTAGTCGACCACACTGGACGTGGGAGACCATAAGTCAACCCCTACATATCCCAAGCCTTTGCTTTAACCTCTGCCTGGGGCCCACCAACAAAGTAACCGTTAAGGACCACGAGGACAGAATTTTAAAATCTCAAGCAACACACCTGCACAGCACACTCGCCTTCAAAAAACCCGCTCCGCAGTAATCTGGCGTCGCAGCACACCTGAGGCGCACTTGGTGCCTCGGGTGGGGCCCGATGATGAAGCATGCCACCAACTAGGTTGGTGGGTGAGGACTTTCATACTAAACCACATGGTTTCCCATGTAGACACATAGCACACAGACCTAGCTAGTTCTCTTTGATTAACCACTATATCCCAGGGGGAAAGAACTAGCTACTCTAGTTCCTCTCTCTCTCCTTGATTAACAGAAGAATGCTTTGTTCCCTTCTGCTAATAAATGCAGTTTATGGTTTTTGCATAAACATCAAATTGCTTCAATAAAAGTTTGAACGGCCAAATTGGGAATTTCTTGTCTCCCAGAGTGGTCATGTTCAATAAACCAAGTTTTGTAAAGTGCGGCTACTCCATTTCAATTTGTCTTTAATCGATAATTTTTCAATCATAAAAGACACATATAAAAACATTATATAAAACCAAGTGTGCCACACTTTATAGAATACGAATTATTATTATTAATAAATTAATTAAGGATATTAAAAAAGACAAATAAAATGTACATTCATTACAAAGCATAATATGTCAAGAGGGAGCCACATAAAAAGAAGAAACAATATTCCCACATAGCTATCAGAGGAAAAACATCAAGCAAAATCCTCTTCATTAATGCAAAATGAAGCCTGCATTATCTTTACAACTACTCCTTCTAAGGGCCCATGACCAGCTCAATAATTTATTTTGTCATAGCTATAACTACATGTTCCCTTGTGTCTGTCTTTAAAGTACGCAATGCTGTTTGGGATTTACCAATATTGCGGCAGATCGGATTCATCCATTTATTACGGGGACCCTTATGCAGAGGGCACACACACAATACATGGAGTATGGACTCATCCTGAGATGTACACACAGTGCATTTTGTATCGCCATCTCCTCATTTTGCCATAAAGATTTTCAAGGGGAGCGCACCCGCTCAAAATTGGTGATAGTTTCCTGTCACCAGGTCTCGTAATGACATCCCAATAGGCCTCCAACCTACATTCATACCTTTGATCTAAAATGAGGCCTGTCAGGGACGCACTATCTACCAGTGACAGGGACTAAAGACAAACCATGTCCCTATAAAGAGTTTTAAAATCGTTTTTAGATGGGAACTGATTCCCTTCTGGGTCCACCCACAAGGGCCTAAGCCCCATGTCTCCAGCGTGCCCTTAATTTTGCTCAAATAATTTTTGAAGACCTATCAGCTTCTCTGATATACTTAACTGCCTTGGCATATGGTACTAACTCAGGGGTTGTCCAAAGCCGTCTTTAATACGCAAGGGTTCTGAAGCCCGCTGCCTCCTCAATGGGAATACAACCCAGATCTAAAAGTAGAGGTTTGAGGGGGGACGATTGGGGAAGGCCAGTCAGAGTTCTCAGAAACTTGTTTTAGGCCAGAACTAAGGGGCCTAGGTTATCGAAGCCACAGAGTTCTGCACCATAAATTATGGAGGCCTTGATTTTCCCATTGTACATGGCAAGTGCTGGGCCTACCGGTTTAGTATAGGACAGCCGGTACTCTTTTAAAAGGGCCCCTGCTAATTGATTATGCCCGAGGGCTAGTAAATCTATCTGAGGCTTCCAGTTCATCCTCTTGCCCATCGTTACGCCGAGGTACGTAAAGGTGTTGGTTTGTGTCAACGGTGCATTATTCATTACAACTCTGCCTTTCACTTTTTTGTGTTTGTGCAGCACCGTTGCAGACCTGATTGTGTTTTGGATAAAATTTGGGTGTCATCTGCAAACATCAAATGTGGAACACTCACGCCAGCGAGAGTAGGAGCATCAGTTGGATTTTCAGAGTAGTATGAGATGACATTATTTATAAACAGAGAGAAGAGGGTGGGAGCCAAAACACAACCCTGCCGTACCCCCTTGGTCACAGGAAACCGATCTGTTATCTCTCCCTGTTGACTCCACCAAACCCGAGCATAATTAGACTCATGAAGTTTAATGATGACATTTAAAATCCCAGGGGGCATCCCTACTTACTTAAGTGAGTCCCACAACTTAGAGCGGGGCACCAGATCAAATGCTGACTTTAGATCTATAAATGCAGCGTAGAGAGTCTCCCCTGTTAAAACCACAGTATTCCAATAAATCATCATGAATCAATCAATCAATCAAGGCATTTATAGAGCGCCCTACTCACCCGGAGGGTCTCAAGGCGCTTGGGGGGGGGGGGGTGCCGCTACTGCTCGAACAGCCAGGTCTTGAGCTTCTTCCTGAAGGAGAGGTGGTCTTGGGTCAGGCGAAGGTCGGTCGGGAGGGTGTTCCAGGTCTTGGCGGCCAGGTAGGAGAAGGACCTTCCTCCTGTTGTCGCTCTTCGGATGCGGGGGACGGCGGCGAGGGTGTGGTTGGTCGATCGGAGGTGGCGTTTGGGAGCGTAGAAGTTGAGGCGGTTGTTGAGGTAGCTCGGGCCTTGGCCGTGTAGGGCTTTGTGTGCGTGGGTGAGGAGACGGAAGGTGATTCTCTTGTTGACGGGGAGCGAGTTCAGGTCTCTCAGATGCCCGGAGATGTGGCTGCGTCAGGGGAAGTCGAGGATGAGTCTGGCTGAGGCGTTCTGGATCCGCTGGAGTCTCTTCTGGAGCTTGGCGGTGGTTCCGGCGTAGAGGGCGTTGCCGTAGTCCAGTCGGCTGGTGACGAGGGCCTGGGTGACCGTCTTCCTGGTCTCGGTGGGGATCCACCGGAAGATCTTCCGTAGCATGCGCAGGATGTTAAAACAGGACGCGGAGACGGCGTTGACTTGTCTGGTCATGGAGAGGGAGGAGTCCAGGATGAAGCCCAGGTTGCGTGCGTGGTCTGTCGGTTTGGGTGCGGTGCCCAGGGCGGGGGGCCACCAGGAGTCGTCCCAGGCGGAGGGCGAGGAGCCCAGGATGAGGACTTCCGTCTTGTCTGAGTTCAGCTTCAGGCGGCTGGTCGTCATCCACTCGGCTACGTCTTTCATCCCTTCGTGGAGGTTGGTTCTGGCGGCGGCGGGGTCATTGGTCAGGGAGAGGATCAGCTGGGTGTCGTCGGCGTAGGAGATGATGTTGAGGTTGTGTTGGCGTGCGATGGCCGCAAGGGGGCTCATGTAGACGTTGAAGAGGGTGGGGCTGAGTGAGGAGCCCAGATCTGAACGGTGGTAGGCGTACTCTGTGTCCTTCCAGCGAGGAAGGAGATGATCCACTCCAGGGCCTTTTCCTGGATTCCGATGTTGCTGAGGCGCTGCACTAGGGTGCGGTGGCAAACAGTGTCGAACGCCGCGGAGAGGTCTAGGAGGATGAGGGCCGCTGTTTCACCGTTGTCCAGCAGGGCTCGGATGTCATCGGTGGCAGCGATGAGGGCGGTCTCGGTGCTGTGGTTGGCTCGGAAGCCAGACTGTGAGGGGTCGAGGGATCCATTCGTCTCGAGGAAGGCGGCCAGCTGCTTGTTGACGGTCTTCTCGATGACTTTGGCTGGAAACAGGAGGAGCGAGATGGGGCAGTAATTCTTGAGTTCGGTGGGGTCCGCTGTTGGTTTCTTTAGTAGAGCGCTGAGTTCGGCGTGCTTCCAGCTCTCAGGGAAGGTGGCGGTGTCGAAGGAGGTGTTGATGATGTCCCGCAGGTGGGGTGCGATGACAGCGTCGGCCTTGTTGAAGATGTGGTGAGGGCAGGGGTCGGTCGGAGATCCGGAGTGGATAGAGTTCATCGTGCAGATGGTGTCTTCTGTGTTGATCTGGGTCCAGGCGCTGAGGGTGGTGGTAGGGGGCGTTGGTGCGGTCGTGGGGAGCATTGTTTGTGGGCTGAAGCTGTTGTGTATGTCAGCGATCTTGTTGTGGAAGTAGGAGGCGAGGGAGTTGCAGAGGTCTTGCGACGGGGTGATGTCGTTGATTCCGGCGTTGGGGTTGGAGAGTTCTTTCACGAAGTTGAAGAGTTCCTTGCAGTTGTGTGCGTTGTTGTCCAGCCGGTCAACGTGGTCGATAGTGCTGACATGAGGGTGAAAGCCAGCTTGAAAAGTGGATAGAATTTCTTGATCATCTATCCAAGTATTTACCCTACTCAGCACAAGTCTGGCCAAAATCTTTTGCATGGTATCTATAAGACTTATAGGCCTGTAGTTACTTGGGCTGGCACGCTTACCTTTTTTAGGTCTCGCCTAAGCCATCGCGTTAGCGATGCTTTGGCGAGATATTAAGTAAGGGGCTTTCAAAAGTGCTCCCAAAGACTGCAGGCGGATCGGGTACAGGGCATGTGCGCCGGGCACGCGCACCATTTGTCAGCCTGCAGCCTTTTGGAGCACTTTCGCGGGTGCTTTGATGTTCTCAGTGAGCCACTCGGCCACTGAGAACATCAAAGCGGCCGCGAAAGTGATCACAACATTCAGCTAATTGAGATCCCCTCTTGTTTGGCTCAGCCATCTGCTCTGCAGCAATCACTACCTTTGACAAATAAAAACGGTATTGCTTGTTTATTTTGAAACATGGAGAGATTACCCCGTTTGCCCAGAATCACAAGATGTTGAGTGGAGCCGAGAGTCGAATATGCTGTCCCAGTTCCAAAGTCTAACACACACTTTTTATACATCTGAAAATGGCCGCCGGCTTCACAAACGATTAGTGAGTGATCAAGAAGCACTGGCTTTACGTAGCGGAGCAGACCGCACTAACAGGTATTGTGACAAATACGATCGTGCCGGCCCAATTAGTGTTTAGTTTAAGCCTTAAAACCACGACTCATCCAATATTACGTTTCTCTCCTTAGAGAGTGATTGATTTATAGCACAATCGGAACTCGCGAGTAGAAAGAAAGGCGAGCCTGATATACGTGTAGCCCCAGACGGGGGCGAGAGACATCACCTTGTTCTATATCAAAACAGGTAGGGAAGTCTTCGAGACCTGTTAATAATGTTACACGAACAGTTTTGCAAGAAAAGTGCGCCCTGATGAGTGCATTGTCCAAATAGGTGAACGAGGGCACCGCTGATGAAAAGATGAAGTTACCCATCTGTATTACTACAGCGGATTACACGACAGGTATGACGGGCATACAGTGTATAGAAAAACAACTAAAATTCTTACTGATATATACAAGGTTGCTAAAAGCACGTTACGTGTTTCTGTGTAAATAGGATTAAAGTAAAACAGACACAGATATTCCTCCGCCCCCCCCCCCTTTTTGCAGCGCGAGCCCGCCTAGACGGAGGTATGAATTCCTTATTTATTTCAATAAGTTGTTCCAACGTTTCATGAGTATTTCCCACAAATGCGGACAATATGTTGTTCATCTTTAGATGTTAAAAAAAGGTGTTCCACCTGAGACCTGAAGAAAGGAGTGCATCCACCAATAGAAGTTACCACAGGTCATCCACATAGGAAGATACAAGTACATATATACCCTATCCAAACGGTTTGGTTTAGAGAAGAGGCAAATAGGTTGTCATTAAAACTCCGTTTTTTTGCATCTTAAACAGACGATTAACAGAGCCCTGATGATGGTTTGGGGATTCATGGCCCGAACTTGAAACGCGTCGGCAAATCCATCAAGAGCCAATTATTACATCTAGTCCCTTTTTGATAAAGCGATACATGTTTTGTTGCTCTTGTTATGAATCAGTTCGTTTCTTTAAGAAAAATAATTGTGACTATAGAAATGGTTTAGTGTATTGCAAAATCGATCAACTGTAATTTGCATTGTTTGTTGGATGTTTTGTTGATGTTATTTTCTTGGATATTTTTGTAATGTTTTATGTTAATTGTTTATTGAGTAAGACTGTAAGTAATCCTTTGTATTGTGTATTTTTCTGCCATTAGGAACATTTTTTGTATGAAATTACATGACTAAGAGGTATAAATAAATATACCGGACCAGATTTAATGAAATTGTTTATTTGGTCCTAGCTGAAATTATACTATAAGTATTCTGAGAAGGGGGCACTTTTGTGTGTGTTAGATTTATAAATGGTCCAGCCCTCCCTCAGCCCCGCCAAGGACCTATCTCCTTTTGTGCGCCAGTTCCAAAGTCGGCAGCTCTGCTCGTTAGGCCATACTCCCTCAATCAGTTGCTCCTCCTTTTATCTGTCTGGAAATGCTTACAAACCTTACAGAAATATCGGACTTCAGACTACAAGCAGGAAAAGTGCCTTGAATGCGTGGGCATTAGATAAAATAGTTCTTCCAAGGGCCGCAAATAATATACTCTTGAGCAGGGATAGGAAGGGCAACGCGAGGGCTTTCTGAAAGTTATGCCTGGAGTGAGCGCATGCTGTTTGTACGGATATCATACTTAGCCGGTAGCAAAACTGAGGTCTTGAGACGGGGGTCATTCACTGTACTAAGGCAGTTTATCAGCCTTGCCAGGCGCTTTGCCCCAGCACCACGTCACCTCTGAACTTCTGTCTCCTATTTTTAAGGTAGCTTTCATATAGTGCAAAGTCCTAAACTAAGGACATTAGAGCGCTTTACATGAGCCCCAGACTACATGAAAACATTTTTTATTTTGATGTATGGCAAGATTACGCTGTTTGCCCAGAATCACAAGATGTTGAGTGGAGCCGAGAGTCGAACATGCTGTCCAGTTCCAAAGTCGGCAGCTCTGCTAGTTAGGCCATTCTCCCTTATTCAGTTGCTCCTCCTTTTATCCTGTCTGGAAATGCTTACAAACCTTACAGAAATGTCGGACTTCAGACTACAAGCACACACACAGCCACGCACGCACAACCACACATACAACCACACACACACACACACACGCACACACACACGCACACACGCACACACACACACACACACACAATCACCCACACACTCACACAACCAGACACACACACACCCACAAACACAACCACACACAAGTACACACACAAACACCACACACACACATAACCACACAAACAACCACACAACCACACACACACAAAACCACACACACACAACCATACACAAACACACACAACCACACACAGACAACCACACACAACCACACACACAACCACACACGCACAACCACGACACACACAACCACACAAACACAAAACCACACCCAACCACACACACAAGCACACACAACCACACACACAAACACAACCACACACACACAACTACACACACAACCACACACACAACCACACACACACAACCACACACACACAACCACACACACAACCACACACACAACTACACACACACACAACCACATACACACAACCACAATGCCACATACAACCACACAAACACAAAACCACACCCAACCCCACACACAAGCACACACAACCACACACACAAACGCAACCACACACACAACCACACACACACAAACACACACACGCAACCACACACACAACCACACACACAACTACACACATACAACCACACACAACCATACACACACACAACCATACACACACTTCCACACACACAACTACACACAGCCACACACACAACCACACACAGAGCCACATACACAACCACACACACAACCACACACACAACCACACACACAACCACACACACAACCACACATTCAACCTCACATTCAACCACACATCCAACCCCACAAACAGCCACACACACCTGCAACCACAACCACACACACCCACAACCACACACACACATACACAACCACACACACACAACCACAAACACACAACCACACCCACGCCTGCAACCACACCCACACAACCACACACAAATACAACCGCACACAACCACAATCACACACAGAGCCACACACATAACCACACACATAACCACACAAACAACCACAACCACAAGGACACACAACCACACACACAACCACACACACAACCACACCACACAGACAACCATACACAAACACACACACAACCACACACACAGACAACCACACACAACCACACACACAACTACACACACAAAACAACACACACAACCACATACACACACAACCAAACACACAACCACACACAACCACACACACAAGCACACACAACCACACACACAACCACACACAACCACAACCACACACAAACACACACACACACAACCACACACACAACCACAACCACACACATTCACACACACACACAACCATACACACAACCATAAACACACAACCATACACACACTTCCACACACACAACCACACACAACCACACACACACACACAACCACACACACAACCTCACACACAACCTTACACACAACCTCGCACACACAACCACACAATAACAACCACACACACAACCACACACACAACCACACACACATACACACACACACACACAACCACACACACATACACACACACACAACCACACAAACCACACAGAGCCACACACAACCGCACACAGAGCCACACACCACACACACAACCACATACACCCACACACAACCACACATACAACCACACATACAAACACACACACAACCCCACAAACAGCCACACACAACTGCAACCACACACACATACACAACCACACACACACAACCACACAACCACACCCGCCACCACACCCACACAACCACACACAACCACACACAGAGCCACACACAACCACACACACAACCACACACACAACCACACACACAACCACACACACAACCACACAAACAACCACAACCACACACACAACCACAAGCACACACAACCACAAGCACACAAAACCACATACACACAACCACACACACAACCACACACAACCACACACACACAATCACACACACAACCACATACACACACAACCACAGTGACAAACACACACAACCACAGTGACAAACACAACCACACACACAAAACCACACCCGACCACTCACACATAACCCCACACACAACCCCACACACAAACACAACCACACACACACAACCACAACAACACTCACAACCACACACACACACAACCACACACACACACCCGCACACACACAATCACACACACAACCACACACACACAACCACACACACACACAACCACACACACCCACACAACCATACACACACAACCACAACCACACAGCCACACAACCTCACACACAACAACACACAACCCCACAAACAACCACACACACAACTGCAACCACACACACAACCACATAAACACACAACCAAACACACACACAACCACACACACACACACAACCACACACACACATACAACCGCACACACAACCGCACACCCAACCACACACCCAACCACACCCACAACCACAACACACACAACCACACACAACCACAACCACATGCACAACCACCAGCACACACAATCACACACACAACCACAAGAACACACACATACAACCACACACACATACAACCACCCACACATACAACCACACACACAACACACACAACCACACATACAACCACAAATACACAACACACACAACCACACACACACAACCACAAACACACAGCACTCACAACCACAAACACACAACACACACAACCACACACACAACCACACACACACAGCCGCACACACAACCACCCACAACCACAACACACAACCACGTGCACACACAACCACACACACACACAACCACACACACAACCACACATACAAACACACATACAACCACACATACAACCACACACACAATCACACACAAAATCACAACCACACACACATAGCCACACAGTCAGTGCACACTTTCGACAGGCACAGACCCCATCAGTCTTCAATGCACGCTTTCACCGGGCACATACGCCACCAGCCGTCAGTGCACGCTTTCACCAGGCACACACACCCCACCAGCCGTCACTGCATGCTTTCACTAGGCACACACCCTCCACCAGCCGTCAGTGCACGCTTTCACCAGGCACACACACCACCAGCCGTCAGTGCACATTTCCACCAGGCACACACACCACCAGCCTGCAGTGCACACTTCCACAAGGCACACACACCACCAGCCATCAGTGCGCACATCAATTGGTAACGCATCCACAATTAACTATTATAGTCGGGTATCTATCCTACAATCCGGAATAAAGTGACCATTAGGCCACTGCTTAAAAAGCCCAACCTGGATCCCAAAAAATTGAAGAACTATCGCTCGGTAGCCGGGCTACCAATAGTGGCAAAAATCTTGGAGAAATCATTAAACCAGTGCTGAGTGACTACCTTGATACAAATAACCTGTTGGACTCTACGCAACATGGTTTTCGATCTTTCCATTCTACCGAATCTGCCCTGATCACTGCAACAGAGGAGATACGGAAGATCGTGGACGGGGGAGGCAGGGCGGTCCTCATACTCCTAGACCTATCAGCAGCATTTGACACCGTGAATCACATGGTGCTAGTGCAGCAGCTGAAGGTTCTGGTGGTTGAGAATACTGCCCTGGCTCTACTCTCATCCTTTTTGGAGGAAAGGGAGCAAAGTCTGTTCTGGGATGGGCTGAAATCTGACAGTTTCCACCTTCCATGCGGGGTCTCACAGGGATCGGCCTTATCCCCGACATTGTTTAACATCTACGTCACTCCGTTGGCCAGACTTATCAGGAGGCATGGTTTCGCATTGGTTTCATATGCTGATGACTCTCAGCTTGTTATTTCCATCTGCAAGCAACCTGAAGTCACAGCTGCCAAATGTCATGCTTGTCTTTCAGAGATCATGACCTGGATGAACCATAGCTTCTTGAAAATTAACACAGACAAAACGGAAGTGATAGAATTCGGGTATGGACGGTCCCTGTGGAATGACTCCTTGTGGCCAATTGAGGCCGTGAATTGTCCTAGTCATGTCCTCAAAGTCAGGAATCTCTGGGTGATCTTTGATGACCAGTTGAACTTCTCAGCACAAGTGAACAGTCTTACTTCTTCCTGTTTCTTCCTCTTAAAAACCTTGAGGAAGATTTTTCTGTTCACTTCGCAGGAACTACAAAAGACAGTGATGGTGAGTTTTTTCTTGTCTAAATTAGACTACTGCAATGCCCTCTTTTTGGGCATTGACAAGACACAGATGGGGAAGCTCCAGTCTTTACAGAATGCGGTAGCAAGACTGCTTCTGAATATCCCCAAAGGACAACCAACCTCAGCGAGTTTTAAATCACTGCATTGGCTTCCCATCCAGCAGCGTGTGGAATTTAAGGCTCTGTGCCTGGTGCGCACAGCACTTTACGGTGGTGGTGCCAATGAAATTTCAAGAGTGTTTTTACCTTATACCCCTTCACATGCCCTTAGCACTGTACGGTGTTGGTGCCGATGAAATTTCAAGAATGTTTTTACCTTATACCCCTTTGCGAGCCCTTAGAACTGCCAACTTAGGCCTACTTCAGACTGCTAAGATTAGGCGGGAAAGATGGGGAGGAAGGACTTCATCAAATGGTGCAGCAAAACTATGGAAAAAACTGCCAACGGCCATGAGATTCCAAGCAAATCGGCAGCGTTTTAGGAAAGATCTGAAAACTCTGCTTTTCTCATCTATCTAGTCCTTTTGATGATATAACTGCCTGTCCTCTGACATACATTAGCGCCAAGACGCCACAGCAATGGAGCGCTTTATAAACATGCATCTTATCCTACTATTCGTTGAGGCAAACTGGATCTGATAGTGCATGACCCATGCTTCAGGTAGGACATTATTAGTTGGTAAGGGCCCTGTATCACCACTGCCCCATTTCACTGTTTGCCAGAACCGCACCCAATTTTTCCCATTACTTGCATTTAGTAAATCCTGCCATCTTTTCTCATTGAAGTTCTTCTTTGCCGGGTTTCCTTATATGCACCCCTAGCTTCCCTAACTTCTTGCAGCAAACCTGACCTAATAGCTTGGGAGAGGTGACTAAAAGCAGCCCTGCATGACCCATCATACCATTTTGCAGATTTCTGTATGACCTGCTTGGAGCTCCTTTTATTTTTTATAAAAAAAGGTTTTCAACCATATGAATAGCTTTTCATGAACCTTTGTAAGGGCAGGAAGAGAAGCCTCATGCAAATCAAGCTGTGAGAGAACTAACAGGGTATCTTTGAGGGTTGACTTTATCAGGTCCATAATGCCCCCATCCTCTAAGACTAATGCACACTTTAATCTACGGCAATCATTGGACATAGTCATGTCAGCTGTGGCTATTTCAATGCCTACAATCAAAAGGGAATTGGTTCCTTTCTGTGGTTCCTAAATTAAAGCGCGAAAGGCTTTAAGGAATACGACACCAAAAACTTTTCTGATCTCAATGGTATATATCCTAACATGTTCCACAATTATCTCAAACAAACATAATTTTCATTAAAATCTAATTTATTAAAAACTTAATCAAAAGCAGCTTGATATATAATCAACAGTTTTGCATATAAAAATACAATCACAATACATTGACATTCAACACATTTGCATGTTAACAATAGTTAAAAGTAGCCAAGTTGTCGACGTGTTTCGGTGTTTAAGATTGATGGTACACCTTCCTCAGGACTACAGTAAAATTCTCAAATACAATTCGCAGTATTCAATTTGCGGTGTCAGTCTAAATCCTGGGGATAGATAAATCTTAACCACTGTTATAATTCTGGTTTGTTCCTTTGAGTAACTCTATATTTTGTAGTAGGAGCGTTGAGTTTCGTTCTTTATGTTGATTTCAATCATATGAAAAACTCTTGTCCACTGTTATAAATCAGGTTGGTTCCTTAGAGTAGCTATGTACTTAGTAGTGGGAGCGTTGGATTTCATTCTTTATACGGAAGACTCAGGGTAATCATCAGATAAGGCGTCTTTTCACTCCTCGCCCTTGCTTTAGCGTGATGGAGACGGAGTGCTTCTTTTTTTATAATTGAAGAAAGTTCCTTTTATCTCCGTAGTCGGAGCTACACGCCGCCTGCCTGGTAACCCGGTCTCCAGCGTCAATGCCTACCCTTGCCGTAGATTGACCAATAGTTTTGAGATTTAAAATTAAGGGGTCATGATCACTCTCCGGTCTACTCTGGTCCTTTATATCCTCGAACATTGCCCACTGTTCCAAATTGATAAGGAAGTAGTCAAGTCTGCTACTTCTTATCCCATTATTAAAAGTATGAGTACCCTCACAGTCTGATTTCGACCTTCCGTTTACAGCCCTCAGGCCTAACTCCAGAGATAACATTTTTAGCTGGAGGACAGCCTCTGACCATTTGTTAATCTGAGTGAGCTCCAGCATTGGTATACCCCAGGTCGCATCCTCATCCCTGGACAGGCTTCCATCTTCTATGCCCAGGGGTTCAAAAGTACAGTTAAAATCACCCGCTACTACTAGGTGGTTTGCCCCCTTCAGTGGTTTGATGAATAGATCAAGTTTAGAGATAGTAGGAGAGGCTTTCCCTTCCACTAGGCCTCTTGCGTAGACATTCACAAATATGAGATCCAGCCCATGTTCAAAGCGGATCTTGATAGCCAGGATGTCAGGGTCATCTATTAATAGCTCTTCCACCTGGCAACATGCCTGCTGTATAACCCAGATGAGCAAACCCACAGATGGTCTCCCTTTATGACTGGGTATAGCCGATTTACCAAAAGCCAACTACCCAGGACAAAAGTTTGTGTTCAATGACCAAGTCTCCTAGAACATAATGATGTCTTGATTCTCTACAGCCAGGTTCTGAGCTGGGATGGGGCAGTGAGATAAATAACGGTGATGGATCAAGCCCTGATCTTTGGACTGGGTAAGAGTGGTCTGTTTAACTCAGACACTCTGTTCATCACCACCCCCTTTTGTAAATCGTTTTTGGCCACTATAGGTGTGGCAGGGTATACTCGGACATGAGTCCCTTTCTCACTGCTCCATCAGGATTCAAGCAAGCCGGGCCGAAGAAGGCTGAAATGCCAGAAACCGGTCCCCGGTAGCTTGTCTCCTTTCTGGTGAAGAATTGGCTTGGTAGTTTAGTCTGCCCTGTTCCCATGATGCACTGGGCCGGGGACAGACTGATTTGCATATAGCCAGGTTCTGAGCTGGGATGGGGCAGTGAGATAAATAACGGTGATGGATCAAGCCCTGATCTTTGAACTGGGTAAGAGTGGTCTGTTTAACTCAGACACTCTGTTCATCACCACCCCCTTTTGTAAATTGATTCTCTACAAAGCAGGACCACTCACTAGAGATAGTTTTTGTTTGAAGACCAACAATGTTCCATGATATTATATTTAATAGGGGGAGCAATGCTAACCCCCTATCTGAAAAAGACCTATTCACACTGCTCTCTGGGGAAGGGGATAAAGCTCGCTGGGGACTCGTATCATTCACAAGGAAGGGACAGGTCGAGCATCTATTAACTAAATTTAAGTCAACTGGTCTATGTAGGATTCTGTGGGGTGCCCTTGGGTGTTCATTGCATGTGGAATCGCCCAACCCAGCGGTTCCCAAACTGTGCGCCGCGGCGCCCTGGTGCGCCGTGATTAGCAGCCAGGGGCGCCGCGACACCACACAGGACAGGACACGAAGTGGGACATACGGATTGCAGGCCGGGAGGGGGAGGGTGTTTAAAATAGCGCCTTGATGATGGTTTGCCGCCATACGCTTCCTGTGTACGTACGCACGCACGTACGTGTTTGTACTTAAGCTGGTGACCCGCTGGTGACCCCCGTCTTGTGCCCTGCTTTGGAGCGTCGCTGCAACGTTCCTGGTGCCCCCCGTGTTGCGCCCTGCTTTGGAGCGTCGCCGAAGCGATCCTTGTGGTGCCCGTGTTGCCCTGCTTTGGAGCGTCGCCGAATCGATCCTTGTGGTCCCCGTGTTGCCCCTGCTTTGGAGCGTCGCCGAATCGATCCTTGTGGTCCCCGTGTTCCCCCTGCTTTGGAGCGTCGCCGAATCGATCCTTGTGGTCCCCGTGTTGCCCCTGCTTTGGAGCGTCGGTGAATCATTGCTGGTGCCCCCCGTGTTGCCCCTGCTTTGGAGCGTCGACGGAATCGTTCCTGGTGGCCCCCGTGTTGTGCCCTGCCCTGCCGTGCCTCGCCCCGTAGGACCCTTTTCAAATCGGTAAGTAAGCGTCTCTCTGTCCGATTGTTCCCTTCTTCTCAGACCCTGGCAGGAAGTTCTTTAGCCGTAAATGTGTCACATATGTTTATATTTTAATGTACATCCTGTGCTTGCTGTGTTTAAATTATTTTCTTTTTACCTGCGTTGTTTTGATTCTATGGCCTGCTCATGCAACGAGGGGATTTTTTTATTGTATGTGTGGCGTTAGGGTTACATATTTAACGATTATGTCCGTTAGAATAAATGCAACAGTCCAACTCCTATAATGACGGGAATAGGCTGTAATTACAGGCATATGGACTTGGACCACAGGCAGTATCATATTACTCAAAATCTAGAACAAATACAGAACCGTGGAGATAAATTAAGGGGCCGACCGATCATGTTGCTTTTGAATATGACCTTGTTTATTGATGGCTACTCTTGAATCAATTATGTTTTTATGTCTCAACTGAACTCTTCAAAGTTGATGGGTGGGTGGGTCTCTGAACTGGGGAAATGTATTTATTTAAGAATGGAACAGTAGGGGCACCTGCAGCTTTTCTGCTAGCAACCCAAGGTTTTGCCTTTTATGTGGACACAGCAAGGTTAAAGGAGATGGAGGTATCACCAAGCAGGCCATTATTTGTATTTTGAGAATTTATAGAGCGTGTTACACCCAAGTGCGCCAAAGCGCTAGCAAAGAGTAAGAATGACTGCAAGGCAGGACACCAGACCTATCCATCACAGAAGAGCCAGGTTTTCAACTGCTTGCAAACGGCAGCATGGAAGGAAAGACTTGCAATGTGAATAGTTAGCGACAACTAGAAAGGACTGCCCCCTCACCTGCCTTTTCAAAATGTAGGTATCTCAACCTTCCGAAGAGAGGCAGACCTGAGCTGACTGTTGGGATACATGAGAAAATTACAACTGACCAAATTACAAAAGCAAACGTTAAGTTACATGAAGCAGTAATATGAGCAAACAAAATACAAAAGGTACCTTACAGGGGGGAAAAGCGACATGTGTGCAAGTTACAAAAACGTTCAAACTACAAGTAGAGGTATAATACTGCAATAATGGCAGACACTCAAGCACAAGAACAAACGTTATGGTGGCACTTGTGCAAGTATCTAAACTAAAGCAAACAAAGTTGATGCAGGTAGTGCTGTTATCTCTAGACTGATTTGGATTAGAAACTATATGTCCGTTCTATAGCGTACTCTGTACTACTGTGATATGTCCTTGGCTGGGCCCAGGAATTGTTGAAGTGTGGCCTTTGGTGTTACAAATCAGTCTGATGTACACAGTAGCTGCAATTTGGCTTTCTTCATTCTTTGCAAAAATGTGCCATCTTAGATTTCATTACAAAACTGAATGCTCTTTCTGTCTGTGTGGGGTACCAATAAGAATAATTTATCCAAATGGTCATCATCATCACGTGCTGCTATTGGAAGTTGACATCAGTAATAGATCCATCATTACAAAGAGGATCACTTTTGTTCTTCTTATACTTGTCTTACCTGGATGTTTTGTACTTCAGACTTATTATACCGTGGAGACTGGATGAGACCCGGAAGAAACCTGGAAATACTTGAGCAAAGGAAAAGAAAAGAAGACCAGGAACTTTACAGATAGAAAGACCCCTCCATCTGAATAATTCAGACAGGTGGAACTGATTTCCATCTTTCTGATTGACAATGAAGAGATTTCTAATTTCAAGTTCATCTGCGCAAAGTGAAGTTGGAGGTTCTCCTGATAAAGATGACGGGAAACGAAAGGCCAAGTACAGAAAGTATGATGACGGGTATCTGGATTATGGTTTCACGTGTGTTCAGGTTAATAATGAGGACCGTCCTCAATGTGCAATCTGTTTAAAAGTTTTGGCTCTGGAATGCATGCTTCCAAGTAAACTTAAGCGGCATCTTGAAAGTCTTCACCCAAATGTGGTCGGAAAGCCAAGGGAATTTTTTGTAAGAAAAGTTGCAGAAGCCAAACTACAAAAGTCTGTATTCTCTAAACAAACCAAAATGAATAGTAATGCCCTCCTGTCCTCCTATCAAGTGGCCTATCTAGTTGCACAGAGTAAAAAACCCCACACAATTGCAGAAGAGCTGATTTTGCCTGCTGCTGTTAAAATGGTAACAAACATGGTCGGCGAAGATGCGGGTAAACAGCTGCTGAAAGTGCCTCTTTCTAATAATACTGTCAGCCGGAGGATAAATGATATGGCTGAAGATATTAATGATCAGCTCATCTGTAATCTAAGAGGAAAAGACTTTGCACTCCAGTTGGATGAGGCAACAGACAACCACAAAGACACCCATCTTATTTGCTATGTCCGGTTTTTTCACGAAAAACAAATTGTTGAGGATTTGTTGTTCTGTAAAGAAATCAAAGGTGGAACTACAGGTCAAGACTTGTTTGTAGTTGTGGATGATTTTATGCAACATAATCAAATTGACTGGGAGAGATGTGTTGGAGTTTGTACAGATGGGGTCGTTCAATGGCAGGATGCTACCAAGGACTTCAAGCTTGCATACGATCTAAAGCGCCCAATGCTGTTTGGACACACTGTATAATACACCGAGAGGCACTGGCAGCAGGAAACCTCAGTGAAGAACTGCATGGTATTTTGAAAATAGTAATCAAAGTGGTAAATCATATTAAAACAAGACCAATGAAAGCACGATTTTTTGCTAAACTGTGTGAGACATGGGTGCCGACCACTCATGCCTCTTGTTCTACAGCAGCTCTAGGTGGCTGTCTCTTGGTAATTCCCTGCTTAGAGTGTATGAGCTGAGGAATGAAATATACTCATATTTACATGATGATGAACATTGTTTTGCTGACAAATTTATTGATGCAGACTTTCTAATACAAATGGGTTTTCTTTCTGATCTATTTGAAAAACTGAATGAACTGAACAAGTCCTTGCAAGGCAATAACACTAACATCTTGCAACTGTCAGGCAAAGTTTCAGGCTTTAAGAACAAGGTGATCCTTTGGAAAAGCTGTGTATGCAAAGGTGACTATAAATGGTTTCCTTCATTGGACCAGTTTCTGCAGGAGAATGGAATGGTGTTAAAGGAGGAACTGCAGACAGTTTTTGTTCTGTATTTGTCTCAACTGCGTTTTTACCTTGACAAATATTTTCCAGAGGATGAAGTGGAGCCAATAAAATGGGTGAACAACCCTTTCAATGCTGAGATACCTCAGCATCTCAACAATGAGGAAGTTGAACAGTTTATTGATGTTGCAAGTGACTTAGCATTGAAAGCAAGGTTCCACTCTGTCACTGTTTGAGTTCTGGTGCCAAGCTGGGGATGAATACCCAATGATAAGCAAGAGAGCCCTGCATGTTTTGATCCCGTTTGCTACTTCATACCTTTGTGAAGCTGATTTCTCAGCAGTTGCAGTAATAAAGTCCAAATATAGGGCAAAAATTAACCTTGAAAAGGAAATGCGTGTTGCGATCTCAAAAATAACTCCGAGATATCAAGAGCTATGTAAGGGAAAACAAGCACATCCATCGCACTAGGATTTGCAAGGTAAATTCGGACTCTGTTGTTTTTCCTGGTCATTAAAAACTTCTGTATAATATATCTATTTCAAACTACTGTTGTGTGGTCCAAAAAAGTCTTGTATTGTTTCTCACTTAACAAGTTTTTATTAAACAACTTATCTTCTTATTTTGTTACTAATATCATTATGATACCTTCATTGCGTCTCAATTACTTTAAGGAAGACAACTGGAAGTACTCCCGATGTCGGGCTTGCATCCCGTCCACCGGTAAAAAAAAAAAAATTGTGGGGAGCCACGGCCCACTGCCGATTAGGTCAAGGGAGCCACAGGTCAAAAAAGTTTGGGAACCACTGGCCCAACCCATCAATGGGGTGTGGGGAGGTCTATAAAAGAACCCTAGGGGCAGAAGAGAGATTTTTCTTAGATGATACTCTAAATTAGTGCCACCTAGGTGGTCCAAAAGAAATCTTTAAAAAAATCTCGTTATTAAAAGTAGCAACTATACAGTCCCCTCTCCCGTCCTTTGTAGAATAACCTATCCATGATGATCATATGGCCACAATAATCTGGTTACAGATATACCAGTTCCCTACCCCAGCCTCCTTCAGTTGTGTTGTAAGCCAGTGCATGGTTTCAGCCATCAGCTGATCGGTGGTTCAGATCTGGCCGTCCTGTAATACTGGGACATTCCTCAGAACCACCAACAAAGGGTCTGCAGCCGGGAGAAGGTATAAGACTCTAGAGCTCTCGAACGCTGGGCTATTGTCTAGTCCCTATTGCGTCTGGGGGTACTCAGCCATGTGGCCCTGGTATAGAGCTAGCCTGATTTACTGGTGCACAGGTAGTTGGCTGTTGTACAATGTCACCTGCTGGCCTTATACATGGTCTACTTTCCTCCCCTCTCCGAGGACCCTGGTTAGCTAGACCAAAACCACTTAGCACATTCCCTATTTCATCCACTTCACTTCCCACATTCGTTACCCCAGCTTCATGGTTAATGAGCACAGTACCACTGTTCCGCGGCGGCAAAGACATCAACCTAGTTGCCAGTGGATTTGACACTTTGGAATTGGTTACTACCACATTTTTCAGCTCTGAAAATGTGGATAATCGGTTGGCTTGAGTCAGTAAACCCTCTATAGTACTGTGATTTGTCATGACCTTCTGTTCAAAATTATTTAGTCTCTACTCGATCTTAATCAATATGTGGATAATAGGAGTTAAGGATGTTACAATTAAATACCCCAATCTGTTTCACATAGCCTCATTTGCTTCAGCAGAGGAGCCACCCGTAATCTCTGAGGTCAGGATTCCAGACATACAGAAGGCCGAATCCTCCGTCGCTACCATTGATGAAGCAGTACTTCCACCATTATTGTTTGTCCTTTGGGTCTTCGCCGGTTTCTGTCTCTGAGGCCCCTCTCCCCACTTTCTTTTAAGTGGTGGATCAGGGATTGGAGCAGGAACTTTGTTTTTACGTTTGGGTGCTGACCTTGTAGCAATCCGTGAAAGTGGGCTGCTTTGGGTGGATGCTGCATCCGTCTGGACCGACTCCGCATGATGGGATATATTATCAGTGACCAGCGGTGCAGAGGTTTCCAATGGCTCACCAGCATCACTTGCCTTATCAGGGGAGTCGGCGTCTACAACCAAAGACAGATCAGGAGTACGTGCAGACACTATAATGCCCAAAGATGATCGTTTAGACAGTTGGGGATCAAGAGATAGAAGGCGCTCAGTCAGCGCTATCTCATGGGCAAGGACCGAGCTGGCTCTAATTAAGAACTGGTCCAAAGTCCCCACCACACTTCCTGAGGGTGGCCCAAATCTCCCCTTACCCTCTCGCAGGTTCATACTCGGGTGAAAATTTAGATGGAATGGGGAGTAGAATTAAAGCAAAAAAACACAGCAGACTTCCTCTGTATACTTTACTAATTAACACCAGTATGCTGACGAGGACTAACCTTATGAGATGAGCAGTCTGAGGGTGGGCCTGGCCTGGCCTCGTCCGGTCTCAAACGGGCCCACCCTTGGCCCGGGCTTCGCCCACGCGCGTCCCGCGAAGCTGGAGTGTCGAGCTGTGAAATAGGGTGGGACAGTCTCAGGTGCGGGCAACCAGCAGCAGGCTCCCTCGGACTTGCAGTCCTTCTCTCAGACACAGCAACCTCCTCCAAACACAAAGCGGCTCCCGCAATGCGGGAGCGTCGAGCTGTGAAATTGGGTGTGACCGGCTCAGGTGCGGCAACCAGCAGCAGGCCCCCTGGGACTTGCAGTCCTTCTCTCAGACACAGCAACCTCCTCCAAACACGAAGCGGCTCCCGCAATGCGGGAGCGTCGAGCTGTGAAATAGGGTGTGACAGGCTCAGGTGCGGGCAACCAGCAGCAGACCCCCTTGGACTAGCAGTCCTTCTCTCAGACACAGCAACCTCCTCCAAACACAAAGCGGCTCCCGCAATGCGGGAGCGTCGAGCTGTGAAATAGGGCGTGACAGGCTCAGGTGCGGCAATCAGCAGCAGGCCCCCTGGGACTTGCAATCCTTCTATCAAACACAGCAAACTCCTGCAAACTCGAAGCGGCTACTCACCCGTGAGGGTCTCAGGGCACTGGGGGGGGTCAGCGACGGGGATTGTCTGAGTTGGAGAGGCACGGTTATCCAGGTCTTGGCAACGAGGTAGTAGAAGGATCTTCCTCCGGTTCTAGTCTTGTGGATGCGAGGTATGGTGGTCCGGGCCAGCTGGGCAGAGTAGATATGTCTGGTGGGTACATGGAATGAGAGGTGATGGTTCAGGTATGCTGGTCCTGCGTCATGGAGGGTTTTGTAGGCATGCGTGAGGAGCTTAAAAGGGATTCTTTTTCTGACTGGGAGCTAGTGGAGTTCTCAGAGCTGTTCGGAAATATGGCTGTGGCGGAGTATGTTGAGGACCAGGCTGGCTGCAGCATTTTGAACATTCTGTAGTTTCTGGAGGAGTTTCTGGGTAACATCTGTGTAGAGTTTGTTGCTGTAGTTGTTGCAGACTCCATTCGATACCTTGTCAGGTTTAGGGGCCCAGATGTCACACTGTGAGCTAGCTAGAAATGGGGCCAATATATTATGATGCTATGCATGGACTAAATCCCCATATTTTGACGCATGTATTTTCCAACCCCACAGTCTTACTTGATTAGTAGGAACCGTAAGACATATCTTGAAATTGTTTTCTGCTGTAAGTTATAATAGTTGTTATAAAATTATTTCCAAATATGTTTAAAATACTTTGTGTGTAATTTGCTCAGTCCTGGAATAACTATGACCAGGAATATGGCATAGAAGTATTTCTAATATGATTGGTCCTTTCCTAAGCCAAACTCCAAAATAAAGTTAGTACTAGTGTTCAAAACGCATGTCTATACAATCCTGCACTTCATATGCAGTGTCAGCATATGTTACATGCTCTAAAGTTATGTTTATACTTCTGTATGAGAAACTAGAAATATTGTGCGGAAAATAGTTTAGAAGTGTGATGATGATGTTGCCATTTAGACAAACAGATGGAAAACAAATGAATCCCTTTTAAACGCTATACGCTAACTCTTGCCCAATTTATTGTGCTGGTTTTCTTACCACTACTAAGAAATTGGATCGGTCATATTTGGTGACTTGGTAAAATAAAATCTTAATGTTATATCTGTTGTGATATGCCAAGAAAATGTCTTGAGTACTTCAAGCCAAAATGGAGCACACAAATTGCTGATTGTCTTTTCATAAATCCCTCACCGGCTGAAATCTATCTGCCTTGATTTTCCAGATTACAAAGAAAAGCTGGATTAGCACATATTAACAGGAAAGAAAATGATTGCTTTAGACCCAGAGGTTTATTAACTTTTTGCTTCATTTAATTTAGTACTGGTTAACAAACTTCCTCCGTTGTTAGATTAGATGATCCATAACATAACAGTACCAGAGAAGGGTGTTTCATGGAATATAGAATAGTTACTGAAATTATGTAAATATCTAACTTGGGTAATTTAAATCAAACAATCTTTCTGATTAAAACCGAATGCATAATCTTTGCAAACATGTAGGCTATACACGATGGGGAGGACGCAGTTTTATATCCGGAGCCACTTCCATCTGGAATAAATTGCCCCTGGTCTTGAAACAAAGTACCAACCTGATGACGTTCAGGAAAAACATTAAGACTTGGCTTTTTGACCTTTAAAATCAATGACCATCTTATGGGAGAAATCATATCATTTCAGCGCCAGGACACCGCCCGGTAACAGTGCGCTTTAAAAATTGTATAAATAAATAAAATAAAATAAATATACATTTAGACGCAAAGTAACTAAACTTATCAGACATCAGAATGTATGTGTAAATGGCAGGTAATTATATATAAATTTGAGATTGCTTTGTAAATGTGGTACATTTGTGGAAAATATTCAAAATTCTTGTCATTTGGTCTCCCTTGGTGCTGTAAGAGCGTTTAACTTGAATGACGCTTTGTTTGATAGGTACTGAGTATTTTTAGAGTGGTTGAAAGTATGTTCTATGCAACTCTTGGAAATCCCTACTGAAACGTTTGTGGATATGAAACACAGCCTACTGTAGGCCTATCGTCAGATCACATAATTGTTCATTTGTCTAAACAACGTATGATCCATTGTATAGAAGCCAAACAAATAATGGAGACTGTGGGAAGTAGTTTCCCATTTGCATTGCATTCTGGTTGGCCAAATTAACATTGAGAAGGTGACCCCAATTCAAAGGATGATCCATTTGATTTTCAGTAACATCAGTACCTGTAAGAGATCTATAATCTAAAATGACTCTGAAGTGTATTCTAACGCTGTTACGTACCATAGTACATTGCATATATTCAAAGGGCAGGCTGTTCAGTAATAGAGCTAGCCACTCTCCAAACTGTTTCATTTTATGGCCATTACCTTTGAGTCTTTAAAACCACAATGCTGTTATCAGTCAACATTGGGGTGCTTATATTTTCAGTTTCTACCAATCTTTTTACCCCTGCGGCTAGGGACAGGGAGAGCATGTAACAGGTGTAATATAAGGAAAGAAGTAGGGACCGCTAGCCCTGCCTACGTCAATCTGGTGCTGTTGCGTTTTAGCTATATAAACAATCTTCAAAAAGCTGGGCTGAGAACATAACAAAATTTCGCTGGGCCTACGTTTATGGACATACTAGTCCCTGCACTCAATTAGGTTTCCATAACTGGCTTAAACATCAAACACTCCTCCATTGTACATGCGCAACTCAGTTCTTAAATACAGCTCTCCTTGGCCACTTAAAGTATTAGTACATCTAAACAGTTGACCTTTTCTCTCCATCTCTAGGAATTTTCATTTTCAGAACAGTGGCACTGCGTAGCGCTCCAAGGCCCTTACTTTAAGTAAAAGTGGGTGGTTGGCTGCACTGGATGTTGGGTGCAGTGCCTGACTGAAACACAGGCCCTGTGGTCAAACCCCCGAGATTAACTTCCAAAGGCCATATGCAGTGGGGGAGTTGGCTGAATATGATTCTTTTTCAAGTGAATTTAACTGAAAAAAACAAGACTTTATGTTTAAGTGTGGTAATAAGATCTTTCCTTTCAGTAAGCACCCCCTATAACTATAAATGGTGCCCGTGCATTGACCCCGCCTATTACATCCCTTCTGATGCATTAAATTACACCCGTGATGACCTAGTACAATCATTGTGACACCCTCATATTGAGTTTGTGGTTTTAAAATAATTCAACATGCTACACCTGTGGACAATTTTCTATTTGCTATAAATGGGATTACCCTCTTAAAATCTTCACATGGCTTGCAATTTTAAGTTGAGAGGTTCGCTGGTATACATTTGCCACTGAAAAGATACTTTGTCAGGTCTTATTGTCAACTCTATGTAGTGTGGTAAAATACAGTAGTCATTCCCAAGATGAGCACAATGGCATTCAACCGTAGAGTCAAGCTTAAGTGCTTTCTGCAGTAAGAACATTTTACAGCATTTAACTATCCCTCAAAATGTTCCGCAAAGTTTTAGAAATAAACATCCACACCTTATAATTTTCTTCGCTACATAGAATTTGTCTACAGTACTGTTTTCAAGTTATTATACAAGGGCACGTGGTCCTATATCTATTGTCAACAGAAGATTTGATCAAGATTTTTTTTAGAACCGGCTTTGAGTGTGCCACAACCTACTATGACATATACCTCTGCAACCCACATCTGGTGTGTTCAGCCTTTACCTTGTTTAACATGCAGTAGTACCTCCACCCTAAACCTTAGGGATGTTTTATATCTTGAAAGGTATATGACAATATGGCAATCACACTTGTCCGTAGGTCTTACTCTATTTCCTTACTATGGTCCCACATGTGCACTCACAGTAACTCTATGCTGTGTGCGGCAATGGTGTTAAAACGTATGTCATCAGTGATGACCTCAATTATGCCATTTGATACGTCAGCAGTGATGTCATTTAACATGTCACGAGTGATGTAATATGTGAGGTCATAAACCACGCATAGTGGGGATTCAAGGCATAGTTAGCTGGAAATTTGGAAATTCAGTGCCTTTGTTTTTAAATGTTAGTTTTTCTTATTTCAAATTTTAAACGTTTTATTTTCAGTGAATATATGACATAATATTTAGCCAGACGTGATAGCGGAAATATCTATAACAATCAAGTTCTATATCCCTGATAGGTGACTCATAGTTAATAAATAGGGTAAGCTTGCTTCAAAACATATAAATACATTTTACAGCGCAGGCCCTGAGAAAGTGGAAGCCCAGGGTCATTATACCTCCTCTTCCCAGACCCTTGACTGCCCTGCTAAAAGGACAGGGCGAGAAACTTCATCCGTGATGATATGGGGTGAAGTGGCCTCAAAACAAGTATCATTCTTGAGTCAGGCTATAGATAATATGAAACTTTTTAACCGATCTTAATCCTTGCATTTCAGATGTTGGCTGCAGCTGCCATGCTGTCAGTTATGGCCTGCTGGGTTGATGTGTAATGCTTGCACCTCAAAGAACTCTATGGTTATTCAGACTACTTTCATTTCACATTTTGTTCGTCTGCTGTCATTCCCTGGAGCAAGGCAAGTCCCCATCCCTTTTTTTGCATTGAATGATTCCTGGGGAGGGTGGGGGAGCGGGGGCCATATATCATGGCGTCTAGTCACCATGTAATTTTTATGCGTTTTGCTGATAGTGTGCCAGATCGGTATTGGATCGTGGTAAGGAAGAAATTCAAGAACACTTCCGGTTCGTCATACACCAGTTATTTGTGGGATTCTTGTTGATTGAATCACAAAGTCCTTTTCTCTGTTACTTCATGTAGTTTCAAGAGTGTAGTATGCCAGAGGGTTAAGAGAGGTTAAGAGAGTGGTTAAATTGCTGGCAGTGCAACCAAGGTGCCTCTGCTCTAGTCTAGAATGTTCCAAGTGTCAAATTGTGTGATATTGGACATGTTGATTCATCTTCCTAAGTGTAATTTACAGTTCTTAATTTGAGAAGAAAGTCGAAAAGGTATATGCCCAGGGTTTCCTCTGTCAGCCTCATCTGTGCAACCAATTGCGGGGTTTGTCGAATACCAAGTTTTCCTAGTCTTAATTCCACTTTATACCTCTTTCTTCCACTACCCATACTTCCTGGCCCTTTTCTTACTCCTGAAGGTCCCTTTTCATCCCTGATTTCTCCTTTCTTTCCTATCTGTTTGCCTTCTCCTGTTTCTGCCTTTCTCTCTCTTGCTCTGGGTAAAGGCCTGATGATGAAAAATGAGTGCCAGTGCCAACCACTGGCCCAAATTAAGCACAGTTTTTTCACTGGCCTGACAAACTTTTAACTAAATAATTCCTTTTGTTTCTCTACAATAACATTCTGCATCTGTTGTAGCATCCTTCTCTTCTCATTTATTGCACCACACTTAAAATTGGTCTTCCATCTCATCATTACTGCTTCCAAAACACATCCACTATATTGAGATGTCTGTGGATAGCCCATGGATGGCCCTCTGGGGGTAATTCCAATACCATAGACACAAGTCTGTGAATAAAAGAACTTAGAGGCCAAGTAATTACAGTTGTTTGTACCTGGCTATAAAAAACAACTTAATATTAATCTGTTTTCAATTCTACCATTAGGCTGATCTTAAAGCTACCATCAACTATACATATCTGGCCTTTCTTACTATCTGGAGTTGTGGTTTCTAGCACCCCCTGCAAATCCTCTTACCTGCCTGCTTTTGTATATTTCTGTGTGCCTTCTGCCCTCTCGAATCTCGACTCTGATGCCCAAAGCCTTCTATCCACTTCTTACTACACTCCACCCCATCCCCGCACAATTTGTTTTCCACATTTTCTTTACTGAGGGTACATTGCTCACATTTCAAATATAACTCAAGGTCCCTATAGGTGGTGCTTTAGGAGCGATGAAAAAAGGAGGGGGTGGGGCTGTAAAAGAGGTGTAGCTATGAAGTGAATCTGACATATCTCCTTGTGAAGCATCATGGCTTGTGTAACCAAGGGTGCGCCTGGATGTGAAATAGAATCTTGAGTTTGACAAATTCATAAATAAGGTTTTACTGGCTGCTAATGTCTTAACCCAGATGGCAACTAGTTTGAATAGCAGCATTCTCCTGGGCCACTAAAACATTTAAAAGTAACTCAGGGTGGCTGTAAAAATTGGAGTGAAATATCACCAGACCTTCCATCTCGCACAGTGCCACCATGTGCCACATGATTTCAGCTCCCCTCACATGGTCAACCAGTGAGGAGCTGAAATCACATGGAAGATGAGATAGAAACCACTATACAAAGTAGCTTTCCAGCTTGTCTTTGGAGGTTGTAAGCAGCTGATGTCCATTAAGGGATGTGAAAGCACCCCAAGACATCAGTGACCGCCTCAGCAGTCCTTTTTTTTTTTAAGGGGCTGGGGGATTGGTGGAGTGCGGAGAGCCTCCTAGGTAGGTCTTGGTACAAGCCCCCACCCCTCCAAGGCTCACAGCCTCTCATCACACTGTGAAATGTATTGACAAGTTGGCAGGTTTGTAGTACCTTAGGCCCTGGTGCACCATTTATAAAGAGTAGAAACCAGGTTTCTTTGTTCCTCAATTACATAGAGTTACAGCTGCACTGAGTGTGACATGAAAGCAGATAGTTTTTTTTAGATGGTTAAGAACAGACAGACAGCCCAGAGGGTCCTGGCTTTGTTTGATTTGGTGGTGTTGAGACCTGACCCATTTAGAGTACTCCCTTTAGAGCAGGGGTCTCCAGCCTTTTAGGCAATAAGATCTACATTTGGTCACTGAAAATCATCTCGAGCTACTAATATTAGTGATCTAATAGTGACCACCCCATCCAAGATTGTCAGCCATGATCACATCAGCGCATCATGCAGGGTTGCTAGCAATAAAGTAAGAAAGCCTTATCAATTTAAAATGCATCTAAATAGGTAATACACTGCAGCCATAGATGCAATGCCCCTGGCACCAAGGTAGCAATATGAGTAAGAAGTCTCTCCAACACTACACGATTTATAATTAATACCTTTAAAGACACTTTGGAAAGTCAACCATTTATCTTCAACCATCTCACATGTTCTGAAAATACAGCTATTTTTTGCCTCAAATAGAATCTTTAATTGTGGTATACTTAAATTAATTCAACCAAGCAGAAGCATCTATAGTAGTAAGCTGGGCTGCACACAGGAGAGCTATTTACAGATAGCTGGAGAGCTACCAATAACTCACCAGTGTTGTGTCCTGCTGGATACAGTCTAGTGGTTTAACCAACCTCTCCCATGAGGGCTGGGTCCTACATCCAAACCTATGCAACACAGGCATCACCCGTCTGGTGACCCTGCGAATAAAAGAGCCCAAGTGCACAGTTCTAGAGCCCACGACTTCACATTGGCGACGAGGATTCTGAGGCCCCTCTCCATGCTGCCTGCATGCCGCCATACCTGGTGAGGAAAGTATCAGCTTGGCTGAGTTCACCTGCCCGGAGGAAGAGGTCTCACTGCCCCAAGAAGAGGGGAACCCTCTCCTTGCTGTGAAGGGGGAGAGGAAAGACTACTTCGCCTCCGTACCCTCGCCATTATAGCTGTCTGCCGGTGATAGCGGTAAGAAGAGTGAATAGCACTATTGGCAGTACACTGATGAAGTACGCACTCTGCCCCTCCAGACATGACTGGGCCCATATGACATGCAATGCCCTCACCTGCTGAGGTGCTGGTATGCTGCCTGTACCTGTCGTCTCATGTCCCAGTAAAGGAGGGTGGAGATCCTCCGCTGACGCGGTGTGGGGCACCATCAAGGCATTGTAAAGAAGATAGCACTGCATGTTCTACACCCCACTGGACGTGTATCCTCCAGACAGTTTAGGGTGGAGTTGCCCCCGCGGCTGGACTAAAGTGAGGCTGCACTGGGAGAGAGCTGGAAGGCTTAACCTCAACTAAGTGACCCCCCTCCCCACACCCTCCCAAGCCTGCACCATAAAGCCCGCAACATCGGGTAGCTACTGCGACCTGGCAAGAGTAGCTGCCACATCACCGGGTCTGGGCAACTGCTGGCTGAGAGTGCACTGCATGCCCCTCTACCATTCACCTACCTGCTACTGGGGCAGAGAAAAGGTGCTATCTCCCGCAGTCACAGCAAGATCGGTGCAGCATGGCACCCAGGCCTTCTCAGCCTGCCTGCAGCAATCAGGGAAGGCTGCCACTACTTCTGCAGTACCACCTGACAGTAGTTTTGCTGTACTGCTGCTGACCTGAGTTACTGAATATGTGCATAGCAGCGACCCTGACAAAAATATTATCTTTGAAAAGTCAAGCCGCTCACTGTGAATGGGAGCTGAAAATGCCTCCGAGACAGCGTCGTGAGTAAAAGCAAGAGACTGCTCACTGTGCTTACACACATTGCTTGAAGCGGCAGAATGCCCAATAAACAGTACCCTGAACAGTAGCCACATTCCCCGCAAAGACTCAAAAGCTGGAGTGGTGGCATGAAAGGTTTTTCCAGTTCCCATGCTGCAATTAAGACTGACTATTTGAAGGAAAGCAGAGACTGGCTGAGAGAACGCCACCTGGGCGCCATATGCTGCCACCGCAAACAAGAGGGAGAAGAGACCTTTTGCCTCCCTTACTAATCTGACTGCTGTGCCGGGTGTAAGCTTGATCATGGTGCACAGGCCACATTAGGTCGGATAGAGGACCCAAACCCCAGCACAGACCAGCTGCTGCACAAGACAGGAAAAAAACAGGTGCAGGCCTGGACCGGGGATGCAGCGCTGGAAGAGAGGAGTGGTAGTATTACCGCAAGCATCGCACTACTGCTACCCCTACTGGTAGCAGGGCCCAGGGGCAAGAGAGAGAAGCACCGAGGGCAGGCACACATGCCCAGTGAGGAGAACAAACTGTTGTGTAACATTTTTGGACCCTATTGTAATTTTCCCGATTCATGCCCTTATATAGGTATAAATCACCATATCCTTATATAGGCATAAGAATCATTACCATATTTAGACATAGCTCATCCAGTCCAAATACAGCAGGGCTACTTCCACTAGTTCTGAAAATCTACAACGATTTCTTGGAAAACTCGGCTTCAGCAGCTAGGGACTTCCCCTTGCTTGAATACTGACTTGTCCAAGGACTCGTGGAGTTTTTTAAGAACTGAAACTCTTTGATGACGTTATTATGTCCACCTTTACGTCAATCTCGGCACCTTCAAGGTATAAATATGCCCACACTTGCCATAGCAAACACGCAGTGGTTTGGAGCAGTTCGGCTATCTACTTGCCTGACGCGCCCTGCTACTGCAAGTGCCGAAGGAAGCCGACCCTCCAGCAGACGCACTGAGAGAGACGCTGTCTTTTCTCCTGCCGAGAAATACAGCTCCAGTGTTTCCAAGCTACCCTTGCAGGTTGTTGGGAAATCGAGTCCTGAGCCTGACCTTCTTCATTCCAAATCAAGGTACGGAGCTGATTAGACCCTGAGAGAAATCTTGGACAGATTCTTGGCAAAAAGAATACTACATTTATGCTACACCTCACTTACTTCTTCCCTCGTACTAAGCTTAGGTTAGGTACATCAGGGTAGGCGTATTTTAGAAGCACCAGTTGAGTACTTTTAGCCTCTGTTATTTATGTATGTATTTATCTATGGTTTCAGAACCATACAATGCTCTTACAGTAGTATTTTATTCTACTCTTTTTACTGTATGCATTATATTTTGCAACCAGTCTTAAGATTGTAGCAGTTCATTTCATATGCTTATGCTTGAGAAAGAAGACTGTTCAATAAATCCTTTTATTGAAAATGCCCATCTATCTATTTCTCTGCACCTCTGGTGAAACGAAGCATGCACGATTGACTGAGTGAAATATCTATCTTGTTTCAACGACTCTGAAGATCAGTTTATTCTTGGGGAAACAAAGTTGACATGTTTATGCGGTTGTCAGAAACGAATCCCTTCTTGTGAACTCGAGAAAGTTTCTAGTGACCTCTGAGCTAGCTGGCACTCACAATTAAGTTTAATATATTTGATAAAGACTCAGTCGACATAAGTCCTACGTCACATCTATAGGATATATTATTCCAATGCGCAGAGCCTATTGGGAATATAGGAACTACACTACTGGCGCCCAACGTTTGGTAAGGCACTAATTTAATGCTAGATACTAGAGTAACTCAGTCGTGCTTTTCACAGAGACTGTTTATCCTGTAAAAACTCCAATAGACATCTGGAGTGGGTTAAAGGATAAAATATCCGCCATAACTAAGTAGGACTAAAAATCATATGCATTAGTTTTTGGTCAACGTTGAAGGATACAGTGTTCCAAAATATTGTGCACCTTATGTTTATTTCCTTGAAATTTGCTCTGCAAGACTTTCAACAAAAGGTCGAATAGCGACACCGAGAACGGTGGAGCTGCAGGAACTGCAGCCCGGCCGGGTTTTGACACCACAGGGTTTAATGAAGACGACGTGGATGCTATAATCATCCCGGAAAATGTGCAGAAAGCCATAGCTATAAAGCTTATAGAAAATCAGCAAGAGGTGGTAGAGTCATATTTGTCATAGAGGCACATGAATATCGGCAGACAGAGGGATTCTATTCATGGATTATCATTCCACAAGCAAATCCAAAAACACATGTGTTCCACTTCTACAAAATAGAGGAACCTCCAACGGAATACGCTCCTTTCAAGGACATTGAAATTCCATTAACATACCAAGAGCATCAGCTCTGGTTTAAAGGCGCCCTACAACATCAAAATCACATTACCAGGCTCGGTCCACTAGGTAGACCAGGAGCAACATGGCCGTTACTGGCTAGCTATACACTACATCCTGCCATGGAACAAAGGACAGGTCCAGAACTGTTAGCTCAGCTAAAACATTTAATTAAAATACATAGACAATTGGTACAATATGTCATGCAGACTTTAACAGTCCAACCTGCTATAAGAATTCCACAGCACATCCCTCATCAGGGGAACACAAACAAAATTACACCACAGACTATACAATCAGTCATTGGTGAATTGCCCGCAAAAAGGGAACAAATTCCATTCTGGTTAGCTCAAAAAATTACTCAAATATTGACAGTATTTCCGGATAGTACACCTCATGAGAAACGCAGGATTTTAACAATCTGTTTACAAATGGGGATCGCACCACACGTAGAGGACTGTGACACTTGGGGTACAGTCTTTGCTTCAATCTACACAAAACACATGGTGTTCCGTCTATGGCGGTAATACCTGACAACCTGAAACAGATTCAAAATGAATGCAGACCAGAACCTGCCTTGAATCTTGGAATGAGATTACTAAAAGATTACAAACAGGTCTCAGCTATCTTATTAGCTAACATCAAAGGTGAAGCAGCATCCGTGGCAATCCGCCAAAAATTAAAAGAACTTGATATTACTGAGCAACCGTATGAACTGGCTAGAATAATTGAAAAATCCTATGAAGAACTAGGAAGAGATATTTTGGGTGGAAAACCAGTAAAACCTGAACTGACAGAAAATCCCGAAAAAGTTTTTAACAAAAACAATCTCACTACACCTAAAAAGAAGTGGGAAAATAGTAGACAGTCACTTCCTAAAGAAAAGCGTTCTCAATCCAGAGGTAGATCTCCTCAAAAGGAGCACTCTGAAAAGAGGTATAACCTTAGAAATAGGGATAACTTAAGAAAACCTGATAGATATTAAGATACTGATACACGTTCCTCGCGTACCTTTCAAACTTCCTCGCAGAAATCCGAAAGAAGAGGACGATCAGAACACAAAGAAGAACGCCTGAGGTCCAAAGACGATCAACACGTTCCAAAAAATAAGAAAACTCAATTCACCAAAAAGAATGTAGCAAGTATTAAAATCAAACATGCCGAGGATCTTGAGGACACAACTAAAGAATGGGGAGTGGGGCCAGACAATGGTGGACAGTGCAGCAGAGGTCACCATAGCTCGCAGGATCCTGAAGGATCATCTGGAGACAGTGGATCTGAATGAATGCATTCAAGTTGAAACTGCAGATACCAGGGTTATTGTACCACACAAGTTATATGAAGTCACACTCCAAATAGAGGGGGACATAACTAGGAAAATAAAAGCACTCTTTTGGGAAAAACTATCAAAGGGCTATGACATTCTTCTGGCTGAAAAAGACTGGCCACATGAATTAGTCAGGGAGTGCCCACATGGCGAAGAGATCATTATGCCAGCCTTCTCAAATCCTATTCCTATTCATAAAAAATACACTTATGCCAGAAAATGGGCTGTGGCTCAGGCTCCAGCATTATATAAAAATCATGCGGGATGGGATGAGGACTCTCCTCACCATAAGATCCAGTTAAAAAATCAACCGACTGCTCAGAGGCAGTATCCAGTTAAGCAGGAGATCTTAGATCAACTTGAATACCAAGGGGTGATTGAAACATGCACCTCGTCCGTGAACAATCCTTTGTTTCCTGTCTCCAAACCAGACAATACATATTGTCTAGTCTTGGATTACAGACACTTAAACTCCTGCTGCAAAACGTTTGCAGTACAAAATTCACACAGTGCAGCACTGATGAATAACATAGTTCGCAAAAAATACAAAACAACAGATATTTCAAACGGCTTCTTCTGTCAAAACATTGCACCTGAAAGCAGGTACGTGACCGCTTTCTCAATAATGGGGACAAAACGACACTTTTGTCGTCTCCCCCAGGGATCCAAGAACAGTCCTGGATTATTTTCAGCCAGAGTAACAGAGTTACTACAAATGTATGATGATGAGGCATTATCCTTTGTCGATGACATCTATCTTACAGATGATGATTTGGACAGGCACTTGACCAGGGTGAACACCATAATACTTGGATTCGCCGCTGAAGGGTATAAATTCTATTCTTAGGATACAAACTTTCAAGTGAAGGCAAAAGCCTGGCAGCCAACTTCTTAGAAAAAAGTGCGCTGCTCCAACCTCCAAAAACGCTGAAAAACTTGCAGTCAGTTCTAGGATTCCTGAATTTCGGAAGAACTTACATTCTAAACTACGCAGAGAGGGTTAAACCTCTCTACGAATTAATCAAACCTGATTTCAAACAAACTAATTGGACACAAAAACACAGAAATTTTGCGTTCAGTTAAAAAACACAGACATGTTAGCAACAAAACATTTACAAACACGCGACAACGTACGCAACCTTGTAATCCGAATCATCCCAGGAAGATGTGGATTCACATTCCTAACCTTTAATGAAGGTGAAAAGGTACCAATAGCTTACAAATCACACTTGTACACACAAGCTGAAATGAAATTCACCTCAACAGAAAAAATTCTGACAGCGGTTCAAACTGCAGTGGCAAGAGAAAGAGCACTAGCGCAGAGAAAACGCATACAAATCGTTACTCCTGTACCTGCCTTAGAGGCAGTGACAAAGGCAGGTATTCCGAATGCAAAAGCTTTACATCCAAGATGGATACAATGGGTTAATTCTCTTGCTGCGACAGAAGTTGAATACGTTTTTGATCCTTACTTGAAGACACAAGAATTTCTCCAATACGAACAAGAATGTCCTCTGCCCGCTGAAATTCTGCCTCTAGAACATTACGGCTGCATAATCAGCACAGCCCGCAATTGGAGGAAAACAAGCTTATAGTGCAGCTTGCACGATTGTTAAAGGTCGATGGCGCGATGGTAAATTCAGACCTATGGTCACCAAAACTCAATCACTAGGAGTCTGTACAGCTCAGCGAGCTGAACTCCAAGCTTTCAAGATGGCGCTGGAAAATACCGATCGCGAATTCCCCACACTCATAGTGTGCGATTCGTATTACTGCGTCCAGTTTTACAATGAATATCTGCAGAACTGGGTTCAAAATGGTTTAAAGACACAAAAGGTGGCACAATCAAGCATAAAATGCTTTGGGAACAAGTAGTTCTTTTACTGAAAGAACTACAAAAGACTCACGTGATCCATACACTCAGTCATCAGCGTGATGGCGTTCACGTTGAAGGGAATTTATTGGCTGATGAAGCCGCGAAGGCAGCTGTGCAAACGGCTTCCGTAGCTACAAGCACTCGTTCAAAAATAAAAATAGACGGTGAAACCATGCTCGCTGTCAATGCCACGAGCAAAGGCAGCGGAGCGGAGTTACCTCTAAATTATCCATTCGAGTATACATACAAAATTGATGCAAGCTGTGTACCTTTTGCTCAAATCCCTGGAGTGGGGGTCCATCCCTGGAGTAGGGTAATTCCAAACAAAAACAGAGAGGTGCTCTAATTCACGAAGCACATATGGGAGAGGGTCTGATACTTCAAGGGATCTCAAAATCTCTACTAGAATTAAGAGGGTACTGGTGGCCAGGGATGAGCGCCACATTTACGAATTTGGGATTAATTGCGATGTCTGTTACAGAGATCACAGCTTAGAGCGCCACCAGATACCAGACTACAGTGTAGCCAGCCCAGTACAGACAGCATTGTTAGACAGCATTAGACTTTCTACACGCGGACATCACCATGGACGAATGCGATCCCACAAATATTAGGACGAGATTCATTTGGATGTGGCCTCGGCGCTCGGCTAACGCCCAAACTGTTATAAAAGATTTGAGAGTCTTTATCGGCACATACGCAATCGGCACGCTACATTATGACCAGTGTCCTGCTTTTAGCTCTAGGACTTACAAGGAGGCCATGGCCAGCTTGGGCGTTCCATTGCGGTTTTCGAGTCCATTCCATCCTGAGGGAAATTCGGTTGTGGAGAGAAAAAAACGTGACATAAAGCAATCTATAACAGCTAGGGTATTAGGTTTGGGTGATGGGTGGGTCAAACATCTAATAAGTGTCCAACGTAGCCTTAATAACCTGCCAAGAAATTCTCTGGGTGGAATCACTCCATATGAAATCCTTTTTGGTACTAGAATGTTGGTTAAAGACCTTGATCGTCATACTTCAGTGGTGGAACAAAAACACTTTGATATCAAAGATCGTTTGGCTGTTTTACAGGACTAAAATGAATCAAGAAAAAGTCTAACCAACACCAGCGAAAAGCCAACAACCACTGAAGAAAAACCACCTGTCCCAGCATGACCTGTCTGGATTCCAAAGATTGGGGATCTGGTCAGAGAAAAAATAGCGGACAAGAAGGAATTTGGGCCTTCTTACAGAAAACTAGTACCTGTACTAGCAGTCCACGGATCAAGAACAGTGTTATTGCCGCCCCTTGCTGGAAGAAAGGAGAACCGGTCTGTATCAATTGACCTAGTAAAACCACATCATGTGGCCGATAATAAGTGGTAGGCCCTAGTGGACTCCCAAGATGTAGCGGACGACCAAATCTTGCTACTATCCAAGAAGTTCAAACTGAAAGACTCATCACCTTTGAAGATTCTGCAGTAAGAAAAGCAGGATTATGCAATAAAGCCATGGAACTTGTGCCTCTTGAAACCCAAATTACAGTTTGTGAAGAAACTTCTGTCTACAATGAAGTAGCATCTGACTATACAAACATGTCAAGGGAACAAGCAGCTCCAGCGATTTCAAATAATCCGGATGCAATACCAACAATTGACAGAACTGCCCTTGGCTATTTCATCAACTTCGATACTTTTTCTGAGGATCCCAGTGAACCTGAAACAGCACAGACAAACAAAACTTTCAAGGAACAATTAACAGAACTTGGTCAAGAGCTTGCAAATACATATCTGGTTTCACCATGGGTTGAGTTTTGGATTGGGTTAGGTGTATTTTATCTCCTGCTATGGCTCATTCTTGTTTTAAGTTTGGGAAGGCTGATAGATGGAAAACACATAAAAATGGACACAGCAAGTACGAACATCAACTTGCTCCTGAAACCACACAAATCGTCTCATCGTGAACAACGAGACCTGTCATCAGTAAACATCACATCTGTTCTTCTAATGGGTAGAATAGCATGGGATAGAACTGATTATGACATTTATGGCCCTGTCGAGCTGCTGAAAATTGCACACCAATTTAAGGTTTCCTTGAGTGATTTTGTTTCACCTAGTACATTTTCGGATGATTGGGACTTTGAAACTGTTAATAACATGATGGCAGATTTAGAAATGTCAGCTAAATTTGCAAAACATGAATACTTAGAAGGTTCATCAAATTATGAATAAATGTATTGTTTTAATCATTTTTGGTCATCATTATTTGCACAAATCTGCAAACCCTAGAAATGTTTTAACTTATAATCAACTGGAACATTGTCCAACACCTCCAAAAGGTAGCTCTAAAACATTCTATAGAAAATTTCCCTATTTTACAGGTTTTAATGTCACAAACCCAGAAAGTTTTTACTTCAAAAATGTTAATAAGACAGGCATGGAAAGTATGTTGACAAATACTAAACAGATTTATTCTGCGGCCTTTTATGCTCAATTATCCACATTAGGCTTTAACTTTTGGAAAGAAAACATTGAGACAAAAACTGTTTTGGGCACAAAAGACTGGCAGGTACAAGGTTTAGAAGCATTATTCAGAGCCTGCATCATTCCAGAGCAAATAATGTTCTTAAATGAAACTGTTCAACAGACATCTTGTCTTGGCCTGGCTAAGATAAAAGATTTAAACAAACCGTCCATACCTAAGCCCACACCTGACAGTAATTTAACTTCAGATGAGGAGGTAGACGTACATTATATTCTTCTACAAAACAGAACAAATCCTTAATGGAAAAAAATGGTTAATCTGGCCCACAGACACGAATATCTGTCAAGATAGATTCCTGAACAAGACACAAGGGTTTACAGTAACACGGCCAGATCCAAGATATATCCAGAGACAACATACAGGGATAATAACAACTTACAGTGTAGGAAAACTGTGTCTTGAAAGGTTACAAAAATCTACACTTCCGGAGATAAAACAACACTTAACTATACTTAAAGATGGCGTTGATTTACGAGAATTCTTACTTGGCCCTTTGCAAACCACGTCATAAACATTTCATATACGCCTGTATATACTCTGCTTACAACTATAGCAGGGAAAGTGACGCAAATGGAAACAACTGAAAGAAAACGAGAAATTGATTGTATTAATTTAGAGAAAGCACTCTCTGTAGTTGACAATGGGTTAACAACTCTGTTGTCCAGAATCTATTATTTGGACAGCATTGTATCATTTGCCATATACATAATGGAACAGGACTTGCTAATGTTACAACATGGCCAGTCTCAACTACGTTCTATAATAATGTTAGGCTGGACGTTACAAAACCTTCGTTCTGGCTATGTGCCTTGGCGTCTAATCAACTCTACGTCGTTGTTTACTGTATTTAACCTTACAGATATACAAATCTCTTTGGCACAGAGGGGAGCAGACTATACGGTGCTGAGCATAGAAAAACTGGAGAGATTACCATTAACCGTTTCTGTGCACCCATCCTTTGAATGGATAATACATGGCACCATCACGATACCAGTGACGATTTTCCAGTTTCAATTTTGCTTAAAACATATACCAGCAGGCCTATATGAAAGGTTGGGTAAATAATACACAGTCGACCTGGGATTTACCATACACACACAAATGTTGGAGTGGGGAAAAGGAGGTAGTTCTTGGTGGAAAAAACTGTAAAACTACACTAAGCGGTACACTTCTGTGCCAAGGCATTAATTTACATGGAGCCTGTGAGGGTTCATCAAAAAACTTATCATGCCACCTGCAGGGTTCCCCGACAGCGGTGATAGATCACATTTTTAGGCAGCTTTCCAATGGAAGCTACATAATGCTCAATGATCACAGCTGTTGTGGAATGATACCAGTGACAGCATATCTGGTTAGTGTGTCAGCCGTGGTCACTTGTTGTATGCAAGTATTGTTTCCGAAAACTAAGACAGATGGGGAGTCACCACTATGGCCTTCACTGAACATCTCTTCTATACGAATTGATACTTTAAGCAGAATGAAAGCCATCTTTTACAAAAATCTGTGCCACTGACCTCATCCAGAGAGACGTATGATCTGCAAGTTGCAAGGTCCTCTGCAGAGATACATGCAATATTATCAACAAACTGCCCAATACATTTCGCAGAAATGTTAGGTCGTATCTTAAACATGTCTGATACCAGTGGTATTGTACATGTATTTAAGACGATCTTTTCGGGACTGTTAGCACCATTTGAAGCAGTCTTGGGCATTTTTCTTAACTTTGTGCACTCTGTGTTCGGCGGTCTGCCTCTCATCTTGGAACTTGTAGCAGGGATCCTATTTTTATTATTCCTGCTCCATTATGGCAAATCCGGCCACCAGTGAAACCCAAATAACCATGGAGAATGCTCTCCTGGCCATGCAGTATCATGATAGAATAACACAGATCCTTGGCTTGGCTCGTTTGAGAGATCTGAATACCACATGGTTCCTGTCATTTAGACCAATCTGGCAAGATTGCATCTTACCTGTTCTACGATGCCTGCTTTGTGGAGAGGAATGCGTGTTAGATGTCTGTCTAACACTTCCATCAGAAATGCCAACGGATGTTGACGCTTTACAGAGTCCGGTGACGACTCATGTACTGTGTTGCCCCCAACGGCTACAGGTCCTGATGATGGCATTCATTGAGATCTCACCGGTAATTACAACTGAAGGTGAGATGCGCGGACCAACAGGCACACAGGTACCATCTGCTGTGAACATTGCTAATGCGACTGACGGCGATGTTTCACATCTGTGTACAATTGATCTTCTTAATGAAGTGGTTCAACTTTCATCTACTGTGGTAGACAACTTCTTTGCCAGCCTTGACGACTTAATGTTTTCTCCTGACACCGAGAATAACTTTTGAAGTTAGCACACAGCGTTCTTTTTGAAATCTGAAGTTCGACCTTCCCTTTTTTCAACACAGAAAACTTCTGAATTCTATTTTTTTCTCCCTCTCAATCTACGAATAGATTTGACTTTTTTCCAAAACAAAATGAACTTTGGCACAAAGCAATCTGCTTAAAGTAGAACTATTCTTAGAGAACAAGAATTCTTTGAATACTTCCTAGGAACGATATTGACCTAAACCACAGACCAAAAATAGCTTGTATATTCTGCAATGGGATGGTCTCGATTTTTTTGCTTCTGTAACTAAGAGCCATTTCATTTATGTAATTTTCGTGATTCATTCGGTTAGCATTGCTAATATCATATGCTTAAAATGAAATCATTGCTTTTAAACACGTACTGTACAAATGCTAGTTTTATGTGTACAACCATTCTTTAATGTATTTTATGTATTTTTGGGTGGGATTGTAAACACATGCTCTAGATCATATGTTTTAGTACTTGAACTTAGATGAACATGATAATGTGGAGTGGGTGTTGTGTAACATTTTAGGACCCTATTGTAATTTTCCATATTCATGCCCTCATATAGGTATAAATCACCTTATCCTTATATAGGCATAAGAATCATTACCATATTTAGACATAGCTCATGCAGTCCAAATACGGCAGGGCTACTTCCACTAGTTTCGAAAATCTACAACGATTTCTTGGAAAACTCGGCTTCAGCAGCTAGGGACTTCCCCTTGCTTGAATACTGACTTGTTAAAGAACTCATGTAGTTTTCAAAGAACTGAGGCTCTTTGATGATGTTATTATGTCCACCTTTACGTCAATCTCTGCACCTTCAAGGTATAAATATGCCCACACTTTCCATAGCAAACACATGGTGGTTTGGAGCAGCTCGGCTACCTACTTGCCTAACGCGCCCTGCTACTGCAAGTGCCGAAGGAAGCCGACCCTCCAGCAGACGCACTGAGAGAGACTCTGTCTTTTCTCCTGCCGAGAAATCCAGCTCCAGTGTTTCCAAGCTACCCTTGCGTGTTGTTCGGAAATCGAGTCCTGAGCCTGACCTTCTTCATTCCAAATCAAGGTATGGAGCTGATTAGACCCTAAGAGAAATCTTGGACAGATTCTTGGCAAAAGAATACTACATTTATGCTACACCTCACTTACTTCTTCCCTCATACTAAGCTTAGGTTAGGTACATCGGGGAAGGCATATTTTAGAAGCACCAGTTGAGTACTTTTAGCCTCTGTTATTTATGTATGTATTTATCTATGGTTTAGAAACCATACAATGCTCTTACAGTATTATTTTATTCTACTCTTTTTACTGTATGCATTATATTTTGCAACCAGTCTTACGATTGTAGGAGTTCATTTCCTATGCTTGAGAAAGAAGACTGTTCACTAAATCCTTTTATTGAAAACGCCGGTCTATCTATTTCTCTGCACCTCTGGAGAAAAGAAGCATGCACAATTTACTGAGTGAAATATCTATCTATTGTTTCCATGACTCTGAAGATCAGTTTATTCTTGGGGGAAAAAGTGGTCATGTTTATGCGGTTGTCAGAAACTAATCCCTTCTTGTGAACTAGTGAAAGTTTCTAGTGACCTCTGAGCTAGCTGGCACTCACAATTAAGTTTGATATATTCGATAGAGACCTAGTCGACATAAGTCCTACGTCACATCTATAGGATATATTATTCCAATGCGCAGAGCCTATTGGGAATATAGGAACTACACTACAAAGCCAAGCCCCTACTCGAAGCTGACGAGCAACAAGGAAGAGGGAGGGCACTCATACCCTGACCTCTTTGCAATGAAAGAGCAGAAGCCCTGCAAGATGCGCCATGAGCATGAGGTGCAGTCTACAATGCGCCACTGCCAGAGCAGAGACAATGCCAAAAGGGCATATAGACAATGCACTGCTGCATGAAAGGAGCTGCACCAGCTTGCCAAGCACCTCTTGGCCACTGTTGGCACACTATTGAGTGTCAAACGGAGTGACCAAGCATGCCTGAACTTAGGCAGGACCAAGCATCTCAATGGGGCAGCCATGAGGTACAAGCACTGCAACCTCGAGCAAAGAGGAGGTGCCATCAACGAAGTGAAGCACCAAGGAGATCCTCGAGACGCTGATCCCCAATAAGGTGATCCCAGAGTCGGGGCACTGTGTGACCCAACCGCAGGTAGGAGATTTTGTTCATAACTGCACTAGCAGTGCCCAGAGACTGCACAGAGTGTCCTCCACACACTGCCTTTAGATGCAGTCACCAGTGGCCCATTACATGAAAGAGGGGAACTGCACACCCCGAGTGCCAAGCTGCCACTACCACAACACGATGAGGAAGAGATTCCCAGTCCTACAGACAAGACCGGACTGCAGAGAGGTCAAGGAAAAAATAACTGGTTCCACCTCACAGCATGTACAGAGAAGACATGTAGCAAGACGCTACATCACACTGCAAGCAAGAACCAAGGAAGAGATCGTGGCACATTGCCATATGACGAATAAGAAATTAAGAGGAGAGAAAGGAGTCTAACAAGCCTGTCACACTGAAGGACCAGTATTGAAACACTTGTTATTTCCCTTAGGAGAAATGTCTCCAATTAGGCACACCTCTTGTAATTTCAAAATATTTTTAATAAAGTTCTTTCGAAAAGTTTCAATCTCTGGTGTTTTTTATTCTTTCATCATTTTTATACTATTGAATTCATAGTATTCCATGTCATCACAATTCAATTTCACATAATTCCGCCCAATGCATTTCAGGCTGAGGCCCTTCTTCAGGGGACTTGACTTCTGAAAGCATATTAAATGTATTCACTTTAAGCACAAACTCAAGCGTTACATCATGTCACATTTAAAAAAAGGTCAAACTCAAGAGCAGTCCAAGTACTATCTTAAACAACTCAATACATGCAAATACTGATGTACCTATGTTTGAATACATAGTGATATATAGTGTACTGGTGGTTTTTCAAATGTGCAATCAAAACTGTGCTCATGCTTAAAAAACTGTAGTGCCCCGATGTGTGCAAGTGCACGCGACGGATGTTTTTACTAAGTGAGTACACAACTTGAGTGAATCACAAAGAATCTGACCATCATTACTATGTGCATCACTACCTCCCCTGGAGCGTCAAATAACCACTCTGGAATTGTGCACCATTGCCATACCAACTGACAAGAAGCGCCAGTGACCATCTAAAGTACCTGTGACTACCTGCTCACCTGGCTTGCATCCTGATCCCGTTAGGGAGAACGCATTCTGACCAGGACACTTCTGCGCCTGAGGTTGCTCAAGCAACTAAGTAGTGGCTACGGGCAGTCTTGCAGCTGCCCAGATGCAGGCGCCAGTGCAATCCACAGGCAGTTCCGTGGCAACCCAACCAAGGGACCACCACCAAGTAAGAGAGATGAACCTGACTGCACCACCACGAATTCCATGAGGTAGCTAGGCTGCATAACGGAGACTCCAGCACGCGAAGACTGTCTTCAGTGTATCTAGCAACACCATCATTAAACTTTAGTGGACTCCATTGATGCTCCCGAGGCACCAAGTTTTAACTTTTGACACCAGCCTCATCACCGCGAGAGCAAGTAAAACCATCCAACAGTGCATACGTGGACATTGACCCAAATGGCATGCTGTGAAAGAATCCAGACTCCATCTACACCGTGTTTGTGTTCAGTGAAAGCTGGTTTATCCATGGACGTGTGCAGACATGCACGGGTACTTCCAGCTGCACCTGTCCACCGCTGTGCTGTCTTCGACTCTCGAGGCTGTGAGACTGAGTTGTTTTAATTCCTTCCCACAGGTTGGACTTGTTTTTATTTTTAATAAAGTTTAGGAAGAATGTTTTGTCCTGCTGGACCCAGTCTAGTGTTTTAACCAGCAACTCCCAGAAGACCTGGCCCTTACACCCATACTCATCTAACACAGGTGTCACCGGTGATGTGACATGCCAATAAGAGAGCCCGAGCGCACATTGCCAGTTCTAAGCACTATACCTATGTGTCCGTGTCACTTATTCACAAAGTATGTGGGCCTAGAGCCCACGACTTTACAACCAGCTACTCTTTGTGAAGCCTGCTTAGAGGCATGAAGGGACCATATGATTGTGAACCTCCTGGCGACTAGCCTGTGTGACTCTTTCCCCTCCACCCGTCACTGACCTCATGGTCATAGAGTTTAGCAGCCACCAGCCTGCTATCTTCTGAATCATTTTCACACTTGTGGAGGCGGCGAGACGGGGCAGGGCTTTATTCTGAGCACCCTGCTTTATCTCACTGCTTCCACCACACACAAATAAAATGCTTTGATTGCGCCTGCTACCCATGACCTAGAAAGTTTCAATTAGGCAAAAACATTGTATAATAAGAAATTCGAAAGCGACATTTAGTAGAACGCTACAAGTGAATTCATTGTGTGCATATGTTTCGTGTGTTGCTCGACATCCGGCCGTGCCCGAGACCGCGCTCATCATAAAACATGCTTTAAAAATAAAAAATAAATACCTTCGATGAGCATTGACATGGGGTGTGAATGGTTGATTGGGAGCGGGCTCAGCTGCTGATGGCTCATTACCGAAACCACACCTAAGTGTTCATTAAAGCGAAGGAGCTGTGAGATTAATGAGGGCTTTTGAGACCGGCTTCTGCTCAGGTACATCTGACGTCTTCCTGGGGAGGCCTCCGGCGATCACCGCAGCTGGTCCCTCATTTAGCTTGCAGGGCCAGACACAACATTTACACGTCCCTGGCGCCATGCTTCTGACGGCAGACGGGGGCTTGTTTGCGGGAGGGGGCCATTGTTTGCACTATGCTGAATACCGTGTCTAATGGAGGATTGGAACGGTCCGGGTTGTTAAGGGATGCATTACTCTGTAAGGTGCACTCGCTTGTGACAGCAGTCGAGCTGAGATAGTTAACATTATTAAAAATCCTGAAGTGACTGAGTAATTCTAATATAAAGAAAGGCCTACTGAATTTTGCGAGGCGTGTGAAATAAATAATGCCTTACGCAGAGAACAAATTAACTCAGTCTGTAAACTACAAGTTCCTAGTGACCATATACTACAGTTTTTTAAGCCCTCCCCTGTTGCTCTCACGAGGCGCTTTACTGTTTTTGTAGTGCTTAGAAGATGGACACTGTTTTTAAACGCAACCGTATCCTGCTTAAACAATCTAATATCCGTGACTTGGAACATTATTTTTGCTTTATCAATCATTTTGATCTGTCCTGACACCCAATCCTTCCTTTACATTTTATTAGTAAACATGAATTTTGGATTGACAGCCCATGTTTACAATATATTCTCTCGCCTTTCTGTATCAGGTTTTCGCTACTCTACTTTTGTTGAGTCACTTTGCTTCCTATATATCTCACCCCTCTTTATTCATCTCTTTCCAGATCTTTGGCACCTCTCTGGATCTAAGTCACACTCTATTAAACTATAAAATATATAAAATGAGCAAGCCGAAACGAGTCATCCTGTCTGACATCTCGCACCAACTTTAATAAAAGTCACTGCAGCCAGCAGTGAGCAAGTCAATTTTGGAGTCCGTGTCTTTCTCCGTTTGGTGGTTTCAAGCGCCGGAGCGGTAATTGGATATATATATATATATATATATATATATATATATATATATATATATATATATATATATTGTAGATCACGAAGCACAGTAAAAGCTGTGCCGATGCACTCCACTCAGGTAACACATCTTCGTCAATTACTCCGACAGTCGGGTGTACTTGTCCAGTTGCTTTTTATTTTACATCGGTTCCAAAGCACAGATACATGGAACAGCCCAACGCGTTTCAGCGAACCAGTCGCCTTGATCACGGGTAGTTGAGTAATGTTCCTAAACATATATTAATAAAGTTTAAAAAAACACAAATGCACACATGATTGCCACAGTGAAAACATAAACAAAGGACAAAAAAGTCAAAATGCGGTGTCCATCTTATAGTGGTGTTTGGACATAGCAATACATTGCAGAACACATTTAGAAGAAAATATCAACCATACTGTGTTTGCTAATCAAAAAAATATAATATTTCAAATATTTACACCCTGTTTGATGCAGGGCTCAAAATTCATGGAAGACAATATCAATATTAGTTGGAAAGTTCTCATCATTAATGCATGAATCTATTGGGTTGCTCACAGTGTTCAAAATTGAAATCCATTGTAAGATTAATTTCTCCATTGATATGCCCAATATACATAGCGCCAGTGCATAGAATATTTGTAGATCAAATAAATTCCAAGTGGATTAAGGTTCCAAAGCAAATCATCAACTATAAATTTGTAGATGTAGAGAAAGGAGAAAAAACACATAAGCAAAACAAAAGAAGAGAACATCCTACTACCCCAGTGGGAAGGTATCACGGCCAATTGTCCAAATTACAAAAGCCTTAAGAATGTCTCTCAGCAATCAAACTCCTCCGCAGCCCTCTGCAGGAAAGGAGAAAAGACAAAGCAAAATGTGCCTGTCAATGCTAATATCAATTCTTAACACCTATACTGACTTTAGAGTGACTTTCTAACAGTGCCCTATTATTTCCCAAAATGAATTAAATATGTGAAAAACAATAAACCAATTGGTTAATGATTAAAAACAAATTCTTGCAGGAGACTCAGGTAAGTAGATTTACACTATGTACAAAAGGCACGCTACAGAAAAGCAATATATACAAACAGACACTGAAAATACCCTGCGTAGTCATACATAGTCTACGTGTCACCCAGATGCCATATCATTTCCTCTTTGGAATTGAGGCCCCCAGGGATCAAGGTATCTAAATTGATGATATACCTGTTTTCCAACTGTCTCAATTTACGGATTTTGTCCCCTCCCCTTGGCGGTAGTTTGTCAATGACAAAAAATTTAAGGAGATCACGATTACTTTTGTGATACTCCTCAAAATGACGGGCCACGAGCGAGGTCTGATCTTTATTCTGGATGGCCCTCATATGTTGAAGGACCCGTATTTTGGCCGGGAACATTGTACTCCCAACATATTTTTTAGGACAAGGGCATACCAGAATATATATACAGTATTCAGAGAGACATGTCAGATGTTTCCCAATGTTCTTTTCTTTCTCCTCTACTGGGAAGAATACCTTTTTCACGTTAGAACTATATTTGCACGCTTTACATTTCATGCATGTAAAGAAACCTTGGATGTTACTGGTTTTGGGTCTTATCGTGCTAATTTCTTTTGACTCACTTTGGTTCTCAGTGAGTCTGCCCTCCGGTATGTCATACTGGGGTTGTCACCCAAAACGTCAGTCAAAGCTGATTCTGTCTTGAGCACTTTCCAGTGTCTGATAAGACTTTTCTGAACTTCCCATGATTTGGATTGGTAAGTTGCAATAAACCTGATGATTTCCTTATCCTGCCCTTTATCTTTTCTGTCAGGGTTCAGTAGAGATTCATGGCTGATCTTATTCGCCTTCTGATATGCCTCCTCAATGACTCTAGGATGGTAGCCTCTCTCTTCGAATCTTTCCTTCATACACTTACTCTCTTTGGCAAAATCTTGATCCTGACTGCAGTTCCTCCGAGCCCGGAGGAACTCGCCGTATGGAATACTGCGGATCAGTGCTTTAGGATGTCCGCTGTCCGCATGTAGCAGGGTATTCCCGCTGTCTCTTTGCGGAAAAGGTTTGTCGTCAAGTTTTTGTTAGACACCTCAATGGATAAATCTAGAAAAATAGCTTTAGAGCTACTGATTTTTCCTTCTAGCTTCACATTGAGAGTATTGTCATTAAGGTCTTGTATAAATGATTCCGTTTGTTCACTAGGACCATCCCACACAATGAATAAATCATCTATATACCGCAGCTATATTTTCACATGGCTGCGGTATAGGTCATGGGTCCTTGCCAATTGTTGCTCCCAGCTAGCCATAAACAAATTAGCAAAGCTGGGAGCAAAACAAGTTCCCATCGCTGTCCCCTGTTTCTGTCGATAATAGACATCGTTGAAAACAAAAAAGTTTTTTTCTAGGCAGAAGGTCATCATCTGGATGATCATTTCTGTGTGTTCTAAGTAGGAGATGGATCTGGTCTTAAGGAACCTGCTACACGCGTCCATTCCATCATTATGTCTTATTGACGTGTATAAGCTACACACATCAAGAGTAATCAGCAAATAACTCTCCAGCCAAACAAACTTTTGTATTTTGTTAATAAAATCCCTACTGTCCTTAAGATAGGACGGAGCTCCTTCCACAAAAGGACGTAAAAAGAAGTCAATATACTTCGATGTGTTCTCAAGTAGAGAACCCATAGAAGACACAATAGGTCGTCCTGGGGGGAAGGTAGCATTTTTGTGCAGTTTCGGCAGGAGGTATAATGCCGCTACCTTCGGATTTCTGTTGAGTAGATAAGCATATGCATTCCACTCAATGATTCCCTTACTCCTCCATTCTTTGAGGAGCTCAAAATAAATATCATTAGTTCTCTCAATAACAGGTAATGAGGACACTTCATCGCATTCTGTACAGTTCAATTGGCGCATGCCCTCTTCTAGATAGTCATGTACATTCATTAAGACAACATTGCCTCCTTTGTCCGACGGCCTTATAACAATGGAGTGATCATCCTCCAAAGATTTAATAGCAAGTCTTTCGGATTTCAGCAAGTTGTCATTAGGCCAATAGCTCTGTTTGGCCAAATCCTTGAAGTCAGCAATGACCAAAGACTCAAATGTATCAATGCTACATGTGGGTAGGGAAGGATTGAATGTAGATTTGGGTTTGAAAGGGTTAGGACAGTTCAAATTAGTGATATAGCCCAAGGATGTCGCATTGCCTGATCATCCTCAGGAGTGCCGTGCTCCAAACTGTTAAGGGCTATTAATGATTCAACTTCATTGATGCTTACGTCCACAAGTTTGACATTTGATGTACTGTGGTTAATATTTTTGTCAATATTTTTCTCCTTAAGTTTGTTCCATTTGTGTAAACTGAGTTTTCTGGTGAATTTAAAAAGGTCTATACGTTCCTGTGAATAAACAAAGTTAGAGGTAGGGCAGAACAAAAGACCAAATTGTAACACATCATATTCACTTTTAGAAAGAGTGCGTGAAGATAAATTTACCACGTTCTTGATATTCATTTTCCTCTTCTTTTCTGAAAATAAATAAATATATATATATATATATATATATATATATATATATATATATATATATCAACATATTGTTTGCTCTTAAGGAGCGTAGTCATTGCTAGCTTACAGAATGTAATTTGTACATTTCTTCTCACAATAATAGTTAAGAATGCAATTGTGGATTCTATTAGATAAGCACCGACTAAACTTCAGCGAGTGGTTAAAATGGCCCTGAGTGGGATTTTTCTGAGCTATAGGACTTGCACCCAACGAGGGAGACTTGTGGTGCAGGTGGAACAATTTGGGCTTGCTTTCTGATGGTGTACCACTAAACAGTGGTGAGCTTAGAAACTACAAGTAACAAATCTGATTTACACAAAATAAGAGAAAAAAGTGTTACCCTCCCACAAACACAGTAAGATTCTTAGGTTCTCCACCCAGATTCTAAACACGTTGGAAAATTGTGTCAGTACAATTTTCTGAGAAATTGGCAAAAGAAAGTCCTGTATATTGCAGTAACTTTTTTTTCTCCCTTTAAATGCCCACACTAATTTGGCAGTAAGATGCGGCGTGGCACGGAGAGGCGAGAAGGGCGTTCTCACACCATGAAAATGTTTGAAAGACCGGGTCAAACAGTTTATTTTAATGATCAATTTTCCTAAGAAATTGTTATAAAATATTGCTTTCAGAGGCAGTATAACATGGACTCCCATTATTTTTCAAAGTGTTTAATGCATTTTCGTTGGCTTCTAACCTCCACTTCATGTAATTTCCCCAATCTGTTCCTTCCAGTTAGGTGACCGGGTGGGAGACGGGCAAATGAAAAATTAAACAGATCTCAAAGGTTCGAAATAATATTTATTCGGTGAACAAGACCATAAAATTACATGTTAAAAACTGTCAAAAACTGATCACACACATCGGAATCGCAAAAGTTAATTATTAAAATGTATGTCATCATTACCCTTCCATATCATCCTAGCAGCTGGATCATGCAGTATATTTATTCCTTAAACTCCTCTCCTGAGAAATAAAATTCAACACTGCATAACAGATTGTTGTGGACTCTGTGTTGTAGAACCAATAAACCTTCTTGATGAGTTTTAAACATTTCCCAGCTAAAATTGGGCATAAATACTGGGTTCTAAAAGCAGAATATAAAGTGCAAAATAACAAAGTGCTTAGTGGACTGTAGGAAACACTGTCGCATGGGTAGCAGGGTAGTAATGCAAACCACGTCCGAGTAAGGGAGAAAGCCTCCAAGAAGTGAACTGTGTCTACTCAAAACCAAATAAAAAAAAAAGTCTTTGTTCTGGTGCCTTAATCCATTATAGATTAGGATTCATGTCTATAACTTTCTCAAGTCTCATCATATCTCTATGGGCATGATATGTAACCTTTACCAATGCCTTCGTGCGTGAGCTTATTTCACAATTTTTTTCAAATACACTAGATAATCCTGGGTCTTTTATGTACTTAATCCTTGGGATAGCTACCATATTAAGTAAGCATTTAACATGGACTGCATTTACTATAATGCTAAGGGGTGAACTCTGCTGGGAGGTGAAGCAGTGTTCTCCCACCCCCTTCTGTTTGAAAAGGCTCCCTTGAGCCATTGAGCTGACAAGCTTTTGAAGATGCGCCTGTGAGAGGTCCTGAGACCTGCAAGGATTGTGGCAGCTTGCTCAGCAACCACAGATTAACATTTTTTTTATTCTCTACTGATGACGGATGATATCTAGAAACACATGTCTAGAGATTTACAGCATTAACCTAAACCAACTTTGGGGAAATACTCCAGTAAATATTCAAGTAAGCATTTACCATGAACTGCATTTACCAGAATGCTAAGGGGTGAACTGTGCTGGGAAGTGAAGCAGTGTGCTCCCACCCCTTCCTGTTTAAAAAGGCTCCATTGAGCTGACGAGCTTGTGGAGATGCACCTGTACGGATCTATGTTGATACAACGCATGTTATTACAACGCATGCTTTTACAACGCAATTTTTACAACGCAAAAACTTTTACAACGCATGTATTTACAACGAATGTTTTTACAACGCAGGTACCTTTACAACGCATACCATTACAACGTAAGTATTGGTAAGTATATGTTAATTTTATAATCGTAAATTAATTTAAAAAAATATAATTTAATGTAATTTAATTTAAATTTAATTTTAATTTATTTTTACCCTGTACCCCTGTACCCCCAAAACCCAAAACTGACCCTGAACCCCAAAAATACCCCTTTACCCAAAAACTAAAAACTGACCCTGAACCCCAAAAATACCCCTTTACCCAAAAACTAAAAACTGACCCCGAACCCCAAAAATACCACTTTACCCAAAAACTAAAAACTGACCCTGAACCCCAAAAATATCCCTTTACCCAAAAACTAAAAACTGACCCTGAACCCTAAAAATACCCCTTTACCCAAAAACTAAAAACTGACCCTGAACCCCAAAAATACCCCTTTACCCAAAAACTAAAAACTGACCCTGAACCCCAAAAATACCCCTTTACCCAAAAACTAAAAACTGACCCTGAACCCCAAAAATACCCCTTTAACCAAAAACTAAAAACTGACCCTGAACCCCAAAAATACCCCTTTACCCAAAAACTAAAAACTGACCCTGAACCCCAAAAATACCCCTTTACCCAAAAACTGAAAACTGACCCTGAACCCCAAAAATACCCCTTTACCCAAAAACTAAAAACTGACCCTGAACCCCAAAAATACCCCTTTACCCAAAAACCCAAAACTGACCCTGAACCCTAAAAATACCCCTTTACCCCAAACATATAACATATAAAAAATAATTATATACTTACCAATACTTACGTTGTAATGGTATGCGTTGTAAAGGTACCTGCGTTGTAAAAACATTTGTTGTAAATACATGCGTTGTAAAAGTTTTTGCGATGTAAAAGTTGCGTTGTAATGGTATGTCGTTGTAAAAGTTGCGTTGTAAGTGATGTTTCCCCACCTGTATGCCTGTGAAAGGTACTGAGACCTGAAAGGATGTGGCTGCTTGCCCAGCAACCCCAGATTACATTTGTTTTTATCTCTACTGATGACGGATGATATCCAGAAACATGTGTCTAGAGATTTACAGCACTAACCTGCACCAACTTTGGTGAAACACTCCAGAAAATATTCAAGTAAGCATTTATCAAGAACTGCATTTAACATAATGCTAAGGGGTGAACTGTGCTGGGACGCGAAGCAGTGTGCTCCCACCTCCTTTTGTTAGCTAGCATACTGGTCTGTTATAGGCAATCCTCCACTTTTCCCCAAGTGAAACTTAGCTTCAGGGAGGACCAGATTTTAACCCACAGCAAGATGGGTGCCAAGCACTTCATATCTTCTAGGAAATCTAGACTCATTTCATTGCGAGTAATAAAACTTGATGTGGATCTGGGAAGTCCTAAAAGCCTATTCAAAAACGTGTTTTCGGCTGCCGGAAGGGTCTTACCAGATATGTTTCTATACTCCCACATCATATGTACCCACAGGCAGGCATTTACTTCTGTATAGCATTGTCAGTTCTTAGGGGGGGGGGTTATGGCCTACATTTTTAGCAAATCTAAGCAGAGATTCACATACTGCCTCCATCGACTGGGACTCTTGAGTAATTAAACAGTCCCATTTCAGATTGGTGTAAATAGAATGCCCAAGTAGCTAACATTCATTGTTTTCTTTATCAGGGTATATCGGCTAAAAACTTCTTTGAACAGGTGGTCTTTGACCCACATGTAGAAAATATAGGATTTGTCATTATTTACCTTAAGTTTTAGCCCGTGTATAAAACTATAAAACCCATCTAAAAGTTCTTGCACGCCATTAGCAGAGTGAGGCAAGAGGACGGCATCGTCTACAAATAGGCAAACAGGGAGTAGACGTGAACCAATTTTCGGGACATCAGGGGTGCAGTTTCTTAAAAATTAGTCAAGGACATTAATGTACACAAGACATAAACAAAAGGTGCCAGGATGCAACCTTGTATCACCTGCCTCACGCGTATCTTGGGTAGGGGGAATCTGTTTACCTGATTGGAAATAGCGAACTCTCATATTCGCATCTTGATGGAGACTTTTTATCACACTCAAAGTTGAATCCGCTCCTGCATGTCCCCATAATGCCCCACAATTTAAATCTATCCACTAAGTCAAGGGCACAGGAGAGGTCCACAGATCTCATATTCTCAGCCTTTAGAAAAAATACAGCTAACAACTTAAAAAGTGAACTCCTCAGTATCAGAAATGATTGTCTTCACCCAATGCACACAACATAAGTCTGTAGACCATTTTAAGCTTCAGGATAATTATCTGAATGGAGCGAAGTTGCTCTCTTCGGGGAGGAGTGGCAAGATCCGGGATACATCCTTAGTGGTATGAGGGTACGGTGGATAGGGGACACCTTCCGATACCTGGGAATCCAGATATACCGGCAGACCTTTTTGATGGTAACTTGGGAAGGGTCTTCACGGCCATCAAGTCACAAGTCCGCTTCTGGAATACACTACCGCTAACGGGCACTGGCAGGGTAGCGCTATCCAAAATGGTGGTTTTCTCTAGGCTACTGTACTACTTCGCTAACTTCTCTATATATGTCCCTGCAGCCTTCTTTGCCAAACTCTCTAAACTGCTCAGGGACCTTATCTGGGGGAGCAGCCGACACAGGATGGCACTAACAAAATTCTACCTCTCTACAGAACAAGGAAGGCTGGCTGCGCCTTGCTATGAACACTACTATTTAGCTGCACAACTACAGTGGATAGCCCGCTGGCTTGCGGATAAGGGTCGGGAAGACACGGCGTCTACACTGCCACCACGCTCCTTAGAGCAGATATTTACACTCTTTCACCTAGCCACCAAACCTGCAACGCCAACACCACTCCTTCTGGCGGTGGCATACAAGTTCTACCGCAGGAGCCTATACCTCACCGGAGCTCTGGTCCCCTATGCACCGGCAATACCGCTGGAAGGCTCTCCTAATGGGACAGAGGCGCTCACCTCTCTTGCATTCGCGTGCTGGCGAGAAGCTGACATACGGACCCTGGGAGATTTATATTGTGATGGCACACTTATCCCTTATGACTCCCCAGTTGAAGACGAAGGACTACCACCGGGGCAATTCCTAATGCACCACTCACTGAGTGTGACCCTGACTGCTAAGTGGGGGGACATGTCCACAGAACTCAGCCAGCACCTCACCATACAGTACTTCCAGGTCATGGGGCGAGACAGACACCTGGTCCGTTAGTTCGCAGCGTCCTGATGTACAAAAGCGACGATTACTCTAGAACCCCTTCGACGCAAATGGGAACTAGACCTGGGGAGACGCCTGGAGGACAGGGAATGGGAAAGGGTACTGAAGAGCCCGCTGCGTATACCCAGAAACATGAGACTCTGACAAATACAATTGTTCATTGTGCACAGGGCATACCTTACGGCCGAGATGATCAATAGGTATTTCCACCGCACGGACGCAGTGTGCCCTAGGTGTGTCGAACCCGGGGTTGGACTAATCCACATGCTGTGGAATTGCAGCAAAGTACACACATATTGGCACACAATAAGTGAGTTGCTGCGTGTAAGCATTGGTCACGGCATACTCTTTGACCTGACTGTTTACCTGCTGCACCACTTCCGTAGAACCCCGGCCACAAAAGTAACTTCCCGGTTTCTTGATCTAAGGCTAGTGGTCGCCAGACGACTTCTCCCCAAGAGGTTGAAGGCGCTGGACCCACTGCATACGCGAGCATGGAGGAACTCGCTCTCCGCATGGGCCAAGGCAGAGGGAACTCCCATCCAACTGGAAGAGACACTTGTTTGAGGAAGGAGCCCATAGCTGCTCAGTGGGAGGGACTGCTCTAAGCACTTCAGCAAACTGAGGAAGTATACTCAGGGGGGCAACCAGAGGGGAGAGATGTAGGTCCAGAATAGAAGGTGTGGGCCATGTCCTTTTGCAGCCATAGTGTTCAGTTTATACAAATCTTCTAATTGACAACAAGGGGGAGCATAACCAACGCCAATGTAGGGGGGGCAACAGCCAGACTGTCGTAATGTGATGCGTTGTTGGTGGAGCCGAGGGATGGTGGGAGGTGGGGATACTTATACAGGCACCGGTCTGTGTTGTGGTTGTTGGTTTTAATTGTTTTAACTACATGATGTCTGTTCAGAAGTCCACACTGATTATTCTGAAAGACTTTACACGTTGGACTAATGAAACCATGCGATCACTGATCTATAACTATATCATTTGTGAAATTAGCTGAATATTGGAATCAAACACGCTCTGGTGTACCAGGCAGCATATGTATGCTTGAAATGCTCTAACATCATGTAACAATAGTATGTTCCCACTGTTGATAAGTGATCCAATGCATGGATAGCTCTGAGTATGTTGCCTTTCATGAATATGTAACCTAAAAGTCTATAAAAACAGATTTAAACAAAAAAAATGAAGTGAAGGTGCTCTCTTATGTGGGAGTAGAAGTGGCCAATACCTTAAGGAGGAAATCTGATTTCCATGCTGTAGTGATATAAGGCAGCAGGAGGAATTTCATTGATCAGTTCCACAACAAATCTTGGAAATGCTCTTTCTGCCAACGTTGTATCAATGAATATAGAATCAGTTTGGTTGATGGTGCAACAAGTAGGCTGGATCTCAATGCTTCTAAAATACATGCCAGTGAAAAGTAAAAGGGAAAAAACTTGATGCGCAAATGCAGATCTTGCCTGTCAACTCAAGTGATAGAACAGAACTGTCATACATGACATGCTGTCGAGCAGAAGGCAATCTTCACAGATTATCTGGTGGATAAAGCATGAGCTGTTTATTTAAAATTGGAAACCCTTTCATACTAAAATAGGATCTCTGAAATACTAATATTGAAAATATGTTGGGCATTGACTTTTCTCTGAAAGAAAATATTTTAAAATAATTTGTGGAATATAAGTTACCACTTATTAACAAAAGCAAAACCTGAGGTACAATTGGAAAGCTTTAAATCTTCCGGTGACAAGACATTTCTCTGTATCATGGAATGTAACCTTACATGCAGATGATTACAAATCTTCATAAAACATTTATTTCTGCAATGTCAATGTTCAGTATGTTACCAGGGGCAAAATAGTCTGTAACATGAAAACTGTCAGGTGCTAGCCAGAAGGCTTGGAACATTTTCATTTAATAAGCCCGATAGAAAGGTTGGCAAAAATATAAACTCCATGTGCTTGAGATGGGTGTAAGGAACACAGTAACAATACTTCTCTTCAATTAGGATATTTCTGTTGATGGGATTTTTGGTCTCATCTTGGGAGTAAAGTAGAAAATGTGTATGAGAAATCAATGGGGCAAGCAATGCAATAATCATTAGGTAACCAAAGATCTAATATAAGACACAAAAGCGGTTTAGGTGTTGGACCTGGATTAAAAAACAAATGAAAAAACTAAGCCGATTCAGTGTTAGTCGTCAGTTGGGAATAACTTGTAAAGACAGGGAGATCCTTTTTAGGTATGGCTTTACATCGCAGCAACCACCATACCTGGTGTAATTTAAAAAAAGAGCTTCAGGAGCACAACTGAGAGGAAGACTTTGGCTCCCTCCAGATGTTGGTTCACCAGACTGCCATCTGTTGTTCTTCTGGATGGTGCCAGCTGTGATAGAAAGTGTGTGAAAGAAGTTAGATCTCCCCTCCCCTGTGCCCCTCAAAAACGCGGAATTCCACACAGTTGAACTCTGAGAGCTCCGACCACCCCTAATTCAACCCCTCTATATAAATACCTATTTACATTGAAGCAGCAATATGTACAAGGTCTCCTGTCCACATTTTTCTTGTGGTGCATTTCTTATGGCTTCAAAAAGTGTAATTAACTTATCTATACATTTATGTATAGCCAGGTGTTAGACATGTCAGCCTTAGGGTTGTCTTCCCCAATCTATTTCCCTTTTCCCCTCCATTTTTTCTGAAATTCATTATTGTCAGCCATAGGACTCTAGGCACTTTATGACTGCTGACCAGTGCTAACGGCTTGTGTTCACTCTCCTAAACATGGTAAAATTGGCTTACACTCAATTGCCATATTTACTTTACATAGAAATCCCTAGTAGAGCGGTATACCATATACCCAGGGCCTGTAAATTAAATGTTTCTGGTAAGCCCCTTAAAACTTGTCTTAGGTCTGCCATTACAGGCTGAATGCCATTTTAAACTGCTAATTTGACTTGGTATTATAACCCACTTGCCAGGCCTTAAAGTCCCCTTTTGTTGCATCCACGTCACCCCTAAGGTAGGCCCTAGGTAGCCCATAGGATAAGGTGCATTGTAATTAAAGGGTTTGACATTTACTTTTAAGTTTTATATGTCCTTCTGGTTTTTTCACTACTCATGTTTGGCCTATCTGTCACATAGGACAACATTGGCTTGCTTTATTACATTTAATAAGTGCTAACATTGTATTAGAAACAGGTAAGCATTTCATGTTTGGTATCTATGAAACTATAATTAAAAATTCTCTTCAATAGTTAAGTCAGGTTTTAAGTAACAATTTTGAAAATTGAATTTTCAGAGAGTTGGCATTTTCCTTATCTGAATTGTGTGGTGAATGTTACCTCACCTGGTCCACGTGACTGGGTGTTGTTGGCAGACAGCCACAGAGTAGAGGGACTAGATGTGGGTGGATGGGCTATCAACTGGTGGGATGGGGTAAGGGTGACAGAGCTGGGCACAGCACCAATGGGAAATAAATAGGTTGTCCTCTGCCTCCACAAAAAGGACCTGTCACCATTGCATTGATTGTGTAGCCAGCTGAAGCCAAGGCAGGGGAGTCCAGAAACTTCAATAACTTCAAAGGGAATTCTCTAGAAACTTCAAAGAAGGCCCAGAGTACAAAAAAAGGGGACCCTCAGACCCAATCTCTTCAGTTCACTTTCTGGACCTGCAGAAGGACTCTGAGTACTGCCTGCTGCTGTGCACTCCACAACATTGCTTTGCGGCACCTAGAAGGACTGCTTTGAGTCCTGGAGCCTGCCTTAAACGCTCAGAGGCCTACCCTGTTACCTACACCCTGATTCATCACCTGAACCCAGGGCTATCAGAGAGACTCCAAGGAATAGTTTCATGGCCTACTGATCAGAGCCTCAGGGATATAAAAGGCTCCTGATCCCCAACCCCCTAAAAGTGGTACACCTCCAGTTCTGGACCTTTGGTTGTGGTGTTTAAGATGCCTGTAAAATCAAAATCCAAGACATAGGACATTGAAGATTTTTTATTAGAAACTGGTACGAGAACTGAGAGAAGACGGGGACCAACCTACTCGCCTGTCCACCTATTGTGCATCACTGGTCTTGACTTTGCGGTGGCTCTCGCTGTATTGTGCTCTGCAGCAGCAAATCCTGTTTAGTGTTCCTTCGCTAAAGGGGTATTCGGCCTCCTGGAACTCTCACCAGCAACCGGCTCATGCCTCGCCCTGCTGGAGATTTTCAACTTCCAAAAAAGGACTAAGTCACCAACATAGAAATCTTTACAGTGACTGTGTTTAGCAGTTCCATGACGATAATCCTCCCTCATTGGACACCACCTGCAGCCTTGCCCGCTGAACTTTACGTCTCAAAATATTTTCTTCGAACTTTCAATGGTAAGCCCCGACCAGGACCACTACACTTTTTATATCAGACCTGTTCTCCATTGCAGTCAACCACTTTTTTCAACTTTGACATGGTCTTGCGCGGCTAGATGTCAGTGGTTGGTGCTTTGATCTTTTAGCCACTAGATTTTACTGAACATTTTTTAAATTCATTTCTCTGATTCTACTGATTGGATTTTATAGTTTAAAATGCTTTATTGAGAGAATAAAACTATGTAAAACATCATTGCAAAGGTAAGAAGAAGCAGGAAGCATAAGAACGTGGGTCATATATGTAAAACAATATTGGTCAGCATCCTTGTGAAATATAACTGTAAAAATGCATTTTTGGAAGAATTTTCATTAAAAAAAGGAGGAGAAAAAGAAAGGAGAAAAAGAAGAAGGAGAAAAGGAAGAAGAGAAAGAGAAAAAAGGAGTCCAAAAAAGAAAGTGATAAGGAGGAATTGAGCATAGTGAGAACCAAGTCAAAAGTACACTAAATAACATTATAAGAATTATAATAATAAAAATGAGGGTAACTTCCTAGATAAAAAATAATTAGTAAATGGTAACCATAGTAAGTATTTTTTAATCATCAAGGGAGTGGAAGTAGCGTATGCTCTGTCCATTCTGTGATGATGACATAGTAAATTCCACCAGGCTTGAAAAGAAATGTTTGAAGTGTCCTTCTAGTTAGAAGTAATAACCTGAAAATTAATAGCTAAAAATAAATTAATAAAATTGCCAACATGTTTATGAGCATCATATACAGGGGAAAGATTACCAAGGAAAACATGGTTAATATGAAAAGGAATGTCAGACAAAAGAATGTTGTTTAATTTAGACCATACATTAGACCATAAAGTGGCAATTAGAGGACATTGGAAGAACATATGAAGGAGATCTCCCGGGGCATGTGGACAGGACCAACATTTAGGAGAATCAAGCAAGTTAAATCTATGGAGATCACTGGGAGTAAAGAATAACCTGTTATAAAAGCAGTATAAGGTCTGTGTAGTGCTGGCTGAGCGGGAAGTAGTGTGAATTTTAGACCAAAGGAGATACCAGGTATCTACAGGAAGATCAAGGTTTAAGTCTTTTTCCCAAACGAGTGCCAAAGAGGACTTAAGCCTAGGTAAAGGGAGATGAGATAACAGTTTATAAATGGAGGCTGCTTTAAATTGGGTAGAGAAATCAATGGGGTAGGAGAATTAGACAAGTGTACAGGAGAAGAGGTAGAACTAGAGTTAGGATGTGTAGGGTGGTAATAACAGGTGAGAGCATCTTTGAGGATATTATAGTGAGAGGAGTGGTATGTGGAAAGATCATAGAGAGATTGAAGCTCAGAAAAGGATAAGAAAGTGTTGTCTTTCTTCAAATGTTAGGGGGTGAGGATACCTTTATCAATCCATTCCTTCCAAAATCCTTCCACGATTATTAATCTTAAAGTTTTTGTTATACCAAAGAGGGATATCCAACGAGCGGTGGTGGAGGGGAAGTGCACAGCAAGCGAGGAACGAACCAAAGCCTTAGAGTGAACCAGAGTTGGAAAGGACATACGTTTCGGAGGTAAGGTAACCTGAATAGCTGAAAGAAGAGTAAAAGGAGAACATTGGGCCTGTTCTAAGGCACTCCACGATGTGCATGGTAATACGTTAGAATCAGAGAAAAAAGTCCAAATTTGTTTCAAAGAGAAAGCGGAATGATACCGTCTGGGATTAGGAAAGTTTACACCCCCCAAGTGTTCAGGGAGTTGGAGACGGGCCAAGGAGATTCTAGGTTTACGCTTATTCCAAAGAAATTTGCTGAGCAAGCTATTGATAGTGCGAAAGAAGGTGTTGGGAAGAGAGATGGGAAGCATGGAAAGATAAAAATTAATGATGAGGAGAAGCATTTTTATCGTGGCTATTCTGCCCCACCATGAAAGAAAGAGGGGAGACCAACTATCAGTAAGAGCAGTCATTTTTTTAAGAATTTCAATGTGATTGAGTTTAATGAGGTCTCTAAGATTATTACAATATAGAATACCGAGACATTTAATATGAGAAGGATTACATTCAAAGCCAGAAGCAGTAACCATTGAGGAGAGACATAATTTATTTAGAGGTAAGATTTCTGATTTGTCTACATTTAATTTATAACCCGAAATACTAGAATAAGTTTGTAACAAAGAAAAAAAAAAGGCAGGCAGGGAAACAGTTGGGTTGGAAATAAAGAGAAGGATATCATCGGCGTAAGCCGTGAATGTTATATCATAATTTTGAAAGCGAAATCCAGTATAAGCTTTGGATCGTCTAATGGTCTCTAAGAAGGGTTCATGAGCTAGGATAAAGAGAGGACAACCCTCTTTGGCACCTCTGAGAAGGGGAAAATATCGAGATTAACAACCATTTACCCAGACCGATGTAGTAGGTGCAGAGTATAAGATTTTAATGTAGTTAATGATAGTGGGGCTGAATTCATGCCATTTTAGGGACCCGAATATAAAATCCCAGCAAATCCTATCGAAAGCTTTCTCAGGATCTAAAGTAATAGCTGCAATAGGGGAAACAGATTTCGAGGCTAAGTGAATGATATTAAGAAGGGTGCGTGAATTGTCTGTAATTGAGCGTACTTTCACGAAACCAGATTGATAAATGTTAACCAAATTAGGAATAATCTTATTATTACGAAGGGCTAGAAGTTTAGCATAGATTTTACAGTTGGTATTTATTAAGTAGATTGGTCTATAATTCTTGCATAAAGAGGGATCTTCATCTTTTTCGGGTATTAGACACAGCATTGCTTGTGTAAAGGAACCCTGTGCCTCCCCAGAAATCAAAAAGGAGTTTATAAGTGAGAGAAGATGGGGAATCAAGAGTGCTTTGAATTGGAGAAAAAATCAAACAGAAAAACCATCCGGTCCGGGAATTTTATCTTTAGGTAACAAGGCTATAGCCTCCAAAAGTTCAGAAGTAGAGATCAGAGCATCAAGGGAAGAAAGATCAAGAACGTTCTCAGGGGATTTAGGAATGGTTTGGAAGAAAGAGTCAATGAGATCCGAAGAACGGTAAGTCTCAGGTGTATAGAGAGAGAAGTAATAATTAGAAAAGCAGTCAAGTATGGCAGAATCAGAAAAATGTAGAGATCCTGACTCATCCTTGATGGCTGCAATTTTAGATTTTTGCTTCTTAATCTTAAGATAATTTGCTAAAGATCTGCCTGCCTTATTGCGACCACCGTACATTTTAGCATTAAACTTTAGAAGGATGTTACTGGCGGAATCCCAAGAGAGTTTGTTATATTGCATTTTGGCTTGAATAAGGAGAGGTAAAGTATCGTGACAGCTAGAAGTGAAGTATTTGTGCTCCAGGGCCTTAATTTGTTTAAGTAACGATAACGAGTGAGAAAGAGCTTTCTTTTTTTCCCGGGACACAAAGTCGATGATGAACCCCTGGCAGAGGCCTTAAAAGCGTCCCAAACAACATGAAAATGAGAGACGGAGGTGAGGTTCTGTCGAAAAAATTCCTGGGCAAAAGAAAGAAATTGGTCCAAAAATTGCATATCAAGAAGAAGAGAATTGTTAAAGCACCACCTCTCAAAAGCGGAAGAAGGAAGAGGATAGTCCATATCAAGAATTACAGGGGCGTGATCAGATATTAAAATAGAACCATTTTTGACTTTGATCATAAATTAAAATGCAGATTGTATAAGAAAGATATAATCAATCCATGAATGTGATTTGTGAACAGGGGAAAAGAAAGAAAATTCTAGGGTATCAGGGTGTGAAGTGCGCCAGGAATCAATTAATCCCCTATTGGTAATGGTCTTAAGAAAGCCCTTCTGCATCCTGTTCGGGATATATCTGGTCTGGGATTTCCTATCAAGGAAAGGGTCCATGAGTTGGTTACAGTCCCCACCTAAGATTAAGTGCTCAGCTGCATGTGAGGAGAGAAAGGTGGAAAGGTCACTCCAAAAAGATACATCAACACCATTAGGACCATATACATTGCAAAAAGATAACAGGTGATTATTAACCTTAACATCTATATATAACCATCTACCATCAGCGTCAGAAAATTCGTTCTGCAATAAAACATTTAAAGATTTATGAAACAAAATGATCACACCATTCTTATTGTTGACAGCAGGTGAACAGAAAATTTCACCGACCCAATGTTTACGTAACATGGATAAATCTTCGAGCTTTAGATGTGACTCTTGCAACATAGCAACTTGACAGTTAAGTCTAGCGAGGTGTGACAAAACCCTTTGTCTTTTAATGGGATTGCGTAATCCCTTAACATTCCACGTTATAATACGTAATCCTTTCATAAACAGGAGAAATAAAAAGATGGAAATTTGAAAGAGAATTTAGAAGAAGGAAAACCGATAACAGTGAGCATCTTGAAAATAACAAGCATTGGAAATGCAATAGGTCTCGCATTAGGAAAGTTTGAGCTATTGGTATTGTAAATGACACTTTTTTTATTTATGTGTTGGTTTTGAAAGTAGCAAAATTAATAGCTTTGTCAGTTACAATGTCAATAGTTTTAACTTTTGCAAATGTGACACCTTTAGCATTTGTAATGCAATGTGTGTTGTATTTACGTGACTTAGATGTATTGATATTACAAATAACAATGGCTTTTAATTTTGTAAATAATTAATACTTAAATAAAAGCTATTGTAATTTATAATGGCAATAGCTTAAACGTTTGTAAATAACTTTTGTGAAGATTATGTTCAGTGTATTTTATTGTGACGACAATCCAAGAACATTGCATTTGCACCTACACACACAGAGCCACACACATGTAGATGTGGTGGATCTGGGGGATATGGTGGTGGTGGATGTGGTGGTGGTGGATGTGGTGGTGGTGGATGTGGTGCTGGATGTGGTGGTGGTGGTGGTGGTGGTGGTGGTGGATGTGGTGGTGATGGGGGTGGATGTGGGGGTGGATGTGGGGGTGGATGTGGTGGTGGATGTGGTGGTGGTGGTGGATGTGGTGGTGGAGGTGGTCGATGTGGTGTGGATGTGGTGGATGTGGTGGTTGTGGATGTGGTGAAAGTGGTGGTTGTGGACATTCCACAGAGGTCTACTTTATTTAGACGTTAATGCCCTTCCTCTGATGGAGGGGAAGACAAGTTAGAACTAACAGTTGATCATTATACCTGGTCAGGTTGAAGCTTGTTTTTACAAATTTTATATGACAGATTGTCTTACCAATCAAAAACTGAAATTGATGCATCTTTTATGTTCCCACCTTCAGCCTACTTGTGGCCCCTGCCATTCATGATAATCCTCTGAGCACTATTAGCATAGTTCATTGTAGCTTTATTAGCAAACTTCTTCTCGTTCTGTCTTTTGATAATATATATGAGAGAGAGAGAGAGAGAGAGAGAGAGAGAGAGAGAGAGAGAGAGAGAGAGAGAGAGAGAGAGAGAGAGAGAGAGAGAGAGAGAGAGAGAGAGAGAGAGAGAGAGAGAGAGAGAGAGAGAGAGAGAGAGAGAGAGAGAGAGAGAGAGAGAGAGAGAGAGAGAGAGAGAGAGAGAGAGAGAGAGAGAGAGAGATATTAATTTTCGTTCAGCCCTTGGTTGCAGCTCTTGCCTCTGATTTCTATCATTAGTACAAGTATAAATCGTAGTGTCTGTTAAATGCTAATTGTTGACTGGCTATTGCATTTGTGCACTATAATGCGACACGGCGGGCAGGGGAGGGGGCGGAGCGGGTAAAAAACTAAATAAACAAGACGGAGGGGAGAAGGGGAGGGGGGAGGAGAAATGCGACACGCTATTCGAAATGTGACCCTTTTTGAAAAAATATATTTGTTGTCTTATGTACAAGTAATGATGCAGGAGTAATTACGTTCTTTGGATTTGACAATGGAAAACGCTAGTCTGCTTTCTGTAAGTGTAACCTGGGGCTAAAGTCTTTCATCTATAAAATCCAGGGATCACATGACAATCTGCTGAACGTTTTCATTGGTGGTTAATATTTTAAAATGTGTTTGTTTCTAATCACTGTTATCTGGTGAGCAAGGCGAGTGAGTTCGCTGAAAGGCGTCTGGATCGGGGCACTCCGAATTCACTTTTAAAAATGGAATAAAAAGATTTTCTGCAACACGCATGCCGCAGTGAAGTGTCCGTTTCTCCTTAAAGGTGCTGTTTTCAACGGCAAGCTTGTCGGAGCGTTGATGGATGTCAATTAGAGAGGCACGACTTGGCTTCTCTCCAACGGACCCCTTTCCGCGTAGAGGCTGGTTTTTTCTACAAGTCGATTTGGAATTTGAGCTCGAGGAGAGTTATTTGGAAACCAGCCCCCTGCTCGGCACACAGAGTAGGGGCCCCGCGGCGGACGCCGTGTCATACCGGAAAGTCGGACGACTTGGAAAGGGTGGCGTGCAGCTCTGCAATAAGTCGGGTCCCGGGAATTTTGTGCATATCAAGCAGGAGGGGAGGTGGTTAGCGTGTGCAGTAAGAGAATTTTGTGCTGCTCGATAGCGGTTTGATATATTAATAATTCAAGTGAAGGAATCAGAGTGCCCCGGTATGGAGGAAACTTTTGCTAATAGAGAGAAGGTAGCAGAGGAACTGTTTTAAATATGCCGTCTATTGATGAGCATGTCAATCGGAATGTGGAAACAACAGTACAGAATGGAGATTTGAGAAGTCTAATGAAACAACTGGAAAAGCACCACAAAAACGAACTTACAAAATGGTGGGAGGTAAAGTCACTTGAAAAGTATCATGAAGCAGGGCGGGTGCCGAGGGGTTTGCGTATTATGCTGGCGCCAGGACGGAGGGAAGAGAGAGAAGGGGAGGGGGGAGGACAAATGCGACACGGCGGGCAGGGGAGGGGGCGGAGCGGGTAAAACAAGACGGAGGGAAGAGAGAGAAGGGGAAGGGGGAGGACAAATGCAACACGGCGGGCAGGGGAGGGGGCGGAGCAGCGGGGAGAGGGTGTGAAAGCAGCAGGGGCCTGGAGTGCGGCTGAGGGAACTTATGTGCACGCGCTTTTAAGCTCAATGCGCATGCGCATTGAGCTTAAAAGTCACGGGCACTGCAAGGAATCGCCACGATTCCTTGCAAGTTAGTTAAAGAGTGGTTAAGCCCCCATAGTCTCGCAAGCTCGATGCGCATGCGCATCGACAGGCGAGACCTAAAAAAGAAAAGAGTGAGCAGAATGAACAAATGGTATGAGGAAGTAGAAAGACGAAACAATAGAAGAAAATAAAGATGGAAGGAGCAAAACCAAAGCTGATAGAAGAGAGCATGGTGAAAAAGGTAAAGGAAAAAAGGACAGAGAAATTCGAAGATTAAAAGAAAATAAGAGGACCCATAAAAATAAGAGAAGAGAAAAAGAGGGGAAAGAGAAAGAAAAGCAAGAAAAAGAGAAGGTGGAAGAAAAGGCTCCACCCAAGCAGAAATCAAAAAGAAGATGACCAAATGTCCACAGACTTTAGCCATAGAGTGTTTTGTGAGAGGAAACATTGAATTGCGAAGGGGGCAGCGAAAGGCAAAACAACCACACGGAAGAGGAGCAACGAGAAAGAAGAAGTGATAAAATGGGACAAATGACAGGAGAGAAATACAGTATAGTTCTAAAGAAAAGGGGTAAGGCAATGACATTAAACTTGAGTTCCAATAAGAGGAAATAAGGGAAGCTTACCATACACTGGGAAGAACAGAACCATGAAGTAGCACAACATGAACGGGACATACAGAGAAATCACGCGTGGAAAAAAAATCATCAACCATGAAAGGGGAGACAAACCTAGAGGACAAAAAAGAGAACAGGGAAAACCATATTAAACCATTATACAGAACACACCAACCAGAGAACAAAATACAGGTGATAACAATGAATTATTATCATGGCTTGCTAAGTTCCATTAGTTCGCTTTTGTGAGAGTGGATAAACTTTCGGAGTTCAGCTGGATCATCAAAACTCAGTGTCCTGTTCTTATAGGTAACTTTAAAGAAACAGGGGTGAATTAAGCCATAACGTGCATTCATGGAGCGTAATGCAGGTCTCAGATCAAGGAATTCCTTCCGTCGGATGGCGGTCGATTTGGCAACGTCTTGGCTGAAGAAGATTCTATGGCCGGACCAGAAGAGTTGTTTATGCTTCTTTGTAGCGCTAAGGATAGCAATGAGATCAGAATAAAGGAGGAAGTAGGCGATGATACCTCTTGGTTTGGAGGAATTAGAAGCACTATGGGGTCCAAGTCTATGTGCCCTTTGAATATTGAAATCCATAGTCATAGGAAGGCCAACAAGTTGGAGAACTTGGGTTTTGAGAAATGTAATTAAGTCAGCACCTTCAGAATTCTCTGGAATACCATAAATACGCAGATTATTGCGTCTGTTGCAGTTTTCTAAATCCTCCATAATGTCCTCCAAAGTGAGAGGGAGCGGTGACTTGGAGGGGGAGGGGGTCTTTTTTTAAGGCGTTTGCCTGCTCCAGCAGTAACATCCTTGCACCCCCCCAGATGAAGAACCATGAGACTTATGCTCCATATTTACCGAGGAATAGTGAATAACTACAAAATTGTTGGTTGTATAACACCAGTTGAAAATGCGACAGAGCCCTCAGAGTGAACAGCAAAGTAACACCAAAGAAGACAATGAAAGTCAGTGAGAACGGTGCATTAAAACAGTCCCAACCGCGAGAATGAGGCAGTAAGTGTTACTGCATGCTGCGTGAGGGACTCTATAGTAGCATTAAAGGAAATAAAAATAGGAACCTAGTTGCCTCTTTGTAGTGTTGCAAAAGCAGCATGCTTAGTCAAAATGAAGGAAACGGGAAGGAAGGAGAAAAGAAATGCGGCGTAGCGACATCGCGCTAGAATTTCAGTCAGAAGGGAAGGCTAAAATGGTGGCCGCAAGGGGTCCGGAACAACAAAAGCGCGTAACTTCTCAACCAGACCTTAAAGAGGCTTGATGCTCGGAAATTCGTCGTCCACAAACATTCCGACATTGGAATCTGCCGCCAAAACGAAGCAGGAATTCCAGAGGGAGGTCCCAGATAATTCGAGCATCGCTCGATAAGACGGAGCTCCTCAGGTGGCGGCCATCTTGCATCGCCGCGCCACCGTTCTCCTACTGATTAGATTTTTATCATTTTGGTTTCAAATAATGTATTATACTGTAGTCTATTCTCCCAAATTGGTGTGGAATTTCACTAGGGCTCTGTTTACACTTTATTACTGTTTGCGTGCTGCATAGCTACTTTAAACAATGTCTCTAATTTATACCTGATTGACGTGGTGCCAAACTATCAGAGTGTTAAGCATAGGTTAATTTAGGAATTTTGTGGTTCGCCCTGACATAAATTGTGGCTGCTGCTCGAACTGGGGTTATCGCCCCCTTCAACCAACAACCCAATTTCTCACACCAGTGACTGCCATAAAACTTCAGAAAAGGACGCTTCTGTTGTATGCCAAAAATGATACCTATAAACGAGAGAAAGTTTACTGTATGATAGGGATGACTTGACCACGAAATGCCAGAAGTGGCCCCTGCATGCCTGAAATGCCAACTGAATACTGTGATTGCCATATACATCATATTCCAGGGATACACAGCATCCCACATGCCAGTGATATCCCCATATACCACAGATGGCTACCGTGTGTCATACTTGGCCATTAGAAGCCAGAGACAGCCACCCACATGTCAGGGATGTGCACCGAATACCATGTTCACTGTATTCTAAGGGTGCCTAATGTACTGATAGATCCAAATGTTAGGGATGACAACTCTAAGCAATGAATGACTATCATATGACTGTCACAACCAGCATATACTCACCCTCTTGTTATGATAATTGTATCTATTTGCACATGTACACCGAGCATCAGGGTGCTGTGAAAAACATAACAGGCTAAACTAACGTACTGTAGATGAACGGAAATAAAAGCAGTGTGAATTAAATCTTGGGAGGGAGAGAGTACAGCAACTTGCAGCAGCAGTTGAGAAGGATCTTTCTCCATAAAAGACCACTCTAACCTTCATCACCTTCAATAGGTTATGGCAAAGAACATAGCCCATGGGTCAGGTGATCTAGAGAAAATATACCAGCTAGTAGCACCGGGTCTCTGCTGTTCATTACAATATGAATTATGGTTACAGCCTCAAATATGAATCTGGAGTCAATGGGCAGCCATTGAAGGCACTTTAAGATTGGCGTGAAATGGGTCCATTGTGGGACATTGGTGACAATTTAGGCTTTGTGTTATGTACCAGCTGAATGCTGCAAAATTGTTTCTCTAGAAAGGCCAGGCAGATGGAGTTAGCATACTTCTGTCTAGATTGTATAAGAATGTTGACCACTGGTGTATGGAGGCTAATCTCAATGAAGCAAGGTGGTGTCCTTCTAAGGATATTTAGTTGGACAAAGAATTTTGGTAACTAACGAGATTTGGGGAACCAGATTCAGCTTGGAGTCAATAAGGACACCAAGGCCACAAACCATCCTGGCTGGATCTGGGGGTTAAACCCATAATGCAAGCCGAGATATGATCCCACTAAGTTGGGAGAGGTGATCTGTCTTTTGCAGATTTAGTTTCAGAAATTACAGACATCCACCAACAAATAGTGGAAGCGCACTTCAGCATCAGTTTGGAACCCAATGGATGGTATTACTAGCAGAGACATTCCCTCAATGAGCTGAATGTAGGCAGCATACCCGTAGAAGCTAGAGCAGTAAAATATCAGGCTTCCTGAATGTCAGGGCTGACTAGACCTAACAGCGCTGTATGGCAGTATGGCTCTTTCATTCACCATCTGCAATCCCTGTCACTTTATTTCACTCTTGTAGGGTTTATTTCCACTTTGTCACTGTTATTCCAGCTTTCTCTTCCTTCATTTTCTGCCTTTCTCTCTCGTCAAAGTCTGATAATGAAAAATAAATCCCAGAGACCAAAAATTGGTGCAAGTGGGCAGCACCTACAACTACTGACTCTCGTTAAGCACTGGGTGGTGGCCACCCTAGTATGATTGCCATTCCTGACATTTGATAATCATCATTACCATAAAATGGTGCTGATCATCTGCTGCGAGCTTGTGAGAAAACCTTTGGGTCCTGCTCTTATTCAGTTACAAATTAAGCACTGCCACCATCACCATATGTAAAGGTATGTCCCAGTGTGCAAAGCATGGTCAGCATATTACAGTGATGACTGAAACATGCCATGGATTCCTATCACACGCTCCAGCACAAATATATGGAAAGGCAGGAACACTCATGCACACACAGACACAAGCACAAACATGATCAAACACACAGTGCTGAACACTTGCTCACATATACCTGTGAGAGCATAATCCTCACACACATAAATACTCTGAAACACACAAAGTACACACTGAGCCACTCATTCCCCGAAATACACACACTTGCTGGCCCCCAGCCTTACCCTTCCTCAACACAAGCTCATTCGGCAGGAGGTGAGGATCCCTTATGGCTTTCTACTGCTTTTCCCCCAAATGTAGCTCTTGTTGGCCCAGTTCAGACCAAACTCATGGGTCACCCAGTCTCTGTGACATGGTGTGCTGCTCCACTTTGAACTGTCCCCACAGTTTTTAAATGCTGTCAACATAAGGCAGGACAGGGTATGCTGGGAAGGTCAAAACCGGAAGTATGGTGCTTACAGCCACAACAATCAAGCAGAAGCTCCTGGTCCAGCCCAGTAATTTTACCCTTGGCAGTTTGGGAGGAAGTTGAGAAGGTGAATACCTGTTAGCCATGCTCGTCTGGGTCTGATCTACCCTGTCCCGGAGCGGCAGCAGTATTTGTATATAAGTCAGACCCAGAACTTCCTCCTAACTTCTCCCAAGCCTTGTGCATAAATATTTGAAGTGACTAAAGACAAATTTAAATTTCAGAGGAATGCTCCCTTCCATTACATAGTCTGCAAAATACATCTGTGAAGGTAGGTTTTGTATATCTTTGATGGCACCCCAAACACGTGTGGTGCCCTGTTGCAACTGTGTGGCAATCGGGATACATTTGTCCTATTTCATGGAATTCTACTGCTGCTTAATAGGATGCCTCAAAAATAAATATGGGTTCTGCACGGGGGGGTGCTTGGTATATGAAATCAGCAACTTGGCTCTGAGCCAGGGCCAATTGACACACGAATATGTGTGCATTGCACATTCGATAGTACCTAGTAAACCATGTTTGCTTGCAAGACACTCAACCAATGTAGTTAAGGAAATGTGTGCATACAGGAACCGACTCCATGTGTGATCTAGATAAGTAAATGTACTGTTAACTCGTGCAGGCTAGAGGAACAAAGTCTACAAACAGCATTAGTGATTTATAATTATGACAAAGATGTATACGTTTCTCAGTGGGAACTTCTATCTTATCAGCAGGAGCCCCTACTTATGCCCTTGCATGCTCCATAGTCCCTACAATTGTCCTTATCCTCTGCTTATGCCCCATGGACTGGGCACTTTGTGATTTAGGTTCCTCAGGTCTGTTCACCTGGAGGCCCTTCCTGTGTCCAGGGAAACCTAAGCGAGTATGGAGTGGCAGGAGCAGCTAACATGTGAAGTCCTCTACTTTCTTACCTCTCTTAAGTCAGAAGGTCTGGGGCACCTAGGGCTCGTTGCTCCTGACACTCACAGTCATCACGTCAGGCACAGGTAGGCCCCATAGAAGATGAGGCCATGACTTACCGCAACACAAGGACACTGGGCCTCATCTAACATGGGCTGGGGAGCACAAGACAGCTTCATTGCTGGTTGAGGACAGTTTAAGAGAGTTTCTGGGAGGATATTCCCAAAAGGACTTTGTATGGAGTTGTTTGGAGCCTTGTCAGTGTCTAAGAGATGCTAAGAAGCAGGGGCTACACCCCTCCATAGACCAGTGCAGGTCGAGGCTGGGCCAAGAAACCTATGCAAGTGGACTTCTCAACTAGAAAGTTTAGTTTAGTATTGAAAGGCCCACAGTACAAAATGGCATAACCATCCAGGCATTTTTTCAGTGTAACTTGTCACTTCACCCCAATGTTATCAGGTGAAAGATAACACTTAGCCGCCACCATGTTCTCCATCTTTTCTACTCTGTGACACATTTCAAGTGTAAAGTAGCTTGTGAAATTTCACTACTTTATGTGACCCACTCATGACAATGAATCCATGTACAATAACACTCCTTTTTCATCCGAGCAGCAAAGATGGAGAAAGATGGTGACTGCCAAGGGTTGAGTTTCTGCTGTTAAAGTTGTAAAAAAGTGAATGTTTATGTTTGTGGGATTTATAAAGCGTATGGCTGCCCAAGGGCTTCACAGCGCTATCGAGAGGAGGAAGTGAGTAGAGTTAGGGAATCATGGGAACAATCATGTTTTAAGTTTATTTCTGAAACTCCGTTCGTCTTTGGCCAGACACAATTCCGTGGTCATTGAATTCCAGGGCTTTGGAACCAGGTGTGAGAAGGATCTACCGCCTCATCTTGATCTCTTTATCCTTGGTATGTTCATAAGGAAGTCAGACGAAGACCTGAGGGACCTATTGGGGACATATAGAAATACAAGGGTCTTTAGAAGGGCTGGATCTTTGTGGGCTAGGCATAGGACTTTGAAACTAACCCTAGATTGAATAGGTAGCCAATGCAATTTTTTCAGATAGGATCTTACTGACTCCTTCTGGGGATCTTCAGAAGCATCCTGGCTGCAGCTTTCTGACAAGCTGTAGCCTATTGACCACGTCCTTGGGGCCCCTGGTAAAGGGAGTTGCCGTAGTCCAGTGGTGAGACCACTAGGGCCTGGACCACTGTCTTCCGAGCCTGTTCTGGGATTAGGTCGATGATCTTACAGATCATCCGTAGCATACTAAAACAGTTTGACTATAGTTTTTTGGTTTGTGTTTCCATGGAAAGGTTCTGGTCTAACCACATCCCCAGGTTTTTTATGGATGGCTTCGGAGCGGGGGATGGACCCCAGCCCTTTGGCCAACTTAACCCGGCCATGGTCCTGGGACGTTGCCCAGGAACATCAGCTCTGTTTTGTCACCATTCACTTTTAGGCTGCAGTTAGTCATTCAGTTTGTAATTTTTCGCATGCACGGTACCAGCTGCAGATGATTCAAATTCATCTCCTCTGACACGGAGACCACTGAATGTCATCAGTGTAAGACACAATTGACATGCCGAACTCCTGCACTATATGTGCTAGTGGACTCAGATAAATGTTAAACAAGGTACAGCTGAGAGCCAAGCCCTGAGGTACTCTGTAAGGGGCCGGGAATGTGTCTGAGAGGATGTCCGATTCGATACACTGGAACAATCTGTTGCTGAGGAAAGAGGCACGCCATTGATTGACTTTGTCCTGGATCCCAATCTCTGTAAGTCTATGTATTAAGATCTTGTGATCCACAGAATCAAAAGCTCCACTTAGATCCAGGAGTAGAATAGCGGCTGATCCCCCTTGGTCCAGTATCATTTCCAATTTCTCACTTATCACTAGGAGGGCCAACCCTGTGCTATGTTCTGGGTGAAACCTCATTTGAGCCTGGTGCAGGATGTTATTCTCCTGCAGGAACTGTGAGATGATGTCATTAACCGGTTTCTCAACAACTTTACCCAGAATGGGTAGGTTTGAGATAGGGCGGAAATTCCCAAATACGTGGCATCAAGTTGAGGCTTCTTGAGTACAGGCTTCACAGTGGCATGCTTCCACTTCTTAGGCACTATCCTGGTGCTCAGGGATAGCGAGAGAAGGTCAGCCATTTTGTAGAGGATGAGATTCCCACCCTGAAGTAAGATGTGGGGAGGGGCGGGATCCAGTGGAGACCCAGATTAATGTTACTCAGGAGGAGGCCCATACATTCTTTGCTCAATGCTGAAAATGTCTGTAATAGCGTGGGTATTGGAGGTCCAGGTTGATCTGAGCTAGGGAGTTGGCATTTCCTAACAGAGGTGTCCTGCCTCATTTGGGGGCCCTCGGTGGAACATTTAAGCAGCGAGTTATAAAAGTTTCCCACTTTGTTTTTTAAAAAGGTGGCTAGCTCATTGCATCTCTCCTTCGAAGGGATGATGTGTGTGTGATCCTTGTTCAATCAGGACGAGCTACTTCACAATTTTGAATAGTTCTTTGGGGGAGTTGGAGGCCTTATTAATCCTCTCCCCATAAAATGTGCCTGTGCTACCTTAATATCATCATGATATTGTCTGATGGCTTTTTTTTATATAATAACTTAAGGTCTGGGGCATAGGTCTTCCTCCAGTTTCTTTTGAGTTTATTGCAGTTCTTTTTTTGAGAGGATAGCTGGCTTTTGAACCAAGCGGCTCTTTTGGGGTTGCGTTGGGCTGTCAATCTGGGTTTGTGAAAACATTTTCTTCAGATTGATTAATTCGATCTGACCAATGTTTATGTGCCTTGTTGGGGGTCTTCTGATGGAGAGGGGGTAATAGACTCTAGAAAGTTGGTCCAACTTTCAGGTGCAACTTTGGGCCATTTTCTTCATAGATTAATGTTAACCCCTGAGAGCTTTTGTATGAGTGGTTTAGCAAGTGGATGTTAAAATTACCCAGTGCTGTGAATGCAATTTTATTCTACGATAAAGCTGGCAAGGACATCAGGAAGGGACTCTAGAAATGTTGTGCATAGCCCTGGGGGCAGGCAAGAGTACCAGAGAAGGAAGATGTGGGGGCGAGCATTATTCTGATTGCATGGCATCGCAATTGGTTAATCTCAGGGGTGTGGTGGAGCAGCTGAACTGTACTTTGTAAATAATGGCCACCCCGCCTCTTGTCTTTCCCACTCGGTCCTGTCTGCAGATGCCTTAACCCGAGGGGAGGGTCATGATCATTTCTTTCTTTGAGCCACCTTTCAGTAATACACAGAACATCTAGAGCTTCCTCCTCTAGGAGCAGCCCAATGTCAATTCTGTGCCACTGAAGCTCAATCTCAGTCATTCACTTCTGGAAAGGATCAAATGATCTTCCAGTAACTGCCTTGGCAGGTTTACACATTAATCTAGACCTTGGTTTTTGAGACAATTTGGAGAAGGATAGATGTAAATTACATCATCCCAGTTTGCACATGGAAATGGAAAGGATATGTGGATCACCTTCATCAGTGGTAGATATATGCAAGGTATCCATGGGTCTGAGCTTCGTCCCTTCCCATCGGGAGGTTGTCTGCCTGGCTGCACATCCTTGGGTGAGGTAGAGACTGAACAGTATGGGAAAATGTCCAGAATGAGAGACTGCTCCTGTATCTGGTGCATGGAAGCTGCAGCAGCCCGGGCTAAGAAATACGACGGGGGAAGGCAGATGGCAGGGGGGTCTGGGCTTAAGCTTTTTTTAGCCCAATGGGTGTTGCGTGTCTGCCTTGACCCCATGGTTCTCATCAGAAAAAACTTTTAAATTCCAGCACTGCTCTCAATTAACGGCATGCAAACCGGCGACATTATCTCCCTAGCATTGCCGCAAGTTTTCCGAGGCGCTGCCTGCATTTTGTGGACCTCCTTTAGTGAGCAGTGGGTTCCAGGAGCAACTTGGCACTGGGCACTGCTTTTTGGCTGCATCCACAGTCTCATTGCCCCCGCGCCACCCAAAAAGATGGCCTCAGCAGGCGCCCAGGACCAGGTCTTATCAGAGTCTCCCAATTGGGGCTACCGCATCTACGTGGTCCAGGCCCGGGTTCCATGTAGGAGACCCTTTAATTGCCTCAATTAGGTTTAGGCCATCTCGTTTCTCGGGGCTCCCATCCCCAAGTAGCCTACCCCATTGGGGCTACCGCATCAGCGTGGTTGAGAGCACCGGTCCTTGCCTGCTCTGCCCCCCTTCCCTGGCCCAGCATGGTTGATAACCAGCCTCCTGGGCCAGGAACGCGGACCAGGTGGACATCAGGTAAGTACTGGGGAGTAAGGGGTGGGGAATTCAAGGCAGACTTTGCACATACTTTGGGTTTAATGCATTGTCGAGTGGAATGTCTTGTACACATTTCTATCTGCACACCTACCTGTTGCATATTCTCTTACACTACATTTGGCATATCTCAGTAGTTGCATCTAGGTAGTTGTTTTTTGCAATTTCCTTCCCTTGCACCCTGTTATTGTCCTTGATCGTTAAGTAACATGGCGGCTCAGCCTAAAAGAGGCCGTGTGGGCAAAAGGAAGGACAAGGATCCTGAGTTGGCACAATTGTTAAAATTAGTGCTGCCTAAGCTAGGCAAGGAGGTGGGGGCTGAGGCTTCAGGGTCCGAGTCGGAGCAGGAAGGTTCTTCTGGGGCAGAATGTCCACGGCGGTCCCATGTCCCCCCATGAGTGGCTTTCCTGTCTGTGCAGCGCAGGGTCAGAAAATGTGCCTCAGCTGGTAATGTGAGAAAGTGGCACCCACCGCACCACTAGGTACTCCTGAGGCCCCTATAGCACTTGTGCCACCACACCCAACGGAGGTCCCAGAAACATTGCTGTCCACTACCGCTCAAGCACAGCCTAGTTCTGCATCCACCCCTCAAGCAGTACACAGCCCCAATAATAACTTATCCAGCCTGGCAGAGTCTCAGGGGGCTTATGTGGCCTTAGAAGGCATTAGACAGGCACTGCGGGAACTGGCGGTGTGCAATTATTGTGAGCAAAGAGGGTATGAAGTTCCTCAGGATCTGAGAGAATGAACCTTGAGTTGAAGGTGGGAGTAACACCAAGCAATGGTCATCCCACCAGAGGTGGAAACAGGGGGAATATCCTGTGTCGGAACTAGGGCTCTCACACACCTAGCAAGCTAGGTGTCATGCTTCATCATATTGAACCAATTTCCGTGCCTCTCCGCGATATTTCCGTTATACGAGCCCACCCGCTGCCCGCCCGCCGCCCGCTTCCAGCCCGCCTTATTAAATTATATTTAAAGGCTAAAATGAAATTTAAATAAAACTTGCCTTATTGCGCCGCAAACTTCCCCATTGCGGCTTCATCTTGGAAACTGCACGGGAGCCTGCGCATGCGCATTCCTCGCCAGGACTGTGCATGCGCAGGCTCCCGCATATGCGCATTTTCCAAGATGAAGCAGCAATGGGGAAGTTTGCGGCGCAATAAGGAAAGTTTTATTCAAGTTTCATTTTAGCCTTTAAATATAATTTAATAAGGTGGGAGGGAGGCGGGCAGTAAGCGGGAGGCGGGCAGGCGGCCAACTTCCATTCCGCCCCCCCCGAATGTGCGGAGATTTGCCACAAATTTCCACCTTGTTTGCTCAAGGGCGGAAGGGCAAATCTCCGCACATTCCGTGGGTGGAACGGACATCTCCGCCCATCCCTAATCTTTTGTTACTGCCATTTGGTGCAGTGGGGGTAAGGGGCCTAGTACGTGTAGATGTGAAGTGAGTGGATTAAAACAGGTCAGTTAGTCCTAGCAATAATTTATTCAGGACGGTAAACTGCCTGAGTAAAAACAGGAGGAGTGGCAATGAACTAGATGCCAAGTGTCTAGTTATGTATGCTCTACTTAGTAACGGTTGACATGTTTCGTGCTCTTATGTGTTAGGATGATCAAGGCAATTCATCAGCACCAAATGGGACTATCTACACGACTTAACTGAAAAATCTACATACAATATTGTCAGGTAGGTATGCTGTCTAAGGAGGCCTGCAACGGAGTCCGGCGGCTGAAATGGACACCAAAAGTGTGTCCCACGCTCAGTGAACACTCATCTCTTGACCTACCCTGCCACCAGAACCGTGGGACACACTTTTGGTGTCCATTTCAACCGCCGGACTTTGTTGCAGGCCTCCTTAGACAGCAAATCGTACTAGGTACCTTACCCCCACTGCACCCAACGGCAGGAACAAAAGATCCCCTCCAAAGAGCCCTGTATTGGGTGCCCATCAGGTAATGCAGCGCCGACCTGACAAAAGGCAGGCTCATATGATAAAGCATGACACCTAGCTTGCTAGGTGTGTGAGAGCCCTAGTTCTGAAAAGGGATATTCCCCCTGTTTCCACCTCTGGTGGGATGACCATTCCTTGGTGTTACTCCCACCTTCAACTCGAGGTTCATTCTCTCATATCCTGAGGAACGTCATACCCTCTTTGCTCACTGTATCTGCGGGGCATGTATGCTGGACCTCTTTAAACTTGCCCACTTGTCCCTCTTGTTTGGTACAGGTGTGCAATTCTTAACAGCTCCCTTAATAGCTCTGCAGCCCTCTACCTCTCTGCTAGTCAGTAGGATGCCTGCCCATGGGCTCCTGACCCCTTCTCCACTGGGGCATCCAACAGAATCAAGAGAAGCTTCCACACAGGCCCTGCTATCTCGTAGCACAGTTACTCTTTAAGCTGACCACACTAGTGGATAGGGTTAGCTCTCCTCCTTTGACAACTACCCGCTGGGCCCCATCCAATGACATTATGGTAGCGATTACGGATTTAAAAAAACAATTAGAGGCCATGATGCCCAGATGTTGCTGGCTAAAGAACTTCCTAGGGGAGACTCAGTTAAGGGGACCGGCCTGGTTGGGGAGAAGGCAGTGAGTTGCCCACCCCAGTTCAGATTATCAGACTTATTCCATGGCTGAACTTTTACCCCAACAAAGACACTGCCAAGTTGCTACATCTGGGATTTTCTTCAGGTTTTAGGATCCCCGCACTTTGTGCCTCCCATCCCACACTGCAACAATTTACTGTCAGCCTGCATGCATCATGAGGTGGTATCCAAGAAAATAAGAAAGGAGGGTGCATTGGGCAGGATAACTGGCCCCTTTTCTACCCCCCTTTGGGATCGTTGTGTGTTCCCATTTGGGGGTGGGCCCTAAAAAGGAACTAGGGCATTTCAGATTGAACCACAGCCTCTCCGGTCCAAAGGTTCTTCAGTGACTGAAGCAGTTGATCTGCAGTTATGCTCAGTGCGTTATGCATCAATTGACCAGGCTCTAGCAATACTGTGCGGACTATGCAGGGGGCATTGCTGGTGAAAACAGAAATTGAGTCTGCTTTCTGGCTCCTCCCAGTCCAACCCGATGACTACCACTGTTTGGGATTCCAATTTGGGGGCACTTTATACCAAGATAAGTGTATGCCAATAGGATGTAGTGTGTCCTGCATGTAATTTGAACAGTTCAGCTCCCCGTTAAAAGGGATATTTACAATGGATATTTACCTCACGCACAGGCCACAGTTGTGATTCACTACTTGGATGAGTTTCTGGTCTTGGTGTCGCAGGACTATGGTGTCTGTTCGGGGGCAGAGGATGTATTGATCTCCCTCTTCAAGGAATCAGGGGTTCCCATAGCACCGGAAAAGACTGTATGTCCCTCCATGTGTATTAAATTCCTGGGTATTGGTATTGGCGTTGTGGTTGGTAATGCCCTCTCCCTTTTGAGAAGGTTCAAGCCTTCAGACAGTCTATTGACAGTGTTGTTGTCCAAAAAAGTGACACTCCATAAACTCCAGGTGTTAGTTGGCCAAATGAATGTTGCTCTACGGATCATTTCCATGGCCTGCCCCTTTTCTCGGTCTATTGCTACGTCAATGGCCGGCCTCAGAGAAAAACATCACCATACCCAGCTATCTAGCGAGGGTAAGAAAGACTTGAGGATATGGCACGCCTTCCTACAGCACTTTAACAGCTCTGTTATATGGCTTTCACTCTCTATCTCCAGCTGCGCCCTAGGCCTCTTTAGAGACGCAGCAGGCAACGTTGGTTTTGAAGCCATATTGGGCTCTGAATGGTGTAGGCGAGAATGGCCGATAGCGTGGCAGGACAGTGGCATCACTAGAAATGTCGCCTTTCTTGAGCTGTTCCATGTCATTGTAGCAGTGACTGTTTGGGAGGAGGCACTCAGAGACAGGAGTGTGATCTTCTGGTCAGACAATATGGCGGTAGTAGAGGCTATTAACAGGCTGGGGGCTTCATGCAAATGTGTTTTAAGATTGCTTAAACATCTGGTCCAATTGTCCTTTCATTTCATTTCAAGCTAAGCACGTTCCTGGTATTCTTAGTAATGCTGCTGATGCCATATCTCGCTGCAAGCTGCAGGATTTTTGGGATTTTCACCCGCAAGCAGCAAAGGAGATGACAGAGTTCCCGTCATATCAGTGGAAGATTGTAGTCCTGCCTTATCGCAGTTCAGGCGGACTGTTCCCATTGGGCGCAGGGTCAAGACTGATTTGCATATGGCTGGGTCCAAACTGGAATGGCGAGCAGAAAAAACAAAGGATTTAGGCCCAGATCTCTGTACTGGAGTGAATGTATGACATTGTTCTGCATTCTGTCCATCAATTGTTGTCTTTGCATTTATTGGATTTAGTGGTGGCCTCGCTTGCAAAGTGCACGCGGTTGTCATATGAATTCTTTTTTGCAAATGATAGGTCTTTTTTGCACACACATAATATCCAAGCCATGTTCAACCCATGCGCCAACTGTCTTTTTCTGAGTAGATGAGAGAACAGGGCAAGACAGTATTGTGTGCTCAGGCTCACCTCTCAGCCAAAAGGTTTTCGCCAAATTGAAGAGCACAGCCGACTTGAATAGTTCCGTCCTCATTAAGAAAAGATTGGAGGCGTCCCTTCAATGAGCATTTTCTCTGTATCTTTGTATACTCTGCCTACGGTGTGTACTTCCCCATACCATGCAATACTTTTGCCGCAGCATTCACTGTGGCTTTTTATGGCGCCTTTAGGGTTAGCAAACTGTTACGATCTGCAAGAACTGACTCGGCCGGGGGGTGGTCTTCAGTGTGGATGTGCAGTTAGGTGAGGAGGACCTGATGATCTGGTTGAGAAAGTCTAAAACAGATCAGGAAGTTAGGGGAGCTGTGATCAAGCTCAAGGTGGATTTGGGCCTCCATCTCTGGCCTGTAACTCGAGTGGGATCTTACTTGGCAAAACTTCTGCTTTGTTCATCCACCCGAATGGGGACTGCTTCTCGCGCTACCAGTTTACAGCAGTTCTGACTGCAGCCAGTAGGGTGGTAGGCATCAATCCAGAGGGTTACTCTTAGCACTCCTTTAAAACGGGAACAGCCTCAGTGGCAGACATGTCTTTCGAAGAGGTTAAAAAATTAGGACGCTGGTTGTCTAATTCATACATGCATTACATTCGCCCAACATGATTATTTTCCCTTTCATGCATGCTCACCTGTGTTTTTTCTGTTCTTTTAGTAGGATGCCATCCAGGTCATGTGGGTGGTTGGTCACTCCTTTATCTGTCGGGTGGCCTACAGGTTACAACTGCTCCTTGGACACAATCCCTCAACCCTGCGTGATGTTTCCTTCCGGTGGTGCGGGATTGGCGGCCTCCATATTTCACAGTTACAACAGTTGATCCAGGTAGCCAGTGATTGTGAGGGACTCCAGATCCTGGACATCATTGTAGTACACATTGGAGGTAATGACTTGGTGAGAATTGAAAAACCACCACTGGGTCTGGGCTCCCAACAGCACAGCTTGCCACAAGCTAGTAATGAACAAAAAGAAGTGCACGTGCTGCTACTTAGCTATTTGACCTAGTTCTCGCAAAACATCTGAAATAAAACCCAATGCTTTGTGATCTAAGTTATCGTTTTTTTATTTTTACTTTTGTCAATTATTCAAATTTGACCTATTTGGTAAATTATTTTTTTCAAAATTCGTGTTCTTTAAGACCTTATGTACAGAAAAGAAGAAAACAACATATAGTCACATTCTTATTTGCAAACAACATTATTGATACATTTCAAGATATCTCATTCAAACCATCAATCATACCTCTTACATACCAAAAGCTACATAAAACAGACAGTGAAAAAATATATGAATTATTCTATAGTCTGAATACAAATATTCACAACAAAGCCATAACCATTTCTTATTCTCAACAGAAACCTATTTTTGATTTTCTGTAACTTTTTTCTTATTTCAGGCTTTTTAGAAACAGTCTACGCGTTTCGAACTCATATTAGTTTTGAGTTCTTATCAGGACCATAGTCTGTAATGAAAAAGGGGAAATTCTTGGTTTTAGATTTCTTACTACGAGTGAGCTGCCTCTACCATTACTGCAAGCTTCTTTATCTTACCTCTCGCTCAATATGTAGTGTAGTTTCTATAGTCCCAATAGGCTCTGCGCAAAGGAATAATATATTCAGCAGTGTAGACGTAGGACTGAGGTCGACTAGGTCTCTATTGACTATATTAGACTTAAGGTTTGCCAGCTAGCTCAGAGGTCACTAGAAACTTTCTCGAATAAACGAGGAGGAGTTTAACCTCCCTGGATAGACAAGAAGGGATTAGCTTCCGACAACCATATAACATGACAACTTTGCTCCCTCCGAATAAGAGTAAATCTCTAGAGTTGTGTGAAAACAATAGACAGCTATTTCACTCAGTCAATTGTGCGTTCTTAGAGTGTGCAGAGAAGAGAGAGACGGGCGTTTTCAATAAAAGGTATTATTTATTGAGCAGTCTTCCTTCTCATGCAAGAGAAATGAATTGCCACAATTGCAATACTTAATATAAAGTAAAGTACATATGGTAAAAGGAGTATTATGAAATAATACTGTAAAAGCATTTATATGGTTTCTTAGCCATAAGATACTTTAAAATGGATAAAATATATACATACATATATACATTGACTAACGTGCTCAACTGGTGCTTCTAAAATACGCCTACCCCGGTGTACCTGAACTAAGCCTAATTCATGGGAAGGAGTAAGTAAGTAGCAGTTTAAGTTAAGTTGGTTTTCCCAGGAATCTGTTTCAAGAATTCTCTTTAAGGGTTTAGTCAGCACTGTACCTTGGGAATAGAATGTAGGAGGTCTGGTATCTCTTTCCTCAGGACTTGATATCCCAGCAACCTGCAAGGGTAGGCTGGAAACACCGGAGCTGGATTTTCTCGGCAGGAGAAAAGACAGAGTCTTTCTCAGCGCGTCAAAGAGGAGTGGCAGCATCCGTGGGCTCTCGCATCAGCTGGGCTCTTGGCAAGTAGATAGCTGCTCTGCTCCAAAACCACCACCGTGTGTTTGCTTAAGGCAACGTTGGTATATTTATACCTGAAAGGTGCAGAGTTTGACGTAAGGTTTGGACATAAGACGTCAATAAAGATGTCACTAAGAACTGGCCGTTCTTACAGTGCTCGCAGGAGTTCTATTACAAATCAAAACAAAGCAAATGGGGATTTCCCAGGTTGCTGGAGGTTTGATGTGTCGAAAGAACTCGTTGTGCTTTCTAGGAATCCAAGGAAGTAGCTTTTGCCGTGCCTTGGACTGCAAGGGCTATTTACTTATATATGGATCTGATTCTTATGCCATTATAGGGATATTATTGATTATAGCCGTACAAGGGCATAAAATAGCAATACTGATTCAGGTTCCTAGATAAAAACACAATACCCACTCCACGATCTAATGTCCATCATTACTAAAACTAAGCAATAGTAAACATTTAAAGGTGCATGTGTATTCCAACCCACCCCAAAATACATTTTTGCATTTGAAATGGTGTACGCGAAATACACGAAAGATTATTGGTACTGTACGTTTATCAAGCAGTCTAATCATTCAGTAAAAAAGGATGCATATATATTTAGCTAAACGATTTGCGAAAATTACACATGAAATGTCTTTTAATACAGAAAAGAAGGTCGAGACTTGCTTGTAAGTGTGCTAGAGGCTGAGGTAATATTTTGTCTCTAGAATTACTAAAAATAGAAGCTCTGTTCTTTAAGAATAGTTCTACTTTAAGCAGAGTACATGTGCCAGAAAAAGGGTAAATATTTTGGAATTTTGAAAAAAAATAATTTCGTTTTCAGGGGAGAAAATAGTTCCAAATGTTTTCAGTAGCTTTTGTTTATCAAAGCTGAAGGCCGAATTCAGGGTTCAGGTGAACGCTGTGTGCCGGTTTGCTAAAAAAGTTATTCTTTCTGTTCAGGTGAGAACATCATTTCAGACAGATGTGCATAAAAGCAGTCTACAGCTTCAGGTGAAACTTCGACCAAGTTTGAAAATGCTGCTACTGTGCAGTCGTGAGAATGATTGCTATCATCGATGTCAGAATCAGCAATGCTCACAGAGGGTCGTACCTGGGTGATGTTGCTCTCATCTCGTACTTCACTGCCACCTAATCGTAATGGTGAAGTTTCAACGAATGCCGTCATCAGGATTGGTAACCGCTGGGGACAACACGATGCATGAGCCGTTACAGGACTTAGCAAAGTATCGATATCCATTGGTACTGCTGATTGTAGTGTAAGACAGGTGTCCAACACGCATTCTTCTCCGCATAGCATACATCGAAGCACAGGTAAGATGCAGTTTTGCCATATAGGTCTGACTGAAAGAAACCAGGTCATATTTAGATCTCTTAGCCGGGCTAATCCAAGGACTTTAGTTATGAGGTCCCGATAGCGTATAGCTAGGATCGTTTCTTCCATCGTGGCTGGAGTCTTGTCTGCGATTTGGCTTGCCATATTGGAGCAGAAGAGTCAAAAATAAAATTCCTGCTACGAGTCCCAAAAGTAGTGATAGGCCGCCAAAGACAGAATGGACAAAATTGGGACAGAGGCCCAGAACTGCTTCGAAGGGTGTTAACAGTCCCGAAAAAATTGTCTTAAATACATGTGCGATGCCACTGGTATCTGACATATTTAGAATTTGGCTTAGCATTTCTATGAAATGCACGGGGCAATTAGTTGATAAAAGTGTATGTATCTTTGCTGTTGTCCTTGCAACTTGAAGATCATACGTTTCTTTTGATGACGTTAAAGGCACGGTTGTCTGTAAAAGAACAGACTTCATTCTGCTTAAAGTATCAATTCGTATATAAGAGATATTCAAAGAAGGCCAAATCATTGCCTCTGTATCAGGAGGGCCGTTTGGATACAATACTTGCATACAGCAAGTGACCATGGAACTAACGCTTACGAGATATGCTTTCCCTGGCACCATGCCACAACAGCTGTGGTCCGTTATTAGAAGGTAACTCCCGTTAGAAAGTTGTCTAAAGAATGGCTCTATCTGTGTTGCAGGTGTGTCGTGCTGGTGGCATGAAAGGTTATTTGAAGTCCCCTCACAGGCCCCATCCAAATTAATACCTTGGCACAGAAGTATACCGCTTAGTGATCGTTTACAATTATTACCACTAACAAATACATTCTGGTTCTTGTCACTATAACATGTGTGCGTGTAAGGTAATTTCCATGATGACTTAATGTACCCTTTACCCAACCTTTCATACTGGCCTGCTGGTATATACTTTTCCCCACTGCAAGGATAGCACTAGTACCTGCGTATATATGAGGGTCGAAACGTCGAGTTTGAATACCAACTTCACGCCCGAATGTTTCATTAATTGAACCATGTGGGGTATGCTTTGTTTTGAAAAATTGTTTTGAACTAATGGTCCTGGTTTTTGTACATATTATGTAACGTTGACAACCAAATGATCTATATTGGTTGATTGTACTGTCACTTAAGAATTATCCTTCTCTTCTTCCACTTTATCCTCACATGACCACCAACCACCCCCCCACCTACTTCCTCTCCCAATTCGGGGCACTGTCAAACCACTTATTTATTGTTCGAATATACTGTATATTTAATATACGTTCCCATTGTGATTAAAACAGTGTGGATTGATTTGTTGTTTGGTTGACTTATATTTTTACCTTTTTTGATTATTGTTCCACTGTAACTGGGACCCCTTCCTATAACTACTGGTATATACTCTTGGCAATTTTTAAATTGGAAAGTTGTTATCGGAATTGTGATTATTCCGTGTATTATCCATTCAATGACAGGTCTTTCTGACATTGTCAATGGTAATCTCTCAAGTTTTTCAATGCTCAGAATCGTATAGTCTGCTCTTTTTTGTGCCAAACTGATTTGTTTATCAGTAAGGTTAAAGATAGAGAATAATGACGTTGTGTTTATCAGACGCTATGGCACGTAGCTTGAACGCAGATTTTGCAACGTCCAGCCGAGCTGTACAATAGAACGTAATTGGGACTGACCGTGTTGTAACATTAGCAAGTCCTGATCTATTATATCGATAGCAGATGATACAATACTGTCCAGTGAATATATTCTGGAGGACAGAGTCATTAACCCATTGTCCACAACAGAAAGTGATTTTTCCAAATTAATACGATCAATTTCTCGTATTTTCTCTGCTGTCTCAATTTGAGTTACTTTCCAAGCTTCGTTGTACGCAGCGTATATACTGGCCGCTATGAAACGTTTTTGACGCTGTTTGCGTGGTCCCATTATGAAATCGCGCAAGTCAGCACCTTCTTTAAGTAAAGTCAAGTGTTGCTTAATTTTTGCCAGTGTGGATGTCCGTAGCCATTCAGGGCATAGTTTCCCTACACTGTATGTTGTTACTATCCCTGGATGTTGTCTCTGGGAGTATCTAGGGTCTGGTCTGGTCATTTTGAACCCCTGTATTTTGTTCAGGAATCTATCTTGACAGTTATTTGTGTCTGTTGGCCAGATTAACCATTTTTTCCAATCAGGATGTGTTCTGTTTTGGTGTAAAATTTGGGATACGTCTATCTCAATATCTGTGGTCGTATTATCAGGTATTGGCTTTGGAATAGACGGTTTGTTTAGGTCTTTAATGTTAGCTAGGCCAAGACAAGAAGTATGTTGAATGGTGTCATTCAAGAACATTATTTGTTCTGGGATCATACAGGCTCGAAATAATGCTTCTAAACCTTGGACATGCCATTCTTTTGTACCCCAGATGGTTTTTGTTTCAATGTTGTTTTTCCAGAAATCAAAACCAAATGTAATCATTTTTTCATAAAATGTTTCAGAATAAATCAATTTAGTATTTGTCAACATAGTTTTTATCCCTGTTTTATCTAACAGTTTATAATAAAATGTTTCTGCATCACTTGTGTTAAACCCTGAGAAGTATGGGAATTTCTCATAAAATGTTTTCGAACTGCTTTTAGGTGGAGTTGCACAATGTTCCCATTGATTATACTTAAAAACATTTCTAGGTTGAGCAGATTTATGCAAATAGTGATGTGCAAAGTGGTTATAGCAGTACATTTGTTCATAGTTCTGTGGTAAATAAAATATTACCCTGTCGGAATTTCTATACATTAACAAGGATCATGCATAAAAGGAGAGGCAGAGTCCGTGGTGTCCGATTCATAAGGGCTTTAATTCAGTAACTCGAGTTAAGGGAGAATCGGGTTCCATCTCCACTAAGGATCAGGAAGGATCGTCATCTGAACTTTATTCACAGAGTACATTATTTATACTTTAAACGTACATTACATTGCATAGAGAAGGCGGGGCGCTCCAGGCGGAGCAGGCGAAAGAGAGAGATAAGAGCACATGGGCGTGAAAAGGGCGTGTAAGAAGGTGTACACGTGGGTGTTCCCTTGAGGTGTCATAGGTGTGTCATAGGTGGGTGGATACATGGAGGGGGTCTGCATGGTCAGCAGGAACCTTTACCCTACTTGTGTGCGCTTTTTGGTCATGACGTGGAATTGACGTGTAACTGGGGGAAGCTGGGGGGAGCGGACTTTCGTGCTAGTAGGGAAACCTTGAATGGCAGGACGACCTGTACTTCTGGTATTATCCGATATCTTGAGTTTGGAGGATGTATTATCTGAATTAAAGGTCGCTCGAGCAAAGGTTGCTCATCGCTAAGAGCCAGTGTGTGCATATATTTCGTTGTGCATTGCGTGGGGCCATGGGCCTTCTATGGATGAGAGTTCTGTAAATCACTTGAATAGAGACAGAAAGGCTAGGCCCTATCATCTGCAGACGGGTTATGTTCTTCATTAAGTAGGAATGTGTTTCCGTGGAGCGGAGCAGATAACTGTAAGCAAAATACTGTCTTGGCAGGCCAGGCTGGGGACCTCTCGGCTGAGCAGGAAGTATGCGAGAGGTCAGGGATACATAACTAAACTGCAGCTTTCAGAGTGTCAGGAGGCATGGAGCCTGAATTCGGGTTCTGGCTCGGCTGAGCCACAAAAACGGGTTCATCTCGACTTTTAAACGTGCACCATGCAAATACATTGGCAACATAGGCCTCAGTGCAGAATTAACGTTTCTTTCATGGAGGGCTTGGTTACTGACATGCTAACATTGAATGAAAATGCAGAGGCATTATTATTACAGGCATGAAAGGGGAAATGCATGGTGCCATGGACATACATAGGATACATGTACATATATAGGGTGCATGTAGGGGACACATTGGCCACATAAAATTTCTATTTCCTCATTCCCTCCTTGTCCCCTACTGTGCCCTTTAGGACACATCTATATTCATGATACCATATATCTGATCATACAGCATCATTTGTTCGTCTTTTTTCTGTTGTATACGTGGATGGGGAATACAGGCAGTGGCACACAAGCCGCAAATCGCCGGGCCACATTGCAGACAGAGACAGCAACTGAATATAACAAGCAGTATCATTCCTAGGAACGACAATACTTTCCATCCCCATGCTGATATTACATTCCAGAGCCAACCGGACCAAGTCCATGTGCCTGGGTTTTGGTGTATCTCGTGAGCTATCTTGTGGAGTCTTGTTATTGCTGCATACACGGAAGGCGCGTTATTAGGAATAAACACGCAACAACTGGAGCCGATCACTCTACAAGCCCCGCCCCTATCTGCCAGGATGACGTCAAGAACAAGGCGATTCTGAAGAACAACAAGTCTCATGGCAGATTGCTCCTCTGTCAAGTTCGCCAGAGCAGATGCAGTCTCATTTACTACTGCTTCTAGAGTTCTCGTTAACCTACGTATTAGTTTACTGTTTTGGACGGGACCTATGAAGAAAAAGAATCCTTTATTGAAATCCGTATATTGCTCCAAAGCTGTCTCAGTCTGATCAATCACTGGGGAATCGGTCTCCCTCTTGTTTCTAACATGTACTAGTCGGGAATCTCGATGATAATGGGATGGGGCTAGGAAGACGGGTGGCAGCAGGAACGCTATATAACACGTTCCACCCCAGTCTAAGGGCAGACGTACATAGGCTGTCTGACCGCAAATGAAATAGGAATGGCGGGAAGCTTTGAAAGTAGACTTTCCTTTATCATTGAACTCGACTACAGTATTACAATCACTGTGTCCTAACTGCACTGACCCTTTCTTACTAACGCACAATTCACCTTTTACTGGTAAGACTGATATGAACGGTGGACCTGTATTTTTCTCGGACTGGACATTCAGAATCAAAAAGTTAAAGGAAGCATTTCCTTGCTCGTAGACTTCATTTTCTAGATCGGTCCCTTTCCTCTGGGGAAGACCGTCTTCGTCTGGAAAACATGCTTTATTCATTACTTTATTCAAATCTCCCCAAATCCAATCGCCCTGGGAAACAGTGAACTTTCTGTCTTGTGATGACATTAAAGCAAACCATGCTCCGCACGAACCATTGTGCGAGAACGGGAAAGGGAAAAGGGGCAGAACTCCCTTCGTTTTCTGATAAGGTGGGAGTCGGCCACATACCCAGCAATTTGTTACATTGCTGGTCTGATGAGAATGGTGCAACATTCGAATAAATGTATTGTTGCGCAGTGCTAGTCGATATGACAGTTCATGGGGTGGCAGATCACTGAATGTGTGCTCTACAGTATCATTAGAGGAAGAGTGTATATGTGAGGCAATAGGAGGAAAGAAAACATGTAGTGTCAAGCTGATACATATAGTCGTTATACTTAGAAGAAACATAATAATCAGAGTTACTATACATCTACTGCGTAAAATCTTGCAGTATTTCTCTCTCATCTTGCTCTTTTTGCTATTCTGGTCTACGATCTTATACATGTCAGGAACCTGTCTAACCGATTCACCACCGAGTGGACTTAAACAATTAAACGCTGTCTGACTTACTAGACCGTAACTTAGACCTATACTCCTGTTGCGGATTCTTTTCTAGCAAAGGGGTTTTTGAGTCATTATTGTCGGGGCAGTCCTTAATTTTTATCAGAGTTCCGGTATCTCCATGGAATTTTTTAATATGCTGGGCGTGGATCCAGCCTTTTCGTCCCTCGACCTTGACGGCAGTCCTCGTGGTAAGCAGAACTAACTTCGGTGTTCTCCAGCGGGGCTCAAGAGGGCTTGAACGATCAAAATTCCGGACAAGCACCATATCCCCCGGGACGATGGTGTGTTCTTTGACTTGGGTGTTGTCGGGGAAGGCGGCGGCAACCTGTGAACGATAAGAGAGTAGTGCAGACATCAAGGAAGCCAGGTAATCTGTCAGCATGTTACTGTCAACATCAGTAATTTTCTTTGGCATAGGCGTACCCCACATGTTCGGTGGTCTACCAAAAACCACTTCGTAAGGGGACAGGCCTGTTCTGGAATGAGCAACCATACGCATGTAAAAGAGGGCAACCGGCAAGGCTACCATCCAATCCACGCCTTTTTCTGCACAGACTTTTGCTAATTTCGTCTTAAGCGTCTGGTTGTGACGCTCAACAAGACCAGCTGCCTCTGGGTGTCGTACACAATGAAATTTCCACTGGTATCCTAACAGAAGGGACACTTGTTTCATTAATTCAGAGGAGAATGGCTGACCGTTATCTGAGTACACGACACGGGGCAATCCGTACCGTGGGAAAAACTCTCGTACCAATTGCCTGGCGGTGGTCACAGCAGTATAATCTGGGACTGGGTACGCTTCTGTCCATCTAGATAGTGCACATACAACTACTAGGACATATTTGTATCCTCTACATCTGTCCATCTGGATATAATCCATCTGGAGGACTTCAAAAGGGTGGTCAGGAGGATGAAATCCACCTTATTCCACCGGAATACCTTTGCCTGGATTGAACTGGCAACAGATCATACAGGTGCGTACTTTCTGTTTCGCTGCTGCACGCAGGTGCTTGTTAAACCAAATATTCTGTAAACTGTCTAGCATTGCCTTTTCTCCCAAGTGTGCTGGACTATGTGCTGTGTTTATGATGACTTGTACCATAGAGTCTGGGAGAAACCATGTATCTTTGCCTTTAGTCATCCAACCCTGGTCAGTCTGGACCCCTCCTTGTTCAGTCCATTTCTTTATTTCGTCTGGAGTGGCATGTGTCTGTATATCGAGTACATCTTGTGAGGGATCCCTGACTGTCATGCTGTTTGTCAGTGATTGTACTTCTGTCTTTGTCGTGTCTATTGGTGTCTGGGCTGTAAGTTTAGCTGTTCGGTCTGCCAGGTCGTTACCCTGGGAAATGGTGTCTGTAGCTTTCGTGTGTGCTTTGCATTTCAGGATGGCTATAGCTGTAGGCAAATGTATTGCTTCTAACAGAGCCTGAATAAGGGGACCATGCTGAATTTTGGCCCCATGAGAGGTCAGGAAACCTCTCTCCTTCCATAACACTCCGAAGTCATGAACAACCCCGAAGGCATACTGAGAGTCTGTATATATGTTCACTTTCAGGTTCTTGGCTCGTATGCAGGCTTGTGAATTGGAACACTGAAGAAGGCGTTCTTTAGGTCAATTACAGTAAAGAACGTCACCTCGGAATCAATAGCAGTCAGTAATGAAGAAATGTCTGGGACCACTGGGTACTGAGGAATTATGCATTTGTTCAATTCTCGAAGGTCAATCACTAGTCTGTAGACTGGTGGTGCATTAGGGTCTGTTCGTTTAAGAATAGGGATGACAGGTGAATTACATACATTCGAGTCAGTTTCTACTACCACTCCTTGTGCAATGAGTTCGTCAACAATTTTCAGTAAAGCTATTACGGCATCAGGTGGTAACTTGTATTGTCGGATGCGTGGCAGTACTACTCCTGGTTTGATAGTGACACGGTGTGGCGTAATGTGCATGTAACCTACGTCAGTCGGACCTTGCGCCCATAAATGCTGTGGTATATTCTGGAGTCTGTGGTCAAAATCCTTCAACACATAATGTCCTTTAAAATCACGCAAGAACAATCGTACTCCTTCCGGAGAACAACATATAACTGCTCCTAGTTCTTTCAATGTCTTTATACCAAGCAAATTTTCTGGACATGACTTAGTAAGTAATAAGTCTGTGGTACGGGACAATGGACCGACTCCTAGGGAAACTGGCTTTGGCACTTCATTAACAATAGGCTTTCCTGAAAATCCCAGGGAAACATTCTGTGAGCCTGAGAGGGGTGCCCCTGGAACCTCGTCATGGCTGATGGTAGTTCTGCTCGCCCCTGTGTCAATCAAAAATTTTCTGTCTTTTCCCAATACACGACTATGTACATAGGGACCTTCTTGATCTACAGGAATCTCAATAATACTTTTGCTAATTTCGTCTTAAGCGTCTGGTTGTGACGCTCAACAAGTCCAGCTGCCTCTGGGTGTCGTACACAATGAAATTTCCACTGGTATCCTATCAGAAGGGAAACTTGTTTCATTAATTCAGAGGAGAATGGCTGACCGTTATCTGAGTACATGACACGGGGCAATCCGTACCGTGGGAAAAACTCTCGTACCAATTGCCTGGCGGTGGTCACAGCAGTATAATCTGGGACTGGGTACGCTTCTGTCCATCTAGATAGTGCACATACAACTACTAGGACATATTTGTATCCTCTACATCTGTCCATCTGGATATAATCCATCTGGAGGACTTCAAAAGGGTGGTCAGGAGGATGAAATCCACCTTGTTCCACCGGAATACCTTTGCCTGGATTGAACTGGCAACAGATCATACAGGTGCGTACTTTCTGTTTCGCTGCTGCACGCAGGTGCTTGTTAAACTAAATATTCTGTAAACTGTCTAGCATTGCCTTTTCTCCCAAGTGTGCTGGACTATGTGCTGTGTTTATGATGACTTGTACCATAGAGTCTGGGAGAAACCATGTATCTTTGCCTTTAGTCATCCAACCCTGGTCAGTCTGGACCCCTCCTTTTTCAGTCCATTTCTTTATTTCGTCTGGAGTAGCATGTGTCTGTATATCGAGTACATCTTGTGAGGGATCCCTGACTGTCATGCTGTTTGTCAGTGATTGTACTTCTGTCTTTGTCGTGTCTATTGGTGTCTGGGCTGTACGTTTAGCTGTTCGGTCTGCCAGGTCGTTATCCTGGGAAATGGTGTCTGTAGCTTTCGTGTGTGCTTTGCATTTCAGGATGGCTATAGCTGTAGGCAAATGTATTGCTTCTAACAGAGCCTGAATAAGGGGACCATGCTGAATTTTGGCCCCATGAGAGGTCAGGAAACCTCTCTCCTTCCATAACACTCCGAAGTCATGAACAACCCCGAAGGCATACTGAGAGTCTGTATATATGTTCACTTTCAGGTTCTTGGCTCGTATGCAGGCTTCTGTCAGAGCGATGAGCTCTGCTGCTTGTGCTGACAGTGTGTCTATTCTTTGTGTCTCTATAACTTCAGTATCAGTGGTCACGGCATATGCGGCCACTAACTCTCCTGTGCTTGTTCTCATGCATGAACCATCTACATAAAGTGTCAGGTCAGGGTCTGGCAGTGCAATGTCTGTCAGGTCTTGTCTTGGTTTCGTCACTGTATTAATTACTTCCACACAGTCATGTGGTGCAGTGTCCACTGTACTTGAGGGCAAGAGTGTAGCAGGGTTAAGAATGTTGCATCGTCTGATCTCTATGTGTGGCTGAAATAACGTCAGTTCATATCCTGTCAGTCTCGCTACAGTCAGATGTTGTGTCTGTGTCCTGTTCAAGAGAACTTCCACTGCATGTGGGACTTGTACTGTCAGGGGGTGTCCTAACACTATGGAATCACTCTGTCTTATTGCTAGGGCTGTTGCTGCAACTGACTTCAGGCGCGCAGGCAGAGCCTGGGCCACTGGATCTTATGTACTAGAAAAATAAGCACAAGGCTTGTGTTTTCCTGCTTGATCTTGTGTAAGGACAGATAATGCTGTTCCATCTCGTTCAGTGACAAAAAGCGTAAAAAGTTTGCTGTAACAAGGAGTCGCTAAAACTGGTGCTTGACATAAGGCTTTTTTCAATTGTTCAAATGCCAGGGTATGTTCCTGTGTCCAAGGGAGGACAGTCGAAGACGCTGCCTCCTGTGTTGTCAACTGTATGAGTGGTTTGGCTAGATAGGCATACTGGGGAATCCATTGTCTGCAGTAAGAAGTGAGGCCAATGAAGGCCCGTACTTCCTTTTGTGTCTTGGGCTGTGAAAGGTTAGCAATTAACTGTATACGTTCCTGTGTCAGCTGTCTACCCCTCTTGGACAGCAAGTGTCCAAGGTACACCACTTGCTGTGCACAGAATTGCAACTTTGAAGGGGACACTTTGTGTCCCTTATCTGCCAGAAAGTGTAAAACTGTCAGTGATGCATGTTCGCAGTCTGGTTCTGTTCGCACTGTGATCAGGATATCGTCTACATATTGGAGCAGTGAAGTGTTGGCAGGCATGAGAATACTGTCCAATTGTCTCTTTAATGCTTGGCTGTAAATACTAGGACTTTCTGTAAAACCTTGAGGAGCTCTCGTAAATTTAAAGCTGCGTCCATTTAAACTGAATCCGAAGAGGTATTGGCTCTCTGGATGAATTGGAACATTGAAGAAGGCGTTTTTTAGGTCAATTACAGTAAAGAACGTCGCCTCGGAATCAATAGCAGTCAGTAATGAAGAAATGTCTGGGACCACTGGGTACTGAGGAATTATGCATTTGTTCAATTCTCGAAGGTCAATCACTAGTCTGTAGACTGGTGGTGCATTAGGGTCTGTTCGTTTAAGAATAGGGATGACAGGTGAATTACATACATTCGAGTCAGTTTCTACTACCACTCCTTGTGCAATGAGTTCGTCAACAATTTTCAGTAAAGCTATTACGGCATCAGGTGGTAACTTGTATTGTCGGATGCGTGGCAGTACTACTCCTGGTTTGATAGTGACACGGTGTGGCGTAATGTGCATGTAACCTACGTCAGTCGGACCTTGCGCCCATAAATGCTGTGGTATATTCTGGAGTCTGTGGTCAAAATCCTTCAACACATAATGTCCTTTAAAATCACGCAAGAACAATCGTACTCCTTCCGGAGAACAACATATAACTGCTCCTAGTTCTTTCAATGTCTTTATACCAAGCAAATTTTCTGGACATGACTTAGTAGGTAATAAGTCTGTGGTACGGGACAATGGACCGACTCCTAGGGAAACTGGCTTTGACACTTCATTAACAATAGGCTTTCCTGAAAATCCCAGGGAAACATTCTGTGAGCCTGAGAGGGGTGCCCCTGGAACCTTGTCATGGCTGATGGTAGTTCTGCTCGCCCCTGTGTCAATCAAAAATTTTCTGTCTTTTCCCAATACACGACTATGTACATAGGGACCTTCTTGATCTACAGGAATCTCAATAAGGGGCAAGCCAACCTCCCTCTCTAGGCTGTTTCATGAGAACTGTTGGAATTCTGGATAGTCCGATTGTGTGTACTGGTACATTTGTTGTGTGGCTTGTTGTGTGGCAGCTGCTGGTGGGGGTGGGAAATTCGCGACTGTCTGTTGCGTGTTCTGTGGAATGTTATTCTGTCTAGGAGGATGCAGTCGTTATTTTGTCTTGCCTGTAGCTATATTGTGTTTCAGGACAGCACATTCATTCACATAGTGACCTGGTTGCTTGCAGTAATTACAGTTCCCTTTAACAGGTGTCGTGCCCTTTTTATTCGCATTAGCTGGTACCGATTGTGCAACCAGCACTTTCATTTTCGTATCTTTCATACGTCTCTTTTCATGATCCTGTTCTTCTCTAATTCTGTTCTGGTGATATTGTAACATTTGCAACATTTGGGAAGGGCTATTTGCTTGCCAGGTACTCTCAACCTTCAGTACTCTATTCTTGATCGGGGGTAAGGAATTCTCTACTAATTTGCTCACAAAAAGATGTGGATATGATTCACTACTTGGCTTAAGGCCACTATTAACAGAAAAACATTTCTCGAATCTGGAATAAAAATCACTGGTGTCCTCGTCTTGTTTCTGTTTACAGGCTGAAATAGCATCCCAATCTTCCTTTTTAGTAATCAATAATCTCGGCAGGACCTGTATCAGGAGTTCAGGTAGGACTTTAGCTTTGTCCCCTAGACCAACACCAGGGTGCCTGTCTTTATCCTCGGCTTCCAATTCTGCCCAACTTAACTTTTTCTCCCCCACCTCCCAGTCTTTCTCTTTAAGTTTTTCATAAATACCAGCAGGCAACAGTACTTTCAATAATTTTATAATGTCAGCGTACGTGCAATCCCCTATGCGGAGAATGTCTTTTAATTCACGGTGGAACCCCCCGGGGTCTTTATCATGGCAGGGCAACATCTTTTTCATTTCCAGTATTTCTAGTTTCGTCAAGGGTGTGTAAACGTATACTCGCTGAAGGTCACCCGCTGCATTTTTGACGGGGTGTACTTCTCGTAGAGGGTTCTGTCTGTCTATGTGTATGCTCTTTCTGTCGTGGTGTGAGGCAGGAATCATGCACATGGTTAGAAAAGTCAAGTACTTATGTCGTTGGTCCAGAATGACATTAATTAATTCAGTACCTAGGTCTATCCATCTATCTAGAAGTATATCATCCAGTTTTTTATACAAGGGACCGGGATCAGAATATTGACTTTCGTACAACGTTATCAAATGTTGAACCATGTAAATACCAGCCAAGCGCTGTTCGTTCGGTGGAAGGCTCAAAAAGGTCTGGGCCACTACATCACTATTATATATATTAGAATTAGACACCCATTGAACTGCTGACCGGGCTAGTTCCTGTTCGTGTGAGGTGTGTGGTCTATCGCACTCTACCCGTCTTTTCAGTGCCTTTTCAGTAGCTTGGAATAGATTTTCGAGGGAATATCTTTCTTCTATGGGAGGTCCCTGTTTGCGGTAGTCGAGGCACTTGGGCCTGTCAAACTGCCGTGCTTTGCCTACATAATTTATTTTATTCACTTCCTCAGTTTCGGGCTCTCCATCTTCTGACTCATCTTTCCCGTCAGACTCTTTCCTGTGTAACTTTAAGATCTCTTTTCGTATTTTCCTGTACATGCATTCTGTCTGTCCCTGTTTATCATGCCGACCAGTAGCTATGTTGTCACTCCAATCAGTCAGACCTCTATTTACTCCTTTGTCTGGTTGGTCTTGTTCCCTGATCAGACAGTTAATCAAAAAACGTAAAATCATGCATTTAACCTCCACTTTTCTTTGTTTCATGGCCTCTTCTATACTCTCGGGTCCCTCCCCCGTTCTAATGAATTCATATATTTTATCTAAATTTTCCTTCATACCTGGTAGTGTGATCAAATAGTCTACAGCGTGTCTTAATCTTAGGGAGTACACGAGCATCGCACCCTCACCTGGTGCTGGATCGTATATACAACGTGAAATAGTTACATTTTGCTTAAAGGGTGATGCTGTCATTTGTGGCATTCGTTGTGGCCCTAACCCCAGCAGTGCTCGTGTTGCTGGCGGCGTTCGTGGCGTTCCTGGTGGCCCCCCTCCCACTGCCCCTTGTCCTACGTCATCTTTCACGGTCTGGGGAAGCCGCATTTGTAGAAGCAGATCCTGTGATGGGGGCGGAGGGAAGGGAGAATTGTTGACAGGAGGTGGGAATTCTGCGTTTACATAGTCCGGAGCGGGCTCTTCTAGATAGGAGGCAAAAAAAGCCTCAGCTTCTGTCTGCTTTTGTCTACGTACTCTAAAGGGTACTAGTGGTGGTGGCAACTTACTGGGTACCTCTGAGGGGGTCGCTTTAGCTAGTTCTTCTGTGTGGACGGAATAAATACCTGCAATGAGGGCATTTCTTTCTCTATCTGCTTGTTCTGCCTTGACCCGTTCCCCCTCTTCCTGTAGTTCTTTTTCTCTGGCTTTTTCCGCTGCTTGCTTACTTCTCTCTGCTTTATGGAATTCTTTCTCTGCTCTTCTATGCGCTTCTTTACGCCATAACTCAATGGCATCTTTCTGGGACGGTCTAACTTTCTTTTTCCATAGCGCTTCCTCTACTTTCATAATGCATTCAGCATCCCATGTTCCTGAGGCAGGCCATCTATACTTATCTTCTAGATCCTTCATGTAATCTACCCATAAGTCTAGAAACAGTATGGCATCTAGCCCGTGTTTCTGATACATAAAATGACCAGGTGTGTCTCTAGGCGGGACGGGAACTGACTCTTCGAGTATCCCTTTCCTGGTCCCTATCTGACGTAATTTCGAAAACAATGGCATGTTGGAACTGACCTAACGAAAACACAATATACACAGAAAATAGACTGAAAACAACCATTCACACTACAACACTAAAACATTAAAAACAGATACATCCTGACTAGTACATGGGGAAAAACATGAACCTGAAAAAAACTGTTAACTTTATGTACTGCAACACAGTACAACCATACCGGTCTCATAAAGAGACACGTCTTTACCGTGCCTGTGTACCCAGACACGTCTTTACCGGGCTCAAATAAATGAACCCGTCTTTATGCGTTCCCAATAACGGTACTCACCGGGAAGCAGAACTTGAAGGCCTCGGAAACTCGATACTCGATACTGCGTGACTGTGGTGCTGCGCATGCGCCTCGGAACAGGTGGGCCTCGGGATACCTTGGACCTTGCTCTCTCACGGCTTGGGCTCTGGTTGGGATGGTCCGCAATCCTCACCGCCTCGTGTGGATGCCTGGTCGCAGTCTCCGTCTCCTCCGTGGGCCTGAGGGAGTAGGCAGGAAATCCCGCTGTCGTGTACACTTGAAGTCCGTCACGGCTACAGAAGGGGGCAAGGGCTGGACCTACATCACCGGCGCGTGGGGAAAGGGACTTGTCCCTATTCGGGCGCCAGGTTATGTGATAAATAAAATATTACCCTGTCGGAATTTCTATACATTAACAAGGATCATGCATAAAAGGAGAGGCAGAGTCCGTGGTGTCCGATTCATAAGGGCTTTAATTCAGTAACTCGAGTTAAGGGAGAATCGGGTTCCATCTCCACTAAGGATCAGGAAGGATCGTCATCTGAACTTTATTCACAGAGTACATTATTTATACTTTAAACGTACATTACATTGCATAGAGAAGGCGGGGCGCTCCAGGCGGAGCAGGCGAAAGAGAGAGATAAGAGCACATGGGCGTGAAAAGGGCGTGTAAGAAGGCGTACACGTGGGTGTTCCCTTGAGGTGTCATAGGTGTGTCATAGGTGGGTGGATACATGGAGGGGGTCTGCATGGTCAGCAGGAACCTTTACCCTACTTGTGTGCGCTTTTTGGTCATGACGTGGAATTGACGTGTAACTGGGAGAAACTGGGGGGAGCTGACTTTCGTGCTAGTAGGGAAACCTTGAATGTCAGGACGACCTGTACTTCTGGTATTATCCGATATCTTGAGTTTGGAGGATGTATTATCTGAATTAAAGGTCGCTCGAGCAAAGGTTGCTCATCGCTAAGAGCCAGTGTGTGCATATATTTCGTCGTGCATTGCGTGGGGCCATGGGCCTTCTATGGATGCGAGTTCTGTAAATCACTTGAATAGAGACAGAAAGGCTAGGCCCTATCATCTGCAGACGGGTTATGTTCTTCATTAAGTAGGAATGTGTTTCCGTGGAGCGGAGCAGATAACTGTAAGCAAAATACTGTCTTGGCAGGCCAGGCTGGGCACCTCTCGGCTGAGCAGGAAGTATGCGAGAGGTCAGGGATACATAACTAAACTGCAGCTTTCAGAGTGTCAGGAGGCATGGAGCCTGAATTCGGGTTCTGGCTCGGCTGAGCCACAAAAACGGGTTCATCTCGACTTTTAAACGTGCACCATGCAAATACATTGGCAACATAGGCCTCAGTGCAGAATTAACGTTTCTTTCATGGAGGGCTTGGTTATTGACATGCTAACATTGAACGAAAATGCAGAGGCATTATTATTACAGGCATGAAAGGGGAAATGCATGGTGCCATGGACATACATAGGATACATGTACATATATAGGGTGCATGTAGGGGACACATTGGCCACATAAAATTTCTATTTCCTCAGTTCGATGAACCCTGTAAATAATCATGTTCTGTAAATTTTGCTGACATTACTAAAGCTGACATCATATTATTTATGCTTTCAAAGTCCCAATCATCAGAGAATGTACTTGGTTTTACAAAGTCACTTAATGAAACTTTGAATTGATGTGGATATTTCAAGAGTTCAACCGGGCCATAGATTTCGTAATCCGTTTTGTCCCAAACTACCCCACTAGGTATTGGAATGGCTGTGACATTCACTGATGATTGTTCTCTTTTCTCGATGTGAGATGACTTGTGTGGCTTTAGGACCAAGTTGATGTTCTGACTTGCTGTGTCCATTGTACTGTATTTTCCCTCAATAAATTTTCCCAAACAAAGTACCATGATGAGCCAAAACAGGAGGAAAAGTACACCTAACACAATCCAAAATTCAATCCATGGAGAAATCAGATAGGTTTCTTTGAGTTGATTACAGAGTTCTGTTGCTTTGTCTTTAAAAGTGTTTGTTGCTGGCGTTTCTTCAGGTTCACTTGGATCTTTAGAAAAGTTATCGAAATTGATGAAGTAGCCTGATGCAGTTCTGTCAATTGTTGGAATTGCTTTTTCAATTTTTCTTTCATTAGCATAGTCTGAGGCTACATCATTGTAGACTGGTGTTTCTTGACGAACTGTTTCAATTTGGGTTTCAAGAGGCACAAGTTCCATGGCATTGTTGTATAGTCCTTTTTTATTCAATGCAGGTTTGTCAAATGTGATTAGTCTCTCAGTCTGAACCTCTTGGATTGTAGCAAGTTTTGGAGTTCTGCTAATTCTTGGGAGTCTACTGGGCCTACTACTTATTATTGGCCACATGATTGTGGTTTTACCAGGTCGATGGATACAACTCGGTTCTCCTTTTTACCAGCAAGGGGCGGTAGTACAACTGATCTCGTTCCGCTGACAGCTAAGACCGGTACTGCTTTTCTGTAAGAAGGCCCAAATTCCTTCTTCACCGCAATCTTCTCTCTGACCAGATCCCCAATCTTTGGAATCCAGACAGGCCTTGCTGAGACAGGTGGTTTATCTTCAGTGGCTGTTGGCTGCTGTTTTAACTTTATGTTGCTCAGGGCTTTTCTTGTTTCATTTAAGTCCTGTAAAACAGCCAAACGATCTTTGATGTCAAAGCATTTTTCTTATCTTCTACCACTGAAGTCTGACTATCTAAATCCTGAATATACATTCTAGTTCCAAACAATAGTTCGTACGGGCTGAAACCTTTTAGAGAATTTCTTGGCAGATTGTTAAGACTACGTTGGACACTTGTTAAATGTTGGACCCATCCATCACCGGAACCTAATACCTTTGCCGTTATAGATTGCTTTATGTCTCGGTTTTTTCTTTCCACAATCCCATTTCCCTCAGGATGGAAGGGACAAGAGTACCACAATGCAATGCCCATGCTGTTCATGGCCTCCTTATAAGCTCGAGAGCTAAAAGCAGGACCCTGGTCAGAATGTAGCATGCCAATTGCATATGTGCCGATAAAGACTCGCAAATCTTTTATAACAGTTCTGGCGTCAGCCGAGCGCTGGGGCCTGTATTTTTAAGTGAATCTAGTCTTAAAAGGAAATTAATGCGACTCTGGAATTTACGTATAGATAGCCTTATGCTAACTACAGAAATGTCCATGGCAATACTCCGGTTGGTTCGCTACTGCGATCTCTGTTGCAGTTTTGACATCTCTTTGCAAATTTATAATGTTGCAGGCTCATCCCCGGCCACCAGTATTCTGATTGTAATTCTGTCAGAGATTCCTTGATCTGTTTGTGCCTCGGCCCCAATCCCATGGGTGCATCCGCTATTAAGAAGACTCTCCTGTTCGTGTTTGGAATTACTCTATCCCCCACTCCAGGGATTCGAGCAAAAGGAACGGAGTTTGCATCAATTATGTATGTATAATTGAGTGGATAGTTCACGGGTAGTGCTGCACAGTCACCTTTTGAAGACGTTTTTACCGCCAGCATGGTGCTTTATTAGCCAATGAATTCCCTGCAACGTGAACACCATCACGTTGATGACTCAGTGTGTGTATCACGTGAGTCTTCTGTAGTTCTCTTTGTAAAAGAACTACCTGTTCCCAAAGCTTCTTATGCTTTATTGTGACACCTGTGTCATCTTTGTAATTGTTTTGAACCCTATTCTGCAAGTCATTATTGTAAGATTTGACGCAAAAATGCGAATCGCACACTATTAGTGTCAGGAATTCATGATCGGCATTTTCAAGCGCCATCTTTAAAGATCTGATTTCAGCTCGCTGAGCCGAAAAGTTTCTCAGTGATTCCGTTTGTTATTTTTGGTCTGAATTTACCACAGCGCCAGCGACCTTTAACAATCGCGCATGCTGCATTGTAGGATTTATTATCCACATCGTAATGTTGTACAAGTCCATATAGATTATACAAGAGTACTGTTGGAGAGGCAGAATTTCGATTGGCAGAGGATATTCTTCTTCATATTTCAAATCATTCAGTTTTTTCATGTTCGGGTCAAATAGTATGTCACGTCTTCTGCAGCAAGAGAATTTTCCCACTGTATCCATTTTGGATCTAGTGCCAACGGTTTTAGAATGGATTAACTGGGCTGAATAACGCCTCAAAGGCTGATTCTGCTGTAAAAACAGTTATTCCTTTGCCTTGGGCTCTTTCTTTTGCTACAGCAATCTGAACCGCATTTACAGTATTTTCTGTAAGACTGAATGTTTTTTCAGCTTGTGTGTACAAATGTGATTTGTAAGCTTTGTAAGCTATTGGTACAGTTTCTCCCTCATTAGAGGTCAGGTACGTGAATCCGCATCTTCCTGGGATGACTCGGATTACAAGGTTGCGTGTATAGTTGTGAGTTTCTAATTTTGTTTTAGCTAACATGTCTGTTTGCAATAATCTCAAAATTTCTGTGTGTTTCTGAGTCCAATTGATTGGTTTGAAATCAGGTTTTATTAATTCATAGAGAGGTTTAACCCTCTCTGCATAATTTAGATTGTAAGTTCTTCGGAATTTCAGGAAACCTAGTATTGATTGTAAGTTCTTCAGCGTTTTTGGTGCTTGGATTACAGCGCACTTCTCTAAGAAGTTGTCTGCTAGGCTTTTGCCTTCACTTGATAATTCATATCCTAAAAACAGTTAGATGGGCAATTCGTGACTTTTTAAAGTTGAATTTGTAACCCTCTGCTGGGAACCCAAGTATTATGGTGTTCACTCTTTTCAAGTGAGTATCCAGGTCATCATCTGTGAGATAGATGTCATCGACATAAGATAATGCCTCATCATCATATATTTGTAGTAACTTTGTTACTCTTGCTGAGAATATTCCTGGGCTATTCTTGAATCCCTGTGGGAGTCGACAGAAATTTTCTGTGACCCCATTATTGAGAAAGCGGTTAAATACCTGCTTTCTGGTGTGATATTTTGACAAAAGAATCCATTAGAAATGTCTAATGTTGTTTTGTATTTTTTGCGAATGATGTTATTCATTAGTGCCACACTGTGCGAATTTTGTACCGCAAATGTCTTGCAACATGAGTTAAGGTGTCTGTAGTCCAAGACTAGACAATATGAATTGTCTGGTTTGGAGACAGGAAACAAAGGATTGTTCATTTGAGAGGTGCATGTTTCAATCACCCCTTGGTATTCAAGTTGATCTAAGATCTCCCTGACTTGTTTTTTAGCTTCTTGCTTAATTGGGTACTGTCTTTGTGCAGTTGGTTGACATTTTAACTGGATTTTGTGAGGAGTGGTGTCCTCATCCCATCCTACATGATTTTTATATAATGCAGGTGCTTGAGCCACTGCCCATTTTCTTGCATATATGTATTTTCTATGTATTGGAATATGATTTGAGAAGGCATCATAATCATTTCTTTGCCATGAGGGCACTCCCTGACAAACTCTGGTGGCCAGTCTTTCTCAGCTAATAGGATGTCATAACCTTTTGAGAGGTTATCCCAAAGCAGACCCCTTACCTTCCTAGTCTTATCTCCCTCTATAAGCAATGTTATTTCGTACATTTTATGAGGTTCGCTAACTCTGGTATCTGCAGTTTCCACCTGAATGTATTCATTCGTGTCCACTGTCTCCAGATGATTCATCAGGATCTTGCGAGCTATCGTCACTTCTGCTGCGCTGTCTAGCATTGTCTGTGCCCACTCTTGTTTTTCAGCTGTGTCCTCAGTATCCTCGGCATGTTTGATTATTTTAATACTTGCTACCTTTTTTCTTGGAAATTGTAATTTTTTACTTTGAGCAGGTTCCTTATCTTTGGACTTGACGTGCTCTTCCCTGTGTTCTGACCGTATTCTTCTTTCCGATTTCTGCGAGGAAGTCTGAAAAGATCGAGGGGGACGTGTATCAATATCTTGATATCAATCAGGCTTTTTCAAATTATCCCTATTTCTAAGGTTGTATCTTTTATCAGAGGGCTCCCTTTGGGGAGACTTGTGTTCTCGGTTCGGAGTTCTTTCCCTCCGCCGAGGAGACCTTCCTCTGGACTGGAATCTTTTTTCTTCGGGAGTGGATTGTTTATTTCCATCCCAGCTCTTTTTTGGAGTGTTTAGAATATTTTTAATAAATATCTTTTCAGGATTTTCAAGTAGTTGGGGTTTTACCGGTTTCCCACCCAAACTATCTCTACCTAGTTCTTCATAGGATTTTTCTATGATTCTGGCAAGTTCAATTGGTTGGTCTGCTATATCTGTTTCTTTCAATTTTTGGCATATCGCCACAGATGCTGCTTCTCCTTTTATGTTGGCTAATAATATAGCTGAGACCTGCTTGAAGTCTTTCAGTAATTTCATACCCAGAGTTAAAGCAGGTTCTGAACCGTATTCATTTTGAATCTGTCTTAGTACATCTGGTATTACCGCCAGAGACGGAACACCATGTGTTTTGTGATAATGGAAGCAAAGACTGTGCCCCAAGTGTCACAATCCTCCACATGTGGTGCGACCTCCATTGGAAGGCAGATAGTCAGAATTCTGTGTTTCTCACTAGGGGTAGTATTCGGGAATACTGCCTCTATTTGAGTTATCTTTTGTGCTAGCCAGAATGGAATTTGTTCCCGTTTTGCAGGTGTTTTACCAAGACATGATTGTATGTTCTGTGGTGTAATTTTGTTTGTGTTTCCCTGATGAGGGGTCAGCTGTGGAATGTTAATAGCTGGTTGGACTGTTGCAGTCCGCATTACATATTGGACTAACTGTCTATGAATTTTAATTAGTACTTTTAGCTGGGCTAAAAGTTCCCGGTCTGACATTTTTTCGATATCTGGATGTGGTGTGTAGCTGGCTAGAACAGGCCACGTTGCTCCTGGTCTACCTAGTGGACCGAGCCTGGTGATGTGATCATTATGTTTTAGGGCGCCTTTAAACCAGAGCAGATGCTCTTGGTAATTTAGTGGGATTTCAACATCCTCGAAAGGAGTGTATTCATCCGGAGGTTCCTCTATTTTGTAATAGTGGAATTCGTGAGTTACAGCGTTTGCTGCTGGAAAGTTTATCCATGAATAGAATACCTCTGTCTGCCGATATTCGTGGGCCTCTATCACGAATATGACTGTACCACCTCGTGATGTCAGCCATTTTCTATAAGTTTTAGAGTTATAGTTCTTCTTAGATTGACCGGAATGAGTATTGCATTCGGTTCTGCCTTTAGGAGACTTGTGTCCTCCTCTAGGAGTTGAGCTGCTAGTTTTACTCGCTCCCTGTCGTCATCACTTTCTGTAATTTTACAGACTGAAAGTTTTTCTGTTGCAGAATTACTTTCAAGGAGACAAAGATTAGGTGCACAATATTTTGGAACACTGTATCCTTCAATGTTGACTAAACCAAAACTCTACATAGAAATCTCTTCCTACTAAGTTCCGGCGGATTTTAGCCTTTCACCCACTCCAGACGTCTATTGGAGTATTTACGGGAAAAAGGGTCTGTGTGTAAAAGCACGACTGAGTTACTCTAACGTCTTGCGTTAGTTTTATCACCTTACCAAACGTTGGGCGCCATGTAGTGTAGTTCCTTTATTCCCAATAGGCTCTGCGCATTGGAATAATATATTCAGCAGTGTAGACGTAGGACTGAGGTCCACTAGGTCTCTACTGACTATATTAGACTTAAGGTTTGCCATCTAGCTCAGAGGTCACTAGAAACTTTCACGAATAAACGAGGAGGAGTTTAACCTCCCTGGATAGACAAGAAGGGATTAGTGTCCGACGACCATATAACATGACAACTTGCTCCCTCAGAATAAGAGTAAATCTCTAGAGTCGTGTGAAAACAATAGACAGCTATTTCACTCAGTCAATTGTGCGTTCTTAGTTTCACCAGAGTGCAGAGAAGAGAGAGACGGGCGTTTTCAATAAAAGTTAATATTTATTGAGCACTCTTCCTTCTCATGCAAGAGAAATGAATTGCCACAATTGCAATACTTAATATAAAGTAAAGTACATACAGTAAAAGGAGTATTATGAAATAATACTGTAAAAGCATTTATAGGGTTTCTTAGCCATAAGATACTTTAAAATGGATAAAATATATACATACATATATATATTGACTAACGTGCTCAACTGGTGCTTCTAAAATACGCCTACCCCGGTGTACCTGACCTAAGCCTAATACCTGGGAAGGAGTAAGTAAGTAGCAGTTTAAGTTAAGTTGGTTTTGCCAAGAATCTGATTCAAGAATTCTCTTTAAGGGTTTAGTCAGCACTGTACCTTGGGAATAGAATGTAGGAGGTCTGGTATCTCTTTCCTCAGGACTTGATATCCCAGCAACCCGCAAGGGTAGGCTGGAAACGCCAGAGCTGGATTTTCTTGGCAGGAGAAAAGACAGCGTCTTTCTCAGCGCGTCAAAGAGGAGGGGCAGCGTCCGTGGGCTCTCGCATCAGCTGGGCTCTCGGCAAGTAGATAGCGGCTCTGCTCCAAAACCACCACCGTGTGTTCGCTTAAGGCAACGTTGGTATATTTATACCTGAAAGGTGCCGAGTTTGACGTAAGGTTTGAACATAATACGTTAATAAAGATGTCACTAAGAACTGGCCGTTCTTACGGTGCTCGCAGGAGTTCTATTACAAATCAAAACAAAGCAAATGGGGATTTTCCAGGTTGCTGGAGGTTTGGTGTGTCAAAAGAACTCGTTGTGCTTTCTAGGAATCCAAGAAAGTAGCTTTTGCCGTGCCTTGGACTGCAAGGGTTATTTACTTAAATATGGATCTGATTCTTACGCCATTATAGGGATATTATTGATTATAGCCGTACAAGGGCATAAATTAGCAATATTGATTCAGGTTCCTAGATAAAAACACAATAAATAGAAACCAGAGGAAGGTGGATTATCCCCGTCAACAGCACATATCTGATGTGAAAAAGACTGTGGTCACAACCCAATTTCTATTTGATACATACAATATACTAACAATCAGCTTTGGCACATCTCACTTACTTTTTTGTTTAAGTCGGTATCCAAAGTTTGTTAATGTAGATTGCCTGGCTCTCACGTTTCTGGTGAAAAAGAGTGGAACTGATAAATACCCTTTTAGTGCCTAAGGATTTTGTATTGTTTAGAAGAGCAAGGTCAAGGTTCTTACCTTGCATGGGAGCTCGGGGGGCTTGGAATTCGAGTCGTGTGCCTCCGCCTGGGAACCTGAAAGGAATTAGGTTGGGCTCCGTTAACTAATGTACGAGTTTGGATTCGTACGAGTATCGACCTAACGTGTTTTAATGCCGTTGGCATGGCGTGCCCTTATCTTCGCCAAGCGGGACACGGTGCCGTGCAGATCGATCTTCTTTGTTTTTGTGCAAACCGGCGTCTGTCGCGTTCGCTTCCGGGTCCGCAAAGGATCATGGAACATGTGGTTTGTTTGGTGTTCTTTCACTTTTATGCATAGTCTTGCGCCGTCAATGATCGGTTACTGAAAAGTGATGAAATGGTAAACCGGTTGTACCTACTAGGAGTCGTGTACATACTCATTAGCAGTAGGGGTGTGTGCAACAAGAGCACAGATTGTCGCAGTAATTTATCATCATTAGTTCTTTGAAGGAGGCACTACTACACTATGTTTTAATGATAATATTGTGATGATAGGCTTGCCAATAGCCTACTTAGCAAGTTGGGGTTAATACTTTTCTGAGTTGGTGAATATGAATTGTAGGGCACTTTGGGAATTGTAGTTTCAACGAGTGAGTGGACCTTAACAGATTTGTTGCAAAACCTATGTCCACATTGTGAGTGTGAAATGTTGTTAAATGGTCTTCGCAACCTGATGAATTGTGCGATCATTTGGTCATTTAGTCCTTTCTGGATTTCAGTGGCTGTCGGTCCGGTTCCATTATGATCTATTTCAGTATCCTAATAGGGAGTCTTCGCCTGTTGTGGATTTGAGACCGAATGTTTATAGTTTGAACATTTCTGATATCTCATTTAATCCTAGTATTGGCATGTTAAATTTGACTATTAGCATTGCTTCCCTTTTTGTCAGTTTTGCCTCCAGATCTCCGCCTCTTGAGTCAATTTCCACTTTTGCAATTACGGTCCAAACTAGATCAGCGTCTTTGTGTTGTTTCTCTCGCCAATGGTTGACTAGGGGTGCTGTTGTCACATTGTTTCGGATTCTTGATTTATGTTGTTGTATCCGAAAACAAATCTTTTGATTTGTTTTACCAATGTAAACTAAGTTACATGGACATAGAATTCCATAGACAACATAGTGGAATTTGCAATTAGAGAAAGTCTCATGTTTCCAGCCTATCCGATTGTGTGTGAACACTGATCCTTCTTTTGTTGTGTCACAGCATGAGCATGTTCCACATCTATGATGTCCCTTAATCGGTGGTAAGCCTAACATGGTACGCAAGTTGGAACTTTTCTCTTGTGGTAAGGCAGCTCTTACCAATTGATTGGCAACACTGCAGTTCTTTTTAAATGCAAAAATTGGTTTATTCCTAAAGGCTTGTTCCAAGTTTCTTAAAAGATGCCAGTTTTGTTTTACCACCTTTTTCAAAGCATTTGAATTTGGACAAAAAGTGGATACAAAAACCATCCTGTCAGTTTCTTTTTCTATTCTTCTTTCCAAAAGGGTGTCTCGTGGTGTCCACCACGCTCTCTTGAGGGATTTTTTCAATAATTTTTTGGTATATCCCCGTTGTTGTAAATTTGCTGTAAGTTTTTCCGCATGTCTAAGATATTCTTCTTTACATTGACAGTTGCTTCGGATTCTTAAATATTGTCCATATGGGAGGTTGTCTTTTACGCTGCGTGGATGATTGCTTCGGAAATGGAGGGCTTTGCTTCGGTCAGTGGATTTTTTGTAGAGTGTTGTTATTAGACCTCCTTCTGAGGGGTACACCTCTACATCTAGGAACGGCATTTTATCTCTTGAATGTTCCATGCTAAACTTTATTGTAGGTACTCTAATGTTGATCCAATCATGGAACCCTTTAAGTTTCTCCTCTGAGCCTGACCAGACAAAAAAAATATTGTCGATATAATGATGCCAATGTGATATCCATTGTGAGAAAGGGTGGTTTTTATAGACAAAAGTCTCCTCATATTTCGACATAAACAGAACCACTAATTCAGGGGTGAATGGACATCCCATCGCCACACCCCCTACTTGGAAGAAGAACTCTCCATTAAAATTAAAATAGTTATTTTTTAATGCGAACTCAGAAAGTTTTAGGATAAATCCTGTTGGTATTTTGTGCGGTCTCTCTCTTTCTTCCAGGTATGTTTCCAAGACATAGATTCCTTCATCCTGCGGGATTTGGGTGTATAAGGACATAATGTCCATCGTAACCATCAAGTGGATATTCTTATCAAATTCAATTGTAGTCAGCTTATTAATGAAATCGGTCGTATCTTGTACATAGGATTTAACTCGTGATAGAAACGGCTTCAAGAAAAAATCTACAAACTTGGAAGCAGGTTCCAGTAAGGATTCACAGCCGGACACTATTGGTCGTCCTGGAGGTGTTTTTTCATTTTTATGTATTTTTGACAATACATAAAACAAAGGTGTCCTAGGGTGTTTAATTTTTAAGTATTCGGTTTCTTTTTTGCCAAGAAAACCCTGTTCAAATCCTTCATCAATTATTTTGTGTAGTTCATTTTTTAAGTCAGATGTCGGGTCTTTGTTGATTTTCCGGTAACACGTCTCTTCATTAAGTTGTCTTTTTACTTCATCAATGTAAAATTCTTTGTCCCAAATGACAATTGAGCCACCTTTATCTGCCTGCTTTATAATAACCGAGGTGTCTGATTTGAGGTTTGTTAATGCTTGTGACTCTACTTTGGATAGATTATATTTGATCCACTTTTTCTTAGTTTCCATTTCTGTCACAGCAGATAATATGGTTCGTTCAAATGTGATAACCTCCTTGGGTACTTTGCTTGTGGGGGGGCAGAAAGATGATTTATTGCGCAATCCAGTTGTCTCTATTGTTGGTTGGTAAATATTCTCAGAGAAGAAGGTTTTGAGCATCACTTTTCGGCAAAATTCGATGACTTCCGTCTTTAGTTTAACAAAATCAGTATGTCTGGTTGGGACAAATGTTAGTCCTTTTTTCAAGACCTTTTCTTCATCATATGTCAGAATTCTGTTGGACAAGTTGAATATTGGTGAAGGAGTTAACTCTTGTAATTTTGTCGTCTTGTCGACATCTCCCATGGTTGTGGGATGAACCGTGTTTTTCCACGTGGTTTTGTTTGGCCTCTGGCTAAAAAAGATCCCTGATGTTGCTGTTGGAATCCTTGGAGTTGCTGAAATCCTCCTCTTCTATTATTGTTTCTCCGAGGGGTTGGATTATCTCCTTCACTCCCACTCCCAGATGATGACGTATCAGAAAAAGTTATGAAATTATTGGATGATCTCCCCTGGTACTCTTGTAGATGTTTTCTTGACTCAGGTCTAGTGTAGAAATCCGATTGGAGGAAAGGATATACTTTTTCTAGGTTAAAGTTCTTTTTGTCTTTTTCAAATTGTGCTGTTTTTTGATTTATTGTGTAATCTTTAAATTCCCCGATATCCTTTTGCACTTTTTCTAATAATGATTTAGCGTCCGTGATTAGTTGGTTTGTAGAGATTGCCGTTTCAAGAGCCTCTATTTCTTCCAATTGTGTTTTAGAAAGTCTCTGCGATGTTTCAATTGTTAGCACCATTAGGTCACAACTACATTTCGTCTCAATAAAGCTATATCCTTTTTTATATATAGGGTCCTCTGTAAAAATTACAGGGACATTTTTGATCTGTAATCCACTTGGAATTGTTCCGCCTCTCAAGTGTTGGAGCAAAAAATGACCATGCAGGTCAGTACGGATTTGTTTTTTCTTCAATCTTGTTAACTTGTCAATTTCATTCTGGTTTTGAGCCGAGACGCTCAAAGATGCAGAAGCGAATAGTGGAGGGGCAGCAAGCAAATTTTTTATATGTTCCTCACTATAAGCAAACGTTTTGTTATCACTCATACTCACACCACCTTTTGCTAAAACTTCTCACAAGGTCAACCTACACACTAGACAACCGCGGACGCAGAACCTTTGTTCCTGCTCAACAGTGTACACACACAGAGAGAATCCTTGTTTCACTATTTCCACTGGGAAAAAAGGACCACACAGGCACCTGCCTGCAATTCCAACAGAAAAACCACCGCTGGGTCTGGGCTCCCAACAGCACAGCTTGCCACAAGCTGGTAATGAACAAAAAGAAGTGCACGTGCTGCTACTTAGTTATTTGACCTAGTTCTCGCAAAACATCTGAAATAAAACCCAATACTTTGTGATCTAAGTTATCGTTTTTTTATTTTTACTTTTGTCAATGATTCAAATTTGACCTATTTGGGAAATTAATTTTCTCAAAATTTGTGTTCTTTAAGACCGTATGTACAGAAAAGAAGAAAACAACATATAGTCACATTCCTATTTACAAACAACATTATTGATACATTTCAAGATATCTCATTCAAACCATCAATCATACCTCTTACATACCAAAAGCTACATAAAACAGACAGTGAAAAAATATATGAATTATTCAATAGTCGGAATACAAATATTCACAACAAAGCCATAACCATTTCTTATTCTCAACAGAAACCTATTTTTGATTTTCTGTAACTTTTTTCTTATTTCAGGCTTTTTAGAAACAGTCTACGCGTTTCAAACTCATATTAGTTTAGATTTCTCATCAGGACCATAGTCTGTAATGAAAAAGGGGAATTCTTGGTTTTAGATTTCTTACTACGAGTGAGCTGCCACTACCATTACTGCAAGCTTCTTTATCTTACCTCTCGCTCAATAGAAACCAGAGGAAGGTGGATTATCCCCGTTGACAGCACATATCTGATGTGAAAAAAGACCGTGGTCACAACCCAGACAACCTTCCATATGGACAATATTTAAGAATCCGACGCAACTGTCATGTAAAGAAGAATATCTTAGACATGCGGAAAATCTAACAGCAAATTTACAACAACGGGGATACCCCAAAAAATTATTGAAAAAATCCCTCAAGAGAGCGTGGTGGACACCACGAGACACCCTTTTGGAAAGAAGAATAAAAAAAGAAACTGACAGGATGGTTTTTGTATCCACTTTTTGTCCAAATTCAAATGCTTTGAAAAAGGTTGTAAAAAAAACTGGCATCTTTTAAGAAACTTGGACGAAGCCTTTCAGAATGAACCACTTTTTGCATTTAAAAAGAACTGCAGCGTTGCCAATCAATTGGTGAGAGCTGCCTTACCACAAGGAAAAAGTTCCAACTTGCGTACCATGTTAGGCTTTCCACCGATTAAGGGACATCATAGATGTGGAACATGCTCATGCTGCGACACAACAAAAGAAGGATCAGTGTTCACACACAATCGGATAGGCTGGAAACATGAGACTTTCTCTAATTGCAAATCCCGCTATGTTGTCTATGGAATTCTATGTCCATGTAACTTAGTTTACATTGGTAAAACAAATCAAGAGATTCGTTTTCGGATACAACAACATAAATCAAGAATCCGAAACAATGTGACAACAGCACCCCTAGTCAACCATTGGCGAGAGGAACAACACAAAGACGCTGATCTAGTTTGGACCGTAATTGCAAAAGTGGAAATTGAATCAAGAGGCGGAGATCTGGAGGCAAAACTGACAAAAATGGAAGCAACGCTAATAGTCAAATTTAACATGGCAATACTAGGATTAAATGAGATGTCAGAAATGTTCAAACTATAAACATTCGGTCTCAAATCCACAACAGGCGAAGACTCCCTATCAGGATACTGAAATAGATCATAATAGAACCGGACCGACAGCCACTGAAATCCAGAAAGGACCAAATGATAGCACAATTCATCAGGTTGTGAAGACCATTTAACAACATTTCACACTGTGGACAAAAGTTTTGCAACAAATCTGTTAAGGTCCACTCACTCGTTGAAACTACAATTCCCAAAGTGCCCTACAAATCATATTCACCAACTCAGAAAAGTATTAACCCCAACTTGCTAAGTAGGCTATTGGCAAGCCTATCATCACAATATTATCATTAAAACATAGTGTGGTAGTGCCTCCTTCAGACAACTAATGATGATAAATAACTGCGACAATCTGTGCTCTTGTTGCACACACCACTACCGCTAATGAGTATGTACACGACTCCTAGTAGGTACAACCGATTTACCATTTCATCACTTTTCAGTAACCGATCTTCGACGGCGCAAGACTACGTATAAAAGTGAAAGTACACCAAACAAACCACATGTTCCATGATCCTTTGCGGACCCGGAAGCGAACGCGACTGAGACACCGGTTTGCACAACAACAAAGAAGATCGATATGCACAGCACCGTGCCCCGCTTGGCGAAGGTAAGGACACGCCACGCCAACGGCATTAAAACACGTTAGGTCGATAGTCGTTCGAATCCGAACTCGTTCATTAGTTAACGGAGCCCGACCTAATTCTTTTCAGGTTCCCAGGCGGAGGCACACAACTCGAATTCCAAGCCGCCCAAGCTCCCATGCAAGGTAAGAACCTTGACCTTGCTTTTCTAAACAATACAAAATCTTTGGGCACTAAAAGGGTATTTATCAGTTCCACTCTTTTTCACCATAAACGTGAGAGCCAGGCAATCTACATTAACAAACTTTGGATACCGACATAAACAAAAAAGTAAGTGAGATGTGGCAAAGCTGATTGTTAGTATGTTGTATGTAGAAAGTGGGTTGTGAACACGGTCTTTTTTCACATCAGATATGTGCTGTCGACGGGGATAATCCACCTTCCTCTGGTTTCTATTGAGCGAGAGGTAAGATAAAGAAGCTTGCAGTAATGGTAGAGGCAGCTCACTCGTAGTAAGAAATCTAAAACCAAGAATTTCCCCTTTTTCATTACAGACTATGGTCCTGATGAGAACTCAAAACTAATATGAGTTCGAAACGCTTAGACTATTTCTAAAAAGCCTGAAATAAGAAAAAGTACAGAAAATCAAAAATAGGTTTCTGTTGAGAATAAGAAATGGTTATGGCTTTGTTGTGAATATTTGTATTCAGACTATTGAATAATTCATATATTTTTGCACTGTCTGTTTTATGTAGCTTTTGGTATTGATGGTTAGAATGAGATATCTTGAAATGTATCAATAATGTTGTTTGTAAATAGGAATGTGACTATATGTTGTTTTCTTCTTTTCTGTACATAAGGTCTTAAAGAACACGAATTTTGAAAAAATTAATTTACCAAAATAGGTTTTGAATAATTGACAAAAGTAAAAATAAAAAACTATAACTTAGATCACAAAGCATTGGGTTTTATTTCAGATGTTTTGCGAGAACTAGGTCAAATAACTAAGTAGCAGCACGTGCACTTCTTTTTGGTGAGAATTGGCCATAAGGGCCTCTGGGAGACAATTCAGACTGAATTTGCAGAATTGGGTAAGGCTTTTCCTGAGGTGACTATTGCATGGTCACACATCGCCCCATGTGGGAACTGGGGAGAGAATATCAAGTCTAGGGTGGTCAATGTATTGGTCCGACGTTTGAACTCTGATATGTCCAAGCTGTGCCCAGGAACGAGTCGCCTTTGGAATATCCCACAAAAACTCCTCAGGGGAAATGACATGTTTCATGAGAATATTGTCTACCACACAGACGGAGAGACTGATTTATTCTTCAAGGACATTTGGGCGTTTGCACAACAAATGTTTTGTGGCGGGGAGGGTGAAGGACCACTGGGCCCTTGTCCTTATTGCGGGGTCTAGAATCCTAAAGTCATCCCTAGTTAGCACAGGGGGTCCTCCAGAGCATACTCCCCAGGACAGCACTAAGAAGGGGTAAGGTCCAGTAGGCCTGAGCCAACTAGTGGATGTACACACCAGCTTGAGGGCTAGGGTGCACAGTTAGATTTGGTAGGCACAGGGTCGCTGCTCCTGAACACCACCTCGCAGCCCCTTGGGGACCTTTATGTTTGGCGGCAGTGCCCATAATGAGGACAAGGGTACAGTGGCACAGGACTGCCCCATACAGATCTAGGTGGTTGCACCGGTGTGGTCCGATGCCATTCGGGATTGTGGGATGGCCCTGATGTTGATGGTTCACTTTGAGTTTTTGATGACTGTTTTTTCACAAGCGTGGTTTGCACATAATTCATTGCTATTTCTTGTGATGTTTGTATTCATTGTGTGTCTTTTTATCTCTTTGAATTTTCGATGACTGTTGTAGGACTTGGCCTTTTTGATTATAGTTCCCTAAACTTTTTGCTTTCCCCCTAGACCGTTTTTCTGACCTAGAGATGTCAATTTAGATGCTTTGGTTACTTTGCCACTGCTGATCAGTGTCAAATTACAGGAGTTCCCTATATAAAATTTAATGGTGATTGGTTGGCCGTGATTGGTATGTTTGCCTTACTAGTAAAAGTCCCTAGTGATGTGCACTGGGTGTGCAAGGGCTAGTAATGCAGGGTGCGCAGAGAAGGGAACTCAAGCCTTCAGTTCAGTGTAGGGCCTGCTTGCAGAACGCTAAGCTAGTATGTAGTCTTGACAAGTGCAACCACTTGTCAGGCCTGACTTTTCCTTTTACATACACATGGGGCACCCCTGTGGTAGGTACCAGGTAACCCCTGGGCAGGATGCAGTGTAGGTAAAAGACAGAACATAAACTTAGGTGTGTGTTATGTTCTGACAGTGAAAAACTCTCCATTTCGTTTTTTACTGCTGAAAGACCATTCTGCCCATAGGACCGAATGGGAATGGGGGAGGCTGGGTGTTGTGTTTGTTTGCCTAGTTTCCTGTCAGTTTTGTAATGGATAGGTGAAGTTTAGTATGTATGGACTCAGTGTCATAATGCATCTTTCTGTGAAGGTAGTTTTGTCACTGTGTGTTTATAAACCACTCTTTCTGAAAGAGACTGAGTTCTGTGCTCTGAGCATTTATGTGTGTCTCTGAAATATTGATTGTTTGTCTGGAACTGAAAGGTGAGAGGAGCTCGGAGAGGCTTTGACCCATGTAGGGGTTGAGATGGCATCAGGCTGTCCTACATCTGGAGAGTAGGGGGAGGAGAAGCCCTGGAGATGAAAAGGCTGTGGCTGGTGCTGTAAACCAATTGACCCATCTCCTGCTGAGTGATTAATGAGCCAGACCCCCAGTATCAAAGGGAGAGAGGTGACACTGTGAGGAAGACACCCAGAACTGATTTAGGGAGGGGTCAGGGACCCCTGAGCACATACAAACTTCAAAGACATCAATGGGTATAACTATGAGAGCTAAAGCCCCTGAATGTTGGAATCAAACAGATATGGATTGAGACTGAAAAGGCTTGGACCCTTTCTGTGGTCAAGAGGAACCTCTTCTAAAGAAGGAACAACTGAAGAGACTGCTGTGGATGGTTGCATGACAACACAACGCGGGCTATTACCACGCGTGCCATTACAATGCTGTTTTTACAACGCAAGTCATTACAACGACTTGCGCTGTAAGCGCTGGATAGTGGAATAGTTTAATTTTCTATTCCAACTCCAGCCCACGTTACAGTAGCGAAGGTGTTGGAATAGAAAATGAAACTATTCCCTATCCAACAGCGCCCTCCATCGCAAGTCCTTGTAATGACTTGCGTTGTAATGCCCACGTTGTAAAGACTGTGGATAGACTGCTTCGTGATCTGGAGCTGGTCTGCAGTTTGCTGTTCTAACTAAGGAAGAGACTGTGCTTGGAGGCGCTGGGTCCGCTGGCTTGAAGAAGATTGTGCTTAGTGCTGTGTCTTATAACCCACTAGGGCTGAGGTGAGCTGACTCCCTGTTTGGAAACACCGGATTATAAAAATTAAGTCCCAAGCAACGTAGTGTACGCGTGTTTTATGCCGCTTGATACCCTCAGAAGTTGTGCCTTGTGATCGTGGGCACGCAGGAGTAAGCTAAGTCTCAGACGCGCAGCAGAGTGCATGTTGTGGTGCAGGCCAAGGCGTTGGTGAGGAGCGTCTAGTCGTGGTGTGCACCGGGAGACGAGGCGAAGCATGGACGCGCAGTGTGCGTGTCGTGGTGCAGCCAGGGCATTGGTGAGGAGCGCCTGGACATCGTGTGCACCAACGGAAGAAGTGAGTCTCAGACGTGCTGGGTGCGCGTTCTGGTGCAGTTCGGGTGGTGGTGAAGAGCGCCGGGGCCTCGTAGGCACCAAAAGAAGAAGTGAGTCTACGAAGTGCAAGAGTGTGTGTCGTGGTGCAGACGGGGCATTGGTGAAGAGCACCTGGACATCGTGTGCACCGGGAGAAAGGGAGAGGCTTGAACACTCAAGAGTGAGTGTCGTGTTGCAGCCAGTGCATTGGTGAAGAGCGCCTTGACATCGTGTGCACCGGGAGAAGAGGAGAGGCTTGAACGCGCAGGGTGCATGACGAGGTGCAAGCGGGGCATTGGTGAAGACCGCTGGATCGTCGTGAGCACCAGGGAAGAGGCGAGTCTCAGACACGCGGTGTGCATGTCGAAGTGCAACCTGAGGTGCTGGTGAGGAATTCCTGGTTTGTGTGTGCATCTAATTGAAGTAAAGTCTCCACAATGTTGAGGATGGGTCTTGGTGTGGACTGAGACCGCGGGAGTGAGGGCCAAGTCATTGGGGCCCTCGGAGCTAATCAGCAGCGGCCCGGTCTGGCCGCCACGGAAGTGCTGAGACGCCCGTCCGAGTCTGCCGCAGCCCGTAATGGAGTTCTGGATCAAGGACCAAGTTGCTGACATCGGGGAGGAGAGTGGGATTCCGCCCCCCCCCAGGTAACATGGATCAACACCTGGGGTGGGGTGCGGGCCTGGAGGGACACTCTCTCGGCCTCCCGCTTCAGTCAGCTGCGCGAGCTGCTGCTTCGGCTCGGATTCCGGCCCGTGCTAACCCAAGACAGGGCAGTACTGGGGCCGGAGTGGGAAGCAGTATTTTTGTGTCATCATTTGATCCATAGCGGGGGCACTGATAATGGAACACGTAAAACTGCTGTAATGCACTTTGCATTATTGCTGCTAACAAACTATCGAACTGTCGTATGGCGCCTGACCTTATTTGTGCCTGGCAAACGTTATGCTTGGTGAGTTACGCACTGCGTTATTTCTCCCTTGTGTATTACCTGATTGTAATGTGGCCCATTGAATTATTTCTTCAGTGCACAGTATCTGACTATAACGTGGCAAAGTGTATTATTTCTTCATTGCACCGTACAGGATTGTAGCGTGATGCATTGCTTTGTTTCTTCCTGGTACAGGGCATGCTGGTGGTGATACGCATTGCATTATTCCTTCAATTGCGAAGTACATGACTGTGGCGCTACGCATGTTTTTCTGTTGCACAGTATAAGAGAATATAATTACGCATTGCCGTGTTGTTTCCTTTGGCAACATGTGTAATTCTAGCAATACGACTTTTGGGAAATGGTTAGAAGTGAGCTTACCTGTTGGTTAGAAGCAGTGGTTGGGATTGGAACCTACCAACTCACCCGAAAGAATATTACCCATTCTTATATGTCAATTCTGTATTGTGTGGTTATATAATTGCTTACATAAAGATTATACAAATTTTTCAATACTCATGTGGAGTCTATTTGTGATTACATCATGGGGTTACTGTGAGCGTGGTGGCACATTCTGAACACTCGTGCCTTGGCGGTAAGCCTGGCTGCTCGTGCCAAGTTACTGAGGGGGTGAGCAGGGCTATCTCAGACGGTGTCCTTACATAGTCTAACGTTGAAGCGAGGGGTCAGGGACGCACTCCTCAAGCATTTGGTGGCAGCGGTAGGCGACATGGACTTCTACTTCCAACAACTGTTTTTTCCCAAGTGTGGTTTGCCATTTTGAATAAAACTTCTCCACTAAAACAAAGTTTCTCCTGTAAGTTCAGTTGGGGCTTTGTTTTGGTGGTGTGTGGGTACAGGCAAAACTGGTGGTATCCAGGTCCTATGGACAGAACTCCCTCCCCGATTTGGGATGGGGCATGGCATGGCCGATGTGGCGATATGCCGTCCAAGGGCGGTTACATCCAGGGGTGGCTTCCTGTCGCCTCACCTCGAGAGAGGTGGGGTGGGGCCACAGGAAGTGCTGCATGGCGTGTCACATCCGCCTGCTTCCATGGTGGCCAAGGGGGTATAAAGATTACCTTACCCTTTGCCTTGGCCTCATTCTGGACCTGGCCCTCAAGGCAATGGCATGCAGACCAGCAGCATTTTTTCTCCCACCGAGCCCAATTTTAGGCTTGTGGTCTAGATTCCTAAAGTCACCCCTAGTTGACAAGAAGGGATCCCCAAAGTGAGTCCCTAGGACAGCACTAAGGGGTATACAGATAGATTCATGAAGCCAAATTGCGATCGCAATAGCTGCGAATTAGCAATTACGATCGCAATTTGAAGAAAAGGAATACATGAAAGTGAAAACTCTAAAATTGCGAGTTCGCTAAAGAAAAATTGCGAGTTCGCAAAGTAATTAGCAGAATCCAGGATGAAGCCCATTAGGGAATCGGAAATTGCGAGAAACAATGGATTCTGCGAATTCATTTGCGAAATCGCAAAATAATCGCAATTGCTATTCAAGTAAAATCGCAAAATGCGGAAAACCCCGAAAATCTCTATTTGCGACGCGCAATTTAAGGAGAACCCAAACCAGGTGGTAACCAGTAAAGAAAAGAAAAAAAAAAGAAAAAAAACTTTAACAAACTACCAACAGGTGCAGGCCTGACCAAACACACTTAAGGACATGCAGCTGGAGCATGAGGACTCTCACAATGCCAGGACTCTACATGGTGGTCAGGCGGCGAAGGCTACAACGAGCAGCACGGAACAGACGCAGGATCCAGGAGCAAATATTCCGCCAGCGGATCACCCTTCTGGGCCAAACTGATGATCAAATTTACTCTAAGTACCGCCTGAATGGGCCAATAATCATCAAGCTGATCTGGGACCTAGACCCTCGATGCAGCACCCAACAAGGAGGACCAATGCCGTGCCCACACATGTCCAGGTCTTGTGCAGCCTGCACCTACTGGCCTCCGGAAGCTTCCAGGGGATAGTCACTGATGCAGGGGGGATATCCCAGCCCACCATGTCCCGCTGCCTAAGGAGTTTCCTGGAGGCAATGCTGACCCGGCTACACCACTACATCTCATTCCCGACCACCCAACAGGACTTGAATGACACCAAGCTGCATTTCTATGACATCGCGCAATTCCCACATGTAATAGGATGCATTGACTGTACCCACATCCACATCTGCCCACCAGCACAAACGGAATACATGTACCGCAACTGCAAGTCCTACCACTCCCTCAATAACCAGATGGTGTGCAACGCCAAGACTATCATCACGGACATAGTGGCACAATATCCGGGGAGCACACATGACTCCTTCATATTCCGCCACAGCGGCATGCACACTCGACTGGCCAGGGGGAGACTTTGGCGAAGGACACCTACTAGGTAAGTACACATGCCCCCAAATAGTACACTGTGATCATGTATCTGCACAGAACAGGCACTCACCCTGTGCTTCTTCCCTTCAGGTGACAGCGCCTACGGTCTCCGTGAGTACCTCCTCACCCCATACCTCAACCCTGCCACACCACAGCAACGGTGTTACAATGCTGCTCACATACGCACAAGAAATTGCATTGAGAGGACATTTGGGCTTTTGAAGAGCCGTTTCCGCAAACTTTGCAAGAGTGGTGGGGCCATCAAATACACGCCTGAGGTCTGCTTCCGCATCGTGGCCGTGTGTGCAATACTCCACAACATTGCTACCAAGCGCAGGATACCAGTGGAGATATCTGGCAGTGAGTCGGAAGGGGACAACCGCCCACCTCCACATGTGCGTCATGCACGCTGGGAAAATCCTGCAGAAGGACACAGGCGCCGCAACCACATCACTATTAACTGTTTCTAGTGCCCCAATTCCCCTCACACAACACTGCACTCATGCATGACAAATGTAATAATGACATGAGTTGGAGTTAAGTGAGACCATAAAATGTTATTGTTAATTCACAATATTGTGGCCTTTGATTTCCTTTGTGTCACATAAGGACAGTATTGCTTCATACCTCCCCATGCAGGGGTAGAGGGCTTGCTTAGGTGTCCAGCATGGCCCTACAGACAGTGTCAAAGTTGTCACTGGCGCCTACGCCCAGACGCACCGAGTCGTCTCTTAGGGTCCTGAGGGACGGTGTTGGCCCGTGATCCTGCTGTGGGCCTGCTGCTGCGGCGGCATGCAGGCACCGGCGGCAAGGACATGCTGCTGTTGGTCGACGCAACCGCGCTCACATAGTCACCCCCCCCCCCCCCCTGGTTCACCATGGGCAGTGGGCCGCATGCTGAGAACTGCTTCTGTCAGCAGTTCGAGTGACCTGCCCACATCTTAGCAACACTGTACCATTTGACCCTGCATGGCAAGTGATCTGAGTGACAGTTGTGATGTAGCATTGCCTACTATATGGTTGGACCTGGTGTAAGCCGACAGGCGGGCCAGTAGTTGGCGGTGGCCGCGGTGGGTCATGTCCTGCTGGGCTACCAGCAGCTGGCTATTTTCACGGACAGCTGTGGTCATCTGTCCGACATTTTGGCCAGTCTTCTGCAGCTCAAGATGTATCGCTGCCAGGTGACGCGCCTGTCTTTGGTGTACCGCCAGCATGCGGCGTTCAATGGCCAGGCCAGGATCAGGTAGATGGAGTGTCCTGCCCGTGCCTGTTGAGGCTTGACGCTGCTGGCGCCTCAGTCCGCTGAACTGGGTTCTTGCTCCAGCTGTGCGCCTTGTCTGCCTCCTAGCCGCTGATGGTGTTGCCTGTACAACTGCCGTGGGTGTCTGTTGGGGTGGTGGCTGGACACCTGTGGCAGCAGGGGTGGCCCTGTCCACCCGGGGTGGTGGTGGAATCACTGCAGGTGGCTGGCATGGACCTGGTTGTTGGTCAGATTGGCACTCTCCCTCAGTGTCCTTCGGTACCTCCTCGATATGTAGGGCCTCGCTGTCAGTGCTGGGTTGGTCGGCAGCACCTGTGATGTACAAGGGTGCATGATTAATGATGTGTATCTTGCACATGAGATGTTGCTACATGCATGCAGGCTTGCTTTCCCTGACTGGCTTTTGGAATTACTATGATTTGACAGGTCTGGCTGTGTTGGGCTATCTGGGGAATTATGATTACACTACAACTACCACAATGCATTGGGGCATTTCAGGTGTTTATGGCCTGCATTACTGGGGATGTCATATTGCTAGCTCAGGCGTCATGGGCATTGTTAGGGGACGGGGTCGCAGTCGCATGGCACTTACCTTGTGATTGTTGGCTGGGTTGGGACGAGTCCAGCTGAATAACAGCCACGCAGGCTTCTGGTGTGAGGGTGTCCTCAACAAGGTCCTCCAATGGAGTGTTGGGTGTGGCAATTGGATCCCCTCCACCGGTGGCAAATCGCTCCCCAAGCTATCCGCAATGCGCTCCTTTGCATGACCTCTCAGGTCGTACCAACGCTTCTTCAAGTCGTCGATTGACCGCTGGCTCACCCCGCCAGAATTTACTTTTGCGCGGATGAGCAGCCAGATCCGGCGCTTGTCTGCCTCTGGCACCCTCCGGGAGTCCTTGCCGAAGAGGCGTCCATGGTCCTTACAGACCCCCTCTATGAGGTACTCAAGTTCTTGTTCAGAGAACATTATTTTTCTCTTCCTTCCTTGGCCACTGCTCCCTGCTGCTTCCTGGGACATGTTGGTGGTATGTATCCTGCTGGGGTGCTGCAAAATCACTGTTGTGGAGCTCTTCACAATGCTGCTTCCACTGTCTGGCTCAGTGATCTGTTTGTGGGAGGGAAAAGCCTACTTCCTGGTTGTGATGTCATCAATGGTCTCGAAATGCGACTTCCCGTTTTTGCGATCTCGCAGTTAGCGAGATCGCAAATTGCGAGATCGCTAATTGCGAGATCGCACTTTTCAACATGGAAAACGGGCGATTCTGCAAAATTTAAGCGATTGTGGCAAAATCGCAATCGGAAATTGCGGCCGATTGCGATTCGCATTTTTCAATCGCATTTCTTCATGAATGCCATTCTGCGATTTTCAAATTGCGATTCGCTATTTTTCGCAATTAGAAATTCGCAGAATGACACTTTGATGAATCTATGTGATAGTCCAGCTGTCCTTTTGGGCGGGGCACACAGTTAGGTCATCGGGTGGGCATTGGGTCGCTCCTCCTGCAGCCCCTTGGGGAGCTAGGTGTTCGGGCGGTGTCCATAATAAGGACATGGGTACAGGGGCACGGGACTACCCCTCACGGATGCGATGCAGGTGGTTACATCTGTGTGGTCCGATGGCGTTCGGGGTTGTGGGAGGGCCATGGCATTGACGGTGCACTTTAAATTTTTAATGACTGTTTTTTCACAAGTAGGGTTTGCCAGTTTTGAATAAAACTGCTCCACCAATCAATCAATTAGTCATGGGTTTGTTAAGTGTATCTATTCACCGGAGTGGATCTCAATGCTCTGGGGAGAGGAGGGGGAGAGCAGGTTCTGGATGTTCAGGGAGATCCTTCGAAGAGCCAGGTCTTGAGGTACTTATTGTACTTGGAGAGTTTTGGAGTTTGTCTGAGGTGGAGCAGGAGGGTGTTCCATGCCTTGGCTGCGAGGAGGGAGAAGAAATGTCCTCCTGTTCTGGTCTTCTTGATGTGAGGCACTGTAGCAAGGGAGAGCTGGGCTGAGCGGAGGGATCTTTGGGGTGCGTGAAATGTGAGGCGGCAGTTCAAGTATGCAGGTCTGGTGTTATGGAGGGCAATGTGGGCGTGGTTGAGAAGCTTGAAGGTTTTTTTCTTCTTGATGGGTAGCCAATGTAGTGTACACAGGTATTGGGTGTGTGGCAGTGACGTGATAGGTTGAGGGCTAGTCTGGCGGAGGCGTTCTAGAGTTTACGGGCGAGGTTCTTGTTCATTCTGGCGTGGAGAGCGTTTCCATAGTCGAGTCTGATGCTTATGAGGGCGTGGGTGATGGTCTTTCAGTGTTTGAGGGGGATCCATTTGAAGGTCTTTCATAGGAGTTGGAGGGTGTGGAAACAGGAGGATGAATCTGCGTTGATTTGGCAGTCCATTTTGAGTTCGGAGTCCAGGATGTTTCTGAGGTTGCGTGCGTGGTCTGTGGGGTTGGGTGGTTCACGAAGGCGGTGTAATTCCAGGCATCGGGTGTGGCCCCATGATGAGTACTTCAGTGTTCTCCCTGCTGCGGTGCAGGCAGCTGCTCTGCATCCATTCCTTCTTGAAAGGTATGTTTGGATGAGTTGGGTGCATTGGGTTCGTTGGATAGAGGGAGAATGAGTTGGGTGTTGTCTCAGGAAACAGTATTGAGTCCGTGGGATCTGAGGATGGGGGCTAGCGGGCTATGTAGATGTTGAACAGGGTGGGGCTGATGGAGGAACTCTGCAGGTGATCTCCGAAAGGAAGGGTGGGAGTCTGACCCGCTGCTTTCTGCCAGAGGGGAATGAGTGGACCCAGCTGAGGGACTTGTCCCGGATCCCTGCGTCGTGGAGTCTGCATGCTTGGGTGCAATGAGAGACTGTGTCAAAAGCTGCAGAGAGGTCCAGGAGGATGAAGGCCACAGTCTCCCCTCTATCGAGGAGGGCGGTTTTGGTGCTGTGGTTTTTCCTGAAGCCAGATTGGAAGGTGTTGAGGATATTGTTTTCTTCAATGAAGGAGGCAAGCTGGCTGTTGACTGCATTTTGAATGCCTTTCGCCAGAAACGGGAGTAAAGAGATGGGTCTGAAGTTTTTGAGGTCAGTGGGGTCTGCCAAGGGTTTCTACAGGAGAGGGTTGATCGCTGCACATTTCAAGTCATTGGGGAAGGAGGCAGTCTCGAGGGAGTGGGTGATAGTTCGGCAAATCTCAGGGGCAATGGTGTCGGCGGCTCTGTGGTAGATGTGATGGGGGTAGGGTCCTTAGGAGCCCCGGAGTGGATTGACTTCATTATCTTCAGGGTGTCTTTGGTGCTGAGAGAGGTCCAGCTGTCAAATGTTGGCTGCGTGGTGTCAGGAGTGGAGGCATAGGTTCAGCGTGTTGGTTTTCGTCGTCATAGTTTTCGTAAATGGTCTTGATTTTGTGGTGGGAGAAGGAGCTGAGTTTGTTTCAGAGGTCCTGGGAGGGGGGGATGTCTGTAGTCTCATTGTTGAGTTGTGTGAACTCTTTGATGATGCTGAAAAGTTCCTTGCTGTTGTGCTCGTGGGTGAGAATTCTGTCCTGGAGTGCTTTTTTTCTTGTGTTTCTGATGAGCTGGTGTGGGTGGTGTTGGCTGCTTTGAAGTCTTAATGGGTTACTGTTTTGAAGTTTCTCCAGATCTTTCAAAGGCATCTGCAGGTTCGTCTGGATTTTCGGAGTAAGGTAGAGAACCAGCTAACTCTCCTGTTGTGTGTGTTCGTGGTTTTAATCCATTTGTGCAGGAACTGGGCTGCAGTGTTTGGGTCATCATCCTTGGTGGCTGGGGTGGGGCTGCTGAAGGAGATGTTGAGCTGGCCGTTCGAGATCCTATTCCGGTTTCTGCGTGGGAGCTGGTGTGGAGGTTTGCGGGTGATTGTTGTTTTGAAGGTGAAGTGTATGCAACAATGGTCTGACCATGGGAGTACGGACGTGTGGCTGAGGAGATGGAGTTTCCAGCTGTGAAGATGTGGTTGAGGATGTGTCTGAGTGTGTGGGCTCTTATACGATCTGTTTGAGTCCGATGTTGTGGATGTTGTCCAGAAGAGAGGTGGAGTTGGGGTCTTGGAGGTTGTTGAGGTGGAAGTTGAGGTCTCCCAGCAAGGTGTAGTCAGTGGAGGTGATGGCTAGCGGGGTGATGATGTTTGTGAAGGAGTTGGTGAAAGGTGCTCGGGTCTGTAGCTGAGGGTGCCCTAGCCCGTTTCAGTGGAATTCCAATGATTCGCGCCACCTTATTCAGGTTTAATTAGTTTTCTCCTGTCGTATCAAAACATTATTTGGTGCCTAGAGTATAGTAACACACCAAACGATAGAGGGTCTCAGGGAAAAGTTTTAAAGACCTGCACAGACAAAATCCCCAGTTCAATACTGTATACACATATGTAATCAGCGGGTCTCCAATTCTCCTATAAGAAGCAGTGCATAAGCACAACAAATACTGACACAAATCTAGTGTAAAAACCTGAAAAAAGTCCTATTTAAGAGGACTGAATCCCATTACCCACCAAAGTGACATGCTTCATCATCTGGGATCTCCTCTTAGTTGCATTTCCTAGTGCAACCAAGGGCTGCCCAAGTGGGTACCAACGGAGAGAGCGGTGCCTCATGCCCTGAGCTGTTGCCAGGACTGGTGAGGATTTTGCCCGTATACGAACGGGTGACAAGACAAACCCTGTAGATCCTTCGCAATGAAGACCGCAGGTGACTGTAGGTTATAACGTTCCACCTACGTGGTGTAACTGTCATTCCTATAATTTTTCGCATGCACCTCTTTGCATTAGCATTTCGATTCTGGTCCTGAGGAAGGCCAAGATAAAAGTACGATCGTCATGGTTGAAACATGTAGACCCTCTTTCTAGACCTACGTGATTGCTAATATATTCAGATCGCGTTTGCACTGTTTTTATTGTTTGACACTAAGCGATACCCATTAAACATTTTTTCGTTTGACAGTCAATTTTAAAAATCACTTTAATATTTTTTGTTGGCGCTGCAAACAATTAATCTCACACAATTTCACGCATGCTTCAGCCATTTTAGGAGATTAGACTTGTTGTCACTCTTTTAAAACATCTGTGATCTCTTCCCTCACAGTGAGGGGGTTGCACCCCTTGGTTGCACTAGGAATTGGAACTAAGAGGAGATCCCAGATGATGAAGCATGCCACTTCGGTAGGTGATGGGATTGCATCCTCTTAAATAGGACTTTTTAAAGGTTTTTACACTAGATTTGTGTTGGTATTTGTTGTGCTCATGCACTGCTTCTTATAGGAACATTGGAGACCCGCGGATTACATATGTGTATACAGCCTAGAGTATAGTGCCTATGTATAGGCACTAAATAATGTTTTGATATGACAGGAGAAAACTAATTTATCCGGGAGAAGGTGGCTCAAATCATTGGGATTCCACCGAAACACATTGATGCATTATTTGGTACTAAATCTAAAAGACAATGAGTGACACAGTGGATATTAATGAATTTTAGATTAGTGACTCAAAGACATAAGTGTTCTGTCAACACTATTCTCCTGGTCTTTGTTTATATATGTGCATTTTTCAAAATTAGTAGTCTCTCTCTGTACAATCGTGCACCTGAACAGAAGTGTGATTAATTACTGTATTTTTGTTATTCCTCTTATTATTGACCTGCCTATACATAGAGAAGATTGAAAGTTTTTATTCTGTGGAAGAATTTTTAATTGTCAGTGGCTGTTTTAAAAGAAAAATCAACAACTTATATAAATAATTGTTTTTATTAATTGTAGATATTGTGACTTTATCAATAAAGAAAGAAATGTACAATCACAGGGTCAGACCTTGATGCCTCTAGGGAACTATAGGATATAATTGAGAGTTGAATGTGATTTGACTGTGAGATTTAAGAAATCATTTTCAAATGGAGCTCTTGTATGTGACTTGATGGCATACATTAATGTCATTTTTCATCAGGTCCATAGAAGATTTAGAAAAATACAGTAGAAGAATTCAGCAGAGGCAGCTACTCTCGCTTTTAAAATAGACATTGGTTACTCAAAAATAAATGTAGAGTCACACACATAGTATGCTAATTCACACTGCTGCATGATCTTAAATGCAACTGTACACCAATGTGAGGCCTGTTGCATTATTGGGACAAACAACGTATAGACAAACACATATAGTCAACACGTGGTAATGGGAGTTGCAGTGCACAATACACATAAAGAAGTTACTGCAAACATGATATTTGTGTATAGACATACATTGGCAAGTGTATTCAGTCAACTTCAAGGCCTTACCGTAACAGGTTTAAATTAGCACCATATAGGGCTGGTGATGCACGTCCCTGTGGTGACACTCTAGAAGATATCAAGATCAAAGGTTAGTCTTTTAGTTGCCCTCCTCTTACCATCATGTGGGTTAGAATTTCTCAAGTATTCCAATCTTACCAAGCCAATGGTCTTGTGCCACTATTGTGCCTATACCTACCACCGCTCACACCCTCTGGTACTACTGTGTTTGTATGCTGTTTTTAAGGTTGCTTTAGGAACGTTCCGCGGGGTTACGTTGAGGCATGTGCGTCTGCACATATTTGCCAGTATGCATGAGATCTGTAGTTGCCCTTCCCACTCCATCGCTCTGTGATTGTAGGGTGGAGTCCCATCCAGACAGAAGTATCTGGATATGCTCATGTGACTGCCAGGATTTATGGGAATTGTAGTTTTCCCTCGTTATCAATGACATGAGAGCACTGATTGTATATATTTCTGTGCTAAAGTGGTCCTTTCTTTTTTGCATATCAAACACAGGTTTCTATCTCCACCATTCCTGGTCTGTTATACAAATGCATTTCAAGTTGATTTTTTTTTCAAATAATAAAAAAGCCAGTTGAGATGATTATATTGAGCACAGGTCACATGACCTTCTAGGGTTCATCGAGGTTAAAAGAGAGAGTAGCTGACTCTTATGAATTCTTCTCCAAATTCTTCCATAGACCCCATGAACATAGGCATTAATATATATGCCTTTCTAACCTGGGGATAGGCAAGTAGCCCTGCCTCAAGACTATTGCATGTTACACACAACATGGTTGTCCAGCGAGCAACATAGGATTGTTGACCGAACTGATACATCATTGCGGACAGCAGAAAATTCTAAGTGACAAATACGGGGCATTCCAACTGCCAAATACGCACCTGCGGCCATGCACCAAGGCCAACCACCATACAGGCTGCCAGTCCTACACAGGCATGGCCTTTGGCATGCATGGCATAGGGTTGGCCTTTGGGCCAGAGTGACCCCACTCCCTGGGGCAATTCTTTTTTTTTTTTTTAAAGGGGAGGTGGGCTGCACAACCCTCCTCCCCAAGCCTTATCAGCCACATGAACTCTCTCCTTTGGGGCTGATTTCTAATGGGAGGGGGGAGTGTGGCCCCCGCTGAGAGCCTTATTAGGCCCTGGGGACAAAAGGAAAAAAAATGGGAGAAGGCCAGGAGCCCTCTCTCCGAGCCTTCTTAGGCCTTGGGGACCTCATCCCTGTGGCCAAATACAAATAAAAAGTGGAGGGGCCTGTGGCCCCAATCTCCAAGCCTTAATTGGCCCCAGGGACCCCATTTCCCAGGGCTGAATAAAATTAAAAATGGGTAGGGGGATAAGGCAGGCAAGCTCATTGCCTGGCTAGACAAAAAACAGCAAGCCCAGAGAATAGTTGCAGAGCTCCAAACAGAGTTGGGAGCAGTACTTACGGAACCTCGGGACATAGTCAGGGAATTTGCGGCCCATTATCAAAAGGTATATAGTAGAGGATCAGATAGACCAGAGGAAGACTCAGTCTCCTTACTGACCGACATCCGCATGCCCACTCTTTCGGGCGCGGAAAGAGTGGACTTGGAGGCGTCACTCACCGTGGAAGAACTGACCCGGGCGATCGGGAACCTTAGGTCGGGAAAAGTGCTGGGACCAAATGGCCTGCCAATAGAACTATACAAGCTCACACCTGGGAGCCTTGGCCCTTACCTAAAGCGGATGTTTGAGGAGAGTAGGGATCGGGGCATTCTTCCACGCGATCAACGTATAGCTAAAATAGTGGCCATCGATAAAGAGGGGAAACCAAGAGACTCATGTGCCTCCTACAGGCCCATATCCCTCCTCAACGCGGAGCCCAAAACTTTAGCTAAAGTCCTTGCCAACAGGCTCAAACCTGTTTTACCCGCCCTAGTCCACCCGGACCAATCTGGCTTTATGCCTCACCGCAACACAGCGCTAAACCTCCGTAGGCTACACGGAGGGCTGGGTAGATACCATACTCTCCGAGAAGACGCGGTGGTGCTGTCCCTAGACACTACAACGGCGTTTGACACGCTCGAGTGGCCATACATGATGGCGGTCCTCCGCAAACTGGGCTTTGGCCCTAGTTTTATAGGGTGGGTGCGCCTCCTCTACACGGCGCCCTTGCCTCTGGTCTCTGTCAACAATAAATTCTCTGACATATTTGAACTTGGACGAGAAACGCGACAGGGCTGCCCCCTCTCACCCCTCCTCCTTGCCCTTTCATTGGAACCCATGGCCGCATGGATCAGGCAGGACCTGTCCCTGAAGGGGATAAGATGGGCTGACGGTTGGGAGGACAGGATCTCACTCTACGCGGACGATGTCCTCCTTTACCTCACGAGACCTCGTAAGTCACTAATAGTCGCTATGGATATATTCACCAGTTTCGGGAAAAACTCAGGATACAGCATTAACTGGGGCAAATCTATCCTCTATGTCCTGCGGAGAGACGCTCCTACGCTCCCGCGGAACTGCCCAATCGCGGTGACCACGGAGGGGTTCTGCTACTTGGGTGTCTTTATCTCCAAAGAGATAGAGGAACCTCCTCCCGTGTTTGCAGCGATTCAAAAAGGAAGCTGCTTCATGGCGAAAGCTCCCACTGTCCCTCCTCGGGCGGGCCGCGCTCTTCAAAATGATGGCTTTGCCGAGGTTCTTATACGCCCTACAAAACTACCCGGATCTGATTCCGAACTCCTATTTCGCGTCCATTGAGGCCGCACAGAGGGAGTTGCTTTGGTCTGGAACGCCCCGCATATCCCTCCAGAAATTGACCCTGGGGTATTTCGACGGCGGCATAGCGCCCCCTGACATCCGTAAATATTACTGGGCTGCGCACCTCTCAGAAATAAACCAGGGCACGTACAGTGACGGGAATGACCTGGCGTACGGAATGGACAAGTGGCTCTTGCCGGGCGGGAACTTTGAAGCCGCGCTCTACTCCAAACCGGGGCGATACCTATTGACAGGGCCCATGCAACACTCAGTGAAGCTGTGGCATATAGTACAACGTAAATTAGGTTGGACCGACACCCTTACGATGGCCATCCCCTTATGGGCCTCGGAGAGACTGGGCACGCTCGGTCGCACTAAAGGGTTCCGGAACTGGGATCTCATAGGCATTTCTCACGTCCGAGACCTGTGGGGTCCGAAAGGGATGGTGCCCTTCGCCTCGCTCCAGCACACCTATGAATTGGCACACTCAGAATACTTTCGCTACTTACAAATCAGACACTCCCTCCAGACTAATATACCCAAGGGCACACAGCCCCCCACCTCCTCACCGCTTGAGGATAGGCTTCTGAATGGCCACCTCCCCGAACATGCCATATCACTCACATACAAAAAAATCATTAACAACTCCCCGGATCTATTGCTCCCCCTCAAAGGTAAATGGGAAGCCAACGGCCTAGAAATAGTTGAGGATGAATGGAGAAGTGCGCTTGCCTCCCCTAAGGAGGTTGCCATATCAGCCAGGCTCTGACTCATTCAGCTAAAAATCTTACACCGAGTTTACCTCTCAGGGCCTAGACTACAGCGAATGGGCCGGAGTACGGATGGGCTTTGTCGACGGGGGTGCGGGGAGGTGGGGACCTACTTCCACATACTCTGGGAGTGTCCACGGTTGCACACCTACTGGGCCCGGGTGACCCGTTGTATACAGGAAGTTTGGGGGGTACAACTCAGACTTGAAGCTAAAAGGTGCCTGTTAAACATATGGGAGCCAACAGACCTGTCACTTAGTGGGAGGTTGTGGGCCACTCTACAGTTCAAAATCGCCAAGAGGAACATTGCTAGGCTGTGGGGGGCGGCCCGGCATCTTAGGGTCGGCCTGTGGAAAACTGATATGGACTGGTTCATGCTCCAGGAAAAGACGATGTATGAGGCGCGGGGGTGCCCGCGCAAATGGATACAAATATGGACCGCCTGGAACGAATATAGAGGGAACATCTGTGAACCCCCCAAACCGTCTCGATTGACGAACCGCCTGTACTGTACCCGTTACATGATGTATTATTGTATGCCTCTATAGCGTATCATTGTGTATGTACTGAACTCCCCTGCGTTCTAAAGTTGATGTTATATGCCTGAATTGTGATGAACACCAACTTTTCTTTGTTTTCAATAAAAAGAGTTTAAAAAAATGGGTAGGGGGCACTAGGCACCCCTCCCAGAGCTTCCTTAGGCCCAAGGGATCCCATTCCCCAGGGCTGAAATAAACAAAAAATGGGAGGGGGGCCAGGTGGCCTCCTCCCAAAGCTTTAATTGGCTCCAGGGACCCTACTCCCCGGGTCTGTATGTTATTTAACAAGGAAGGGGCTCCCCACAGCCCCTGTCGCTGAACCTTGTTAGGCTTTGGGGATCCATGCTCCAGGTTCAAATTTCATAACAAAGGTGAGGGGGTTGCTATCCCCATGCCATATTAGGCTCAGGGGACCCCACCTCTGGGGCCAAAACCACTATAAAAGGGTAGGACAGCTGGGTTGCCCCATCCCGAGACTTATTAGGCCTAAGGGACCCCATCCGCTGGAGTCAAACTACATGATTAAGGGGAGGGTGCATGCAGCCCCCCTCCCGAGCCTTCTTGGTCCTGGGAACTCAATCCGGGCGGTATGTTATTCAAAAGGGAAGAGGTGCTGTGGACACTCCTCCCAGGCCATGTAGACCTGATGTCCCAGGGCCCGATAAGGGTGCCCCGATAACCACCCTGGAACCCACAAACCACACATTAAGGTCCGCAGAGGAACCAAAGTTTCCCCGCAGCCCCAGCCAGATCCCCGCATGGTGCGGGAGTCGACAATGTTCCGGACCAGAGAGAAAAGCTATTTATGCTTGCTCCCTCCAGGCGGGAGAAATATCTGTTCTGTTTGCCTGCTTGCAGGAGTGAGGGCAGGGAAAAAGAACAGAAGTTTGTACCCAGCTGGTGGGAGCATGTTTAAATCTCCTTCTGGTAGGATGCAGGCTTGCCTTTCCTGCCCACACTCCTACAGGCAGGGAAAGCGTGTTTGCTCTTGTGTGACAGTAGATTCATAAATGCTCCCACCAGGTTGAAGCAAACACATGTTTCCCTGCCCGCGCTAGTGTGGGCAGACAAACTGTGTTGAGGGGATGAGTTCCCCGGGACCTTAAACTTAGATCCAGTCCTGAGGGATGGCGCCCTAGGATCTACAGGGGTTTGGGAAGAGGGGCTGCACAGCCCCTTCTCCATTTCTTTTTTAAACCAATCAGCTTCGGCATATGGGATCTCTGATGCCTTTAAAGACTCAAGAGGGGGACTGGGTGGCCCCCCTCACTTTAAAAAATAAATCTGCCACGGGAATGGTGTCCTCAGGGCCTTTACAAGGCTCGCCAGGGTGGCCGCAAAGCTACCCCCTTTTTTAATAACACTAATCAGCCCTGGGGGATGGATTCCTCAGGGCCTAGAAACTGGCTGTGGAGGGGGACCAATCAGTCCCCTTACCCATATTATCTCATTTCCGCCTAGGGGATGGAGACCCAAGGGTCCAATATGGGCTTAGTGTGGGAAGCAAAGCAAACACAAGTAGATGATGGACGAGGCGCTGAAACTTTTCAGACACTCACCCCCAGTCACAGATCCTGGTTGAATCCATCATCGTTCTTTAGCTCACTTCGCCACCCAAGTTCAGACACAGCTATATGCAAATCAGTCTTGACCCTGTGCCTCATGGGAACAGTCCATCCCGAACTGCCAAGCCATGTCTTCTCTGGACTGGAAACCAGCATCCTGGGACCTGTTTCCGGGTAACACCCCTCTTCAGCAAGGCTAGCTTGAATCCAGTGGCAAAGTTAGCAAGGGGCCCACGTCTGGGCATACCCTGCTAACTTACGGCGAACAAAGCAAACACAAGGAGATAATGGACGGAGCGCTGAACCTCTTCAGACACTCATCCCCAGTCACAGATCTAGGTTGAATCCATCATCGTTCTTTAGCTTACTTCGCCACCCCAGTTCAGAAACAGCTATATGCAAATCAGTCTTGACCCGTGCCTCATGGGAACACTCCAGGACGAACTGCCAAGCAATGTCTTACCAAGACCGGAAACAGGCATCCTGGGACCAGTTTCGGGGTAACACCGCTCTTCAGCCAGGCTAGCTTGAATCCAGTGGCAACGTGAGCAAGGGACCTACGTCTGGGCATACCTTGCCAACTTATGCCGAACAAAGCAAACACAAAGAGATGGTGGACGGAGCTCTGAAACTTTTCAGACACTCACCCCCAGTCACAGATCTAGGTTGAATCCATCATCGTTCCACAAGGGGTCATCGCAGTCACCCTACCCTGCCAACCTATATGTTGGATTTGTGATTTCCACTGATGCTCCCCTTCCCATATTACGAAATGAATGGCGGGCCGCCAATTTTTTTATTTTACATTTTGGCCCCAGATGGGGTCACTCTAGATCTCCACCCCAAAGAGTTGGGGGGGGGGGCACAGGGCCTATTCCATTCCGCAAGGACTATTGGGGCGAAACTAAGAGCTAAACTAAGCTCTAAAAAATGTGGATTTCCAGAAGTGCATGTGTCCCGTGCACGCGCTTCTATCCGCCTGCCTGTCTGCCTCGCATCACCACATCAAAGCCAGTCATCTATTGCTTTCCCAGCGTGGTGCCGCCAGCAGCTTCACTTCAAAGGGATCCACTCCTCCCCCTGCTGCATCAAAGGCTTTCATTCGCGGCCGCGTTTATTTACTTTCATTTCGCGGCCGCGTTTCTTCTGCCCCTGTTAGGCTCGCTTTCATTTTTCTTATGTCTAGTGACAGCCGCGCTGTCAGGCCAGTTCTAAAACGGATTGTAAGTGCAGCTTCCAACAGCAGTTCGGCATCATGTCCTTCCTGCTGGTGGTGAATATGGTGGGTAACAGCACCAGACTGGAGATAAATATACTGTGTTGAGCCTTTCTGTTGAGATGAAATACAGCTTTAAATTCTAATTCCCTGCCCGAATCTTTGATGGGCACCCTTTAAAATATTCTAATGCCTTATTTGCTCTAGTAATAAAAGCATGTTTTCCAAATGCGGAATTGCTCAATGTTGGATGCATTATTTCCTTTCTTCCACCTGTCCATCAAAACTATGGAGCACTTAAATAATTTGTTGTCTGCCACGAATGACAACATTTTCCTGCATTCATTTTCCACGAAGATTCGTTTTCTGATTTTATCAAACCGTACGACAGCAGAGCTGGAGTCATTTAGCACATGCTAAATAGTAGAAGCCACTGAATTATTTGAGTATGTGTTTGCTGTTGGCACAGACCGGTGTAAAGCAATGAACTGTGGCTCCTTGGCCAGTACATGTACCAATGTATGAATGTGACCACAAGTCTCCTCACAAGCGACTTCAAAGGGCCGATTCATTGACATCCTTCAAATAAGTGGTGGCCCATGTTTTCTAATCTTCGGGTTTAAGTTACCTGATTGGTCATTCCCATACTGCCAAAGAGGGAGTCTGAGTTATTGTTGTCATAGCAACCGGTTACACTAATCACAGCGGAAAAAAGGTATGCAATTGAAGACTTCAGACACTAGGCATGTGAACAAACTTGCGTAAGCTGGAGAACAGAAGCTAACAAAGGCATGTGAACACAGGCATAAATGTAGCAGCGGAATACAGGCACCGGACCACGGCATAATAAAGCAGGCAGCCGAACGACAGGCAGAAGACCACAGAGGCGCACACACTTTACCAGAGGAAGGTAAACCATGGTACATGAAAGTAGATACGTGACCCCAGAGACATAGACAAAGGCAAGTGAAGAAGTCATGACACTGATCATCGGAAGAGTGGTGAGCACTGATCGGCCAGGCTGTATCCAATTTGCGATTTGTAACTAAGATGTTGCAAATTCTGTACTTCAGTGTAAACTTAGAGGGTAGATGTTGAGGCAGTCAACTTTGCTTTGCTCCTGCCCTTTTTTAGGTCTCGTCCTATTCCATTCCGCAAGGAATTAATAGAACGAGACTATTGGAGCGAAACTAAGAGCTAAACTAAGCTCTCAAAAATGCAAACTTCCAGAAGTGCATGTGTCCCGTGCACGCGCTTCTATCCGCCTGCCTGCCTCGCATCACCACATCAAAGCCAGCCATCTGTTGCTTCCCCAGCTTGGTGCCGCCAGCAGCTTCACTTCAAAGGGATCCGCTCCGCCCCCCGCTGCATCAAAGGCTTTCATTTTGCGGCCGCGTTTATTTACTTTCATTTTGCGGCCGCATTTTTTCTGCCCCTGTTAGGCAAGTTTTTTGTGCCTTTCTGCCCCTATTACTCTTTTTTCCCGTTTTTTTGCCCTTCTGCCCTCTGTTAGACTCGCTTTTTTGTGCATTTTTCTTTCATTTCTCTTTTATTCTCTGCTTCTTTTTTGAGTATTTCTCATTCTTTCTTTGCCGCTTTTTGTGCATCTCTTATTCCCTACCATTCACTCCTTGCCGCTTTTTTGTGCTTTTCTCATTTTCTCTCAGTCCAATTTCTGTGCTTTTCTCATTCTTTGCTGCATTTTGAGTATTTCTCATTCACTCTGTGCCACTTTTCAGGGCATCTATCACCCTTTACATCTGAGTCACCCGCGAACACACGCTTTTGTCCCCTTAGGGCCCCATCGCTAGTGGAACACACACCGCCCCTTAGATTTCAGTCACCCGAGAGCACACGCATGCTGCACTATATGACATCCACGGGTCAGTGCGCATCGCCGACTGGGGTCCCCACTCACACTCTCCTCCTCTTCGTCATGGCGCCCCCTTGACACCTGCTCTTTGATGTGGAAGCATTTGCTCAAACAGGGACGGTCGCGCTGCCCTCCAGGCCACGGCATGTTCCATGTTCAGATGCTAACCGGGTGCTCATAGCGCGTGGGCTCGTTTCGTGCCCTCGGAGCGGTGCCGCTCAATAGGGTGATAAACACCTGGTTTGCCGTCTGGTTCCTGGCATGCCCTATTAATTACTAGTCCATAGGCATGAGGGCCGAAGAGGGGGGCTAACGCTGCGTCGGTGGCATCTGCTCTCCTCGCTTCTTAACATTTCTATCGGAGCTGGGTTTTTTCGGTTCTGACTCACGCTACTATCCTTGGGAATGTTGTTGTTACTACAATCTGCAGGTTTTTGGCTTTGAAACACGCCTGGGACATTCTGCAGTTAGTGTTTTCTCACACTTCGTTGTTTCGCAGAAGATGGTTAATGTGTTCTTACTCCAGAGACAACAGAATAGATCTCATTCTGTATTGTTTGATTCTGTGATGAGTGCAAGTTAGGAATTTACTAGATTCTCTGAGGGTGACCCTGGAAAGCAGTCCCCGGTCATTATGGGGGATAGAAGTCTGCTGCAAATGTTACCTTGCTGGTAAAAATTTCTCTAACCCATGGCTTATAATTGGGACTCTCATTGTTATGGTGTTATCTTTTTTTAGATATTGATATTACCAGCTGCATGAATCTATATATTTATTTTTCAGTCCCTTTCAGTATTAATCATAATGTGTATTTGTAGAGCGCAAGTTCACCTAAGGGTATCTTTGCGCTAAAAAACAGATGTTTGTTACCCAAATCAATGGTACACATTTTATCGACCTCAGAAGCATGAAAGGTGAGTGGACCTGTCGGTTTTTGAACACAGGCCCCCCTTTGGATGCATTAGTCCACTAAGCCACCAGGCTCCGCTGGTCCATATTTATATTGGCTTTTTTTGTTAGATGAAGCTGTGACTAGTATCTTTCCACATTTATTAAATCAATAAATATACACTCAGATTTGGATGCCTGGTGGATTTTAGTACTAGGATAATACCAGATAATGCATCGCTTAAATGGAGTTCACTCATTAACGCCCTTCTCCATCAGTTTACACAGCTATTGGCCTGGCAGTCATGAGTGGTAGCATCGAGAAACACTCAAAAGAAGGTTCATCTTCCATTTTTTTAAATATTTAAAAATAAATAATTTTCCATCTATCAAAATGGGTTAAAATTATATCTATTGTTCTCGCTCTATCTATTGCATTCACTCTATCTATCTTTCGATCTCAATCTATCGATCTATCTATCTATCTAGTGCCCTCACTCTATCTATCTATCTATCTATCTATCTATCTATCTATCTATCTATCTAACACCCTCACTCTATCTATCTATCTATCTATCTATCTATCTATCTATCTATCTATCTATCTATCTAACGCCCTCTATCTTTCTATCTATCTATCTATCTATCTATTGACCTCGCTCTATCTATCGCCCTCACTCTATCTATTTATTGCCCTCACTCTATCTATTGCCCTCACTCTATCTAACGCCCTCACTCTATCTATCACTGGACATAATATTGAGTACAAAATATAGGCTGGACAGAATATCGTATGGACAGAATATAGACATCATAAATATCGTTTTGAAGGTAAGTAATGTAATATCGAATTTTAAAATATAGATAGTCAAAATATCAAAGTACATAATATAGGTTAAGAAAAATATCGAACTTTTAATGATATCGAATTTTTATAGTGTATTTTATGTGTTAAAAGTGTTTATTTATGTTATAATGTAATTTAATTAATGAATGTAATGTTATTTAAATTTTGCGTAATTTAATTCTGTAGCGGGTTGTGGGTTTATAGGGGAATAGGGAGGGAAGTCATTTAATTATAATTAATTAAATATGTAAATGTATTTATTGGTATTTGTTTATAATTAATTGTTAATTAATTTTTATTTAGTAATTATTTACATTTTAATTGCCAATTAATTTTATTTAATTGATTAATTGATAATTATGTTAATTTAACTAATTTAATTTCTGTAGCGGGTTGTGGGTTTATAGGAGAGTAGGGTGGGAAGTAATTTAATTATAATTAATTAAATATGTTAATTTATGTAGTGTAATTTAATTATAATTAATTAAATAAGTTAATGTATTTATTGGTATTTGTTTATAATTAATTGTTAAATTATAATTTTTGGGTAATTAATTAAATTTTAAATGCCAAATAATTTTATTTAATTGATTAATTGATAATTATGTTAATTTAAGTAATTTAATTTCTGTAGCGTGTTGTGGGTTCATAGGGGAATAGGGTGGGAAGTAATTTAATTATAACTAATTACATATGTTAATTTTTTTGTGTCTTAATTAGATTTTAATTGTTAAGTAACTGTTTAATTACTAATTAATGCATTGTTAATTTGTAATTAATTAGTGTTAATAGATAATTAATTGTAATAATTAAATTAAATTAGTATTTGTAATTAATTAATTATTACATTAAAGTGGTAATTTCTTTTAATTACATTGTTTATAGATATTAATCTATATATCTTTTTAAATACTATATGAAGTATCTACTTTCTCTACTGTTGCACTCACCGGAGTGGGAATAGTAATTTTTACCCCTACGCTATCCAACGCTTTCCCTACTGTTGCACTTTCTGGAGTGGGAATAGTAATTTTAACCCCTACGCTATCCAACGCTTTCCCTACTGTTGCACTCTTTGGAGTGGGAATAGTAATTTGTACCCCTACGCTATCCAACGTTTTCCCTACTGTTGCACTCTCTGGAGTGGGAATAGTAAGTTTTACCCCTACGCTATCCAATGCTTTCCTTACTGTTGCACTCTCTGGAGTGGGAATAGTAATTTTTACCCCTACGCTATCCAACGCTTTCCCTACTGTTGCACTCTCTGCAGTGGGAATAGTAAGTTTTACCCCTACGCTATCCAACCCTTTCCCTACTGTTGCACTCTCTGGAGTGGGAATAGTAATTTTTACCCCTACGCTATCCAACGCTTTCCCTACTGTTGCACTCTCTGGCGTGGGAATAGTAATTTTTACCCCTACGCTATCCAACGCTTTCCCTACTGTTGCACTCTCTGGAGTGGGAATAGTAATTTTTACCCCTACGCTATCCAACGCTTTCCCTACTGTTGCACTCCCTGGAGTGGGAATAGTATTTTTACCCCTACGCTATTCAACGCTTTCCCTACTGTTGCACTCTCTGGAGTGGGAATAGTAATTTTTACCCCTACGCTATCCAACGCTTTCCCTACTGTTGCACTCACTGGAGTGGGAATAGTAATTTTTCCCACTACGCTCTCCAATGCTTTCCCTACTGTTGCACTCTCTGGAGTGGGAATAGTAATTTTTACTTCAACGCTATCCAACCCTTTCCCTACTGTTGCACTCTCTGGAGTGGGAAAAGTAATTTTTACCCCTACGCTATCCAACCCTTTCCCTACTGTTGCACTCTCTGGAGTGGGAATAGTAATTTTCACCCCTACGCTATCCAACGCTTTCCCTACTGTTGCACTCTCTGGAGGGGGAATAGTAATGTTTTACCCTACGCTATCCAGCGCTTTCCCTACTGTTGCACTGTCTGGAGTGGGAATAGTAATTTTTACCCCTACGCTATCCAACGCTTTCCCTACTGTTGCACTCTCTGGAGTGAGAATAGTAATTTTTACCTCTACTCTATCCAACGCCTTATCTACTGTTGCACTCTCTGGAATGAGAATAGTAATTTTATACTTCCGCTATCCTACTGTAATAATATTGGATATATTTTAATTATATTATGTTACTATATATATATGTTTTAACAAATATGATTGTAATTTTTTTATATTTTTAATTAAATATTTAATTATTATAAGGTAATTTAAGTATTTTTAAGTATATTTTAGTAAATAATTTTTAACATTCATTTAATTTAACATTGTTTTTAATAAAGTCGATAATTTTACAATCTATATTTTTGTAAACGATATTTTTTACTCGATATTTTTGTACTTACCTGTTTGTAGATACAAAGTCGATATTCGGTCTGTCGATATTTTGTTGCCGATATTTTTGGTACTCGATATTATGTCCCTCGATTTTATGTCAGTGATCCATCTATCTATTGCCCTCACTCTATCTATCGCCCTCACTTTATCTATCTATCACCCTCACTCTATCTATCGCCCTCACTCTACCTATCGCCCTCACTCTATCTATCGCCCTCACTCTATCTATCTATCTATCTATCTATCTATCTATCTATCTATCTATCTATCTATCTATCTATCTATCTACCTATCTATTTATCTAACGCCCTCTATCTATCTATCTATCTATCTATCTATCTATCTATCTATCTATCTATCTATCTATTTATCCAACGCCCTCACTCCATCTATCTAACGCCTTCACTCTATCTATCTATCGCCCTCACTCTATCTATCTATCTATCTATCTATCTATCTATCTATCTATCTATCTATCGATTGACCTCACTCTATCTATCTATCTATCGCCCTCACTCTATCTATCTATCTATCGCCCTCACTCTATCTATCTATCTATCGCCCTCACTCTATCTATCTATTGCCCTCACTCTATCTATTGCCCTCACTCTATCTATTGCCCCACTCTATCGCCTTCACTCTATCTATCGCCTCTCTATCTATCGCCCTCACTCTATCTAACTATCGCCCTCGCTCTATATCACCCTCGCTCTATCGCCCTCACTCTATCTATAGCCCTCACTCTATCTATCGATCTATCCCCCTCACGCTATCTATCTATCGCCCTCACTCTATGTATCGCCCTCATTCTATCTGTCTATCGCCCTCGCTCTACCTATCCCCCTCGCTCTATCTATCGCCCTCACTCTATCTATCGCCCTCGCTCTATCTATAGCCCGCACTCTATCTATCTAGCGCCCTCACTCTATCTATCGCTCTCACTCTATCTATCGCCCTCACTCCATCTATCGCCCTCACTCACTCTATCTAGTGCCCTCACTCACTCTATCTATCTATCGCCCTCACTCACTCTATCGCCCTCATTCTATCATCGCCCTCACTCTATCGCCCTCACTCTATCTCCCTCACTCTACTTCTATTTAAGTACTAGCAGCCCGCCCCAGCATTGCCTGGGGCAGAAGGGGGCTGGGGGCAGCATTTCAGGCTTGCGTGCACTCCCGTCCCGGCCCCCGCCCGCCACAACATTTCCACTCCTCCCCGTGCTTCACTCAGCCGCACACGTTCCGCCTTGGGTGCACTCCCGCCCCGGCCCCGCCCGCCACGACATTTCCACTCCTCCCCGCGCTTCACTCAGCCGCACACGTTCCGCCTCCTCCCAGCTCTCCCGTGCTTCACCTACCTCAGCCCGACTACACCGCTCCTCGTTCCGCCTCCTCACATCAGCCCGACTTTGCCGCTCCTCGTTCCGCCTCCTCCCATCAGCCCAAATTCACCGCTCCTCGATCCGCCTCCTCTCATCCGCCCGACTTCACCGCTCCTCGTTCTGCCTACTCCCATCGCTTCTCTGAGCCGCACACGTTCCGCTCCTCCCCGCGCTTCATGTATCTCAGCCCGACTTCACCGCTGCTGTCCACCGCTCCTCCCCGCGCTAGATGATGTCAGCACGCACGTCTACATTGTTAGCTAACACGGCCGGCGCTACTTCTCAGGGACTACTTTTTTTTATTGTTTATTTTTTAAATAACGTTTATTTTTATATTTTTATAGCCTATGTCCATCAACAGGACCACCTCTTTCCAACACTGTATTGGGTGTTCCAATTGGTGGTGTACTTTTCGAGTTTACCTGGCTCAAAGGACACAGTTCTCTCTTTATAATAGTACTATAGATTAATTATTTAAAAAAATAAAAGCAATTGTTATTTGTAATATCAATGCATCTAAGTCATGTAAATACTACACATATTGCATTACAAATGCTATAGGTGTCACATTTGCGAAAGTTAAAAATATTGGCGTGCACTCCCGCCCCGGCCCCCGCCCGCCACATCATTTCCACTCCTCCCCGCGTTTCACTCAGCCGCACACGTTCTGCCTTGGGTGCACTCCCGCCCCGGCCCCGCCCGCCATGACATTTCCACTCCTCCCCGCGCTTCACTCAGCCGCACACGTTCCGCCTCCTCCCAGCGCTCCTGTGCTTCACCTACCTCAGCCCGACTTCACCGCTCCTTGTTCCGCCTCCTCACATCAGCCCGACTTCGCCGCTCCTCGTTCCGCCTCCTCCCATCAGCCCGAATTCACCGCTCCTCGTTCCGCCTCCTCCCATCCGCCCGACTTCACCGCTCCTCGTTCCGCCTCCTCCCATCGCTTCTCTGAGCCACACACGTTCCGCTCCTTCCCGCGCTTCATGTATCTCAGCCCGACTTCACCGCTGCTGTCCACCGCTCTTCCCTCGCTAGATGATGTCAGCACGCACGTCTACGTTGTTAGCGCACACGGCCGGCGCTACTTCTTAGGGACTACTTTTTTTTATTGTTTATTTTTTAAATAACTATTATTTTTATATTTGTATAGCCTATGTACATCTACAGGACCACCCCTTTCCAACGCTGTATTGGGTGTTCCTATTGGTGGTGTACTTTTCGAGTTTACCTGGCTCAAAGGACACAGTTCTCTCTTTATAATAGTAGTATAGATTAATTATTAAAAAAAATGAAAAGCAATTGTTATTTGTAATATCAATGCATCTAAGTCACGTAAATACTACACATATTGCATTACAAATGCTATAGGTGTCACATTTGCGAAAGTTAAAAATATTGGCATTGTAAATGACAAAGTTATAAATTTTGCGACTTTCAAAACCAACACATAAATAAAAATTGTGTCATTTACAATACCAATAGCTCAAACTTTCCTAATGCGAGACCTATTGCATTGCAAATGCTTGTTAGATATGTTTTGTTAAACTTCAGGACATGGGACTAACAGCTCTAGATTCATGAAGCATTTTTGCGGGCGCAAACGGTGCGAATCGCAGAATTCAGCAGTTTGCGCCCGCAAAAATGGGATTTGAAATTCATCAATGGGTCATGAACTCGCAATTTGAGAAATCGCAAAAAAATGCGATTTCTCAAATTGCGATCGCATTTAAGGAATCTCAATATGAGATTCCTTAAATGCTATTCATGAACCATTATAAAATAGCGAATTTGCTATTTTTTGCCGCTATTTACCACGAAGTCAGACTTCGTGGTAAATAGCGAAAACTGAGAAAAATACACTTTTGTGCATTTTTCTCAGTTGTATGTAACACACACACATGTCCTTTGGACATGTGTGTGCGCAACACCTGTGTAAATTTGCATTTCAGGGGTGGCACCCTTGAAATCGCTATCTAATTTGCGATTAGCTAATTGCTAATCGCAAATAAGGAATACTCCCCATTCATTCCTATGGGCCTTTAGGCCTTTAGGCCCATAGGAATGAATGGGGAGATATTCCTTATTTGCGATTAGCAATTTGCTAATCGCAAATAAGGAATGTGTAGGAATCACAATTTATTTTGTGATTCCTACATGAATCCCGTTTTGCAAGTCCTTAATAGCGATTCCTTAATAATCGCTTTTAAGGACTCGCAAAACGGCTCTTTCATGAATCTAGCTGTAAGTTCGCAAGTGCTGTAACAGCTGCCAGCAACATTCTTCTCATATTGCTGGCAGCCAATCAGAGTGCTGGATCCCGTGTAAGTGCATTGGTCCAAGGGAAATAAAGCTACCTAGGCCAACCGGAACGGTCTGTGTTTTTCAAATTGGGTTTGTGGGACCCTCGCGAGAGTCCCTTGAACCAAACTGTCCAGAAATACAAATATTTTGTGACCTGAATTTTTAAGAAACTAATGAACAGATTTACACCAATTAACAAAAACACAATCTGTGTACTAAGATCTAGCCTCCTGCTAAATTTGGTGTCATTCCATTCAGCAGTTTTTGCAGTAGCTTTGCTTAACCCCATGGCTGCTAAGGCAATTCCCCTCCTGTGCTGGGATTTGCTATATTTCATTGTTTTATGACGAGCTGGGCTCGTCATCAGTGTACGAGGAGGCTACACCATGACGAGCCCAGCTCGTCATCAGCTTGGAAGGGGTTAAAGAAGTCTATGGAAAATGCTTTGGGATGTTTGCTTTAGGGACCCCCCTTTCTTCTCGAGCCCCGCTTGATGGCTCACCCCAAATCTTTGCAGGAAGGAGCTGTAGAAAATATGCTTTTTTTCTAGAAAGTTTCATAAAGATTTGTCAAATGGCACCAAAGTTATTGACAAACAAAAAAGTGCCTTGTCTATGTAAAAGCTGGCCTAATTTTAACTACCCAGATGTAGATATACAGAGGTTCTGGTCTACAAAGGTAAACTAGAGTGATAGACTGAGGGAAAGATCACAAAGGATTCCTTTGCACAATAGTAAAGTTTTTAAGACATCCCTAACCACTGCGTTAAGGTCTAAATCCTGACATTGTGTTTCTCCGGACTTTTTAGTTGCATTTTCATTATGGTAATACGGTGTACACACACTCAATAACGATATAGAGTGATAGATGTAAGTATTGATGCAACACACGCTGCGCCATCATGAAGGCAAAGTTGTAAGATGACTCCAACTAATCCCACTATAAACAATAAATGTTTCAGCATATGCTCATTGAAACTATGACTATGAAGTGCACTGGGAAAAATCCCCTTACATTTACCAGGCCGAACTCTGGCTTTATAAATGGCTTTCTCCACTACCACACAATTTTCCATGCATCCCTGCCCCTCACTGATGGTCGTGGGCAACGCTATGCCGGCTCTTGGCAACGTCTTGTTTGGCATTCAGGTAGCAAAGCCCAACCAAGAAGTGAGCACTACAGCTACCTTCCCATCACTCCTGGCCCTCCAAAGGACCACTATACGTTCTAATAAGCAGTTTTAACCCAATTCTCTCTCCAAGTCGGAGAGTATTCTGGCTCAGTGTGTGTCAATGATTGTGCAACCCCATATTACATGCACAGATGTACCCTCTGTGTTGTTGCAGCACCAGCATGCACTTGAAGAGTATCTGCCCATCCACCACAGCCTGGAGGGAGGAAAAAATAAACAGTGCAAATATTTGAATTGTATAAGTCTGAGACTACCAAAAATAGCCAACAGCCTTGAGACCATTTTTAATCCAGTCCAAAAGCTGCTGTCCAACTCCCCCAGGTCATTGCTCTTTCTCTCTCTGACACAGTGGAATGGGTCAGAAAAGATAAGAACGAGGTTCACATAGACATATGAAATCCTTTTCTGCCCAATTAGCTCCATAGTGATATTTTGCCTCAAACGGGTTGAACTCAGGCACCATGTCCAGTTCAGCCACAATGCTGCTTTGGGCACGTCAGAGTTTCAAGTAGCATATGAACTGGCTCCTGCAAAGTCCAAATTCAGGGGTTACTTGTTCAAAGATTCAATGTGGATGGCCATTCACACGTCTCCAATCATGAAGATACCAATGAGATTCTAGGCCTGTAATCTATGTAGTCAGGCCACACATCAATCAATCAATCAATCAATCAGTGTTCTTATAGAGTGCGACTACTCACCTGTGAGGGTCTCAAGGTACTGAATGGGGTGGGATCTGGGGGTGGAGGATCTGTGGTTCAGTTGAAGAGCCAGGTCTTGAGGTTGTTCCTGGATTGCAGCAGAAATGGTGATTGCCTGGAGGTGCAGAGGCAGGGAGTTCCAGGTCTTTGCTGTGAGGTAAGAGAAGCATCTTCCTCCAGCCGTGGTCTTGTGAATTTGTGTGATGGTGGCCAGGGCCATTTTAGGTAAAACGGCCGCCTATATAAGAAGTGTGCTATGAGACAAAGGGTCCTCGCAGTCACCGTACCCTGCCAACCTATCTGATTTGAGCTTTCACCAGTCTCTTGGATTTTAAGTGACTGTGTGTAGTGCTTGCAGTTCCTGGGCTCCATACAGAAGGGATCTCAGGTCACATGGTTTCAGTATGAGCAGCTCCAGGTGTACAGCAGAGTCATTCCTATCAGTAAAGAGCCTGTTGTTCAAAGGAATACGTTGTATTTGGGGTACCCAGTAAAGGAATTTTAGATTAGGGATCCCTAGCCCAACATCAAACATTGCTTTTATATTTGGTAAATGATACACATGGGTCCCCACCACCCATATATATATATATATATATATATATATATATATATATATATATATATATATAAATATAAGCAATGCGCCCCTGCGCTTCTGGAAAGGCTCACCACGGCACTCCTTGGAGGAGAGTATTAAGGAGGTGCACTTGAAGGAGGTGCACTTGAAGCATGCACAAGTGCCTGTGTCCATGAGGAAGGGGCGTTCTGGCCCGAAACGCGTCGGACTTTGTTAAATAATTGGGAGTAACTTTGTGAAGTTGTTCGGGAGCAGCATACAGCCGGAGGGCAAGGAGTGCCGTGGTGAGCCTCTCCAGAAGCGCTGGGGCGCATTGCTTATTCACATTTACTGCACGGTTGGCCTTGACCGTGGGAGGTTCTCCAATTCATGAAGCATTCAGGACGGCTACGCTCGTGAAGGCTGGGGCGAGGACACTGTTCTTTGCCTACGCAGTGACCCGAGAGCAGAGGACGGCCCGGGACCAGGGTTCGATTCCCGGCGCAGCAGGTTTCTGGACCAGGGTCAGCGGACTCGATAATTCTCTCGCCTCGGTGCCCACTCTGATCAGCGATCACACTCGGCAACTCTGGGCATTAGCTTGCCTCATCTTCACTAACGGCCCCACCAGACCGCCGGGGATGCCTGGTCTCACCCTGGAGATACCCATTAAGGGACCATCTCTCAGGGAAGCCAGGAAGGGTTTCGCAGCGGTCGAAGCGCCTTGGGACCCTACGGGTAAGTAGTGCGCTATATAAATGCCTATACATTACATTACATTACAGACATCCAAAAGAATACTGCGACTTCCAAGTTTGCATCCAGTCCTACTTAAGGGAATAATAGAGGAATAACAATTTGCACCAAGCATGCCACCTACTTAAGGATTCAATTACTCACCTTCAGGACTTCAGTTACCAGAATCCCTGGCGACTTGTCTTTGTACGCCACACCCACTTAGGGCGGTTCAATTCAAAATAAAAGTATTTGACTTAGGAAGGTGAGTCTGTGCATGCTTCAAGTGCCTGTGTCCATGAGGAAGGGGCGTTCTGGCCCTGAAACGCGTCGGACTTTGTTAAATAATTGGGAGCAACTTTGTGAAGTTGTTCGGGAGCATCATACAGCCGGAGGGCAAGGAGTGCCGTGGTGAGCCTTTCCAGAAGCGCAGGGGCGCATTGCTCATTCACATTTACTGCACGGTTGGCCTTAACCGTGGGAGGTGCTCCACTTCATGAAGCGCTCAGGACGGCTGCGCTCGTGAAGGCTGGGGCGAGGACACTGTTCTTTGTCTACGCAGCGCGACATCCAAAAGAATACTGCGACTTCCAAGTTTGCCCCCAGTCCTACTTAAGGAAATATTAGAGGAATAACAATTGCACCAAGCATGCCACCTACTTAAGGATTCAATTACTCACCTTCAGGACTTCAGTTACCAGAATCCCTGGCGACTTGTCTTTGTAAGCCACACCCACTTAGGGTGGTTCAATTCAAAATAAAAAGTATTTGAATTAGGAAGGTGAGTCTGTGCATGCTTCAAGTGCCTGTGTCCATGAGGAAGGGGCGTTCTGGCCCCGAAACGCGTCGGACTTTGTTAAATATTTGGGTACAACTTTGTGAAGTTGTTCGGGAGCAGCATATTGCCGGAGGGCAAGGAGTGCCGTGGTGAGCCTTTCCAGAAGCGCAGGGGCCCATTGTATATATATATATATATATCGCGTAGTACCACGTCTCAAACCAAGCAGAAGAGCCAACGTCGTCCTGCCAGCATAGACTCCACAGACGCGGACCAATTAAGTGCAAATTAATTTAATGAGGCAAGGTAAGTCGCATGACGTTTCGGCTCCGTAGAGCCTTTCTTACATGACAACGTTTGTTATGTGAATGCTCATTTTTAAAGTGCCAGTGATTGACTGATTACACATCACGTGATAGTTACAGATGGTAGATATGGAAGAAATACTGATCAAGCGTGTATATATATATATATATATATATGATATATATATATGATATATATATGATATATCCAAAAACACCCCTCTGATGCCGAGAAGTTGAGAGGCCACACGGGGGGAATCCTGTTTGATAGCCTTGAAATGGACCCTGGGCATTATGCATTTCGGCGACCCTTCGCCTCGTCAGATGCCTCTACACACGGACAGCAATTCCATCACCTCCTTAATACTCTCCTCCAGATCTCTCATAGGTTAGAGAGCCCCGCCCACAGTTGGTAACATGCACACCTATTTGTAGTCTAGGGATTTGAACTTCATCTCCCAGAGTTCTCCAGTGTGGAAAGGCGATGCACGGGGGTAACAAAATGAATGTTTGAGTGTTCTCAGGGAGAAATGGTGATATTGGTGTTGATGGTTGGCCTCGCGTGGGAATGGTGTCCTCTGACCCCCCCCTCAGGCCCCCACTGAAATTTCAGCCCCTCCTGCATGCACCGGGCGGGTCGCGAACCGGGATGTAATCATTACCGGCTCCTCGCACAGTGTCAAGCTGCTCTTGGCAACAGTCCTGTCCCAGCTTGTGCAGTCAGAGGCAGGCCGGAGCTACCAAACCCTTGGTCAAGTCCACAGCTATGCCAGCAATGCTCCGGCCACAAAACAGAACGGGGCCTCTTAAACATGCTGCTGGCTGGCGTGTACACATGTCCAAAAACACCATTCTTATGCCGAGAAGTTGAGAGGCCACACGGGGGAAATCCTGTTTGGGAGCCTTGAAATGGACCCTGGGCATTATGCATTTTGCCGACCCTTCGCCTCGTCAGATGCCTCCACACACGGACAGCAATTACATCACCTCCTTAACACTCTCCTCCAGCTCTCTCATAGGTTAGAGAGCCCCGCCCACAGTTGGTAACGTGCACACCTATTTGTAGTCTAGGGATTTAAACTTCATCTCCCAGAGTTCTCCAGTGTGGAATGGCGATGCACGGGGGTAACAAAATGAATGTTGGAGTGTTTTCAGGGAGAAATGGTGATATTAGTGTTGATGGTTGGCCTCGCGTGGGAATGGTGTGTGCGTATATGTATGTATGTGTATATATATATATATATATATATATATATCAGGGGCGGATTGGCAAGGCGGGCATTCGGGAATGGGTCGAAGGGCCGGTGCCTCAGTGCCCTCTGTGGGCCGTTTTTTTTTCTCCCCTGTCCCAGTCCACAGAGAGTGGACTAGGAAATGGGAGAAAAAAAACCGGCCCACAGAGTGCATGGAGACAGAGACAGAAAATGAAAGCAGCCTCGCTGTGCGGCCGGACAGCTATTATCAGCTCTCCTTCACCCCTGCCCTGACAAGCAATCAAGCTGAGGCTGGGCTGGGGAGGAGTGATTGTTTGCAATAATCGGCCTCCCTGGGGACCAGGTGTTTCTCAGGCCTTTAAGCCATTTGCACCTCGGCCCCCTGGCGCCCATGCAGCCCAGAAACGGTGTTAGTCTTAACACCTTGCCCACAGCCCTTCACATTCAGGGCACAGTGGGCGAGGACAAATGGGTCTTGCTGTGGGGGCCTGGTGATGTTTGGAATTTTTTTGTTTTATTTATTTATTTATGCGATTTTATATAGCGCAGACTTTACCGAAGGTGTCAGAGCGCTTCACACTAGGAACAGCAATAATACATGAGGAGAAAATTATAAGTGGACAAATTACAAAAGCAAACGTTAAGTTACATGAATCAAAAGTGACAATAGTGAGCAACCAAAATACAAGAGGAGCAAACGATACATTACAGGAGGAAAAAGTGACATGTGTGCAGGTTACAAAAGCGTACAAAATACAAGTAGAGGTATAATACTGCAATTAATGGCAGACACTCCAGCACAAGAACAAACGTTATGTAGGCAGTGGTGGCACTTGTGCAAGTATCTAAAGCAAACAAAAGTGAGAGGAGCAAACAGTGTGTTACAAGAGAAAAGTGACTTGTGCAAGTTACAAAAGGGTACCATACACAGGTACAAGGGTAATACTACAGTAAATGGTAAACACTCAAACTGCCAGAACACACTGGGAAGGCACTTCCCATGCACCAGCTTCACCTCAGCCTCCCCCCGGCTACCTGGCTACCTTGGATGACCCAGAAAGCTGTGTTTTGTACTCCCCTGCCAGGACATTTTCCCAAGGCCTGGAGGGTTGATTAATTTACTAATTGCAGGGGCCTTACCTCTGTTCATGTGCTCCTGATCTGAAGGTCTGGGGAGGGCTGAGTAGGTTAGTAATAGCAGGGGCTTTGCTGCTTTTCAGGTGCTCTTGTGCTGGAGGGCTGGAATAATTTTGTGACAAAAAGGGGCCTTGCTATTTTTTTTAGTTGCTCAGCATGTAGGCCATAGTCACCTTGGCCCTGTGTCGTGTGCAAGAACAGTATCCTCCCACTTTCATTCCTTGTCTGTGCAAATGGTGTTTCATGAAAGGGCACGCCCCTTGAATGTGGGCCACGCCCCTTAAATATGGGCCACGCCTCTTGAATGTGGGCCACTTTTTTCGTCAGTGCCCGGGTCGAATTGTGATCCCAATCCGACCCTGATATATATATATATATATATATGTGTGTGTGTGTGTTAACGAACGGTATAGTGTCTAAAAGAATTGTTGTAGAGTTTAGTATATGTACTTCCTTTTTGGGTTCAGTGTAGCGTGCTACTCGCCAAAAAATGATTTGATGCCTCGTCAGGGATAGTAAGTCATATATAAATGCAATTACAGTTAAAATTAATTTTGGAGAGTATAAAGGATACGAGGGAGGGCAACCATTTTGAAGAATGCTGCTGCTCATGATGATAATGTTGGGAATGATCATCATACCCAAGTATTTAAGGTTGGTGGATGCCAGGTTTTGTTTTTAAACATAGGCATTTTTGGTGGGTCTCGTCCCAGTGGCATATAAGTCTATTTCCCACTAGTTTACTTTGATGGCTATGACATTTTTGTAGACTTGCAATATGTGGACAATTCTTGAGATGGAGGCTTCATGCAGCTGGATGAAGAGGAGGTTGTCTGCTTATAGGGAGATATTATCTTCAGGCCACTGGACTCACAGAGACCAGCGTCCACTCCACAAGGGGCTGACCGACCAGGACAAAGAAGATTGGAGAGAGTAGGCATCCTTGGTGCCTGCTACACATATCAGGAATGGAGTCGAAAGATCATCATTTACACGAACCTGGGATCATGAAGAAGATTAAAGGGCCCTCACAAACTAGACGAAGCGTCGGCCAAACCCCATCCTCTGTAATACTTTGAACACGAATGGCCAGTGCACCGAATTAAAGGCTTTTCTGGAAGTTGACTAAGAGTAGATCCGCCTTGACCTGTAATCTGTGGGTCTGTTTGAGTGCTACTTGAAGTCTAACAGGGCAGCCCCCCATCCATGCACTTTTAACATATAAGGCCTACCAGTAAGAACGATGTAGGACTTCTACACCTTGTAACCTAACCCTCATTGTCTTCTGTGACACAACCTTGGCATTGCTGTACTCACTTGTCATGTATTGTCTCTGTGTAATGTATGCTTGTGTATTAAAGCGCTCTGACAGCCTGCATTTGGACAAGTGAAGCTATAATAGTATCAAATAACAAAAAATAGTAAGTGCTATTAAAATCATTTGTGTAATTACTCATAGAGGCCACCTTACAGTGCTTGCCTATCTTTTATATACAGGAGTTGAACAAGTGGAACACCTACTTCCAAATAGTAGTTCCTTTTAAGTAGTGGTGGAGTGCATTGGCATGTAGGTGCTCAGCTTCAAACAGCTCTCAGCCAGGATGATACCGATACTCCAACAAAAGAAAGTTCCGCTGGCCCTTCAAGTCGTCTTTGTTTTGGGTCCAGGTTGCTGCTTGGAACATAAAACAGACACGGTGCGGGCACTGCTGACTGTGTCCCGGGGTCAGCAAATGACACCCTGACACATTCAGCATATTTCATGGGGTCCGCCGGGGTCCGGCTCAATGATTGGTGCCGGAACCCGACCTGCTGGATCCCCATCTTTTCCTTCTCTGAATGGGAGAGAGAAACTTGCATGCCCTTCCTTGAAGTCATTGGGGTGAGTTCTGAAACCTGCATTGCTATTGATGGAGGGTTACATCTCAGCCGTCTGCTCTAATAATGTCCGACCCTCCACGAATAAACCCCGCATGGGTCTTTCTCGCCAGCCCTCTGTCAGGGGCCCCTGCAATCAGCGTCAGAGGCGGGGCTGCGTCGAGGGCTTTGAAGAGTCCTTCATCGTCTTAAAGGCCATGCACGCAGCCGCTGACTTATTTGTCACTTTAAGTGCTTTTGATATGCGAATAGCCACGCTGGTAATTGAGCGCCAATTACTCAAGTGTGGGGAAAGGAGGGGGTGCGTTTGGGACGCTGTGCGCAGCCCTCAGCTGAGGCTCAGCAAACGGCTCCTGACCTGAGGCAGACCGGGCCTCTGTTACTGCGCTCTTTTCAGTACGGGGGCATTTTTTAAGCTCTTCTCTCTTACTCTCTCTTACTCTGCCCCCTTTCCACCTTCTCTGTCTCTCTCTCCCTCTTACACTTGACCCTTTCTCTCCCTCTCCCTCCCTAGGGAACTCTGTGTTAAGGATTCTTCATGGTACACAATACCCTGAATGCAGGGGTTTAAGTAGGATGAAAAAACTGGTGGAAGGGGGGTCTCCCAAAGGGACGTGTCCGATGTAAGTAAGGGCGTGGCTTTAAATACTTAAGCTAGAAATCTGTGCTTAGCATAGTGCGCCGCCTCTCTGGTATATTGTTGCTTCTGTTCTGTCAGTGCATCCAGATATGTAATACAACACGTAACATTACACCGACAACAGGCCAGGACTATTGTTTTTGGCAGTGGTTGTTAGGTGCATAAGATACCAAGGCTTTGTTGTATAGAATATTAAAAATCTTCAGTTCTGAAGTGACGAGACTGAAATAACTATAACGAGTCTCTTTGAAGTTACATCACAGGCAGTGATGGGTGGTCCTGCTTCATAGTTTATATATTTTTTCCATCCTGAGGTTGAGGGCAAAAATGGAGAGCCTGATAGAGTGACCCGTCTCAGCACCTGCTTTTTATAACCGCCGGTCCTGAGCACCTGCAAGACCTGGCCCACTTAAAGCCCTGCCTGAATATAATCTTTGCAGCTGTATCATTAACCGTATTAGAGGGGGTTTCGTTGTTTTTTGTGTGCTTGTGAACATGTATATCTGTATGTGGTCCCATTTGCCTCTTTTTAACTCATCATTACCCGGCATTCCGATGGGCATGTGGTGAGGGTAGCAGCTGATACCCATAGCATACTCCATACTACTTAATCTCATACGCCATGAAGACAGCAGAAGGAACAGAAGGTAAATAGAACTCTATACGACCAAGCGCCTGTAAAGTTTACTCCCTACCAGACAAATAATCACCCATCTCCCACAAATAGGCTATTTAGATGACAAAGGGTTCAGCCTGTGATGCCATCAGAGAGAGTGCAATATCGCTTCCACTACCTTTAGTATTTTTGGTGAATCAACACCAAAGTGTGTTCCTAGGTACGTTGATATTGTCACAACTGTATGTGCTCACACGTTGGCGCACAGGTGACTGTGTGCACATAAACACTCGCTCCAGGCTAGTAAGCCATTGCGCCTGGAGTGAAACACTTCAGGGGGGATTTACTATGATTTTGCGCCGTGTTTGCATCACAAAAGCGACACAAATCAGCACAATTTTTTTCCCTATTTACTTTCCAGCGCGAAAGTTGTTTAGCGTTGGAAATAAGGGAAAAGTAACGTGAAGCAGCGCATAGCTCTGCTTTACATTACTTTGCGCCATGGGGGCATACCAAGAGTGGAGCATGGGCATTCCCATGCAACCACCCAAGATTTCTCACGCTAAACCCAATTTACTAAATAAAGTAGATTAGATTTAGCGTGAGAAAACTGCACACTTTTCAAGTAGGCGCACGGAAGGAGAATAAAAGCATTTCTCCTTCCTTTTCTGACTTTGCATGCGTGCTGCATTGTGCAGCACACATACATTGCATCTTGTCTAGGCATGGTATTTTGTACAGGAAGGATACCCTTCCTGTACAAAACCTATGCTGGACTCACACACACACCCTAGCGCTATGGCGCCAAGGTGTGTGTGGAGCACAGCAGCTGTAATCAGCGCCGGCTCAAGGGAAAGGGGAGGAGACAGCCATATCTTTGAAGATATGGGGGCAGATTTACAATAACTGGCGCATCCCCAGGGATGCGCCAGTTATTGTGCGCCACAGCTCCGCCACCCATGGTGCGCTGCATTTACAATGCGGCGCACCATGAGGCAAAAACGGCACAGATGCATGACGCATCTGTGCCGTAAAGGCGGCGCATTGCTGGCGTTGCGTTGCAAGCGCGACGCAGCTCCAGCAATGCTCTGGGGGGCCATATCTGTCCAATGCTGTGTCAAGCCTTACGCCTGCTTCAAGCAGGCGCAGGGTTTTGACGCAGCATTGGCCTAAAAGTGCCTGTGTGAAATCTTGTAGATTTCACGCAGGCACTTTTGCGAGGCGCACCTGCCCCAGAACGCCCACCCTGCGCCGGAACACCCACATGTGGCGCAGGGCTTTACAACGTGACGCATCTGCCTAGATGCCTCATGTTGTAAATGGGTCACAGGGATGAGCCACGTTTACGCCGCCGTTGCGTGACGCAAACGTGGCGCAAGTCCAACATAAATCTGCCCCATGGTGCTCTCCTGCTCCCTCCCTGTCACCCAACGCAGCGCAGCCTCGCAGGAGGCTGCGATGTGTTGCGTGACTTTTTAGTAAATCTCCCCCTTTGGCTACAAAAGAACTCCTGCACTGATTAATGCAGAGTCAAAAATCTCTCTGAAAATGAGTCCTGTAGAACCAAATAAAATCAATCTCGAATAGTCAAGAGAAATATAGGGTTTTGTTCATCACTTCAGAAAGAGAATGCTGTAAGGATAGCTCTAAAATTAACAATCTTATCAATCGTTTGGATGTGAAAATCAACTCTGATAGTGCTTGCAAAGACAGCACCACAAAGCAGAAAAAACGGAAGCACAGAATGAGCAGTTCAAACCTACTCGACAACTACTGGCCAGGGGAGAAGTGTTACAAAAATTGAGCTTCTTTATATAAAAAACAAAAAGGTAGTGCCTTGGAAATAAATGTAGGTTAGGCCTGTACAACAGCACGAGGTTGGGTGCAGTGCTTAATTTGAGCTCCTGCACTTAATTGGTTTCCGGTGCTTGGCACAGCACTTAATTGTCAACACCACACTTATGACAGACTGCCACATGGTGGTGCCGCTCATCTAATCTAGAGAGGAGCAGAACAACGGTTGTTTATGATCACAATAAATATATATAAAAAAATACTAATACCTACTTCAACAGCCATACCTTTAGATTTGGGGACCTGGAATAATCTGAACTGTCGCACTTGCATGTGCGAGAGATGGTCAGTAGTTGTTGTGGTACCGCCATAGGCAGTGATGTCAGAGGGAAGCTGCAGTGGACTCCTGGTCAGGGCCCTGGCACTTATTATTTCACAAATCAAGCACTGGCTGGGTGCCTCGAGTCTTGTTCAGGGTGTTGTCCAGTAATTATTTGACAGCTGGCATATGCTCTCCCTGCTCTCAATTACTGCTCCCAGCATTGTTCATGGGGCTGCTCTTCCCTGGCCAATTAAATAAGCACAGGAGGCTCCATCTGTCAGCCTATTACCCCCTGCTCGAGATGCACTCTCTCTCCTCTTCAGTCACACTTGCTGTGAGCGGAGAACACCTTGAACCCCAGGACGGATCGTCTTAATTGTGAAATTGAAATGATGATGCATTCAATGCCGCTCTTTTCGGAGGCAGCACGAATCGTCCTTAATAAACACGAGGACATAGTTGCGAGATGACCCCATGCAAAGACACGCCTCCAATCTGTGCTGGATTGTTAGATGATTGCGCACTGCATTCTGGGACTTTTAGCTGTAGCATCCTTTCAACCCCCCCAGCAACATAGATGATGGCAGAGGAAAAGCCAGGGCTTACAGAAGGTGTCACACATAACAAGTAGCCACTGGGCAGGCGGTCTGGCATTTATTTTTGTTTTGTTTTGCAGCACACGAAGCAAAGAATCGGTTATTCATGATTTCACATTTGTGTTCCATTAAATATGTTAAACAAAATTTGCCAAAAAGTGCCATGAAATTTCAGGAATGGCTGTCCATTTCGTGATGGTTCATGTAGTTCGGTACCCTTCATGAGCTACGAAAACAGGGGCAACAACTAGCGATAATTATCGCTATGTTGGCTTAGCGGGAATATTCCTATCGCCGCCCTTCACCTGTTTTTATCACTGAGATACCTTGCTATTATCAAGGTTTATCTCAAAAGCGATAAAAAACGGGCGAAATGCATGAATATCGCTGTCAATGCAGCGATATTCAGGCATTACGGTGACAATGCTCTTAGCCATGTTATCCACCTCTCATTGGATAACATGGCTAAGAACTGGTCAGGGCAGGCGTTAGCTTTTGGAGATATTCGCGCTCAGCGCAAATATTTCCAAAACTACGCCTGTGTTGATCATAGGCGATAGCGATTGCAGCCTCTGTTTTCAGTCGCTGACATTTTGGCATGCCCACTTTGCATGTCATTAGCGATAATTATCGCTGACATGCAAAGCGGGCCCCAAAATGCCCGCTATCGCCTACAAGCTGTTGCTAACTGGTGTTAGCGACAGCTTGGTAATAGGGCAATAAAATTATCGCCGCTTTAGCGGGAAAAAGTCCCGCTAAAGCTGCGATAATGGCCCTTGGTAATATGCCCCACACTTCCATAAAACACTCCTGAAACGGAGAAATCAAAAATGTTCAGAAGCAGGACTGTTTTGCAGCAGATCCGTACTCATAATGACATTTCTGCATGGGTGAGTTTCTGTGTTTGAGCAGCAGAAAATTTGGCACTCCATGATGTGCACCATAGACTTACGCTAATACAGCTTAAGTAGGGGAGAGGAGTTGGCATAAAGGATAGGGCAGTCGACCTCAAATCTGGGGAACCGGTTTCGAGTCTCGGTAAGGACGCACAGCATCCTGTGATTCTGGGCAAATCACTTAATCTCCCCATAACTAACACGAATGAATGTGTCCTCATGTAACACAACTGGTGATCATGTACAGAGCTCTGATACCCGGTACCCTGGGGTCAAGTTTGTGCTATATAAAACTGTGTGAAAACAAAACAATAGCTATGATTACTTACAGTTGGTAGAGTCACAAAGCAATCTGAACTACTATAAGGGGAAGCCTGGAATTTTCAGCCACTTGCCCTTATTCACAAATGGCTGAGAACCTAAGTCCTGGAATTGTATGACTTTCGGGGGGAGGCAGATGCAGTAACAGGGGAGGCAAGATGGCGTCCACGATGGACGCGTGAGTGAGCCGCTCCTGCCGGACCTCCCGGGATATGCGGCTGCATGGTGAAATCCGAAGCGGTTAAACTAACAACCAGCGATCTTTACCTCCGTCCGTGGCTGGAATAGGAGAGAGAACTAAGGCTGCTTTTTGATTTTCGGAGGCTTTCCGTTCTCCGTATGATAGCAATAGCAATACGAGCAGCTGCGGCGCTGGTCGCCCGGAGCACGCTGAGAGCACAGTGGGCGTTTCTCTGGAGGCAACTGACTCGGCACACCTGGAGTGTATCTCGTGTTGGCCCGAAGCGAAGCGGTGCACAAGCCGAGGTACTACGGTGGCAGAAGGCGTCTGCTTGGAGGATGGGGCCGAAAGGAAAACGAGGTAGGGCACAGGGTGCTGCCTCTGAGAACATAGGAGTGGAGGGTATGAAGGAGTCAGCCACGGCATCTACGGCACCCACGGCATCCACGGTGTCATCAGTGAGTAAGGCGACGGAGCGCGAGGGGGTGCCGGATGCGGTTCGGACTAAAGAGGGGGAGGCTGTCAGCGCAAGAAAGAAAATACCAGAGATGTTCTCTGCTACAAAATTAAAGGAAGCAGAAAAGTTAAAGCTTAGCAAGCAGAATGAGACTCGGCCAATGGCTTCTGAAGGTCAGGGAACGGGGGCGGAGGGGTTACACAAGACTGCACATATTCAAGTGGTTAAAATCCCAGCCCCTGTCCCTGTATTGGTAGTGAATGGCGAAGAAACTAATATGGAGGAGAGTCTGAGTATTACCCCCTCCCAAGACGCTACAGTTTTGGCTACAGTTTTGGCTTCTTCTATGTCTGACACTAGTGTGTTGCCTGACACTAGTGTGTTGCTAACAGCCACGAGAGAGAAGGAAGATGATTTGGTCACTATATTGAACTCGAATTTGGATCTGCCAAATAGCGACGGGATAATGTTAGCTGCTGGTGGCGAAACTGATTCTGCCGATTTTTACTCTTTATCAGACCGATCTATGTCATCCTCAGAGGACTTAGCGGAATTGTACGCTACTCGTATGAGCATGGAAGACGGCTGTCTGCACGAAGGGAGTGACCATAGCAGCATGAATGCTGATTTAATGGAGAAAGAGGGCCCAGAGCATGGTACTGTACGAAAGCTACAATTAGGAGCTAAAGATAAAGACAGTGTTGCTCAAGAAGATATTGAGTGTACTGAAGCTGCAGCGACTGCTTTGGACTCAGAATGAGAGGATATTTCTTTGGGTTTGATTTATCAAACTATGATGCAACATAGAGATGAGACACGAGAAGACAGCTTGAGAGTACAGAATTCGTGTAAAAAGTTGCACAACTCTGTTAGACGATTGGTGAAATCACATTCTGAATTTTTGACAATAGCCACAGAGGCAGAATCGCGTATTTCGTCTTTAGAAGATGTGGTAGCTCAACGAAAAAAGACTATTGAAGTACATATGGCTACCAAGGAAGACATCAATTGGAAACTCGTTGACATTGAGAATCGCTCTCGCAGAAATAATCTGAGATTTTTACAGGTCCCTGAAGGGAAAGAGGGGTCTGATTCTCGAGGGTTTATTGTGTCACTGTTAAAGAAAGCAATGCCGGATATTACTAAATGGGATTGGAATCGGGAGGTGGAGCGGGCCCATAGATTCCCATTTAAAGTAAATCAGCGCGATCAGAAACCTATAGCCATCTTAGTGGCCTTTAATAGCTTTCAGGCTCGTGAGGAGATATTTATGAGGGCTCGACCTGATAAAAAGTGCAAGGCTCTAGAATGTGAATTTTTTGTGAGACCTGATTTGTGTAAACAATCTGTTGAAGTACGATGGCAGCTACGGCAGCTAATATCAGATTTTCAAGCAAAAGGGGTGCAGGCGTATCTAATGTTCCCTGCTAAATTAAAAGTTATACATAAGGAACGCACAAGGGGGCATATTATCAAGGGGGTTTATCTCCGCTTTTTTGGCTTTAAAAGCCAAGAAAGCGGAGATAAAATTATCTCCCTATTACCTAGCTGTAGGAGATAGCGACCATCTTGGGCCCCACTTTGCATTACATTTACATTTACATTTATTTCACTTGTAAAGCGTGTAATTCACTTGAAGGTCTCAGAGCGCTAGGAGCAGACAAGATCCTTGGATTCAGCAGATTCAGAGGAATTTGAGGGTTGGGATACTAAGGGTTAAAGAGACAGGTTTTGAGCAGTTTCCGAAATCTGACGTGATCTGGCTCTTCTCTCAGAGATGTGGGGAGGGAGTTCCATGCTTCTGGGGCGGTTTTGCTGAAGGCTCGGTCCCCGTTCCTGACCGTTCGGACTCTAGGAACGGATAAGAGGGCTCTACTGGAGGAGCGTAGAGTCCTAAGTGGGATATGGGCCTTAAGTTTCCTTTCCAGGTAAGCTGGTCCATGTCCATTTACTGCCTTATGAACCAGACAGCAGAGTTTAAACTTTATGCGTTTTTTAACGGGGAGCCAGTGCAACGTTCTGAGACATGCTGCTGACGGGGTTCGAGGAGTAAGGTCTAGTACTAGCCTCGCAGCAGTATTTTGAAGAACCTGAAGTTGGTTTAGTAGTGACTGATTGATGGCTGAGAACAGTGCGTTCCCGTAGTCCATCCTGTTTATAACCAGCCCTTGAACTAGGGGCATGCGTGCTGAGAGCGGGATCCATTTAAAGATCTTCCTCAGACTACGTATCTGGCCATAGCTACTTCCAACTGTTTTTTTTATGTGTTCAGACATAGTGAGCTTGTTACCTAGGATTACACCCAAGTTCCTGACGTATGGTTTGGGGGCAGGGCACGTGCCCAGGGTGTCAGGCCACCAGTCCGATGACCAGATTTGGTCAGCTTTGCCAAAGAGCATGACTTCGGTCTTCCCTGCGTTCATCATTAGGTAGTTTCTAGTCATCCACTCTTGTATATTAATAATGCAGTTTTTGAACCTATATTTAGCATCTTCATAGTTTTGGCTGATGGTGACGAGGATTTGAGTATCGTCAGCATAGGATATTGTCCCAAAACCGCTTTCTCTAATGATTTTGGCCAGAGGGGAAACATAAATATTGAAAAGGGTCGGGCTTAAAATAGATCCCTGTGGGACACCTTTATCATTTTTATAGGAGATAGAGGTATGGTCACCAATTTGGACCCTTGACCGTCTATTTTCGAGGTAGCTTGATATCCATTTAAGAGCGTTTCCTTCGACACCAATCTCGACAAGGCGCTCTAACAGTATGCGATGCGAGATGGTGTCGAAGGCCGCAGATAGATCCAGTAATATCAGGATGGCTGATTTTTTTGAGTCTAAAGATAGCCTGATATTATCCACTACCTCCAGCAGGGCTGTTTCGGTGCTGTGGAATGCCCTGAAACCGGATTGGGATGGATCAAGGAGTTTATTTGATTCCAGTGATATTTATCACTAATGACATGCAAAGTGGGCGTGCCAAGATGTTAGTGACTGAAAACAGTCGCTAACATCGCTATCTCCTATTACCAACTTTTGGAGATATTCGCGCTAAGCGCGAATATCTCCAAAAGCTAACACCTGCCCTGAGCAGTTCTTAGCTATGTTATCCAATGGGAGGTGGATAACATGGCTAAGAGCATTAGCTCGGTAATGCATGAATATCGCTGACTTTTCAGCGATATATTCATGCATTGCAGCGATTTTTATCGCATTTGCGATAATCCTTGGTAATACCAAGGTTTATTTGCGGTAAAAATCGCCGCAGCTCAGCAGTAAATTTTTGTCTCGAACCAAGCAATAGCGATAATTATCGCTATTGCTTGGTAATATGCCCCAAGATTCTTTATGACTGCCAGCGCTGCTAAAGAATTTTTGGGGTCATTGTAATCTGTAGAGAGATCGTAATATTGGATAGTAATATTGGATTTCAACAGAGCTTTGAATATAGATAGTAAAGAGCCGATAGCATTTGCATATCCATTCTTTTAGCTTCGGACCATCACCGGGAGCAGAGGGATTGAGTATGGTGTAGAATTGATGAGGGAAATCCTGTGGGGGGACGGCAGGGGGTTTGGGGGCAAGCTCGCATCACAGGACCATAAGTCCTAAAGCCTCTATTAAGGGAGAAGGGAAGGGAGGGGGAGGGTGGGTGGAATTGGAGAGGGGGGTATGGGGGGTGAGGGGTGCACTGGGGGGTGTAAAAATGTGGGGGGAAAACAAACAAAAGAAAAAAAAAGGAATTGTATGACTTTCATAGGTTTGAAAGAGTATTCAGGTAACCTGAAACCTACAGGGACATATGTACAACAGAATGCCAGAGTGCGGTGTTACGCCACAATTGGTAATGCCACTCTCTGACATTCTGTAAACTCAGGTATGCACTGTATTTATAATAATACGGCGCACCCCTGCGTTTCCCCAAGCTCTGGAATTAAAATTAGCTGACAAGCGCCAATGCAGGCACCCTTGCCCCATAGCGCAAGGGTGCCTGCATTGCAGGGCATGATTGTGCATGTGCAGGCCTGCATGTTCCTTCCTGCACATAAACAAAAAATAATGGTGATTTGTAACTTTTATGTGTGCTGCATTCTGCAGCACATATAGAAGTTGCAACTCATCATTTTCTAATGATTGTTCATGTGTAGGAAGGAACACCTTCCTGCACATGAACAATCACTAATGGCTTTTTGCTCTTTCTGTGTGTGTTGCAGAATGTAGCACACATAGAAAAGCAGCACAAACTAGGAGAAATTGACAATTTCTCCTCATTGCCCCAGGTTAAGACCAGGTTTTCCCTGGTCTTATTTTCGGCGCTGCCCCATATTTACTCCACCCTTGTAATTAGGGGGCAGCATCAAAATGCAATGGGTGTTGTGGCGGAACACCCACAGCAACACCCATTACCCACCCCTTTAATGTGAAGTGCTGCATTAAAGGAGCATTATTTATAAAAAGGCGAAGGGGATGTCACCACTGGAAGCGTACAAAAAGTGACAATCTGGTGTGGATAAGCCCTAGTAAATATTCCCCACAATGTCTTAATGAGGCATGCAAGCTACACAGAGTAGGCCTTAGCAGCTCATGCTGAAATTCACTGAGCTACCTTCTACTTGAAACATCAACCTGAAAAACACCAATTTCTGCAGCAGAAATATAGGGCCTTATTTATGAAGGTCTTGCGCGACTTTTACGTGACTTTTAAAATGGGAAAAAGACACGCACCGGTGGCGCAAGGCCTTCATAAATAAGGCCCATAGTTTTTCTACGGTCCATCACACTTTAATGGAAATTAAAAGTTGCACTAGCATTCTTATACTTACTGTATTACTTTATAATCATAGGTGCCATTTTAGTTTCAGATTGCTGCCAAGTAGATTCTTGTGTTAAATCTCCAGCCAGTCCTGTTTTTTTAAGCCAACTACACTTTGCATGATGGAACCTGTAGTATTCACTGTTAGATGTGCTTGCATAAGTATCCAAGCATTCATACCACTAAGGAGGTTGTGAGCTCTATTGCAAGATTCAATCAATCAATCAGGGATTTGTAAACTGCAGCTTCTCACCTGGAAGGGTGAATAGGGCACACATGCAAGTAGAAAACTGGGTGACTGATGAGATTGTTTGCCAGCAACACAAAGCAAGACATTTCTTTCCAACAGTCACTGATAAGTGATACAAGGCTACCACTAGGGTGTAAACAAAAACAGAACTACCAAAAGCCAGTATTGGGTTGTTTTTGTGGGACTAGCTGTATAGTTTATCAAGAGTAATTAATGTATGTGTTGATTGTGATCTGACTGGTCTCGATGTGGTACCCCACCTGTGCTTGGCAGGGCGGACTGGCGAACTAAAAGCAGCCCTGCTCACTTCATCTCCTTGTGCAATCTCACTCCATCCATTCTCTCTCTCTCCTTCTGTTAGACATGTGCCTTTTGACAGGCTTACCCCCAAACTTTCTGACTCCTATTTTTATGATCCTGTTTCTGTTGGCCATAGGATACTGGGCCCTTTACCACTTCTGGTCAGTGCTAAATTGCATATACTCTCTGTATAAATTGTGACAATTTTTTGTCATCAATGATTAGTATATTTGATTTACTGGTAAATCCCTAGTAAAGTGCACGGTGTGTGCCAGGGCCTGTAAATCAAATGCTACTAGTGGGCTTGCAGCACTGGTTGTGCGACCCACATGAGTAGCCCTATAAATGTATCTCAGACCTATCACTGTGGTGTCTGTGCATGCAGTTGTGAACTCCCATGTTGTCCTGTCAAGTGCACCCACTTGCCAGGCCCAAACCTTCCCTTTCTTTACATGTAAGGCACCCCTAAGGTAGGCCCAAGGTACTCCTATAGACAGGGTGCAGTGCATGTGAAAGGTAGGACATGTGCTAGTGTGTGACATGTCCTGATAGTGAAATACTGTGTATTTCGTTTTTTTCTCTGTTGAAAGGCTATCTGTCCCATAGGCTTATCTTTTGGATTTCACTATAACATTTTTACATGTCATTGCAATAGGGACAAGATAGGAAAATTAAGTTTAGACTCTCTGAACTCAGAATTTATTAACGCACCTTTTGGAAAAGGTGGTTTTTAAATCCTGTGTTTGAAACTGCCTCTTTTTGAAAGTTGTAATTTTCTTACTTTACCATTCAGTGTGTCTCTGGCTGTTTGTGTATTCAGCATCTGGTGTATGAATGACAGGAGTTGAGATGTGCATTCACTCTAGACAGTCACTGGGGGTTCAAGGTGTGCCCTGCCTTGCCTGGGTGGCTCATTGCAGGGCTGAATAGACCTGACCTGCATTTAGAGTGGTGGGAGGAATTTTGCTTACACCTGAATAAGCGGTGACTTCTTTTGCACAATGCTGTCTCTGACCCCTTAGGCCATGCTGCACCAGAGACGACAGGACTGGGTGAGCCATTATTGGGTCGATTTTGTGGGACTAGCTGTGTAGTTTATCAAGAGTAATTAATGTATGTGTTGATTGTGATCTGACTGGTCTCAATGCGGTCCCCCACCTGTGCTTGGCAGGGCGGACTGCTCACTCCATCTATCCCTCTCTTTGTGTACTTCCTCTTTGATCACTTTCTTTCTACCAACCCCTCCCTTCATCTCCATTCTCTTGAAGCCTATTATACCTGCTATCTGCTATAATTAACCTCAGGAGCTAGGGAAAGTGACAAAGGCACCTGGAGTGACCCCTGCCCTAAAAGCTAGTCTCCAGACCACTGGGGAATTGCCTGGTGGAACAAAAAAGCCTGTCCAGTGGGGGCACCAAAAGGCATTGCAGAAGCTTAGGAGTGGTGCCCAAGCTTCATTGTGTAGCAGCAAATTGTAACATGGTCATATACTAAATTACCAACAGGTCAGTAGAGGCAGGGCGCAACCCAAGTCCAAAGGGCTAAGAAGGAAAAAGAGGACAGGAAGGGGAAAGGCATGCTGGGAAACCACTTCCTGGTAGAAGGACACCCTAGTAACAGATAGGAAAATAAAAATACTTACTTCTGTCACTCACCTGGTACTTGTCTTCCCTCATGCATAGGCATGAGAACATAACAGCTAGTGATGAGGTGGTACTCAATCCTCGCTGTGCTGTATTCACTCCGCTCCACACCACCACTGATGCACCACAGAGCCCTGAAGGATCTCTGATGAGACGTCAACTGCTTTGTCCCATAAAAGCCCACCAGCTCTGAGCTGCCTCCTCTGGTATCGTACAGCTGATGAGGTGGGGTGTTTCTAAAAGGCCAGCAGAGGCAGAACACACAATGTCCGATGAGATGAGACATAGCCCCATCGATGGGGTAGGGTATTTGTTATTCAACCACTTAGGTTTGCAGTGGTCACAGCTTTACAGACATCACTTATCCACACCCGAATGTATATTATGCTTGCCTCATAATCCCAACTCTGTTAGGCTTTAACGTTTAAAGGTTTTTCATTTTTATATTTAAAGCCGACTTTCATACAGAATGAAGTAGCAGCCGGATCCACAACAATTGCTCTTGGTATTTCACTGCAGAGATGGTCAGTGGTGCACAAAAAAAGCCCCTTTATGTATTTAAAGGGTGACCATAAAACAGTAACATGTTGACTTCTCACTTTGGGTTGAATAAATTTCCCTTAATTTTGATCTTACCTTTGGGGACACAATAAAGAATTCTCTTTTCCATCAAGAGGTAGTTTCAAACGACCTCTTCTCTCCCCTCTGCCATTTCAGCCCCAGACCCGTTTTGCTCTTTCACTTTCTTGGCACCCAGAATAACCTTATCATTGACAAAACACCTCAAGAGCTCCCTTAAACAGGTTATAGCTTTTACCTGCATCTTGATGACCTGTGCCAGGTGGGCCCAATGATAAAGCATGCCACCTCCTAATTGGCTGAGGGCTTTTGTCCAGTTAACAGGAAGACCCTATTAAAATATATTTGAATCTACTCATGTTTGGTTAAAACTTTGAGCAAGGGATATTATTTATGTTTTCGTGATCTAGAAAACATATTCCCTTGCTATACCTTCCTCTCTTGATAATTATAATTCACCAACCATGGTACTCTGCCACCACTGTGCTCCATGCATGAATGCTGCAACATGGACGGTCATCCTCTGTCACTTTGAGGGTGCGCTTGGTGACCCACACCCCAGTTCAGGACAAGGTCCCGAACTATCCCCATGAGACACTGCGCCTAGATTAACACACGTACATGGGATTCGTGAACAGCATGACCAAAAATCAGGATCATAAGTATTTGCAGTTCTGGCTTTTAGGGCAGTGGAAATTACTGTACATCATGCAAGAGACATTCCTGTTCCAACACTTGGCATTCTAAAACCCCGACCATCTGCAGCATTGCTGGGGCACCAAAACATAACGCCAATGCACTCTTTAATACAATTGGTTGGAAATCCCTTGCCCGAGTTTTTTTTTTGAGTTCTCGCTTACAAAACAGCACATGTGCTGTTTATTACAAGACTTATTTATTACTAGCTTGCAGTGGCTATAGAGCCCACCCATTGCTTAACATTGGTTGGCTTTATTGTCACTGTCATTCGCTTACTTATTTGTTAGATTATATGGACTTTTCTTATTCCAGTGTTTGTCTTTTTCCCTGGAGCATGCATACATTACTTCTGTTCTTCCACTGCTCACTCTTCAGATGCTACCTATTTCTTTTTGTTTAAGTACTCCATTTGCATTTGTTTTCTAGCTGTCCCACTCATGGACTCTGCCATACGTGCGCACTCTGGTGTTCTTTTCTCACCTGGGTGCTTCTTCCCTAACTCCCCTGTGTTGCTTTTTTGCCAGTGCGCTTTTCCCTGCTTGGTCCACGTTGTGGTCTTTCACCTGTTTGCTCACTCTTTCTCCCCCTGTCCTTCTCCTCACCCTCGTCTATGAGTTGTTCCCTCCGGGATCAGATTGTGAACTCAATTAGGCCCTGGCACCGAAAGAAAAAGTGTTCCACATTTGTGGATTAAGAACTTTTATGAAATGTTGCTTAGTATTGGGAGTCATTTTGGGAGAAATCTGTGATAAATTAAGCTTTCTAAACTTGTGGGATCCGTAGTATTGGCCACACTAGACACACCTTATTCTACTGCAACTCGTCCACAGGTCACCTCACCTGAACTTCAGGCCTATACATTTCTCTACTTTGGGGTGCCTGAATGTGTTAGTCACCTAATGGTCCCTTATTCTGTGCTCCCAACCCCAAAGATCCCTGAATATACTGTATTATATCAGGCCGTGAGTCAGAGAACCATGCACATCCTTCATGTCTGGAGGCTTGTTTTCATCCTCAAGGAACCAGGGCTCTTCCTCTTTTGGTTGTCACTCAGGAGCCTCTCCACAAGGGATGTCCTTGGGGATTGCATTTAACTTTGTAATGGATGGCTTTTGTATTGTGGGTAGAGAATTGATTTAAAACTCAAAAAGCTACAGGAATGCACTCCAAATGCCTTTCTTTCTCTCTGCCTCTATACCCCCTTCTTACTTTCTGTGTGCAACTGTCTCATTCTCCCTATCACTTTTTACCCCTCTCTCTAATTCTTCCATTTTCTCTCATACTCTACTTCTTTTCTTCTCCTTGTTGTCTCTTATTCTACTTATGTGATTCACTCAGTCTCTCACATTTCCCAGCTCTCTTTTCTTATCTTTCGCTCTGTATACAAATCCCCCTCTCTCTCCCACCCCTGTGGGTTCTTTCTTTGTATATTTCTCATGCCCTTATTTCTTCTGTCATTTGGTATCTCTTCTTGACGTTTTATTTCCTTTCTGCCTTGCAAACCTTTCCTTTTTCTCCTGTATTGCACTCCCCTAAACGCCTCTTTCACGTCCCTCTGCCCCATGAAATTCTTTGTACTATACTCAATATTATATTCTTATGTGTTCCCTTTATTGCTTTGCTGCAGACAGAAGCGGAAAATCCTTCTATGCCTGGAGGCAGCGTTTAAACCGAATGAGAATCCACAGGTGGAATTTCCTTTACCATTCCATCCCTTTGATGAAGGAAATTCCAGTGGTGGGTAGTGATCTACATTTAGCACTACCTCCTGGAATGCCAACAACCTCTAAACTAAGCCCTAGGGGCCTAGACTGAGGGAGAGAATTTAGGTAGAGCATGTGAGGTAGTAACCATCTTTCTTTTTTTCCTATAGACCAAGACATACTTGACACCCTCTTCTGCCTTCCTCTCCTTTCCATCATTTCCTTCATAATTCAGTTTCTTTTTGGTAGTTCTATATAGCGCAAACCCTACCCAAATGTATTGGAGCGCTTTACATGGACACGTTAATTATTTGTAGGCAGGGGAAGAATAGGTAATTTGCCTAGAATCACAGGATGTTGAGCCAATGCTGAGACTCAAACCTGGTTTCCAAGTTCTAAAGTTGGCCGTTCTGGCTGTTACGCCACACCCCCTACCACATTCCTATCTCCCCCTTCTCCACTTTCTCTTTCTCTACATCTTTAACAATTTTTGCCCTTCTCTCCAGTGTATTCCATCACTTCTTCTCCCTAATCTCTTCCCCCTCACACCCTCCATCTGTTTAGCACGCTTATCCTCTCTACTGTTCCTTTTATCATTTGATTCCTTTTTCCTCCTCCCATATTTTGTCATTCATCTCCACTCTGCTGTCTCAGTTTCCTTTTGCATCTCTCCACATTGCTCTCCTCACTCACTTCATTTTGTTCCCATCCTGCCATATCTGTTCTTTCCTCCCTTTGTCATTTTGGCCCCGAACGAACGTTTTTCACAGTAATGTTTAAAAATATATAAATAATCTGTTTTGTGTTGTCAAAAACATTTTTTCTTTTTGCTCATTTTGGCTGCTTGCATTACTTTTTATTTTCGTTCAGTGGTGAACCGGGGACCCCTCCCAGGTTACAAGGTGGTAGTGGGCACATGTGTTTTGTCTGTCTGCTGCTGGAAACAAAAGTCGAGCCTTTTAGATGGACTCCTCACTTAATCTGCGTCCCTGCTCAGCCCCCTCTCACTCCACCCCAGGTAAAATGAGTGCTGCTGGGATGCTAAAAAAAAAAAGCACAGCCACTCCCAGTGGCCGCACTGTCACGCTGAGACTCGGGACAGGAGGAGGCCACCACATGCTCAGTTTGGCCATTGTCCTCCTGCACAAGACAACGAGACAGACATTCTGTATACATGGTTATAACTAGCTCCAATCTGCGCTCTAGGGTTACAGCAGCCTTTAAGGTCAAGCTCCAGCAGCCAAGCTGGCCCAGGAAGATGTGATTTTATCTACAGCTAAAAAATCCGGCCCACAAGCTGTCCTTTGCCTCAGGTCTCTTGGGAAATTGAATTTTGCCCGCCCTGCCAATCCGATGCTGGCTTTCCGTTCCCAGTGTTGCGTTTTCCACCATAAAAGTGTACCCCGATGTTGCTTCCGCCACCCCATCCTTCATTACTTATGCACCCGTCCCCTATGTTGCTGCTGATGCTGCTTCCACCCCTCTGATTTGCTTTCCTTCAACAGCTTTAAAACATTTTTTTACTGATCCAACTCTGTGACTAAAAAGAAAAAAGCGGCCGTATCGCTTTAACACAAGCACCACACGTACCCCCAATTTTTTTTCTATTCAACCACGTCAAACTTTTATTTTTAATTCTTTAGCCATGTTGCATAGAATCAGGGATGCTATCCAGGACAGCTAAAACCATTGGCAAAGCCAATGGGTCCTGCAGGCGAGATCTATTGGCGCTGCCAATGCATGTTCTATATTTTATAACCAGGCATTCTGTAATAGAAATAACAATACAACAGTTTAGCAATCATCTTTATTTATAAATAAATACATTAAATTACCACAAAAATGGTTTTTCCATTGGTCACAGAATCACATCGATTTCTACAAAAATATATACAAAAACTCATTTATACCATGTAGAAGCGGACACATACACGCCCACCCACACCTTGTGAGAGAGCCAGGCAGATAGGGGTGAACGGTGTGGGTGGAGTGTTACAAACACACCCTAGTGCAAGCGAAGGGCTGCTGTGCTTTCAGACCTCTCTGTGGAGGGGCCTATGGGGGATAAACATTGTGCACGTCATTGTCGCATGCTGAAATTCCCATCATCCAATCGGTACAAATAATTTTACTGTATGGATGAAAGCACACCTGATTGCCCTTTGTATGATTTTAGACCACAACCAATATGAGCCCTTTGTATGTCCATATGGTTTCTTCTTTTGGTAAAAAATGGAAGTGCCCCAACGGGAAATCGAGAATTGTGGTCATTTTAACAATCAACGTGTTGAGCCCGACCTTCTCCCTTTTTAAAGGCTAGGTTATTATGAGACCAGTTTTAAGTACACACTTTGGCACAGAGAAATATGTCTTTTCTTTAAAATAATAAAAAATATTATTTAAAAGAGGCACATTGGAGCACTTATTGTCACCTGATTATTAACATTATGGCAACTAATATTTTAGCTTTTTTTGAACTGAAGTTGATATTGGTCCCCTTCTAGTGTATTTGGGGCAGAACAATCCACTGGACATTTCCTTTGCATTAGAAGATTTATTTTTTGGGCATTGCGGGGGAGGGTGGGTTGGGGGTACCAAGAGCAACCTATCTGGTCAAGGAATTCTTGATTTTAGTGGAAGCTAGGAGACACCATAAAATTCATATTTTACATTAGCGGAGTTCAGATTAAAGACTGGGGTGTAGTATTTAAATTATAACTTGGGGGTGTTGGATTTAAAATATAACATGAAAAGAATCAGAAGAAGTCTCTTATAGGTGCAACAGAATAATTTAAAATTTAAATTTGGGTTGTGTAGCATTTATAAAATAATATGGGAGGTATCAGAAAACCATAGGTGCAATAATAAAATGACATTTTAGGTTTGTAAAAAAGTCACTGAGAGAAAGTAACTTATTTTCTGGCAGTTATGCAGTCAATCTATGCTCTGTGATTAGTTGTGTTCAGTCTTATACTGTTAAACAACACTCCAACTGCCTCCAAGTTGCTGGAACATACTTCATAAAATGGAAAAGAAATGGTTATGCTGGTAAGACAGTACTTGGGAGTGGTCAGTGGCTAGCATCACTTCATCATACTTGAAGGAGCCACAGACTGAGACACAACATTAGATGAATATACTCTTGGGCCGCTCAGCTGAAGTGACCATGGTACGAGTGTTTTAGGGTATTTAAGGTTGAGGCACAGATGCACTGTGGTTTCCGTTGAATTAATTACTTCTGGGTACATTGGCATCGGATACCTTTCATTACTATTGCGTAGCCACGGGATACAGTGCTCAATTTTTAAAAAAGTAAGTGCCAGGGCCCATTTCGGGAGGTCAATGCACCCTGAACCCCCCATTGGCCCTGCCAGTGCTGCAATTGACAGAACCAACACAAGTGCTAACCATCGCATCCCTTCAAGTGTGACAATTCAAACTATTCCAGACCACCCAAAGCTATAAGAATGATGTGAGCGACAGGTGTTATTAATTTTTAATGTATATTGACTTATAAAACACTGTTGTTGTGCTTATTTCAAAATCTGACAAACAGCGCCTCCTTGTGGTGGAGGACTGTCAATAGAGCCGGAGCTGACAACTGATTGTAGGTGTCCAGCCTGCAAACCGCTGGCTCAAATTAAGCCTTGGTGGGATAGTTTCAATGACTCTCTCCTGGATGGGCTTTAGAGAGTAGGGTGTGTGTGTTCTGTTATGGGTGCCTGAGATTGGAATGGCTCATGCTGGTCTCAACAGGGTGGGAAAGAGCAGACTAGCCTCTACTACACTCTTCAGGCCCCCACCCCATAATCACAACACTTCGACCGGGCACAGGCGTTAGAAGTAGAGGTGTTACAGCACCCCCTAAATACCCATGCTTGAGTTCAGAAGGTGAATGAGCAATAAAGATCACTTTCATTTTTGTATTTATCCTGTCAAATTTGCACTAATTTCACAGACAGAGGTCAACTGTTAGGCTAAGTCTTCTGACAAATTGCTGCTTATTCTTTTAACATGAAGTTTGGTGTTTACGTTTTATTCTCCGACTAAAAAGTTAGAGGAATTTGTAAGGTGAACTATTTAACAGGGAGTGGGAAAAGAAAGGCTGTGGAATTCCAGTTTTTCTAACACACAACAGCATTTAAATACCTGTAAAATAACCGCACACAAATTTCAAAATGTATAAGCAGCTAGGAAAGCACACACGGAACATTTTTTTTGTACTTTTGAAGTATTAGGGAAACAAAGATTTTAAAAGGATCAATACACTTTACTAAGTGATGTGCAAATGGTAAATATTTGCTGAAAAACGATTTCCATCCTTTGTTTGTGCAGTATATAGTTTTAGCAGTAAAGCTACATGTCATTGTAAATTGTGTGGCCATTTCAATGGAAAATGTGCTTTCCATAAAAGACAGTGCACTACTACACCATGCTTTTGTATATACTATTTTTGTGACTGTGTGCTCCAAAAGGCATTACTGGCTACATACCGCACCCTTATCACTAATCATCTGAATGCCCTGGATTATTTGCTATACTTGTTCCTTGTGTGACACTTGGATTTTTCACTGTCCTGATTATTTCAGCGTCTGAATGCCCTGGATTATTTGCTATACTTGTTCCTTGTGTGACACTTGGATTTTTCACTGTCCTGATTATTTCAGCGATGTAACATTGATGATGGCAGAAGCACCACTCTGAAAAGTGTTCATGCACCACTGTACCCTGAGCAGGATTTTGGCACAGAGACAGACTAAACTTTACTGACGTCTAGTAACCTTTAGCTGTCTGTTACGCCTGTCAGTTCTCAGGGGCACAAATGTCCCAATGATTTGTGGTGACTCATGTTACAGTCTGTGCTATGTGGAAAAATATGTTGTTATTGGTGCATTTGTAATCTCTCATAGCACTTCTCTGACACAGATGATAATCATACTGAAAACATAAATAAATAAATAAATACATAAATAAATACATTCATAAATAAATAAATACTGCAGAAATAACCGTTAATTGTAGAGTGGAGAAAAATGTTTTCTCAAAGAAAAAATAAGAGAAAGCAATGGCTGTGTTCCATTTTATAAGGGAAGAATTTCCAAGCCCAACAAAACCAAAATATTTGGGTTCACATAGTATTAATAGAGGACTAGCTTTGATGGACCTCATCAGCAAGGCGCAGCATGAGCGCCTATGAGCAGACATGCCAGCCCATGCCAACAATGGTGACTCACAGAGAAAAGCAAAATATTATGGTCTACATTACAAGTTTGTCAAAATAGGGTGGGCTATTCACCACATGTGGTAAATACCATTACCTCAGGGTGGTAAGGAGCACTTGTAAATACCTCCTATTCTGAGTTTTCAACAGGAAAATGAGACATAACATGCTGAATCGGGTTTTAACATACTGAATTCTGCATGTTTTTACTTTTTTCTGCCCCCCCCCCATCAATTTGAGCAGGTTTGACCTGCCAGAATTTGTGTGGAAGAAACTTGTGATATCACACAACTTGTAATTCTGATCCCTATGTAGATTTTAGCCCTGAACTAGTAATTAGGGCTAATGTAGGTACATTTGGGAAGAAATCTTAGCCAGTGACACTACTCCAGGGACCATTCAAGACAAGCTGAACATGCTAAAATGGAATATGCACTGAGCATGAGTGATTTTGTGTTGCCAAATTGAAACTTTCACTAAGTGACATTGTTATGCCCAGATGAGAGTCTGTGCTCCAAGTGTTATACTGAACTAATTGGAGGATCCACACCAAGGCTAAGGCCTGTGTGAGTTGCTAGCATCCTTAATGACAGAGGACTTGATGTGGGAGTTCAGGCAGAGATGTACCTTTTATAAAAGGGTCAAGACTAACTTATATATGTTGCCCTCTATAAAGGTGCAGACAAGCTAAAAACACAAGGCAATGGAATGTGCCCAGAATGTATCTATCGTTCTGAATAATCCAACCACTCCCCTCCCTCACTTAGTGCAGTCTGTGTTACTGTATAGCTCAATTTCACCTGGATAAACATGTATTAAGATATAACATGCAAAAAGTTTTTGCAATTTGCGCAGAAGCATTTTGCGAAGATTATGATATTTTGCAAACTGGCGTATGTACTAATATGTTGGTCCACAAAATACAAATCGTAGTGGGTCACGATTCTATCTACCTCATGAATATAAATGAGTTAGGTTGCAAATTGCGACCCACTGTGAATCCCTGTCATAACAGTATGCTGGCCTGCTGGAGTCAGCAGACCACAATGTCTGTGTTTGTTTTTAAATAAGGCAATTTTTTTTAATGAAGCCCCTTTTCCTTAAATAGTCAGTAAAATATTAATGTTTTGCCACTGGATTTTAGTAGTAAAACATTACTACAGTCGTAAAACATTACTTAATCCTGTTGCAAATCTTTATTTGGAAGGGAGGCCTTAAATACGCCTCTTCCAAACAGAAATTCAGTATGTACTCTTAGATAACATGTTACCAAATTGCAATTTGGGTTTGGTACATAACAAAAAGCTATTTTGCACTTGCAAAGGCTCTGATTTAGGTAACCGGAGCTTTAGCTACTGCACCATAGCTTGGTACATCCGACCCTGTGGTTCCTGTCTTATGAGTTCCTTCATGAAATCAATGGCACGGTGTCATCACAGTTCACTGTGAATTAGTCAAGTGGACGAAAACAACATAAAATCCATTGACTTCCAAACTGAAAACCCAGGACTGAAACTCAGTGCTCTGGGCAGCTTGAACCTCTATAGTCAGCCTAACTAAATGTGTAGCTACCACCTGCCAATTTGTGCTGTTTATTAATGTGGAGGAATTGAGATTAATGTGCCATTTTTCTACGTGCACACAAGCTACTGTTGGCAGCACCTTGAAAGGGGTCTATCACAATGTAACAAATCAGGTGCTAGATCAGTACACTGTTCACAAAGGAGTCTGGGAAAAATGGTCCCTATCAAATAGCTGCTTATGTGCAGTGTAGAGCTCTTTAAAGGTTTAAGGGGGTATTCAAAGAGGCAATGTCTCCATGCACATAGGGTATGATTAAATGCAGATAAGATTGAAAAGTTCTGCGATCAGAAAGACATGGCATATATTATTATTATTATTATTATTATTATTATTGAGCACTTTTGCATCGTACACAACACCTGTCTTGGATTTGGAAGAGTCGCTGTCTCTTTGCAATAACAAATACTGCTGAGACTGGTCCAGAGTTGTAGGAACCAGATATTGAACCCAGGAGTGAGCCAATCAATTGAGGTAGGGTGCAAGCTAATACCAGGTATTATGTAGACCTGGATAAAATGTTCATTATGCCGGCGTAGTGTTGTGCAATTTCTGGCATTTAACAGTATATTTGTTACACAAAATTCCCCAAGTTATGAAATTATGCCTCATTGGGTAATTTCAAGTCTGTTCTTGTAAAATCTTTATCGCAGTAACGTGGGAACAACGTGAACAAACAGAATGGAAGTAGCTGTTGTTCTGGGCATTTCTGTTTTTGTGCTTTTTCCCTCATGAAATGCCTGTTGGCCTTATTTTAGGCAGAGTGTTAATGCAAATTCTCCAAAATTTCAGCAATTTCCCATTCTTTTCTTTATTTCAACAACTCTTTTAAAGGTGACAGAGCCTCAGTGTGACAATCAGCAAAAGCTCTGTTGACTCTGCCATTAGAAACACCTTCAGAGTAGGCCATGTATTATAATCCACATGTGAATATCACACCAGAAGCCCCACCCTTATTAGAGTGGACCTACTGTAGACAGGCTGTTGTATTTTTAGGTCGAGCCTCAACAGCGATTGCGATGTTTGCAGGACCTGTTGTATCTCTTCTATGGGCTTTTGGCTCTCCCACGGATTGCCATTGGTTGTTATCTGTGTCATTTAGAAATGCTGGCTTGTTATTGGTGATTTGTTTAAATGTCCCTGCTTTGTGTCCTTAGCTTCCTTCCTCACGACTTCACTAAGAGAACATTTTGTTTAGCCATCACACTGTGTGATGGCTTCTTCTCCTTCCTCCATTCAGGCTATTGTAGGTTTATTTTTAATATATATTGCCCCAATGTTTACTGTTCATGTCACGCCATGGCAGGGAAATACTATCCAAGTCCCCTACGTGCTGTCAGATATCTTCCAGCGATTCTGGGGCATTGATTTTTCCATTTTCAAACAGAAATCCCAGCTATAGTTCACTGCCTCTCAAAAACAGAAAAATCCTGCTGTGGCATGGTCTATTTGTGTTGAAAGAGCTTTTCGATGAAACTACTTTCAGTGAAAAGCCCTTGTTGTCATGGTGGGGAAGAACGGATATGGTGGTTGGGCCGAGGCTCTGTCAGTGCCTTCAATGCTCTAGACACTTCTAACTAAGCTTGTCACAGGCTTAGTTAGAACCTCTTAACCAGAAATTGCCAGCAATCTGTAGCTCCATCAATGCAGCCAGACACACACTTGTCCCATGCAGTAGATCAGATGCTGGAGCCACCTTCCTGAAAGGCATAGCCAGTCAATAACTGAAGGATGCAGTTATTTTGAGACCCCTCCCCCTGCCCCTTCACATCAGTGCCTGAAGGACTGGAGAACCTAGATGCTATTTTTTTATTGGGGAAAAAAGCCCCCTGTGTCATATAGTAAAGGTGACCTTTCAAATTGATGTTGAGTACAATCTGTTTATGTCTAGAAACAAAGTAGGGAAGTAATCCACTGTTGGACTGTGACTTTCACTGGCTGAAAGAGAGCTGTCTCTGCATGAATATAGCCAAGGCCGAGCTCTTGGAGCTGGGCAGATCAGAAGCATATTCTCTGCATTTCAACTGGCATCTGAGCCTACGAACCCTAAAATCCACCACGACAAAAGCAAGGATCATGGGAGTGCTGTTTGAGGCATTGATCTCATTCACTGCCTAAGTAAAGGTTAGGGTCAACAAAGTCAGCCTACTGTTCTTCTTACTCTGGAAAATCCTTCCTTTGCCTCATAACAAACACGGGCTGGGGATTACCTGACCTCTGGTGATGACATGTCCAGACTTTCAAACATGAGTGAATAAAACCAGAGAGTATGTGCCCTTAAACTTCAAGGGCGCACCCATATTAAAACAAACCTGAACTTGGTCCACTGATCTTAGTGATGACATAGGCTGATTTTGCACTGAGCAGAAAGTCTACTGGGGCAAAAGAGCTGGGTCTGTAGAAACCAACGCCTGACCATGCATGGAGCAGAAATCTGCAACTAGTCTTCAAATGCCCAACCAAAAGCCTATAAACATTTGATAAAGAAACCTAAATTACTCTGAGACAAGATTCTCAAAATGCTGAATACAGTAAACTCTGGTCTGAAGGCAAAACCGGACTACCCATTTATTAGGAAACCTCTTTAAAACTGACTATTCAAAAGTGCCTTTAATTCCCTTGAAGAATAAGGGTCACAAAAGAAGAATATTGAACAAGTCCTCCGACCTACATCTAGTTGGACTCAAACCTACTAAATCTTGCCTTCAATGAGGCTGTTGTAATGTGTCAGAAAGGTGTGGTGCAGTGCAGTGCTTCAAAAAATCGCTACATAAATATTATAAATATATAAATAAAACAAATAAATAAATACAAAAATAAGTAAATTTCCCTGCCCCTTACGGATTCCAAATCTGTAAGCGACAATGACTCTTAAGATTTGGCTGTTTCAGGACACTTCTTCATATCACACCAGTTTAAGTGTCAGATTGACTGTGGAGTGACCTTGACCATGACAATGTATTTCTTCACTTGGGTCTTATCGGTCTGTCAAAAATATTTGATAGGCTTGACTCAAAGAGGACGATTACATTAATTGTGGTCTGAAGAAAGAATGTTACATCCAGTACTAATTTAGGCAAACCCTTGTCTTGAAGGGTGGGCCCACAGTGTTTGGAAATTGAACTCTACATATGGCTCAAATTGTACCCATGGCTTGTGACTCTTCCCCACATGTCCGGTTGTATTGTGTTGAACACACAAGTGGCACGTTTTTGTAAACTAACGAGTTGGAGATATGTTTCAGTGGGGGCACACAAAGGTAAGTTGCGTTCAGAACCTGCTTCACAACATACGTTGGAAATTTTACATTTTACCCCAGTTATCCTTCAATGTTTACAGTTTCTTGCCTGGGCACAATAGAAGATGCTAGTAAACACTATGGTTGTGATGCTAAGTTTATAATTTAAGATCTGCGATGGCAGAAGTGTTGCCAATCACCCATTAGGTACATGGCCTATTAATGGGGCGGTGCCTTATTGTAAAATGGCTACTGCATGAGATTTTTCATACAGCGTATAGGATGCCTCCTCAAACTTGTAACTATCAATAATGTTCTGGTAAATAGCTGAGGTTTTACTTATAATGAACTGTTCCCTCTAATGATGATGAGTTTCTCGGACCATGGATCCTTGTGCATCTTGTGAATATAACCATTATTTAGCAAGAAATGTCTCATAATAAATAATTTTAGGAATGTGGTCTTACTCTGCAAAGGCTAACTATGTCGGTGCTTAATAATGGAACACTCATGGAATAATTATTTAATGGCTATTGCTTTAATACCTGCATGTATGGGTATTGCTTTTCCGACTTCCTCTCTTGCCATCGGGTGTGACAAATGATTATTTAAAAATGGCGTCTTTGCTCTCTCCAGCAACATGATTGGATGTACAATCTGTGCTCATTTCTCAGGTCATTGGCTCTGGTTTAAAAGTGAATCCTGGCACCCTGTTGAAGGGAAGTGCACACTGCTTCTCTCTCCCCTTTTCTAGGTTTTAATGACTCAGAAAACTGCTACATTCACGAATCATCCCAACTAAAATTTACCATCACACAATTATGACGTCACAGTTTAGGTTTTCTATGCTGGCTGTGTGCATTTTAACCACAAACACCCTAAGCACCTACTAGTCAGAAGTGTAGAAATAAGCCCAGGAGAGCCAGCTCCAGGCCGGATTTTCAGGAGAACTACTTCAATTTAGACTAAACTGTGTGGATGTTTATTGTATGTGGCTATGCTGATGAGGTGGGTGCCTTTCTTTCATCTAGTGTGCTCGTGATTATTTCTTTTCTATTCCTTTTCGTGCCTTTTTGTTAATCTAGTGCGTCCTTCTTTTTGTAGAGACGCCTCGTTTACTTTTTTCCCAAGAACCGTTACCGGACTCTTACGGGTGAGTCTCTTTCATTTCGATGTTGGTTGGCCTTACAGGATCATGCCGTTCAGCATTTTTTCATGTTTTCTTATGTGGTTTCTCACACACAGAAATTACGGAATTAGGGAGACAACTCCAACTTGAGCGACCATGCGCACTAAGTGTTTCTGAGCCGTCACGCAGTAAGCATTTTGTCACCTTGTTTCCCCGGTTCTCGTCCTAGCTCCCTCTCCTCGGGCATCACATCGTGCATGTTCACATCATATCTAGCTCTTTCCCGTTGATCGTTGGTTTCACATATACAGCATGTGTCCAGTTTCTGCATACAGGGAGCTTATCCACACGTCTTATGTCTGATATTTTACTTTTTTGGTTGCTTGCACTTTCGGTGTTTTCAATTGGGTTCTATCAACACCTTATTGCAGCATGGTATTTATTTATCCTGCCCCCCTTGAATGTTCAGCCGCTAATATACTGCCAACAGGGTAGTAATGTATGCATTCATTATTTTGTAGATTCCCCTGACGAAGGGCAGACAGATGCCCGAAATGCATTGGGACGTGTAATTCCACATGTTTTCTTCGTGTCACGACTTTGTGAATGGTCAACAAACTCAGTGAAGAACACTCAATAAAACTGTATTGAGTAACCATGCTTTGAAATTGATTTGTGTCATAGAAAACATACAAATGTTTAAATTAAGGTTTAGCACTTTGAAATTGTAAAAGTGATCGGTATAATAATGTTTTCATTTGAGATTGAAGCAATGTTTCCACTCATGTGAGTGATTTACGCAGTGCATTTGGTTTCCGGGACACCTCCCGGACTTTATTTTGCATGCTGCATATCTGGCATGGATGCGGCTCAACAGGACCTTTCGTTTACACCCACTGACCTGGGTTTGGTACTTTGCTGTTGCTGAAGGTTGATTGGCTGGCGCATTTCCATTATTAGTGCAGTGGCACCGGGGCCTCGTGGTGTGAGGAGCCCATGGTGTGCCATTTATGGCTCTCTTTTACTACCCAACCACAGAAGAGGAGACCCATTTTCCTTGCTTGCATTTGGACCCATGGTATTCTTGCTATGCCACTGCTTATTGGCCTATATGAAAATAAGGAAAGACCGGTACAGCCGGGCAGAGAGAGGATCGCATATTCAGTTATGTACCATAGAATCTGTGGCATGACAGAAGAACTTCAAGGTGGTTTCACCTGACACATCATAGTTCACGCCACAGCTAGACCAGCCTTTCCGACACTCCAGATTGTTGACCAGGATACTCGTCCGCTACCAGTGGAAGGTCTCAAGTGGGTTGCATCCTCTGAACCCTCACATGAGACTTCCATCCTTTGGGTACCAGTGCAGCTATTTATGGTTTGTCAAGCCCATCATCCTTTTCTTCTTTAGTCACCATATTCACAGCACTTAGAAGGCCCCGTTCTACTTAGGCATTCATAACAAGTCTTCTCCCAAATAACAGAACACCTTGTGAATATGTACGCTGGATTGCTTTAAATAATAAATATACTAAATAATGGTTGGACTTCCCCTTTGACAAAGAGCTGGTGTTTCCCTGGTTCCTTGCTTCCCTGTAGAAGCTAGGCAGCAGGTCTGTTGTCCATGGATACTGCACAAGATTACACAGCATGTACGCCATCTCACTACAGACATTGGTGGCATCTCGCCTTGGCACACATAGTAGAGGCAGCTTAGCACCACAACAACTTAACACACCGCAGAACATGTGCTGGTCAATAGAAGCAGATTGGCTATCAAATACCACAACTCCAAACTTTGACACTGAGGAGGAGGCTGGAGAAATAGGACGGCATGTCGGGGTTGCGTGCTGTAAGGGATGATTGGTAATTGTCATATTTCTGTGGCTATAATATCTTCAAAAGGAACGTCCATGCCGTGTAGGTCAAAGTCCAGCATGTCATGACTGCCTCCTTCTCCTGAATCACTGCCACTCAGCTGCTGGAGTGACCTCTCCAGAGCCTGGTTTCGCTTATACATGTGCAGATAGTTTTGCTGAAGCTGCTTCTGGTAGCGGATCACTTTCTCCTTCTCCTCCTTCCAGATCTGGCGCTCATGCTGGAAGACGTTGGTCATCTGCTCATTGTTTTGGCGCTCCTCCTCCAGCTCGTTTTTCAGCTCCTCCACCTCCTTCTGGAGGCTACGAAGGCGCTCTTCTGCGGATGGACCCAGCCAATCTTCATGGGCCCTCTCCCTCAAGGGCCGTCCCATCTCAGCACGCAGGTCCATCATCTCCTCTTCTAGATGCCCCACCTTTTCACGCAGCAGTTCAGCCTCATTCTTCTTGCGCTGCAGCTCATTCTCGCAGACTTCGAGCTCGACTTCCTTGGTGCGCAGTGCATCCTCCATCTCGCGGGCTTTCTGCTCCTGGACCTCGAGCTTCCCTCGCGCATCTTTCAGCTGGGCCTTCAGGCTTAGGGTCTCGCTGGTCTTCAGGGACAGGTCAGACTGTGACTCTTTCAGCTGCTGCTTGAGGAGGGAGATCTCTCCTGACTTCTGACACACCTAGAGGAAAAAGAAATGACAGGTCACAAATGGCTTTCTGACAGTGTAGACGCTTCTTCCCACAAGTCATTCCGCAGAGCTGACCTGGTCATTTGGGAAGCTCAGCTGCCTTTCAGCTAGGTTTCAGATAAATCCATACCCCACACATACATGCAGTCCGCAAATTCACTACCTATCCTATCACATATTGACTGTGTGCCTTCCCTTGATCCTGTAGAACTCCCTGCTGCCTTTCAGCCAGGTATTTAACTATATAAATATCACATACATTTATACAAGTTTGGAGATGACCTTACTGGTCAGCACCTCTTAAAGGCAAGTGCGTGCCACAGGGTAAGTTGCATGCCAGTCATGAATAATTGTGACTGTCAAATCTTTTCAAGTACTTAAGTCAAACTTCGGGTTACATGACTCACAACAATTTAAATATATACAACTACGGCACGCCTGGAGGGCCCAAAATATCGCACTCATAGATATTCCTGAGTATGCACCTCTAGAGGGGAGGCTCCTTCAAGAGCAGATATCGGAAAAGGCGGTCTCCCTGACATATAAAACGTTAAATAACCATACGCTGGGGGACCTGGCAAAGCTCAGGGCCACATGGGAAGCGGAGGTAGGCGAGATGGAGGACTTAGATTGGGAAACAATTCTAATGCATCCCCGGGAGGTGGCAATCAAGTCCCGACTGCGACTGATTCAGTTGAATGTACTCCATAGAACCTACTATGACAGACAGCGGCTATGCAGAATGGGGAAAGTAGAAGACCCGCGCTGCCTTCGATGCCATCAAGGAGTGGGGGACTTCTACCACACGATATGGTTGTGCACTGCAGTACAGTCATACTGGACTCAGGTGTTCAAAGAATTAGAGGCGGTTCTGGAGGCCTCGATCCCACAAGATCCCAAGCTAGCACTGTTGGGCATGACCAACGAGGTAGATTTGACACGTCCCCTTCTGATATTTTTGGTCCTAGCACTGGTAGTAGCGAAAAGGGACATCGCAAAACACTGGGGAGTGCCGGACCCCCCAGACCTGGAGGAATGGAGGAGAGGGCTAGATCTCTACATGGCAGCCGAAAGGGTAACCTATAAGGCCAGGGGGTGTCCCAAAAAAATCCGCAGAGTTTGTTCTAAGTGGAGACAATACCATGGGCTGGATGGGGGGCAGTGAGGGAGGGCTTCCCTGGATGGGCGTGGGACGGGCTACCAGGACGATTGGGACACTGACACCGAGAGGGTGTCGAACACTACTGCACCTGTGGAATATCGTACGATGCTTGCGATTTGTGTTTCAGAACTGTGAAGGGCATCACTGACACTGGCGGGGAGGGGATGGGTGGGGTAGTGTGGCTGCTGCAGAATGTTATATGGAATCTGATGGAGGCATATATCCTGTGTTTTGTTGTTTACGGGGGGGGGGGATCCAGCAAAATAGAAAAATGCAAATGCTCGGAACGACACTCGAACGCTCAGGAATGTATATAGGTTTACACCATTAGCGCTCTACTGAAACTCGCCACCCTACCCCCGGGGTTTGGGCTAAATGGCCATGTACCCATCTGCTGATAGTGAGATGCGCTATTTGTGGCTGTAGTTTGGAGTACCTGAGTGTTTTGTTACTGGATCCCTGTAACTCTGCAATAAAAAAAAATGAATAATTGTGACTGACATCAACCTATGGTAATCAGGACCAGATTCCTTGCCTGGAATTTAATATGGACTGGTTGGCATCTCATTAGATATTTCTGTACAGAACATTAAGTGTAGGTGATTAGGTACAAAGTGTACATCGAAGGGCACAACGGGTGGTGAACTCTTTTGTGTACTGTTATGTACTGTGTAATTACTTTGACCTCTTGATCATTCCATTAATACATTTTGTCCCAGAAATATGGAGTCCAAATGTCATATATGAACATCATGTTTAAAATATTTAATGAAAGTTGGCATGGACCATATTTACATTTTGTGATAATTAGAACAAAGAGAGGATCATAAAAGCTATCCAAGATGGTACAGCTTTAAAAATAAAAACAAAAACAGGGAAAAGCTTTTGAGAATTTATTTTAACACTGCTGGTTCGAACGTACCAGTGCATAAAATGAAAGAAATACATTGTTATCGTTCTTAAGGTCATTGTGTTTCTTTCAAATCACTAAATCACTAAAAATGCTCTATAAAAACGAACTCACCAAATATAAAGCCATGATTCTCCAAGAAAAAACACTATACTACTCCACCCAGATTGAACAAGCTAAAAACTCCGACAAACAACTTTTTCAAGTTGTATCCAAACTTTCTCATTTACCCTCACAAACCGCCACTGCACCCTCGCAAGTTTTTTGTAATAACCTAGCCAGCTTTTTCTACGACAAAGTCAACAATATTTACACCAATTTCTCGGATCGTGTTAAAAAGCTTCCACCTTCTCAACACTTGGATGAGTCCCAGCCTACCTTCAGGCAGTTCCAAAATATCAATACCATCCAAGTAATGAATACTATGACCCCCATCAAATCAGGCTCGGCCACCGATCCCTGTCCCCCTGCAATACTTCTTTCAGCTGCGGAAATCATCGCCCCCCCCACTTGCAAACATATTTAATTCTATGTTTTGCCCTGGTGTCTATCCAACCATTTGGAAAGACACCCTTCTCAAACCTCTCTTGAAAAAAACCCTATCTAGATCCTGAAGATCCTATAAATTACAGACCCATTGCCAGTCTGCCTTTTGCGGCCAAACTGGCAGAAAAATGAATGAACACACAGATTTTCCAGTTCATTGAAGATCATCACTTACTAGATGACACCCAGTTTGGCTTCCGCAAGAATCATAGCACTGAGGCAGCCCTCATTAAAGCTTCGGATGAAATAAGAACCATCCTGGATCAAGGAGGGACGGCAGAGCTCCTTCTGCTGGACCTGTCAGCCGCTTTTGACAGGGTCGATCATAACACCTTGATCGACCGTGTCAACACCATGGGCATCCAGGATAAAGCCAGAGTCCTTCTCTCTTAATTTCTCTCCAACCGTACCCAGACGGTTAAGTTGGGCAATTTCAGTTATGCCCAGATGACATTACCATGTGGCGTCCCACAGGGCTCATCCCTAAGTCCTACGCTATTTAACATTTACGTAGCAGACCTAGCGAGAGTCATCAAGTCTTATGGGATGAGCCTAACATTGTACACGGATGACACTCAGCTAGTCCTGGCCATAAAGAACAACGGAGATGAAATGGAGGCCAACTTTCAGCTCGGCATGCTGGCCATCAGTAACTGGATGGCTACTAACTGCCTTAAATTAAACTCCGAAAAAACGGAGGTGATGATTTTTGGTAAGCTCTACCCAACTTGGCCCAGCTCTTGGTGGCCCACAGATTTAGGTCCTCCGCCCAACCCTGTCACCAAGGTTAGAAACCTTGGAATACTCTTGGATGATAAATTAACATTTGCCGCTCATGCAAACACAATTGTCTCTGCCTCCTTCTACAAACTTAAAACTATTAAAAAAATCCTTCCCTACCTCCCCCCTAACTCAGGAAAAACACTGGTCATCACATTTGTAATGTCCTCTTTGGACTATTGCAATGCACTCTTTATCAATGCCCAGCAAAAAGTTATTTGAAAACTACAGTATTTTCAAAACGCCACAGCAAGGATTCTTTCAGGAACCCCAAAGTTCAAACGCATTGACCAAGTCATCAAAGGCTACCACTGGCTTGCGGTGAAAAACTGAATCAAGTTTAAGGCATTGTGCATTGCCTACAAAGCTTCCCGCAAGCAAGGACCACGCTTCCTTCTCAACTCTCTAGCCTTTCATGTCCCCAACAGAGCATTACGTTCCACCAATGCACTCCTGATGTCTGTGCCACGGACCAAAACCGCTTCTTGGGGCGATCATCGATTCACGGTTTCTACAGCCAAGCTCTGGAACTCCTTGGACAAGGACACTATATCTTGTCCTACAATTACAGCCTTCAGGAGAAAAATAAAAACTTGGCTGTTCAATCAATAAACCTCCTCTCACACCCTCTTTTCTGCCACGTTCACAGCGGCAAGATGCCCTCTGGCAATTGCTGCGCTTTACAAGTTTCATAAATGAATAAAAGTAGGACAAGTGTTGTAGCCCAGGCCATACCGGGTTGCAACGCTATAAAAAGGACCAAGTGCAGTAAATGTAAATTTATGAATGGTGACTTTTGGGCTTATTTACAAGCCCCTTGCGCCACAAGTGCGTCACTTTTTCATTGGGGCAAAAAGTGAAGCAAGGGGCTTGTAATAAGCCCCATCAGTTTTTTTTCTTCAATATCCTTTAATGCTGAAGTTTCAGCACTGGGAAGCAGCGCTGTTTCCGAACAAGAGTGCTAAATTTTAACTTTGCCATTTATTAACTGGTTTAGGAACTTATCAAAAACTAGGGCTTTGGGAGGGGCGGCCGACCAGCGGGAGGCCTGCTCCTCCCGGGGGGTTTTGGGCAGGTGGTGGGGGGTGCAGCCAGCACCTCAGTTGGGCTGGTTGGGCTTTGTGGGCTACTTTTGGGCTGGGTGGGCTATCTTTGGGCTTGCTTTAGTTTGGGGTCATATTTAGCCAGCCATTTTAGGGAACTACCCACCATTTTGGTGGTAGTGACCCAGCAGCCCGTTGTGGGTGGTACTGGGGGCTAATTGCTTTTGGTTTATTACTTTGGCTTATTGCTTTTATTGCTGTGGGCCAATGGCTTTTGGGGACTATCGCCTCATTTGCCTTTTGCTTCTTGTTGTGGGTTTTGGCGTGGTGTGGCGGTGGCGGTTGCGTTTGTGCAGGAGTACCTGATATCGTTGTGCCTTCCTCATCGTGATTGTGGAGGCCCTCTGCCTCCTCAAAGATGCGAGCCGCATAGATTTCCTGTGGTCCGAGGTCAAGGAACGTGTGGCGAGGTGCTCGGGAGAGCAGCATGCGGCTCCACTCCGCCGAGGGGATGGCCCGGCTCTGCCTTATACGGGCGGTCGCGTTCCCACGAGGGACAGGATGATGGCGTCCTACGGGAGGCGGGCGGCAGGTCCCCGTCAGCCCCACCCGAAGGGTCGAGACGGCTGCCGGGGGACGGGGGAGGAGGTCCGTCAGTGCTGATCGGGAACCTGAGGAGTGTCAGTTTGGACAGATGCAAAAGGAGGGGAAGAAGGGGTGCGCCTTAATAAAGAAACATATGTGAGTGACACAGGGTGGGCCCGGATGAGACGGGTGACGGCGGGACCGGGGACACTAAGACGGACGAGGCAGGCGTTGGGGGGTCCGGGGATGCAAAGAAGGATGAAGGGAGCAAGGGGGGTAAGGCAGGGAAGGGGAGTCTTGATATACCGGTGCTCAAGATACCTTATATGGGCTTTACGAAACCTCTGGGGGCACACTTGTCGCTGGCTACCAAAGAGAAGATTTGGAATGGGGAGTATGTGGATATTCTGAAGCTCTTGCTCCGTGAGCAAACGGCGAAGGAGGGGTTGAAGGAGGAGGAACAGGAGTTGGCTTATAAGCGGCCAAAGGTCCCTCTGAACATAGAAAACTGGTTGGCGGGGTTTTTTATATTCCCAAGCATGTACTGCGAGAAGTACCCGGACCGGGTGGTTGCGCTTTTTAAATATATGGATGTGATCCGGCGGGCGCAGGTCACGAATGGGGGTTATGCGTGGTCGCATTATGATGAGGTGATTTGAGCATGCTTAGCGGTGGACCCGGAGGCGAAGTGGGGAGAGCTAGACTTGGACCTGTATCAGTAGACCATTGGGGAGGGAAGTTTGGTAAGGCGATCTATACGGCCAGCGGCCTACCGGTAGCGCCTCACCCCTTTCCGGCCCATCCCACCCGTGGGTGGGTGGGGTAGGGAGAGGGTGTCGCTACTACCACAGTGGGAGCAAGTTAAGACTACAATAAGGGCGCGTGTGCCAGACAGTATTGTTGATTTTGGCATGAGTGCGCTAAATGCGGGAAACAACACCTGGTGGTGCACTGCTGGGGAGTTGGGGGCGGTAACCAGAGTCAGCAGCCCACGACGGCAGGGTCACAATCCGGGGGTAGGGGAGGCAGAGGGGGGCAGGGGGCACTGGGGAAAGGCTCATATGCCGGTTAAGCGGGACCGACTGGAGACCTTCGTAGCGCCATATCCACGGACCGATAACGTGATCGTGTTGCGGCGAGGGTTCCGGGAGGGTTTCCGGCTGGGGTATGAAAGTCTGAGGATTGCCAGATGGGCAGAGAATTTGAAATCGGTCATTGCGCACAAGGCGGTGTTGCGGGACAAGTTGTTCAAGGAGGTGCGGGAGGGGTGAATGGCGGGCCCCTTTCGGGAGGCGCCCATTCGGGATTTGATTATCTCTCCTATCAGCGTAGTACCGGAGAAGGAACCGGGGCAATTTCGCCTGATTCGGCATCTGTCGTGGCCGGAAGGAACATCGGTAAACGACTATATATCGGCGGAGCTGTCATCGGTGTCTTACTCTTCCGTGGATGTGGTGCGGCGGCTAGTGACGTCAGTAGGGGCGGGCGCCCTCATGGCAAAATGTGTCATTAAGTCGGTGTTCAGGCTGCTACCGGTACAACCGGAGTGTTAAAATCTAGTTTGCGACATCAACATTATCGGCGCCATCTTGTCCCTTTTCAGACTCGTATGTGCGCGTAAGTAGCAGCCATTTTGAATGCCATGGCCTCTCTGCCCACTGCCGATAGCCAGCGCGTCTCTCTGAATGAATAAGTACAGATTTGTATAGCGCTGGCTACCCGGGGGCATCCCAGCGCTTTAGACCCATCTCAGACAAATCACTCAGCAGAACAGGAAGGTCTTCAGCCGCTTTCTAAACTGTAAATGATTAGGCTCAAGCCGCAGGTAATCGGGCAGCTGATTCCAACTTTTTGCTGCCTGTACTGCAAAACGTCGGCCCCCTGTACGAGAACGCTTGATCCTCGGGACAGAGAGAAAATTGCGGTGGTTGGATCTAAGAGCTCTGGGCCCTTGATGGTGCCTCAGGAGAGGGCACAGAATGGCAGGGCCCTTGTTGATTATTGATTTGTGGGCCATACACAAGGCCTTAAACTGGATCCTTTCCTGAACATGTAACCAGTGTAGAGCCCGGATGGCCGTCTTCGCCGAGCTGTGTCTAGGGACATCCATAAGCATTCGGGCTGCGCAGTTCTGGACTGACTGGAGTATCTTAATGGTCCCTAATGGTGCCCCCAAGTAGACCGCGTTCGCATAGTCAAGCCGCGAGAGGATCAAGGACTGAACCAGGATCCGTCTTGCCTCGAACGGAAGAAGGGTCAGGACCTTCCGTAGGATCTTCAGAAAGGCGTAACAGGTAGCAGCGACCTTACGGGCTTGAACTTGAAAACTAAAGGTGGGATCAAGCCACATCCCCAGACTTTTAATTTGCTCCTTCGGGGGAGGGGGCGGACCCAAACATATGGGCCACCAAGCGTCAAGATTGATGGGGGCCTTATATCCCAGCATCATAATCTCTGTTTTTGAACCGTTAAGTTTCAGAAAAGAGGCGTCCATCCAATCGAGGACCTTGGTGAGACACGGGGAAAGGTTATTGACCCCGGAATCCACAGCATCTGCCCTAGCCAGGGAAACCACCAACTGCGTATCGTCGGCGTAGGTGACCAATTGGATTCCCCAGGGAAGGACCTCATTAGCCAGGGGCCTCATATAGATATTAAATAGGGTCGGGCTCAATGAGGATCCCTCTCTCCCTCTAACCTCGCAAGCATCCCCCCGCACGCTGACAGCCCCCGCTCTCACATGCTTGGGCCATAAACCTCCCTTTGGCGCAACCCTGCCTCGGAACCACATCCTGTTCCCAGCTAAACACCTCCCTCCATCCCTTTCATGATATCGTATCCTTTGATAAACCCCCTTTCCTCTGTGCCCGATTGTCCTGCTCGTTCCCAGGCCGCCACCTGGCCCTGCGGATACAGTTTATTGCTCCCATACAGTAGGGAGCTTCTCTCATCAAAGGATCTACAACTGATCAAAACCCCAACCCCATGAGATCCGATCAGCCGCACACATTCCGGGAATCGGCGGAATGTCCAGCTGCGCGACAGTCATCACCTGTTGAGACCGGGGTGGGGACTTCTACTGTAAATGTGTGTGGGAACGGGCATGAAGCGGGGATTCCGAGGATGTCTTTCCATACATCAAAGTATTTGCAAGAATGTGCCACATGTAATAAATTGCAATAAAGACCATAAACCTGTGTATAAGAGGCCAGGCCTCAGAGATGCGGGGAGAGCACCTCGAGAAGATACCCTGTTGTCTGATTTGATGTGTTCTGCTCCGTCGGAATAAACTCCTGTTTCCTGCCTTCCAGTCTCCAGCGTCTGCCTCTTTGTTTGATAGATTCGAGTGGTATGAGAGGCGGTTAACGCCGGGCAATACTTAAAGGTTCTTGGTCGACATCGGCCCTACCTTTTTCCACAATTGGCGACCCAAACCTGGGGCCCATCAGTGACATGTGGATCCAGTGGGAGAGGTCCTGACGACAGAGTGAACGACTGCAACGATTGGGAGAGCTCCTGCCCGATAGACCCTCGTCTGGCAGCCGATCATCCGAACTTCACTGGTTCCGAGCAGACCTCTCTCGAGTGATCTACGGTCCTGACTGGGAACCATCAGGAGTGCCGCGACAGTTACGGAGAATAGAGGACGATCGGGCGCTGGATGCGGAAGACGAGAAACTGTCCATGCGGTCCGGGTAAGGTCGTGTAACACGACAAATTGCGAAACGATTGTTTGATTGTTTGGAAAATACTAGTATTACTCTTCGATTGTTTGTTCTTTTGAGATATTCTCTGACTGCAAACGGGGAAGAATAGAAATATTCTCTCTTCCTTTGCAGATAGTGAAGAGTAGGTAACGCGGACTGTTGTCCCCCGTTGTAATCTGTCGTGCCTATTTTTCTCCCCACTGATTGATTGATTGTCCGAACATTGACTGTTCGAAGTTGGTTCTTTTGCGATATTCTCTGTTTTCAAATAACGTAGAATAGAAATATTCTATTTAGTCTTTGAAAGTAGTGAAAGATAGGTAGTGCGGACCTTTGTCCCCCGTTGTAATCGGTCATGCCTATCTTCTCCCCACTGATTGGTAGTTGGTTGAGCCCGGACCGCTTATTAGAGATGAACCATCCAGCTCCACTGGAAGGCACCCCTAATAAGGACATATTCATGAAGCATGGACTAATCGCTATAGCCTATAGCAAGCTATGGCACAAATATACAAAAAAGGATCAGAAAAGTCAGTGGCCACTGATAGGATCCTTCGATGACGATAAAATGAACGCGCTGGAAACAGCCCTTCGTAACAATAAAACAACGCCCACTATGCTTGATAGTCTTGGCATGTGGCGCAAAGAAACAGAACAACGCAAAAAGAGAAACAAAGTCAGATTAGAGAAAGAACTACGAAAAGCAGCTCACCTAGCTGCCAGAAAGTTAGAGGAAGAAATAAAGGAGAGAGAGGAAGCCAAACAGAAGCAACAGTCCGAAACATCGAGTCAGTGTCCTGTCAGAACACCCTCTATGATCTACCCCGAGTTACCCTTGAAACAGCGAGCGAACAATGATCTATTACTAGGTCCTCCGATCATCTACATGCCCCCTCCATATGCCCCTTCCCGACCCTTAGTACAGCACCCACCACCCCCAAGCACAGATGAGAATAGTACCAGGGCCTCGAACCCTCATGGCCTCCGCGTCGGCTGAACCCCTTGTACTCGATGCAGTGCAAGCAGCAGTATTAGACAACCCTGAGGCCCGAAAGAAAGATTCCACTAGAATAAACAGGTTGAGCAAGGATGAGCGAGCAGGGATCGACAAGAAAGTAAAGACACTAGTGGAACGGAAGGAGAGCGAGGAGTACGTAATGGATATGTACAATTCATATGCTGAGAGCCACAGACGACACTTTGTCGTGCGATTTTGTTACCATACCCTAAATGCTTTTGAGGACTGATACCGAGACAAAGGTCCCGAGAGCTTAACGACTCTGTATAGAAAGGTTGACATTGGGGACGAGAGCGAGTGTGACGTGACGGACCTCCTCACGCGTACGCTTGAGGTTTTCCGCCATCTCACTGAACAGGGGTTGGAAGCTAAAACTACGACACCTATAGCGACCGAACCTCGAATAGAACAAGCTAGTGCCATAATGACTATAAGGGAGGCCCCTCCCTACTGGGTTCCCCCACGAGGTCTGGGAACGCACGATGATGTTAACCATCAAGATGCGAAAGGGAGGTTAGTTTATAACTGGGTCTACCAACCATGGGACCGGCAAGATATCCTGATGTTCCGAAAATCTCTGCCCGATTACGGAAAAACCCCACTGCCATTTACACTGAATTAGGTACAGCCTTAGGTTCAACGATTATGACCCTAGCTGACATCGATTTGTTTTTCGGGTTATGTCTGCCAGCTGATGTGTGGAAGCAAATCCGGAAAGTCGACCACCCTGAGCTGTTCGGACATACCTGGTCACAACTCGATGGCATAGACAGACAACGAGAGCTTGGACAGAAACCTTTGAAATCCATTTTAGAACTCCCAGGCAAAATTGTACAGAAACTGAAAACCCTGATCCCAGAAAAGAAGGTGGACTGGTCGATAGTGACGGCCTGCTGCCAGAAACCCCAGGAAGGCGTGTCAGAATACTTCTCCCGGTTCGAAACTGTGTTTTCCGATTACAGCGGCCAGGACATGACCACTGCAACCAGACATCATCTGTTTGTCCAGAACTATGTTAAAGGTCTGTCACAGGAGGTCTCTCAGAAACTACAGGCTAGTGAGAGTAGTTCGGCGGCCTCCAAAGCTGCGGCTATCCTCCAGATGGCCCAGTATTATGAGCATCAGAAAAATGAAAACAATAGGGCGACCGAGAAAAAGAAAAAGGACTTGAAGGAGAGGGTGATGATCGCACAGTTGCAGGGGGTGACTATAGGACGAGAGCAGTACAAGGGAAATTACCTGTCGAATGCTCCTAGAAACCCACCCCCTAAAGACCGTACACCCGCACCCTATGTTGGACGTAAAGACATTGACGAGAACCAGTGTGCATTTTGCAAGGGATTCGGCCATTGGAAATCCCAGTGTCCGGTCCTGTTAGAAATGAATAAGAATAGGGACACCAGAGATGTAGCGGGTGGACCAAGAAATAGAGGACAGGGACGAGGGTCCACGAATGACACCAATAACGACAGGCCAGGCAGACCGAACACATTTGACCGTCCCAGACAGAACCAGTACCAGCAGTCTGACTGCGACGACGCCCACGACTTCGCATAGGACTGCCAAGGGCAAGGGAGGGATCCAGTTGAGCTCTATGTTGACCAGCAAGGTCCTTATGTCACCGCTAAGGTCCTGGGTACGAAGTCTCCATTTCTGGTAGACACTGGCGCAACACGTAGTGCGTTATCTAAACGGCTGATTCCAAGGGCACCCTTGTCTGGCTCACTTGTAACATCGATAGGTTTCGATGGAACGCCCTCCACTAATCCCTTGTCCACACAGATCTCCTTTGACTTAGAAAATAACACCACTGACACGACGTTTTTGCTCTCATCCAACACCCCTGATGCCATTATGGGACTTGACTTACTGAAGCATTTCCGAGCTACTATTAGGTGTTCGCAAGATGAGTTTGGGTCTTGCTGTACGATAACCCGGCTCTACTCAGACTTTGTCTCTCCCGACGCATGTTTTCCATCTCTGACGCTGACTCGTCCCTACTTGACACTCTACCTCCATATCTGTGGGCCAAGACTGATCGGACGTAGGACGCATGATGATCGACCCAGTGCACATAACTGTTCGACAGGACGCAATACTCCCAAAACTTCCACAATATCGGATATCGCCCGAGGGCTAGAAGGCATTGGTAAAGATTATCCAGTCCCTGATAGATGCAGGAGTGGTAGAGGAAGTAGTTAGCAATGTTTGCAACAGCCCTATCCTACCCATTATAAAGAAGCAAGGTGAAGGAGATGAGAAAGCGTACCGCTTCATCATCGACCTACGAGAGGTCAACAAAGTAGTTGTACCTCAGTACCCCGTAGTCTCAGACATCACCACCATTCTGACTCTGATTCCTTCCACTGCTACCACCTTCACTGTCATTGATCTCAAGAACGCTTTCTTCTCTATTCCCATCCAACCAGACAGCCGATACCTCTTTGGATTCACCCTAAAAGCCCGCTCGGATAGATTCTGTCGAGCACCCCAAGGCTACACTGAAAGTCCCAGCATCTATAGCCAAGCCCTCAAGAGACAACTGGACGCAGTCCAGTTACCCGATGGAGTGGTGTTGATACAGTACGTCGATGATATCCTTTTGGCGGCCGAAACCACTCCACTTGCAGACACAGCCTCCATCCAACTCCTGCACTTCCTTGCGGAAAATGGCCACAAGGTTTCCAAAAAGAAGTTGCAATTCTGCCAACCCCAGGTCACTTACCTAGGCCACCTCTTGTCCAAAGACGGGAGAAGAACAATTGTTACTTACCTGTAAACAGGTGGTTCTCCAGTATTGGTGTCTTTCATAGATTCACATGCTTGAATATTCCCCGTCGTCGGAGTGGGAGTCCCACGGTAAATAAAATAGCAATAAATGCTAAATATATAATAATATACAATAAATATATATATACATAATAAGGAAAAACCCAAAAAATGCATACAATAACCATCTGGTACCTAACCAAGAGTTTCCACATAGGAATGCATGGGGAAAAAGAAGTTCCAATGCAGCCTATCCTTGTCATTATGTTAGTCCAAACTGCAGCCAATCAGGCGCCAGCAGCCCTCTAGAACCTTCTCCTCAGAGCTCAAGCCCTCAGATTTTCGTAGCACAAGAGTGACCACAGAGTCTATGAGGAGAAGCGAGCCTCTGAGGGGAGGATGGGAGGGTCGCATGTGAATCTATGAAAGACACCAATACTGGAGAACCACCTGTTTACAGGTAAGTAACAATTGTTCTTCTCCAGTATTGGGGTGTCTTTCATAGATTCACATGCTTGAATATAGAATAGTAAGCAGTCCGTATCCGAACACAAAGTTTCCAGGATGCAATGTATACACAAAAGGTTGGAATCAACAGGTGTAAACCCATGTCATAGAAGTTATAAAACTATATGTATACATAGAGAAGACATGCATAAGACTGGAAACCATAGGAGGAGGGTAGAACAGAGGCTCACCTTATTGAAAAAGATTACGGAGCACAGCTTGTCCCACTGCGGTATCCCCTTCGGCCATGGCACCCAGATTGTAGTGCTTCGTGAACGTGTGCCTGCTGGACCACGTGGCAGCTCTGCAAATCTGATGCAATGGAACTCCGGCAAAGAGTGCAGTCGAAGAGGCCACAGACCTGGTAGAGTGGGCTCTCACTGTAGACTGTAAAGGCTTTCCCGCTTTCTGATGGCAGAAAGCAATCGCCGAAGCCACCCAGCGGGCTACTGTAGGTTTGGTGACTGGTCGCCCTTTTTGAAAACGGCCATAGGCCACGAAGAGCTGATCTGATTTTCGGAACTGGGCCGTTCTGCTGATGTAGAACTTTAAACATCTTTTAATGTCCAAAGAGTGCAGGCGTTGTTCTGCAGGTGATTGCGGATTGGCAAAGAAAGACTTCAGTATAACAGTTTCATTAATATGGAAGTCTGACGGCACTTTTGGAAGGAAAGTAGGGTTAGTGCGTAAAAGCACAGAATCCGGTTTGAACTGTAGAAATGGTTGTTTAATCGTGAAAGCATGCATATCACTCACTCGACGTGAGGACGTCAGTGCAAGTAAAAGCGCAACCTTCCAGGTGACATACTTGAGATCTGCGCTATGGATTGGTTCAAACGGAGCAGTCATTAATTGTGACAGGACAATGTTGAGGCGCCACTCTGGAGGAGGACGCCGAACTGGAGGAAAAGTCCGAAGAAGTCCTTTGAAGAATTGACGTATCAATCTGGATGAGCATAAGGAGGCGGAGCCATCATGGCGGAAGCGTGAGATTGCCGCCAGAAAAACTCTTAAAGTAGCATGTGACAAACCCGACTGAGCCAGATGGAGAAAGAAAGGGAGGAGCTCAGCGGGCGTGGCACGCAAAGGATGTACTCCGGCGTCTGCACACCAGTGGCAAAAGCGTTTCCACTTCAACTTATAGGTTTTTATAGTTGATGGAGCCCTGGCCTGAGCGAGGATGTTACGACACTCCTGAGGGATGCTTAGATGTGCAAATTCACAGTGCTCAGGTTCCAGGCTGACAAGCTCAGGGAAGAGGGGTCCGGATGGTAGATTTGACCCCTGTTCATGGAGAGAAGATCCATTCGAGGATGAAGAAGAATGGGTTTGCATTGAGACAGGAGTAGCAGCTCTGAGAACCACGCCTGTCGTGGCCACCTGGGAGCAATCAGAAGGATGCGGCAAGGCTCTCTCCGCATCTTCCAAAGTACGCGAGGCACTAGAGGGATCGGAGGAAAAGCGTAGGCGAAGAGATTCGACCAATCCATCAGAAGGGCATTGCCTTGGGACCCTTTGTGGGGATGCCAGCTTGCGTAAGCGGGGCATTTGCGGTTCTCTGGAGTCGCAAAGAGGTCGATTGCAGGGAATCCCCAACGGTGAAAGACCATATCGAGTGTTGGCTGGTGGAGTTCCCACTCGTGGTTGGATGATCGGGATCTGCTTAGGGAATCCGCCAGGAGGTTGGACAACCCCGGAAGATGTACTGCAGTGATTTGGATTTGATGATTGATGGACCAGTCCCAAATCGCCTCTGCCAGGCGGGATAACACCGGAGACTTTGTTCCGCCCTGCTTGTTTATATAATGCATGCAGGTCGTGTTGTCCGTTTGTATGAGAACTGACTCTCCCTGCAGCACTGGTTGAAATGATTTCAGGGCCAGAAAGATAGCCATCAGCTCCAACTTGTTGATGTGCCAGGTCTTTTGATGGAAAGTCCATTTCCCTTTCACGGACAGGTCTTGGAGGTGAGCTCCCCAGCCCTCCAGGGAGGCATCCGTCGTCAGTGTTAGATCTGGGGTGTTGGACAGAAAAGACGTGCCTGCTGCTAGCTGGTGTGGTTGTGCCCACCATCTGAGCGCCTTCTTCATGGGAATGGTGATGGAGACCTGATCGTTGAAGGAACCGGTGACCTGACGCCACTGCTTGTCCAGAGCCTGTTGGATAGGTCGTGCTCGTAGTCGGCAATGAGGGACAAGAGCGATGCATGACGAAGCCATCCCCAAAAAAGACTTCAACAAGCGGACTGAAACGCACTTCTTTGCGAGAAGTAGCGAAACTAGCCGGAGGATCCTCTGTTGACGTTCCCGGGAGACAAATGCTTTGGCTAGGTTGGTGTCCAACGTTGCTCCTAGGAAATCTTTGCAAGTTGTTGGCTGCAATTGAGATTTCTCCAGATTGATGGACAGACCCAAGGAACGGAATACTGTCTGGCAGATTGCAGTATGATGTAGAAGTTGTGCGCGGGATTGTGATTTCAGAAGGCAGTCGTCGAGATATGGGAATATCTGGATGCCTTGAAGACGAAGAAAAGCCATGACCGGAGCCAACATTTTTGTAAAGACTCGGGGGGCTGAACGGAGGCCAAATGGAAGGACCCTGAATTGGAAATGAAGGTGCCCCACCTTGAAGCGCAGGAACTTGCGATGAGCCGCTAGAATTGGGACATGGAAGTAGGCGTCCCGGAGATCGATGGTAGTCATGAAATCTCCGACTGAGAGCAAACGCAAGATCTCTGTAAGCGTGAGCATACGGAAGGTCTGGTCCTTGAGATAATGATTGAGTGCTCTCAAGTCCAGTATTGGTCTCCATTCTCCGTTCTTTTTGATGACGAGGAAAAAACGGGTATAAAACCCCTTCCCTCTCTGCGACTTTGGCACAACTTCCACCGCACCCTTTTGAAGGAGAAGGCGAACCTGATGAAATAGTTCTTTGAGGTGCGGAGGTGGTGGTCCGGAAGGTGGCGTTGGAGGAGGTACCTCGACAAATTCCAATGCATGGCCTCTCTTCACAATGTCGAGTGCCCAACGGTCCGTAGTAATGGAGGACCATTGAGAACCAAACAGAGAGATTTGACCTCCAATTCTCCGTTCGACAGAGGAGTCATTGACGTTTGTTGGATTGACCTCTGAAATTAGACTTCCCTCTGTAAGTTCTGGCAGGCTGCTGACGGGAAGACTGCTGGCGGTTACCGGTGTAACGCTGGTTACCTTGGTTGAAGGACCGGTATTGACTGCTTCCTCCACGAAAAGTGGACGTAGTGCCACGTCCTCGAGCACCCCGAAAGGGCTGCTTCTTAAACTGAAGGGTACCCAAAGCACGTGCAGTGTCCGTGTCCTTTTTAATGGATTGTAGCGCTTCATCAATATGCGCTCCAAATAATGACTCGCCGTCATATGGCATATCTAGGATTCGTGCCTGAACTTCCTGCCGAAACGAAGTCGAGCGTAACCAACCCTGGCGACGCAGAACGGCCGCTCCAGCGAGCTGGCGAAAACCGGTGCAGGCTACATCCACTGCACAATCTATAAGTTCTTCTGCCGTCCTCTCTCCTTCTTGCAGAATTTTCTGTGCTTCTGCCTTGGAAGCATCTGGGAGTAACGCTATGTAGGCGGCCATGTCAGCCCAAGCCTGATGATCATAACGGCCTAAAATGGCCATTGCGTTAGCTACTCGAACTGTTGTAGAGGACATGGAGGAAAATTTTCGCCCAATAGCATCCAGGCGACGGCCCTCACGGTCCGGAGGAGCAGTGATTGTAGACGCCGGATTCTTTGAACCCCGTTGAGCTGCCTGCGTGACGACAGAGTCGGGCTTAGGTTGACCTGTAAGGCATGCTGGAGATCCTATAGGAGCTTTGTATTTCTTTTCTAACCTTGGCAGCTGTGCTGGTAAAGAGTTTGGCGTCTTCATTATTTTCTCCCCTTCAGACCAGATGAAATCTATAATCGGGACTGTGTGGATCTGTTTCAAGGGCTGGTTTTTGAAATCGTATAGGAAACAATCTTCCTCTCGGTGTGCTCGTGGCAATTTGAATCGCTGTGCTGCCCTATCCATTAACTGGTGGAAGCCCGCGATGTCTACTGGAGGAGAATCCGCTGCAGGCACCTGAGAAGGAGATGGTGTTTGAGCACGATAGTCATCCCACTCCGCCAAATGTTCCTCACCATCCTCATCTACTTCAGAAACTTCACCATCTTCACGCTCTGGAGGATTCTCGTCATCATCATCCTCTGGATAGATGGTAGTGTGAACACGAACTGATGTAGTTCGGTGAACAGTTACAGGCGACGCTGGTTGAGGAGGAGCCAGAACCGGGTTAGAAACTGGATTTATTTCTGATGGGACCGTTGTAACCTGTGGCGTTGGTGGGAAACGCCGATTGTAGTCTTCCAACATACTTTGGAGGTTTGATATCATGGAGATAGGCAACATCGCAGTTGGAATCTGAGTGTGAGTTGTTTGATGTTGGCCATAAACATCTTCCTCGTCGTTACTGAAGTCTTGGCACTTAATATTTAGATCCGAAAGACTGTGAGCTTGGCCATCAGACTCTTGATCAGAATCAGTCGCAAACAGCGGAGATGGAGGATTAATCATCTCTTGCTCTGTAAGAGTCTCGAACTGTGGTTTGCTGGACTGCAAGGGCAAAAGAGGCATTGTAGAAAAAGAAGAGGCCGGCGTCGAAATAGTGTCCTGCGTACGCGTCGGCGGCATGACATCAATTGACTTCTGCGATGAGATCGACTTGGATGCCATCGTCGACGAGGAGACCGTCGACGGAGCAGTCTTCAACGGTATCGATGGAGTCATCGTCGACGGAACCTTCACTTTCAATGTCTTCGTCGACGGAGTCATCGTCGACGGAGCGGTCGTCGACGGAACGGTCGTCGACGGAACGGTCGTCGACGGAACGGTCGTCGACGGAGCAGATGGAACAGGTCCCCTCGTCGACGGGATAGCCGTCGACGGTGCGCTCGTCGACAAGAGCGTAGACTGAGTCAAAGCCTTCACACCTCTAGTCGACGACGACCGGGTCGTCGACGAGTGAGCTTTTTTCGTCGATGAAGATGAAATAGGAATCACAGAAGACACAGTCTTAGAGCTGAGAACCACTCTCATCGACGATGAAGACATCGACGCTAAAGCCGACGACGATCCAGAGGCCAGCGTCGTTGTGACTGTCGTCGTCGATTTGGAACCAGAGACAGCCATTCTCGTCGACGGAGTAGAAACTCCCGTCGTCGACGGCAAAGAACAATTGTTACTTACCTGTAAACAGGTGGTTCTCCAGTATTGGTGTCTTTCATAGATTCACATGCTTGAATATTCCCCGTCGTCGGAGTGGGAGTCCCACGGTAAATAAAATAGCAATAAATGCTAAATATATAATAATATACAATAAATATATATGTACATAATAAGGAAAAACCCAAAAAATGCATACAATAACCATCTGGTACCTAACCAAGAGTTTCCACATAGGAATGCATGGGGAAAAAGAAGTTCCAATGCAGCCTATCCTTGTCATTATGTTAGTCCAAACTGCAGCCAATCAGGCGCCAGCAGCCCTCTAGAACCTTCTCGTCAGAGCTCAAGCCCTCAGATTTTCGTAGCACAAGAGTGACCACAGAGTCTATGAGGAGAAGCGAGCCTCTGAGGGGAGGATGGGAGGGTCGCATGTGAATCTATGAAAGACACCAATACTGGAGAGCCACCTGTTTACAGGTAAGTAACAATTGTTCTTCTCCAGTATTGGGGTGTCTTTCATAGATTCACATGCTTGAATATAGAATAGTAAGCAGTCCGTATCCGAACACAAAGTTTCCAGGATGCAATGTATACACAAAAGGTTGGAATCAACAGGTGTAAACCCATGTCATAGAAGTTATAAAACTATATGTATACATAGAGAAGACATGCATAAGACTGGAAACCATAGGAGGAGGGTAGAACAGAGGCTCACCTTATTGAAAAAGATTACGGAGCACAGCTTGTCCCACTGCGGTATCCCCTTCGGCCATGGCACCCAGATTGTAGTGCTTCGTGAACGTGTGCCTGCTGGACCACGTGGCAGCTCTGCAAATCTGATGCAATGGAACTCCGGCAAAGAGTGCAGTCGAAGAGGCCACAGACCTGGTAGAGTGGGCTCTCACTGTAGACTGTAAAGGCTTTCCCGCTTTCTGATGGCAGAAAGCAATCGCCGAAGCCACCCAGCGGGCTACTGTAGGTTTGGTGACTGGTCGCCCTTTTTGAAAACGGCCATAGGCCACGAAGAGCTGATCTGATTTTCGGAACTGGGCCGTTCTGCTGATGTAGAACTTTAAACATCTTTTAATGTCCAAAGAGTGCAGGCGTTGTTCCGCAGGTGATTGCGGATTGGCAAAGAAAGACTTCAGAATAACAGGTTCATTAATATGGAAGCCTGACGGCACTTTTGGAAGGAAAGTAGGGTTAGTGCGTAAAAGCACAGAATCCGGTTTGAACTGTAGAAATGGTTGTTTAATCGTGAAAGCATGCATATCACTCACTCGACGTGAGGATGTCAGTGCAAGTAAAAGCGCAACCTTCCAGGTGACATACTTGAGATCTGCGCTATGGATTGGTTCAAACGGAGCAGTCATTAATTGTGACAGGACAATGTTGAGGCGCCACTCTGGAGGAGGACGCCGAACTGGAGGAAAAGTCCGAAGAAGTCCTTTGAAGAATTGACGTATCAATCTGGATGAGCATAAGGAGGCGGAGCCATCATGGCGGAAGCGTGAGATTGCCGCCAGAAAAACTCTTAAAGTAGCATGTGACAAACCCGACTGAGCCAGATGGAGAAAGAAAGGGAGGAGCTCAGCGGGCGTGGCATGCAAAGGATGTACTCCAGCGTCTGCACACCAGTGGCAAAAGCGTTTCCACTTCAACTTATAGGTTTTTATAGTTGATGGAGCCCTGGCCTGAGCGAGGATGTTACGACACTCCTGAGGGATGCTTAGATGTGCAAATTCACAGTGCTCAGGTTCCAGGCTGACAAGCTCAGGGAAGAGGGGTCCGGATAGTAGATTTGACCCCTGTTCATGGAGAGAAGATCCATTCGAGGATGAAGAAGAATGGGTTTGCATTGAGACAGGAGTAGCAGCTCTGAGAACCACGCCTGTCGTGGCCACCTGGGAGCAATCAGAAGGATGCGGCAAGGCTCTCTCCGCATCTTCCAAAGTACGCGAGGCACTAGAGGGATCGGAGGAAAAGCGTAGGCGAAGAGATTCGACCAATCCATCAGAAGGGCATTGCCTTGGGACCCTTTGTGGGGATGCCAGCTTGCGTAAGCGGGGCATTTGCGGTTCTCTGGAGTCGCAAAGAGGTCGATTGCAGGGAATCCCCAACGGTGAAAGACCATATCGAGTGTTGGCTGGTGGAGTTCCCACTCGTGGTTGGATGATCGGGATCTGCTTAGGGAATCCGCCAGGAGGTTGGACAACCCCGGAAGATGTACTGCAGTGATTTGGATTTGATGATTGATGGACCAGTCCCAAATCGCCTCTGCCAGGCGGGATAACACCGGAGACTTCGTTCCGCCCTGCTTGTTTATATAATGCATGCAGGTCGTGTTGTCCGTTTGTATGAGAACTGACTCTCCCTGCAGCACTGGTTGAAATGATTTCAGGGCCAGAAAGATAGCCATCAGCTCCAACTTGTTGATGTGCCAGGTCTTTTGATGGAAAGTCCATTTCCCTTTCACGGACAGGTCTTGGAGGTGAGCTCCCCAGCCCTCCAGGGAGGCATCCGTCGTCAGTGTTAGATCTGGGGTGTTGGACAGAAAAGACGTGCCTGCTGCTAGCTGGTGTGGTTGTGCCCACCATCTGAGCGCCTTCTTCATGGGAATGGTGATGGAGACCTGATCGTTGAAGGAACCGGTGACCTGACGCCACTGCTTGTCCAGAGCCTGTTGGATAGGTCGTGCTCGTAGTCGGCAATGAGGGACAAGAGCGATGCATGACGAAGCCATCCCCAAAAAAGACTTCAACAAGCGGACTGAAACGCACTTCTTTGCGAGAAGTAGCGAAACTAGCCGGAGGATCCTCTGTTGACGTTCCCGGGAGACAAATGCTTTGGCTAGGTTGGTGTCCAACGTTGCTCCTAGGAAATCTTTGCAAGTTGTTGGCTGCAATTGAGATTTCTCCAGATTGATGGACAGACCCAAGGAACGGAATACTGTCTGGCAGATTGCAGTATGATGTAGAAGTTGTGCGCGGGATTGTGATTTCAGAAGGCAGTCGTCGAGATATGGGAATATCTGGATGCCTTGAAGACGAAGAAAAGCCATGACCGGAGCCAACATTTTTGTAAAGACTCGGGGGGCTGAACGGAGGCCAAATGGAAGGACCCTGAATTGGAAATGAAGGTGCCCCACCTTGAAGCGCAGGAACTTGCGATGAGCCGCTAGAATTGGGACATGGAAGTAGGCGTCCCGGAGATCGATGGTAGTCATGAAATCTCCGACTGAGAGCAAACGCAAGATCTCTGTAAGCGTGAGCATACGGAAGGTCTGGTCCTTGAGATAATGATTGAGTGCTCTCAAGTCCAGTATTGGTCTCCATTCTCCGTTCTTTTTGATGACGAGGAAAAAACGGGAATAAAACCCCTTCCCTCTCTGCGACTTTGGCACAACTTCCACCGCACCCTTTTGAAGGAGAAGGCGAACCTGATGAAATAGTTCTTTGAGGTGCGGAGGTGGTGGTCCGGAAGGTGGCGTTGGAGGAGGTACCTCGACAAATTCCAATGCATGGCCTCTCTTCACAATGTTGAGTGCCCAACGGTCCGTAGTAATGGAGGACCATTGAGAACCAAACAGAGAGATTTGACCTCCAATTCTCCGTTCGACAGAGGAGTCATTGACGTTTGTTGGATTGACCTCTGAAATTAGACTTCCCTCTGTAAGTTCTGGCAGGCTGCTGACGGGAAGACTGCTGGCGGTTACCGGTGTAACGCTGGTTACCTTGGTTGAAGGACCGGTATTGACTGCTTCCTCCACGAAAAGTGGACGTAGTGCCACGTCCTCGAGCACCCCGAAAGGGCTGCTTCTTAAACTGAAGGGTACCCAAAGCACGTGCAGTGTCCGTGTCCTTTTTAATGGATTGTAGCGCTTCATCAATATGCGCTCCAAATAATGACTCGCCGTCATATGGCATATCTAGGATTCGTGCCTGAACTTCCTGCCGAAACGAAGTCGAGCGTAACCAACCCTGGCGACGCAGAACGGCCGCTCCAGCGAGCTGGCGAAAACCGGTGCAGGCTACATCCACTGCACAATCTATAAGTTCTTCTGCCGTCCTCTCTCCTTCTTGCAGAATTTTCTGTGCTTCTGCCTTGGAAGCATCTGGGAGTAACGCTATGTAGGCGGCCATGTCAGCCCAAGCCTGATGATCATAACGGCCTAAAATGGCCATTGCGTTAGCTACTCGAACTGTTGTAGAGGACATGGAGGAAAATTTTCGCCCAATAGCATCCAGGCGACGGCCCTCACGGTCCGGAGGAGCAGTGATTGTAGACGCCGGATTCTTTGAACCCCGTTGAGCTGCCTGCGTGACGACAGAGTCGGGCTTAGGTTGACCTGTAAGGCATGCTGGAGATCCTATAGGAGCTTTGTATTTCTTTTCTAACCTTGGCAGCTGTGCTGGTAAAGAGTTTGGCGTCTTCATTATTTTCTCCCCTTCAGACCAGATGAAATCTATAATCGGGACTGTGTGGATCTGTTTCAAGGGCTGGTTTTTGAAATCGTATAGGAAACAATCTTCCTCTCGGTGTGCTCGTGGCAATTTGAATCGCTGTGCTGCCCTATCCATTAACTGGTGGAAGCCCGCGATGTCTACTGGAGGAGAATCCGCTGCAGACACCTGAGAAGGAGATGGTGTTTGAGCACGATAGTCATCCCACTCCGCCAAATGTTCCTCACCATCCTCATCTACTTCAGAAACTTCACCATCTTCACGCTCTGGAGGATTCTCGTCATCATCATCCTCTGGATAGATGGTAGTGTGAACACGAACTGATGTAGTTCGGTGAACAGTTACAGGCGACGCTGGTTGAGGAGGAGCCAGAACCGGGTTAGAAACTGGATTTATTACTGCTGGGACCGTTGTAACCTGTGGCGTTGGTGGGAAACGCCGATTGTAGTCTTCCAACATACTTTGGAGGTTTGATATCATGGAGATAGGCAACATCGCAGTTGGAATCTGAGTGTGAGTTGTTTGATGTTGGCCATAAACATCTTCCTCGCCGTTACTGAAGTCTTGGCACTTAATATTTAGATCCGAAAGACTGTGAGCTTGGCCATCAGACTCTTGATCAGAATCAGTCGCAAACAGCGGAGATGGAGGATTAATCATCTCTTGCTCTGTAAGAGTCTCGAACTGTGGTTTGCTGGACTGCAAGGGCAAAAGAGGCATTGTAGCAAAAGAAGAGGCCGGCGTCGAAATAGTGTCCTGCGTACGCTTCTACGGCATGACATCAATTGACTTCTGCGATGGGATCGACTTGGATGCCATCGTCGACGAGGAGACCGTCGACGGAGCAGTCTTCAACGGTATCGATGGAGTCATCGTCGACGGAACCTTCACTTTCAATGTCTTCGTCGACGGAGTCATCGTCGACGGAGTCATCGTCGACGGAGTCGTCGACGGAGCGGTCGTCGACGGAACGGTCGTCGACGGAACGGTCGTCGACGGAGCAGATAGAACAGGTCCCCTCGTCGACGGGATAGCCGTCGACGGTGCGCTCGTCAACAAGAGCGTAGACGGAGTCAAAGCCTTCACACCTCTAGTCGACGACGACCGGGTCGTCGACGAGTGAGCTTTTTTCGTCGATGAAGATGAAATAGGAATCACAGAAGACACAGTCTTAGAGCTGAGAACCACTCTCATCGACGATGAAGACGTCGACGCTAAAGCCGACGACGATCCAGAGGCCAGCGTCGTTGTGACTGTCGTCGTCGATTTGGAACCAGAGACAGCCATTCTCGTCGACGGAGTATAAACTCCCGTCGTCGACGGCAAATCCGTTTTCCTCACAGAAAAACTGGACTTTGAAGCAGAAGGAGCCTGAGAGCTTTGTCTCGTGGGCCCAGACGTGGTAGGCAAAGGTGAAGACACCGCAGGGGTCATTGTGAGGGAAACTTTCCTCTTTTTAAGAAATGGTGAAGGCACCTCCTGCACACTACCACGTTTAGAAGCTGCTTTAGAACGGCCTGACCCAAGACTTTCAGCGTCAGAAATTACATTATCTTTGTCTTTAAGCCTCTGAAGCCAGACAAGTAAACGGCCTTCTCTGTCCTTTTGAGTTTTCTCTGAGAATTTTCTACAGAGTTTACAGGTACCCACTTCATGGTCCGGGTAAAGGCAGTAAATACACTTACTGTGTGGGTCATCATGAAATAATCTCAGCTTTCCACATGAGGAACAAGCTCTGAAGAGAGACTTCTTACTTGAAGACATTTTGGAAGAAACTGTAGCAGGGTTTCCGTTCTCCCACAGAACTGTGCATAGAGATCTAGAACCTCAGTGAGTTAGGATGATCCAAAAACTCATCTCAGTGTCAGAAATCTCGTTACCTAGCTAGCTACAGTGTCTCATGGATCATTATGGAATGATCCATGTATTAGACAAACCAGAACATGATCTTTAGAATACCTCAGGAGTCGTGGAACACATGAACACTCTTTCGTTATATAATCATTTCAAACCAAAACTGAGAGTCAAAGAACACAAGTGCAAGTTTGAAATATTTATTATTCAATGCATAGTTCTCAAACGCAGTATCTTGTATAATACCAAAATGCAGATTATAAAAATCAGAGTCAGCAGCATAGTCACTAATCCATAGTAAGCAAAAGGTGCTAGCATGTTATAATGCAATTTCTATAGAAATCTGTATCACCTATATTTCGCGCACCCTATCTAGCATATTATATTATATCTAAGAAGGTCTCATTCGGGTTTTAGCAGGGCGGCCCCATACCTCTCAATGTCAGTAGGAGCAGTTCACATCAACCGCTACCAGCTCTCTTCATGCGCAGCACCAAGTGTCTGCGTTTATTCCGTGTAACTCTATCTTAAACCCGCGTAGAGCCCAAAATGTTAGCATCAACATTATTTGTGTTATGTCTAATGTCTAATGTGGTGCGAGGATCAGACTTCCCAGCAACCTTGTGTTAGGTTAATCTTAGAGTGTGCAGCTCTCAGTGTGCAGACAGTTGTACCAAGTGTACAAGGCAAAGCTGATAGCATAGGAATAACATATTATTCTCAAATAAAACACCTCACCACTTCTAGGCTGAAAGCTACAACAACAAGTACGTGTCGTGTGCAAAACTGAAGCCTGAAGGCAAAACGGCTGTTTAAACATGTAATACACTCATGCTAACTTAACGCAATATATGTAATGAAGTATCCATATGACACCCCCCCATTGGTCCGAGCACCGCCAATCATAAGGGAAAAGGCAATACTAAATCAGATACACAATTTGAAAGCAAAATTCAATAGTTTTGAGCTAAAATAAGCTAAAAATATGTATGAATGAATATGTATGAATGAATATGTATGAATGCCTACAGTGGCATCAAATCTAAAAAATATCAAAAGTCTTGAACCAAAAGTCTTCCGCCCGGTTCAAAAAATTATGAAATGTATGACCAGGTCGCATCCTTTCAAATGTTTGTAAGAGAAAAAACCAAGGCACTCATCCGATATCCAAAGTCATGTGCCACTTAGACGTTATCTCCAGCAACATCACGTGAGCGAACTCTCCATCAGCTGAACATAGTCCATCCCTCCAATTCAGCGAGGGGAAAGTTATATTTCACAACAAAGCATTCCTTCCAGGCATCTCACGATTGGAAAGTATATGCAAAGAAAGTTGCAACAGCCTCCAGTATGAAATCACTGCCATCATCCGAAAATAGTTCAGCCATCCAATTTAGCAATGGGAAAGAACATACGTGCTCCTCCAGCATCGGATCCTCCTGCAACGTCAGAGGACAACTCGGTGGGTTCACCAGAACGCTGTGTGTCAGAAAGGCATTCGCCGCTGCAGAGATCTCCCATTGGCCCAGAACTCCATTTATCGCTGCCAAGGCCATAACTCTCTCGCCAGAACAGATCAGCTCGTGAGCCACAACGGGACGCATTAGCTGATCAAAATCGACGTCAGGAGCAGTCCTCAAGCATAGGCACAAATCAATGGCCCAATCGAACTCGCAGTTTAGGCAGTGAAACACAGGTTGGACACACGTGAAGTCGGTGAACCGAAATGACAATCTATAGGCCGTGCTTAATGCTGCAAGCGGCAAAGTTCCATAGTAATTGAGCATCCGATTACGACACAGTGTCAGGAGGCGTTGAACGGCGTCTTGTGCAGGATGGGCATCCATGTTTTATGAAGAAAAACACCAACAGAAAGCCTGCGGCCACAGCCAGCAATACAGGTATTCCACCAAACAAACTCCCAAAAATAGTGTGGAAAAACGTGGGAATGATACCAAAAACTTTTTCAAACGTAGTCACGAGGCCACTGCTTACTAGTTTAAAAAAATGTGCCAGCCCAGTCGTTGAAGAAGCATTAAAAATCTGGTGTACCAGCTCGCAGAAATGAAATGGCAAATCAGTGTTTAAAAGCGCCTGCACCTCTGTGCGGGTGTTAGCTATGTGAAGGACATAAGTTTCCCGGGCCGAACTCAGGGTCACTTGTTTTTGAGACAAAAGAGCCCTTATTCTGCTTAAACCATTGAATTTCGCTTCCAAGGTTGGGATCCGAGGCCAGATGGAGACATCTAAAGAGCCATGCGTGGGTGGGTATAGAACATTCTTGCAGCACACTACACGCTCTGATACAGTAACTATATAAGCCACACCAATTAATAAACCACAACATAATTCGTTGTTTAAAAGCAAATAACTACCATTAGCTAATAATGTAAATGTGGGCACTACTGCTGGAACTGGCGTGCCTTTTAAAACACATGCTAAATTTGGGCGGTCCTGATTACAAGAACCGTGTAACTGAATGTGTCTGCATATTAATGAATGGTCAGGTGACTGTGTGCATTCCTCACCATTAAGATTCACTTCTTTTCCATCTTTCAGACATCTGTATGTGTATGGTAATGACCATGCCTCATGTAGGAATGCATTGCCTAGTGGCTCATATCGTCCTATAGCAATATACCGCATACAGTTAGTAAATTTATATAAGGGAAATGGTAATGTAATTAAACCATGAATAAGCCACGTGGCAGTGGTGGTTTCAGCAACAGAAAAAGGTAAGGATTCTAGCTTCTCAATATGTAACATAGAAAACGATGCATCACGCATTGAAAGCATGCGCTGTTTATCAGTAAGATTAAAAGGGGCAAAAAGTGATGAAACGTTCAATGAGGTCCAGGGAACTCGACCAGCCTTAATTGTCTGTAGAGTCCAGGCAAACTGCATTACAGAACGTAATTGATTTTGACCATGGTATAACGTGGACACTTCATCATGTACAATATCAACAACAGAAGAAACAATATTATCCAATGTGTAAATTCTGGAAGAAAGCGTGTTAATACTATTATCGACCACTGCAAGCACTTTTTCCAAATTGGCTTGATCAATAGCCCTCAGGCGTTTAGCTGCTTCGACTCTTGAAAATTTCCAAATTTCATTGTAAATAGCATATATAAAGCGTTTAGACCTACCCATAGTTGGGCCTTTTATAAAATCATTTAACTCTATGTTTTCATTCAACTGGGACAGATGCAGTTTAACTGCAGCTAAAGTGGAATGTTGTAACCAGTTCTGACACAATTTGCCTACTGAATAAGTTGTAACAGTGTGATCTTGGTCAAACCTGGGATCTGGCCTGATGCGTGTAAAACCCTCAGACAAACCCAAAAAACGACTTTGGCAAGAATCAGAGCTTCTTTGCCATAAAAGCCACCCATCCGGATCAAAACTGGAAATATTAAAGGAGGAATTCTGCAAAAGTGCTTGTATCTCACTTATGGACAATGTAGTGAAATTACTCCAACCTGAATATTCTTCCAAATCAGGGATAGTAGGGGTATTTAATTTTTTAGATGTAGCCAATCCAAAACATGTTGTTTGGGAAATAGTCGAATTTAAAAACAACATGTGATTTGGGATGAGACATGCACGATGCAAAGCCTCAGTGCCTTGTACCTGCCAATCTTTGGTACCCCAAACCGATTTAAGGTCAATAACATCCTTCCATAACTCATAGCCATCCACAGATAACCTTTCTAGAAAGGACTTTGAATACAACAATTTTGTGTCAGTCAGTCTAACTTTTGGCATTGATTTCTGTTTCACCTTGAAGTAAAAAGACTCAGGATTTGATTGATTAAAATCTGTAAAGTAAGAGTATTTTCCCAAAAAAGTACTTGAGCTCCCCTGTAAAGGAGCAGGGCAATGTTCCCACTGAGTGTAATTCACAGGAACCCGCCTGGAACTTGTCTTGTGCAAGAAATGATTTCCATAATGTTGGTAACAAAATAAATCACCATAATTGACAGAATCTAAATACAAATCCTCATCATCAAAGGCCGCATAATATTTCAAATCAGAGAACAATGCTTCTACTGCCTGAAGATCCCAATCATCAGAACGAATATTTTGCTTAATCACATCTCCCATGTTTACTCTAAGCACATTAGGAACATTAATAACTTCTGTGGGGCCATGTATCTGAAACCTAACCGCATCCCACACAATCCCATCAAGGACAGGCCAAGCAGTAATTTGTACTGAATGTAAGTCTCTCTTTAGTCTGTGTGCTGAATGCGAGGAGGAGTGAGGGGCCAATGTTCCATTAAGGTACCGAATTCCTGTTCTTTCTTTCACATAATGGCCATCAATCAGACGGAAAAAATAAAACACAAAACCAATTGACATAAAAAGATAAAACGAAAATAGTATCAGCCAAACGTATGTCCAAGGCGGAATTAAAAAATGTTTTTTAAACAACGTGGCATATTTTGCAATAGTTGATGGTTTCTTTGAAAGTTCCGAAACAGAGTCAAAAGAGAATCTGGACTGGTTAGCCAAACGTGCATGTAAATCGGACATGGATAAATCAGCAGGATCTGCATAGGTCACCTCATCAATGTTAGTAACAGGAATAGTATTTAATAAAGGACTTGATATGGCAGGCATCTCGAGGGACACCTCCTGATCTGCACCGGATGTAATAGCCAGCACAGAGTGCCTCACCATGGAAGGACAGGATACAGCCGGTGTCATGCTATGAAGAATCGGCCACCCTGTGTGTCTTGACATTGTCAATAGAAATAAATCTGTTTTCTTTACGACCTGGAAGTGGTGGTAAAATGACTGTTCTTGTGCCCTTCACTCCAAGGACCCGAACTGGCGCTCGATATGAGGGACCAAATTCCTTTTTGTTATCGATCTTCTCTCGAACCAGTTCTCCAACTTGGGGTAGCCAGCCAACTACCGGGATCTGCAACGCATCATCCGACGTGGAGGGCAAGTGTTCCTTTGCAAGACTGTCTCTGGTCTTTTGTAGATCCTGTAAAACATTGCAATGTTCATCTACGTCAAAGGCCGCGGCCTGGGCCTGGCAGTCTGCACCATCAAGGTCAGGGACGTACATCTTGATACCAAAGAGCATTTCGTATGGGGTCCGCCCACCCAGAGACCTTCTAGGGAGATTATTAAGCGCACGCTGCACGCCATAGAGGTGGGTCAGCCAGTTTCTACCAGTGCCTATAACTCGGGCTGTCAAAGATTGCTTTAAGTCGCGGTTCATTCTTTCTACCACAGAATTGCCCTCAGGCCTGTAGGGGCTTGAAAACTTCACCTGTACTCCCAACGAAACCATAGCATCCTTATACGCCTTAGAGGCGAAAGCCGGACCCTGGTCCGAATGGAAAGCACCACAAGCAAAGATTCCCACAAAGACACGCAAATCCTTAATGACAGTCCGTGAATCAGCGCTGCGATGCGGCCATAACCACACAAAGCGTGTGCATGAGTCAACTGCTACTAAGATGTATTTATACGCAGTATCAGAAGAGAAAGGACCGCAGTGATCCAAATAAACACAACCAAGCGGTTTATTAGAAATGTACAACTTTGTCTGAGGCGGACGCGCAGCAGTAGAAGGCTTAATCTGCTGACAAATGTCACACATAAGGACATAATCGCGCGTCTGTTTGTACAGTCCCCGCCACCAGAACCTCTGTTGTAGCTGTGATACAGTGGCTGAGACGCCCGCATGCGCAGACGCCACACCTTCATGAGCCGCTGTAATCAGAGAAGCTCTGCGATCCGAGTTGGGAATTAGACGCTCTCCAACTTCAGGAATTTTCACATAAGGAACCTTATCGGGACTTAAGTGGTATGTGTATTTCGAAGGGAACCCCGCAGGATATTTACCTCCCTTCGCCGTGGCAGCAACAGCCGCCAAGATGTCGTCATCTATTTTGCTCTTGGACCTCGTGACCGCTGCAACTAAGTATTTTGATACCGCAGACTTCGCTGCCTCATCAGCAAGCGAATTGCCAACAGCGTGGACTCCCACGCGCTGGTGGCCGAGAGTATGAATCACAAACACGAGCGGCAGCTTTTCTTTAAGTTCCGCCACTCGGACCCAGATCATTTTATGTTTTATTGTGCTACCTTTGGAATCACGAAAATCATTCTGAATCCAAAAGAACAAGTTCTCATTGTAAGACTGGACACAGTAGTAAGAATCACTTACGATTAAAGTTGTCACACTAGGATCTGCGTACTCCAATGCGAGCATAAGAGCACGGAGCTCTGCTAATTGTGCGGTGCAGTCTCCAAGTGTCTGCGTGTGCACGACACTGGACTTGAACTCATCGTTCACCATGGCACCGACCACAATGGCGCAAGCGGAAACGTAGGCATGTTTAGAGCCATGCGCAACCTGCGCCGAACCATCCGTGTAAATGATACAGTGGAAATCCTCCAACGGCCGCATTGCTAAAGGAGCAGGATGAACAAATTCATACTGTAAATACTCCTGTGACCGTAAAGCGGCGTCAAAAATAAACGTGACATCCTGAGATGTCAAGGATGTAGCCCACTGAATCCACCGAGGGTGCAAAGCTTTAGAATTCGGTACACTGGCTTTCGTGACCGCCTCCAATGCAGGACACGGGGTAACAACCAACATGCGCTTTCCCTGCGACAGGGCACGTTCTTTAAGAATTGCCATCTGCACAGCCGTTAACACTTTCTCCACAGTGGAAAAACGCAGTTCAGCTGAAGTGTACAAGTGTGACTTGTAAGCAATAGGTACAGTATCCCCCTCATTAAAAGTCAGGTACGTGAAACCCACCGTCCCAGGGATTATTCTTATCACCAGGTTGGTCTGGTTATCACGGGTCTGTAAGTAGTCAGAAGTGAGCAAATCAGCCTGCAAGGACTGCAGAATGGCTGAATGTTCAGGCAGCCAGCAAGATTTGGAAAAAGATGGTTGTACCAAGGCATATAAAGGCTTGATACGCTGGGCATATTCCGGAATGTATGTCCTCCCGAAATTTAAAAAACCCAGTAAAGACTGTAATTTTTTCAGTGTTGTCGGAGAGCGCAACTGCGCGCACTTCTCCAGGAAGTGAGGAGCCAATCCCTTTCCTTCATGGTTAAGTTCATAACCTAGAAACAACACTGTGTACTCCGCAATGTGTGATTTTGCAAAGTTAAACTTGTAACCCATGTCTGCAAAGTTACAAATTATGCTGTTTACTCGACACAGATGCACCCAAAGCTCGTCGTCTGTGAGATAAATGTCATCCACATACGAACATGCAACTGGATCGAAACTCTCCAAAAGAGAGACAATGCGGGCGGAAAACACTCCAGGACTATTTTTATATCCCATTGGGAGTCGTTTAAACATTTTTTGTACGCCGCCGCATGTAAAACTGGTCCATTGGGAACTTAGACCATCTAATCTATGTGCATAAAAACCATTGGAAATGTCAAGCGTGGTTTTGAACCGTTTACGCTCAAGACTATTCACTAGGGCAGAGCCGTGAGTATTCTGTACCGCACAGTTACGGCAATGCGAGTTCAAATGCCGGTAATCCAAAACTAGACGATAAGAGCCGTCCGGCTTGTTAACAGTAAAAAGGGGGTTATTCATTGGTGACACACATGTTTCAATTACACCTTGATATTCCAATTGTTCAAGGATAGCCGCGACCGAAGCTTTAGCTTCACGCCGTATGGGGTACTGGGGTTGTGGCTGAGGCTGTGACCGTAAAGGAATCTCATGGCTAGGGGACAATTTATCCCAGCCACACTGATTTCGGTACACAGCCGGCGCAAGCGCCAGAGCCCACTCTTCTGCAAAATGCAGCGCTTCCACTCTCGGTACAGTGTGCGCGAAACTGGGGAGGATTACCTCCTCCCCTCGCGGAGCTGCGAGAACAAAAGGTGGGGGCCAGTCAGCCTCCGAAAGCAAAATGTCATACGTATCTGAAAGGTTTTCCCAGAATACCCCTTTTACAGTTCGCTGCATGTCACCTTCAATTAACAGGACAATTTCAAAAAGTCTTTCAGGGGGAGCAACATGTGTATCAGCTGTTTCGATTACAACATAAGTGTCAGTCGCTGTCACCTTCAACAGTGGACGGAGGGCCTCTCTCACTATGGTAATCTCCGCCGCGCTGTCCAGCAAGGTCAGAGCCCACGTCAGATTCCGAAGCCGCGTTCTCACTATCTGGGGCATATCGATGCGCCGTTAAGGCTGCGACTTTCTTCTTGGCAAACTGCGGTCTCTTTGGCGTAGAGCCGTCCCGCTGGTCCCCTTCACTTCGCGTGCGGGGCTGGCCACGTCCTTGCTGACCACCCCTGCCCCTGCCGCCCCCTCCACCACCGGTTGACGGAGCCGATGAGTCCTGAAAGGAACGAGGAGAGCGTTGGTCAGATGCCTGATATCTGTCAGGCGATTTAATCGTAGCGCGATCGCGCAATTCATAAACTCGCTCTGACTGCGCAGGTTGTGAAGGCGCCGGACTAGAGACCAGTGTCTGTTGTTGTTGTTGCTTACCCTTATTCTGCTTTTTAGGCCAAGTTTGTTTTTTGGACTTGGGCTGTCCTCCTGTTTCCGAAGACTGCCCCTGGGGTTGCTTCTTTTCTTTTTCAAGAAAAACCTTCGCACCCCTTGAATTGCGGCCAACCGTTTTATAAGCCGCCACAATAATTTTTGCCAGCTGACGGGGTTTCTCGGCATCGGGTACTAACGCCAGACCATTGGCCACCTGAAAGTTCATTGCATCCCCTTTTACATTGGCAAGGATAATACCGCAAACTGTCTCAAATGAACCGTTCAGGCGCATACCCAACTCAACCGCCGACTCAGGTCCGTGATCATCCTGAACACGCTTGAGGATCGCAGACAGGTTCGAAACTGACGGTGTGCCAAAGCACCTCGAGTAAACCGCTGCAAAAGTCTTACCCCATGTCTCACAGTCAGCAAGGTCCGGGGCTATTTCCTTCGGTAAACTAAGCGTAAGAATCCGGTGTTTTTCACTCGGAGTCGTATTAGGAAACACAGCCTCTAACTGGTCGAATTTCTCGGCAAGCCAGTAAGGAAATTCATCCGTACTATCTGGCTTTCTGCCCATAACGGAATTCACCAAGACAGGACTGATTTTCAAACCAGCCTGTTCTGCTCGAAGCTGCGCACCTGCGGGGGCTGCGCCTTGAACATTACGACTAATGTAATGAACAAGCGCTCTAATCACACCAACCGAGACCTCATGAAGACGTCTCAGGTCGGCTACGTTACACGTGGCGCGATTAGGATGAGGAGTAAATCCACCCAAGGCGGGCCAATTTGTGCCCGGAATGGACAAAGGACCTAACCTCGTAGCGTTCAAAGTATGGGGTAGGGCGCCACCAAACCAAACACCGTGCTGCCATGCGTCAATAGGTACTTCCAGTGCCCTGTACGGAGCATAAGCTGCCGGTACTGCTGAGGCAGTGTATGAATGATAGACACCCGAATTAGCGTCTACTTCCGGAAATGTCACCCAGGAATAAAACAATTCGTACGGGTACGCATGTTCCGCACTCACAACTAGAACCACAGCTAAGCCTTCCGCGGGTACATTATATCCCCGCAAGTGATCGCGAACCGCGACGCGGCTATGCTGCGCTATTTCCACTGCCATGTTAGCACAGGAAGAAGAAAAACCAGACAAAGAACTGTGTGTAGCACAACTGGGTAGTGATTCAAAGAAACCGTTTTTTGAAGAATTCAAGCTTGAAAACACCTATCACATAAATAGGTAGGTTTTTCCGACACCACCGTTTTCCGGAAACGGGAATGAAGGTGTCAAGGTTTGAATGATATACTACTCGAGTGTCATGAAATACGGCCAACCAATCCGTTGGGCGCCATGTAGCAGGGTTTCCGTTCTCCCACAGAACTGTGCATAGAGATCTAGAACCTCAGTGAGTTAGGATGATCCAAAAACTCATCTCAGTGTCAGAAATCTCGTTACCTAGCTAGCTACAGTGTCTCATGGATCATTATGGAATGATCCATGTATTAGACAAACCAGAACATGATCTTTAGAATACCTCAGGAGTCGTGGAACACATGAACACTCTTTCGTTATATAATCATTTCAAACCAAAACTGAGAGTCAAAGAACACAAGTGCAAGTTTGAAATATTTATTATTCAATGCATAGTTCTCAAACGCAGTATCTTGTATAATACCAAAATGCAGATTATAAAAATCAGAGTCAGCAGCATAGTCACTAATCCATAGTAAGCAAAAGGTGCTAGCATGTTATAATGCAATTTCTATAGAAATCTGTATCACCTATATTTCGCGCACCCTATCTAGCATATTATATTATATCTAAGAAGGTCTCATTCGGGTTTTAGCAGGGCGGCCCCATACCTCTCAATGTCAGTAGGAGCAGTTCACATCAACCGCTACCAGCTCTCTTCATGCGCAGCACCAAGTGTCTGCGTTTATTCCGTGTAACTCTATCTTAAACCCGCGTAGAGCCCAAAATGTTAGCATCAACATTATTTGTGTTATGTCTAATGTCTAATGTGGTGCGAGGATCAGACTTCCCAGCAACCTTGTGTTAGGTTAATCTTAGAGTGTGCAGCTCTCAGTGTGCAGACAGTTGTACCAAGTGTACAAGGCAAAGCTGATAGCATAGGAATAACATATTATTCTCAAATAAAACACCTCACCACTTCTAGGCTGAAAGCTACAACAACAAGTACGTGTCGTGTGCAAAACTGAAGCCTGAAGGCAAAACGGCTGTTTAAACATGTAATACACTCATGCTAACTTAACGCAATATATGTAATGAAGTATCCATATGACAAAACTGGAACACTTGAAGAAAGAAACTGAGCAGAGCTCAGGGAGACTCCCTTACACACGACGTGCAGTAGAAAATCTGAGGGCTTGAGCTCTGAGGAGAAGGTTCTAGAGGGCTGCTGGCGCCTGATTGGCTGCAGTTTGGACTAACATAATGACAAGGATAGGCTGCATTGGAACTTCTTTTTCCCCATGCATTCCTATGTGGAAACTCTTGGTTAGGTACCAGATGGTTATTGTATGCATTTTTTGGGTTTTTCCTTATTATGTATATATATATTTATTGTATATTATTATATATTTAGCATTTATTGCTATTTTATTTACCGTGGGACTCCCACTCCGACGACGGGGAATATTCAAGCATGTGAATCTATAAAAGACACCCCAATACTGGAGAATCCGTTTTCCTCACAGAAAAACTGGACTTTGAAGCAGAAGGAGCCTGAGAGCTTTGTCTCGTGGGCCCAGACGTGGTAGGCAAAGGTGAAGACACCGCAGGGGTCATTGTGAGGGAAACTTTCCTCTTTTTAAGAAATGGTGAAGGCACCTCCTGCACACTACCACGTTTAGAAGCTGCTTTAGAACGGTCTGACCCAAGACTTTCAGCGTCAGAAATTACATTATCTTTGTCTTTAAGCCTCTGAAGCCAGACAAGTAAACGGCCTTCTCTGTCCTTTTGAGTTTTCTCTGAGAATTTTCTACAGAGTTTACAGGTACCCACTTCATGGTCCGGGTAAAGGCAGTAAATACACTTACTGTGTGGGTCATCATGAAATAATCTCAGCTTTCCACATGAGGAACAAGCTCTGAAGAGAGACTTCTTACTTGAAGACATTTTGGAAGAAACTGGAACACTTGAAGAAAGAAACTGAGCAGAGCTCAGGGAGACTCCCTTACACACGACGTGCGGTAGAAAATCTGAGGGCTTGAGCTCTGAGGAGAAGGTTCTAGAGGGCTGCTGGCGCCTGATTGGCTGCAGTTTGGACTAACATAATGACAAGGATAGGCTGCATTGGAACTTCTTTTTCCCCATGCATTCCTATGTGGAAACTCTTGGTTAGGTACCAGATGGTTATTGTATGCATTTTTTGGGTTTTTCCTTATTATGTATATATATATTTATTGTATATTATTATATATTTAGCATTTATTGCTATTTTATTTACCGTGGGACTCCCACTCCGACGACGGGGAATATTCAAGCATGTGAATCTATGAAAGACACCCCAATACTGGAGAAAGCTTACACCCGATCAAATTCAGACCATTCTAGAGACCCCTGTCCCTAAGACTCAGAAACAAGTCCGCTCCCTGCTAGGCCTCACTTCCTTCTGCCGACAGTGGTTGCCAAATTTCTCATTGTGAAACCACTGCTTTCCCTGCTGGCTAAAGATGTCCCCTTCCCGCTCCCTTGGACCCCTGAGTGCCAATCCTCCTTCATAGAACTACGAGATGCCCTCTGCTCAGCCCCCGTCCTAGGAACCTCCGATTACACGAAGCCCTTCTCCCTCTACACTCACGAAAGGGAGGGATGCGCTTTGTCTGTCTTGACCCAGTCCATTGGCCCAAAGCAACGCCCATGCGTGTACTTCTCTGCCACTCTTGACCCCGTAGCCAGAGCTTTGCCTGCCTGCCTTCGAGCTGTAGCTGCCGCTGCTATCTCTCTCCGACAAAGTGAGGGGATCGTACTCTCGAACTCCCTCACGGTGTTAGTGCCCCATGCGGTTGACACCCTCCTGAACCAGACTAAGACGCAACATCTGACTAGTGCACGACTGACTGGGTATGAACTGACTCTGCTTGCACCCCATATCACACTGAAAAGATGCACCACGCTGAATCCGGCCATCTTGTTGCCCCTACCTGAGAACGACCCCAATGTGTCCCCTATACATGACTGTGTGACCCTCACGGACGAACAGACTAGGAGTAGGGTTGACCTCAGAGACACAGCCTTCCCAGACCCTGACGGAGAGCTGTGGGTGGAAGGCTCTTGCATCAAACTCCCCGATGGCACCACCTCAGCTGCTTATGCAGTTACCACATCCCGAACTGTAGTGGAGACAGCCCTCATCACACAACGGTCTGCACAGGCAGCAGAACTGATTGCCCTCACACGAGCATGTATCCTAGCAGCAGGAACCACAGCAAACATTTACACCGACAGCCAGTATGCCTTCGGGGTGGTTCACCATTTTGGGCTCCTATGGAAGGAGAGGGGATTCCTGACCTCACACGGCACACCCATCTTACACGGAGATCCAGTCTCTGCTCTGACTGAAGCGGTCCTCCTTCCCAAGCAACTTGCAGTAATCAAATGCCAGGCACACAAAAAGGTGACAGACATCATTGGGCAGGGGAATGCTCTGGCCGACATCACTGCCCGAACCACGGCTGAGAATAGGACAATGACACGCATGTATGTGACCAGGTCACAAGCAGAAAAATGGATGGACGCTAGGGAGACTATTAGAGACATCCAAATGGCCAGCTCACCACACAAATTGACTGAATGGGCACGGGTGGACTGAAAGACGATGAGGGCTGCTGGCGGACAAAAGACACGAACAAATGGTTGCTACCCAATTCATACCTGATCCCCATACTGACCATGGCACACTCTCCTGCACACATAGGATCTGCCCCTATGACCGAACTTGTCTCCAAAGTTTGGCAAAATGACAAGATCGCAGACTCTGCTAAACGTCTGGTCCAACAATGTCTGATATGTCTGCAACACAACCCTGGGAAAGGAACTGTAGTACCCCGGGGAGGGTTTGGGGTTCCCAATCATCCATTTGAAGTCCTGCAGATGGACTACATCCAACTAGAAAGATGCCAAGGTCTGAAGTATGTACTTGTTGTCGTGTGCGCATTTAGCAAGTGGGTAAAAGCCTACCCAACTCGCGACAACACTGCCATTGCCACTGCAAAGGTACTACTGAAAGAATTCTTCCCTCGTTACGACCTTTGTCGAATTTTGTGGAGCGACAATGGCCCCCACTTCGTAGCCGAAGTTATCCAACTCATCTTGAAGGGGTTGGGTGTAAAACAAAAATTTCAGGCAGTCTTCCACCCCCAATCTGCTGGATTAGTTGAGCGACATAATGCCACACTGAAACTCAAACTAGCTAAGATAGTGGCTACCACAGGACTGAAATGGTCAGACGCTCTCCCACTGGCATTGCTATCAATGCGTTCCACCCCCACCAAACACCATTTGACACCTTACGAGGTCGTTTTCGGCCGGCCCATGAGCGTCTGGTCTGCACCAAAACCAACTTCCATTCACGACGTCCCGGACGTCCTAATGTCTGATTATTTGTACAACCTGACTAAGACACTGTCTGTTATCCATCAACAGGTGTTGCATGCCATTCCTGATGCTTCCAGGGGCCCCGGACACGACATCCAACCCGGTGATTTTGTCTTGGTCCGGAATTTCCAGTGTGCAAAGAGTCTGGAACCTCGGTGGACGGGCCCCTGGCAAGTTTTGATCACCACCCGTACAGCTCTTCGAGTGGAAGGCAAGCGGAACTGGCTACACACACACCACTACAAAAAGATCTCCTCAACCCTGACGACGACCGAAGACGTGGCCACCCAAGAAGAGCTCCTGAACAAAGATCGACCATCCCTGAGCTGTTACCCTGATAAAGAGACGCTTGAACTGACAGAATTTCCCGATCCCACTGTGCCATCCAGAGAAAGGTATAACCTGCGACGAAAGGAGGGAGCTTTGGCTAAGCAGACCACTGACTAAGTTACCATTCTCAGAGCGGTGGCCTAACACTACTAAGGCTGCCAGGAGAAAAGCCAAACGAAGTTTGTGGTTCTGCCCGCTACCGAGCCCCTTGAAGATGATGGAAGCGCCCGATATGAAGATGATGGAAGCCCCCGACACGAAGATGATGGAAGCAACCGGATATCCGAAGACTCACTACAGAAACCCAAAGACTGACAAAATTCACAGCTCAAAGACTATTGCTCTTTTTATCGCCCTTCTCTTTTGCCTTCTCCTCTTGACCACCCTCTGGATCGTGGAAGAGAGCGCACCAGCTCATAAGACATTCCTGACCACTGCACAGCCTACCACAATGAAAGAACATTACCTGGTCTCTCTTTCACCTCAACTCCGAGAAAGACGTAAGGAGTTTTGGAACAACTCCTTTGTGCAATTGCTGCACCAGCACAATCTTGCCACCAATGCCACCAACTGCTGGATCTGTGGATTGTTACCCCACGCCACTGGACATTCCATCCCCTTCATCCCTTCACCTTTCTCAGTTCACGGCTCCTGACTTGCTTGGCTGATCCTCTTGCAAGAAAGCTACAGGGATAATGCCACTTCCAGCAGAACTATGGCACACTTCTTTCATGGGGTCTGGCAGAACAAAACAGGGAGAACTGCTGCACACTTTTGCCCTCTGACATCCAACGACTCCATTCATATGGACATCCCTGTCAAAGAACGGATTGAAATTAAGCATGGGCGAATTTTGCGAATCTGGCGTTCGCAAATTTGCGTATTTGCGAACTCGCAATCCGCAAAATCCGCGAATTCTCGCAATTTTTTTTGTGTTCGCAAGGGTTTCTGCCAGCTTGCGAGGGTTTTGTACCAGTTCGCAATTGCGAACTTACTTGTCGGCTCGCAACGGTCGCGACTATGTTGTTTCTACGTCTGGTTCATCATCACAGGTTCACAGCACCCTCTGTTTCACCACTGCCACCCTGTTTCACCCATGCCAACCTCTTGTACATCAATGCCACCCTCTGGTTCATCACTGTAGATTATGGGGGGAAAAGCAAGCACACCTGCCCTGCTTCCACTGACATGAATTAATTTGGGGTTGATTTATGAATGTGTCACTGTTTTAAACTTCCAGTCTGGCACCTGCTTCCTTATCTGTAATTTGCTTTCTGTTGCAGTGCAATTTTTTTTTCCAGGACCTTTGTGGCCTACTTGTAGCTATTCTATGAGCCTGCTGTGAGGGTCAGAGCAGGGTCGTAGAATGTTGCAACTAGCAACTGAACTCTGGAGGGGCCCCAGTCAGGAAGCACTACAGGGAATGGTTACTAATGATGAGTTTGAACTTTTGCACCTGCTGAGTGCTTTCAGTTTTGCAAAACTCGTTTTTCTGCAGAACAGCAACTGTAATGCCCCAAACAAACATAGGCAACTGAACTCTGAAGGGGCCCCTCAGGAAGTACTACAGGGAATGGTTACTAATGATGAGTGAACTTTTGCACCTGCTGAGTGCTTTCAGTTTTGCAAAACTCGTTTTTCTGCAGAACAGCAACTGTAATTCCCCAAACAAACTTACTTGTGAAAGTTGATTTCTAATCCAAAAGTGATCCAAAGAAAGTCAAAAGGCCTCAAATCCAAAAAAGTGCAGGCAAATGTCAATCTGAGGAGTTATTCTGATAAAAATCATCATTTTCAGAAGGTCTATGCTGCTTGCTAGTGGATTTCTTGTGCAGAATTGCAAATTTTGTAATTTCGCGAGTGCGAGATTGTTGCTGCCCGCCGCACCTACATGTTTGCAATTGCGAACTCTCGCGATGCGTCGCCAAACTCCCGCGGGATCCCGCAGCAAGATCCAAAATGGCGCAGCACTCGCAAAATATCGAGAAAAACAACTCGGCAAACGCTGAATGACGGTAAGTGAACGCCACACGCCGCAATATTGTATCACCAAGAAAAAAAATCCGCTGCGTGCGAATTTGCGGATTTTCTGTAAATTCGCGACAGTTCGCGGATTGCGAATTTACCGAAAATCCGCAAAATCCGCGAGCGGAACGGATTTTCCGCCCATGCTTAATTGAAATGCAGGTGTTCAACAACCCAACCAGACCCACCTTCTACCTCCGGAAACGAACAGCTGCCACCCTGACTGTGGCCCTATCTGTCGTCAATGTCTCAGGCCTTATGTGCATCGAAGGACTTGGGACACAGCTGGTAGGCCATAGCGCCTGCCGCATCACCAGAACTTTGGACTCAACAGATCCACCCTCTTTTGTCACTTCTCCTAATATGTACTTTGTTTGTGGTACAAAAGCTTACACCTGGCTCCCCAAAGGCTGGGGGGGTACCTGTTACATTGCTTTCATTCTTCCTCCGACCTATGTGGCTCCAGCAAACCATCACCGACAGAGGCGAGCAAAAGACATTGAGCAAGCAGACTCCACCGGAGCACAGTTCCTGGACGCTTTGAAGGGACTTGTTCCACTCTAGGGTCCGATGGCGAACAGCCGTGCCATCCGACATTTGACCCAGGCAGTTGAAACGACAATGAACATTACAGCTGGCATCCTCACAAACAATACAGCCGAACTTCAGGCGGTCCGCCTGGTGGCTCTTCAGAACCACCTTGTTCTAGATGTGGTTCTAGCGGATCGTGGAGGAGCATGCCGTATTATTGGGTCCAGCTGTTGCACCTACATACCGGACAATTCACCCTCAGTGTACAAAACCATTGAACACCTCCACAGACTTTCCTCAGAAGTTCACCAAGAACAAGAAGAATGGTCGCTTGGGGGTTGGTTCTGGAGTACCGTGAAGAAATGGGGGTGGAGGTTATTTATGATCATACTGATACCGATTGTCATAATATGTGGATTCTGCCTGGGTATTCAATGCTTGCCGCCCCTGTGTTCACTATGTGCAAACTGTATCTGCCCTAAGACTCTGGACTTTGAAAAAGAACGCATGAAAGCATTGTACGATGTCGAGATTATGAATATAATGGGGATAGACATAGACTGACAAGCTGGCTAGATATGTTGAAAAGGGAGGACTGTTAAAATCTAGTTTGCGACATCAACATTATCGGCGCCATCTTGTCCCTTTTCAGGCTCGTATGTGCGCGTAAGTAGCAGCCATTTTGAATGCCATGGCCTCTCTGCCCACTGCCGATAGCCAGCGCGTCTCTCTCTCTCCCTCTAACCTCGCAAGCATCCCCCCGCACGCTGACAGCCCCCGCTCTCACATGCTTGGGCCATAAATCTCCCCTTCAGCGCAACCCTGCCTCGGAACCACATCCCGTTCCCAGCTAAACACCTCCCTCCATCCCTTTCATGATCTTGTATCCTTTGATAAACCCCCTTTCCTCTGTGCCCGATTGTCCTGCTCGTTCCCAGGCCGCCACCTGGCCCTGAGAATACAGTTTATTGCCCCCATACAGTAGGAAGCTTCTCTCATCAAAGGATCTACAACTGATCAAAGCCCCCACCCCATGAGATCCGATCAGCCGCACACATTCCGGGAATCGGCGGAATGTCCAGCTGCGCGACAGTCATCACCTGTTGAGACCGGGGTGGGGACTTCTACTGTAAATGTGTGTGGGAACGGGCATGAAGCAGGGATTCCGAGGATGTCTTTCCGTACATCAAAGTATTTGCAAGAATATGCCACATGTAATAAACTGCAATAAAGACCATAAACCTGTGTATAAGAGGCCAGGCCTCAGAGATGCGGGGAGAGCACCTCGAGAAGATACCCTGTTGTCTGATTTGATGTGTTCTGCTCCATCGGAATAAACTCCTGCTTCCTGCCTTCCAGTCTCCAGCGCCTGCCTCTTTGTTTGATAGATTCGAGTGGTATGAGAGGCGGTAAACGCCGGGCAATACTTAAAGGTTCTTGGTCGACATCGGCCCTACCTTTTTCCACAGCTGGGGATCCAGTTTGAGGGGGACATATTCATGGACAAGGCGTTGCCCATGGGGTGTTCAATCTCGTGCGCTTTATTTGAGTGCTTCAGTACCTTCTTGAAGTGGGCTTTTTCCTGGCACACAGGCAATGAGACGGTGACGCACTACCTGGATGACTTCTTCTTGGTGGGACGGCCTGGTTCGGCAGACTGCCAGCAGCAGCTGGACGGTTTTACGGAACTCATGGGCTACCTAGGTGTGCCCCTGGCGCCAGAGAAGACTCAGGGTCCCAGTACGGTGCTGTCATTTTTGGGAATAGAGCTCGACTCCATGGCCAGGGAAGCACGCCTGCCAGAGGACAAGAAGATGCATATGATGGCATTGATGGACAACATTTTGAAGGAACAGAAGTTGAAGGTGCGGGAGGTCCAGGTTCTGCTGGGGCATTTGAACTTTGCATGCCGCGTCGTGGGGTGGGCCGCACTTTTTGCAGACGGCTCAGTCTGGCGCTGTCCGGACTGACGTTGCCACATCATCACCTGCGATTGTCGGCAGGGACGAAAGAGGACCTGCGCATGTGGCGGGCCTTCTTGGAGTGCTTCAATGGTGTGCCCATGGTGCCCCCCGAGGACTGGGAATGGGATGTCACCATCTCGTCAGATGCGGCAGGGGTGGGAGGTTTCGGTCTGTACTGGCGGGGGATGTGGTGCGTGAAGGAATGGCCGCCGCATGGGCAGGGTGGGGGGCGGGGCATCGCATTCTTGGAGCTATTCCCGCTGGTGGTAGCGGTGACAGTGTGGGCGCGAGAGCTAGCGCACAGACGGGTGAATTTCAACATGTCGGTAGTGCAGGTCGTCAATAGACAGTCGGCCAGGGACCCACAGGTGCTCAAGTTGATGAGGGTGTTCGCGCTGCGATGTTTGGAACATGACATTTTGTTTCAAGCCCGACATGTGCCAGGGGTGGACAAGGACATTGCAGATGCTTTGTCTCGTTCACAGTGGCAGAGGTTCCATGGGCTAGCCACGGAGGAGGACCAACACAAGACGCCGGTGCCATTGGAAATGTGGTCAGTGGGAGAGACTGGGTCGTACAACTGGTAAGAGCGTCGGTGGCCGTTTCTACCTGGAGAGCATACGAGCAGGCATGGCAGGAATTTTTGGAAAGTGGGGCAGTGCGGCAGGACGACCGTTGGCTATGGGGTGAACAAGTGGTGCAGTTTATGCTGTGGATGATGGACAGGGGGATGTCGAAAGTGACGATTGCCAGCAAGTTGTCGGCCGTCGCTTTCATGGGGAAGTTGTGGTGGGGTTACGCGCTGTCAGAAGGTGAACTGGGAATGCGTCTATTGGAAGGTTAGGTGCGGGAGAGGGGTGCCAGGGTTAGTTGGCGCTGGCCCATCACGGCGGGTATGCTCAGGGGCTTGGTAAAGCTTTTGCCGACAATTTGCCACAACCGAGAGGAGACCATTCTGTTTTCAACGCTCATGTCGTGGATGTATTTTGGGGCTTTTTTTAGTTTCTAAATTGGTGGGGCTCAAGGGTAGGCCAGGGGTCCTTTGGGGGAAGGTGGAGCTGAGAGCTCGGGAGGTGGCAGTGCTGTTATGGCATTCCAAGACCGACCAACAGGGAGCGGGGAAGTGGGTGGTGATGGGTCCGGTGGAGACAGGTGCGGTATGCCCACCGGGTTGGGGGGGGATGCTGGCGTCCAGACGGTGGACTGTGACAGGGGAAGTCTTTGGCCGGGTTGACAAGGGCAGGGTGACGGCGGCTCAGCTGCTAAGGGTTCTGCGGCACGCCCTATGCACCATGGGTGAGGACCCGAGGGTTTTTGGGACGCATTTGCTCCGCATAGGGGCGGTGACGGATGCAGCAAGAAAGGGTTGGGGGAGGGAAGAGCTCATGCGTTTGGGACGTTGGAAGTCAGACTGCTACAAGACTTACATCAGGTTGAGGGGGGTAGGGATGGAGGACTAAGCTTGGTTGTGTTTTCCGCTGTCTTACATGTATGTCTTGGCAGGTGCGGTGGCGGGCCGGACGCAGCTTCCTGTCTATCCTCATTATAGGACACTCATTTGTAAAGCGAGCGGAACGGGCTGAGTGGGATAAGAAACTGAGTTTAAATCTGGAATTGGACCCGAGGTTGTATGCATGTCATTGGCAAGGAAAGGGGCATGAGGTGGCATGAACTGTTGCCAGCTCTGAATAAGGTGGTCAGGAAGGGAGTGTGCCCAGATGTAGAAGTCATTCACTTGGGGGAGAACGATTTAGTTCAGTGCAAAGGGCCTAGCATTGGTGAAGCAGATGAAGGGGGATTTGTTGGAGGTATGGCGCCAGTGGTCCGGCTGCCATATCATATGGTCGGAGTTTATACCCAGGCGGATTTGGAGGGGAGCGGAGCGGCCGGCGGCCATAGATAGGGCACATAGGAAGATCAACAGGGAGATGAGGAGTTTCTGCGAGATGGAATGTCTGGGTAGGATGGAACATCCAGAACTGCGCTATGGGGCAGTGTACTTTTTTAGAGAGGACGGAGTCCACCTCTCTCTGTATGGGATGGAGCTGTACATTGTGCAATTGAAGGAAGCTCTGGAAAAGGTTATAGGGGTACACAGATATCCAAAGAGACAGGATGCCTAATGGGGGGTTGAAAGCCGTTTGGCCGACTTTCGGGTGGCGTTTTTTCCTAAGTACTGGGGATTTTAGGAGGTCTGATTTACAGTTGGCATATATTCAAGAAGTTATCTAGTTAGATAGATAGAAACTTTGTTAATTGCAAGTTTGTGTTTCTAATTGTTGCAGGGGGAACCATGTTTAGGGGTGGGGGTGGGGGGTATGTTAGGAAGAATATATTTAGCGAGGTTTAGTTATGTACAGCACAGGCCAAGGGAATTTATTTGTAAGGTGCACCTGTTTCCAATAAAGCGGCCTTTTTCACACCAACGAGCTGGTCTGTGGTCCGTGCTGCCCCCGCCCGTGGGCCCAATACCAATAGGGCTTTGGGAGGGGAGCCGACCAGGGGGAGGCCTGCACCTCCCGGGGGGTTTTGGGCCGGGGGGCAGCCAGCACCTCAGTTGGGCTGGTTGGGCTACTTTTGGGCTGGGTGGGCTATCTTTGGGCTGGGGTCATATTTAGCCGGCCATTTTAGGGAACTACCCACCATTTTGGTGGTAGTGACCCAGAAGCCGGTTGTGGGTGGTACTGGGGGCTTATTGCTTTTCCCGCCCTCCCGCCCCCTTTTTTACTAGTTTCTTTTTTTGTGTTTTTTTTCTAGTTATTGGAGTTGGCGAGCTGCGGCATGGTGAGGTGGTCTTGTTGGGAACGGGTGCATCGGGGAGGTTCATTGTATGGGGATTTGTCGCTGGAACAGGTGCTGGTGTGTTTGTACAGTCCTTTGGGGTGGCGTTTTTTCCTAAGTACTGGGGGATTTTAGGATGTCTGGTTTACAATTGGGGTAGACACAAGAAGTTATCTAGTTAGGAAAGTTGGGAATTGCAAGTTTGTGTTTCTAATTGTTGCAGTGGGAACCATGTTTAGGGGAGGGAGTCGGGGGTATGTTAGGAAGAATATATTTAGCGAGATTTCGTTTTGCATGGCACAGGCCAAGGGAATTTATTTGTAAGGTGTACCTGTTTCCAATAAAGCGGCCTTTTTCACACCAACAAACTGGTCTGTGGTCTGTGCAGCCCCACCCCCCTCTTGTGGGCCCAAAAAGGAAATAGCAAAAAATGTGTTTAGAGGGGATGTCATTACCAACACATCCTAAAATGTGTTCTGTACTCTATTGTTGGGAAATCTGTCATGGCACAAACAAATTATGGTTCAAACACAGGAAACGTGTCTGAGAGCTTCAAATGTTATGTGTATATGTACTTATAGTTCAGCCACACTTTACATTCATAAGGCTTTTTTTGATTTGCCTATAACTTGGGCTCCCTTGGGTGCAACACCACCAAATTCTGAACTTTCTTAGCATATGGAGCTGAGGTCCACCATGCCAATTTTTGCATTTTATGCATTTCTGCGCAAAATTAAACACGTTAAGGGAGTGGGTAACTTGTATATTCCCATTTCAGCTCACATTAAAAATTCTGCTCGCAGCTATAGTGAAAACCACAGAATATTTTATGCTACACTAGACATGATATTAGAAAGTTACTAAAAAACGGACTTTTGGTCGCTTAGGATATATTAACGTTTGAAAATGGTGATGGGTGGGTTGGAAAGTGTTAATTATTTTGTATAACTTTGAATTTTTTCAAATGTGATTAACTGATGAAAGGGATCAAAACAATTCTGCCATTCTAAAAATCACAACTAGTGTCACAATTGTGGCTTAAGCATCGTGGGACAAAAACACGGGATGCACCAGTAGAGGCGCATTAACCACAGGGGAGTGGTCAGTGACATTCAAATGCACTTGAAGTGACATTTTAGCCCAGTAAAATTATAATTTTCATGGAAATTGTAACAACGTGGCTGCCATCTTACATTTAGAAACAGGCATCAATTTCCAAAACTTGCGATTTTCATGTAAATTGCAACTTATATTTTAAAAAATACTATAGTTGGAGAAGACCATGCAAGAATGCTGAGGCACATGAAAAATGCAGCATGTGTGGACGAAGGTCAAACCTGGTGGCTGAACCCCACTGCGCAGTTCATGAGACCTTGCCATTTATATATTAGCCAGGTAAATGCACTAGAAATTCGCTGAAAGAATACACAGTCAAAGAATTATTTTAAAGCTAATCCAATCAAAAAAACGGCCTAAAATTCACAAGTTATGGTTTACAAAGCATACCATAATACACGCCCACCATTACGTTCAATACAGCACTTAACTAATTACACATTAAAAATGGCCGTCAACCAAGAGCAAAACATGGTGAGTGGCATGGATTATGGTGCACGTTGTGCGTTACATACCATAACTGGCGAATTTTAGGACTTTTTTGGTTTGTGTTTCCTGAACCATAACTAACCCTTTAACTATGTTTTTGTATTGAACATACACATTTAAAGGTTAGTTATGGTGGGGACACAACACTTACAACGCAACTTTTACAACGCACTACCTTTACAATGAAACTTTTACAACGCAACATCCATTACAACGCATGCCATTACAACGCATACCACTACAACGCATGTCATTACAACGCAGTCATTACAACGCATACCATTACAACGCATACCTACACTATCCAACACTTACCCTACTGTTACACCCCCTGGAGTTAGAATAGTAATTTTTACCCCTACACTATTCAATACTTACCCTACTGTTGCACTCCCTGGAGTTAGAATAGTAATTTTTACCCCTACACTATCCAATACTTACCATACATGCAATGAAATGGTATGCGTTGTAATGGTATGCGTTGTAAATGTATGCGTTGTAGTGGAATGCGTTGTAAAGGTAGTTTCAAAGAATTTGTTGTAATGGCATGCGTTGTAATGGAATGCGTTGTAATGGATGTTGCAATGTAAAAAATGCGTTGTAAAGGTATGCGTTGTAAAAGTATGCGCTGTAACGACATACATCCGTTATGGTGAATTGTCATACTAGACTGTAACTTTGCTGCTTGATTGAAAAGAATAGCTAGTCAGAACCATACACTCTTGAAAGGTCTTGCAGATTAAGATGGTAGGCATCTGAAAAATAAACCTTTAAAGTCTTACCTCCCACTGAGTCTCCTCCAAAGCCGGCACAAAGTTTGTTTTCTCCTTCTCGTAGGATCGAAGCTTGGTCTCCAGCATGTCGCGTTCCTTCAGAAGGTTCTCCATGTCCTCACGGAGCTGACGCTTATCTTGCTGTAGTTGAAAAACCTGCAGGTGCATGAGCTGGTTGGCCCGCTGTGCCTTGATGGAGGCCTGCCTCAGTTTACTGCTGCTTTTGTGCTTCAGTCCGTCGAGGTCCTCCTTGCTGCGCCTGTGCTTCTCCTCATAGCCATGGCAGCTGGCCACCTCCTTCTCCTCGAAGCTGCACTTCAGCTCGTGCAGATCTCCTTCCTTCTCAAGGAGGCGTTGTTCCAGTTCCTGGATACTGGATTCATCAGTAGAGATGGGTGAGCGCATGCAAATTTTCTCTGGGACCTGGCCAACTTTGGGAGGTACGTTGATTTTGTTGGCGTTGCCACCATCTGACAGTGACATGGCCTTCAGACTGATCATGTTGCTGTCCTGGATCACTGTGCTCTGGGTAATGTTGTGGGCTGAGCCACCAAAGCGGTTGATGTAGCCCATGGGCGTGAGTAGTGGGTCCAGCTGGTAGCTGCTTGTAGTGCTATGGGTGGGCAAGCTAGACATGGAGTTCCTGCCAGAGTCTGACAGCCCCCCGGAGTAGGCTGTGGGCCGGGGATCTGCTCCCCGGGGCCTCTCTGAATGGTGCACCTGATGCAGGACCTGGCTTCCATTTTCCGAGGTGGACAGGAGAATGGTTGCAGAGTTACGGCGCAGTGCTGGATTGAATCCAGTTGGCCGAAGAACATTCTTCTCTGATCCTTGTAGATTGAAGCCAGTAGGCCGTAAAATGTTCTTGTTTAATTCCTGAAGAGATATAGAGAGATATCAAGGCACGGCAGAAGTTTACAGTTTGTTTTAACTCATTTACTTATTGAGACAGTCAAAAATATTCGAAAAATTGGACTTTGCATGAAATAATTGAAATAAAGTATTCCCATCAGTAATAAATTAGACGATAAAGTTAACATGCACAGACACCACTGAACTAAAAATGTAATCTCTCCTTTGATCAACAATACTTTTGTTGTTAAAAGTGTATAGAAGTGAAATAACAGTTTGAAGGGCACAATATTGAAGCTGGAGGAGTAGTTAACGATGTATAGATAGAGTTCAGGTTGAGTCACAGAAGAAACATAATGTGATAATAGCCTATGACTTAGACCACAATAAATAAATAAAAAGGTGAAGTTAATGTACATGTTAAACACACAAGTCAGAATATCGAGCACAAAATTATCCTCGAACCCAAAAAATTACAGCCAGAATTTCAGCAGCAAACATAAATATTGTGAACGTAAGTAACTATTGGTAAACATAGACTATTCTGTAATTATGTATTGCAGAGATTTACTTCTTTAATTACATTTTGCAGATTAATATTTTGGTAGTAAATATTCTGGTAGAGATATTTTGGTAGCACGATATTTAAAAATCAATATTCTGTTCGTATACAACAAATACAGCTTTCCAAGGCACACCTTTGCTGGATTTCACAATCTTATCTATGCTGTATTTGTCTATGCGTCCTAATATTATATTGCACACAAAAAGTGATCAAGTGAACACAAGATGAGAACACATGAGCCCACCTGCCATGAAAAGGCGACACAATGTGTCTCCACATAGGACCCACCAAGAGATGTCTAGATAGAACTGCTAATGCCTAGATCTTAGTCCTGTAATAGAGTGACTCTAATTTGTAGAGTACCTAAAAATCATTAATCTGCTGTAGTGTAACACTGATTGTCAACTTATAGGAGGGAGACAATCCAGCAAAAAATCATCAGATCTGAGAGTTCTGCCATTACCATAAGCGCCAATTTAGAATTGTGCCAATTGGTGGCCATTTTGTGCTGCTAACTCAGTTGGGCCTACCTCCCTTTCCATCAATATGTGGTGGTAAAACAACCATATAAGTGGTGGTAAAACTTTCGCAGCAAGAGCAGCTCCCCCCAATGAAAGACACAGTCATGGAAACATGGTGAATTAGCAGGAAAGAGTAACTTGATAATTCCTCTTATGCAGGATCAGCACCACAAAAGGTGCATGGTGTGTGAAGTGTGCATACTGGCAATGGCGCTTCTTATTACAGATCCACTGGCATTGCATGCACAATGTGGTAGAAATTTCACCAGGGACTATGGCCATTATCGGAACTACTGAGAATGAATCTGCTTTTGATCTGCCAGCAGGATCGGACATTTTAGTGGAAATCTTGTATTTTATGTAATGCTGAGCTGCTGCAAATACAGACGTCTTAAACGGAAGGTTCTCCAACGAAAGGTGGTTTTGGTGCTCTAAATTCATAAGCTAAAATGTTTATTCTCCCCACAGTCTGAAAGCTTGTCCCTCTCCCCGGAGTAGCCTGTGCCATGCTGGATGACTCACATGATGTAGGACCTGGCTTCCATTTTCCGAGGTGGACAGGAGGATGGTTGCAGAGTTACGGCGGAGTGCAGGATTGAATCCAGTCGGCCGTAAAACGTTCTTCTCTGACCCTTGTAGATTGAATCCGGTTGGCCGTAAAATGTTCTTCTCTGACCCCTGCAGAAAAAAATGCAGTCATGTGAAGACACAGGGAAATTTAATGTGCTTTTAAATTCATTGCCACATACTTTTGATGATAAAAAACATCACCTAAGGTCATCATCTGTATTAAGAAAAGACAGATTGCTACCTTGATATTATGGATATCGCATTGAACATCTTGCCTGTACAACCCTTGTTTAAATAATTGGAAGAGGTTACACCCAATTTCTGTCACAGAGGAAACCCACAGAAAATATTAATTATATCGGAGTGTGGATACTGACAATGCCCCTACTCATTACAGGTAGATTTACAGGGAAGTTACATTGTGGTAGGCATTCTGGTGATGACATTGTCCATTTCCGCTAGTCAAACTCTAAGTGGTATCAATAGAATAGGATTTCTTGCACAGTTTGAATTTTACTTTAGTCAATATTCCCTTTCTGCTTTCTAAATATTATTCCCATCATTGTTTGAATTTTGGGCCTCTTTTAGTCTGAAATGTAGTATTAGAAAAGTCAGAATTTAGGAGCAGACTCCAATCTGTGGAATGATCTAAATGTAATTTTTTGCTTTAGTAAGAATGATGATCCTTTTTGGAATCTTAATAATGAGCTAGGAGCTGATGTCCAATTTGGTAAGGTGTAGCTTGCTGAAGTGATAGGTGGTCCTATGTTGTGTGTCTTTCCTTGGTAATGTTTTCTTTTAAGGAGAAGTCAGAGATGATGGTAAAATGGAGTGCTTTTTGTTCAGGGTGAGTTGTGTGCAAACTCGTCCAGTTTTTATGCGTTAGGGGCAGCCTTAGATTTATGTTCAACTGATGTTATTGATGGGTTTAAATTCCAGAATTGATTGGGTTCAGCTGAAGATGAGCTGCTAGATATTAGTGACTGACGGTGATGCAGTCTGCAAAAAATTCAGGGGCATATTAGCAAGAACCTCGTTAATATTATCACCATTTTAGCGGCAGGAAACTGCTGCTAAAACGGTTATAATAGGCTTGCTAATAGTGGTTATAGTATTCCAATAGAAGCCCAGGTTAGATGTGCAAGACATCTAACCTGGGCTTCTATTGGAATTCTATAACGCATATTAGCAAGCCCATTATAGCAGTTTTAGCGGCAGTTTCCTGCCGCTAAAATGGCGATAATTTTAATGAGGTTCTTGCTAATATGCCCCTCAGTTTCCTTGATTGGAGTTGGGGGGTTCTGAAAGTCGTCTGTTCTTAAAGTATTTGTTAAACTTCATTGCATGAGAGTCAATGAGGGCCCAGAGCACTTACATGTATAATTAAAAATCACGGTCTTGCATACTATTCAATGGACACACAAATTAATAGATCAAGATTTTCTGATAAAGGTACTTTGGATTTGTGAATTGAGACAAAACAACTTATATCCTGTTAACAGTATGTATAGTGCAATCCTATATATTTTTATAATTCTTTGTCCAATCCCTTTTGTATTAGGCCAAGAGAATATCTTTTGAAAGGGACTTGGAAAGCCTGCATTACCAATTCAATCTTTCCTCGCTGGACTTCTCATATACCATGGGAAACCCGCAGCCCTACCTGGAGCAAGCTTTTACAGTCCTGGCTTGGGGAAGAATCACCTATATGAGACTTCTCGCTTTGCCTGTCACGAATTTTAACCCAACTTGGGCCCGGCAGGATAATTTAGTGGCTTGCCGACTTTGCAATTACCACCGTGAATCTTGGCTCCATCTGTTGTGCTGTTGCCCAAAGCTAGTCAGTTACCGGCAGCGCTTGGTTCTCCCCATCTGTAGGTTGCTTGGCTTACAAAGTTGCAGGGAAGTTTCCGACCTGTGCTTCTCTATTAAAACACCTCAAATTGCGGCCCGACTAGGGAAATTCACAGACGCAATCCGAGCCAAACTGAAACTGGAAACTGAATTATAACAGTACCTAGTCGGCCATCAAGCAAGAGAGACTATGATAAAAACTTTTCCTTAATTCCAACGCATAACACCTCACTGCTAGATAAGACAATAATCTTAATAACAGTCATTTTAATTATTTTAAATCTTTTTAAACGACTTCTTTATTCTTAACTAATTGTTTGAGATCTTAAGCAAGTTTTTGTTTTATTGATAGAATATTGTAACAATTTTAATTAATTGAACAATAAAGATTCTACACTATAATTGCTCAAAGAGGCACAAATTAAATGACATACAATATGCACTGCAAAAAAAAAAAATGAATGTGAAAATTTGTCTTCTTGGAAAAAATCTTCTTTTATTCTTTATCCACACAGCCAACGCGTTTCACCCCAGCGGGCTTCATCAGGGCTAATTATGAAAAAACCAAATGCCACGTCCTGGCAGATTGATGGAGTGTAATCACGAATTCCCTCCTTCTCAAATTTTCCTTCTCAACCATGTACGATCTGTGAGTTGTTCCGAAGTATGGGATCCCGTGTGCGCGTATCCATACGTTCCAAACAGGTAAGAATAAAAGAACTCGAACATCAACGAGTTCCGAATTCGGTACTAATTTCCCTCCAGGCTTCCATCAAAGATGTGATTATCTGTTTGGAACGTAGGGATTCGAGCACACGGGATCCCATACTTCGGAACAACTCACAGATCGTACATGGTTGAGAAGGACAATTTGTCAATTTTTCGTTATGTTGTAAGGTTTCAATAAAGACAGCCCCATATTGTAAGCCTAGTTCCTTCAAAAACTGAGGCTGCCACACCAGCCTTGATGTATCTAAGTGGTCAATAGTACAAATATTATTAAACCCTTTTACTTCAGATTTGTGTTTAAGTTTGTATCTTGCCACCAGTGCATACATTTCATTCATTCGTATTAACGTTGCGATGGACGAGCAAGCATTCCTGGCCATAATTAAGATATCGTCCGCATAGGCTGCCAATTTAACAGAAGTTTTATTTAAAAAAAATACCAGAAATTGAATTGCTTGATTGGATATTATGGAGCAAGGATTTAAGTGCCAAGATGAATAGAGAGGGGCAGGGAGGGAAACACTACCTTGTCCTTTTTTTTTTTTTTTTTAACTGTTTATTGATGACTGCTTCAGGTATTACATCAGGCATATAGATTCTACACCACTCATACAGTCTTTTCTGTTTTTCTCCCCCCCGACAACTGGAAACATCTGACTCAATGCCCTCATAACACTTAATCTATACAAATCGTCCACATCAGCCCGGGCAACTCTATATACAAGTGGTAATTCTTTACAAGTGAATTCGAGCTGTGGATGCCCGATCAGTTCTCAGCGTGTATACATCCATGACTTCATAAGTAAAGGCGTCACCAGACTCTATCCCTCCCAACCCCCCACCCCGTTTCGTACGTCTCCTGACATCTATGCACAGGCCATGGCATCTCCCCGGGCCTAGTGGTCTCGGAGAACTGTCTTATCTAAGTAAGTGTGATCATCATCCTCTTCTCTGGCCATCCTGTGCGCACCCTGGGCCATTCTCTAGTCGTGGACCCACCACCCTTGCCCAACCATTCCTGACGCAGTCCCAGTCGGGGAGGGCAGCAAGTCCTGGTCCTCCAGCTCCAACAGTATCTGTTCCCACTCCTGTGCTATTGGGTGTTTCCGTAGCCCTCGTTCCTCCTCCCTCCTGAGTATTGTACCTTCTTCCCTACCCCACTTCAGCACTTCGGACCGCCAGGCCTCTACAGTCGGGGGTCGTGCAGATTTCCACCTCATAGTCAGTTTCCTGACCGCCAGTAGTAATGCTAAGTCCATGAACTTCAGTGGGGCCCTATGACTTTTAGGTCTTTTCCTGTGTCCCAGCAAGCACGGCAGCGCCCCCTCTGGTATCTGCATGCCCGTTGCAGTGTGTAGGATGTGTCGTACCTGACCCCAATAACCCTCTATAAGCGGGCAGGACCATAACATGTGGAGAAGGCCAGCCTCCTCCGCATGACACTCGGGACAGCAATGGGAAGAGGCAGGGAACATCCTGTGCAGCCTTTGTGGGGTAAGGTATGCTCGATGTAGTAACATGGCTTGGATAAATTTAAACTTCACATTTCTGGACACTCTTCTAGGGTGTTCCATAACAACCTTCCATGCCCCATCTGTCATATCATCCCCTGTGTCTAACGTCCAGGTGGTCCTGAGGGGAGTAAGGGACATAGCAGCGTGTTCCCTAATGCCATTGTACAACCACCTCACAAGATGACCCCCAGTTCCCATGTAATATAGTAGGTGCACTAGCTCATGTTGCTCCGGTCTGCTAGGCTGTGGGGCCCATGTAGTACGTATGTAGTGTGTGACCGTGGCATGTAGGAGGTACAGTCGTGGAAGGGCTCCCATGGTCTGCACAAAGGAGGCGTGGTCTAACAATGCGTCATCACCAAACAAGTCGCCTACTCTGTCTACCCCCGCATCCGTCCAAGGCCGTAATCTATTGTGCGTCAACTGACCTTGTGGTGTTGGGATTCCCAAGAGGGGGATGTTGTCGGCGTACGATGGGGCCGATAACGTGTACGCCAAAGCTTTCCGCCAACATGTCAGGGAGGTATACAGAAGAGGGTGGCAGTCTCTGGGCACTTTGGCCCCGGGAAGTAGTAAGGAGTGCAGTTCTCCACGCGCCAGCCGCTGATCAGTGAAGCCGATTTCGTGCAAATGTCTACCCGCCACCCATCTTGATAGCCATTGTAATTGGCTCGCGTAATAGTAACCGCGAAAGTCTGGTACACCCAGGCCTCCACGCCTGGTTCCCAATTGAAGTTTTTTTAGGCTTATCCTCCGCCTGCCAGAGCCCCAGACTAGGGTGGTCAAGAGTGTATTCAAATTGTTAAAAATGGTCTGTGGGAGGAGAACCAGTAGGTTTACAAAATAATAAAGCAATCGGGGAAGCATGACCATTTTAGATATAGCAATCCTACCCATGACGGACAGAGGCAGAGATGTCTAGAACTGCTCACTGCTCCGAAGGCCAGCAATGGCCCGCCTAATGTTGCCATCGATCTGGTCCTCCGGCCGCCTGTAGACCCGTATGCTAAATATTGAAACGTTTCCTGCGCTATCGGAATTTGGGAAGTGCCAAATAGTAAGTGGGTTAGCCGTTGTCCTTCCTGGAAGTAGAACCCCACCGACTTCGCCAGGTTGATCGCCAGTCCCGACACGTCTGGGAACCGGGTAAAAATGGTCGCTAAGTCCGAATGATCCTCCTCCAGATCTCGGAAATACAGAAGGATATCGTCGGCGTAAATTGATAACAAATTTGGTGTGCCGCCGAGGAGGATGCCCCGCTCAGCCATCCTGGTCCGAAGGGCGATCGCCAGAGATTCGAGGGTCAAGATAAACAACAGGGGCGACAGTGGGCAGCCCTGTCGAGTGCCGCTGTATATGTTATAACTAGAGGAGACGTGTCGACCCGTGCGCGCTCGAGCCGTCGGGCGTGTGTACAACAGCCGGATCCATCGTATCAGGGAGTCAGGGAGGCCAAAACGTTTCAGGACCTCAAACATGAACCCCCAGGACAGTGAGTCGAAAGCCTGGCGGAGGTCCAGAGCTACACAGCCGGCCCGAGGTAGAGTCGGCGGCGTCGCAGCCATAAGGGCATGGAGTCTTCTCGAGTTCTGGGACGCACTTCTCCCCGGCAGGAATCCGCACTGATCCAAATGAATCAAGGTCGGAAGGTGGGACTGTATCCACAGAGCTAAGGCTTTACTGAGTATTTTATACTCCGTAGAGAGCATTGAGAGGGGTCTGTAATTGGTGAGGTCAAGGGCGTCCTGGCCGGGCTTTGGGATTGAGATAACTGAGCCCTGCATTGTCGTTCCAGGCAGGTGACCAAGTTCATATGATTCTTTATATATGTTCTCCAAGACAGGGACCAGGGTCTCAGAATATGACTGATAAAACTCTACTGGCAGACCGTCCTGTCCGGGAGTCTTACCCCGGTTAAGGGATCGGATGGCTATTTTTATTTCTTGCTGCGTGATGGGTCCGTCTATCCCTGTTTGCTCCGCTCTGGAAAAGACCGGGAAAGGCAAGTCTCTCAGAAAGTCCATCATCGCTGCACGGTCCTCCATGGGGGGAAGCATAGAGCGAGCTAAGGTGATCTCTAAAAGCGTCATTAATGGCCAATTGTGTAGTTATCAGCTCACCCGCGCTATCTCTAATCCGCGTGATCATTGGTATCTTGGGGCTGTCTCGTACCAGCCGGGCCAGTAAAGCCCCCGATCTGTCTGAGTCAGCCTGTTGCCGTCTCAGGTAATCTTTGTAATCTATAACTCGCAAAGTTTCCAAGAGTTCGGCGTGCTCAATATTACACAGTCGTAACTCTCCAGCGCGATCCGGGTTCTCACCCATCGCCAATTCTAGCGCCTGTAGGCAATTCTCTACATCACACAGCTTCCTGTGGATCTCCTGCCGGGCACCTACCACCTGACCAATGACCGCCCCCCTTATCACAGCCTTCATGGCGTCCCACACGATCAGGTTAGAGGTCGCTGAGTCCCAGTTGTCCCGAAAGTAATTGTCGAGCGTGTCCGACAGGGAAGTACGGAAAGGGGCATCCTCCAGCAGTGTCGGATTAAGTCTCCAGGTGGGCACCGGAGATGGTACCTTCCCCCAGTGTAAGTCGAGTGTCAGAGGCCTGTGGTCGGAGAAGGTCTTGGCCAAATAATCAGAGGAAGTGCATTTAGACACCAAGGACTTAGTACACAAGAATCTGTCCAGTCAGGTGTGCAAGTCATGAACTGGGGAGTAGTAGGAGTATTCCCTATGTGTCGGGTAGAGTGTGCACCATGTATCTGTCAGACCCCATCCCTGCATCCATGTCCTAAACGAGTCTGCTATCCTTTGGACACCTGTCGCCTGGAGGGGGGGGGGCATACATGCTAACCAGAACTACAAGTGAGCCGTCCAATTCACCTTTCACTAGGATATACCTACCCTGATCGTCGACCCTCCTATCCAGTTCAACAAAGGGGGTACCGTACCTCACCCAAATGGTAGCCCCCCTGGAGAAGGCGGAATATGTCGTAGAGAACACAGTCCCCCTCCACTTTTTTCGCAGTGTGAGTGTCTCAGTGTGCGTTAGGTGGGATTCCTGGAGGAATACGATGTGGGCGTGCTGTCGGAGCAAGTATGCATGCACTCTGTGTCGCTTTTGTATGGCACCAAGTCCCCGCACATTCCAGGTGGCGAGCCTATACTTCCCTACAGTGTCTGCCATAGTCGATGATACATGTCGTACGAGACTGTGCCCATAGCCAGAGCATAAATTCTAGCAGTTCTAAGCCAGGAGACGTACTTCAACCCACCCCAAACTCTAACTCTTGTGGCGCAGCTAAAGAACATTGCTGTGCCGAACCATGAAATGTAAAACATAACAAACCAAACAAGGGTGCATTCGCCATTGGGGGGTGGCATAGCTTGTACCTGGTCCATCAAGTCTTACAGTGGTACGCTGTTGGCTCAACAGCGCCGCCGGGGAAGTCTGCACACAGGTTATATGCCTCTCAACAACCTCCCTAGGGGAGTAGGGAATAAGGGGGGGGGTTGTCAAGGGGGAAGATCAAGGGGGGGAAAGGGGAGGGAAAGGGAAAAAAGAGGGAAGGGGGTTCCCTTGCTAGCGCATCCCTCCTATTCCACACATACTTGAGGGTCTCAGTTCGGAAAGGCCAGAAAAAGCCAAACAATAGAGTCCAATCATTAAGGGCCAAGCCCACAACGTCTTAGCTTGTAGTCCTACTCCCAGTATCGTAGGAGGTAGCGCTTCCCAAAGCAAAAAGTGCCCGCATCCCCCACCCCTCATCCCCACCCTCCACCAAACAACATCAAAAGGATATTAGTAAGAGACAAAGGTTTTTTAGGACACTCCGGGTTGGGCCCTCACTCCAGACCATTGTCCAGCATTTCGTCCGCCGCCCTCGGCGTCACCGTTGGGAACAGTATCACGCTGTGTTCCGAGTCTGAGTGTGGTGTGCTGTCCTCCGTATCTGTGTTAATTAGTTCCTGATCGTCGCGGAAAGAGCCCACCATGTTGACCGCTGTCATCTGATCTTCCCTTTGTTGTGCGATAGAGGGCTTGCGTCGTCTGGGTTGCATCGACGTTGCAGGTGAAACTCTCCCTCCGCGATCCGAGCCGCTTCCGGACCTGCCAGACGCCCCCTCTTGAGTCGCCTCAATACCCATCACCTCCAGCCATTCCTCTGCGTCAGTAGGACTCTCGAAGAAGTGGGTCTTTTTGTCGTGGATGATCTTGAGGCGGGCCGGGAATAACAGGGCATACCGGAGGTTAGCCTTCTGGAGCTTTTTCTTGACCGCAAAGTAGGACGACCTTTGTAGTTGCACTTGATTTGTGTAGTCCGGGTATAGTGAGATTCGGTGGTTCTCATATTCAATGAGCGATTTCTCCCGGGCCTTCTGCAGAAGCATGTCTCTATCCCGGTAGTTCAGGATCTTGACTATCAACGGTCACGGTGGCTGTCCTGCTCTAGGCCTCCCTGTAGGGATCCGGTGTGCCCGCTCCACGCAAAAGAACGGCGACAGTCCCTCCGGGGCGACATGATCGCGGAACCACTGCTCCATGAACTCCGTAGCGCAGGACCCCTCACTGCGTTCCGGAAGCCCAATGACGCGGATGTTGTTGCGTCGATTACACCCTTCGGCATCTTCCACACGATCCATGAGAGTCGTCACTTGCTCCTGCAGTTGCTTGATAGAGGTAGTGAGCTCTACCACCGTCAGGGACAGCTCCGCCAACGTTATCCCCTGGTCCTTCACCCTGTCAGCCAGCTTACCGTGGTCAGCCTTTAATAGGGAGAGATTCGTGGTGAGGGCGCCCATCTGGGTTTCCATAGCCAGGCGAGAGTCTCTGATCTCTTGGAGGATCAAGTCCAGCTTGTCAGTCTGCTGATCCCCACCGGAGGCGTGGTCAAGGAGGGGTAGTATGGAGCCGTCCTGCACAGCCACCATGGCTGCCTCAGTCCGGCTCAGCCAGCCACCGGGCGCGATCGTCTGCGCAGGGGATTCTCCTGGCAATTCCTTGTCCACGCTAGGCGTCCCACTCTCACCGGATCGATTGGCGTTCAAATCACCGCTCTCCTTCTCCCACGCTCCGCGGCACCACTCTCCGCGGGCCCCCACAAGGCCGCAGCACGAAAGTCCAGGCGGCTCCGGGGTCACCCCGGCGTCTCTCAGCGGCGTGCACCGTCTCAAAGGTCAGCCCACAGGTCTCAACAGCGTTATCAGTGGCCCCGGTGCACGCCGCATTACAGGGGAGTATGTCTGCCACCCCCGCGTCCTCCCGATCCTCCCACGTCGATCACCAAGGTCAGGGGAGAAGCCGGCCGTCGGGCCACCACTCCGGCCAGTGGGACTCAATTCCAGTGGGACTCAATTCCGCCCGGTGGGCCAGCGGCCCGGCAGTGCCCCGTTCCGCGCCGCCCGGTCTCGGAGGGCGTTGGCAGGGGGGGATTCTGGCGTCCCCCAATGGCAGCAACTTCCCCCGTTGTCAAAGGTGAGAGGAGAGGAGGACGCAGGGAGACCACTCAGTTGGGGGGCCGCCCCACGGAAGGCCCGTCTCACTATGCCCTTCAGTAGTCACCAGCTCCGCACCCCCGCTCCCGGAGCTGCCACCCCAGGAACTCGCACCAGCCGTCGCCCCACTCTTTCCCTCACAAGGCCCGACGGCCGTCCGCCAGTCAGGTTGCGGGCGCTGCCGCCTCCGGATCTCTGCACCGTCAGGACGGCCAGGCCATCAACAGGTCCTGCCGATGGGTGGGCCGCCAGGCAGGCCAGCAGGATTCTCAGGCGCCAGAGCCGCGTCTCACGGACCCTCCGCGGCACTTCCGGTCCGCCGCGTCCGGAGCCTCTCAGCGTCTTCCTCTACGTCAGGTCCCGGCTGGCCACGCAGGGGAAGGCGTCCCTCGTCACAGCCGCGATCTCCGGCCGCCGCTGTCCTTGGATCCCCAGAAGCGCCCCGGAGCCACCGCAGGTCCCCACGGCTCAGGGGGTACAAGTTTCGGTCGAAGTGTTGGCCCCCCAGAGGCCCTAGCAGGATGTATTATCCCCGGCGGCACCGGAGCTCTAACAGACTCCGTCCGCCATCGTGGCTCGCTAGCCACGCCCCCCACTACCTTGTCCTTCTTTCAAGATTAAAGGCGAGGGACATACATTGGCACCTGAGCCACTATATAAAGCCATTACCATCTTTGTGTGAAAGTCTCCCCCAGATTGAATTTTAGAAGAGTTACACAGAGAAATGTCCACAAGACTCTATTAAAGGCCTTCTTACCATCTAATGTTATTGCTACTGTCTCTGCGGTGTTGTCTATGGCTTTTTCAAGGATATGGCACAAGAGGTGAGCATTGTTGTTAGACAAACTATTTTCTATGAAGCCAACCTGTGCCCGACTAATTAAGTGTGGGGCAAGGGGGCCCAGTCTTTTACACAGTACTTTATCATATATGCACATGTTGAGGTTAATTAGGGAGATGAACCTGTAATTCTTTGCGAGGCTTGGGTCTTTTCCCTTCTTCGGAATCACCACAATGGTGGCCTTACTTGCAGTACCGGTGACAGAGCCTAAATTTACAAAGTGGTGGAAGAAGTCTAATAGTGTTGGGCTGCGACTTGGAGGCAAATGTCATAAGAAGAGGGCGTGAAACCATGTATTTGCAGAACTTTCTTTGGTTTTAGGGATTTAATGGCCACGGCAATCTCATCTGTGGTGAACGGAGAGTCAGGGAGATCTTAACTCTGAAGACTTCCAGAATCATATCTGGGTTTGTTTTTGTCAAGTTTGATTTGTCCTTGAGTGGGGTGATACCCTTATGATTTTGTTTATTTTTCAGAAAAGATGCCAACTTTTCCGAGCTTTATTAGCTTCACACAATTTCAAATTCTTGTATCTATTAATCCAAACCCCAGCTTTCTCGCTCAGTATCCTATTGTACTATTGGTACTATTATTTTTTTATTTGTTAGGAGGGAGAGTGTGCCGGGATCTAATTTGGCGATATGATTGGTTTCTTGGGTTTTGATTTCTTGTTCTTCACCTAGTAGCTTGGCTTTATGTGTTTTGTTCAATGTAGATTGGATCCCAAGCAGGAAACTTTTAAGGGTGCCTTAAGGGTGTCCCACTCAATGGTGGGGGAGAAATCTGCAGCCAAGTTATCCTTAATGTAATTCAATATTGTATTTTTGATGTTCAATGGATGGGTTTCTTTTTTTAGATTGTTATATCTGAGTGTCTCTGGAAGTCGTGTCTTTAATGGACTCGTCATTGAGACGCCAAATTCTACATGATGTTTTTGTGACAACCCCAAGTAGAGATAAGGAGAAGCATGAGTGATCGGAGACAAATCTAGGGAGAATGTCTGTGTGATCGATGAGATCTGTGTGTGTGTGTTTTTATGTTGGAAATCAGAAGGTAGTCGATTTTTGAGTTTGATTTGTATGGGGTGGAGAAAAGGTTATAATCCCTGGTGTCTGAGTCTTGTAGTCTCAAACAGTCACACAATTTGAACCTAGAGCATAATTTAAGGAGCACTTTATGGGACCTTGGTGTCTAGAATGATGACCTTGATTCTTTGTCTAGAGTACCATCTAGGGGGACATTAAGGTCACCACCCATGATAATCAATCCATTGTCTGGAGCATGCTTTATTGGGGTAAAAATGGAATCCCTGAAATCAGGATAGTCGGAGTTCAGGCCATAGACATTAGGGACATGGAAAGAGTTAGCATTTTTGGTAAGTTTCTCTAGGATCCATCTACCCTCATCATCTATAACATGCAAGTTTACAACCAATCCACATTTTCTGACAGTCAGAATAACTGCTTCTTTTTTTTCTATTTGGGTGCGGGAGAACACAGAATTCCACTGATCCGGTTATTACCATATTTGGTTAACTCTTTAGGGCCAATCTACGTTTCTTGTAATAAGACTAAATTGGGTTTGAGTTTATATGGGTAGTTTTTTTTTCTTCAATTTTGTTGTGTTTAACTGGGTGATTGAGACCTATATCATTTAGTGAGAACACCTTTAGATTATCATCGAAGGAAGACCTAGACATGTTGTAGGAGTTTATTTGCGGTTGTGGAACATATGGGAAGAGGGAACACTTGGATCCTAAACTGTAACCCGGAAAATGAGAAGCAAGATATATCCAGCAGGGATAATGCTTGTTGAGAATATGTCTTCAGGAAGGAGTGCATCTCTTCTATCCATTAAGGGGGCTGTGTGTAGGTGCCGTATTGTCAGTAAGTGGATGTTGAATGTTCAGAAAGCAGTTTTGTTATGCCAATGAAATCAAGCAGTACAAAAGAAAGGAGCACACTAAAATAAGAAACAATATAAGAACAGAAACGCATCCAATTAAGCCTCCATCATCCTCCTAATCCCACCTTACACACTGAATGCTGGAGAGACAACAGTGGGGTCTCATCCCAGCCGTCATGGGAGAGTGGAGAACAGATCAGTTCATATGTAGCAGAGGTCCTGTTGATAGTGTATTGAAAGCACTGCAACATTAATGGAATAGGGTCACAGGATTATTAACAAGTAGTCACACTTAGATGGTGGCTACGCAGGTGCTCCTAGTTCTCCATGATGCAGGTCACCATAAATGGTAGGATCCATATTTTCAAACCTGAGTCGACCACATGAACTTGGCATCTGGAAACATGTATAATTAAACTCTTAAGGCGACTAACAATCGGGGAATATGAGGTACCCTGGTTTTAACAGGTCAACTGTAAAGGGCAATTCTATTCACATGATACACAATTGGCTGTGTGCATGGCCAAGCATGAGGGTACTTACAGTTCAGTGTAACACAAATAGCACAGTACTCTGGCTGCATGTAGTAATTCGAGGTGATTATGTACAAATATGACATGTTATTGTGTATTGGGTGAAGCACCAGGGTTTACTCATAACTTGAAGACCTGTGAGGTCGGTACAATGTAGTAATCTCCGCGTTCTGCAAGGTGATGCGTAAGTGATATATTGGGTGATGTATTCATGTATTTATGAGGCCAGTGAAAAGTTGGCTAGGCAATAAGTTGTGGTGTGAGGTCTTGCCTGATGTGTTGTACCAGTGCAGGTGCAGGGACATCAAGGAAGGTACAGATTTGGTTTGCAACAACAGGACATCTTTGTAACTGATATTCTGAGTAAAGAGAGATCAAGATGCACTACCATATTGACATAACATTGAATACATTGTAGGAGAGTAGGATCAGCTTACTATGGTTACTTTTTGCTGGTGTTTCACTGTTTTTCGACTTTAGTCTGGCTGGGGACCTGCTATCCAGGACCCCAGCCTAGCTGCTTCCTCTCTAAAATGATTGCATGTACTTTAGGTACACTCCAGTTTGGTAACTGGGGTACCCTTGTAAGTCTCCAGTATATGGTACACTATGTTCTAAGGGCATAGGTACCCCTGAGGCATACCAGGGGCTGCAGCATGTATTATGCCACCCCTGGGAAACCTTCCAAAATGATTCCACAGGACTGCTACTGCAGCCTAGGTAAGGTGATGCATGCACTTCTTACTAAGATATAGGTTAACTATATCTTCCTTTATTTACTGACACATATAAACCTATCAGTCACTCCTTTGGCAGGCCTTATCAATCCTGAAGGCAGAGTGCTTGGTTTTGTGAGAGAGGGTGCCCATGCATGAGCTGGGCCCCGCTGCAGCTTTCGGAGCCTATTCTCTGAGGCTGATCTGTGATGCAACCAGACCATATACTCTTAAGTGCATTATAACCTCGCGGTAAATGCTAACTTTGGAATGGCTGCATGGAAACATGTCGTGTTTGGTGGCAAACACTTTGGAATCCTACCCCCCGCCAGTCCTGGCGGCAGGGGTAGAATTCCACCTTTCTAGAGGGAGAGACATGTGCACACTGGTCTAACCGATAATAGTTTAAAAGAACCCTAGCATCACAAAATGGATGCTGCAGCCACAGACACAGGTCTGCGAAAAGAGTGGAGCGGTGCACTCCCAAGATACTATAAGACTTAATAATGAAGCTTGATCAGTTCCTTCATAGAAAAAGCCTTTATTTAAAAGCTCAGAAAGTCGTAGCAGCGTTTGCGGCAAAAAGCGAAGCCCTGATGAAGTTCTTTCCAAGAACGAAACGCGTTGGCTGATGTACATGTTTATGTAATTCGATTGACTTAAATAAAGACTTTTTCTACGAAGGAACTGATCAAGCTTCATTATTAAGTCTTACAGTATCTTGGGAGTGCACCGCTCCACTATTTTTGCAGTTTTGTTTTCCGGCCAAGGGTTGCACCCTTCAACGGCGGGTGCAGGAGCTGTCTGTGCCTACTGTATAACTAATGACATTGAGAGTAACCATTGGGGAAGGGATAGAGATTAGAGCGGCATTTGGAGTCCGCCGTTGGCTTTCTGCGTGTGTCAAAAGCAGACACAGGTCTAACTTCCTGCTGCTGGATGAAACTCTGGCAGGGGAGGCCTGTACAATAGGTTTTCTGTCACAGGGAGGTGTAACCACCTCCCAGACAGACTTTAGTGTATTGGGGCTGGGTGGGGGCACTCAGAGAGTGCTTTTCAGACAGAACTGGGGGCACACTTGGTGTCCCTGTGCATATCCCAGTTCAAACCGGTTGCAGGGGCACTCAGCCCCTGTTCTGGGACAAAACTGGACAAAGGAAGGGGGTGTAACCACCCCTCTTTCCTGACCCTCCCATAGGTGGGTCCCCAGAGTATGTCCAACCCCTTTTCTTAGTATAAATAAGGGACCCCTGGCAACAGGACTTTAGATTACACCTGGACAAAACCCAGACACTGAATCCTGGAACTTCAACGCTCAACTCAAGACTAGAGGATGGAAGAATCTCCCTTGGGGTCAACGAGGGACTCCCCTGCTCAAGCAGGCACCAACGAAGCATCTTGCCGGTCTGCATTCCTGAAGCTCCCGCCGGACTCCGAGGTATTTGTGACACAGGATATAGACTTTCAAACTTCTCAGAGGCTGACATGAGATCCCAGCAAAGCTGAGACCTGCAGCCATCACGAATGACGTGTGACCGGAACTCCTGGACACTGTGCACATTTGCTAGTGCATTAACTTCTCAAGCTTTCTCGAAGTTGTGCATTGGGTTACTTGTAGCCCAAGCCCCGAGCACCATCTGCACCGGAGATTGTGGGCCTACACTCAGCGAGTGTTCACTGAGCCCACTTTTTGCATTTCAGCTGAAGGCCCCTTGGTGATCCCTGGTTCGTCAACTGGTGGGTCCCCTCAAAGGTAACTCTACTTTTCCTTGAGCTTTTCTGGTTGCTCCAGACGTGCCCTGACTCCCCACTGCGTGGTGAGTCCCTCAGACCTTGCTGGTCTGCACCGAAGCCAATCTCTGCTTTCTACGTGGGTTGCTGTTGCCAAGGCTTGTTGGGTCCAATCCAGAAACCGACACTGCAGCACTCAACATCCTTTGCAGGGCAGCTCGAATCCAGAACCTGGTCATTGTACATGCCTTCTGGTCCTCGTGGCTGAAGAGTCAAGCTTCACCTTCTTCCCCTGCAAGCACCCGACATCGCTGGGCATCCGCTTATCGCCTTCCTGGTCACTGGCAAGTGACCCAGACTCTGTCCCCTCTGCATTCAGGTTCTTCTCATCCTTTATCCAGGCTTGGATCACTCCGGACACTTTCCACTTGGACGCTAGAAGCACTTTGCAGGAGATCGCCATTGAAAACGACGACGAAACCCAACACCAAAAGACACCTATGCACCCGGCTTCCCTGTGTGAGGTAACTCGAGTACTCCGGTGCTCCCGTGGGTATTGACTCTAGAACCTCCTAGTTCTAAAGGGGTTTGCTTCAAGCCCTCTTCTAAGTGTCCTTTATCCTTAAAATTCCAACCACAACTTTCCCCATAGAAGTTAACAGTAATGTGCGGCTGTGTTTTGACACTGCACGCGTCCTCCATGGGTCCCCTGTGTCACTACCTTGGGCGATGCCTGGTGGCCCCGGTGGTTCTACAGGCTCTAGGCCTTGTTTCTATGTCAGTCGTGGTTCTTATACCACTTTCTTAATATATGGTTTGGCATGCCCCTAGGGCTCAACGTATATTGTGCTAATTTACTGCGTGCTAATTAAGTTTACTGAATCTACTTTTGCCTCTAGTCTCATAAAGAGACTAGAGGGATGTGTTTAGAATAAATACATATATTTTATATATATATACCTGGTGTGGTTCTCCTTTCATTTGATCATTTACGAGATTATAGACACAAGACTTAGCCTGAAGGCTGCTCTCCACAGCTACCACTAGGATAGCTTTCTATAAAGGTTGTCTTTAACCTACCATCAATAAGGGTCGTTTGGACTGGGGCAAGGTGCCCACTAGAATAGTGGACAGCATATGCCAGGCCAACTTCTCACATACATAACGTGCATAGATACACTTATCTGCATTAGCAATATAGAGAGCATTGTTTCTGTGAGTATGAGTTGATATAGAGGATGCAGGGTCAAACAGTTATGGTTGACATCTAGCGTTTGTGAAAAGGTATCAAGTTTTCCTCATGGAGGAAGATGTATGTTGAGTATCCGTAGAGATGTCACCTCCTTCATCTAAGAAGGACTGTAAGTCTTTATTATTGTTGAAAATGTGGTGTAGGGCGAAAACCCTACATTTTAAAACACCCGAAAAGGAGAATTGGGAGTTTGAGTTCTTCAGTCTGGGTCTAAGCACCAAGTAGCCCTTTCTGACGTCCACCGTTGATTTCGACTAGTCCTGCAATATGAATATTTTGTGACCGTTCCATAAGATATGGTTGTTTTTTACGTATATGTTTCGAATCAGCTTGGCTTCTCAATATTGTAGATGCCAACAGAATATTGATGTGTGGTGGATTTGTTGTGTGTTTTGTATGAGGGGACTCTGTGTGCTCGCTCCAGGTATTTTTTTTAATGCTATGTCCGTTCCTTGTGGGAAGCACTTTTCCAGTAAGGCAATGCATAAATCCGATGAGTCTTCCCCACCTTTAGACGTTCCAAAAATACAAAGGTTCCCTCTACAATTTCTATCCTCCGGCTTTGGATGAAGCTTGTAGTTTCAGACTGTCCTTATTCGAGTCAGTCATTATGTTGTCCATCATGCTGATCCTTGACTCTGCTTCAGCTACTTTATTGTTGCTGGTGTTGATGTCCGACCATATTGGACTTGGTGGATTTGGCGAGATCATGTACTTCGATAAGTTTCTTTAGTATCAAGTCCATAGTATTAGTGATTTCCACTTTCCCCTTGATAGGAGAATCTGGGGCTGGGGTTTCCACCTTTCAGCATTTTAGTTCTGTCTTGGTTTCTTTTTAAGCTATAGTTACACTAGTATCCAGGAGTCCCAAGTAGTTTAAGCAAGGGTGCAATTGTAGATCATTTTCTCAGCTCCGTGGTCAATTAAAGTTAGTAGGTGGTGAAGGCACATGTATATTGGTAAGTTAGAAGCTGTGTGCCACTGTAGATGGGTCAAGTCACATTCCACGAGGCGACTTACCGCTTAAGTTATGAAGAACAGTGCTGTGATGGGCAGCGTTCTTAGATGCTAAAACCAATACAAGCAGAGTTGGTATGTGTAGTCACCCAAAGTGGGGTCAAGGTCTGTAGGGGGTTTAGATGAGCTAAGGCGGTATTTTGAGCAATTATTGGAAATCCTAGATATTCTCAATAGGCCTCAATAAATATCAGCGCGTGATCAGTCACATACGTGCACAGTCACATGCACGTCATGGTGGAGTTCTGGCTAACATGTGGATTGGCAGGATGTGTTGTCCATTGTGGTCAATCTTCTTTTGACGTTCTAGTCCAAGGATGCTTGTTGCTGGTTTCAATAATGTGTTGGAGGGAGCAGGACAAGCGCATTTATTTGTGTATGTTGCTTGGTGTATCAATTTGTATATTATGACATCAAGGGGATCTCATATATTGCCCTGCTGCAATATGGCTCTCGTAAGCAATAGAGGGGTATTGCTGACGATGTCAGAGGCTCCGAAGTACATTTGCAGTTAGCAGTGCTAGGGAAGCACTGAGGGAGCACGAGGAGATTTTGGAGCCATGCAGTGCGCTGCCATTTTAGGATCAGGCACGCTGAGTAGCGACTTCTTGCTTTCCAATGTTGTTTCAGAGTGCTAACAGTTGTGAGCAAGGTCCCGGTAGTGAGGCAGGCTTCAGAGGCCCACTAAGGTGTGATTATTGCAACAAAAAGGCACTTACTTGTGGTCGAGTAGCTTAATACATGAGGACCATATAGCCTGACTTTACTGTTTCTCGTAGGCCATTTTAATGATCGTCAGATGGGGTTCTGAGCATACAACATCCAAGTTGAGTCCCGGGGCAAATAATGTTCTTTCTGGATTTTGTCTGATCTATTGCCGCCCCCTGTTCTGATGCCGGAATCCATTATCAATGCTGCAATTAGTGTATCTAGGACTGCTGCAATTTCAGAAGTTAGCCAGTGATGGCAGGAGGAGCCAGGTCAAGTCCACAATTTACAGTGCTATCCAAGCCACGCTCCCTTAAGGTACATTTTAACAATAAAAATTAAATATAACTAAAAAAGTCAGGCATGGTCAGTTGGAGCCATGACCAACAATATTTTAGTGTGAAAACTGGTCTGGCAAGAGTAGCTCTAAATCAGAATGTTACCCTGCCCAAATATATTTTAGCACATCTTGTTCAGGTGCCTTATGTTGTGCAATATCCAGTCCTTGCTTTACACAGATTTACTTTCCTAAAAATATTTGGGTCAGTGCCAGTTGTGGAAGTATCATTGTGTACAGGTGTCAAGCAGAGTTCCTACAGGCACCCAAATGTACTCTAACCTCCCCAATTCTGCTGTTACACTGATATTAAGGATCACTGGAGTTATTTGATTCCAGGACGTTGCATTTTCAACATAATTATGCATAAACCACACTTGCAATGTAATCCACCATTTGCCACATAATTTGCATATTTTTTTAATAGATTTGTTTTCTACCTCAAAAGGGTCAAATGCTATTTAAAAAAGGCACCACGCCTAGTACTTTGCAGTGGAAGACCCACTTCAAAGGGTAACTGGTGACTCTGTTTTGGTGGCACTAATGAGGTCAAATCTTTGCCCAGACAATATTAATATATATTTAAATAAATAAATAGTGAAATAATACTGCCAGTGACTGTTCCACAGCACGGCAAGGAAGTCGCCTTTCTTGTTACAAAATGTGTTAACCCTGATACATAATTCAGTCCTCCATTGCTACATAATTCCAGTGGACTTACTTATAGTGCTCTGAAATGACCAAAGGAAAATACCAGGGGCTTGGTAAAGGTACTGAATAAATAAAAAATGTTCTGCTACATTTTGGATCCTCTATGGTTCTGCGATGCATTATTATTGGGACACCTACGCAGGTGAGGTTTAGACATTCTATGTGTGAAAACATAACTATAGTGAACATGCCTATATGGCGATAGAAACAAGGAAAAGGTAAGATGCAATACGGAAATGTACCAAGGAAGAGAGCTGAGAGATATTGCCTTGTCAATATGGAAGGTGTGGTCTCTGAAGGTCAACACTTGGTTGGAACTGATCAGCTTTAGGCAACCAGTTAACGGGCAGATTGCCAAATAAGTAAACCTCACCTTTTATGCTTTAGACTTGAGATCATGTTCCTGTCATTAGGATATAAGGGGTAAATCAGTTATTGGCAATTCTTGAGGTTTGCCAATCTACACCTGAAGCTGTATGGTGTAGGGAGGAAGGACAAGGCAAAGGTGGGAAGGGATAATTTGGGAAGGAAACAAGGGGGCATATTACCAAGGGGGGCGATAGGCAATTATCGCCTATCTAGCGGCCGTTTTCGGCCGCTAAGCGGCGATAATTCTATTGCCTTATTAGCAAGCTGTCGCTAACTGATGTTAGCGACAGCTTTTAGGCGATAGCGAGTGATTTGGGGCCCGCTTTGCATGTCAGCGATGTTTATCGCTAATGACATGCAAAGTGGGCGTACCCAACCAGTTAGCGACTGAAAGCAGTTGCTAACGTCGCTATCGCCTATTGGCAAGGCAGGCGTAGCGATGGAAATATTCGCGCTATGCGCGAATATCTCCAAATACTAACACCTGCCCAGACCAGTTCTTAGCCATGTTATCCAATGGGAGGTGGATAACATGGCTAGGAGCATTTCATCGCTAATGCGTGAATATCGCTGTATTCTCAGCGATATTCATGCATTTCGCCGCTATCGCTGGATATTTTAGCACAATGGAGTAAAACGTTGCTAATAGCATGTTTTCTCCGCTAACATATCCAGCGATAGGCAGTGATAAAAAAATCGTCGCTAAGCCTATTTAGCGATAAATATCGCTACTTGTTAGTAATATGCCCCTAAGTTACTCTGTGAATCACTTCAACGTTGTAATTGAATATCATGCACCTGACACATAGGCGGTACCATTGTGTCAAGAGAGCTATCCCTAAATGGAACAGGAGCAACTGCAGCCTAGCAGATGACAACCTGGCACACAGACAGACCAGCCTGGCGCCCCAAGAATCTTCAGCTTGGTCAATGTTTGACCTAACCCGAAACATGAGTAATTGCATCCTGGCATTCTAGGCCCAGAAAAAAAGCATTCCCAACCCTAGAACTTAAGCTGGCCCATCCTAACATACGAGGTGTCCATCTTGCTACATTTGCTGTCCCTGACAGTCATAAGAGCTGTCAACTTGGTACATGAGCTGTAAAAATGTGGCAGAGATTAACCAATATCCTTGGAGTTGTGCTTTCACAATACCACACATGAACGGTCCTATTCAGTCTTAAAAGCAGTCTTAACCCGGGACGTGAGCTGGCCCGGACCAATGCACGAGCAGACTCGCCCTGACAAATGAGAAGGATCTGTCATGATAGCTATGCAGCTGAGCCTTGGCGTATGATCTGTGAAGCCCTGGCACATGAACAGCCCCAGTCTGTCAAATAGACAGCACAATCTGGCACTTCTGCAACCATAACCAGGCATTTGAGCATTCACAAGCTGGCACATGGACATACTCAGACCAAAATGTGAGCAGGCCTAACCAGGCACATGAGCAGACTAGTCTTAGTACTTAGAGTGCATGCCATAATGTCTGCCCATCTCACCCCTTGCACATGTAGACTTGAAACATGGCACATGAACAGTGTGGGCCTATCCTAGGAGTATTTAATGTCTGCTATCTAACAGTCTCTGCCTTAGAAGTCCCAATCTAGCACAAAAGTACCAATCTAGATGATAAGAGGTGCTTAATTTGTTCTGGTGGTTGCAGGTATGAGCCCTGGCACTCATTTCTGTGGACAGCAGTTGTACTTCATCATCAGACTACGACCCAGAGCAATAGAGACAAGGGCATTAAGGAGAGAAACGAGTAGGAACAGAAAGAGATGAAAACAGTGAAAAAGGGAGAAAGTAGAAATTAAAAAGAGCATGTAAGAGTGAGATAAGAGGCAGAAATTGTAGCGTGGTGGAGGAAACCGCATGAGGTGAAATCAAGACCAGATAGCCAGTGTATATGACAATTCTGGGACTCAGCAGCCCCTGTGGTGGACTGCAAAGAACATGTTTGCCACAGTCACTGTGGAGGCTGACTTTCTGGCCCAATCTTTTACAGCTATGCCTGTCCTTGAGGTTTTAAACAATGATACTATCTTGGGGGTGACCTACTAAATCTATTAACCATAGCTTGGAAAATCTGGAATTGGTGACCATAAAGTAAAGTTGGGGTGAAACAATACATGCCTGACACCTTGCAATGAAGGTTTCATTGATTTTTTAAAGCAAGCCCCGATATCAGCAGACAGCCCTAGATGGATTGAGTTCTGGATATAGAGGGGTGTCTGTGACAAATTGATCTTAAGAACCTTTGAGGGCCTTATACAGAATAATCATATTAAGGTATGTCAATTTTTAGAATATGGGCAATTATCTGAAATGCCCAGATTAACTTATGTAGTGGGTAATCTGGGAACCAGAGGTCTCTTATTATCTTAGAACAGTGTTTACGCATTGGGAGGTATTGATACCAATACTGTGTAGGGAGATGCTAGTAATTTCTGAGTATTCCCTGGATAAGATAAAGACATTATGGGGAAAAGACATGGGATTGTGGTATCTAAGGAAACTAGGAAACAACAATAGCACGTGAAGCAAGAGCATGCCCGGTTTATAAATTGATTCAGTTACATTTTTCCAACATATTTGACTCCATGCAAGACTGCAGCATTTATGAGGCACCTGTGGAGCTTCTCCATGGTGTAATGTAGATGGTTCAGATTTCTTCCACGTGGTTTGATCCTGACCTGTGCTTCAAAATGACTAACAACGGACTATTGCCTTCACTGCCCAAGCTTATGGCCGGCCTTAACTCGTTCTAATGGAAAGTTACGTGTTGGATCTGTACATCTTTCCCAAGAAAGTAGCATAGGAAAGCAAGTTTGTTGAACGAGTGCTTTCGTTTGCAAACCTATAAATAATAATAATGTGGAAGTCAAATAAGTTCCTATTTCTTGACATGGAAATAGGACTGGGTTAAATTGACTCCTACGGCTGGAAAGGGTGGATACACTGATACAGAAGCACTCCTGTAGTTTGACTGACCTAGGCTCGTAATGTGTGGGTGCATATCACATGTTCATTACTACTGTGGAGCAAGACATTGTTTAGAGAAGAACCAAAATGTAAATTTGCAAATATTGTAATGTGGACGTCTCTTGTTGAACTCAATGAAAATACATTGCTAAGCATTAACAGAAACTAGTCGAATCTGGTGAAATGGAGATATCCCAAATCCTGAAAAGTGGATTTTTTCTCATAAATTGATCTTGCCCACCTTCATAGAGTTCAGAAATGTGAGTATCAATAATTTGAATGCTTCAAAGCAGGTGTTAATAATATCCAAAGTGTGGTATGGTGAGCTATATTAAATACATTTATTAGTATGGGAATTACATACATCTTCTGCTGGTGAGACTGACAAAGTAGATCCACAAAGAGAAGCAGACACATTCCACAATGCTGAATAAAAAAAACACTAGAAGGCTTGAGTTGAGGACTTATTTGATGGCAAGGCTCCAAGAGTTTCCAAGTATTAACATTTGCTTTGCTCAACATCCACAGAGTAGAGCACTATTTGTCCATTGTTGACTAAAGATGATATGGTAAGTTTTGTATGTACTGGAGTGATAGATGTAAGGAGCATTGTGTAGTGACTCTTCTTTTCATTTTGGGTTTTGTATTACAGTTCTAAAAATCAATAGAAATACCTTTAAAATTGGTTAGAAATGAAGCACTGCATATAAGTGATCCATCCTGAAGCAAGAGCGAGCCTAGTCTGATAGGTGAGCGGTCCCAACCAGGAACATGAGCAATCCAGCCCACTCTGGTGCTGGAGCAGCCTTATGCTGGGGCAAGGGAAACTGCCTCCCTGGGTTATGACCAGACCCAGTCTGGAGCATGAGCAGTACAATGCAAAAACCAGTGCGCCTCTGGTTCGAATCATCCATAATTAGCAGCGCTCAGCCCTGGCACATAAGACCCAGTTCTGTCACATAAGCAGTCCTTGTCTCTGAGCTCAAGATCCAGGCCCCATCCTCTTGTTACTTTGCCAGAACAAAAAATCACTACGGTAGGAGGCCAAATGAAGCCTGCGACCATTGGACTGAGATTTGGAAATGCACCCATTTCTGAAAAAGGTAGGTAGGGCAGCGCAGGTATTCCAGAAAGACGCCACTGATCAATTGGAAGACTTAAAACATTATCAAATTTGGTAGTCAGATTTTGATATACAGTGCTAGGTCCATTCAACATTGTAAAATCTTGGATGCGCTCTGCCTACCTGCGTTTTTGATTGAAGAACATTGGGCCATGGCAGACAGTCCCCTTCACTTAAGCAGATGTCAGAGTAAGACAATGACTTTCATCAAAGATTGAGTATACCTTGCAGTAAGGTGCTAGGTAAATAGTACCATGTAACACAGTGTGCCATTTGTCTTTATCAGTTCTTTATAGGAGAAGACTCCTTTCAATGTCAAAATTGCTCAGAGAGTTAACGCTAGCCGTTGACATCAGCTGCAATCAGCTGGTCACATTTGAATTCCAGCAAGGTGACCACATCCTTCTATCCTAATGAGTTCAGAAATGTGAGTATCAATAATTTGAATGTTTCAAAGCAGGTGTTAATAATATCCAAAGTGTGGTATGGTGAGCTATATTAAATACATTTATTATTATGGGAATTACATACATCTTCTGCTGGTGAGACTGACAAAGTAGATCCACAAAGGGAAGCAGACACATTCCACAATGCTGAATAAAAAAAACACTAGAAGGCTTGAGTTGAGGACGTATTTGATGGCAAGGCTCCAAGATTTTCCAAGTATTAACATTTGCTTGGCTCAACATCCACAGATACCATTTGCAAGAAAAAGATTCACCATATTTTTTTTAGAGAGTTTCCAGTTTCCTCTGAATGGCCTGAAAGATGCTGTCAGAAAAAGGCAAGTCGTAATAACCATCACAGACTCTTCCAAACCAGAGCCCTTTCAAGTACCCAAAACTCCATCACGTGTTGTTCCAGCTACATGGCTATGATGCTATGGAATAATGGCCAGGAACACTTCAGAGAGCTGCAACTGAAGAGTCTTGGGATCTGGAAATTCCACAACAAATGTGACAGGCATTGTTGTTGAGGCCACCTCACTACCACCTCAAACGGGCCCAATGAGGAATCTTCTCCCTTTATGAAGTATTTTCATGGTCATAACTCTTCTTCACTAGAAGACCCAGTGCAGAGACGCCCACCCAACCCTCTCCTGCAACCAGCTCCTGCTTGAGAGATTTTTGCTCCAGACTTATTTTAACTCCTAAGGTAACTTTTACCCATGGGTTCAGCAGCATCTCAAGGCTACCCAAGTCTACTTGGATCCTGACTGGCATTTAGGGTCATCTCACGCAAAAAGATCCTGAACACTTTTCTGCCTTAGACTTTCATGGACTGTACTAAACATTACCATTGTTGTTTTTCCGAAAATGAAGGAGACATCCATTTTTTACAAAAATTAAAGATGCATCTAGTTATTAGTAATTTCATTTCAGATATATATAGCAGAAGTTCAACCACCTGTGAGTAGGTCCTAGCTTCGCAAAAAGTATTATTTATCCTGATGTTTAACCTCAACTGTCATATTTCAATTACACCGGGTGCTCCCCAGTTTTTACATCCAATTTACAGAATGGGCCTAGAAATTCGTAATTAGATGCGCAAACAGTATTTGTATCCGTTGTGTGTGCCTAATTACCCCGTTTGCACTGATATTCATAGTGAGCATAATATATGCTCATCTCCTATTAGACACAAGAATAACGAGCATTGGAAAAGGCAGATAGGTCTCTCCTTTGGGACCCATTGGCTTTGCTAAAACCTTTTAGCTGTGCTGTACACCACCCTTATGCTGTGCAGCATGCGTAAATAACAAAAAAGGCCTATTGCATCATTTTGTAAGCACGTGCACCACACATGCATGCGCATACAAAATGACAACCCTTTTTTCTTCTTTTTGTTTGCTGATCCGACTCAAATTGGCAAATTAAAAGAAAAGTAAAAATAAAAATAAAATGGGGGGAAAGCCTGTAAAGGGAAGTAACACTGATGGGGTTCGAAAGTAACACAGGGTAAAACAGGTGGATATGCAAAACGGTCGGGTGAGTACATAACATAGGGGGTTGGTGAGGGTTGAAGCACATTGATGAGAGAGAGCAGCACTTATAGGGAAAGAGAAACACACGAGGAAGACGGCTAGAAAACACATAAGCAAAAGAAAAAACTTAGAGCCTGAAAAAGCAAGCATTATAAGGACAGTGTAGCCAATCCACTGATTTACCAGGACATTTCGATTTTAGTGTGGTAATCGCCCAAATCTGCATGTTATTCCTCAACAAAAAAATCAGGCCAGGTGCAATTCAAAGCACACAATAAATTGTGAACCCTGAAGTGTTGCATTTTATCAGGTCTGGTAAATTATGGCTAACCATCCCGGGCACTGGTAATCAGCCTCGAGTGTTTTTTGTGACACATTGTAGCACTAAATGTAAACTTGCTACTTTTCTAGTATTATTTGTGGCATTTAGCAGCCTAGGATTAGACATACGTTACTAGACTGCAGTATGCCAACAAGGGTGTTGTACAGCCACATCTCTGTGACTGCAGTGCAGAAGATTTAGAATGGCATACGTTGATGCTCTCATACTTGCCCCTATGGTGCAGCTTAGAGCAGAGGTGGGAATGGGGATATTCGTATGATGCTTGTGCATTGTGGTCAGTGTGCGAGTTATTCCCTCCCAGCCCTCCCCCACCCACCGGTGACACAAAAAGGAGGAGGATGGGTGCGGGGAAAAGCTGTTTTAATCCCTTGTTCTTGCTCTAGCTCGGATTTAGTGCATTTTTAAACACACAAGCAGTTACTGAATGCCTGTGTGTGTTCACAATGAATCAAAAACCAGAACAGGATAAAAAAAGCCTCCTAACATAACTGTGCTATTAGAGGCATAGAGACTGTTTCCAAGGACGATAAGCGCCTGTTGCTAAGGCGGAAGTAGAGGTGGGCAAGCCAGACAATGTATAGGAAGAGCTGAGCCAGGACTGAGCTAGGCCATTGCTAGGCTCTAAAAGCCAAATTCCAAGCTGAGCCAGCAAAAATGTTCACACTGTAACTGGCGGGGGGGAGGGGTGGGTGGGTGAGGAAATGGGTCTGGAAGGGGTGCACAGGAGGAGAGTCAAGGGCAGACTAGCCCAAGTTTGATATAGGCTTGTTGTGACAGGTTGGCGCTCTCCATAAGTCGGTTGTGCAGGCAATCAAGGTGTGACATACGCTGACCTTGCCCCGCAACAACCTGCCTTTCACACCAGCTTGTCATGGTCTCATCACTTTTTCATGGTATTTCTTGCCTTCCCTGCGTTCTCTTCTCTCTCCCATTTCATAATACCACGCCAAATTCCCCTCCTTCTCCCACCCTTGTCCCTCACCAGGCTGTTATTTATATCCCTCTATGCCCAGTCTCTTCCTAAACTCTTTCCATCTTCCTCTGTCTTACATCTCTTCCTTTCCCCTGTCTTTTCCTGCCCAAGCTCTCTCTAACTGAATGGAAAAGTTTAAAAGACATACACATCATAAGCCTAATATATGGACATTAGGCGAATGGTGAATTGATTCTATCAGTGGACGACCAGAAGACGGACCCAACTAAAAAAATGTATGTTGACAGTCTTTGTATATTACGAGTTTTTATGAGGACAGTGTGTTCACGTATTGCAGACTTATAGAATGTATACCCTAAAATATCAGTGATTTAAAAATCTGATTCTATATTCTAGAAGCGGTTGATATAAATCCTAAAGGAGAATATGTGTGAACAAAAATGAAGCAAATATCCAATAATAATTGAGATATTATTGTTGACACATAATTTTGGTATATATCACTCACAAGTCAAAATCCATTTGTTTAGAAAAGTTCTCTCTAGGCTCCAGTCCCACCTGCTGCTGGTTAAGTCCAGGGCAGACGCTCAGAAGGGAAGCACCTGGAAGTGGCCACCGTATTGACTGAGCATGATCACTGAAAACATTCGATGGCGTGTGGTTGAACTGTTTGCACTTACAACTTGGCTCGTTTTTGGCTTGAGGGGCAGAGAAGGGCCTCAGGCTCGAGCCCTCAGTGACTTGCCCACCTCTAGGTGGTATTAGGATCAACACCAGGCACACAGCTGCGGGACATCAAGTCCTGATCATCTGTTTTGTACTCATTCAAAATATATGTTGATTTTAGTGTGAAGTAATGACCAAAAGTAGGTCCATTGTGTCAAATGGAGAATCTTTGTAGTATTATACTTAGTGTTGCATTAGAAGGGGGCCATTAATAAGGCACGCTAATACTGCATGTAGTATCATTGATACAAGGTGATATTGCCATGCTGTTACTGGGCTATTACGAGCTGTGACATCTAGAATCAGGAATAACATGATTTCAGCAGGTGGGTTTGGGACCAGAAAGACCAGGCCACATGTGATCTCATTTCAGTCAAAAACAGGAGATTTCAGACAAAAAACTGAGTTACTAGACTACTAGCAATGGAGTCCTTAGAATACGCTAGTTCTAGTCAAGGGAGCTGATTACAAGGAACCCTGGGATAAGGTGCGGTAATACTGCATAGGTTATTACGGATAATCTGCAGTATTCTTGTGGGGTAACGAGGAGTTCTTACGAAGAGTTCTTAATTCTGGAATTGGGAATAACATGATAGGAGCAGAGCTGCTGCATGAACTTCCCACAAGTGGCCAATTTTCTTGGAAAATGTCTGCGAAATGTTTGCAGTTGCATACATGCCTGGAAATATTGGGACAGTAAGTCCTGCTTTTGAAGTTTTTTTTGCGGACATCGGGATAAGCAGCCTACTTGGCATCACTCAGTGTTATCTTAAGGGTTTTTGGGGCTCAAGGCAAGATATTCGTTGCTTCCCCCATGCCCCCACACCCCCTCCCCTCATCCGCGTCTCCGTTCAGAACAACTTGGACTTTTGTCACTCATTTTATTTTGCTAATTCACGCCCACATAACGCCAACGACATTGACTTGTGCTTAAGCCTTCAGGAATGGGGTCGCATAAAAACAGCTGAAATATGTTTTACTTTTACCCAGGTTCCAAAAAATCCTTAGAATGACACTGCATAGAGAGAAAAAGAGTGAGAGTTAGAGGTAGGGAGAGAAAGGGAGCCTGGTTGAGATAAATACGTAGTTAAGGGTGAGATAGAGAAAAAGATCAAGGGATTACTTTGCCCATGCCTTTAAACGTCTCTGGCATTGACCCCTCTGTTTTGTTTGGTGTTTGTATTTTTTGTTATACCAGTATAGAGCGTCTGCTTACCAGGTCCAGGTGGGTGGGGAACTGCTTGACCTTGCTGGGGTTGACGTACTCGTTGTTGATGGCGCTCTGGCTGCCCAGCTCGCGCTCGGCGCCCGCGAGCGAGGCGTACTCGGTCCGCTGGGGGCTGCTGGACTTCTGGCTGACCTTGATGTAGAAGAAGTCTTCGCTCTTTCCCATCTTGGAGCTGGACTTGCCGTGGCTGGACTCCTGCGAGAAGCCGAAGCGCAGCAGGCCGTCCGAGTAGCGGTTGAGCTTCTTGAGGTGCGACGACTTCCTCAGCTTGTACTGGGAGCCGCGGCAGTTGCGGCTGTTGAAGTTGTGGCTCGAGATGAGGCTACTGACGCTCCCCATGGCTTCGCGGCGCTGCTGCTGGCATGTAGGTGGCGGCGGATGGCCCGGTCACGGAGCGCGAGGGGGGCGCTGAGGCGGCCTGTAGCAGATTGCGATGTTCTCATAGCAGACGCCAATCTGTCTTCAGGAGCTGCGGGCCTGAGGAAAAATCACAACAGCAGAAAGGCGTGAGTGAGAAAACCGCCACTAGCAGATGAGAGAACCAGAGATAAGACACACAAAGCAGGTGAGACCTAGATGCGTACCTTTCATTGGTGCAGCAGGTACAGTGGTACCGGGGTTCATAGGCCTGCGGGGCTCACTGAACCCTGATTATTGATGCATTTCACAGTTAAAACAAAAGTGGTGGGTGGGGGGTTATATTTACTTCCTTGTGCTACAGCCCTTGACACACTGGCTGCTAAGAGCAAGGTAGCTGTAATGATCTTATCTTTATAATGCATCACTGTTTAGGTTCTCATAGTAGTTTTATTCTTTCTTTTCCACCTCTTCCCTTCCACCTCTCTCTCCTTCTTCGCCTCTAGCTCTTTCCTGCTCTCCTTTTGAAAGAGGGAAGATGTGTAATGATCTCATCTTTATAATGCATCACCACATTCTTCCTCCTCAAGGATGACCTGCGTGTCATCAAGTTCTTTGTTCTAGAGTGTTGGTTCCCTTGAGTGTACACTCTATTCCTTTTGTCAGTTGCTGTCAGCCCAGTGTGGATAGGACGTATATTATAACCTACTTACTGCTATTTCCTGAATAAACTCCCTTCAATCAACCTGATACCAGTGTACCTACTTCATTACAGTAGCAATTCAGTCAGTGCCCAAACGTAAGACAACTTTTCACTCAACAGAATACAACATATATTTTCCTCCAGCCCCTCCTGTTTCACTTTCCTTTCCCTTCTTCTCTGCAGTGATTTGACTAGCAAAGAACTCTCACTTTCCTATATCCATTTGTGAGTTGCTGTTCTGGTGAGTTTTGTTTTCTTTTTATCCTGGGGCTTGCAGCTGTGGTTTTATAGTTAAGAGACACAGGACTACAATTCCCAGAATACAAAGAAAAGACCAGGACTGGATGAGCCACTCACGCATGTACTCTTATTGTATTGCAATATGTATATAGAGCTTACTAACCCTGTGTGGGGCGCTGAAGTGCTTGTCTACATCAGCAGCACACTACACAGTGTTGGGCGTGTCACTGGAAGTGCGTTGCCCTTTTTAGTTGATCTTATGTGCGACATGTTTCATGATGTGGGTGAATACCACTGAGGTGCAGTTATGTTATGAGATGCAGCATTTAACAGTGTGATGGATGTGGTAGAAGGCTCACACCTCATAACGTACAGCAAGCAGGCAGCTTTGAGTAGGTCTGCATGTCCCTTTATATTATTTCTTATGATAATAGTCCACTTAGCTGATTAATCCACTGGGTTGTCCATACTGGGATTTCTTTTTAAAGTTTAATGCCCAGATCTTTAGAGCTCTGCTAACATCATAAGGGTTGTGGAAGTGACATTCCAAGCCTCATTTTTCCATAGGCACAGATTTACAGAAAATTCAGGACTACAAATATGTTGTTTATTTTACATGGATAGATCTGTCAAACATAGCTTCACACAGCACTAAACGGATATTATCTTTTCCAGTTTTTAAGTTTTTATGAACTTCACTAAACATATATTTGGTGTTTACTGTACAGTCTGTCACTTATTATTTCTTGTACCGATTCTTTTAGGGGTTTGAATATGTTTTGTCATTTTGCAACAAAGTTTATTTTAAAAAATGCCACTTTTCTGGGCTTTCACGTCTTCGTTATCCAGTGCTTGATTATATTCACAACAGGCAATGATTTGCATGTAATAAACCTTCGGAAATGTACTTGAGGGATAGCTGAGAATGTTTAAATGCATGTCTGGTTAGCACAGCAAGGCAAGTGGCTTTGAATCTCATAAAAACAGAATTTGCCAAGCGCGAAATTCAATGACGCGCGCTCTTAGGACCCGGCCCCCCGGGCCCTGCCCCCGGTCTCGTGGTTGGACGGCCGGCTTGCCCAATGGGCGAGTGGCCGCCTTTCACTTCCTGGTCACCGGGTTACGAACATCCGGAATGGTAGAGGGCGGAGATCTTTGGCCTATTTAGGGTCAAATCCCCGTGGCCTCGGTCTCTGTTCCTGCTACCACTCCAGTCACCAGACCTTGCACCGGCGCTCTTAACTCCCCTTGCTACAAGTCCTGCTTTTGAACTCCCACCCACCCGTCCCTTTGCTTAGTGGTTTGAGGGGCGTGTTGCGGTAAAGAGACCTGCGGTCAGTGACAGTGACTAACACAATGGACGGGAGTCCGCCTTGCGTACTCCCTAGGCCAGCACTGAGGGGGAGACGGTAAGCTCTCCGCTGGGAAAAAGTGACCACCGGCTGGGGAGGCTAGGGCGACAGATTTCGAGCCTCCTGGGTTCCTGGGCAGCCTGGTGGTCGAGAGGTGGGCCCTGGTAATGGCGGACAAGGATCAGAGGTTGGGGCCCACCACTCTAAGGGGCAGGTGCGCGGCACCTGGCGTGGGGATGCTCAGATGCGAGATGCGAGCCAGAGGGCCCCTTGGTGCTGGGGGCATGATAATAATATCAATTATAAAAGTAAATATTAAAAGTGTGTTTTTTAAATATCAGTTATGCATGTTATTTGCTCGTCATGTTTATGAATTGTTTGTGATTAACCCCTTCGGTGCTCATGACGGAACGGCTCCGTCATGAGCGTCGGTTGGCCTGTGCTTATGACGGAACCGTTCCGTCATGGTTCCATAAGCCCAATGGAACGTTCAGCACAGCGCGAAAATTCGCACCGCGCTGAAGGGGTTAAACATGGCCGTTTTTATACCCACTTAAATCTCTTGGTGATTGCAATGTGGGCTTGCAGGTCAGATAGGGGGAGGCGGGGACACTGCTGGGGAGTCCGGGTCCTATGGTTTCTATCAGTCTGACAAATGAAAACAGGAGACACCATTTGAAAAATATGGCGCAGGGGGCTAAACTTCTTTCATGATGAATACTTGCATGCCTTCTCACTCAACCAATCAGCGCCCGCAAAAGTTTTTGGCATGCCGCCTTCTATATTGACATTTATTTATAAAGATTTATATAGCGCAAACTTGATCTCGAAGGATATCAGAGCGCTTTACATGACAGAAGGACTTCTGCATTGTGTCAACAGTTTAGCTAAGACAGTAACCTCATTCAACACATTTGTACAATACTCCTTCACTGTACAATAGTATCCCTGCAGTACAAAGAAACGCTCATTATCCAATGACTCTAGTCCACCCAACCCCCTTTCACAGCAAGACTCCATCTAAGCGCTTACTACCTGAAGCCCTTCATATGTCCATTATTGTAAACCCTGGTCTATACCCTTCTTACATTGAAGATGTTATGGTGACTTGGACTGATGAAGAAGAGGGCCTCTTGCAGGTCAACTTTAGTGGAATTGTCTAAGTCACCAAGGTCAATGTACACATTCTCAGAAACTTGACACAGGCATCACAATAAAGGAGATTGCCTACTAAATCGAAATATAACCCAGATAACAGACCAATCTTTTAATTTGAAAACGATGCTGTACACAAAATGTAAGACAAAATCTACAGCTATACACTGCAATGCAATTGAATATGGTCCTATGTAATTGACTAATTTAATGTTTGAAGATCTTAAAGTTTGAATTTATAAAACAGGATAAATAACCACTTCATTGGACAACCTTTCCTTGGATTTTAAGTTATACCATGATTGTAAGGTTGTTGACCATGGGGATCATGCATGCCCTACACATATGTGCAAGCCTCATATGGAACTGATTTTGTCAATATAATGTGGCATATCAATGGCGAAAGTTGCATTTATAAAGCTGAACCAACAATGACTAAAAAGAGAAGACCTCAGGCGAGGGGTGAGGAGGGAAGTGGACAGGGTAGAATTCCCTAAAAACATATTTATTTTATTTATATTAGTAAGCCACTTATAGCTGGAGTTATTAATACACTTGCCAGTTGCGCAGGAAGAGCAAAACAGTGGGTGATCTATGAGACATTAGACATCTTAACTGATTATAGGCTCAGATCTTACAGTGTAGGATCTTGTAAGCTTTGACCATGAACATCAGATCTATCCCCTCAAGTTATACATGTCTTAAAGTCTCGGGGAATAGACAACAGAGCTATCCCCCGAGCTTATTCACATCATAAAGGTGAGGGAGGGGGTGACGCTCTCTCTCGTGTTACACAACTCTTATAGGCTAAAAGCATAAATAGCAGAGTCACCGCCTAGGCTATGCTCATTTTACAGCTAAAGCATGTAGACAGCAGAGCTAGCCCTCCTTTTAATATCTATAGGCACAGAATACTTACTTGCAACAGGTATAGCCAAAGACAGGAGTTAAACTCCCACAGTATACACAGATACCACTTCCTAAGACTGTAAACATACGCGTCATTTCTCAGGCGCTACAGACCACACAGGCCCAGGACTCAGACCATACAGTCATTGCACAGGTCATACAGGCTAAAGCTATAGGCCGAAGAGGTACAATTCACGTAGCACGGTCCAGCGGCGTAACGAAAACTATGACCCCCCTCCCCCCTTTGCAAACGAAGAGGAGCCCTTAGGCCTGATGCCCGCCGCCACCGGTACTCAGTGCCAGAGCCCCCCTGGAGTTCCACCCCCACTCCCCCCGGCGGGATCTGCGAGGGTTATTGTTACGCCCCTGGCACGGTCCTCACTAATTCTATTTAAGTCGTTTTCCTTGGAAACATATGTTCTCGAAGACGTGCAGCGTCAATCTTGATTTTCTTCATTATTTCAATTCGCTCACTGAGTTTTCACATTCGTGCTTCAAAGGCTGATAATAACTGCGTCAGAGCAAAATATATATATAACAAATATATTCTTTCGACGTGTGGTCTGTTCATCAAGAGGACTGTCTGGAACTAACCGCCTGTTAGACCTTGGTCTTGGCGCGCGCAAGGAGATACGTCAGAGTGGAATCTACAGGTTCATTCAGTGCACACATAGCTCTGCCGGTGCACCTCAATCCCGACTGTAGCGCATTCATATACTCCAAAATCGCAGCTCTGCTAGCGCAGCTCTATCAAGTTCCGTGGAGCATATTGATCTATCATTAGTGAAGTGTGCACACAGCTCTGCAACTGCACCTCAACCATTATCCGGTGTGCCGACCGCTCTTTCACCGCTAGTCCGCCGAAACAGCTGCGTCAGTCCACATCATCCTGCCTCTGAGGCACACCCCATTCTTTTATTGCTAGATCGCCCGAACTACTAAGTCAGTTCACCCCTTCCCTCGTCTGGGGCGCACCCCGTTCTTTCATTGCTGAGCACGCATACGCCCCCCCCCAGTGCATCTCGATATTGGTCTGCAGGGCACCTGCTCATCCATCACTGGGACATGGATGAACAGCCCTGCTAATGTATCTCAAGCAAGGTCCACGACACACCCTGCTCTTTCTTTGCTAGAATGTGCAAATGACGCTGACAGTGCATCTCAGTGTTGCACGCCAGGGGTCCGACGTGCAATAACTCTCACAGGTGGCTTCACTCGGAGCTCTGTGACCCTGCACCTCAAACCTGTCTCTTACCATCTCCTTATAACAGCACCAAGACGCACGCACAGCTATGCCAATGCACACCAATAGGGCAGTGGCGCAGCAAGGGTGCATAGCATGGGCCGTAATGGGACACATAAACAAATACATCCTCCTCCTTCCCTCGCTTGCAGCCGAAAGTTAAAGAAGGCCATAACTGGGGGCAGTGGAGCTCTCACAAACCCGAGCCGTAGCGCTACGACCTCCAGATACAAGAGCTGTAAGTGTGCAATGCAGCCTCGTTTGCAGGTTTAGCCAGTGGACCTTAACCCTATTATGCTATTCGATAGCTAGGACACACTCAAAGCTGAAGCTCCGAAAGTGCACCTCAGACCTGACCTGCAGAAACAAACAAGACGCACTTTTACCATGTCTCCTCAGTAATGTACTGAGACGCCCCTGCTATTTAAGAAACGACACCTACACAACTCTGCAATCATGTTCAGCCCTGCCCTGCTCTTCTATTATAAGGGCCCGCGCAGCCCTCTGCCAATACACCTCAAACCTCTAAAACTGTCTATTTCACTACTGAGACCCACACAGCTCTTAGTGGTACCTCAGTCGGACGCTCCGTCCCTCCACGCTCCGGTCCTAACACATCGCTGCCTCTCTGCTGTTCTGACTGCCCCCACCCTCCTCACCCCTCCGCACCCCCTCCCTTCACTAAGTGCTTCTCCCGCACAATGGCGCCTTCCGCTGATTGCATTAATTACCCGCCTCATTGTTGGCTGTCGCCGGATCCGCGGCTGGTGCGGCTCGTTCCCCGGAGCTGACAAAGGCGCCTGCTCCCCGCCGCCCTCGCGCGCGTGCAGGACACATCCTCCCTCAGAGCGGCGGCGGAACGGAGTGTGCCGGCTTTCAAAGGCTGACACCTCGTCTCCTCCTCTGGGCTCGGGGATGCATGCAGCCCCCTCCACACATCTAACTCTTTTATCCCTCCTCCCCCTCATCCCTTGCTGGCAGTTTCTTCTTCTGGTGGGCGAGATGTACCATTTCAGTGCATATATTACATACACACACTCGTCCATACGAGGTTAGAGGCTAGAAGGCAGCGCAGTGTGAGATATTTTTGCTTCTGTCGACTGTGGCAGGCACCCGGGGTCGGACTGCGACAGGAAATAGGTCTGGGGACCAAAATATAAATGGCCTCCCTTAGTAAATAAGATAGTCAACAAAAAGTGGTCCATGTTTGTAAACTGGAGTAGTTTTGAACTCGTAAAGACAAGTTGTAAGTGCATAGCAAGGTATGGAAGAGTGTATGGATTTGAACTTAGGCAAGGCAACGCTTATGTTTATATCCTGGAAATCAAAAGTGCAAACCGCTCAGCAGCCCATAAAACAGCCCACAAACAGCAAAAAAGAATAAACCCGATCTACACACTGACCCAACAGACTAGCGCATCAGACACCGACTGATTGGGATTTAAGCCAACCGACCCTGCAGGCACCATGCTGTCAGTGTGTATCTTTCTTCCGGCAGCTGGCACAATGTCTGGCGGCCAGTATAGAAATTCTCTGAGTATGTGTTTCGTGCGGTATAGTAAGAAAGTATGATTAACCGGTGTAGATTCAGGGGCTTGTTTGTGGTGTTACACCCCCCCTAATAAATGCATTTTCTGATAAATAGTTGGATATAGGTGCTTTCAGTCAAGTACTTCGAAATGTCAGTCGGAATTCACCAGAGGTGTTTACATACACAGGGACAAACACACACACACACACACACTCTCCCTCTCTGTTTTGAACGTTCTTAAAATATTGGCTATTTTACAAAATATTGTGTTTTCTCTCTTTATACTTCTACTAATCCGCATTCCTCTCCCTTTCCACTGCCCCTTAGGCCCCTCTCATGCACCCTGCTTGTCGTATAATGTTTTGATAGCAAAACCAAAAAGGGCGCCCAAATGAGTCAGCACAGGACCTCAGGGAACATATTTCTCAAACAACAATGGTCCAGTGCAAAATTGAATACAGGGGAAAATAAATATAGACACAGTGGACCTATATTAAGTAAGGTGATTTGTCCAGCCGGACAGGGATCACAAATCTTTACTGTATAATTAAATAATCAAAACAATACCTTACATTCATTAGAGTGAGACACAAGCCTGTGCCCTCACGCTTACAAATTGGCAAAGTGACAGGATAGTAGAGAGACAGAGGGAAGAGTTTTTAGGCAAAGAGTGAACGATTTCTGAAAAATTAAGAGATGACAGAAATTCAATTACACCATTATACGCATATCACATTTGGTATACATTTAGATATATGGTGTTACAACACGTCAACAGCGTTTCAATCCCTTTTACAAAATTCATGGGATCATCATCAGGACAAAGATTGTGCCTAAAGGGTATTGGAGACAATCGCCTGGTAAAAAGGAAATAGTTGTCACGTGGAGCTGGGTGAGGGCAATAAGTCACGGCATCAACCACAGTGGGTCGCCGTATTGTGGGTGCCAGGGTTCGATTGATGGACGGCTGAAAGTCGCCGAGTCATTAAGGATCAGGACGCGCTCCGTTTACAGAGAGGCCGAAAGGGAATGAGCCCGCAAGGGGGGCTAATTGTCGGGCACCAACACTTCAGGGCAGCCAAGAGCTTACCAGTGGGGACCACAGTAATCCGTGTATGAGCCCTCAGTGGGGAATGGATCAAGCGCCAGCAATGAGACGCGATCCCTCGAGCCCGTTTAAAGCGAGGCCGAAAAGGGGATGAGCCCGCAAGGGGGGGTTAATGTCGGGCACCAATACTTCAGGGAAGCCAAGAGCTTACCCGTGGGGACCACAGTAATCCGTGTATGAGCCCGCAGTGGGGAATGGATCAAGCGCCTGCAATGAGACGCGATCCCTCGAGCAGAAACAGGAGGCTTCGTGTGTGCACTCTGGCAATGGCCAGTGGTCCCCACGGGTAAGCTCTTGGCTGCCCTGAAGTATTGGTGCCCGACATTAACCCCCCCCCCCCTTGCGGGCTCATTTCCTTTTCGGCCTCGCTTTAAACGGGCTCGAGGGATCGCGTCTCATTGCTGGCGCTTGATCCATTCCCCACTGCGGGCTCATACACGGATTACTGGGGTCCCCACGGGTAAGCTCTTGGCTGCCCTGAAGTGTTGGTGCCTGACAATTAACCCCTCTTGCGGGCTCATTCCCTTTCGGCCTCGCTGTAAACGGAGCGCGTCCTGATCATTAGTGACTCGGCGACTTTCAGCCGTCTATCAATCGAACCCTGGCACCCACAATACGGCGACCCACTGTGGTTGATGCCGTGACTTATTGCCCTCACCCAGCTCCACGTGACGACTATTTCCTTTTTACCAGGCAATTGTGTCCAATACCCTTTAGGCATAATCTTTGTCCTGATGATGATCCCATGAATTTTGTAAAAGGGATCGAAACGCCGTCGACTTGTTGTAACACCATATATCTAAATGTATACCAAATGTGATATGCGTATAAAGGTGTAATTGAATTTCTGTCATCTCTTCATTTTTCAGAAATCGTTCACTCTTTGCCTAAAAACTCTTCCCTCTGTCTCTCTACTATCCTGTCACTTTGCCAATTTGTAAGCGTGAGGGCACAGGCTTGTGTCTCACTCTAATGAATGTAAGGTATTGTTTTAATTATTTAATTATACAGTAAAGATTTGCGATCCCTGTCCGGCTGGACAAATCACCTTACTTAATATAGGTCCACTGTGTCTATATTTATTTTCCCCTGTATTCAATTTTGCACGGGACCATTGTTGTTTGAGAAGTATAATGTTTTGAAACATTATATTATTACTTTCAACTTTTCATACACACCATATTCAACAATACTCTATCGACCTACCAATCATGCGAAGAGATCTGTTGATTGCAAATATATCTATCCTTTTATTAAAAATACTATTTTTGTTCTCCAATAAAATCCCATAAAACAATATCCACAATTCATTACATAAAATTATCAGAAAGAAAAGGGGTTATCAACCCCTGTTACATATAGACAAATCACTAATATTTTATTACTGTATTCCTTTAATATTGTCCATTATAACAGTTTCACTGCATTGTTTAGGTAGAACATCATTATTTTATACATATGAGATATTCTCCTACACAATCAATGCATCTGAATCCCTCTTAAAAATGTACATGAACATGATTTTCAATTATCAATGAAACAAAAACAATTCATAAAAATATCAAGTTGTTGACGCAGCGTTTCAGTGGATCACAGTTGGTCACAGTTGGTCTACTCCACCTTCTTCAGGACAAAACTTTAAAAACAATGATGTTCTCTTTGATATCTTTTCCAAATTGTAAGGCGTCAGTCAGGGAAATTAATAGTAGATCGCCCTCGCGGTGGTGGTAATACTTCCTCTCATTAAGATTCGTAAATATCTTCATGACAACGTTCCAATCCTCTTAGGTATGGCATACAACCCTTCTTTACATCGTCTATAGATCGTGGCTGTGCTTCATCCGAGGTCAGTGGCCGTTTTAGCTAGACCCATGTTTTGATTTTGAATATTCTCTGGGGCGTCAATATGTACCTTCTACCCTATTTGTTCAGAATGTAGTAAGCTTGTCTTCCCGATCAAGTGTTCCATTCAAGAACATCATTGTTACAAAGCTAGAGGCCCACACTCCTGGTTAACATTTAAAAGGGTGTGGTCTAGTCTTCAATGGGATTAATAATTTAATTTTTTGTTTTCTTGTTCTTCTTGCACTAAACCTTTTTTGTTTTGAGTTGCTTTGATCAGCTTCCCCAAAATATGGTATTGGTATTTTTGATGTCTCTTCCCTTTTCTTGATAATTGTACTATGCCCCAAGTGACGTTTCCTCATTTTTTTGTGATACTTATACTCTTTGTGTTGTTATTTGCTATTGGCATTTCTTCTTTTCTCTTTTGTGCAATGTATTATTTTTGTGGCTGGGAAAAAGAATAAAAATAATTTAAAAATAATGAATTCTTTTACAATCGTTTGGTACGAGGAGCTACTGTCTTTTTTTCCAGTCACAGGCAGGGTCGAACAGAAAACAGGTCCCAGCATCAAAATAAAAGTGGCCAACATTAGTGCAACAGATAGGTACAGAAGAAGCATTGGCAAAGCCAAAGCCAGTGAAATTTTTTAAATTGCGAAATCCCTCCTTAAACCTCCTGAGACCCCTTTGCCTTCAGAGGATACCTTAGGACGGTGTAACAATTTGGCTCACTTTTTTTTATGAGAAAATTGAAGACATCTATTCTACCTTTCCCCCCTATCAGCTTTTTGTAAATACACCGCTGGCAGATGATCAGTCCCTATTTCTAGACCCTCTTATTGAGACAATCCCTCTCATGGACACAAAATCTTTAAAAATCTACTTTGAGGGGGAGGAGCCAAGCTCGCAACCGTGATGGCCGCAATGTAGCGTGGCTCCGTGAGCCTTCCTGCCCAACACATATATCCTGACATGCATCCTGCTCCGAGACGACATACTCGGAAAGACGAAGGAAAGCTTGTACTCACCATCTGTCCCGGGGGCTCCTGCGAGCGGCGGTTCCGAAGTTACACCCCTGCTTGATCTGAGGCCCTCGCGGCGCAGAGACCGGGGACTTGCCTGTGGAGGTCAGCCGGCGAGATGGTGTCGACGGCGGCCCCTGGTGGAGAGGAGAGGTCGGCCGGGAGAGGCCGTGGTGCGGTTATGCCGATGGCAACGGATCGGGCCCGGTCCAGCGGCCGGAGGGCCCCGTGGTGAGGTGCGGCACACCGTGGAAGGGGGAAGACCGTGTAGTAGGCTCCCCCCTTTGTTGCCTTGTCCGGCCATCTTGAAGCTTTGCGCCCGGAGTCGGCGTGCAGCGCCCGCGGGGCGGTGGCGCTGGCGGTCCCCCTTTTTGTGGCTCTCCTTTCTGCACCCAGATTGCCACTCCGGGGGCTCGAGGGGGCTCCCACGATGGCCTTGCTTGAGAGCCCGCTCCAGAAGTTGAGGCGCACGAGGACGCGACTGGATCTGCAAGATGGCGCCCTGCGCCCTGAGACACGGACTGAACCAGGGTGGCGAATTTGTACCGCTGAAGTGTACGGGGGTCTGGTCGTGTGAGCGGGAGCCCACACTTGGTGATGTTCTTGACGCCTTAAAGACTTTACATGCGACCCTGCCCCCCGACGCCCGTGTGCTGGAGAGAAGGACCGCCGCCACTGCTGTCCGGCCGTCCCTCATGGACGCGGCTCGACTCCGAGTGTGTGCTGTTTTGTCCCCATCTGTTGCCGTGAGGAGTGCTGTCACTGTGCATCGGCAAGAGTATACACCAGCGGCCCCGGATCCCGGGGTCGCCCTGACTGTGGCGGGTGCGGGCGCCACGTCGGGGCCCGTTCTTGCTTGACTAATCGGCGAACAACGTAGATTGCCGATTCGAACTGCCTCGGCGAGACCTCAGTGTTATCCTGCGGGGACGACTCCACTTTCCTGGGAGGTGAGACTGTAAACACACTGTTTGTTGTTCCCGTTGTCGTCGCTGAAACGTCTAGACTGCCGCAAAAAGTTCTTGCTTGGCCGCTGGTTGCTGGAGTCCTCTGGTTTGCTCCCATGGTCTGTCCTGCTTCGACCATACGGCCTCTCCACTTTGCTTTGTTTGCTGCCCACTACTCTACCATGCGCGGTAGCGATGGCTAGGAAAGGACAGGGGTGAGCCGGTTCTGGACCCGGAGGACTAATGGTTAGTGGATGGAGATGAGGAGTGCCCTCAACCATGATACCATGGACGATTCCTTCGAAGATTTATGATAACCCGAGACTATGTCGATTTCGTTTTGGTGCTGCATTAATGTGTGTGATGGCGGAGGGTAGGGGCCGAATTGTTCGATCGTTGGCTTTCCTCTCCCCTGGTTCTTTCTCCTTTTTGTCTCTTTTATTTCCTTTTCTCTCTCTCTAACTTTTCCTATATTTCGGGTCTCTTATTTAGGGCGACAGGCACGCTGCTGGGGGGGTAGGCCGTAGCCTTCTGCAGGGGTGCAGGGTGGCGTGGGTGGGTTGGGGTCTTTTTCTGACCGTTCCTTTGTTTCTACGGCTCTTTTGTGTCCTTTTCTTAGGACGCCGTGGCTGTGCGTGTTTCCCACGGTGCGATTGCTTGTGGGGAGGGGGTGAGGTATTCTTACTTTATATGGTATTGATTGTACAGTTATCCTGACTTGAATGCCCTACCCCCAATACCGTGGTCCCCAGTTACTTTGCTCGCCCCTATCGCTGTGGGGCGCGTACAGCAGCACGGCGTTCCTTCTTCTCTCCCCTTTTTTTTACGTTTCCCCTTTTTCTTATCTTCTGGGTCAGTATAGAGAATGACTGTAACTCCTTTTGCCGTTCTGGTTACTCAGTCATGTATAAGAACAATAATTTGGTGGTCTATGTGCACGTGGTGGGCTATGATGGTATTGATTGAAAATATGGGCATCTATATCCTGATTGCTGTAGACTATTACTGATAACCGTTTTTACTGATGCCTTAATGTTTTGCTGCTTGATTTGTGGCCCGCTATGAGCACTCGAAAGATTAAACTGCAACTGATCCTGCTATAATTTCTATTATAAAATTAACCTTCTTTGATCCTACTTTTGACAGTTACACTCAGCTCCTTTACGATTGAACTACTTGTTTGCAATATACTGGGTGACTGCCGTGAAACCTCTTTAATGATCTACGTGCTTTTCAGTTTGTTTCGTGGCCGACCTAATTGGTTGTAGGCCCGTATTTGTATGCTACTATTTGCACAATAAAGGTTTTCAAAAATTAAAAAAAAAAAAATCTACTTTGACCGTCTGAAATCCGGCTCCCCAAGTGATATTATACCCCCAATCATTCTCAATGGTAGGGTGTTAAGATATCGATTACAAAAATATAGCTGACATAAATATAGTTGTAAAAATATCGTTAACAAAAATATCGACACCCTATACTTAAACAGGTAGTACATAAATATCTACTCAAAAATATAGTTGTAATTAATATAGATGTAAAAAATATCGACTTTTTAAATTAATTAAAATTACATTAAATAATAAATAAATATAAGTACTATTAACAAAATGCATTACATTACTTTTATTTTTTAACTATTTAAAACAAATTAACTACACTTTTTCATTATAAACTTAATAAATGTGTACATATACATATATTTAACACATTACTTTATATAACAACAATAATACATACATATAATTAAAATATACAATATATTATTAGTTAAAACATTTGATAACGTATGTGTAAAAATTACTATTCCCACTCCAGAGGGTGCAACAGTAGGGAAAGCGTTGGATAGCATAGGGGTAAACATTACTATTCCCACTCCAGAGAGTGCAACAGTAGGGAAAGCGTTGGATAGCGTAGAGGTAAAAATTACTATTCCCACTCCAAGGGGTGCAACAGTATGGAAAGCGTTGGATAGCGTAGGAGTAAAAATTACTATTCCAACTCCAGAGGGTGCACCAGTAGGGAAAGCGTTGGATAGCGTAGGGGTAAAAATTACTATTCCCACTCCAGAGGGTGCAACAGTAGGGAAAGCGTTGGATAGTGTAGGGGTAAAAATTACTATTCCCACTCCAGAGGGTGCAACAGTAGGGAAAGCGTTGGATAGCGTAGGGGTAAAAATTACTATTCCCACTCCAGGGGGTGCAACAGTAGGGAAAGCGTTGGATAGAGTAGGGGTAAAAATTACTATTCCCACTCCAGAGGGTGCAACAGTAGGGAAAGCGTTGGATAGCGTAGGGCTAAAAATTACTATTCCCACTCCAGGGGGTGCAACAGTAGGGAAAGCGTTGGATAGATAGGAGTAAAAATTACTATTCCCACTCCAGAGGGTGCAACAGTAGGGAAAGCGTTGGATAGCGTAGGGGTAAAAATTACTAAATGTATTTAGTCATTTATAAAATAACAAATATATATTTTTATTTATTTAATCATTAATTAAATAATTAATCAATTAAAATGTAATTAATTCACTACATTTTCACAAAAAAATTCCAGTACACACACCTAAAATTAATTAAAAAATTAACGTAATTAATTACATAATTATTAATCAATTAACTAATTGAAATTAATTAACTATTATTTATTATACGATTTATATTCATTTAAAACATTAATTAATCTATTATTTTATTATATTTAAATTACTTCCCACCCTACTCCCCTATAAACCCACAACCCGCTATGGAACTATTAATACTAAAATCAACATAAAATACATTATTAACTAATAAAATACTACAAAAAATACTACTTTGACTACAAATACTCATTAAAAACACTACATTACTTATAATTATTTAAAAAACGATATTTTTGTAAACTATGTTTTTGTAAACGATATTTATTACAACTATATTAATGTTATCGATATTACTTACCTGTCTGTCGATATTCTGGTCAGACTATATTTTTGTCATCGATATTTCTTCCTGTAGATATTTTTGCAGCGATATTTAGGTAAGTCGATATTTTTGCAATGATATTCCCGTTCTGTACCATTCTCAATCTGGTTTTTGACTCTCTCGCTCCAGTTATTCTCGATCGCATTAATTTCTCATTCTCCTCTGGGATCGTTCCTTCCTCATGGAAACGGGCCATGGTTAGAGCTCTTTTGGAGAAACCTTCTTTCGACCCTGAAGTCTTTGCTAACTATTGGCCGATTTCGCTACTGCCAGAGATTGCCAAAATAAGTGAAAAGTACGTCAACTCCATTCTCTCCGCATTTTTGGAAGAGAATGAATGCCTCCAACTCTCCCTGCTCGACCTCAGCGTGGCCTTCGACACAGTCACTCATCAATTATTGATCACAAGACTCAGAGGAAGTGGGGTCACAGGAATTTTACTCAAATGGCTTGAGTCCTTCCTGGTAGTTAGGTTATTTCAGGTCTTTGAGGACAATTTCATCTCTGAAAGGATGCCTTTGTGATGTGGGGTGCCTCAGGGCTCTTCCCTGAGCCCCATCCTTTCTAATGTTTATTTGCACACTTTGGCCGAGGCGGTCAAGCCCTTTGGGGTTAGGATCATCACGTACGCTGATGATACTCAGCTGATTGTGTCCCTCAATCTTTTGGACAATACTAAGATCAACTTGGCAAACTGCTCGGAAAGGATCTCAGCGTGGATGGATGGCTCCTTCCTAAAGCTGAATGCAGCCAAAACGAGCTGATGTTTTTGGGCAAGACCACTAACTTTGATACCAGCATACTTTTGCCTAGATGTCTAGGTGTTATGCCACCCTCCAAAGATCAAATAAAAAGTCTTGGTGTGTGGCTGGACAACAACCTGAATTTTAAGGAATAGGTGCGTAGGGTGGTAGACACCTGCTATGGTATCCTGAAAATGATTAGGAAAATTCTACCCTTTCTGCCCTTTAATGCTAGGAAACTTCTGGTGCAAGCCCTGATCTTTCGCGGCTTGATTAGGCCAATGTGCTCTACCTAGGTTCTCTTTGCTCTACCAATAAAATACTGCAAACCGTTCAAAATTGCGCAGCACGACTTCTTATGCAGGTTCATAATCGGGAATCTGCCAAGCCACATATCCTCTCTCTGCACTGGCTGGTGGTGGTCGAAAGAATCCAGTGTAAGGCTTTGTGCGTCACCCATAAATCGCTCTTGGCTAGGGCCCCACCGATTCTTCGATCTATCATCTTCCCATACCTCCCAAAAAGATCACTGCATTCTGAGAAGAAACACAGAGCAACCATTCCCAGAGTAAACTGAGTCCGGAGTGGTGGTCGTGTATTTTCCTTCACCGCAGCGAAATGCTGGAATCAGCTACTAGATCATATTCGGCTTGAGGCCAACTATCTCTCATTCTGCAAACTTTTGAAGACTCTGCTGTTCCCTTGAATCTCCTGATCCACCTCGGTTGAGGGCTTTGTCTCTAGCGCTGGGAGGCCGTTGGTAGCCATGCGCTTTATAAGTGTATATTCATTCATTCATTCATTCATTCATTCATTCATTCATTCATTCATTCAATCAGTCTCACCTAGGTGAGAGCTATTGGCTTAGGCAATGTGTTTTAGCCATGTTTGTACACTAGTGTGGCTACTATTCAGCATAGATAAAATGAGTGGGGTAGATTGGGGTGGGTAGATTGCAGCAGATTGTGATGGGGTGGGGTAAGTAAGGGAAAATTGTGGTGCGGTAGTTTAGTGCAGAATGGGTTGGAAAGATTGGAGTGGGCAGATTGGGGTGGGGTAAATTGGGGCTGATTGGGGTACATAGGGGCGGGGTACGTTGAGGTAGGCAGATTGGAGTAGAGTAGATTGGGGTAGGTTGGGTGGGGTGGATTGAAGTGTGGTAGATTGGAGTGGGCCAGGTTGAGGCAGATTGGAGTGGGGAAGATTGGACTAGAGTGGGATAGATTAGGGTAGATAGGAGTAGATTGGAGTGGAGTAGATTGGGGTAGATTGGAATGGGGCAGCTTGCGGTAAATTAAAGTAGGGTAGATTGGAGTGGCGTAGATTGGAGTGGGATAGATTGGGGTAGTTGGGTGGGGTAGATTGAGGTGGGATAGATTGAGAAAGACTGGAGTGGAGTAGATTGAAGTGGGATACATTGGTGTGGAGTAGATGGGATAGATTAAAGTGGGGTAGATTGTAGTAGGATAGATTGGAATGGGGTACACTGGTGTGGGATACATTTGAGTGGGGTAGATTGAGCTAGGTTGGCTGTGGTAGATTGGGCTGAGGTAGACTTGGGTAGATTGGGTGAGATAGATCGAGGTAGATTGGGGTGGGTTGATTGGTAGATTAGAGTGGGCTAGATTGGGGTGAGGTAAATTGGGGCAGATTGGAGTGTGGTAGATTGAAGTACGTCAGTTTAGGGTATCGTAGATTAGAGTGTGATAATGTAGGTAGTTGTAGGTGGGTAGATTCATGGTGTGGGCAGATTGCAGTAGATTGGAGTGGGGTAGATAAGGGCAAATTAGGGTATAAAGGGTGGGGATAGGATGGGTGGGGTAGATTGGAGTGGGGTCGGTTGAGGTAGATTGGAGTGGGGAAGATTGGGGTACATTGGGATGGGGTAGATTAGAGTGCGGTAGATTGAAGTGGGGTAGAGAAGGGTAGAACCGGATTGGGGTAGAGAGGGGTAGATTTGAGTGAGGTGATTGTGGTGGATTTGAGTGGTGGTAGATTGGAGTGGGTTAGATTGGGTGGGCTAGATTGGGTGGGGTAGATTGGAGTGGGGTATATTGGAGATGGATAGATTGGAGTGCAGCAGATTGGAGTGGGCTGGAGTGGGGGTAGATTGAGGTGGAGTAGATTGAAGTGGGATAGATTGGAGTGGGTTAGATTGGGTGGGGTAGATTGGAGTGGGGTAGATTGGAGCGGGGTCGTGTGGGGGTAGGTGGGGTAGATTTAGGTGGAGTAGATTGGAGTGGGATAGATTTGAGGGGGTATATTGGGGTAGAATGAAGCGGGTAGATTGGAGTAAATTGGGGTGGTGTAGATTAGTGTAAATTAAAGTGGGGTCGATTGCAGTGGGGTAGGTTGGAGTAGATTGTGGTGTGGAACTGCTATAAGGGCAAATATAGCAGCTATCTTGGGATGTTTACATAACTCTGACGCTCCAGACTTCATTGAGTTTTCTGGGTTGGTTACTGAGGATACAAAGTAGCCAACATGTTAGTTTCTTTTGCAGGTCTTAGCAATTATGTCTCAACGTGCCTGGAATGGTATATATATATATATATATATATATATATATATATATATATATATATATATATATATATATATATATATATATATATATATATATATATATATATATATATATATATATATATCGCTGCTACCACATTTCTTTCACGTTTGGCAATTGACAAAGGCTAAGCGCCGAAACGCGTCTTGTCCGTGCTGGTTCGCCAAATAAAGAACTGTTGGCTTTGATAACCCCCCTGAGAGTGCTGTTTCTGGTTCCCATAAGAATGTGAAAGAAATGTGGTAGCAGCGATTTGTTCGGTGGGCACACCCCCGCCTCGAAGAGCACCCGCTCGAGTGTGCAGCAGGCTGGTGGTTTTTGGAGCAATAATTAAAAAAAAAATATATATATATATATATATATTTATATTCACAGAAATGCCTTCTGTTTTCCTTTTGGCTTTGCTGTGTAGCTAGCACTGTAAATTAATCAGTACTCCCTTTTTTGCAAAGCAGCTGTGTGCATTGTAAGATTTGTAGTTTTAAATTATCCTTTTTTTCACACAGGGCTAACCTTACAAAGGTCTTTTTAATGAAAAAGGGACTGTGACATTACACAAAGTTGCTTGGCTGCTCTGAGTCCCTGAACTCCTCCAGGTGTATGCTTCTCATCATTTGCAAAATATGGTTGCAAATATAATGCATTTTAGTAGTGGGCAAATTATGTAATTGTCACAAGCTCTAGTTGATATTTTCAGTGAAGCAATAACCACCGACTTAAGGGAAGTGTATGATTGTTATATTTCTAATGGACAGTGGAGCACTGTAAATTTGGCTCCACCCTCACACATCACAAATACGCAATATATACATGCACTTAGCAAATGTGCTCTGTGTCCTAACATTATTAATGTAAAGTGTTGCACTCAAACTCAGTGCATTCACTGTAGAGCTAGAGGTTCATATACACTGTGTGCTTTAATCCTATTAAATGACATGTACTCTTTAGGTAATTTATAAAACCATCTTCAAATTTCTAAAAAGTGATTATTATTGAAATGAGAAAGATTTATGTAACATTGTGTACTAATGTTTCATATTTGCATTCATAATGTAGTTCTTAGTCACATTTACCAACATGTATTCAAGTATTGTACAATTACGCAAAGTAACATGAACCTAATGTACTGACATTTAATTTTTTTTTATTTTTTATTTAATGCGATTTTATATAGCGCGAACTTTACCCGAAGGTGTCCGAGCGCTTTACATAAGAACCAGTTGCGAAACATAAGGACTTAGAATTACATGCGTTACATAAAAGATACAAGCAGAAAAAAAATGCAAATGTACAAGATGTAAAGTCACACAAGGAAGAGATACAAACAGAAAGAAAAATTGTAAATGTACAAGTAGTAATTTCTAAATACCTAAGGAGGTGATACAAATGGATATACTCCAAGAGTCACATAAGAATGGTAGAGAGTACAAAGGTCTACTGTATATACTAGTGATTAGAGTTATCTCTATATAAATAGGGAAGGGATACGAATGGATACAATCTAAGATTCACATAGGAATGGTAAAGAGTACAAAGGTCTACTGCACATACTAGTGATTAGAGTTATCTCTATATACATAAGGAAGGGATACAAATGGATACAATCTAAGATTCACATAGGAATGGTAAAGAGTACAAAGGTCTACTGCACATACTAGTGATTAGAGTTATCTCTATATACATAGGGAAGGGATTCGAATGGATATACTCTAAGAGTATATCCATTTGTATCTCTTCTTTGTAATTGTATGAGCACACTCATATTAAAATAGCACCATTAAGTAATACATTTAAGTTGACTTAAGGCTTTTTAATTCTTTCTGCATATAATGCTGCTTCCCATTTCTGCTTGTGTTTCTCTCCCTTGCAGGTACATTCACATGCTTTGTTAGTTTGAGAATAGATGCAACACTGTCTTAGTGATCGAGGAAGAGCCTGAGAAAAGGAGCTTGACAAGGAAAATGGAGAGCCAGAGTGTCAACTGAAAGCCCATATTCATCAATGTTGCGAGGAGTCGTAGGTATCCAAGGACAATGTTGTACCCAGGTTTGCTCTTGGAGAATCTGCTACTGTTGCAGATCAAAACGTGAGAATGGAAAGAACAATGGAGTCTCTGATGAAGTGAAGATGGGTTTTGGTCTGAAGATTCGGATGGTATTTACCGATTTTCCCACAGTTATTTTTTAGGTCACTATCCTTTGGACTTTGAGAGGTACAGGCCTCTATGCTTTCCCCTTGACTCCTTGCTGAAATGTGGCTGGGGTTAACACTTGCTCCCCTGTTCCTGGAAGACTCTTGACCGAGCTTATGCAATGCTTACACCTTCTTGCATTTTGCTAATTTTCAGCATTTGCCTCACTTTTTGAGTAACCCTGGGTGGAGCAGGAGTAGTGCCTTTATGCGAAGTTCCACAGAGTTGGAAAACAACTCAGTGGAACTTCGCTCCACACCCTCCCCTCTCCCAAAGTTAATACAAGTAATTAAAAAGGCACTTATGTGCCACTGGCTTCCTCCTCCTCGCAAAGGCCACTCTCCTGCCTCCTCCTCGCTGTCTTTTTTCAGTGATAACCCCTACGTCGTACAGCTGCGTGTGCGTATGCGCAAGACGTACAACATAGGGGTTATCACTGAAGAAGGGCGGCGAGGAGAAGGCAGGGGAGGGGCCATGGCGAGGAGGAGGCAGCCACGGCAGGAAAGTGCCGTTTTAATTACTTTGGGAGGGTGGAGGGGTCGGCTAACCACGCTCCGCCACGGAGTCTTAGTTTTGACTGGATCCCGCGTTCGCAAAGGAACGCAGAGTAGGCAAAACTACGTAAACTCGGCTGGCAGAGCGTAGTGACCTGCCCGGGCTTCCCTTTGGATGCCAAACCTTTATTGGTTGAGACTCTAGATGACTTTAGACTTTACTCATGTTTAGACAAGAGAATCAGAGACTCTCCACTGAGCATCAAGCCCTTTTGCTAATTTTATCTATTGCTGGGAATGAACTACTTGCTGTATTTCTTTAGGTTATGCTGTACTTATTTTGTGTGTTTGCAGCATGGTTTTGAGATTTATCTGTCTTAACCGGACTGCTAATTTGTAATACAACCCTTTAACTTTATCCACTGATTCCTGGTCCTTAGTGTGTGATCAAATGGGTTACACTGTAAATTGATTTGTTGGAGTCATACTAACTCCTCTAAACCTCCGAGGATAATTAAGACCCATCGGATGACTAATATAAGGGTTGGCCCAGCACTGGATCAACTGGTAACTTGTCATATGGTTTGTCACTAAGGTAGGGTGTTAGAGTTCCATTCAGAAATTGCTTAAGCCGAGTCCAAATTCCCTAAAGCCCATGGTTCGTTCGGAGGATTGATGGAGTTCCAGCAATTTGGGAGAGAGTTGTAGCAGGGGATGTGTGAGTGTTAATAGGGTTGTGCATTGAGATGATTTGATTTAAACAGTTATATAGCGCACAAATGCCAGACGGTGTCTAGGCGCCTGAACCAGATGGAAAGAGAAAGTTACCCCGCGATCCAGAGCTGAAAATTAATTTACAAAGAGCCAGGTTTTAAAGCTTTTTTGAAGGCCAGGATAGTTGGACAGTTCTTTATCTCACCGGGAAGCACGTTACAGGTTTTAACGGTTCCCGAAAAAAAACTTCTTCCGCCTCAACAAAATCTTTTGATTCTGGACGTTTGAAGGAATTTGCAGTGAGCCAACCTCAAATTCCTGGTTGGTATATACCATTTTAATTGCTTTTTCAAGTAGTCAGGGTCCACCCCATGGAGTGCCTTGCATGCTAGAAATTGGGCTTTGAATATAATTCTCTTCTCCACAGGGAGCCAATGTAGGATCTTCAACTTCTGCGAGACCGGCTGGAATTTTGGAATATCCAGCAGAAATCTAGCCTCTGCCTTTTGAAGCCTTTGTAGCTTTTGAAGATGCTACTTTTGGATCCCTACATGAAGCGCGTTTCTATCGTCCAATTTGGACAATGCCAGTGATGTCACCAGAATTTTTACTGACTCCGGTGGAATGAAGGGGCAGATTTTTCTAATCATCTTCAGGATAAAAAAAGATAAAGGAAGTGATCTGATGTTTGAAGGTCAATTTGTCATAGAAGATGATGCCTACATTTTCAGCCTTATTTACAGGCGTTGGGGTGTCTCCTAGGCATGTTGGCCACCATCTGGGTGTCCAGAAAGAGGTATCAGAGCCCAATAAGAGGACCTAAGTCTTTCCACCATTAAGTGTCAGGCAGTTCAGACTCATCCATTGATGTACCTGGGACATACAGAGATTAAAACAATCTACTGTCTCTTCCATATTGCTGGAAACTGACACCACCAATTGGGTATCATCACCGTATGAGACCATTGAGAACCCACATTGCCTGATGATTTTGGCCAGAGGGGAGACATACAGATTGAACAACGTTGGGCTAAGGGCAGAGCCCTGAGACACCCCACAGGGGAGCGAGAACTGTTCTGAGGCAAAGGCCCCCGCTTTAACTGGTGGGACTCTATCAGAGAGGAAGGAGGTGAACAGTTTAAGGGCCGGTCCTCTAATACCTAATTCTGAGAGTGTGTTGATTAAAATAGTGTAGTTCACCGTATCGAAGGCTGCCGATAGATCTACTAAAATCAGTGCGGCCCTCCCCCATCATCCAACATATATCTCAGTTCCTCAGTGGCCATAATCAAGGCTGTTTCTGTACTATGCCCCTCCCGGAACCCACACTGCGATGGATCCAAAAGGTTCTCGGAGGAGATAAAGGATGAGAGTTGCATATTAAGTATTTTCTTCAATATTTTTGCGGGGAAGGGAAGTCTTGAGAAGGGTCTAAAGTTGCTTGGCCCAGCGGGGTCCAGCTCAGATTTCTTCAGTAGCGGTAATATTGATGAATTTTCCATGCAGCAGGAAAAATAGCTGAGACAATTATCCCTTTAAACAGGACCCAAAGTTGCTCACTAACCACTTTAGTGACCAAATGCAATATTTTCAGGGGACAGGGATCTTGTGGAGCCCCAGATTTAGAAATCTTGACCACTTGGATGATCTGGTCTATGGGAGGCAGAGAGAAACAGGTCAGTAGGCGGGCAGGGGAGAATGGCAAGCCAGCTAGGGGCATGTCAATCAATGTATTGCCATATCCGCTAAGCTCTTTATACACTAGCTCCACGTCGTCCCTAAAGAATTCATTCAATATATTGCAGAATTTCTTGCTGCCAACCATCTTCGGAGGCTCTGGGAGTTTAGCTAGGCTTTTCACAGTTTGAAACAATTCCTTGGTTGAGTTCTTTGCCTGTTGTATTTTCAAATAAAATATTTGCTTTTCTCATCCCGTAATAATTTTTTATACTCCATCAATGATTGCTTATAATGTGTTTTGTCAGCTGTGTCATGCTTCAGTATCCACTAGGCCTGGGCATAGTATTACGCTACGCTCACGGAGCGTGTGTAGTTTGCGCTACTACGCGCTACGCGAATTGCATGTAGCACAGTGCAAAAGCGCGTAGCGTAGCAGGCATTTTTTGCTTGCTCGCGGTCCTCAACTTCAAGTTGGAGACCGCGAGCGAGCAAAATCAACATCCCGGCGAGACTTTTTCCTCGGTCGCGATCATCAACATCAAGTTGCAGATCTCGAGCGTGCAAAATAAACCTCCCGGCAATATTCTCAATGTGAGGAGGTCAGGTTTCTCATTGCGAGTGGTCGCGTAAGCTCGCGACCACTCGCGATGTGAAATTACCAGTCCGCGTTGAGAAAGCTGCAGCTCGAGTACAAATCTACTCAAGCGGCAGAAAATGACCGCTTGCACTGTGCAAGATGCCGTTTGCAATGATTGCACAGTGTGGACAAGCATCCAACACTGTGCAATCAGTGCGAATGGCATTTTCCCTACCACACTACGCAGTTTGCGTAGCTACGTGTACCGTGCATAGTGCGAAGTGCACTTCGCGTAGCTAAGTGTATCGCTACTACGCAAACTACGCCCAGGGTTAGTCTCCACCTCCTTTCCTTCCTTTTACAGATCTGTTTTTGATTTCTCAATTTCTCTAAGAGTCAAGGTTCAGAAGGCTTATCTCGCCGGTTAGAGAAGATCTTGAAGGGGGCCAAAGGATTCACTGCGTTTTTAATCCAGGTGGAAAATCTGTGAGCTGCTGCATTAGCCTCTGTGGCCAGGTCTGGCTGGGTTCTAACAAGGGAATCTTGTAGAGAGAAGGTGTCAATACTACTCTAGTCCCGCCCTTTGGCAACAGCCCCTGAGCTGCATGGTATTGAGGCGTGTTGATTTATACTCATAGCGAATATTATGGCCTTATGATCTGACCTTGGGACAGGTAAAATTTTCAGACACCTTTAGGTTGTGGTTTGACGTAAATATACAGTCTAATGTGTGCCCTGCCTTGTGAGTGGCTTGTTCAACAATCGGTCTAAGGTAAAAGCCAGCCAGGGCATCCACCAGAAAGGCTGTTTCCCATTCATCCTGTTTTTCTAAATGATAATTAAAACCTTCCAGCACGGAGAAGTCAGCTGCAGCATAAATTGATTCAATGAATGGATTGATAATACCTTTAAAAGTAGCTCTACCCCCCGGTGGCCTACCAGCAAGCCCTTGAATGTGTAGGCTGGGCTGAGTGTGATCCGAAAGGATAGGACTTCACAATCTGTTGTGCTTCCTACTGCAGAGCTTGAGACCGCAAAATGATCGCTGTATATAATTGCTAAGCTCCAACTCCTCTTGTCGGCCCTGTCGGCTTTAAGAATAGCATAGCTTGCCGGGATGGCCTTCCCCATATCTAAATTTGTAGTTTTATCCACCCAAGTTTCGGTCACAAATGGTAGATCTAGTTTGTGGGACCCTACCATCTCTGAGAATTCCTGATTAAGTTTGACCAGGGACCTTGCATTAATGAGCATGGCCAAAGTCAGCATTGTGTCTCTTGCTTGAGGCTGTTTCTGATCGCTTTCAGCCGGGTATTGTTTGATTTTGTCAAAGCTGAAAGTTAACTTGCACTGTTTACAGTGTCTAGGTTCACTCTGTAATTCAAGCAGTGCACACTTAGACTTATTATCTGCCCTATTACATTCCCTATTAAGCAACAACAAAGCCTCTCTGGAGTATGAGTGACCAAGGGCAACACCCCTCAGAAAACAAACAGGGGTTATGGCCCTGAGCCCAGACGGGCGCAGATGGGCTTGCAGTGGCGTGCCCACTGCATGCCTCTGCTCAGATATCTCACCAAAATAGGTGTATGCGGCGGGAAACAGCGCCCGCCCCACCCGAGCTGTGTGCGTAGGGCGGTGCGTAGCAGGAAAAGGCAGCTTAGATCTGATACGCCCTCCGCTCAACCGGCACCAGCCGTGTCGGAACGGGGCTCAGATCGAGACTGTCAGCAAGGTAAAGGGCAAAGCGTAAAATGAGCAATTAATAAGATACGTTTTTAAAATTGAGAGTATCAAGCACCGCTAGTTGTCCAAAGTTGTGCAGAGTTGTGCAAATGAGCAGTTTGACAAGCGCGAGCATCGAGGATCGCGCACTTAGGACCCGGCCCCCGCCCCTACCTCGTCTAGTCTCATTGGTGGCCGGTCAGCCCCAAGGGGCGACCGGCCACTTAGTACTTCCGGGGCAAAGAGGTGACGCACTTCCGGTGGGGCAGAGGGCGGAGACTGGGGACCTATTTAGGTTCCTGGGGCAGGGACCCCGGTCTGTTCCTCCTCTGCTGCACCGGATTAGTTGCGTGTCCCAGAAGTGTCTCCCTCTTTCCTCCCTGTTTTTATTTTAAACTCCCACCCACCCGTCCCTTTAGCTCAGCAGGTTGGAGGGGCGTGTTGCGGTAGAAAGACCTTGGAACAGTAAAATTGACCGACTGAATGGGCGGGAGTCCGCCTTGAGTACTCCCTAGGCCAGCACTGAAGGGGAAGACGGTAAGCTCTTCGCTGTAAAATATGGCCCCGGCTGTGGAGGTTAGGGCGGCGGGTTACGAGCCTCCTGGGTCCCTGGTCAGCCTGGTGGTCTGAGGGTGGGCCCCTGGAGAGGGCGGACAATGATCAGAGGTTTGGGGGCCCACTCTTCATGTGCGCAGGTGGGTTGCACCTTGCGTGGATGCGCTGCATGGAAGATGCGAGCTGGAAGGCCCCTTAGTGCTGGAGGATTAGATTCTTGCGGAAGAAGTTCTGGAAAGTCAATAATAAAATTGTGTTGATAACTGTAAATAATGAATTTGAAATGCCTTGTCATGTTTATGAAATGTCAAATATTAAACATGGCCGTTTACACCCACGCACATCTCAGTTTGATGATTCTAATGTGGGTTGTCAGGTTATCAGGAGGGAGCGGGGAGCATGCTGGGGGATCCAGGTCCTAAAAATGTTATATACCAGTTAAAATACTGATCAAAATGACAGTCTAAAACCCTGTTGAAAAAACTCAGTAATAAGAGAGGAAAGCTCAGATTAATGGCCTTCGGATTCAAAGTTAAACACCTTACTACAATATGTAACAATTAAAAATGAGGCAACCTCACCATCAGTGCTATGCTTAGCTTTCAGTATTTCGTAGTGATAGTGTGGTGTTATGCAGACATGTTTTAAGTATTGTGTAAATGTGGTGCTTAATGAAGAGAAGTTGAAATGGTCATCGGGTTTAAGATGGCCTAAGATCCTGGGATGGTAATTAGTTACCAGTGTAGAAGACACTGTGGTGCAGTTGTCTGGTGTGTTGTGGTGCTTGTTGTAAGATGTCGATAAGATTACTTATCTTTCTGTGATTGTGAGGGGCAGTTGGTATAGTGAATCTCAGTGTAGAGGGATGAATTGTATCAATAAGAGCGAGAACCTGCTGGTCAAGGTTTCATTCAAAGTGTAGTTTAGGGTATGTAAGAAAGTGTTTAAGACAGTTTCTTGTGTGAAAGAATGCTTTAATCTCTTTAAAGGAGCAGACAAAGTTAGCTATTGAAATTGCTTGCATTTATTTTGCGCGTAAATTGTTGAGTGAATGCGTTTGGGAAAAATTGTGAAGGAGGGTGGGCCGCTGCAAGGAGTGCAATTGTCATCACCACGTGCTGTGCTGGTATTGGTCGGTTGGTGTGGAGCTGCGCTGGTATTGGCTGACTACGTTATAGAGAGAAGTGCTGGGTTTAGCTGTGGATGCTGAATAGAGAATTGTGGACTTATTTCAAGTAAGGGTAAAGAAGGTCATACGCACATGTGCAGATGCTAGGTGGGACGCAGAACAGAAATCGCAGAGAACTGACATGATTGAGGGAGCTAGACTACACCCTGCCTTGACAAAATAGTGGAAGAGGAGAAGAGTAAATGAAAGGATAAGAAAGAGACAGATGATAGTGAGGACAGTACAACAATTGGTTCAGCACTCAATGCAGTCTTGACTTTCAAATCGATGCACGGAGGTGCTGCTGGCCACCACGCTGTATTCATGGAAACAAGTAACACATGAATTTCTTCGTATGAACTATGGACTGATGCAATATAAAACGACCATGAAAACATATTGTGACTTTTATAAGGAAACAAGTAACACATGAATTTCTTCGTATGAACTATGGACTGATGCAATATAAAATAACTGTGAAAACATTTTGTAACTTATGAGCCCATAAGAATTCTCTTTTCGAGACAAACGCATCGGCTAAGGTCCTACTGAGTTTTAATGAACGTTGAATAAAGAATTAATTGGAATTAAAAGAGGACAATTGAAATTCCGAATTTTCTTTATGTGCTTATTATTATGGAGTTTTTTGGGTTGATTACACTGCATTGAGAGCGGAACCAATTGTGGTGATGTTCATATAGGATTCTTTCCTAGTAAGGTATATAGAGGGAAGTGCTCCTTTGTTCTATGTACCGCTATCCACTGCTCAAATAATACATTGTTCAGAGCTGTTTGTTATAGCCTCTACCCTCAGTACTTGTGTGATGATAGTGAGGACAGTGATAATAATTCAAATGACTAATATATACATGAATTATTGTTACATCGCACCCCCCCATATAATGGTGCATATGCTTGAGGAGTGTGTAATGAAAATACTAGTAGGAATTCTGATTTGCCTACCGCCCCAGTAGATGTGAGCTCTAATTCAAGGGGAGATTCACCTGTCCTAAATACCCCCGATGCACTGACTGTTCCTGTACAGTTGGCCCTGTAGTTCCTTATATAAACCTGCATTGGCTGTAAATGCTACATACTTTGGTTGTTTCTAGTATGATAGTTACCTGTAGTAGCAATCTTGTGGGCTCAACAATGAGACCAGTTCATCAAATTTCTTTGGTTCCAACACAAGTGAATACCCCATGTTCTCCAAGTGCAGACCCACATTTAATCAGACAGGAATTTTCCTGAATGGAGGGTTTCCACAAGGATTGTCAGATTTTTCTTAAGCAACACAAATGTTCTTTCAAGTGTTAATCATGGTACCCCTAATAATGGGATACCTATGGGCTCCCCAAGTTCTGAAATGTCTCTTTTGAATTCACCACCTAATACAAATCATGGTACTTCTAGAGGAGCGATAATGTTTAAATACCCTGTAGTGCAACCTAGGGCCCGATGTAGGTAAATCTATATTTACCACTTCATAAATACCGAATCATACCGATTCGGTATTTATGAAGTGGTAAATTAGAGGGGGGGAGATGTAGGTATTTCAGATTCGGTAAATACCGAATCTGTAAGATTCGGTATTTACCGATTCTGTAAATACCGAATCGGTATCCCCCATTGATTCCTATGGGCCTTGAAGCCCATAGGAATCAATGGGCATTACCGATTGAGTATTTACCGAATCGGTAAATACCGATTCCAGCAAGGGTGCAGGGGGTGTCACTTTGACACCCTCTAGCACCCCCAATACCGGCTTGTGTGCCATGTGGCACACAGACATGCCCTAAGGGCATGTCTGTCTGTCACATGGCATAGGTGTGCATGCACACATGTGCATGCACACCTGGATTCGATATTTTAACACCCAATTAGATTGGGTGTTAAAATACCAAATCTGAAAGGCCTGTGGGACTCAGAAGAGTCCCACCTACATCTGAAAGATACCGAATCGGTAAAAATACCGATTCGGTATTTTACAGATTCTGTAAGTTTACCGATTCGGTAAATATACCGAATAGGTAAATACTGGCCCCCTACATCTCAAAGTGCCAAATACCGGTCGGAAACGGCCGATTTCGGCCGTTTCCGACCGGAATTTGCCACCTACATCGGGCCCCTAGTCTTACTGCCAGAGAACTTGATGATTAGCAAAAAGATATAGACACTCCAAGTGGAGGTGGACATCTGGGACCAAATGGAAGAACCGTTCACATCCCAGTGAGGTATGAGAAAGTAGATATGGCGAAATTAAAATTATAACTTGATGAACTGATACTTGGAAATCGTTGCCTATCCCGATTTGATGCATACAGAGATGATGAGCTTTTGTTTATATGCAAAGACTTTACCAGAGGTGCCAGACAGGCTCATTAAAGGTTGTTCGAATTAGCTCATAAATACGAAATTGACTTGAATAGGTCCAAAACTTTACTAAGAAGTTACTGTTTGATCTTTAATGATGGTGATGTCACTAACACAAGACCGTCAGGAATGAAATTACAGAACAAGGAATTCATTGATAGCCAATAGTCTGACAGAGGAGTGAGCTGGATAGGTGGGAAGGCAGGTGGGCAAAGAAGAAAGAACCAAAAAGAGTAAGGTTAGAGTTGCCTCCAATGGGAACAGAGGAGGAGGATGAGGATATACACATGCTTTCAATGAAAGAAGTGCCAGGTGGAGGTTATGTTCACATCCCTTGGAGCAGAAGTGATCTTTCATCATTCACAAATGATTTTCCAAAATTGAGAGAAAACCCAGTGGATTGGTATAGACAGATTGACAGGTTTGTAAAAATATCCAAGGTCTTGCGGATAGATCTAAATACCATGTTTGAGAATGTGGTTCCAGGTGACTTGTGGGTTGAATGCAAAATAGCTGTGGAATGGCATGAGAAGGAGCCTATGAGACATCCAATAACAAATGGCCCATCACTAATGGTGATGAAAAAGTACCAAGTGAAATCAAAGGTATCTCCTAAAGATATTGATTGGGTCAAAATTGAAAGAATGACCCAGTAGTCCAAGGAGTTCATACACTCCTATTATGAGAGACACCTGCAGGCATTCAAGGAGCATAGTGGGACAAAGATTATTAAGGCCAAAGAAATGGAGCACTTTGTCTTCAGGTTTGTGCATGGATTGAAATCTGAAAATAGTTTAATGATTCACCAGCATTTACTTTGTTGGCAGAGTAAACAAATTGATGAGATCTGGAGGTATGCAAACTATTATAGTGATGAATTGGAGACAAAGCATAAGCAATTAAAGGAGAAGTTGATGATGGTACAGATGAAGGCTGCACAAAGAGGTCAGAATCAGCAGTATGTTGGGAATGCTAACTGACACTTAATCCCCTTCAATAGTGTTTCCCAATTATTTATGACTGGTCCAGTTGCTAAGGTCCGGATCTTAACACCCAAATAAGTGACCTCTTGTAAGACCCTTGGATCCGAGTAGGTGTTCAAATTTCCGCATACTATCTGGGTTTTAGTTGTATTTAGCTTGTAGCCAGATACTGACCCAAATTCCGTTGCCAAATACTCGATCTCTTGCATCGCCGGAGCTGGTCTAGGCGTGACAACGGCAACATCATCGGCGTAAGCGAGGACCTTATATTGATGATCCTGTACGATTATTAGTTGAATCTTAGTGCTTAACTCCATGATTTTTAAAAAAGGGTCAATATAGAGTTAGAAAAGCAGAGGAGAACACGGGCACCCTTGTCTAGTTCCCCGTGAATGGAAACTGCCTCCGACTCGAGTCCCATGGTGCTTATCCTGGCAACTGGTTGACGATATAGTGTCTGAACGGCAGTGATGTATTGCGAACCAAAGCCGCATTGCCTCATTACTTCCCATAAAAAGCACCATGAGACTCTGTCGAAAGCCTTCTCGGCATCTAACAAAATTAAACAGAGCGCTTCCCCTGTAGCATTGGTGTAATCTAGGAGTGTTATTACCCGACTTACATGATTTGTCGTACCCCGATTTGGAATGAATCCATGCTGAGTAAATGATACTAGTGGGTTAATAACGGACGCTAGCCTGGTTGCCAATATCTTTGAGTAGATCTTCCCATCCATGTTTAATAATGATGTTGACTGATATGAGGCCGGAAGATTTGCAGGTTTATCTTTCTTATGGAACACGACAATACACGCTTCGTCCCAAGAATTGGGGGCAGCGCCTTTCTGAGCCTCTCTAACTGTTGCAAGTAAATCGCCCTTTAGTACACCAAAAAAAGTCTTGTAAATTTCCAGGGGTAATTTGTCTGGACCTGCCGCCTTGCCCATTGCTAGTCCATTTACCGCTGCTTCCAGTTCCTCAAGCATGATTGGAGCATCTAACCTTTCTGCCTCATCAACGGTAAGATCTTGTTCACAATATTGATGAACTAGAGTAGCTGCCCGATCAGCGTCATAGGGGTCTCCTGTGTAAAGTATGTCATAAAACTGTTTAAACGCTGCTAAGATACCACTTTGACTCTCAACAAAGCAATCATTCGAATCTAAGATGTTATCAATCCTTTGGGCTGCCGCTTTCACTCTGAGTTTTTGGGCTAGGCACCTGCCACTTGCCTCCCCATACTCATAATGAAGTTGCCATTTAACAAGAATTTTTTTTGTAGCTTCCCTTAGACTGGTCTGAATGCCTACATCTCTCTCTAGTAGGGAGATGTAATTTGTTAAAAATGATGATACTCCCAAAAATATTGTATGTTTTTTAGATGTGTACCCTTAGAAATCCCAAAGACTAGTCTGGCACTATTACAATCTATTTGTATGCATTTTTTGTGGTCTCCGGGTAATGCTCGGCGGGCAATGCAATATATGGTCCTACCCAGAATCTCAGGGGGTTGGTCTGTACCGGACTTCACCCTGTATTATTATGCATGTATGATCCAAAATATGAATATTTTACTTACAGGGGTAGGGCCTCTAGATATTGCGGAATGCCCCTCTTTATATCAGATGTTACTGGGGGTGAGAGTCAAAAATTGTCTATTTCTGAATCTAGACTGGAGCTATTATAAGCGCACTAGATTTAAGGTTTTGGGGGCAGCATACAAAGTATGGAAAGCAATTAAGAAAATGTATGGGTTTGAGAAAATATCCTGGTACACACCATTGGCGGTTACAACTTTCTTCCCAACTGTACTCTGGGACCGTGTGGTCCATAATTGGAGAGCTAAAGGAATAAGGCTTGTTCGAGATTTGTATGCAGAAGTGGGTCTCAAATCTTTTAACCATCTTAGGGAGCAATATCATTTACCTAGGGAGGATTTTTTCAAGTATTTACAAATTAGGCAATTTTTGTTGAATAAGTGTGTTAATATTTAAGCTAACCCTCTGATAGATGCAAATAGTAAATCGGCAAGAATTGGCACTTTATATGGGCTTTTGCTTAGTACAAAGCCTAATGACTTGGAGGAGCAAAGCCGTAAATGGGGGATTAGACTGGGACGACAGGATATATGTCTAGAGACGTCCATTGAATTGGCTACCCAATTATTTCTGTCCGCTAAACTATCCGCCCAACATTTCAAATCTGTCTTCAATCTATACTATACCCCAGATAAGATCTCAAAATGGAGCAGAGACCAAACAGGGCAATGTTTTCGCTGTGGGAATCCCGCCGCGGATGACATGCATATTTTTTTTGCGTGTCCATTATTATCTAGATTATTGGTGCAGTTGGAGAAATTCCTAACAGAAATTTCTGGTGTTCCTACGCAGTTATCAGCGGTTCAGATTTTGTTAGGAGTAGAGATGGGACCTGCGGCTGTTGGATTGACAAATCAGTGTATATATACCTAATATTTTTAGCCACAGCGGTATTACGATTGTGTATAGCTTCCGACTGGCTATAAAAAGAACCGCTTACATTTGAGGGTTGGAGGGCCAGGTTTTTTTCTATATTTAATATGGAGTATAGCTTGTATGCCCTTAAAGGACATCGCAAAAAGATGTTGGGGAGACAAATTTTGATGGGCAGTTTTGACTTATTTGGATTTAGAAATTTAAATTTTTGTTAATTGGTTCCCCAACTTCTGTTTATGTTTTAGTGTCATGTTACTTTTATTCTCTCTCCTTGACTAAATTGATGTATGAAAATATTGCTTTTTTCTTTTTTTTTCTTCTGTAAGATCTATGTGGTAGGTTGACTGTATGTAATGAATTTTCGAACCTACTGGCTCATGTATTTGCAATAAAAAAAATAATAAAAAAATGTTGGGAATGCTGGTCCCATGCAGGGAGTGTTTCAACAGGGAGCTTCTATGACTCAAGGTGCAAACTGGTTTCAACATCAGGGTAGAGATCATGGTGTCCTGATTGATCTGAGTACCAGTACTGATGTGCTTACTTTGAAGAAAATGAATCCTAGTCACGTTTGCAGCAAGTTGGAGCATTGGAAGCAGAAATGTTGTGTTAATGCTGGTAACAAAGTGAATGGGAAACAGGTGCATAATGGTGGATTTGTGCAAACTCAAGGTAACAATATGGTTCAGACACAGCAGGTACAGAGGTAGAGAGAACAGCATTTTTATGTTCCCCAAGCTCAGGTGATGCAAGTTTCACAAGTCCCTCTGCCACATTTGAATGCCAATGCTCGCAGATTTGTACCAAATCAGGTTTCCAATGTAAATATCAATATGGTTGCAAAATAAGGTACATCCCAACAGTACCCTTTGATATAATCAGACAAGGATTACAGTTCAGACCTGTCGCAATGACGGTGCCTGAGAGGGGCGAGGATTGTATGCTTGGCGCAAACTTAGAGGTAGACCAGAGGGGTCCATTTGTGGATGGTGAGGTGAATGGTCACCCTGTATCACTCTTGAGTGATACTGATACTACCCACTCTACTGTAAGAACAACAGAGGTTCCCAGGCTACCCCTCTCGGGAAAGAGAATCCAAGTTGTAGGAGCTGCTAATAAACAATTGACTAGCCCCGTCTCTGAAGTAGTCCCTTTCAAAATAGGGTCCTTTGAAAGGAATCACCGATTTTTGGTGTGTGATTGGAGTCTTCTGAATTAGCTTGTACAAGATATTTTGTGTAAACTAAATTTTTCCATTTACTGCACCCTGAGGGACATTGAGTTTCAAATTCAGGATGAAGACATTGTCTTTCAGTGAGGAATCAGATATCAAATTGTACCCTATGTTGACAAAAAATGATCTGCCCCCAGAACTGAGAGACACAGTATTACTTGAAGTCGGGGACTTTTCAGGGAAAGACATTTGTCACATTAAAGGTCGAACCTCTCTGCATCACAGTGAATCCCAATGCTGAGTATGCAAGATTCTTGCATCAATATCTGACCCTTGATACCATTGCTGGGATTACTCCTCTGATCGACTCACTGATTCAACAAGGCATTCTGGAGGAGATTATGGGGAGTCCATGTAATTCTTCCATTATGGGTGTGCAGAAGCCCAAAGAAAAGTACAGAACCATCTAGGATCTTAGGAGGATTAACAAAATCATTGTTCCTGGTTGTCCTTGGGTACCGAATCCAGCTGTAAATTTATTTCAAATCCATGTGAGGTTGAGTTATTCACTGTCATCGATTTGCATCAAGTCTTCTTCTCCATACCGCTGCAGGAAGACAGTCAGTTCCTCTTCGCCTTTCGGTTCGGAGGCCATGTTTTGGCAGGGTGCCGAGCCCTACAAGGGTATACAGAGAGTCTATCCATCTTTAACCAGATCCTTAAAAAGAAACTGGAGTCTCTGGTAATGCCCCATTGTTCAGTCCCGGTTCGGAACATTGACGACCTATTGGTGGCGTCAAATTCTCAGGAGGCTTGCAGACGAGACATCATTGCTCTCTTGAACCACTTAGCTGAGAATGGACATAAAGTGTTCCCGACAAAGCTGAAGTACTGTAAGAGAGAAGTCTTGTACCTCGGACATCACATTGAGAAAGGAGGACAGTGTCACAAGAGGGAATCTTGGCGATTCTGAAAATGAATCCGGCAACTACCCAGAAGGAAGTCAGGATGTTTTTCGGAATGAGGATACTGTCGACAGTGGATTCCCAATTTTTCCCTAGTGACCAAACTTTCACAGTGGCTAACACAAAGAGATGTGCCAGATCCGGTACTATGTGATGACATCTCCATGTGTGGCCGTTTCAAAGCTGAGAGGCAAACTCTGTCGTGCCCCAGCCCTGTGAATGCCTGATTACAATGAATGTTTTACTTTGTTTTGTAGTGAGGGGAGGGCTGCACTCTCTCAGTGTTAACCCGGATGCACAGGAATGCTTGCAGAACCATTACATATTTCTTAGCTACATGTGATCCAGCAGCTGCTGCTTGTTCCAGATGAATCAAAGGTATGGCTTCCACATGTGTCAACATTGAGCAGTGTGAAAGTATTATTATGGGTCATCCCCTGACTGTTTTTGTTCCCAATTCTGTAGAGATATTGCTACCATGCATCAGAACCCAGTATCTAACCAACATCCACTTGACCAAGTATGAACATGAGGCAGAAAACATAACCCTCAAGCAATGTACCACTCTAAATTCTGCTAACCTGTTACCTACTCCTGGAATGATGTTACTGAAGGTGAAGTTGAACATGACTGTCTTGATCTCACTGAACATAGCACTAAGCCAAGACCTGACATACATGATGTGCAACTTCCTAAATCAATAATGTAATGTCTGTTGATGGCTCCTATTCACGAGACCATGAAGGAAGCCTGGGGCTGCCTGTGCAGTCTGTACTGTCTCTGATGTGGTCGAAGCCTACTGGCTTCAAGGAGTGTTTGCACAAGCGTCCAACTTGATTGCTCTTACTAGAGCATGCTGTGTTTCAGACCACCTGAAAGTGACCTTTTTCACTGATAGTCAGTTTGGCGTTGGTGTCGTTCATGACTTTGCACAGTTGTGGTCACAATATGGATTCATGACCTCCTCAGGGTCTCCAATCCATAATAGGGAGAGTACATATAATTTGTTAAAGGCACTAAAGCTACCTGCCCAAATCGCAGCTGTGAAATGTTCTTCACACCACAGTTGGACTGATTATGTGACTGTGGGCAACAGGTATGCTGATGAGACTGCCAGATATTGTGCCTATAATGGTTGTACTTATAATGGTGAATATCACAAAGAAGGAGCAGATGAGACCAATTGCAATCTTTTGTTAACCACAGCTGATACATGAGAGGAAGGTAAGAGACTACAGGAGGTCGGGTCAGAGGCAGAACAGCAGAGCTGGGTTAGAGCTGGTTGTGTCAAAAGAGATGAGGATGACATTTGGGTTTCAGGAGATGGAAGACCTGTTTTATCAGCCAGATTGTTACCCCCAGTGCCGACACATTATCATGACTGGCTCATGTAGGGAGAGACGCCCTGGTGCATTTGTTCAGGCAAACTTGGTTCAACCACAGGTTCAGACTGATGGTTAAAGGCCTTTGTCACAGGTGTGTTGTGTGTCAACAAATGAATGTAAGCAAAAGAACCGCAGTAACAATGAGTCTCATAGGGAGGTCAGGTGCTTCTTTCAACAGGATGCAACTGGACTTTATCAAGATGCCAGTGTTCAATGGGATGAGACACGTTTTGGTTATTGTGTGTATCTTCTTATATTGGGTTGAAGTTTAACCAGCTATAAGAAATGACAGTCTCACAGTAGCTAAGTTGTTGTTGAGCAAGTTAATACCAAGTTTTGGATTCCCTATTTTTCTGGAATCAAACTGAGGAACTCATTTTAATAATGGGATCCTGAAGATGATGTGTGCAGCATTGCAAGTGGAGCAGAAACTACATTGCAGTTCCCGAACTGAAGCTTTTGGTATTGTGGAACAGGTCAACGGAATGTTGAAATCCAGATTAGCTAAGGTGTGTGCTCTGATATCTCTTTAGTGGCATGATTCGTTGCCTCATGTTTTGATGAGCCTATGCAGTACCTCCTATAAGAGGACAGGATTGTCACCCCATGAGATAATTGTAGGTAGAGCCATGAGACTGCCAGCTGTGCCAGTGAATCCGCTTGAGAACATTACATATGACATGATTCTTGTTTACTTCCAAGGACTGGCTGATGTTGTGCATTCTCTGTCCCATCAGGTTGGAGAGGCTACAGCCTCACCTCAACATGAGCAGTGCCATGACCTTAGTCTTGGTGACTGGGTTGTGGTAAAGAAGCACAGGTGCAACTTGTGCTTGGATCCTCGGTGGCGAGGCCCCTACCGAGTTATCCTGGTCACTACAACAGCTGTGCAGTGTGGAGGTCTCCCCAACTGTGTTCATGCAGCACATACTCACAGTCACTTGTCCCCTTGATGATATAACAGCACCTCTTCCTGAAGTGTCGTGGTTAGAGTGAGAAAGAGGGTTCAGGTTGGTCAAGCTGTTGGGGACCAGAAAGAAGCTGGGACAGCACATGTTTGGCATGAGGGGGGGTCTGAATGAGTCAACAGGTGAAGTCGGAACCAGAGGGTCTCATCGGGTAGTGTTGACTGTGGCAGATTCAGACCCTGGTGAAGAGCCTAGTGCAGCAGTAACACGAGTAGTGCCTGGAGACCTGTGGCCAAGAAGACAAGAGAGGAGACAGAGTTTTTCTGAAGTGCATGTACCGCACACTATCCCAAGGGGAGAGGATGTGGCCTAACAGCTAGAGTGGTCGACCTCAGCGCTGGATCCTGTGATTCCGAGCAAATCACTTAGGGCCTCATTTATGAAGGCCTTGCGCCACTGGTGCGTCACTTTTTCCCATTTTAAAAGTGACGCACCGGCGGCGCAAGACCTTCATAAATAAGGCCCTGTATCTCTCCATGCCTAACAAAAATTAATGTGTCTGTCTGTAACGCAACTGGTCCTCATCTAAAGTGCTCTGATACCTTCCGGTCGAGTTTGCGCTACATAAAAAAATACTCCCCTCAAAAAAAGAGACTGAAGAGTCTGGTCAAAGTGGCAGTTATAATGAAGGGCCAGCAGTAAAGAGATCAAAGTGAACAAGAGTACCCTGTCAGAGGTACTCCTCACCTCAATGGACATATCTTGCTGTCAATGACTGGGAGAGCGAATTTTGGACATTTTGCTATAACAATTCATATTTAACTGAGCATCCTTAAATTGAACTTCCTGGAGAAACTGAGTTTTTAAATTGCATTGCCACAAAACAAACTGAGTCAAATCCTCCTGTGCATTTATTAGAGACATTTAAATAGACTTTGCCCAAACTACTAAGAAAAGTACTGAGGTCCGAGGCAGCTGAAGAAACATAAGGTTATGATCTAGAAGAACATGGAGAAGGGCTAAGGAAGTCTCACAAAGATTTTTGTATATATTCTTACTGTACAGTACTTGCACTTTGTTTTGCTGTTTTGCACAGGTGGAACCAACAGAGAAGTCTCTGCCGCTGCTATTATCCATCCAGCGGTCTGACCTTAAAGACGTTATGGAGCCTAGTAACATTAGTGGTAGACGTAGATGATTATGTGTAGGAGTATTTGTTGTTGCAACACTAGTATTAATTATCTGTGATTGTAATGTTTAGTTTACCAACACCTTCTTATGTAGAGGAGTTTAGGTCTACAGGTGTCCCTCAAGTACCATTTCCTACTGACAACAGTTTGCCTTCAATAGGTGACAAAAACGTACATGTATTTTCATCTAGAGGAGATTATTTATTGAATGGTTATTCCAAATTACTTTATGAGTATGTTGATACTATGGATGCCTGAGAAGGCAACGTGTGAATGCAATTACCTGCCTCCAACTCAGAGGGTATTACATATCATCATATTCCCCTGACTTATTGTGTGTCCTGTAGTTAGTTGATAAGCCGTTTCTATGGAAAAGGATATCTCCAATATTATTATTCAAATTATGACTGTGGGGTAGATGTACAACTGTTTTTGTGTTCGCAAACAGGAATTCAGCCCATTTGCGACCGCAAAATTGTTCTACCCCATGCACAAACCGTATTTTATGAGTCTCTAACCTATTAGCGACTCGCAAAATATGGTTTGCGACTCGGTATTAGGAAGGGGCGTGCCAAGGGTGTCCCTTTTCCTAATAGCGATTCTAACATCAATGTATGATTGTTTTGTGACCACATTTGCGGTCGCAAAACAATAGCAGTTTACCACCTACTTCAAGTAGGTGGTAAATCACTCGCAAACAGGGGACCCCTTCCTCTTTTTGATTAGGTACGAAAATACATATATTATTTTAAACTCTTTTTATTGAAACGTGCTCAACACATCATACATTTACGGACTATTGTGACTCGGAGATTCTGGCCTTGCATTTTTTTAACAAACCAGCATACAAGATAACCGTGAAGTGTATGTATGTATAGGCATTTATATAGCGCACTACTTACCCGGAGGGTCCCAAGGCGCTTCGACCGCTGCGAAACCCTTCCTGGCTTCCCTGAGAGATGGTCCCTTAATGGGTATCTCCAGGGTGAGACCAGGCATCCCCGGCGGTCTGGTGGGGCCGTTAGTGAAGATGAGGCAAGCTAATGCCCAGAGTTGCCGAGTGTGATCGCTGATCAGAGTGGGCACCGAGGCGAGAGAATTATCGAGTCCGCTGACCCTGGTCCAGAAACCTGCCGCGCCGGGAATCGAACCCTGGTCCCGGGCCGTCCTCTGCTCTCGGGTCTGCCGCCTCTAACCAGTGAGCCACACTACTTCAACATTTGGTCTTCCTCATTCAAACCAGCGAAAATATGTTTTAAGAGCAGGCAGCGGTCCCAGGTACCACTGCCTGCAATTATAAAATGAAACTGAAAAGTTTCATTTCTTTTAAATGCATCCTATTTTCCTGTAAGGAAAATGGGCTGCATTTTAAAAAAAACAGCTTTATTGAAAAAGCAGTCACAGGCATGGTGGTCTACTGACCCCAGCAGGCCACCATCCCTGTGAGTGCTAGCCATTTCCAATGGGGTTGCAAATTGCGCTTGCCTCATGAATATTGATGAGGCATGCAGTTTGCGACCCCATTGGGAATCGCAGTGTCTGACCCACTGTTGTACATTCAGTTAAGCGAGTCGCAAATTGTGAGTCACAAATCTGTGCAATTTGCGACACGCTAAACTGAATGGTTGTACAGCTGGTCCTTAGCCTTTTCCAAAATACCTATGCTAAAATATTTGAATCGTCAATCTGATGCTAGAACACTACATATAGTTGTACATTTCCTTAAACCTGCCATAACATTAGACACTGCCTATACCCATAGACATTTGCATATTGACAGATGTTGGGAAGAAATGTATAGATTCAGTAGAGGACAGAAGAAGAAATATAATGTCTAGACAGCAAGTCATACAAATGTACAGACATGGGCTAAAGAAGAGCTTCAGCATAAGGTAGCTGGAAACATAGATACATTAGCATTAGATTGGCAACATCATGGGAAACTGTGTGCATATACTAGAAAACCTCATTTATATACTTATTTTGTAGGTAAGAATGAATAAGACCACACTTTTGAAACCCATGGAAATTGCAGACTATATTTAGTTGGAGAAGATCCTGTTATTTCTGGAGTCCATCTCTGTGGGAAAAATGCTTATTACAGGTTATCCAGGAGATGATATCGAATATGTTACATGGGGATCGTTTTTCCAACAATCTATCATATGGGACATCTTGATGACCCAACAGGGGAAGGATATATGAGAGCCAAGGGCCCGATGTAGGTAATCCTAATTTACCGACTCTAAAATACAGAATTTTACCGATTCGGTATTCTAGATTCGGTAAATGATATGTAGCTAAAAATTCAGTATTTTTTACAGAATCGGTAGGATTTGGTAATTACCAAATCAGTATTTACCGATTCGATAATTGCCATTGATTCCTATGGGCCTTGAAGCCCATAGGAATCAATGTCAATTACCGAATCGGTAAATAGCGATTTGGTAAAAATACAGAATTGTCAAGGGGAACAGGGTGTCACTTTGACACCCTGTTACACCCCTGATTTTGGCTTGTGTGCCAGATGGCACACATACATGCCCTAAGGGCATGTATGTGTGTCACATGGCACAGGCACAGGTGTACCTGTGTACATGCACAGATGTTCATCTACACAGGTATTCGTTATTTACCACCAAATAGTATTTGGTGGGAAATAACGAACCAGTAATGGCCTGAGGCACTGTTTAAAGTGCCACCTACATCTGGATTTACCGATTCGGTAAATTTACCGATTCGGTATTTCACCGAACCGGTAAATTTACCGAATCAGTAAAATTAAGGCCACCTACATGTCAAAACCCAAATATCGGTCGAAATCGTCCGTTACCGACCGGTATTTGGTGACCTACATCTGGCCCAAAGAGAGGTGCCGGTGCTAGTGAAATTGTGAGAGACATGTTTGGTGTCATAATTCCATCTGTAATAGTGATACTGAATTTGAATAGGATTAGAAAGCTTTCCACTGTGGTTGATGAGTTGTCTACTACTATGGCTGGAGGGTTTTTAGTTGTAGATACTAAGATGGTATCGATTAGGTCAATGGTTTTACAGAACAGACTTGCATTAGACGTTTTCTGGCAAAGGAGGGTTGAGTCTGACGGATGTTACATAACATGTGCATCTGTAAAGCGCACATTCACCCAAGGGTATCTTGGCGCTGAATCACAGATGTTTATTGTTACCCAACTCAATGGTACTCAATTTATCAACCTCAGAAGGATGAAAGGCTGAGCAGACCCAACAACCTAAAGTTTCAGCAATGCTGTACTTACATTCCTGACAAGAGTAAGGACTTGAAGAAATATATTAGGAGCATTAATGATCTGAAGAAAAAGTTGGAAGCAACAGGTGCTTGGAAAGCAATAGGGAAAGGAGTTTTCTGCTGTAGGCAGATGGTTTGGAAACTTAGGAAGTGGAATTGTTAGAAGTATTTCGAGATCCGTGGTGTTAATTGCCATGTGTGGGTTATTCCTGTTTCTGATCTACAAAGGACACCGACGTGCACAGATGAAAAAGTGAAGAGAAGGACAGCAGATATAGAACTAGAAAACAGACAAAGTAAATACTATGAAGACATTACGTTTTAGGAGGAATCCAGAAGAAAGATGATGAAAACCACTAGATTGTGATTGGTCCATCTGATAAGGGATCTTTATCTTGATGTAATTGCTTGATTCACCATCAGAGGGGAGATTGGAGCAGCTTAAATTTGGGTCCACCGTTACACGTCACAAATATGCATTATATACATATACTTAGAACATGTACTCTGTGTCTCCTAACGTTATTAATGTAAAGTGTTGCATTCAAACTCAGTACTGACGTGCATTCACTGTAGAGCTAGAGATTAATACACACTGTGTGCCTTAATCCTATTAAATGACATGTACTCTTTAGTTGATTGAATAAACCATACTCATGTTACTAAAAAGGGATTACTATTGAAACAAGAAAGATTTATCTGACTGTGTGTACTAATGTTTCATTTATGCACTGTAGTTCTTAGTCATATTTACCAATATGTATTCAAGTATTTTACAATTACAGAAAGTGTTAACATGAACTTAATAGACTGAAATTTTCATGTATTCGTAATTGTATGTGCACACGCGCATTAAATGTGCACCATTGAGTAATATGCTTAAGTTGACCTAAGGCCTTTTATTTCTTTCTGCCTAAAATGCTGCATCCCATTTCTGCTTGCATGTCTTTCCCCTGCAGGTACATTCATATGGTTTGTTAGTTTGAAAATAGATGCAACACTGTATTAGTGATAGAGGAAGAGCCGGAGAAAAGGACCTTGACAAGGAACAAGGGGAGCCAGAGCGTCAATTGAAAGTCCCTATTCATCAATGTTGCGAGGAGCCCCAGGTATCCAAGGACAATGTTGTTCCCAATTTTGTTCTGGGAAAAGCTGCTACTGTTGCACATTAAAAAGTGAAAATGAAAAGAATGGAGTCTCTGATGACTTGAGGATGGGTGTCACTCTGAATATTTGGATGGTATTAACTGGTGTTCCCATAGTTAGGTCACTATCCTTTGGACTTTGAGAAGTGCTTTCCCTTGGACTTCTTGCTGAAGTGTGGCTGAGGCTAACACATGTTACCCTGTTCCTGGAAGACTCTTGACTGAGCTTCTGCAATACTGGCATCTTCCTACATTTTATACATTTTCAGCATTTTCCCTCGCTTTTTAAGATCCCTTTCAATTCAGAACCTTCAATGGTTCAGACTCTAGACTAGATGTGTCCATGACACTGGATAATAATAGGGATAATGTTCCTCAGACAAATATGTGTCAGCGCAACATACATCAATAGACCCCACTATACCATATACCATTGGAAGCAGAAAATAGTAACAGTCTGAGGCAATAAAAAGCATTAATGGCCCAATGCAGGAATCAGCATTATTCAACCTAAATAGTGACACTATAAAAAGAGAAATAGAGATTTTCAATTATTTGTGTGGCCTTATGGTATTCCTTCTTCTGATCTATATGTTTTCTGGCGAGCATACGATTCTGTTCTTATTGATAATTGACATTTTAATATTTTTTTCTGTAAATAGACAGTTCTTACTCATGTGTGCTCCTGGTCCTTGGCATAGTTATGGCTTGAGGTCAGGTCGCACACTCTTGTCTCAGAGAGTCACTGGATGACGTTACTTGACTTATATTCCTATGCCATGACTTGTCATGCCTCCTGGGACATGGGTAAGAGAGGGTTTAAAATAATATCACATGCTCTGACCTCTGGTAACATGCTTCTTAAGCCAGCCTTTCCAATTTCCTGGTAGAGTGGGGTGTTGTCAGTAGAGCTTGCTGACCACACCCCACCATTAGAGGAGATAGGAACGGGTGGAACAATAGCAGCTGAGTGGCTGCAGTCTTCAGAAGTCTGGGCAGTAGAGAAAAACACTCAATGCTGTTTTCTATCAGAGCTCCTGGTGGAGTAGGAAATAAGCCAGGGACGTCACTGGATCCTGAGAAAACATAAGTGCTGTGCGTGGGCAAGCCCCTGTCAACCCCGCTGCGCAGCTTCAACCACACACTCACACCACCACAGAGGGCAATAGGAACGTGCACGACTTTTACTTGGAGTATGGGTCAAGGAAAATGTTGTAACCAAAGCCTTTTATTTTTCAAATGTATTTAACTAACTGCTTCATTAGCGAGGCTACAAAAGGGGAAGGGTGCAGCCCCTTAGCCCTCTAACACCAACGGTCCCTGGCACAAGGAGTAAAGTGGCAGCTGCTTCATGGGGTGCAGGCAGTGCAGCTCGAGGGCAGCCAGTTAATTCACTTTCAGCCCACTCATGTGTATGTGACATGATCCTCAGATTCCCCAAAAAGTCCTTAGAGAAAGAGCCTGAGCCCCAGTGAAGCTGGGCTAACTAATAAATTAAGCTATCGCTTAAAAGATACCCCTCCAGGCTTCCTATCACTAGGGATGCCTCCCACGGAGAGTCTGTCACCGAGGGCTCCTTCCCGGGACTAGGATTCTTCCTTTCTCCTATTACTTACAGTTCACGCAAGTTTGAAATATGCCTCGCTTTTCACTTTCCTCCTCACGGTCACTGCACAGCACAAAAAAGATTCTGTCCAATGTCAAAAAGACAGCGTGGGCAGAGACAGCGTGTACTGAAGAACGAATGCTCCCAGCGAAGTTCTGCGTGTTCCAGAGAATTTCGAACGAGTGCTGTAGGGTAAAGCACCACAGGGAGCATCAACGTGGGGATCTCGGGGGCCCGAGTTGAATTGAATGAATGTGTCCTTGTGTAAAGCGCTCCAATACCTCGGGGTCGAGCTCACGCTATCTAAAATAGCAACAAAACAAAAGACAAAGGCTTTAATGAAGCAGGACTGGACAAAGGCATCTGGCCTCTGGATCATTTATTGTGCTGTGTGGGAGGTCAACACAGCAATGGAGGGAGGGGAAACACAGAGGAAAAGAAGCCAACAGATGGTCAGAGGAAGCAGACAGCAGTGCCAGCTACAAAACATGCTCTCTGTATAGGTGGCTCAACAAAAAGAAAAAAATAGCTCTGAAAACCGCGAGTAGTGTAAGGACACAAGTGCTTGGGCCATGCTCTAGGAGAGGGTCACATGCAAGAAGAGGGAAGTGCCAATGGCAGAGCTAACCAGTAGAAAGCAAGCAAATGAGAGCGGCTTTGAAACTCACCAATGGTGAGTTGTGAGTGGTACTCTAGCCCAATAAGTGTAAACAATATGTCTCAAAGAGACAGGGCATGTGCTGTCTTGGTGAGACCCATAAAGGGGCTCCCATTTGCAGACTAGGGCAACTTTCAACTTGTAAAGACATGCTGCATAGGTGTTTTGCGAGGTATGGCAGACTGAATGTAGTTGTTCTTGCTGCAGGCAATGTTTTTTGGTAATATCAGAGAAGTCAGCAGCAAAACTGGTCCACCATACCATAAAACAGGCTCCCAAAAGCCATAAAACGGCACTCACATTCAGCTGTCAGACCTGCACTTCTGGCACTGCCAGATTGCTCTGTATATCAGTTTGACCCTGGTCACTCTCATGCAAGATTATTTCAAGTCTGACCATGTGTTTTGCCAAAGAGAATGACAAATATTGTGAGGAACAGCATAACAAATCCAGTTTTCTCATGTATGAAAAAACTACTCATGGTGTCAAACGTTCCATATAACTCAAATTGCACAATAGATTGCAACTTCCATATATTTATGTAACTCTTCAAGACACCAGGGGAGCTCACGCCGACAGCAGATTAACTCTGCAGGATAGAAATCTTTCACACAGCGTCCGATATCGGCGGACAGCTACGAAGGTCGCACATCAGTGCCTTGAAGAGTTGCAATTTCTATTGGGAAGAAGACCTTCTCCACAAGACTCCCATACATAAACCGTGGCTTCTGACTCTCTGTCCAAGGGGAGCCCACGCCAACAGTAGATTAAGTAAGCAGGATAAAAAGTTTCAGAGGCGTCTGATATCGGCGGGCAGCCGCAAATTTCGCACATCAGTGCCCCGAAGAGATGAAAATTCTATTGGGATGGAGCCCGTACCTGCAAGACTCCCATACACTACATTTTGAAGAAAATATTGAATACTTATTGTTGAACCATTGGACTCGTATCCCTGGCCAGCCCAGCCCCCCATACACGGATGTATATACCATGGTACAAAATCTGAATTGTACAAACTAAGAAGAGCACAATCATCCTTTAATCCCCAGGAAATCGCTGTCCTGATGAGACTCTCACATCACGAGTAGGATTGAAATGTTGTCAACAACCTCAAAAAGATAGTCCATAGAGTGAAGCTCCAGAACAAATCAGATTGATCTTCCCCTGCATTGAAAATTTAATAACTAGACATCCCTTTTTAAATACCAATAACCGTGTTTTTTTGTTTCTTATTCCAAGTCACTTTATTGTCACACATTTTTAGGTTCTGGTTTTGTCGCCAGGGGTTCCTCTATCACTCTTTTTTTCTCTACTCAAGAAATTCACTCACCAAATAAGCGTTGCAACAAAAAAGTGAAAAGTAAATGTGCAAAATATGAAAAGAATCTTCCGTAATTTTCTTTTTTTATATTACAACAAAATAAAAAGATTTGGCTGAATTAAGTTAAAAGAAAGCCATTGTTCTGACTACTTCTCAACGTTGCATAAACCAACTCTAGGCAGACGGGCTCTGTCTCTTGATTAAAATATGACTATGAAGTTGTTACTAAAATGGTTCCATATGAACACTTGTCGTAAGTTAATACTTATATTCCCAGTTCGCATGGACATATGGGTTGCTCTTGTTTTTATTTTATAAAAGTGGACTCCCAAGGATCAGTGTGCTACCTGTCCTAAAAGCACTTCAGCTCCACAACAGTGATAGGACGCACTGTATAAATATCCATCATTATTATTATTATTATGGAGTTCTTGTATAGCGCATGGCTACACTAGTACAGTTTCCCAGCCCTTGGAGAACCGGTAGATCAACCTAATAGGAGCTAAAACAACCAAGTTGTTAATTCCTTGCGAAAGGTGACGAGGGAGGTACAGAATCTTAATGACATTGGAAGAGCTTTCCATAGCCTGGGACCTATCAAAGAGAGAGAGATCGCCAGCCCATGCGAGCCTACCTGAACCTCGGAACTACAAACAGAAAACCACTGCTGGAGCACAGGGTGTGTGCTGGATGGTATGGGCTTGCCAGTTTTTGCAAGTACTGTGGTCCTGAGCGGAAACATACCTTATAAATATAACATAGTGCTTTGAAACTATATGATTGGTAACTCGGAGCCAGTGGAGTTGATGGAGAAGCCCAGATGTAGAATAGGTTTTTGGAAGGTTGAACGAGAATCTGGTGGTGGAGTTCTGAACCACCTGCAGACACCTCAGGGTAGCCATATCAGCCCCTAGGTACAGAATATTGCCATAATCTATCCTAGAAAGTATCAAGGCCTGGATGACTGTTATTTTGTGCAGAGAATGGAAGAAGTCACATTATCTTCTTTAGCCATTTATAGGTTGCACAGCAGGTAGAAGCCACTTTGGTAGCTTCCAGCTTCATGGACAGGGTGGAGTCCAGAAAGAAACGGAGGTTTTTTACTTTATTGTTGGGAGAAGGTGGAATTCCCAGCATGGCCGGCCAGTATTGGGTGCCCCAGAGTCAGTGGTTCTTGTCCAGTATCATCACCTCAGTCTGGTCGTCATTTAACTTCAGGGAGTTGGTGTTCATCCAGGTGGCGACCAAGCTGAGGTAGGAGTTGAGATCTTCCGAGTTGACTGCCTGTCCTGACGACAAGGAGAATATAATTTGGGTGTTGTCTGCATACAAGAACAGAGTCAAAACACAGCTTTCCACCAGGTCTGCTAACGGGCGGACATAGATGTTATAATGCAAAGAGCTGAGGGTAGAAACCTGGGGAAAGCCCAAGGACAAAGGGAGAGATTTTGACGCTGTATTAGTTGAGAAGACCTGGAATGTGCGGTTTGACAGAAAGGAAGAGAGCCATGCCAAAGCTGAGCCTTGGATGCCCAATAGGATCAGTCTTTCTACAGGAATAGCATAGGACACAGTGTTGAAAGCTGCACTAAGATCCAATAGGATCAGCATGGCTATGCCGTCAGAATCCACAAGTCTTATATGTTCAGTAACTCCCAAAAGGGTAGTTTGAGTAGTGTGCCCTACTCGGAAACCAGACTAGGAGGGGTGGAGAGCGTCCTGAGTTTCCACAAATGAGGTGGGCTGAGAATTAACCTGTTTCTCAAGTATTTTAGAGAAGATAGGTAGTAGTGTGATAGAAATTGGACAGATTGACAGGGTCCAGATGATGCTTGTTAAGCAAGGGAAGGACCAAAGCATGCTTCCAGGCCTGGGGCAACATCCCATCGCATGGGGAGGTGTTCAATAGTTTTATCACTGGCTGCAAAGAGCGTCTAAGTGGCGCCATGAACAGACACCAAACAATCACACAGCCCTCAAGAACCCCAGCCACAAGCACAACCAACTCATTCGAACCGCCAAAAGGACCTCCTTCAACGAACGCATCAACAACAACACGCACAACAGCAAAGAGCTCTTCAACATCATGAAAGAACACGCCAACCTCAGCACCAGCTCCGACATGGAACACCCTCTCCACCCACCTGGCTGTTTGATCAGTAGCAGCACTCCCCCCCCCCTTCCATGCGCCTTGAGACCCTCAGGGGTGAGTAGCGCACTCTATAAATGCAATGTTTGATTGATTGATTGATTGATCCTGATTTAATAGGAGCCAGAAGGTCTGTCAGACCGGGGTGGTCCAGCGGGATAAAAGACTGCAGCCCTATGGGTGACTTGCATGTCCCAGGGGCGATGATGTCCGTAGAGAAGGGTGGGATCAAAAGAGGAGGTAAGACTAGCCTGGATAGCAGTTACCTTTTTAATAAAAAAGTAAGCAAGCTCCTGGCATTGAACTTGGGACAGTGCGGGGGGAGGAGAGATAATACTCAGATTAAATGTTAAATGGAGGAAACCCTATAAACATACCCTGTGTAAGGGTTACCGATCGAAGAACTATTAATGGGAATATTACCCACAAACCAAAACCAACCCAGTGTAAGGGTTACATGTTATGTTAATTGGTGGAGACCCAAAAAACATGACCCATGTCAGGGTTAACACATAGAACAAATCTAACAACTGTAAATGAGAACCATACCCATGAACCCGCCCCTGTGTAGAGGCTGGACGTATAACACCTAATGAGAAAAGAACTCATAAAAGCCTTCCCTGCGTAGGGGACGCGTGTAACGCTTAATGCGAAAAGAAATCATTCCCAAACCCATGCCCATCCCACATGAATGGCAGAATGTAAAACAGCTACCCACTAACAAAAACTAGACAAGGTCGTCCTTAGAGCCAGAAAAAATAAATTTTGGAAGCTGGCACACATAAACTTTAAACTTAAATACCTCAAGCATGGATACTAAACCATACAAACACATTGTACTGGCAAGGGAACACCATTGCTATAGGAAAAGGAGTAATGCCAGAAAGTACACTGGGGAGTTCTCTCTCACCCTTTCTCTGGGTTGGTTTTGGTTTATGGGCAGGGTTTTCAAGGTTTATGGCCCCTTTTACATGATTAAAGTCTCTAACCCTTACAGGTGGGTGGACTTTATGGGTCGCAATCCCAAGTGTTTGTACCTCATATGAGGGGTGATAGATGGGGTTTTTGCTCCATCTTCACAGCTTATGTAAGTTTCCTTACATGAGGATTCTTGTCTATTCATTTGTTCCTTTTTACTAGGGATTTGTCTTGCGGGGTGTGTTTTTGCCCTTTGCAATTTGCAACAATGTTGTCTCATTATATTTATTCAGAGAGGATGGGTTATTTTACTCTATTTATTTTTGTAAGCTATCCATTCTCTCTGGTTAATGGCTCATACCCTCTCGTGATGTTTACATTATTGCACATCCTGGGTTTTGAAATTGTATTTGCATTTATCATTTTTCTTGTGTATAGTTCTCCCAGTTAATGATCCCTACATGGGGCGTAGGTATATGGATGAGCTTCCTTATACCTGTGGGGGTCATCCCACTTTAATGTACAAAGGTACATTGTGATTGTTATCTCGCGCTGCATGTTTGCTATTATCTGTGGGTCCTATTGTGTTTGTAAGTCCCGTTACCCTGCATGTCTTGTCTAGTGTGTAAGTCGCCCTGCTCATCACATGTGGTCCCGTGTAAGTCACCCTTCTGCCTCACTGTGTGTACCCTCTGTGTGTTCCGTATTGTGGTACACGTGTATTTTTGGTGTTTGTTTCACACCTTGTTGTCTGTTTCTGGCCTCAGGTGTTAGTCGTGGGGTGTGTCCACCTTTCTCTTCATTTTCTAATCGTTTTTTTGGGAAGGATGGGATTATTGCTTGCATCGTATTTATTGATTTATTGCTTGACAATATTATTACTGCCTAAAGGTACGCAGTGTCTCTACTCTGGTGAAGTTGCTATTAGTTTGGCTTCTCTGCGTTTTAACATTGTTTGTGACTTAATTATTTTTATGAGGGAGGATGGCGGATATTTATGCACATATATTTTGATGTTGTATTTTGCCTATCCTTTCTTGATTTGCATTGTTCACTCTCTCTTGTGATGTTTTACTTTGAGTTTCATCCCTGTGTTACGAACATTACCGCTTTCTTGTGTATAGTTCTCCCCTTTAGAATTGTATTTTTGTTTCTATTTAAAGGAAAGCAATACAGTTATATCCTAAGTATTACATTTATATGTAATCATCCTAGGTCCTCCTAGCTGCTCAGCCAGAGTGAGACATGGTAACAGAATGTTGGTGTGACTGTAATGAATGGAATGTCTGGGTGCCTGTGTGGATGAGTGGTGACAGTTGGAGATGGGCTGAGCAGCTAGGCAGACTGCTCCTGTTGGGGATAGTACATGGCTAGTACCTGACTAGAGCTGGCTGAACAGAGATTGATACTACCCTGAACTGGAACCAATAAAGAAGACTTGAAATATACAACATGGCTTCCAGTGCCTGTTTGTGAGGGGACAAAAGTCAGGGGGCGTAACACAGGCCCCGCAGCGCCCGCGTTGCGGGGGGGGACCCCATGCTCCAGGGGCCCCCCTCCCTTTATTTATTATGACATGATTTTAATGGTGCGCACTGCGCACCACACAGGTCAACCTCAATAAATTGAAGCGTGCACACGGCAGGGGCGTAACGCAGTTGCAATGAGGTGGGGTGCAGGGGGGAGCTGCACTCCATGGGCCCCCTCATGGGCTTTATTTATCGTGATTTTAGCAGCACACGGCTTGCACGCACGCTCAGAGGCTCGCTCTTTGACTATGATTAATTTAATGGTGCGCAACTGCTGCCGCTGACCGCGCGACACGCAGGGGAGCATGGGCGGGACAGCGCCCTAGTCCGTCAGAGCATCGTCTCGCCGTGCAAGATGGCTCCTTAGGCATGCGGGTCAGCGAGGGGCTGCCGCATTGGATTGCCTGTAAGATGACCCACCTTAACAGCTACCTGTTGTACGAAATAAACCTGCAGCACAGCTTTCCCACAAATATGTCTCATGAGTTTCCTTGGTATATAAGTGTATAATGTGCAGTGCGGAGCGTGCGCTGGCGGTGTGGGCACCATGGGCAGTGCGCACATGTGGGCCCCAGCCGGCCCAGTCTGAGCCTCTTGAGTTGATGGTGGGCGCCGCGGGCCCGGCCGGGCCTCATTGGTTAAAATGGTTAGTGGATGCGCGCGGCACGCAGTTGTCTCTGCGATGCACCTGCATGGGTTTCAGGGGTGGGGCAGGGGCTGGTGGTGTCGTGACTTGTGACCAATGCACTGGATTGAATACTGGTGCGGCGCCGGTCATGCTAACATGCTTGCGGCCTTGCGCTTTGCAGAGCGAGCAATTAAAAGTGCGGCGTGCGCATGAGCCGAGGTCGGAGATCCGATAACGATACCAGGTCAGACCCAGGCAGACCAGATGCCACGCTGAGAAGGACCGTCCGAGGTCCGACCATGTACATCACCGACCGGCCATAATTTACACATTATTAATAGCCCAGGGCCCTGCCTTGCTAGCCTTGCCCAGTTGCCCTGCCAGGCCCAGCTCGGGCTCCTTAGGATCAGCGTGAAGCAGCCAACCAGTCACTGGCAGCTTCCCTCCGCTCCAGCCACTGCTCGGAGTCAGCAGATGCGAGCAGCCCCTGCAACTGTAAGCCCCTGGCCGCGGGAGAACTTGAAAAGCCCGGCTGCTCAGGATGATGCCCCAGTGCCCTTGGCTGGGCTCTCCCTCTGCTCGTGTTTTACCTCCCCTTGGTGAAAGTATTGTGTTTTTGTGCCATGCCCCAGGTCTGAGCTCGCTGCTCAGCACCATGCTCCCCCGTACTGCGGGGTAGCCCCTGCCCTGCTGATGCTACTGCTTCTTCTACCCCCATTTGCTTTTACTTCCACCGGACCCTCCTTGGACAGACCCGAACCAGCGATCCAAAGGCTGAACAAATTATCCCATCCCGTCCCCCTCCTATTCTCCCACAAACCCAGGTACATTGGGGCTGGATGGGTCTTCAACACGCAGCCTCGTTAGAACCTCACATCCGAGCCTGGGAAATGCCCCGGCAGACAGCGAGACGGCAAGAGCATCCTGGAGAGCCGGAGAGAGAATGCTTCACAGTCCAGGGGTGGCAGAGCCGGTGGCCCGGAGAGAGGGAGGGAAAACAGAGGGGCTGATCTATGCAGCAGTTAGGCAAAAGGACTACGTTCACCCTGGAGGGGTGGTAACTCAGTACACCCTGTCGTAAACAGAGAGTACAACATTTGTGGCCGATTGGTCAGGTCACCACCTCTTGCAAATAATGGACCCACCCAAGCAGGAGAGCATGCAGGCCAACGTTACACCAGGGATGAGAAAAGCACACCCTCACGTCTCAACAGAAGCAAGGAGGCGAGAGGTACAAAGTAACATTATATCTGAGCCAGACAGACAGGAAATACAAACTCACACCCCATCTCAACCAGGAAGAAGAGAAGCACAAACTCACATCCCATTAGAAGCAGAGAAGACAGAAGCACAAGCTCACAGCTCATCTCAATAAGTGAAGCTAGAAGCACAGACATACATGCTAGCTGGACCAGGGATGGTTAAAGCACAAACTCACATCACATCTCAACCAAGGGGACGCAACGCACATATTCACATCTCGCCAGAGCCAGAGATGGCAGAAGAACACACGTATATTCCATATGAATCGTGTAGACAAGAAACATACACTCACATAGCATCAGTAAGACAAAAAGAACAGGCCAGCATCCCTTCAGAAGTTACAAGAGCGTATACTCAGGCTCATATCCCATCAGAACTAGAGAGAGCAGTACCAGAAACTCACATCCTATCAGAACCAATGAGTGCGTAATAAACTCGCATCCCACCACGATCAGAGATGGTGAAGGTACTGCTCTCTTCAGAATCAAGGAGATCTGACATCCTCCAAACCCTGGAGGCCAGAGGCTGGGCAGACAGAAACACATATCCCCTTAGAACTGGCTATGGCAGAGCCTCAGACGCTACCAGAACCTGGCAGAGATGGTGGTGGATCTCAAGGCCGATTAATACATCCTAGGTCACCTCGTAACAAAATTGCTGGCTATCACACTTTCAAAAAACAAGATGCTTCTTCTGTTCAGACCCAAGGCACTGAGACCCCGCCTGAACCGGGAAGAACACAATCCCCATCAGAATGGAAAGGAGTTCGAGCTCTGAACCGTTCCGAAAGGATGGTGATAGTGACAAGTGAATCAGGTGCAACCAGAAGATCTCTGGGATTAGATGTACTGGGACAAGGAACAGCAAGGCCTGCTGAGACTCTGTCAGAAGAGCCAAGAGACCCAGACATATCAGAACCACCAGACACAAGAGGTGAAGCCTCCTCAGAACCAGATATGAGGACACTAGTAACCCTGCTGGAGCCAAGGGGTGCAAGTACCAGGACACCCCTTCAGCTGGATGGAACCAATAAAGGGACCACTTCCAGAGCGTTGGAGGCCAAACCTCACTCCCCACCGGAACCTGGTGGGGCAGCAACGCAGACCCCCATCGGTCCAGAGTCTAGACAGACAGCAGCTGAGGCAGACAGTAGGTCAACACGGACAAGTGCTAAGCATGCAGAGGTCCTAGGCCATCTTGGATGAGAGACCCTTTTCAAGTGAGTCAGAACCTGATAGGACAGAGGGCCACATTTCCTCCAAGGCTTGGACTAGTCCGCTTGGAGCCTTGGATTGAGACTGGAGAGGAGGTCTGCAGCAGAAACAAGTCGATCCAGTTAGCATGTCCGAGCCAGGTGAGCCCAGTCTGTGGCTGCAGTTATAGGACTGTGTTCAATGTCCATTGTAGTCTGTCATCAGGTGTTGGTAACGGTGTCTCCTTTTCTCTTAATAGAGTATTTGGAGTTGTATGAATGTTTAGCACCTCTTCTTTATTTCACTGTTCTCCTTTGTAAATTATTTGGTACAGATAATCACGCGATACAGTTCTGCAGTGGTGTAAGAAGCTGCCTCTAATTTGGTGAAACCCAGTATACACAGCAATAACACATTAACCACCCCTATAGAGAGAATTTAAAGGTGGGAGGGACTCCTTATCCAATGGTGTGATTTAGCATTGATAAGAATGTTAGGTTCCTTACAAATGAGTGTAACGCCCAGCGAAGGAGTAAAGGGTTAATTTTCAATTGGTGTAACTCACTAGTGTTAGGAATGTTGGCCTCCTTCCACATTGATGTAACTAACTAATGGTGGAAGGCTGGACTTCTCTTCCATTGTTTTAATTCACAAAGAGTACCGATGGTGCACTGCACCTACAATTTGTGTAATTCACTAATGACGGTAGCGTGGGGCTCCTTTCTCATTGATGTCATTCAGCGGTGTTGGTAAAGTCAAATTTTTCTCGCATCTCACTGTAATTCACTAATGAAAGCAGTGTTTGTTCTTTCATTTAGGTGTTACTCACTAACAGCAGTAATTTGGGCTCCCTTCTACATGAATGTAACTCACTATGTTAAACAAGTGGGCTCCTCATGCGTTGAAGTAAATTATAATGGTAGGAATGTTGAGCTACTTCCACAGTGATGTCACTAAAATGGCAGAAACGTTGGGGTCCTTTCACACTGATGTGACACACTAATGGCAGGAGTAGTGAGCTCTTATCAAACTGTTGTAACTCACTAATGATACACATTTTGGTGGGGTTCCATATACGTTTATGCAACTCACTAATGATGTAAGAATGTTGAGATGCTTCCAAACAAATATTACTTACTAATAGTAGTAACGTTGAGCTCTTTCCACATTGTTGTAACTCACTAATGGTAAACATGTTGGACTCCTTCTAAGTTGATGTAACTCACTAGTGGTAAGAATTGTGGTCTCCTTCCACACGAAGGCAAATCGCTAACGGTGAACAAGTTGGGCTCTTTATGAGGTGATTCAACTCACTAATGGTAGGAATTTTGAGCGCCTTCCGCACAACTCACTCATGGTAGGATTGTTAAGCTCTTTCCACATTGATGTAACCCTCTAATGGAACACATGTTGTGCTCCTTAAACGTTGATGTAACTCACTAATGGTAGAAATGTTGGGCTACTTTCCACTGGTGTAACTCACTGTGGATTGGAAGGAGGACTGTTCACCCGTTAACCTTTCACATTGGTGTAATTAAGTACTGACAGGAAATTAGGGCTCCCATTCTACAGGTCTTGCTCTGCAATCGTCAGAATTAAAATCTTTTCTTTCCCATTGGTGTACTTTATTACTAATAGAAATGTTGTCATCTGTCACCTTTGAGGAGTGTCTGCTTAATAGAAGGCTCCCTTCCCGCTGTGTGTGAGGCGCTTGTGCTACGGATACTGGGCTACTTCCCTGTGGGTGTATTTCACCAATGACATGAATCCTGAGTTTTCCCCTATGTAAGTAACTCCCTTCTCATGGCAAGTAGAGACTCCTATTTCTCTAGATGGCTCGACAGTGATAGGAATTAAGTTTCCTATTCGATTGGTATCCCCGTGGTAGGAGAATGGTCTCCTTCCCTAGTACCGTAACGCTCCCCCATGTTTTCCCTAGTATCATAAGAGTCCCCCATGCTTTCCCTAGTATGGTAGGACTCCAGGGGTGTAACACACGCCCCTGCAGCCTCCGCGGTGCGGGGGGCCCCCCAGCCTTACCCATGTTGGAGGCGGCCCCTACTGATATGAGTGTGAGGGCCCCTTTCAGCAAATCATGCAGGGGGCCCCCTCACGTTTTATTACGCCACTGACAACAGTGATGTTTCCCATCTGGGGCTTCTTAACGCTGTGTGAACCCTCAAATTAATGACTTCCAAGCCTTGTCTCACTGAATACCAAGGTACGATTTCAATGTTGTAGTCCGTATTTAACAGCCTTTGATTCCATCGCCTTTTTCATTGTCGCGTCTCCCCCCAGACTGAGAACTCAATAATCACTGGAAACTAATAGTACTGTGTTTCGAGCTAGTCCTAGTTTTTCCTTCCTTTAATGTGTTGGTTTCCTAGCAACCACTTTTTTTGGGTTTGGCTTGTACTGCATCCACCGTTATCAAACGCCACTGTAGTCCTGTGGTCCAGTACACGTAGCAATAGACGGGAAGCCAGGCAGGGACATCATGAATTATAGCGTGCTGCACTTCCTGCCTCTGTGTCTCTACACAAGTACCTGAAGTAGCATAACTCACTGCACAAGGTGAAGATCAATATGAATACTGAATTGGGGATGAAGCAGGTTTTTCCTGTCTTTCCCTATCTCACCTATCAGTTTATCCCCACCCTTCTCTATATATCACTTCTCTATCTACCTGTCTCTGTCAGTGCCTCTGTCACCTCTCTGGTTCATCCACGATGTTTCATGCCTCTCTGCTTACTTCGCTTCAGTTCCCCCCCTCTCTACCTATTGCTACATCTTTGTGTCCCTGTCCTTATGTGATATTTCTACTATCTCTACCTACCTTGTAGCCAAAGTGTCATGGACCCTAGTGCAAGAACCTCCGCATTGTGATTGTCAAACCAAATCTCGATGACCAACCAGGTCAATACGGTCTCATCCACCTGCTTCCACACTCTGAAGCTACTTAAGAAAGCCTTAAAATAGGTCCCACTGGACATATACATGTCCATCATGCAAGCTGTTATCATTAGCAGACTGGACTATTGTCACACCCTCTACTTTGGGATCACCTCCTAGGTCACTAAGAGGCTCAGAGTCATGCAGAACTCAGCCCCTAGACTCATGCTCAAACTACCGCACCTCACCCACATATCCAAACAACTCAAGAGTGTCATGATTGATATATCAATCATCTTTAGACAGACTGTAATTTTTCAAGATAGGTGTGCATTGAAGGCTGATAAGGAACAATAGTGTAATTCATGATTTTTGTTACCATTGTATAAACGTTACAGGTTCAGTGTTTCTGTATAATGTTATGTTTATGGTGTGTTATTGAAACAAATATGACCTGTGTACCTACCACAAACTTTGAGAGGATATCTTGTTGTTGATTCTGTTGCCTTGGAGGAGGGATGGGATTAAGACTGAGGTACTTCAGGGCCTATAGCTATGAATCTCCTTGTTTGATATTCATAGTTTGCACTGGATTGCCTTCTTTAAATGGGATGGGGGTTATGAGGCCATCAAGTGTTTGTGTGTGTGGAAGCATATCATTGTATTTATGATGAAATCCAAACATTACACCATGGAAGGCAGAACATGTTCCTTGCTTGTTCAAGAACTACCCTTTTTAAATGCACAAGAAACGTGTAACCCTTCTTATAAAATCTCATTTTGACTCATTCATAGGTCAACTTAGTGTTTAATTTGTAAAAGATTGAGTGTCGGTCCGCAAAGCTGTGCTCAAAAACCCATGATCGACACTCTTAAATGTCATTGCGCCGATTACCAAGGCTACGCAGCCTTTAATCCACTCATGCCTCTCAAATCCACTACCAGACACTCTCTGGCCCTTTATTTCACTCTTGTAGGCCTCTGCTTTCTCCTTTTGAGACAGTTTTTCTTTCTTTCTCTTCCTCCTTCTTTCCCCTTTGTGCTTTTTTTCCTTTCTAGTTCTTGGGAATTGTACAATAAGGAAAAATAAGGGCTGGCCCAAAAAATGAGTGCTTGTAGCCCCACCGGCAAACACTGGCTCAAATTAAGCATGGGATCAAGTCCTTAATATGTGGGAAATTAACATGTGATTTACATCAGTAAAATAACAAATATTCTTTTCACGTTTCCATTTTGGATAATACGTAGTTTGTTTTTTATAAACTCAAAAACAACAGGAGGGAACCCTTACCATGCTTAGTATATCTCTCTGTGCCTGCCCGAGGAAATCCCCCTATGATATTAAAAGGACTCTCACCCACTGGGATTCCAAGTGGCATGCTTTCTCATAGAGTTCTTGTTTGGTTACCAAAAGCTCACTCAACGCAGCAAGACAGCTTGCTGCACTGTGCTGCATAAAAGGGAGGGAGCAGCAATGAGCTATATCTATCAAGCATCATATTTAGAGCTCTATTAGTGTAAGAAGGCAGGTGGTCAAACTTTTCTCAAAGGTCTCTTTAGTTCCTCCTACCCCCGTAGCCTATTTTTTATAGTCATCAAATAGTCAGGAGTCCTCTTCAGTGCACCAATAAAAACAAAACATGAGCGTAAACCTCTTAGACCCCTGCTTATGGTTTTTATATGAAAATATGCACTCTAAATCAAATATTTACATGCTTACATAATACACAATATTTTTTGTAACTCATCTATAACTGCAAAGAGGGCGCAATATGGTTGTGACTCCTTCTGCTGGGGAAGTGACATTGATTTACATTGCCTCTGCTAATTTTTCCCTCATGTATTATTTTATTAGGACTTGATCCATGCTATTGGGGATCAATAGATGGCAATTTTATGTCATCCAGAACTGATTGGTTGGTGCTGCTCAAAAGTAATAAAGACGGTGCTCATTAAATGTTCTTGATTTAGGGTGAGTCATTTTATTTCAGAGTCTTTTCCATGGACCATGATGCCTGTGAGTAAAGGCTTCCTCTGCGGCACGCTCGTCATCTCACATCCCCATGGAACTGCTCTTATGAACAGGGCCCCACCAAAATTTTATGGGTCCGGCCCTAGCAAATGTGTCCATTTCCTGAGATTCCAATACCTCTAAAATGCTGAGTTAGGCTTAAGTTTTAGCAGACACGTTTTGCATAACCCTTCTTCTACACTCCCTTCAAAGACAACTGCCCAGTGTGAGATTTTCCTAATTTTTGCCAGACCATTGCAATCTTGACCCTGTGTTACAAGTGAATGGAAATGTAGGGCAAACAGATGGAATGGAAGTCAGTCAGTGACATATGAGAGTGGTTGAATGGAGCCTGGCTGCCGTGTGAATGCATCATGCAAACAGGATGCTTTCAGGTTGCAGTTTTATCAATATACCTGACACTAAAACGCTGGGGGATAGTGCTGCACTATAGACTTGACTTGCTAGCATTGTTCACTGTAGCTTTTCTCTCTACTGCATGTCCTTCTCATTTTACTTCAGTCTACCTGGGTAAAATGCAGTGCCCATGCACTACACAGAGATCCAAATGCCTTCTGATCATACAGCTACTGCAAATTATTTCACTAAAAGCATTTTCGCACGAAATTCTATACTGCCTGAAAGCTAAAGAAGTCTTTAAAAAAAATGTAAATGGGTCCTAAAAACTTGCAAAAAAATAACATTTAGTAAGGACTGGAGAAACGCATCGTAACACAGGCAAACCCGTGGGCTGCTACTAAAAAGTCAGTGCCAATTAGAAAGCTTAGTAATCACCAAACAATCCCAGTACTAAAACGTGGCAAAAGAAACCTTTCAACGGAGTTACAGAGGATCTAAATGCAGATAAGTAGCGCTAATTTCCCTAAATTGGATATAATCCTTAACATAGGGCCTCTCAAATGCATCCATTAACCTCTCTGTCTGAATAAACTCCAAAAACGTTAACTTGACAATCCACTTATCGCTCTTAGAAACGGACTCTGGCATATCAAAAAAATATGGAAGGCTGATCTTACAAAAGGAATACTTCCGAAAAGCAATCTACAGTAGCCTAAACCCATTCTTACAAGTTCAACAATCCTTAATAATCTCCCTGTTCAGGCCTGCTTCCTGTGAGGACCAGATAAACACCCAAAGCATCAGAGGTCATAGATGCACTGGATCCAAAACTACTGCAATGATAACTATATGCATAGTGTAGTGAGGGCTGGCTGTAGGACTAAGAAGAGTCGCCTACAGATTCAATTTTATGCAAACTGATCAAAATGATGAATTACAGTAGCCTCACGCACCAGCACCATATGAAGCAGCTGGAACACACTGAGGTTTATAAACAGAGAGTAAAGGCAGCATAGAAGTGCGGCCTGGGACTGTGGTAGGTTAAGTATTGCTCCTGCAGATTTAGGCATCTTCAGACAAGTATTCCGATCTTGAGTGTGCCAAGTGCCTGAAGAGTCGCAAATAAATACCTAGGTATCGGAAACTGTTTACCCTTGTCAAGATTTTACTACCAATGGGTAAATTCAAATCTCCATGTCTAAGGGCCTTCCCAAAAGATCCTTTTTTGCTGAGCAACAAAAAAGATTCGCAACTGTCTGGTCCTCTTAGGGCAACTTAGGGGCCCTCATCGGACCTTGATCCCTCTACCGTCACATGTCACTGCTGTTTCCGTTGGTGCTTCTCTGTGCTCCATATTCCAGGGTAAACCTTCCAAAGCTACAACCAAGTTGGTTTTATGGGTTCTAACAAGCACAAAGAGTGCACAAGCATACAGATACGAGCACACATGCACAATATGGGTAGCTTGTTTTGCACATGGTCCTGGCCGAAACCACTTTCAAATGATGTTCCCTGGTAACTAAAAGCTTCACCTTACACAACCTCAGATCCAGGAAACCTCATTTGCCAATGCTATTGTGATGGAGCATTACAACCAGGGCCACTGGAATTATGTGACAGAGGAGGACCAAATTATGCATCAGGATTGTCTAATTTACCACAACCATGGTAGGGTCCCCTGATGGCACTTCCTCATGGCTATGCTCAGGTAGAATATCTCCAGCCAGTCAAAAATGGTACATAGTGAACTCTTGTCGGATGTAGGACAGTTTACATGGCACGCCGGGAGTCAGTACGGATGCAACAAGGACTTACCACAGTTCCTTTTACCACTAGGGATTACTCATCCACACCCTCAGAAATGTTCCCACAGATTTGGCAGCCAGTGCTAATTATATGCTTTCATGCGTTAGATTGCACAGCCAGTATCATTACAGTTACATCATTCTGCATGAATGAGTATTGATTACAATTTTCTTTGAGCATTGGTGTTTATATCTCTGCTTTGAACATTTTTTGATTATCTGGAGATATTCTACCAGAACATAGCTTTGAGAAAGTCTCAACAGGGACGAAACACGTGTCGGCTGAGATCTACCATCCAGAAACAACAACGATATATCTACAAATTCTCGCTAAACCAGTGTACTTGGAATCAAGGGGCTGATAAACAACTAAGTTTAGATTGAGGCCATAATACGTTTTTGTGATACAGTTTTGAAGTAAAAATAAAATATGACCTACTTGAATGTTTGAAGTTGTTAATGAATCCAGGGGCGTCATCCCTACACCATATGAGCAATAGGAGTGTTGTATATACCATGACTACTAATGTACATACCAAAGGGACCTAAACAGATATGGTTGAAGAGATTTATATATGATGAGTGCTCCACTATTTTGTATTACATGCTAAACCATGGGCAATACCAAACGGGTCCCACTGATCTCACCACACAGTCCTACCACCTCACCTGTGGCACACACTTACTACACATATACACATACACTTGACAAGCACACAGAGTGTCGCTGTGAGGCCTTAATTTCACATATCCCGACCTTTACTCAAGTAGGGCACATGTCACTCTATCTTGACACAGAGTAAAAGGTGTGGTCATACTAAAGATTCACCAAAACTCACTACGCTCACACCACCGTTTTACGTGCCTCACCAGGGCAGGGACAGTAGACCTAGACCTACGAGGATGGGATGCTTTAGGCACCCTCCAGGTCACAGAACTGGTTCTGGACTTTGCCGGGGACAGGCCGAGAACTTTTGGACAAACTAAATCACCATGCCTCCAGGGCCTAACAAAAAGCCAGGATACTGATTACACTCACAGTGGAGCATTGAGGGCACCTGTTCCCCATGCAATGGACATACCAGTCCTAGCAGATGTCAAATACCAGTAGGCAGTGGTAGAATCTGGTACCTTTGCCTTGCTATTTGGTCTCCCTGGCACTGTCGATGACAACCTTTGGTCTTGGGCATCATAATGAACAATAGTTACTTACCTGTAATCTGTGGTTCTCCAGTATTGGTGTCTTTCATAGATTCACATGCCTGAATCATTCCCCGTCGTCGGAGTGGGAGTCCCACGGTATATAAAAAAGCAGTAATATGCCATTTGTACATAGCAAATAACAGTATACCCAACCAGGAAGTAAAGTAGCACCAGCTACAGTGAAAAAAACTTCCACATTAGTGACTATCCAAGTCATTATGTACAGACCAAACTGCAGCCAATCAGGCCACAGCTCCCACCAGAATGCTCTCCCCAAAGACCCAGGCTCTCAGATTTTGTAGCACCGGAGTGTACTAGAGTATATATATATCTATAGCCTGAGTGAGACTCTGAGGGGAGGTGGGTGGGTGCATGTGAATCTATGAAAGACACCAATACTGGAGAACCACAGATTACAGGTAAGTAACTATTGTTCTTCTCCAGTATTAGGGGTGTCTTTCATAGATTCACATGCCTGAATCAGAGTAGTTAGCAGTAATACAATACATCGCTCTTGGACGCCAAGCTACACAATTTTCATGCATGAACATAATATAATGCAATAACATATTAAAGCGTCAAAAGAGCAAGAGGAGGTGGGAGAGATCATCAGAGGCTCACCTTATTGAAAAAGATTTCGCAGGACCGCTCTTCCCACCGAGGCATCGGTATCACTTGCAGAATCCAGACAGTAATGCCTCGTGAATGTGTGTCTGCTGGACCATGTTGCAGCTCTGCAGATCTGCAGGAGAGGCACACCAGCAAACAAAGCAGTTGAAGAAGAGACTGCTCTCGTAGAATGCGCTCTAGGTAAGGTATGTAAGGGTTTACCTGCTTGTTGATGGCAGAGCCCTATCGTTGATGAGACTCACCTAGCGATAGTCTGTTTTGTCACTGCACAGCCTTGTCTCAGTCTGCCATGCGCTACAAATAGCTGATCCGTCTTCCTGATGGCAGCTGTCCTTGAAAGATAAAACTTAAGACATGTCCTGATATCTAACAAGTGTAAAGTCCGCTCAACTGGCGACTGCGGATTCGGAAAGAATGTCTTCAGTATCACTGGCTCATTCAAATGAAAATCCGATGGTACCTTGGGCATGTACTTCGGATTGGTGCGCAGTATCACAGAGTCATTTGTGAATTGCAAGAAAGGTGGTTTAGACGTGAACGCCTGCATGTCACTAACCCTTCTGGCTATTGTTAACGCCAGTAGTAATGCGACCTTCCAAGTGATGAACTTCAGATCAACTTTATGGATCGGCTCAAAAGGATGGCGCATGAGCTGAGCTAGTACTATATTCAAATGCCAGGATGGAGGTGGCCGACGTATTGGTGGAAACATACGAAATAATTCCTTAAAGAATTGCTGGATTATTCTTGAGGAATATAGAGAATTCGTACCATCCTGACGGTATCGGGATATAGCTGCTAGAAACACCTTGAGTGTTGAGTGCCCCAACCCTGATTTAGCCAACTGCAAAAAGAAGGGTAAGATCTTTTCTGGTTCAGCATACATGGGATGCAGATTCATAGTTTGGCACCAAGCACAAAACCGTTTCCATTTAAGCTTGTAAGTTTTGTTTGTTGAAGGCGCTCTAGCATTGGCTAGGACTTCTTGACAGTCTTGTGGAATATTCAAGTGTGCAAACTCATGGTGTTGAGGAGCCAAGCCGATAATTTCAGAGAAAGAGGGTCCGGATGATATACCCTGCCTTCTTGAATTGTCAGAAGATTTGGGATTTGAGGCAGCTGGACTGGTTCGCGTTCTGAGAGAAGAAGAAGCTGTGTGAACCAATATTGGCGTGGCCACCGTGGAGCAATCAAAATTATTCGACACGGTTGTCTTCTCATTTTCTTGATGACCTTGGGAAGTAATGGAATTGGCGGGAAGGCGTAGGCAAATATCCGCTCCCAATTCATTGACAGAGCATCTCCGCAAGATTCTCTGTGGGGAATCCAGCTCGCAAAGTGTGTACATTTCTTGTTCCGATATGTTGCGAAAAGATCTAGATCGGGGTGACCCCATCTCTGGAAGATCCGATCCAGCGCTGGTTGATGCAGTTCCCACTCGTGAGTGCTGCTCTTGGATCTGCTCAGGGAATCTGCTAGCACATTGGCTACTCCTGGAACATGCACCGCTGACAAGTTGATGTTGTGATCCAGAGACCAATTCCAGATCTCTTGAGCCTGCTGGGACAACCGGGCTGATCTTGTGCCCCCCTGCATGTTCAGGTAATGCATACTCGTTGTGTTGTCTGTTCGAATCAACACTGTCGAGTCTTCCACTATCGCTTGAAAAGATTTCATGGCGAGGAAAATGGCCGTTAATTCCAATAAATTGATGTGCCATGTCTTTTGCTGTCTGTCCCATTTGCCACTGATTGTCATCCCTTGAAGGTGAGCGCCCCAACCTTCTAGCGAGGCATCCGTGGTTACGATGAATCTGGGGACTTCTGCGAGGAAAGCACAGCCCACCTGCAGGTTGTGTTCCTGACTCCACCACAGGATTGCATTCTTCATTCGAGGCGTTAAGGTGATGATATCCTCGAAGGAACCTGATACCTGCACCCATTGGTGACTGAGTTCCTCTTGCAAGGGTCTCATTCTCAGACGACAGTTTGGAGTGAGAGGGATGCACGATGAGATCATCCCTAGGAAAGATTTGAATTTTCGAACAGAAACGCACTCTTTTCTGAGGAGTGCAGTCGCCATCTTTTGAATCTTCTCTTGTCTTTCGCTTGAAATGAAGACCTGAGCGAGCTTGGAATCCAGCGTTGCTCCTAGGAAAGACTTCCTTTGTGATGGTACCAGATCTGATTTTTCGAAGTTCACTGAGAAACCCAGGCTTTGAAGAAGGCAAAGGCATTTCTGGACATGTTTGCTTGTTGTGGCGTAGGAATTGGCCTTGATAAGGCAGTCGTCCAGATATGGGTATATCTGAATACCCTGTAATCGTAAGTTATGCCGCTACAGGTGCCAACATCTTTGTGAATACCATCGGGGCTGAACGTAGTCCAAAAGGAAGCACCTTGAATTGGAAATCCCTGCCAGCCACTCTGAACCTTAGGAACTTCCTGTGCCTGAGGAAAATGGGTACGTGGAAGTACGCATCCTGAAGGTCGAGTGTTGACATGTGGTCCCCTTCTGCCAGAAACTGGAGGATCTCTTGGAGTGACAACATTCTGAACGTTAATTTTCTGATGTATTTGTTGAGGGCACGCAAATCGAGGATGGGGCGCCATTCCCCCGATTTTTTGCGTATCAAGAAAAAACGAGAGTAAAAACCTTTTCCTCTCTGATGTTGAGGTACTCTCTCGATTGCCCCCTTTCGAATCATTGTATTGATTTGGGTGAAGAGCTCTTTGAGATGTGCTGGGGGTGGTCTTTTTGGGGGTGAATTTGGAGGGGTTTTTACAAATTCCAATATGTGGCCCTTGGAAACCACATCCAGGACCCATCTGTCTGTGGTAATTTTTGACCATGTTGAGCAATGTAGGGATATTCTTCCTCCAATTTGTTTCTGGCTGGGACAAAGTGGTGGCAGGATATGTTCCTCACTTTTTGTTAGTGTTGTCTCTGCCCCGATATGTTGTTTTCCCTCGGGCTGTGAATAATTATTTCTTCTTTGGCCATAAGGTTGTTGCTTATATGGCTGGTACCTCTGGTTATTTTGGTTGTTCGTATATGATCGTAGTTGGTAATATCCTCCCCTATTTGTGAAGTTACCTCTTCCTCTAGCACCACGAAAGGAAGATTTCCGGTACTGCAGAGTACCCAACGATCGTGCAGTCTCCGTATCCTTCTTGATGGCTTGTAAAGCCTCATCCACATGCGAGCCGAATAGGTACTCGCCATCATAAGCCATATTCAGCACCTTGGCTTGCACCTCCTGCCTAAAGGATGTAGATTTCAACCATCCCTCTCTTCTAAGGACTGCAGCTCCTGCCAACTGCCTGAATCCTGTAGCTGCTACGCCCACTGCAGCATCAATGATCTCCGACGAAGCACACTCCCCTTCCTGCAGAATTTTTGTGGCTTCGGTCCGGTCCGGTTCAGGCAGTTTTTGAATGTATGGCGATATGTCTGACCACATCTGCCTATCATACCTGCCGAGAATTGCCAGCGAATTAGCAGCCCTAACTGTGGTCGCTGCATTAGTCGATACCTTTTTCCCAATGGTATCGAGTCGCCTCCCATCTCTGTCCGTAGGAGTGGAGATCTGAGATGACGGGTTCTTTGCTCTCTTTTGAGCTGCTTGCGCAATGACTGACTCCGTCTTGGCCTGGCCGATCAGGCAAGCAGGTGAAGAAGTTGGTGCCCTGTACTTTTTGTCCACTCGCGGTAAAACCGCAGGTAAAGAATTTGGTGTGGCCATGATCTTTAGACCTTCTTTCCAAATAAAGTCTATAATAGGAATAGACCAACTTTGCCTCTGAGACAAACTCTTAAAGTCGTATAGGAAACATTCGTCCTGTTTAGCCTCTATGGCAATGAGAAATCTCTTAGTTGCTTTGTCCATAATCCTATAGAAATTTGCAATATCCACCGGTGGTGACTCAGCTTTTGGTTGTTCATCTGGAGAAGGTGTGTCTGCTTGATAATCTTCATACTCCGACGAGTCCGTTTTATCTAATTCACCTTCTTCATGAGCTTCCTCATCAGTATTCTCATCCTCCATTTGGTGGAAGGACACCAGTGTTGATGGTCGGGCATGCTCCACTTCTTCTGTCATTGTAGCCATTGGAGTCGGGGTTACTCGAGGCCGTGGAGAAGAGATTTGTGATTCGCCTGACTCTGAGGGCGGAAAACGGCGATAAAAATCGCTCAACATATACTGCAAATTTTGGAAAAGTTCCATAGGCATTTGCATCCCTGATGTTGGTTCAGTCTCCGACCTAGGCGGTTGTATGACTTGCTCCTCTTCCTCCTGATCCTTTATTTGTATAAGCAAGTGAGATGGGCTCGTAGCTGCTTGAAATAACTCGTCACCAGATTCATCATCCTCAGAATCCAAGAGTCTGTCTGGCATTTTTAGAGGCGACACAGATGCAGACTGTGATGAACGCTTTTGTAATAGTGCCGCAGTGGTGGCTGGAGATGGCAGCGTTATCACATTGCTCCTTGCTGACCAAACTTGAAGATCTGTGCAAGATGACAGCTTTGGTGTTGTTGGATTCTCTTGTGCCTTTGTCTTCGTCGTCGACGATAATTGCTCCGTCGACGACTGTGGCTGTTTAGTCTTCGTCGACGAGATGGACTTCGTCGTCGACGAGGGAACCATCGACGGGACTACCTTCGTCGTCGACGGGGCCGTCGACGGGACTATTTTCTTCGTCGACGAGGCCGTCGACGATGGCTTCGTCGACGGGGCCGTCGACGGGGTCTTCTTCGTCGACGATGGAATCGTCGACGGCAGCTTCGTCGACGATGATGTCATCGACGGCAAGGTCTTCTTCGTCGACGGTAAGGCTATCGTCGACGGCAAGCTTTTCGTCGACGCTGGTATAAGCTTCGTCGACGGAGGCTCGTCGACGAGAGGTGTGACTATTTTCGTCGACGAGATGGGACGAACCTGGACATGTACAAAAGTTGGAGAGGACGCTGAGGACATCACCATAGAAGGTTTTGGTGAGGAAAAAGTCATAGTAGAAGTCACTGCAGTGGCTGCCTGACCGGAAAACGGCAGAGTAGTTGCTGCCTTATTCACAGGCCTCTGAGGTGACAATAAAGACGCAGTCTTTTTAGATTCTGTTAGCCTCACGGATTTCTCAGAGGATTTTGTCATTTTTGAGGTAGAAGGCTTACCAGCGTCTTCAGAGAGCTGGGCCTGTCTTGCCACCTTAGCCTTAGGAGTAGTCACCTTACTCTCAGCCATCCTCTTTCTAGATCCCATAGAAGACCCCGAGGCCAAACTTCCTACCTCAGAGAGTGGGTTATCCTTATCTTTAATCCGCTGTATCCACAGCAGCAGGCGACCCTCTCTGTCCCTGAGGGTTTTTGGAGGAAAGGTGCGACAAATCTTGCACTCCTTAGCCTGATGATCAGGGTACAAGCAGTAGATGCAGCGAGTATGCGGATCCTCCTTAAACAGCCTTGCTTTTCTGCAGGATTCACAGGCCCTGAACAGGGACTTTGATTTAGACATGTTAGAAAGTGAAATCTTTCAGAAGTAGAGAAAAAACTGAGCAGAGCTCAGAGAGACTCCCTATCACACGACGTGCGGTAAAAAATCTGAGAGCCTGGGTCTCTAGGGAGAGCATTCTGGTGGGAGCTGTGGCCTGATTGGCTGCAGTTTGGTCTATACATAATGACTTGGATAGTCACTAATGTGGAAGTTTTTTCCACTGTAGCTGGTGCTACTTTACTTCCTGGTTAGGTATACTGTTATTTGCTATGTAAAAATGGCATATTACTGCTTTTTTATATACCGTGGGACTCCCACTTCGACGACGGGGAATGATTCAGGCATGTGAATCTATGAAAGACACCCCTAATACTGGAGAAGTTTGAATTTCTGCAAATTCCACTCCTTGGCCTTTGATTGTAATGTAATGTAATGTAATGTAATGTAATGTAATGTAAAAGGGATTTATAGAGCGCAACATACACCGGACGGTTTCTTGGCGCTGTTCACTAAATCAAGAGGAGACAGAGGAGGGAGGGGGAGGTAGCTTATGTGTAAGCACAGCGGAAGAGGTGAGTTTTTAAGAGAGACCTAAAGTGAAGGTAGGAGGAGGAGAGTCTGAGTTCCAGTGGGAGAGAGTTCCAGAATGAGGGGGCCAAAAAAGAGAATCTGAGGCCACCGTGCTTTTTGCGCCTAAACCTGGGCGTCTGAAGGAGAGCATGGTGGGAAGATCGGAGGGGTCTAGAAGGGGCGTACGGGAGCAGGAGCGACGAGATGAAGAAGGGGCCGATGCCGGCCAGGGATTTGTGGGTCAAACAGCCTAGTTTGAATTTACAACGCTCTGATACAGGAAGCCAATGAAGGGCTTTAAGTAGAGGACGAATACAGAAGCAGCAAATTGGAGGTTACTGATGGACTAATGGTGGGTCCAAGAGTCACCTGGTGATGTCATTGAGGGTCAAAGGGGCAGGCTATCCATTCCCCTATCCCTTGTACTTTTGTGAATCAACGTCAATGGGAATTGCCTTAACCAACGAGTGGAGCTGGCATATTGTTAAGGGTAGAACCGAAAAATGCTACTTGTAAACCTAAATTCGCCACTTCATAAATTGTTGTGACTTTGGGCAAACCGCACTGTCCTGTAGCGCCACGTGTGAAAATTGTGAGCGCTTGCAAAGGGACTGAGCCCCTGTGTCAAGGTATATATGAATAACAGGGAATTTACTTTTATCTTGACAGTCTGAGCTGGGTTTGGTTCCCCGTGCAGGGGATTACGTGGCACGCTCCTTCCTAGGCAGTCGTAGAGTTTACGGTTATTGGCGCAGCACGGCCGCCTCCTCAGGGCGCTGTCTGATCAATCCGCACCGCTGTGCGCGCATCGAACCGCCAGAGCGCGAGCATAAAAAGCGCTGGTTGAAAACAAAACAAAATGATTACAGGGCCAGGGAAAGTCTTCCAGCGCTCGGCGGGAAAGCTGCATTTTCGAGAAGCCGACTGAGCTGTAGTGGAATTAACGGCAAGTCGTTCTCGGTCCATTGTGCCGGGGGAAGCTAAGTGGCCCCCGTCTGAGCAGCATCAGAGGCAGTGATCGCCGAAAATTGTTCTGCAGTTCAAGCTTTTTTTCTTAGCCCAGAGCCCCTTCATTAACTCTTACCCTGACGGATAGAAAAGCATTAGGTAATGTCTAACTAACCAGCCCTGAGCATAATGGGGAGAGGCATCCAACGGGAAAGATGGGGGCGCCGTGGCAGATGTACAGAAAATACCCTGTAGGCAAAGTTACCAGAGATTCTCGGGTATGGGGGCTTCCGGCACGTTGATATTGGGTTGTCTTTTTATATAGAGCTTCATAGCGCTCTTTCGCTGTTTCTAAGTGCTGTAAATAACAGACCTTATTGTTACCTTATTTAATGGTTCATAATGTACTGACCTGGAAGGGTGGCCAGACCAGTATTATTTGGGGCATTTAATTTTACAAAGAAGTAATTTATTTTCCTCTGTGGTTTCCGGTCATGTTTTCCACAATTCATTTTATCCGACCCAAGGTTAGAGGTGGGCGAGCCACGGTTGGTCGATGCCAGACTCCAGGCCTGTGGCGCAGCGCCTCGTAAGTTTAAGGAATAGGGGCGGGCACAAATGGTCACACAAACATACTTCTACCCATGACCTCACAAGGGCATACTCATCCACCCACAAGCTCACTTAGTCGCTCACTCACTTATGCGCTCGCTGACTCAGCACTCACTCTCCCACACCCATCCATTCACAAGCATACATACATACTCACACCCACCATTCAGAGGCACATACACACACTCACTTGCACACAGCCACTCACACCTGCCCATACACAAAGTCGTACGTGCAAATACACGCATGCACACTCAATAAGCACTTATTGGGCCGTGGTGGTGATGGTAGAACCAGCGGGGGGAGGAGGGAGAAGCATGAAGGCCTCAGAAGGAGCTGAAGGCTTTGAGGAGGAAAGGGATACAAGCATTAGCAAACCCAATAGGTCTCGACTATGTGAATGCTATTGTCTTTACCAATGTCTTTTAGCCGTGTTGTAGCGCAATGTGGTTGCTATGCGGCATGGCTAAAAGTGAAAAAAGAGAGCTATCATGTGGGAACAGGAAGCTAAAATTAAAGAGCTGTGAAGCGACCAGATCTGGCAGTGTCATAGAGCTTTATTTTATTATGGCCTGTGGGGGTAATGCAGACAGCATGAGGATGGGGGTGGAGGGGAAGAGGCAACATAGACAATAGAAGGGTGGGAAGTGGTAGGGAAGAGGCAACACGGACAATGGTAAGGTGGTTGGTGGGAGGCAAGAAGCAACAGATAAATGGAGGAGGGGGAGGGGAGAAGCAACATGGACAAGGGATGTGTGGGGGTTAGGAGGAAAGAAGCAATAGAGACAACAGGGTATGGGCTGGGAGTGAAGAAGCAACATGGACAAGTGGGGTTTGGGGGATGGGAGGGAAGGAGCAACAACCAAAACTACATTAGTTAGAAGGAAACAATTGTACCTCAATCACAGCACCATCAGTTTTAGGACCCTAATCAAGATGAAGCAATCAGTACTTGGTCCATGCTCCAGATGAAAGTAGAGGAAGTGAAGCTGCCACGCACTGCCCAATTAGGAGGCAGCAGAAGAGTGACAACGAAGCCTACGAATGGTAAGCTATGGGCAGGCTCCAAGCCCCTTGTAGTAAACAATATCTTTCACCAGCAAGACCTCTCATTGACAAACCTTGTCATGGGTCAGCCAATGAGAGGAGGATCTTCCCTAACTCGTTACAGTTTGGTGGGGTTAGTGAGATTTTCTGACCCCACTCCACTTTGTGAAGAAGCATCATTGATAGTCAGCCCTAGGCACTTCAGGGGTTAAATCTTTAGTGCCCAAGACAGACTCTGCTGGAGACGCTCCTTCCCGTCATGAGGTGGAGGTCCTTATAGGGCTCTGCCGGGCTGATGAGGTCACTACCCTCAGAGCTATAAGATCTTCAGCCCAGAAAACCTTGGCTCAGGATACCATGGGCCTGCGTGTTAGCACATGTAAAACGCCCGCTGCCTGATGCTGACATGGTAAGTGTCGGTCAGGCTCACCTTTGCTCAGCCTGACAGACACTCATCATTCTTTGGAAAACGGTTCCGAGTGGTGCCTCAAGGCCTCTAATGATGGGCTACCACTGTGCCTGGCTCTGGCTCAATTCAAGGTCCTTTTGGACCCTCAAGCTTAAAACTAGCTGAGTCTTCATGTGTATTCTGCCTAGCACCCACACCCTAACCTTTTCCATCAACAATTAACCTCTTCGCTGCTGATGACGAGCTCAGCTCGTCATCAGCTACGGCGGTCGTATGCTGATGACGAGCTGAGCTCGTCATGTAACGCGGCTTTTTGAAAATTGCTGCACACAGCAGGAAAAGCCGCCGCAGCGATGCGGTTAACATAGTGTGGTATAACTGTGATGCTGCCTTGAACGTGATCTCGCCTCCAAGCACCCAGCTCTCTAGCAGTTAAAGAGATACTAGTCTAGTGGATGAATCGCACATTGAGAAACCGGAAAACTTGTGATCAATATCGCTTGGCTAGATTTTTTTATTTTGGGCAATTATTTATTTTCACTGGGACTCCTTTCCCTCCATTATCACATATGAGAGCACTTTGAAATACATGAGTTTAGCATGTGCACACTACAAACACCTCTCATGTTGGATTTAATGGACTATAATGTCGCTCCATATATAATAACAACTTTGGCCTCATATACGGTGCACGTGACAACAGGCTTTCCTGTTGGTTCACAAATGACATAATCGTTGGGTTGAAGGGATTTCTAAGTTCATGTTTAAAACTATCACGTCTAAGAAATGTCATTCAATGCAGTGATATAATCTGATGTAGTAAGGTAAAACACTTTCTCCTTTTAATGAAGTACACTTTTTTGGGATTTGGAGAGACTAACTTATTATTGCATGATGTTTGTTGCATAATAGACATGCCAAAAATGCCAGTGGCTTAGCTCCTGCATGGGCTCTTAGAGCCAGGTTAGACCCTTGACACTGGCTCAGCTCTTTCTCTTAATTTTTTGGCTCGCCCACCGCTACCATAACTTAACGTCATATATTAGGGAACATTTTTGGCTAGTGGTCTGGGGAGCCAGTAAATTGTTTGATGTTATAAATATTTAGACCCAGGTATACAAAAAACAGATATCTTGGGAATTTAGCAATATGTTATTTGGCCTTTTATTAAAACCAAAAAGACCCAATGTAAACTTATTTACCTCTACATTTGTATAAACATGTATGCCTGTCCAAGTCTTGAACTCCTAATTAGGTCAGGATTGATATTGCTGCTGTATGTAAGACGTAGTGTTATCAGTTTTGTATATTAATCTGTCTCCTTGGTGTGCTTGTATTGCATGATGGACTGTTTTAGTCTGGTGGGCTTTTTAGATCTGACCTTTAGACAGTTTTGACTGTCTGTTGTCGAGAGACCTATTGTTTACAATACCAGTACTAACAGTGGACTTTGGTTCAACCCATTGCTTATTATTGGTAGGCGTTCATGGCAAACTCATTTGCATGCTTTTTATTCAATTGCTTTTTTATTCTTTTTGTGTTTATAGTTCCTGTGGGGTAAGATTTGTTACCATTGTTTTAATGATTTATACCGTTTCACTCCTTATGTACAAGAAATTACTTTTTTCTATTGGTTTCAGCACTCTCCGGCAGTGCATGCGTTTTTTGCTCTCTTTCATGTGTGCTGATTCCACCTATGTTCCCCTTCGGATCCTCTCCCCTTGCGCTCTCCAAGTTGCTCTTCCACTCCCCATTTCTTCCGTTGCTTCTGCCAATCCTGCGTCTCCCGTTCATTTTTTTTAACCCCACTGGCTCCTCATTCCCCACGGCCTATCCCATCTCATTTTCGCCTGTCGGTAAAGTTGATTTGGTCCTCACTTCCCTTCACATCTTTTTTAAATCATATTTTGTGGTTTTTGGTTTGGTCCAGTAGGTGGAATTTGCTGCTGGGCCGCTCCTTTCCCTAAATGCGCTTTTGTGCACCTTTTATTCAAGAAAAAATTTGCTTCTGTATGGTTGTCCGCCATTTTAGTATGGTACATTTTAAACAGAAATGTCTTCCACATCATGACATATACATGTGCATCCATGGTGCAATGTGTGCACACATGCATCGTACACAAGGGTCAAAAGGGCTGTTGCATTATCACGTCTGAATGCACCTATAGGGTGATGCAACATAGGTCCAGGAAGGCTAAAGTCATGACAGTTTTCCAGGAAATTTGCATAATACGCAGGGGCGGATCTTCCGCTAGGTGGAGGATCGTTGCCCCACTTCTCTGATAGTAGAGAAAAAAGAAAATGATAATAACTTTGTTATTATCGTTGTTTTTTTCTTTGCTATGGGGCTGGGTTAGGGCGGGGCAGGACTGGGGTCGGAGCCTCAAAGGAATGGTGAGTGCACACTCTCAAAGTGCGCATGACTGCTTGGCCGGCCGTCTTAGCCTGGCCAAAGTGTCATGCACACTTGAAATGTTCCCCACCAGAAAACATATTTATTAACAATATCTGGGTGATATGCACACCTAATTAGCTCCAGAATACACCAATTAGCATGTGAAAAGAGACTAGTTCCGTTTTTTTCGGATCTGTATTAAATTCCATTATGAATAGTACTTCGAGACATTTGATCAAGGCGTAAATCAATTTTCACTGAAATCTGAAAGTTCTGCTAAATTTTGGATGAAATGTCATTTGCCTCAAATTCATAATCACACAAGAAATGCTGCAGATGTGAAACCACACAATCCCAGGGACTGCGTCAATAGATGGTCCTGCTAAATTGATATTAACAAGCACTAATTAAAAAAAAAACTATTCACAGAATGCGACTATCTATAGAAGATAGAATAGCTATGCCCAGAGGGCTATTTAGTAAATCCAGATAATATATAACTATTTGGAATTACTAGTAATGTTAACTAGAAGAGTGACATGAGCAAGGAACATTGTATAAACACATGGGTCTAATAACATCATCATCAAATAAGTATATGGTGTTAGATATAACTATAACAGCAATCATTACATTGGAATGGATAAATAAGATAAAGTAGTTATACAAGTGAGGATTGGTAATATAGATTTTGTGTGCTTACAGAGGCAGTTAAATTGACCAAATGAACGAAGAGTGGCATTTATAGACACTAGATGAGGGATGCACTGGGAGTGAATTATCAAAGCAGACTTGGAAGATGGAGTAGTTATAGAAATGCAAGCGCGCATATAACAAGAGGGAGAGAGAGGACTAGGTAGCTAGTCCGAGTCCCCTAGGGTTTATATGTGATTAAACAAAAAGGACTAGCTTAAGTTGACCAAAGTGTTACAGTACTCAAATTAGTTCTGTCACGGGCACCTTGTTGGTGTATTCATGAAGCCCTCACCCACCAACCTAGTTGGTGGTATGCTTCATCATCGGGCCCACCCAGTGACACCTAGTATGTCCCGGGTGTGCTACGACGCCTGATTACAGCAGAGCTGGTATATTGCTGAGAGTGCAGTGAGGTTGGGTGAGTTGTGATTTAAAACGGCTTGTTGGTGGTCCCAGTACCCGAGGGTAAATTAAATTTTAATAACTGGGCCGTCACCAGCGGTTAAAAAAAAGTAAGGCTACAGGACGCGTAAGGGTGGCGAGTTACTGCCCCCCTGCGTCCTTCAGATGGTCGACATGTTTCAGCCAGTGCCTTAGAGTATTCTGGCTTTCCTCAGGACCGATTTTTAAAAAGGTGTGGTGAAATAAAACAGACTGGTGTTGTGGTACAGACTATGTGATACACACACTAAGGCGTTTTTCTATATGTGAGAGGGGGATTCCCTTCTCATGCATACACTTTGGGTTATTAGCCAAGGCTTCCTGGAGGGAAGCGGTAAGGGGATGGCCAGTCTTTCTGGTCAGAGCCTGCCTTGTACCTGTTGTCCCGCCGTCGTCCTCCGGTAGTTATAGAAATGACATACATTATAATGCTAAATATATTTAAACCTATGAAAAAGGTTTGGGCACATATTTTTTTTAGATGACTTTTAGCTTTGTGGCTAAACCAAAGCAATTTGGATGTGCAATTTAAATATCTAATTCTCGGAAGAGGTTTCAACAAGGTGCATCCTATTGTGGTTACATATTGATGAAACTCCTTATCTGGCAGTGTCAATTTATCTGTGACTACAAAAGATCAAGACAGCATTTATGAAGTACTGTGTTCTATTGACTATCATACATATGGTTCCCATTGGTTTGAAATGTATAGAAGCAGATACAGTAGATGGTTGGCTGAATGAGTTAGTTAGCTTTACACCAGTTAGGACATATCTTTCAAAAGGGGATTTCGTTCCATATATGTGCATAAATATGATTTGTCAGAGTACAATTATATTATTAATATCCTTTACTGCATAAAAATCTGTGCTAAACTTTGGTGTGCACTCATATCTACTATATAAACCCTGCTACAATGCTATAACTAGGCTTCCTTATGTACCATACCAAACTTTAATAAACAACCCAACTTGATCAACAACTCACACTCGACTGACTTGTTTAGCTTATTTAGTTATGTCCTGAATGACAATTCGATATCCTGTGGAGCATAGGTTTACATCTCCTTGAAAGGAACACAGAAAATAGTTTTAATTATTCTATTGGAGCCCCTAGATATTAAAACTGTAGAAAGAAGTACCAATTAGATGGTATTATAGGGAAACACATCAAGTTTCCCCCTCCATTCCATCGCTTCACAAGAGAATACAAAAATAAATATTTTGCTATTATCCTGACCACAATCTTGAATATGCTCTTTAGCTTCCAGTAAACCATTCCCATCACTAACATAATACTAGTGATAAACTAAAAGGAGGATCTCAATGACCCTCACCCTCAGGATGGAAAAGAAAATCTTAACTCTGCAGCAGTACCACTGCTCAAAGCCTTTGATGTAACTTCAAAGAGAATCGTTTTACTTCTTTCACAGTCTCATCATTTCTGAACAGAAGCATTTTCAATATCATATACAACAAAGCCATAGTCGTTGCTTATTTATTATATGCAACTAACAACCATTGACAAAGCCAATAGCCCTAGCTTGTTGTAGATATAATGTTTCTTGTTGTGTTATATATCTGGATACAATGACAGTAGCAGAAAAATACTACTGGGGCGGCACATGATGCTAAGCACACATTTTTTGTTTACATGTTTTTAAGCCACGCCCTAAATTACATCGGCCACACCCATTTGAGAGACCCCCAGTTTTTCCATCCCACTTAAAGCCCTGGAGATCACCGAAAACTGGGGCGCACGTCATTTGCTTTCTTTCTGTCGGGGCGGGGCCCCTAGCATTTGTGATGTACATAGTGATGGAAGCTGTGTTATTCCGACCAGCTGTGTGAAAGAAATAGATTTGCTTTTGTTCTCGGGCCCTTGAAGTGGCACACCCGCATCGCCGGGCGCCATTGTTCCTTCTTTCCCTTCTGAGCAGCTGTGCCAGCAAACGTCTTGCATTTAAATTAACCAACTTCCAGAAGAGCCTTTCACTGTGTAAAGCACTCTCTCGGATCTCTATCTGGGCAGATTTTCTTTGTTTCGGTCAGTCTTGTGCACCAATGTTTTGCATTTCTCTTTCTCACCAGTACTGACATAGCATTTCGCTGTCGTTCCTTCCCTGCTCCATACTTCTGCCCAGTGCCAGCTTTTCCCCCTTTATTACCACCGGTCTGTTTTTGCCTCCCCTCCCTTCTTTACCTTCCCTCTCTTCGCACCCCTTCTTCTTCCCTGTTACTTTCCCCTTTCTCATCTCGTACATTGCCTTTAGCTCCCTCCAGGTTTTCCTCTTTTTATTCTCTCCTTTCCTATCCCCCCTCTCCACCCGTTTATTTCTTTGCACCTTCATTTTTAAGTTCTCCTGTGAGAGAACTGGTATTGCGCAGCAGGCATTCAAGCTTCCCTCCCTCCCACACGGCACAGGCAGAGTACATGTGGAAGGAGTGCAAGCACTCCTCTCTCAGCCAAAGACAGACAGGGCATGAGCCGAAGAAGTGCAAGTTTCTTTCAAATGGTTACACAGGACACATGCTGGAGAGGTGGCAGCTAAGCAAGCTTCATTTACATATGTTGCTTATGTGCAGCAACATTTGAAGCTCTCTTGGCATACAAAGAGTTATGGTAGCAGTAGTGCAAGCATCTCTAAAAGACAGAAAATGTTGCACACAGGCAGTAGGAGTAGCGGCTTCTCCCACATACACAATAGGTACCTCATGGTAGCAACAGTGCAAGCTTCTCTCAGATACAGAACATGTAGCCCACAGGCAGTAGGAGTAGTGGCTTCTCCCAAACACAAAACAGGTAGTTCATGGTCTCAGCAGTGAGAGATTCTGTAAGAAACCTGTAATGTAGTCCATCAGCCATAGGAGTGCTGGCTTCTACCACATACACATGAGGTAGCTCATGGTAGCAGCAGGGAAAGCTTCTCCAAGAAACCTGTCATTTAGCCCATCAGCCGTAACAGTGCTGGCTATTACAACATACACATTAGGTAGCTCATGGTAGCAGCAGTGCAAGCTTCTCTCGGATACAGAAAATGTAGCCCACAGGCCATAGGAATGCTGGCTTCTCCTACATACAAATTAGGTAGCACATAGTAGAAGCAGTGCATGCTTCTCTTAGATACTGAAAATGTACCCAACGCTGTAGGAGTTCCAGCTTCTCCCACATTGGAAAGCTCATGGTAGCAGCAGTGCAAGCTTCTCTCAGATATACAAAATGTAGCCCCCAGGCCATAGGCATGCTGGCTTCTCCTACATACACATTAGGTAGCTCGTGGTAGAAGCAGTGCAAGCTTCGATCAGATACAGAAAATTAGTACAGAGGTAGTAGAGCAGTGCAAGCTTCTTTAATATACAGAAAAGTAGATTGCAGGCAAGAATGTCGACTTCCTTCAAATACAGCAAATGTAACTCATGGTTGCACCAGCACAAGCATGTCAACATAGTGCATGCAATTAGAATAGGTAACCATGGACAACAACCATAGAACCACGTCCTATATACTGAACATGTAGTGTACGAGCAACAGCAAATGAAAATGACTTCGTGAACAAAATAGTGGCTCTTCATATACACAATATTTAGGGCCACATGTATGAACCAATTTTGCACTCGCAAATGGTGTGAATCGCAAAATTGGGCCATTTGTGAATGCAAAATAGTTGTTCGAGATTTATGAAAGACTTTGTAGTCACAATTTTCGGTAATTCCAAAAATATGGATTGCCTAAAAATGCAACTACAAATAGGGATTTCGCAATTTGAGATCCCCTTAGCATGTGTACCAAGCATTTTCTAAAAGCAAACTGTGCTTTAGGAAAATGCTATTACCATAAACTCCAAGTTAATGGTAACCATGTGAACATTTTGAAAACGATTATCAAAATGAGAGGTGGCCCCACTAACCAAAGGAACAGGGCACTACTGTCAGTAGAATGTAAAGGCTTCCCTTGGATTTCTTATAAAACCCACATACACATCAATCCTTGTATACCATTATAGTCTCATTCATATACTCAATCCCATTCAACAAAGCTAAAAAGATATTTTCTCAAAGTCTCAAGTACCAAGCTCGAAACGTAGTGTACTGTATTTATTAAAAACAAATTCAATTGTTTGATAGAAAATAACACAATTTTTACAGAAAATAAAATGTATATTTGACTAAAATTCATATATTGTATCAAAGTACATAAATCACACGTGTGATCATTCTAAATTAAAAACGATGAGACAAACCTAATACATTAAAATGTACAAACACATTGAGGACCCTATTGATTGCACCGATTAGCATTCGTTAGTTAATAAAATGATCCAACATATAAACATTCAGGTGACAAACTATTGGTATATCTCTGTATTCCTATCCAGAATTCTTTGTTGTTGGATTCACATACAGTGGCATCGACGCGTTTCGGTGGTAAACCATATTCACCAGTAGCTCCACGTATTGACGTGTGCTGGAGAGACAAGAAATACTACACCAATATTGAAATCGGTGTGGATAATTCTATAGGGAGGATAGAAAACCCTTATCGTGCTTGTCCTGAGGAAGGTGGTTCCTTATTAATTGTTTACTACCAAAACGCGTCGACGCCACTGTATGTGAATCCAACAACAAAGAATTCTGGGAAGCAGCTGTGGGTGCTTCACCCATGTACAAAACATGTAGTGTGCAAGGGATAGAAGCAAACCTGCATGACCTGAACTCAATGATTAAGACGGAACCACAAGACATGGATACTACTTACCATACGTGCCACTGCCTCCTGATAATCAACAAATTGGCAACAGTATCCATCTTGATGTCGCAGATACTAATGGCTGTTAAACAATCCCCTCAAGAGTCCAACAAACCCCCTAAGCAGGCATCGGACGAACAACATGGCCAGCAGGGGAATGGCAGCACTGATGGAGTCCTGAGTGCAGAAGAGGGACCAGCAACCAAAATGTCCTCAAGTGTCACCACTATAAATGACTTAAGGAGGCTAGAAGACCCGATTAAACAAGTGCACCCTGGAGTACAAGAGGCTGCGTTATTTAATCAAGCATTAGAAATGCCTAAAAACACAAGTCCAAAACAATCCATCCTGTCTGAAAAAGCTAGCACCAAACAATCCCCTAACTAAGAGGGAAAGAAAACGCCTGAGAAAAGCGAGAAAGAATAAAACAAAAAATAGAGGGTCGATCGATTTATTCCATCAAGAAATTAAGCCCAAGACGTAAGTCAAGGGTCCGTCAGAGAAAGAAAACTCTGAAAGTAACATTAGGCCCATGACAGTGTCGAAGATCCCCTACAACTCCACCACAAAGGAGGAAAAAATTACAGTAAGCACAATTCATTTTTCATTTCATAAGTATTTATTGCGATTCTTCATCTTAAAAAGACAATATTACAAAAAACACCATATTACATAATTCATCCATAAACTACACCAGAATTATAAAAATATAAAATCAGAAATATTACACCATCATATTAATAAATACATCTGTATAAATTTTGCGTTTACATAGTTCAAATCAGTTAAAATTATATTAAACTCAACAACCGCATCAACTTCTACGCTCCCAAACGCCATCTCCGATCAGCCAGTCACGCCCTCGCCGCCGTCCCCCGCATCCGAAGAACGACAACAGGAGGCAGGTCCTTCTCCTACCTGGCCGCCAAGACCTGGAACTCCCTCCCTCCCGACCTGCGCCTGACCCAAGACCACCTCTCCTTCAGGAAGAAGCTCAAGACCTGGCTGTTCGAGCAGTAGCAGCCCCCCCCCCCCCCCCCAAGCGCCTTGAGACCCTCCGGGTAAGTAGTACGCTCTATAAATGTCCTTGATTGATTGATTGAACTCTGCAAAAAGACCATACAATAAATTACAACAGCTATATATATAAAAACAAGCTATGAAATGTACCAGTAGGAATGAATAACAGTTACCAGGACCATAAAATATCACGTTACCCTCCTTTTTTGGCACGCAACACCCATGCCCAGCTTAAGAACTTAGCAACTCCTATAACTGCAAAGTCAGAAGTATCAGATTTCAACAATCTCTTTGCTACCATGGCTGATCTAGTGCCCAGGAGTTTGCAAACAGGTTTTACCCAGGTAGTTCTTGGTTTATGGTACACTGGGCATACAAATAAGAGGTGGTCTATGTCTTCTACCTCGTCTTTACAGAACTGACATTTGTTGCTAGAAGACTTGTCCCACTTACTTATGAACCACCTTGAGGGTAGGGTGCCAATCCTGAACTGTTGGAGTAGCTTGCGATCTAGTCGTTTCGTCACTACGTCCCAATAGACATCCAAATGGGGTTCATCCTTGATATCAAGGTAATCCCTAGTTAGTGAGGATGCAACATGGGCGGACAATCGGATAACTTTGATCAATTCCCAGTACGCTGCTTTAAATAGCTTTTTGGATGAAAATACAGCATTATAGGGGTGATCCCAGAGATTCCTCATCCCCATGTCAGACAGCAGTGATTTGACACCCGAGAGCCATGGGATTCTGTGAGAACGACTTAGTCCCCTTACTTCCAACAAAGCCCTTGCATAAAGATGGAGCTCTGGGGTAGTTCACAATTCAACGCATCGGCAATAATCAACAATTGATGAAAATGTACAGTATATTCTATTCTACTCTCAGGCAGGGAAAGAAAAGGTCAAACCACTCAGCCTGGATTTTTAGAAAAACCCTCCAATACCAACGGGTGGGCGCGCCAACACAGAAGAGACAGCAATTAATAGACAAGTGTATATAGTTGAGTGCAGCACATGCAAAGGAGAGGGGAAGCGGGAGGAGCTGATGGCTGGAATCAAGGGTGTTCCAGCCTCGATCCCTAGGGGTACCGCAGGCTGCAGCTCCCACTACCAATGAAGTCCTGCACCCCCAGATCAAGATCTAATCTGAGCTGTAACTGTCAAATCAAGCAACTGGGCAAAAAATCATCACACAGACTCACTACGCTTAACCACGAGCAATTAAATAGAGCTTATCCCGCAATACAGTTTAAGGGGACCACATGACATCTTGAACAGGGGATCAATACTAAAATTACTAGAATAATTACCTTCTATGAGTCATATAAAATTCAGTGACTTAGAAAGTATAGAATTTAAACCAAACCCTCTCCTAACCGGTCCAGACTCCACAATCTTAACATGTACCGATTATAGCCTCACAGACCTGACCCTGCAGCATAGGGAAGACATCTGGAATTGGGGCCCAGCGGTACCCTAGCCCATTACAACAACAAACACAGAAACAGAGCCTTTTAAAAGGCGCAAAAGGCCCGGATCGGACCTGCATCAAGGAAGAAAAGGGTCAACCAATTAGACAAATAACAATTACAATTGCACAAGGGGAAGCAGCGGATCTCGAGGCACTTCCCCAGAAAACATCGGGACCTAAGCAGTGGGGACAAGTATGAACCAGTTCAAGCAAATCACTAAATAAATCAAGGGGCATTAGGATTTGCTCCTGGAATGTTAATGGTATAAGTGCAAAGTTAGAAGTAGATTTTGTGGAATTTATCCAACATCATGACATACTCCCTTTTCAAGAAACCTGGCAGACAAAAAACTCTCCATTAGTGGGCTACGAAGAAAATATTATTCCAGCAAAAAAGGAGGTAACCGAAGTAGACAAGACCTTATGGGCAAGAAATGTTGTGCAAAATTAGAAGACCTTTTCTTACACACATTAAATGGTAGAGGCCCCTTGGACAGTCCAGCCGCATTCACGAGGGTTACATCTAAAACAGGATCAACAATCGATTTTACGCTAGCCGACCCTGATCTATTTCCATACATAACAGATTTTCAAATTCTGGATCAAGTTGAAAGCGACCATTACCCTCAAACTTTTACATGAACCATCACTCCAATTGGGTCAGAGCAGGCAAATCCTCTTACATTAACGACACAACTTTACAATCTAAAATGGCTAATTTGGGACGAAAAGGACATCGACAAAATAATGTAGACATGCCGGTCGTTGTTAACACCTACAGATGCAGACCACGCTGGAGATATTACGGGGCTCTGGGAGTCTTTTACAAAAAACATCAATAGAAAATATCAGCCTACCCACAGAGATCATAAAACACCCAGAACGGGAGGAGGGCCATGGTACACGCCAAACATACGGGCAATAAAAACGCGACTGAACAAACAACTAAGGTTAATTCGAACTAATGGTCCCCAACCCTCACAACAGACTCTCATAATTATAGAAAAGACGAAAAGGGAACTAAAACACGAGATAAAGGTGGCCAAACGAACATACAAGGAAAATTTTGAGGCCCCTCCAAATTACTAGAAGCAATCATCAACCTATATTCACAAACCTGGGTTCAGATAAAAAAAGGGGATGGCCAGAGTTTAACTAAGAAATTTCCAACAAAAAATGGGCTAAAGCAGGGATGCGTTTCGGCGCCGTGCCTTTTCCACCTCTACACGGCTGATTTAGAAAGCAACCTTAGTCTCGTTCATGGAGACCCACCCAAATTGGGAAAGACACCAGTAGCAAGTCTGCAATATGTGGACGACATTGTGTTACTCTCTCAAACTCTGCTTGGTCTACAGCGCCTGATCTTTCAACTAGCAATATACATTTCAAAAGAACAACTGATAATCAATCTAAAAAAAAATCTAATGTTTTATGTTTTTCCAGCACTCATAAAAAAATGCCCCAAATTCATCTGGAGGATAAACTCAAGTATTTTATCGCAGGTAGAAGTATATAAATATCTGGGGGTTCTTTTAGATCACCATTTAAATTTCACACAACACCTAGAACATGCTAACACAAAAACCAAACAATATGCTTTGCTTTCAAAACTTTACAGAAAAGCCTAAGTGGCATCTCAACAAACCATCTCCTAAAGGTAGTGGCTGAATTTTTTTTTGCCAGCTATAACATATGGCTCCGAAATGATGAATACTAAGGACTCCCAAATGCAAAATCTAGCCCAGTCCAGACTGTATAAAAACTGTTTTTAATCCTGCAACACATCTCTCAGACGCAGATATGCCTGGAATATGGATTACCGAACCAGACTCAGGCCAGACAAGGTGTCCTGGCCAAATATTACTGGTGTATGAAGGCTGCAGAAGACAACACACTTGCTCACCACTGCTGGGAGGAGGTAGAAATACAATCAAGGAACAAAAATTCGATATACCAAATTTTAAAACAAGCGCTTCTAACGCTAAACCTGGAGGAAGCCTGGCAAACACCCATGTCATGGCCTGTTTAAAAAAAAAGAACAAACAAATCAATAAATAATTATATTTTCAGACAGATAAAATCTTATTTGCCTGTAAAAGTCATGCATGGTTGGTGATCCCATCCTATAAGCATATGAAACCACAACCCTACCTGCAAGAATGCTTCAGAGACCACTACAAGCGGAAATTAAACTTACTGAGATTGAGTTCTTTTTCAAATAAAGATCTCACCTCAAAATGGCTACATACCTGGCCATCCCTGGACTGCCGCCTCAGTAGCGACGGAGCAGAATCACTACTACATCTATTATGCATCTGTCCAGCACTACATAACTAACCCTGGGCGCAAGACTACGCTCCGCCCACGTAGTGTACGTAGTGTTGCCTACTTTGCATTTTGCAAAGTAGGCGTAGTAGGCAACACTACGCACGCTCCGTGGACGGAGCGAAATTGCCCGCCACCCTCCCGCCCTCTCCTACATTCCTAATTTCAGTAAATAATACCAGAAAAGTAAATTAAAGGCTCTTACCTGGTCCGCGGCATCCCGGGGCTCCCTCTTCTATTTTGCACTGACTTCTCCCATTGAAATGCGCATGCACGGCAGCCCGCGCATGCGCATTTCTTGCGCGAAATACGTATGCGCGTGCGGCCGCGCATGTGCATTTCGATGGGAGAAGTCAGCGCAAAATAGAAGAGGGAGCCCCGGGACGCCGCAGACCAGGTAAGTGCTTTTATGTACTTTTACTGTACTCGTTACTTAAAATTATGTATGTAGAAGAGGGCGGGAGGGAGGCAGGAGGCGCGTAGTGGGGCTACGAGAAGCGCGTGAGCGGGCGTAGCACCATGCCCACTTAACGTAGCTTCGCGTAGCCCCACAACGCATACTACGCCCACCCTTATACATAACCTAAGGACGTCACTTTTAAGGCCACTCCTAAGAGAAACTCAAATCCGGACTTGCACAGCGGCCGTCATAAAATGCCTCAGCGGTTCTTCAGTTCAACTGTCTTGTAACACAGTCAAATTTTGGTCCCTAGCAGCACAAGAACTAGAAAATAAAGAAACAGCACAAAACCATGGAAAGAATGAAAAACCAAAATAAGAACTTGGCAGTAGGGTATAAAGTAGCCGGCCTAAGTCTTTTTCAGACCTGCTTCTGTACTACCTTTCTTCCAAAGCCCCTTTCTATGACAAGCCCTAGGCACAAACATGATCTTACCAGTAAATGTTCCCGGATATGAAACTATAGTGGCTTAAGAGACTGGATAGAAAATTATGCATAGCAGTTTTGAGATTTGCTCCCTCCCCATTTTCCGTTGGTATTAGCACTTTAATTACAACAGAAAGCATGGATATGTTTACATTGCTGTTATAATAATCCTCTGCTCTTTGGTTCCATCCAACACGAGGGTTACAACAACTAAAAAGGTTTAATGTAATTTTTATTCTGTATCTGAATTATGATGTTTTCATCATGGTGGTATGTTCCACTCTTTTTATGACATTAATAGATCAAATGAAAGTATTTTACTACATAACATGTAGTGCATGAGCGGCAGCATCCCTCGAATACGGAATAGGTAACGCATGGGCTGTGGGTTCTTCAACCATGTACAGAACATGTAGTGCATGAGAGGTACCATTCCTCAAATACGGACTAGGTAATGCATAGGCAGCAGCTCTGGGTGTTTCATCCATGTACAAAACATGTAGTGCATGGGCAGCATCCCTCAAATACGGAATAGGTTGCGCATGGGCAGCAGGTGTGGGTGCTTCACCCATGTACAAACTTGTAGTGCATGAGCAACAGCACAAGTAGCATCCCTCAAATGCTGACTAGGTAACGCATGGGCAGCAGCTGTGTGTGCTATGGGAATACACAGAACATGTAGTGCATGAGCGGCAGCATTGGAAGTTTCTCTCAACTATAGAATAGGTTGTGCATTGCCAGCAGCCATGAAAATGTCACCCACATACAGAATATGCTGGTGTATGGGCCACAGCAGTTGAAACTTCCCACACACAGAACAGGTATTGTCATGGGCAGCAACAGTTGATATCGACATAAAAATAATTCATATAATCCTCCAATTTTTTATCCAAGGGTGTATTAAGGACACAGCATTACAGCTGTAGGACAGATGAGCTTGGTTGTAAGAAAATTCTGCTGAACAACAATGAGTATGCGTCTCATTGCCAATTGCATTGTAGTTAATTATCAAGTCACCCACAATACACTGGACACTGGTCTGCAGAGTCAGCTTGGATTGTATAGATACATTTCAGGAGAGATGAGAACCATGGTAGAAGCACAAATAATCTGAAAATTAAAAAAACTTTGACTTTGAGTCTGATATGTTAGTAGCATTTGGTGCGGGTCAATCAGTGTTAAAGTTCACAAAGGAAAATCTTATTGGGTTACGGATTGTCAGGCCGATGTAAGGCCCTCCTGGACAAGTCAGTTGCATGCTAGGCTCATCCAGGCTCATATTCTAAGAACTGCTTGTCTTGAGGCAGTGTTAGTCAAATGATGCTGTTCCCTTTCATGTGCCTTATGCAGCTCCAGCTCTGCCAGTCCAGTGATTTTCCAACTGTGATGTTCTTTGGTTCTGGAAGTGTTTTTAACCATTTTGGAGAGGTAAATGTTATGGCTGGTCCATTTCAGTGTTTTGTTTCTGCTTGTCAGGTTAGGCAGGTAGGAGTCAGGTGCTTGGTTGTCCCTGGTTTTGTCTCATTTTTACGTCCTTTACCATCATGCAAATGTGGCTCTGCTGGCAGAATTCGCAGTTTTGCCCACTCTGTATTATGCTTGGAACACAGACTTCTGACAAAACTCCGCCAACAGCCATATGGAGGAGTTTTCCTCACGTGTGGCTCGACAACGTTAAGTTGGTGAGCGCGAGTGAGAATTTGCAATCCCATAGTATGATATGCAGTCGCTAGAACTCCTCCCGCCAAGATTCTTCAACGCGGGCAGTCATGGCAGGTCTTGACTGTTCACATTAAGATACCAGCCACTGGAGTAGAAAATCTACTTGAGCGGCAGAAAGAGGCAGCACCCTCTGTTGCGCCGGGTGGTGCTGTTCACCCTGATTTTACAGCGTATAAGAGGCTCCTGGTGATAAAAATCAGCACAAGCAGCATGACGTGCAGAATTCTGCCCGCTCGCGGAACTCTGTGGAATATTGTGGCGATTTTATGTAACTTGGTGGCATTCCAGTGGAGTGAAACTCAGGGAGTTCTGATCACCCCTAGCTTCAAACCTGCTTCAATTCAGGAAAGAGCTAAATACATGTCTCTTTAAACAATACCTCAGAGCTTTACAAAGTCCTTATTCAGCTGTCTCCTCTCTCATGGGAAAAGCTATTTGTTTCTACTCTCGGCCTATTGCTCTTCCAAAGCCCTACGCCTTTCTTGGCTAGGTTTGCAATAAATAAATACCACATAAATACATAAAACATAGAATGCACTACATTCAACCCCTACACATACATATCATACTGAGATGGGTGTGAACAGACCTCTCTTAAAGCTCCTCTGTGCACAACAAAATGTTCATCTAAAAGCACTAACGTTCCAAGTTAGTGGGAGCTTATGCTACGTAAAAAATGCTATACATAAGAAAAGAAACTTCTAGTGAAGAAGAAATGGGGCAAAATATATTGCAAGGCAAAGTAGAGGGGTGACAGATTAAATCGTGCAAAAGATAACATGAACAATGGACATGGGTCTATTGCGAGGGAACCGAACAGAGGTTTGGGGCAGGGAAACTCGAGGCTGAGGAAGAAGTCTTGACAAACTCACTAAGACAAAGGAGAGATCTAGGTGAGAAGGACGCTCAGTAAAAAACAAATCATCACAACCAACACTACTACCTTCCTGGGTGACAAGCTCATCACCTACGATGGGTCTTGGTACACCTGCAGCTAGAGCATTGTCAGACGGGAGACAACGAAAGAACAAGGCAACAGGACTTCTCTGTCTATGGACCCAGAATCTGGAAGTACATCTTTGTTTTCAGCAGGACTACCCTACCAATCCTTAATATTGGAAAGAGCTGAAGACAGTGACACACCTCTTAAAACACTACTAAATCTGAAAGCAGAAACATTCCCCTCTAGAAACCAGCTATTCCCCAATCTCACTTTGCTTTGCACCCCGTACATTACTCTGCTCTCTTTCTGCTAAGTTTGAGCTTAATAAATAACACATACCTACATACTCAGCCTTTCGTCCGACATACGTTGGGATAATGAGTACCATTGAGTTGGATAACAATAAAACATCTGTTGTTCACAGACAAACTTAACAATGGTGAACATGTACTTTTCAAATTCGTGCTTCCTAGGAAAGTATAAGCCACATAAATCACACACACACAAAAAACATAGATACAGAGGAAACAATGAGGATTAAACGGAGAGACAGAGATTAGAGTGCACGTTTGATCCTGAGGAGTGGAGAGGCGAGGGCTGGAGGGAGTGAAAGACAAAAACAGGAAGAGAAGAAGTAGGATGGGAGACTGAAAATAGAAGAATGGAAGAGAGCTAAAACGTAAGACATTATGTAGAAACGTAACGACTAGAGAGCCTGGGACAATGTTACTTGGACGCACAGATGCCAGGGCCAGGGGTTACAATAAGCCATGGCAGTGAAGTATAGAGAAAGGTAAAGAGACAAGTGAAAAAACACAATAGGAACTAACAAAAAGAAGGCAGGGAAATAAAGATGAGACATTAGAGAAATATGGATAAATAAATAACAATCAACATGAATCAGAATCACGAGAGAAAATAAACACGATGAGAGGAAAATGCAACAGAGAAACGAGAAGAGTAGCTGAGAAAAAAAGAGGTTCAGAAGCCACGAATGAACACAAGAAGAAGGATTGGTGTATAAAAGGTGGAAAGTGCACCAATTAGAACGAGATGGTGAAAGCTTCAGATAGAAATAGAAAGATGGCGGCAGAAAGAAATAAAGTAAGATTTAAAGGGGGGCAATTAGGGAGAAATAGTTGCAGTAAATAAGAGAGAAATTGAGAGAAAGAAGTATAAAATAGGTTGGGAGAAAGAATAAAGATAATGAAACGAAGTAGGCGACATCGTCAGGAAAGAGGGAGAGGAAAAACATAGAGAGAGAGAGGGAAAAACATAGAGAGAGAGGGAGGGAGGGAGAGAGAGAGAGAGAGAGAGAGAGAGAGAGAGAGAGAGAGAGAGAGAGAGAGAGAGAGAGAGGGAGGGATTGAGAAATAGCAAGTGACAAAACAGCAATGGCGAAACAGAATGCTAATGAAGGGAGAGAGAGAAGCAGAAGGTGACCGAATGACTAAGAGAAACTTAAATAGGGGAGGGTAACACAATGAAGTGAGAAGGGGAAGAGAGGGAGAGCATAACATAGAAAGGAATTGAGAAAGAGGGCTTGGAGTGGCAGGTGCAAATAATGGTTAATTCGAGGGAGTGGGAATGCTGGAGAAAAGAGAGAGGCCAGCTTGGCTTCCCGTCGATTATGCAAAATCAACTCTTCCAGCCCTGCATTTAGGCACGGATTAAGTACCCCCAGCGGCGACATTGTCCAGTAAAGTGCTTTGATTATCAATTCCAAGGTGGATTTAGCCAAACTATTACATCCTCTGAACCCAGACACAGCCATTGAGAAATAAAAAATATATTTATTTTCCTTGTTAAACTACTTCAAATGAAGCCACAGTGCAGTTTATTTGGTTATTGGCCCCAGTAGCTGTCTATGTGCTGTGTCTCACCCAATTACTCTTTCTCTGAAGGAGGGGCTCTTCACTATGGCAGGGTCTGGGCTGGAGGGTGGGACGTTTGAGGCCTCAAGACCATCCCTCGAGGGGCGCTCAGGGCTTCGTGGCGTAAACGGTCGCCTGGGAGACACAGCACTGCTCCAGCTTATGGACCAGATTGTATACCTGCCAACTCACAAGGTGCCACCGTGTGTCACACGCGATTGGCTCCCATCACATGGTCACACGGTGAGGAGCAGGGAAAACAAGCAGAAAACCACCGTAAATCAGCGTCGGTGAGTCCATTGGGGCGTTGCCCTTCCAATGCGCACTGCTGCCATCCGGGACCACCAGAGTGCCTGAACACAAACAATATTCAGCAAGTAGTTTCTGGCCGGCCGGTCACCGGGCCGGACCAGAAACCATCAGGAAAAGGGAGGGGAGGGGGGGGCTGTGCAGATGCGCTAGTGCGCGTGTACTCTTTCCGACAGCCGGACAGGTCATTTTACTGCCCGGCGGGAACATGCGCAGTAGCCCCCCCCCTTTGGAAACCGGGGGTTGCCTCATGCCGCAGCCCCCGGCCTCCTAATGGGGCGGGAGTTTTGCTGCTCCAACCAATCATGACCTGCCTGGTGATGACGTCTGGCATGACGTGACGTCACTCACCCCCTTAGTGACTCTCACGCTGCACCCGCAGCCACTGTCCCTCACAGTGCTGCCCGGCCAGCTTCAAACGTGGTGTGCGTGCTCCTCCTGTCCTGGCTGATGGTAACTCTACTCCTCCTGCCTCGAGGCTCGTGGTCGTGGACTCATGGAGCTGGACTACTACTACCGTTATCGTTACCGTACTGTAACGACAACGAGAACTACTGAGGTGAGCCACAATGGTGATGGTGGTGATTACGGTATTACCACCCTTTTGAAATATTTCAAACTCCCACCTGACCCCGTTAAGTATTACCCATGATCCATCCCCCACAGCTGTACCCCTGAGAGTGCCATGGCGGGTTTGGGCATCTGTCAAGGCATCATTCGGTCTGTAAGTTTGTTTTTTAAATACAGCGCTTCCTATGGCAGGTTTGATCATGATGTTTTGTAGTGCAGCGAGTCGCGACTCTTGTTCCCCCCAGGACGTGGTGCATTTGCCAGGGGTTTATGTACAGGGCTGGGGCCGGGCTGAGAACACAAAGCAGCCATGGCGATTGGTGCGATTCTGTCTCTCATGCGCGCCTACAAAGGTAGGTTCTTGGGCAGGCCAGGGCAGTGGGCATTTTGTTGCATTCATAATGTGGCCTGGGGGGGGGGGGGGGGTAAGATTTTCCTTCAAGTTAGATGAACTTTCATTTTATGATATATATATATATATATATACATATATATATCTGCAAATACCTCGCAGCAGCGCTCCTTCAAAGAAACACGAGGCAAGGACCAGCTTTTCTCAGCATCTTGTTTATTCAACCATTAACCAGAAAGTCACCTCTCCTTCAGGAAGAACCACCTCTCCTTCAGGAAGAAGCTGAAGACCTGGCTGTTCGAGCAGTAGCGGCACCTCCCCCCCCAGCGCCTTGAGACCCTACGGGTATGTAGCGCGCTTTATAAGTGTCACTGATTGATTGATTGAAAGTCATGACGCGTTTCGGCCGTCCCAGCGGCCTTGGTCACATGGTCACACATATATATATATATATATATATATATATATATATATATATATATATATATATATGAGTTTCCAGTGCTTACTTCGTAAAATATTACTACCAAGGTCAAGTGATTTTCACCAGAGCCCACTGCAGCTGGCATCGGCTACAGCTCTTGCCACTGTTGTCTCATAATCCACTAATGATCTCAAATTAGTATGGCATTTCGGACTATTCCAGTACACCTCATACTGCAGAGATGACCTAAAATTGATACATTTATAATTTATTTAATAGTATAGTAAATAAATATGTGCTCCACTGAATGTACTCTGCTGAAAAATTGACACACATCGCCATCATGTGGTGGATTCTGATAAATACCTGCAGGTATTTAATATAATGTACCAGTGCCCAGCACCACCAAGAGCCAGGGCACATTAAGCACTATTTTGTATTATGTATAAAATGAAGCCTTACGCTTTTCCAAAAACAATGAATTAATGCTTTTCATGAAGGGATGAGGAGTTTTCAGGCTCTGCCCTTCAGCAGCCTAATAGCCAGTGCTCAGGTCACTGTCCACATGCATAGCTTCCCCGCTTGCTCTGGGATGTGAGGGTACCAAGAGACTGGTCCATCAGTCCCATTGGGCTCAAAACCAGCGACAAAGTCAAATACGAAAAGAGCTGAAGTGAATTGTGACGCTGACTCACCAGCACTGCCTTCTGTGTCTTTTATATGCTATCACCGATTTATTTTTATTGTGTGTTTTGCTTCCTTCTCCTCCTCCTCCCACATACAGCAGCACTCTGCCTGTTGGGGAAGATTCAGATTTCTTGATAGGATGGGGCCTTAGGGAACAGTACAAAAGCTGAACCAAACCTCAGTATATTCAGATTATGAAATTAAACGAAAAAGAGAAAACACAAATTTGAAATTCATAAGGAAGACGCAAGCTTGCAGCAGCTAGGAGACTGGGTGGGTGGAAGTGGGGGTGGTCTGTTTCTTGGTGGCAGGGAATTCTAAATGTAGGAGATCAAACTTAAAAATGATATTTCTACTCCCATCATTTTGTCCACTCTTATATTTAAATGCCTCTATTCATACAATCAACAGTGTTCTTTTCAAACATCTCTTAAATGTCAATTTACGTCCTGTTTCAGCCTTTATTCAGGCAGAAATATCTTTACATGATCACTCATAGGGATCAGAAGTAAAATTTATCTGAACGGATTAGCTTAGAAGACTTCAGTGAGAAAAGTGATATTTTTTTGGTGGCTGATATTTCTGTGGATTTGAGAGTAATATCCTCGGTGGTCGAATTGGAGGTGGGAGTAGGGGAAAGAGGATTGCTCTGAGCATCCCTAGTGCAAAGCCTGACTTGGAAATATACATCACCACAGCCCTGTCCACAATGATAGCTCACAATTACAGTTTACCTTATGAATCTGGATTTACAGTACATTCCATTCTAAGGCGTATGTTCTCAATAGATCATTTCCTGGTACTTCCGCTTTAGGGTCCTTTGTGTGATATTCCCTGGTCTGACTGTTAGTGGGTGGTGGAATTCACAGGTTAGCTATACGTTAACACAAAACTAGTGGGTGGATTGCTAAACTGCTTAACATTCCCTAGATGTACTCACAGCAGACTAGTTACCCAGCAGTCGATGGGGCTCCTTTACTCACAGGCACATGCCTTTCTATGGAGAAAGAGTGAATGGTTGAGTACTGGAACAACCCTTAACCGATCAACTGAACATGCTTGCGTTTAAAGCTCACATCGCATCAGACAGTGTGACAAGGATGCTTACTACAGTGAACATAAATGACAGACTGTCCCAACAAAGTAGGAACGTTAATATAAGGATATGTTATTATTTAAATGCAAAAGTAATTAGAAATAATACAGGCTTGCCCCACTGGGATTACTGATTCCAATGGCTTTAAATGGATCTCATCCAAATAGCCGAATGGTGTTCTTCTGTGACTGGGTGTCTCTCTGTCAAGGTAGAGCACAGTGATAAAAGCACAAACACTGGTCTCACTTACCAGCTGTTGGTTACTGGTTTAGGTTGCTAAGGCACAAAAGGTTGACATGACAAAGAGCTGCACTCGCCAATTCACAGGCGGAAATTGTAAGTTAGCACTGCTGGACGGTGCTATGACATCAGTGGGGGGCAACTGTTTTGGAGGATGGTTGCGAGTATGGCTCCTATGCACCCTAGAGGTTTTTTTGTAGGCAAAACTACATTTAGGTATCGTGGACACTCACCACCTTTGGGTGTTTCTAGGACCTTTTTTTATCAGGAAGAAGTCTGGTAGGGTTTGGGATGTGACAGAGCATGGAAGCTTATACTTCTCCTATTTGGCCTGCACAGACTTGGGGCGCACGTTTCAGATGACCAATGGCCAAATGTTGGTGCAAAAGTTGGCAAATGGCTGTATACCGAAATAAGCAATGTGGCACTTCCAGGCAATGCCTATAGACACCTCTGAATTTAAAAGGGTTTCCACTCCTGCCTTGTGTGTGGTGTTTCTTCGGGGTACATGCTTCCCGACTCCCAGTGCATCTCTGGAAAAGTGGTACCAACCAGAGCAGTCTTTTTAATTGAATGTATTTTTATATGTATCTAATAGTGCTGTGTCAATGTGTTTGACAGAAAAATTTAATCTATTTTTAAATTTCTGTGTGTACCATGCTTTTATGAGTAATACTCGAATAAAGCACTTTTTGACTTGACTTGGTACCAACCAGAGCAATACCCTTGCTTCATAGCACAGCTTACAGGTTCGGCTGAATGCTTTTGGGAGTAGGATGTTCCTTGTAGTAACAAGCCACTTGATGACGTTAAGAAGGCACTGGGTTTTACATTTTATCCTGCCAACATGTTTGGCACTGCAGTGCTCCACCGAAGAGCTCACGAAGAGCAAAGCGTGCCTTGGTCTAGTTGAATTAAATAGTGGAAGAATTTAGCAGTTATCAAGCTTTTCCTGACTGTAAATTTGCATTAGATGGACCACATTAACCAGAATGCACTGAAGGGCCAAATAGTTGCTTTTTAACTGAAACTCATAGCTGAAGGCTATTAGTGAGTATCAGTCCTATTTTGAGTATGTCACTAAGGGGTTAAAGGAGCAGGAGGAACAAGGCGGACGGCAGGGGAGCAGAGCAAAGCGGAGCGGCAGGTAAATGTTTTGCTTCATTCTTCAACCTCGCCTCTCGCCCCCGCCACCCTACCGGTTTTAATTGCTGGCAGCCGCCACTGACTACCCAAGACACCAGTTTTCAAACTACACAGAGCCCTGAACTAGTCTTGCACTGGAACGGTCTTCTTTCCTGAGTCTTTTGATTTCAGTGCCCATGGGAAGCTGGCATGCATCTAAAATTGCCTAGGAGGGTAACTGGGCAATTCATTTCTCTGATGGCAAGGACCTTATGGTATCTTCTAGGGATATAAACTTTCACTCCGCCAAGATTAAAGTCCCTTTTCAATGGTCAAAGGAAGGCCAATTAGCTCACAGATGCAACTGATGGGTATGCACAGGGGGAGTCCTTAGCTTCCTCTGTTTGGTGCCACCAGCTGGGGACAGAGCTGGGAACACATAGTCCTGGATAGCTTTCCTAAGAAGCAGAATTATGCCACACAGATGAAACTTGCCTACCATTCCAGAGGGTACAGTACGACGATGCTTTATTGTTATAACACATAGTTTTACTATTGCTGCTCCATATTTATGGATCCATAGGATTTGCAACTGTTTTAAATACCAATTTCTGTGCGCCTGCGACACCATGCGCACAGAAATTGGTATTTAAAACAGTTGCAAATCCTATGGATCCATAAATATGGAGCAGCAATAGTAAAACTATGTGTTATAACAATAAAGCATCGTTGTACTGTACCCTCTGGAATGGTAGGCAAGTTTCATCTGTGTGGCATAATTCTGCTTCTTAGGCTCTTAGACTCTGCTGCCCTTTCTTTCAGCTCAAGGATGACTTGCTCCAGAATGCAAATCACGTGCTCATGTTGAAGCCTTCAGAAGTCAGGTAACCTGCTTGCGGAAGTTCTGCGTTTCCTCATATGTGGGACACGGTATGAGGAAATGTATGTTCTTTTCCACAAGGCCCAAGTCTCACTGATAACAAAGTCAGTCTGTCTCTGCTTTCCTGACTTGTATGTACCGCCCTTTTTAGGTCTCGCCTGGCGTTATCAGCGCGCATGTGCTGTCCTCGCCATGTGATGGCCTTTTGAAATCAATACGGATTCCAGATGTGAACGCCGATGGACAGAAGATGTGCACGCGGGGACAGGATGCTTTACTCGCGATAGGAGATGGACACACTATATTTTTCACACTAGCGACAGCTTGTCTTCTCTTCGCTCCTCCCCTCCTTCTTTCTCAGGTCACGCTAGCAGACGTCGTTCAAGACCCTGTGTGCACAAATAGAGACAACTGCTGCCTTGTGTTTTCTTTGACACTTCTTTGTTCACTGGCTGTGTCCTTGCTGCGTGGGTGTTGAGATCCAGAAGTCACGGGGAGCTTGTTTTAACTTCTCTTTATTAAGTATTATGGAACAAGCAGCGACACAGCCGGTGACGCCCCCAGGAGCTCAGTGTGCAGGATTGGTGGACCAGTCCTCACCGTGGGTGAGGAACACAGACGGGCGCCTGCTGTGATGATGAAAGACTACAAGTAAAGTCACAATTTATAGCTCACCCAATAGAGTACATATAAGGGATTTCACTAAAATGTTAGTTGTTAATAGCTGGTAAATAGACCTAATTCTTCTTCTATCTTTGGTCACTTTTAGTTCTTTTCTATTGTTATTTTCTGTAAAAATGAAAGATATGTTTTGTCTTGTGGAATCCGCGAAACGCACCCTGTGTTGGTCACATGGACTCCTTGAGACTGCTCATCTGCCTGCTCGACTGGGAGTCTAGAACAGTCTGATCGACAGTTGGAAGAACAGGTGCGTCTCAACCTCAGCAGTCGCTGGTTGACGCTCTCCCTGTGATCTCAACTATTTATAAATACATCTGCAGGTTACTTACCTTTGTCCGGCGTATATCTTCGATGCGGCAACAGGTGATAATCATGGAACCTTCAAAATTCAACACACCTCTACGTCAGACTTGGGTGTGATAATCATTACATCTCACACCAGAGCCGTTGTTAGGAGTGTCTAAATAGCAGACCACCCAAGCCCTTCGTGGATTTTTGTTCTCTTCCCAGGTGTCTTTTCAACCCTCCTAGACACAGAATCTTTAATAATATATACTAATAATAATAAATATATGTGTGGGACCACAAAACAAAAAAGCAAGTGTCTTAACAGCAGTATGCAGCTGCCGAGTTATTACACAACAAAAAGATAACAAGCATTTGCAATGCAATAGGCCTCGCATTTAGGCAAGTTTGAGCAAATAACATTTCAAATAACAATGGCTTTTATTTTTGTTTTCGTTTTTAGAACATAAATAAATGGCATTCTCATTTACAATGCCAATAGCTTAAACTCGCATAAATGCAAGACCTATTGCATTGAAAATGCTTGTTTAAGCTCTGCAATTGGGGAATGTGTATTTGTCCATCATTTATATTTATTTGGGGCTATTTGTGGTGATTCGATTATCTGCCAGGGCCTAGAGTCTACCTATCATTTCAAATTAGTTTATTTCTAAGTCTGGTCTTGAAACAGCTTCAACTGTTTAGTTAGACTCGTGTTTTCCCAAAAATAATAACCAAAATACATACATAGATGTACGCATGCAGCAGTTTGCAGAGAGCCCTCATTATCCATTGCTTTGCTGAAGTGTCACTCACATTTTGCTTCCATCTTCCCCAGCATACAGCACGTTCAATGGGTCAGCCCACCTTATCTATTAGCTGCCTTCAATTTGAGTGATAGTATTTTGCCAGATCATTCCCAGCCCCATGAAAAGTAGTACATTTTGGTGCTATGTCATATCGTGGCTGCTACCAGCTCCTTTATTTTTATTGTATATTTTTGCAAAAAATAATATATAAAAATGCATGCTTACCAAGGCCAGACAAATTGGCTTTGCCAATATTCTTCAGTCTGGATTTATTTTCCATTGGGTTTTAAATCTTTGGTTAACTTAATTTTCTAACACAACCATTTATAGAGTGATGCTGGGTTTCCCTGTTTTTTACAGAAAATGTGTGTCTCCGGTGTGTGGAGATCTTCTCCAGCATTCAGAACTTTTCCTCTCATTTTGTTGTGCTTGTAGGGATTTGAACTGAAGTATTTGTTCTTGCATTTCTGGAGATGTAGCCAGAATTTTATAGAGTGATTCCAAAGGCTAGCTGTTCTGGCGTTTTAATTTAAATAGCAGAGCAACAGTCCAAAACATAAAAATAGTCCCAGTTTCGACCTCAACAAACATAAGTTGAACCGGCCCGTCAGCAATAATAATGTAATTTTAAGTAGAACCTTTTGCCAGCACTAGGAAGAGACAAAGCAATGCCTATCTTAGCTTTTATATCAATACTAAAATGCCTAATTTGTAGTGTGAACAGTCACTACGTAAGGTGGAATAAATCAAATGCTCAGCACAGGCGCTGGATCTGCACCTCAGCCTCTTGTGTAGCTTGATTTAGTCTGCTTCCCAAGTTCGCACTACAAACTACTCATGTTTGGTCTTGGTTAAAATCAAGGATGACATTGATTTATCCCTGACCAGTCCTTGCAGAGGGTGCAATTTAAAAATTACTCTAGTCCTGATGAAGACCTATACAAGTTATATTTCTAGGGGTCAAAACATCATCTATTTTTGTGTTTTGGACTGTTGCTATGCTATTTTATTGAGGAGCCCAAAAAGACTATCAAATGTGATTGCTCTTCCCTATAGTATTTCTTTTAACTGCCAAAACGTTATACATTTCTGTGGCAATATACACTGTGTATACCTCCGTTTATGTATATTTGAGTAATCTGTGGCTACTTTAAGAATGATTTCAATTTCAGTAATTCTTGGCTGTGAGTAATCGTATTTGTCACTGAGCCGAATGTGGATTTAGAACATAATACATGGGATGTTAATAGTCCCCATTGAAGCAAGGAAATTACCTATTTTTCTTGATTAGTTCCGTAGGGAAATGTACATCAGTATAGACTGTTGTATTTAAATGGTAAATTTCACCCTTCATCTTAAAGAGTTATGGCTTAACTCCTTTTTTCCAATTCAATTTTATGCTAGCACTGGAGCTGTGTGAATTTTAAATCATGCATTTTTTGTTTTTGAAAATGTGGAAATTCTGGTCTACAGCAAATAGACAGAGTATCCCAATTTTCATGCAAATACACAATGCATCACTATAAATGCCCAGAATACCTTTCCTGATTCCTACTGGTGTTCTATGGGTGGGTGCAGCCTGCTCGCTCGAATTTCCTGGTTGATGGCATCCTTACCAGGAAAAGGGGTCGAGAAGGCGGGACTTCCTGACTCTCATCAACCATTTCCCTTTCCAGGATGTCATCATTCGAAAATCAGGAAATATGGGCATAAAGGTCCCAGGGAGGGCAGTAAGGACTTCACTGTGCATTGTGAGTGGTAGGAATGACGAGCAGGGTGCAGCCAAACTAGGTGGCACTGCAGGAAGTTGGGCAGAGAAGACAGACTGAGCTGACATGGCTTGGAGAGGATGTGGTGTAAACGGCCAGATGTACTAACTGTGGAACTCGGGAACCAGGCTCAAGTCTTGGCCTTTGCTCAACATCCTGTGATTCTTGGAAAATCTCTTAATCTCCCCATGCCTAAAAACAAAAAAATGGATGTGTCCTTGTGTAATTGGTGCTCAAGTAAAGCGCTCATTTGGATCGAGTATGCGCATTATAGAACTGCAAAAAGAAAAAAAGTATAGCCTGGTGTAGTACCTTTAGTGCTGTAGTGCTTGCTCTCTGGTTCTCCTGGCATGGCCCTTGTAGCTCTAGTTACAGAACGTCATAAAGGTAGAGAGGGGGAACAGAACAGAAAGTAAGCAGGGTGTCCTCGCCTAGACCCTCAGTAGTAAACAAGGTGGTGTTTAGTGGTTACTGGTAGAACAAAGAATGAATCCCCTGACTTGATTGATGCCAAGGAATAGCAATATTACTTCGAGGACTACTGGAATATCAGTAAATTAACAAAACCCTGGAACATCATAACTCACTGACTGATGGTCCAACATAAATTTAGTGCCCGATATGCTTGGACTTTATATACACATGTTATATGATATATTAACCTGTGCGTATTATATTAATTAATCATTAGTAGGTGGTTACATTTATTTTTTAGTAAAGGCCACACATATACTTCAAATGTAATCATTATATTTACTCATTCCACCTGTAATTGTTGGAATCCATTTTGATGCAAGTTAGCTTGACATGTAACCCAGACAGAGTATCTTGCCAGTGTCTTTTCTGTCCTCTGTAGTTGTCTTTATTGCATTTGTTGAGGTTGAATAGGCTAATTGTTTATTGTATTACATTGGTAGCTAACTGAGCCTTAATTTTAAGTTGACCTCTAGTATGGAGACTGAGACGGGGGAAGAGATCCTCCTGTACCCAGCAGACCACACTGATGTTACATCCAAGGTTTTTTCTTTGTTGAGAGCTGGGACACTAGGGACTTGCCTGCTCCTAGAGAACACTCGCTTTGGATTGGTTAATTTGGTGGCAACAGATGTGGGAACACTTTCTAGAATCTCCTTTCATGGTTTTGTGTGATCTTTAGAATCGCTGCTTGACCTTGTCCTGACTTTGCTGAGAATAACTCCTTAAATCCGTTGATTTCCCCTGCCCAAAGTGTTGAGTTTTATACTTCAGCACTGATACTTTTCCAATGAACTTTAAACTTGGTTCATCTGCTGATGACACCTTCCTCATAGAATTTTCCCTTGCCACTTTTGATACTTTATTTAGAATTTGACGTCTTCCTCCACGCTACCCCCTGCACAGCTACTCCAGACCCCCATGATTTCCTCAGTCAAAGCCTCGAGATCTTCTTCAAACTTTAGTCAAGTGGAACAACTAGGCTAAGTACTTGACATCAGGTTAGTGCACACTAAACCTCCTACAGTAGTAAATTGGACCAAGTATCCATGTCTTGAAAGACTATAGACTTTTCATCCATGTCCTCACTATGCTTTACTCCAGCGCTTCTTGTGTGTTTATTTTCTGGACCATTCCTGCAACCTTGATGCTAGGAATGCCACAGCCCAAAGATTAAACACTTTAGTCCTGTGTTTCTCAGGTGAGCAGTAATTCCAAGAAAAAGCACTTCAGAGTCTTTGATATATGCATCATCCTTGTACCCAACCCTGTGTTTTGATTGAATCCCCGGGAGTGCAAGTAAATCTAACCTTTGCTTAGAGTGAATCCCTAGGAGTGCTAGTAGCTCCAACATGTGCTCCAAGAGTATCCATGGGAGTGCAAGTAACTCCAACCTTTGCACAGAGTGTATCCTTAGAAGTTCAAGTAGTTATTTATTTATTTACGAAGCTTATAGAGCGCGCGGCTACCTCCATCGGGGGTGTCCCGGCGCTAAGACTACAGGTTTATCACAGAGAGGGTTGCCTAGTTCATGTCCAACCGAAAGAAAACCAGGGGCTGTAGGGTAGCTTGTTAATTAGTGTTTGGTGAACAGCCAGGTTTTCAGTTTGCGTCGGAAGACTTGCTCAGATTCGATAAACCTAAGGTCTAAATGTAGGCTGTTCCAGAGCTTGGCGGCTGTAATGGTGAAAGTTCTGCCGCCACTTTGAGTGAGCCTGAATCTGGGGACGATCAGCAAGCGTAGGCTGTTAGATCTCAGATGCCTTACTGAGGATGATATCTTGAGCCTTTTGCTCAGGTAGCCCGGGCCAGTGCCATTAATTGCCCGGAAGGCAAGGATCAGAACTTTGAAGTCAATGCGACGGGCTATGGGAAGCCAATGTAGCTCATCTCGGTACGCTCTGACAGAGTTGCGGGCGGGGATATTTCCAATAAGCCTTGCTGCCGCGTTCTGGATGATTTGAAGTCGGTCAATGAGATATTGGGGGGCGCCGGCATATAGACTATTGGCATAATCAAGATGTGCCGTAATGAGTGCCTGGACTACCGTTTTGCGGGAGGTCTGGGGAAGGTAGGGAAAGATCTTCCTGATCATAGGCAGTTTATTGAAACAGGCCACCGTATCTTTATTGACCTGGGTTTTCCCGGACAAGGTGTTGTCAACTACGAAGCCAAGGTTGCGGGCAGATTGCACTGGTATGGGTGGAGGGTTGAGGACGGTGGGCCACCATAAAGTTGCAGGGGGAGTCGATTTCTGGCTAAAAAAGAGAACCTCAGTTTTATCAGTGTTGAGGGCGAGATGATTGGCAGCCATCCATGTGCAGATGTTGCCAAGGCAGTTTCGGAAGTTGGAGAAGAGGGAGTCTGAATGGTCTCTGAATGAAAAAACAAGCTGAGTATCATCAGTTCCAACTTTGCTCGGAGTGCAGCCTTAGGAGTGCAAGTAACTCCAGCCTTTGCTCCGAATGTATCCTGGGGAGTGCATGTTACTCCAACTTATGTTCAGAGTTTATCCCTAGAAGTGCCACACGCCAATCTGTGATTTTGGTCATTCTGCTCTCATGCCGAGCTGCTGATTAAACCTGTAAGTTTCACTGAAGCTAATGTACGATTCATTGTACAAAGAGACTGTTTAGTCTACTGATGGTAAATACCTTCTTGTTATCTCCAGTACATTGCGACATCACAAGCCAGAGGTTCTGCTCCAGTGCACATCTACCTCGCAAATGTAGAAGGTCTCTAAAGTGACGAATCCTGTTAAGCAGTTTCGCACATTCGCTGAGCAGATCCAGTATTGCAAGTCTCTCTTTTCTTATTTTATCCCACACCCCTTCCCCACAGGAGGACAGAGTGAGATCTAAGATTTCGGTTCCTTGACTTGCATTGTCATAGGTAGGGATAGGAGGTCCAGCATCAGCTCTAGTGTTGTCTCTGCGGTTGGAACCAGGTGAGTGCATGACAAGAATAGGGAAGTTCTGTTATGGAAACTGCTTGCTTAATGTGATTTGAATTGCATCCTTTTCCTTATAATATACAAATTTAGACTGCATGATCATTTACGTATGTATGCTTTTACAATATATTGTCTTTAATTTTGCTTATTGATTTACCTTTTACCTGAACTAAATTGTTAAATAAACCCTTAAGGCTTGGACACCATCCTCTCTGTCGTTCCTGTGGAGCCACATTGGTTTCATTGTACTTAAAATGCATTGTTGTTATCTCCTTTCACACACTTCAAGTTGACAATCAAAGGTCCATAGAACCAGTGGGGGACTCTCTTTGATGATTTTACTAGGAGATTGAGATTTTAAAAAAAAACCAATCTATCATTGGTTCCCGTTTTGAATTTTGCAAGCGGTGGATGGCCACGTCACCCTTCATTCCGTAAGGGAAATTTGGTATCCTGACAGCTGGGGGTTGGCCTTACCTTGCTCTGTGATGGCATGGGTGCAACAACCAGTAAAATCATTGGGATGCACCCCAATGCGAAATGTACAACATCGATTGAATAATAAGATGGCTATGTAATGCCCGGTGGCTGGAGATTGTTTCAGGGTGGGTCTCAGCAGTTTGTCCTAAATGGCGCTACGCTCGTATCATCACCAGTAAGTTAACTCTACCTGTGTGCTACATAACACAATATGAATAAACTTGCAAGTTTTCCCACAAAAAAGTGTGTGGTCTGTTCTGTTTATGATGCAACTATATTTTGTCACAAAAGTATGTGCGTTGACATGTCAGATGACAGAAGGGCTGGGGTGGAAACGCTAAGATTCCAGCCAAAGAAATTTAGGGGCTTATTTACAAGCCCCTTGCGCCACCCTTATGTAATTTTTCCCATGTTAAAAATTACGCAAAACTGGCGCAAGGGGCTTGTAAATCTGCCCCTTAGTGTTTTGGAATCCACTGAAAGTTCGCCATTCTATTTCCGATGCCTCTTTCAAAGAACCCCGAGCAGCACACTCCTGCATTAGTGAGGAGAGCTGTCATCCATGGATAGGACATATCTACAAGTTAGAACTGATTGTGGTAGAAATGTGTCGTGCAAAGAGTGTTTTTTTGCAGTTCCTTTACCTGTAACAAACCGAGCACTGCTGGAGATCCCAGCTGCCAGCAGGCTCCAGGCAGTGCAGCCTGATGGCAGCGCGTGCCACCACAGCACAGCAGAAAATAACTGCCTGCCAGAAAGTTACCGAAGCAGTGAGCGGAAACCCAACAAAGCGTCCTCGCAGGTCCCTAGCTCGGAGCGGATGTGTGCACCCTGGGAGCAGCTAAGCGCAGCGATTCCAGAACTAGGTAAACACCATTAATCAACGGGAGCCGTCGATGCTCCCCGCTGGGACACCATCCCTCTGAATGCTATTATTAGGGTAGACGATCTGGAGGGCGGGAGGAGAGTTGATGAGGAGGGAGGATCTGAACAGTCATTTTAACTTTCATGAAATACGCAGAAGTCTTAGTGCAGCGACACCTACCTCCCATGAAACATGGTAGCTTGCACAGAAGACCACCCACGGACTACCTGAAATTCCATAGACGTGTATAGTCTCCAGGTTTAAACCAAGCCATCCACCATTTGACTCCTTCGCCTCTCATAAACATCCCTCATACTTAATGTGTAAAAAGTAGTTTCTTGCCTTAAATTTAATTCTCCACCCCGATTAGTGTAACGTCGCACCCATGCACCAGAACCCTACCAGAGAAGCTCTGTGGCTTATGGTATTGTTGCAGGATCCACCAGTTACTAATACTGGTAATTACTGATAATCAGGGCCACTGGAATTATGCGGCAGGAGAGGGCCGAATTATGTGGCAGAGTTCAGAAAATTATGCTGTAAGAAGTGGCAAATTATGCAGCATAATGTGGCACATTTTGTAATAGTATTACTCCATTATTTCTTCATTTATAAACTTCGTAACGCCATCTGGTCATTGGTTGCATCTCATTAGTACCTGCTTAATACCCAAATATAGCAATGTGCAATAGAAAGGTGACTAGTCCAGTTTTGCAAGTACCCTTCCACCCCGTGGCAACACATGTCGCTGCATTTTAGTAACTTTTGAACCGTTTGAGCTGGAAACATTCCTTAAAAAATGTAAATCTGCAGATTATGGAATATGTGGCAATTGCCATGGCCACACAATCACATAATTCCAGTGGCCCTGCTGATAATGTAACTTTTCAAATTAGATGCCAGATTCAAATAATTCTATGACATAAGATCAAAACCTTGCAGGTTTCGTCTCAATCTCTTTATTCTAGCTTGATAAAATTGGTCCCAAAGATAGTTATAAGCAAGTGTTATTAAGTGGGCAAAAGTGTACAGTGTAATTATTATTAATTTACTTTACAAACACACACACACACACCCACACCATGGCGCAAGGATTGACAGATGCATCAGAAATGTTGATGCATCTGTTGGCGCAACTCCAGCAAAGCATGGGGAGACCTATTCCTAATACACTGCGTCACTCCTTACACCTGCTCCAAGCAGGCGTAGGGTTTTGACGTAGTGGCGTCCTAAACATGGTGCAGTGAAATCTTGTAGATTTCACTGCGTCACTTCTACGAGGCTTTCATGCGTGGGAATGTCCACCCTTCATACATTATACCTGATGCAGGTATAATGTGGTGCAGGGCTTTACAAGGTGACACATCTCCCTAGATGCGTCATGTTGTAAATGGGCAGCAACGTGATGCAGTGTTTACGCTGTGTCACAAAAACTGATGCAAAGCGACATAAAAGTATCGCAAGGGGCTTATATATCTGCCCCTGAATGTTTAGAGATGGCTGTATGTGCCCTGGTGTTGGACACTGCACCAGAACGCAGGCAGGGGACAGCCCGGAAATTGGTTTCAGCTCAAGAATAGCTACAGAATTGTGGCAAGTTTCCACTCAATCATTCAATGATTAGTAGACCAAGGGTAAGAACACGAAGGCAAGTTGCTATGTGTTCATTGTATCAAGCACTACGGGCGGATATTATTGCCCCACTGGTGGAGCTGCAACAGAAATGGGAGGAGGATATTGCACATCTGGTCACAGATGCCCACTGGACCATGATACTGGCAAACACCCACACAATCTCGCGCAATGCCAGGTTGAAGTTAATAAACTTTCATTACTTACATAGCGCATTCCTTACCCTAGGGAAAAATATGCTGACGTTTGGAGTACCGTTAGCAACTTGACCCAGATGCGGGGCAGGCAGGACTGAGATGCTCCACATGGTGTTGGTCTGTCCTGCTCAGCTTGAATTCTGGGAGGAGGTGATAGAATGTGTCAACGAGGTTACTGAGCAGACAATCCCTGCACCCCTCCGGTGTGTGTGCTGGGGGGATACCCTTGGCCAGCCAATCAATCAATCAATCATACCATTTGTATAGCGCACTATTCACCCGGAAGGGTCTCAAGGCGCTTGGGGGAAGGGGTCTGCTATTGCTCGAACAGCCAGGTCTTGAGTTGTCTCCTGAAGGCGAGATGGTCCTGGGTCAGCCGAAGGTGGATGGGGAGGGAGTTCCATGTCTTGGGCGCCAGGTAGGAGAAGGATCTGCCTCCGGCGTTGGCTCTTCGGATGCATGGTACGGCAGCGAGGGCGAGGCTAGTAGAACATAGCTGCCGGGTGGGCGTGTAGAAGGTCAGGCGGTCGTTGAGGTACTTGGGGCCCAGGTCGTGGAGAGACTTGTGTGCGTGGGTGAGGAGCCTGAACGTGATCCTCTTGCTGACGGGGAGCCAGTGCAGGTCCCTCAGGTGGCCGGAGATGTGGCTGCGTCGGGGGATGTCCAGGATGAGTCAGGCGGAGGCGTTCTGGATGCGTTGGAGTCTTTTCTGTAGCTTGGCTGTGGTTCCGGCGTAGAGGGTGTTTCCGTAGTCCAGTCGGCTGGTGACGAGTCCCTGGGTGACCGTCTTCCTGGTTTCGGTCGGGATCCAGCGGAAGATCTTGCGGAGCATGCGTAGGGTGTTGAAGCACGATGAGGAGACGGCGTTGACTTGTCTGGTCATTGAGAGGGAGGAGTCCAGGATGAAGCCCAGGTTGCGTGCGTGGTCTGTTGGCTTGGGAGTGGTGCCCAGGGCGGGGGGCCACCAGGAGTCGTCCCAGGCGGAGGGCGATTGTCCCAGGATGAGGACTTCCGTCTTGTCTGAGTTCAGTTTAAGGCGGCTGTTCCTCATCCAGTCGGCGACTTCTTTCATCCCTTCATGTAGGTTGGCTCTGGCGGTGGTGGGGTCGTTGGTGAGGGAGAGGATGAGCTGGGTGTCGTCGGCGTAGGAGATGATGGACATCAGCTGCTTACAACCTCCAAAGACAAGTTGGAAAGCTACTTTGTATAGTGGTTTCTATCTCATCTTCCATGTGATTTCAGCTCCTCACAGGTTGACCATGTGAAGGGAGCTGAAATCATGTGGCACATGGTGGCACGGTGCGAGATGGAAGGTCTGGTGATATTTCACTCCAATTTTTACAGCCACCCTGAGTTACTTTTAAATGTTTTAGTGGCCCAGGATTATGTTGCTATTCAAACTAGTTGCCATCTGGTTTAAGACATTAGCAGCCAGTAAAACCTTATTTATAAATGTGTCAAACTCAGGATTCTATTTCACATCCGGGCGCACCCTTAGTTACACAAGCCATGATGCTTCACAAGGAGGTATGTCAGATTCACTTCATAGCTATACCTCTTTTACAGCCTCCCCCCCCCTCCTTTTTTCATCGCTCTTAAAGCACCACCTATAGGGACCTTGAGTTATATTTGAAATGTGAGCAATGTACCCTCAGTAAAGAAAATTAGTGGAAAACAAATTGTGCGGGGGTGGAGTGTGGTAAGAAGTGGATAGAAGGCTTTGGGCATCAGAGTCGAGATTCGAGAGGGCAGAAGGCACACAGAAATATACAAAAGCAGGCAGGTAAGAGGATTTGCAGGGGTGCTAGGAAACACAACTCCAGATAGTAAGAAAGGCCAGCTATGTATAGTTGATGGTAGCTTTAACATCAGCCTAATGGTAGAATTGAAAACAGATTAATATTAAGCTGTTTTTTATAGCCAGGTACAAACAACTGTAATTACTTGGCCTCTAAGTTCTTTTATTCACAGACTTGTGTCTATGGTATTGGAATTACCCCCAGAGGGCCATCCATGGGCTATCCACAGACATCTCAATATAGTGGATGTGTTTTGGAAGCAGTAGTGATGAGAGGGAAGACCAATTTTAAGTGTGGTGCAATAAATGAGAAGAGAAGGATGCTACAAAAGATGCAGAATGTTATTGTAGAGACACAAAAGGAATTATTTAGTTAAAAGTTTGTCAGGCCAGTGAAAAAAACTGTGCTTAATTTGGGCCAGTGGTTGGCACTGGCGCTCATTTTTCATCATCAGGCCTTTACCCAGAGCAAGAGAGAGAAAGGCAGAAACAGGAGAAGGCAAACAGATAGGAAAGAAAGGAGAAATCAGGGATGAAAAGGGACCTTCAGGAGTAAGAAAAGGGCCAGGAAGTATGGGTAGTGAAAGAAAGAGGTATAAAGTGGAATTAAGACTAGGCAAACTTGGTATTCGACAAACCCCGCAATTGGTTGCACAGATGGGGCTGACAGAGGAAACCCTGGGCATATACCTTTTCGACTTTCTTCTCAAATTAAGAACTATAAATTACACTTAGGAAGATGAATCAACATGTCCAATATCACACAATTTGACACATGGAACATTCTAGACTAGAGCAGAGGCACCTTGGTTGCACTGCCGGCGATTTAACCACCTGAAAACCTCTCTTAACCCTCTGGCATACTACACTCTTGAAACTACATGAAGTAACAGAGAAAAGGACTTTGGGATTCAATAAACAAGAATCCCACAAATAACTGGTGTATGACCAACCGGAAGTGTTCTTGAATTTGTTCCTTACCACGATCCAATACCGATCTGGCACACTATCTGCAAAACGCATAAAAATTACATGGTGGCTAGACGCCATGATATATGGCCCCCGCTCCCCCACCCTCCCCAGGAATCATTCAATGCAAAAAAAGGGATGGGGACTTGCCTTGCTCCAGGGAATGACAGCAGACGAACAAAATGTGAAATGAAAGTAGGCTGAATAACCATAGAGTTCTTTGAGGTGCAGTAGGACTACTCGAGAACAACATGCAAGTGTTATGATCTTCTATTTCTATTATAGAGTGTGGAGCTCTGTGCTGTAATGTTCCATGTTCTAGTTATGTCTAGATGTTCTCTACTCTGGCAGTTGCTGTCTGACTGGCCAGGGGAGAGCCACATTTTTCTTACTCAGGAATTACTTCAAGAATAAACCTTCCTGCAACTCTTATTTTACCTGTACTGCCTTCATTTATTATCACAACATTTTTGGCGACGTTTTGGCCAGCTTTTTTCATCGTCCTGAGTAGGAGTGGTGAGACCTACGCGATCAATATTTATGGAAGCACAATCTTCTATGTTTGCGCTTACCTCTACCTTCTTTCACGTAAACGGACCTGTCGTGAGTAAATTCTGCCAATAATTATTTGTATTTTGCAAAGTTTGGAGTTCTGCCGTTGCCTTGCTGCAGCTCGTGCGTATTTTGTATGATGCCGTCTCGAGCGATGTAGAATCTGTGCTCCCACGTCGCAGTCTTTCCATCCAGTGTGTTTGATCGACTGTAAAAACAACGCGCACACCGCGCTGCTATAACAAGGCCAACTCACATTAGAAACAAACGTCAAAAAACGTGTCGGCCATTTTGTTTCTTTAGTATTTCATCGGAACTCCGACTTTTTCTTCACTTTCACGAAGCATCATCAGAATCAACTAACAGGTATCAATCGAAGGATTTTACAAATTTTAAACGGCAATTTACTTATTTTGTTTCAGCATTTGTCACTAAGAAACGAATAATTTTATTCTCTCTTTGGATATCGAACTTTGGATTGCTTGACTCAACTTACTTAAGTTTTCTTTCAATACAGTGACAGTTCAATACAGTGACAGTGACTAAATTTTTCTTTTCATTACTTACCTGCCTATTTGTACAGTATGGACAGTCAGAGTTCCACAGTTGCTCCTGTTCAATATGTGATGGAGAATCAGAGCTCAATAATAACTCCTCCAATTTTTCTACCTTCTCCTGGACCTTTATCAATAGAATGGGAAGATTGGTTACCTATGTTTGAGAACTACTTAGATGCCTTAGATGGTTCAAAATTTAGTGCTGCAAGGAAGAAAGCTTTACTTTTAAATAACACAGGCAAAGAAGGTCAACGCATCTTTAAGTATTTACCAGTAGCTACTTTACCAACTGGCAATGCAATTGAAGATGTTTACCTGGAGGCTAAAAAACGTCTTGAAGTTAGATTTGCGAAGGAGATTAACATTGTTATGAATCGATATCAATTTTACACTCACAGGCAGGAAGAAAATCAATCCATAGATGAATTTGTATCCAAACTCAGAGAGTTGTCCCTCAAATGCAAATTTGGAGCAATGACAGATGAGTTAGTGAGGGATCAACTAATAGTACAATGCAGATGCAAGAAAACACAGGAACGACTTTGGGCTGCGAAAAATCCTTCCTTGAAGGATGCTATAGACATAGCCAATATTGCATGCGGGAGTTAAACAAGAAAGAAGGTGGCAATGGAATCGTCTCTTCTGTTTCCAGTGTAGATACAGATGTAGCAGCTGTTTCAAGATCAGGAAGATTTTCCCAAAGAGGAAGGCAACAAGTTAGATCTTGCTTTAGGTGTGGGAACTCGTCCCTCAATGCTGACTTTCGCAAATGCCCTGCTTTAGAAAGGAATTGTTTAAAATGTGGACGCAGAGGTCACTTTCCATATGTGTAGGAAATCTTTTAAACAACCTGTAGCAGTTACTGATGATGATAATGATCATTTAACCCAAAATGCTTATTTATCTGGTGCTACTAATGATATTCCTTTACAGGTTGATCGAATCTTGCTTGTTGATGATCCTAACGATGATCCTAACGATGATCCTAACAATCAGAGTGGTAGGAAGAATAGGCCCAAAGCAAGTTTTAAGATTAACAATGTCTCTGTGGACTTGATGGTTGATTGTGGTTTATTGTACACCATCATTCCAAAACATACTTATGATACTTATAACTTGTGGCCTAATTGCACTCTGTTGCCTAAAGATATAAATCCAGGGGGGTATCAAGGCGAAACGATAAACATTATTGGTTATATGAAATCTGTGATTGAGTTCAAAGGCAGATCCGTTGTGGGCAAAGTTTATGTAGCAAGTGATGGTCCACCTATTTTAGGTTGGGTGCACCAATTTGACCGTTCAATTATTGTAAATCCAAGAGCTCCAACCCAAGTTCTGGTTGTGGATGATTTGCCCCTAGATAAAATTTTGGAAGAGAACAAGGACGTGTTTAAAGACGAATTAGGGTGTTTTAAGGGGTATGTACACAAAATAGTATTGAAACCCAAAGCTGTTCCTATACAGCATAGAGCGAGAAGGACACCTTTAGTGGCTAGAGAAGCTGTTAAGGAAATGCTTCAGGAGATGCTTACTTCTGGAGTGATTGAGCCAGTTGAAAGCTCATCATGGGTTTCTCCAGTAGTGATCACAGAGAAATCGGATGGCAAATTCAGATTTTGCATTGACCTCAGGTCCCTCAATCAGAATGTGGTTGTTGACACTTTTCCACTCCCAAATATCAACGAGCTTATTCTGGCGTTGAGTGGTTGTAAATTTTTCTCAAAGTTAGACTTGAAGAACGCTTACCACCAGATCAAGCTACATGCAGACTCTAAACCCCTTACTGCCTTTATCACCACGGAAGGTATATATCAGTGTACCAGGATGCCTTTTGGGCTTTGCTCTGCTGCTAGCATCTTTCAAAGGATGATGAATGTGCTTTTCAAGGGAGTGCGGAATATCTTCTTCTTTCAAGATGATATTCTGGTATTTGGTAACACGATTGCTCAACACAATTATACACTTCGTGAAGCTTTGTCAAAGATTAAGGATTCAGGGTTAACACTTAGACGTGACAAGTGTAAGTTTTTAGTGGACAAAGTAGACTATTTGGGGTACGAGATTTCTGATTTGGGAGTAAAACCTAAAAGAAATGTAATCGATGCCATTAGGTTAGCTCCTGTTCCTTCGGATAAGGACAAACTTAGATCTTTCTTAGGATTAGTGGAATATTATTCCAAGTTTGTCAAGGATTTTTCCTCAAAAACAACTGTTTTAAGGGATCTGATGAAGAAAAGTGTTAGTTTCTCTTGGGGTACTTCACAGCAATCTTGTTTTGAGAATATAAAAGAAGACATTTGTGAGGCAGGGATAATCACACCTTTCGACACTAAATGTCACACAGTACTCACCGTTGATGCAAGTGCTACAGGTCTAGGTGCCGTTTTGGCACAAATCCATAATGGTCAAGAGAAGACTGTAGCATTTGCATCAAGAAGCTTGACCAGTTCAGAGAAAAATTACTCTGTTATAGAACGAGAGACCTTGGCTGCTGCCTGGGCCTGTGAATATTTCAGGACCTATCTGTGGGGATCGAAGTTTACCTTGAAATCTGACCACAAACCTCTTGTTAAGGTATTGTTACCTGGTGGAGACGCCAAGTGTTCTGCTAGGTTAGCTAGGTTAGCTTCTCGCCTCCAAGAGTACTGTTACAACATTGAGTACATTCAAGGGTGGAAAAATACACAAGCTGACTGTTTATCGAGACTGTCATTGGACTGGAAGACAGTTGATGAAGTGGCTGTTTTGAAGAAACAGAATGAGGGTGCTGTTGCGTTTGTGCAAGATGTCTTGAGTATATGTGAACCTCGGGCCTTAACTAAGAGTGAGTGGATTGATGTCATGTCTACGGACTGTTCTATGACTGAGCTTAAGAAGCTAATACTGACAGGATGTAAAAGAGAAAGCACCGTTTCAGTTACCAACAGACCGTTTGTTAAAGTATTAGACGAGCTTTTTGTCTTTGATGATACTGTGATTATGCGAGGTGACTTATTTGTTCCTCCAATTTCCTTGAGGAATAGTTTGATCATGTTAGCTCACGAAGGACATCTAGGTCATACGAGAACTAAGCAGAGATTGAGAGCGAATTGGTGGTGGCCTGGTATGGATGCAGAGGTGAATGCATGGATCACTAAGTGTGAGGTCTGCAAGGAGAGTGATAAACGCTTGAAGGTTGGTGTTAAAGCTTCCTCTGGACACATCTCTGATCCGGGTCAACCTTGGCATACCATATGTTTGGACTTCATAGGACCAATGAATAGTTTAATAGAGAATTTACGTTTTGGCATTGTGGTTGTCGATGTGCACACAAGATGGATGATTGTTAAATTCACTAAAGACATTACCACTTCCACCACTATTCGTGCTATGAGATGCATTTGGAGAGAGGAGGGCATACCGTTAGTTCTTTTAACGGACAATGGCACACAGCTAACGTCAGACGAAATGCAGAGATTTCTTTCAACTTGTGGTATTAGACACAGCCGTACCTCTCTATATAACCCACAGGGCAAGGCATTGTTGAGAGGGCCAACCGTGTAATTAAAGGTGCCATACAGATGGCGATTTCTAGTGGGCAAGAAGTGGAATCTGTGCTATCAGAGATGCTGTGGGCTCATCGTTCAAGTGTGCATAGTGTCACAGGTAAGACACCATTTGAAATGATGCGTGGGAGATTGCCCAATACTAAACTTGTACCAACTTGGATGAGAGACATTATTTCTGGTAAAAGTGTCTCTGTTGATGTACCCTCAGTTGTCTCCCAAGATCGTATGATTTTCAAAAAAAATTATAACAGGAGAATTTGTCCTGGAGATTGGGTCAAAATACGTTCTGGCAGGCCCAGTTCCTCAACAAAGTTTCTTGGACCCTTTAGGGTTAAGGTCACTTTGCCATATGGAGTAATTTTGGATAATGGTGAGAAATGGAATTATAGGAGGGTCGCCTTGTACCAGAAAAAAAATGGTCTTGTTGATGCTAATGTCAATTCTCCTGTCAGTAACACCTTTTTATCCATGTCAGATGATGATTTCCTTCAAAATCCCCAGACTATGAGTGCTTCTCGTTATAGTATGCAAGGAGGGGGTGATGCTCCTGCTTCTCTCCCTTCTGTTCCTTCTGATCCTCCTTGCGTTCGTCAAGTGAGATTGTATCGGAAAGTCATCCTCCGAGTTATCTGAAAGATTACATTTGTAAATAGATTGTGTACCTCTTCTTCTTTTGTTTTCTTTGTTTTTATTTCTTTTGTTTTTGTTTATTTATATAAGAGAAGAGGATATGTTATGATCTTCTAGTTATATTATAGAGTGTGGAGCTCTGTGCTGTAATGTTCCATGTTCTAGTTATGTCTAGATGTTCTCTACTCTGGCAGTTGCTGTCTGACTGGCCAGGGGAGAGCCACACTTTTCTTACTCAGGAATTACTTCAAGAATAAACCTTCCTGCAACTCTTATTTTACCTGTACTGCCTTCATTTATTATCACAACAGCAAGCATTACACATCAACCCAGCACGCCATAACCGACAGCATGGCAGCTGCAGCCAACATCTGAAATGCAAGGATTAAGATCGGTTGAAGGGTTTCATATTATCTATAACCTGACTTAAGAATGATACTTGTTTTGAGGCCACTTCACCCCATATCATCATGGATGAAGTTTCTCGCCCTGGCCTTTTAGCAGGGCAGTCAAGGGTCTGGGAAGAGGAGGTATGATGTCCCAGGGCTTCCACTTTCTCAGGGCCTGCGCTGTAAAATTTATTTATATGTTTTGAAGCAAGCTTACCCTATTTACTAATTATGAGTCAGCTATCAGGGATATAGAACTAGATTGTTATAGATGATTCCGCTATCACGTCTGGCTAAATATTATGTCACATATTCACTGAAAATAAAAAGTTTAAAGTTTGAAATAAGAAAAACTAACATTTAAAAACAAAGTCACTGAATTTTCAAATTTCCAACTAACAATGCCTTGAATCCCCACTATGCGTGGTTTATGACCTCACATATTACATCACTCGTGACATGTTAAATGACATCACTGCTGACGTATCAAATGGCATAATTGAGGTCATCACTGATGACATACGTTTTAACACCATCGTCGCACACAGCATAGAGTTACTGTGAGTGCACATGTGGGACCATAGTAAGGAAATAGACTAAGACCTGCGGACAAGTGTGATTGCCATATTGCCATATACCTTTCAAGATACACAGCCAGTCAAAACATCCATAAGGTTTAGGGTGGAGGTACTACTTACTGCATGTTAAACAAGGTAAAGGCTGAACACACCAGATGTGGGTTGCAGAGGTATATGTCATAGTAGGTTGTGACACACTCAAAGCCGGTTCTGGTTCTAAAAAAAATCTGTAATCTTGATCAAATCTTCTGTTGACAATAGATATATGACTACGTGCCCTTGTTTAATAACTTGAAAACAGTACTGTAGACAAATTCTATGTAGCGAAGAAAATTATAAGGTGTGGATGTTTATTTCTAAAACTTTGCGGAACATTTTGAGGGATAGTTGAATGCTGTAAAATGTTCTTACTGCAGAAAGCACTTAAGCTTGACTCTACGGTTGAATGCCATTGTGCTCATCTTGGGAATGACTCTACTGTATTTTACCACACTACAGAGAGTTGACAATAAGACCTGAAAAAGTATCTTTTCAGTGGCAAATGTATACCAGCGAACCTCTCAACTTAAAATTGCAAGTCATGTGAAGATTTTAAGAGGGTAATCCCATTTATAGCAAAAAGAAAATTGCCCACAGGTGTAGCATGTTGAATTATTTTAAAACCACAAACTCAATATGAGGGTGTCACAATGATTGTACTAGGTCATCACTGGTGTCATTTAATGCATCAGAAGGGATGTAATAGGCAAGGTCAATGCACGGGCACAATTTATAGTTATAGGGGGTGCTTACTGAAAGGAAAGATTTTATTACCACACTTAAACATAAAGTCTTTTTTTCAGTTAAATTCACTTGAAAAAGAATCATATTCAGCCAACTCCCCCACTGCATATGGCCTTTGGAAGTTCATCTCGGGGGTTTGACCACAGGGCCTGGGTTTCAGTCAGGCACTGCACCCAACATCCAGTGCAGCCAACCACCCACTTTTACTTAATTAAGGGCCTTGGAGCGCTACGCAGTGCCCCTGTTCTGAAAATGAAAATCCCTATAGATGGAGAGAAAAGGTAAAATGTTTAGATGTACTGATACTTTAAGTGGCCAAGGAGAGCTGTATTTAAGAACTGAGTTGCGCATGTACAATGGAGCAGTGTTTGATGTTTAAGCCAGTTATGGAAACCTAATTGAGTGCAGGGACTAGTATGTCCATAAACGTAGGCCCAACGAAATTTTGTTATGTTCTCAGCCCAGCTTTTTGAAGACTGTTTATATAGCTAAAACGCAACAGCACCAGATTGACGTAGGCAGGGCTAGCGGTCCCTACTTCTTTCCTTATATTACACCTGTTACATGCTCTCCCTGTCCCTAGCCGCAGGGGTAAAAAGATTGGTAGAAACTGAAAATATAAGCACCCCAATGTTGACTGATAACAGCATTGTGGTTTTAAAGACTCAAAGGTAATGGCCATAAAATGAAAAAGTTTGGAGAGTGGCTAGCTCTATTACTGAACAGCCTGCCCTTTGAATATATGCAATGTACTATGGTACGTAACAGTGTTAGAATACACTTCAGAGTCATTTTAGATTATAGATCTCTTACAGGTACTGATGTTACTGAAAATCAAATGGATCATCCTTTAAATTGGGGTCACCTTCTCAATGTTAATTTGGCCTACCAGAATGCAATGCAAATGGGAAACTACTTCCCACAGTCTCCATTATTTGTTTGGCTTCTAGACAATGGATCATACGTTGTTTAGACAAATGAACAATTATGTGATCTGAAGATAGGCCTACAGTAGGCTGTGTTTCATATCCACAAACGTTTCAGTAGGGATTTCCAAGAGTTGCATAGAACATACTTTCAACCACTCTAAAAATACTCAGTACCTATCAAACAAAGCGTCATTCAAGTTAAACGCTCTTACAGCACCAAGGGAGACCAAATGACAGGAATTTTGAATATTTTCCAAAAATGTACCACATTTACAAAGCAATCTCAAATTTATATATAATTACCTGCCATTTATACATAAGTTCTGATGTCTGATAAGTTTAGTTACTTTGCGTCTAAATGTATATTTATTTTATTTTATTTATTTATACCATTTTTAAAGCGCACTGTTACCGGGCGGTGTCCTGGCGCTGAAATTATATGATTTCTCCCATAAGATGGTCATTGATTTTAAAGGTCAAAAAGCCAAGTCTTAATGTTTTTCCTGAACGTCATCAGGTTGGTACTTTGTTTCAAGACCAGGGGCAATTTATTCCAGATGGAAGTGGCTCCGGATATAAAACTGCGTCCTCCCCATCGTGTATAGCCTACATGTTTGCAAAGATTATGCATTCGGTTTTAATCAGAAAGATTGTTTGATTTAAATTACCCAAGTTAGATATTTACATAATTTCAGTAACTATTCTATATTCCATGAAACACCCTTCTCTGGTACTGTATGTTATGGATCATCTAATCTAACAACGGAGGAAGTTTGTTAACCAGTACTAAATTAAATGGAGCAAAAAGTTAATAAACCTCAGGGTCTAAAGCAATCATTTTCTTTCCTGTTAATATGTGCGAATCTAGCTTTTCTTTGTAATCTGGAAAATCAAGGCAGATAGATTTCAGCCGGTGAGGGATTTATGAAAAGACAATCAGCAATTTGTGTGCTCCATTTTGGCTTGAAGTACTCAAGACATTTTCTTGGCATATCACAACAGATATAACATTAAGATTTTATTTTACCAAGTCACCAAATATGACCGATCCAATTTCTTAGTAGTGGTAAGAAAACCAGCACAATAAATTGGGCAAGAGTTAGCGTATAGCGTTTAAAAGGGATTAATTTGTTTTCCGTCTGTTTGTCTGTCTAAATGGCAACATCATCATCACACTTCTAAACTATTTTCCCCACAATATTTCTAGTTTCTCATACAGAAGTATAAACATAACTTTAGAGCATGTAACATATGCTGACACTGCATATGAAGTGCAGGATTGTATAGACATGCGTTTTGAACACTAGTACTAACTTTATTTTGGAGTTTGGCTTAGGAAAGGACCAATCATATTAGAAATACTTCTATGCCATATTCCTGGTCATAGTTATTCCAGGACTGAGCAAATTACACACAAAGTATTTTAAACATATTTGGAAATAATTTTATAACAACTATTATAACTTACAGCAGAAAACAATTTCAAGATATGTCTTACGGTTCCTACTAATCAAGTAAGACTGTGGGGTTGGAAAACACATGCGTCAAAATATGGGGATTTAGTCCATGCATAGCATCATAATATATTGGCCCCATTTCTAGCTAGCTCACAGTGTGACATCTGGGCCCCTAAACCTGACAAGGTATCGAATGGAGTCTGCAACAACTACAGCAACAAACTCTACACAGATGTTACCCAGAAACTCCTCCAGAAACTACAGAATGTTCAAAATGCTGCAGCCAGCCTGGTCCTCAACATACTCCGCCACAGCCATATTTCCGAACAGCTCTGAGAACTCCACTAGCTCCCAGTCAGAAAAAGAATCCCTTTTAAGCTCCTCACGCATGCCTACAAAACCCTCCATGACGCAGGACCAGCATACCTGAACCATCACCTCTCATTCCATGTACGCACCAGACATATCTACTCTGCCCAGCTGGCCCGGACCACCATACCTCGCATCCACAAGACTAGAACCGGAGGAAGATCCTTCTACTACCTCGTTGCCAAGACCTGGATAACCGTGCCTCTCCAACTCAGACAATCCCCGTCGCTGACCCCCCCAGTGCCCTGAGACCCTCACGGGTGAGTAGCCGCTTCGAGTTTGCAGGAGTTTGCTGTGTTTGATAGAAGGATTGCAAGTCCCAGGGGGCCTGCTGCTGATTGCCGCACCTGAGCCTGTCACGCCCTATTTCACAGCTCGACGCTCCCGCATTGCGGGAGCCGCTTTGTGTTTGGAGGAGGTTGCTGTGTCTGAGAAAAGGACTGCTAGTCCAAGGGGGTCTGCTGCTGGTTGCCCGCACCTGAGCCTGTCACACCCTATTTCACAGCTCGACGCTCCCGCATTGCGGGAGCCGCTTCGTGTTTGGAGGAGGTTGCTGTGTCTGAGAGAAGGACTGCAAGTCCCAGGGGGCCTGCTGCTGGTTGCCGCACCTGAGCCGGTCACACCCTATTTCACAGCTCGACTCTCCCGCATTGCGGGAGCCGCTTTGTGTTTGGAGGAGGTTGCTGTGTCTGAGAGAAGGACTGCAAGTCCGAGGGGGCCTGCTGCTGGTTGCCCGCACCTGAGACTGTCACACCCTATTTCACAGCTCGACACTCCCGCTTCGTGGGACGCGCGTGGGCGAAGCCCGGGCCAAGGGTGGGCCCGTTTGAGACCGGACGAGGCCAGGCCAGGCCCACCCTCAGACTGCTCATCTCATAAGGTTAGTCCTCGTCAGCATACTTGTGTTAATTAGTAAAGTATACAGAGGAAGTCTGCTGTGTTTTTTTGCTTTAATTCTACTCCCCATTCCATCTAAATTTTCACCCGAGTATGAACCTGCGAGAGGGTAAGGGGAGATTTGGGCCACCCTCAGGAAGTGTGGTGGGGACTTTGGACCAGTTCTTAATTAGAGCCAGCTCGGTCCTTGCCCATGAGATAGCGCTGACTGAGCGCCTTCTATCTCTTGATCCCCAACTGTCAAACGATCATCTTTGGGCATTATAGTGTCTGCACGTACTCCTGATCGTTCTTTGGTTGTAGACGCTGACTCCCCTGGTAAGGCAAGTGATGCTGGTGAGCCATTGGAAACCTCTGCACCGCTGGTCACTGATAATATATCCCATCATGCGGAGTCGGTCCAGACGGATGCAGCACCCACCCAAAGCAGCCCACTTTCACGGATTGCTACAAGGTCAGCACCCAAACGTAAAAACAAAGTTCCTGCTCCAATCCCTGATCCACCACTTAAAAGAAAGTGGGGAGAGGGGCCTCAGAGACAGAAACCGGCGAAGACCCAAAGGACAAACAATAATGGTGGAAGTACTGCTTCATCAATGGTAGCGACGGAGAATTCGGCCTTCTGTATGTCTGGAATCCTGACCTCAGAGATTACGGGTGGCTCCTCTGCTGAAGCAAATGAGGCTATGTGAAACAGATTGGGGTATTTAATTGTAACATCCTTAACTCCTATTATCCACATATTGACTAAGATCGAGTAGAGACTAAATAATTTTGAACAGAAGGTCATGACAAATCACAGTACTATAGAGGGTTTACTGACTCAAGCCAACCGATTATCCACATTTTCAGAGCTGAAAAATGTGGTAGTAACCAATTCCAAAGTGTCAAATCCACTGGCAACTAGGTTGATGTCTTTGCCGCCGCGGAACAGTGGCACTGTGCTCATTAACCATGAAGCTGGGGTAACGAATGTGGGAAGTGAAGTGGATGAAATAGGGAATGTGCTAAGTGGTTTTGGTCTAGCTAACCAGGGTCCTCGGAGAGGGGAGGAAAGTAGACCATGTATAAGGCCAGCAGGTGACATTGTACAACAGCCAACTACCTGTGCACCAGTAAATCAGGCTAGCTCTATACCAGGGCCACATGGCTGAGTACCCCCGGACGCACGAGGGACTAGACAATAGCCCAGCGTTAGAGAGCTCTAGAGTCTTACACCTTCTCCCGGCTGCAGACCCTTTGTTGGTGGTTCTGAGGAATGTCCCTGTATTACAGGACGGCCAGATCTGAACCACCGATCAGCTGATGGCTAAAACCATGCACTGGCTTACAACACAACTGAAGGAGGCTGGGGTAGGGAACTGGTATATCTGTAACCAGATTATTATGGCCAGATGATCATCATGGATAGGTTATTCTACAAAGGACGGGAGAGGGGACTGTATAGTTGCTACTTTTAATAACGAGATTTTTGTAAGATTTCTTTTGGACCACCTAGGTGGCACTAATTTAGAGTATCATCTAAGAAAAATCTCTCTTCTGCCCCTAGGGTTCTTTTATAGACCTCCCCACACCCCATTGATAGGTTGGGCGATTCCACATGCAATGAACACCCAAGGGCACCCCACAGAATCCTACATAGACCAGTTGATTTAAATTTAGTTAATAGATGCTCGACCTGTCCCTTCCTTGTGAATGATACGAGTCCCCAGCGAGCTTTATCCCCTTCCCCAGAGAGCAGTGTGAATAGGTCTTTTTCAGATAGGGGGGTTAGCATTGCTCCCCCTATTAAATATAATATCATGGAACATTGTTGGTCTTCAAACAAAAACTATCTCTAGTGAGTGGTCCTGCTTTGTAGAGAATCAAGACATCATTATGTTCTAGGAGACTTGGTCATTGAACACAAACTTTTGTCCTGGGTAGTTGGCTTTTGGTAAATCGGCTATACCCAGTCATAAAGGGAGACCATCTGTGGGTTTGCTCATCTGGGTTATACAGCAGGCATGTTGCCAGGTGGAAGAGCTATTAATAGATGACCCTGACATCCTGGCTATCAAGATTCGCTTTGAACATGGGCTGGATCTCATATTTGTGAATGTCTACGCAAGAGGCCTAGTGGAAGGGAAAGCCTCTCCTACTATCTCTAAACTTGATCTATTCATCAAACCACTGAAGGGGGCAAACCACCTAGTAGTAGCGGGTGATTTTAACTGTACTTTTGAACCCCTGGGCATAGAAGATGGAAGCCTGTCCAGGGATGAGGATGCGACCTGGGGTATACCAATGCTGGAGCTCACTCAGATTAACAAATGGTCAGAGGCTGTCCTCCAGCTAAAAATGTTATCTCTGGAGTTAGGCCTGAGGGCTGTAAACGGAAGGTCGAAATCAGACTGTGAGGGTACTCATACTTTTAATAATGGGATAAGAAGTAGCAGACTTGACTACTTCCTTATCAATTTGGAACAGTGGGTAATGATCGAGGATATAAAGGACCAGAGTAGACCGGAGAGTGATCATGACCCCTTAATTTTAACTCTCAAAACTATTGGTCAATCTACGGCAAGGGTAGGCATTGAAATAGCCACAGCTGACATGACTGTCCAATGATTACCGTAGATTAAAGTGTGCATTAGTCTTAGAGGATGGGGGCATTATGGACCTGATAAAGTTAACCCTCAAAGATACCCTGTTAGTTCTCTCACAGCTTGATTTGCATGAGGCTTCTCTTCCTGCCCTTACAAAGGTTCATGAAAAGCTATTCATATGGTTGAAAACCTTTTTTTATAAAAAATAAAAGGAGCTCCAAGCAGGTCATACAGAAATCTGCAAAATGGTATGATGGGTCATGCAGGGCTGCTTTTAGTCACCTCTCCCAAGCTATTAGGTCAGGTTTGCTGCAAGAAGTTAGGGAAGCTAGGGGTGCATATAAAGAAACCCAGCGAAGGGCAAAGAAGAACTCCAATGAGAAAAGATGGCAGGATTTACTAAATGCAAGTAATGGGAAAAATTGGGTGCGGTTCTGGCAAACAGTGAAATGGGGCAGTGGTGATACAGGGCCCTTACCAACTAATAATGTCCTACCTGAAGCATGGGTCATGCACTATCAGATCCAGTTTGCCTCAACGAATAGTAGGATAAGATGCATGTTTAAAAAGCGCTCCATTGCTGTGGCGTCTTGGCGCTAATGTATGTCAGAGAACAGGCAGTTATATCATCAAAAGGACTAGATAGATGAGAAAAGCAGAGTTTTCAGATCTTTCCTAAAACGCTGCCGATTTGCTTGGAATCTCATGGCCGTTGGCAGTTTTTTCCATAGTTTTGCTGCACCATTTGATGAAGTCCTTCCTCCCCATCTTTCCCGCCTAATCTTAGCAGTCTGAAGTAGGCCTAAGTTGGCAGATATAAGGGCTCGCAAAGGGGTATAAGGTAAGAACATTCTTGAAATTTCATCGGCACCAACACCGTACAGTGCTAAGGGCATGTGAAGGGGTATAAGGTAAGAACACTCTTGAAATTTCATTGGCACCACCACCGTAAAGTGCTTTGTGCACCAGGCACAGAGCCTTAAATTCCACACGCTGCTGGATGGGAAGCCAATGCAGTGATTTAAAACTCGCTGAGGTTGGTTGTCCTTTGGGGATATTCAGAAGCAGTCTTGCTACCGCATTCTGTAAAGACTGGAGCTTCCCCATCTGTGTCTTGTCAATGCCCAAAAAGAGGGCATTGCAATAGTCTAATTTAGACAAGAAAATACTCACCATCACTGTCTTTTGTAGTTCCTGCGAAGTGAACAGAAAAATCTTCCTCAAGGTTTTTAAGAGGAAGAAACAGGAAGAAGTAAGACTGTTCACTTGTGCAGAGAAGTTCAACTGGTCATCAAAGATGACCCAGAGATTCCTGACTTTGAGGACATGACGAGGACAATTCCCGGCCTCAATTGGCCACAAGGAGTCATTCCACAGGGACCGTCCATACCCGACTTCTATCACTTCCGTTTTGTCTGTGTTAATTTTCAAGAAGCTATGGTTCATCCAGGTCATGATCTCTGAAAGACAAGCATGACATTTGGCAGCTGTGACTTCAGGTTGCTTGCAGATGGAAATAACAAGCTGTGAGTCATCAGCATATGAAACCAATGCGAAACCATGCCTCCTGATAAGTCTGGCCTACGGAGAGACGTAGATGTTAAACAATGTCGGGGATAAGGCCGATCCCTGTGAGACCCCGCATGGAAGGTGGAAACTGTCAGATTTCAGCACATCCCAGAACAGACTTTGCTCCCTTTCCTCCAAAAAGGATGAGAGTAGAGCCAGGGCAGTATTCTCAACCACCAGAACCTTCAGCTGCTGCACTAGCACCATGTGATTCACGGTGTCAAATGCTGCTGATCGGTCTAGGAGTATGAGGACCGCCCTGCCTCCCCCGTCCACGATCTTCCGTATCTCCTCTGTTGCAGTGATCAGGGCAGATTCGGTAGAATGGAAAGACCGAAAACCATGTTGCGTAGAGTCCAACAGGTTATTTGTATCAAGGTAGTCACTCAGCACTGGTTTAATGATTTCTCCAAGATTTTTGCCACTATTGGTAGCCCGGCTATCGAGCGATAGTTCTTCAATTTTTTGGGATCCAGGTTGGGCTTTTTAAGCAGTGGCCTAATGGTCACTTTATTCCGGATTGTAGGATAGATACCCGACTCCAGGACTTGGTTGACAAGGGGGGTGAGCTTCTCACAGATCTTCCTGGTAACATGATGCATAATGGCCGGGGGGCATGGGTCCATAAGGGATCCAGATTTTATGGCGAGGAGAAGTTTTTGCACCTCCTCATTAGGAATTTTCAGGAAACAAGATAATCTGCAGTGCATTGATCGAGCATCTTCATAGAAATGCCATTGCTCATCACAAGTCCCCCGAATATTCAAAAGATCGTTATAGATTACTTGCACCTTGCTCTGAAAATAGAGAGCCAATTTATTGCACATTTCTTGGTCTGTCCTAAAAGCATTATTCTGCTGTGGTTTCGTCAACAATTTGACTGATTTAAATAATTCTTTAGTAGCGTTTCCAGCCGCCTCAATCTTAGTTGTAAAGTATAATTTTTTAGCAGCAATAATTGCATTTTTATATTTTTGGAATGCTTGATTATAGATTACTTTCTTCTCATTGCTATAATCTTGTCTCTAAGAATTTTCTGCTCCCCTACAGCTTACTTTTAAGCATTTAAGGTCAGGACTATACCAAGGTGAGGATATCCTTGATCTTTTTACTGTCACCAGTTTCTCAGGAGCAACATGGTTGGCAGCTGCCAAAAGCCATTTATTAAACTGGCAGGCTGCTACGTTATTGTCGAATGATGGCGGGGTAGGAAAAGGACCTAATTCAAGCTCAAAGTCATTGCCTTGAACTTTATTCCAACCACAGACTTTTACTCTGGAAGGCTTCGTTCGAGTGCAATGATTAGGCTGCATAGTTTTAAAGCTAAAGTGGATAGCCTTGTGGTCTGTCCAAGGGAGAGTTGGTGTGTCAATCAACTTAATGCCTGGGTTGTTAGAAAAGATGCCATCCAAAGTGTGGCCTGCCAAGTGGGTGGGTTCCATTACTAGTTGGAATAGGCCAAAAGCCGCCAGATTGTCCAGCAGCCTAGCTGATTCTAGGCTATTTATCAATTCTAAATGGTAGTTAAAATCTCCCAGAATTGTAAGAGAATGAAAGTCAGTGAAGGACTCCAGAAGCATCAGTAAGGCTTGGGAGAAAGCCGCCCTGGGTCCAGGTGGGCGATATATAAGAAGCCCCTGGAAGGAAGTGAGATTGTTTAATTTTATGCAAAAGTGCAATGCCTCTGCTGGTAGAACTGATATGGCTTCTACCCGCACCTTTAAATGCTCTCAATATATAATGGCTATACCAACTCCTCTACCTTCTACTGTGACGTGACTGCATAGCCCTCTGGTACAGCAATATTGCAGTCAGGACCTGAGGTATTGTCCGTCCAGGTTTCCGTCAGCAGAAGTATGTCTGGAGTGGATGCCTGAATCAGGTCTTCTAACTCATATTTATGTTTCCCCACTGAGCGAACGTTCAGTAGAAGGCAATGTATGAATGGTTCATGAGTGACCTGTGGAACATTAATAAATCCCTTTCTGGTAATATTCTTTGACGTCTCCCACTTTACTCTATTCTTGCCTGCTTCCACATTTTCGGCTGTAAATCCTCTCCCTGTCCTATTTTTATGCTCCGAGGTGTTATGAAAGCCAGGAATCAACCGAAAGGGGCAATCAGAGCAAAGGACCTTTGCTGAGTTCTGATTTTTGGAAAGACATATTGTGATTCCTGCAGGTACCACTCTCTAGAGCCAGAAGCTGTGTTCTATTATATGTATGGGGCTTTAACCGGCCACCACATACATAAAAGTAATGTGTGACACCGTGTTAACCTTTGACATAGGGGAAATTGATAGAGCACTGGATAGCATGGCCGCAGGTAGGGCCCCGGGTCCGGACTGTATCCCAGCGAACATTTTTAAATTTGACAAGAAAAAGTGGCTCAAATATATACACCATATGGTCAATCGACTAGCAAGAGGTGCTCCCTTGCCAGAATCTGGGCACGGGGCAGAGATTATCCCTATCTACACCAGCATTTGCAATGCAATAGGTCTCGCATTAATTAAGTTTGAGCTATTGGCATTGCTAAATATTACAAAACCAATTGAAACAAAAGTCTATAAATTGTAGTCCAAAAATGTGTATTTATTTTTGTAGCAATGGTGGCATGCTGTGCTTTAGATGAATATGTTTAAAAGTAAAGTGCACCATACTGCGATTGCTACAATAGTTAATTGTGGATGCGTTACCAATTGATGTGTGCACTGATGGCTGGTGGTGTGTGTGCCTGTAGAAATTGTGCACTGATGGCTGGTGATGTGTGTGCCTTGTGGAAGTGTGCACTGCAGGCTGGTGGTGTGTGTGCCTGGTGGAAATGTGCACTGACGGCTGGTGGTGTGTGTGCCTGGTGAAAGCGTGCACTGACGGCTGGTGGAGGGTGTGTGCCTAGTGAAAGCGTGCAGTGACGGCTGGTGGGGTGTGTGTGCCTGGTGAAAGCGTGCACTGACGGCTGGTGGCGTTTGTGCCCGGTGAAAGCGTGCATTGAAGACTGATGGGGTCTGTGCCTGTCGAAAGTGTGCACTGACTGTGTGGCTATGTGTGTGGTTGTGATTGTGTGTATGATTGTGTGTGTGGTTGTATGTGTGGTTGTATGTGTGTTTGTATGTGTGAGTGTGTGTGAGTGTGTGTGTGTGTGTGAGTGTGTGTGTGTGTGAGTGTGAGTGTGTGTGTGTGTGTGTGTGTGGTTGTGTGTGCGCGTGGTTGTGTGTTGTGGTTGTGTGTAGTTGTGTGTTGTGGGTGGTTGTGTGTTGTGGGTGGTTGTGTGTGTGGTTGTGTGTGTGTTGTGTGTTCGTGGTTGTGAGTGCTGTGTGTTTGTGGTTGTGAGTGTTTGTGGTTGTGAGTGTTTGTGGTTGTGTGTGTGTGGTGTGTGTTGTGTATTTGTGGTTGTATGTGTGGTTGTGTGTGTTGTGTGTGTGGTTGTTTGTGTGTGGTTATATGTGTGTGGTTATATGTGTGTGGTTGTATGTGTGTGTTCTTGTGGTTGTGTGTGTGATTGTGTGTGCTGGTGGTTGTGCATGTGGTTGTGGTTGTGTGTGTAGTTGTGTGTGTTGTGGTTGTGTGTGGTTGTGGGTGTGGTTGGGTGTGTGGTTGGGTGTGTGGTTGGGTGTGCGGTTGTGTGTGCGGTTGTGTATGTGTGTGTGGTTGTATGTGTGTGTGTGGTTGTGTGTGTGGTTGTGTGTGTGTGTTTGGTTGTGTGTTTATGTGGTTGTGTGTGTGTGGTTGCAGTTGTGTGTGTGGTTGTTTGTGGGGTTGTGTGTGTGGTTGTGTGTGAGGTTGTGTGTGAGGTGTGTGTGGCTGTGTGTGTGTGGCTGTGTGTGTGTGTGGTTGTGTGTATAGTTGTGTGGGTGTGTGTGGTTGTGTGTGTGTGTGGTTGTGGGTGTGATTGTGTGTGTGTGTGGTTGTGTGGTTGTGTGTGTGTGTGGTTGTGTGTGTTGTTGTGGTTATGTGTGGGGTTGTGTTTGTGTGTGGGGTTGTGTTTGTGTGTGGGGTTGTGTTTGTGTGTGGGGTTGTGTGTGGGGTTGTGTGTGAGTGGTCGGGTGTGGTTTTGTGTGTGTGGTTGTGTTTGTCACTGTGGTTGTATGTGGTTGTGTGTGTGATTGTGTGTGTGTGTGTAGTTGTGTGTGTGGTTGTGTGTGTGGTTGTGTGTGTGGTTGTATGTGTGTGTGTGTGGTTGTGTGTGTGGTTGTGTGTGTGGTTGTGTGTGTGTGTTTGGTTGTGTGTTTATGTGGTTGTGTGTGGTTGCAGTTGTGTGTGTGGTTGTTTGTGGGGTTGTTTGTGGGGTTGTGTGTGTGGTTGTGTGTGAGGTTGTGTGTGAGGTGTATGTGGCTGTGTGTGTGGTTGTGTGTGTATGGTTGTGTGGGTGTGTGTGGTTGTGTGTGTGTGTGGTTGTGTGTGTGATTGTGTGTGTGTGGGTGTGGTTGTGTGTGTGATTGTGTGTGTGTGGTTGTGTGTGTGTGTGGTTGTGTGTGTTGTTGTGGTTGTGTGTGTGTGGTTGTGTTTGTGTGGGGTTGTGTGTGGGGTTGTGTGAGTGGTCGGGTGTGGTTTTGTGTGTGTGGCTGTGCTTGTCACTGTGGTTGTGTGTGTATGTGGTTGTGTGTGTGATTGTGTGTGTGTAGTTGTGTGTGTGGTTGTGTGTGTGGTTGTGTGTGTGGTTGTGTGTGTGTGGTTGTGTGTGTGTGGTTTTGTGTGTGTGTGGTTTTGTGTGCTTGTGGTTGTGTGTGCTTGTGGTTGTGTGTGTGGTTGTGGTTGGGTGTGTGGTTGTGGTTGTTTGTGTGGTTGTGTGTGTGGTTGTGTGTGTGGCTCTGTGTGTGGTTGTGTGTGTATGTGTGTGTGGTTGTGTGTGGTTGTGTGGGTGTGGTGGCGGGTGTGGTTGTGTGGTTGTGTGTGTGGTTGTGTGTGTGTGGGTGTGGGTGTGTGTGTGGTTGCAGTTGTGTGTGGCTGTTTGTGGGGTTGTGTGTGTGTTTGTATGTGTGGTTGTATGTGTGGTTGTGTGTGTGGTTGTGTGTGGGTGTATGTGGTTGTGTGGGGTTGTGTGTGTGTGGTTGTGTGTGTGTGGTTGTGTGTGTGGCTCTGTGTGCGGTTGTGTGTGGCTCTGTGTGTGGTTTGTGTGGTTGTGTGTGTGTGTATGTGTGTGTGGTTGTGTGTGTGGTTGTTATTGTGTGGTTGTGTGTGCGAGGTTGTGTGTAAGGTTGTGTGTGAGGTTGTGTGTGTGAGGTTGTGTGTGAGGTTGTGTGTGTCTGTGTGTGGTTGTGTGTGGTTGTGTGTGTGGAAGTGTGTGTGTGTGTATGGTTGTGTGTTTATGGTTGTGTGTATGGTTGTGTGTGTGTGTGAATGTGTGTGGTTGTGGTTGTGTGTGTGGTTGTGTGTGTGTGTGTGGTTGTGTGTGTTGTGTGGTTGTGGTTGTGAGTGCTGTGTGTTTGTGGTTGTGAGTGCTGTGTGTTTGTGGTTGTGAGTGTTGTGTGTTTGTGGTTGTGAGTGTTTGTGGTTGTGTGTGTGTGTGTGTCGTGTGTGTTGTGTATTTGTGGTTGTATGTGTGGTTGTGTGTGTTGTGTGTGTGGTTGTGGTTGTGTGTGTGGTGTGTGTGTGGTTGTGTGTGGTTGTGTGTGCTTGTGTGTGGTTGGGTGTGGTTGTGTGTTTGGTTGTGTGTGTATGTGGTTGTGTGTGTTGTTTTGTGTGTGTAGTTGTGTGTGTGCTTGTGTGTGGTTGTGTGTGTGTGGTTGTCTGTGTGTGTGGTTGTGTGTGTGTTTGTGTATGGTTGTCTGTGTGGTTTTGTGTGTGTGGTTTTGTGTGTGTGGTTGTGTGTGTGGTTGTGTGTGTGGTTGTGTGTCCTTGTGGTTGTGTGTTTGGTTGTGGTTGTGTGCGGTTGTATTTGTGTGTGGTTGTGTGTGGTTGTGTGGGTGTGGTTGTGGGTGTGGTTGTGTGTTTGTGGTTGTGTGTGTGGTTGTGTGTGTGTGGTTGTGGGTGTGTGTGGTTGTGGTTGCAGGTGTGTGTGGCTGTTTGTGGGGTTGCGTGTGTGTGTGGTTGTGTGGTTGAATGTGAGGTTGAATGTGTGGTTGTGTGTGTGGTTGTGTGTGTGGTTGTGTGTGTGGCTCTGTGTGTGGTTGTATGTGTGGCTCTGTATGTGGTTGTGTGTGTGAGGTTGTGTGTGTGGTTGTGTGTGTGGCTGTGTGTAGTTGTGTGTGCCTGGTGGAAATGTGCACTGACGGCTGGTGGTGTGTGTGCCTGGTGAAAGCGTGCACCGACGGCTGGTGGAGGGTGTGTGCCCAGTGAAAGCGTGCAGTGACGGCTGGTGGGGTGTGTGTGCCTGGTGAAAGCGTGCACTGACGGCTGGTGGCGTTTGTGCCCGGTGAAAGCGTGCATTGAAGACTGATGGGGTCTGTGTCTGTCGAAAGTGTGCACTGACTGTGTGGCTATGTGTGTGGTTGTGATTGTGTGTGTGATTGTGTGTGTGGTTGTATGTGTGGTTGTATGTGTGTTTGTATGTGTGGTTGTGTGTGTGTGTGGTTGTGTGTGTGTGGTTGTGTGTTGTGGTTGTGTGTGGTTGTGGGTGGTTGTGTGTGCGGTTGTGTGTGTGGTTGTGTGTGTGTGGTTGTGTGTGTTGTGTTTGTGGTTGTGAGTGCTGTGTGTTTGTGGTTGTGAGTGTTTGTGGTTGTGAGTGTTTGTGGTTGTGTGTGTGGTTGTGTGTGTTGTGTATTTGTGGTTGTATGTGTGGTTGTGTGTGTTGTGTGTGTGGTTGTATGTGTGTGTGGTTGTATGTGTGTGTTCTTGTGGTTGTGTGTGTGATTGTGTGTGTGCTGGTGGTTGTGCATGTGGTTGTGGTTGTGTGTGTGGTTGTGTGTGTTGTGGTTGTGTGTGGTTGTGGGTGTGGTTGGGTGTGCGGTTGTGTGTGCGGTTGTATGTGTGTGTGTGGTTGTATGTGTGTGTGTGGTTGTGTGTGTGGTTGTGTGTTTATGTGGTTGTGTGTGTGGTTGCAGTTGTGCGTGTGGTTGTTTGTGGGGTTGTGTGTGTGGTTGTGTGTGAGGTTGTGTGGCTGTGTGTGTGGTTGTGTGGGTGTGTGTGGTTGTGTGTGTGGTTGTGTGTGTGTGGTTGTGTGTGTGATTGTGTGTGTGTTGTGTGTGTGTGTGGTTGTGTGTGTGTGGTTGTGTGTGTTGTTGTGGTTGTGTGTGTGTTGTTGTGGTTGTGTGTGAGGTCCCCTAGGAGGATGTAGTCAGCGGAGGGGAGGGCATGCGGGCTGATGAAGTCTGTGATGTCGTCGCTGAATTGTGTGCGTGGTCCCGGGGTCTGTAGACGAGGGTGCCTCTGAGCGTCGTCTTTGGGTCGGCGTGGATGTGGAAGTGGAGGTGCTCTGCGGCCGAGAAGGCGTCGTTGGAGTCGGTCGTGATGCGGATGGTGTTCTTGTGTACGATGGCGATGCCTCCTCCGGTCTGGTTGATGCGGTCCCTCCGGGTGATCTTATATCCATCTGGGATGGCAAAGGCGATGTCAGGTGCAGAGGAGGCGTTCATCCAGGTTTCCGTGAGGAAGGCGATGTCTGGTGAAGTTGTGTCGAGCCGGTTCCAGAGTTCGATGGTGTGTCTGTGGATGGAGCGGGTGTTGAGCAGGAGGCACTTGAGGTGGGTCTTGCTGGTGCTAGGCTTGGTGGGTGCGGTGCAGGTTCGGAGGCAGGTGAACTTGCAGGCCTTGCAGGTGAAGGATCCGTGGACGCGTCTCGGGGTGGCCCGGCAGCAGGCGGGGTTCCGGCCGGCATTGAGTGCGTTGAGGGCGGCGGCGTTGTAGGTCTGTCGGGTGGTCTCGCATTGGCGGGGTCCAGGGGTCCTGGCACTGGACGCGGTCCAGGCGCGGACAGGCGCATACGGGCTTGCCAAACACAAAGTGATCACTAACTTCATGGACCTAGCCCTGATTCTTGCTAAAGCTGCGATTACGATGATAAGAGTGGCTCAAATCCACCTGAGCGACTTACCTCACTCATCTATCATTCTCATATAATAAGCCAGCCAGGCAGTGGAGAAGAATTAGAAATATATTTTATTGGCCATAATATTCATCTGCAGATGGGCCCTGTCAGGTCTACACCCCAGGAAGTGCATCGAGAAGACTGACTCCTCTCATCACAGCAATACATTATCACATAGCATGGCAGAGTAAAACCACGCCCAGACTGGAAAAGTACTGGGCTCAGCAGAGGGTGAACAATGAACTCATACATGAAGCATCTGCACCTGCGAAGGCAACACTGTTATCACCCCTCAAGGCCACAGAGCCGAAGCTCTGCTACTCCAGGGCATGGAAACATTTCTGCAAAACTAACTCGAGGCAAGAAATGCTGAAACAGGGACTTTCTGCTCATAAGGGAGGGGGGAAAACTGTACCATGAGACATTGGAGCTGCAGAGCAAATGTCAGCATTAGAAATCTGTCTGCCATAGACAAGCTTCTCTCTCTTATAGGAAAGTATACAAAAATATCAATAATGGGAACCTAACGCATGGAAGGCAATGTACTAGAACAAGTCTTCTAACTTAGAAGGCAAAAAAAAGACAAAAGCTTAACCATTACAGAAACAATTCTATCCAACTGAAGCTTGCATATTACAAAAATAGCTCAGTGGGTTGCAGCACATGAATAATAGGCTGTAACTGCATATTGGTTAGACACATTAGGCTAACATATTAACAACATCATTAGGACATTCTGTAACGGGAAAATTACAATCTATCAACGATGCAATGGAAAGCTACTGAGAGCTACACGTGGAGAGTGTCCCTCATTGTGGGCAGGATATGAGAGCGCAGTTCTATTTAGGGAAGTAAAAAGGGGCTGATATTAAATAGATAAAGCCAGGGCTTGGAACAACTTAGTGGAGTCTTTGAAAAAACCTGGACCTGAATCCCCTGTCAGCTCCCTATTATCTAATTATGACCCGTAGGTGGCTGAGGACTAGCTGCGCACACAAATAATATATTGTGGGCTGCATGTCCCTGAGATCTGGAATGCATAGTGACTAACCACTGTGCAGGTGTCACAAACAGTAACATACTTTAGATTTTGACATGAGGCAGGGGAAGGGAAGGGTTAGGTGTTGGGATGAGGATTTTTTCAAGTGTTTTAAGAGCGGGTTGCTACTCGTTTAGTACCATGTATAAATCCTTGCTTTTAAAATTTAATAGCTGTAATCAAGATGACACGAGTGTGTAACAAACACCATATTTTTACATGTTCAGTGGTTGTTGACTAGATTTGTTAAGGATTACATTAATTAAAAAATTCAATAAATCTTGTTTTATTATTATTAAAGAAGCTGTGTGTTTAGTGTTGCACAATTGTCCTCCACATATGACCCTCCCAAATTCCAGAACAGTTAAATAAATTAAATACAAGTCTCTCCCTGTGGAAAAGTAGATACTTAACAACCAATAGTCACCCTAATCTTGTCCTTGAAGCTAACCAATGTATGGTCAGAATGTTGGAATAGACGTGTGTCGATTTGCTTTTTAATTTGTTGCATGTTGAAAGAAATGGTTGTATTTAGGTTAGGTGACTCTCTCTGAACATTCCTATTTTTAGGTCTGGGTTTTGACAGCACATCTGACATACAGACCTATTGCTAACCATATAGTTAGAGTGGGCTTTGTGTCTGCCCCTCTCAACCATGGATTTCTTGACAAGCCTCTTTCAGTCATTGGCTTGAGACTTAGTTAATCAGGTCTTCGATCAGTGCAGTGGAGTATCCATCTCTCCCTGAATGCTCTTGGCTGTCTGAGTTTTTCCTTCCTCCTTCACTTGGGCGCTTGCATTGACCTACAAGACACGTGTCCCTAATCATTATCATGCTCCTCCCTTCACCATGTCCACAACCGGCCTAGGTGTTCTGGGTGTTGGATGAGATGTCTCCTGTGTCTCTTCCAACAATGTTTACAACACCCGGCTGTCCAAGTTGGCCTCTCTCATGTCCCAGCTCTGCCCTTGGTTTGCAAAAGTGCAGACACTCTCCTGTTCTGCCTGTTGTCTGGACCGTAGTTATGCCCTATGCGTGTCATGTCTCTTTCCTCTCTGTTATTTGGAAGGTGGCAGCTGGTTCCATATTGTACTATCTATGTCTGCACTGTGGCATTTCAGACAACCACATGCACTGCAGGGTCATAAAAAAGCAGTGTGTGATTGTGGATTATCACCTTAAATCTAGCTGGGAAAATTAACATTTATATTGAGTACAGCTTCACGCATCTCCTTCTTTACCACCAGAAACAACACTCTCTTTTTCTGTACTGCTTGCATGTCATCCAGAAATATTGGAGAATCAAGTATTTGCCTTTTTAATGAAGCAAATGTGACACCACAGATTGGGCCTGTTCTCAGGCAGAGTACATCTAGTTGCCACCCTGTGCACCTGTTCCAGGGCAAAAAAGGGTGACAAAACTTGCAGTGCTACTTCTGAAGAAAGCCACTTTTCCAGATAATCAATCATGGCATTGCCCTCCACTCCTTCCGGAAGGCCCACCACTCAGATATTATTCTGCCTGTTTCTGCCCTTCACATCCTCAGTTTTCTGATCTAGAGAGTCTACTCGACCCGTGAGAGTGAGCATTTGTTTCTGCAGGGTGTCCACCGATGGGCACAGGTCTCCAAGTGCCTCTTCATGGTGCTTGACTTCATCTGTCACATGTCAGTGATCATCATGCAGCACACCAAGGGGAATTATGGCTCTTAAGACTTCTCTGGAAGAGTTGATGCTGGAAAGTATCTGGTCCAGTTTGTTCACTGAGCTGCTCTTGTGTTTCTGGCAAATCCCCATCTGTATGTGGCGCTCCAAGATCCTCACCACGCAGCAAAGTGCTGTCTGAACCTGACTTTTGTCTGCCATCTACATCATTCACAGACAGGCCTCTAACCATCATTGCGCCTTCCTGAAGCTCACATCATGGATCGATGACTCCTGGTATCGTAGGGAGCAGCGGTAAAAGGGTCCCCATATCAATTTTGATGGTTCAGTTCCTGCATAGTGGGCATCCAAATGGAAGGTCAGGGGGAGTAATCCAATGTGGTCTAGCCCCAGTGCAGCACTGTCCTGTGTCCACTGTGCCTGTCTTCAGAGGAGATCTTGAGGAAATGGGGTGTATCATGTGGTTGTGCAACCTCCCTGGTAATACATTTGCCAATCCCTTTAGGACCCTTAGGTTTTGTTTTTTCAACCTTCAGCTCAACCCTGGGTAACTTTGACTCTGAGCAGCAAGGCAAAGGAACAATTGTAAAGTGTTCAAACAGCACCAAAATAATCGAAGAAGAAATCAACACAACACTCAAGGAATCCTACACCAATTTGCTATATGAATGCAAACCTTTCTTCCCCTTTTATCCCTCCGCTATCCTTCTCACTCCAAATAACTGACTAATAGCCACCACTGAAATTACTTTCATATTTCACCATATTAATTCACCACTAATCCTTTATGGGCTTTCTGAGTAGCGTGCTACAACCACCCATCATGCGTAACAAGCGCTATTTAAATACAAAAATTTTTTCCTCCTCTATCCTTCTGCTATCATTCCAAATCCAAATAAATGACTAACCTATCCACCACTTAAAATGTACTTTCATGTTTCACTATACTAATTCAACATTAATCCTCCATGGGTCCCGGAGTAGCGTGCTACTCGCCGAAAAAGCGCTTCTACGGCTCATCAGGGGTAGTAAGCGATATATAAATGCAATTACAATACAATACAATACAATAATGGACTACTTCACAACAGTAACCCACTCTTTCCATTTCTGCTGGCTCCTTTCCATGTTTCCTGCTCTAATGTGCTGGTGCTCTATGTGTTACCTAGTGTGTTTGTCAATGCTTTTTTTCTTTTATATCATTTTATTGAGTTTAGTCAGATCATTGCCCCTGAGGTTACAGTTACAATGCTGTCATTTTTGTTTGAAAAACAAAAAAAACACATAACATCAGTCAAGTGTTGAGTTCCATCACCCCCAAGTCTCTCCGCCATCCACAACCATCCTCTACCCCCAGTCTAATAGTCTCTTTGCAGGGTTGTTGTGTCTAAACAGATTCCCTTATAGTCAGCCAAAGCCTGTCAGATCTTGGCATATTTGCTGGGATAACATCAGGCTATGTATACAGATTTCTCCTTGCCCATGCAGTAATCTAGGCCTTTTTTCAATTCAGTCTCTCCCGGGGGGAATGGGGTCCTTCCACGTGTATGCCATGTGTCTTTCAGCCATCATAAACCCCAGGTGAAGTATATTTTTTAATACCTATCACTGTCTTGGTCCCCACTTACATGTAGGAGTGTAAGCTATGGGTCTAACGGGAGGCTCTACTCTAGGACTGACCCCAGGCAGGCCAGTACCCTCATCCAATATGGTTTCAGGGCTCTGCATACCCACACCGTGTGCAAGAGGTCTCCCTCCACCTCGTATCAGCAGAGTCATGCAGAGAAGGCCGCCACTACCATCTTCCATGTCGTCTTGTCAAATATACCTTGTGCAGGTAGTTTAGTTGTATGAGGTGAAATCTGGCTGCTATGGCTACCTCCAGGGGGAAGGCTCTAGCATCAGTCCATCCCTTATTAGTAAGATCTCCTATGTCTGCGTCCCATGCTGAATGAAAGGCCTGAAAGGAGTTCGGTTGATTGAAGATTAGTGATTGATATATTTTGGTTACCTTGTGGTCTGCCAGGTCCCGAATGACTAGTTTGCCTTCTAGTGGGTTAAATTCAGGGGTGTCTTCTAGGCCTGAGATGTTAATACTTTTTAATGTTGGTTATGTTTGTGTCTTAGTGTATGGACAGTAATTCATCTCACCAACACCAACTTAAACCTTTTTTGCTAGCTAAGTACAGGCCAGTGGTCAGAGAGTGGGCTCATGGGCCCTTGTCTTACCTCCTCATAAACGGTATTGAAGTCCAAACTGGAAAATAATGCTGTTTGGACTACATTTGGGGCTGTTGTCCTCTCCTTATTCTGTTACTAAGTTTTGTGAAATGTTCTACGCACCCAGTCTAAACACTGCACAACAAACCAGTGAGCACAATGGAGCCAGCCGTTTTTGGAGAGCACAAGGTAAGAAGGAACACCCAATAATGTTGGTTTACAGAGAGGCATCAAGGAACCAGATAACACTGAGAAGTACACCACAATCCAATCACTGACCCAATGGCTTGGACACACATTTCTAGACTCACTGTACTTGCGCTGGCTGGTGGAAAGTCAAGAGATCACACTATGGTTACATCAATTAAAATATTCTGCCACATTCATGTAAAAATAATGGAGGCAGTTGTAAATAGGGAAGAGCGGGAATGCACTGCCCTTTATATCAGATACAGACAAGGGAAGTAGGGAACCACAAGTTTAATACCAAAAACTTGTTGGTGCCAGAGGCACAGAATATATGGCACTGTCGAATCATTGTCTCCCAGACAAAAGCAGCTCCTTCTCCTTCCATATTGGTTGTATTGTTCTCATCGCAAAAGCATCCACACCATTTCAGTGTCCACCCCTTTGCAGAATTCTGGCTCCGGAAGATGAGTGGTACTTCTTGCTATTTTAGAGTTATACATACAGTTGAATGCCCCTCCTTGAGCAAAACTCTTTGCCTGACACATTGGCAGTAATTCGTTTCATACTGGGGGCATCAACAAAAATGTGACCCTACTATACTTGGTATAGTGAACACTTTAATGGCATGACCATGCCCACTCCTTGGCAAAACACTAGGTCTGGCATATTGGTGTTATTTCTTGGCACACCAGGGCTATCAGTGGCTGATACATGGACCAGCAAAGCAGAACCTGTCTGTGGCGGCAATGCGGTTATTAAAATATCAAATTGATATTTGGGCAGTACATATATATGTAAGTACTAAAATTGAAAGGACATACATTGAGTATTTCTTGTGAAAATGATAAGCTGTTTGGGGAAAGCATGATTGTCAAAAGGAAAGGCATGTATTTGATAGCAAAATCTGCATATTTCATAAACTGATGCTTGGGGACCAAATGGGTGCATTTCCAAATAAACACTTGAACAATATATTGCTCTGATAATCTCTACTGCTGTCTAGAACCTTACCATGTATGATTAGTGTAACCTGGCTACTGTTTAAGTATGACTCTCTTTCTTAAGTGGCACCTCTGCCTGATAGGTCTGCCTAGCTCTGTGGCACTACCTGTGATTGATAGGTATGTGTATGCTTGGTGGAGATCCTCAGTTAGATGTGAACACCTATTTGAAAGGAACAATTTGGAAACATCAAAGGAAGTGAAACATGGAAGCGTGGTGAGAGGCCTTTGCGTTTTTGATTATCCTGTACGAACTAAAACTTTTTGTTGTTTTAAAGGGAAATTATGCTGGAAAATGAACATTTTACTAGCATTTTCTCAGTATCTTCAGGTGGGCAAGCCAGCAACACTCCCAGCTTAGTGGACACACCTGAATGCACCTTCAAGACCTCAGATTGTTAGACCCCAAAGTGGTAAAGGATTACAGCTCTATTCCTCATCTACCCCTACTAGCAAAAGTACTTGAACAACATATGAATATCACTGTCTAAGTTTGAGGAGGAGAATGAGGTACTGGACTCAAGCTCAATTTAGTTTCCGACCAAATCATAGCATGGAGTTTGCCTTGGTTGTGGCTAACGACAAAGTGAGAAGTATTTTGGATGCGGGTGGGAAGGCTGCCATGATCTTATTAGACCTGTTGGTAGCCTTTGACACCATCAACCATGAAATTCTGATATCTCATCTGGTTGAGAGTGGAATTGAAGACTCTGTTGTGGAACTCTTCCGATCCTTCCTCTCCCAGAGAGAACATTCAGTGGCTTTGGGGGACCAGGTCTCCAAGACTTTCACGCTGCCATGCGGAGTCCCTCAGGGCTAATAATTGAGTCCTACCCCATTACATTTTTACATGGCTCCATTGACTAAACTGATTAGATCCTTCGGCCTTGCTCCTTTAGCATATGGAGACGACACACAACTTATTGTATCCATCTCGGATAACATTTAAGAAACGACCCATTGTTTCAATAGATGCATGGGGGCCCTTGTCCAATGGATGAATGTAAACAGTCTCATGCTTAACGCAGCAAAAAATGAGGTTCTCTTCTTTGGGAAGAACTCACCATCCCGGAACCAATCCTAGTGGCCACAAATGATGGGAGACCTCCCCACAGTTTTACAGTCCAGTATTTAGGAATAATCTTTGACCCCAGTCTGTGCACAGATAAACAAATGTACACCCTCCTGTTTCTTTCTGCTGCCTAAGATCAGGAAGAATTTTCTCTATATACCTTTTGAATCACATAAAACAGCAGTAATAGCACTTGTGTTATTAAGACTGGACTTCTGCAATGCCATATACTCAGGCATTCATCATTGTGCACAGAAAAAACGTCAATACATTCAGAACGCAGCATAGAGACTCCTAACTAAAATTCCTAACTTTCAGTCGGTGTCAGGGACACTAAAAGAACTTCAGTGGCTGCCGGTGAATAAAAGATTAAGATTTAAGGTGCTTTGCCTCTCTCATACCTCTATGGAGCTGCTTTCGAATATAATTAATTAAATATTCACTCGGGAATCAATGCAATGTTTTTTGCTGGTTTTGACTGGCACCCTGTAAATGCTTAATTAGCTTGAATGTTGAATTTTGCACTTTTGAATGCATTCTATCACTTTGAAAACAGATCTTTAAGCCTCTACAGTAATCCAGTTTGCTCAGGACAAGGAGGGTTCTACTTTCGCCCTGTGTGAGCAGGGGCTAGATTTCAAATAGGGTTAGTTATGAGCTACAGATGCAATTCAAGTCTGACTCAACTAGAGGGATCATATTGGAATTCCTAAATTGCCACTTTTGGGGTTTCTCATGAATGACTTGTCTTGAAAAGGTCATAGGGAAAATTGCCTTTTAAGCCCTTATTTCATTATGGGGACTTGGGGAGTACCTGGCGAGGTTGGTGTGCTCCTCTGGACTTTTTGGGTGGGCGATTCAGCCCAGGCAGCGAGGTAGTCAGCAATTGGATGAGCTTAGTTGGGGACGGAGTTTCTAGGGCATAAGGGTGTCCACCACTGCACAGCCACCTTTACCAAGGAGGTGACAACTGTAGTCAGGGCAGTTTCTTGAGTCATTAGCCACACACCAGGACCACTGGTAAATGTTACCATTTAGGTGCAAGTGCAGTAGAATCAAGAAATAACATTTCACATCGACCACCTTGATAGTAAAGTGGGCTACTAAACTTGCCTCTTCCTTTCACCCTACATGGTCTCAGGATCCAGCCGAATCCCACTCACACAAGGCCCAAATAAATGCCAGTGAAATCTTGGTCTAAATCTGGTTCGCGTGCATCTTGCCGTCCCAGCACTGTAGAACGAAACTGGATCACATTGTCCACAGAGACAGAAGAAGACTCATTTGCATGGGAAATACCAACATGCTTGCAGTTCACCAGAATGGATAAAAAGAAAAACCTGGCCACTGTTTCCCAGGTAGAGGATATTTAATGATTCAGCCCTCCTATTTGTAATGGACGTAAAGTTACTGCTGGCATAAACTACTGGTTTAAGATGGCGGCAACTTAATACCCACTCATGTAATAAGAGCTATAGTGGGTCACACGTTTTCATATAAGATCCCAGAGAACGAATCCACTCCATTATCCATATCACTCCATATTCCGTGTTTCAACATGAGCCCCGGCTCCATTTTGAGCAACATGTGAGCAGAGTGCCATTTTGTCACATTTCTGAACGGTCTGCCGGACCTGAAATCAATTCATCTTCTGTAACAACCTCTCTAATCGCTGCATAAAGATGACAATAAACATGCTTTCCCTTTTCTTAAATGTTCATTTCCATTTGTTTCGTAAATTTAAAACGAAAGCACAACACAACCAATAGGAGAAACACATTTAATAAAGTGAGATGGAGAAGATTGCGATATACAGAGAGAAGGAATAAAGAGGAGCTGTTCTGAAAGGCAAGCAGCCAGTTACCCAGCTGCTAAGTCGGGATTGTTGACTTTGATAATGCCTGCCACTCCCATGAGCATGAAAATAGAGAGATGAAGGCGCTGAGAATTGCCATGACAACTCCTATACTGGGTCAGAGGACTCGCTCAAGCTAAGTAAATGGTGCCAACATGTTTAAGTATTAGCAAAGGGGCAGACCATAGTGAGTCCCCAGTCACCTCTTATAGCGTGAACAGAAGTGTAGTATGCTGAGTTTGCGGAACTCTGGAGCACCGCTCTCTTGAAGGCATGGTCACTTTTGACAACTGCTATTCAGATGAAACCTTGGTTGGCCATAGATAAATCGCAATGGGCCTGATGTACAAAGGTAATTTGCAATTGCAAGCAGTGATTCACAAAATTACAGGGTTTGAGATGCAAAATACTATTCTACAATATAAAAAAAACTTTTATGAGTCTGGAAAGTCGTTCTGACTCGTAAAAGTGCTTTTGTGACGCTTTGTAAATCGTAAATTGGATAAGATGCAAAAGGGGCAAACCACTCGTGACCTGCCGGTTCTCGAGCTGGGGTGGTAAGTGATTTTGAGGGAGCAGACAGTGGTCCATAGGACCATGTCTGATCAGCATGTCATAATTTTTCTTTTTTGTAAAAACTACATTAAAGGGCCTAATCTCCGGGCGGGTAACTCCGCTCCGCAAACGGAGTTTGAGGATTGTTGCCTACTCCGCGCTCCATTCCAAACGCAGAGTTTAGGCAAATACTCCCCTCCGTGGCAGAGCTGAGTTAGCCAGCCCCTCCACCCTCCCAAATTAATAAAAATTTTAAAAAGAAAGCACCTACCTGCGTGGCTCCCTCCTCCTCTGCTTGGCCACTCTCCTTCATGCTCCTCGCCCTCCTTCTCCTATGAAAAAAACAATACATTGTGCATCTTGCGCCATGCAGGTAAGTGCTTTCTTTTTTAATTTTTAATTAATTTGGGAGGGGGGAGGGAGCGTATTTTCACTGAGTTTTTTCAAACTCCATGGAAATACGCGTAGAGGCACAGTGCCTGCTACGCACAGGCTTAAAAGGGACACGGGCTGCTTTAAAAAAAAAAGTTGACATGCTCACAATGATAATACAGGGAAGAGGGTCCGCTGTCCCTCAAATGCCTCTACCAGTAGGTTTTTTGTCATTTATAGAGGGTCACATAATGAGAGCTGCCTCATTAATATTCATGAAGCCGGCTTTTTTGTGAGCATCTACGAATATAGAATTTGCAATGTTATGGGTTATTACATGAGTTGTAGTGCAAAATGCATGATAGCGTGCAAAAAATCAGGGCCTCATTTACCAAAAAATTCAACTGCGTCGCTTAACAACAAACCATTTTGCTGCACCGAGCTGCGTCATTTTAAAAACACAGAGATGCGTCGTATTAACAACAATACGACGCATCCCTATGATTTTCCCTGTGTTGACGCAAAATTGGCTGCCATGCTCCAGTGCAGCCACCCATCGTCATGTTTCAAGGGTGCCTGCACTGCGGGGTGAATATTTTTGTGAAGGGACAACTTATTGCACAAAATAAATAATTGATTACATTTTCCTTTTTCTATGTGTGCTGCAGAATGCAACATGCATGGAAAGAGGAAAAAACAAGGAGAAATACAAGTATTTCTCCTAGTTGAGCAACTCCTACGCCTCCCCTGGGGAGGCATAGGATTCTGATGTAGTCCCAGCTTTACAACACTTTGTAAATCTGGGAATGTGTCAGGTTTCATGGACGTTGCATGGAAACACCCGCAGCAACACCCATGGAACGCCCCTTTCACACAGAGTAATGTGTGAAAGGGGTTCATATTTACAAGGTCATGAGAAGTGAAGCGGGTGACTTTATGTGGCATTGTAAATATGGGCAGGCACACTGCGCCACTGGTGCGTCCAAAAAGTGATGCACCGGCGGTGCATAGGGCTTGTAAATGAGGCTGTCAGTCTGCAATTTGAACCTACTATTTATTATTTGCTCAACGATATGTCAGGCCCATAATCACTCCTGGTACCTTGCCCCACTGACATTCTGCACATGTGCTGACCGTTTTGTTCTGAGGCATGCCCCCCGAATGCCACAGCTGCTCTTACTTTGACATTTGGCAATTTTAAGAACCTGCCATTTTCTAATTAATGAACCAGCAGTACTGTCAGTGACTCATTGCATTTTATGTAGCACTTTGATTTGCCTGGCTCCTTAAATTCCCACCGATTGCTGCCTTACTCATTTTCAGGCCTATTATTAGGAAAATGCAAAAAAAACTTGAATACCATTCTTGGTCAAACTTGTGAATTTGACCTTTAATTTCGGCTTTTTTCACTTTTTGACACATGGGCATTGACATTTTATCAGAACCTCCATATTTCCTACTAATGACTTCCTTCACTCTCTAAATGCATGGCATGAGACTTTCTTTGCGGATATATAAGTTGTTTTCCATTGTATTTCATGTTATTTAACTGCGGTATTTTTAAGATTAAGGCCTTGACTATTCAAAACGCATTTCAGTTCCATGTAGCAGCAAGCAGTGGCAATACCAACAGTCCTAGTGTGGGAAACTGGTGCAAAGGGTCCTTATTTTTTGTTTTTCAGTAAGGATATTCCACAAACATAAAAGAAAAGAAAACATGGTGTCCTGCAATAAAATTACTAAAAAATAAAATAACCACAGTGTATAATTTTATTAGGCCGATATGGGCACGTCCTTGCATGAAGAAAGCTTTACAAAAAGTATAAATCCTTTTTTAGTTTTAATGCACATCAGAGGAAAACGAACTTCTGATTATTCGAAATAAAGTACTATTGACTAACAATTACTGCAACTAAAGGCATATTTCGAAGGCTAAAGATGGAAAGTACCACATGCTCAGGCATTGAAGTGCACCTCTGATTAGGTTGATGTGCTCATGTGATTAGGAAAAATGCAGTGCAGAGAGCCGGTGGCAGAAGAGAAGTGTCACATTGCCCCAGCAAGTATTTTATGGTGGACAGAAGCAAAATGTGAATATCAACGTGACAAATCTGTATTAAGAGGGCTGACCCAAAGCCCCCATGAAATATACATTTTATTTATGGTTGTTGTAGTACGCGACACTGGCAGACAACCAAGCTGTCTTTAGACCAGACCTAATTATGGCCACTAAGTACAGCCAAATCAGACAGCCCTTTGATATAAGCTATGTAAATGTGATTGAGAGAGCTTGAAATAAAAATAGTAGATGTTGAAAGGCAAGCCGAGACAAAGTGTCGACTTCCCACACGAGTCAATGTGATATAGTGGAACCTCAGAAACAAGTGCTTTGGGGATGTGTAGTGAACTTCCACCTAGACTACCCCAATGACCAGAACACCGCATCCCTTCTGGAAAACCTCGCCAGCATTGGACTCAAGCAGCTAGTCACCTTTCCGACCCATGTAGCAGGACAAACACTTGACCCTGTCTTCTCCGCCAGTGAAAACATCACCTACAGCCACACCTCTGAACTCCTCTGGATTGACCACCGCTGTGTTAATTTCGCCTTCACCAAACACACCATACATAACCGCACCCACCGCCCCCCCTGACGTAACTGGAAAAAGGTAAAAGAAGAGAAGCTTAGTGCCACCCTCAGCACAACCACACTGCCGAAATCCACTAATGTCAATACTGAAGCACGCAACCTCCACTGGTGGATCTCCAACTGCCCTGATGTGCTGGTGCCTCTCAAGAAAACACCCAGCAAAGCACCTCTCCAAGAAAGCCAGTTGGTTCACTGCCTCCCTCCACGAGTCCAGACGCACCTGTATATGGCTTGAGAAGAAATGGAGGAACAGCAAAACCCCGGTAGCCCACTTAGACTTCAAAGCCGCCGTCACGGCACAACACCTTCTCCTCAAAACCACACAAAAAAACGGCCATCCAGGATAGAATCAACGCCAACGCACTAAACAGCAAAGAAGTCTTTGCCATCGTCAAGGAATTTGCCTAACCTAACAGCGAAACCACAGACAGCCCAGCCTCCCAAGACCATCACAACAAACTCAGGACCTACCTCCACCAAAAGATCAAGCAGATCTATGACAGTTTTGGCACCCAAGACTCACCCACCAATACGGCCACCACCACACATCACCACTATGCCTCCCAACAGATCCTGCTCAACTGGACCCCACTCACCATGGAGGACACTCTCAAGACCTTGAAGAACATACACTCCGGAGCACCCTCAGACCCCTGCCCACACCAAATCTTCCACAGAGCCGCCACCTACATCGCACCTGAGCTCTGCCACATTGTCAACTGCTCCATCAAGACTCCCACCTTCCATGATGAGTGGAAAAACGCCGAGATCAACCCCCTTCCTGCAGAAACCATCCACCGACCCGACAGACCTCAAGAACTTCAGACACATCTCCCTGCTCCCTTCCCAGCCAAGAACGCCGAGATCAACCCCCTTCCTGCAGAAACCATCCACCGACCCGACAGACCTCAAGAACTTCAGACACATCTCCCTGCTCCCTTCCCAGCCAAGACCATCGAGAAGGCTATCAACACCCAACTCTCTGATTTAATCAAAGCCAACCACATTCTGGACTCCTCTCAATCCGGCTTCTGAAGAAAACCACAGCACAGAGACTGCCCTCCTTGCGGCCACCAATGACATCTGCTCCCTCTTTGACCAGGAAGGACCGGCAGCCCTCATCCTCCTGTACCTCTTGCCCACCTTTGACACCGTCTCCCACTGTACCCTAAGCACAAGGCTTCATGGCGCCGGCATCTGCGACAAAGCTTTGAACTGGATTCGCTCCTTCCTCACCAGCAGAACACAGTGAGTCAGACTCCCACTGTTCCTCTCAGAACCCATGGAGATCAGCTGAGGAGTCTCACAGGGCTCCTCCCTTGGGCCGCCCTTTTCAGTGTCTATGGCACCGCTCGCAGCCATAATCAGGACCCACGGAATCAGCATTGTCTCCTACGCCGACGACACCCAGTTAATTCTCTCCCTCACCAAAGAACCCACAATTGCCAGAAACAACTTTTACGACAAGAAAGATGAAGGCCGTTTGCTACCTGGATGAGAGACAGTTGCCTCAAGCTCAACTCAAACAAGACTGAAATCCTCATCCTGGGGCCCAACACCTCCGCTTGGGATGACTCCTGGTGGCCCGCCGCCTTAAGAACCCTTCCAAACCACTGAGCATGCACAAAACCCCGGCATCATACTAGACTCCTCACTCACAATGAATCTCCAGAGCAACGCTGTCTTCTCATCATGCTTCCACGCTTTTCTCCTGCTTCGAAAGACCTTCAGGAGGATCCCCACTGAGGCCAGGAAGACGGTCAACCATACACTCATAAGCAGAAGACTGGACTACGGCAACGCACACTATGCAGGCGTCACCTATAAATGCCTCAGATATCTACAGAACGTTCAGAATGCCGAAACCAGACTGGTCTTCAATAACCCTCACCGCAGCTATATCTCCAAACACATGCGAGAACTCCACTGGCTCCCAGTCAACAAAAGAGTTAGGTTCGAGCTCCTCACACACTTCTACAAGGCCCTCCACGATGCCGGACCAGCATACCTCAACCACCGCTACTCATTCCATGTAGTCACCAGAGACACCTCTGCTCCGCCGAATTGGCCCTTGCCCCCATCCCTAGGATACGCAAGACCAGGCCCATGGAAAGATATTTCTCTTTCCTCGCAATCAAAGCTAGGAACACCCTGCCTCTCCACCTGAGGTTACCCCTGACATTGACTCAATTCAAGAAGAATCTCAAGACCTGGCTCTTTGACTGACCTCAGTGCCCATCAGGACCTGCAGCCCACCACCCCTCAGCATCTTGAGACCCTCAATGGTGAGTAGTTGTGCTTGTAAACACTAAATGATTGACTGATTGAAGTGACAGGTCTATGTCAATACCATGTGCAGTATCATTCAGCATGTGAAAGAATGTAATTTTACCCATTTGTGTGCACTTTTTGAACACCAGGAATACATTTGCCACTAATTCATTCATGTGGAACCACTAAGCAGGCACCATAACTATCCACAGTGGGCGATATGATAACAATTTAAATTCGAAGTGTGCAAATCAAGATTCAAAATTTGTGCTTTTGCCGTTTTTTGAGAATTAAATTTGGCAGCGGCAATCAGACCCTCCAGGATTTCGCGATGCACGAAATAATCGCGAAATCAACGATTTAGCGCGATGACCGCGAAATTTACCTTTTAGGCCACTAAAACAGACAGGCAAAAAAATGGTGTCACTTTATTGGCCGTACACGCACACGTCACTAGTGTAGGTGGCGCTGCACGGCCGTAATAGCTGCCTGCTTCCTTAATGTAGTTGAAAGAAAGTCGAGAGAAAATTAAAGTAGTGCTTCACCGGCAAACTCTATGTCAGAGGTCTTCAATCTGTGGGGCGCGACCCCCAGGGGGGTCGTGGAGTCCTGGGAAGGGGGTCGCAGATTCTGCCAGAGTGCAGTTCCAGGCGTCGGGCTGATCGAGGGTGCTCAAGGCGGAGGCCGCCTAATTCACACCGAGGTGTGAAAAACATCAAAGCCTCGTTAACAAGTAAAGGAGTAAAGGTCTTTTAAAGACCTGTGATAGTACTCTGGTGTGCCTTTGTGTGTGTCCAAGCTGTTTCAGCCAGGCTGACATACAGGAGCTGGGGGGGGAGTGGGGTGGGGGAGGAGGCTGTAGCCCTTTGAGTTCAATGGACTTAGCTGTGGGTTTATTTTTACTTTTAATGTTTTATATAGCGCTAGTTTAACCCGTAGGTATCAGAGCGCTTTACAAATACACAGTAAACAGCAGAAGGACAGCAGAGGGACACTACAATCATATCATTGGTTCAAGTCCCACGAGCCCTCATACCTGACGCCTGTGCAGGAGAAATGTGGCTGAGAGTCTGTTCTTCATGGTGAGATGTTTTCACAGCCGGCTGCCACCCCCCCCCCCCCCCCCCCCAAGCAGGGAGGCACAGAGATGCCCTCCCATGAGAGAGGAAGACGAAGCAGAGAGATACTGACCCCCCCATGAGAGAGGCACAGACAAGGTGGGTGAATGAATGATGGGTGGATGGATGGATGAAAGTGTGGACGGATGAAGGATGGCTGTATGGATGAAAGGGTGGACGGATGTGTGAAAAGGTGGGTGGATGAATGATGAGTGGATGGATGTAAAGATGAAAGGGTGGATGGATGGATGAAGGATGGATGGATGTGTGAAAAGGGGGGTGGATGGAGGATGGATGGATGAAAGGGTGGATGAAAGGATGAAAGGGTAGATGGATGAGGGATGGATGTATGGATGGATAAAAGGTTGCATGGATGAATGATGGATGGATTTGTGAAAAGGTGGGTGGATGAGTGATGGGTGAATGGATGGATGTAAGGGTGGATGGATGAAGGATGGATGGAAGGATGAAAGTGTGGATGGATGGATGAAGGATGGATGTATGGATGGATAAAAGGTTGCATGGATGAATGATGGATGGATGGATGTGTGAAAAGGTGGGGGATGAATGATGGATGGGTGGGTGGATGGATGGATGAAAGGGTGGGTGGATGAAGGATGGATGTATGGATGGAAGGGTGGATGGATATATGGATGGAATAATGAAAGGGAGGATGGATGAAGGATGGATGTATGGATGGATGGAAGGATGAAAGGGTGGATGGATGAAGGATGGATGTATGGGTGGATGGATAAAAGGTTGCATGGATGAATGATGGATGGATGTGTGAAAAGGTGGGTGGAAGAATGATGGATGGATGGACGGGTGGGTAGGTAAAGGATGGATGTATGGATGGAAGGATGAAAGGGTGGATGGATGATGGATGTATGGATGGATAAAAGGTTGCATGGATGAATGATGGATGGATGGATGGATGGATGTGGGAAAAGGTGGGTGTGTGGATGGACGGGTGGATAGGTAAAGGATGGATGTATGGATGGAAGGATGAAAGGGTGGATGGATGAAGGATGGATGGATGTGTGGAAGTGTGGGTGGATGAATGATGGATGGATGGATGTGATGAGGTCTAACAGGCGCATTTATGGTTGTCGATAGTTGTTTATGATGAGGAGTACCAGTTTCTAGAATCTTTTGTCGGAAGGGGTTCTTACGCCTAAAAAGGTTTTACAAGGGGGTCTCGGCATCAAAAAGTTTGAAGACCTCTGCTCTATGTGAAGGCTACGAGTGCTCCGAGCGTTCGTATTATTGGAAAAGTGTTAAAAATGAAGATTCCAGCTCGTGAGCACAGGGAAAGGTCATAGCCAAGACGATCAGGTCTGGAAAACGATGACTGGGCATTGCTCCAAGGGAGTCTCACACCTTGCGGCTGATAAAGCTTCTGCCTGTGGAAGAGATCTGTTACCAGACGCAGAGGTTCAGTGCGCTAGATAAGGGTCATGAAAAGAACTAATATCGCTCCTTTATGTCCATTGATTCTAGACCTCTGTCCTGCTAGGAATAAACCATTTATGCCAGAAAATGTGCAGAAGCCAAATAGCGATAAGTATACCGAAAAAATGAAACACGCTAAAAAACAAAGCTGCATTTTAGAACCAGATTGGTAGAACATTTCGATACTAGGCGGGTAGAAGTAGCAGGCATTGGAGAGGTGAGAAAAAGCATAATAGGTCCAATTACGATTCTTGGAAGCGTCTTTCTGAATATTTTGTATTTTTTTAGTTTGCTTCCTGTGCATGTTAGAGAAAGAGGGTCCCCATTCTCTCTAGACATCCAGTTTAACAATGACTTCTTGTTCTTACCTAAATATGACAAAATGCAAAAAAGTGTCCTCTTGTAGTGATTTAATTGATTTCATTACTGGCACTGTTGCTTAGATGTTAGCTTTAGCAAGATTAAGGGATGTTTTTTTAATAGTCCTGAAATTAGTGCATTCTGCATCGTCGGTATGTTTTTTAGGAGGCATTAGTTTAGTTGCTGTGGTATGGTATCTAGTGCTCACAATAGGATATTTCCAAACTAAAACATTGTGCAGACGTAGAAAATTACCCATGATTAAACTCAAAATAAAAAAGCAAGAGAACAACCAATTAAAACTACCAGATCAACAAATTAAAATAAATAACACTAAAAGTGTGATCTATTTATTTTTGTAATATTTGTTTTTGCAACTTGTGGTGGTTATCTTCTACTTGGCTAACATTTTGCGTATATGTCACTGGTGCATAAATAAACCTAATTCTTGAGGCACTATGTGTTAAGATGGAATTGTAATTCTTCACTTGCCTGCATGGATGTTACAATATTACAAGCAGTGAAAATTTGTGTTTTCTCATCAGGGACACATAGCGCTTTAAAACTCATAAATAAAGAGGATAGCAGTTAATACGTAAAGGAAGAGGGAAGAAAGCAAGAGGGAAATCTGTACCGATCTGCAAACTATGACATATCCCGTTGCGAACAATATATCAAAGAAACAAATCCATAGTTATGAGATTTTCTCTACATATAATTGCTGGATATGATAGTTTGGCTAAAAGAAGCTGTTTCACAACTCAATTCATCTCACTTTTTGTTTATTTGCTGACAGACAAAACACTATTATTAGCAGCAAAACAGGAAGTCGAAGCTGTGCCACATGGCTACCATATTTTTAAGGTAAAAAAAAAAAATCCCTCCTCCTAGCATCACAAGTGGTTGTGCCCTATCATTACCCGCTGATGAATACGTGACGATTTACCTCTCACCATGACGCAGCCTTTAGAGTCACCCCGGGTTTGCTTGATCTCCCCTAAACTGCCACCCATTCACTTCAACTGTTAATTAATGTCATAGATAGATTTAAGTAAAAAAAACCTATGCGTTATATTTTAGCCCTTGAAAATAATGGAAGGCCCTGACTTTTGTAGATAGTTTAAAATCAATCAAATTAATAGCAAATTTTAGGAAGTCTGCTTATTACAAAGAAAGCTTTGGTCACAAGCGAGATCCTGGCTCAGCAGCCGATGAAGATTTCACTGCGCTGTGAAGAGGCTGAAGACACCAAGGCCCATGGAGGTAGCTAGGCTTGTCAGTTGGTGATGGCGCAATTACTCAATGGCATTGCGAATTAATGAGGTAGTCAGGCCCCATGCATGACAGTTAGTAAATGCATCTTTAGTGGGCTTTTCAGAACCTATACACCTGTGGGCTGTTTCCTCTGTTCCATATCCCAGGTTGCCTATTTCAAAGTGAAATACTCTGCTAAAACAGTTTCCATTGATTAAGGCTGAAAATTAATGATTATCAGTAAAATAAAGTGCCGCACAAATGCCGCTAAATTACCATATTTGTGCTGCTAAATTTCCATATTGGTGCCGCTAAATTTGCTAATCCATGCCGCTATATCCTGGGGGTCTGGGCAATGGACAAGCCTCCCCTCACACTCGAGGAGTGCCCATGCATAATCATGACTTACTCCACCGCCCTCCCTCTCATAGTATCTGCTGCGATTGTCAGACGACATCAGCATCTTCTTGTTCTAGGGCTCTGCAACAATATATGTGCATCTATAATAGGAGAAGGATATTAACCTTCCACTTGGTGGTGAGAAAAGTGACAAGTGTTCATAATTGCCTCACATTATCTTCAAAGTGTTGCTAATTACCAACATGCTGCAGTTCAGTGTCTAACATTCTTGGTGCCAAACAGAGCTACCTACACAGAGCTGCAATATGATTTGTAAATAACTCACATTAGTGTTAACCACCCTTTGAAGGCAACTACGGTGTTCGCTCAGTTGGGCCTTTTATGGAGAGCATAATCTTATTCCGTCTCTTAAATCTCCCAACAGTGACCGAAAGTCTCTACATCCCCAGCACCCTTGTTTAAGAGGTTTGTTTTCTGCAGGCCAAGTAAGTGCATTCCAGAATGCCCCTTTTTGCAACACGTTTGAGTCCTCCGTAGAGAAATCACTGATTTATTTTCAAGATGGGCGCACTCTATTACTGCAACCTAAACACACACACACATATATATATTTGATGTGAACAAGCTCCTTTCAGGAGTGAAACGCGTCATGGACGACACCATGTCTTTTTATTTCACTGTGTGGGATAAATATTTGCTTTTCACTGGAGAACATCGTTGCTGCTTCTTTTTGCCAAATTTAAAAAGAAAGTCACGCTAAGAGGTCCTTACCTGGCCTATTTCACCATGGATTGGTGAAACAGGAACATTGTTTCATATATATATATAGATATATATATATATATATATATATATATATATATATATATATATATATATATATATATATATATATATATATATATATATATATATATATATGAATCCACAATCCTGAGGTGCCAGCAACCACGCACAGACACGAACCAGGTACAGACCACAAACGAGGATTTAAAGGTGAATAGAGTGCTTTATTCCATTGATGGGGACGGCAACATGACGCGTTTCGTCCGGGAAACCCGGACTTGATCACATGACAAACCCAGAGAATCATGTGGTTAAATACTGGTTACACTAGCACAAGGTTCCTCCCATAATATAAACAACATAGAAGAAATACCATTTATCACAAACTCGGCTGATAAACACAAAAATTGTAAAACAATACACAAAGAGTATTTACAATTAAAACATTAATCAGTTTATCCTCAATGAAGGGCAAGTGCCCAATTCTATGAATCGCCAGTGCAAACGTCGCATATGATAAGATGGCATATAGCGCTGTTGTGGGGCCATTGTATAAAACCAGTAGAAAAAAGTTTAAACCACATACTAAAACAGTGCAAAAAATAGTGCAAGAATATTATGTCCAAAACATTGGAAGAGAGCAATATAATATTCAGGCATATAGCCTATAGCAAGATGTTACAATAGTGAAAAAAGTGCAAAGTGCAAAAACGGCAAATTTGTAAACATTTGGGGGAGGAATTATTTTCTTATAATGGGATAAAGTGCAAAGTTACTGTAAGAATTAAAGTGACGAATGACACGTAGCAGCAGATATGTATAGATAGGGCAAAAACTTCAAAACATCCTATCAAACCAATTTACAGATGATGTGTACCAAAATGTATTATTGCAATTGGACCACAGAGATTAGCAATTCATTTAAGTTTAAACCATCTTCAGCACAGTTAGAAAAAATAGATAAAAACCATATAAATAGGTATTAAATCCCATTTAAAATACTATGCACATAATGGAATAAAATATTTACAAGAAGTTGTTAAGATCTTCCCCCATGTTAAGGCCATTAGGGATCTTGCTATTTAATCGAAGTATGTAATGGCTTTCCAACTGTCTCAGTTTCCTTTCTCTGTCTCCTCCTCTTTTGCATAAGGGGACCGCATCAATAACAAAATATTGTAAGTCATTCAGATTGTTATTATGGACCAATTTGAAATGACGGGCCACAGGATAGTTAGGGTCAGAATTGACTATGGCTCGAAGATGCTGTAAAATACGATTGTATACTTGTAGCTTCGTGCTGCCAACGTATTGTAACTCACACGCATTTTAAAACATAGACCGCATGATCCGTTTTACAAGTATACAAATTATTGATTTTAATCACAGCATCAGTCAAACTCTCAACAAATTCTGTGGTATTGACACCGAAATATATATATATATATATATATATATATATATATATATATATATATATATACATATACATATCCTTGGATATACTTCTTGGATATATATATATATATATATATATATATATATATATATATATATATATATATATATATATATATATATACATATATATACATATATATATATATATATATATACACATATATATATATACACACATATATATACACATATATATACATATATATATATATATATATATATATATATATATATATATATATATATATATATATATATATATATATATATATAGTTAGGATTTTTTCTCTATGGGATTTCTGAAAATTCTATGCCTAATAACTTTGGCGTTTGTGGACGGAATTGGCTGAAATTTTCAGGAAAATGGAACATTTTGTTTCTGAGCAGCCCCTGACAATTTGGGGGGGTTTCGTCAAGGGAGGGCCGAGAAAAAAGGGGGGTCCCAAAACGCGTTTTTCCCATGTTAATTTCCATAGGGCGGTTGGACTCACTTTTAGCCCGAACGGCTGAATGGATTTGCACGAAACTTGGCAAAATTGTAGGGACTGTTAGCCTGATGTGCCTTTGCTAGGTCTCAATATATGTGCTTCAGTGGATTTTGAGAAATTAACGTTTAAATCAAGATATATATCTGTAACAGCGCTCCGGGCAGCGATCCGGTTCGCTTACTTTTCGCTTATCGGAACTTTGCGCGCAGAAAGCTGATTGGCTCTCCGGTGTCTGTCAACATTCTAAACAGTCCGGAGCGGACGCCATCTTGTCTCTCGGTAGGATCGAGAGAGAAGAAGAGGTGGAAAACGAAAGGGGAATTTAATGAAAGGGGGCAAGGTATCCCCCTCTTGACCCCCTAGGAATGTTGTTGGGGTTATTAAAGGGTCCCGTGGGGAAAATTAAAAAAAAATGATTTTTCACGGTAGAAGCGCGGCCGCGAACTGGTAGCGAAACGGGAATTCGCCATTTTGTGCTTCGTTAATTAAATTACTAGTTATAAGTGGGTGCGGGAGACGTATCCTAATCCCCTATGTTTCCTGAGGGTGGCTGAGGAGGCTGATATATGTTGATACATCTCTTCCAGCGGCTGTGCGTGAGCTTTTTTTTTTTTTGCTGCGTGACAGTCCGGAGCGGCCGCCATCTTGTCTCTCGGTAGGATCGAGAGAGAAGAAAAGGTGAAAAACTAAGGGGGAATTTATTGAAAGGGGGCAAGGTATCTCCCTCTTGACCCCCTAGGAATGTTGTTGGGGTTATTAAAGGGTCCCGTGGGGAAAAGGAAAAAAAATGATTTTTCACGGTAGAAGCGCTTCACGGGCCGCGAACTGGGCCGCAAACTGGTAGCGAAACGGGAATTCGCCATTTTGTGCTTCGTTAATTAAATTACTAGGTATAAGGGGGTGCGGGAGACGTATCCTAATCCCCTATGTTTCCTGAGGGTGACTGAGGAGGCTGATATATGTTGATACATCTCTTCCAGCGGCTGTGCGTGAGCTTTTTTTTATTTTGCTGCGTGACAGTCCGGAGCGGCCGCCATCTTGTCTCTCGGTAGGATCGAGAGAGAAGAAGAGGTGAAAAACTAAGGGGGAATTTAATGAAAGGGGGCAAGGTATCCCCCTCTTGACCCCCTAGGAATGTTGTTGGGGTTATTAAAGGGTCCCGTGGGAAAAAGAAAAAAAATATGACTTTTTAACGGTAGAAGCGCTTCACGGGCCGCAAACTGGGCCGCAAACTGGTAGCGAAACGGGAATTCGCCATTTTGTGCTTCGTTAATTAAATTACTAGGTATAAGGGGGTGCAGGAGACGTATCCTAATTCCCTATGTTTCCTGAGGGTGGCTGAGGAGGCTGATATATGTTGATACATCTCTTCCAGCGGCTGCGCCATCTTGCCTTTTTTCCAATGCCACAATTTTGTCGTGCACGGCAGCCATTTTAGATGCCAGGCTGGTCCCAGGCTATCACCTACCCCTGCGGATGTAGTTTATGGCCCCAGCTGTAGAGAATTCAGACATGCCAACTCTCCTGATTCAGGCGTGTGACTACTGATTTCAGTGCTAGTCTCCCGCCTCCCGATTTCTGCAAGCAAAAACCTGGGGGCATATTACGAACAACTAGCGATAATTTTTGTCTCTAACTTGTTTAGAGACAAAAATTATCGCCGCACATCGGCGATTTTTATCGCAGATAAACCTTGCTATTATCGCAGAAAAGTCAGCGATATTCATGTATTATCGAGCAAATGCTCTTAGCCATGTTATCCACCTCCCATTGGATAACATGGCTAAGAACTGCTCAGGGCAGGTGTTAGATTTTGGAGATATTCGCGCTTAGCGCGAATATCTCCAAAAGTTGGTAATAGGAGATAGCGATGTTAGCGACTGTTTCCAGTCGCTAACATCTTGGCACGCCCACTTTGCATGTCATTAGTGATAAGTATCACTGACATGCAAAGCGGGGCTCAAGATGGTCGCTATCTCCTTTTAGCTGTCACTAACTGGTGTTAGCGACAGCTTGGTAATAGGGAGATAATTTTATCTCCGCTTTCATGGCTTTTAAAGCCAAAAAAGCGGAGATAAACCCCCTTGATAATATGCCCCACGATTCCTTGGGGGTTTCAGCTGACAGGGCTTGGTATTGTGTTACATGGTAATTTTTCCAGGAAACGTCAGAGGGTCGATGCAGGGGTTCTAGAAGAGGTGATAAACCATTTAAGCCTCATGAACAAGCGCATGGTCTTTTAAAGATTTGTGAAGTACTCGGGGCGGCGGTGTGTGTGTGCCCTCTTTTAGGAGCGGGCGGGGGGGCACTGCCAGCAACTTGCCAGGTCAGGTAGTGTTCAACACGTGCATCACCCTTTCTCTGTCTGCTATTGCGCTCCATGCTTCGAAAAGGTAAGAAAAAGAACGTGCATTTGAGTTTGAAATGTCCGATCCTGCAGCAGCACACTTCCAAAGCCCACACATGACAATAACCCGATTCAAGGCCCCATTCACCCGTTTTAAAAAAAATAGATAACACTCCAACAAAGTAAGGTTATAAAACTTTATTAACTATTAACTATAACGAACGGAACAAAAACTAAAAACATTTAAACATTTTTCAACACAAAAAGCAACAATGGTTAGAAGCTGTCTTTTGTGCGAATAGTCCCAAGGCAGCACAACGTGCAGAGTTCTGGACGGCACCCAGGTGATGTCGCCTGGGTGCCGCACTGGTTTAGGGATCCTACAATGCTGCTCCGAAAATTGGCGTGGGGCGTCCCGGGTGGGGCGGGGGGAGGCCTCGTCAGTAGCGGTCTGTTGTGCGAATAGTCCCAAGGCAGCACAATGTGCAGAGTTCTGGACGGCACCCAGGTGATGTCGCCTGGGTGCCGCACTGGTTTAGGGATCCTACAATGCAGCACAGAAAAACAGCGTGGGGCGTCCCGGGTGGTGCGGGGGGAGGCCTCGTCAGTAGCGGTCTGTGTCCAGTGTCACATGGCTGACACAACATGTACGACAGGCACCCAGGTGATGTCCAGTAAACTGCCGCACTGGTTTTGGTATCCTACAATGCTGCTCCGAAAATTGGCGTGCGGCGGCCCGGGGGGGGGCGTGGGGGAGCCGGCGTGAACGGGCCTCCCCAGGTGGCGGCCATCTAGCTGAGTTGCGCTCGCTCTTGCGGCCACAGCGTCTCGCTCACCATGTTGTTGAGTTGCTCCCACTCTTGCAGTGCAGCGATAGGTGGCTGCCACATGGCTCTTAAAATGGCGGACGGCTCCTCGGTTTTGGGCCTGGTCCACTGAAATGGCCCTGGGACACTTTGGAACTCGGACGCTTGCCTGCTAGGGCTTGGGCTCCATTCTCGAAAAGCGTCCCCTCAGCCGTGAAGATTGTATAAAAGTCTTGGGGGCCCCCGACTCCCGCAGGCTTCCGGTGGGGAGCGGCTGCCATGATTGCTCGCGGAATGACCACGACGGAGCCACGAGATGGTGGTGCTCTCATGCTGACGCCAGCTTCAGTCTGAATGATCCAGAAACAAGGTGGGGCTTTCATCGTTTGGGAAAAAAAAATGTTCTAAACCAATGAAAAGTGTTATTTTTAGGTCATATGACCAAGCCTTCCATCTTTAGGAAACCAAAAGTAAAATGAACCAATGAAAAGTTTTATAAACAAGTCACATGACCTGTTATGCGGCATAGGGCTACAAAAAGCGTAGAAAATCCGTTGGCACGTGAGGCGGCATCAGTAGCGGACCGATGTGCGAATAGGCCGAAGGCAGCACAACGCGCCGAGATCCGGATGGCACCGAGGTGGTGTCCAGCAAATTGCCGCACTGGTGTGGCCATCCTACAATGCTGCGCCGAAAGACGGCGTGTCCAGCTGAGTTGCGGTCACTGTTGCGGTACAGTGACTCGAACGCGCCGAGATCCGGATGGCACCGAGGTGGTGTCTAGCAAATTGCCGCACTGGTGTGGCCATCCTACAATGCTGCGCCGAAAGATGGCGTGTCCAGCTGAGTTGCGGTCACTCTTGCGGTACAGTGACTCGAACGTGCCGAGATCCGGATGGCACCGAGGTGGTGTCCAGCAAATTGCCGTACTGGTGTGGCCATCCTACAATGCTGCGCCGAAAGACGGCGTGTTCAGCTGAGTTCCGGTCACTCTTCCGGCACAGTGACTCGAACGCGCCGAGATCCGGATGGCACCGAGGTGGTGTCCAGCAAGTGGCCGCACTGGTGTGGCCATCCTACAATGCTGCGCCGAAAGTCGGCGTGGGGTGCCCCGTTGGCTTATGAGGTGATGTCAGTAGTGGACTGATGTGTGAATAGGTCGGAACCAGCACAAGGCGCCAAGATCCGAATGGCAAGTCCTGGATGTTGAGTGCCTCAGTTGAGATTTCTGAGCAGTGCTTGTAGGACTGTCTGAAGCTTATTTGCACCTGCTGCAGCTTCACTATTGCCCTGGTGTGGCCAAAGGTGGCACATGACATAGGCGGCCGGCTCCCGAGGTCCGGCGGAACTTTTTGCCTTTTCCTTTCTGCTTCTTTTCCTACAATCCGTTTCATCTGAAGACACGACCAGGTCCCTGAATGTGTGCAGGGGGACGCTATTGATTGAATGAAAATGGCGGCTTGACACAAAGCTGACTCAAGCGTTACTGTTGATGCTATACAGACAAAAATTGGTTTTCAGTTTGTACATTCTTCAGGATTTTTTTTTCCATCCAAGTCTGATTGAGAGTTTGTAGAAAAATGGCTTCAGATTTTCCACATACTACTCTTCAACATTCTTCCTAAATGTAACAATGTGAAACTCACTAGGACAATGGCTGTTTCTGTTTCCTTTCAAAATGCTGCCAACAATATTTTCTGAATGGAAGACATCATCTTGTAGCATAAAGGGACGAAAGGGGTTCTGGTCTGGCCGATGGTTGGTGGAGACATTTTGACTATATCTTGGACCTGCCCGGCCTCGCCCAAAATGGCGCCGGTATAAATGGGACTCGTAACTCCTTGCCCGCAAATGTATATCTAGAAAATGTTATTGTAAGTGGCCGTGTCGTATTTTAATTACAAAATGTACGTCCACCGATTCCGCAACTGTTAGACACCTTTGTTCTTGCAACCTAATGGCCCGCTCGTTACGTTCTTCTACAGTGTAAATGTCTCCTCATCATATACGATTTCAGTTTGCTCCGTGGCCGGCCCACGTGGTTATAGGCCCGTATTTGTATACTGACATTTTCACAATAAAGGTTTTTAAAACAAAACACGGTAGTAGTATTTACATTGGTAAAGTTTTTACTTTTAGTCACAGTTTTCGAATCAGTAAAGGCAAGTGAAATAAAGCAGTCCAATTACATGACGGATAAAAGGTATAATATGTAGGAACGCAGTAAAGATAAATGCTTAATAGCAGTTGTGTTTTTCATGTCTGCAATATAAAGTGATCGATAAGAATCTGATAATCAGGCGTATCGGCGACTAAGATAGCAGGCCGAATCTCTTTTACTCAACGGCTCCGTCATGGAAGGAAGAAACGCCCTTTTTCTCGAAAAAGGAATATATTTTACTTGCAAGACAGTTGTAGATTTTCCGGGAAAGTACATTAGCCTGGAATATTATAACATATGTTTGAAAAAAAAATATTGTTCGAAAACAATAAAAAGCGTAATTTTTAGGTCATATGACCAAGCTTTTCATCATTAAATTAACAAAAGTAAAATGAACCAATGAAAAGTTTTATTAACAAGTCACATGTCCTGTTATGCTTACGTTGCGCGCTGCGCCGCGGATCACTTCCGGGTGCGGTAACGCGGCGTGTCATATAACGCATTACGCGACAACGTAGGTCAAGAATATAGTCAAAATGTCTCCACCAACCAGCGTTCGGAACACAACTCCTTTCAGCAGTCCAAAAAGTTCTGTTAAATGACAACAGAGGGGACAGGCAACAAGAACCATCAATCAAAGAGGGGAGGGCAAGTTCTTCTCTTCCGGGTCATGTTGGGGCGCTACCGGAACTGATCGAATTGGTAGTCTACAGTGTTTCTGGATGTTTCAGACTAAAGCTGGCGTCAGCATGAGACCACTACCATCTCGTAGCTCCGTCGTGGCCATTCCACGAGCAATCATGGCAGCCGCTCCCCACCAGAAGCCTGCGGGAGTCGGAGGCCCCCAAGACTTTTGTAGAATCTTCACGGCTGAGGGGACGCTTTTCGAGAATGGGACCCAAGCCCTATCAGGGAAGCGTCCGAGTTCAAAGGTGTCCCAGGGCCATTTTAGTGGACCAGGCCCAAAACCGAAGAGCCGGCCGCCATTTTGAGAGTCCTGTGGCAGTCGCCTATCGCTGCACCGCAAGAGTGGGCGCAATTCAGCTGGATGGTGGGCAAGACGCTGTAGCCGCAAGAGTGGGCGCAACTCAGCTGGATGGGACAAGGTTCAGAATTGAAGAGTCATCAAAAGGCAAAAAGTTCCGCCGGATCCCGGGAGCCGGCCGCCTATGTCGGGGGCGATCTCAGGCTACACCAGTGCTATAAGACTTGGGGAGGGTGTCGGAGCCAAGCGTCTTCTCCGAGTCCATGGCCATCACACCGCCCCTCAGGGGCCTCCGTCAAGCTGTTTAGGAAGGTAACATATCACATTGTTTTCTAATGCAGTCAGGTCCACAAACGACACTCACTTACTTTGAGAATAGTGAAGCTGCAGTAGGTGGAAATAAGCTTCAGACAGTGTTACAAGCGCTGCTCAGAACTCTTAACTATGGCACCCAACATCCAGAACTTATGCTATTTGAGAATGGCAGTGACATCGAAGCATCTCAGGGACCAAAACCATTAACGTACTTTCACGTATGAAAATCTTACTTGGGGAGGGGGCAGGAGCAAAGCGCCCCCTCCCAGTCAGCGCCACCACACAGTATGTTGAAAATTTGAAGCCATCGTTCTACAAAGTCAACCAAACTTGGATTAAAAATCTAGAAAAATGTACAAACTGAAAACCAGTTTTGGTCTGCATAGCATCAGTAGCAACGCTTGAGTCAGCTTTGTGTCAAGCCGCAAATTTGATTCAACTAAGCACAGACATTCAAAAAGGCTCAAATTCAGAACTCTAAACTATGGCACCCAACATCCAGGAGCTTGCCATCCGGATCTTGGAGCCTTGTGCTGCTTTCGATCTATTCACACATCGGTCCACTACTGACATCATCTTATAAACCAACGTTATGTAAATAGTTTTTTAATAAAATGTTTTACCCTGTTTCTTTGCTGGTGTGTTGTCTATATTTTTCATATTTGCATACGGTTTGTCGTTATTTTGTGCGGGATGGGTGATGGAGCCGAGCTGTCTTGCAGCCCTCATGGTGTGGAGCTCAGTTCATCTCACTATTTTCGTATTTCTCATGAAGGGTTGTTCCTAATATTTCTATTTTAGCGAGGTCAAAAAGAGATCCAATTAGTGGCCTACTGATTTTGCTCGATTACTTTTCTTTTTTTTACACGATTTTTCACTATCTGCAAAGACTAAACAGAGTATTGCGACTTTGTGCTTGTTTGTAAATAGAGAATGATCCAAAGAGAACCAATTCTAAAACAGTAAATGCTTGGACAACAATCAATCAAATGGAGAGACAAGCAGCCACGACGGATTACAACGGGGGTAAAGGCCTGCGTTAACTACCCTTCAGTATCTGCAAAGAGAGAGTACTACTATGACAAAAGAGGGGAGGGGGGGGGTGCAGCGTTCAAAGCACATCAGCGTGCATAAATACGAAAATGTTTTTATTTATCACGTACTTGACATTTTTAAGCTTTTCATATTTGCTATTAAAAAACCAATGAAATTCACAGAAAAAACCATAGGTTATAGTGGATATATAGTTAGGAATTTGCATTTACAAAACCTTGAAAATTCAATGAAAAAACCATTGGTTTTAGGCCATATATAGTTAGGGATTTGCATTTACAAAACCTTATTTTACTCGCATAAAACCATTGAAATTCCATATATAGTTATAAGCGCTAACTATATATCGCGCACCCGCAATCCACTGCTGATGATGTCACATATTACATCATTCATGACATGGTTAGTGACATCACTGATGACATCTCAAATGACATCACTGATGACATCACTGAAAACATCTCATTTGACATGACTGATAACATCACTGATGATATCATTCATGTGATAATACGATGAACCTCTTCAGACTCTAATATAACCTTAGATACAATCAGTGTAAACAGACACTCATAGACTGTTACTCATCCATGGAGTTACTCACACACCTAGTCAGTCATGCAAAGAATCAATCACACCTCCATTTCCTCAAATATACAGTTATACAAACTTTACTTATTCAAACATATACTAACACATATTTACTCTCTTATACAATCCCTGATACAAGTTCACAATGATCCATACAGCCACTCACACATTCACTGGCTCTTATGCACAGTTATTTATATATGTCAACTCTCACATGTACTGTGTTTTACATATGTACTTACTTTGACATGTAGCACTGAGATATCCATTCACTCACCAATACACTCATGCACACAGTCAACCGCCCATACAGCTGTTTCCACATGCACTTTTGAACCCATACATCTAGTGAATCAACTGCTCACACATCTATGCACAGAGTCATACACCTCCCAGCCACCCACACACACACTCAGTCTCCCATACAAATACTTGGGCAACCAATCAATAACCCATATAGTTACTCATATAGCTCCTGATCAACACATGCAGCAGTTTACAGAACAACAGACATAATGATGCACAAATTAAGACAGTTTAGTCACTAACCCATGCACTCAGTGAGACACATTTAATCACTCACTCATACAGTCAGTCATGCACCTACTAAATCCTTCATCCAGACACTTATACATCCACTCATTCTTCAATATGTAAGACATTTGTTTACTTTACAGAAACAAACAGTCACTGGATGTTGTCATCAGTGATGTCATCAGTGATGTCATTTGAGATGTCATCAGTGATGTCATCAGTGATGTCACTAACCATGTCATGAATGATGTAATATGTGACATCATCAGCAGTGGATTGCAGGTGCGCGATATATAGTTAGCGCTTATAACTATATATGGAATTTCAATGGTTTTATGCGAGTAAAATAAGGTTTTGTAAATGCAAATCCCTAACTATATATGGCCTAAAACCAATGGTTTTTTCATTGAATATATATATATATATATATATATATATATATATATATATATATATATAACCTACTGGCTGTCGCCAGTACGTAGTTATAGTTAGGATTATTTTGTATAGGGAACTCGCAACATTCTACTGGGAATAACTTTGGCGCCGGTTGAGGAATCTGCCTGAAATTTTCCTCAAATTTGCCTCGCGGCGCTCCACTCCTTCCCTGAAAGTTTGGGGGGATTCGTCAAGCGGGGGCCAAGATAAAAGGGGGATCCCAAAACGTGTTTTCCCCATGTTAATTTCCATAGGGCGGTCAAACTCACTTTTAGCCCGAACGGCTGAATGGATTTCCACCAAACTTGGCAAAATTGTAGGGACTGGTAGCCCAATGTGCCTTTGCTATGTCTCAGCATATGTGCTCCAGCGGATTTTGAGTAATTTAGGTTCAAAAAAATATATATCTATAAGCGCGCCCCGGTACGCGCACCGGGGCGCGAACTAGCGCGCTACGCGAGTTCGCGCGCGGAAAGCTGATTGGCTCTCGGGTATCTGTCAACATTCCAAACAGTCCGGAGCGGCCGCCATCTTGTGTCTCGGTAGGATCGAGACACAAGAGGTGGCAAAAACAAAGGGGGAAATGACCAAAAGGGGGCAGAGTAGACCCCCCCTGGCCCCCTAGGTTTGATGTGGGAGCCATAAAAGGGCATACATATATACATACATATATATATATATATATATATATATATATATACATATATATATATATATATATATATATATATATGTTACTCATGCATATCTCACTTCCTATAAACTATAAGAGCCCCCTACGACTGATGAACGGGTGTGTCATATCTGTCGAAGAATCTCAATCATTGTATCCTTCCCTGAACTACTCGAATTAGGAAATTTAGGATGTAGGCACTCAATCAGAGTTTCTTTGTTTCTCCACAGTGGCCATGTCGACACAATTCTGCTACTCAGGCTTCTCTTGTTGTGGGAGTTAAGTTTGTGTGGGGACTGCGGTAGTGGGTCCTAAGTTTCAGGTCTTAGAATGACATGCATTTTCAGGTGTTTTTCGTTGTTGTGATTTATTCACTATTAACCCTGTCAACCATAAAGCCCTACTTTTGTTATTGTTTCAGTTAATAAATACATATGCATATAAGTATTCCTAGCATGGCAATGTTGATCAATTTTGACAATCTTTCATTAGATCTTGAATCATTCCAATGGAAATTGTAATGTGCAGAAACCTCCTGGTGTGTAGAGAACTAAGTATGGGCAAATTTTGCGAATCAGTGGTTCGCGAATTCGTGCGAAATTGCCAAAAAATCCACAAATTCGCGGATTTCCCCGTGTAATCGTGGATTTTTTTGCGATTTTGCACCACCGGTAGTGTGTGTGTGTGGGGGGAAACGGGGGGGGGGGCTTCTATGCGAGTTCACATGCCTCTTGTGTGTATAAAAGGACAGGCACCGATCAGAGCAGCAGATGAGGAGAAAGGAGTTTGTGGGCACAGGAACTGCACGGGATAGTGCTCGTGAAAGTCAAGGATGCACAGGCCTCCATCAAGCATCATAGCTAATTTTCGACGGTAGATATGGGGAGAACACACACCTGCCCAGCCTGGACAAAACGCAAATTGTTTGGGGGCTGATTAACTTTACCATTGCGCCGAAGGGTGGCGGGGTCCCTAGAGTGAGCTGTCCATCAAAGTGGCTAAAGGGCGGGAAGACGGTGCACACCACTAGTGTGTGTGGGGAGGGGCAAACGGGCGGGCTTCTATGCGAGTTCACATGCCTCTTGTGTGTATAAAAGGACAGGCACCGATCAGAGCAGCAGATGAGGAGAAAGAAGTTTGTGGGCACAGGAACTGCACGGGATAGTGCTCGTGAAAGTCAAGGATGCACAGGCCTCCATCAAGCATCATAGCTAATTTTCGACGGTAGATATGGGGAGAACACACACCTGCCCAGCCTGGACAAAACGCAAATTGTTTGGGGGCTGATTAACTTTACCATTGCGCCGAAGGGTGGCGGGGTCCCTCGAGTGAGCTGTCCATCAAAGTGGCTAAAGGGCGGGAAGACGGTGCACACCACTAGTGTGTGTGGGGGGGGCAAACGGGCGGGCTTCTATGCAAGTTCACATGCCTCTTCTGTGTATTAAAGGACAGGCACCGATCAGAGCAGCAGATCCGGGGTAGAAAGAAGCTCGTGGTCGCAGGAACTGCACAGGGATAGAGCTTGTGAAAGTCAAGGATGCAAAGGTCTCCATCAAGCATCATAGCAAATTTTCGACAGTAGATATGGGTAGAACACACACCTGCGCAGCCTGGACAAAATGCACATTTTTTGGGGGCTGATTAACTTCACCATTGCGCCGAAGGGTGCCGGGGTCCCTCGAGTGAGCTGTTCATCATAGTGGCTAAAGGGCGGGAAGACAGTGCACACCACTAGTGTGTGTGTGGGGGGGCAAACGGGCAGGCTTCTAAGCGAGTTCACATGCCTCTTCTGTGTATAGAAGGACAGGCACCGATCAGAGCAGCAGATCCGGGGAGAAAGAAGTTCGTGGTCACAGGAACTGCACGGGGATAGAGCTCATGAAAGTCAAGGATGCAAAGGCCTCCATCAAGCATCATAGCTAATTTTCGACGGTAGATATGGGGAGAACACACACCTGCCCAGCCTCGACAAAGCGCGCATTTTTTGGGGGTTGATTAACTTTGCCAACGCGCGGAAGGGCGCCGGGGTCCCTCGAGTGAGCTGTCCATCATAGTGGCTAAAGGGCGGGAAGACGGTGCACACCACTAGTGTGTGTGTGGGGAGGCAAACGGGCGGGCTTCTATGCGAGTTCACATGCCTCTTATGTGTATAAAAGGACAGGCAACGATCAGAGCAGCAGGTCCGGGGAGAAAGACGCTTGTGGTCACAGGAACTGCACGGGGATAGAGCTCGAGAAAGTCAAGGATGCAAAGGCCTCCATCAAGCATCATAGCTAAGTTTCGACTGTAGATATGGGGCGAACACACACCTGCCCAGCCTCGACAAAACACACAATTTTTTGGGGATGATTAAGGAGTTACTGAATCGGACCTTCAACTCAGGCACCTGCTTTATATATATCTGTAAGTGCTTCCTGCAGGAGCCTCGTTGTCAGAGCAAGGTCAGAGAATAGTTGCAAGTAGGCAAGGAGGCGCCGCTCAGGAAGCACTTACAGGGTTACAGCAGGTGCCCAAGTTGAAGTTAATTTTTTTGTAACCATTTTGTAAATGGTTACAAAGAAATTAGCTTCAACTTGGGCACCTGCTGTAACCCTATAAGTGCTTCCTGAGCAAAATTCGCCCCGCTCGCGAATTCGCGGATTTTGCAGTGATTTCGTTCAATTCGCGGATCTCAAAATCACGGAAAATCCGCAAATTTGCGAGCAGAACGAATTTTCCGCCCATACTCATAGAGAACAACTATAGACAGAGAGTGTTGCAACTAAGAATCCCTTTTTTAGACGACTATTTAAAGTGTGATTTCCAGCTATTGCTAACAGCGTTGGAGAAACAATCAATGCATTTCCCCCCGCCCACAAGTATAGACAATATTATTAGTTTTGGCGTTTGCACAAAATGAGCAAAAAAGATACACAGAGCACAGATGCACACGTAAAAACAAAGGTTCCATAGAGGATCAAAGAGCAACACACCTTTAGATATCTTTGTACACGGAGATTGAAACACCTGCAGAGAATCAGACACATAGTACAGCAGGTAGGCGGGCACCAATACATAGAAACCAGCAGACATGGAGATCAACAGACAGGGCCCCAACCATACTGAGAGCACAATTCATATACAGGCTGAGCCGCATAAATCCCACATACATTCAGACAATACCCCACAAAAAATTATAGATGGACAGAATACTGAAGAAATCGATAGACAGGCAGACTGATTGGCTGGAAAGATTATTGCCACATACATGGATCCCAAATTAATTTCTTTTAAGTATTTAAGGCACTAGAGAGGAGAAGGAATCTGATGTGGAGACAGGAGTGTAGTGTTAATAGCCATTCATTCCTTGGTTTCTTCTTGGGGAAATCCCTTTGACTATGCAGCGGAATACTACAGTAGATAACTGTACAATTCTCTCTGCGTATCTATTTCATTCTTGTCCTAAGTGGCATATTCATCCTTAGCTAGCATCTCTATTAATTCCCTTCCATCTCCATAACACACATTGGGGTCTATTCATAGAAAAAGTCATGCAGTGCAGAGCAGCAAATCACCTTGCTGCGCTGCCTAATAGGGAAAGGAGAGAAATACATTGTATTTAAGACCAATATGGCATATACGGGTATACGGCACATTCCAGTCTTTTCCTCTGCGCTGCCACCATTTGGCAGCCGAGCGCCCAAGGTGCAAGGGGGCATGTATTGCATGCAGGATTGTTTTTGTGCAGAAAAGAACACCTTCCTGCACAAAAATAATCGTGAGAGGCATATTCCTCTATAAGTAACGAGGAGAAATAAAGATATTTCTCCTGGTTACACCACTCCTGGGAAGCCGTGACTTGTTGGTGCATTCCCAGGTTTACTAATTTGGCAAATCTTGGAATGCCTAAAATGCCATGGGAGTTGCATGGGAACATCCACGCAACACCCATGGAATGCCTTCCCAAGGCAGAGTAAGGCAATGCAACGATATGCATAATTTTTGCATCCAATGAATCCCTTTTATCTAACATGCAAGTGGTTCAAAACACTTCTGCCCAACTGATCAACAAATTGCCTCCTCAGACATCATTGGCCCCATTCTCAGAGCTCTAGACCTATTAGAAAAAGAGCACTGTTCAAACTGCTCTGCTTAACTTACAAATCGGTGTCAGTCATAGGGACAAAATACCTACAAGACAGTCACTCCCCACCATCCAACAGAAATTTAAGATAACAAAATGAACTGCTTCTAAGTCGTCAGCATATTCAAACATCAACATTTGGCTGCCTGGCTTTCTCCTATCTTGTCCCTTACCACTGGAATAGGCTTCCCCTATTCATACGTGCATGCCTCAGTTTTTCTAGTTTTAAAAAGCATCCCAAAACTTGGTTGTTCCAATCAGCTGCCTCCTCATCTCTCCACCTGTTAAAGGACTGATATGTCCACTCGGGGAAGAGTGAGATGATTTCAATATTCGTCTGTGAAGTATTAAAAACAAAATGGTATGTAGCAGTATTTTTTTTTTTAATGATAAACAGCAAAGATGATTAACTCCAGTTTCTGCTGTTTTACCTTGCCACCTTCATACAGTAGACATGATTAAATATATCAAGGATATTAATCTTGGGATTTGGAGTAGCTTGCTACTCACGAAAAAGCACTGCAATGCCTCGTCAGGGGTCGTAAGTGCTATATAAACACATTTCAAATTACATTACAATTACAAGTACCAGTACCAGACTACAACAGACTATTATCATTTATTTCACATTCATTACAACTATTTAAAATATGATTTTGATTTACTGATTGAATTTGAATTTCAAAATTGTGCTGTTGTTGACCCATACACTATTATCATCAACTATTTATTGTCAACAGTGATTTATATAAATGGCCAGCAGCTGGATAATTTAAAGTTTTTCTTTCCTTGTACTGCTTTGCTTTTTACTATTTGGCCATAAGATATGTTGTGCCACATATATCAAGCATTTTTGTGTTCGCAAACGGGCAGTTTGCAAATGCAATAAATGCTTTTCACATGTATTAAACCCTATTTTGCAATTCGGTAACCTGTTATTTGAAAGGGGGTATGTTGAGGCCATCACTTCCAAATAGCGAATCCTAATGGTATGTATGAATGTTTATTTACTGAGAATGTGGTCTCAAAACATTCGCATTTTACCACCTTCTTCAAGTTGGTGGTAACCCATTCGAAAATGGGAAGAGGTCCCCAAGAGACCCCTTCCCCTTTGAGAATAGGAGCAAAAACATTTTTCCAAAGCAGGCAGCGGACCACTACCTGCTTTTAGAAAATGAAAAGAAAACTTTTTAAGTCCTTTCCAACTGCTTAAATTCCTGTCTGGTGCTGCATATTCTTAAAAAACCTACAACCAACCCTGAGGATCTGAATAACGTCCGACCAATGACAAACATCCCTACTCTGACAAAACTCCTTGAGAAATGTGTTCAGGTACAACTGTGTAACCACATTGAGGAATTCCATCTGCTGGATCAATTCCTATCGGGCTTTCGTCAGGACCACAGCACCACGCATATTGTTGACGACACTCTTACAAAACTTGACAGGAAAAAATCCTGCCTTTTAATCTTACTTGACCTCTCATCAGCTTTTGACATTGTCAAACATGACAACTTCCTGAACCTTTTGGAACATAGGATGGGGTTCTCTGGCTCAGTACTAAAATAGTTTGCCTCTTTTCTCCATAACAGAACTCAAAGAGTTAAAACCAATCAAACCCTCTCCAATTCCAGTCCTTGTACTGTGGGGGTTCCCCAAGGGTCATCTCTCTCGCCCACTCTTTTCAATCTATTCATTGAACCTCTTACTGAAAATCCTCAAAGCATCTAACATACATTATCTACCAATGGAGTGAACTTTCAATTGAGCATCCTTAGGAAACTATGGGCTAGATGTAGGTAATTTAGATTTACCGATTCTAAAATACCGAATTTTACCGATTCAGTATTTTAGAATCGGTAAATCTGATGTGGGTAATAATTCGGTATTTTTGACCGAATCGGTAAGATTCAGTATTTACTGATTCGGTAAATACCGAATCGGTATTTGCTATTGAATCCTATGGGCCCTGAAGCCCATAGGATTCAATAGCAAATACCGAATCGGTAAAAATACCGAATTGCAAAGGGGGACAGGGTGTCACTTTGACACCCTATTGCACCCCTGTAACTGGCTTGTGCGCCATGTGGCACACATACATGCCCTTTGGGCATGTCTGTGTGCCACATGGCACAGGTGTACATGCACAGATGTGCATGTACATAAGAATTCGTTATTTACCAAGCAATTGTATTACATGGTAAATAACGAATTCTAAAGGCCCTGTAGCACTGTTAGAAGTACTACCTACATAGGAAAATACAGAATCAACTATTTTACCGATCGGTAAATTTACTGATTCTGTAATTTTACAGAATCGGTAATTTTACCGATTTGGTAAAATGACCGATTCGGTAAAATTACCGAATCTGTATGTTTTCAATGCGCCTACATACCAATGTCAAAATACCGGTCGGAAACGGCCGGAAATCGGTATTTTCGGCCGATTCCGACCGGAATTTTGACACCTACATCTGGCCCTAAAACCCTTCCTTCCCCCTAAGGACTTCAATTCTGCTGTTCAAGCATTAGTTATCTCTCAACTGGAATATGGCAGTGCAACCCTCTGTAGTCTACCAAGGTACAGTCTGGCCCCTCTCAGGGCTTCACTGAATGCTGCTGCTAGGATCATCACTGGCTTCAAAAAAACCAACCACATTTCCCCGGATTTGAAATCTCTAATTTGGTTACAATTTGAGGCAAGGATACAACTTAAACTTACCTGTATCAACAGAGTTCTTCAAAAGGGAAGTGAACGCTTTACTTATGAGTACTTCTCTGCGCTTAAAGCTTAGTCTCGGCCGTGCTTGTTTTGCACCACTGCCTACCTATGTTATTCTGCAATGTTATGGCTCCGATATCCCCATTATTTTGTCTTTAAGTTCCTGTTACTATTGCTGTATCTTGCTGCTGCTTTGCCACAATTGTCTCCCCATTTGTATGTTACAACTCTTTTGTAAAGTGCTTTGATAGCCGCTTGGGTCATGTTCGTGCTATACAAAACTTTTTAAATAAATGAAAAAGTAAATGTTATGCAATTTATTTCAATAAACACGTGTCTTAGCTGACAATACTATCGGGGTAGTGGATACCTGCTGAATTCAATGTTACAACTGTAAGGTATGCAGTTTTCTAACATCAACACATCCCCTTGTACATCTCATAGAGAACTGCTGATTATTATTTTTAATACACATTTTAGAAGAACATATGCACATCTATTATGAGTGGGGCAAAAAAAGCTGATATATATGCAGTAACTCCTTTTAGCTCACACATCGGAATTATGAGTTTTGTGCTAAATATCGACAAGTGAAACCTTCTGACAGTTATCAGGGGAAAATTCCCGGTATTTATGGAGCATGCGGTAAAAACCCAAATCCGTGTTATTGCCCAAAAACTCTGGACAGGAGATAATCATCTCAGTCGATAAATACCAAACACCTTGTTGTCGATATTTATCAGATGCGATAATTATTGTATCAAATGTTCACCAACTGGTAATGAGTGCCAGGATGTTAATTTCAAGTCATCTCAGTGGGTAGCTGAAGATGCATGTTACCCAGTAGTGGCATGTTTTATGGAACTCGCCACATAAACTGAAATTCAAATGACAAAGTCTCCCTTACACATATTTTAGGTGTATGCTGTACCCTCCATGTTATGTTATGTTAATTTCGATTTATATAGCGCCAAATCACCGACAGGTCTCTTAGCGCTTGCTTTGGGAACCCGTCCTGGCTTTCCCTTCAAGATAACCCCTACTGGGCATCCCCAAGGTGAAGACCAGGCATCCCATCGCGGTGGGCTGTAGTGGAGATTAAGCAAGCTGTTGCCCAGAGTTGCAGAGTGTGAACCCATGATTCCAGTAGGCACCGAGGCGAGAATTATCGAGTCCGTGGACATTTTTGAGCTCAAGACCCTGCCGCGTCGGGAATTGAACCCTGGTCCCGGGTCTGACCTCTGCATCAGGGTCTACCTCCTCTAACCAGTGAGCCACACTTCTCCATAAATACTACTACCAACTTTCAAGCACCTAAAGCTTATACACTTCACAGATAAGTATACTGTGTATTCAAAGCAAATTAAATAAAAAGTCCCAATTAGAAATGTGGATATATATTTGACTTAGAATATTAAATACAGGGCTAAGAGGGCTTAGGGTAATGACTGGCCTTGTGAGATGAATCCGAGTGGACAAAAGGAGTGATGGCTTTCCTTGTTCAACTTAAAAAAGGGTCCCTCTTTGGATAGTGTTGGACTTGGCCCTTTTTGCAAGGAAATCCTCAAACTTGTTTTCTTCACTCTACTATATTCTGAACCAGTTTGTGTTGGCTTTTAGGACTGTGCACTTTACCACTGCTAACCAGTGCTAAGTGTTTGTCTCTCTTGTTTCAACATTGTGAAATTGGCTTACACCCAATGACAAATTTAATTTACTTGTAAGTCCCATGTACCGTGTGCCTGTAAATTAAATGCTACCAGTGGGTCTGCAGCACTCATTGTGAAACCTACCTAAATAGCCCTTTAAACAGGTCTCAGCCCTGCCATTGCAGAATATTAGTGAAGTTTTAAACTTCAATTTCTACTCAGCAGAATAAACCTTTTGCCAGCCCTAAACCTTCTTTTTTAATACCTATAAGCCTCCCGTGGGGTAGGTCCTAAATAGCTCATAGGTCAGGGTGTAGTGTATTTAAATAGTTGGACATGCACTTTTAACTTTTACATGTCCTGGTAGTGAAACACTCTTCAATGTGTTTTTCACTACTACAAGGCCTACTTTTCCCATAGGATGACATTGGGTTACCCTATTACGTTTAATAAGTGATAACTTTCCATTGGGAGCAAGTAGGATGGTCAAGTTTGGTGTCTAAAGAAGTGTAATTTTAAACCATCTATAATGGTAAAGTTGGATTTTAAATAACTATTTTGAAAATACCACTCTTAGAAATTTGGCATTCTCTTGTCCCAACCATTTGGTGAATGCAGCCTCTATCTTGGTGTATATTGCTTCCAGGCCATTAGACAAAGGGGAAAAAGGTTTTGGCAGGATGACCCGTCTCTGACTTGATAGGAGGCAGGGCTGTCACCTACCACACTTGCAAATCACAAAGACTCTGCCTTAGCACACTCACAATAGTTTTCACACTAGTCTTTTGTGCCAAGAGACAAGCTGGGGCCAGGGAAGGAAATCGGGAAATTCCAAACACCCCTGGTAGTGGAAACCTCCAAAAGCTTTTCCTACTTCAAAGTTGGCACCAAGTATAAATACTGGACCCTCAGACCCAACTCTTCAGTACACCTCTGGACTTGTGGAAGACTCAGAAGGACTGCTGTGCTGCTCTTTTGCAAGAATAACTGCCACTCTGCTGCCTGAGTGAAGAGGCAGGAACCTGCATCTTTAACCGAGGACCACCAGAATGATTCCAAGAGCTATTTGGCTGGCCTCCTGATCAGAGCCTTAAGGAGAGAAAAGACTCCAGCCACTTTGAACCATGCACCTTGGCTCTGTCTACTGTGAGGCTTGCCTTCTAAGTAATGCCAGTCCTGGACCCTTAGAAGTGGGCCTGAAAATGCTCTGCCAGCCCAGCTATGGTTCAGGCAGAACTGACACAGTGCGACGTTTCGCCACACACTGCCTCATATCTTTGCATTGGAACTGTCGCTTTTTGAAGAATCCCCAACGCAGGGCCTCGAATCTCCTTCAGAACCACAGCTGCGTGACACATTCTTGAGGCAGGACCTCGCATCACAGCCCGTAATTCCTGGGAAACAACTGCTGCACAGTGTAACCCTGACGCAGGAGATCACAATGCGGTTGCTGCTTGAGTAGGATTTCACCCTCTCAACCAATTATCCGATTTCCTACAAATAGCCTGTAAATTTAACCGAGAGATGAAGTGAAGAACTTGCCTCCTAGCGTGAACCTAAAGAATCAGACACATATTGCGATAGTGGGGAAATACTGATACGTGCCTAAATAGGAGTTTGCTCATAAATCATGATTCCGAGATTTGGGGAAATTACTGCACAACCACAAATCTCCTGACACACATTCTGCCAGATGAAACCTGGTAACGTTTGTCTGGGAAATGTCCAGGAAAAATAAAACAGTCCACATGCGGTAATGTGCACAACACACCGATACTAAATGTCATGTCTCATTCTGAACTTTGGAATATTTGGAAATTATCTCCACCCTGAGGTATTGTATTTACAGTGTGTGGCAATTACCACAACTATGATTTAGGTCCTTCCTAGAAATGCGTATGGCTATGACCTGCACTATTATTAACATTCATGGAATATCTAGGACCTGGTCATTTAAGTAGAGTGTTTAATAAATTAGATGCTTATATTTGAATTAAAAGGGAAATATGAGCAATTCTAAAAACCACAGGACCTCCCACTTAAACTAAATATTTGCCACTTATATGATGTAATACAAAGCATTCATGGTGAGCGTGCTTCTGGTCATTGATTGGTCTCCATTTTGTGCTGACTTTATGTTAATGCAATCACAAGATTGTTTACTACATTTGTTGATTTATGTCTTCCTGTACCAAATTGCTGTTCATTTCTCAGCTGTGCTGAAATAGTACTTATTCATAATTGCCACCAGAGAGTAACTTCACAGTAAAGCAGATGTAGTTAATGCAAAAGAAAAATCACATCCTATTTGGGACTTTATTTCCCGCCGATTGTCCCTCTTTTGAGAAGCAATGATTGCTGTAGAGTTGCTTAGGAACATTATGTCCAATACATTTCAATGAAGAGTTGGGATCGACTCCTAATTTGTACCCGCATTCCCAGTTATGCTGGAGAAATTGCCACTCTGACCTTTCTTCCAAGATGGGTGCTACTGTGACGCGTGCTCATGGTGTTCAGTTATCACTGGATACTCAATTCTCTGCCATTTTCGGTTTTGGACCTCCAAATTGGGGGGCAAAAATTACATTGAGAAACTTTTCCCTCACTCCTGAGGTGCATATAACCAAAATAGGAGCTATTTACCTAAAAGATGGGCATCAGATTTTACCTGGCTACGACAACATGCGTGGGTAGAGAAAAGAAGGAAAGTAGTTTGATATATAAGGTTTACTCATTTTGAGCCTATTGTGAAATGTGTTGGTATCCAATAGGTCTTAAAATTGTTTTATTGTGCATTTTCATTCCTGCATGAAAACGGAGCTGTCTGGGGACTTTATAGCTATACATGTAAAAAGTGTCTATTATATTGCACAATAGTCATATTAGTCATCTTCAGAAACCATGTGCCTCAACTATTGTAAACAGATATATCCTTTAGCGTTCTATACTTCTATCTAACACATCAGTAAATTATTGCCTATGTTGTTGAAGAATAGAATAACAATCGGAGAATCCAATGTTAATCATGTGTTACATGAATTTGCGTATAGGTTATTTTGGAATTCAGAGTCTACATCAGGATGAGTGGACAGGGTCCAACTGGAGATATATAGATATATATGTTGAAATAATTGCATTATTAGTTTAAATATTTGCATTATTAGGATTGTTAATAGTATATCAAACACCTATAGCAGCAGGAGGGACTGATCTGAAACTATTTAGGAAATAATTGTGTGCTACTGCTAAGAATTGGTTCATGAAAGTACTTTGATAAGAAAAAGTCATGTAACTGTTATCCTTACCTCTGGAAACTTGGGTAGCAACGAACATGATACTATCTTCTTAACCTATGTTTATAACATTTATATTTTATAGGCTCCATTTGTAGGGACATCTTAGTGGGTGGCAGTCAGCTCCATTACTATTCAATTCGTCCGTGTTGTTCTCTAATTTGTTCCTCTATCATCTGCACAAATGTGCCTCAATTTCTGACAGAGTTGAAACACATTTAACATGGAACGCATGCGGACTCAACATGATTTTGAAGTTATTATGTTTGCTTTTATGGCAATTGCCAGAATAAAGTTATGACAATATGATATGATTTTGAAGTATTAGATACAAAGGGGGTTATTCACAAAGATAAAATTCATGTGAGTAAATTGATGATGATGGACAGAGGTCAAACAACAGTTATGACATTATTAGATCTGTCTAGCTGCATTTGACACGATTAATCACCATATACTAATTCTCAGGCTGAAGGAGATTGGAGTGGAGGGGGCATTATTGGAATGTATTGAATCCTACTTGACAGACAGATCCCAAGCAATTTCACTCCTGGCTTACCTCTCGGAATATAAGAGACCAGATTATGAGGTAACACAGGGGTCTGCGCTGAGCACACTCGGAATGGAGAAAAGTAGTGTAGTGATGTGACATGTACCTTTCTGGACTCGGCTGCGTCCAGTCGTTTGTACTTCTTTTGGAATGTTCATTCCTCAGCGTTCCAGGAGCGTTAGTTGGTGTCTGGCTGGCGTTATCATTACTACAGGTAGCTTTCAGAGCCAGGCTATGTGGAAGAAGGAAGGGCATGAGTCCTGTTCACAGCTGTTGCAAAACGCATCACATTACACCCAACATGACTGCTTTCGACGGCGGGAGGGGGATTGATAGGGCAAAGGCAAGGAAAGCAGTTCTCAGAGTACCAGGCTAACTCACCTGCAATACCACAATGCAGTAATTACGTACCTTCATTTAGAATCAGCAGTATTTCCCACATGTATGTAATATAGAGTTTCCACAAGCAGCAGGTGTTGACATTTCTGCGCACAATAAGGTGCATGAGTATTTTTTCCTCAAATTATGGAGACTGGACTTGCAAATTGCAATGGGGGGTTTATCGTTAGAGGTTGTTTATGGCTACCTTTGAAAAGTGGATTGTGCTTGTTTTGTAGTTTGTCAGCCCTGGCAACAGTACACACACTCATCTCTGCGCTAAAGCAGACAAACAGTGACACTTCAATCTCCAACTGATCCGCTCAAGCTCCCCGAACCCAGTCCCCGAATCCCTGGATGTCTGCCAGGACATTCTTCTCGTCTGTACCTGTTCTCTGGTGACAGAACTTCTTTGTAGGGTCGAGGTCTCAGGGTCAGGCACTGGTGACCGGTGGATGACTCCCTGGCACTTCGCACCGCTGCTCCAGGCCCAAGGCCTGAGGTGGAGTCCCTCCTGCTAAGCCATTCTGCACTGCGATGCCCTCTGACTTATCTCTCTGGTCAACTCCAACATAGGCCTCGAGTTGCCACGGGGCCTGTACTCGCGAGATGAGTCGTGCCACAGGTGGTGGGGGGTTTAGTGTGGGTAATACGCAAAGGGGTACATTTGTACAGGGAGAGTTCTTGGGAACTGTCAAGGTTAGAGGACTAAGGGCACTCCAGGGGCGGGAAACGGTTCAGTGTGCAGTAAAAGGTGGTGGAGTCAAGTAGTGCCAGCCTGCCCAGCCACTTTGTCTACTGTATTTGTGTAGAGAGAGAGTGAAGTGAAGCGAGACACATGCACAGCGGAGGAAAACAAAGCTTTCTACATATATTTTGTTTGTATCATGTTTAATATGCCATGTTTCTACTTGGCAGAACAGCGCAACTTCAGTTCTGCATACGGTGGCTAAGAAGATTGGAAACCCTATCCACCAGCCTGCCGAACTATGGGTTTTTGGATAACTCTGTGTAATTCCGCAGAGTGAAACTAAAAAAAATGTTGATAAATCCATCCCCTATGCTAATAAGACAATATTTATAGCAGGGCAGCTGCCAAACACCCCAGTCTTTAAACATTCAATGCAACTTGTAGTGACAGGTAACTGTGAATAGAGTGCAGTTATCATGCACATGGGACAGAGGTGAAAACATGACCCAAAACTTTCTACATACCAGCAAAATTCGTAGCTGCAAGGTATCCCATTGTTATGTGTGATACCTTGAGCTAATCCTAGCTTTTTACCCAACTACACTTTATGGTTGGGGTTTCTGAGCCCATAGTTACAATGCTAATAGCAAAATGTCAAGTCCCACATTACATTCAAATAAAGGGCATGACTGGCTTAACGTGAGCCATCAGCTATAAATGTCCACGGAGCAGGAGCACCACCTTAATGTAGTCAGGCAAAGAGTGCAGTTAAGCCGTAGTGAGCATACTTAAAACATCAATTTTCAGGTGCCTTAGGATGCCTGGCTAAAATGTAATCTGGTGTTATTCAAGATTAATTTTTAACAGTTTACCAAGGTACGATTCTATTGGCAGGGTTGACCACCTCTACAATGTCATAATATTCAGTAAGGCGTAGGTGAATGACCCCCAACTGTGTCAGAAATGTCAATTATTAATCCTGTGAGCCAGACAGAGTCATGATAGTGTGTGTTTAATGAGATGTGAGAGAGGGAAATGAAATAAGAGTGTAACTGATAGTGCAATAAACAGACTTTCTATGCTTAAAACGGTCTAACATAAGTCCATTTGAGACACTGGCAATGGGAATATACTGCATACCCTGCGCTTCTTCTCCTATGTGCTTTATAACAATCGCTGGGATAAGGCATGTTTGTGAACACTATAAAAACACAGTTTTTGTCTATTTTAGGGTTTGGGCAGCTGAATAAATTTTGATAAGAACTTGGTTTCAAAAGGTTAGGCTGGAAAATACAGAAAAATCCCCACTGATGTCCACAAAAAATAAACACTGAAAGTAGGTCAGCCTACATGTATGCTTTGAAGCTGCTGAGCTTTAAGAAAGGCTCTCAAAGTATCACTTTCTGAGAGATTTCCATCCCAGAGGCATTGCAAGGAAATACATTTTGAAGTTTTTGCTAATTTCAAAATATCTGAAGAAATTTGTTATTGGTAATTAGCATTTGTATAGCACATAATAGGCCACTAGTGTGGCATTGCAGTTTCAAAGCCAGGACTAATATGTTGCAGCGTGGAGGGTAACAAAGAAAGTAATTTTGCTAGCTAAAACCAAGTTGGAAGAAAAATTGTACAATATATAAATGTTTCCAGCAAAGACGTAACTAGGTTGATGCATTTACTTAAGCCGATTTACGTGTTTCAAAGATTGTCTTGTCGGTATGTTGTCAGTGCCTTCAACCCTCTCTGCAGGGATCTATCATGGATAACTTCAGAAACAATAAGCTACATTACCTTAGTCATGGTGATGTCTGTTCAGCCTCAAAGTACTAAATGGCACCCGATTCACCACTGTGAAAAGGAATTAAGGTTCTTGTACCCACTGCATGACACCCATTCTAGGATCAACATATCACCAATTTATAATAAATAAGTCTAAACAACTGATTAATAAAACATTTGAGCAAGCCTATTATCAGACCGTTTGCCCTTGGGATGCTATTTAATGAAGAATAATATCCTCAGAAAAAAACTTAAGTGGCAAAGAAATTAAAACATTGATGCAGAACATGGAAAAGAAAGCAAAATATGGAAAATAGTAGGAAAGTATAGCACGTAAGTGTTTTACCCAATGAAAACAATTCTAAAAAACAAAAAAAACATTGTATTAAAAATGGTGACTGGTCGATCAGCACTCACAGCAATACGGTAGATCTACTGAAAGGAGCCTTCCTAAGGAAACATATGGGACTTTATCAAGACTAGATAATATAATAAATGGCACTTAATAAAGAGAACTCGCTTTTAGTTACTCAATCTCCCCTATTTTCTCACCACTACTTAAAACAAAATGCTATGCCAGTCATATCATTATTTAAAGACAGGGGCAGCCGGCTTGGCTCATGGTTGGGGTGTCTAGCGGGGTGTGAGGCTTCTGGGATGCTCTTAAATAATTATTTTTTACATTAAAACTTACCTTGCCGCCGCCGGGTCCAGCGTCTTCTCTCCTGCTGCCTGTGTCTGACTGCAAGTCAGAACAGGAAGCAGGCATCCCGGCTCCCAGCCCTAAGCCAATCACAATGCTCCAATGGAGCATTGTGATTGGTCTGAGCGCCATGACATGGCGCTCAGCCAGGGGCTGCACGGTTGGGCATGTTCTCAATGCAGGCTGTAATGCAGCCTGCATGGAGAACAGGGGAGTGCGCATGGCTGCTTTGGGCAGCCAGAGAGTGCCGACCAAACTGTAATTCAGCACAGGAGTGTCTACTACTCCTCCCCTGCAGCTACGCCCTCTCACGCAACACTGCAGCACGAGGAAAAAAAAAAATGATAAGAACATTCCGCTATTAGCATTTTCTTTTTTCTTTTCTTTGCTGCTCCTGGCAATGGGGTGATTCTCCTCCGCCCTAGCGGAGGAGCTGCCACTGTATAAAGAGTTAACCTGCAGGTTGCCCATGGAATTCTGCAGCTCGTACTCAGCCTACTTAGCTGATAAGACAAGTCACTTTGTTTGGTGCATTAATGTTTACTCAAGGAGTAGAGAGGCTGTTTTATGAAAGGCAGATCTCTACATACCATTTTCAAATCTCAGTACAGTACACATCAATTTGGGACAGAAAAGGTAGTGGAAATCAGCCCCGCTAGGCATGCATAGAATAAACCGTAATAGGCAGAACCCATGCACCAGGTGTTCCATACTGCAATTTACAGCTGAATCTCTGTAAATGAATAAAGATGACAAAACATATACACAGAAGCATTTAAGATGTTGAAAGAAACACACACATTTCTAGAATGCCATCAGCATATATGCAGTAAAGTAAATATTAGCAATATTCCCATTTACGAAAGTAAGGGGATTTTTACATTAACCACTCACTCGGGAATAAGCATAATGATTCATGGTTTGGAGTTATAAAGAGGGTATAAAAGGAAAATATGAATAAACTTAGCATACATTCTTCCCCACTTTGGAAGCCTAAAACAGTGAATGTAATGAGCGGAAATAAGTGATATTTACATATAGAAATACCCTCAAGATTCCTTTAAATCTACAACCATTAATTAATGTACACTATTCAGCAAATACACTTGAAATGTACCACCACAGCTAATGTCAAACCAAGCTTTAACAACCCTTGGAATTTACCAAAGGAAATATAGACCAGGCAATGCAGCCATCTTGGAATCTACCATCATTAAATTATGAAGACCAGACCACACTTATCGTTGAAATCTACTATTGTGAGCAAAAAGAGACCAGGCCACCCCATCCTATGTATTTATTGTAGCTGGCAGAGTTAGACAATATTATGACCATACCAGAACCTTTGGCTCATTAATGTACACCATCGGTACTCACAAACATTTTCCCAGGGGCCAAAATGTTAGGTCTTTGATGTGATCGAGGGTTGCATTGATGCCAATAGGGTGGCGATCTGGGGGGGTGGTAAGGCGGGTGGTTATAGAGGAAGCAAAACATGAACATCTAGTGGTTGAATTGCACAATGTCAACACCTGAAAACCTGGGATTAACCCCAGCATCCCCACTTTACCAAATTGTGTGATTCTAAGAAATAGTTTTTTTCACTTTGCCTCCATTTTCTTCATTACAACATAAAAGAGCATATAATGTTGTTTATGTATAATAGGAACCCAGGCCATCTTGAGAGTGCACATAATAACTAACTTGCCTCTTAGTTCACTAGTCGCAATGTTCTCAGTGCGTGAAAAAGAATGAATGTTTCTGAATTCATGTTTGAAACATATCACTTTAAAAAAATACTTCTCAATGCACTAATATAATATGATGGACTAGGGTGAAACAGTCATGCATGCTAATGAAAGGCACTTTTTTGAATTTTGAAGAAACCTTTGTATATTTTTATACTTTTGCTGCAAAATGGCTTTGAAAATGAATGTGCTCCTAAAGTTAAGTGGTGCAGGACAACCTAGGTACTTCCTTTCTTTAACTTCAATTAACCTTTCAATAAAGACTTACCTGTGTATTTAATATTTTTTATTTTAGTGCTGGAGTCGAGTGAGGCTGCTGTTGTTCAGGGGCCATATGTAAAGGTCAGGAGAGCCGTAAGTGGCCCCAGGCCATATTTTCAGTATCCCTGAATTGTAGACAATGCCACACACAATCTTAGATTCTATCTTGAAATTTGAATGTACACAAATCTACACCCATCCTTTGAACCCTCCGATTGTTAGTGCATGAATAAGTGGGGGCCCTGGTCAATTGCCCACTTTGCCCATGCCTTAAAACGTCTCTGACAGCACCTTTTGTTCTCACAGTTTAAACTCTCCTTCAGAACCACGCCATGTCCAGTTTATCAGCAGGCAAAACACATTTGAGGAGGCAAACAGCCTGCAGAACCCTTTGAGGACAATCACTGACCCATTCATAAACTGTAAAATACTCCTGAGCCCCACAACCTGCAGTGAGATTAAGAGCATGCTCGAGGGAACTTGAAGGGAAACATTCCTCTCATACTGTCCTTCAGATGTGATCTCTGGCCACTTATCTCGCTTGCTAAGTTGATGCTCACTTGAAAAGGCTCTGCCTTTCCAGAAGAAAACTCCTGCAATTTAAATGAGTCTTCTTTAATGCAATACCACAAAGGGAGAGTTTTCGGGTCTTCTGTGAGATCAGGAAACAGCCATGGCCGCTGCAGGTAAGAGCGGTGGGGCAGTGGGGCCGGTGGGGGGATTCCGGGAGATGACCACAAGGGAAATTAATTATTTATTTAATTTACCCTTGTGGTCATTTCTCACCCCCTCCCCCCAGGTGGCCCCACTGCTCTAACAAAATGGCCACGCCAACAGATCAATAGCAAAGAACACCAGAGAGAACTCAGCAAATAGGCAAAGACAGTGTAGGAAAGGAATGTGGCTCTTTCAACCAACCTCAAGTCTTCCCTGCAACATCTGCTACTATTCTAGCAAGAGAAAAACACACCTCTAGCAATACACTTCAGCCCTGATGCACGGCGCACCTTGTATCCCAGTACATCAATCAACACAGCTCTGCCAATAAACTGCAGAACTGACATGCAGCTAGCATTTTAACAACATTTTATGTTAACGCCATGTTTCCAGTTTTGCTTCAAATGAATGATCCGACCGACAAAGAAAGTCCAGTTAGAGCAACTGAGTCCTGGCATGTACTCTATCTTGTTGATCAGGAATTAGGCCCACATGGGTTCCATCAATGCACTTTAATCCTGATCTGCAGTACCTTCTGCTAATAAACCTCTTCTATGAAAGCACACCCAGTATATAGTCATCAATCCTTCAATGCTGCGACCTCGTCTATTCTCTGCAAAAGCACAGCAATCTTGACTTGTGGTACTGCTGCGCAGTGATGCATTTTCAACTAAGCCAAAACTGTTTAGTTCTTACATGCTCACTCCATTCCGTTTGCAGTACTGAAAACCACACCAAATCCGACATCAAACATCACCCGCTACTGAGTAACTGAGACTGACGAGCGCTTTGCCACAGTACCACTTTCTTAGCCGACTGTGTCACCATCTGCCTACGTTTTGGACCCCCGGCACAGAGCTTTTCCAATGCACCTGAATGTTGACAATTTAAGTAATTTATAATCTACCACAGAAAACTACTCAAGCTTTGCTTATATCCCTCAATACATACCATGAGTTCAACAGTTCTACACCTGGCACCTTTGTAAAGATTATACTGTTCAACACCTCCACACACTAACACAAATGGAAGACAGGCAGATTAGACTCAGATGTAAAGACTATGAAGGGGAAAAAAGAATTTCTGAAAGACACTGGAATAAATTGAACTGTCGCACCAATAGACTCCTACAAATATGGATTCCAGTGAGGTGCAGAATCAACAAAGCTGCCTCTTTAGAACGTGTAAAGACTCCACTACTCCTATTTCATCTCAGTAGCAACTTGCCCATTTACTGAAACTCACAAATTCAAGGTTACAATATATTTCACAGAATATCTTAGAATGCACGGCCTAAAGATTCACTTACTCATAAAACATCGTTGATGCACTAGCAGACCTGTACATGGCCAATGCCATGAAGCTAGCAATTTACTTAGTAAGTGACAAAGCCCCTATCACTAAAGAATGTGTATTTCAACCTGCATTCCAGACTACCTTCTTTGTTATCTTGCAACATTCAGAGATTTTTGCTTTTTGAGGCAATAGGTGTGAGGTGTGGATGGACAAAAATAGTAACATACATGTTTAACAAAAAGTTCCCGCCACATAAGAGAAATGCAAACATTGGTGTAAAACCTATACATTGCCAAAGACTACATTTAAAAGTGGTAAGTGTTAACTGTATTTAGCCCAGGAGCAGACAAAGGAGGGAACAAAATACTTGTAATTGTAGGGAGCACCCCAATTGGAATTGTAACATTCCTTTATTGTGGACGCGCTGGGACTATGACACTGCAACCCTTTGTTTTGGTGGTTTTTAAGAAGTTTCTTTTACACTCTATATCACCAAATTTACAGAAATCCCATGATGAATGTTAGCTAGGTAACTATCTGATAAGTGCTGAGATATACATATTGTCCTGAGGAATGCCTAAAGAACAGTGTGATGGACTGAAACATCATTGGTGACAAACAGATCTGAAAACCCATGTCCTCCAATATGATAGAGAATGTTAGACAGTCTGTATAACTGTTAATGTTGTCTATACAAGTAAATGTTAGTGAGCTTGAGTGGATAGTAATAGATTCAAAATGTAAATGAAGGTGTGTTCTACAGATATTGGTATTTGTATTGCCATTCACATAAGATGTTTCGAATTTTATATAGGACTGGTGCGATTTCGATCTTTTGTTTATGAAAATCTTTTCAAGAGAACATTTTATGAATGATGTATGCATTACATGTATTAGTCTGCTTTAACTACATTTTAATAGGAATAAAAATAGTTTTGTTAAAGTCTTTTTAGTCTAGCTTGGAAGTGGATTCCTGTAACAGCTATCCATGTTATTGGGTGCTAAGGCGATACAGTGGTATAAAATCTGAAGCATAAAAGGGACTGATACACACAACAAATTTAAAAGGATGCCAGAATGAATATAATGTGATTAAAATATGAGTATCCTTCCTGACTAATGCAAGTGTCTTTCATTTTTTTTGGGAATACGAAACAGAGAGAGTTGTTGAGTCAGTGATTGGGTTTGAGGAACTCATGAAGTCCAGTGGTACCACCAATTAACCTGGAGACCAATACCAACCTTCAAGAACGTCCTCTTCACCGCCTTTACCTCCATTCTGATAGGACCCATCATCAATAAATTGTAAGCAGCCAGCTAGTTCACTTGTGATCTGGATCTCCTACATCAAACCGATCATAAAAAAAACAGGGCGTTTTCCTGCATGACCTATCAGCTTCTGGCTAATCTCCAATTAGATATTTCTGGGCAAACTCATTGAGAGAACATACTTCTGCCCCGGTTGAGCCACAGCTGCTGATCTTCTTTTCTGACATTGACATGATGCATTACTTACGAATTTGAGCAACAATGGCTTACAAAGCACTCTCCTCTCCTGGATTTCCTGTTACACCACCCAAAAATACATCATCATGCTTCTGTTTTTTCGTGAATCATTTCTACTCTTACGCCACTATCCACAAGGTTCTAACATTTCTGCTCCCCTCTTTAATGCACAAATTAACCCTTTATGGGACCTCAAACTATCATCAAACATACCTGCTTTAACTATGGGGACAAAATCCAGAACATTCTAAAGTATGAAACTGATTCAGACCTTGACTCTTGTCCCCTAAGCCAATGACTGGATCGCTGGGTGCTCCTCAACACCTCAAGCTCAAGTCATCAAAACAGATTCACATCTGTGCAACTTGCTAAAGTATCACCCCACCTCCATCCTGCCTCTAAAAATCTTTTTCCACCAACCGCCTCGAGGGTGGTGAAAAACCTAGAAATAATCATGCACTCTTTCCTTGCAATACAATAACATCAAGTAAATTTAGTGACTTCTACACCATGGAAACTCTATGCTCCATATTCATGCCTGTAGGATTCCTAAACAGGGATGCCTAGATTATGCACATGCCTAGATTATGCCAATTAACTATACCTTGGGACCCCTCTCTACTCCCTGTGGAGACTCGCAGAGAATCGAAAATAGGTGTGCAAGAAAACACCTAGATACATTCATCTGCAACTACATCTCCCCAGCCGTTCATGCTATCCATTGGCTACCCATGGCCTAACAGTTGTCAACCAAGATTTATTTCATCACCCACTGGAGTACACATGGCGTCTGCCCTATCAAACTCAAAGTAAAGCTCCAGCCATACATCCAAAACTAGTACCACACCTGACTATTCCTTCAGAAAATGTGCATCTATGGTACTATTGCCTCTGCATACACTGCCAATTTCTGCAAGAACAAGGATCACGCTTCTCACCTTTTAATTTTGGAGGGCCTGAAAGGCCTGAATGTTCTGAAACATGTGATCCAATCATGCACTGGTCTGAATAGAGTGTAATTCTGTGTACCTTTCAGCACAGTTCTATTTTTCTTATATTTCTCTGCTGCACTCTGTGCGTAAACATAGACCCCAGATTGCTGTAACAGGACTGCAGTATCCCTCAAAGGCACATGTATGTTACCCAATACAAGTCTTCAAAGCCAAACCCACAAACCGAGCACATCAAAAAGGGGACCCTAACCCTAGGCCAATGAATGGATGCCATTTTGCGACTTTGGCGTTTTCTGTATGAATATGGATTTGCCGCGTTCGCCACATAATCCATCATGTGCTGCATAATCTGAAAATGTTACCTAAAAAAGTTTTTCTTGCTCAAATGGATCAAATGTAGCTAAAATAAATGGTGACGTGTTGCCGAGCAGTAGAAGACACTTTGTAAATGTTGACTTGTCCCCTTTCTGCAGCACTTTGTGTTAAACTGGTATTAATGAGGTGAACACTTTGCCCAGTGTTAGCCTGCGTAAAAATAACAAAATAAGGAAGTAATTCTGTCTCTAACTGTGCCACATTATGCCACATAATTTGTCTTTTCTTGATGCCTAGTTTGGTCAATTCTGAATCATAATTTGGTCCTCCACTGCTGCATATTTCCAGTGGCCCTGCCCTTATCCAACCACCTTGAACCTCGTATGTATCTACAACTGGCCCTTTCTCAAATCACTGGATTTCATGCATGCTTAACATGACATGACACAATTTCACACCTCAAGTACGACACAGCCTACTCAGGCCGTGGCTATTAACTCACAATCTACCAACACGGCCACTCAAATGTGATACCTACAATACATGTATCACCCCTGCTGCTAATCACTGATACGGACTTCTTACGGACTTGTTTTGCAGCTCTTCTGTCCTTCCACAGACGTGGTCTATAAGGAAATCCTAGGAAGGACTTCAGTGGTGTAACAAAGGCCCCACAGTGCGGAGGGGACGAGTTCCAGCAGGCCCCCCTCAGCGCAGTACCCTGGCCTGAGAGCTCCCGAGTAGGTCCAGAAGAGGGCCCCTCCTTGTACTTTGCTGGGGTCCCCCTCAAGTTTGGTTATGCCACTGAAGGACCTATCTCTGAAGTCAGGAACACAGGGCTCTAATATTGGGATTGCTAAATGAGCAAGCTTCCTCTGCCCACTTTGCTAGGCAGCAGCCTGGACTAGCAAACAAGCTTGGCTGAAACAGAAGCAGGCACATGACAGGCACCAATGAGAACATGTTTACAGGATGCCAGGGCCTGATGTTTACCCTGGCCCCATTTCAACAGATGGCCTGGCAGCTCTGCTGAGGGGGTTTGATGCCTGATATGTGGAAGGCACAGCATGTGACAGCACTTGTTTGGAAGGACACACAGGCACGAAGCCTCTCGGTTAACATTTAAGCTGGGCACATTGCACGGCACGTAGGTGTCTGTTTGGTCACGTGGGCCCATGACAGTGCCGCAGTCTTCCCTCATGACTCAGGTATGATAAGAATATGTGCATACGTTGCTGCCAAATGCCTGCCCATCATGGTTCACACGCCAGTGCTCACTGCGACCGCTGATGTATGCTCAGGGCCGGTCCATGGGATATTGATTACTGCGATGATGTCCCATGGTACCTTATCAACTCTGTTAGCCGGAAAACGTCATGTTCATGGGAATTTTCAGATACATTAAGGCCAGACTAGGGACACAAAGCAACCATGGCAAAAATGCACAAAGCAACCCACTGCCTTCATCTCCTTGCGCCATCTGTTTCTTTCCATCCATCCTTCCATTCTCTATCTTTCATTATCTCCTCCCTCTCTTCTCCCTCTCTGATCGCTTTCTCTCCACCACCCCCTCCCTCTTTCTCTCTTGAAGCCTCGTGGTGACTGCTGCAATTAAGCTCGCAGAGCAGGGGTAAGTGACTGGCACCAGGGATGAATTCTTGCAGCAAAACCCGGTCTCCAGCCCATCAGGAAAATGCCTATTGGAATAAAAGGCCTGTCCGGTTGTAACATCAACTGTCCCGGCCATCTAGTAATCATAATCAGAACGACCTATCAGTCCTTTCTCTAGCATCCAATGCCTTTCCCATCTTCTTTGGTACCTGAGAGTTCTGTTTGTGTGTGAAATGTTAGGTCTTCCTCCTTGGTAAGAGAGTAGGCAACATGTGACACTTTCCAATGCACTAACCTTTTTCACACCCTATACCTCTATCAGTATATCTTCTACCTCCACTCGCTCACTCATCCCAAACCCCATACCACTACTATGATCCCCAAAATAACCCTTTCTAGACTCTTCCCAACTCTACCCCTCCTTGCATCATCTCATACCTCTTTACCTATTACGATCCCCAAAAACAAGCCTTTCTAAACCCTACCCTCTGACTCTTCCCCCTCCACGTCCCTTTTACTCATCCCAAGCCTCCTCCTACTGCTATGACCTCCAAAAACCCCATAAATGTCTAAATCCTTCCCTCTTCTAGCCCTCCACTATCAGTTCAATCCAAATAACAGACTAACATGTCCACCTCTCAAATTAATTTCATATTTCACTAGATTAATTCACCACTAATCCTTTATGGGTTACGGAGTAGCATGTTACTCGCCGAAAAAGCACTTCAACACCCCATCAGGGGTAGCAAGCACTATATAAATGCAAACCATTTCCCTCTCCTATCCCTCCACTATTTTTCTGAATCCAAATAACTGACTAACATATCCACCACTCAAATTACGTTCATACTTCACTATACTAATTCACCGCTAATTCTTTATGGGTTCCGGAGTAGCATGCTACTCGCCGACAAAGAGATTCGGCACCTCATCAGGGGTAGTAAGCGCTATATAAATACATTTACAATGCAATTACAATACAATGTGAAGACAAGAAGGTGAAAGTCCACAGTGGGGAAGGTGGTCTGCTCCCTTAATGCATGGCTAACTGGGCCAGCTGATCAGAAAATTGAGATGTGGGTCAATGCCAATGTCAATTATCAGGGTGGTCTTCTGTTACAGGGTCCTGATTCTAGAGTGAAAGGCTGAGCCGTTCATTTGAGAGCAGGGCCAGCAGCCAGGTAAAATGTCAGACTCTCTGTTGAGTGAGAGGTCCCTGTTCAGCAATATGTTAGGACCACAGGTAGGATCCCCAGTTGGCCAAGAGGCTCGGTCTAACTTGTAAAACAGTAGATGTTCTGCTTCACTGGAAGGCAGGGCCTGCCTTGCATGAGGGTAATTCTCTTTTAGATAAGAGGACATGCACGTTTGGATAGGACCGCAGAACACCCACAATGTGACCCCTACTAAGGACCGACCAAATCAAGGAGATAAAATACACAAACTGTCACATGTGATGATATTGGGGTTCCTACAAAGTCGGATAGGATCAGGTAATAGCTAGCAACGCACCCAATCCAAAACTTGTAACTGAGAAACTACCATTCAGGAATCAGAGATAAGTAAAATTCAATTTAAATTTTCATAACGAAGCAGAGAGCAAAAAAAACAGGGATATATAGCATCTCAGTAAATATTTATTTGCAGTGTGTTCATTGGCATTTGGCAGCAAATAACAAGAGGAACAGAAAAAGAAACATTCACGGGGAAAAGATGTATCATTGCATATTGCACTAAACAGAAGTACTCTGAAAATCCAAAGCGTAAAAGAATAGAGAGAGTGTGCAGATACATCAATCAGAGTCAGCAGGGGGGTTGCAACACTCAAATTATTCCAGATATCTGACCAAAGCATCGTCTATAACCCTCTGCCCACCCACCCTTCCATCAGACTGGATTTGAATTTTAAACGTTTCTATAAAACCACTTCCACTTAACATTACACGTCGTGCCTCCTCAGCCACGTAAACCATAGTGATGGAGTGTGATGTGGGCCTGAGGCCACAGCTGCTCACTTTGCAACCCCAGAACCAGGTTTATGCTATTATTATGGGCAAATCACACCGAAACCACCCCCCCTCCCCGGCCGCCTTCAAAAATATATGTTTAATAATTCTGGTGCTCACATAAAGTTTTAATGTCGTTGGTCCAGGCGAGTGCTATATAAGCCCTCTAAAAACACGACGATCACCTGTACAAGTTATAGAACGGTGTCACAGTTGCCACATTTTGGCAGGTGGAGAGTCACTATATCACACACAATACATCACGTGACAATAATATTGCATCAACCACATAGACCTACCAATACGGTTTAACATAAGTTTATATTGAATGCTTTTTCAACCAAAGGCACAAAGAGTGTGAACGTGCTTTTGTACCTTGCCCCCAGCTCAGAAGAAGCTCTACGTGATTTGCCCAGGATCACACAGCGTAGGAGGAGCCCAGGAGTGGAACCCATGCCTCCAGGTTGCAGTGCCAACAACGTGGCCAGTACACCATCACTCTCTGGTACTGAAGGCCATGCCATGCTTCCGGAGAAGATAAACCTGGCATACTCTGTCTGCTGCTCCATTGCTCTTCCTATAATCATATAATGTCTCTTGCTAACCCTACTAATTACTGCTAATTGTCCCATCCAGGGTGTGGACGATTCTTAGGAAGTTGAAAAAGCATTAATTCTGATTATATCTGCATAGACAGAAAAAGATGTCCCTGAGTTTATGGAGCCGGAAGAGATGAGAGCCTCACGCCTCATTTATTTCGTCTATTCAATTCAAATATTCTGTTTGTGCTTTAAGTGAACAAAAACCGCAATAACAACCTTTATTAATAAGCGCTTGGGGCAGATTTACAATAAACTAATGCAGCGCGGTGCAGCAAGTCATTTTGCTGCGCCACGCTGCGTTAGTTTTCAAGCTTAGGAATGCAACATAGTTACATCAATATGTCGCATCTCTGTGCTTCATCCCTGCCCTGGCGCGCACTCTGATGCCATTCACCGACGCAGGCATCCTTTCACCATGGTGCAAGGATACCTGCCTCACGGGGATGATTGTTTATGTGCAGGAAGGAAACTCTTCCTGCACGTACACAATCAGAAATGGCGTTTTACAACTTATATGTGTGCTGCATTAGCACATTAGGATCTTGTAAAACGTCTTTATTTAAAGGATTGCTTAGGTGCAGGAAGGGACACCTTCCTGCACATAAACAATAACCAGAGGTCAAGGGGCCGTATTTACAAGGACAGGAAAAGCCACCCGGCCCTTGTAAATATGGGGCAGAAAAATGCCCTGCCGGTGCATCACAAAAAGTGACGCAATGGCAGAGCAAGCGGCTTGTAAACCTGCCCCTTTGTTCCCAAACCGTTTAACGCTAACGTTCTGCAAATAGCAGATGTAAACACTGCGCCGAAAGTGGATGCCACAGAGATTTGCACACATGCTACCCTGAAGCTAGTATTTCAAACTGTCGAAGTTATGAAAATTGAATAACATTCAGTTGATAGACACATTATTTGTGACGTGTCAGAATTACCTTTCCTCTTCCACCCCTCCATTATCCTTTTTAAAACAAATTACAGACTAACATGTCCACACCTCAGATTAATTTCATATATCTCCTAGACTAACTCACCACTAATAACTTTTGGGTTCAGGAGTAGCGTGCTACTTGCCGAAAAGCGCTTCAAGACCTCATCAGGGGTAGCAGGCTCTATTTAAATACAAACCCTTCCCTCTACTATCACTCCACTATCCTTTTCAATACAAATAGCAGACTAACATCCACAGCTCAAATTAATTTGATATCTCACTATACTAGTTCTCCACTATCCTTTTCAATCCAAATAACAGATTAACATGTTGACCGCTCAAATTAATTTCATATTTCCCCTGGGTTGACTCACTACTTATCCCTTTTGGGCTCCAGAGTAGCGTGCTACTAGTCAAAAAAGCGCTTTGACGTAAATACAATTCTAATAACAACCAAGTGCAGTATTTTCACTGATCAAGTGTGCTTTCACAGGCGCCATCATTCCAGGAAGTATCCCTGATTTGCTATGGCCTTTACGCACCCGGAACTGGGGTAAATTTCCAGAAGAAGACCCTTCCATACTTTAGTTTCCTTTTTTTTTTTTAAATGTTTTATTCAACAATTTTTACAACATTTACACCCTTCCCTCCCACCCCGCACAGGACAATTCAAATCAAAAAAGAAAATCAGAAACACAAGTAAATGTCAAAGAACAAGCATAATATCAGTCTAGTTAACTATCCATGTAGGGCAAGTTTTAGGTCATAATCCTACTTTGTACTTACAGGTTACCTACATTTTAACAAATCCAGTAGCTAGTGATAATACATGATAGTGACAAAAAAACATTATGCCATAGATACATATAAAGTAAATACATATAAAATAAAAATTGAAAAAGATGAAACTAAACAGATAAATAAATAAGTAAGTCTTTGCCAGGACATCTAGCTTGGGGAACCTAATAGATCAGAAACACCAATGTCTAACCAAATCCAAGAATTCCTCCCCAATCTATGATCTAACCATCCTATCCTTCCATTCTGCGATCCGGCTCCATATCTGCAAGCCTAATGCTCTGCCCTTCTTCCCCTTTCTGGTGTTTTCCAAATTGTGTATATGCAGCAGCCTTGCCAACCATTGTTGCATGGTAGGTGGTACTTTATCCCGCCATGCAGTAGCTATACACAAGCGCAGCACCGCCATGGCCACAAATACAAAATGTACAGACTGTAATTGCAAAGTGCCTTCATAAACTCCTAATAGAATTATGTCAGCTGTTAATTTTATCTTGCAGTTCAGAGATCTATCAAAAACACTTCCATGTCTTTAGCAGGGGGAAAAGATTCGGACACTCCGCACACATGTGTTTCATATCTCCTTCCGTACTATCACATCTCGGGCATGTGATCCCCTGTGTACACCCCCACTGGGCAATTCTAGCTGGCGTATAATAGAGTTTATATAAGGTTTTATAATGTTGGGCTTGTAGAGCTGATGAGCATAGAACCTCCTGTCCTAACTGCAATGACTTCCCAAACACACCCTCGGGTATCTCTAATGCATCCATCCATTTGGCTTCAACTTTCCCTAAATCATCCCGTCTATGTGCTATAAGCTCGGCATACAGCCTCTTAATTGTACAGCCATGCCCCCCTTCTATTACTCGCAGTATTGGATTATCGCCAAACCCCAATGGGCCCCCTCTTTTTCTGTCCAGGAAGCTTCTCGTCTGTAAGTACTTAAAAAAACTCCTCGTACTGACCCCAAATTCCCGTTGAATTTCTGCAAATTGACGTACACCTGTCGGGCCTAACAAGTCTCCCATCTTTTTTACTCCCAGGCTGCCCCATTCCCTAAATGTAGTGTCAGCAAATATCTCCGGGGGAAGCGTAGGGTCATCCCCTAGTCTGGTGTATGTATGGTATCTCCCCATGCCAAAGCTTTTTTTGAATGCCTTCCATACCCTATATGCTGCGTCTATCGTCTTGAACCTAGTTCTCTTAAAGTAGCTTGGCTCCGTGTATCTAAGAAATACATTCTCTGTTTCTGCCCCAAGAATTATTCCATAGATCTCTATTGATCCTGCGTGTGTCTCATTTTCCATCTCTGCGCCTCCCAAAAGGCCTGACATCTGTTGTAGTGCAGCTGCCCAATAATACAATCTGAGATCTGGAAGCGACCAACTTCCCCTGTCTCGTGGCAATGACATGAATCTTATAGCTCTTCTTGCCTTCCCCTGTGACCAAACAAAACGATTAATCAAATTATCTATTCTGCTAAACCAGGTTAAGTTAAAAAACAGCGGGATTGTTCTAAACAAATATACAAATTTCGGCAGCAAGTTCATCTTTACATAATTTACCCTAACCACTATTGACATGTGTAGATTATGCACCCTGTCTAGATTCTTTTTGGCTTTGCTGATAATCGGGCAGATATTGATTTCCACCAGTTTTTCCAGATCTGCAGTAATAGTTATGCCCACATAAACCCCCTCAGCCAACACCTGAGTGTGTGTGCAGACTGCATGGGTATTCTTTATAATTTGTGATTTACTTTTATTCAGTGAATATCCTGCCACCCGCCCAAACTGCTCTGCTTCCTGCTCTATTTCTCCTATAGCCTCTGCAGGTGAGGGTGTGATGACCGCGATATCGTCCGCGTAGGCGAGAACTTTCATGCTCCCCATTTGAGTGTTTAATGGGCAAATTTGGTTATTTAACTCCAATCTTAAGATCAACAGGTCTATGTACATTGCAAATAGCAGGGGTGAGCAAGGGCACCCCTGCCGTGTGCCCCGGGTAATTGGAAAGGAAGCGGTGCAACCTGCATTCACCCTGACACAGGCAGTTGGTCTATGGTATAATGTTTGAATAGCCTTGATGAAACCTACCCCAAACCCCCTCTCCTTAGAACAGCCCACAGAAATTCCCATGAAACGCGGTCAAATGCCTTTTCGGCGTCCAACAACATAGCCGCCATTAGTTTCCCCTCTACTCCTTGCGCATCGAAAAGCGTGATCATCTTCCTCACATGCAATGTGGTGCCTCTTTGCGGGATAAAACCGTGTTGATTAGGACTCACTAGTTGCTCTACAGCTTTTGCAAATCTAGCTGCCATACTTTAGTTTCCACTGCTGTCCTGAAAGTGTTGAACAATATTTAGGGTGAATGGGGAGCCACGACCATATCTATCTGTGTGACGAGATTCAGGTGCCTTTCTCTTTAGAATGAGGACCTTGCATCAGTTATTACTGACTGCCATTCAAGTACCCCAGAAATAATACGGCTCATCGGAAAAAAATGGCTTGAAAGTGAGGAACACCTGAAAAAACGTGCCTGACCCTGCTATAAAGTTTCATAAACTCCTTCTCCTAGGAATGCTGGCAGTGGACTACACCCCTTCCAGAATTTAGCCCACTCTGTGACCGTTGCCGCTTTGGAGGAGCTATAGAGACAACGCTACACCAATATCTCTGGAAATTGCAGCAAATGGTTGTCGTGAAAAATATCATTTTTCTTTACAGCATGTAGAAAAAAATACACATTTTATTAGAGGAACTGCCAAACATTAGGACGCTGTTGATTCAGCAACGTAATGTATTTGCAGCAAAGTTGCTTTTTTAAGAGGCGCACCTCTAAGTTTTAATTAAGCCATTTCACATATTAAAGGCTCGGGGAAACAGAATGTTCTTGCCGTGTTCTTTCTTTTACAAAATATGCATTTTACTAATAAGCATTCAGCGGGGCGCTGACATTTAGAAAGAAACGGTTTCAAAACAAGTTGGGGTATCTAAAAAAGTGGTAACACCAGCTGTGTTCTTTTTCATCAAACCCTCGGTCATCAAGTCCACATAATTTCCTATTGGCCACTCTGTCCCTTTTCAGAGCCTGGTGATGGACCCCACCTACCTCAAAGTGAGCTGGGTCAGATCACAATTTTGAGAGAGGAACATTTGAGAGGAATTAAATATTTCATTGGGCAACTGTGGATTTCTATGGTGAAGCATTTTGGGGGCAACACAAAGTTCACGTCATCCGTAGTAGCCATCATCTTCTTCCCTGTTTCCGAAAGTCCCCCAAAACACCAAAACATAACACGATACCCCAGAACTTCTCCTTTACTTAGAATCTAAATATTGGACGGTTTGATGTCTGCATCTGCACTTTGACGAAATGCCTTACATTACAAGAATAAGGCTCAACCCCCATATTCTTTAAATTCTCTGTTTGCATCCGATCCCTCACGTCAGAAAGCATCTTCTGTTCATTCAAATTACACAGTTGCCCTACAGAAACTATATAAACCATCCATTCATCCGTCCACCTCTCTATCCACCTATCCATCCATTTACTGCTAGTTGGTCGTTCATGCGCTTTTAAGTTCCTAAACTAAATCATCTAGCCAAGTGCCTACATACTTTTTGGGAATTTAAGTTTCTTTAAATTGAGGTGACATTGGTATCCGTTCACATGGTCCCATTTTAGGAGGCAGTCAGGTTCTCAATGCAAGATAGTGTTCTGTCGGGTCTGGTGTGTACAGAAATCTGCGTTTGACCTCATGATAATAGGTTCAAATCCTGGGGGATCACTCAGCATTTCATGCTTCCAAAGTCAATAAATTGAGTTCCATTCAGTTGGGATGAGCATCTGTTATTTCAGCACCAAGATGCCCCAAGGGTTGAATGTGTGCTTTACAAATGCATATGTTCTGTTCTAGATTGTAGATGGCTAGGGTCCTGTTTGCAAGTGGGGGAATTCCATGTGGAGCATTGAATCTCAGAGCAATTCTGCCACCCGCAATTGGGAGTGTCCCAGGTCTGACATTATCAGCTGTGCAAACTCCAAACCCGATAATTCTGGGTCCAGAGAAATCAGGCCTGCCTTTATTGCTGCATGGCATGGGCAGCAGCATAGCCCCGCCTTTTCCCAAACCCTGCAGCTACACAGTGGACCAGGGTTCAGTCTCATGTGGTCATCCTGGCATCCACCCTAACCCACATCCCTTGCGGCCCTCACACAGATACTTTCTGTTTGCTCTGACCAGGTGGAAAATGTCAGCACTTTTCTCCCCAGAAATGGTGAAAATGCACGACAAGGGCATCATCATCTCATCATCATCTCTGGGTCCATTAAGTTATTCCACATTCCAGATATTAAATTCATAACCACTGGTTTTTGATGCAAGGATGCCAGCCAGAATCAGGGATTACTGACCTCTTCGGTGCCTGCACCAAAAAACTGACATACATGTAATCGGGGTTTTAGCATGGTGGAGTGGCAGCGGTATAGAACTGTCCCTACCTAAGAAAAGGACCGGAGTGACACAGACTAGTTATATTAACTTATTGGGATTTAGTAAATATACATACTTATGATGCATCGAAATAGACATCCTTGTAATACCTATCCAAAAATATATAGCGCTATAGATGAGTAACAGTGAATAACAGGATTTGTTTTCACTGAGTTGTTCTGAGTGACATCAAGAATACAACAGGATGAAGCGATCACTCAAAAGCCCAAGGTGAAATATATACCTGTTTAATTTTTGTTACCTACAATTTTATGATCTCTGTTGCTCCCCAGATCATCTCCCCGTACTTGCAACAGCTGTGCAGGGTCAGAAGAGTAATGGGGGGGGGGGGGGGGGGGGGCAATACATAATAGGGTCTCCCCGCGCAAATACAAAATAAATACCTGGCCTCCTGCCACCCACATCCACCACATCCTCTTCAATAACCCCTGCCAAAATTAAAATGCAAGCTGATGTACTGTCACCCACTCACATCACACTCTTCAACCTGCCCCTACCCAAATATATATATATATATAAGAAAAACCTGGACTACTGCCAGCCACCCTACTGACCTCTCCATATATCCTACCCCACACCCAAATAAAAAATAATGACCTGGTCTCCTGCCACAAACCCCAGTGGCGTAGCTAGGCCGTAGGCCACACGTGGGGGCCCCTGTGTTTGCCAACCAAGGCCCCTAATGTAAGAGCGGGGGTTATGGCGATTCTTGAGGCAGCAACGGCAGCAGGTAAGAGCAGGGGGAGGCTGCCTCCCCAAAACTTGTACCACCTAGGGTGGTCTGCCCCCGTCTACTATACCACTGACCAACCCCCATCGCCCTCTCTGCACTGGCTTCCCTTCCTTGCCTCAAAGCTGTGCTCTCAGCTCAGTACCAACTAGAGAGGGTTCCTGAAGTTCTAAATGTAGGGAGAGTAAAGCAGGAAATAACCAGAAACAAAAACCTCTCCCTAAACCTTAATTAATGCATAGGTCATAGATCCTAAATATAAAAACAGTATCATTATCCCACAGAGCAACTATTTATAAAGTTTGTTTTATTATTAATATTGTATCAAAATATATCATTTTTTAAAAATATATATGAATTCATTTGAATAGATAACATACTTGATTCAAAAACAAGACCCGAGAACAAAAGCAATGCAAAAAATATACAAAGACAATTTAGCACCACACATCACACAAATGTCAGTCATACCATACACATCCCAACTAAGCAAGACATAAGTTGTACATAACACACTAACCAACACAGAACAATTGCCATAAGCATTATACATAAATAATTGTCATATACAGAGTACAAAAAATACCTTCAAAACTGAGAACATCATAATTATTGTATCTTTTGATACAATAATATTAATTTAAAAAACTTTATAAATAGTTGCTCTGTGGGACAATTATACTGTTTTTACATTTAGGATCTGTGACCTATGCATTAATTAAGGTTTAGGGAGAGGTTTCTTTTTTGTTTCTCTCAGCTCAGAAGGCCAGTGCTGTGCTGAATATGGCTTGGTGAGAGCCACTGGTCACCCGGTTGTTTTCTCCTGTCAGTGAGGGTCAGGATTCAGTTGTTCATGCTAAAGTCTCTCTATGAAAGCCATACATAACATTTTGCCATATAAACCATTGTATGAAACTTTACAGAATGCGATCTGTTATAATTATAGCAAGCTCAAACACTAGCCAATGTTTAATTGACTGCTATTTGATATGAAGTGATTGCATAGGTTTCAGGCAAAATGCCACAGCAAAGAATAGGCCGTGCAGCTGTAATGACAAAAACACAGAACTTCATTGACAACTGTACCGTTAACTGACTTGTTGATTTGTACTCCAGGAAGCTGGTGGGCAACGTTAGACTCAACATAGCTTAGAAGCACACACAGTTCTCCTCCATCATCTCAGGGGAGGTCGTCTCCCGGGCCAGCGAAGCGTGACTATCTGGTTGGTGGCAGTGTGACCTGATATCTGTGGTACAGCCTGTCAATCTCTCTAAAAATACATAAGGATACAGCAGAACTAGGTAACCTCAGACATAGCCTGAAGGACTAGTGCTGGTGCACCCTGGGAGTGGTGGTACATGTAGCCCATTAACTTCCTGCTGGCAGGACAAGTGAGTCTCCCTGGCCCAGTGCTTCCCAGACAATGAAACAAAATCCCAGTCTGAGGAGTCACTAAACAGTCCAGAACTTTCTGCCTACTTGGCCCACACAGTGAACACCTTTTGAGTGAAAACAAGTCATAAAGAGACTAGTTCCTTTAGGATAGAAAAATGACTTATACTATACTCCACAAAATGTAAAAGAGCAGCTCCAGAGTTGTGACTCTGCCCAATGAGCCTGGTCCTCGGTCCAAGAACCTTTGTGCTATGGTGAAGCCGCCTTGTTCTGTTTCACACACGATCTCTGCTGATGTCAAGATTAGCACAAAGATTGACCATGTGGGCTGTGATGGTGTCTGAAGACACCTAAGGAACCCTGACACGCCCATCTGTTGAAGGTAAGAGTGAACCTGAATAAGAGAACTTCTGTGGCCACTTTAGAACCTCCAGTTTCCTGGAGATTCAAAGCCCATCCCAAAAGGTGCCTCTGGATATAGGGCTCTACTAGTGAAATCTTTTTTCAAAAGCCATTGGTTGTTCCTTAGCTAGCTGATGTTTAGGTTTCCTTGGTAGATCTAAGCCGTACAAGCATTGACAATACCAATATGTCTTGCTTGAAAGGATTGCTGTATGGTAATGTGAAGCATTACAAGTAGATAACATGGGAATGAATATGTATTTGTGTGGGAGCAAAGAACTGTAGGATAATATTGGTGTAGGTTAAAATGTCAGATGACAGTTACACTGACAAGACCGAGCTAGAGATTGACTGCCCACCTCCATTCTGCAGTGCTTCTAGGGAAAAACACTGAAATTAATTTCCATTTTATAAGACACTTGAATAGCATTACAATATCATGTGAGTACCCCTGAAAGTTAAAGTTCAGGCAGCTGGATAAAGACAATTTTCACAGCTGTGAGTAGGGCAAACACTTTTTTGTGGAAGCACAAAATGCCTGCCCATTCTAAACATGTACTCCTCGTTCAGAACAGTTGGGCAGAGCAAAAGTCCCTCTCTCCTGGTAATGCTCACTAGTTGTTGATCCAGCACAGGATGACAACATATGGACTGGTTGGTTGATTCTTTTGTATTGTTTAAAAAATATAGTCAGGGTCTCTTCAGAGATGTATATATATATATCCCTTCCCCTGCTTTTTATTAGAAGTGGAGACGGTTAAGTGCCCAACATTTCTGAGGTGCATCATCTCTTGGAACTTTGTTCCCCATTTTGACAGCCTTCACATTGTTTACACACCCATTTTTGGTGTGTCCATTCGCTCAACTCCATGTAATTGGACCCAAATCTGTAGTGGTTCCAATGATTGAACCCCTTGGTCTCCTTTTCAAATAATCCTCCTTGGTCCTATTGCTATTCAGTCCATCTGCGCCCTGAAGAAGGTAGACCTCGGAGATAGGTCCGTACCAAAACACTCATCAGTGCTACTTCACAGCCATCCAGACCAAGACATTTATTGAATGGGAGTACCATTGGATGAAAAAGCTCGGTGCTATGTATCATTTGAATTCTTGGAATATGTCAAATAAGGATATGTTGCTGCCCCATTTATTTCTTCCTGGTCTTTCGACTAGTATTTGTGGTTATTTTTACTGATTTGTGATATTGATGTTTGAATGACTCAAGTGTGGGTTTGACTCAGTATGCCTGTTTTGTATGAGTGTGAATTTTGATTGAGTGAGTTTGGGGGTTGCTGGTATCTTTGGGTTCTTAGATATTTCGCTAAACATTAATGTATATATTGTGGGTGCTTTTCTATTTTCGACATTGTATATAAACGGATACACCTCTTTATGTGTTAACAAAAATTAACAAATGTGAAATAGTTAATTCCAGGAGAACAATGGCTTTTTTTTGCCTGTGGGTTGTACTTTGACTTTTTTGATCTATTACCTTATAATTTGTTCATATTTAGCTACCAGGAAGGGTTTGTTCTGTTTTTACATTGGATTAGCACATCATTGTCTTGCGGCAGCTGTGCTGTCATTTAAGGCCATATCAAATGACCTTTCTGGAAGAACAATACCTTGAGAGCATCCTATTATGTCGGTAGTGATTGTAGAGCACCTAAAACTTCAGCAATGAATCGCCAAGTTTAGGTGACTGGCCCCTTTTATTTGCCCTTTAATCTCAACTTGTCATCTAGTGCTAAGGTTTTTGTGAGGCATCAAAATATATTAAAACCCGATTGATTTTGCTACCTTTCTCAAAAATGCACAGCCCTCTTTCCGCAACCCCTGGGAACCTTCTTCTTGATAGCTGTTTGCAATTCACAAGTAGTTTTCGGTTATTTGAAACTGGTTTAAGGAGAAAATAACTTTGAAACTTGAAGTTGCAAGCAGCTGCATGGTATGCGTGAGTATCATTACCCCATGTGATTTTTTTAGAAAAGTTATTAATAATTCATTGAGCACGTATCTCACATGACATTTTCACATGGGCACAAAGCAAAAGTAATTCAGTTAATATACATAATTCCATGTATTTCTTCTGTAGAAATAGGGCGATTTTGCTCACCTCTTGTTTACGACCTATGGGCCCGCCCTGAAGAAGCCCTTGGGGATGCGTGTGACATGGAGTCAATAAGAAGTTTGCTCTCATAACATTACATTTACCATGACTTAACACCACAGCATAATACAGTGTTTTTGGGGAATGGGGGATTGAGTTTCCCGATGGATTATTGATTGAATGGGTGGTTGCCTAGGTGGATAATTGAGCAAGTGCAAGGTCGCATGAAGGGTTAACAGATGGAGTGAAAAAACGAAGTAGAGTTTCAGAAAACATTAGTAGAAACCCTAGAAATCCCACATCACTTTCTGGCAAGTTCTGAAAAAAAGCAAGTCTGTCGCCCACAGAAACCAAGCCTGAAACAAGCCCCGCACAAGAATCAAAGGAAAGCAGTGAGCCTCCATGGGAACATTAGAAAATACTCTGACTGGCCATCTTGTCTATTTTCCCTCCAACACCACAAATGTAAGGTTCAGCTGGGTCCTGAAAACTCCCCACTCCTTTTCATAGATGTGTGGAGCGCATGTTACAGGCCAGGGATTCAACAAGGCCTCCAGGAAACCAGGCGAATCACATGGGGGGCGGGGGGGGGGGGGGGAGGCAGGGGGGGTCAGGAAACAACCTGTGCAAGTGGACAACACAAAGGAGAACAGCAATGGTAATGCAAACTGTATTAGCTTTCATAAAGTTGCAATTGGATGCATAGAACATGCATTGCCAGTCTAAGTTTTCACACAAAGAAAGTTTGGCAATGCAAGGTTCCCTTCACAGAACGGGTACCACGTGAGCATTAGCAGTGCAAGCTTCCACCTCTCACACAATGCTTGTGGGGGCGGTGGGATCATTGCAGTGTCCAAGGGAGTGGGGATGTGTAGGGAGGAATAGGGAGAAAGAACGGCAGCAGCACAAGGCCCAGTGTGAGCAGCAAAGAATCTAAGGGAAACCAGCTCGTGGTCTAAAGGGAGCAGCACAGTGATAAAGGGTTGAAGAAAAGTGTTGGCCCAGCAAAAGGCTGAGGAGAGCAGCAGCACAGGATCCAAGGAGCGACAATGTTCAGAGAGGAGCAAAACAAGAACATGGGGAAATGCATGGTCTCAGGGAGTAAATCACAGGGTCAGAATGAGAAGCAGTGCAGGTTCAGGTAGGGAGAACTGCACAGGGCCTAAAGGAGGATGGGGCAACAAAGGCTCTAAACGAGTACTGGAGCAACAATGGATCCTAGGGAGGAGAGCAGCCCAGAGTATTGCAGCAACATCGGATAGGAGCAGTAAAGTTCAGGAGGCAGGTTTCTTGTCTGAGGGTAACAGCAGACAGTCTAGGGTGGTGCCCCAAAGTCTTTGCTCGCCATAAGTTGGCAGGGTATGCTCAGACGTGAGTCCCTTGCTCACTTTGCCACTGGATTAAACCCAGATCTGTTGACTGGGTGTGAGTGTTTGAATGGTTCAGATGCTCCGTCCATCACCAACCCCTTTTGTACTGCTTTGCTTGCCATAAGTTGGCAGGGTATGCTCAGACGTGAGTCCCCTGCTCACTTTGCCACTGGATTCAAGCAAGCCGGGCTGAAGACGGCTGTAATGCCAGAAACTGGTCCTCGGAAGCTTGTTTCCAGTCCAGGGAAGGTATGGCTTGGCAGTTCAGGCTGGACTGTTCCCATGAGGCACAGGGTCAGACTGATTTGCATATGGACATGTCTGAACTGGGGTTCAGACATGTCCATATGCAATGATGGATTAAACCCAGATCTGTTGACTGGGTGTGAGTGTTTGATTGGTTCAGATGCTCCGTCCATCACCACCCCCTTTTGTACCGCTCATTTGAATTTAGGAAAGCTCCAACCCTCCGATTAAAATTTATCTTTTTTTTAATATATTTGTGAAGTAAATAAAAGGTGTATTCATTCATGTATTTGTCAAATGCTTGCTTCTGTGTTTTGTTGTGTAGTGTTTTGCTGTTCAAGTCATCAAAAATGTTAAGGTCAGGATCCCCGGCTTCCAATAGTGACTCAATGGAGGTACCTGGGTTGCAGTAAATATTATTTGGGTGGGGGGGTCTACAGAAGTCAAAGGGTTAAGAACCACTAGGATAGAGAATGAATACAGGAGGGGAGAGTTTAGCAAGGATTATTTGGGAGTTCCTATTAGTAAAAGAGGTTTAGGATGGGTCTGAGAACATGTTAGTTGGATGAATAAGATAAAGGACGGCTAGAGGAGGGAAGAGTTGGACAAGAGTTGTTTGGGAGTTCATAGTAGTAAAAGTGGTTTGGGATTTGTCAGAGAGTGCAGGAAGGGGATATTTTAGAAGAGGAATAGGATGAGTCATACACCAAAACAAAAGAAACTACAACATCCAGAATGCATTAGGTTATCACAACAAAAATCTGGGACTGGAAACATTGTATGTAATGACCTGGAGGGAAGAAGTCACCCCTGCTCACATTGATAGATGGCAAGAGCAGTAGGCGCTGAATATGCCTCCATTGCAATGTATAGAACCTTCAACATCCAGGCAACGCAGTAAAGCAAGTTAGCTAAAACGTAAAAAGGCAGATAACGCACCTCTCTATGAGGACACCCATCTGCGTCAATGTGTGTTACCAGACCCAACAATAAGTTCCTGGCAGGGCCATACAAGATTCACAAATGAATTAAAAACTCTTCTCAAGATGTGCACTTAAAAAAAAATATATATATATCGTATACACACACACACTTTTACTCCTTTTACCACGTGTCTAAACCCTAAGTGGCCTCATTCTTTAACGTACATGTGTTTTACCTCAGCATTGTGGAACAGCCTCACAGCTGTGGGGGTGAAACGAAGGGTGCTCGGGTGCTTCTGCATGAACCCCAGTCTCATAGTTCTTGAGGCCTGAGATGTCTCGATCACATTTTTCGGTTTCAGGCGATGACGGCACCACCTAGTTTCTGGAAACACCTCCAGCGCCAGTGGCACTAAACTAATCGCTGCAAGCGTACACATAAATAGATAAACACTGTGGCTGGTCGGCACTCCCCAGGGGCACAGAGCCCTCATTACCTCGCGAAAGCTCTAAGGTGAGGGCGCGTGATTGCTTGGTCCTAGTTCCCGCTCTTTTTGACCACCAGAGTCGCGCGATCTAGACTGCAGGTGTTTCACTTCTGAGGTGAGTGGGTGTTAGAAATGCACCGTCTGTTGGAGTTCGATTCCGGCGTCGCTGATTGGTTTGCCTTCGACAGCTGATTGCGCGCGGGCTCCTGAGAATAGCAAAGTACCAGTTTCCATAGCGATGGAAGGATTCTATGGATGGGGAAGTTGAGCGCAATCATCAGGCTCTGACATTTATTCCATTTCCCAGAATTTTGAGAAATGTCTCTACGTTTATAAAAGGCTGCCTGACATTTTAGCTATCAAAACAAGAGTGAAATGCAGCAACCCCTGGGTACGAATTGCGTACCTCGCTGTCCTACTAATGCACACTTCGAGTACCCTATGGCATATTTATGGTATAAGAGACTGTTGAGTGTTTACCTGTTGGTTGAAAACATGGAGGTGAAGTTTATGTGTTTGTGTTGTCTATAAGAATACATATATAAAGCGTCATTTAGACGATGAAAAAATGCAGGGACAAATAACGTTTGCCGCAGGGTTTGGCAGGGCTTTAAGTGGGCCGGGTCCTGCCGGTGCTCAACAATGGCCGTTCTGAAAAGCAGGTGCGGAAACTTGTCCCTATCAGGCTCTCCGTTTTTGCTTTACCCCCAGGGCGAAAAAAATCTTAACTCTGCAGTAGTACCGCCCTTCGCTGCCTTTGATGTAACTTCAAAGAGAGTCGTGATACTTTTTTCTCAGTCTCATCATTTTAGAACAAAAAAAATTTCAGTATTATATACGACAAAGCATAGTTCTTGATTTTTTTTAAAAATCTTATGCAACTAGCAGCCATTGAGTAAGCCAATAGTCCTGGCTGGTTGTAGGTTTAATGTTACTTGATGTATTATATGAAAATTCAAACAACAGAGCACCGCACAACAAATAGTTCCAACTGACTATCATTAGTCAGTAACAAATGTAATTCCAAAAATGAGTAGTGGATGACAAAAACAGTATCGCACAGTCTTGATCATAGGTAGATCAGTTTTCAAAATGTTGACACGTAGATGAAGCATACACACAGCTGACACTTGTACCGTCTTTATACGATTTTCTCAAGGCTTTTGAAAAAACATATAATGGATAGCTGAGTTTTAATACAAAGGGGAAGTATTACTTCGATCTCCGAATGTTTAACACTCCATTGCTTTCCTAGTATCTTAATAAGAAGCTCGCTGATCCTTGTGCAAAGAAATCAATAGATGGAAAAGGGGCAAGGTGCACGTTAGAGACATGGCCCCGTTAGGAGCCATAAGATAGTTATCTCAAACGCATATATAACAAAGTCTGTGCAAGGTTCTAGTTCACCTACTACTGGGAGGTAAGATCAAGCCTTGTACTTGGATATTTTTAATTATTCAGGCTCTTTTTGAGGTTCTTTGTTTCCTTTAGATTACCATTCTAATTTTTTAACCATGTCAACGGCAGACTGTTATCACAGTGACATTTATGGTCGACGTGGTTGTTATACCTAGTTCTTGACACACACTCTTTTCCATTGGACTTTTTGTCAACTAACTTTTCAAACTGGTGAGTCCAGTACAACATACTTGTTTAGCTGGAGGTTATGTAGCAATACTCCGTGGGATTGTAATATACATTGAAGGGTCCTATCTGCTCCGCTTTTAAGAACCCTTCTGGGACTCTTTAGTTTCATATTTGCATGTCTGATGTTAAAACGTGAACAGGAGCTTCACTGTCTAAATAGTCTATACTTTTATCTTTCTAAGTGACTATCTGATATACTTTGGCAGGCAAACTCTGTTCTTGCGCGGATTCTTATTGGAATGGAAAAACATCCTTGAACCCTTATACAAGACAAGAGAAGGGTGTTCTTGCGGATTTTCATCTGCATTCGGACATTGCCTTGAGGTAAATGCAGATTTTAGAATTCTACCTTTTTACTCTTCTTTTTCCTCTCCTTCCCAATACATATACGTCCTTCTTTGAATGGTGGAACTCACAAGGGCTAACTGCCTGTTTTCATGTCACATCTCTATATTCTCTATAAGTTTTCTTTCACTTTGGGTCTTTCCTTTGTCACTTAAAAATCGGGTTATACAGTTAGATGTAACTCTTTTCTTTTTCTTACACAGACCTTGTTATACATGCATGTAGGATAACTATCTTAATTGCTCCTAACAGGGCAATGTCTCTATCATGCACCTTTCCCATTTTTCCATCTATTGATTTCTTTGCACAATGATCAGTGAACTTCTTATTAAGATACTTGGAAAGCAATGGAGTGTTGAACATTGGGAGATCGAAGTAATACGTCCCCTTTGTAATAAAACGCAGCTATACATAATATGTTTTTTCAACAGCCTTGAGAAAGTCGTATACCAACGAAATACGTGTTGGCTGTTTGTATGCTTCATCTACGTGTCAACATTTTGAAAACTGATCTACCTATGATCAAAACTGTGCTATACTGTTTTTCTCATCCACTGCTTAGTTCTGGAATAAACTTAGTTACTGACTAATGGTAGTCAGTTTGAACAATTTGTTTTGCTGTGCTCTGCTGTTTGAATTTTTATAATTGATGTGGATGGAGGGAATTTTCTCCATGTACTGAGAACACTGTAGGTGGCACAGTGTTTGCATTGAGCACGCCAGAAGACACAGTGAGGTTTACGTTTGCAAACTCAACAGAGGTGCTGGTTGTTTTTTTTCTGAAACTACTGCCATCATTTTGTATAGGACCCGGATCCCCCAGCGTGCTCCCCGCCCTCCCAGACAGCCATACAACCCACAGGTAAATCATCCACAGAGATTGAGTGGGTGTAAAAACGGCCATGTTTAATATCCACATTTCATAAACATGACAAAACATTTCATATTCATCATTAGATAAATAAATGACACAATTTTAATAATGACATTCAAAGTTCTCCTTCTGTAAGATCCTTATCCCCCAGCACTAAGGGTCCATCTGGCTTTCCACACAAGGCGCAACCCACCTGCGCCCTAGAGTGGTGGGCCCCACCCCTCTGGTCCTTGTCCGCCATCTCCGGGGCCCAAGTCACGCCCTTAATAACATCGGCCACACCCCTTTGAGAGACTCCCTAGTTTTTTCATCCCACGTAAAGCCCTGCGGTTCGGTATGATTTTGTGTCCGATTTATGCATTGGTATGAAAAATTTATGAATCTTATTTTCCAAGTGGTTGACAAAAGATACAGTCTATTTTGTTTTCCTTTTAAGCTGGGTGGGTAGAAGCTGGTGGTCTGTGCCTGGTAATAACTGGAGCAAGAGCAATTTGCAGTCAGCACCCGAGTGAAGCCAGTGCTACAGATTCATTGGCAAAGCCAATAGTTCTAGCTTGGATTGCCCCCTTTTGGCTTTGCCTGTGCTTTCCTCATTATATAAAAAAGAACATTGCTGAAAGCAAAAAATATTTTGTGAACCTAAAAAAGCACACGTTGCCACAGTATTCTGTGTCATGGAAGGGAACTACTTTGTGCGAGGACATACTCTTTGTGAAAGAGCAGAATGCTGTCGCTGTCACAGAATTTAACCAATGACTAAAGTGTGCTGACACTAGGTTTAATGCTATAGTGGGTGGAAAAAAATGTGAATGACACACCAACAGACCAATTGATGAAGGCAGAGGACGGAAAGCCCTTACAGGTGAACGTAATATACATATCATTTTAGTACAATCAAAACGTTTTGGCTAAAACCAGACCTGAAAAGGAAGACATTGTATCCCTACCAGTCAGGCCTGAATTCCCTATTAGAGCGGCATCCTACCAAAACCATTTAGCAGCCCTGTAAATAGTGCATTGGAAGTAGATTAGGAGAGAGGGTGGTCACAAACATGCAGAAAGTATAAAACTCAACAACAAGTACATCAATTGGAGAGTTATGTGAAGGACTGTTCTGGAATGGCAACTGAAAGCAGCCCTGAAAATTGCTAATGCTAATCCAAAGAATTAGCTCAATGTTGGAAAAAGTTAAATTTGGCAGGTCAAAAGTTCCAATCCGTGGAAAGAGGACTTAGCCTTCCACCTCCTGAAGCAAAGTAGGTTAATTGTGTATCATTGAGTTGGGTATTGATAACATTTGTTATTTACAGTGCTAGGACGTGTGAGAATTGTGGTGATATATAAAATACAAGTTATTATTAACATCATCCCAACTTTGTACTGAGGGAGCAGGCAGAACAAGTAGAACTAAACCATTACAAATCAACGTGGGCCTAGTGATAATGAGCTGAAGATTTTTTTGAATGAATTATTTTACAGCACAATTTCCCAAATATAATGGCAGAAAAGCCAAGGGTTTTAGAGGAAATTCTGAATAGCCACTCATAAAATATCACAATACTTTATGGTCTAAAACTGTATTAAGGAGCAATGTTTCACCATAAATGAAACACTGAGTGGCTCCCTCAGAAAGATTGAGGATTCTTTAGCCCATTCATCCTCGAAACCAGTAAATCTCTTCCACTTTCCCTAGATTTTTCACTGTGTTTCCAATTGCCAGTCTTGGTCTTGTAAATGAGCATATCTTTAAGTGTTTACTGTACCAGAAGTGACCCACGTTTGTCATAGATGAACAGAAGAAGAGCCCCAGAAAGAGATTCCTCTGGCTTCCTTCTAAGAGTGCAAAAAGAACAATTGATGGACAGAATGCAGAACAATGTCATATATTCACCCCAGTACAGAGATCTGGCCCTAAATCCATCGTTTTTTGCTTCCCATGCCATTCCAGTTTGAACCCAGCCAATCAGTCTTGACCCTGTGCCCAATGGGAACAGTCCAGCCCAAATTGCCAGGCCAGGTTGTGCCTGGACTGTAACCAAGCATCCTTGGACCCGTTTTGGGGTTTTACCCCTAATCAGCCAGAATAGCTTGACTCCAGTGGCATGGAGAGCATGGGACCCACGTCTGGGCATACCCTTCCCATTCGCGGTGACAAATGCACAAAGAACAAATGAAGGACACAATGTAGAACAATGTCATAAATTCACCCCAGTACAGAAATCTTGGCCTAAATCCAGTTTTTGCTCACCATGCCATTTCAGTTGCAACCCAGCCATATGCAAATCAGTCTTGTCCATGTGCCCAATGGGAACAGTCGAGCCCGAACTGTCAGGCCAGGTCATTCCTGGACTGGGACCAATTATCCTAGGACCGGTTTTGTGGTTCACCCCTCATCAGCCAGAATAGCTTGACTCCAGCGGCATGGAGAGCATGAGACCCACGTCTGGGCATACCCTTCCCACTCGGGTGACAAATGCACAAAGAACTATTGATGAACAGAATACGGAACAATGTCATACATTCACACCAGTACAGAGACCTGGCCTAAATCCATTGTTTTTCTGCTCACCATGCCATTCTAGTTTGAAGCCAGCCATATGCAAATCACTCTTGACCCTGTGCCCAATAGGAACAGTCCAGCACAAACTGCCAGGCCAGTTCATCCCTGGACTGCAACCAAGCATCCTAGGACCGGTTTTGGGGTTTTACCCCTCATCAGCCAGAATAGCTTGACACCAGTGGCATGGAAAGCACTGGACCCACATCTGAGCATACTCGTCCCACTCGGGGTGACAAATGCAAAAAGAACAATTGATGGACAGAATGCAGAACAATGTCATACATTCACCCCAGTACAAAGATCAGACCTAAATCCATTGTTTTTGCTCACCATGCCATTACAGTTTGAACGCAGCCATATGCAAATCAGTCTTGACCCTGTGCCCAATGGGAACAGTCCAGCCGGAACTTCCAGGCCTGGTCGTCCCTGGACTGGAACCAAGCATCCTAGGACCTGTTTTGGGTTTCATCCCTCATCAGCCAGAATAGCATGACACCAGTGGCATGGAGAGCACTGGACCCACGTCTGGGTATACACGTCCCACTCGGGGTGACAAATGCAAAAAGAACAATTGATGGACAGAATGCAGAACAATGTCATACATTCACCCCAGAAAAGAGATCTGGGCCTAAATCCATTGTTTTTTTGCTCACCAAGCCATTCCAGTTTGAACCCAGCCATATGCAAAACAATCTTGACCCTGTGCCCAATGGGAGCAGTCCAGCCTGAACTGCCAGGCCAGGTCGTGTCCAGCATTCCGTCAATCAATTGTTCATTTCGCATATGTCGCCGTAAGTGGGAAGGGTATGCCCAGACGTGGGTCCCCTGCTCACTACAACACTGGATTCAAGCTAGCCTTGCTGATGAAGGGTGATGCCCTGAAACTGGTTCCAGGATGCTTGTTTCTGTTCCAGGGAGGACCTGGCTTGGCTGTTCGGGCTGGACTGTTCCCACAATGAACAGGGTCAAGACTGATTTGCATATAGCTGGGTCCAAACTGGGGTGGTGTGGTGAGCAAAAGAATGATGGATGGGGCTGCTCAGCCAGCCTGTCTCTCTCCCTCTCGGCGATCACACCTGTGACCTGACCCTGTGCTGTGGGCTGTGGCCAGGCTGGAGTCAGTTCACATTTGTCCTCCTGACTCCAAGCCATGATGACGAAGATCCCGATTGGAGTGGAGTCGGGTTGGCCCGTCTACTTTGCATGGAGCCAAATTTGCTCCGAAGATCAGTCCAATGCTGAATGTTACCAGACCCACACTACATCCCAGGGTAAGTGCTGGCCTGCGGAGACTTCAGAAAGTTCTCACATCCTGCAAACAGTACAAAGATTCGACAAAGGATTACAGCAATATTTTTGTGTCAGACTGCTGTGTCACAAGTGTGTTTTTATCACCCGTGCTCACCTTTTAACTCTAACTTACTCTAACACACCTGATTGAGTGCGTAAATGAGGAAATTTAGAAATTACCCGGGCTGCTTCTAAGTGCTTCCTTCTCAAAAAAGAGCGGGACAGGTAAAGCCCCCGGGTGAGTGCGTGATTGAGGAGGCTTGCATAGCATCCACTAAGAATTTGCTCGCTTTTAAGCACTTCCTACTCAAGGGAGCGCTGGTACATGGTAAGGAGTGGAAAATAGAAATACTGACCAGTGGAATAATAATGTTTCTGGAAAGTACGTTCTATGCGTTATATGAAGCTGAATTATATATATCGCAGTGTTCCTCAAAGCTGTTTCAAGGCATTTTGGGTCAGATGCAAAGGGCAAATATCTGCAGTTCCCAAGCTAGGTACTCAGGGAAAATATTGAGATGAATATGCTACTTATAGTCAATGTAAAGATTGTCTGCGTGAGCTGTGCTGTAATATTGCTTTCATTACCCAACCTGCTAATTATTGTGTCGACCTCGGAGCAATCAAAGCATAGGTCAGCCCGATGTCAGCTACTATTACAATCCATGACCAAGTGTATAATTCACTGAGTTATCTTACTGGTTAAGAGTTTGTAATTCGAACTTGTGGGTAAACAGGCGCCTCTATGCACGTGCAAGCTAGTAAATTATATAGCGCCTCGCCTCCCTCATTTCGATCCGAAGCCAGCAAGATCATCTCAGGCGTACCCCAAGGATCATCTCTCAGCCCGACCCTCTTCAACGTCTACATGGCACCGCTCGCCAACATCCTCAGCTTGCACACCCTCAACATCGTCTCCTACGCCGACGATACTCTGCTGATCCTCTCTCTCACCAAGAACCCCGCCACCGCCTAAACCAACTTTCACGAAGGAATGAAAGCTGTCGCCCTCCGGATGCAGAACAGCCACCTGAAACTCAACTCAGACAAGACAGAGGTCCTCATCCTGGGCTCCACCCCCTCTGCCTGGGATGACTCCTGGTGGCCAGCCCCCCTGGGAGCTGCTCCCACACCCACCAACCACGCACGCAACCTGGGGTTCATCCTGGACTCATCGCTCTCAATGACCCAGCAAGTTAACGCCGTCTCCTCCTCCTGCCACAACACCCTCCGCATGCTCCGCAAGATCTACAGGTGGATCCCCACTGGAACCAGAAAGGCAGTCACCCAGGCCCTCGTCAGCAACAGACTGGACTACGGCAACACCCTCTATGCAGGAACCACAGCCAAACTCCAGAAAAGACTCCAGTGCATACAGAACGCCTCTGCTCGTCTCATCCTCGACATCCCCCGTCACACCCTCATCTCTGCCCACCTGAAGGACCTGCACTGTCTCCCAGTCAACAAAAGAATCACCTTCAAACTCCTTACCCACACTCACAAAGCTCTCCACAACGCCGGACCAGCATACCTCAACAAACGTCTCACCTTCTATACCCCGAACCGCCAGCTTCGCTCCGTCACCCTCGCCGCCGTCCCATGCATACACAGTACCTGCACAGGGGGAAGATCCTTCTCCTACCTCGCCGCCAAGACAAACACCCTACCCATACAGCTGCGTCAGGCCCAGGACCTGCTGACCTTCAAGAGAATCCTGAAAACCTGGCTGTTCGAGCAGTAGCTGCACCCCCCTACCCCCCACAGCGCCTTTAGACCCGCAGTGGTGATTAGTGCGCTCTACACATGATTGATTGATTGATTGATTAAATCTTTAGAGAATTTGAGGCGGGATGCAAAAGAAATTAAAATAGTTACAATTGCTTTCTTTAAGCTGTTAGGGGGTCTTATGTTATTTACGTATTTATAAACCGCTACACGTGCTGCTGGCAAAGTTGCTTCAAGGCACTCTTTGTAGACGACTCTGAGAAGTGGGAGAAAACGATGACTCAGAGAAGTAGGGAAAAAAGAGAGAGCTCCCATCAGGGAACGGAGAAGGGCGGAAAGTGACAGGGATATACTGGGAGAGGCAGTCCTGCTAAAATATGGCAGAACACTGACCGTTCTCCTCTGGTTAAGCCTATGTCTTATAAATATGTGAAATGAGTTTGAGGTCCCATCATAGCTCCTTTCGTGTGCACCATTAAAACGCATGTAAAAGCAGTGCGTTCAATGGCGGACATCTCACTATAGCGAGCTAGAGAAACTATATTGGAGCTATAAGGAGGTACCCTGGAGCACAGAAGGAATATATCCATGATCACACGTGTCTGCAGACAGGAATTAATGGGGAAACTTGTAATTCGTTTGGGAGTCAGAGGTTGTTAAGAGTTCTAGTTAAAGTCAAACTCACTTTGAAACAAACACACACCAGTGATTCAGCACTTAAACCAAGACACGCAGGGCTTGCTTCAGAAAGAACAATTTAAGGGGTATGGCTTACTTCTGACATACCATGACTTTACAGTAGTAAGTTACCCCTGGGCACGGAAGGAATGTTTGTGAGCTGGCCTGCAAGCTCTGAATCTCTGGTGTTGTTCGTCGGATGGTGGGAGTCCAGTCACATGTTAGTTAGCAAGTGGCGAAGTGTCGGACAACTCAGTGCTGTCACTGGTACCATGTGTTATACCGGGCACACTATTTTGGGATGTGTGGTTGGGTCTCTCAATGCCTTCCACACCCAGGGTCACTTCTTCCTTAAAGATCTGCTGCCTAATCTAGAAGGTAGTAAAGGGGGTCTAGGAAGGGACCAGAGAAGTATTAAAGACAGATTAGGGAGGGTGGAGGGAAGTATTAAAGAGGATGTAGGTAGGGACCAGAGAAGTATTAAAGACAGATTAGGGAGGGTACAGGGAGTATTAAAGAGGATGTAGGGAGGGACCAGAGAAGTATTAAAGACAGATTAGGGAGGGTGCAGGGAGGTATTAAAGAGGATGGAGGGAGGGACCAGAGAAGTATTAAAGACAGATTAGGGAGGGTGCAGGGAGTATTAAAGAGGATGTAGGGAGGGACCAGAGAAGTATTAAAGACAGATTAGGGAGGGTGCAGGGAAGTATTACAGAGGATGTAGGGAGGGATCACAGAAGCACGGTCCAGCTGAGAGGCTGATGCTGACAAGGGGTGTTTGGAGAAGCGCAACTGGTTAAAATGGGCTATTTGAAGTCATATGTGAGGGGTCCTAGATCCCTGAGATCAGCATCTGAACAGTGACAACGGGACTGTGTGTGTGTGGGCAGGGTATGGGGCAAGGAATGTATTATTTCTCTATTTATTTGAGAGTTTATAGATCACTGTGTATCTCCTTTCTGGTACTTCAGGGCGCTAAGAATTTTGAAGATAAAGAGTCAGTTCTCTAAGGGCCAGTCGAGTTATAGCTGGACCGGGTGGGCCCCTGGACTAGCCCATCCCCTGCAGGGGCCTGAGTTGAACCTCATGTTCTCTCTGTGACCTCTCAGACTTTTATCTTTCTGAGGAGATGTGGCCTAAGGGCCTGAACTTCTGACATTGGAACTGGGGAACCAGGTATGAGTCCAGCGTCAGCTCATTCTGTGATTCTGGGCAAATCATTTAATCTTCCCCTGCCTAAAAAACAGACCAGGTGCAATGTATTCTGGTACTTACATAAAGCGCTCAAATGCCCTTGGCGCAAGTTCTCGCTGTACGAAAACTGCAAAAAGATAAAAAGAAATCAGTACCATTGAGTTGGGTATCAATAAGCATCCACTGTCTGCTGGTCGTGCCAAGAGGCTCTCTCCGGGGTGAACGTGTGCGCTACAGAAGCGCATTTTATGTTATTTTAAAGTCAGGGTGGAACCTTCTCCAGTGTTCTCCTTTTGCCACCCTTTTTCTGCGTAAAACTCAGTTGTAGGTAGGTGCATTTGAAGTTCTGTTTGAACTGTTTTCTGTCTCACAGTGTAGGTATCTTCAAGGCCGCGCAGCGGAGTCAATTTGCTGCTGGTTCAAGGGTCACCAGTGCAACGCAGAAGAGCCCGTTTTGTGTGCACATCAGCGAGAACCAGGGAGTGCACACGTAATACACAGATAGGGCAGTGAGCCTAGAGGAACGTCAAGGGTGCAGGCCAGGGTTGTCTCGGAGGAGAGGAGTGAGGGTGAAAGGTCAAGTGATGGGTGTGAAGACATCCATTCTGTGCATGTGGAAAAGGGAGTAGTGAAAGGGCAAATGGAATTACCTTCGGAACTTTTTTTTTTATTAAGTGCACACTTCATAAATAAACAGCTTCTAGGCACTCCTAGATAGACTACGTTATCCAAAGATCTTTGAAATAACTGTTCAGCTGTTTGTGGTTGGTTTACTCTTTCGTGGCCCCAAACGGTCCTGCGGGCAGACAAAGTCACACAGGCAACACCCAGAAGTACTGCTTGGGAGGATCAGCAGATGGTGGGTGGCTGTGCCAGGGGTATAGCAGGGGGGTGTCTGGGGTGCTCACATATAAAGACCAGGAGTCGGAGGTATATCTGACTACCCAGGGGAAGAGACCCAAAGTATAGCTATACATTAGGGGCGGGGTAGGGAGGATCAAGCAGCAGGGGAGGGAGGCACTAGCTGCTAGAGGTTGTCGAGAACTGAGAGACACTATGTACGTCTGTGTGAATGTGCAAAATATGATGAGGGGCCTCTGGGTCTCCCCCAGCTCAGAAACACAATGTGAATGTGGCTGGAATTAAAGGTGTGTGCTTTTAACCAAGACTGGCACTTTAAAATTTCCAATATCTGCCAAACAACCGTGTGTTTGTTGTTATGGCAAGTATGGGCATATTTATACTTTGAAGGTGCCAAGTTTGACGTAAAGTTGGACATAATAACGTCATCAAAGAGTTGTAGTTCTTTGAAAACTCCACGAGTTCTTGGACAAATCAATATTCAAGCAAGGGGAGTCCCTAACTGCTGAAGCCTAGTTTTCCAAGAAATCATTGTGGCTTTTCGGAACTAGTGGAAGTAGCCATGCCTTATTTGGACAGGATCGGTTATGTCTAAATATGGTTATTTTATTTTATTTATTTTATAGCCTATATAAGGACTAGGTGATTTATACCTATATAAGGGCATGAATCAGGAAAATTATACTAGGGTCCTAAAATGCTATACAACAACACAGGGACAGTGGTAGCTATCTTTCCTGTTAAGGAAAGGTAAATTTCAATATGTTTACATTCCAAATGTCTTCAAGGCTGCACTCCAGACTGTCTTTGCGTACTGATGCCCCTCACAACAGGATTGTCTACAGCCTTGAGCACCCATAACAAAGGCACAAAAAGGTGTGAGGGCTCTGCACTGAAATGCAATTAAAGTAGACTAGTGACTGGCTACCCCCAGTGCTTAATTTAAGCCAGTGGTTTCCGGTGCACAGCACCAGCACTTATTTGTCAACACCGGCGCTTATAGCGCTAACTCGACCCAAAGATTTTTTAGCCCTTTAGATGAGCAACAGTTAAGGACACATTCAGTTTTTGTAGGCATGGGGAAATTAAGTGAATAGCCCAGAATCACAGGATGATGAGCCTATGCCGAGACTCAGACCTGGTTCTCCAGCTCCAAAGTCGGTAGCTCTGACCTTTACACCACAGCTCTCCTCACTTTTAGGGTTTTTAGTAGTTAGTTCTGTTATAGGTTGCGCTAATAACAACATTTTGTTGGTGCAAGCTGCCTCTTGATGAGAACCCTGAGACTTATTTTTTCACAAATTAACCACTGGCCTCATCTAAAGGGTGCCCTCCAATTTGCAGCTTCACCCCTACTCACCCATAGCATCTACAAAAAGGGCAGAGCCTCAGGAAGTTTAATCAGCAGCCATTTGCTAACAAAAGTGTTAATTGAATGTGCAAAGGGAGTCCTTTCAACATCCCCACAATCACACCACTGTTTGCATCCCCTGCCCTCCAGCCACTGGAATGCAGGTAATTAACTTCCACTGTCTGGTAAGATGTCCTCACCTTGCATCTGGTGCCAATGCAAATCAGAGGCATTTTAAAGGTATCCCAATCTGCTGTATAATTAATACTCTCTGGCAAACCGGAGGATGGATGCCAGAATCTCTTTTTCAATGTGTACATTATTTCCCATGTATTTTTTCGACAGATGCATCCAGCCATTATATTTCACTTTCAACCCTTGAGCTGATCAATGGAACTGGCTGGATCAGTGGTCTGGTAGTAGTCTAGTAACAGAGAGATGGTTTACCTGATTCTAGTACCTATTAAACATTTCCAAAGTAGCACAAGCCTCACAAGTAAATACTTTTGTTTCTTAATACAGTCTTGCAACCCCAAACTGCATGCTATTATAAAAACATCCATTACATTCCTTAAATCCAGCATTACTAAACAGTCCTTTTGTTAAAACATGTTTGTCACCTCTCCTTCTTTCAAATGCCCCCTCCTTTCCTTCCATTATCATATGAATTCTCTTTATTGATGGCATAAATACACTTTCACAATTGCCTTATTAACCTTCTTGCTTTCTCAAATTTGCTTGAAAATGCACCTCATCCCAAACTTTTATGCCTCACCACTTTCAAATGTCACCAACCGCCATTGCCGACATAAGCCCTCAACCTACCCAAATCTGCAGTGAACCTTGACAACAGACACTTCCACCTTGCTGTGCCGCCGGTTCCACACCGAGATCTCACAGCAGGTGGGGGCACGTGGATCAGACCTCCAACCTACACCTTTGCCAGTCACTGAGGCTCGGCAGAGTCTCAGGTAAGCACAGAGCCTCTGCCACCGGTCTCTTCTCTCCCCTTGACTGCAAGGAGTCTTTACCATCCTAAGTGAGCATGTCAGCCGAATACTTCATCTGCTGCAAATTGGCAAAGTGTCTGGTTTACATACCCTGGAAATCAGAATGTCTGCCCTGTGGCATTACCTAGGTCCTCTGGTATCTCTATATCTGTAGTGGGGGGATTGGGAATACAAGGAAGAAAACCACCAAACTTATAAAGGGCCCCTGAGTGTAACAAACCAGTGCTTTGCATAATCCTTCGATAAATAAATCTGTGCTAGGCTGTCACAGTCTTAAACACCACTTGTAATTCAAAGGTGCTAATCAGAACACCAGCCCAAGGGAGCTTTTCAGCCCCTCCACATTATCCTTACTCGAATCTTGCCAGTCATTAGAAAACACATAAGCTCCTAATTCTAATGGGGCCAGTAAAAGAAGCTGCCAGCCCTAGTAGAATTACTTTCCACTGGAAATTCCTCTGCAATAAATTTTCGAAAATCTGTGGGTGAATATCTGATACAAAATGAGTAATTACCATGGAATTGGAATCACGATTATTGAAACCCAGTAATTCCTCATTTCTTATAGGACCCTCAGGGTCCAACTTGTAATGGCCTGGATATTCCCCACCCCCAGAGTTACCAGTGCCCCTGGTATCAGTAACTCTGGGCGTTGGGAAAATCCGGCCCATTTACCTCGCAGAAGAAGGGCCATAGATGCAGAACAGGAACAGGAGGCCCTCTGCTCCACTGTAGAGTCTACTCAGATCCAGCGCAAGTATTTTTGAATTCTGCTACTGGCTCTGTCAGATCCCTCAAGAAGACTATCTGTTCATCTTCTTTTCCTTATAAAGAAAAAATAAATAGTGCTTCTCCTGAGACCACACCTCCAAGTGTAACCTAATAACCGCCTATTCTAGAACCCCTTCTTCGTGATATTTCATCACTGGTCCTTATTCTAGAACTACGACTTCAGGATTTTTCATCACTGGGGACTTGTTACATCAGATCTCTCCTGTTCATTTTCTACTGCATGGTCCAGTGGTTGCCAAACTGTGCGTCGCGGCACCCCGGTGCGCCGTTAGGAGTAGCGAGGGGCGCCGCGCACGATGTGGGAAAGATAGCAGTGGCCGTGTGCTAAGCAAGCTTATTATCATGTTGTGAGAATGTGGGCCAATGAAATATTATGCGTCTTTTGACGCCTAACAGAATGCAGCAAGTGAACCTTATTCCAGCCGCAGCCAAAGTCACGGGGGAGTTACAAATGACACCTCACCTGCATTATCCGGGGTTGGCCCAGGAGCGCAATGCCGCCATAGTGCCTACGTGCTTTCACAGACGTAGCCTCCGCATGCACAGCATGACTGTCAAACGATATTGTTGCCTGCCGTGTTCTGCCATCGGACGACCCTCTTCACAAGTTACAAGTATGTAAGAGGGCTGAATCACTGCACGCTCATTAACGGGTTTAATTTGACAAGTGGAGTTTGAAAGGGACAAGTTAAATAAATGATTTGTGGCCCACAGTCTCGTTGGAAAACAGGAGTGCATCTTAATGAACACGTAGGCTCCTCGCAGAACAACTTAAGCAAACAGGTGCGTATGAATTAAATTTATGGCGCAGTAAAGCTTCCTGGGGAACCAGAGTTATGTAGGGGGGAAAACACAGACGCGTGACATTTTCACTCGAGTCAAGATGAAGATTTCAAATATTGCTACAACTTCACACAGCCCGTGTATTTATATGAGGGCAGCTGTTCCGCACTATGGGGCCGATTAGGATGGAGGACGGATGCATGACCGCTGGGCTGGAGGCGGCGGAAAATGCACCTCATCGTCTGCCAGCAGCGGGCCTTCCGTCTGCCATATGAGGAAGGGGAACTGGGCACATTTACCGTCTGCTGCGGAAAAACGTGAACCGCTGCGGGAACACACCAGACACCATGGCGGATGGAGCCAATCCAGGCTCCCCACCATGCGGAATGACTTCCCGACCGTCCGCAATATTACGATGTCGCAAACAAACCAGAACACCGCAGCGGAAACACCCCCATCTCATAGACGGCAGAAGCACCACAACAGAGAGGGAAAGCATTGCCACGAGACCCACCGCAGGGAGCCGACCGCCATGGACCCAGCCCTAGTGGGTGTGGACCCTTGCCTGTCATGTTTTCCACCGTGGAGGTGTGTTTTTGAAGTGGGTTATTGGGGGAGGGATGTATTCATGGTAGGTTTGGGTCCTGATTTGCTGGATTGCATGGTACCTTATGGACGCCATTTTTTTTGCAGTCTGACCGCCACGGTGGATTAGCTTTGGCCCTTCCGCTGATACTTACATTTGTCTATGTTATTTTCCTCTACGGTCATGGAGGGTGATTCTTTACGTTGCCCTGGCAGTGTAATCCTAATCGTGCGGCCCGTCACTCCGCTGCATTGTCGGCGGTTGGGCCTGTTACCGCGGCCACTCCGTCCGTGGCGGTTGGATTTTCTATGGTTCCGTCCGCGGTCGGCGGTCTTTGGAGACATCCGTCCGCAGTGGTCGGGTTTTGTTGGAGGGGAATCCTAATAGCACCGCCGGTTTCCCCACGGTGCAGTCGGACGGTCATTTCCCGCAAGACTGGTGGTCCGGACGCTTTCCGTCCGCCATCCTAATGGGCCCCTTTGTTTGTGTGAACTTGAAGAAATGCGGTGCCAGAATTTATAAACCAGAAATTCCAGTGGGCAAATTCGCTTTGGAAATAGGCCGCATTGCAGCCAGGATTAATTTCCTGACTCCAGTCTGACCCTCAGCCAAGGCCAGGCAGCAATCATGTAATAACTGAAATCACCTGTTTCCCTTTCAGCCTCAGTGAAAGCAGTTCATCATTGTTCCCTCATATATTTCTCCATGTTATTGACAACATAAGAGACCTCCCAAATTAAATAAGTATAAAACATTTTCTGGAACTGGTACTACCCGTCCCGGTTTCTTACACTACTAGCCTAGCGCTTACCTCGGACGAGATGTCGCAGAGCTGATATGCAAGTTCAGCTCGAACTGTGGCAACCTGGGTATCGGAGAGGCTGTTAAATCAAATCAGACTGGGCCACATATGTGTTTATTTCTGTGAAGAGGAGTGCAGCAGAGGGATGGGAAATACAGGAAACTAAAAGTGACACCAAGACTTTCAGTCTGAGAAAACAAGGGCAAGCAGCAGGTGGAAGAAGGAATTCACGGGGGTAAAACAAAGTGTGAAAGAATCAAACAGGGAGAGAAGGAAAGCAGGACATAAAGGCAGAGAGAGGGGTGAAAAAAATGTTGAAGAGCAAAGGCAGCAACAAGAGGTTGAGAAACGAAAAGGATAAGGGAATAGAAGAGGCTTTAGCAGGCTTTTTCATAATTTAAAATGTCATTAACTGACCAAAAAGATGCAGCAGAGGCTGCAACTATGCAAGTTTCCTTAAAGCACCGAACAGGCACCCATGTAGCTGCTCGTTTTTTTCTGCTTTCAGTAGTGCATTCTTGGGCTTGTAGTTTGCCTTTTTTACATTACGATGCTGAGTATTTCTCGCAACTCATGGCTAGCGAGAGCTTTTAGCTAAAATGCCTGGACTGCTCGGAGGTGTCATACTCACAGAAGGTGATGGCAGGAATGCTCAATCTGTCTAATCATGGTACACTTGATAGAGCATATTTCACTGAATCCATTATTAAAGCTTTTATTCAACAACTGCTATATTTTAATTTTGTTACAAATATGATTATATTACTTTCATCGCACCGGTAAAAAAATGGTGGGGAGCCGCAGCCAACTGCCAATTAGGTCAAGGGAGCCACAGGTCAATAAAGTTTGGGAAACACTGGCATAGTCCATGCATACTCACTCCCCCTTCAGAGGTATTGGGTATCTGCTGAGAAGTGCACATGCACTCTGTTTCACATGAGGTGTGGGTGGGTATTCAGAACCTGGAAGTACTTGCCCATTTCAAAAACTGTCCTTCGGTATCTAAATATAAAATATTTTCTTCCCCTCACTCACTCTCTCCTTCTGTTTCTGTATAGCTCTTTCTCCCCGTCTCTTATTCAGCATATATCTCTCTAACCACTTGCGATCTTCTGCTCTTTCCTATCGCTCTTACTCTTCCTTTCTCCCCATCTTTTTCCCTCTGCCCCATTTCCTTTTCTTTCACACAATCCATATCCATCTTTTGTCTCTTTGTCTCTCCCCCTTTCCATATCCTCTTCTTCATCCTCTCTTCCCTTTCTCAATCTAGACCTTTCTATCTCCATCGCTTTCGCCCTATTTACCCTTGTCTCTCTGAAGTTCCAAATCGTTGTCTCTCTTTCTCTCTCTCACCATGTCACTCCAGCCTCCCCTCTCCCTCTCTTCCTTCCAGTCTTTCCCTTGCTATCTCATCCCCTCTCTCTTTCACCCATCTTTTTTGTTTTTCTCCCTCTCTGATTTCCTCTCATTTCCCTACACACCACCTGCCTCTTTCCTTTTCTTGTTTCACTCTCTCCACTCAATCTTCATCTCCCTCTCTCTCAGGTTAACCCTCCTTTCTCTTCTCTCCCATCCTTAGTACACAGACGTGACCATCTTGGGAATGACGCCCGCCAGTGATTTATTGTTTCACATGCTCACTCCCTGACCATATGCACTCCCAACTTCCTCTTGGCTTATTACACCTCCATATCAACCCCTGGAAAACTTTGGGTCGCTGAACAAAATACCCTGATGATCCTAACCCAGAATACTAAAAGCCACCCTCTACACCTTTTCACTCTTCTTGGACTTTCTCCATCCCAGTTGCATGAGACGTTGCAGGTAGCTTTCGAGAAAGCATGCTATAATTTTCCATGTGCAGCAACCAGGGACTTGCCCTAAACTCTTAGCTGTCACTCAGTTTCCAGATTGATGGAGGGGAGGTGGGAATTTCTATTCTTTATCTAGCTCCACACTTTCTGAGCAATCAGATCAGGACCCAGGAGCCTGAAAGCCAGCTGTCACTAACTCAAGAATGATTGATTTGGAGAACCTTTCTCTAGTGGGCTCTACAACATCAATCACTGCTTCAGGTCCAGGCCTTCAATCTTTGCCTGCACCTTGCCTCAAAATATCAGTGGGTAGGTGCTGGCTAGGAATATATGAACGCAACTTAATATCGTTACAACAATATCCAGGGACAAAATATCAAAAGATAAGTTTCTATACGTTTTTTATACCTAACTCCACTTACACATACCTTGGTGATAAATATATATTTTCAAGGTAAGTAGATGGAGATGTAATAACAGTAAATCCTCACCTCCCTCTGTGCACTTGCCATTCAATAATTTGACCCTCAATATTGTCCTATCCATATTCTGTCCCTTTGATATACGGGATTCGATATTCCCGCCCACAATTCTGTGGTTTTCATCTCCCAGCCCAGGAGACTTTTGATGGTTGTTTGGAAGCTGAGATTATGAAGTGTCTTTGGGTGTGAGCATCCAGCATGTTGGAGGAGGGGTGAAGTGTGTTAGGGTGACTGCTGGGGCAATCAGTGGTCACTGGCCAGTGTTTGTGTTGGGTTCTTTTATTTACCATTGGTGTCCCAGAGTTGTAAGTAGGCTAGCACTCCCACTGGAAATACAACTTGCCAAGGACAGTGAGGACATGAAGTCAATACTTACTCTAGACAGGTGGTGAAAGATTTGGATCTCACATATCACCAGTCTTGCCAACTCAGACTGTGCCACTGTGTGCCACACAATTTCGTCCCCCTTCACATGATCACCTGGTGAAGTGCCGGAATCACAAGATGGTAGTTAGAATGAGCTGGAAACCACTGCAAACAGAGAATTTCCAGCTTGTTTTCACAGGCAGTAAGCAGCAGATGTTCAGTAAATGGTGTGAAAACACCCCAGGACATCAGTGACAGCCTCAATGAGCCTATGTATTTTTTTTTGGGGGGGGGGGCTTGGTGAGAGGCTGAGCGCCTCTTAGGTAGCTCTCGGCACAAGGTCCCATCCCCTCCAAGGCCCCACACCTTCCACATACTGCCAAATTAATGAGCAAGTAGGCAGTATGTATCTGTTATATAAGGCACTACACCTTATAGCGCTCAGTGCCAAGTCAAATGATAACTTGTCAAAGACATTAGTTCCTTGGATTACAAACTGACCATTACAGCAGTTATAATATAATTAGTATTCACAACCAAATACAAGTAAAGCACTTCTGCACCAAGGTGCTGGAATATGCAAATAGTAACATGGACCGTATGACCAGGGCGACTGGGACTGTGTAATTCCGTAGACGCAGTGTTTTCTGCATTATTATCGATTCGATACATTTGCCACAAAATCCGCCATCTGTTGCACAATTAGAAGATTTCACCAAAAATATTTTCTATCTCAAAAGCATCGAAAGTTACTAAATGGGAAGCGTCCCTTGTGCTTCAGCAAGTGGAAGATCATTTGCAAAGGATAATCGGTCAGTTTTCAATTGCTCTTTGCTGTAGTCAAGTGATCAACAGGTACTAATTAGGTGTAATGTTCCCAGGCTGTATTTGGAGTTTTTCAAATGAAAACATTGACTACTGCAACAGATTGTGGCACATTATGCCGCATCACTTGTCTTTTCTTGCTGCATAAGTTTCTCAATTCTGCCACATATTTTGGTTCCTCCACTGCCTCATAAATCCAGCGGTCATGTCTATAACTAATCTTTTCCCACTGGGAAGGATAGGAACGTCTCAGCTGTCTCTCTGAAGGCCCATGCTGCCTTTAGCTATTGCTTGTGATGATAAAGTTCAGTCAATATGGCAAAGGTGTAGAAGTACTCCAATTATTGGGATGTTGCCATTGACCTTCTAGTTTCTCAGTGGCCCGTTGTACTGTATGCTTAGCAATTCAGTGGGTTTGAACCCAGGTGAATGCGAATCAGAGATACAGGGTCAGATGTACGACCTTCAAAATAGCGCCTCGTAAATTGCGGCTTGCACTTTGCGAAGCGCTATTTGGCATGTACATCAGTGTGTTTACCACTGTTTGAGATTCCCAATGGGGTCGCAAATTGCGACGCTTATGAACATTAGTGAGCCACTCGCAGTTTGCGAGCCCATTGGGAAAGACAGGCCCTCTCAGGGATGATGGCCTGCTAGGGTCAGCAGACCAACATGTCTGGGACAGCTTAAAAATAAAGCATTTTTTTTTCAAAGGCAGCCCGTTTTCCTTAAAGTAAAACGAGATGCATTAAAAAAAAAACAAAAAAAACAAAACGTTTTTGTTTCATTTTTTAAGGGCAGGTAGTGTGCCCATGGACCGCTGCCTGCCCTTAAAAAAATATTTTTAGAGACAGTCAAAAAGTGGAAGGGGTTCCCTGGGGGCTCCTTCTAAATTGCGACTGCATTACCACCCTCTTGAAGAGGGTGGTAATTTGCAAGTGTTTTGCAACCGCAATTGTGGTCACAAAACATTTATACATTGCTTTGCGAATGCAATTAGGAAGGGAACGCCGCTTCCCCAATAGCATCCTGCAATTCCTAAATAGCAATCTCAAATAAATTGCGACTCGCTATTTAAGAATTGTACATGGCCCTGGGCCATTTTGCATGCGCAAACAGGTCTCAAACCCATTTGCGCATGCAATTTAGGGTCGTACATCTGGCCCCAAGTCCCATAAATAAAACTCATTGCTCAAAAAGAAGAGGGTTCTGGCCCAAGTGAAATAAGTGATGTGGAAAATTAACACAAACTTGGTGAACATTATCGGCGCCATCTTGCCCCTTTCCAAGCCCATTCGTGCGCGTAAGCGGCAGCCATTTTGAGCACCATGGCCTCCCTGCCCCTCGCTGATAGCCAGCGCGTCTCTCTCTCTCTCCCTTAACCTCGCAAGCATCCCCCCCGCACACTGACAACCCCCGCTCTCTCATGCCTTGGGTCATAAACCCCTCTTCAGCGCAGCTTCATCACGGAATCCCATCCTGTTCCCAGCGCAACACCTCCCCTCATTCCTTTCATGGCCTCAGATCCTTTTGATGCAAACCCCCTTTTTCCTGTGTCCCCGTTTGTCTTCCTTGTTCCCAGGCCGCCACCTGGCCCTGCGGATACTGTTTATTACCCCGTACAGTAGGAAGCTTCCCCTCCCCATCAAAAGACCCTCGAACCGATCAAAGCCCCCACCCTATGAGATCCGATCAAACCCATGCATTCCGTGAATCGGCGGAATGCCCCGCTGTGCGGCAACCATCACCTGTTGTGACCGGGGTGGGGAATCCAACTGTAAATGTATGTGGGAACGGGCCTGATGGGGAGATTCCGAGGATGTTCTTTCAACTATCGACGTGTTGCGAGAATGTGTTATGTGCAATAAAGGTCATAAACCCTAGTATAAGAGGCCAGGCCTCAGAGATGTGGCTAGAGCACCTCGTGACGATACTTGCTGTCTGAATTGATGTGTTCTCCTCCGGAGAGAATAAAATCCTCGTTTCCTGCCTTCCAGTCTCCAGCGCCTGCTTCTTCATTGATTAACATTGGTGGGTCATAGAGGCGATACCGCCGGGCAACATAAAAAGGGTCTTTGGTTACTGGTTGTCTTTGGAACCCCTTTTTTACAATTGGCGTCCCAAACGTGGGGCCCATCAGCGACTCGTGGATCCAGTGGGAGAGGTCCTGACGACAGAGTGAACGACTGCAACGATCGGAAGGTACCCTGTCCGATAGACCCTCGTCTGACAGCCGATCATCCGAACTTCACTGGTTCCGAACAGACCTCTCTCGAGTGATCTGCGGTCCTGACTGGGAACCATCAGGAGTGCCACGAGAAGTACGAAGAGAAGAGGACGATCGGGCGCTGGATTCGGAAGACAAGAAACTGTCCATGCGGTCCGGGTAAGGTCGTGTAAACACGACAAATTGCGAAAGTGATTGATAATTGAAAGTGATTGATAATTGATGAGAAAATACTAGTATTACTTTTTGTTAATTTATTGGAGATTCACTGTCTACAAACGGAGAAACAACAGGCTCTCCCTTTATAAACAGCGAAGGATAGGTACGCACCCGTCGGACCTATCTTTCTCCCCCACTGAACAATTGCCCCTTCCCCCCATTGATTAACTGTTATAGATTGTTTTCTGGAGATTCTCTGTCTGCAAACAGGGAAAAATAGGTCCCCTCTTTACAGATAGTGAAAGGGTAGGTGACGCGAACCTTTGCGAGCTTACTTATTCTCCCCATTGACCATATTGATTTTTTATTTTTAACCTAACATTGATTGCTCAAGATTGGTTCATGAGGTATTCACTACGTGCAAACAACGTAGAATAGAAATATTCTGTCTAGTCTTTGCACGCAGTGATAAGATAGGTAGTGCTGACTATTATCCCATTGTGATCCGTCATGCCTGTCTTCTCCCCACTGGTTAGTAGCCTGTTTAGCCCGGACCGCTTATTAGAGATGAACCATCCGGCTCCGCTGGAAGGCACCCCTAATAAGGACATGTTCATGAAGCATGGATTGATCGCTATAGCCTATAGTGAGCTGTGGCATAAATATACGAAAAAGGATCGAGAAAGTCAGTGGCCACTGAGAGGATCCTTTGATCTTGACAAAATAGAAACGGTAGAAATAGCCCTTCGTAGGAATGAAACAACACCTATTATGCTCAATAGTCTCGGTATGTGGCGCAAAGAAGCCACACGACGAAGGGAAGGCGACGAATTTAGAAAAGGTGAAGGGACACGACGGACAACCCTCCAAACGTCTAGTAGGCAAAGGGAAGGGCCAGCGATGGCACAGTCCCGAGGAGTAGATATGAAAAGAGAACGGTGTAAAGGGGTGTACCGACAAGTCAACCCCGGAACACAACGACCCGAAGGTAATCCCCCGACACTGCGCACAGGACGAATAGATTTAAAACAGAACCAATGTGCTTTCTGTAAATGCCTCGGGCACTGGAAAGCCCAATGCCCGACTTTGCAGAGCATAGGTAAGAATGGAGGGTCGACAGAAAGGACAGGCCGACAGAAAGGGAAAAGGCGCGAAATAAAAACCAATCAGACTAGTACGGACAGGACAGATAGAACCACCCCGTTTGATTATGCTCGATGGCACAGATTTCGTCAGACCAATTTTAACGACATGTTAGAATTTTGGGACTGATTGCTCTCTGTTGCTCCCCCACTCTGAAAACCAAACACAATTACAGATCAGTGTAAACAACCCCCGTTAGAGAAAGGACTCAAGGAAGCCAAGCGTCTATTATATAACTTAGGATTTAATTACGGTAAAGAGAACACACAACCAACAGTAAATAGAATAACTAGTAGAACTCTCTAAAAAACAAACTTGACTAATAGGAAAAATACAAAACATATTAGGCTCACTCCGGAAGTCCTCGAAATGTAACAGTTCGATGATCCCGCCCATCCGAAACACATAGCACATGTGGGGCGGGGCCTGCCAGCAGCCATGAGCCAAAAGAGATCACCGGCGAGAAGGTCCTGGAGGCTCCACCAAGCAGGCAATGAAATGGTCTTCCCATACTACCCTTCCAGGGATGGCGTCCCCCGGGCCGCGAGTAGGGAGGGGGCGGCTACAAATGACCCCCTCCCTCGTATCTCCTGGTCCGGCCATCACGAATCTCTCCATCGAACGGATGCAGGGTGGGCAGGGAGGAAGAGGCGACGCGGACGAGCCTCTTCCACCTCCACAGGTAGGAGGCTTCCCTGCCCTGGTCCGGCGCCGACGTCCTCCAGCCGGGCGACAGCCATATACCTACGCTGCACAGGACACATAATGCCCGACTGGTATATTTCCTTAGCACGGGACATACAAGACCCGACTGGTATACTTGCATAGTACAGGACACACAATGTCCGACGGGCATATTACGGAGCACCGGATGTACAGTGGTCCCCCAAGAGTCGGAATCAGGGGTGTAGGGTGGTCATCATGTGCGCCCCTGATTCAAAGGGACGGCGTAGGATGCGCCGGGAGAGGAAGGCGGCACGGACGAGCCTCTCTCACCTCCCCAAACGAAGGCTCCACTGCTGCACCCTGGCGCCCCGAACCAAAATGTCCTGCTCCAACAGCATGATGCTCTGTCTTTCGCCATCACAAGAAGTTTCTTCCACTCCTGATGGATACGACAAAGGTGGCTGCCGCAGGGTCTCAAAATGGCGTCTGGGCCCTCGAAAGGCGGGTCTAGGCCGCTGGAGTAACTTTGTCCGAAATTGCAACTCGGGCACTTGCCCACCTGGGCGCAAGCCCCCACCATCGACAAACATCCCCTCGACTTTGAAGATTCTACCAAAGTCCCAAGAGCCCTCAGCCCCTTCAGGCTTCCGGAGGGGAACAGCTGCATTGATCACTAATGAAATGACCACGGCACAGCAACAAGATGGCGGTGCTCTCGTGTCTGCATCAGCTTCCGTCTGAACCACCCAGGAACATTATGGGCTAACGAACTCGAGCAAGTTCCGGCTGAACATTAACATGACCCGGTAAGAAAGACTCTACCCCCTCCCTCTCTTGATTGACGGTCCACACCACCAGCCCCTCTGTTAGCACAGTTTTTTGAACTGCCGAAAGGGACCCTGGTCCAACCGCCAATCGTCGGGGACATTTTTTCCTCTGGTGCTACTTCCGGACTAAACCGGCCTCGCCCAAAATGGCGCCGGTATCAATGGAAACTAACGGACGCCTCGTGGTGTTCCTTAACTAATGAACTTGATGTACTAAGATATATATACGAACCATTGTACGCTCGAGGGGAAAGGGAGGAGGGTTCACTTGGCGAACGTTTGAGAGGGGTTCCGTGAAAATGTTGATTTCAATGAACGATTTATCTTTTTGATATTTATTGTAACTGGTACATAACGTCGCTTATGATGCACACCCACGGTTTACATCTAGGAAATGCGATTCCGATGAGCTTGACTGTGTTTCCATTTATGAACTAAAATGCCCCTGATTCCCTCGTCACGCAATGAAATGTTTTTAGTTACTTGCAAATAATAAATTAGGCCTTTTTACATGTTCTTGTGCTATAAAATAACCCCCTACTGTATGTGCTTCCATCGACGACATGTCAGGCCAAATTATGATTGTGCTCTCACATTTTACGTACTGAATGATTATACAAATAAAGGTCTTAAAAACTATGAATAGGCATCGCATACTTTTGTAAATGCGGGTATCGGTGGGAGGGTTTTTCTGTGCGCAACCGTTCTGCTCTTTTTTTAAGGTTATCCGAGAAAAGGTTGTTCGGCCCCGGATTGATGATCGGATCCCAGGTATGATACGTTGCTTCCAAAATATGCGACTAAGCTCAGGAACTAACGTATGAAGAAGGACCTCGACTTCTGAGAATGGGTAAAGTAAAGCGGGGTGATTGATAAAATGTTATTAAGATATGGTGGTCGAAGGTACTAAGGTACCGGGTTAAACGAAGAACTGATATGCCTTAGAACCTCACAGCTTTGGGAATGATTTAAGGATCCTGAAGGCCGGATACATCTACAAAACCGGGTACCTCACGCTAGGCACCTCTGATTCCTTTTTAAGCGTTTCTCTACACACGATCCTTAATGCCATCCTCGAACCTCCCCATGAACCACCTATCACATTGCCCGCCCCCTTGACTTTCGGAAACCAAAACCCTAAGGGATTATATCCCGAAGAGATAAGTACGAGTATGCGGTAAGTAAAGGACTTTCGTGTCCGTACATTTGATGTGTTCGAATGTTGTCCCCCCACCTCCCCCTTTCCCTCCTTTTTCCCTCTGCAGGTTACATTAGAATCCCGATTAGAGTATCGTAAGGGATCTGGAACCACGCCACGCCCGATGCATGAAAACGGACTAGCGCTGCAAGACGACACAAAAAGGACGCCCTACCCAATGCACGACCTTTTTTGTACCTGATCTAATGCTCTTCTGTCCCAAAACTGCATGCTTTCTACATCCTAACACAGACCCGAAACGTCTAACGTTGGGTAACGCACTGAATAGCCCAAACAATACACGGTCATTCTCCATGTCCCACGTGTACTGTTTGGCCTATTGTCTCTCTCTCTCTCTCTCTCTCTCTCTCTCTTTCTCTCTCTCTCTCTCTCTCTCACTCTTTCACCCCTCCACACTTTCCCTCTTCCTAGCGACTGGCACCTAATTGACGAACCTGGTGCACCTCCCGATTGGCCCCAAATACCACAAGTATTTGCACAAATTTGTCCTAAATAAAATTGTATCGGTGCCACGTTACTACCTCTCCTTTTCTGCTAAATATGGATGAAATTTAAATTGGCCAAAAGGAAAGGGACAGGTAAGACGACTGAGGTTCCCTAAATTTGACCCACAGTCAGGGAACTATTTGTCAGTGGCTTCTATGATAAAATACGTCTGTGGTAATGCGACCATCCCCATTCCAAATTGTCTCTACACCCCAAACAGTAAGAAATAATCGAGACACCCCCGTCTTCCCCAAATGCCCCCAGTTTGGGGTCAGCTGCCCTGAACGAGAGCCTGAAAAACGCCCCCTGCCCTAATTCACTGTGTGCCCAATTGTTTTCCATAAGATCCCTCCTTCCCCGAGGATAAGTTTAATAATTACCGCATACCACCCCCCCCCCGAGTTTTTGTAGTAACCAGGTTGCGAGGATTTATATAGAAAGTTAGAAAGATGTGTGCAAAGTTGAAAATTAGATCGAAAATCGAAAGAACTTGTTGCAGTAAGCCTTGTTGAAAATAAGATGTTTTTATGTAATGCAGACTTGTTTAGCCTATGTTCACCCCTCAGAAGGATGCCTATCAGACTATGGTGAATAGCACATTGCACTTTTTTGTAAAATACAAGGCCCTGAAGACCAGCCTAGCCTTGCAAGACTCGTACTAGGGAAATGGGTCTCTACCAGAAGAACTGACATCTACTATAATAGACGTATGCAATAAATGAGTACCAGACCTCGTACCTATTACAAATGAACGTAATAACCATCAAAGCGCCAAAGAATTAGCCAACAAAAGGAAGTTGTAAGGAATCCAGCAAACCCATCATCAATTGTTTATACGTTAGCCGCAAGAATCTCCAATGTAGCGAGTGCTTACCCCAGTTGCTTGGTGTTGGGAGAGAAATAGATTTATGTAATTACCTTCTTCTGCAATATCTCTAAAAACTGTCTTTTCAAAACTCATTTAAGGGTATCACTGTCGGAGGAGAAAGAGACCGGATGTGGGAGCACGCGGCCTGACTGCGGATTGTGGAACATCAGCGACGGAGGCCGAGGCGAAACCACAGCAGTAAGGAGACGCAGGACGGGGCACTGTTTCAGACAAAGCTAAGGAAAGGGCTGACCTGAAGCCCCTGCTCTATGATCAACGTGTGCCAAAAAGTCCCCGCTCTCTGAACATGGTTACGGACTCGCCTGTCGCAAACTCTCCGCCCCCCTGATCTGTTCCCGACTTGGCCTTGCTCCATCCCCTCCTCCTCCGACCTACCATAAGGACTGTTCACACCCGCACCTTTCCACCCGAACTCCCAAGTTCCTCCAAATCCTACTGAGCTACCCAGAGAAGAGTACTCCCTGCGTCAGAAGGGAGGGAGCTCCGACTAAGTAGACCACGAACTATGTTAATCTTAGAACGGTGACCTAGAACTCCACCAAGGGTCGCCTCTAAAGAAAAGATGAATGAAGTATGTGGTTCTACCCGCTGCTGAACGCCTCGAAGATGATGGAAGCAACAGGAAATGCCCACCACAGAGACTCAAGAAACAAACAGATCTCACAATTCAGGAACAATCGCATTTTTTATTGCAAACCTATGCTCTGCGTTACAAAAGAAAGTGCACCTGCTCCAAAACCGTAACGCATTTCTCCTATGAGGTCTGGCGAAACAAAACAAAATGTACCCCTGCCCGCAGACCTCCAACGACTCAATCCACATGAACATTTCTGATGATAGGTAATCCAGGTGCTCAACAGTGCCAACAGAAGACGGCATAAACACTGAGAACTCTGATTTTTATTTTTTATTATATCTCATTTCTCTCCCAACCACCATTGGACTGACTATGCTCCCGCCGAGTACAAAAAAAGGACTTACTTGTATGATAACTTACCAGTTCTTATTCCAAATGACTATAAGCATCTATGATCTGTACCCAACGCCCTCGCTACGTAATTCTAGTCTGATATTGCATTACGATGACTTTTTTCTGCAACCAACTTAACGATGAACCCGCCTACTAGATGATGAGATTTTTTCAATATGATGTTTATAATGTGATGTTTATGTACAGTTCTTTTGCCTAAGTCCCCTCTCCCTTACTTATGATCGCTGCCTGTAGGTATAGATAGGAAATAGGCCAGCAAGATGTCTTGGAAATGTTAAAGGGAGGACTGTGGAAAATTAACACAAACTTGGTGAACATTATCAGCGCCATCTTGCCCCTTTCCAAGCCCATTCGTGCGCGTAAGCGGCAGCCATTTTGAGCACCATGGCCTCCCTGCCCCTCGCTGATAGCCAGCGCGTCTCTCTCTCTCCCTTAACCTCGCAAGCATCCCCCCCGCACACTGACAACCCCCACTCTCTCATGCCTTGGGTCATAAACCCCTCTTCAGCGCAGCTTCATCACGGAATCCCATCCTGTTCCCAGCGCAACACCTCCCCTCATTCCTTTCATGGCCTCAGATCCTTTTGATGCAAACCCCCTTTTTCCTGTGTCCCCGTTTGTCTTCCTTGTTCCCAGGCCGCCACCTGGCCCTGCGGATACTGTTTATTACCCCGTACAGTAGGAAGCTTCCCCTCCCCATCAAAAGACCCTCGAACCGATCAAAGCCCCCACCCTATGAGATCCGATCAAACCCATGCATTCCGTGAATCGGCGGAATGCCCTGCTGTGCGGCAACCATCACCTGTTGTGACCGGGGTGGGGAATCCAACTGTAAATGTATGTGGGAACGGGCCTGATGGGGAGATTCCGAGGATGTTCTTTCAACTATCGACGTGTTGCGAGAATGTGTTATGTGCAATAAAGGTCATAAACCCTAGTATAAGAGGCCAGGCCTCAGAGATGTGGCTAGAGCACCTTGTGACGATACTTGCTGTCTGAATTGATGTGTTCTCCTCCGGAGAGAATAAAATCCTCGTTTCCTGCCTTCCAGTCTCCAGCGCCTGCTTCTTCATTGATTAACATTGGTGGGTCATAGAGGCGATACCGCCGGGCAACATAAAAAGGGTCTTTGGTTACTGGTTGTCTTTGGAACCCCTTTTTTACAGTGATGTAGGGTTCCTAAGGCTGCTCCCCAAAGTCACAAGAGTCTTAATGAGCAGTTAATGAGGACACCAATGATTCTATAGTCAGTATCTTGAGGTATGGGACACCGTTCATTGGAGACCAGACAAGATCAGCTACTCTCATAGCCAATGTTCAATGCAAAGAAGCCTCAGAAAACCCAGTGCTGCGCTAAGAACTGGGGGAAGAGAGGACACAAACCTTTGTTACCCTCATGGACTGGAAAGGTCAGATCAGATTCCCAGGAAATCAGTTGTGGCATAATGCAAATTCATAATCCTTGAATGACCCTCTAGATGCTGTTGATGATGTCAGTCAGATCGGACCAATTGGCTGACACATATTCTTGGCTCCTTGGAGATTTATTTCCTTGTTGCAATTTTCAAGCAGCCTTGCCCCCTTGTTCAGGAATCTGGTTCTCTTCACAACAGGCAGGACAGTTTTTGTTTCTTTCAGGGGCAGGTCACTGGGACAGGGACAAAGAGGGATTGCCACAGCCCTAGTCAGGTTCATCCTTCCCTGAGCCACACAGTATTCTAGTCCCTGTTTCTCTTTATTCAGGTTGGCGGTGAGTCACTTTTTTAGGCAGCTGTGCTGTTTACGAATTGCCCCACTACCCCTCTTCCTCCAAGACACCACCTTCCGTCAAGCCTTTTTTGAACAATGCTTCAAGCACAATTTGGACAGACTTTGGGCTCTTTCCCTTAGTTAGAGCTATTGGCATTGTAAATGACAAAATGTGTATTTATGTGTTGGTTTTGAAAACAGATAAATAAATGGCACTGTCATTTACATTGCCATTAGCCTCTGCAGTCAGTCTGCAGTCCCTTGCACTCCCTAGTCACTCTGCACTCCCTAGCACTCCCTAGTCACTCTGCACTCCCTAGCACTCTGCAATCACTCTGCACTCTCTAGCACTCCCTAGTCACTCTGCACTCCCTAGCACTCCCTAGCACTCTGCAGTCACTCTGTACTCCCTAGCACTCTGCAGTCACTCTGCACTCCCTAGCACTCTACAGTCACTCTGCAGTCACTCTGCACTCCCTAGCACTCCCTAGCACTCTGCAGTCACTCTGCACTCCCTAGCACACCCTAGCACTCTGCACTCCCTAGTCACGCTGCACTCCCTAGCTCTCCCTAGCACTCTGCAGTCACTCATCACTCCCTAGCACTGCCTAGTCACTCTGCACTCCCTAGCACTCCCTAGTCACTCTGCACTCCCTAGCACTCCCTAGTCACTCTTCACTCTGCACTCACTACTCTGCGGGTGACAGTGCTCGCCATGTCGGCCGCGTCAAAGGGGTGACAGTGGTCGCTATGCAACCCATGTCACAGCGGCGGGTGACAGTGCTCGCCTTGGTGGTATTCTTCATCAGAGAGTTCCTTCCCGGCCATTGCAGAACGAGGCGTGCTACAACCTATGAGATGCATGGGAGCACTGTTGGAAAAGGAATAGGGTATTGAGTGGGGGTAGGGTTAAGCTTTAAAAATACCTGCCTGGTACACCTAACACTTTAATCTGGCTAGCAGCCAGTATGATTAAAAACAGGAAACATTAGGAAGTTCCAGGGCTCTAGTAACCCCTACTTCCTCTTAGGGTCAACATATTTCTGCCATTTGTTCCCAAATGCTCAATCCACACTTATTCCATAATGCTGACGTAACTGATGAATTTAACATGCATACGTCAAGCACACCTAAACACCTATTTAGTGTTCATAAATTGCTATATATAACAGCATTTAAAAGTGCTCCATAGGTAATTGGCAAAAAGCGTGCCTTTAGTCACACAGACTCCAACGTTCCCACCTGGCCTGCTTACCGAAAATACCTCTGTCCATGCCTGCATCAGGAGTGAACTCTATGATGAAGCATGCCACTACGGGGTACCCCTGGTGGGTGAGAGTTCTTTAAAGTAAAAGTATTCTTTTCTACTTAGGCCAATGGACGGGTTGTTAGATTGATCCAATCAAGTTGGGCTCTATTCGTTTTTTAAAGTTTTGTATCAGAGGAGGGTTAGCCTATGCTCTATAGCAACTCTTTACTGCTCATAATTTGTTTATGGACACCTTGAATTATACCAGCAACTGACGCCAAAGTCCAGCAGTCTTCCACTCTGTAAGATATTACCTAACACTCAGTGGTTAAAGACTGTAATCGTGGTTGTAATCAGTAAAGGTTAATTACGGAGTCCGCCTACTTTGCATTGGCGACTAGCGGACTTACTCTGTGTGTTCTGACCTAGCACTCATTTTTCCCCCTCCTGAGGCGGAAGCCGGGAGGTCTCTTGCCTTTCCCCTTGCCTTTTAATACATTTGCTTTTAAATTGGGAATTTGTATTTTGCACTGTGTTACTACAAATATAACTGCTTTTAAATTGGGAATTTGTATTTTGCACTGTGTTCACACCTGAGTCCAACAGGTGTTCTGAGACCCCTGCGCATAGGAGCGCTTCAGACCCCTTCTCACCCCTTCCCCTCTTTGCTCCGGACCTGCTCTCGGCTGAGTGTTGAGGCCGAGGGCAGGGCTCCGGTTTTGGCGGCCATCTTGGGTCGGGTTGGGCTCGTGACGCGATTTGCAGCGTCATAAAAGGGACGTGTGGGAGTGTGCAGGTAATTCTGACCTAGCACTCATTTTCCCCCCTCCTGAGGCGGAAGCCGGGAGGTCTCTTGCCTTTCCCCTTGCCTTTTAATACATTTGCTTTTAAATTGGGAATTTGTATTTTGCACTGTGTTACTACAAATATAACTGCTTTTAAATTGGGAATTTGTATTTTGCACTGTGTTCACACCTGAGTCCAACAAGTGTTCTGAGACCCCTGCAATTAGTAGCGCTTCAGACCCCTTCTCACCCCTTCCCCTCTTTGCTCCGGACCTGCTCTCGGCTGAGTGTTGACGCCGAGGGCAGGGCTCCGGTTTTGGCGGCCATCTTGGGTCGGGTTGGGCTCGTGACGTGATTTGCAGCGCCATAAAAACAGTCAGGGATGACTCCGCGCAGCGGACGCGCCGGATCTGCGCCGGAGTCGTGCCAGAGTCCTGCCCGTCTGCGCCTGTCCGCGCCACGGCAGCGGACGGCGCGGCGGAAGGCTCGGGTCACAGGCTTACGTACTCTGCAGCTGACCTATTATCTTTTACAACTAATACTACCTCCTGTCGGCAGGTTTTCCCTCGCCGCTACAACGGTAAAGGCTGCTGTCCTGGTTGTGGGTGGTATCCTAACATCTATCGGGCTCTGGAACGACCCCAACCACTCCCCACTAACAACTTTAAATGCCTATTACTTAACACCCGCTCTTTGCATAGGCACGCCCTTGACATTTTTGAGCTGTTGTCATCAGAAAAACCATTATGCCTTATGCTTACGGAAACCTGGCTCAATGAGTCTTCAAATCCAGATATCGCAACTGCCATTCCATCTGACTATACACTGTATAGACAGGATAGGGTATTGGGTAGGGGCGGTGGAGTCGCACTTGTAGTTCAAAGTTCTTTTGCTTGTGCGATTTTACCATCATTACCTATCTCAGGCTGTGAATCGCTCGCCTTTTCCATTACTCTATCCCCTCATCAATCTTTTACTGGGCTCCTGATTTACAGACCTCCTGGCCTACGGGGTTCCTTCTTTAATGAGTTTCAATCTGCTGTCACCACGCTCTGTCTGAAGGTTGCACACTGTGTCGTTCTTGGGGATTTTAACATCCATATGGATGTTGAGTCAGACTATGATGCTATTAAAATCAAGTACATCACTGATCCTCTTGGTCTAACTCCTTACATCTCGAGTGCGACCCATGATAAAGGTCACACCTTGGACCAAGTGTTTTCCACTATTCCCCTTATTAAAACCTGTTCCATACCTGTCCTCTGGTCGGACCACTCTTTGATCAGTTTCTTCATTCAGGGCAGAAGTAAATTTTTGTGCATAAATTCTAACCATCTTAGGCACCCTACTAGACCGTATCATAAAATCACTCCCGAAAGCCTAGCTCGAGCGTATCAGGAACATCCCTGTTTTCTATCCGGTCATCTGGAGAAGGACCTGGATACGTTTCAGAAATGGCTGATTGAGAGGCTTGATGATCTTGCCCCACCTTCTACGCCCCGTTCATCTCCCAAGCGTAGCTCTGCTCCTTGGTACTCAGAATCACTTGCTCTGACTCGGCGTAACTGCAAGCTAGCCGAAAGACTCTGGCGGAAGCAATATGATGCGGAAACTAAGTCGGCATACAAATCTTCCATCAAGTCCTATCATGCCGATATTCTGGAGGCTAAAAAGAATTATTTTGCTAACAGAATCGAGTCAGCCTCAAACTCCGGTAGAGAAATCTTTACCATCGTTAAAGAGTTTGTTTCTCCTAAAACTAGTACAGTACAACACAAGTTCTCTGAACCTTGGGTAACGGAGCTGGCTACTTTCTTCACGACAAAAATTAAAATGATTCAAGAATCTTTCCCTCCCCCTGTTCTTAGTTCTCCCCTCACAGACTGTAATTCGTCGTCCTTTCTTTCCGACTCCTGTCCTACTTTATCGGAGTTTCCAATTCTATCGGAATCTGCGTCTTTAGATCTCCTACTCAGGATTAAATCTGGCTCTCCTTTGGACCCTTGTCCGGCGACTTTTTTAGCCAGTAACGCCAATATCATGAATGAGCTAATTAATCCTGTTCTGAATCTGTCTTTGACAAGCGGCACTGTCCCGCCGGCCTGGAAGAAGGCTATGGTTGTCCCACTTCTGAAAAAACCTGGCCTTGACCCGGAAAAGCATCTCAACTACAGACCCATATCTCTCCTGCCCAGTCTAGCTAAAATCGTTGAGAAGCACATCCATTCTGTGCTCTCCTCCTTCCTTGAAGACCATGGGTTATTCCTCTCTACCCAGTCAGGCTTCCGCTCCAATTTGAGCACTGAGACCGCTCTATTGGAGGTGAATGAAGCCATCAAGGAAGCTCTCGACTCAGGTGGTAGAGCTATGCTGGTGATGTTGGATTTGTCGGCGGCCTTCGGCACCGTCCCACATGAGGTCCTCAGGGGGACGGTGCTGAGCTGGTTTAGATCTTACCTAGCAGGCCGTCGACAAGTGGTCTGGGCACCCCCGTACTCTGCAGAGGTGCCGCCGATGGATGTTGGAGTTCCCCACGGGTCTGGGCTTAGCCCGACCCTTTTCAACATCTTTATGACTCCATTGGCGGTGCTGGCGGAGTCTCTGGGTGCTCAGATCATATCATACGCTGACGACACCCAGCTGCTCTTCACCTGTAAAAAAGGCATGGAGTTTGATGGGGAGAGCATCAGTGGTTGCCTTGGGGCTGTTTTCGACTGGTTTCAGCGAAGCAGCCTCAAGTGCAACCCCGACAAATCGGAGGTGCTCTTTTTTGGTTGTCAGGTAGACCCGCCTTGGCAGGAATGGTGGCCAGTGAGCATGTCACCCCTTCCGCTTCCTCTCTGGTTGCAAAAAATCTGTGGGTTAAAATCGACAACACCTTGTCACTGAAATCCCAAATCACAGGTCTTACCAGTACCTGTTTTGGCCTGTTAAAAATGTTGCGCAAATTCCTTCCACTTCTCCCTCTGGTTCACAGGAAACTTACGGTACAGGCTTTAATCTGTTCCAGGCTTGATTATTCTAATATTCTTTACCTTGGCTTGCCTGACTACCTCCTGCACAAACTACAGGTAGTCCAAAATTCTGCAGCAAGGGCCATTTTTGGCCTACCCCGCCATGCCAGGGCCTCGGAGCTGCTTCTGTCCCTTCACTGGCTTCCTGTCAGGAAGCGGATTACATTCAAAGCCCTCACATTGACCCATAAGGCACTCCATTCGGTAGGTGCCCGCTACATCCAGAAACGGCTTTCCTTTTACAAGCCATTTCGATCTCTGAGATCTGAATCTCTTGGCCTGGCAACTGTTCCATCTATTAGGAAAGTCAGGACAGGTGGACGTTCGTTTAAGTATCTGCCCCGAAACTGTGGAACTCCCTTCCCGTCGAGCTGCGCCTCATTCCCAATCTACTGGCCTTTAGAAAGGCCTTGAAAACATGGCTCTATAATCAATAACTGTTATGTTCCTTGCTTTCCTTTTCTTTTCAGTCATGGGTCAGAAAGCGCCGGGACACTCCTTGGAGTAGCCAAGCGCTATATAAGACACCCATTAACATTAACATTAACATGTTGTGGGTGACCTGAACAGCGGTTTAGCTGCAAGTATTTGTTGATGCACAGCAGTGATCTTCCATTCTGCCAGAAGCCAACTTGTCCGTGTTTGTGCTTACTTGGCATGCCTGGATTTGCTTTCTTGCCTGCTCTGGAGTTTGGCAATTGCCCAGGAATGGTGTCTTCGTAGGATTTTGCCTGCTGAAGATGCGAGGGAGCACCAAAGCAGCAGCTTGTGAGGGAGTGTGCATGCCTTCGTTCTTAAGAGCTGTGTGCGGAGTTTGCAAGTTCCCACCGACCGAGTGCGCATTGAAGCAACACATGTAGGACATCAGGCCATGCTGTATGACTCTACACAGTGGCAATCTTGGAGGCTGTTTTGTGTAGTGTTAAAAAGAAACGTAGATCTCGGAGGGCGGGGCGGGAACACGCTTGTTGATCTCCTCAGGCAGTGACGGGAGGCTTGGCAAAAAGGTCCTGTGGTGGTACTTCACAACAGCACTGTCTTAAATGCACTCTTGTCTTATTTTCTGGGCTCTCCAGTTTGTTTTTTGATCAGCCGCTTCCTGCTTCTAGGTGACGACAGCGTCACACGCCAACAGGACGTCAGTGTAATAAAAGTAGAAAGAGGACTTCCGAGCGGTGACGGTGAATCACTGCGTTCTTGTCTTTCACCACCACGGATAGTTTAAAACCTCCTACTGTAAGCAGGTATCTCGTAATATGCCGGTATCACGGAATGTAACTTAGCCTGTAAAACGAGTGTGTGACGAACTGTGGTGTAAATTACATTAGTTTCATGACGCTACTCAACAAGCCAGGGTTCTACAGCGGGAGGGGGGACGGGCACACGGACAGCGGGAGGGGGGGGGGCGGAAACGGGCTCACGGACAGCGGGAGGGGGGGGCGGAAACGGGCTCACGGACAGCGGGAGGGGGGGCGGGAACGGAGAGCGGGACATCGCGCAACCCACCCCTGCAAAGGACACTTCCGAAATGGTGGAAAAAAAAGCTGTAAAAAAAAAAAAACACCGCCCACCGCCGCATGACGATCGCAAGGGGGCGGGATGAGTAATGAGTAAAAATGGCCGGAACACCCACAAATCTGCTCCAGCCATGACGGACAGATCTCTGTTCCAATGGCTAGCCTCCATTTATGGAGCTAGCCAATGGAACAGAGGGGCGGAACATGAGTACACATCTCTAGACATAAGATTTCGCCCTGCGCGAAAGTCTGCTGCGCAGCTTTCGGCGAGGCGAAACCTAAAAAGCACTATCTCTGCTGAAGTGCAGCTAGATTTCAGGATTTTGTAAAGTTTCATACAAGCTGTCCAACTATATTGTTTGCCTTGCATTATCAACAGGAAGATGAGTGAATTTGAGTGTACCCAGGGCTCGAGTCGGGGTACCTCGCGGGGGGACGGCATCCCCCCACTTATTTTTACTTATTTTATCGGGTAGACGCCGTTCTCCCTGTAAAGATGCCCTTGCTGAGGAATAAAGTGTATTCTTGCCATTAACTGCATGCAAAAACATACCCAATATAAAGACTCTAGCCTCCCATAAGCCTTTTTGAAAGCAGACTACTCACAGCAGACGGTGCACAGAAGATGAGTGCAGGCTACTGCTACCTCTGCAACAGAGGGCAGACTTTGGGCCAGTACGCAAGACTCTTAAGAAGCTTGTGTCGCAGCTGCCTTGGACGGGAACTACCAGCCCCAATGCACCTCTTTTACCTTTCGTGACGTCAGTTCTGGTTGTGACGTCACTCCATGTCTTTGAGCGTCCCCCCACTTCTATGTTTTACCTTTCGTGACGTCACTTCCTGTTGTGACTTCAATTCCAGTCTTTGAGCGTCCCCCCACTTCTTTATTTAGGACTTGTGCCCTGAGTGTATCCTTACCTGAAGTGCAAAGCAATGCCACACAGGCGGGTGAGACATTTTCATTAAACACTACAAAAATGTGTCTGCAGTGACACTGACATGGAGAGGGGAAGCAAGAAGGGGAAGGGCATTCTTCACACTTCAAATGGAGGCCACAATCCAACCTTCAGCTACCGGGGCTTGGCTCGCTTCAAAGGCAAGCCTTCAGAATTTTTCAAGGCTTCTCTCAATCAACACAGAACACGAACCGGCTCACATCCAAACTTCATTTTGTAAGTCACCTCTCATGGAAGTCCCAAAATGGATTCCCATTATGTATACAGAGAAGCACAAAAAACTCACTCCATCCTCACCCTACCTCATTTATGCAGAGTAAAGTGCACTCTCTATCCATCCAGATGGAGAGAAGGGTCGACTTGAGGGTGAATCTGTAGACATTTAATGAGGGTAGCCAGGCAACATTTCTTCTGTAAAGGGAATAGGTAAAAATATTCTCTCACTGATTATTGATTGCTGCAACCACTGAGAATCAGAGCCTTATTCTGGGTCGTGACTGAATATCCATAATAGTTCAGTTCACTGAGGCCAAAGACACAGCAGCCTACAGAGATGCGCCATGATTTTGCCAGCAATAAAACAGAGGCGAGATCCAAGTTCAAGTTCAAGTTCGGGAATTTATATAGCGCACTACTCACCCAGAGGGTCTCAAGGCGCTTGGGGAGGGGGGTTCATTATTTATCGAATAGCCAGGTTTTAAGTTCTTTTCTGAAGGAGATGTGGTTCTGTGTAAGGCGGAGGTGAGTGGGGAGTGAGTTCCAGGTCTTGGCCGCCAAGTAGGAGAAGGATCTACCTCCCATGGTGGATCTTTGGATACGCGGAACTGCGGCGAGGCCTTGATTGGAGGATCTTAGTTGGCGGGTAGGTGTGTAGAAGGATAGTCGAGAGTTGAGGCATTCGGGCCCTAGTTTATAGAGGGCCTTGTGTGCGTGGGTGAGAAGACGGAATGTTATTCTCTTATTGACGGGAAGCCAGTGGATGTCTTTCAGGTGGCCGGTAATGTGATCTTGGCGAGGGATGTCCAAGATGAGTCTCGCTGATGCATTTTGGATGCGTTGGAGTTTTTTCTGTAATTTGGCTGTAATTCCGGCGTAGAGGGTGTTTCCGTAGTCTAGTCGACTCATAACCAGTGCGTGGGTGACAGTCTTTCTTGTTTCGGCGGGGATCCAATCGAAGATTTTTTTGAGCATACGAAGTACGTTGAAGCAGGAGGATGAGACGGCGTTGACTTGTTTGGTCATCGAGAGTGAGGAGTCTAGGATGAAGCCAAGGTTACGTGCGTGGTCTGTGGGTATGGGTGCTGAGCCCAGATCCGAAGGCCAACATGAGTCGTCCCAGGCAGAGGGGATGATCCTAGGATGAGCACTTCTGTTTTGTCTGAGTTAAGTTTAAGGCGGCTGTTTTTCATCCATACGGCTACTTCTTTCATGCCTTCATGAAGATTGGTTTTGGCGGTGTTGGGGTCTTTGGTGAGGGAAAGGATCAGCTGGGTGTCGTCAGCCTAGGAGATGATGTTCAGGTTGTGTTGACGTGCGATGGAAGCGAGTGGACTCATGTAAACGTTGAAGAGGGTGGGACTGAGTGATGAACCTTGTGGTACACCGCAGATGACTTCGGTGGCCTCTGATTTGAATGGGGGAAGTCGGACTCTCTGAGTTCTCCCAGCTAGGAACGAGATGATCCAGTCCAAGGCTTTTCCTTTTATGCCGATGTTGCTGAGGCGTTGTATGAGGGTGCTGTGACAGACAGTGTCGAAGGCTGCGGAGAGGTCGAGTAGAATGAGGGCCACTGTTTCTCCGTTGTCCAGTAGTGCTCGGATGTCGTCTGTTGCTGCGATGAGGGCGGTTTCGGTGCTGTGTTTGGCTTGAAAGCCGGACTGTGAGGGATCGAGGGAGTTGTTGGATTCGAGGAAGGCGGCGAGTTGGCTATTGACGGCTTTCTCAATGACTTTGGCCAGGAACGGGAGGAGGGATATGGGGCGGGAGTTTTTAAGTTCAGAGGGGTCTGCTGTGGGTTTCTTCAGGAGGGCGCTGACTTCGGCATGTTTCGAGCTTTCTGGGAAGGTAGCAGAGGTGAAGGAGCAGTTGATGACATCCACACTCTCCAAGACCATGCAGGAGACATGTCTGTCACAATACATTATACACTGGAAACCCAGTGTTGGGATTTATTAAGACAAAACAAAACATCATTGATGACATCTCAAATAAGTTTAATTGACAACATCACTGATGACATCATACAGTCATTCAGATACCATTGTATGGGATTTTGGCCTCAATGTAATTCGACACACTGCAGGCGTGGGAACGTTTCTAGTCACCTTTATGGCATTACCCTCTAGAAGACTTCACATGACCCCCAATTTTAGGTCAAGAAGTTTACTGATATATATTTGCCACTGTAAAGACGCTTTCTTCTAGGCCATATGGACAATGCTCCGTAGTTTAGTAAAATATACTACGCACATTCCTGAGATGTGCATAATGTCATGCGATTTTACAGCCATGCTTGCAACAGCAGTATGAGATAAACTACCTCTAAGAAGTACACCTCAACATTCTACATTATTCAACATTCTACCTTATTCAACAATCTGCAATACATCACAATTTTCGGTGAAATTCCAGGAATAAACATCCATACTCTATAACTGTCATTGCTATCTAGAATGTGTCTACAGCACTTCATTGCAGCTATTTAATGTGGGCACATGCCCACATATCCACTGGTGGATTATCTAGAATAAATAGAAGGGTTGACCTTTCTGACACATTTTTGGGAGCAGACTTTGGCTTTAAGACTCAATGATTTCAAACATACCTCTGTAGTCACATTAGGTGCACTGAAGGGCAGATTTACAATAACTGGCGCATCTCCAGGGATGCGGCAGTTATTCTGCGCCACAGCTCTGCCACCCATGGTGCGCCGCATTTACAATGCGGCGCACCATGGGGCGAAAACGGCACAGATGCATGACGCATCTGTGCCGTAAAGGCGGCGCATTGCTGGAGTTGCGTCGCAAGCGCGACACAGCTCCAGCAATGCTCTGGGGGGCCATATCTGTCCAATGCTGCGTCAAGCCTTACGCCTGCTTCAAGCCGGTGCAGGGTTTTGACGTAGCATTGGCCTAAAAGTGCCTGCGTGAAATCTTGTAGATTTCACGCAGGCACTTTTGCGAGGCGCACCTGCCCCGAAACGCCCACCCTGCGCCGGAAAGCCCACATGTGGCGCAGGGCTTTACAACGTGAGGCATCTGCCTAGATGTGTCATGTTGTAAATGGGTCGCAGGGATGCGCCACGTTTACGCTGCTGTTGCGTGACGCAACGGCGGCTTAAACGTGGCGCAAGTCCGACATAAATCTGCCCCTTAGCCTTTATCTTGTTTAACAAATTAATACTTGTACCTTAAAGTTTAGTGATTTGTAAACAGTGCACATCACACAACTTTCAACATGCACAACCATGCTTTTGCTTCCAGGGCTTACACTGTCTCCATGCTGTGGACCCACATGTGCACTCAGCAAATCAATGCTGCATAGATATATAGTGTTTGCAATGATGTCAACAATTATGTATTCTGAGATATCGTCTGTGACGCCAGCAATTATGTAAATTACCAAGTCATGAGTGATGTAATATGTGAGGTCATGAGCTGGTGCTGGTTGGTGAATTTCAGCGTTTTTTTCATATTTGAAAGCAATATAGACCTAACTATAACGTCACTATAATTCTTGTTTTTTCAGTGAATTTCTAGGGTTGTTTTAATGTAAGCTTAAATCTTAGTACCTTACTCAACTATGACATTTCTGTGAATTTGTGGGGTTCTTTTAATGTCAGCTAAAATCTTAGTACCTTACCCAACTATGACATCACTATATAAATATATATATATATTTATAATATATACATATATATATATTTATAATATATAAAATATATATATATATGTATATATATATATATATATATATATATATATATATATATATTTATATTTATTATCGCTCGATTTTCTCCCAGTCCAGAAAGAAATATGCAGCACTCGCCGGGTTGGTTACAGCAGTAGCAGTTTTATTTCACAGAAGCGTTTCGGTAGATTACCTTCGTCAGTGTGTTTACAGTGAAAGTGTCATAGAACGCCATTTATTCAAAGAACATTCTCAGTAAATGAAAGAGGGACTGGCGCTCCAGTGTCAGTCAAAACACACGCCATCTTAAGACGGTCAAAGTTACGACCAGCGAAGCATGCCCGCTAATGCAAACAGTACATGTTAACAAAGCTCTAATAAGAGACATATTTTGCATAAGACATATTTGCAAAAGAGATACTCTATAGATGGCATGTAACCAACGTTAAGCGATCTTGCCGTGGATCGGCCTGGGCAACCTATATTGCCGGTTGCTGGCAGATTCCCACATTTCCTAAATAAAGCCGTGTATCGGCAACCTTATAAATTTTTTTCTTATATGTTAATATCTATACCAGAAATACAAACATCAGATGCAGTTCATGATTTGATAGCTCTACACAAGATATGTACAGTTAATAATGACAGTGGTGGTTCATCAACCCAAATGGACAGTTAATTCTTCCCCTGAATTCAGTCCATTCGGAGATTTGGTTTGTTTGGTTTGTAAGTGTATTATATAACGAGACTCCAATCTCCTGAGTCTCAAGATTCTATCACCTGAGGTGATAGAGTCTTGAGACTCAGGAGTCCTGTTTATTACCATAGTAGATTTACATTCAAATGGGAAAAACATCACTATTGCATCACAGATGGCATTTTACAATTATGCTAAATATGGAACGAACTCTCTCATTAGTCACAAAGCCTCCTCAATGTTATTGTACTTTACCGCACCAATTTAACCCTTTGCAGCCTGCTTTTTGTTACACAAATGCACATGAAAAACACTGTGACCTAAACCATACATTGCATGTTCAGAACATAATGTGCTATTTGGGACAGGTGTCATGAATCACTCAAGGCTTCATCTCTCCTGAGTCATAACATCTCCCCACACTCAACAATGGTAATAAATAGCAAATTACACTCTGCACGTCTGTTTATCGTGAGTATGGGCATAGTGGTGTTTCATACTACATGGGATCTACTTTTTGGGTACATAATGTGTGTCTATGGAACAAAGCAATCATGGCGCTCAAATTATGCCCTGACTTTCTCAGGCTGCAAATCCGAAAGCTATTTTCTATATAAAAAGGTACCAACCAAACATTGTTTAGCATTGCCAGTTCTCAGTTCAAAAGCCCGTCCATGTTGAAGTGCTGTTTTATCTGAGGGGCGAATTATTTGCAACCTAATCTTATTTTCAAGCTAGAAGTTTGAAGTGGACAACAATAGTTTTCCAGAACCCTACAAGAAATTCTTCCCTGACAAACCAGAAATTGACAGGGCAAAACGGAGAAGGAGATTCGACAATACAATTAGCATAGTAACAAATACAAAATACTATTTGACATAAAAACCTGGCATAGCCTTCAATTTTCCTGCTAAATTCACAATTTAATTTTTAGAAAGTTGTGTGCGATACTTGGCAAAACTAGACAATAACCACATAATGCATATCACACAAATGAACAAAAGTTGCAAAGTTGTAACAGTACTCAAGAGTGACTACTTGGATGTATTAAACAGACAACTATTAAATTTAAAGATTAAGGGGCAAATTTACAAGCCCCTTACGCCAGATTTGTGCCGCCGTTGCGTCACTTTTGTGATGCAGTGGCGGCGCAGAGCCAGCGCCATGCTGCGGGCTATTTACAACGTGACACATCTAGGAAGATGTGTCACGTTGTAAAATCCTGTGCCACATGTGGGCGTTCTGGTGCAGGAACGCCTCCTAAAAGTGGCTGAGTGAAATCTACAAGATTTCACTCACTCACTTTTACGGCCATGCTGCGTCAAAACCCTGTGCCTGCTTGAAGCAGGCTTAAGGATTGACGCAGCATGTTAGGCATCCGGGCACCCCGAGCCTTGCTGGAGCTGCATCGCACTTGTTATGCAACTTCAGCAAGGTGCCGCCTTTCCGCCGGGGGATGCGACACGCACTGCCCATCTATGCGCTGCAATGTAAATGCTGCGCATCAGTGGTGGCACATGGGTGGGCAGATGCGCCGCAACTCTTCTGGCCCATCCCTGCTGATTAGCAGAGATGCGCCAGAAGTAGTAAATCTGCCCCAAAGTGTTCTATTGTGCTGTTAACTCAAAAGAGCATATGCTGGAACTCAGGGTTTCACAAGTACAGGGCGCTCCCAGAATGCTCAAATGTTAAACTTCAGGTTGCCCAAACATTGCCAGCAAACATCTCCAGCAACACAATGCGAGAGCATTTCTGATTAGGAGAAGACACTTAGTTACATCAGGTATAAACCCATTTATGAACCAGACTAGAGTCTTCATTCCAAGAGGGTCAGTAATCATGTGTTGGGTGTAAATTGGGGTTACAAATAGTTTTAAAAAGCCACACTTTTTCCTCAACACAATTTGACAGATAAACCTGGCGAAATGTTTGTAGCAAAAGAACAAAAGATCCTACTTTTAGCAGGTCAGAACAGGGGAGGCATGCAGTATTATCACATAATGCAACATTTGGGGTGTGTAACTTGGAATGGGGAGGTAATATCAAATCCAGCAGTATTGATATTTGCCAGTAGTTCTGCACCACATATATTGCTACTTGAAATGTGGGCCTGCTTTAGAGTTGAGTGGTTATATAAAACCCTCTGCATTGTAGAGGAAGTGATAATGCCTATGATGAATGGGCGATTTTTAACCAGTAAGAGGTCATCCACTGAAATTGACACCGTCATAGTAATGGTATGATTCAGGTAATTCATCCAGAGTACCCACCCTAATGGAGAATCCTCTTCCAGAGGAGGATTTGCTTTTTTGTCCACAGATCAGGTGATTTCTGTTACCATTCAGATCAAAATCATTCCCTAAATGCCTTTTTTCAACTCCCTAAGGTACACAACTGTGGATCCAGCATCAATCGCACGCATAACCCTCCCACAGATTGCATGTATGCCTGGAAGAACTTGCACGGATATGAGGACCGACTCCAGGAGCCTACAGTTAAACACATAGATACTATTCTCACCACCAACCAGTTCTCGTTTGCATATATTGCACCTCCAAATAATGGGAACAGCTATGGGAACACAGATAATACCACAGTAAGTGCATGACAAAATGTTCAAGTGACTTCTTATGTCCATTATTGTAAACCCTGGTCTATACCCTTCTTACATTGAAGATGGTATGGTGACTTGGACTGATGAAGAAGAGGGCCTCTTGCAAGTCAACTTTAGTGGAATTGTCTAAGTCACCAAGGTCAAATGTACACATTCCCAGAAACTTGACACATGCATCACAATAAATAATAATCGAAATATAACACAGATAACAGACCAATCTTTTAATTTGAAAACGATACTGTACACAAAATGTAAGACAAAATCTACAGCTATACACTGCAATGCAATTTAATATGGTCCTATGTAATTGACTAATTTTAATGTTTAAAGATCTTAAAGTTTGACTTTATAAAACAGGATAAATAACCACTTCATTGAACAAACTTTCCTTGGATTTTAAGTTATACCATGATTGTAAGGTTGTTGACCATGGGGATCATGCATGCCCTACACATATGTGAAAGCCTCACATGGAACTGATTTTGTCAAAACTCATTGCACAAAGCCTGTAGACCTGGAGGCTGATAGAAGCGAAAGCACAAATAGCACAAACAAGAGCCTGACAAGAAATCTGATATGGCTTTTGGTGGTACAAGTGACTGATGGATTCTCCAGTTGTTCTGGTCTGAACATATGTGTGTATGTGGTTGATGAGAAATCCATTAGAGAGGTTGGGATAATTAGATTTTACATGAAGAAAATCACATTGGGCAGTGTGGTTTACACTTTATCTTGCCTGAATATCTATGTGCGTGTGACTGTCAGACATTTATTAGAGAGATATGGCTAATTAGATTTCCACTGAAGTGAGCCACAGCAGGCAGGATGATATCACACCAGGAAATACCACTTCTCCCATCCTGCAATCAGGGCCATAGTGATTTAATCTACAAGTTTCAAAGCACTGTCTTAGCAAGGGTTAAAATTGCCAAACGTTAATATTTTCATTTTACCCACCATAGATTAAGTGAGCCTGTCACCAGGCAGGTCACTCCCCTCACCGCCACACAGCCCTCATGTGTGCCCTGAGCCCGCTGCTGCTGCCGCTCGCATTTGGTCTGTACCCCACGCATTGCCTGCACTCCGCTCTGCCATTTGTCTGTACTGCTCATCTTGTATTTCTGTGCCCGTATTCTTGTGTTTCTTTTTTCAGCACTGTTGTCCTTTCCCCCCATGCCCCCGGTTGCCTGCTGTAACCCCCGCCCGCTCCCCCAGTTCTTCCTGCTGCTGCCTCCCCATGAAGCCCCGTCCCCTGCTTTCCCATTGGCCACTCCGCTCCCGCCTCATAGCTGCTCCTCCCTCCCACACCCCCTCATATGGAGGCCGCGCCCAGTGGGCGTACCGCTGGCACGTCTAAGGCAAGTCCGTCTGCGCCCGTCCGTGCCTGGACCGCGCCCAGCCCCAGAAACCCTGGCCCTCGCAAACATCACAACACGAGACTCCACTACGACTCCAGCGCCCTCCACACACTCAAAGGCAGACACTCATGCACCTGCAGCCTGGCCACCCCGAGGCGCACCTAAGGACCCTTCTCCTGCTGGAACTGCAGCTTCACCAGCTTACGGCCCGCCGATCCTCCTACTGAAGAACCCAACCTCCTCAGATGCATCCTGCTTAACACCCGCTCCGCCCACAAACACGCTGTTGAACTCTGGGACCTACTTGACACCAACACCCCAGACGGCGCCTTCCTGACGGAGACCTGGCTGGACCCCTCCTCGGCACCTGACATCGCCATAGCCATGCCGGAAAGCTACAAGATCACTCGCAAGGACCGCACCAATGGAGTAGGAGGAGGAATCGCCATCATCCACAGGAACACTCTCAGTCTCGACCTGCACCAACGACACCCTCAGTACCGTCGATCACATGCACTTCCAGATCCACACTGACCCCAACACCACCCTCAGAGGTATCCTTGTCTACAGACCCCCGGACCCCGACCGCAGTTCATTGACTCCATCACCGACCTCAACAGCACACACGCCCTCGCCTCCACGGTCTACATCCTCCTCGGGGACCTGAACTTCCACCTCGAGAACAACAACGACCCCCCACTCTTCCACCCTGATCGACAATCTCGCCAACCTTGGACTCAGACTACTCGCCAAGACACCCACCCACTCCGCTGGCCACACGTTTGACCCCATCTTCTGAGCAAGTTCCCACGTCTTCTTCAACCACACCACCGTACTCCACTGGACCGACCACCGCTGCATCCACTTCACCTTCCGGAAACCCACCACGCACCACCGCACCCAGCAGATGCCTCACCACCACTGGAGCAAAGTCACTAAAGACCAGCTAATAACCACCCTCGCCCAGAGCCCACCCGCAGACCCGACCGACCCCAACACTGCAGCCCACAACCTCAGACAGTGGATCAATGACTACGCTAACACCCTTGCCCAGCTCAAGAAACCCTCCAACACCCACACCAGCAAGAGGGCAAGCAATTCACCGAAGACCTCCAGGCCTCCAAGCGAACCTGCCAAAAACTCGAAAAAAACTGGATCCGTGAACAAATTCAGGAAAACTATACAGCCCACAAGAACGCCACCCGCAGACACCACCTCATCAAATCCGCCAAAAGAAACTCCTTCAAAGACCGCCTAGACAACAATGCACACAACAGCAAAGAGCTCTTCAACATCGTGAAGGAACTCTCCAACCCCAGCTCCAACACCAACGACATCCCACATTCACAAGACCTGTGTGACTCGCTGGCCACCTTCTTCCATTGCAAGATCGCAGACATCCATGACAGCTTCAACGCCATCACCACCCCGGCAACCACTGAGACCTCCGCTTCCACGACCACCACCCGCACCAATCGCCTGCTCTCCTGAACCAACATCAATGACGACGACACCATCAAGATCATGAACACCGTCCACTCCTGATACCCAGAAGACCCCTGCCATCACCACATCTTCAACAAAGCCAGCAGCACCATCGCACCCCATCTCCGGTAAACCATCAACATCTCCTTCGAGACAGCGACCTTCCCAGAGAGCTGGAAGCACGCAGAAATCAACGCCTTACTCAAGAAACCCAAGGCGGACCCCAAGGACCTTAAGAACTTCCAAACCATCTCCCTGCTCCTGTCCCCGGCAAAAGTAATCGAAAAGGCTGTCTTCAAACAACTGACCAGCTTCCTCGAGGAGAACAGCATCCTGGAACTGTCCCAGTCTGGGTTCCGCAGCAACCACAGCACCGAAAGTGCCCTCATCGCCGCCACCGATAACATCAGGACCCTGCTAGACAATGGAGAAAATGTGGCCCTCATCCTCCTGGACCTGTCAGCCACCTTCGACATGGTCTGCCACCGCACACTACGAACACACCTCCACGACACCGGAATCCAAGAGAAGGCCCTGGACTGGACCACCTCCTTCCTCTCCGGCAGAACACAGAGCGTCCGCCTCCCCCCTTCCGCGCCGAAGCCACAGGGATCATCTGCGGCGTACCCCAAGGCTCATCCCTCAGCTCAACGTTGTTCAAGGTCTACATGGCACCGCTCGCCCACGTCGCACAACGACAGAACCTCAACATCATCTTCTACACCCACGGCACCCAGCTGATCCTCTGCCTCACCAAAGACCCCCACACCGCCAAAACCAACCTCCACGAAGGAATTAAGGCCGTAACTGACTGGATGAGAAACAGCCAACTGAAGCTGAACTCAGACAAGACGGAGGTTCTCATTCTCGGATCCACCCCCTCGGCCTGGGACGACTCCTGGTGGCTGACTGCACTAGGAGCACCTCCTACACCCACCGACCATGCACGCAACCTAGGGGTCATCCTCGACTCCACCCTTTCCATGACAAAGCAGGTCAACGCCGTCTCCTCCTTCTGCTTCAACACTATCTGCATGCGTCGTAGGATCTTCAAGTGGATCCCCACCGAAACAAGAAGGACGGTCACTCAGGCCCTCGTCAGCAGTAGACTGGACTACGGAAACGCACTCTACACAGGAGCCCCGGACAAACTCCTGGTGCCGGCTCCAACGCACCCAGAACGCCTCCGCACGCCTGATCCTCGACATCCCTTGCCACAGCCACAGCCACATCACACCCCACCTGAGAGACCTGAACTGGCTCCCTATCAACAAGAGGATAACTTTCAAACTCCTCACCCACACACACAAGGTACTCCACAACACCGGACCAGCGTATCTCAACAGCCGGCTCAGCCTCTACACCCCCACCCGCCAGCTCCGCTCTGCAAACCGTGCCCTCGCCACCGTCCCCCGCATCCGAAGAGTGACCGCCGGCAGCAGATCATTCTCCTACCTCGTCGCCAAAACCTGGAACACCCTCCCCATCTGCCTGCAGCAGACCGAAGACCTTCTAACCTTCAGGAGACTTCTCAAGACCTAGCTCTTCGAACAGTAGCAGCCCCTCCCAGCACCTTGAGACCCTCACGGGTATGTAGTGCGCTCTATAAATGCTATGATTGATTGATTGAAAAGCTTACTGCATCTTCTGGTATTTTAACCTTTTATATTCAGATTTACAAAGATATCCATAGTAGGTGCATTAGCATGCTGATCTAACTTCAGGCTGCAAGGACACTATAGAAAGACTTCACTTTCCACCAGATGTAATTCTCTTATAAGTACAAGGCAGGAGGATGAAGGATGAGGAACCTTGAACAAGTCATTTGCAGCACAGCACTGGTCTAATTTGATTGGCCCGTTTGTCTGCACTTGTGTGGCCTCGAAGGATGGGCCTCGCCCTAGGTAAGAACCCGGTTAAAATACTTGCAAGTTCACCTCCTCTGTTTTAGATGTTGTTCGCAAATTAAGAATGAAATTAGGGTGTAAGGAACGTTATACTCATATGAACTGAAAAGATTGCTACATCTACGAGTACCAGTCCTTAGGGCTTACCATATGTCTGGGGAAAAAAACATAATAAAGAGCAACAGCCTGAGTGTGTTTCAAACTTAGGCCTCCCTCCCCTCCCTCCCCTAAAAAACCCAATAAGTAATATTTACAAAAACAGAGCAGAAGAAGGGTACATGGAAACACGAAAATGGCACTAGAAAACAGGTAAAGGGAAACCAAGACTTATGGAGAGAGTAGGGCAAGAACTATTTTGTAATAGTCCAAGAGGTACAGGGCTATAGGAAGGGATAGAGGCACTAGGGTATGGGTGAGAACTGCTAGAGCATAGGGTATAAGTGGGCCAGATGTACTCTGGCCTAGGTAGGGCAAGAGATATTACGGTACGTGCAGGTGTATCTGCATTATGATTTAGGTAGAGGTAAAAAGATGCAAGCAGAGATAGAGGTATTAGGGTATCTCCAGCACAAGAGGTACTAAGGAAAACTTTGAGGTATTGGTACCAGGGTATTGGCACAGGATGTGGTACTAGAGGATGGTACATAGGCAGTGGTGGGAGTACTAGGATGTGAGCGGGCTAGTGCATTGGGAGGGGAAGTAATATTGTGTGACGAAAAAAGTACAGATGAGGAAGAAGGGAACAGAAATGAGCCAAAGATTAGGAAGAGAGATGAAGAGAAAAGAAAGGAAGAGTGTTCCACCACCTAAAAAAGACAAGGGTGTGCAGGAAGAGGTGTACTGAGCTGGGGAAATGGACCACGGGATCTCTGTGATCCTGGAAAAAACAAGACTGCTGGGAATCTTTGCACTATGAAAGGCGCCCACCTAAATGGATCCAATATCCTAGGAATGCCATTCATTTGGAAAAATGTAAAGAAATAGATACAAGGAGAACGTTTTTCCAGGATAGGTTTCTATAAGTATGCTGCGCTCGAGCCCCAGTCTTTTGCTGTGGCGGTCCTTGCTCCCTCACCCCTTACCAAAGAGCTGACGTCAAATAACAGGGTCCCCATCTTTGAATGGACACAGGATCACCTGAAATGAGGCTGACTCTGTCTCAGCCCTTCCTCCATTTCACGATGCCTTTCAATGTTTAATAGTCCGCCTCCTGTCCTATTCCTAAAAGAACACGGTGCATCGAAGAGCAGAAAAAAACACATTTTAATCAAATATGCAAGAGAACCAAACAGCATATGAAATGCGATATTTTTTAAGCACTTCCTCTTTCTCTTCACAGCACGCAAAGCTTTTTTTCTCCTTTTTCCTTTCCCAAAACAGCCATCATTGTGAGTGACTGCCGCCCCCTCACACTCTGCCAGCACGGATGAGTCAGCTGGTGGGTGGCAAAATCTGCCCGTGCTAGGCTAAATTACTGGTGCCAGCAGTCAGGAGGTGGGGTGGGGGCACAGACCCGAAGCCAGGCAATCCTGTGGGGAAAGGAGGAATCTTAAAACACGTTACTGAGCTTATAATGCCGGAGGGGCTGGGGCAGAGTCTTTCAGGACAGACCCTAGGGTCTGGGAAAGGAGGGTCGTATGTCATATATCGACTACGGAAACACGGCGCTACCAAAATAACGTGATCAAAATATCTAGGACCAAATATTGAGAAGGTAAGTGCGTAGAGATAAGCATAGATATACTAGTTTACCTCCATATTTACCTCCCTTGAAGATATGTAGAGTGAAGTAAATAGAACGCTATTCTTACCTCTATATACTTTCCTACTTTATATTTTGGTCCTCTGTTTTTGTCACGATATATTATTGGTAACACAATATTCTGGAGTCAATATTAAGATGGGACACCGCAAAGAGCAGGGGTGGAATTTACTGTGCAAAGGAGGTGGGTGGGGCATTGTTGTGGGGGTATTTTAAGTGGCGTTCATCCCTACTAGCGTAGCAGGCAGATTCCCACATCTTGGAATCAATTTGGGAACACCTATAAGCTGTGATGTTTGTTCTGCCTGTATCCACTTTCCATGGGCACGATATTTGGGATGGCAACTACACACTTTGTACATTTTCATGAGACTGGGTGCAACATTACCTCCTTTTTTTAGTTCAACGCCTTCTAATGGAGGGTAACGCGGTAATACCACATGTTCTGCTTTTCCGAGAAACAGACCTCGAATTGTAGCTATTCTCCCTATACAAATTCTGCTAGGCTTCACCGTGCATGATTTGTCCATGTGAAAAGTGTGTTATCTCTGCGAGGCTGGAATTACGATTTGTGTGCAAATTCCTGTTTTTGCCAGAATCAGGATTAGTGCTCTTCTTAGAAGGACGGGCTACCAAAAAGGTTAGAAAACAACTTCTTAGCTTTATTGGCTTACCAGGAACTGGCAGTGGCCCAGCAGTCAAGGCCTCAACTCTGCAGGAGATGGGTGTCAGGTTGGACCCAGAATTAGAACATTGGAATTTTAGGAGCTCCATTGAAAACAATTGAGTGTTCCGGGCTTCTAATGGCCGGTAGAAGCCGGAGCATCAACATTACAATGTTTAACAAAGGCCTCATGGAGCCGGAGGGGATTTCAACCCTTGGCTCGGGCCCTTAACACCAAAGCGGGCCTTTAATGGCTGGTAGAGCCCGCTACGGCGGGCTCTAGGCCGATAATAGAGTGAGACAGCTATCTCCAAAGTCTATTAAAATGATTTTCCAGTCAGTATTATGTAATTGTAAAAAAAAGTATCTCTTTGAATGGACACAAAATGGCCCCAAGTTAATGGTTAGGCACTCGGGGCCTCATACTGTTTATGAGGAAACAGTATCCCTAGTGGGATACCACCTTTTAATACTACAAATCATTTGTTTTTCCCAAATTTGAAAGCACCAGACGCAGAAGCACCAGATCCTTTACTACCAGGTGCAGAGATAAACCTGCTAAAACCTTCAGGAAAAGGGGCAGAGGCTGCAGGGACAGGTGAAGCCTGGCCCACCCCTACTCACTCCAAAAACAAGGGGGCAGCAGGCCATGCTCCGCCAATGAGGCCACAGGCTCTCATTGCACCAAGCACCCTCCCTGCCCTGACCTACATTGCACCCCAACTGATATTTGCCACCCGATGCACTGTAATACCTGGATTCAGGATGCTTTTCGTGCACTATTTGCAGGTCTACATAGTTATTCCCCATTCTAAGGTTCAAAACTCATAATAGGCCTGATTTAGGTTTGAGGATACCATCCGTAATTGAAGATTATGGCCCACTGGTATTCTTGCACATAAATCTGGTCAACTGGTAATGAAGACCCTAAATTTGAACCAGAATTTTCTATACTACTAGTTAAAAAAGTTACGCCTTAACATTCAGAGTAGGAAAGCTGGAGACAAAATGCCCATGGGTAGATCATGGCCCACATTATCCCATGGCACTCGATGTTATGCGATGATATTACAATGTGTGTAGCACCCATCTCAGATTTGTAATGTCTCATAGCGTTGAGTTCGATGATGAGTGTTTCTACATAGTTCCTGGTTTCCTCGTTGACTGCTGTTGGACAACCATAGCAGGATATGGTTGGGTATTGTGTTCTGGTCCATCCCTGAGACAGTTTACTGTAGGATGTGAGCATCGTTCTCAACTGTTTGACCATTGTAATGAGGTCATGGTAGATGGTTTTTTGGGAATATTTTATTCCTTGGACGAAGAGTATAGGAGCCTGATTCACAATTATAAACTTGTACTTTTGTGGAAGGTGACGAAAGTTTGCTATTCGCAACATAATTTTACTAGTAGTATCTTTACAAATGGGGAGTCTCCGCACATAAAAAGATAGGACTGTCCTATATTTTTATGTGCTGATACCCGACAGTCGTAAAGATACTACTTGTAAAATACCTTTGTGAATAGAAAACAATCGTAAACGTACACAAATGGGCACTGCGCTGTTTCAAAGTTTTGTGTATTCCACCGTGTGCTAGTGCAACGTTTAGTGTATTCAACAAAGCAGCTTTGACCTTTTCCAAGCATAGAAATATTTTACATATGGACTGAACTAACCTACCGTGGGGCTTATCAGCAACAGGCAGCGATAATTATCGCTAAGAGCGCTTAGCGCGCGGCTAATTATCACCGGCTATCGCTGGATTTTATCGCTGAGATAGCGTGCTATCAGCGACGCTTATCTCAAAAGCGACAACAATTCCAGAGTTAGCTGCAAATCCTGCGATTATCGCTGGAAATCCAGCGATAAATCGCACAGCAAAAGGCGATATGTTTCTGATAGGGCAGGGCAGACTTAGCCATAATATCCACCTTCCATTGGATATAATGGCTAAGTCAGATTGTAAGCAGGCGTAAAGAAAACAGTGTTAAGCGCGGTTAGAGCTACTTTTATAATAGCTAAGCAGGTTAGCGATTACCTTGATAATTGGAGAAAAGTTGGTTAGCGACATTCTCCACGTTAGTTTGGCAGGGTACGCCCACTTTGCATCTTATTGGCGATGCAAAGATGGGCGTTGGGGAAACCAGCGCTGAGGCATGGGAACACGTGTTAGCGTGTCCATGCTGATAGAGCGATAAAATTATCGCTGCTTTTTGCCCGAAAACGGACGCTAAAGCAGCGATAATTTTATCACGGGGCCTTGATGATATGCCCCCTTGTCTCTAGGGGGACAGCACATGCATGGTGGGTTTATGAACATGTAGTCATATGCAAGCTGCACTGGGGGTGGAGAGGTTAAGGCTGCACAAAAGTCTCTAAAGTGATTTCAGACATAAGCTCTTGCATGTTTTACTAAAATTGTAGTAACTCTGTAGATCTGGGATAGGTTTCCATCCGTGTGGTTCACGTGTAATAAACATTTGTGTTACTCTTTGAACTGTACAGCCTGGGTTCCATATTGGTGACATGATTCTAAGAGAAGATATTTGTCAACCAACTAGATATTTGCTCAATTAAGTTTAGCCAGATCTGATCAATTTAATGTGACTTTTCAAGCTCAAAATAGAGCTGAGGGATTGGTGGTACTTGACTGTTTTATTGTGGTTTTATTTGCATTCTAAGGCTATTTTATCCAATGAGTTTTAGATGTGAAATGTCATTGTGTATAACCAAAATCTATTACCAATGAATGATTGGACTTTCCTTACCGTGTTTCGTTTATTTTATTGGGCCACAGTTTCTCTCTCTTCCAGGAGGCGTGATTTGTGCGTGTAAGTGATCAAGGGATGTGCAAGGGGTGGAGTACCTTTCTGAGCCAACATTTCCTAGATCAACACCATCCCTGGCTATATCTTTAATACTTGGGTATTAAAATCAAACATCTGGTATTGCAGAAATATTTTACGAGGCAAAGGTAGGATCTGGCTTCAAGTCCTCAGGCATAAGCTGAGAAGTAAGTGGGGACGTCACTTCTCTGTACAAAGTCCAAACACATGAAATTCACTTCCTCTGGGCACTAAAACTAAGATTCATCAAGCTTAATTGCGCTCGCAAAGGGCCAGATTCTGAGAATCTGGCCCTTTGCGAGTGCAATTTTTGCATTTGGGATTCATCATCCCAAATGCAAAATTCGCTATTAAAGAATTCGCACATTTGCGAGGAATTGCATTTAAGGAATCTCTATTTGAGATTCCTTAAATGCAATTCATGAACCATTTTAAAACGGCAAAATCGCAATTTTGGGGCGCTATTTAGCGCGAGGTCAAACCTCGTGGTAAATAGCGAAAACTTAGAAAAATGCATTTAAATACATTTTTCTAAGTAGCATGTTACACATACACATGTCCTTTGGACATGTGTGTGCGCAACACCAATGTAGATTACATTTCCGGGGTGCTACAGGGTATCCTTTGGACACCCCTGGCACCCTTAAAATCGCTTCCTTATTTGCGATTAGCTAATTGCTAATCGCAAATAAAGTAGGACTCCCCATTCATTCCTAAGGGCCTTTAGGCCCATAGGAATGAATGGGGAGTTATTCCTTATTTGCGATTAGCAAATAGCTAATCGCAAATAGGGAATCAGTGGGAATCGCAAATTCAATTGTGATTCCTACATGAATCCCGTTTTGCGATTCCTTAATAGCGAATCCTTAAAATTCGCTATTAAGGACTCGCAATTCCTTACCTTGATGAATCTGGCCGAAAGACCTCTTCTCCACTAGTAATCGTCAGGCAAAAGCTGAGCGGTTAGATGTTTGGTTTGGCAAACTATAAAACCAGCGCCAAGAGGCCCACGAGGGGGTAGGTGAGTTATAAATTCTGTAAATGAATGACTCAGTCAAGGTTAATAATAAAGCCCACTCACAGAACAGGTGCAGCCCCTGCCGGACTGATGTCCATCTTCGACCCTACACAGCATAGATAGCAGCAGAAAGGACTCAGGGTGGGCCTACGAGTGCAAATGTCCCTCATACAAGGCACAACTACGGCAGGTCTATGTTGTGGGAGTAGGTTCTCTTGCACACTTACAGACAAATAGAGCAGGCACAGCGTGCACAATTTACAGTGCAAGTTTCTTGAACAGGCACAGCGTGCACAATTTACAGTGCAAGTTTCTTGAACAGGCACAGCATGCACAATTTACAGTGCAAGTTTCTTGAACAGGCACAGCGTGCACAATTTACAGTGCAATTTTCTTGAACAGGCACAGCGTGCAAAATTTACAGAGCGAGTTTCTTGAACAGGCACAGCATGCACAATTTACAATGCAAGTTTCTTGAACAGGCACAGCGTGCACAATTTACAATGCAAGTTTCTTGAACAGGCACACCGTGCACAATTTACAGTGCAAGTTTCTTGAACAGGCACTGCATGCACAATTTACAATGCAAGTTTCTTGAACAGGCACAGCGTGCACAATTTACAATGCAAGTTTCTTGAACAGGCACTGCATGCACAATTTACAGTGCAAGTTTCTTGAACAGGCACAGCGTGCAACAATTTACAATGCAAGTTTCTTGAACAGGCACTGCGTGCACAATTTACAGTGCAAGTTTCTTGAACAGGCACTGCATGCACAATTTACAATGCAAGTTTCTTGAACAGGCACAGCGTGCACAATTTACAATGGAAGTTTCTTGAACAGGCACTGCGTGCACAATTTACAGTGCAAGTTTCTTGAACAGGCACTGCATGCACAATTTACAATGCAAGTTTCTTGAACAGGCACAGCGTGCACAATTTACAGAGCAAGTTTCTTGAACAGGCACTGCGTGTACAATTTACAGAGCGAGTTTCTTGAACAGGCACAGCGTGCACAATTTACAGTACAAGTTTCTTGAACAGGCACTGCGTGTACAATTTACAGTGCAAGTTTCTTGAACAGGCACTGCGTGTACAATTTACAGTGCAAGTTTCTTTCACTGAGAAAACATGAACAGCACACACAGCTGTACCGAAGGCTTATTTTACACACGACAGATATTGCACAGGTGGAAGTAGTGCAGCCCCTCCCACCCCCCACGCTCACCTCATTCACCCCCTTCTCGCCCCCTAATCACCTAACAGACTCGGAGCGATCCCTCTCTTTACACGAGAAATTGATTTAGATACGAAGCTCACACCTTCCTTGGCCTCTCTGCTGAGACTCAGTATAATGTTGACAATTCCCTGCAAGCGTTTCATGGCTTCGTAGAAGGGCCAGCTCTTTATGGAAGAGGAGTTGCACCATTGCTCCTGACCTGGGATGTAAAAGGGTCAGGCTCTTTTCTGTCTGTTTCAAGCCGCAGAGCCCCCCTCCCCGACCCCCGTCATTACTGTCAAACTCCACAAGCCGGGGTCTTGCGGATCCCATCTGCTGACCCGCCCACGACACGCCCGGTAGCTCGCGCATTCATTATTGATTGAGAGCAGCTTTGGCACAGCAGCCCCGCCCCTTTCCTCCCTCGAGAAATAGAGTTAAATGTGGCGCCCCGAGGGACAGGGGCACGACCTGCACGTGCTCCAGTGGGTAAAGCACGATATGTGCCCTCTGACCCCCCCTCCCACACACCCCACGCGCACACACTGCAGAAGATGGCGAGGAACCGCAGCCACTCTGAAGATCACAGCTATTCGGAGACATTAGGCTGAATTGGGGTAGTGGTTAAGTGGGGAGAGGGTGTGGCGTAATGGCCAGAGCTGTAGACCTCCGAGCTGGGGATCCAGGTTCGAGTTTCGGTGTCGGCTCAGCATCCTATGATTCTAGGCAAATCACCAAATCTCCCCTAAATGAATGTGTCCTTAACTGGTGCTCATGAAACAAACTGTGTTGATGATTAAGTGCCTGGTGCTGAGCACAAACCACTGGCTCAAATTAAGCACTGAACTGGGGCCTGTGAAAGGTGCGCCCCCTATCACAGGAGCCTGCGTTGTGCCCCCAACGTCCACAGTGAGTGCTTGCTTTGATGGACTGGCTTATAGGGAAACGTGAAAAATGCATTACAAGCCAGTGGCGTAGCGCAAAATGATGCCCCCACCCTACCCTGAGAATGTGATGAGGGCCCCCTGAGTCTCACAGATCAGAGGTGTTAATTTACTCTGGTGTATTTGAGGGCCCCGTGGAGGGTTGAGGGACCCCTGAAGTCAATCCCTCCTCCTCCTTTTAACTTTTACAATTTCATATTGGCTAGTCACTAGTCTGATGTGACTGCCAAGCTTTTGAGATCGAGCATTTGAGACCTCTTGTATATACTTATATGTGTATGTACTTTGTGGGCTCTGGAGTTCAGCCCTAGGAATTGTTTGCTTCCAATTAGGGACTTTTTTTCTGTTCAACGGCCTCTATTTAACGGTCTTGATAGAAACGATCAGTAGAGGTCAGTAAAATTCCAGAATTTCTTTCTGCTTGTTCAACTGCCTCTATTTAACTGTCTTGATAGAAAACGACCTGTAGAGGTCAGTAAAATACAAGAATTGCTTTTTGCTGAGGGACTTTCTTTTTTTTTTCTTTCTGACAAGTGCCTCTATTGAACTTTCTTGATAGAAAACGACCAGCAGATGTCAGTAAAATACCAGAATCACTTTAGCATTCTCTAAATTCCAGTCCATAGAAATTGACTTCCACAAGCACCGCAGACAATCATATTTTTGTTCAAATCTTATATTTTCATTGATATGACCACTGAAGGCCCTGATTTTATATTAAAAACAGAGCTTTGGACTATACCATTTCCCGCTGGAGGACAATATTTCTCTGCATGTGTTCCCATACCTGGCGTGTCACCCAGTTTGGTGCTCACTTTTCCTCCATGTTAAAGAACAGTAGATGATTCAGCACCCAGGCTAATGTGCTGCATAGCTAAATACATATAAGGTCCCAAAGGTGAGACAGATTGCATTGCAAATGCTTGTTGAACTTACTGGTGGGACAGCCTCCCTTTGTACATGCCAGCTCACTTTATTGAAATCTTACTGCCTCTTCCCGCGCCCTAATATTCCATCGGGGGGGGGGGGGGTCTCTCGATTTCTGTACAGCCCAACTGCTAGGGGGGCAATCACTTGGCTATTGGATTGAAGACTAAAGAAGTTACCACAAACAGCTTTATTACAAAGATTATGTGCTGTATTGTGTTGCAGCATTTATGTAGTGCTTACCATCCCTATTTGTGGCACTGAAGCGCTAGCCTACACAGACAGCAATCTACATCGTGTGGGGCGTGTAGTTGGGAGGTTGTTGTCTTTGTTTGTGATCCTATGTGGGAAGTGTTTCCATGTCTTGCGTGATGACCACCGAGGTGCAGTTCTCTTTGTGTTCCGGGGACGCAGCGCTTAGAAGTGTGAGGTGTGAGAGCTAGATGTGCAGTTTACCTTCATTTATGGCACTGCCATTTTAACGATTTTGGGTCCTCTAGGCTAGACCTATTTTGGGGGGCCATTTTAAGAACAACTCTAAATTGTATTACCTATTTCCTTAGAAATCAAGCCCACATGGTGCCAAAAAGTAGGGTAACATGAAGAAATAGAATAGATAGAGGTCAAATAATGAGAATGAGTGTGTACTCAGGAGGGCCCTTGGAAGGAGGGGGGCGCTGGTCAATAGCCCAAGGTGGGAGTGCCCTGGGAATTGGCCACTTTGCCTATGCCTTAAAATGTCTCTGTTTTATGATATTTCTTATGATCCCAATCTACTTAGCTGGCCACAGTACAGGGTTGTCCAACCAAAAATTCTGCTTATAGTTTTGGTCCTGAGCTGGTTTGGTTGGAGGGACAGAATAAATGGTTCATACCATGTATTCTAAGAATTGGCCCCAGATTATTCAACATGCTCCAACAACTTTGAAATAAGTGCCAAGAGAATCTTAAAGAAGTATTCACTCCTAGAATTGTGTACGACCCAGTAGGGGTAAGTTAATGCACCTGCTGCAGAGGCCTATTTGGATCTGATACCCAGGAGTCTGGAAGTTGAGGCTGCTCTTCATCCTGTTCTGGTTGATAAATGATCACCCTTAGGTGAATAACTGTAACTTGTTATTCCCTATAGGCCCTTCAGGTTTTAGAATGATGTGCCCAGCCTGTGCATGCCATTTAGTCTGCCTCTTCAGGAATTTATATGCTATGGTGCTCCTCTGCACTTGGTACTGCATGCAGCCACTTAGCTGCATCTACAGAAAATGGACAGGCTGCATTACTGCAACAGGAAGGGCACGACTCACCCTTCCTGGTGGCACAAAGACCACAGATTGGAAACAAAAAAAAATACTAACACAACCAAATAGCAGTAATGGGATGAGGGCTGAAAGGTAGAGCACCTTCATTAGAGGAAGGACAGGTATATGTCACTTTCATGCGAGGGAGTGCCATCAGATGGGCACCTTCATGAGAAGAAGGACTGACAGACTGTACTTTGTGAGAGGAAGAAAAACAACCACCACTGGCAGATGGGCACATTCAAGAGGGGAAGGACAGAGATGGGTGCCGCCATGAGTAAAAGAAAAGATGAACATGTTCATGAGAGGAAGAACATATGGGCACGTTCAGTACTGGAAGGAGAGACGGGCATCCTCATGGGAGAAAGGAGAGACAGACGGGCACCTTTGTGGCAGGTAGACAGACAGAATGGCACCTTCATGAGAGAAATGGCTGAAATATGAGCATCTACTTGAGAGCAAAGACGGATGGCTGATCCTTTATGGGAAAGTAAGACAGGCAACTTCATTAGAAGAGGGACTAGAAAATGGGCACCTTCATGTGAGAAAGGACCAGCAAACAACCACTGTCAAGGTAGGAATGCTAGACAGGCACTTCTTGAGAGGTAGAACCAAAAGACGGGCATCTATAGGTAAGGAAGGTCATATGGACACTCTTGTGTGAAGAAGGACTGGCACATGACCTCCGTCACAAGAAGAAGGGCATGCATCGAGGCACCTCAACAAGAAGAAAAGCACATGGGAACCGGCATGAAAGAAGGACTGACAGAGGGACACCTTCGTTAGAGGAGAATAGATGCCTATATGAGGAAAAGGACTGACGATGGGCATCTTCATGAGAAGGACAGACGGATGAGTAGATTCTTGAGGAAAATGACTGACAGGTTGGCACCTTCATGGGAGTAGGGGCACACAGGTGAGCACCTTCGCAAGAAGGAGGACAGGCAGCACCTTCTTGGGAGGAAAAATATCCTCACAGACGGGCATCTGCGTTAGATGAAAGACATACGGAAGGGCACCTACATGAAGTCAAGGAGAGAGGCACACCTCCAGGACAGGCAGATGGAAACCTTCATGAGAGGAAGGACAGACAGATGGCCACCTTCATAAGAGGCTAACAGACAAGTGGACACCTTCATGAGATGAAGGATAGATGGGGCCTTTATTAGAGGAAAGATATCCCTACAGATGGACATCTGTCTTCGCCAGAGAAAGGAGATGCAGAGGAGCCATCTTGTGAAAGGAAGAACAAGCGGGCACATACATGAACCGACGGGTAGCTGGATCATAGGCATCTTCAAGAAAAGAATTGCCGAGCTCTGAAATTCAGGATTCTTCCAATCAGTTCATTTATGTTTAACAAGTTGGATCTATTTGTCACTTTATTTGGTGTCCCCCACACTCCGACCTCATCCTCTTTTCCTGCCTGTTATAAACTCTATTCTATTTGTTTCTATCATTTCTCCCACTCTCTGTGATCTTGCTTTTTCCTCTTTTCTGTTTATTTTTGCCTTGTTTACCTTCTCTCTAGCTGTTTGCTTACCCGAATTTCACCCGTTCTCTCCTTTCCCCTGCACTCCAATGTTCCCCTCCTTAACCTTCTATTCATTCTTGATCTCTGATTTCTCTACTCTTGTATTTCTTCTGTTCCCCCTTTCTTCCTCCTCCGGTTTTCCTCTAATGTTTCCGCACTTTTTCCTCTTCTCTCCCTCCTGGCCCCAACTTTTTTCTCTCCTTCACCAATCTTTCCTTATCACACTGCCATCTCCCACCCTGCCCCTCTTTTTTCAGTCTCTCTCTCCTTTTCTCATTTCGCTCTTCCTCTGGTTTAACCCCTCTCCACTGTTTTCCCCTCTTTGCATTTGCTTCTTTCCCTCTTTAGACCCCCCCCCGTATTACCCTCTCCCTGTTGAATCCGTTGTTCCACTGTACATTGTTAATTTTGTCTTTCTTCTCCCTCTTCCTGCTCCCAGGTCCATTTTAATGATTTCTCTTCATTTTCATTTTATCCCCCGATTTTTCACCTCTGCACCTCTTTTCACATCCCTCCACAGCACGCTCCAGTTTTCCATGTTTTGCTCTTGTGCCTTTCCCCTTTTCCAACTCTTCGCTTTTTCCCTTCTCAAGTAATCCTCCTATCTCTCTTCCCTTCTTCACATTTGTCTTTCATGCTTTCTACTTTTCTGCCTTAACTGCTTGTATAACTACCGCCCTCCTCTCCAGTCTATGTATTACCTTTACTCTCTCTTCCTTTTACATTTTTACACAGCCCGGGCGAAATTTTAAATATGTTGGTGAAATTCGAGAAATTTCCGATTTTTACTTTACGTCAAATTTCCCTTTCTACGATTTCTTGTACCTTTTTTGTGTAAGCGGTCAGCTTGTATAAAAAAAAGTCTCACGAGATACCAGCGGGATACTGATCTGCATTGAACATATGTTGCTGAGGGACATGTTTTCTCAACAGCGAGGTGTGCCTTTGCATAAAAAAATCTACAAAAGGTACCAGTAAAGCGCATTTTACTCTAAACTGTCATGGAATTTCACAAACTTTCATGGAAAAAAGCTGCGATTTTGCACACCCCTGCTTCCAACCACTGTGCTTTCTTGGTTCACATTCTTGTCCTTTCTTTCTTCCCTGCTTCTTTTACCCATGCCCTCTTGAGGCCCTTTTCTGTTCTTCCCATTGTGTCAGCGCTTCTCTTGCCCGGTTTCTACTCCTCGATTCCCCCACTTCTAGCCTCTCTACTTGTCCTTTTCTTTCCCGTCTGCCTATCTCACCATAACCACTGTTTCCCCTCCCTCTCCCCATAACTAATCTTCTTCCCCTTTACCCAAACTCTCCCTTCCCCCAGTTCACCCTCACCCCTCTCTATCAGTCACCCCAGGCCTCGGATCAGCAATTCAAATTGGTGGAAGGTTTGCCTGCCCGGTAGCCTTTGAGACGGCTCTTAACATTATTAGAGCAGATGCCACGCGCCCCACCAGACTGATAATTATACAAACAAGTATTGATCTGACGACCACCTTCCGTTTCCCCATCCAGTATATTTGACTCTTTCCATCCCCCGTTGCTGGATCTCTCCCCAGCGTGCCCTCAGGGAGCAGGGGCGTAGCTACCATTGGTGCAGCAGGTGCAGTGACACCGGGACCCATTGCACCTTGATAAATGTTGCATTTTACTGCCACATTAGCAAAGGGAGCATGTTCCTTCCATGCACCAGGGCCAATGACATCCTTCCACACCACTGCTTCGGAGAGAGTGATTTTACTCTCCGAGTCTATCCCGCGTCTTTCTTCTTGTGTCATTGTCCTCCTCGGCGGTCTCTCCATCTCTGGATTGCATGATCTCTTTTTAACCCTTACGGTTTTTCATTTAGTGGTATTTATTGCTATTCTAGACGAGATTGGTGTTTTATCACACAGCTGAATGGTGCAAAGTTTACCGACCTCACAAGGATGAGAGGCTGGGAGGCGCACTCGGGCTCGAACCTTCGACCTTCAGACTGCACGTGCGTGCCCGCCATTTATTTGGTGTGTTGGTGTAAAGAGCTAGCATTTGCACCTTGTATTGTCTCTCTTTACCGCCTTTCTCTCCTGTTGCCCTTCGTCGCCGCTCTTTTCTCTCCATCTCTCCCGCTATCCTCTTCTCTAGCTGTCTCTCTTGCATTGTGTTCTCACTGCCAAATCCCATCTCTCTCATCCTTTTTCGCCTCACTCTTGATGTCTCTGTTTTTGCCCCCTCGCTCTCTCGGCCTCGTTGAAAATCAGCGCATCTCTCTGCACTGTCCGTCTCTAGTTTGCGCTGTCCTCGTCTGTCACTCTCTGCTCAACCTCTCAGCGCTGCGGCCTGACTAGAATGTTATCAGATGTTTGTGTAGCGCCCATTCCACCTACAGGCTGTCAATGCGCTGGGGCTCGCTTTTAGCACTCATAACGACTTTTTATTTTATTTTAATTATGATAGGCTGAGATTACGATCCTTAAGTCTGTAAGTAAAACATCGATGTCCATGGAAAAACCTACTCTCTTTCATTTTAGGTCTCCGCCAACTTCTTTCCTCCCCGATTACTTTTCACTCTGCCGACTGCCTTTCTTTCCACCACATGCTCCGAGCTCCCTCCCCCTCAGAATTCTCACCACTCCTTAGTCTGCCCCCCTTTGTCTTCGTCTCCCCTTTATCCCCCTCTTCTTCTTCTCAATCTCCTTTTTCCCCTTCTTCACTGTCTCTTTCGGTCTCTCCCTCCTGTCTGGTTTCGTACCTCTTTACCGCTCACGCCTCATCAGTGCTTCTGTCCGCCCCGCCACATCCCGCCTCACTTCACTTTCCATCTCGTTACTGCTTTCAAACGTCTCTAAAATACATCAACATACACTTCTCGACTTTTCTCGTCAGCCCTCCGCATCGTCTATCTTTTTAACTGCCTTTTCTTCTCCGTCCATTCCCCCTTTTCTTCCCCTCCCAATTAGCACCCCCTGTCCCCATCACGAGCCTCTGTCCCCCCTGTTTCCAGCCGGTCCCTTTATTGCTTCAGCTCGGAAGCGCCCTACGGAAGTTTGCACTTTTCATTGCACACAGACGTGCTTGCAGCCTCCTCCCCGCCACCCGGGCTCGTGCCCCGTTATTCGCCTCGTACTTGTGACTCGCTTCCCGCCCCAGCCCATCCGCCTTCTTATAACCAGGTCACATCAACGTTGATTTTTTTCAGGAGCGTAAAACAACCCAGTCATAACTTGTTTCTGCATAGCGCTTCGCACCGTATCTTGCTGTTTCTAAACGCTATAATTGACTCACTGAAAAGGAACCAGACCCACAGTCGTTGGTTCCGGCGCCCTCTAAGTTCCAGCCGCGCGTTTTCTGCTCATGTTTGTATTTAAGTGTCTTCTGTATTCCAAGCCTTTCGCAAATGCGTTAAAGCGCCTACATATAGAGACCCCACCCCACTTGCAAACCCCCACCAGCACTCCCCACGCGTTCCACCTGTGTGGCTTGCTCTTACCTGCGCCCGTCCTGTCAGACGCACAAGGTAACTGTTAACAAGTCGCGAGCGGGGCTGGAAGCAGACGCGACCGCATCTAGGCGCTGCATCTATGTAAATAGCGCCAATACAGCAAGCGGAAAGATACCTTGCGTCGAGTGGTTCCCGTTCTGCATGGCTTGTTCCATCGAGACACCCCCTTCACCGAGCTGCTGGCGCCGACTTGTCCCCGAGCCCTACCCCTCGGCTGCCGATCCTGAGCGCCAGGCTTTGCTGCCTCTGGGAGAAAGGGGGTGGGCGCTGGCTGCAGCCGCGGATCTGATTAGCTGCCTTAGACTGTGACAGGCAGACTGCCAGGCCTACCCGTGAGGGCTCTTCTCTGACAGCTGGATGGATAGATGGATGGATGGATGTGTTAGTGATGGTGGGAGGTGATGGGCTCATGGAAAACAGGTGGATGAGAGGGGTGGATTGGAGGAGTGGCATGGATGGATGGATTGATAATTGATCTGTGGATATACAGAGGGGGGACAGGGGATGAATGGGTGGATGGGCAGATGGCTGGATGGCAGCAGAGAGAGGAGTGGGTGGATGTACAGGAAGAGGGGAGGGATGGGTGTGTTTGTGGAAGATGAGAGGGGAATGGCTGGAGGGATGAACAGTAAGATGATGGATGGCGAAGGAGCGGTGGGTGGATGGAATGATGGATGGCCACACGGAGGGGAAGTAGTGGATGCAATGGGGTGAGTGGATAACGGGTGCATGGACGGATGGGATGGAGCGGGAGGTAGGTTTGGAAGGATGATGGGTGAGTGAAGTGGGAGAGATGGGTGGGCGAATGATTGGAAGCAGGGGCAGGGATTGTGAAGCAGGTGATTGGCAGACAGATAGCAGTGGATGGGATCAAAGGGCAAATGGATGGATGATTGAGAGGAGGAATCATTGGATGGATAAATGGTTTAATAAGTATCAATAGGAAGCAGTTTTGAGAAGTGTATATTTATCTACCTTATATTGATTGGTCCATTTGATTAGGAGATCACCAGTGGCGGCCAGCACAGGTAAGAGCAGTGAGGCGGTGTGGCACGGGCGGGGCAGGGTGGGGGTCGGGAAAAGTTAAATTAAATAAAAAATAAATAAAACCACTTTCCTTGCACTTGCCGCATTGCTGACTTGGCGATGCGGCCAGCGTAAGGTAAGTGGTTTTATAAAAAAAAATGAATTTAACTTATCCCCTCCTATGTCAACTTCCCTGACTCTCATGACACCCCGCCCCGCTCCACAGCTTTTACCTGTGCCAGCCGCAACAACCAATCACATATAGAGGTTCAAGTACGTGTAGAGTAGTGATGGAGCAGGATTTCGAAAAAAGAAACCTGCTTGAATTGACACCCCCATTATACGTACTAAGAGTAAGTAGTAAAAGAACACTAACATGCACCTTACATGAACAAGGGAACACTGCTTTGCGCATGCATGCACTAACATGAGATAAGATAAGGCATGGAAGAACTAGAATCGTAATTACATTGTGCTTTGAAAGAAACAAGAAATAATGCATGACTAGGCCGCAAGTGCATTTCATAGTTTGCATGTTGCATCTTGCTTTGAAATAATAAATCATGTCGCTTGTGCTAAAAGCTATGCTAGGAAAGATATAAATAAGGGATAGTGTGAAGGTGGAAGGTGAACAGTGAGAAGTGCATTTCTATATAATTAATGAATGCTTATGTTCTATTTACCATAGTGAGCTGAATGCTCATCCAGGTTTTCTTAAATTGGCCGGATAAAGGAGGAGTTTGAAAAGGAGGGAAACTGACCTGTCTGAACAGACAGAAGAGCTGAGTACAGCAGATGAGACACAGAAGTTCAAGGCCGATGTGCTGAAGAGGAATATTGAGTGTTTGCCAAAGGGATGTGGCTGACCATGGGACTAAAGACTCCTTCCGCAGACATTGCCGAATATTAAATGTGAAAGCATTGAAATGTAACATGTAAAACATTGTGTGAACAATTTGATTATGAGGTAATGGGAAGGGAAGGAAAACAATAGTCAATAAAAGTCATGAATGGGAACCTGAAGGTGTGACACACCACCTCCAAAATCCACCAATCATCTGTCATATTTTGGGAAATGTTTCAACTGATGTGGGATGGAAATGTAGGTTTTAGGGTATAACTGGGATGCCTTTAGGGGTGTGGTTAAGCTCGGTAGGAGAGAGGCTGCAAAAGAAAGGGAAGATGCGTCGCTGTCCGTTGGTTTGCAGAGGGGCCTAGCTGTTCCTGTCCTGTCCTGTTCCTGTCCCTGAAAACTTTGTTCCCTGTCTCTATTTCAGGGGACCCCAACCATCACCTTGGCCAGGGGGGTGGTTTTCTACAGATACATTGGGTTTGTACTATTATTCTGACTCGTACTTTGCATAATTATTTTGCTAATATATTTTTTGTCTCTGAACCTTATGTCTCTTCACCTATCCACTCCGTCATAAATATATTGTTTTCGCATCTATTTTTGCTTAAACGTATGTCTCTTCATCTATCCACTCTTTCATGTGTATGCCGTATATTGAATGACAAAGTTTTACTTTGGTTGCATTTATTGATGTTTTCTTACCCTTTGATGAATTTCATTGTTTGCATTTGTGCCATATGCCGTGAGCATTTATAACATTCACAATCATTTGTGATAAACTTTATTAACCTTACAGAGAGTCTGTGATTATTCAGCTGACTGAATAGTTAATTAGATAGTATTATAATTACCATCAACTATTCAAGGTTAGATACATATATATTGAGATGTCATACATGAATCAGTGAAGAAAATAATTTACCGTCTTATAAACTTGACCCCAGCACATCAGGGATTTGGGTGAATGTGTATGGGCCATTGTTATGTGATGTTATAGAGTATTGATCCCTGATCAGGTATTGGTTTGCGCTGGATCAGTCTTCTGGTAGCAGAGGACGGGTTGAATATTGATTAGTTTGGTAATGATTATTGATTATATGTTCTTAACATGAAAAGTTAGCGTCCTGTTTTATGTTGTCTAGAAGTACAGGTGCGGAGTTGCCTGAGGAGTACCGGGAAAGGAATCTAGCCCGAAATAGGTGGAAGAAGAGTGTGGATAAAGAATTCACACTGCAGAAGTACTTTGTCTGTTGCAATAATACCGAAGCTACGCAGGGATATAGGTGTTATATGTAGGGAAAATTTATAAATAAGTAGATTAATTGAAAAAGCAAAGGGTCAACTTCTAAAACTCTAGCTTTATCCCCAGGAGAGTAACAAGACCTATTTTCACACCAAAAAGTCCTCTTGTGAAATTTTGGCCTTATCCCTACAGGAGTACCAGGTCCTCCTGGAGCTTGCTAGAGAAGTGAGATAATGCTTGTTTTTGTGTAAAATTATTACTTTGATGCGAAAAATCTTCATGAAAAAATATCAGAAGCTGCTAGTGAGTATGTTATTATTATTATTATTATTATTAATAAAAATTTTTGTAGAGCGCGTAGTCACCCTGAGGTATCCCAGCGCTGAAGATCGTATAAAAATCAAAGGTGTTGCAGAAACCGTACAGATTGGTCTTTATTTATAAGGATCTAGAAAGTTTGAATGCGTCTGGAAAAGATTGCAAATAAAGGAATTGGTGAATATTCTGGGGAGATGTAGATCGGTGGAAGGGTAGATGGAAGAGAAAGAGAGAAGAAGCAGCTGGTAAAGGAGCGTTTATGTTTTCAGTTGAAAGAGACAAAACAGTTGAAAGGGCGTGTCGGATGACGGAGGTTCCAGGTGGTGGAAATGTTCACGTACCTTGGACCAGACAGGATATATTTTCTTTTACGAATGACTTTCCCAGGTTTAGAGAGATATCGGTTGAATGGTACAAGCAGGTAGATAGGTTTGTAAAAGTCTCTAAAGTTTTGTTAAAGGATTTAGGGCCATATGTAGCAAGCTCCCCTTTTGCGATTCTCAATTTGCGAATTTTAGCGAATCGCAACTTCAGAATCGCAAAACTGTATGTATGTAAAAAATCGCAAAAAATTGCAATTCTGTAAAAATCACTATTTTCATTGTTACATTTCAAATAGCGATTCCTTAACGGAAAAAATAGCAAATTTGTGAATTTTGCAAATCTGAGAATCGGAAACTCAGGTGCAGCTTGATGACATCACAACCAGGAAGTGTGACTACCCATGCTGCACCTGAGTTCCTGAAGCACAGTCAGAGAGAAGGAGTGGTGGAGAGGGAACTCTGCAGTGGTGAAAACAATGGAAGACCCTGGAGACATGGCCAGCCAGGACACACAACAGCAGCAGCAGGGGGAAACCCAGAGGAAAAGGAAACAAAAGTTTTCTGAAGCTGGGTTGGAGGTGCTCATATAAGAAATGGTGACAAGCCATGAGCTCCTATTTAGGAAGAAATCACTCCGGGTGCCTGAGACACGCAAGCGGCGTATATGGTCAGAAATCCAGCAGAAAGTGAATGCTGTTGGTGTCACACACAGGAGTGTGGAAGACTTAAGAAAGCGCTGGTACGATATGCGCCAGCGTTCCAAAGAGAAGGTGGCTGCCAGGTTGGAACAGGGCCAGGAAGACTGGTGGAGGGACCTCCACTGCCACTGTCTCCACACCTCTACAGGAACTGGTGAAGGGGACCCTGCTTCCGGAAAGTGTAATGCGCGTGGCCGACCTTGACAGCTCCAACCCCCGGAACCAGGACAAGGTAAGAAGCATGCCATCACACCCTTGACATCCCCCAACTACCCCCACACACCCAGCAGCGACCCAGGGGCAGGACAAAACTAGAAGTCCAGTGCAGGTACACAAGCACATACTGCAATGCATTATGGGAGATGAAGTCACATGCACATTACAGTGGTGCATTTACACCCAAGCCAGTGCCCAATAGCATGTGCACATCAGTAAAGGCAAATGCAAGACACATGTAATCCCAAACAGTGATATTTAATAATTGACAAGTGCAAGTCAGAACAGTAAATAAATGTGTGCTTTTACGTCCACAGCACCATCTGGAACACAGGCAACAGGCAGTGTAAGACAGGGCGATTCCCTTAACAGACAAGCAGCAGGGCAAGAGGAGGAAACAGAGGAGGAGGACAGCCCAGTAAACCCTACAAAGCGCCGCAGGAGAAATGTAGTGCCACCACTACCCCATTGGAGGACGAGGGCCAGGACACCAATGGCGATGTCCAAACTGATGCAACACAGCCAGAGCCACAACACCGTGCATGTGCTGATCCCATCCCAACAGGCCAAACCAGGCGCAGGTCTCGTGCATCCAGCAGTGCTGCAGACCCAGGGGATGACACAGTGTTCGTCGGACTGGAGATGCACATGTTGCAGAACAGCGCATGCAGGCCAAAAATATAAAATCATTACAGAGGAAAGTCAGTGCAGGCTTCAGGGGCATGACTGGTGCCCTGCAGGCACTCTGTGCGGAACTTAAGGACGACCGTGCTGCTAGGCGCAGGGAGATGCAGCGCCTAGACCTGTACACACGGGCAATGAACCACCTTTCCTCTGCTACCAATGTACTATCAAGGTGCAGCATCTGCCTGCAGCGCGAGGTGGCACACAACAGCCAGGAGATTGCAAGGGCCCTGGTCCAAATAACATCTGCTGTAGATGAGCTGCGGGCAGTTTGCACTACTGGGCCAGGAGTCCTAACTTCCACAGATGAGGACGCACAATCAGGAAGGAGCAGCATCACCCACTACCCACCATGGATAGGCGCCATAGTGGCCGTACCAGTAGGTCTAGTAGGCCAAGTGAAGAGGGCACTGTGCAACCCCAAACAGGGGCTTCCTCCCGACAGCGCCGCATTTGAGGTGCAGAAAATGGGACCACTGGATGGGTGCAGCTACCCACTTTACATGGACACTTGCTCCGGGTGAAAGACTTGCACTGTGACAGTAACATGTGCTGCACATTGGGAGAGACATCGTGTGTCACTCAGGCTGTGTGACGTCATTCATCCTGAAGTTAAGGAATAAAACCGAGTCTCACAAATGATATTTAGCATTGTGTCATATTTTCTTACCTAGAAATAGTTGCGTGTAATCTCATCTCGCCTCTGGCACCCAGCAGCTGCACCAACTACACCGGCTGGCATGCGTCCTGGAGCAGGCCCCTCCACATCTGATGAATCTGATTCACTGAGCTCCACCGGTGTGCCTTTCCTGGTAGCGATGTTGTGCAGCATGGCACATGCAACCACTATCTTGCAACAGGTCTGGGGGCTGTATTGTAGTGCCCCTCCACTCTTATGTAGGCATCTGAATCTGCTCTTGAGTATCCCGAATGTCCGCTCAATGATGCCTCTGGTTGCTATGTGGGTGCTGTTGTACCGCCACTCCCCAGCGTTGGCTGGATTCAGGTACAGTGTCAGTATGAAGTCACGGACCGAATACGCACTGTCACCTGTGGGGTGGGAGGAATATAGTTAAACACTGTCCTGCACATGCTATCCTTAACAAGTGTGGCCTCTGTTCAAATGCATTTACCTAGTAGATATCCCTCACCAAACTCCCCACTTGTGAGTCGGCGGTGTATCCCACTGTAACGGAAGATGAAAGCGTTGTGCGTGCTGCCTGGGTATTTAGCAACAATGTCCGTGATGATGTGTTTGGCATCATACACCACCTGTATGTTCAGGGAATGGTAGGATTTGCGATTCCTGAACACATACTCATTCTGGGAGGGAGGATATTGCAACATGTGTCCCATCTATGCATCCAATGACGTGGGGAAATTGGTGTATTTGATAAAAGGCCTGCTTGGTCTTTTCTAGTGCCTGTGGGGTGCTTGGGAAGTGAATGTGGTGATGCAGCCTCTGTACCAGGGCATCAAGGAACGCATGAAAAAAGCGCAAAAGTACACTCTGTGACACCCCTCCTGCTGAGGCAATCACCCCCTGGAAACTACCTGATGCCAAGAGGTGCAGTGAGCACATGACCTGGATGTGGGTGGGGATGGAATGTGTCCTGCGTGTGGGGTGTTCAAGAAAGGGTTTGAGTTCCTCAATTAAATCAAGGATGCTCTCTTCATCCAGTCTGTAGTGTGTATAGATGTCCTCCTCAGTCCGCTGGAACATGGTAATGCGGACACGGAATAACCTCTCCTGGCTTCTCCTCCTCTGTGCAGCAGCTCTGAGTCGCAGCCTCCTGGCTATCACGTACAGCCCAGACATTGAGGAAAAAGTCTGTTGCATTGTGGGACTCCTTAAATAGTTTGCACCTGGTTACCACCTGCTCCTACTTGGTGTTAATTACGATTCTCTAAATAGCGAATTTCCTTAATTCGCTAATTGCGATTTTTATACATTCCATAGCGATTTCTTATTTTGCAAATTCCCGTTTGCGAATTTCGCTAACTGGGAAAATTGCAAAATAAGGAATTGCTAGAGAATTCGCAGAATTCTGGGTCTCGCAACGTAAGGAATCCCTATTTTAGCGATTGCTCATTTTGCGATGCGATTGTGTATCATACATTGGAAATAGCACATTTTTAATCGCAAGCGCTGTTTTTTACGATTCGCAGCGTTTGCGACTAAAAATTAGCTTGATACATATGGCCCTACAATGGTTTGTTTGAGATTGTCATCCCAGCAGATTTGTGTACGGAGTGTAAGATCACTGTAGATTGGCCAAAGGAAGAATATCCTAGAGATCCTGAAACAGGTGCACCATCTTAGGAGGCGATGAAAAAGTATAATCAGGTACACACTTTCTTGAAAGGGAAGATTTCCCTTGAGGGAACAGATTGGGTTAAGATTGACAGGACAACCCAAGAACAAAAGGAACCAGTGCATGCCTACTATGAAAGGTTGTTGCAGGTATTCAAGCAGGACAGTGGGTTTGAGAATATTGGAGACAAAGATATGGGACATTTTGTATACCGCTTTGTGTTTGGACTAAGACCAGAGATTAGCAATATGATACAGCAGCAATTTATCTGCTGGCAGAGCAAAACTGTTGATGAAATTTCAAGGTATGCAAAGTATTGTAGTGACGAGATTGATACAGTTAGAAATGGGACTTTTGGTTGGCTAGGGCATGTGCCAAAGCCAGGCGGAAACCACCACTCTAGTCAGGATAAGGGAGTTACACTCCTAAAATAACCGCACCTCACCCCCTTGGCAGCTTAGCACAAGCAGTCAGGCTAATCTTAGAGGCAGTGTGTAAAGCATTTGCACATAACCAACAGTAATACAGTGTAAGCACTACAAAAGGACACCACACCATTTTAGAAAAATATCTAATATTTTTATATACTTAAGACAAGACAAAAAACGATAAAAATCCACAATAAAGTACTTAAAAATCTTCAGTTATCAAAATAACCTTGAAAAACAGTTCCTTGTAGTCAATAGCTCCGTACGGGGCTATCACGGCGTAGTGAACAAACAAATCCAAACAGTTCTGGCTGACTGTGGTGTCGCGGACCAGCTACGGTGTTAGGAAGACCCTCAAACAGCACCTTTTAGAAATGAAGGGCTTTGACGACCTCTCGTTGAGCTTCCGAAAGCCCGGTGTCTGCAGGCTTCTGTTCCGGAGGTCAGTGCAAGAGTCATTGGGTCCCTTGAAGTCACATGCGTTGCAGATCGTCCTCCTCTCTGTTGAAGTCAGGAGTGCTGGCGTCGGCAAGCATTGGGTGCTGCATGGCAAAGTGCAGCAGTGCGGCGTGCAGTGCCCTCAGATCGCGTTGTGAGCAGTGGCTTGGTGGAGGCATCAGATGGCGTCGTCAGTGAGACCAGGGTTGCGGTGCAAAGTGAATGCAGTGCTCGTCACGGTGCTGGAAGGTTGCAGTGCAAGCAGCAGCGTCGTCGTTGCTGGAGCGCTGTCATCTGGAGTCACTGGTGCCGGCATCGGTAGGCCAAGGCTGCGGTGCGGGATGAGGGTGGTGCGTCATGTAACTTTACGAGCCGTGACCTCGGACCACAGTGCAAGCAGGGGTGCCAATTTCGGCATAGAGCGTCGTTGTCCAGCATGCCAAGTCGTCGTCCCAAAGAGAGGCAGTACGGAGTGCGGTACTCAGAGGTCGAGGTGCGAGCAGCAGCTCGGTGGTGGCATTAGCAAGCATCGTCGGTGAGCCCACGGTCGCGGTGCAGTGTTACAGCGGTGCCCTCTGGGGTGCCTTCAGGACACGGAGTCGGCTGTTGCATCATAGACGGTGTCGGGTTGCTTGTTCCTCAGTTGCAGCACAAAAAACACAGTCCCCAGTGCTGAGGGCAGAAGAGCTTGAAGTCTTTGCTGTTCCTGAGACTTCTTGAACAGGGGGCAAGCTCTACCTCACGACCTTGGAGAAACTCATAAAAGTAGATTGCAGAAAGTTCAGTCCAGTCCTTTCACTGCTCAAGACAGAAGCAGCCACTGCAGGCCAACACAGCAAAGCACACAGCAAAGTGGTAGTTCCTCCTCACAGCTTCTCCATCTCTTCTAATTGGCAGTCTTCTTGATCCAAAAGAGTTCTAAAGTTCAGGGGTCTGGCCCCCAATATTTATATCCCAAAATCCTTTGATCACTTAGCCAGATAATGTCTGTTCCCAGCCAGAACCAGTTCTGCCTTCTCTGGTGTGACTTCCTGGCAGGAGGTGGAGATGGCATGAACAGAGGCAGACCAGGCCATTTGAGGTGGAAGGAAATCTCCTTCCCCTTCCTCATTTGTAGCCCAGGTCTATTCAGCCATTTCCTGACCCACCCAGACTATCTGGAGCCACTCCTGCTCCCCAGCCTTCTGTCATCCAAAATCCAGACAAGCAATCCACATTCTAGCAGAGGCACACGGGATGACTGAGGAAGAAAATACCTACTTTCTAAAAGTGGTATTTTCAAACATAGAATATAAAAATCACCTTCACTAAAAGATGCATTTTTAGATTCTGAGTTTGGGCATACTAAACTTTATTTTCCTACCTAATTCCCCGGGACAGTAATGTTTATAAGATGTTATAAATAAACTCCGCACTCTGTCCTATGGGGAACAGGTAGCCTTGCAATAGCGAAAAATGTAATTGGCCGCAATTCGCTATCAGGACATGCCACACACACCAGCGCATGTCCTACCTTTCACATACACTGCACTCGGGCCACAGGGGTACCTTGGGCCTACCTTAGGGGTGGCTGACATGTAAGAAAAGGGAAGGCGAGGGACTGTGTGCAGTGGCCAAGTTAACATGACACTTACAAACTGCATACAGACTCTGCAATGGCAGATCTGAGTTACATTTTCAGGGTTACTCACGTGGGTGGCACAATCAGTGCTGCAGGCCCGCTAGTAGCATTTGATTCACAGGCCCTGGCACACTTAATGCAGTTTTCTAGGGACTAACAAGTAAATCAAATATCCAGTTATGGAAACACCAATCCATAACACAATTTACCACAGGTGCACTTGCAGTTTACCACTGATCAGCAGTGAGAAAAGTGCGCAGAAACACTATGCTGGCAAAAACAGAGTCAAAACCGGGAGATCAGAAAGCATAAACTCAGGGGAAACACACCAAAAGATGCCAAGTCTAACAGATACCAAACATAAAAAGTTGAAAGAGAAAATGATGTGGACACAAGTGGAGGTAGCAGAGCAGCAAGAGACAAACAATAGTTCTCAAACAGGTTATCAAATAAATGGTAAAAATCAAAATGGTCAGGTATTCAGTGGAGGTAGAGGAAGAAGTAAACTGAGTAGAGAAGCTAAAAAGAATTTTTCTTGTTGTACGTGTGGAAAAATTGGACATTGGAAAATCAAGTGTAGATCTGCACAAAAGAATAATGGGGTAAATCAAAATTTAAATCCACAGATGCAGCATGAGGTGATTGTAAATCAACAGCAGCAGCAGATTGTTACTCCACAGTTACAGGTGCCTTAAGCTCCCATGTCAAATAATGTGAATGCTCAAGTGCAGAGGTACAGTGCGAACACTGGATTTCATGGAGGTGATCAAGTTGGTAAGAATCAAACTGTGCAAATGGTTCCGCAATATTGGATGCAGTGCAATGTGAGTGATTCAGACTCATCTCAATGACGGTGCCTTAAGGGGTAGGAAGAGTGCGTATTTGACGCATCCTTGGCGGTAGATCAGTCAGGTTCATTTGTTGACGAAAAGGTGGAAGGTAATGATATTACATTCCTAGTGGACACTGGTGCTACCCGTTCTACTGTGAGAGCAACAGAAATTCTGACCCTATCCCTCTCTGGAGAAACTATCCAAGTTGTAGGAGTCTCGAATGAGAATATTAGAACACCAGTCACAAATCCAATAGAAGTTCATATTGGAAACTTCAAAGACATGCATCGGTTTGTGGTATGTGTTTTGAGTCCAGTAAATCTCTTAGGTAGAGATTTATTATGTAAGATGATTTTTTACCATCTATTGTACGCCAGATGGTATTGCATTTCAGACACCTGATGAGGATGTCGAATTTAAGATGATGCTAGCGATGCAAGGGACAGAAGTGGATGAGTTGTTTTCACTTCTCACAAGAGAATTTTCCTGAAGAATCAAAAAGTGCAGTAAGATTAGATGTGTGGGATTTTTCAGGAAAGGAAATTGGCCTAATGACAAATGTAGATCCAATTCAGATTACAGTGAAAAAGGGTGCTGTATATCCAAACACACCTCATTACAAAATGAGTCCGGAAGTAATTGCAGGAGTCATTCCTGTGATCGATCAAATGATTGAACATGGAATTCTGAAAGAAATACTGAGCAGCCCTTGTAAATCGCCTATTATTGGAATTAAGAAGAAGGGAAATAGGATGCTAAAACAATTGTTGTGTAGCCACAGTCTGGTTGCCGGAAACCCCTTCAATGTTCTACTGGACTTCAGTCTGAGGGTTTATTGGAGGTACAGTGGCTTCTGGCAAATTGGATTTGGATTTTAGATGTGGAAGGACACAAGGATTGTCATAATAGACTACCCATATACACACCCTACCCTCAGGGCCCAAATTTAGAGTGGCCAAAAACGTTCACCATATTGAAACTGCCTAAAGCGGGTGGGGTTGGCTTCTGGAATGTTTAGTCCATTAGTTAGGGCATGTCCAAGATTCACTCCCATCCACTAGATCATGCCAGGCATAAATGTGGCATCCCCAGGTGCCCACTTCAGAGCACTCCTTGTTCTGAGGAAGAGCCGAAGTGGACTGGACCTGCGGTCTGAGACCTGAGTTGAGCCCTGGAGGACTGGACATTCTCTGTTGTACTCGGAACAAAGAAGTGGACTGAAATGGTCATAAGGCTGATCTGTTCAACCTATAAGAACAAAACAAGCTACAAGAGGTCTTTCTAGCAATTACCCAGCTGATCAGTTGCAACTGGCTCTGTACTGGAGTCTGCACTTAGCCTCTGCCGGATTCCAGGTAAGTCTCTAAGTACTTGCACTGAAGTCCACTCCTGTGGTGGATTGGTACTTTAACCCCTTGCATGCGGGGCGTATTTTCTGCCTGTGCTGACTCCGCCTTGCGCTGGCGGAGTCATGACGGAACGGTTCCGTCATCAGCACAGCTCAACCGATGCTGATGACGGAACCGTTCTGTCATCAGCACGCAAGGGGTTAAGGACTAGAAGAAGGTAAAATCTTTGATGAAGGCGAAACTAGTTAGTATATATGGCCCGCATTCCACCATAGTCAGCGTTATATTGTGCCTAGATCCTGGTCTACCGCAACCATTGATTGTCATTGACACTTTATGCTTCTTGGCGCTATTCCTACCTAAAAGTTTGAACATTCATATCCCCAGTTGCCCTTATTGGATTTTAGTCATTTTAGTGGTGACATTCTGTTAATTAAATTTCACTCTATGGCCCTTATTTATGAGGCCTTGCGTCAGTTTTGCGCCGCCGGTGCGTCACTTTTTGTGACGCACCAGCGGCATAAAATATGCGCCTTGTTGCGCCATATTTAAAAAGTGATGCATCTAGGTAGATGTGTCACTTTTTAAACCCCTGCGCCACATTATACCTGCGTCAGGTATAATGTATGCAGAGGGGGCGTTCCCCCGCAAAAAGCCTCGTAATAGTGACGCAGTGAAATCTATGAGATTTCACTGCATCACTTTCAGGATGCTGTTGCGTTGAAATCTTGTGCCTGCCCCACAGCAGGCGTAAGACTGACGCAAGCCCTTTCACATGGGCTTTCCCCATGTGAAAGGATGCATTGCTGGAGTTGCGTCACTTTTGCGACACACTCCAGCAATGCGTCACTTTTGCGCTTACAGATACGTCAGAAATACTGACGTGATGCGACATGATGCGTCATACATTAAATATGACGCATCATTGGTGTCGCAAGGAGTGCGCAGTGAAAAGTGACGCATCGCTGCTTTCACGCAGCGATGCGTCATTTCTCATAAATGAGGCCCTATGTTTCTAATTCAGCTTGAGATTTTTATTGTTTTACCATTTTTACTTTTTTACTATTTTGGTATTATTTAACTACATTACACATGTCCCTAGGTTAAGTGTGTCAGCTCTGTGTTATAGCTACCAGAGGATTTAGCTCAGGTTAATTTAGTGACTGAGTTTATCTTCTTGAAACAGTTGTGATTATTCCTTGAGGTGTGAGTAGCCACCCCAAACATTAATACCATTTCTTACAAGGTGAAAAACCAAATTTAGGCGCAAATTCACATTTCAGCACAAAATCATCCTTAGTGTGATGCCTGAAGGTGTGTAGAAGCATGTTTAGGTGAAGGTAAACATTTACTTGAAAATTCTCTTTCAGGAAACTATCACTCTTGGTGCAACTACAACAGTAGTGTGGAGATAGGTGTTCACATACAACTAAAAGTGCAAAAATACTTATAAGATGAAACTTCAGATTTGGATGCTATAGCATGTTTAGGTGCAAAGTAGAAGTGCCAAATCACCTTTGGTGTAACATCATGTTATCACCTTTGGTGTAACATCAGCAGGAGTGCGGAAAAATATCCAACTGTACGTGCATCCAGATGCATAATCACATCTCAGGGCAAACCACATTCAGGTGCAAAATCACCGTTGTAGCACCATCGCAGGGGAGTGGACAAACTCTTCAGTGGAAAAAAACATAGGAGTGTTAGAAACTTCTAGAAGCAAAGCTAAATGTAGGCACCCAAACAGATTTAGGTACAAAATTAACCAAGGTGTAAGTCAGCAGGGTGGTGGTATCATTTTTAGGTACATAATCCCACAGGCAGCCAACTCCCATGCTGCCCACAGTCTAAGGCTTTGTACAATGGAGGGTTGGCCACAAGGCCTGGACTACGGCCAGGCCCTGCAATCAACCCCCATAGGCAGCGAACCCTACACTGCAAGGTTGGCTGCAGGCCCTGTGGCAAACCCACCCAGAGACAGCCAATACATGGCCTGCGACCAGGTCCTGGGGCCAACCTCCAAGCAGGCAACTAACCCCATGTTCGCAGTGGGGGTTGGCCACAGGGCCCTTTGGCCAATTCACATGGAGGCTACCAATTCTATTCTGCACACGGCCTTCGGCCAGGTGTCAATGGGGTTGGCCTATTGGCCTATGGCTAGGCCCTCTGCTTAGGGTAGAAAAAATGAAGGAAGAAAGCAAGGGGAAGGACGGAGAAGTAGAGGAAAATTTATAAAATGAGAAGGAGAAGTGAAGGGAATTGAAAAGAAGAGGCTAGAGGACACAGGGAAAGAGAGATGGGAAAGGCAGGGGAGCAAAGGGGTGAGGAGAGAAGGCAAGAGATAGGGAAGCAAGGAAGAGAAAGGGAAAGGTAGGAAAAGAACAACGAGGGGAAGGGAAGAAGGAAGGGAAAATAAGGGAAAAGGAGGAAAGGGTGTGGAACTGAAAAGGAGAGGATAGAAGAGATGGTGAAAGAGAGGCTACGAGAAGAGAGGGTTAATGAAGGGGGATGAGGACAGAGGAGAGGACATATAGAGAAGAAAAGGCAATAGCGCAGAAGGGAAAGAGAGGGGATAGAAAGGGGGAGGGAAGAACGAAGGAAAGAGAAGGGAAGGGGAGAGGGAAAGGGAAGGGAAAGAGAGAAAGGGAAGGGGGAGATAAAAAGAAAAGGGAAGTAAAGGTACGGTAAGGGGACAGGGATGGCTTGTCTGCTAAGGTGGAGGAGCGTCGCCCCACTGCCTTTCAGCACAGCAAAAAAGGACAAATAAAATGATAACGTGATGTTATCATTTTATTTTTCTGTGCTGGGGAGTTTGGGGGGGCGGGGCTGGGCTATGCAAGCGGAAGGAGTGGTGACACCCTCCTGAGTGCGTATGAATGTTTGGCGAGGCCTCACATTCATACACACTTAGCATGTTCTCCAACCAGGCTGCATTTCAGCCTGAGTTGAGAACATGCCCAGGCTTCCATTCCCCATCTGAGTGTCGAACAATGGTGCCGAGACCAATCACAATGCTGCATTGCAGCATTGTCATTGGCTTAGGGGAGCCTGGGTGCTTACCAATCACAACACGGCATTGCAGCATTGTGATTGGCTCAAGGAGACTATCCTGCTTCCTTTTCCAAGAGAAGCCAGGAAGAAGACAGAAGAAAAGTGGCGGTCGAAAGGTGAGTGATTTAAAAAAAAAGTTACCACCCCTTATCCTCTCTCTCCCCCCTGCCCCACTACTGATTTGCGGGACCAGCCGTGACTGTAAGGGAATGGAGGGAAGGGAGTGGAAGTGAAGATGAGAGGATAGAACAGATGGGGAAGGTTGAAAGGGGAGGGAAAGTAATAGATGGAAATGGATGGGGCAGGAGGAGAAAAGGACAATACAGATACAGGAGGATGGGAAGGGATGTGAAGGAGAAAAGGGAGGGGTGGAAAGGGAAGAGGAGAAGAGAGACGTACGAAGGAAGCAAAGGAAGGATATGGAAGTTAAAGGAAATTGGAAATTAAGATAAGCTGTGGGGAGGAGAAGAGACAGAAGGGGCAGGATTGTAGAAACAGGAAAGATTGAGGGGAAGGGATGACAGGGCAAGGAGAGGAAAGATATGGAAACAAGCACTGGCATAGCCAATAGGTCTCGCCTTTGGGACCTTATAAGTATTTAGTTATGCAGCAGGTCCCAAAGGCGAGACCTATTGGCTGTGTCAATGCTTGTTTTCTCTTCCATTGCCAAAGGAATCAAGTCCCTGGCTCCAGCCTCCCGACCTTCCTGCCACCCTGAACTGAGCTCCATTCATTAAGCTGGCTCGATGCAGCGAGCCGGGGCTAGGTAGCAAAACAAGCAGGGGCAGACAAGGGGGAGGCTGCTCAGTGTGAGGGCACCCCGGGATCTGGAGCCTGCTCAGGAGCTCAGTGTGAGGGCTCGCCAGTGAAGTCAGTGCGAGCTGCGATGGCACCCCGGTATGTGAAGGCTGGTAAGGGCGGGCTGGCAGCAGCTCAGTGCCAGGGCACCCTGGTATCTGGAGGCTGCTCAGGAGCTCAGTGCGACGGCTCGCCGGTGAAGTCAGTGCAAGCTGCGAGGGCCCCCTCGTATGTGAAGGCTGGTAGGGGCGGGCTGGCGGGAGCTCAGTGCCAAGGGCACCCCGGTATCTGGAGGCTGCTCGGGAGCTGAGTTCGAGGGCCCGCAGGTGTCTGAAGACTGCTTGGGAAGTCAGTGCGAGCTGTGAGGGCACCCCAATATATGAAGACTGGTAGGGGCGGAGTGGTGTGAGTTCAGTGCCAGGGCATCCCGGTATGTGGAGACTGCTGAGGGCGGGCTAGTGGAAACTCAGTAGAAGGAACTCCTGTATCTGAGAGCTGCTCTGGAGTTCAGTACCCTGGTATGTGAAGGATGCTGAGGTGGATGGTCGGAGCAAAGGCAGGACATTCACCCGCCTTTGCCCAATTGTTTTTCTGTCTTTCTTAGAAAGACGCACGCAAAGGCTAAAAGCCTCTGACCAAAAACAAACCACACGCATGAGCGTGTGGTAAGATTTTGAAGCCCCCTTACAAAAAGTCTTGAAGAGCAGCGCATTTGCGCTGGCTCAGGCGAGACCTAAAAAGGGAAAGGAAGGAAAAGAAAGGGAAGAGAGGAGTATGAAAGGGAAGGGAATAGAAAGGAGGAGGCATTGAGAAGGAAACTGGGAGAGAAATAGGTGTGGAATTTAAAGTAAGGGTGAAGGGATTGGTAGAAAATAAGGGAAGGGGAGGGAAGAGGCAGGAGAGGGAAGGAGAGGAAGAGGCAAAGGCGAAAGAGAGGGGAATTAGAAGAGAAATGGGAATGGAATTGGAATCAAGAGGTAAGGAAAAGGTAGGAAAGAAAGTAAGGGAATTTATTTGAAAGGCTAGATTGTGTAGGGTAGAAATTGGGGACGGGAAGAAAATTGGATAATAGAAATCAGAAAGAAGGGAAGGAAAGGGATGGTTAGAGGAAAGATAGGGGTATGGAAAGGGTAGGGAAAGGAAAGGAAAAGGGGCATGGAAAGGAGTATGAAAGGATAGAAAAGAAGGAAAGCGAAGAGGATATAAAAGGTAGGGAAGGAAAGAAGGGAAAGGAAAGGGTTGGAAGAGTAGAGGAAAAATAGTAAAATAAGGAGGGGAAGGGAAGGGGTAGAGGCTAGAAGACATAGGGAAAGAGTGAAGGGAAGAGAAAGGAAGGGGAGTAAAGACGAAAGGAGAGAAGACGAGATTGGGAAGTAAGGAAGGAAAAGGAAAGGTAGGAAAGTGAAGAGGAGGGGAAGGGAAGGGAAGAAGGGAGTGGAAGGGAATGGAGTGGTACTAAAGAGGAGAGGATAGAAGAGACTAGGAAGGAGGAAAGGGAACAGAAAGGAATAAAGGGGATGGGAAAGGAAGAAGAGAGTATAGGTAGGGGAAGAAAGGTGGGAGTAGAGTAGAGGCGAAGAGAAGAGAGCAGATGAGAGGAGAGGAGACATAGGGAAGGAAAGAGAAGATAGGCAATGAAATGGATTGGAAAAGAAGGAGAGGGAAAGAAAAGGAGAAGGATAAGTGAAAGGGGAAGACGACAGGGGTGTGGGAGAGGAGAGGATGAGGATGAGGGAGAGGAGAGGACAGTAGAGGAATCATATGCAAGGAAAGGCATTGGAGCAAAAGGGAAGGGGAGAGAGGGGATGGAAAGGGGAGGGATGGAAAAAGGAGGGTAGAGAATGGAAAGGAGGGCGAGAGGAAGGGAATGGAAAGGGTACAGGGTAAAGGGATGGGAAGGTAAATGAAGGGAATCTGAGGGTATGGGAGGGAAAGAGGGTTGAAAGAAATGAGAAAGGGTAGGAGACATTGGGTTGAACTGGAGGGAAAGCAATGGAAGTGAAGAGAAGGGGGTGGGAAGTATGGGAAGAGGAGAGGGGAGATAAATAAAGGAAGGGAATGGATTGGAAATTAATAGGGAAGGTGGGGGAAGGGAAGGAAGGAGTAGGGGTAAAAGAGATGGGAAAGGAATGAAGAGGGGGAAGAAAAGGGGAAGTGAGAGAGAAGAGGAGAAATAGTAACAAAAACTAAGGGAAGGTGAGGGAAGGAAAGGAAAGGAGGGGAAGTGAACGTCATAGAAAATTGATAGGAAAAGAGGGAAGGCATGATGCATGAAGGGGTGAGGAGAGAATTCAAGAGATCGGGAAGTAAGGAAGGAAAAGTGAGGAAAGGGAAGAGGAGAGAAAGGGAAGGGAAAGGAAAGAGCAAATTGAAGGGAACAATGATGGAAGGGAACATAAGGGGAAGGGAGTGGAAGTGAAGAGGAGCTGATAGAAATAGGGAAGGAGGACAGGGAAGGGAAAGGAAAGGAATAGACAGGAAGTGATGTGTTGGAGAACAGAAGAGCACAGTATAGTGGGGGAGGATGGGAAGGGAAGGAAGAGAAAGCAAAGGGCTAAGAAGGGAATGGGTGTGATGGAGGGAAGGAAGGGCTGGAGAGGGAAGGGGAATGGAGAAATAGAAAAGGAAGGACAGGAAGGGATGGAAATGGACGGGAAATGGAAAGGGAATGTAAGCTGTGGGTATAAAGGACAGAAGGGGAGAGGATTAAAGAGATAGGAAAGATGGAGGGGAAGTTAATGACAGGGCAAGGGAATGGAGAGGAGGGGATGGGAGGGGAGGGCTGAGAAGGAGAGAGGAGGGAAGAGGAGAGGGACAAGGAAGGGAATTGGTAGAGAAATAGTTAGGGAAAGGAAAGGAAGGGAAGGAAGAGATGGGAAGGGAAAGAAGGGAAAGAGGCAGGAAAGATGAAAGAAATGAAAGGAATGGGAAGGAAAGGAAAGGAAAGAAATTGAGGGAGGAGATGGAAGGGGAAGAAATGAAAAGAGAACAAAAAAGAAAAGAAAAAAGAGGAGAGGAGTGGAGAAGAATGGTGTGAGAACTTAAGAAAGGAGCAGAGAAAGTGTTGTGGAATGTAAATGGCAGTGAAGGTGTTTGGCAAGGTAATGGAAGGAAGAGAATATGAAGGGAGATGGGAGAAGAAAGAAATGTTAAGGGCGGGGAAGTTTATCAGAAAGGCTGCAAGTGGAAGAAGTGTCGGGGATGATAAAAGAAGGGCTGGGGAGTTAAGGAAGGGTGGCGAAAGGAATGGTAAAGGAAGGTGAAGGTTAAGGATGTGAAAGGAAGGATAACAAGAAGATATGGATGCGTTAATGAGAAAATTGATTGGTAGGGACATTGAGGGGGAATAGGGGTGAGATTGGGAGGAGTGGAAATGGAAATGAAAGGGAGGGTGTATAGTAAAAGAAAGGAGATGGGAGAAGGAAATGTTTGGAAAGGAAGATGAAGTGAGGAAAGAGAGGAAATGAGGATGGAAAAAATCAGAAAGAGAGTTTGAAGGGGTAAGGGGAGGTGAGGGCAGGGAATTTAAAGATTGGATAGGTTAAGGTAAGTTCTGGGTACCGAAAGTGATGTAAAGATGTTGGGAAGAGAAGAATTGACTGATTGTGTATCAAAAGACTGCAGGGAATGGGATGGGGGTTTTGAGTAGGTGTAAAGAAGGGAGGGAAGGGAACTGAAGTCAAATGAAAATAGGGAAGCAGTAGTAAAGGAATTGAAGAGTAGGAACACGTGGTGAACAAATGTTAATGTTAATGGGTGTCTTATATAGCGCTTGGCTACTCCAAGGAGTGTCCCGGCGCTTTCTGACCCATAGCTGAAAAGAGAGATAAAAGAAACGGAAAACAGGCCAGTTATTAACTATAAAGCCAGGTTTCCAGGGCCTTTCTAAAGGCCAACAGATTAGAAGTGCAGCGGAGATCCAAGGGGAAGGAGTTCCACAACTTGGGGGCGAGATGTTTAAAAGAACGACCACCTATCCTGGCTTTTCTAATGATTGGGACAGTTGCCAGGCCGAGAGATTCAGATCTGAGGGACCTAGTGGGCTTATAAAAAGAAAGCCGTTTCTGAATATAGTAGGCCCCAACCCTATGGAGTGCCTTATGGGCCAACGTAAGTGCCATGAAAACAATCCGCTTCCTGACAGGAAGCCAGTGAAGGGAGAGAAGCAACTCCGATGTCCTAGCATGGCGGGGGAGGCCAAAAATGGCCCTCGCTGCAGAGTTTTGGACCACTTGAAGTTTTTGCAGAAGGTAGTCCGGAAGGCCCAAGCAAAGAACATTAAAATAATCGAGCCTGGAACAAATTAAGGCCTGTACCGTCAACCTCCTATGGACCAGAGGAAGCAGAGGGAGGAATTTGCGCAGCATTTTTAAGAGACCGAAGCATGTACCGGTGAGGCCTGTTATTTGGGATTTCAATGAAAGATTGTTATCAATTTTGACCCCGAGATTTTTGGCCACTGAGGAGGAAGATGACGGAGGAGACATACTCACCGGCCACCAGTCCTGCCAAGGCGGGTCAACCTGACGGCCAAAGAAGAGCACCTCCGATTTATCAGGGTTGCCCTTGAGGGACTCCGACCTCCAACGGCGGCACCTCGGCAGAGTACAGGGGGCCCAGACCACCTGTCGACGACCCGCTAAATAGGATCTAAGCCAGCTCAACACCGTCCCTCTGAGACCGATCATATAGAGTCTACTCAAGAGGCCCTCATGGGGGACGGTGTCGAAGGCCGCCGACAGATCTAATATCACCAGCATAGCTCTTCCACCTGAGTCAAGAACTTCCTTGATGGCTTCATTTACTTCCAAGAGAGCGGTCTCGGTGCTCAGATTGGAGCGGAAGCCTGACTGGGTGGGGTGGAGTAGACCATGATCTTCCAGGAAAGTGGAGTGCACAGAGTGGACGTGCTTTTCCACAATCTTTGCTAAACTAGGTAGCAGAGATATTGGCCTATAGTTTACATGCTTTTCAGGATCAAGGCCAGGCTTTTTCAGAAGTGGAACAACCATTGCCTTTTTCCCAGCCGGGGGGACAGTGCCACTTGTCAGGGATAGATTGAGAACAGGATTTATTAAAGGGTTCAGAATCTTGGCAGTACTGGCTAGAAAGGTCGCAGGACACGGGTCCAATGGAGAGCCTGACTTGATCCTGAGAAGGAGATCCAGAGAGGTGGATGTAGACAAAACTGGAAACTCCGATAAGACAGGACTGGATTTGGATGCAGAGGATGAAGGATTACAATCAATGAGAGCTGAGCTGAGGCCAGAGGGAGGAAAAGAGTCTTGGATCTGTTTGATTTTTATAGTAAAGGAGTTCGCCAACTCAGTGACCCAAGATTCAGAGAACTTGTGCTGAACTGCACTGGCTTTAGGAGAGACAAACTCCTTGACAATAGTAAAGATTTCTTTACTGGAGTTGGATGCTGACTCAATTCTGGTGGAAAAATAGTTCTTTTTTGCCTCCAGAATATCGGCGTGATAGGACTTAATAGATGATTTGTAAGCGGACTTGGCATCCGCATCATATTGCTTACGCCAGAGTCTTTCGGCTAACTTACAGTTACGCCGGGCAAGAGCTAGAGACTCGGAAAACCATGGCGCCGAGCTACGCTTGGTGGATGAACGGGGCGTAGAGAGTGGAGCAAGGTCATCTAGCCGCTCAGTCAGCCATCTCTGTAACGTATCAAGGTCACTCACCAGATTACCTGATAAGATGCAAGATAATGGAAGGGGTGGGTTGGAGGAGGAAGGGCAGCAGGCAAAGTGGAAGGGAGGCAACAAATGGATAAGGAGAGAAAGGAAGGGATTGGTTTGAAAAAGTGAAATATACGGTTGGGAAGGGAAGCATAGGGTTGGAAGGGCTATGGGTTGCAAGTGTGGAGGTGAAAAAATGGTGGTGAAGAAATTACAGCTCAGGGTAAATTGAACTTTCAAGTAAGTTTCAAGTTCTTTTTCAGTTTGGTTTAACGTTCAGTTTTCAGTTCAGTTCGGTTTTCGTTGGCTCACCTTGTTCCCTTGGACCCACCCCCGACCCACTTCCCTTTTGAAGACTGCCTAAAATCCCCGCATCTTCAGCCTCTCGCTGCCCCCAGCTCCAGCCGTCAGCAGCGATCCTCTGCGTCCGGCGTCCTTGAGTGCAATGATGTGGCTGCCTGGTTACGAGCCTTTTATACCGAGGAAACGTCACAATGGGAACTTTTCAACGTCAACACCGCATTGTGGGTGATGCCAAGTGTTTCAGATTAACAGGGGGAGCATGAAAGGCACGCACGGGTATTATCATATTTCTAAATAAAAATCAAACTATTTAGTCGGAAAAACGATCCTAGCAGAAACCTTAGAGAAGGTCAGATCCCATCCGACAGAGTCCCTGAACACTGACCTCTCCTTTTCACTCTGCTGCAGCGGAGGCTCCTCCTCTGCACGCGCCCCTCCTGTGCACGTGCCTGGGCCTCGTGACATCATGATGGAGGGGTTGTGATCTCATAGGTGATCCATTCACAGGATTCTGCTTCTAGTGTTATTCGGGAGGCTCGACCATTCACGTAAACTTTGGAATGTGGGGTTTTCTCAGACTACGTTAAAAATAAATTATATATTTCACCATAAGGGCAGCTCAGTGTCAAATCGTGACTGCTGAGCGCTCGTTCCATATTCATATTGCATTATTTTCACTGTCCTTGTATTGTACAGTAATCCCCCACACTCCTTTCAAGAAGGTCAGCTATCAATAGGAATAATAAACAAACGTTTTCAAACAGTGATTATTTAATCTAGTGAACGGAAGTGGCGAGTTTTTGAGAATGGACCTGGAAGACCTGTAGTTCGCACCCTGCGCAATGTTGGCTGGAGGGGGCACTTTACCTGCCTTCAAAGGGTGATCAGATCAGATCTTGAGAACCAAAATCCGGGACTTTTTGCAAAAATAGAAGAAGGACTTCAATTTGACATCCACGGTGTCGCACAGAATAACAACTCTTATCAACATAGGAACACAGAAGAAGCACTAAGAAAATAAATAAAATGTCATTTTTAAAACCAGCATCATACCTGTTCATTAAATTGCTTACTTATAACAGCTGCGCTCTAGCACAATTTCAGAACACACAAAAAGTGCCTCTCACTGGTTTCAGTCGACTCAATCTAAATAACTGTGACATGAGCCAAACTTGCTTAAATCTGCGGGGACAGCAGGTGAAAACCTGAGACTATTCAGGCAAATCTGGGACGCCTGGTCACCCTACCTGGACATATTGTAAGCTTTCTGGAGGTGGCGGCTGAAAAGCGCACCCGTGGGCATGCATACACACGCACAAAGTCTCTCATTCACACACACACACACACACACACTCTCTCGCCCTATATGCCAAACAATCTCATTTGTATGGATAAAATCTTTTTCATTGAAGTTGAAACAGTAGTCAAATATTACCGCCTACAACCAACGGCAGGTGGGCTAATTGTCTAGAAAATAATAGAATGAAACAAAATCCCGATTTCAAATTGCAAAATATAATACCCAGCCATAACACCTACCTCCTTCAAAGTACCCTCCTGTTCCCAATAGCAGTACAAAGCAGTTCAGAATTAAAGCCTTGTGGCATGTGTGGGTGTGGTCGTCACATTGTATTTGTTCTTGCATTCTTTTTGGGTAATTGTGGCTGTTCCGTTATGATTATTCATAATATCGTGAGGTATCTAGGATAGGTGAGCTCCCTAAAGTCGGAAAAAAAGCCCAGAAAAGGAGCACAGTGTATTTCAAAGTCTTCTATATTACCATAGTAAACTTTCCCATGCAATAGAGCCTACAGTAGACCCTAGTTCAAGCAAGAATAGCCCCTTTGACAGATTTTGAGGGCAGTAAACACTGAATTTATCTTGGTTCAATGGGTCACTCAGGGCTCTGGGCCCCGGGGGTACTGTACCTACCTATGGTGACTACTCTGGTAGTTATTCACAGCCCGACATTCGGATGCACCAATAGCTGGCTTCTATGAAATTGCCCCCCGGCATTTATTCTTTTACACATTAAGTACTGTCTAGCATCTCCAATAGTTGGTGGAACTACTTCCGAAGCTAAATAAAACAAATCCAGGATTTGTAAAGCACGGCAAACCACTTGTGAGGGTCTCAAGGCATGGAATTTTAGGCACAGGGAGATAAAGTGACTTGCCCAGAATCACAGGATGTTGACTCCAAGGAGGAAACTCAAACCTGATTCCCACCATTACCAAGGTCAAGAGCCCAGGCCGTTAGCAAGATACCTGATCTGCGGTCCTAGTTTTCCCCCACAGTAATGTCATTGCTTGTCAAGCGGTGTGAAGCCTAAGGCCATATGTTTGTCTTTCTGTTGAGTGCACAGGGAACGGTTGCCTATTTGGAAGACTCAGAATTTTGTAGGTTGGTTACCAAGGGATATTAGTATTGAATATAGCATCTATTGTGTCAAGCCTTTCTTACCAGAAATGTGTGACGCTTTCGGCAGTGAGCGAGACAGTGAACCCGGGAGCCCGCGTTTTTACTACCACACCAGCATTTGGCCAATTGATGCCTAACTCATCCATGCCTGTATTAGAAGACAAATGGTTCCCCAATATTTGAACCTGGGGAAGTCAATACTATCAGGAAAACAGTGTTTCTTAGGGGACCAACTGGTCCTTTTGCAAAATTACCAAGGATTTGAGGCAGTGTTAATCCATTAGCCTCTGGCATGGGCCATAATATTGTTCTCAATATTATCTCATCCGTGCAGCATGGGGGCAATGAGTATATCAGCTGTACATTGTAGATTTGATGAGGGCTTCCCTCCTCATAGCATTCATGGCTGTATTATGCATGCATGTATATATATCACCCCATTTGTCTTGTTTGAATATATGTTATAACTCAGCTACCAATTTCGTTTGTCCCAGAGATTTCACCCCCTTGATAGGTTGAATGGTAAATATGTACATTTCCAAAATGAGTTTCTGTCTCCTGCGCTTTTGACTACCTGTAGGATCTTCATATATTTATTTATGTAGACTGAGATCTTCTTGTACTTTTTATTGTCTTTCTTTGGTTTCCTTTGTTATTATTTGATGCTTATGTTGCATGAACCCTCTGTGAATTGAAGATGTTCAAGTTTTGGTCAGTTACTTCAGTTGGTGTTGACATTGTGCCCGAATAAACAGTTTACATACGTACTCCGCCTCAGAGTTTTAATACTAACCTTTTTTTAAAATTTCATTATGTATCTGATGACATAGCCTGGGCTGGAGAGAGGAGTATGGTCATACTAGGCATGCTGAAGCTGGATTGTGAAGAGGGAGAATTGGATTACCCGGTATGGAATTCTATTGTGGTGCTGCAGACCCACATCTGAGCATACCCATCCCACTTAGGACGAAAAATGCTGTGGCACCAAATGATAGATGGAATGCTGAATAAATCAAACATTCACCTCCAGTCAAGAGATCTAGGTATGTCCAGACATGGGTCCCGTGCTCACGGTGCCACTGGATTCAAGCTAGCCTGTCTGATGAGCAGTGTTACTTTGAAACCCGTCCCAGGATGCTGGTTTCTTGTCTAGGGAGGGCCTGGCAGTTTTGGCTGGACTGTTCCCATAAAGAGCAGGGTCAAGACTGATTTGCCTATTGATGGTTCCAAACTGGGCTGTCATAGTGAGTAAAAGAACGATGGATTAAACCCAGATCTCTTGACTGCGGGTGAATGATTGAAAAGTTTCAGCACACAGTCCATCATCTTGTGTTTGATTTGTAAAAATCTAGGGCACACATTTGTGCCATCAGTGCCAAGAGTTTTACCATTTTTGTGGCGCTCGACCTTTTATGTATTCTTTCAAGTTCCAGCAAGTGGGAATGTAAGTGTTCCATGATCTCTGCTCTAGCTTTGCTTACCCTGTGGAAGGCTACCTCAAATCTTCCTCTAAGGACTGCCTCAAAGTATTCCCAGAATATGTTTATAGTCACATCACTCTGATTTTCCTCAACCAAATAGTCTTTAATATTATTTGCTACCTCTTCCCTAACTTCTTTAAATCTTGTTTAATGTTGCACAAGTCTGTACAACACATACATAGGCAGACTAGATTTTACATGTGCACAATCTTGCATTTATTTGGAATTTACTATTTTGTTTTGTAGTGGGAAATGCTATTGAGACTGAAGTTATGAAAGGCATAATGGGTTTATTTCTTAGTAAAGTCTTTTGACTGATCCAAAAATCCTTTTTTCCAAAGAGTGAGTGGAACACGTCAGTTTAAGAAGTCAGGAATAAATAACAGATGACCCACGGAAACGTTTGGGAACAAATATATAAAATATGCATTTCTAAGTAATCTAATATCACGAACGCTTGATGTTAGACTCTGCCTGGTGGAAGGGCACCCAAAGTACTACTTCTTTTCTTCAGCAGCAAGCTTGCTTGGTGAAAAGCCTGTATAGACAACTGAGGTGTGGCTTGTCTTAGCAATAGTATTTGCAACAATGGGTGGTTTATGAAAATGTGATAAAGAATACAGGGACTTACGATTAGTGCCCTAGATAAAAGCATGTTGTCTGATGACAGTTCGAGTGATTACATTAATGGGACAGAAACATTCAGGCCTGAAAATAAACACTTTATTTATAGATGCCTTAGAAAGGGCTCCCGGGCTTCAACCTCTGGGCCTCTTGTTATGTTTAGGCTTGACTTCTGCGAGAATGTAAGGTCTGTATGTCCCATAACTCCAGCTATCCAGGAAGTAAGGGCCAGATGTACGAAATTCTAATTTTGCATTTCCTAAATAGTGACTCCATAGGAATCGCTATTTAGGAAATGTACAAAATGTGTGATTCCCTAATAGCAATTCCTACAGAGTCGGAATCACTACTAGGGAATTGCAAATAGGAAATGCCAAGCATTCCCGCCTATGGGCAAAATAGGAAATGATTTGCATTTCCTAAATTGCGATTAACTAATAGGAAAATCGCAATTTAAGAAATGCAAAGCGAAGAGTGCCTCTTGGCTTAAGGCCCCCCTGCAGGCATCCTGAACTTCCTAGTGCACATGTAAGTGCACAAAGTGCGCTTCATGTAACATTAAAAAAAATGCATTTTAGATGCAGTTTTTAAATTTGCACATGATTACCATCAACTTTGAGTCAATGGTAATTGCATATCCTAAATGCCCAATTCGCATTAATGAAATGCTTTGCACATGCGCTTTAGGAATTGCAAATAGGTAATCCCCATTTTCGATTTCCTAAATCGTGGGCACAGTTTGTGATTTCCACTGGGTAGGAATCGCAAATAGCGACCGCGATTTGGCCGTTGTACATAGAAAAAGGCCATTTAGCATTTACTAATGGGCATAAATAGTGCTTCAGCCCGTCAAGAAATGCTAAATGGCTTTGTACATGTGGCCCTTATTCTGCAATGCAAACAGAGCTATAGCCGAATCAAGATGTAACATTGTCAGGATTAGCATTTGAAGAAGAAAATAATGAAAAGGCTAATACTTCCAACCACTCTTTCTAATTCAGAGTTTTTATATGCAGTATGAATTCTTACAGAATTTCCTCTAGATGTTAGTAAAACGTTTTAAAGTAAATATTGAAATAGGTATTTGATTGCCTTTACCAGAAAGTCATAAAGAAACAATTGTCACCAATAAACAAACATTCATACTACACTTTGGGCCAGATATACGAAAGGGTTTTACGACTGTATAACCAATGATTTTCAAAATCATTGGGTTTGCGACAGCAAAATGACTATTTCCTATGTAGAATACACATTTTACTAGTTCTGAAAGGGTTTCCAGCTCATAAAAAATGCACTTTATAATCAATATTGCATCACAGTTGGGGAGGAGCATAAAATGGGTTTTGCTTGCAAATTGCGATTTGCGATAATGTTTTGTGCTAACAATTCCTGTTGCAGTTACCAACATCTTATGGGAAGTGGTAACTGACTGGCAAAGAGGAAGGGTTTCTCTTGGGATTTCTACACCTTTGGGAACCGTGCAGACAGCCTAGGAAGGAGTAGGCAGCCTTTCAGGGGACCGATGACTGCTCCATCTGAAGTTATTTCAATTGGAAAGCTTTTATGTTTTTTAAAACAGCACCCGTTCCTTTAAGAAACCAGTTCTGGTTTTAAAAAATGATTTCCTCATGGTAATGCAAACACAGGGAAGGTGGTTTGCTGTCCCTTGCAGGTCTGCATCCTTGTGTTTGTAGCCAATCATAGAGGGCTACAAATTATAGCCTGCTTAATTATTATTAATCATGTAGGCAATTCTGTAACCACCGTGTATGGTAATTTTGTGATGCGACCTATTAGTACATAGGTCAAATTGCAAAATATGAGTTTGGTGCACAACTTGCAATCACTTTTTGTGAGAGCACTCTCATACAACTGACCCAATGTCTCTTTCTATGAGTTGGATGGATATACATGCTGGCAATTTTAGCATAGTGTAAATCAAAAATTACTACCCGGTCTGAGCAAGAACGGATGGAGTGCGGGATAACCAGAAAACATAGAAATTGTATACAAGATTATCACCGATTGTTTCTTTTTATGACTTCTTCTCCATGAACAAATTTCAGCATGAACTACCTGAGGAAAAATCTCAGAAGTGTGCAAGTTTTGGACCACTTGTAATATAAGACTAGGTGCAAAAACCCCTTTCACCTTATTTGATATTGGAGGCCAACTTGAAATGAGGAACTTTGTAGTCAAATAAGGATTCCAAATCTCATTGCAGAACTCCTCCAACTTCCTGAAGTAAATGTCTGCATCTTCAGGATGCTAGTGTCTCCAAACTCCTGTCCAATCTTGTTCCTACTTCAATGAGCTCTGCAATACACTACGGTCACACTGATAAAATCAATATTTCAAGTACCCGCATTGCTTTCTCTCTAGACTCCTCTCCCTTTCTGCTTTTTTCTGCTAGCCTACACTTTGAGCCTGGATATCTTCATGGGTGATCGATTAGCTGTACTCTACACATCCTGATTGATTGGTTGAGTTTGTGCGAGCTGTTTGAATTGAAGTTAAGAATATTCTCTTTCAAGAAATCATCCATATCCTGGGATCTCTGCAACTTCAAAGTCATTACCTGGGCCTCCTTGCTGGGGTGAGCGTAACTTGCGTAATTTAGTCTAGCGTAATCACATGAGTTTACCAGTTGATTCATAGCCAAAGCTTTCAGCTTGTGTTAATTACTGCCATCCTAATAAAAGGACATTGTAGAGGCAGATAACCTGGAGAACTAGAGACCCATCTCCGGACTTCTTCACATAGCCAATGCATTGGTAACAGTTGCAGCTCATCAATTCTCCAGCATCTGGAAACCATTGACTTCTCAGCTATTTCTAGTCTGGCTTTAGACCTCAAAGAGGCACTAAAAGAACCTAAATAAACATAAGAGAAGAGCTCCTATATCCCTGGGATTGAGGTCACACCTGTGCACTATTCTACTGGATCCCTTGACTACCTATGATACCATTCGCAAATAGGGGCTGATTGATAGACCAGACTCATCAGTGGGCATAGTGGTACCATGCTGACAAGGTTCTCCTGTTTCCTGAATAATCACAACATTGTGTGAAATTGGGCCCATTCAAATAGGATGTCCCTCAAGGATCCTCCTTGTTGCCCATGCTATTCAATGCTGATATGCCCCCCCTTGCAGTCATCATGGACTCATTAAATCAGATATCATATGTATGCTGTGGACTATACATTCCATTTGAATATTGAGACAGGACGCTTTCACAATGTGTCTGATTGCTAAACTCTTTCAAAGACTGGATGCAGAAAAGTTCTGACAAACTTCCTTTATGACAACCTGAGGAAATAGAAGCACCTCATAGTAGTTGAGGTATCACCTTACACATATTAGACCTGAGAAAAGTGTCATGTGTAACTTTAAGAGGGTTCCAGTTAGGAGGAAAAAGTCATGAAACTTGAAAGGGTAGAAAATACCTCATTGGCAATATTGGGAATTAATGATTGTAGTTGATATTCAATGCAGAGGTCAGCAGCAAGGCACCAAAATCACTGTGAACCAAGGATTAGAGAGAGCATAAGTTCTTTGAAAAAATACAATCCAAAAGGAATTCTGCTGATAAAAAAGAGAGCAAAATGCAGCCTCAAAAAGATAGTGGAATGAGTGATTAATGTAACAAAAATAGAGAAGCAAATATGTTTTGACACATCCTTCTCTGGCAACAGCCTCATTTTATCTGCTCTAAGCAGTTACTTCACTTGAAAATGGATCACACCGTCTTGAATTGGAAAGTTCAAGGACCAAAAATTGGTGGGGCAACCATCTAAGAACGGCATAGATAAAACACTTGTTACACCTACTCTTCTAGTAGAATAGCATTTCCATGAAATGCCAGGTTAAGGAAGAAGAACCCCTGTGTTTCCCATCCTTCTTGTCTCCAGCTCCTGCCTGACTCTCAATATTCCACATTGAATATGGAACTTTCCACTGAGAGACCAGTAATAAAGAGACAATGGTGCTGGCTGGGTCATGTGGTAGAAGACGTCTCACCACACAAGATTTTATGGCAAGACAGGAGGCTATCATTATTCATTAATACTTTTATTTGCCACCTCAGCAGCACCGTAAAGAATTTAGAACAGAGTCAAACAACAAACTCTAAAATAGAACTTCAAAGTCCCATATATGATCTTGACGTCCACCATCTTCTTCCTTTTTGTTTGCTGCTTCTGGAAGAGATAAGTATTGTTTTTTTATGTGAATCAAATTTGATTGAAAGTTTATATATTGTTAATTTTAAACTGTTTAGTGTTTGAAATGTCCAATTTATGGACTTTGAGTCTGTTATTTTTTTTTTTTGCTTAATGTTAATTGGGATTAACTTTTTAAGTCTTTAGTTTAGATGCATTTACATTATGTGGTTTTATTAATACCAGTTAAAAAGCATTTTACCGCTATTGAAATTTCGAGAGAATTATGTTTGTACTAAAAAGATATATTATAAAGAATTGCCTACCGTTGCTTGCGCAAGGGTGAGAATCCTCGGATTTGCGGCACGTGAGAGCCGAATCGGGCATCTTGTGGATTGTGCTGTGGACGCAAGCGTGAGAAGCTCGTCGTACAGTAGATATTTTGTGGTGAAGGTTCAGTGAATTTGCGCATGCGCGGGGGAGTGGCGCAACACCTTTGTTACGTAGCATTTTGTAAAGAAGGTATAGAATTTATGCGCATGCGGGGGTGAGTCGAGCATCGCAATTGTTGCGTTTAAAGGAGAGAGTTTTAATGGTTGCTGCAGCATATAAAGAGGCAAAAGTAAATCGGAATATATATATAGCTAAAATGAAGTTTATTCATGGGAATAAAAAAATGGTTTAATAAATGAAATATGTGAGAAGTGAATGAAAATGAGTTAGCTGTTTTGAGGCGTATGGGATATTTTCTAAAGCCAATGGGGGTAGTTGTAGAAGGTTGACACAAGAGGGTTGCCTAGCAGCGAATAACTGTTTTTTAAAAGAGGTAGAAGATTTAGTCAGCTCCTCTGGTGCTGTATTAAAAATGTGTTTTAGGTGAAAAATTATACGGAGAATGTCAGGGGAGGATTCAACAGGTGATTCTGGGAGTCAATTGACTGATGAAATAAGGAAGTTAGTAAAGGAAGCAGTAGGAGCAGCATTGGCAGGTGTTACGAGACCTCATTTGAATGATGATGAGGAATTTTATTCAATGGATGAAGAAGGTAATGTACAGGAGGTGAGGGGAAAATGTAAGGAAAAGAGAAGGCACATTGAAGACGGTGCAGAAGGAAGTGGAGTCCTAAGAGGCTCTAAAAGTAAGAATGATCAGAGCAACTTAAGAGATGAGCAGGATTTTACTGCAGACAAGAGTGACATTGATGAATATGTCTTGGATGTAGATTACAATGATGATGTTAATGAATTTAGGAGTGAATCATCAAGTAAAAAAAGTGATAAAAATGTTATTGATCCTTTTGGAAAAAAGTTGTTTGATCCAAAGGATGTTAGACATCCAAGGGGGTCAGAATGGTGGCCGATGAAACATGTTTCAGAATATATACAATATTGGATAAGAAGGCCTTTAGAAAGAAGCGAGAGGAACATAATGAGGGCAGAATGTTCTCGTCAGGTGATTGGTTAAAAAGATGCCTTAAGATCCAGAAATAATAACATATATGTTTAAGATGGGTAAAGATCCTAGAAAGGGTCTGGAAAAGGCCTTAAAACAGTGTGAAGATAACATTTTAGATACTTTAGGTCCTCTTACTAGGATGTTTGATTTGGTGGACGAAGCATATCTCATAGGAAAGGACTTAGATATAATTTTGTTAAGAGGTTGTTGCCAAAGGGCGATTTGTTTTCTTGGGAACGCGAATGCGGGTCTGATTAAAGAAAGGAAAAAGGCTATGTTGTTCGAAATCAGTCCTAAATTAGGTGATTTTGCAAAAAAAAGATACATGTGAAAATCCAAATGGATTAATATTTGGAGATGGTGCTGTAAAAGAACTAGGCAAATATGTAAATACTTTTACGTCTCTGGACAGAGTACAGAACAATAGGAGAAAAGTTTTCCTTGGAGGTGCTTCAAATAGTTTTTATGGGAGAGGTGGAAGGAGAGGGCAACCTTCCGGCCGAAGCTATTATAGGTCCCAATATAATTACTCAAGAGGAGGAAGAGGATTGCAAACTCAGTACAGCTTCTATCCTCATAGAGGAAGAGGTTATCGCACAAGAGGTTTTAGAGGAAGAGGTCAGTCCTCAAGTCAAGGAGCAGGTAAGTTTGAATATGAAGATTTATACTGGTTCTATCCTAGAAAAGGTGGGAGGAAGATTGAGACATTTTGTACAGAAATGGAAAGAGATAACAAAGGATCATTGGGTCTTGAGAATAGTTACAGGGTTCGAGATAGAATTCATAAAAGAACCATATCAGTCAAGAGAGCCAAGAAAATTAGTTTTCAGCGAAGATCAAGAGAAAATAGTAATAGAGGAAATAGAAAGAATGTTGAGGAAAGGAGCAATAGTGGAAATAGGGGAGGAAGAAATAGGCTTCATAAGTACTTTGTTTCTGGTGGGAAAAAAGAAGAAAGGTTGGAGGCCAGTAAGCAATTTGAGGGATTTGAATTTGTATCTGGTATACAGACATTTCAAAATGGAGGAAATCCATCTTTTAAGGGATTTGTTACAAGATATAGATTGGATGTTGAAGCTAGATCTCAAAGATGCGTATTTCTCAATTCCAATGGGAATAGAGAGTCAGAAATATCTCCAGTTCAGGTGGAAAGGATGGATTTTCCAGTTTGTGTGTTTGCCTTTCGGTCTGTCGTCTGCACCATGGTATTTTACGAAAGTGATGAGAGCTGTGGTAGGATTTTTGAGGGAAAGAGGGGTGTGGATGATTATATACTTGGATGATATTTTGATCATGAATCAGGATATGACAGAACTGAAAAGTCAATTGAAGATAGTGATAGAACTCTTGCAGTCGTTAGGTTTCATAATAAATGTAGAGAAATCAGTGATTATTCCTTCTCAGACAATAGAATTTCTGGGTTTTGTTGTGGATATGGTAAAATGTATGTTATTGTTACCAGAGAAAAAGTTGAAGAAAATTCAGAAAGAAGTGAAATCTTTATTGAGAAGAAATTTGGTGAGTTTAAGAGAGATTGCAAGAGTCATAGGTCTGTTATCATCGTCAATTCAGGCTGTGTTTCCAGGTCCATTACACTACAGGGCTTTACAACGTTTGAAGACCTCAGGTTTGGCAAAAGGTGTATGGTACGGGGATCGAGTACAGATGTCAGAGGAGGCGAAGATAGAATTGAATTGGTGGTTGGAAAATTTGACTGCTTGGAATGGTCGGGTGATCTTTGGTATGAGGCCAGATTATGTGATGGAGACAGATGCAAGCAATCTTCGTTGGGGAGCTACTTGTATGAGTGAAGAAAAAGGTGGTGTTTGGAATTTAATGGAAAAGAAGGAGCATATAAATTATTTAGAAATAAAGGTAGGTCAATTTGCCTTGCAAAGTTTCAGGAATTTATTCCGTAGCAAATCTGTTCTTTTGAAGATGGACAATATCACTGCTGTAACTTATATAAACAAGCTAGGAGGGAGCAGATCAAAAAAATTGACAGAGGTTACTCAAGAAATATGGAATTTTTGTATTGAACACAATATTTCCCTTCAGGCACAGTATCCTCCAGGTCAGGAGAATTTAGTAGTGAATTGGTATTCAAGGAATTTGATATACTTCAGCGATTGTATGCTAAACAGGGATATTTTTCAGGAGATTCAGTCACAGTTTGGCCCTCTGGAGGTAGATCTGTTTGCCTCAAGACTAACATTTCAACTGAGGGAGTATTTCAGTTGGAGGCCGGATCTGGGGGCGTTGGGCGAGGAATAGATATAAAGGAGCATGGAAAGTTTGGTTATGTTGGTGCATGGAAAGGGGTTTGGATCCCTTGGAGGCTGATTAGCAAATTTGTTAGCAGAATTGTTTGAAAAGTGTTTATCTTACAGATCTATTAATTGTTATCATTCAGCAATTTCAGCTGGACATGTTCTGATTCAAGATTCATCAATTGGAAGGAGTCCTGGTGTCTGCAGGATTATGAAGGGAATAAGGCTGAAGAGGCCTCCGAAAGCTAAATATGGTTCAGTCTGGGAGGTGAATTTAATTTTCAGGTTATTGGAAAGTTGGCCGGGAAATAGGTTTTTGGGTTTGAGAGAATTGTCTTGGAAAATGGCGTGCCTATTTTGTCTGGTTTCAATTAAAAGAGTTTCAGATGTTAAAGCTTTAGATGTAACTAGTAGGTTTTATCAATCTCAGAGCGTTATGTTTGAAATTTGGAGAAGAACAAACACTATGTCTTTTTCGGTTTTTTCCTATGTTGGATGAGTTTTCAAAGATTTGTATAGTTAAATGTCTTAAGGAGTATGAGAGTAGAGTAGCGGAGTTTAGAGCGGATGGAGTAGAGCAGTTGTTAATTTCTTATGTAAAACCTTAGAAGGCGGTTTCTACTGCTACTATCCCTAGATGGGTTAAAGCAGTTATGAAGGAAGCTGGTGTTAATTTAAGTTCTTTTTCAGCACATTCTGTTAGGGGTGCAATGGCCACTAAGGCTTTTATGAGTGGTGGAAATCTAAATGACATGCTGAAGGCAGCAGATTGGTCAAATGCTGAGGTTTTTAGGAAAGGTTATTATAAACCAATTGAGCATGTTGCAAATAAAGTTTTGGTATAAAATGCAGATTCTCATAGATTAATTGCATAGAGAAACATGATTTTATTAAAGACAAGGAGGCTAGCATTATCCCTCCCTCCCTTTATTTAGGGTTTGGAGGTAATGTTAATTTTGTATTGATATGTTATGAATAACTTTAGAGTTTTATCTTTACAGATTGGAGTAATTTTTGGGAAATTAATATTTTACTATTCTTGTTTCTTTGCAGATAACTGAATTTATTTGTGGTTTTTATGTTTTGTTTGGAGCCATTCAGAGAAGAAGATTGCTATTTTAATTTAAAGAAGAAGAAACAAAAGAGGAAGAAGATGGTGGACGTCAAGATCATACGGGAATTTGAAGTTCTATTTTAGAGTTCGTTGTTTGCCTCTATTCTAAATTCTTTAAAGTGCTGCAGTGGTGGCAAATAAAAGTATTAATGCATAATGCTAGCCTCCATGTCTTTAATAAAATCACGATCCTCTATGCAATTAATCTATGAGAATCGGGATTCCATGGCACAATCTCTTCCTCTGGAAAAGTGACTGAGATATAGCAATATCATGTCCAAAGATGGATACAAAGCTATTAGTCTTGCCTTAATACAGAGGTCTTCAAACGTTTGTAGGTTGAGCCCCCCCCCAGCTCAATTCTTTTTGCTGTTGGGCCCCCCAAACACCTGACAGAAATTTCTGCAATCTGGTACACTACATAATTGACTGCCGCGTGCATATCCTGGGCTATATCCAGCAAATAATGTTCAACATAATAAGAGTGTTTAATAAAGTGCAGGTTTGTGAGTGGGTGGGCTGAAATGACAGATTATTACATAGCTCAAAACACCATATTCCTAGATAAAATGTGCCCAAATTGTTTTTACTAGGATGCTTTGTTTTACACATGACATTGATTGATAACACCACCAACATAAATATGACGGGTGTGCCTGTTTTTCACCACAGATGGTCAATCTGTGAATGGATTTTTGCTACTGCCATCCTCAGGTAGTGTCCACATTCAGGGGCAGATTTACAAGGAAGTGCTGCAGCGTGGCACAGCAAGCCCTTTGGCTGCGCCACGCTGCAACACTTCCGAAGCACAGGGATGCAACATATTTACAAGAATATGACGCATCTCTGTGCTTCCCCCTGCACTGGCGCACAAACTGCAGCCATGCCCCCTCCCACATTTCCTCCTTCTCCATGAATTCCCTCACTACCACTCACCAACGATGCACCTCATCTCTCTTTATTTTGTTATAGCGCTACTCATTGTTTACTCACACTCAGTTCTGTGATCTGCATGGTACACATTCTATGGAGCAGGCACATTAACCCTCTGTGCTGTGTGGGTGGTAGGAGTGCTCATGTGTGCACAGTGAGCCATGCGACAGTTTGCGAGTAGGGTAAGAGGTGTGACTGCAGGGTGAGCGAGGTGACCATATGAATTTGGTTGCAGATATAAGTGCAGAGTGGGACGAATGAATGTATAGTTAGTGGTGGGCTTATTTGAGTGAGATTGCAGATTGAGCAGTGAGGGGGACAGGTGAGTGAATTATCACTTGACCACAGGTTGAGTAGTGTGCCTGTGTAATTGCAGGGTGAGGTACAGGGTGAACAATGCAAGTGCATTGTGAGTGCAGTGATCATTGTGAGTGCAGGGTAAGTGGGTGAATGGTGAGTGCATGGTGATCATTGTGAGTGCAGGGTGAGCGTGAAAGTGAAGGGCAAGAGTGAGAAGCGAGTTGTCTGAATGCAAGGTGCATTCCCAGACACTTGAAGTAACTCATAATGTTATTGACTACAGCGTAGGGTTTCAAATGTGTTAAACTATTGCTAATAAATCAGTAACCAGGGATCAGGGTGGAGGAAATAAATAATGTGGTGATCCTGCAACAAACTCCCAGTCTTGTGATTAGGGTTGACAGCTTATTATTTTGATGCCCCAGGCGGTACAAAAATAAGCAGTCACCTAAAGCTGTTTTGTCAGTACTTGTCCATGCATACTTTGAACAGCAAATAGAAATAGAAACTACTTTTACTTGTGTTCCAGGGCTGCTTGAATAATCTATGGCTGATAATAAAGGGGTTTTTCTGGAGAGTCTGCGCACACCGTATTTGAACACAGTAAACAAAGAATAATCAAATTTTACTTAGTGAATGCGTGCAACCCAGTTAGAAGGTAGCCAGCCTATTGAACTAACACAATACTTATGGAGGAAAACCACCAGTATACCAGATCCACAGCTAAAAAATACTGTATGTTATCTTCACATTAGTAATCCGCAAAATATCACAATATCTTCTGTTAGTTTAAACATTATTTTTTATAATGTACCGAAATCCATTTTCTTGTATTTTTCAAGTCAAAGAACTGGCAACATGAAAATCATTATATAAATTGGGAGTAATGCAATTATTTAACAAATAATGTTTAAACTAACAGAAGATATTGTGATCTTTTGCTGAATACTATTGTGAAGATAACATACAGTTTTTTTAGCTGTGCATCCGGTATACTAGTGATAATAAAAGGGAACATGCAGTCTGTAAAAGAACACATGGCTGGCTGGCATTTTGCGTGCCTGCCTGTGTAGTTTGAAAAGAAACTTTGTCTCCTTTCTGGGAAGCGCTAACCCTCCCTGGAGGGGGTTAATTCCTAGAGCCAAAATGCTTCCGCTGCAGTGGGAGGCAGGATGGGTATACAACCTTTACAACGAATCTTTTACCACGCACTACCATTACAACGCACTCATTACAGCGCAAACCATTACAACGCATTGCGCTGGGGGGCGCTCTAGGATAGGGAATGCGTTTAATTTACTATCCAACACCTTCCCTGGTGTCCACGGGGACAGGAATTGGAATAGTAAATTAAACTATTCACGATGCAGCACCCCAAAGCGCTATGCGTTGTAATGGTATGCGTTGTAAAAACCGTGTTGTAAAGGTATGCGTGGTAAAAGTATGCGTTGTAACGTCATACATCCGGCAGGATGTCTCCACTGCTAAAACTGAAAGCAAAGGAACACACAGGCATTTCAGCTGCAGTGCGAGGCTAGGAGTCTCCTCTATAATAATATCGAATATGAAGGCTGTCTTCAGTTCGTGTACCTTCAGTTTTAGCAGAGGAGACTTCCTGCCTCCTCACTGCAGCTGAAGCTGAATGGATTAACCCCCTACTGGGACAGTGAACATAATAAAAGCCTGGGCACTTTGTGCCCCGTCGATTTCAGCTCCCTCCTCCCTCCAACCATTCCGGAGTTCCCTAAGAAGACTTGTCAGGGAACAAAGGTAAAATTAGAGTGGAGTGCGCGCCCCCCCTCGGAAGGTGTCGTGCCCCCCAGGGGGGCTCGCCACACCGTTTGAAGAACACTGCCTTAATGGGACCAAACTGAAATCCTACTCCTGATCTTAGTGAACCCTGTACCTTTCCTCCATCCTTGGCTAAGGGACCTGGACAACAGCAGAGAATGCCCGTAATATAGGCGTGATTTTTGAAGGAAGATTATCCCTCATCCTCGAGATCATTGCAATATTCAAACTGGCATTTCCCCACTACAGCTGCTGAAAGGGACCTGCTCCCTTCTACACTTCCCAAGGAGAATCACCATTTTCCTCTCAGTGGTGATGCCCCACCTCAACTACTGCAACAGCCTCTAGACAGGACTGCCTCTCACTTCGCTTATGAAAGAGTCCAACACTGTGTAGATTGCCTACTGTTTGACCTGAAACAACAGAATTACATCTCTCCTGCTCTCAGATTTTGCCACTAAATCCTGGTAAAGGAAGGAGTATCCTTCAAAATTCTGTTTAATCCATAAGGAACAACATGGCTATACACCGAAAAAACGTGTGAAACAGTTCCTTCCCTACCAACCATTCAGATGTCTCAGCCATGCCAAGAGGGGCTTAGGGCCAGATGAACGACCATATTAAATTGTGAGTAGCAATTTGCGCACGATTGTGAGTCGCAAATTGTGAGTTGCAATTTTCTATGTAATACAGTGTCATAGACACTGATGGCGGTTCCCAATGGGGTCGCAAAATGCAACGCTCATTAATATTAATGAGGCACTCGCATCTTGCGACCCCATTTGGGATTGGCTGGCCCTCACAGGGATGGTGGCCTGCTGGGACCACTGCCTGCCCTTAAAAAATATTTTTGCATGCATTTGCGATGGGGAAGGAGTTCCCCTGGGGACCACTTCCCATTTGCGATTGTATTGCATTACTTGAAGTAGGTGGTAATTTGTGACTGCAAATGCGGTTGCAAAACATTCATACATTCATAACATTCATGCATCCAAAACATTCATACATGCCTCATGAGTCGCTATTAGGAAGGGAACGCCCCTTCCTAATGGCGAGTTGCAAAAACTATTTTGCTGGTCTAAATCCGGTTTGCGATGATAAAAACCGGCATCCATTTGGCCCCAAATGTTGCTCCGACCATTCAAATATGGAAGATTCAGTGACCTATCTTTCCCTTTCAGGGCTGTAACGCCCTGCTTCTTCGTCTGTACTTGGAAAGTGACTACATACATTTAAAAAAATCCTTTAAAACTCTTCTTTTCATCTTGGTTTTATTTTTCTATTGCTGCCCCACGTGACACGCTTGTTTGGTTTTCCTAAATGCTGCTAGGCAGAGGCCTATGACTGACTTGCTTGTCCGATTTGGGCCATTAGACCCTTGTTCAAGGCTTTAACATTTCACCTAGAACATCCTTTTTGGCTAACTTTCTCTTGCATTGTTCTTCACTGCAGGTTGCCTAATTGGATCCATTCTCTATTCCAGTATTTGTGCTTATAGGTTCCGTCCTCTAAAGCTTGCGGAAGACCGCTGCTCATACATTTTCACTGCTTTACAGGCCACAAACAAAAATAATACAATAATATCCGGACTAATTAGCTTCAGCCACTTCATATTGCACAAAAGATGTAAATTCACAAAAGGTAGACTATGAGAGACACTTCAGCACAAGTAGATATAAGCAGGTTATTAAAAATAGATGAGCAATACCGTCTAAATGCAACTGAGTGTGAAGGGACCTTTAGCATATTCGCTGTACATTTCTTGGATTAGGGAGGTATTAATGTACTATGCGTATTGTTCAAAAGTTGCAAAAACACAGCGAATTACAGTTTATTTCTTTTTAAGAAGCCATGATAGGTTAATTAATTTAACTATGGCTAGAAATATTTGTTCCCAGTTTTCTGTTAATTAGTAAAAAGAGTACTTTAGCTAAGGGCTGGTGTCTTATAACTACTTGCTTGGGACTATGCATCTATTTTTCTTGTTGTTTAGTAATGAATCAAGTACACAAGAACTTTAGCCCTTATTCCACAAGGATCTAACCCGCCCTCCTCATTGAAACAGTATATTCTCATTCCTGTTACATATTGCAGAGGATAAACAAAGTCCTATGCCTTTGTAAAAGTTAGATGTTGTCCATTATGTGTTGTGAGGTGGGACATACTGAAGCTTATTGCATATATATTTGTACTATATTTGTTATTTTCTTAATTATGCAAGTTTTAGAAATAATAACTTGCCTTGTTCATTGACTAACAATCTAATAGTTTGTGTTCAGTGAGCTCGTTGTGGCTACGCATGCATTAATTTGAACACTGTAGTAAGATTAACTACTTATAGTACAATTAATCTGAAGCATTATGATTTTTTCAAAGTATAAACCCCGTCCTATAATTCTAAGTAAAAGTCTCAACACAATTCTGATTTACTTTTTGAAGAATAGATAGTTAGGCCCAGATTGAACAAGCCTTTGCGTTGTCCTTGTGTCGCTCAAGGCAACTCGAGCGCAATGCAAATGCCTCAGTAATAGTTGTGAAGTGAGGCAAGGGGTGATTTGCGCAACCTTGCTCGACTCTGTAAAGAAATGTAATGCAATGGCTTTCCCTGTGATATGTAACACTTCAACCTTGGAGGCATTCCAGGGGTGGAGCATGGGCGTTCCCATGCATTCATCACTGGATTTGACGCAATTCCAGATTTACAAAGGTTTGTAAACCTAAGATTGCATCAAATTGGTACGCCCCCCCCAGAGGATGGCATTATTTCCTCTTTCTATGTGTGATGCATTCTGCATCACAAGTAAAAGAGAAAAAGGCCTCTTGGGATTGTTTTTGTGTAAAACGAATTATCCTGCACTATGGTGCAAAGGTACCTGCGTTGGTGCTGTATCCATAGCGCGGGGACACACCGTTTTGAGTGTAACCAGGCGCTCTACAAATGGCTTTATTATTGGTCCTAGGCAGCACACAGTACAACAGCGCCAGGAGAGAGCAGAAATACTCCATATATATTTAAGCATGGAGCATGTCTGATATCTCCCTTTCACCAAGCACAGCACAGCAAGCTCCCTTTCTGCATAGTGCTGTGTGCAATAATAGTAATTATGCCCCAACGCTTCTAATAGTAGACCAAATTTTCAAGATCCTCACTATATGTGTATCCAACAATATTATTCAATCCTTTAGTAATATTACCCCCTCCTACATCTTTGTTTCCATCATTGACGTCTGCTGAACTCTTGTTTATCACTAGTACTAGCTCCTGCCTTATTGACGAAAGCTGTGATTGCACCACTGTTCAAAAAGCCACTACAGATCCAAACAATCTTGAGAACTGATAGAGCGCGCAGTTCTCCCGGGTCACCCGAGTTACCAATTCTTTACACGCACTGGGCCCTTGGCGTGCAAACCTTTAATACCACACTAATTAGTTTGGGTGAACCGAGAGAGGATCTCTATTTCTCCTCCTGCACGCTGCTATGAGCAATTAAGGTTTGGCTTTTACCTCTGCTTACCATGCACCTGACTTACCACAGGCACAGTTCTTACGACGGATCTGGAGCTAACAGGGAAAATAGTAGACAGGCCTAACATCAGATATTCTTTATAATTAGTAAAATACTTTCCACAATTTCGTAAAATGACCACAGACACCTGAGGATGTTTAAAGTTTTATATAAAGTTCAAAGAGAATATGACAAGGCAATAAGTGATAGGCAGTATAAAGCATCTAATATCAAAATCAAAACCATAAAGTAGCTATAGATAAATGCTAAGACCATTTGAGTACATGGGGAGACTAAAAGGTAGGAGTTTTTAAAACAAACCTAGTCACTGCAACTTTATACTAGAAACAATAGGACAGGGATGGGACCTAGAACATGTACTTAACCTATATGTACTAGGCTATTCCTGCTAAGATCACTGCAATCGGCTAAAGGGAAGGGAAAAATTGGAACATACTAACACAATATAACCATTGGCGATTCTCTAAAGGTAGGGAGAGAAGTGGAACAATTCTAATAAACAATAGCATATAACTTGTTCTCAATGAGATAGAGCAATATCTCGGCAAGAGTGCTTTATTACGGAAGGAGAGAGAGAAGTCAAGAGAGAGAGAGAGAGACGCAAACCCACAATTTAATATTTACCTAGGTCTGAGAGAAGACTAACCCTGGCCACGGGTCAGTTGGAAGGACGGGGACAAGGACCCTCAGGAAGGAATGCCAGAATGCGAGCAGGTACAGCTCACGGACAATAAGGACAGGATACCCCTCAGGATTTGGGATCAGGACTGGGCTCACCAAGGTACGACCAACACCCACAGCTTCAGCAGCAACGCCAGCGTTACCCCTCTCTGCAAGTAATCCGCCAGTAACCCCGATTTGGGTTTTCGAATTCCCCAGCAAAGTGCTTTGCCAGCACTTAGGATTATTTCCACCCCTTAGGAGTTTGTGGAAAGTATGGACAGAGTGCTCCGCAGCACTTCAGATTGAGCACCTATAGAGTTCGTAGGGTCAGTGACAGGTCTGCTACTCGGACAAGTCGGACAATTTTCCTAAGCTAAACTAGGGCAGTTATACTGTTTTGGGGTCCCTCAGACCACCCACTAATGTTGCAAGTGACAGTTTCCCACATTGTGATTGGTCAGGAGAGGTGGTGCGGTCATTACCACCTCCTAGAATTCAGTTTTCTCATACTTAATATTCAATTTTGCACACCCGCCCCCCGGGTTCACGTTCCCATGCATGGAATACAGCAGTACAGGACAGTTCACAATAGGTAGCAACAGTATTGCTTTTTCCAAGGTAAGACTCCGTATTCCCAGCGATGTTCCCAGGCGCATTGTGCTTCAGGAGCCAGCTGGCTAGATTTAGCTTCTGCGCAGTTAGAACTTTCCCTGGTCACCTGACAGGGTTCAGAGGAGCCTCAGCATGGCGTCGCTCATGTATGCCCCAGCCCACAAAGACGCGGTACATGAAAAGTAAGCGAGAACAAATTAAAATCACATATAAAATGATCACACTGTATACCATGATAATATTCTAACCAACCCTTACTTTATAATGACTATAGCATTACGGTTTAGTGCGAAAAGATAGATAGGCAAAAGCAGCGGTAGCAAGCAGAATGCATGGTGAGAGACAAGCGGCCATATTTGCAACAGTGCGCATGAGCACAGAATCCCTCCAGAATGCGAGTGCGTCACATCACATGGGTATGACCGACGCATGCGCAGACTGAATTTCGGCGAAGCAGCCGATTTTAGTGCAAGCTTCGTTAGTATGAGAAAAGACATACAAGCAAGCATCCTGGGGACACCCGCGTGTTGGGAAATACACTTTACGAATGACGAACAATGGTGTTAATATGATTATACGGTTTAGACAAGGGTTTTGCATGAGAGCAGGGCGCTTGCACGCGAATCCCAGCTCCATCAATCCCCTCTTTGATGATATTTACTATCATCACCACATAGAAGGAAACAGATGCCAACTTTTCTCATTCATCCACATCGTCCATTTCAATTTCAATAAACTTATTGTTTAGTTTTCTTTCAGCTTCCCTATGTGAGTGGTGATTTTTCGCCTTTTTGTAAATTGCACTCTTTAGCTCTTCTAGTTCTAATTCATCAATGTTTCTTTTCACCCCCCTCTGATTTACTGTATATTTCTTTTTGCACCTTTGGCATTTGCAGCAGATAAAAATGATCAATACAATTACACCTATTACAACTATTGGCATCAGTATTTTCCACAGAAGATTTCTACCTAGGTTAGTAAACCAATTACCTATAGAGGAGAGACCTCCAGTCAGTCTCGTCCAGGCACTGTCAACCTCCAATGGTTTGAGTTCTCTTTCCAAATTAGTTATGTTCTTCACATATTGTTTTAGTTCGATACTTTTATCAGGAATGTAAGTGCAACAATGTTGCGCTTTCAGCATTCTACAGACCCCGCCCTCTTTTGCTAATAGGGTGTCAAGGGCAAGACGGTTTTGTAAAACCATTGATCTGATCGCAACCATTTCAGTATTGACCAGCAGGAAACCAGCAGCAGTGTCCGTTGATAACCGGTCCACTACTGTAGACAATTTGCAGATTCTATGAGTGTTCAGAACTACCCCCATTCCGGGTATCAGTGCACTAAAAATATCACCTATAATTTCACCTACACTTTCACGTCTACTACGCACTAAGCCATTAGTTTCTTCATCGCTTCCAGCTGCATTATTCACATGGTATATTTTCGGGAAAACAATGCCAAAGTAGCAGCTTCCATACCAGTGATCCGGCAATTTGAAATAAGCCTTGTTCCCACATATATAATATATTCCGGGGAACACAGGTTCTGACCCATTTTTAAAACCCCAACCTCCAATTACCTTGTAATTATGTTCACACTCGCTGGAACCGATGAATACATTGTTATAGTACTCTGTCTTTTCCCTATGGATACAAAGTTTCCCCTTTCGTTCAAAATCCAGCAACAAGGCAGGACTAGCTTCGCCTTCCGAGGTGTTATCCATGTGCTTAGCCCACCTAGGGACTCTATCCTTCTCGTCATTTGCCTTTTTCTGAAACTTTTCTCTCCTTCTGTCTGCCATCTTTATAAACATCTTTTCCTGCTCTTGCAGTGAACAGGTCAGATTATCTTCTCTTGCTTGATCTAAATCTATGTTACCTATAGTCAGGAAATATTCTCCCATATAGCGGGTCACGTCACTTGTAGTATGTACACGATTCAAGTGTCCTCTAATAGGAAGTTCAGAAAATACTACGTCATCATTTGAATAATAGTACTGCAAGGTGCTTCTATAGAACAAGCTAGCTAATATACTACAGGAGATTCCATAGGTCAAAGGTAGATGGTGGTATGTCACACCTTCAGCCACTGAAGTTGGCAGCTTCATGCAGACGTAACAGTCCTCTATTTCCATAGCTTCTACGTAATGCACTAACAAGTTAGCAAAAACATTTAGATGCGTCCTGTTTCTCATTTTGTGGAAATGCAGTCCATCCTCATCTGGTGCTTCTAAATTAGGTCGTGTGTGTGTCAGTCCTACTCGTTTGTCGCGTCTTTCTAGGCTTCGTGGTGTTTCTGCAGTTTGTACAACCCCTACGTCTACTGCTTCGGGTTCAGTAGGGGACAAGTTAGGATTTTTACTTATCATAAAAGGTAGAAAAACTGTTAGTCCTATCCACATTACTATTAACATGGCTACACTACAAAAGCATATTTTACAACAGGTTTTAAGACACCCACACCGGGATCTTCCAGAGACATTCGGATCAGACATATTTAGCTTACAGGTGGCCTTTGCTACCCCTCTTCGTTTCTTTGCACCAAAGGCTCACTTCGGGGCTCTCTCAAGGAGGGTCTTCGTCCGAAATCCGATCAGCAATGGACTCGTCGTCACTGTTGCCACTGTGGTGTGGCTCGTCAATTTCCTCCAACACAAAGTACGTCCACTCAGGGCTCCGTGTAGTGAACGCCCTTGGGAGAGCGGCAAGTTGCCGCAAACACTACGTTGTCAGGTGTGGGCAGAAAGACTACCAGTCCCAGAAGGCCAAGCGGCGCCAGGAGGCTGCACAATGGGAGGAAATTACTTAAGCTCCTCCCCTTGAACAAAACGGGGCTTGTCAATCCTGTTCCTGGTTTGTTTCCATGTTGTTTCCTGCTTTGGAGCCCCTGCCTTGGAGTATTTTGACTAGCCTGTGTTTGGATCGCCGCGACGACGAAGTGCCTGCGTGGCCAGTTGAGCAGACACCCGCCGCGACGACGAAGAGCCTGCGTGGCCAGTCGAGCAGACACCCGCCGCGACGACGAAGTGCCTGCGTGGCCAGCACATCAACTTCCCAGCGCGTCTCTGTGAGTAGAACAACGCGCTTGTGGGGAAAAGATTGCGGAGAGCGGGCTCGCTCTCTTCTGCATCTCTTGTTTGCAGTACTTGAGTCTATCGCCTGGTTGACGGTAGAGTGCGGTTCGCACACACTCCTAATTTGTTTTTGCTTTTGGTTTCCTGCATTACGGGGGTTATCGAATCCTGATCCACGTCAATCCCAAAAGGAGTATTTTGGGATCCTGGTACATGTTTAAAAAGATTACCGGAGAGAGTTTCAACTTCGGATCTTGTTACAGGAGCTTGAGAGGAAAGTGCATTAACTTTCGCCAGCTGTTGTATAGACTCCCTGTATTTCCAGTATCCCCTGATTTTCTACACGGAAAGAAAGCTTACACCAGTGGTAAGTTCCGGAGCACTGGGGAGGTGGGGATATTCACGTCAAGGCAAAAGTACAATATCCTTTCTACATCTTTTCGCCCACCTTCAGGGAGGTCTTCCCAGTAAAGTTGCTGAATCCGAATCTCGTCTTGAGAAGCTTAGAAGACCCCTTCATCCACCCCCAGATTCTCCCTTGCGACCTCCGGCTGTGCTCGCGCCAATTGCGGTGATTGTCCCGTGGTTGGGTGAAGTGCGGTGTGAGGTTGTGAGGACAGTCATCCAGTCGTTCCTGCTGGGCATAGGATTCAGGTTAGTGGCGCATGCGATTCTTGCGCTGCTTACAATCTTTACAGATTGACAAGCCCAAGAACGCTAACCAGCCCGGACGATGGATACAAACACTATACTCACCTCTTTGTTGGAAAGCTTCTCGGAATTGCAAAGCGAGGTTCAAACATCTCGAGCTGAAAACCAAGCTTTGTACAAGGAAATGTCGGACTTACGTAAAGAAATGTCTGATCTTGCCCAAAAAGAGCCTAGTGGCAGACCTCTAATACGGCCTGCTACCTTGCCCCCTCCTCCATCGTTCCAACCTGGGGGAACTTTTGCAGCCCCTTCTACGTCCACAGACGCCACCCCTACAGTACATATTCTGCAGACCCATGGCATACCTCTGGCACCTCCCGAAAGGTTTTACGGAGATCCCAAAAAATTTGAGACCTTTCTAAACCAGTGTCGCCTTCATTTCCTTTGCAAACCTCAAATCTTTCAGGAGGATTCTTCAAAGACAGCCTTCGTTATGTCATATATGGGGGGAAACGCATCCGGATGGACCATTCCTTTAGTGGAACGGAATGATCCCGTATTACATAATTTCGCCAATTTCTGTCTCGAAATGCGTAAACTATTCGACAGAAAGTCCCACATGTTATCATTGGACCGGGAGTTAATGACCTTACGCCAAGGTTCGCAGGACCTATTGTCCTATATTACGACTTTCAACCGCCTCATAGTTGAGACAGACTGGCCGGCTCAGAAAAGAATCTCCCTATTCTATCAGGGTCTTCGGGGGGAATTGAAGGACGTCTTAGCACAGGTGGTGCAATTGCCCTCCACATGTGAAGAACTTATTGACTTAACAGTCCAACTGGACCATCGATTGATGGAGCGGAGAGGTGATCGGAGCAAAGGGGACTCTCGGTTCTCCTATCCCCTGGTTAGAGCTCGACAAGCGAGTGATGAAAAAGCCAAGCCCCAAGAGGGGCCAGAGCCTATGCAAATAGGTGGAATACGAGGCCCCCTCACCAGAGAAGAAAGGGATCGGAGAAGAAGGCTCAAACTATGTATGTACTGCGGAAAAAGTGGGCATTTCGTTAACGATTGCAGAGCTCGGGCTTCTACTTCCGGAAGAAATGTCTTTCCCAGAACACAGGCCTCCCTGAAGACGGAAGAGCCGTCGGAAAACTAATGGTCTTGGATCAGACAGAGACCACTGATTCAGGACTCCAGTCTCCCCTGGTCTCCCCTTACGTCGCGAACACCCTTCACCCTGCGGTTGCGCACATGAATATAAACGTAACCCTGCAGGTACCAAATCAGAAACCTTTCTTGGTGGACGCTCTGTTGGATTCGGGAGCCACAGGGAACTATATCGATCAAGCTTATGCAAAAAGAATGGGTATTCCCTGTGACCGGAAAACAACGCCCGAGATGGTCAAAGCTGTGGACGGCACTGACTTGTCATCGGGACCAGTGACTCAACATACCCTGGCCTTGCTGATGGAATATGGAACCCGTCACTACGAATATATACAATTCGACCTCATAGACGCCCCGCAATTCCGGCTCATCTTAGGCATGCCCTGGCTAACTTTACATGACCCTTCTGTTTGCTGGTCAACCCGCACAGTTAGGATGACATCCCAATATTGCCAAGAACATTGCCAGAACAGAGACCTTCTCCGCAGTGTTCCAGAACCCTCACCTGCCTCTTGCTTGGCGGGAGCCTGCTCAGTTGACAGGTTCTGCTGTGCCACGGTTTTACCGGCGGAATACCACGAATACGCCTCCTTGTTCGATAAGAAAAAAGCCACTCATCTGCCTCCACATAGGACCTACGATTGTCGTGTGGACCTTGTTCCAGGTGCGGATCTCCCCTGCAGCAGAGTGTATGCCCTAACCGAAAAGGAGACACAGTATCTACGAACCTACATTGACGACAATTTGGCCACCGGGTTCATTAGACACTCCACGTCCCCTGTCTCGTCGCCTATGTTTTTCATCCCCAAGAAGGACTGTGAGGAATTGCGTCCATGCATTGACTACCGAGCCATCAACCGGGTGACGGTAAAAAACCGGTACCCATTGCCCTTGATACCCGTGCTTATGGATCAACTTAAAGGGGCGAGGTACTTCACCAAACTGGATCTTCGAGGGGCATACCATCTCGTGCGAGTTAAGACTGGGGACGAGTGGAAGACGGCCTTCCGAACCAAATTCGGACTCTATGAGTATCGGGTGATGCCGTTTGGACTGTGCAATGCCCCCGCCGCCTTCCAGTTTTTTATGGATGAGGTGTTGCGGGGGTGTTTGGAGTCTTTCTGTATCGTCTATATTGACGACATTCTGGTGTACTCTGCCTCCCTCTCAGAACACATTACGCACGTCAAGGAGGTGTTGGAGAGACTACAACGTAACTCGTTGTATGCCAAGCTAGAAAAATGTCTTTTTCACGTCAAACAAGTGGCTTTTCTGGGTTACGTGATCGATGCCCAAGGATTTAGGATGGACATGAGAAAAGTCGAGGCCATACTCTCCTGGAAAACGCCGCAGACTATCAAATCTGTTCAAAGTTTTCTTGGGTTCGCCAATTATTATAGGCGCTTTGTCCAGGACTTCTCCAAGATAATTCATCCCATCACGTCTCTCTTGCGGAAGAACGTATCCTTCAAATGGGGAGAAGAAGCAGAAAAGGCCTTTCAAACCCTCAAGTTGAAATTTACACAAGCCCCCATCCTTCGGCACCCGAACCCTCAGTTGCCTTTCATCCTCGAAACGGACGCCTCCCAATATGCTCTAGGCGGAATATTGTCACAACGACACCCTACTACAGGACAGCTTCATCCGGTGGCGTTCTATTCAAAGAAGCTCACTCCTTGTGAAGTCAACTATTCCATCACGGACATGGAGCTATTGGCTATTAAAAGAGCATGCGAGGAGTGGAGGCATTACCTTCTTGGAGCTGTGCATACTGTGGAGATCATTACTGACCACCGCAATCTCCTGTTTTTGAAAACCGCGAAAGCATTGACCCCCCGTCAACTGAGATGGACCCTTTTCTTTTCCGATTTCGACTTTGTCATCAGATATAGACCAGGAACTAGGAATGGTAAGGCGGATGCTCTCTCCCGGTTGGGGGAAGATGACACAGGGAGAACTGTCGAATCACCCTCAATCCTGCAGGGCGTCGAGAACATCGAGGCCTCCATTGCCTTAATCCCCTCGGATGACTTTCTTGAGGACGTTAGAATCGCCCTCGCTGACCCAGATGTACCCGCATGGATCCTGGAAGAGCCGGATCATCGCTGTGAAAAAGATCATTTAGCGTATCATCACCATGCACTATATGTTCCCCTCATTGAGTTGCAAACCAAGGTGATGAAGTGGGCCCATGACTCAGTACTAGGAGGACACCTGGGGGTATACAAGACACTCTCTACAGTGGAACGGTCCTTCTGGTGGCCCAGCGTCCGGACTGATGTGAAGAACTACATAAAAGACTGTGCGATTTGTGCGCAAAGTAAATCATCTCATGCTAAACCGACAGGTTTGTTACGCCCTCTACCCATTCCGCCCAAACCCTGGCATACTGTGTCCATGGATTTTATTGTAGAAATGCCTCCGTGTGAGAAGCAAACAGTCATTTTGGTAGTGGTAGATCATCTCACCAAGATGGGCCACTTCATCTCCCTACCTAGTCTGCCTACCTCCGGCGAATTAGCGAAGGTGTTTCTGCAAAACGTTGTGCGTCTGCATGGGCTTCCGAATGTGGTGATAACCGACAGGGGTACGCAATTCACCTCCCATTTCTGGAAGGCGCTCTGTACCATCCTCCAGATAGACGCTCGCCTATCATCCAGCTACCATCCGCAAACGGATGGTAAAACAGAACGGTTAAACCAAACCCTGGAACAATACCTACGCTGTTTCACCTTACAGAACACAACCAGCTGGACCACCTTGTTATGGCTTGCAGAGTTTGCGTACAATAATGCGGTGCATTCCACTCTGGGATGTTCTCCTTTTTTCTGTTTGAACGGTTTCCACCCGAATATGCTCCCTTTCGAATGGCCTGGTGTTTCCTTGGTTCCCTCCATCCAGGAACACCATGCGCATCTCTGAGCCGTACTGTTAGAGGCTCGGAACAATTTGCAGAAGGCTCAGAACTCCCAGAAGACGTATGCAGATACGAAGAGAACCCCGGAGCCAGTGTACAAGGTGGGAGATAAAGTCTGGCTTTCCACCCGTAACTTGCATCTGCGTGGCGCCAACAAACTGAAACCTAAATACATTGGGCCATATAGTGTCTGTGAAGTGATCAATACCGTGGCCATGAAACTCTCTCTGCCTGTATCTTGGTCCATACATCCGGTTTTTCACGTTTCACTTCTACGGCCTTGCCTCCCGAGTGTTAGGTTGCCTGAGCGCCCTGGACCTGTGGAAGTGGATGGGCAGGAGGAGTACGAAGTGGAGTCCATTCTGGATTCCCGTATGGTGCGGGGTCGGGTCCAGTATCTGGTCGAGTGGAAGGGCTACGGTCCCGAAGACCGCTCTTGGGAACCGGCGGACCACTTACATTGTCCTGATTTGGTTACGCTTTTCCACGACAATTTTCCTGGAAAGCCGGGACGACCGCCGGGACGGCAGTCCTCGAGAGGGGGTTCTGTAGTGAACGCCCTTGGGAGAGCGGCAAGTTGCCGCAAACACTACGTTGTCAGGTGTGGGCAGAAAGACTACCAGTCCCAGAAGGCCAAGCGGCGCCAGGAGGCTGCACAATGGGAGGAAATTACTTAAGCTCCTCCCCTTGAACAAAACGGGGCTTGTCAATCCTGTTCCTGGTTTGTTTCCATGTTGTTTCCTGCTTTGGAGCCCCTGCCTTGGAGTATTTTGACTAGCCTGTGTTTGGATCGCCGCGACGACGAAGTGCCTGCGTGGCCAGTTGAGCAGACACCCGCCGCGACGACGAAGAGCCTGCGTGGCCAGTCGAGCAGACACCCGCCGCGACGACGAAGTGCCTGCGTGGCCAGCACATCAACTTCCCAGCGCGTCTCTGTGAGTAGAACAACGCGCTTGTGGGGAAAAGATTGCGGAGAGCGGGCTCGCTCTCTTCTGCATCTCTTGTTTGCAGTACTTGAGTCTATCGCCTGGTTGACGGTAGAGTGCGGTTCGCACACACTCCTAATTTGTTTTTGCTTTTGGTTTCCTGCATTACGGGGGTTATCGAATCCTGATCCACGTCAATCCCAAAAGGAGTATTTTGGGATCCTGGTACATGTTTAAAAAGATTACCGGAGAGAGTTTCAACTTCGGATCTTGTTACAGGAGCTTGAGAGGAAAGTGCATTAACTTTCGCCAGCTGTTGTATAGACTCCCTGTATTTCCAGTATCCCCTGATTTTCTACACGGAAAGAAAGCTTACACCAGTGGTAAGTTCCGGAGCACTGGGGAGGTGGGGATATTCACGTCAAGGCAAAAGTACAATATCTTTTCTACATCTTTTCGCCCACCTTCAGGGAGGTCTTCCCAGTAAAGTTGCTGAATCCGAATCTCGTCTTGAGAAGCTTAGAAGACCCCTTCATCCACCCCCAGATTCTCCCTTGCGACCTCCGGCTGTGCTCGCGCCAATTGCGGTGATTGTCCCGTGGTTGGGTGAAGTGCGGTGTGAGGTTGTGAGGACAGTCATCCAGTCGTTCCTGCTGGGCATAGGATTCAGGTTAGTGGCGCATGCGATTCTTGCGCTGCTTACAATCTTTACACTCCGATACAGTCGGTTCTGTTTCTTTATTCTGTCGCTCTTTCTTAGCGATTTGCCTTGGGCTGCATTTCTTTCACTTTGAGCCCTTTTTCTGTCTTTCTGATTTTCTTCGACTGTCTTTAATCTGAGCCTCAATCTCTTGACGTATCTGGGTGCACTTCTGCCCCCGTGCCTCCCAGTTGTTGAGGAAACTTGGCCTTCTTCGTGCACTCTCTTTACTTTTTGATGTGGCACCTCTGTTTCCCTGCCTGTCTGACTTGTTCCAGGTCTTTCGTCTATTTCTTCTGCCTGGTCCCTAATCTGTCCCTGCTCAGATTCAAATCGCACTTTCTTTTTGTTTCTGGTTACTGTTGTTTCCGTTGTCTGAGCACTTTGATCTAGTTCTATCTGTTCCTGTTCATGCTCTTCGATCTCTTCGTTTTCTTCTGCATGAACGTCAGCTCTAATTTCTAACTGTCCCTTTCCTCCTTCTGGAGTTTCAGGAGAAGTGTCGATGTCTTGATCTGACCCTACTTGGCCTACGTCCTGATCAGGTGTATTGTGACTTTCGTTGACCTGACCTTCTTCCTCTATTTCTAACTCACCTGGACTATCCCACTCACTGTCTAAGTAAGAATATTTCCTGGTTCGTATTGGATCATGAACCTGGTCGTCGGCGGGGTACCATTCAACATCTCGACTTGTGCTCGGCAGTTCGATGTCAGCTAGCTCCGGACTCTCCTCCTCGGAAGCTTCTTCAGCTGAGCTGCCTTCAGCTCCAGTCGCGTTTTCTCCAGATACCCGCTTTGTGTGGCTGGCGTGGATCCACTTCGGTACACCAGCGCACTTTACAGCAGTTGTAGTGACGAGGATCACTTGTCGTGGCTTTCCCCACCTTGGCTTCAGGCAACTGCTCCGGGTGTGTTTCTTTAACGCCACCCAGTCTCCGGGTTGCAGTTTATGCGCTGGAGTCTTTGGCCACTCGTCTTCTGTCTCTCCAATCTGCTGAGAGAGAGAACGCACTTGGTCACCCAACTGCCTGCAGTATTCTAATACCATATCATCAGAAATGCTTAGCAGTTTGTGTCCGGGCACCCAAGCCTGTCGCATCACTCTTCCCATCAACACTTCATGGGGACTTAGGCCAGTTTTTCTGTTCGGGATACTTCTCAAACTCATCAGCACAAGGGGTAAAGCCTCTATCCAGTTCATTTTTGTAGAATCACACATTTTTCCCAATCTGGACTTCAGGGTGCCATTTATTTGTTCCACTACCCCAGAAGCCTCTGGATGGTAGGCACAGTGCAATCTTTGCTTCATTTTGAATGCTTTACAGAGTTCTTCTAAGACATCGTTGGCAAAATGCCCACCTTGGTCCGTTTCGATTGTCTCTGGAATTCCGTACCTAGGTATCAACTCCCTGAGCAATAACTTGGCTGTGGTGAGAGCATCATTTTTCTTAGCTGGATATGCTTCCACCCACCTGGAGAATAGACAAACTATGACTAAGATATATCTATATCCTTTGCATTTGGGCATTGTTATGAAGTCTGCCTGCATTCTAACAAAGGGACCTACTGCCTTTCCAATAGTACTCTGCTCCACTACAGTCCTCTTTCCTGCATTGAATTGCTGACACACTAGGCACCTCTGGCAAAGCCTTTCCGCCTGGTTCCTGAATTTTGAATTACAGAACACCTTATCAAACACCCGACACATTGCGTCTCTTCCCATATGTGTTGGTTCATGTATCATTCTGATCATGGGGTCGACCAAGCTATCAGGCAGTACAGGCACCCCAGTCGAGTTTATCACCACACCATCATCTCTCAGTTTGCATCCATTTTCTGCCCACCTTCCTTTTTCTTTCCTGTCTGTGGCCTGTTGCAACTCTTTTAATTCTTCCCACGTTGACACATTCTCAAACAACATAAGTTGGCAGCTGGTTCCATCCCACAGTGCAATTTGTAGGGACATATGGTGTCGGGCACAAAACTGTGCAATTTGGTCAGCGTACCTATTACCGGCAGTCACATCATCATTTCCAGATTTGTGAGCCGCACACTTGACCACAGCCAATTCTTTGGGTAATTGGATAGCTTCCAGTAAGTCATGCACCACCTTCCCATTTCTGATAGGTGTGCCTGAGGAAGTCATGAATTCTCTTTGTAGCCACAACTGGCCGAAGTCATGAACAACCCCGAAACAATACTGGCTGTCTGTATAAACAGTTATTCTCTTGTTCTTACCCCTCTTACAAGCTCTGGTTAACGCGATGAGCTCCGCCACTTGTGCAGATTTCACCTCGCGCATGTAAGATGCTTCGATAGTTCCTGTCAGTGTAACCACAGCATAGGCAGCACTCAGACTCCCACTCTCATGTCTCAAACACGAGCCATCCACGAACATTGTTTTATCCCCATCAAGTAGTGCTATTTCACGGATGTCTGGACGGGGTTTTGTGCTAAATTCGGTTAGATCGATGCAATTATGTTCCCCTTCCTCTTCAGCTTCTACATCCAGAGGGATAGGTAACAGTGTCGCAGGGTTTAGGACATTGCACCGGGAAATAGTTACATTTTCAGCACCAATCAAAATTCTCTCATACTTAGTCAGCCGACTAGGTGTGAGGTACTGGGTCTTAGTTCTAGTCAGTAGGATGACAACAGAGTGAGGAACATATACAGTGACGGGATGCCCCATGACAATGTTCTCACTCTGTTCCAGACTGACGCAAGTAGCAGCAACGGCTTTCAAGCATCCAGGTAATCCAGCAGCCACCGGATCTAGGGTGGCCGAAAAATAGGCTACCGGTCTTCTAACTAATCCGTGCTCCTGGGTCAGGACTGAAAGAGCACAATTCTCTCTCGTGTCACAGAACAGCTCAAAAGGCTTAGTGTACTCAGGCATACCCAATGCAGGAGCGGTACATAGACAGTTTCTCAAAGTTACCCAAGCATTCATGCTTTCACTGTCCCAATGGACGGGGTCTTCTACTCCTTTCTTAATCATATTTATCAGGGGTCTGGCTAGAGCCGCAAATCCTGCAATCCATTGTCTGCAGTAACCCACCACCCCCAAGAACATTCTCACCTCTTTCTGAGTTCTGGGCAGTTCCATTGCTTTAATTATTTTGATTCTTTCGGTAGTAACTTTCCTGATTCCTTTTTCTATCTGGTGCCCCAGATACTTCACTGAATTTTTACAAAATTGCAACTTGTCAGGTGACACTTTATGTCCTCCCTTTCCTAAGTGATTCAGCAAGGCAATGGTGTCAGTGACACAGTCAGTCTGGGTTTTAGATGCCACTAACAGGTCATCTATGTACTGTACCAAACAGACTCTCTTGGCAGCACTAGGGATTCAAGGCACTTTTTCAGTATCTGGTTGAAAATCGATGGACTTTCGGTGTACCCCTGGGGGACACGATTCCAGACATAGATATGGCTGTCAAATTCAAAACTGAAAAGGAATTTGCTTTCTGGATGTAATGGGATGGAAAAGAATGCGTGGCACAGGTCAATGACAGTGAACCATTCTGCATTCCAGGGAATCTGATATAGAATCACTGCAGGGTTGGGCACAATAGGACAGCAAGGCACAACAATTTGGTTTACCTTGCGCAAATCTTGCACCACCCGGTACTTTCCACTAGGCTTTTTGATCCCAATGATTGGCGAATTACAGGGACTGCTCAGCACTTCCTCTATTATTTCGGCTTCGAGCAGCCTGGTAATCTCAGTTGCTACTCCTGCCTTTACTTCTGCACTCATTTTGTACTGCCTGGTTTTTGGGTACATTGCATTAGTTTTTATTGCTATTTTAACTGGGTCCACATTTGCCATCAAGCCTACATCTTTTCCTGTGAAATCCCATACTTCTGGAACTACTCTTTCTTGGAGCTCTTCAGGTAAATCCTCAATCGTCAAAGGCTTAATATCAGAATCTTGTCTGACTAACATCAGCTTGTACAACCCATCTTCATCTGGGGTCTGAACTTCGACGCCCTTTGGTGTGCAATAAATGGTACAATTCATCTTGCACAACAAATCACGTCCTAGCAAGTTCACAGGACTGGAATCACAGACCACAAATCTGTGCATTTCTTTAAATTTTCCTATAGAAATTTCCATTGGTTCAGTTACTGGAGTACTTATTATCTGATTGGAGACGCCCACTACTTGGATCGCTTCTCCCGAGAGGGGTAGGTTAGGAACATCCACTGTTCTTACAGTAGATCTGGTAGCACCAGTGTCCAACAGAAAGGTGACGTCTTTTCCCTCAACCTTTCCTTCAATGTATGGTCCAGTCTGGTCTACCGGTAAGGAGGCGCCAAGCACGCACTCCTCATCCTCCCCTCTCAGGCCCCGTCAATCTTGATCGTCACAGAGGAAGGTATCATTTAGCAAGTACTGTGGAATGATTGCGTTTCTTTCACTCTCAACCTCCCATACTTCCGCCCTCTCATTCTGCTGACCCTGACTCTTAAAATTCTGTCTAGGAGCGCGAGGTACTGGAGGTAATTTTACCTGTTGCTGGGTTTTTCTTGTCCCCTCTTTCGGCACCTGTGGATTTAAACCATTTACAGGGGCATTACCGGCCTGTAGGTGTGGACACTCGTCTCGCCAATGCCCCATCTGGCCGCACCCATGGCACGGAAACTTTTTCATGGCTTCTTCCCGACTCATTTTAGGTCTGGGCTTTCCTCCCCCCCCAGCAGTGGCTTTCTGAGTATCATTCTCTCTACCCACCTGCAGTGGAGGGGAGCCGTGAGGGCAACGGCCGGGCAATCCTTCCCCTAATCCCGCCGTGAGGGCAACGGCAAAGGCAGCGGAGCAAGGGGAGACACGGAGACTCACCTGGGACTCTCCTGACCAAGGCGGGCAGTGAACGCCTACAATTCCCAGCAGCCCCGGGTCCTGGCGCGCTCGTGACGCTCCCGCTGCGCCTGGAGGCGCCTCAAGACCGCGGAGCGCCGAGCGGGGCCGGGGGCATTCTCTCTACCCACCTGCAGTGGAGGGGAGCCGTGAGGGCAACGGCCGGGCAATCCTTCCCCTAATCCCGCCGTGAGGGCAACGGCAAAGGCAGCGGAGCAAGGGGAGACACGGAGACTCACCTGGGACTCTCCTGACCAAGGCGGGCAGTGAACGCCTACAATTCCCAGCAGCCCCGGGTCCTGGCGCGCTCGTGACGCTCCCGCTGCGCCTGGAGGCGCCTCAAGACCGCGGAGCGCCGAGCGGGGCCGGGGGCATTCTCTCTACCCACCTGCAGTGGAGGGGAGCCGTGAGGGCAACGGCCGGGCAATCCTTCCCCTAATCCCGCCGTGAGGGCAACGGCAAAGGCAGCGGAGCAAGGGGAGACACGGAGACTCACCTGGGACTCTCCTGACCAAGGCGGGCAGTGAACGCCTACAATTCCCAGCAGCCCCGGGTCCTGGCGCGCTCGTGACGCTCCCGCTGCGCCTGGAGGCGCCTCAAGACCGCGGAACACCTCCCGCCCCGCGGGACGCGCGCGGGACGGCGCCGGGCTAAGCCCGGGACAAGGGCGGGCCCTCTGTGGCCCTCAGAGGCACAAAGAGGACGGGACGGGCCACTACCCTTGGCTCCATCACAGGATAAGGTACTGTCAGGTTTTTATCCCCTTAACCTCCATCGCTTTGATCTAATTTACTCTTGTCTTCCGGTTCCAGACTATGTCCATCTGGGAAGAGCTGAACGCCCTGTGCGGCACTAACTACATCCCGGATACATCAACCCCCCCCATAGTGGCCAGAGACACTGATCTTGTACATTTCTCTCCCCAGGCAACTCCCGATATAACCCTCCCTCTGTTCAAAAACTGCAGCTCCTCTCTACTTGCCCCCAACCCACCCCTATCTACGTTGGAAAAAGCTGAGAATGACTCTCTATCCCCCCTGCAAGTGACCCTTTTGGCCCAAATTGAGCGACTGTTCATCACTGCTCTATCTCCACTGGTAGCAAAAATACATGACCTGGGGGACAGGCTGACCAGGATCGAAAAAACTGTAAGTGGGTCATATCCACTAATTGGAAATACCGTTATACCCACACGTTCTACCCCCTCTAACATCCACCATAACACCCGGGACAGGTCTATGAACAACGCTCCCAGGACACTTCAAACTTCCAACTCCCCTCTGACACCACCCATTCATACTGGAAAAAAAGCTACTTGTAATCTTGATCACGCCCCACATAGAACTATTTTGATCCCCCGAGAAAGAAGAAATCGTATTGATCTACCCCCAGAAGCTGCCCCATACGTCACTGTTCTCTCTGGGGTCCCTCCTCTCAGTCCGGGCAAACGTGAGCTACACCAGGACCTACTGAACAAAGCCATTTTTTGGCTCAAAAACAACAGATCTTTACCACCTACGCTAGACGGTGGGATAATGAGCGTCAGAAGGGTGGGGTGGCTTGGTCATCTACCCAAAAATGTTTCGGGGGACTTGATCTTAATTAAATTTAAATACAGGAACATTGCCCCCTATCTGAGATCTACCAAACCCAAACTTGGAGATGGTTCCATCTGTATCTGGGACCTGCACGATTTCTATCCTGATCCCCGAGCACCAAATCGCCATAACATCGGGTAAAATAGGGGGGATCCTCTGTACCTTGGGTTAAATCATCTTAGTTGGATTCAAATCAATTCCAATTTTAATTATGAAATGTTATGTTGAGATATTCTTGTACGAAATGTATTTTATTTTGCTGCTTTTATGGTTTTAAACTCAAAAGCCGAATAAAGCTTATTTTGATCCTTTGATCCTTTGAGTATCATTATCAGAAGTCAATTTACTTAACTGTTTTTCTTGCTGTTCAGCTAATTTCACCTGTGCCCACATGACTTTCTCCTTGAGGGCTTTCTTTTTATTTTCGATTTCATCTTCGCAGTATTTAGCATATTTCAAGACATCATCTATGGGTTTTCCCTGCCAACTGATTTTGTTATCTCGAATCCATTGTGAGATTTCAGGCCTTAATCCTAGCACAAACCTATAACTGAAATGGGTCATGTCCTTCATGTCTACATTATCGATCCCACTGTAAGTTTTAAATACCTGCAGTAACCTTTCATAAAATGAATGCACCGTTTCATCACGTTCCTGGGTGGTTCTATCTATTCGGGTCCAATCTGTCTCCTTTGCTGGCACCTTTTTCTTAAGGTACTGTATGACCTGGTCATATTTCCTCATTACATCAGGTGAAGGGGCTCCCGTTTTCTCATCTCTGGGATATTCATCATTAGGCCAATCAATTTCTATCTTACATTCTGTCCACAGATCTACAGGGACCACAATGTCGAAAAACCCATCCAGGTCTTTCAGCAGACACTTCTGCACTTTTATGAAGCGTTCTACCTGCCTGTACCAGTCAACTGGCTTCTCACGTAATTTCGGGAAGTCGTTTGTAAATGACACAATGTCCTGTCTGGACCAAGGGACATGGACATATTTTCCTCCCGGGACCTCTCTCATGGGGCACAATTTTTCTGTTGGTGTCACTTCCTTTAATACGAATTCTGAAGTCAGTGACCCAGCCCTGCTGCTTTCCTTTTTCTTTGCCCACCTGGTTCTCCATTTCCCCACTTCGCCCCATTTCTGCAGGAGTTTTAACAATTCTTTTACTTGGATCTGTCTTCCCATCACATTCAGGCTTTCTAAATTCTTGTCTGAAAAATCCACTCTGTAGGGCTTCTGAAGAATTTTGGAGCGACTAACATCAATTCCCATTTCTGTGGCTGTATCCATTATCTTTTCATGGAGCACCCTAGCACTCCGGGTAAGGCTTTTACTGATAAACAGTAGCTCTTCTTCATTATACGAGCTTAGGCGCTCAACTCCTACGTTCCCAGCCATCATTTCTTCTATTTCTATTCTTAATTTATATATTTCCAATGCTTTAGGTTGGGGAGTGGTCTCTTTCTCTAGCTCCTTTGTCCATCTGTCCAAATCTTCTGGGGAAACTAAGGTGGCACTCCTAGCCCCAGTTGCACTTTCAATCAGCACCTCTTTTGTTCTAGGCTGACTTCTTGCCCCTGCTATACTAGTCCTAGATTCTCTAATGGGCAGATCCATCAGAACCACAGAATCACACTCACTTTCCTGATCCTCATCTATGAACACTTCCTTCCTCGGGGTCGGAATGCTAGGAGTAGGCAGTATTGGGGTGATAACAGGAGGATGAGGACTAGTCAGGTCATTTCTATACAGTGGAATAGCTGGACCAATAGTTACTGGAATAGTCAGGGAATCAGGATGGGGATGCATCTGGGCAATGGTTCGAACTAACTCCTCTCGCTGTTTAGTCAGGGCTTCTTTCTCTTTTTCCTGCAACCCCTTTTCTGCAGAATTGCCATGCAATACCTGAGGTACTAAGGACGGATAAATACTTGGGGCAGTCGGAGCAATCAATCGAGGTGGACTTTCCCCGAATGGCTGATAATTCGGGACGGTGGATTTAGGTCTGCAAAACCCATCCCTTTCACTGGTTTTACTGCCTGAACCTGTTCCATCGGTATCACTGTCCCTCCTAGATCTGGGATAATTTGTGAAGGGATTTCGAGAATGCACAGGCTCTGACTCTGCAACATAAGGAGGTGGATTTTTCATTAACAAATCCTCCAGGTGCTCATCTTCTAAGTCCCCCATAGATTCTAGGTGATGGGTTTTTTCTTTACATTTTCCTCTCTTTTCTTCTGATACCCCCATCATAGGGAACAGCCCTTCAGTCAACATAGATTGCCTCCACTGTTTCATTTTCTGCTCTTTGGTCGGCGTTTGAAGCCTCGGATACCATTTACTCACTCCCTTATCCATCCGGGGTTTATCTCGCTCTGCAGCCTCAATCTCCCATTCCTCCAGAGCTTCGTACTGGGTCAACCTAGGTCTAGGGTGTAATTCATTCATGCGGGTCCTTAAGTTAAACAGGATCCGACCATTAAATGTACCTTCAACAGGAAATGCTAGGACTCCGTCATCTACAGTATACTTTGCCCAATTTTCTAACCAGACACAAGTGTGATACCCTTTATCAAACAACATGAAAGAAGCAGGGGTATTTGGCGGGGGAATGAGCACGCCTTCCCTCGTTCTAATGGGTTTGTCAGTTTTGAAATTTTTTTTTATTTTATCAGAGAAGGACAGTTTCCTCTTTACTCCATACATCATGTGCGGTCTACCTCGTAAAATCTGCTCCTTATGAAATCCTAGGTACTTTGGATTTGGTATGAAGTCTGGATACCACATACAACTCTCCAGACTCGCTTCTATCTCGGCTGGATTAATTTTGTTTACCTTTGTGCTTCCAATGCTAGCGTGACTTATTATTCGCACCACCCAATCAGGTCAGGAAATACAAATACTGTTAACCAATGGGTGCGCGACCTTTTCGCAAGACAGAGTCTCACGCTTCGGCACTCACCCCTCCTTTACAAATTCAGCTCCACTACACACCCGCTGTCTTGACCAATACCAGCGCAGCACGGAGTGACGTCAGAGCAGCTCTCCGACTGACTCCCTCCTTCACAAGGTAACGGAAACTTTTTACTTTCTCTAAAGTGCGAGTGCACGTTTTAGTCAACAACACACAACGTTTGCCACTATGTCTGAGTGTTCTAAAGAGAGAAAAGACTTTTCTTTCGCTACTAGTAAACCACTTCTGTCTACTTTTCATTCACTCTGGATAGACTTCTTTGCCTGTCCCTTCACACTAGTAACATAGAACCCGTTATTCTTCTGACTCATCCACCTTAGTCGGGGATATGTACTGAGCCAGGATTTCACCAGCGAACTATTTTACTTACCAGACAAGCCTCGGAGACCCTACTACTCCTTCCGTATGCGACCCTTACTAGGTGATATCGCAATGAAAGTTTTATAAAGGACTCGTAGCTATCATTCACTCCAGAAACAAAAAGGTCCTAATTAGTGCTTCCAGTTATCCTTAACCCTGCACTAATTCCTCAAACCTAGTGACTTCAACAGCTAACCGGATTCTGCTCACCGTTAGCTAAATACTTCCCCGGGGATTCGGACTACACTGAACATTCACAAACAATTTTGCGTTAATATAACATTTATAGCAGCAATGCAAAAATCATATACATTTACATATAAATCCTTAAAACATTTCAAAAATATTTGAACCTAATACAGTAGAAAATCAGCAGCACATTTTTATTTTCACGGTTTGTTTATGACCTATCCTGTCTACCTAATCTAACTAGTCCAAACCATCCTCTGGCTGCCAGAAAATTACTGATAGAGCGCGCAGTTCTCCCGGGTCACCCGAGTTACCAATTCTTTACACGCACTGGGCCCTTGGCGTGCAAACCTTTAATACCACACTAATTAGTTTGGGTGAACCGAGAGAGGATCTCTATTTCTCCTCCTGCACGCTGCTATGAGCAATTAAGGTTTGGCTTTTACCTCTGCTTACCATGCACCTGACTTACCACAGGCACAGTTCTTACGACGGATCTGGAGCTAACAGGGAAAATAGTAGACAGGCCTAACATCAGATATTCTTTATAATTAGTAAAATACTTTCCACAATTTCGTAAAATGACCACAGACACCTGAGGATGTTTAAAGTTGTATATAAAGTTCAAAGAGAATATGACAAGGCAATAAGTGATAGGCAGTATAAAGCATCTAATATCAAAATCAAAACCATAAAGTAGCTATAGATAAATGCTAAGACCATTTGAGTACATGGGGAGACTAAAAGGTAGGAGTTTTTAAAACAAACCTAGTCACTGCAACTTTATACTAGAAACAATAGGACAGGGATGGGACCTAGAACATGTACTTAACCTATATGTACTAGGCTATTCCTGCTAAGATCACTGCAATCGGCTAAAGGGAAGGGAAAAATTGGAACATACTAACACAATATAACCATTGGCGATTCTCTAAAGGTAGGGAGAGAAGTGGAACAATTCTAATAAACAATAGCATATAACTTGTTCTCAATGAGATAGAGCAATATCTCGGCAAGAGTGCTTTATTACGGAAGGAGAGAGAGAAGTCAAGAGAGAGAGAGAGAGACGCAAACCCACAATTTAATATTTACCTAGGTCTGAGAGAAGACTAACCCTGGCCACGGGTCAGTTGGAAGGACGGGGACAAGGACCCTCAGGAAGGAATGCCAGAATGCGAGCAGGTACAGCTCACGGACAATAAGGACAGGATACCCCTCAGGATTTGGGATCAGGACTGGGCTCACCAAGGTACGACCAACACCCACAGCTTCAGCAGCAACGCCAGCGTTACCCCTCTCTGCAAGTAATCCGCCAGTAACCCCGATTTGGGTTTTCGAATTCCCCAGCAAAGTGCTTTGCCAGCACTTAGGATTATTTCCACCCCTTAGGAGTTTGTGGAAAGTATGGACAGAGTGCTCCGCAGCACTTCAGATTGAGCACCTATAGAGTTCGTAGGGTCAGTGACAGGTCTGCTACTCGGACAAGTCGGACAATTTTCCTAAGCTAAACTAGGGCAGTTATACTGTTTTGGGGTCCCTCAGACCACCCACTAATGTTGCAAGTGACAGTTTCCCACATTGTGATTGGTCAGGAGAGGTGGTGCGGTCATTACCACCTCCTAGAATTCAGTTTTCTCATACTTAATATTCAATTTTGCACACCCGCCCCCCGGGTTCACGTTCCCATGCATGGAATACAGCAGTACAGGACAGTTCACAATAGGTAGCAACAGTATTGCTTTTTCCAAGGTAAGACTCCGTATTCCCAGCGATGTTCCCAGGCGCATTGTGCTTCAGGAGCCAGCTGGCTAGATTTAGCTTCTGCGCAGTTAGAACTTTCCCTGGTCACCTGACAGGGTTCAGAGGAGCCTCAGCATGGCGTCGCTCATGTATGCCCCAGCCCACAAAGACGCGGTACATGAAAAGTAAGCGAGAACAAATTAAAATCACATATAAAATGATCACACTGTATACCATGATAATATTCTAACCAACCCTTACTTTATAATGACTATAGCATTACGGTTTAGTGCGAAAAGATAGATAGGCAAAAGCAGCGGTAGCAAGCAGAATGCATGGTGAGAGACAAGCGGCCATATTTGCAACAGTGCGCATGAGCACAGAATCCCTCCAGAATGCGAGTGCGTCACATCACATGGGTATGACCGACGCATGCGCAGACTGAATTTCGGCGAAGCAGCCGATTTTAGTGCAAGCTTCGTTGGTATGAGAAAAGACATACAAGCAAGCATCCTGGGGACACCCGCGTGTTGGGAAATACACTTTACGAATGACGAACAATGGTGTTAATATGATTATACGGTTTAGACAAGGGTTTTGCATGAGAGCAGGGCGCTTGCACGCGAATCCCAGCTCCATCAGAACTACTAATCAATGCCCAATTTGCTGTATCTGGAAACATTATTCCAGTGAATGGTGGTCAAATGTCTGCAAGACTTTGTTTAAGCAGGAGTTGTCCATACAAGATGCGTAATCCATGATAATGTATGAAGATGTAAAAATCGAAAAGATGTACAATAGGATTTCTCAAAAGAAAACTGAAACATATCATGAAGGAACAAGGGCTGTAATGTTTCTGTACCTCTTCAGAGATTGAAGTATTGTGTATCATGGAAGGTTTAAGAGCTCAAGTAATGGCTGAAGGGGATAACCCAGAGCCCCTCTATTCATATTGTTAGTTCTAGGGCGGGTCTAGCAGCCATGTCTCCTGGAAGAGGCAGAGATAGAACTTCTCTACATATTTATGCCTCTCAGGATCTAGTAGCCTGTTTTTGAGTCCTGCAGCATTCCATGAGATCATTGTTACAGTTGCCCATTGTACTAGAAATGTTAAAGATGTTCAAGTGCTCTTCCCACCATGTCTACCCCTTTGTAAAGTTATTTTCCTCCCCGCTTTTGTGTGCTTGTGTTTCTTGTTGCTCTGCCCTGTTTAAGTGTTCTGCTCGACCTACCTCTGTGTCCTGACCAGCCGCGGTCCGTGCAGGTAGCAGCAGTGGGGCGGTGGGGCTGTGTAAGGGGGGATTCCGAGGGACGATGACAAGGGGAAATTAATTATTTATTGTTACCTGCACGGACCGCGGCTGGTCCTGACCATCTTCTGAAAATTTATTTATACTATTTTGTTCAGCTATCCCATGTGGCGTTAGTGAGTCTACTGTATCGAGGTTTTGCATATTTCCTGTGCCGGCCGCAAACTGCTTGTGGGGCTTAAACCTTTTGAATGATTTTGACATTAGTTCTGGTCTCAGGTCCATAGCAATTAATCCATCCACAATATTTGTATCCATGACTGTGAGGGCAATGGTGTCGCAATCCTTCTCCCCGCCTTGCAAGCGTTCAGCTCTCACTATGTCTGCGCAATACCCACAAACATGGCCGGTTATGCCTGATCCTGTGGGTCCTCTATGTTTATAACTCTATCCGCTCTATGTGAGTTACAGCTGTTATCAGAGATCATCTTCCTACCCCAAGTAGGTAACTCAAAGGGGTTCGGGTCTAGGCTGTGTAGCAATCGATAATAATCTCTCTTGCACAGGTTGGAATTCAGGGATTGGATACTTTGGTGGCTTAGGGATCTCTTTGTTGCTTCTCGGTGTTATTCTTTCGATTTTATTAGCTCTTTTAAGCAAATCACTTCCCTTGTTAAATCATTTATTTTTGCTAAGAGTGTATTTACTTCCCTGACACTGAATCTACAGTATTTAGTTCCTGGTGATTGTGTCGACTCTACTTCTGCTTCTGTTTGAGCTCCCTTGGGTGTTGTGGGTGATTTATCTAAACAATTAGAACGTTTTAGGCGCTGCTCTTCTGTTTTTGTGGCTGCTTCTTCAACTAACTTTGGTGTAATTCTGTTAGTACAGGTAATTGCCATGACCAGTGTCTCCTGCTCTTCGCCCTTATCTACATCAAGGTGCGTCTCTTTTGCCAAGCACTTGTATACCTGTTTTTATCACTGACATTTGCATCAACAGGCCCTACTACCTGAGATGTAGTTTCATGTTTCCTTTCTTACCAGTTTCTGCGAGTTTATTATCCAATCTCCCCCATATCGCCCTTCATTGTGTAGTGTAATAGGAGGGTGTTTTCTCCTTCTGTGCTTTAACTTGTTGTGCCTTGTCCCCCAGCATGCATTCAGCCTCCTCTATTAGATTGTCTGTTTCTGCCATTGTACAATTATCCCCCGCACTTCTCAGTATCTTTGCTGTTTTCCCCGGGGGCGCTTTTGCTGCCTTATGTTTCCCCATTCGGTTTCAGTTTCACTCCCTAACCCAGGATACACAGTCATATCGTGTAAACTAAGCAAGGGAAGAGAATACCAGCACCGTTAGCAAGTTTTCAGTTATCAAAGTACATAAGACAACGTCAAAAACGAGTCCTTTTCACGCAGGACCTCTGTCTGTATACGGCTCGCCCACGTTGGCACACGTCTTCAGCGTCTCCTTTAATATTCAGCGCAAGGACTCCTCCAAGCCCCTCCTGTGCAGTTCTGGCAGATCATTCCCTCAAAGAAAGGTCTAGGCAGCTCATTTTGGTAGTTTTGTCAAACTTTCAGAGGTTGTGGTCCCGAAGCTGGCAAGGGGAATTGGAGGTGTATTTTTACCCCAACCCGGGAACACAAAAGAGCTTCCTGGTCGCCACTAGTGTGATGACCCAAGTTCTGTGGAGAAATCTTAGCAAAATGGCTGGAAGTTCTGCCTCAACTTTATAAAAAAATTTCAAACAGTAATGATCAAAACCCATATGGTTACTGTATGAAACTCTTGTGTTATCTGTTTAAGTGCTTCATCATGTTCCACATTTCACACAAGCAGCACATTTCAGTTTTGCATTTCATGTAATGAAACACAATTTCAAGGAATTTTCAACAAAAGCAAATAACGATAATTTTTCACACCCCTAGTATAAGGTACCAGCTGGAAGGTGAGTGGAGCTGGGAGACTCCTGCAACCAGAAACCCCAAACAAGGCTACAAAAAAGAGGGAATCTTTCCCACTTAACCACCTGTTAATCTGTGTTATCAGTTTTCAGACAACAAGGGGTCAGGAAAGGACAGGGGAAAATCTCTAGCTTTAAAGGGCCCCTCTGTTGCCTCTCCTCCGCAAACACGTAAGGCCTCTCCATTATATATAATCATTGGAATGTCCTGTGAGAGTGCCATGCACTCTTGCCAATCCCCCATCATAGGTACTACTTGGACTGGATTCCAGTGACTATGGGCCCATGTTTCATATACATTACATACATGCATCCTCTACAATCCCATGAAAGCATGCACATACAAAATACATGTCCTGCATGGATGGGCGACGGACTTATTTGTGTGGGACTGGAAGACCAATGAAGAAAACGGTGGGGAAGGCCAGTAGTCAACTCTCCCGGGAATAGGCAGGTGAAAGTCCTACCTTACCAATAGAAATGTTATTGTTCCCACCAATGTCAGTCCTCTGCTGCCCAGGAAGCTGAGGGTAGTCATGGTAGGTAAAAGGATGGTGCACATGGTTTGCCCCTGTAGACAACAGAGCCTGTTCTGGGTCTCAATCCCAAGGGCGGTTACTTCAAGTGGACGTGTGGGCGTTGCCCCCCTGACCCCTGGCACTACTTTAAATGTTTTTATCAGCTGAAGCACTGTGCAGTATAGTGTGGGCAAAGTTTGCCGTTCTGCACTAGTCAGAGAGGTGAGGGCAGCTGAGTCTGGGAAAGCCAGAGAGATAGCGAAGCGCGCTATTGGGGCCCGCCCCCCAGGATCCTCCCCACACCCAACCAGCACGGCCGGGGTAGCACCATTGGCGGCCGGCGGGAGAAGAAAGTACTTCCGGGTCACAGCCACATGACGTATTTCTGGCCTGGGGAACAGCGCGGGCAAGAGGGAGTAGCAATGGCCTATTTAGGCCTTGATGGAGCGAGGTGGAGAAACAAAATTTTCTATACCCCTCATGAATTCACTTCCTCATAACAGTAAACTTTTATTAATTGTGTGGTGTGGAAAATATTAATCAATGTAGTATAGAATGCACACACATATACACATAGGAATACTAATTAATGTTGTTGTCGTGATGCGAAATAATGCAAAAGCTTCGAAATAAACAAAAGCGGCATAAATGTGCTTTTTGTCCATGTATTTGTGGCAGAAACCGAAGGATAAGTGAGTATAAATTGCATATATGTTGCTTGTTCGCTAGGTAATAACTAACAGGGAAACCTTAGTATGGGGGGAGGTAAACAGAAGGGTTACGTTTCAATAATTAACATTTATTTGTGTTTGTTTCTATGATAGTTCCCGTTCTGGTGTGTGAGGCCTAGTAAAAAAATGGCTGCTTCATTAACTGTCAATGGAAAATGAACCGGGCATGCGCAGTCCAAAAGCCAAGATTGAATGTGAGTTGCTTGTTCATGAACGAAACCAGTTCAAGGACAACACGCCCTGGAAGTCCTGATGACTGCCAAAAAGAATGGACCTTTGAGGTACTGAACGTGGGAAAAGTTCATGGAGTTGCTAGTTGAGGATGTGACTAGGCCAAAGACTTTCTTAAACAAAGGACTCTAAAAATTCAGCTGACACAACGGAAATTGAATATTAGAATGATGAGGTGATACTCATCCACCCCAAATTTGTCCAATCAGAATCTGAGTTCATATTGACAGTTACTTTTTAGATAGATAAAGTTAGTGAAATAGTGTATAAAACCCCGGCTTTACTTAAGAAAAAGCTTCTCTTTGATTTCCTCCTGAAATACTGTCGGACTGCTGTTTTTCCTGAGATGTAAGATTTTCTTGAATAAATGTTTTATTTCTTTGAGTGAGAACTGAGCTTTAGATGAGGTTATTAGTTAGGGAAGTTAGGAGAAAATGAATTTTGGGAACTATCTGTCTTTTGCTAATACTTGTGTTCTGAAACCTAAATAATAATGTCTATTTCTGAATTTCTGAAATAAAAAATGAATATGACAGTTTGAGATAAACTTTCTTCTTTAAAGTTACTTTGAATAAAGAAATTAATAAAGTGAATAAATGTCAGACATGCTAAAGTTTGCTTTTAATAAAAATTAGATAAATGGAGAATTAAGCTGTTCTTGTATTTTCCTATTGTAGGAAGGTACATCCTGACTATGGTTGCCCCCAACTTTTTGCCCTGTGTTTTAGCTGGTTTTGGACATAGTCGACCTGGGACCCTGCCAATCAGGACCCCAGGCCTACTGCTCTCTCTTTAAAATGGATTCCATGTACCCTAGGTACATTTCCAATTGGTACTGGGCCACCTTATCAGACCCTGTAACTCAGGGCATGGGTGTACCCAGGGCTGCCAGGGGCTGCAGCATGTATTATGCCACCCCTGGCTGGCCTCCTAAATTTGACACAACTGGCTGCATGACAGCTGGGGCAAAGTCGTGTAATCACCCTTTGCTGTAGGTGTAGTATACCTATACCTAACCCTAAAATGGACACACAGATTCCTATCAGTCACTCCTATGGCAGGCCTTGACAATCCTGAAGGCAGAGTGCTTGGAATCGTGTGAGATGGTGCTCTGGCATGAGCTGAGCCTGTCTGCAGCTTGCGGAACCAAGTCCTAATAGCTGTTCCATGATATCGCATACCATATACTCTTAAGTGCATTATAATCCTCGCGGTTAAATGCTAACTTTGGTATTGCTTTATCAAAACATGTCGAGTAAGGTGTCATACGAATTGGAATACTAACCCCTCGCCAATTCTGGCGACGGGGTTAGCATTCCACCCTTCTAGAGGGACACGACATGTATGTAACTGTGAACCCCGGTTAAAGTTAACTGAAGCCTCAGCTCCACAAAATGGATGCTGCCACCACAGACACGAGTCTGACCCCCTGCAGCTGGGAGTCCTTCCAGCGAGGGGAGCCTGGACAAAGGGTTTCCTGTCAGGGGCGGTGCTAGCACCGTCCCAGACATGGTTTTGTGTATCCTGGGTAGGCAGGGCTTTACAGGAAGGTGACTGCTGAGTGGCACCCCGGTGCTCACTACGCATAGGCCGGTCTGAACCAGTTCCAGGGGCACACCAGCCCCTGGCCTGGGGAAGTCCGGCATGGCTGAGGGGTGTAACCACCCCCCACCTAGTCCCACCCATAGGCAGGACCTAGTCACCGGGTCAGCCCCCTTTTTTAGTATAAAGATGGGAGCGGGCCCCCTGTTAAAGGTAGATCATCTTTGGAATCAAGATACCACTTTCTTCGAAAGGACTTCACGATTTCTTCTTCAAGATTCTCCCTTGTGGCTAAGGAGTAGTCACCCTGCATCCGCAGGCACCATCCTAAAGAACACTGCGGTCTGCTGCAAGTCTTTCATCACGAATCCGACGACCCAGCTCGACGAGACCCGGCTTCCCTGGCACCTCTGACCTCTACTCACCTCTACAGCCCAGCTGAGAACCGTGAGTGCGACGAGACCTCAAGGGACCGACGATCGCCAAGACTGCACGACATCTTTACTGCAAGCCCACCGTGTCCTCCACTGGTGAGTGCTTTGGGGTCCGAGAAGCCCCGACCCTGCGCAGCTCCAGCACCCAAGATCAGCCCCCCTGCATCTCCACGATCTGCGTGGGGCCCTTCGGCTGTTTGCTGTGCACCGCGTTGTTTGGCTACTAGCCGGCTGGCTTGTGGCCCTCTGAACGACGCCCAACGACTTCACGACTGCTGGTCTGGTTGCTCCAGGCTGGCCTTTGCTTCCTTCTTCAAGAGAGGCACCCCGGACCCTCCTGGTCCACTCCAGACGCCATTTTAGGTCCACCGCGTGGGCTTGAATTTGCCAAGGCTTTGTTGCCCAATCCTGGGTCCAGCGACGCCGACAGCTTCTATCTTCGTGGGACAGCTCGATCCTCCATCCTGGTCGCCGACAACGCCTCCTGGTCCGTGAGATCTTCGAGTCAAGCGTCACCCACTCACCTAGTCGAGGTGGCTACCATCCGGTGCCCTCCTGGTGCCCACTGACTACTGGCTAGTAGTCTCGAACTTGGTCCCCTCTGCTTTCAGGTGTCATCTATCTTCAAGATCCAGGCTTGGATCCGACTGAACTTTCTTCACTGGTCACCGGCCAGCATCTTTTCTTCCGGCTCCTGGTCCGTCTACGAGGATTCCCGACGTCTTTTCAGACCTATGCAGCTGCAGCCCCTGGGCTAGGTAACTTCGGCATTTCGGTGCCCCAGCATAGCCTCACTATCCAAGGGTCAGAATCTACTTTCGTTTTCTCCCTACCAGGTCGGGTTCGCCCGAGAACACTAACTTTCTAATTCCTAGCTACCATAGACTTTTGTCCCGCATCTCGCGTGAGAGTGCACACACTGCACCCGAGTCCCCTAGGCCTCCTAGACATAATCTAACGATTCCCTAGTCAAGTCCTAGCGATTCCAAAAGCTATTAGTACTGTACTTACCTGCTAGGAATTTCGCATTCCACTTTCAGAGTATATGGTTTTCCGTGCCCCTCGGGCATTTGTATATACTGTGCTAACTTAAGTATTTTTGTAAGAGTTTTGGTTTGTGCTAAGTACCCTGTCCTCATAAAGAGTACAGGGCTGTTGTGATCTTTAAATAAATAACTGTTTATTTTCATAACACTTGTGTGGTGTCCTTTCACTTGGTATTCAAGGGGTATATGTGTGGTAAACAGCTGGCTTAACGCGCCCTCTCGAGTCTTTAGCCTTAGACTGCTCGTATCCACGCTACTAGGATAGCTGGTCTATAAGGTTGACTTACAACCAATCATCAATAAGGGTTGCTGGACTGATACATAGTGTTCACTAGAATAGTGAGCACTGCATATCAGGCCACCTTCTCACATTGGTGGCAGCGGTGGGATTTGAGCTTGCTGTTGTTTTACCACACGTATCCTAAGAATATCTTGTTGAAAGATCACATAAGTACTGTTAGGTACATATAACTAAAGCTTAGAATACTCTGAGTTCTACTGAACCAGCTGTTGTAGCTCCTCAAGGCTTAGCACACCTTGGCTACAACTCTAGCAAGGGACCAGTAGGTAACACATAGTGTAGGTAGGTGCATCACTTACACCACACTAGAAGCAGTATGTCAGTCACAGGAGGAAACGCTGAGTCTCCCCTTGTGTCAGTGGACCCTCCACAGGTCCCTTCTAAATATACTGCTCTTAGCTTCCATGAGATGAGACAAGTGTGTACTCTCAGGAAACTAAAACAGGGGTCTAACCCCACCACTTCCTTTCTGATTGGTCTCTTAGAGGCCTATGATGCCAGTAGGGCTGGTAACCCAGACCCTTCTAATCCAGAAGGAAGTATGCCCTCCTTACAGGGTCCCTTTGATATCCATCCCCTCCATGAGGCAGATGATGCTGAGGAGGAGGATGAGTTGTCTGGGGATGAGGCAGATAAGGGACAGCTAGAAGTCAGTAGACTAAGCAGGTCCAACTTAAGCAGACATGAGCTTGGTACTGGGGGACTCCTGGGCCCACTCTCAGGTCAGCTTAACATTGGGAATGGACGAGTTAGGTCTCTATCAAGAGGCTCTAGCAGATCCTTTCGAACCAATGGCTCTCTCAACTCTTCTCACAGAGGAATGTCTTCCCCTAAGAGGAGAATGTATGAAGCTGAAGAAAGGGCAGTCAAACTGAGGATTGAAAGGGAAGAACTTGCCCTGGCCAAAGAGAGACTTGCCCTTGCTAGAGAGCAAGAATTATGTGGGCTAGTTCCCACTGGTGGCAGCAATAAACCTAGCAATAGGGAAAGGAGTTTTGATAAAAAGCACCTGAATAAGATAGTGCCCCCCTTTAGGGAAGGGGATGACATCCACAAATGGATTACTGCTTTGGAGAGAGCCTGCACTGTGCAGGGTGTTCCCCAAAGTCAGTGGGCAGCTATCTTGTGGCTCTCCTTTGATGGTAAAGGTAGAGATAAGCTCCTCACCACAAGGGTGGAGGATGCTAACAATTACCAAGTCTTGAAGAATGTACTGGTTGATGGGTTTGGTTTAACCACTGAACAATACAGGATGCTGTTCAGAGACACCCAGAAAACTCAGTCTCAAGATTGGACTGACTTTGTTGATTGTGCCACTAAGGCTTTTGAAGGCTGGCTACTGGGTAGTAAGGTTACTGATTTTAAAGGATTGTATAATCTAATTATGAGGGAGCAAATCTTAAATAATTGTCAGAACCAGCTATTACATCAGCACCTGGTAGACTCTGAGTTGACCTCTCCACAGGAATTGGGTAAGAGGGCAGACAAATGGGTCAGAACCAGGGTTAGGCCTAAAAACCAGGGTGGTGACCAGAAAAAGGAATCAACCAAGCCTCAAGAGAAGGGTGGGGATAAATCCTCAGAGAAGACTTCCCAAGGGCCCCAAAACTCCAACAAAGGTGGTGGGTCCCAGAACACTCCTTCAGAACAAAAGAAACCTTATTGCCATACCTGTAAACAGGTGGGTCATTACAAAAGTGATGTCAGTTGCCCTAAAAATGGTAATAAGGGAAACATACCCCCAGGTAATACTCCTAAACCTCCTGTTACCACTAGTGGTAATCCCCCAGGTGGTGGGAGTGCCCCCAAGAATGTGGTGGGCATTACTTTGGGCAATCAGGAGGACTATGGCTTAGCCAGGTTCCCTGACCACACTCTTGTCTGTGAGACTGGCATGGGGTTTGCCAACTTCACTACTGGACCCCACATGTTGGGCAAGTATAGACAAGAAGTTTTAGTGAATGGTCAGAAAGTTGAGGCATTCAGAGACACAGGGGCCAGCCTCACCATGGTGAGTGACCATCTGGTCCCCTCTGCTCAACTGACCCCTGGTTTTACTTATCAGGTGACAGACATTCATGGAATGAAGAGAAGGCATCCCATGGCAGTAGTCAAGCTCAGCTGGGGTAATGTCACAGGGCCCATGAGAGTGGCAGTGACAGATAACCTACCTGTAGATTGCTTACTGGGGAATGACCTGGAACTCTCAGCATGGGCTGAGGTGGAACAAGAAACTCATTCCAGAATGATAGGCCTATCCAGACAGGTTAGTGGGGCAGTAATAGCTACAGCCCCAGTCCAAGCACCATTCCTCCCTGAAAAGGTTGGAAGGGCAGTGGTAGCCACTGCCCAGGCTCAGACAGACTTTTCAGAACAGGATAGGAGGGCTGTGACAGTCACAGCCCAAACACAGACTGAGTGCCCTCCTGAAAAGGTTGGCAAGGTTGAAATGGTCTCAGCCTCTACTCAGACAGATAGTGAGGTTGTGAAGCCTGAAACAATGGATCACTCCACTCAAACAGAGAGCATTGAGGAGGAAGAAGAGTCTTCCCCCTCCCAGACACTAGGTGAGAGCCAGCCTCCTCAGGGAACTGACTCTACCCCTGTTGAAGGAACTGCCCCAGAGGTAGTCAGGCCTAGCCTGGCAGAGCCCCTGATGGCAGTGGACCCTTCCCAGGTGGGACCCAGTCTGGAGCAGGTAACCTGCACCTCTCTACCCTGCCTCAGTCAGCCCAGGGCTGAAGAGGCCAGGGAGGCCAGTGGTGGACCCCAAAGGGCCCCCTGTCCAAGAGAACCCCTTAATCAGCAGATTAGGATCACTGAAGCTGGTAAACCTAGCCAAGTGAAAATAGAGCAGACTCCTGAGGGATCCCCCTTAAAAGTAGTTAGGGAACTCCCACAGCTGGACACTGTTGGGCACAGCCAAACATGGGGCCTAAAAACCCCAGACCTGACCTGTCCCTCCAGTAAGCCAAACAGAGGGACTCAGCCTCCAGCTTTAGGTAGCCAGAGGCTGACCCTGAGAGCTCAGTGCATCTCAGCTAAAGAAAGAAAGGCACATATGATGGATGGTGATTGGAGGAAGTTGAGCCCAAAGGTAGAGGAGCCTCACTTCAGTACTCCATCCCAGCATCAGCCTTCTTCTTTCCCAAGACACACCAGAGACAGAGATTCCCTATGGTGGAGACCCTCAGATACCCTTAGGGTGAGGGGTTACCTAGTGGACCATGACACAGGGGGAAACCAAGCCAGAGCTGGTCCTTCCTTATATGGCCACTTAGGTAATAGAGGCTTACCTGGACAAGGATAGCCTTATCTCCTTTCGTTTGGGGGGGGGTTGTGTAGGAAGGTACATCCTGACTATGGTTGCCCCCAACTTTTTGCCCTGTGTTTTAGCTGGTTTTGGACATAGTCGACCTGGGACCCTGCCAATCAGGACCCCAGGCCTACTGCTCTCTCTTTAAAATGGATTCCATGTACCCTAGGTACATTTCCAATTGGTACTGGGCCACCTTATCAGACCCTGTAACTCAGGGCATGGGTGTACCCAGGGCTGCCAGGGGCTGCAGCATGTATTATGCCACCCCTGGCTGGCCTCCTAAATTTGACACAACTGGCTGCATGACAGCTGGGGCAAAGTCGTGTAATCACCCTTTGCTGTAGGTGTAGTATACCTATACCTAACCCTAAAATGGACACACAGATTCCTATCAGTCACTCCTATGGCAGGCCTTGACAATCCTGAAGGCAGAGTGCTTGGAATCGTGTGAGATGGTGCTCTGGCATGAGCTGAGCCTGTCTGCAGCTTGCGGAACCAAGTCCTAATAGCTGTTCCATGATATCGCATACCATATACTCTTAAGTGCATTATAATCCTCGCGGTTAAATGCTAACTTTGGTATTGCTTTATCAAAACATGTCGAGTAAGGTGTCATACGAATTGGAATACTAACCCCTCGCCAATTCTGGCGACGGGGTTAGCATTCCACCCTTCTAGAGGGACACGACATGTATGTAACTGTGAACCCCGGTTAAAGTTAACTGAAGCCTCAGCTCCACAAAATGGATGCTGCCACCACAGACACGAGTCTGACCCCCTGCAGCTGGGAGTCCTTCCAGCGAGGGGAGCCTGGACAAAGGGTTTCCTGTCAGGGGCGGTGCTAGCACCGTCCCAGACATGGTTTTGTGTATCCTGGGTAGGCAGGGCTTTACAGGAAGGTGACTGCTGAGTGGCACCCCGGTGCTCACTACGCATAGGCCGGTCTGAACCAGTTCCAGGGGCACACCAGCCCCTGGCCTGGGGAAGTCCGGCATGGCTGAGGGGTGTAACCACCCCCCACCTAGTCCCACCCATAGGCAGGACCTAGTCACCGGGTCAGCCCCCTTTTTTAGTATAAAGATGGGAGCGGGCCCCCTGTTAAAGGTAGATCATCTTTGGAATCAAGATACCACTTTCTTCGAAAGGACTTCACGATTTCTTCTTCAAGATTCTCCCTTGTGGCTAAGGAGTAGTCACCCTGCATCCGCAGGCACCATCCTAAAGAACACTGCGGTCTGCTGCAAGTCTTTCATCACGAATCCGACGACCCAGCTCGACGAGACCCGGCTTCCCTGGCACCTCTGACCTCTACTCACCTCTACAGCCCAGCTGAGAACCGTGAGTGCGACGAGACCTCAAGGGACCGACGATCGCCAAGACTGCACGACATCTTTACTGCAAGCCCACCGTGTCCTCCACTGGTGAGTGCTTTGGGGTCCGAGAAGCCCCGACCCTGCGCAGCTCCAGCACCCAAGATCAGCCCCCCTGCATCTCCACGATCTGCGTGGGGCCCTTCGGCTGTTTGCTGTGCACCGCGTTGTTTGGCTACTAGCCGGCTGGCTTGTGGCCCTCTGAACGACGCCCAACGACTTCACGACTGCTGGTCTGGTTGCTCCAGGCTGGCCTTTGCTTCCTTCTTCAAGAGAGGCACCCCGGACCCTCCTGGTCCACTCCAGACGCCATTTTAGGTCCACCGCGTGGGCTTGAATTTGCCAAGGCTTTGTTGCCCAATCCTGGGTCCAGCGACGCCGACAGCTTCTATCTTCGTGGGACAGCTCGATCCTCCATCCTGGTCGCCGACAACGCCTCCTGGTCCGTGAGATCTTCGAGTCAAGCGTCACCCACTCACCTAGTCGAGGTGGCTACCATCCGGTGCCCTCCTGGTGCCCACTGACTACTGGCTAGTAGTCTCGAACTTGGTCCCCTCTGCTTTCAGGTGTCATCTATCTTCAAGATCCAGGCTTGGATCCGACTGAACTTTCTTCACTGGTCACCGGCCAGCATCTTTTCTTCCGGCTCCTGGTCCGTCTACGAGGATTCCCGACGTCTTTTCAGACCTATGCAGCTGCAGCCCCTGGGCTAGGTAACTTCGGCATTTCGGTGCCCCAGCATAGCCTCACTATCCAAGGGTCAGAATCTACTTTCGTTTTCTCCCTACCAGGTCGGGTTCGCCCGAGAACACTAACTTTCTAATTCCTAGCTACCATAGACTTTTGTCCCGCATCTCGCGTGAGAGTGCACACACTGCACCCGAGTCCCCTAGGCCTCCTAGACATAATCTAACGATTCCCTAGTCAAGTCCTAGCGATTCCAAAAGCTATTAGTACTGTACTTACCTGCTAGGAATTTCGCATTCCACTTTCAGAGTATATGGTTTTCCGTGCCCCTCGGGCATTTGTATATACTGTGCTAACTTAAGTATTTTTGTAAGAGTTTTGGTTTGTGCTAAGTACCCTGTCCTCATAAAGAGTACAGGGCTGTTGTGATCTTTAAATAAATAACTGTTTATTTTCATAACACTTGTGTGGTGTCCTTTCACTTGGTATTCAAGGGGTATATGTGTGGTAAACAGCTGGCTTAACGCGCCCTCTCGAGTCTTTAGCCTTAGACTGCTCGTATCCACGCTACTAGGATAGCTGGTCTATAAGGTTGACTTACAACCAATCATCAATAAGGGTTGCTGGACTGATACATAGTGTTCACTAGAATAGTGAGCACTGCATATCAGGCCACCTTCTCACACCTATGCCTAATTTTTTACTAGCAGATTCTTCGACGTTAATGGTGGTGTGTCTGAATATAATGTCTTGTTATTAAAAACCATTGTAAAACTCATTTAAACTGCAGGTGCAAATAGTATAAATATATAGTTTTAATTTAGACACTCCGCTATGATACAGCAGCTCTCCTTTGAATCTCACAGATCCATGAAGTAGGATGGAAGTGTTTTGTGAGTAACTTGCAGTGTTATGGGCCCCGCTGATGGGTAGATGTATGATTTGGTACTTCAGGGAAAGGTGATATGGTTTTAGAAAATATTTCCAGAGTAGCGCTGCATCAGCCTCTAAGCCGCAAGGATGGCGCTCTCTTTTCCGCGCCGGGTCCCAGGAGTGTGTGCTGCTTCTTCAAACTGTTCTTCGAGGAGTGCGTCGGACGGGCAGACTCGCGGCAAGGACATGGGCTGTAGCAGTGCATCGCGTTGGGAATTCGGGGCGGACGGGCCGTGCCAGTGCTAGCATCCTTTCAGGGGGGTCCCCTTCGTGGACGAAGGTAAGGTGTCGGGGGCTTGGGCGGGTTTCCGGTAGCCTTTGTTGGTCAGCGTGTGTGGTTTTCCTGTATTCCTGGGTATTGGGAGCGCAATCGGCCATCGGAGGCTGCCCGGAACTGCTCACAAATTCTCGGCCCATGTTCCCTCCAGAGAGCAGGGACTGGTGCGATTAAGGCGTGTGGGGGCATAGTGGCACGCATAGCAGGGTAGCGGGCTAGTTTAAAGTTCCCGCCTTATCTCGTGTGACTGCGCCAGGTGTTTGGGGGCACTGCGCCCACCGGTGGTAAGGGCCCTGTAATTATCTCTGGGGTCTTACCATCGGAGCGCCTTCGGTGACTGTCGCGCAACACTGTTTTAAGAGTGAGTGCCACGAGATTAGAGTGGGAGAGTGTGCGCAGTGTAGGGCTCCTCCGTGAGCAATTTCTGGCAGTGTGAACACTGTGCATGTTAGTAAATAAGGAGGGATTCGGTGACTGTGACAGAACATCTGAGGGCAGTGTAAACACCGTGGCAAAAGATAGGAAGGGCAATCGGCACTAGGCACGTGTTGCAGACTGGTCCAGTTCGAGTGTAAAAGGAGTGGTAGCGCACGTTTCGGCGGGCACAGAACAGCATGGGCAAGTTTCAGGAGACGCTATTGAGTGCCAAGTGAATTTTTGTGTAGAGTGCCATCACAGCTGAGTACAAAAGGGGCGTCTGCAGACGCAGGGGGGAGAATGCCGGCAAAAGGACACAGTAAAAAGCGCAAGGGTGTGGATCCAGACCTCACACAGCTCTTGAAGCTGGTGTTGGCTAAACTGGGCCAAAATGAGAGTAGTAAGGATGAGGAAGGTGATCAGGAATTGGAACCTATACCAGACAGGGGCCAGGCCCCAGAGGCAGTCCCAGACACGGAGAGGGTGGATCGCCCGCGCAGATCCAAGGTCCCTCCCAGGGCAGCGTTCCCAGGCCCAGGACCCAGCCAAGCAAGGATAAAGGGAAGAGCCCCAAGACCCCCAGGCATAACAAAAATAATAAGAAAGGACAAGGGAGCACGGAACCGGAGCAGCCGCCTCCGCTGCCAGAGACTCCCATTGCACCCCTGCTGCTAGAGCCGGTGCAACCAGTTCAAAAGATAGGAGAGCGCGACGATGAGGGGACAATATTAGCTGAAATCAGGGGCGGGATGAAGGCCTTGGTGCAGGCGCCTAATCCTGTGAAGCCAGAGGGACCAGCAGAGCCACTAGTCATGACACCAGCGCTGCAGTAGGAGCAGGGGGGGCACTGCCAGAACCGGCTAGGGCACCGGGGGATGGGGTCCCACCAGCTACAGGCCAACTTAAAGAGCAGGCAGGGGGGGATGAAAATCCCACAGCCAGCATTTTGGCATCCGCGGCTACATTGCTGACGCAGTTGGCAGCCCCGGGGCACCAAGTAAGGCCGACAGTGCACCAGTGGCATCATGGGTGCCACAATCTGCCACTGAGTCTGCTCTTCATGAGATTAGTAAACAGGTGGCGATCTTAGGAAAGGCGCAGGACAAGGCAGTGAGCGTGGCTCCTCCAGCGGTGGGTCAAGCAGCCCCCGCCCAATCGGAGGCAATAACATGGACCGCAACAGGTAAGGCAGTCGAGAACGCGAACAAGCCCGCAGATGGCAAGTCCACAGCGATTGGGGGCCAGGATACAGTGTTATCTAAGCGCAGTAAATTTGCGTTGCTTGTGTGACAATGCATGAGAGAAGAGATTTGGAAGGGGGAATTTATAGATATCTATTCCTTAATCAGACCAAAAAGAGGGGAAGTCGAGCCCAAAGACAAGGAGTGTAAGGAAGGCTCCTTCAGAGATAGGAAACCTGGGGTGGGTCTATCACTAATTGACAGTTTGGTTTCAACGTTTTCTCCACGGTGATGCTGGAAAAGAAGCCTGAGTTGGCTATCCCATTGATATGTTATACTAACAAGATTCTGAAGTCTCATTCAACATATGGAGGGACTGCATGGATGGACTATGACAGGGATTTCAGGTGGGCGAAGGTAGAGGATCCCGACATGGAGTGGGATCAGACTGAAGTCAATATGTGGTTGGAGAGTATAAACAATAAGGCACCAAAGAAGCAGCCCTTTCGGACTTCGCAGGGAGGGGCAGGCGAGAAAAAAGGGACATGCTGGGCGTTTAACAATGAAGTGTGTACGTGGCCTGCAGGGGCATGTAAAATCAAACACGCGTGTGCGTTCTGCGGCCACCCCTCTCACCGAGTTTAAGTGTAACAAAATAATCAAAAGACAGAGGCAGGGACCACAAGCCACCACTGCAATAGGTTACCCACCCCAGTAAAAATAGGGAAACTGATTTTCTGGCTGCATCAGTATCATGACAGGAATGCAGCCAGAACAATTTTCCAAGAGTTTTCCACGGGTTTTCGCATTCCAGCTCAGGGAGTGCCCCCGGTGACACATTGTAACAATCTTTTGTCAGAACGCATGCATGCCTCATTCGTGGCCCAGAAGGTCAGTAAGGAGAGGGCACTGGGGCGGATAGCAGGCCCATTCTCTGCCCCCCATTGCCCGGTTATGTTTGTTCACCGCTGGGAGTGGTCCTCAAAAAGGAGCCAGGCCAGTTCAGGATGATTCATAACTTATCGGCGCCGAGGGGAGCCTCAGTGAATGACGCCATAGATCCGTCACTGTGCTCGGTGACTTAATCCTCCTTTGACACAGCATTACAGAAGCTGCGTGACTTAGGGCCCAACGCCTTCATGTCAAAAACAAACATTGAGTCAGCCTTCTGGCTCATGCCTGTACACCCCGATTATTGCCATTTGTTAGGTTTTCAGCTAGAGCACCAGTTCTACTATGATAAATGTATGCCGATGGGTTGTGCAGTGTCATGCAGGTATTTTGAGATGTTCAGCTCCATGCTTCAATGGCTCTTTACTGTCAAGACTGGTTGCAAGGACATTGTGCACTATTTGGATGATTTCATTGTCATGGGTCCCCCGACATCTGAGGAATGTGGTCAGGTGCTGGGGGAACTAGTGGAGATGTTGGAGGAATTTGGGGTGCCATTGGCTCCCGGTAAGACCGTAGGTCCTGCAAGGTGCATGTCCTTCCTCGGCATCGAAATAGACACAGTGGTAGGGGAATGCAGGTTGCCGGTAGACAAGGTACAGGCGTTTTCACGGGCAATTGATGCAGCCTTGGCTGGACCGAAAGTGAAATTGCATAAGCTCCAAGTGCTGGTGGGTCAGCTGAATTTTGCATTGTATATCATCCTGATGGGGCGCCCCTTCTCAAGGTCAATAGCGAGGGCAATGGCGGGGTTGACTCAGAAGCACCATCATGTGCGACTGCAGGCTGAGGTGCATGAGGAACTAAAGGTGTGGCGCAGCTTCTTGAGCGAGTTTAACAGTAAAGTGGTAAGGCCAGCGCCGACCATTTCCAGCACAGAATTGGGTTTATTCATAGACTCAGCTGGTAGAGTGGGGTTTGGAGCTGAATTAAGGTCACGCTGGTGCAGGGAGGACTGGCTGGCAACTTGGCATGAGAGCGGTCTGACCAGAAACATAGCCTTTTTGGAGCTGTTTCCTATTGTGATAGCAGTGACAGTTTGGGCACACTTTTTTGAAAACAAATCAGTAGTCTTCTGGTCTGACAATGTGGCAGTGGTGGAGGCCATCAACAGGCAAGGGGCGTCCTGCAAACACCTGCTACGACTTTCAAAGCATTTAGTGTTAGCTTGCTTGAAGCTAAATCTGCTGTTTAGGGCGGTACATATTCCAGGTGTGGAGGATCAGGCTGCTGACGCTTTGTCTCGCTCCAAGTTGCAGGATTTCTGGAGGTTCCACCCACAGGCAGAAGATCAGATGACAGTGTTCCCGGCATTTCTGTTGAGGATTGGTGCTCCGCTTTAGTGGGGCTGGTGGGAGCCTCATTGAGCGAAGGCACCCGGAGAACTTACCAACAGCATTTCAAGGTGTACAGGATGTTTGTGCAGCGCACAGGACTGGGGTGCCTATTTAGACCAGAAGCCAAAGGCAGCTTCTTACAGGTGTTAAGGGATCAGGGCAGGCCAGCTTCCTATGCTAGGGCACACATTACCTCTGACTAATGGCGCCATCGGCTTCGTGAGCGACCCATGCAACACGCCTAGCGAGACTGACTACAGCCCGCGGTGAACGCGATCGCCCCCGCCTCGCTTCGGCTTAAACTCCTGCCGCCGATTGTTGCCGCTCTTGGACCTTCAAGCGGCCCGCACTTACATCGTGGCGTGGCTCACTGAAGCCCGCGGTATATATTCCCGCTCTTGATCCGGTTGTGAAATCTAACCTGGACCGCATGCAACCCCTCCTTTGTGACAGAGATTCCAACAAATATGATGCACATCAGTTAAAACTTGAATGAGCTCCACAAGTCTTCTTGGACCCACGCCTGCATTGACATCGTATGCAGACTTCCTCTACTGTCTGCATTGCAATTATCCTCACACTCAGATTTGACGATCTGGTCCTGATGAGAATCGGACAAAGGGTCCGATTCGAAACGCGTCGACCTTATCATTTGTGTATTTTATGTTTGCCCTTGGGTCTAAATAATTGCAACCTTTGGTGTAATTGTTTGATATTTAGTATTTTGTTACAATACTTGTGTTTCTAACATTGTGATTGGTTCTGCATTGTTGCTAGTGACCCACCCTCTATTTCTTTAGTTGTTGTCTTGTGTCATATGTTTTTTCGTTTTATGGAGTTGAAGGAGTGTGAATGTGTATGAAGAATGGTTGTGTCTTGATTGAAATGTGTGCATTTTTTGTCTAATGTCTAAAAATGGTGTCTGGTTTCTTGTAAATCTCTTTCTGTCACACATGTATATATAATACAAGGTTCGTAAATTGTTTGTTGTGTTCCCTAAAAATAATTTTCTACCAAAATTAAAATAAATAATGATGGATTAATTCCAGTTATCGGCTGATAATTCAATATTTTTTGGCTTTGGATACAATTGTTATTTTGTAATAAGACTTAGTACTAGCACTTTTTTTGTTTATTTGATTCTCAGACTCTGCTTTACTGTAGGTGAGTCTAAGCCCTTCTTTGTTGTATTCAGGGCACACATTACAGCAGCAAGTTTCTTTGCTAAATTGGCAGTCAAACGCGATCCAGTTGCTACATTTTTAGTCAAGAAGACGCGTTCTGGTTGGGCCAGCATCCAAGGGGAAAAGAAGGACCACAGAAGGCCACTAGATGTTTACACACTGGGGGACATATTAGGGACCTTGAGAGCAGTATGCTGCTCAAATTACGAGAGCATCATATTTGGTGCCGCCTTCTCCCTAGCCTTTTATGAGGCTTTCCAGCTGGGGAGTTAGTGGGGTCTTCCCTAGACTGACCAGTCAGGGAGGTTACAATTGCAGGACACAAGGATGGTGCAGGGAGTTCTGGTAGTAGTTCAGCGCAGGTCCAAAACAAATCCTTTTGGAAAGGGGTGCACCATTCGACAACCCGGCACCCGGGTCATCAATATGTCCAGTGACTAGGATGAAAGCATATTTAAAGATCCGCCCGGTGGAGAAGGGGCAGGCCCTGTTCATACACAAGCAAGGAGATTGTCTGTCCCAGTACCAATTCAGGGCGGTGTTCAAACAGGCAATGACTATGTTAGGGTTGGAAACTAGGGGCTACTCGCATTCATTTAGGATTGGTGCAGCAACCCTTGCGGCAGCCGCAGGTTTACCAGTAGAGGCAGTGAAAAGGGTAGGGCATTGGTCTTCAGCTTGTTTCAAAAGCTATGTGCGTCCTGAATTATTATACGTTGAAGCATCAATATACTGGCCTGATCACTCTAACTTTTCCATTTCTCTCCGTCATTAGTATGCCCTCAAAAGTGGTATGGGTGTTGGGACACTCGTTTGCGCGGCGTGCCACGGTCCAGTTACAACAGCAGCAAGTGTCGAAACCACCGGGCTTGAAAGGGGTGGCGTTTCTCTGGCGAAGCATTGGGGGCCTGCGGATCCGGCAACTGCTGCAACTGGTTGAGGAGACAAGAGCGCACAAGGGACAGCAGTCCCTGGATCTGATCATTTTGCATTTGGGTGGCAACAACATGCTGGATCTTGGGCTACAGGCAGTCAGAGAAACATTACTGACCGAGTTTGCCTGGTAGGTCGAGTGTTTCTAGAGGCACGGATAGCCTGGTCATGTATAATACCACACCGGACCTGAGGCTCCAGGGTGTGATCGCGAGCATTGAACATTTCAGTAAGACGCCTCAATGGGGAATTAGCAAGGCTGTGCTCCGGCCAGGGCCGCCTGTGCCACATTTCACACAGACTGATCATTGGGGATCTGATGTTTCATCACAATGGCTTACATTTATCGGATGTGGGAACAGACGCGTAGATCAGAGGAATCTGGTCCTCTGTACAGAACCTATTCGGTTGGGAGGAGGGTGAAGGACCTGTGGGCCCTGGTCACCCTTGTGGCAGATAACGAGGCCACAGAGCATTGACTCGCAAGGTTTTTAAAGGGAGTCCTCCTTACCTACTCCCTAGGCCAGTACTGAGGGGAAGGACGGTAAGCTCTCCGCTGGGAGAATGGGGACCCAGGCTGGGGAGGCAAGGGTGCCAGGTCCCCAATTAGGGCAGGAGGCAGCGGCCCCTGGTTATCCCCTTCTAGCCTCCTTGGCAGCCTGGTGGTAGAGGGGTGGGCCCCAGAAAATGGCGGACAAGGTCCAGAGGCCTGGGGCCTACCTCTCAAGGACACAGGTGGGTCACACCGTGCTTGGTTCTCAATTGGGAGAGCCAAGCCAGAGGGCCCCTCAGTGCTGGGAGCAAGTAATATGTCTTCTGTACTCCGCATTTCGTGGTGAACGCAGAGTTCAGGCAAAACTACGACTCTGTGACGCAGCATAGTTAGCCAGCCCCTCCACCCTTCCAAATTAATTAAAAGTAAATAAAAAGGCACTTCCCTGCTGTGGCTGCCTCCTCCTCACCATGGCCGCTCTCCTGCCTCCTCCTCACTGTCCTTCTTCAGTGATAACCTCTACTTTGTACGTCTTGCGAATGCGCATGCGTAAGACGTACAACGTAGGGGTTATCAGGGGGCTCGGCAGCCGGAGGTACCGACGGACAGAGCGGGGCCTCTCAACCTGAGCGAGTGCCAGGCGAGGTGAGGCCATCTCCATACAACTTTTGGGAGAGAACTCTTTTAACCATGACTTTATTATCCTACCACATAGTATTCTACATACGGTAGGTTATTGTCTGTGCATGGTAAATTTTGTTTTTCTTTGGACGAATATAGTTTATTTTGTCCTCACTGTTGCAGTAGTGTAATATTAACAGGTCCTGAAGAAAGCCATGATTGGCTGAAACATGTCGACCATATAGTTCCATCTACTGATAGTAGTATTTGTTGACATACTATCAACACTCTGTTTTTAATCTTGCCATTATGGTGACCCCCCTAATAAAGTCTTTGCTTTGGCACCATAATAGGCAATCTTAAACATCACTTTTTACTATCATTTTTCACACACCTTTTGAGCACTGCAACTTTCTCCATTCAGCACTATTACCACAGCCTGTTGGTTCTCTATCACTGGTGGATCTGACACTAGGATCCCTCACGATACCCACAGTGAGGTACCTAGTAGATACCAGTTTACAGAAAAATCCCAGATGATACAACTCTGCCAATGGGTGGGCTGATGGGTATTTTCTCTTTTCTCTCCTTACACTGACCAGTCCTTTACGCACTACACTTGAGATAGCAGACTTTGTTAGCCTTACTCAGACCCTTAGCATCCCTTGTGTGTTTTTGCCAGTTAGATTGGGGGATAGGATGCAAGCAGGTCTTTCAAGCTTTCCCCTCACACCCTTCTCTACGTTGTGTTTTTTGTTAACACACAGAGTAGCCATCTTAGTTCTAGTACGCAGAAGCAAAGTTTTCCCACCAAGCAGTAAGTACGTCATGTCACGTGAGTGTGACAGACGCATGCGCAGAAAAGTTCCCGCGTTGCGGCGCCCATTTTAGGTTAATCGAGTTACAGTTAGTAAAAGCACATATGCAAGCTTCCCCGGCTTACTGGAAATGTCGTGTTTCGCATTGTTAATAAGATGAAACATGTTTATTAGTGTATTATAGTTTATTTTGAGTGGGTTGAGTGCAAGCAAGTCGCTTTACGTGCAATTCCTTGCTCCATCAATCCCCTCTTTGATGATATTTTATATCATCACATATTACAAAAACAGATGCCAACTTTTCAACATTCATTCATTTTTATTTCTTCAAACACTCTTTTAGGTTTTTCCCCATTATTCATGTGAAAGTTTTTCATCTTCTTGTATAAATCCCTATTTAATTCTTCAAGCTCTTTTTCACTGAAGTTTCCTTTCTTCCCTTTCTAATTTACTTCATATGTCTTCTTATACTTGCGAAATTTGCAACAAATGATTATCCCTAAAATCAGTAGTGCTACTCCCACCATTGGCATCAGTATTTTACCTACAAAACTTTTTCCTACGTTAGTGAACCAACTACCTATAGAGGAGAGACCATCTGTAAGTCTCTTCCATGCACTGTCAACCTCCAGTGGTTTGAGTTCTTTTTCCAAATGGGTAATATTCTTTACATACCCTTTAATTTCAACACTTTTATCAGGTATGTAAGTGCAACAATGTTGCGCTTTCAACATTCTACAGACTCCGGCCTCTTTTGCCAACAATTTATCAAGAGCAAGTCGATTTTGTAAAGCCATTGATCTTACCGCAACTAATTCGGTACTGATCATCAAAAATCCTTTAGCAGTGTCAGTTGATAAACGATCCACCACTGTTGACGATTTACAAATTCTTTGAGTATTCAGAACCATTCCCACTGAAGGTATTAATGCATTAAATATATCGCCTACAATTTCAGATAAACTACCTCTTTTACTACGTATTAGTCCATTTTCTTCATTGCTTCCAGTGATTTTGTTTACATGATATACTTTTGGGAATACTATTCCAAAATAACAACTCCCGTACCAATGATCAGGCAATTTAAAATAGGCCTTGTTCCCACAAATGCAATAAATTCTAGGGAATACTGGTTCAGTTCCATCTTTGAAACCCCAGACCCCAATAACTTTGAAATTATGTTCACATTCACGTGAAACAATGAATATATCGTTATAATAACTCGTTTTCTCCCTGTGGAGACAGAGTTTCCCTTTCTTTTCGAAATCCAGCAACATAGCAGCATGAGTCTTGCCATTTAAGGTGAACTCTTTATTCTCAGCCCATTTAGGAATCTTTTGTTTCTGTTCAGTGGCTTTTCTTTGAAAATCCTCTCTCCTTTTCTCAACTAAGTTTAAAAATATTTTCTCTTTTTCATGTAAAATGCATGTTAAATTTTTCTTGTGTGCTACAGTTAAATCTATTGTACCCATTGTTAGAAAATATTCACCCATATATTGAGTTATGTCACTTTTAGTATGTACAGGATTCGGGTTACTACGTATAGGAAGTTCAGAAAAAATCACATCTGAATTAGAATAATAATAATATAATGGTCCTTTCTTATAAAACAAACTAGCTAAAATACTACATGAAATACCATATGTCAAGGGCAAATGGTGGTACGTAACACCCTTAGCTACAGATGCGGGCAATTTCATGCACACATAACAATCACTAACTTCCATAGCTTCTACATAATGTACCTAACAGATTAGCAAATACATTTAAATTAGTTCTATTTTTATCTTTACTATAGTGTAATCCTTCCTCATCTGGTGCTTCTATATCTACTCCAGGTTGCTTAAGACTAACTGCTTTCTCATGTGTATGTATATCTATTGTTTTAGGTGAACCAACTTGCTCATGTATATTAGTGTTATTCTGCATTTCTTTGCTCATTGGGTAAGGTATAGCTAATGTCAATCCAAACCATACTATAACTACTATCACTATACTACATGTGCATATTCTACAGCATGTCATAAGACAATTTCTTTTCGGTCTCCCATTAACATTATAACCAGCCATTTCTGACTAAGGAGATTTTATCCCCTCTTTGTAACTTTTCCACAGACTTTAACCTGTGTTTTCTTTTCTCAAGTTGGTCTCACTTCTTCGCCAGTCTGATCAACAATCAGTTCGTCATCACTCAGTTCTAGATTTTCAAAATCTTCAAGTATGACGTAGGTCTACTCAGGTCCTTTAAACTTGTTATTCAGTCTTTTCAAACGTGGACTTCTCCTTCTTGGTTGCTCTGTGGTTGATCCAGCTTGGCTTGATATTTCATTTACTTGCTCTGGTTCTTCATTTATTGTTTTAAGGCGACATTTCAGTCTTTTGACAACATCAGGCCACTTATCTCCCTTTCTGAGTCTTTTAGCTGGCACTGTGCTTTGACTTTCTTCAGGTGCTCTTTTATTTTCATTCAGTTGTGGCACTACTTGTTCTCTGTCAACTTCTGAATTCCTCTCTATCTGACTTGGTCCAGGTCTTATTTTTGTTTCTTCTGCCTGGATACTAATCTGGGCTTGTTCATGAGTTTGCAGTATTTGACTTTGACTATGTTTACCTTCTTCCTGAACACACTTTTCTACACCTGTCTGGTCCTGCTCAGGTCTTTGGATTACTTGATTGTCTTCTGCCTGAGCTTTCGCCCTAATACCTATCTTTCCCTCCTCAGACTCTGGAGTACTGGCTGGAGTTTCAAATGTCTAAGTACACCGATCTTTCCTTATCTGGTCCTCCTCAGAATTACTTTTGACTTGGATTTCAGTAACCTGAGCACATTCTTCTATTCCTGACTCGTCCTCACTATCACTCTGTCTATCTAGATAGGTTTGACTTCTGGTTCTCACAAATTCTGCAGGTATGACGACTACTGGAATCCATTCATCCTGACTGGTGCTCGGTTGTTCCTAATAAACTACTTCGGGATCAACTTCTTGAGACCCCTCAGCTGCACAACCTTCAGCTCCTACGTCATCGGGTTCAGTTACCCTCTTGGTGTGACTCGCGTGGATCCAGTTTGGAATTCCCCTGCACTTTACAGCTGTGGTAGTAACCAATATCACTTGTTGTGGCTCTCCCCACCTTGGTGCTAGGCAAGATTCTCAAGTATGTTCTTTTATCACTACCCAGTCACCTGGATTCAGGTCATGTGCTGGAGTTGATTGTTTGGCGACAGCGTCTTCTCCAACCTGGTGAGAGATAGAACGCACTTGGTCAGCCAGTTCTTTGCAGTACTCGAGCCCTAAATCATTAGATATATTTATCAGCTTGTATCCTGGGACCCATGCCTGCCTCATTGCTCTTCCCATGAGTATTTCATGTGGACTCAAGCCTGTGTTTCTGTCTGGAATGCTTCTGAGTCCAATCAGAACAAGAGGTAAAGCATCTGGCCACTCCAATCGAGTAGATTCATACATCTTTCCCAATCGTGACTTGATTGTGCCATTCAGTTGTTCCACCACTCCAGAAGCCTCTGGGCGGTATACACATTGCAGATTTTGCTCAATTTGGAATGCTTCACAGATCAGACAAATTATTTCATTATTAAAATGAGACCCTCGGTCTGATTCAATCGTTACTGGAAAACTGAAACGTGGTATGAGGTCCTTCAGTAGTAGTTTAGCTACAATGATGCTATCGTTCCTGCGAGTAGGGTAAGCTTCCACCCATTTTGAAAACAGGCAGACAATGACAAGGACGTACTTCAGTCCTTGACAAGGGGGTATTTTAATGAAGTCAATCTGGAGTCGTATGAAGGGACCTTCCACCTTCCCAATCTTTCCTGGTAACACTACAGTTTTCTTACAAGGATTCATTCTTTGGAATGTTATACACCTCTGGCAAAGACTCTCTGCTACATTCCTGACTCTCGCATTGAACCAACTCTGTCTGAACTGCCTTATCATCGCGTCTCTACCTATATGTGAGCTTCCATGATACATCCTTGCCATAGGAGCAAGCATACAATCTGGTAACACAGGTCTCCCATCAAGGTAAACAACAATACCATTCTCAGCCCTTCTCCCACATCCTATTTTCTCCCACTCTTCCTTTTCCTTCATTTCTTCCTCATTTTGCAACTCTCTCATTTCTTCCCATGTTTTCACTCTTTCAAGCAAATTAAGTTGGCAGCTGTTTCAATGTGCATCAATTTTCTTATTTATTGCCATCTTATGTTTGGCACAATGCTGGGCTAGTTGGTCAGCATATCGGTTACCTGCTGTCACTCGGTCATTGCCAGATTGGTGAGCAGCACACTTGACCACAGCCACTTCTTTTGGTAATAGAATTGATTCCAATAAATCTTTCACATAATGTCCATTCTTAATAGGAGTACCTGAAGAAGTCAGAAACTCCCTTTGCATCTAAAGTTGGCTGAAGTCGTGTACAACCCCGTAACCATACTGACTGTCATTGTATATGGTTACTTTCAAAATTTTCCCAAATTTGCAGGCTCTTGTCAATGCAACTAATTTGGCTACTTGTGCAGATTTGACTCCAGGTAAATGGGATGCTTCCACTGGACCCCACAGAGTACACACAGCATAAGCAGCACTTAATCCCCCTTCCTCATGCATGAACCATCCACAAACAGCTCATATTCAAAAGTCAACAATGGCTCTTCTCTTATGTCTGGTCAGGGCTTTGTACTGTATACTGTGAGGTCGATGCAATCATGCTCGACTTCCCCTTTCACTTCTGTGAAGTGTGATTCGGGTAACAGTGGAGCTGGATTTAAGACAGTGCACCTGGCAATAGTCACATTCCCTGCACCTAAAAGAATGCGCTCAGCCGACTAGGAGTCAAATACTGAGTACGTGTTCTAGTAAACAGAATCACCACTGAATGTGGAACATACACGGTTACAGGGTGTCCCATAATGATGGATTCACTTTGCTCAAGACTCATGCAGGTTACAGCTACTGCTTTCAGACATCCTGGCAATGCAGATGCCACTGGATCTAGGGTGAATGAAAAATATGCCACAGGACGTCTCTTTAAACCATGAGTTTGGGTCAACAGACAATGCACAATTGTCGCAGACAGTATAATGCAAATTCTTTTGAATAATCAGGCATCCCTAAGGCTGGAGCTGAACAGAGGTTATAAATGAGGGGGTTACCCAAATGTAGTCACTGGGACCTGGGTTCAGTAAGTACTAGGAGGAAGGGGTCCCAGTGTGGACAAGGAACATTTAGGACATGTCTTTGAAATTACCTATTCTAATTTCCATAGGTTCTGTAACAGGGGTACTAATTTGTTTATTAGAAATGCCCACTACTTGGATCGCTTCTCCTGAGAGGGGTAGGTTTGGAACGTCTGATGTTCTCACAGTAGAACGAGTAGTGCCAGTATCCAACAAAAAGGTAACATCATTTCCTTTAACTTTTCCCTCAATGTATGGACCTGACTGATCTACCAGCAAGGATGTGCCAAGCTCGCACTCCTCGTCCTCCCCTCCCAGGCACCGTCAGTAACTATCTTCCTCGAAAAATGCGTCACTCAAAAGAAATTGCGATGTCACTTTATCTATCCTTCCACTTCCCTCCCAATTTGTGGTATCCACCTTGTAATTTGCTTGGCTCCCGGAATCTGGCATAGGTGCAAGTGGTAACTGGTTCTGTATTACCTGTTGCTGTGGCTTCCTTGACACCCCATTCTGCGTATGTATATTCAAATTATCATTTTGTACAGGGTTACTCAATACAGCTTTACACTTGTTTCTCCAATGCCCCATTTTTCCGCACCCATGACAAGGAAATTTCTTCTTGGCCTCCTCTCTGTTCATTCTACCTTTTGGTTTACCCCCATTTCCATCTCCTTAGTTCTGAATATTTTTCAATTGATTTAACTGAAGTTCCTGTTGCTCTGCTAATTTTACTTGTGCCCACATTACCTTTTCTTCTAAATTCTTTCGTTTATTGTCAACTTAATCTCCACAATATTTTGCATACTTACGTGTTTCATCTATTGGCATGGCCAACAGATTTTATGATCTTTAATCATTTGTGAAATTTCTGGCTTTAACCCTGACACAAATCGATATATAAAATGTGTCATGTCTTTCGTGTCAATGCTTTCTAAACCACTATATTGCTTGAATACCTGTAAAAGGCGTTCATAATATGCATCTTTATTTTGGGTAGTTCTGTCTATTCTTGTCCAGTCTGTTTCCTTTGGGGGTACCTTTCCTTTCAAATATAATATTACTTGATTATATTTCTTCATAACCTCGTCCGACGGGGCTCCTGTTTTCGGGTCTCTAGGGCACTCATCATTAGGCCAATCAACCGCTATCCTATATTCTGTCCATAGATCCACAGGAACAACAATGTCAAATAACCCATCTAAATCTTTTAGCAGCATTTTTGAGACCTTTACAAATCTTTCAACCTGCCTGTACCACTCTACAGGTTTCTCTCTGAGTTTCGGAAAATCATTCGTAAATGACAATATATCCTGTCTCGACCATGGGACATGCACATAACCTCCTCCTGGCACTTCTCTCATCGGGCACAACCTTTCCACTTTTTCTGGTTCTTTTAGTAAATATTCATTTGCAGTATTTTTCGCTTGGGCTTCCTCCTTTTTCTTTGCCCATCTAGCTTTCTATTTGTCTAAATCACCCCACTTCTGTAACAACAATAGTAATTCCTTAATCTGCACTTTACATCCTGACACATTCATGTTCTCTAAATCCTTGTCAGAAAATTCAGCTCGATAAGGTTTCTGTAGGACTTTAGATTTTCCAATATCAATTCCTATTTCAGAAGCCAAACTCATTAACTTTTCATGGAATGTTTTAGTATTGCTAGTGATACTTCGACATACAAACAACAACTCGTCCTCATTGAGAGTGTTTAACCTGTCTAATCCCACATTTCCAGCCATCAGTTCTTCTAATTCAACTCTTAATTTAAAAATATCCAATACCTTTGGCTGAGATTTTGGTTTTTCTATTTCTCGGGACCATCTCTCTATTTCTTCTGGGGATAGTACAGTAGCACTTCTTGTACCTGAGGATGTTACCATCCGCACCTCTCTAGAGCTTCCAGGAGTGTTTTTCCTGAACGAATCACCCACCGGTTCCCTTATAGGTAAATCCATCAGGGAAATCACTGACTCACATTCACTTGCTTGATCATCAACTATCAAGGGTTCTTTTCTAGATTGCATACAGATGTAGTCAGAACAGGAGGTTTAGGACAGGACTGTTTTTCTCCATATAATGGAACAACAGGACCTATGGTTACTGGAATGGTCAAGGCTTCAGGACTTATATTTAACTGTGAAATGTTCTGAATTAATTCACTTCTCTGTTTATTTATGGCTTCTCGTTCCCTTTCCTGTAACACTTTTTCTAATGAGGTTTCATGCCCTACTTGCGGAACCAAAGGTGGATTTGAGAATGGGGTGCTAGGGTTAACTCTATTTGCTTCTTCATGGTAAGGTGGCGAACTTTTCATTAACAAATCCTCCATGTAATCATCATCTGACTCACCAAAAGTCATTACATTTTTCATTTTCTCTGTGCTTTTTTTTCCCTGAGCTTCCTCTAGAATCCGTACAGGGTATAATTCTTCTACTAACATAGACTGTCTCCATTTCTTCATTTGTTTATCTCTTGGCTCTTTTGGAAATCTGGGATAAAATGTACTCCAATTTCTGTCGCTTCTGGGTCTACCTTGCTCAAAAGCCTCAGTCTCCCATTCTTCTAATGCTTCGTACTGAGTTAATCTAGGTATAGGATCTAATTCATTCATGCGTGTTTTCAGATTGTACAAAACTCTACCATTAAAGGTACCATGTTCTGGAAATGTCAAAACACCATCATCTTTTGTGTACTCTGTCCAATATTCTCCCATACACAAGTGCGGTAGCCCCTTTCTACGATCATGTATGATGCGGGTGTATTTGGTGGTGGAATAATAATCCCTTCTCTGGTTTTAATCGGTTTATCTTTTTTAGAGAAATTTTAAAATTTCTTAATGAACAACATTTTTCTTATGTCTCCGTACATGATATGAGGTCTTCCTCTTATGTATTGCTCTTGTGCAAAACCTAAGTACCTTCTATCGGGTCTATTTCCTATAGTTGCTGGATCTAAATGCCCCATTTAATTTTACACCAATCAACTCAATATGCAGCTACACTCAATTGTTTACTAAATGCTTCACCAGTACCAGCACGTTTCTTATTTTCAAGAACCAATCAGTGATTTGAATTCAAATTACTTTCGACCAATGATTGCGCCGCTTTTCTCGTGAGACAAGTTCTCACGCTCCTGTACTCACCCCTCCTTTAGAGTATTACCTCAGCTACACACCCGCTGTCTCAACCAATACCATCGCGGCTCTACGTAACGTTAGCGCAGCTCCGCAACTGACTCCCTTCTTCGCAAGGTAATGCGAGAGCTTACTTTTATTTACTTTTAAATGCACATTTCATTAATGAACAACATAAAAACATTTGCCACTGTGCCTGGGTGACTAATTTAATGGAAAGATGATTTGCACTTACTGCGAGTAACTCCCTTCCGTTTACTCTTCATACACTACAAGTAGATCCCTTCCATCTACCTTTCACGCAAGCATCGGAGAACCTGTTGTACCCTCGGGCTTACCCTTTCTAGGTTATATAAGGCCAAAGTTTCACCAGCGAACCCCTTTGCTGTCAATTAAGCTCAGAAGAACCTGTTACTCCTTCAGTGTGACCCTTTCTAGGTGATATCACACCAAAGTTTTATTAGCGAACACTTTGCTATCAATCATTCACACATTTACACAGAAAAAGTCCCTAAAATAGTGCTTCCAGTTTTACTTAACCATGCACTTACTTCCACAGGCAAGTGACCTCACTACAGATTGGCTTCCATTTTGCCACCTGTTATTCTGCCCCCTGGGCTTCCAAACAAACATATAACAGGTACGAACAAGTTTGGTTAATACATAAAATCAATGCAATTTTCAAAAATGATCAATACACGACTAACTACCTATCTTAACTAAACACTAACCATCTAACTGCTACCAAAAATACTGATAGAGCGCGGGTTCACCTGCTCAGAATGTTACCATTCTCACCTGTGCCCATAAAACATACACACTTTGAACAGATAAACCATACGCTAAATCAGAATATTATACCTTTTAGGACCTACACCATTTGACTTACCAAACCTTGTCACCTGGTACTTAGAGTCCTAAGGGATCAAGGGAGTTAGAATAATAGGCAGTATATAATCATTGCACTCTTTAAAATAACCACAGACTCGGGAAAGATTTAAACACTTTATCTAAATATTTTCTTTAAATGTCAAAGTCCATACTACATTAATTAGAGCTTGATTGATTATCAAGAAAAAAATCAAAGCAAATGATGTGAAAGTGTCATGAAACGTTCGTTATGCATTGAATTATAGGAAGGGTAAGAAGAGGGAAATAGCACAATAACATACCCACTCAACTTTTATATTTACCTAGAATGGTGTGAAGACCAACCCTGGCCACCGGCTGAGATAAAGGACAGGACCCCCGATAAAGCAAGTCCCAACAGGATAGAACAGGTGCAGATCAGAATCAGGATAAGTACGGACCAAATTGGATCAGGACAGGACCACCGCAGGTCAAGACAGGCATCCACAGCTAAAGTGCAACACCTGCGTCACACCCCTCTCTGCAGCTAACAGTCGGACCCAAGTTGGGTTAGCAAATCCTCTCCCTCAGGAACCCCGATTGGGTTATCGAACTCCTTCCCAGAACACCCATTTGGTTATCGAACCTTCTGACAGAGTGCTCCGCCAGCACTTCTGCTCTCAATCGCCTATTGAGTGCCTTGGGTCAGTGACAGGTCAGCTATTCGGACAAGTCGGACCATCTAACAAGCTAAGCCTACCTTAGTTATACCATTTTCCAGGGCAGTGTACCACCCCCCAATGTTGCAAATATGTGAATTCCCTCAATTTGATTGGTCAAAAGACGAGGTGAGGTCATCACACCATACCAGTTATGAGGTCATGCTCTTCAATATTCAGATTGATGTTCCCACCCAATATTTTATTTCCCATGCACTTTTATTCCACCCGGCAATGAATGTTCCAATAGTAAATACAATGTATAATTTAACATCCTCTTGGAGGTTCAGGAGGTCGAGTTCTCACGAACATCTTCTAGCAAGTCAGGAACTGGCATGAATTCAATGCCAGTGCTTCAGGAATTTGAGCTTTTTTGCACAGGCGCAGTTTCTCCAAAGATGGAGTTCAGAAGTACATGTCAGGCCCAAAATACGATACATGCAAAGTAGAAGAGAAACAGTTTTCGAATAAGAAATAAATGAATGCACTGTATACCACTTATCTCTACTCTATACCCATTATTTTATTTTAACTATGGCATTAGTCATTATGCAGAAGGAACAACTTAGTAAAAGCAATAGTGCAAGCGTTAGCATGTTAACACTCAGAGTAGCCATCTTAGTTCTAGTGCTCAGAAGCAAAGTTTTCGAACCAAGCAGTAAGTACGTCATGTCACGTGAGTGTGACAGACGCATGCGCAGAAAAGTTGCGGCGGCCGTTTTAGGTTAATCGAGTTACAGTTAGTAAAAGCACATATGCAGGCTTCACCAGCTTTCTAGAAATGTCGCGTTTTGCATTGTTATTAAGACGAAAAATGCTTATTAGTGTATTCGTTTATTTTGAGTGGGTTGAGTCCAAGCAAGTCGCTTTACGTGTAGTTCCTTGCTCCATCAATGTCACAAAAATGCCTCAAAGAAACATGCCTGATCGTTTCGTGTTCTGAGGTGGGGATTCCAAAAGCTACAGTTTTCTATGGCAGTCGAGGCAGTAGTGCTCGCTCCCCAGAGCCATGCTGGGGACCTTTCTGTGTCCTAACAATGGAGTTTATTTTAAGATGTAGTACTGTAATTCACAACAGGGACATGTGCATACTGCACCACTGGCATTGAATGTTGCTGCCGTAAGACTTTCATATACAAATGTAGGTCAATAGTGTACTTTGTTTAATGTAATTTTTAGGTCTCGCTGAGCAATGCGTAAGCATTGCAGTGAGATTCTAGTAAGCTGTCCGAACACTCTACCAAAACTGCAGATTAGACACAGTTCATGTGAGACAGGCGCGTGCACAACGCCAGCCACGTCACACACCACCATTTATCTGTGCCTCTGCATCAGACTTCAAAGGCTGCCACTTCCCCCCAAATCAGACTTCAAAGGCTTCCGCTCTCCCGTCCCTGCATCAGACTTCAAAGGAATGCGCTCCCGCACCCCCCACCACAACATTGCCGAGAGCTTGTTTCTGGACAAAAGTGAAAGCCTAAAGTGCTTGTTTACAGTATCCTTGCTCCTCAAATGCTGTTGCTGTGTTGTCATCTCTCTAGGGACACTCAGCTTGAAAACACTCGACTTGCTAGCTGCAGTGCTACATCCGCTATGCTTTGCCTTTAGACACGTTGATCCCTCGCAGACTGTGCTGACTCTGCCTCTCCTGATTCTGAAACTGACCGACGCAGTCACTTCTCGCTGTCTTATGATGTCTGCCCTGCCACTATTTACTTCAGACCCTCACCCTCACATCTCCTCACCCTCACACACCCTCACACCCTCTCACCCTCACACACCCTCACACACCCTCACTCACCCTCACCCACCCCCACCCACCCTCACTCACCCTCACTCCCTCTCACACCCTCACCCTCACCCCCTCACCCTCACAACCGTCTCACCCTCACTCACCCTCACCCTCACACTCACCCCCTCACACCCCCACACACTCTCACCCTCACACCCCCTCACCCTCACCCCCTCAACCTCATCCCCTCACCCTCACACACCTCCTCACACTCACCCCCTCATCCCCCCACACCCTAACACCCTCTCACCCTCACACCCCCTCATATTCCCTCACCCTCACACCCCCTCTCCACCACACCCCTCACCCTCACACCCTCACACCCTCACCCTCACAACCCTCTCACCCTCACTCACTCTCACCCCCTCACACACCCTCACTCTCACACCCCCTCACCCTCACCCTCACCCCCTCACCTTCACCCCCTCACCCTCACACCTCCACACCCTCTCACACCCCCACACCCTCACACACCCTCACACACCCTCCCTCACCCTCACACACCCTCACACCCACTAACTCTCACACCCTTACACCCCCTCACACTCACACACCCTCACTCACACACCCTCACCCTCACACACCCTCACACCCTCCCTCACCCTCACACACTCTCACACCCACTAACTCTCACACCCTCACACCCCCTCACACTCACACACCCTCACTCTCACACCCTCTCACCCCACACCCTCTCACACCCTCACTCACACACCATCACACTCCCTAACCCTCACACCCTCTCACCCTCAAACATCCTCACCCTCACACCCCCTCACCCTCACACCACCTCACCCTCACTCACCCTCACACACCCTCACCCTCACACCCCCTCACCCTCACACCCCCTCACCCTCACTCACCCTCACTCACCCTCACACACACTCACACACCCTCACTAGCATAACATAACAAAACATACCATAGCATAACAAAACACAGCATAGCATAGCATAACAAACAAAGCATAGGATAGCAAAACATAGCAAAGCATAACAAAACAAAGCATCAGATAGCAAAACATAGCATAGCATAAGAAGACAAAGCATCGGATGGCAAAACAAAACATAGCATAACAAAACAAAACATAGCATAGCAAAACACAACAAAGCATACCATAGCATAACAAAGCACAACAAAACATAGCATAGCATAACAAAACATAGTATAACAAAACAAAGCATAGCATAACATAACAAAGCATAGCAAAACAAAACATAGCATAGTATAACAAAACATAGCATAGCATAACAAAACACATCAAAATATAGCAGAACAAAACATAGCATAACATAACAAAACATAGCATAACATAACATAAAACAAAGCATAGCATAAAAAAATAGCAGAACAAAACACAACAAAGCATAGCATAGCACAACAAAACACAACATAGCATAGCATAACAAAACAAAGCTTAGCATAGCACAACAAAACATAGCATTACAAAGCATAGCATAGCATAACAAAACATAGCATAACAAAACATAGCATAGCAAAACAAAGCATAGCATAATAAAACACAACAAAACATAGCATAGCATAATAAAACACAGCATAGTATAACAAAGCATAGCATAACAAAACACAACAAAACATAGCATAGCATAACAAAACAAAGCATAGGATAGCAAAACTAAACATAGCATAGCATAACAAAACAAAGCATAGGATAGCAAAACAAAACATAGCATAGCATAACAAAACATAGCATAACATAATAAAACATAGCAAAACAAAACACAACACATAGCATAGCAAAACACAACAAAACATAGCATAGCAAAACAAAACATATAATAGCATAGCAAAACATAGCATACCAAACCCAACAAAACATAGCATAGTATAACAAAACATAGCATAGCAAAACAAAGCATAGCATAATAAAACACAACAAAACATAGCATAGCATAACAAAATATAGCATAGCATAACAAAGCATAGCATAGCAAAACATAGTATAGCATAACAAAACATAGCATAGCATAACAAAACACAACACAGCATAGCATAGCATACCAAATCAAAGCATAGGATATCAAAACATAGCATAGCATAACAAAACAAAACATAGCATAGCATACAGCATCACTCCGCACCACCACAGCATCACTCAGGGGCACCACAACATCACTATGCGCTACCACAGCATCACTGAACGCCACAGCATCACTCGTTCGCCATCACAACATCACTCAGCGCCACCACAGCAGCAATCTGTGCAACCATTCAACAACACCTGGGTCACAAATGTTCTCTCAATGTTTCAAGCTTCATTACCAATGTAACAAAAAGATGTTAATATTTCACTTCTGTTCTAGGATTTTCGTCAAAATAGACTACACTGAACATACTCTTCACAAAAGGTATTTACAAAACTTCAAGCTATTGCCATTATAAATTACAATAACTTTCATTTAAGTATTAATTATTGAAAAAAAATTCAAAGCCATTGTTATTTGTAATATCAATACATGTAAGTCACGTAAATACAACACATATTGCATTACAAATGCTATAGGTGCCACATTTGCGAAAGTTATAACTATTGGCATTGTAAATGACAAAGCTAATAATTTCGCTATTTTCAAAAACAAAACATAAATAAAAAATTTGTCATTTACAATACCAATATCTCAAACTTTCAAAATGCGAGACCTATTGCATTGCAAATACTTGTTTAATCAGTGGTGGCCATGGACATTATACTGTAGATTGACGATTACTGGTGGTTTTTGAAAACCTTGACAGCCTACATATATAGCGAGACGCTGAGGCCACCCTTGTTGTTGACATGGATCAATATGCTGCTGTTTCGCAGTTTGTGTGCAGCAATTGGTTATAAAATCTGTTTGTTTTGGTTTGTGAAAAGCTGCGATGTTCAATGCTACCTTGGATGTGTACCACAATCACATTCCCTAGTAACTTGCAAATGAAGGGAAGAGGGATGAAGGGCGGTATTCCAAAAAATGTAACAAGACTAAAGGGCCTTATTTAGATCTTGGTGGACGGGTTGCTCCGTCACGGGTTAAGGAAGTCGACAGCCAACAACAAGGGAAAATTAATTATTTATGTCGTTATCTTATGGCGGTGTCTGCCGAATCCCTCCCCCCTCCCTCACATTCCCCCCCTGACCCACCCCTCTTACCTGCACGGGCCCACTCCTGAGTGTATGAACTTCTTTCAAAGGTGTTTTGAATTCGTAACCTCACCATGAATGTATTTCTTATTATCTGACATTTGATTTCAAATTCTGTGTCTTTACAATAGTTTTTGCTGGTTCTTGACATTTGCACTTGAGGTATATTTCTCTTTATGTGTTATAAATGTGGATTTTTACTATGTAGTACCAAATAGTACCAAAAAGTGTGTTTTCTGAATGTTTTTGTTTCTAGTCTCTTGCTAACTATAAATTCTTCAAAATGTAAAATACTATGGGGCCGATTCACAAATGCATCCAAGAGTACTTGAGGTAGTACTACCGGGGTACTGCCTAACATACTGATAAATCCCTTTTTAAGTGGCCTCAAACTGTGTAACTCCCAATTGGAATATTGGAATGCTGGGAGCTCAATTGAAGACAATGGATCAGCAAATGGCTGTAAACATTGGTAACATCTGTCTACTGTCAACCCTTCTGTATCCAAATCCACACCAATTGCGTTTCCCTCCCCCTGCCTCTGTTATGTGGATTGTGCAGGGGAATGAGAGAACCATGGGCTTTAGAGGAGGGCACACAGCAAGCCTCCCCTTTTCTCACCTCCCGTTGCATTTAGTGTCCTTGGAGTCTAGGAAGGAGAGGTTGGCGAATTCTCCTCTGGTCCTGTCTCCCACGGCTCTGCCAAACAAACAATTATGTAAAGTTTTATTAGGATGAAGGTGAATCAAGGAGTGACTGCAGTTCCCTATCACTGTTCCTGCTGTGTGTATGCATTAGCACTATCAGGCCCACAGGAAAAGCTGTGAAAGACACTCAGACTTTCGAGGTGCAAGGGGTTGTAAACCATGAGGCGTTTTTAAAATTAGGACAGTCAATCCTCATGGTGCAGAATTTTTTTATTACGGTATAGCCCTCCCTAGTGGGCTATACCTTTCATTTAAGTCCTACTCCCTTGTTCTAGGCCACCACATTGACTCAGGGCTACAGTGCTGGAGTGGGCCTTTAATGGCCAATATATCTCACTAATGATGGCTAGTGAGCAGACCTCTCAAGTCAGTATTCTTCAGCTAAATATATCTGTGTACATTTGGGGGGATGTAGGGCATTTCCTAACATATTAGACTATGGAAAAAGCCGGGGCATAGGACACTTGTATTTTTGTCACACCGAGCATATAGGTTTCATTTTACATTTCATGTGTTTACCTTATTAGGAAGTGAACATGCAACCTTGGATATAACTAAGCTGAGAAAAGGCTCACCTAATGGCTGGGATACTGCACAGTTCAGCTTGAATCATTATCCAGTACCGAGAAGGTGTGGGTCTGCAATTTCAAGTACATCAAATTTGACATATAAGTATGTATAGATTTTCTCAACATCTATGTACCTTGAAGATGTATATGAAGTTAAGAATACTAAGGACCTCATTATGAGTTTGTCAGTTCTTCTGCAGCACCACCACCATGCCATCCCCAGGAGGACCGTCAAAGTCGTGGTGTGCCCACCTTCCTGATCACAATTGTAATCCATGGCGAGCGGGCGGACGGTGCTGCGGCGGACTCACAGCAGTGGGCTAGTAGACTCATAGGAGAGCCTCAGGTGTAGCTTGCCACTGTGAGAGCCCCTGCAGCATGTTCCTGCATGCAGCACCGTGCAGGAACAGGGGTGCAATTCCAGGGGGGCATAACATGTTCCCCCCTGCATGCATTCCAAGGCCCAGGAGCAGCATAGGGGCCATGTTAGGCCCCATTAGTTGCCTCTCCGACACCCTTTCCATGGCGCACTCACTGCCATGAAAAGGGCGGTGTACAGGCAACTCAGAATATGCTCGACAGTGGCGCAGCGGCACTGCCAGCATATTTCTGCTCGTGACTGCTGCACAACTGCTGCAGGATCCTGGATCCCCAGCGGAAGCAACAGTCCTGTGACTGTTCAACCACCACACTCGTAGTACTGTGGGCTGGCCCGCAATGTGCTGGTGTTCGGACCACCACTGTGAGTATTGCATACTCATAATAAGGCCCTAGATCTATTCTAACTTATGTTCACATACCTTCCAATATTTTTGTCCTCTTTATATTTATTACCATTTTAAGGTATTACAATATTCCCTACTTAATATTCCATACTTTGACCATTGAGAAAGAAAAGGCACCTATGGGGTTGGTTTGTGATGTACTTCTTCACTGAGTCACCAAAAGAAATTTGCTGGTATGTGTTGTTAAACAAATATGTGAAAATGTTTTCTTTTCGACAATGGATGAAACGTACGCATACCATTCACTCTGTGCACAAAAGCATCCTTCTCCTCAACACCAGTTATGGTGTTGCCCATTCCATTGCCTGCTTCTTCTGAAAAGTAATGTAAAACCTATATGTGTTTAGCTATGTACTAGATCCTCTAGCTACTCCAGGAGCCTCCGGAGCTAGTTCACTCAAAAATCCTTTTCTTGCTGATTCCAAAGGTACTTTTGTGTTTTTCACACACAACGTTTTCCCCAACTGTCTCATTTTCCCTAACTGTCTCATCCTTTACGTGTCATCAAAAAGTTTCTCCCTGAGATGTACGCTTCATTTCTTGGTGTGCAACTTGTGTACGTCATCTGCCAGAGTAAACCCTGGGTATCATACAACTTTCTTTGTTCCCTATACGAAGGAGTGATGCCAGTGGCGGCTCCACCGCTAAGGCGCAGGAGTGTTGCCCCACTGCTCAAAAGGAAAAATAAAATGATAATGACATATTCTGATTATCATTTTATTTTTCCTATTACAATCAGTGGTGGGGCGGGGCTGGTCAGAGCAGTGGGAGGCATGGTGGGCACTCACTAAGTGTGCATGAACTGTTTGGCTGGAAGTCTTGGGCCAACTAAACAATTAATGTGCACTTTGCGTGTTCCCACCAGGCTGCATTACACAACCTGGTGAGGAACATGTACAAGCTCCCTGTTCCCATCTGAGCGCTGAACGACGGCGCTCGGAACAATCACAATGGTACGTTACAGCGTTGTGATTAGCTCAAAGGAGCCTGTGTACCCGGGTGCTTCGTGCTGCTGGTCCAGACAGGAAGAATGAAAAAGACACGGACGGAGGAGAGGTGGTGGCGGGCCGTTTCAAGTAAGTCTTTTTAAAAAAGTAAATTCCTCTCCCCTCCACCCCCATATGGTAGCAGCTGCTACTGAGTGACGCATTTGTTAACAATGGGAATCGTGTGTACCTTTGTCAGGCTGGCAAGGCTAATACAGTGAGGCACGGGGTACTGTTTCATTATTACAATCAGAGCATTTAGCTACTCTAATGCCATAAATGAATGATATTTTGCTATTGTAAAACATATTAACGTTTGTACCGACTTTGCTCGAGGGGGTCTTGAACACTTTTTGGGGGTGCTGTTCAATAATGCCACCTCACTGAAGGCATGGAAGACATATACAATTTCTTTTAAAATACAAAAATGCTGCCAGAAGAAAAGCCTTTGAAGGACCCCATTTATTGCCCACTCTCTATCCAAACACTTTCAAGTTTTGTGGGAGAACTGCAGCACATTTGCAAATGAAGCACCTCGGGGCTGTTCCTGTGTGTGGTGCAATGTTCACCATCCAATAAACTGTGGGCCTCACTTATAGAGGGTTGCATCATGTTTGTACCACCCAACGTGGTACATGTGTGATACAAACCTCTAAGCCACATTTTTTAAGCCTTGCAAAGCCACTTTGCGTGGCTCTGAGTACCTTAAAACATCTGGAGTAATGCAACGCAGCGCAAATTGCTGCATTGCGTCACTCTGCCCTGGGTAGGCATTCCATGGGAGTTAGGTGGGAACACCCACTCACCACCCATTTTGATGCATCCTTACATTTACAAGAACTTGTAAACTTGGGGATACGCAAACAAATTGCACCTTCCCAAGGGAGGCGTCTCGAGGAGAAACATCTCTATTTCTCCACGATCCTTTCTCTTTTATGTGTGCTGCATTAATTCTGCAGCACACTTAGAAGGAGGAATATGCCCTCCAGGATTGTTCTTGTGCAGGAAGGTGCCCTTTCTTGCACAAAAACAACCCTGCCAACAACGCAGCCACCATGGTGCAAGGGTACCTGCATTGGCGCTAGGCTACCAAAACGGTGCCAGTGCAAGGGAAAGGACAGGAATGTACGTATTGCCTTAAATACTGCGTATTCCTGCCCCTTCCCTGTCATGTGGTGCAGCGCAGCAAGGTGACTTGCTGCACTGCACTGTGCTGCTTCACTTGCGCAATTGTGCACTGATTAACGTGTTTGTTTGTATGCATGTGTAGTTGTGTGTAAGGACATCTCACGCCTTTCAGAGTCACTAATGTAAAAGATGGGGAGACTTGTATGCCCAAGGAAAACATTCTTCGAGTTTAACTTTCAGCACCATTATTCCAATATCAACTATAGTCTCTATTCTAAATGTAAATAAAGCAGGGTGATTTAAAACTGTTTACCGCTTCTGTGTAAGAAGCCTGAGTGTGTGTGCAAATGTTTTCATTGAACACTGAATAGAGGTACTGTTTGACGACGGATAAAACACTTGCTACAGACTTTAAGCAGTCACATTTGTAATGTAGTTGACCTTAACCACTTTAGATAATTCCCACATACTTTTAGTGGAGTTTTATGTCACGCGGTGTCGCACAAATTATGGCCGCAATCAGCTCTAGGGAGTAGGAAAGAAAATAGTTCAGCACCTTGGACAGGGACGGCAGTGCAGAGTCCGCATGATGAACCGATGACGTACATTTCAGCACCATGGAGAGGTAGCGTGTAATTTTCAACGCTCAGTGTTAACCAGTTTGCGCCCGTCTGCTATGGTGGGCACATTCCTCGGTTGCATGGTGGCATCATCGCAGGCAAGGCATTTTGAATAGGTTGAGGCTGAAATTTGACATTTTTATGAATGTTTAGAAGTCGATTGCGATCTACGCTATGACTTCAGATCCTGCACATGTGTGTCATCTTTGTTTCGATTTCATCACATGATCTCCATTGGAGCCCTATGTATGGATACAAAAAATATGTGTCTTGTCTTGGCTTGGAAAGCTTTTATGCTCGTCCGGGCTCCCGACCATGTACGTCACAGACTAATTTTTTATTATTATTAAGCACTAGGAGAGTTCGAATTGGTTTGTGCATAGATTTTCCTGGATAACCCTTATTTCTAAAATAAACACTTGGCACCCCTAAAAGCATCCTAAACGGAATTCTACATGTCCCCCAAGTCTCATCAAGGGCTTGAAGACGTTTGAAAACATCGCCTCTACACTGAAGGAACTGCATCTGTGACACCTACGGGTCTGCATTATTTTTATGTCTTGATGAATGACATAAAGGCCATCAAAATGACACCCCCTGAACATTGAGCCTAGAAATTAACAGTCATCTGTGGATAGCACCACATCTGGTGCTAGGTCATTGCCCAACGGAAGCCTATAAATTGTAAATAGGATAAACCATAAGGCAGAGACCTTCTCAATCTCTGCATTCAGGATCTGGAGCAACATCCCATAGATGAAAGAATGACTCTAACCCTCTTTCGATTCAGAAAGAAATTAAAGCCTCATCTAACAAAGAACTATTACCCTATATAATGAGAATCTACACTTTCACAACGTCATCAGAAATGGTCTTTATTCATATCCAAGGGTTCATATTCGCTGCACGTTGATCAATTGCTCCACAACCAGGTTTTTACTATAAAAGTACTACTACATATACATATACACAAATACATACATACATACTGTAAGAAAATGGTTTGTTTATTGAGGGTGGTGAACCTCTACTCAAGCAGCAGCTACAATCCTTTTCAGGGTGAACCTCAACAAAATCACTGAATCACCTGTGCTTAAACCTCCAGTATCACAAAAGCAGTCAGACTTAACCTAGATGCAATGTGTAAAGTATTTATGAAGCACACAAACAGCAATAAAGTGAAAACACAACAAAAGCAAAATCACATACCTATTCTGAAAAATAGAGTAAAATGTAATAAATTATTTGACATCAGAAAGGGCAAAACTCTAAACAGTAGATATGAAGATATGTAATTTCAAAGATTCACTGTAAGCATAGCACCTAAAGGACACAAATCCATTCATGGTTAACTGGTTGTGGGAGACCGGGTAAAAGTCACATGTTCAGGCTGACCGTGATGGAGCACAGGGTGGATACAGGGACCAGTTTAATCCCACTGAAAAAGTTACCTTCTAAAGTCCAGTGGGAAGAGTTCCGTTCATGGTGGAGGAGGAAGCGAGGAGCCAGGCGAGCATCGCAGGTCGTCGTAACCGTAGTGTGAAGAGCAGGCTAGGTGTTGCGGAGGGTCTTGCTGTAGCGTGAAGATCCTGTCAGTCATCATGGATGGTCGTTGCTGGAGATTGGGGTTGGCGGGTACAGCGGGCTGTCGAAGCTTTGGCGGGAAGTGCAGATCTCATGTTGTCCGCCAGTGCATGCAGTTGCTGCAGCGCAAAGAGTTGGATCTCCGAAGCTTCACATTGGTGGTTAGCGCAGGGAGCAAGGCCGTTTCGTGGTCATGAAAATCCTAACACATCAGGATTTCTCATTTCCATCAAGAAGGAACTCAACTGATGCAACACCAAAGATCCAGGAATTAGAAGGCACCTCTTGGGGATTGGGAACTCACTCCTGCAGAAGCCAGTAAGACTCAGGCAGGTCAAGTTACAAAAGGTCATCTGGGCAGTTGCAGAGATTCTTCTGGAGCTTGATGAGTCCCTGTAGCTCTCAAAATTAGATCAGTTAGCTGACCATTGGAGACACTTTGTCCTGGGATTAAGGGTGCAGATCCAGTTTTCCTTCTCAGCAAGTAGAGCGGGCCTCTATCATCAGGGCAGCATAATGCACAATGAACACAGATATCAACTGGTCAAGCTCATTATTCAGAATTGAGTAATTAACTTTGAGGGAGACATTTAGGTACCCAGTAGTCAACCTAACTGATGTATCCAGCATTGTCTTCCCTGTAATAGCTGCAGTGTAATCATGATCAGCAGACAAGTAATCTATTTAATTGCCCAAGCAGCTAAATCAGATGACTCAGTGCTCACATTTGCCAGTTGCTTCTCTCACTGGAATGTAGATATCCTGATGTACAGATACCTTTCGTGAAATAATATACATAGTGCCAAGATTGGCTTTTGGAAGATTGATTAGAAGGCTTCAGAAATGTCACGAAGAACTAAGTTCCGCAATGATAACAGTTTTTCGGGTGAATTCCGTGACAGACTTATAAAGACTGTGTGCAATTAGAATAGATTTAGACCTTCATAGAGCATGTTCTCATTATGCTATTGGATTCCTTGGAATAGAAGAGTAAATCTTTTAACTTTGCATCAGGGGTGCCTCCTTCTTCATCTTACCCCTAGACAGAAAATCAATAATACTAGACCATGGGACATAAATAGAAGTATGCATGCATGGGACTGAGATTCAATCAGTCGTCCACAAAGGCGGACTTTCAGACTTTACGGGGCCTTTCAAAAGAAGCACTTTGGAGTATGTGAAATAGTACTCCTGCAGTACTTTTTTGCATATTTGAACATTCCTTTGTGAGTAGGCCCTAAAGCATCTAAAATGGAAACTAAAGAGAAATATTCAGGGAATATTTGTAAACAATTAGTCCAAATGTAAAGGACTGCGATCTCTTTACACTAATACTAATATGGAATTTAATGTTTCAGGTACATTCTCAAAGGCATGTAAGAGTACCTAAAGAGTACTCTTGTAGTACTACTTCCTATATTCCTAAATGCTCCTGCAAATCTGCCCCTCTGACTTGTGAAGTTGTTTAATCTCTTTATCCATGTCACCATTATCCTAGCACCCGTGGCTTTTGTACTTCACCATTGCAATGAAATGATTCAGAACATGTCATGTGAAAGAAGCAAGAACCCTGAAAGTCTGTACTTTCTTCCTTATTTCTCTAGAAATGTAAGATACAATACAGCTACGTGCTTGCCTGGTACAGCAACTCTAACTATCACCCCAAGCTACAGATTTTATTCACCAGTGTGAAACCATTTGTTACATACTTGCATCCCATTAACAACATTCCAGCATCCACACACACTATCAGCACAGCAACTTTGTGTACCTCTACTCCAAGATAAAATAAAAGGTTCAACAATTCAACAGAAAAACATACCACTATAACTCTTCTCCCACCATTGAGGAAGCTGCACAATGAGCACATAACTGCATTAGGTAACAGGTTTTTTGTGAAAAGCCTTCCGTCAAGGCTGGAGAATTCATTCTTCAATGCTCAAATGATTATTTGGACTTTCACTGTCAAGACTACACCCCTCAGACAGAATTGGTCCTCTTTGCCCCTTCCAAAGGCATGCTATCAGGTGTCTCTGAAAAGGGAACGATTTTTATTAGTTAGAAATATTTTATTTGATTTTGGATACTAAATCAAGAAACACATCATAGCCAATCGGTATACACAAAACAATATCAGCTGAATTTGTATAAGATTACCGTAAGAAACAAAAATATTAGATTTAGGGCCTGATTTAGAGTCTGACAGATTGGTACTCCATCACAGGCATGGCGAGTATCCCATCTTCCTTATTAAGTATATTATAGTCTATGGTACTTGTAATAGGATGGCCGGCATATTCGTCTATTCATGACTCCATTGACATATCATGCTGGGATAGTGACTTTCTTTAGGTTGTGTACCTTGACAGTATACCTGGGCGTGGTTCACAAAGTTCTGCTCCTTCGGAACTCAGCGAAGTGCTGATAAAACTCTGCCGGGCTCTGTGGAGTTCAGTAAGCTGCGGACTGTGGTAAATCGCACTGATCCCACTGATTTATAGTACCAGGAGTTTGTCCCACACTGTAAAATCCCGACGAGTGGCATTACACATCACGCCAGAGGGTGCTGCTTCTTTCTGCTGCTTGAGTAGATATTCTACTCGAGCAGCAGCTTTCTCAACGCGAGTGGCAGATTACTCAATGTGAGCGGTCCTGACCTGCTCTAACTGCCCGCTTTGAGACATCGCACCATGGTGAAGGTCTAGTGTGCAAGTTTTCTCTTTTGCCAACTTAACGTTGGTGAGCAGTTCTAAATAAAAAAACTTTGCTTGTGTCACTTCGCCATGTTTTGCGGAATGCCGTGCTCCTCGCAGAGTGGGCAAAACTCCTCAAATTCTGGCAGCAGAGCTCAATTCTTCACCCACCACTACATGACAGGAGGCACAGGATTGGAATATGCAGGTGTTATGTATCTTAGGGCTAAGCTCTAAATCTAAAGGTTTAGACCTCCAAATCCTAAAAGATAAGGACTTTTTTCAATGTGCTATGTATGAGGATGGTGGATCTGGTTTACTGCAGATCTTTGCTCTGCCTGTTTCATGGGGGAGGAGTGCTTTCTAGTAAACAAAACAGTGCCACTCTCAGGGGCACAGTGGTATTAAGGAAACCCACCTTCTGTATGTAGAATATCACACTAAAGCATCTGTACTACTAATGACACAATGTATGTTTAAATACATTTTCTTTAGTATCCTATGACTTAGTACACCTACTGTGACCACAAGACATATGAAGCAGATTGCTATTATCAGGGTTACTATGAGAGTGAAGATTACAAACATTTCTATCATGGTTCTCAGTACTAGGTAATCTGAGTCCTAAACCCGCTCTCATCACTACTCTGAGAGCATGAAAAGTAAAGTAACGTTGAATGCAGGGGAAGTGTTATAACTGTTGCCTTGCATGCCGACACACAGAGTGCCTCTGTATTATCAGACCTTCAGCCAGCAGGGCAAGGAGGAATGAGCCTTCTGTTAACATAGTTCTGCCGAACTTGGTTTCAGATCCCTAGGTCAAACCTTAGTCAAGAAAGGACAGCAGAGGGTAATCTGGAATCTGACTTCATTCTGGACATCTCGGCTGTGAAGATTTCTCTAATCTGAATGGTCATATTTCAGTGTTCATATTATAAATGAACCACGGTGTAATCAAACCGATTGTTAATGACAAATGAGACAGAAAGGCTGTGGAAAAAACTATCCAGAACCATTATTTTTTTACTTGCATCAACTTTGTGTACATATTACAGCTCATATGTGTATCAGACGACCCGAAGATGTAGATATTTAGGGCATCTTGGCCATACTCATGTCTCCTTTTCTGCTGATAAATTAATGAGAAAACGTTGTTGAACCTGAATCTGCCTTTGAGTCATGTAAATATATAAATATTATACATAGCTTATTTAAAGCTGACAAAGAGGAATAACTAGAGTCAGGCACTAAAGTAATTTAAAAATGGAGTTTGGTTCAGGAACATGTAGGAAGCTGGCCACTGTCTGAACAACAAATGCGTCTTAACAACGCATTTGTTTACTACGCATGCCTTTACCACACAATTTGTGGTAAAGGCATGACTGATAAAGGGATATGTGTGATAAAGATCACACACTAGCCCCCCGCCTGAGCACTAAGAACAACTCCGAGCCCACGAGCCCTTAAAGCAACCCTGATCCCTCAAATCTAAAAACCACCCAACCCTGAGCCCTAAGAACAAACCCCAACCCCTGTGCCCTAAAAACAATCCGACCCTCTGAGTCCTAAAAATAACCCAGCCCCCCTTGTGCCCTAAAAACAACTCCTACCCGAACCCTAAAATCAACCTGACTCCCCCTGAGCCCTAAACACAACCTGACCCCGCTGAGTTCTAAAAACAATCTCAACCCCCTGAGCCCTAAAAACAACCCTGACTACCCCCCTCCCCAGGCCCTAAACAAACCGCCCCCCCCCTTGAGCCCTGAAAACAACCCCACCCTCCTGAGTCCTAAAAACTACCCGCACCCCTAACATCTAGCATCAGCCCCACTTACCAGACCACGTCCATGTCGCCCGATCCTTCCTCTTCCTGTGCCACCCATCCGCACATCGTGGCCATGCACTGCCATGCGTGTTTAAGGCAAGTGTGGTTCTGTTTGCAGCAAAATGGCACATGTGGCTCAGTCAGCACAGTAAAGGCCATTTCCCAGATAATTTGAATGCTCTTTTTGTGGAAGTGTGGGCAAGCAATAAGGCTTATCATAGGGTAATGCTAAGCATTTGTTGTCCTTACAGAGGCAATAAATGAGACACACACTTAAGAATAAATCTGTGACCAATATATAAAAAATAAAGTAGTTTTTTATGTATTTTTAAGACCAAGAACACAGTTCTAAGATAAGTACTTTCGGATTAACGATTTTTTCAAATTTCGCAAAATATATCACTATTGTGCGCAATTACCATAGGAAACAATAGGCGAAAAGTAGAGAAATGCATTAAAAAATCAGGCAATGCTTTCATGAACTTCACCTTCTCATTTCAGGTCGATGTCGGGACCAGGCCCAAATTTCCAGCAGGAGAGGTTTGGAAGCATCCCAGATCAGCCGGGTGCACAGTGCTGAGTCCAGTGAGCTGGTGCACAAAGAGAAAGGGGGCTGCTTCAAAACACACTGCACGGGCGGACTTAGGGAAGGTAAGTCTGGTTGGTCGCAAGTGCCTGGGGACCATGGAAGCAGGGCTGGTTGGTCGGTGGTGGGGCCGGGGTGTAGCGTGAACAGGTCATCTTATTGTGCGTCTTAGGGACCTCGCGGTCAGGAGTAGGCAACTTAAAGAGGCAATATCGGGACAGCTGGGTCACTCAGGAAGTGGGTCTTGTGTGTCTCAACATCTCTTGACAGGTGCTTGCTTCTGGTACTTCGGGAGTCTGGTGTGCACTCTTCTTCGTGGTTTTACTGTTAGGGGTCCGTTACCCTGGGTATTAGTATGCCAAAGCTCCGGTAGGTTCTTGCGCATCCAATCTAGGTGGGAAGGCAGATCTGCCCCTCCGGATCTATTGTACTTTTTCTTGCTTTGGTGCTGCATCGAGGTCATCCTTGACAGCAAGTTGACAAACCGGACTTCATGGGATCGGTGCCTGCGGTGGGCAGGGGAGAGATACCTTCACTCCAATGAAACTTCTCTGCAATTTCTTGACGGATGGAGGTGCTCCGGGGTTCTTGAAGTCCTTTAAGGTTTCAGGATGATACAGCCGCAGCAATTGCCCAGACCACAATCCACTGACTCCTTCCCTCCACTTACCTCCCAGCCTCCCCTCATAAGGAACACTCAAGATACATGGCAAACTGCGCACTTTCTTCTTCCTTATCAAATTGGAAAACAAGGCCATGACCATCTCCATTCTTGGCACACAAGTTCTAACTTCCACACCAACCACAGGTTCCACTCACCTGTATCTAGCATACTGCCAACATATACGCACTCGAATTCTAATATTCCATCTTCCAGGCATGAGTGCGTGTGCGTGTGCGTGCACGCACAGACACATGCACACACTCTCTGTCTCTCTCCCTCTCTCTCCTTCGAAGAAACAGGGCATGTTGGAATTACAGGCAATAGGAGCTTGCATGACCTGAGCCCCATGCTCTATTACACTGCTATGTCAGATGTACCAATGCCGTGCCAATGACCGATTTCAAATCAAAATAAGTTTCATTCATATTTATAATTTCGTTATATTATGTGGTCCACATTACTCCTTGTACTATCTCTTTCTTGCTCCCTTTTCTTCTCGTTAGGTCTTCCTTTTCCAATTGTCATCATCACTGCTATTTTTCCTTCATTATCTAAGTAGATATGTTACTATTCAGTGAGCTTTATTTAGAAAACTATATACGATTTAACAATAACTAGCATTATATTCTTTACTATTTTGTTCGTCTGTTCAATACTGCTATAAATGTATTGCTTGTATTTTCTTTCTGCAGCATTAGAGGATGGACTTGTTCGGTGTGCATGATATTTATACATTTAAAGCTACTATAAAAATGATTAATGAACGCACAACCTACAAATACCTGAGGGCAGAAGAGAGTCCAGTCTCACAGAAAGTGTCTGAGCTGAGGTTTCAGGGTACTATACCGCAGGGCTACTACGGCTCTAACGTTTTCTCCTCGTGGGCTCTGCCCTTTCCCGCCCTGTGAAGAGCCTGGCACGCGCACTTCGGGAAGGTTCCTCGTAGCGCGTCAGATCGGAGCCAGTAATTGCCGCGGCCCACACACGCGGCTGGGGGCTGAGCATGGATGCTAAAAAGAGAAGCAGTGCACAATGCTGCCGTCAGCAGAACAGCACCCGCTCTGTACGCAGCACAATAATCCTCTCCCTTTCTCTCCTGCCTCCGAAAGGCGCGAAGTGAAGGAACAGCGTGCTCTGAAGAGAACCAGGCTGCGGTATTTAAGAAAACATCTCAAAGTAGGCAGATTCCGTGTACATTGCGGCGGATTCGGCCATTAAACAGTTACATTCCAGCACTCGAGTAAAATCAGGGCATAGCAGATACAATCTGAGTGCACACGCTGGCTTGCCAGCTTGTTGAAATAGGTCTTAGGGTTAGCTGACAGGGAAAGGCTGGAGAGGGAGGAAGAGGAGAGAATGGAAACAGTAACAGAGGAGAATGAGACAGGATAGGAGGGAGTGGCCAGGAGTGAAGAAATGTGAAGGGGAAGTAAGTGATATCTTCGGCATTCTCGTTGTTGTCCCCGAATATATGATTATACCACGATTTCAATTACCACGCATGGCTTTACCACGCGAATTTTACATCGCAAGTGGCTTTTCCACGCTGGTATTTACAACGTAGGATTTTACTACGCGTAGAAACGTCTTACCTGCACGTCTTTCTCTACGAGCCCTTACTTCTATCCTCCATGGAAACAAGCGTCAAAACACGTATACCAAAATAAAAAAAGGACTGCTTTTTGGACGTACACGGCACGTCTTTGGGGGAGGCTCTTTCCTTTTTCTTCTAAAATTATGTTCGTTTTTTTAAAATTAACCTGCTTGTTATTTATTGGGGGGGGGAGACCCCCCCAGCCCCCCAACCCTACGCAGAACGACTGGAAGGAATACCACGTCTTCCCCCAACCCCCGCAGAACGTGGTAAAGACGGTCGTGGAAGGCACCCGAGTTGAAAAAACGTTTGCGTGGTAAGTGTACCGTGGTAAACGTAATTAGTGGTAATGCCTTCGTGGTAAATGATGTTTCCCGTTGTCCCCATCACTGCCTTTTCTATCTCTGATTGCAGGGATCATGAAGGTAGCAGAAAGACTGCAAAGTAAACTTGCACTGTCCTTCCCAGAGCAAATCGGCAGCAGAGAGGGAGCGACTGGGGGAATACATTTGGGGTAAATGGTCAACCCTGGGATGGGTTGAGGGGCATAGGGAGATAATTTTGGTCAAGCAACATCAATGGAGAGAAGTCAGTATGAGATAGGAGAGATGCACCATTGATCGACAAGTATTGGCATAGCCAATTGGACCTTATAAGTACTTAGCTATGCAGACCATTATACTGGGTGCTACACCATCTATTGTTCTTTAGCATGGAAGTTTTGACACCAATAGGGACTTTGTAGCACTGCATTGAAAATTACATATTTAAAGTGCTATTTTTGTACAGCTGGCAGTCTGCACTCACATATATGGAAGTGCTTTCTACACGATGATAAAGAAAAGCATTGACAAAGTCAATTGGTTTTCCCCTATGCAAGAGCTATTGGCTTTGCCAATGTCTTTTCGCAATGTTGTACAGCGGTGTATCTGCTGTTCTGCATTGCTAAATGTTAGTGGTGTGTTGTAGACTAGCATGGCGTAGAGGAGAGGGCATAGAGAAGAGTGGTACAAAGGAGCACGGATTAGCATGGAAAGGAGAGGAGTGGCATAGAGTAGAGTAGAGAACCATAGAGTAAAGTGGAGTAGAGTGCTGTAGAGTGGAGCAGAGGGGTGTAAAGTTTTGGAGGGATGTAGAGTATAGTGGCATGTAAAATGGTAGATTAAAGAGGCGTAAAGTGGAGTGGTGTAGAGTGGAATAGAGTTGCTTGGAGTGTGCTGTGGTGGCATAAAAAGGAGTGGTGTTCAATGGAGTGGTGTAGAGTAGAGTGGCGTACAGCAGAGTGGCATAGAGTAGAGTGGCAAGGAGTAGAGTGGCAAGGAGTAGAGTGGCATAGAATAGAGTGGCGTAGATTAGAGGGACACAGAGTGGAGTGGTATAGAGTAGAGTCTAGTGTAGTAGAGTAGTGTGGCATAGAGCGGAGTGGGTAAGCTATAGTGGCATAAAGTTATGTTGAGTGGAGTGGTGTAGAGTGACGTATAGCAGAGTGGCATTGTATGGAGTGGAATTCTAACTGCTTGCTCTCTAGGGAATGGTCACCTGTAGGTAATTGTGCTCTGCCCACGCTCATTCTATCCTTGGACTCTGAATACACCAAACCCCACGTGAACATGTTGTTCGTGCCGCCTATGCTGCAGAGTACACGCTTCTTTCTGGAACTGACATTTGGCAGTGCCAGATCACTCCAGCTACACCGCACTGTATGCAGTCCTGTTTTCCTTTGATAAATCACTTTTCATCAACCGGGCCAAAAGAATCTACCGGACCAGAAGCTACCACCCTATTCAATGAAAAGTGTAAGATTAGAAACAGTGTTTAGGGTATGATAAATCAGATAACTCTCACTACGCACTACAATTTGCACGCAACAACCGTGCCAGATTTTACCATGTGCAAGATTTCACATTTTTACTTGATTTGGAGCCCGAAAGGATTGAATGTATTTTAACACCTTGCAGCAAAGTAAATGAAATCTTTATATTATCTCTCACTGTTTGGAAGGTAACATTTCTACTCGGTATTAGCTTTTTTTACATAAATAGCTGTTAATGGGTCGCAGGCGAAACATCATTGTAAGGGGAAACCAGAGATGAAAGAGTTCCGAAATGAGTGTCATGTTACTTTGAACAAGCAAGTGCATTGAAATGCTGCAATAAAGAACCTGTTTCCAGCGAGCATCAGATTCACAAAGCAAGAGGTCATACGAAGGTCAGGGTGCATAGACCACACTTCATTCCTGTGCACTCTCGCTCAACCAATTGAAAAGCCAGCAATAGCATATTGCCTGCCACTATCCATGCCAACCTTGTTGGCTTCGAAATGTGAATGCATGAAACAATATTGATAAAGCCACGCCTCACAGAAGAAAGCTGGATTGTTAATAATGCAGTCACAAAACCGTTGTTACAAATGTAAAAGATGGACTGTCAGGACATGACCCACAACCATACGGCTTTTGACACACATGACCAATGTAAAAAACCTGCACACTGGAATACTGGAGAATATTAAATCCCTGAAGAGATTAGAGAAAAGTTAAACATGGTTCATTAACTGCTCAAAAAGAAAATGACTGGAAACTGAAACTACAAACACTATAATCCCAAGCAAAAAAAATGTAGGGAAAACAGACCACATTTGCCTAGACTCCTATGTGGCAGACATACAAAAATGAGAAAGCTGAATTATTTATATCTGGTAGGGCGACTTAAACAGAAGTCATTCTGTCTCCAATGTAACTGAGGATCAAAAATAAAAAAATAATAAAACTCTGCACCTCTCATGGAGGTATTAAAGTTAACTTGTTGCACAAGCATAACACATATTACAAATTTCTAAAGATGACCCTCGCCCTCCTATGAGGAGTAAGTGGTTACTCCTAGGGGGATGAGTCCACAGCTTTGGATGTTGGCATACTCTAAAAAAAATGGTGATACCTTGAGATGGACAATAAATATGTGTCAACGCAAGCTGCGCTAGCAATAAAGGTGAGGCAGCAGACTCCTTCCTGACAGGTCCAACCCTCCCTCCAAGTGGTTTGCATATGGCCATGTCTTAACTGGGGTGGCAGAGTGGGCTAAAGAACGGTGATAGATTAATCCCAGATCTGTTGACTGGGTGTGAGTGTTTGATTGGTTAAGATGCTCCGTCCATCACCACCCCCTTTTGTACTGCTTTATTCGCCATAAGTTGCCAGGGTATGCTCAGTCGTGAGTCCCTTGCTCACTTTGCCACTGGATTCAAGCAAGCCTGGCTGAAGACGGCTGTAATGCCAGAAACTGGTCCTAGGAAGCTTGAATCCCGTTCAGGAAAGGCATGGCTTAGCAGTTTGGGCTGGACTGTTCCCATGAGGCACAGGGTCAGACTGATTTGCATATGGCCATGTCCGAAGTGGGGTGGCAGAGTGGGCTAAAGAACGGGGATGGATTAAGCCCAGATCTGTTGATTGGGTGTGAGTGTTTGATTGGTTAAGATGCTCCGTCCATCACCACTCCTTTTTGTACCGCTTTGTTCGCCATAAGTTGGCAGGGTATGCTCAGACGTGAGCCCCTTGCTCACTTTGCCACTGGATTCAAGCAAGCCTTGCTGAAGGCGGCTGTAATGCCAGAATCCTGTCCTAGGATGCTTGATGAATCCGGTCCAGGAAAGGCATGGCTTTGCAGTTCGGGCTGGACTGTTCCCATGAGGCACAGGGTCAGACTGATTTGCATATGGCCATGTCTGAACTGGGGTGGCAGAGTGGGCTAAAGAACGGTGATGGATTAAACTCAGATCTGTTGACTGGGTGTGAGTGTTTGATTGATTAAGATGCTCCGTCCATCACCACCCCCTTTTGTACCGCTAAAGGAGCTGTAGTTACATTGCCAGCCCTCCCCCCCACATTAATACTGTGCTTACAATTAGTGTCCAGCGTTGGGCAGAGAGCGCGGAGTTTCTGGGAGCTATAATGGCATCTCAAAGCAGATCCAGCAGGGGTTCTAGCCCCTAGCCCCGGTCGGCTGCGGACGGGCACAGACGGGCTTGCCTTTGGCGCGCCTTAGGCGTACCCGCTGCACGGCCTCTGGAGCATGTTGAATTTAAAGGAGAGCCCTCCCAGCAACTAGACCGCTGCCCTCCCCAACCGGAATTCCCTTCTCTGTCTCTCCCGCCCTCCACACAACGACAACGCCGTGTCAGACCGAGGCAGGGAGACCAGGCAATCGTTGGATAATGGCATCACACGCATGAAGTTATGGCGATCATCTCAAATTAGGTAATTACACGTTTAAAGCTACAGAGTTGTTTTTATGATGTGCATTATCACCTCTGTTTATCTACTTCTTGGTCCTGGCCTTTATCCTCTTAACAAGTTGAAACACAGCACTCAGTAATCAGCACAGAGAAAGGAGAGTAAATCCCAGCAGTGGGAGAGGCAGAGACACTGGTCTCTGCTGTTGGCTCTTCTGCCTTATCACGGGACGTGTGCATTGTAAAATAAATCATTCATATGAAGCACATCCTACTTAGCATGGCACCCAAATCACAGCTGCCACACTTCAATGTAATCAAGCACTTCCTTCAAGAGTTTCCTGTGGCACATGCTTCATGAACATTGAAGAGCGGAGGCCGGGAATCAGATGCAATGCTAAGTGGGAAGTGCTCAGTCTTAATGTAATTTCTTTTTCCAAAGACACAAAATACAGTGGCGCAAGTGGAAGAGGACAAGTCCTGCGGCAATACTCCATGGGAGTTAACAATTGAGAAAAAGCTGGGACAAGCAGGAACCATTATCCACTTAGAAGCAACATTTTTTAAAGGACACTAACAAAAGCCAATCAAAAGCTTGAGGCAGGCTGTAAGTCCACAGTCTGAATCTAGCTTATTTTAAGAGACAGTGCATGCGCTGCTTAGGCCCGACCTACAAAAAGCATTGGAAAATGAGGGTAGGACACCAAGACAGAATTCATGGAGATACAGGGGCAGGAAGAGTAGGAATGGAAAAAGAGAGAATGAAGGTGATTTTTTGTGAAGTCGAGGAGGTGACTTAGAGAAAAGATGGTATGAAAGAGGGAGCTTTGAGAAAGGATGGAGGTTTAATGAAGTAATTAGGGGTGGAAAAGAGTGTGGTCAAGGGTAGACATTTGAAGGGGCAGCTATGATGAGTAGAAGGGGTAGAGAATGAATGGAAAAAGGTGAGGTGTGGGATGAGGATGGAAGGGATATAAAGAGTGGCTGAGGGACAAATGAGAGAATTTTGAGAAAGGCCGGTTGGGAAATATGGGCAGAATGAAATGGGCAGAAATCAAAAACAGAAAAGAAGATCAATAAGGCCGGACCGTGGAAGTGTGAAAAGAGGGGAAAGATGCAAGACAAAGACTGCAGGAAGGCAGGACAGAGAACTTGTAGAGGACCTTCGTGTGTGTTCAGGTATTAGATTAGGGGACTCTGTTTCTAGTCATCAAGTTACATTGTCAGAGCTGTGCGACTGAATCTCGTTACAGAAAAACCCCAGTATCTCTGTACTGCAGCGCAGGTTTGAGGGCAACCAGCATAGCCAGCAGAGAGCCTGATCTAGAGCTGGGTAGGTAAAATTCCCGCAATGGATGGGTTAAATGCTGTGTGACAACACTTTTGATGTACTCAGTGCATCTGCCCTAGTACAAGAGGTGTCTATAGCTACCAGACACAATCTGTATCTTAAGGATTGGCATACAGATTCTTCTGCATTGTGAATGCCTTTTAAGGGCACTTGTATGTTTGGGCAAGAGCTTAAAGAAAAAAATGCATAAGCTCTTGTAAGTAAAGAAGCACTGCTTGTCCTTTCAAGCGCCTCCCCTTTCTGGTTCTTCATCTTTTACAACTTCAAGTGGGCAAATTATTCAGACAATTTTCTTGAATACACCAACAATGGTCTGCATGCAATTTTCAGGATAAAGGTTTCTTGGGAAATCGAAGACCCCATTCAGCAGACAGAGAGCAGGAGGAGACTAGTGGACCACAGCCATGGTGACTGGGGCCATTTGCCCATGATGTCACAGGGCCCATCCTACCACGGATCTCCAAACCGAGCCAAGAAGAACTGCTTCAGCACTAGGCTCTCAGTGGTAGCGCTGGTGAGCAGTCACAGTCTACTTAGGTAGGTTAATGTGAGAGTATAGGAGGATTAACACTCAATAGACACCCAATAGTGTAATAATGTGATTGTTACACCCAGTGCTTATCTTTGGAAAAGAGAATATCTTTAATACACAGTAAAATACAAAACTATACGCTACACAAAATGTATCAAGTACCAGCAGTTCTGGGTTGGAGTGACTACCTCCCAGCTATGATGCCCCTTGTTCACCTGTCCACCTCTCTTAGTCTAAAGTACACTGGTATAGGTTTTCAGAACGGGTGCGCTGCTACCCCACTTTGGTCTGGTCAGCACTAACGAACACTCTAGCAGTGTTTGCCTCACTAACAATTTGGGTCCATGGGAGACTTACTCCAGCCTCCTGCTCTCCTTTCCTGGTTCTTCCACGGTGGATTAAGATATGCCAGCCACCGGTGATTCCATGCAACTGCACCACTCTTTATGTACAAACACTATCTGAGCAGCAATGTCTAGAGACAGCAGCAGGCATTTAGCTGTCTTCAGTCAGTGCCTCTGTTTTCGGCGAATGGCGTTGATGGAGGGTGGGTCTGCAGGTTGCGGCAAGACCTCATTCCTCCTGGACTAGGTGAGTCGTCAATTCTGTGGCTTGGTCCTCACTGGCTGGAGGTAGCTATGCAGTCTACTTCTGGTCAAATGTCCAGGGATGGCTGCTGAGTCTCTTCAAAGCACTTTAGTACAGCAGCGGCCTATAGGTTCAATCAGACACACTTCCGGTCAGAACCTTGACAGGTGCACAGTAACTCAGGCAATAGTGATAAATACCTGAAGACTGCAACCTCAAATCTAGTGGCATACTCTGCATGGGCACATGGTGGGCAAGTGCTGTGAGACAGCCAGAGGCACAAGTTCGTTCTGACTTGCTTGAGGCGAGTGCCACAGCCTTATATTGTTCTCCTCTTCAACGAAGCAGACTACTTGGGCATGTTTGGTTCAAATGTTACAGCTGCAACACCAAAGGAAATTTAGGCACATTTGGAGAGTGCTGTGATATAGCGATAGTGTTTTCTTCAGCAGGGCAGACTGCTCGGGCACACTTGCCACATATGTAATGACTGCAACAGGAGAGTGGGTTTGAGTGATCTTCTCCGGCACTGCAGCGATAGTGATCGTCTCCAACCTTGGACCACGTCAGTCAGGTTCCACCAGTTTCTGTCAGTCAGATGTACAAAATAAGGGTCAATTGTTCCTGCCCATCCCCGTAGTCCCTTCCTCCTACAGTGCTGCCTCGCTACTTCCCCCTTCTTCCATGCAGAATCCTCCAGGTGTTCCAGGACAAAGAACATCTCTTATTTCAGATCAGATGTCATATTCTGGGGGGGCGTGGCCGAGCCGAGCAGCAATATGGCCGCTTAGTGTAGAGGCTCTGCCAGCAGAGCACTTAGTCCATCGCAGATCCGTGATCTGGTGGCCGATCAAGGCACTTTAACTAATGAACATAATAAGCTTACCCCCGAAGAGACGATCTGTGACATCCAGGGCTGTGTGTGACAGTGGGAACTGCAGACTCGGTGCAGGAGCAGTACGGACCACCCCAGGCCGTGAAGGCAGAGTGAAGATCCGCAGCGGGATCGGGCGGCGTGCCCGCATCAGCCCCCACCGATACATCCTGTGCCTACGACCAACGGCTGCAGTCTGTACCAGGCGTGGAAATCGTGAAGGGTCCAGGAAGGTGAACTCGGGAGGCGAGAGCTTCAAAATGGCAGATGGCTAACATCGGAGCCCCGCTCTGCTTCGTCCAGGAAGCTGCACATCCATAGACATAGCGGTGAGACCTCCTGCTAGCTGGTGCATCTCTCTTCCCCCCTCCTCTGGCGAGCATACAGCACCCGATGCCAATGTCACCGGGTGGCAGGGTGCGGAAGTTAGCAGGCAGCGGTAGCCTTCTGGAGGAGGCGGGACTATCAACAGAAGCACCCAAGAGGGAACCGCACAGCGCAGCTGCTGCCGCGGACCTCAAGTGGTAATCGGCTGAGGGCACCGGGACACTGCGTGCATCCGCGGAGCGGAGTCAGAGACACCCCACAGGGCCTGCCCTCGCCCAACCTCCTTAATACTGGATTCACCTGGTAGGTGTGGGCGTTCTGCGGCCCTGCAGGGGGGCCGACCCTGGGACACATATTAAGTGGGCCACAATATGACATGCTTGTCTAGGAGGCATGGCAGCAACTATCCCCCACTACTGCCTCTGACATACAACATAGAAGCCTCTTCATGAACTATAGTCTGGGTTGGTGGGGAATCAAGCCAAGACCGCGTCCCCCTCGGCTGAGGTGACATCTCGAGGCCTGGGGCTGCGGTGGGCTACACAGTGTCCCATTGATGACGAAGGGGGGCCAGGGCCTCGCTCCCCGCATCATCCTGAGGACCATGGCAGAGTGACCGCACAACTGAGGGACACTCCATATATCCTTCAATGACCGGATAGACTGTGCTTGGGTCTGAGAGAGCGCAATTTGAATAAAACGTATGTATACGCCAGATGTACAAGCTCATGGCGTAAAGTTAGCTAATGTAACTTGAGAAATGAGAAAATGTATCCTTACTCAAGAGTGTTTTAGTAGAAATAGAAAGCCCCTATAGTGTATGGGCTATAATAGAAATGTGTGGAAATGTTTACAAATATTAGACGTAATTAATCAGGATCCATGTTATGTAGCTGCTAAAGGAGGAATGCCATGCTGCAAAGCATAGAAGGGAACAGGCCTCATGGCCAGGGCAAAGAAGATTGGAAATGTATACTCATACACGACATGGATTGCACTATGTTATTTAGTAATGCTGTTTATTCGTTAGATTTATATTCCATAGAAGTGTTTCTCATAATTAAAGAATAAGGTGTTAACATGTTATTTTAGTTATCGAAAGGATTTGAAGAGAATAGAAACTCTGCGAGAAGGGTTGTAGGCCTGAAGAGAGAAAAGGGTTTTTTCATTTTCACGTGCTGATACATGATGAGTTGTGTCGAGAAATAAGTTGCAAACTTCTGTAAGAAGTTTATGAGAAATGGGATTCAAGTTGCGGATGTCTGTCTGCAGGTGCGAGGGGGGTTCCAATCAAAAGTTTGATGAATAGAGCTCTGTTTGAGTAGACTGGTACAGACATGGAGGAGGATTCAGGAATGTTTAGGGGGTATCGGCGAGCTGGAGAAGAAGCCTGAGAAGCAAGGTCAACGCTAAACACGAGGCCCAGAGGAAGATCATCATGGAAAAAGCCAGAACCGACATCACGTGAGGGGCGTCTCTTGAGGGGCGTTTCAACTGTAATTATGATTTTGTATTAGGGACAGCACCCCTGGGTGGAGAGGGAGCAGATGCCTGGGGACCCTTCAGAGAGCGGATGGGTAGGCAGAGAGGGGTCATGACTGGAGATCATAGGTTTTCACCTAAGACTAAGAGTGAATGAACTTCTTAGGAAGTCATTCACAGCTGACACCTTTGATAGGTAGGGACTTTGTTATGTAGGGATACCATCCAGTACAGAGTAGGGACAGCCTAACCTGATTCCTTCCTTCCTTTGTAAATGACGGATAGATTACAATTCGTGTCTATCATTGCAACCCTGATGATTTTAGAATTGATCATAGTGATATTCTTTGGTCGCCTAAGAATCTTTAGAGAACATATGTTTGTATTAGTGCCTCTATATCTTTTGAATCTCGTTTTGAGATGCCTGTATTTGCAGTTATCTGTGACTCTATAATAAACCTTTGAAACTTAGAAGTAGTATGTGGTTTTTCAGAGTCAAGCGCCATTACTAGTCAAACTAACCTGGTAGTAGATGCACTTTCTTTCCTCAATGACAGGCAATAAAGATTCAGTCGACCTGAACGGGGTTTAGATCTGGAGTGGTAAACAAGAGATCAAAAATCCCGCCCTCCCAGTTGGTAGCTATAGAGAATGGTTGCCTTCTTGAGGAAGGTGATCTAGGCCAGGTTAGATTACCCCAAGGCCCCTAGAGATCGATGATCAGAAGAATCGCCCGCCGAAGAGGGTGCTGACGGCGTGAGAAAGAAAAGCAGCAGTATCGGTCGAGAGTGAGTATAAAGGGTCATGCGTGTTAGATTGCGGTGTTTTTGTGTTTTGTCTATGTCGTAATGTCTTGCGGAGTTGAATACCTGTAGAGTGACTGTGGGACAGGTTGTGAGCGCGCGCAACCGGTGCAAATCTTAAGTTCAGAAGAGAGCTTAAGTGGTTCGGGTGTATCGGACACCCAGAGTAATTGTCAACCAGAGTGAAGGGGGTCATGAGGTACCATTGATCGCCCGCAGGACCGTGATAGGGGGAACGTAAGAGTGAGTGTGTGAGTAACGGACGCTGGTCGGAAGTTACTGTGTGTAAGCAACCTATCAGAGAGACGATTGCCTGGAAAGGCATTTTGTCAGTTGTGGTGACAATTACAGATAAACTGTGGACGCACAGGCAAGAGAAGTGATCGCTTGGTCGGAAGTAATCACCTTCAGTGTATGAATGGGACGCATGCGTGACCGAGAGACGAGCTGAGAAAGGAGGGGAACTGCTGCAGACGGGGAGACGAGTGACGTCAGAAAGTGCTGCGCTGGGATTGGCCGGTAGGAGTGAGACCGCGCTGTGATAGGCCAGCTAGCAAAGCCGCGCTAGGATTGGCGGATTGTCACCAGGAAGTAAACAGAATAGCGAAGCAGAAAATTGGACATTTGATCATGAAGTGTTATAAATGGTTAAGAGCGATGTTTAAGAAAGAGAGGCGGAGTTCTTATGATGGGGAAGAGGCCCCGCCGGAGGGTACGCCGGCTAATTATATGGCGACGAATGTTGGGTTGCATACTATATTGTGGATTTCAAATTGGTGTAAGATTACGGAAGGGAATGAGGAACTGACGTTTCCATAGTATGGGACATTTAGATTAGAGATATTACATCAGCTAAAAGCAGTTATGACCTCAATGAGACCTCTGCCTAGACCGACCCAGTTTGAAGCCCTTAATGCATGGATTAGGGCGGCGCACGATAGGAACCAGAACAGGCGACAAGAAAGGGTGAAACGATCGGTAAGAGCAGTTCAGGATGCCAAGTGGGATGCGGATGCTAAAAGATGGAGAGTGCATAACCTTGAAGTAAACAAACTGTACCCAGTGATAGAGGTGGCGGAAAACAGGAGCCCATTAGAGGAGGATGATGACAGCGAGACAGAGGACAGCCTGATAAATAGGTTGCTAACAGATAGGCCACCCCGTACAATAGAGAGACAGAAAATGCCGAGCCCAGCAGAGAAGGGGGGGCTGGCATAGGGGAGTATAGACCGCTTCCTAGCACAGATTGGGATCCCACTGCAAGTAAAGAATTGCCTCAACCTAGTCCGGTGCAGAAGGTAGTCGGAAGGTTTGTGGTACAAAAGGTGCCAGAAACGGAGCGTGCCACATCCTATGCACTACCAGATGCCCTGCAAGTACCTGTTACGATAGGTCCTATAGTATCGATTTATGACCCAGAGAGAGACAGAGGGGAGGAAAAGGTACGATTGGACAGGGAGAGAGCAGAAATGGCGAGGAGGAACGATACAATCAATTCCCCAAGACAGCTGCCAGGACCAAGGGACTGGAGCACCCCAGTACATACAGCAGTAGATCCCACAAGAGATCAGGGGGGCCCGAGATGGCCGGTAGATCTGAGGGGATCAGAGCCGAAATCCTTCCAGGAGTTAAGAGAGTACCTGAAGGAATGGGATGCGGCAGTAGAGGCTCACAAGAGCCTGATAGCAGCAGAAGCTGAAAGGGAAAGCCAAGATAGCAGGATCCGGACTCACTGCGAGGCTGACAAAAGCAGTCTGGAGTGGGACGGGAAGGGTCAGGAAAGTAGAGGAGATACTCGTCATACCAGGAGTGGAGGTAGACCAGTATCGGAACACAGGAGCCTTGAGTGTGGAGGGGTGTCCCACCCAGTTCACAGCGAAGGGGAAAGGAGAACGCAGGAGTACAGGGACAGCTTTAAGTGCACCCACTATGCGTCTGGCAATAGTGGACAAAACGAGAGTTGCGAGAGGTCTCGCCATGATCCCTGTGATCAAGGACATGAACGGAATACCAGGGACATGGGGAGTCGAGAAGGAGCTTACCAGGTACTGAGTGACACTAGGCAACGAGGGAATAGCGCCAGGGTGGAGACTAGCAGAGACTCCTACCATGGGACTAGAGAAAACAGAGAGAATGGATAAAAAGAAATTGGGGGAAACAGGACGGTGTTTCACCACCCTCCAAGGGAAGATGGCCGAGCATGGGACTTAGAAAGATGGGAACAAGGGAGGACTCTCCTGAACACCCCTGAGCCTAGGCGTAGGACTCGGAGCTGGGATGGGAGAGATACCAATGAACATCCTAAGAAAGACATGTTGCGAGCCGAGATAAAAGCAAAGAGACTTGATGTCGCCAGTTTAAAATCAGATCTGGATGACATGGTAGATGGTACTTTGCCTTTGGAGAGAATGGACATGTATGGGCAGGATGAAGTACTGTTCATGGCAAAGTACATCACTCGGAAAGTGAGAGCAGCACATGAGAAATTAGCCGAACTGGCAGGAAAATACATGGTAGACTTGTCAAGGACCAAAGCATTACAGGGTAACCACAGGCTACATTATTCAGATCAGGACCTAGATGAGAGAAGAACAATAGGATTAAAAACACACATAAGGGAACTGATCACTGGAATAAGGACATGGAGAGCGCTGGATAAATGGGAAGAAAGATGGTCCAAGAAAGGGTCCGTCAGGAGAAGCACACTTGGGATGTCCCCAGAGGGAGGGCTGCAGAAGATAGAGGCATACCCTTTGCGTGAGGTTGCAAACGGGAGCTATGTGCATGTGCCCTGGAGTAGGGGGGACTTAGCTGCCTTTACCAATTCCTTTCCTAAATTGAGGGAGAATCCAGTGGAGTGGTACAAGCAGGTAGAGAGGTTCGTAAAAATCTCCAAAGTACTCTGGATTGACCTGAACACCCTGTTTGACATTGTGGTACCAGGAGACTTGTGGTCAGCATGTAAGGTTAGTGCTGAATGGCCCACATCAGAACCCGAGAGAGATGCACGGACTAATGGACCGTCCGAGACAGTAATGACAAAATATGAGAGAGTGATGACTTGGCTGAAGGAAAAGGTGCCAATGCAGGATATAGATTGGGTCAAAATAGATCGAACTAGGCAGGAACCCAAGGAGACAGTTCATGAATATTATGAGAGGTTGCTGCTGAAGGCGTTTAAACAGTATAGCGGGTTGGACGTAATGGATCCTAAAGACATAGGGCAGTTCGTGTCTAAATTTGTTTTGGGCTTAAGACCGGATATTTGTTTAATGATTCAGCAACACTTGATTTGTTGGCAAAATAAACCTTTGGACGAAATTCTGAGATATGCTAGATACTGCAGTGATGAGATAGATTCGAAAGCCAAAAAGCTAAAAGAAAAACTGATGGTGGTACAGATGCAGTCAGCTGGTAAGGGTGGACAACAGCAACAGGGAACAGGGACCGTGGGCAGGAGACAGAATAACCAGAACAAAGGTAATGAGGAGAACTCCAACTCAAGACCTAGGGTAGACATAGCGACATTGAAAAAGACGACCCGGTGCCATCAATGTAACGAGGTGGGACATTGGAAACGCGAGTGTCCCTACAACGTTGAAATGGGAGAACTAGAGATAGAGGAGGAAGAGGTTCAACCCACTCCAGGAAAGGGGGCAACAGCATACCAAGGAAAGGTGGTCAAAGGGGGGACCCCAGCTCCACGAGCCCAGTTCCCTCAACCACCCCGAATAGCGACAGGGGGAAAGACCTATAGGCAGATGCCTCTTTTCGTAGGAGGAGAAGAGTGTTACTACGTTGATCCCCTAACGGGACAGAGAGTGGAGAGAGAAGACTGTACCCTCGGGGCAGTTTTAGAGGTGGACCAAAGGGGACCATACGTAGAGGCCGAAGTGGCAGGGTGTCCCACGACTTTCTTAGTAGACACAGGAGCCACTCGATCCACGTTGAGATCAGCCGTAGTTCCAGGCCTGCCCATGTCAGGAGAAACAATTCAAGTGGTGGGGGTCGCAAACAGGAGAATGACAAGCCAATTGACCGAACCAGTGCTAGTGAAAATAGGGAAGTACAGCGATGAGCATCAGTTTGTGGTTTGTGATTCTAGCCCTGTATGTCTATTGGGAAAGGATTTATTGTGCAAGTTAAATTGTACAATATATTGCACACCGCAGGGAGTGGAGGTACTGACTAATGATGATGTCGCTGACTTTAAGGTCGCAAACTCAAGAATGTGCGTGGAGCTGTATCCCACTTTGACCGTGGATGAGCTCCCTTGGGATCTAAGGGAGACCGTGGCTCCAGAAGTGTGGGATTTCACTGGGGAAGAGATTGGACTGGTCAAGGGAGTGGATCCAGTGAAAATCATAGTAAAACCGAATGCTGAGTTTCCAAGAACACCCCAATATAAATTGACCCCAGAAATGATTGCAGGTATAAAACCTGTGATCGAGTCCATGATTAAGCAGGGAATACTGAAAGAAATCGTGGGTAGTCCATGTAACTCCCCGATTATGGGTTTGCAGAAACCAAGTGGGAAATTCAGAATAGTGCAGGACCTTCGAAAAATTAATAACATAGTTGTCTCATGTTGTCCAGTGGTACCGAATCCATCAGTGATATTGTTTCAGATACCGTTCCAAGCCGAATGGTTCACAGTGATAGACCTTTGCCAGGCTTTCTTTTCGATCCCTTTGGACGAGGATAGCCACTTTCTTTTCGCTTTTAAGCTGGAAGGTCGCGTATTAACATGGTGTCGTATCCCACAAGGGTATACAGAGAGCCCATCGATTTTTAACCAGCTTTTGAAGAAAAATCTTGAAAGTCTGGTGCTGCCCCAGAATTCAGTTCTGGTCCAGTACATAGACGACCTACTTGTTGCGTCAGAAACTGAAGAAGCTTGCAGGGAGGACTCCATTGCTTTGCTAAATCACCTAGCTGCAAACGGACACAAGGTGTCTCTGAGCAAATTGCAGTACTGCCTGACAGAAGTGCAGTATTTGGGACACAGAATTGAAAAAGGAAAACGGAAGGTGTCACCAGACAGAATAGAGGCGATCATGAAAATGAACGCACCTAAAACGCAGAGAGAGGTCAGGATGTTCCTAGGGATGGTGGGTTGATGCCGACAGTGGATAGCGAACTTTTCACTGAAAGCAAAACCCTTGCAAAAACTGACGCACAAGGAGGTGAGTGATCCGGTGCCATGGGACAAAGATTGTTTGATGGCGTTCCTGCAGCTGATAGAGGACCTGTGTCGTGCTCCTGCTCTGGGAATGCCAGCTTACGACAAAACATTCCTGCTTTACTGTTGTGAAAGAGAGGGTTGTGCTTTGTCAGTCCTGGTCCAAATCCATGGGAATGCCCGTAGACCAGTCGCCTATTTTTCGGCTACCTTAGACCCAGTAGCCGCAGCGTTGCCCGGATGTCTCAAATCCGTTGCTGCAACGGGTGTCAGCATTGAAAGGTGTGAGAACATAGTCATGGGGCACCAGTTAGAGGTGTATGTGCCACATTCTGTTGAACTGTTGATGACCAGGACCAAAACTCAGCATCTGACCAATAGCAGGCTCACGCGCTATGAGCAAGTCATTCTTGCTGCAGAGAACGTGACCCTCAAGAGATGCTCTGTTTTGAACCCTGCTACATTGATGCCACTCCCAAGTGACATTGATGATGATGAATGTACAGATCACGATTGCCTCGATGTGACTGAACTATGCACCAAACCGAGACCCGACATCGTGGATGAGCCACTGACTGACCCTGATGAAGTTTTCTTTGTTGATGGCTCATGTGTAAGAGACAATGTGGGTCAGTTGAGAGCAGCTTATGCTGTTTGTACAATTACCGGAGTTGTGGAAGCCGCATGCCTGGAAGGAGTACACTCCGCTCAGGTAGCTGAAATTATTGCATTGACGCGTGCCTGCCTGGCAAGCAACCAAATTCGAGTCACCATATACACCGATAGCCAATATGGTTTTGGGGTAGTTCATGATTACGGGCAATTGTGGTCTCAAAGGGGTTACATGACCTCTTCAGGTTCTCCCATTCGAAATGGAGAGTTTGTACGCTTATTGTTGGAAGCCTTACAATGTCCGGCAGCTATTGCCGTTGTGAAATGTACCGCACATACCCGAAATACAGACTTTGTGTCACAGGGCAATAGATACGCTGACGAAGTGGCACGATACTGTGCAGAACAAGGGTACTCTTTCACGGAGGTGGAAGTGGGTGGAGTAAATGTAAGGACTGAATTAGCTATGATACTGGAAACCGTAGATACTTGGGACGAGTTAAAATGTGTACAAGAAAATGCACCCGATTTTGAGAAAAGAATATGGGAAACTGCCGGATGTGTGATGGGCGAAGCAAATTTTTGGGTTTCAGCAGATGGAAGGGCAGTGTTGCCAAATGAGTTGGTGAGCCCAATGGCAAGACAGATACATGGTCCAGTACACCTAGCGAGAGACGCTATGTTGAGGATATTCAGACAAACGTGGTACAACCCCAAGTTTAGAGTAGCCGCAGAAGCATGTTTTCTAGAGCGGTGCTTCATTCTTCCCCTGAGCCACAGCCAGGTGGGGTGAGGCCATCTTACCTTACATGTTTAGGTAAGAGTTTACTAACATTTGGTAGTTACTAACTTTTTACCCAAATGTCTTTATATCAAGGTTGCATTCAGGTAGTGCTTTTTAACAACATACTGTCATGTTCCAGTCCAAAGCATATTTGATGGTTGGACTATGTGGCCCATTTTTACTTGTAAACCTTTTCTCTCACCCACTTCCTACAGTGTTCTGCACAGACTGTAAGGACACCCAGAACGTTCAGGTGACTGTCTGCACTTGTTGTGTGTTCTCGGGGTGTTACTTTTTTTCACATGGTGTAGTAGCTTTTATTTGTAGTTATTGGTCCTGAAGAAAGCAATGACAAAATAAGTCGTTGAATTGCTGAAACTAGTCGACCACACTGTCCTGAGACTGTCCACATAATTGGTCAGTCAGCAGGCGTACTGTTTTTAACATTGGTACGGTAAGCACAATTGGAATAAATCATTGTTTGGTGCTTAGCCTTAACCAATTTTAAATCCACTCCTTTTGGTTTTTTGTTCCCTCACATCTTCTTTTGCACTGCACACCCCAGTCCCATCTTGTCTACCACTCACCTACATCGAGTGGTACACCACACTGTTGTCTCCTTACTCTAGTGAGGATACCCCCTACCACCGGGTTGACCTCCTAGGAGAGTACCGATAATCTCTGACGGGTGGTACGGATAAAATCCCAAATGATGAAGGGCGGATCCGAATGGTGACTGATGGGTATTTGTCCTCATCCACGGAGAGCTCTCTGTGTCACTACCTGGTTGTAAGGGTGAGTTCTGGTCTGGTTTCTTGTATATGGGCACACTTACCTGAGACCCTCTGGTACCTTTGGTGTATAGAGGGACTAGACCAACCTGTAGCCTTCATTAGTAGGAGGTTACTTTCCCGAGAACAGAGGTGGAGTGCAATTGAGCGTGATGCATTTGCTGTGGTCTGGGCACTGAACAAGCTGAGACCATACCTGTTTGAGACTCACTTTCGGGTTCAGACAGACCACAGGCCCCTCAGATGGCTGATGCAGATGAGGGGTGAAAATCACAAGTTGTTGAGGTGGTCCATTTCCTTACAGGGTATGGATTTCACGGTGGAACACTGCTGTGGTACAGAACACGCCAATGCTGATGGCCTGTCCAGATTTTTCTGCCTTAGTGAAGAGAACCCCCAAGGAGATGGGTAGTTCTCCCCACTTTCAGCTGGTGGGACACGTGTTAGACATGGCACCATTGGCGTGGGTCTTCCTTCGATATTTCGCTGTTGTCTCCTATGTTTTTGCTGGTATTAGATGCTCTGGGCGCTGTGCCACTGCCATTCAGTGCCACAGCGCCACAGCGCGAATGCTCCCTGTGTAAATGTAACTGTGAATTGGTATATCCCTGATTGGCTAATTTGGGTTACATGTTAGTCCCTAGTAGTGTGGCCTTTGTGTGCCCAGGGGTGGTAACCCAAATGCTGCTAGTGGGCCTGCAGTGCTGGTTTGCGCCACCCACAGAAGCAGCTTGTAAATGGCACCTCAGACCTGCCACTGCAGTGTCTATAGACAGTCCAGAACTGCCATCTTGGCTGTGAAGTGCCCACACTTCCCAGCCTCTGAACCTTCCCTTAGCATCATGTCAGTCATCCCTATGGTAGGTGCATTGTATGTGTAAGGCAGGACATGGCTTGATATGTGTAGCATGTCCTGGTAGTGAATTACCCTCCATTTTGTTTTTCACTGCTGCAAGGCTACCTGTTCTCCATAGGTTAGAATGGGCAGTCTGGCTATTACATCTTATAGTCCTAACTGTCCCAGGGAACATGGTAGAAATTCGAGTTTGGTATGCCTGAGCTCAGAATAATAAAATACATATTTTAGCAAAGTTGATTTTAATATTCTGTGTTTGAAAATACCACTTTTAGAAAGTAGGTATTTTCTTGCCTAAGCCTTCCAGTGTGCTCTGCTGTTATGTGTATTGGCTGTCTGGGTTTGAGGAGCAAGGCAGGCTGAGTCAGACCTGGGTTGAATAGAGAGATCTGCATTGAGTACTGAGGAGAGGTAGCTCCTTGACCGGAATAGGGCCGTGCCTGGCAAGGTGAATGCTGGCTCCAATTCCTACTGTGCGTCTGATGGCAGACCCCCTCTTTCTGAAAGGAAGGATGCAGCCTGGTAAACAAAGTGCTCCAGACCTGAGCAGAACTGGTTCCGGCTGGGTTCAGTGACAAGATACTTTTGAGAACAAAGACTTTTGGGGTATAAATATCTGTGCCCATACCCCTGATTTTTGTATTGCTCCTGGATGTCAAGAAGAACCTCTATCCGTTTCACTGAAGAAATCTGCAGGAGAGGACTGTCCTTGTGCTTGTGTGCTATTTCAGGGGTGGCTCTAGGCTCATGGCGGCCCTAGGCAGGGAGCGTAGGTAGGGGGCCCCGGAAGAGGGGGTCCGGGCGGGGCAGAGCAAGGAGGCTAATTGGACTGGCCTGCAGTAGTTCCCCTTGGACTTGGAAGAAGGGGGAAAATGACTTTTGAGAGACTTTTATTTTTGCTAAGCAATCACCCAAGGGCTAGAAGAGAGCTAGCCTCCTGCTGGAGTCACAGGCACATCTGACTCCCCCACCAGCCTCCTGATTCCTCCTAGCGAGGATTTCTATCTGCATGTGAGGCCCATGTGAGTTCCAGGGCCTCTAGTTCTACTACAGAGAAGAGAATGCTAAAATCGTCGCTAACCCCCGTTTGCGAGCCGCCGCAGCCGTAGAGCATAAGAAAAATCTTTGCGCTGCTGCCGCTGAGCGCTCGCTAACCAAAGATTATCGCATCGCACGCTTGCAGGCCACAAAGTACACGCAAACCCTAGAGATCATCGCATCGCACGTTTGCGGGCTTTTCAAAGGCTCGCTAACCCCGGATCATCGCATCGAGATCATTGCATCATGACATCGCAGAGCCATTTTCCTCGCATCGCACCCGGATCGTCGCTCCCTCGTGGGGCACCATTTCCTTTCATCCCAACAAGATCGCACACGCAACAGGATCAGCGCATCATCCTCCCTTGCAGCAAGGATTCAACGCATTGCTGGCCCAGCGTGAAGAAGTCTGTTGCGTTGTCCGGCATGCACCCGCAGACCGGCGCATCATCAACCCTTGCGGCAAGGATTCAACGCATCGCCGGCCTAGCATGGGGAAAATCATCGCTACAGCTCGTTTGCGACATTTTGCGAGTTTTGCTTCGAAATCCATGTACTTTGTAAGTAAAAGGGTCGCAGAAACCCCTGCTTTGAACTGAACCCCTATTTGAACACTTTGAACTCTTTTTCCAGCTTTTCAAGAGTACCCCCATTTTTCAGTATTGTGGCTTTTTACCGTTATTGGTCTTGTGTTAAGTCTATATATAAAGATACTTATTTTTTATAACTACTTGTGTGGTGTCCCTTTGTAGTGTCCTTCACTGTGTTACTGTCTATGATCAGAAATGCTTTACACACTGCCTCTGCGATAAGCCTAGCTGCTCGTGCTACGTTACCACCGGGTTGAGCAGGGGTTATCAAAGGGTGTAGCCCCTTACTCTGACTTAGGAAGAAGGGTTCCTACTTGGACAGTGGCCAGCCATTGCCAACTAGAGACCCCTATTTCTAACAGTTTGCAACTAGAATCCACTCGCAAAATAAGGAATCACAAAATTTGCGATTCCCTATTTTGTAAATGCATTTAAGGAAATCCAAATTGCGATTCCTTAAATGCAATGTAGGAGGCACTCTAGTTGTGCGATTTTGACTTAAGGAATCGCAAATTTGCGATTTCTTTCAAGAATGCACTTTTTTGCATTTTTCAAAGTGCCATGTGGCGCACATACATGCCCTTGGCGCATGTATGTGCTCTACATGTGCACACGTGCTTATTTCAGGGGTGCAACAGGGTGTCCTATTGACACCCTTGCAACCTTGAAATTGCATTCTCAATTTGCGATTCTCTAATTGGGACCGTCGCCCCATGATGAGGTATTGTGCTTCGTATTTGAGACAAACGACAACGACAATTTGCTTAGGTATGTTTCACTAGTAATGACATACGACATATGAGGACGATGGACATATAGGTAACATTCAGATGGCTTACTGGAAAAACGTTATTGCTCCAAGTCCTACTTATCCAAGTCCTTACCACTCGCTCATCCATCTTAGACAACAGTTCGAATAGGTTTTGTATATAAGGAGGATCCTAGGACTGGCAGCCTCTTGATAGCACTCAGTTTGGGGGTGGGGGAGGCAGGGCTTTCATTTTCTGAATTTCTTGGTAACACCCTGTCTCGAAGAGGTGGAGCTGATCCTAATAGTAAGGACTGGGGCGTGGGCGAGTACGTTTAGGAAAAATGACGATTACTGGCTAGTGATGACAACATTCTTAGAGAACAACACACGTGTGCAGTAACCTGAGTATGTCCTCTGGATATTTGGGCAGCTTTCTATAAGGGGAGGCCATTTCAGTCAATATGAAAAAGAATGGGATAGAAGGGCTGGGGCTAATCATGCAATATGCAAGGAGCGCCTGCCCCAGGGGCGATGTGCACGTGAACAGTATATGTATATAAGCTCGGGGCAGAACTGATTAAAGATTATACCAGAGTAAATCCAGAGTCCAGGCAGTGAGTGTGAGTGCAGAGCAGGCATGCAGTGCTTACCTTCCATCGAGAACAATCATTGTATGCAATAATAAACGTCGCAATCAGTCTTTGTCCGCCCGACGGCCCCTCCATAAACTCCTGGGGGGTGGGGAGTGGTGGTGGTGGGAGCGGGAAGGTGGGGGGGGGTAAAGCCCCTCTCCCTCGCCAGACGCCGGGACAGAATAATAGGAAGTCAGATCAGTTCTCTCGCTGAATAAAACATAATGAAGTGCCGGTGAACCGTGACCCTCGCGGGCGGGTGGAGGGTTCAGGTTCGGTCGGTGGGGGGGCGGGGGAGGCTGCCCAGGCAGTAAAAGAAGGGGAATATGAATTATGTCTCCTTTGATCAGCCTTTCGTTCCCCTGGCGCCCCCCACAGGGCGAAGCGCGTGTCAGGCAAGGATTCGTGGCGCATGGACAACAGCTGCGCCATTAGCTCGTGGCCGATGCTGTCCCTCGCGCCCCAAGCCAAACAATGTCCCTAAAAAATGAGTCCCGATTTCCAGGAATCATTGTGTGCTCGGGTTAAATATTCATAACCTCTTCGAGTTGCTTTGTGTGCTGTTTGTAAAGCAGCGACCCGTTAACTATTGTGAACAGGACCTGGGCCGGTGGCAGATCTTAACCCTACAGAGTCCTTCATGCTCAATCCCCTGCTTCATTAAACATGTGCGCGTGTACACTCGACTTCACCTACAAATATACACGTGCACGTGCTTACTTCCGCACGCACATACTTAGGTAAATATGACTCGGATACACAAACTCCATAGACAACCACAAAAGATACTAACACATTTTCACACATTCACTCACGGCGAGGGCTTTAAGTGGGCCGGGTCCTGCCAGTATTCAGCACCGGCCGTTCTAAAAACCAGGTGTTGAAACGGGTCCCATCGGGCCTCTCCATTTTTGCCCTCATCCTCTGTGGAAAAAAAAATCTTAACTCTGCAGCAATACCACCCTTCTCTGCCTTTGACGGGACTTCAAAAAGACTCGTTCACATTCCCATCATTGAAAAACTGAAGCATTTTTAATATCTTATTCAACGAAGCCATAGTTGTTGCTTTTTTCATCATATGCAACTAACAGCCATTGACAAAAAGTCAATAGTCCTGGCTTGTTGTAGGTGTAATTTTACTTGTTGTATTATATATGTGGATGCATTGACAGAAGCATCACAATGCCAGTCCGGCGGAACCCTACGCTAAACACACATTTTTAGTTTCATCCCACTTAAAGCTTTACCACATTTTGAGACAAAAGCAACATTTCAACACAGACTCACATAAACAACACACATTCACCTTCACCCACAAACATACGCATTTGCACGACTACACTCACCGAAACACTACACAATCACCAGAACACAACCTCCAACACACACAAACACTGAGCATCACCCACAAACACATAGACCTTATTCACACTCACAGACACTGTTTTCACAAGCGAAGAACAGGTTCACATACATACTCACTGACACAGAAACAATATTCACACACACACTTACGTTCTTGAGTTAGAAATATAGACAAGAAGGTAATCACTAATGAGAGTAGCTGTTTTCTCCTGAGAAGTGCAGTCACTCCCCAATTAAATTTATCGAAAGAGTACTGAGAAGTGCAGGGACTCTCCCTTTCAAATAAAAAAAGTGCAGGTGCTCATTACCGGACAGTACCATCCCATTCAAAGCACTGACCATAAATACAAATGTGCTTCTACATATGCCCTCTCTTACATGCTCACACGCACACACACTCACCCACACACAAACACACACACCAACACAAACTACAGGCACTTTGCCACATGCACTCTCAAACATACATTTTCTAGCACACGGTCACGCATATCCATCCACACATGCATGCCTTTGGCCTTCCTTAGAGAAAAAAAAATGCTCCCCCCAAAATACCAATGGGTGATGACATTGAAAAAAATCTACAAAATCTGTACAACTCACTAACAGCATGCACATTTCAGATTTAGAGGCATAGTACAAAGAAGTGACGGAGAGCAGTGTTAGCCGTCTTGGCTTAGCACAGCACTCTGCCACTTCTAAAATGCAGGGTTGCACCGTATTTACAACAATACAGTGCAGCCCTGCATTTTCCCCTGAGCTGATGCTGATTTCAGCTGCCTAGCGCCAACACAGGCACCCTTGCACTATAGTGCAAGGGTGCCTGGTTTGTGTGGAATGATTGTTTATGTGAATGAAGGGGTCCCTTCCTGCACATAAACAATCTTAAATGGTGATTTGTTACTTCTATGTGTGCTGCTTTGTGGAGCACACATAGGAGTTGCACCTCGTCATTTTGAAATAGATTTTTTGTGTGCAGGAAGGGATAGCTTCCTGTACATAAACAATCATGCACAGTGTTTTGCTGTTTTTATGTGTGTTGCACAATGCAGCACACATAAAAACAGCAAAAACAGGAGAAATAAAGCATCTCACCTCGTTACACCCTGTTAAGACCAGGATTTTACTGGTCTTAATTTTGGTTCTTCCCCATATTTACGCTATCTTGTAACTATGGGGCAGCGTCAAAATCAATGGGTGTTGCGGCAGAAGGCCCACCACAACACCCATTGCCCACCCCTTTCATGCTAAGTATAGCGTGAAAGGGTGCCTTGTTTACCAGGCAGCATTAAGATGTGTTAAGTGGCCTAACGCCACCTTGTAAATAAGACAAAGCCTGTGTAGCCACTACAACGTCAAAAAAAGTGACGTTCTGGTTGCAATAGGGGCTTGTAAATATGTCCCATAGTTTTGCCAGTAGTACAAAAATGACGGAGCTGGAGAAATGACTCAGTTTCCAGACATAAAATAAGAGCTAAGAACAAGCATTGGAAATGCAATAGGTCTCGCATTAGAAAAGTAGGAGCTATTGGTCTTGTAAATGATTTTTTTTGTGTTGATTTTTGAAATAGCTAAATTGATAGCTTTGTCATTCACAACGCCAATAGTTTTAACTTTTGTGAATGTGACACCTATACCATTTGGAATGCAACATGTTTTGTATTTACGTGACTTTGCTGGCAGCTCTTGTTGTTATGCCACATCTCTAGAGAGCAGGAGAGTGCAGCAGGGGAGAGAAGCACAGCCCTGCAAGCTGAGCGTCCTCCCATCGCACACCCATGTGTGGCTTGAGTGGTGTGAGTGTGAGGGTGAGGGGTGTGAGGGTGAGGGGTGTGAGCGTGAGGGGGTGTGAGGGTGAGGGGGTGTGAGTGTGTGTAATGGTGAGGGTGAGTGAGGGGGTGTGAGGCTGAGTGTGTGTGACGGTGTGAGGGTGAGGGTGTGTGAGGGTGAGTTAAGGAGTGTGAGGGTGTGTGAGTGGGTGAGTCTGAGAGTTAGGGGGTGTGAGGGTGACTGAGGGTGTGTGTGTGGGTGAGGGGTGTTGATGGTGAGAGGTTGCAAGGCTGAGGGTGGGTGAGTGTGTGTGAGGGTGTGTGAGGATGAGGGTGTGAGGTGTAGTGAGTGTGAGAGGGTTGTGAGGGGTGTGAGGGTGTGAGGGGATTAAGGGTGTGTGAGGGTGAGGGGGTGTGAGGGTGAGGGGGTGTGAGTGTGTGTGAGGGTGAGTGAGGGGGTTTGAGGCTGAGTGCGTGTGATGGTGTGTGAGGGTGAGGGTGTGTGAGGGTGAGTGAGGGGGTGTGAGGTTGTGGGTGTGTGACGGTGTGTGAGGGTGATGTTGTGTGAGGGTGATTGAGGGTGTGTGAAGGTGTGTGAGAGTTAGGGGGTGTGAGGGTGAGGGTTTGAGGGTGTGTATGTTTATAAGTAATTTAAATGTGTTTTTTTAATATGTGTTGTATTAAATAAAATGTTATAGAGCTTCCCTTTTGAATTGTCCTGCCTTATGTGTATGTTTTTATGTAATTAAACTGTGTGTGTGTGTTTTTTAATATGTGTAGTGTTATTTGTGTGTTTTGTGTCTGTGGACTCCCGTATTAAATGTATTAATTTTAAAATGGCCGACGCAATGCGTCACCTTGACGCTACCTATGTCAGCGTTCTAGTTTTTTTTTGTGTTGTCACTGTTTACTTTTGATTGACGTTTATTTGTAGCCAATCGGAGCGCTACGTTTTTGACGTAGCGTTCCGATTTGCTTATGTCGACGGTGGAATTCCCCAGAAGATCGAGAATCGTGGTGCGCAGAAGGCGTGTGCTTGTTTGTGTGCTGTTGCTGCGTCGTTTGACAGGTAAGATTTAATTTCTAAGTTATTTTTTATCTAATTTAATGCAGTATCTATAGTATGTATAAATTAATTAATGTTTATGAGTGTATTTATATAAATAGTGACATTTTTTGTTAGCGATTGTACTATTTGTTATTTATTCATTTAAAGAAAATTTAAATCATTTTTTAACGTTGATATGTAATGTATATGTTAGCGACAACTCTAATTTCATGTTTTTTTAGCTGTTGTTTGTTATTTGACGTACATGAACTGTTTTTTGAACTTCTAAGGGCTATTTCGTTTCGAGTATATTTATGTATGCGGTTTATTTTCTTTATTTTTTTGAATACTTAAATGCATTGTTTAGATTTCTTTTTTTACTTTGAGTGGAATACTTTGTTTTAGTTTTGGAAGAATTGCAATTAGGCTGTGAAGTCTCGTGCTTTTGTGATTGCGCACTTTGTTTGTGTTTTTGATTTTTTCTGGCATTGTTTAATGGTTTATTTTCCCTTACTTTAGTAAGTGCTTTATGTTGTGAATTTGGTTCCTTTAGCTCGCTTTGTCCACTTTTAAATTGTTGTATTATTTGCTGTGTATTCAGATGTTTGCCTATTTTGTGTGCATTTATGAACTTTGTGAAAGAAATGTTTTATTTTACAATCCCTTTCTTCATTTTTGTGTATTAATTGCTGCACTGTCCTTGCGTTGCATTAAGTTTTAATTTTTGAATAGCTACAAGTGTGTAATCCGATTTTTACGTATTTAAATAAATGTTGCCTAACACTATTTATGTGTGGAGTTGGAGGGTGGAGTTGTAGTTGGAGGGTAGAGTTGTAGGGTGGTATTGTAGTTATAGGGTGTAGTTGGAGGGTGGACTTGGACGGTGTGAGTGTGAGGGTGAGTGGATGTGAGGGTTTGAGGGTGTGTGATGGTGTGTGAGAGTGATTGAGGGTGACTGTTTTAGTATGAGTGAGGGTGTGAGTGTTGTGAGTGTGTGTGTGAGGATGAGGGGGTGAGGGTAAATGTTGCCTAACGCTATTTATGTGTGGAGCTGGAGGGTGGAGTTGTAGTTGGAGGGTAGAGTTGTAGGGTGGTATTGTAGTTATAGGGTGTAGTTGGAGGGTGGATTTGGACGGTGTGAGTGTGAGGGTGAGTGGATGTGAGTGTCTGGGGGATTGAGGGTGTGTGATGGTGTGTGAGAGTGATTGAGGGTGACTGTTTTAGTATGAGTGAGGGTGTGAGTGTTGTGAGTGTGTGTGAGGATGAGGGGGTGAGGCTAAGGGGGTGTGAGAGTGTGTGATGATAGGTGTTGGTGAGTGAGGCTGAGAGTTTGAGGGTGAGTGTTGTGAGGGTGTGAAGGTGAGTGAGGGTGTGCGAGTTTGAAGGTTGAGTGTGTGACTGTGGGTGAGGGTGAGGGTGGGTGAGGGTGTGTGAGGGGGTGTGAGGGTGAGGGGGTGAGGGGGTGATGAGTGAAGGTGTGTGAGGGTGTGAGGGTGTGTGAGGGTGAGGGGGTTGAGGTTGTGAGTGAGGCTGAGCGTGTGTTGGTGAGTGATGGTGTGTGAGGGTATGAGTGTGATTGAGGGTGTGAGGGTGTGTGAGGTTGTGAGAGTGTGAGGGTGTGATGTAGGGTGAGGATGAGTGAGGGTGTGTGAGGCTGAGGGTGAGGGTGGGTGAGGGTGTGAGTGGTTGTGATGATGCCTATAAGTGATCATTTTTTCTCTGTGAATATTGTACACTTCAAACGTATTAAAGTTGTGAAGCGTTGTTTCTGAAGCTAATCAAGACCTATTTAATGTTGATTGATGCTGTTGTTAACGCTGAATCAAAAAACAAACACATACGTAACTTTTTTTATATTATGCATGTAAAAAGTTATCATTTTTTTGTAAGGTACACATCAATTCGCACTGCAAAAGCTTGGCTTGCATTAACATAGATGCGCAGTCATTTTGTCTGTGTTTGCTCATTAGAGACAATGTTTACCTCCTTTTAAATGTTCGACTACAGATGCGTATTAATTGTGGCAAAGTAGAAGTATGAAGACACCTTTAAAAATTGTATTGTTTTTGTTGTGTAGCTTGAGTGGAATACTTTATTGTATTTATGGAACAATTGCAATTAGGATGTGAGGTCTTGTGCTCTTGTGATTACGCACTTTCTTTGTTTTGTGGATTCTTCTCGCCATTGTTTAATGGTTTATTTATTTTCCCTTACTTTAGTAACTGCTTTATGTTGTGAGTTTGTGTCCTTTAGATGTCTTTATCCCCTTTTAAATTGGTCTATTACTCGCTGTGTATTCAGATGTTTCCCTATTTTGTTTGGATTTATTGTTTTTCTTAATTTTTTTTATATTTTACAATCCTTTTCTGCATTTTTATGTATTAATTGGTGCACTGTCCTCGCAATGCATTAAGTTTTCATTATTGAATACCTACAAGTGTGTAATCCGATGTTTAGTTATTGAATTAAAGGTTGCCTAATGCTATTTACGTTTTGAGTTGGAGGGTGGATTAGTAGTTGGAGGGTGGATTAGTAGTTGGAGGGTGGAGTAGTAGTTGGAGGGTGGAGTTGTAGGGTGGTGTTGTAGGGTGGAGTTGGAGGGTGGACTTGGACGGTGTGAGTATGAGGGTGAGTGGATGTGAGGGCAGGGGGTGTGAGGGTGTGTGATGCTAGGTGTGGGTGAGTGAGGGTGAGAGTTTGAGGGTGAGTGAGGGTGAGTGTTGTGAGGGTGTGAGTGTGTGAAGGTGAGTGAGGGTGTGCGAGTTTTAAGGTTGAGTGTGTGACTGTGGGTGAGGGTGTGTGAGGGGGTGTGAGGGTGAGGGGGTGATGTTGAGTGATGGTGTGTGAGGGTGAGTGGGTGAGGGGGTGAGGGTGAGTGAGGGTGTGTGAGGGTGAGTGGGTGAGGGGGTGAGGGTGAGTGAGGGTGTGTGAGGGTGTTGAGGGTGAGGGAGTGTTGGTGAGTGATGGTGTGTGAGGGTGTGAGGGAGGTTGAGGATGAGTGAGGGTGTGTGAGGCTGAGGGTGGGTGAGGGTGTGAGTGGGTGTGAGTGAGAGTTGTTGTGATGATGCCTATAAGTGTTCATTGTTTCTCCGTGAATATTGTACACTTCAAATGTATTAATGTTGTGAAGCGTTGTTTCAGAAGCTAAGAGACCTATGCAATGTTGATTGATGCTTTTGTTAGCGCTGAATCAAAAAACGAAGACATCAGTAACTTTTTTATATTATCCATGTAAAAAGTTTTCATTTTTTTGTAAGGTACACATCAAGCCGCACTGCAAAAGCTTTGCTTGCATTAACATAGATGCGCAGTCATTTTGGAGGGTGGAGTTGTAGGGTGGTGTTGTAGGGTGGATTTGGAGGGTGGACTTGGACGGTGTGAGTGTGAGGGTGAGTGGATGTGAGGGTCAGGGGGTGTGAGGGTGTGTGATGGTGTGTGAGGGTGAGTGAGGGTGACGGTGTGAGTATGAGTGAGGGTGTGAGGGTTGTGAGGGTGGACTTGGGCGGTGTGAGGGTGAGTGGATGTGAGGTTCAGGGGGTGTGAGGGTGTGTGATGGTGTGTGAGGGTGAGTGAGGGTGACAGTGTGAGTATGAGTGTGGGTGTGAGGGTGAGGGGGTGAGGGTGTGTGAAGATGAGGGAGTGAGGTTAATGGGATGTGAGAGTGTGTGATGATAGGTGTGGGTGAGTGAAGGTGAGAGTTTGAGGGTGAGTGAGGGTGAGTGTTGTGAGGGTGTGAAGGTGAGTGAGGGTGTGCAAGTTTGAAGGTTGAGTGTGTGACTGTGGGTGAGGGTGAGGGTGTGTGAGGGTGAGGGGGTGAGGGGGTGAGGGGGTGATGTTGAGTGATGGTGTGTGATGGTGAGTGGGTGAGGGTGATTGAGGGTGTGTGAGGGTGTTGAGGTTGTGGGTGAGGGTGTGTTGGTGAGTGATGGTGTGTGAGGGAGGGTGAGGATGAGTGAGGGTGTGTGAGGCTGAGGGTGAGGGTGGGTGAGGGTGTGAGTGGGTGTGAGTGTGAGTTGTTGTGATGATGCCTATAAGTGATCATGTTTTCTCCGTGAATATTGTACACTTCAAATGTATTAATGTTATGAAGCGTTGTTTGAGAAGCTAATAGAGACCTATGTAATGTTGATTGATGCTGTTGTTAGCGCTGAATCCAAAAACAAACACATCAGTAACTTTTGTTATATTATCCATGTAAAAAGTTTTCATTTTTTTTGTAAGGTACACATCAATTCGCACTGCAAAAGCTTCGCTTGCATTAACATAGATGCGCAGTCATATTGGAGGGTGGAGTTGTAGGGTGGAGTTGGAGAGTGGAGTTGTACGGTGTGAGTGTGAGTGGATGTGAGGGTCAGGGGGTGTGAGGGTGTGTGATGGTGTTTGAGGGTGAGTGAGGGTGACGGTGCGAGTATGAGTGAGGGTGTGAGGGTTGTGAGGGTGGAGTTGGACGGTGTGAGTGTGAGGGTGAGTGGATGTGAGGGTCAGGGGGTGTGAGGGTGTGTGATGGTGTGTGAGGGTGAGTGAGGGTGACGGTGTGAGTATGAGTGTGGTCGTGAGGGTGAGGGGGTGAGGGTAATGGGATGTGAGAGTGTGTGATGATAGGTGTGGGTGAGTGAAGGTGAGAGTATGAGGGTGAGTGAGGGTGAGTGTTGTGAGGGTGTGAAGGTGAGTGAGGGTGTGCGAGTTTGAAGGTTGAGTGTGTGACTGTGGGTGAGGGTGAGGGTGTGTGAGGGTGAGGGGATGTGAGGGTGAGGGTGTGAGGGGGTGATGTTGAGTGATGGTGTGTGATGGTGAGTGTGTGAGGGTGATTGAGGGTGTGTGAGGGTGAGGGTGTTGAGGTTGTGGGTGAGGGTGTGTTGGTGTTTGATGGTGTGTGAGGGAGGGTGAGGATGAGTGAGGGTGTGTGAGGCTGAGGGTGAGGGTGGGTGAGGGTGTGAGTGGGTGTGAGTGTGAGTTGTTGTGATGATGCCTATAAGTGTTCATGTTTTCTCCGTGAATATTGTACACTTCAAATGTATTAATGTTGTGAAGCGTTGTTTGAGAAGCTAATAGAGACCTATGTAATGTTGATTGATGCTAATGTTAGCGCTGAATCCAAAAACAAACACATCAGCAACTTTTTTTATATTATCTATGTAAAAAGTTTTCATTTTTTTTGTAAGGTACACATCAATTCGCACTGCAAAAGCTTCGCTTGCATTAACATAGATGCGCAGTCATATTGGAGGGTGGAGTTGTAGGGTGGAGTTGGAGGGTGGAGTTGGACGGTGTGCGTGTGAGTGGTTGTGAGGGTCAGGGGGTGCGAGGGTGTGTGATGGTGTGTGAGGGTGAGTGAGGGTGACGGTGTGAGTAAGAGTGAGGGTGTGAGGGTTGTGAGGGTGAAGGGGTGAGGGTGTGTGAGGGTGAAGGGGTGAGGGTGTGTGAACATGAGGGGGTGAGGCTAATGGGGGGGTGGACTTGGACGGTGTAAGTGTGAGTGGATGTGAGGGTCAGGGGGTGTGTGGGCGTGTGATGGTGTGTGAGGGTGAGTGAGGGTGACGGAGTGAGTATGAGTGAGGGTGTGAGGGTTGTGAGGGTGAAGGGGTGAGGGTGTGTGAACATGAGGTGGTGAGGCTAATGGGGTGTGAGAGTGTGTGACAGGTGTGGGTGAGTGAGGGTGAGAGTTTGAGGGTGAGTGAGGGTGAGTGTTGTGAGGGTGTGAGGGTGTGAAGGTGAGTGAGGGTGCGCGAGTTTGAAGGTTGAGTGTGTGACTATGGGTGAGGGTGAGGGTGGGTGAGGGTGTGTGAGGGGGTGTGAGGGTGAGGGGGTGATGTTGAGTGATGGTGTGTGATGTTGTGAGGGTGATTGAGGGTGTGTGAGGGTGTTGAGGTTGTGGTTGATGGTGTGTTCGTGAGTGATGGTGTGTTGGTGAGTGATGGTGTGTGAGGGTGTGAGTGTGATTGAGGGTGTGAGGATGTGTGAGGTTGTGAGAGTGTGTGAAGGCGTCTGGGGAGGGGGAGGAGAAATGCAAGCCTGGCTGTGTGCGTGGAGAGAGAGGGGAGGTGCTTGCGGCTGGGGAACAGATGGCGAAGGCTGGTGAATTGAGTTGTGCATGCTCGCTTGGAGTCGTGGAGTTTTGCAAGTTGCAGCCCGTTCCTTTCTGCTGCTACTCCGTTTGTATCGAGTGCCGAGGCTGCATAGTTAAGACCAGGGCTTCAAACTGAGCCTGCAAAGGGAAGCCGCATTGAAAGCCCCCTCAGCCTCCCACCCCATCAAGGCACACGAAACAGATAGAGGGCTGCCATTGTATTTTGATTTTGTTGGGCTCACCAGCATTGGAACGCTGCCGCTCACTACCACACATCTAGGGTAGTGTATTTTTTGTTTTCGGTACCAGGCTAATTACTGTGTGTTAGTTAATACAAATTCTTTTAAGAACATGATGCTTCCAACATCTTTTAGTCTTCAATGCAAAGATGTCAAATGCGGGTTTAAGACGAGACACGGCTGTGAAACTGCAGGGAGAGAGAGGGGAGGTGCTGGTGTCTGGGGAGGGGGAGGAGAATTGCGAGCCTGGCTGTGTCCGGGGAGAGAGAGGGGAGGTGCTGGCGTTTGGGGGCTGGGGAACAAATGTCGAAGTCTAGTGAATTTAGTTAAAAAAATAGTCTGTTTCAGTGGGCAAAAAATGAGTTGTGCAGGTTTACGGGTTTAAGTCGAGCCAAGGTTTAAGGGTTTAAGATGAGACACGTCGGTGAAACTGCAGGAGAGAGAGGGGAGGTGCTGGCGGCTGGGGAGGGGGAGGAGAAATGCGAGCCTGGCTGTGTCCGGGGAGAGAGAGGGGAGGTGCTGGCGGCTGGGGGCTGGGGAACAGATGTCAAAGGCTACCGAATTTTCTTTAAAAAATAGTCTGTTTCAGTGGGCAAAAAATGAGTTGTGCAGGTTTAAGGGTTGAAGACGAGACACAGCCGTGGAACTGCAGGGAGAGAGAGGGGAGGAGCTGGTGGCTGGGGAGGGGGAGGAGAAATGCCAGCCCGGCTGTGGAGAAATGCGAGCTTGGTTGTGTGCTGGGAGAGAGCGGGGAGGTGCTGGCGGCTGGGGAGGGGGAGGAGAAATGCGAGCCTGGCTGTGTGCGGGGAGAGAGAGGGGAGGTGCTGGCGGCTAGGGGTGGGGATAGCCGTGGGAGGGAGCCTTGTCGCTTTCATGTGCACGCGCTTTTAATGTCAATGCGCTTGCGCATTGAGCTTCAATTTGACGGGCACTGCAAGGAATCGCCATGGAATCGCAAGTTGGTTAAAGTCTGTTTAAGCCCCCATAGTCTCGCAAGCTCAATGCGCATGCGCATTGACAGGCGAGACCTAAAAAAGGCATTTCAAATGTTAACTACCTCAGAGAAGAAGACAAACCCAAAGATAGTTTAATGAGTCACACAAGTGCTGCAAGTGTAGGAACAGACAGGAGGGGATCAGCCAGTTTTGATCAGTGACTCCTGGTATATAAAGAGAGAATGAAATTCGTTAATAGTTGGTCCAGCGCGGCTCCAGAAATTTTCAATAAACCATCACCTTAACCCAGGGAGCTATTCACAATTTACTCATCAGTGGGCCCATAACACTGTAAGTCACTCATTAACACATTTACTCTGCTCCGAGGATTCAGTGAAGACCAAAGGAGAGCTGCTGGATTATAGCCTAGTGTCTAGAACTAACATTTTATACATTATTTACATCTGCAGTTTAATTTTAATATCATGGTTTTGATTTAAAGAAAACATTTAAAACACCCCACCATTATTTGTCAATGGATCTGCTAGTAAAAGTTAACTAAAGGATAACAAGACCTGCTTAATTCTCCATTTATTAAATTTTTATTTAGAGATTAAGGGCCTGATGTAGGTCGGTCGGTAACGGCCGAAAATCGGTATTTTCGGCCGTTACCGATCGGTAAATAGGTGAATGGTATGTAGGGGGCATTATTTTACCGAATCGGTAAAATTACCAATTCGGTAATTTTACCGAATCGGTAAAATTACCGATTCGGTAATTTTACCGATTCTGTAAAATAAAAAATCGCAAATTTACCGATTCTGAGCCACCCATATGTAGGTGGGACTCTTCAGAGTCCCAGGAGCCTTAACGAATCTGTATTTTACCATCAAATCCAATTTGATGGTAAAATACCTATTCCGGTGTGCATGCACATGTGTGCATGCACACCTATGCCATGTGACAGGCAGACCTGCCCTTAGGGCATGTATGCCTGCCACATGGCACCCGAGCCTGTTTTGGGGGTGCCAGAGGGTGTCAAAGTGACACCCCCTGCACCCTTGTGAAAATCGGTATTTACCGATTTGGTAAATACCGAATCGGTAATGCCCATTTAAAGCCCATAGGAATGAATGGGCATTACCGATTCGGTATTTACCGAACCAGTAACTACCGAAATCATCCGATTCGGTATTCCAGCACATCTGGAATACCTTCATGTCGACACCATAGATTTACCGATTTTCAATTACCGAATCGGTAAAATTCGGTAATTTAAAATTGGTAAATCTATTTCACCTACATCTGGCCCTAAATCTCCTAGCATGACCTCTATGTTTTATTTCAAGGGAAACATTCAATTATGCATTAATAACCTGAAAGAACAATTTAAATTTTAAAACATTCATTTATTAGCATGACAATTCAGTAAAAAAGGAAAAATTAATATTACCAAATTGTAGAAACGCAGACATCAGCGTAAGACAGAATAGTTCCCAAAGGACACCTCTCTATTTCTCTCGATGTTCTACTCACTTAGGACTCCGCACCCATTCAAAAGTTAAAGTTCCGAAAAATATCAAAGACCCTGCGCCATAGGAAAATTGCGCAATCAAAGCATCTCGGGGTGCAAAGATTAGATTAAAAAGCAAGCTAATTTCATTGTCCCAAATGTCCTCTTTTATACCCTTTTCACTAACTTATCTATCTAAAATTCGTAACTCTAGGGTCCTGGAGTGTCCGTGATTGGTCAATTAAGGGGTGGATGAGCATCACCTCACCGCCTTACTGTTCAATTTCCACAGAGTCATCGTCATAATAGAAAAAAATAGTAAACCCATTGTTCATGTCATGCTTCTTCCATCGTGTCTTTTAATTCCTTATTCGCGTTCAAGATGTTGACATTCGGAAAAGTTGGCAGCTGTTCCAAGTGGCAGGCCACACTGTCCTTGACCCATTCTACACAGGCACAGGCATCTCGCTCTTCTTCTTAGCGCATGCGCGCCTAGATTGCCACCTCAGAGTCACAGTCAGCTTCCCTTTTCTTAGGCCACATAGGCCTCAATTTGGGAACTACATTAGAAACAAACACAAATAAATGTAATTTTGAGAAATAAAGCCCTTCTGTTTACCTCCCCCTTCTAATAGTATCCCAGTTAGTATTTACCTATCTTTAAGCAACACATATGTGTGATTTTTCTTACCAATCTTTCTGATTTATGCCACAAATAAATAGACAAAAGCACATTCATGCAATTTCCGATTAAATTATGACAAATGCGTACCTTTTATGACGGGATGCATAATCAATTAGTATATTACGCTTGGCCATTACATGCAATTTAGTATCCCACGTCTATTTGTGTAGGTGCATTCTATTCTATGTTGGTTAAATTCAAAATAACACGATTAATACGTGTTACTGTTATGGAGAATTGACTTAACAAGGGGTATACAACATTTTTTGTTTCCACCTTGCTCCATCATAGTCATATAGGTCATCCCGCATGTCTTTGAAATTTTTCAGTTACATTTGAAGATTAAATTATACTTTCTCTATGTATGCCATTTGAATTAGCCCTGTACGAATTAGCTGGACTTTGATAGAAATCCCCTTTTTGAGGGTATTCTTTTTAAAACCATAAGCCATTTCTGATGTCAAATTTGCATGGGTTTGTCTACTGAGTGCACGTCTCCATTATGGTGAAATAGTATCTCCATATGCGCCTCCTGTGCTAAGGTGGAGGAGCATAGCTCCACCGCTCTTACAGGAGGAAAAATACAATTATAATAACGTTGTTATAATAAGTTTATTTTTCAGAGGTTTGGGACTGGGTTAAGGTTGGGCGGGGCTGGTGGCACTGGGGGAGGTGTGGTTTGCACACTCCAAGTGCACATGATGGTTTGGCCGGCCGTCTTGGAACAGCCAAACAGTCGTGCACATTTTGCATGTTCCCCACCAGGCTGTAATGCACAGGCTGGTGATGAACATGCCCAGGCTTCCACTGCCTGTCTGAGCACTAAACCACAGTGCTCACACCAATCATCACCCTGCACTGCATCCAACAATGCCCCTGCACTATACAAAATTAGAACATTCGTGATAATGTTAGTGTTCAAAGAGATAATAGGTTTGTGTACATCCACACTTCCGGAGTGACTTTAAGAGAATTAATCATCCAAATCGGGGTATAAAAGTTCAATAAAGACGTTCTATTCTTGGTGTGAAGTGTCTGTTTATTGTTCCTTTAGTTATGCCAACACGTGTTTCATCGCAGGGAACACACTGCGAATCTTCAGGGCCTAATGAAAAACATGTAAAATTCGTGCTGGATAAACCCGTTTTGGGGCGGTGCTTCGGTTTAGTTAATTTCTGGGTATGCGGTTTTGTGGGATTACCGCCCGCCCTATTGCCTGTACCATCTACTTTACAGTACTTTCCTCTTTGCGGACACACAGGTTGTGCGCCTAATCACTCTGGTACCTTAATAATCTCCTTGCTGCATACCCTTACCCTGCACTGCATCGTTGTGATTGGCTTAGGGAAGCCTGGGTGTGCTTCATGCTTCCATTCGGAACAGAGAACGATGGACTAGAGACACGGCCAGGAGGCGTTTTCATTTATTTATTTTGTAACAACCCCAACCCTTCACCCTCATTCTCTGCCAGCTGCTAGTGAGTATCACTTGACTGAGAAAGCAATGTCACTGTGGAGGACAATGTTAGATCTGATGTTAAACCATTTCCATCTATTCAGATTCTTTGGGTACTTTATAAGCACATGAGGATGCCTTGCTGGTGGTCCATACACCTCCATCAATCCCCAGAGATTAACATTCCTATTTTTCCCATCTTCTGTGGAGTCCAGCAAAATCTTCACATATTTTCTGAATCAATTAATCAATCAATCAATAAATCATATCACTTATAAAGTGCACTACTCACTCGGGAGGGTCTCAAGGCACTGTGGGGGGTGGGGAGTGCTGCTAGTGCTCGAAGAGCCAGGTATTGAGGAGTCTTCTGAAAGTCAGTAAGTCTTTGGTCTGCCGGAGGTGGATGGGAAGGGTGTTCCAGGTCTTGGCGGCAAGGTGGGAGAACGATCTGCCACCGGAGGATGCTCTTCGGATGCGGGGGACTGTGGCGAGGGTGAGGTTGGCGGAGCGGAGCTGGTGGGTACGGGTGTAAAAGCTGAGTCATCTGTTGAGGTACGCTGGTCCGGAGTTGTGGAGTGCCTTGTGTGCGTCGGTGAGGAGTTTGAAGGTTATCCTCTTGTTGACAAGGAGCCAGTTCAGGTCTTTCAGGTAAGGTGTGATGTGGCTGAAGTGGGGGATGTCGAGGATCAGGAGTGCAGAGGCGTTCTGGATGCGTTGCAGCCGTTTGAGGAGTTTGGCCGAGGTTCCTGCGTAAAGGGTGTTTCCGTAGTCCAGCCTGCTGCTGATGAGGGCCTGGGTGACCGTTCTTCTCGTTTTGGTGGGTTTCCACTTGTAGATCTTGCAGAGTATGCGGATGTTGTTGAAGCAGGAGGAAGAGACTGGGTTGATCTGCTTAGTCATGGAGAGGGTAGAGACGAGGGTGACCCCAGGTTGCGTGCATGATCGGTGGGTGTTGGAGCTGTTCCCAGTGCGATTGGCCACCAGAAGTCGTCCCAGGCCGAGGGGGTGGATCCAAGGATGAGGACCTCTGTCTTGTCTGAGTTCAGCTTCAGCCGGCTGTTCCTCATCCATACGGAGACGGCCTTCATTCCTTCGTGGAGGTTGGTTTTGGCAGCATGGGGTTCTTGGTGAGGGACAGGATCAGCTGGGTGTCATCGGCATAGGAGATGATGTTGAGGTCGTGCAGTTGGGTGACGTGGGCGAGCGGTGCTATGTAGAAAATAAACAGCGTTAGGCTGAAGCATGAGCCCTGGGGAGCGCTGTAGATGATCTCAGTGGCTTTGGAGTGGAAGGTGGGGAGGCGGACGCTCTGTGTTCTGCCGGAGAGGAAGGAAGTGGTCCAGTCCAGGGCCTTCTCTTGGATCCCGGCGTCGTGGAGGCGTGTGCGTAGTGTGCAGTGGCAGATGGTGTTGAAGGCGGCTGACAGGTCCAGGGAGATGAGGGCTGCGGTTTCTCCGTTGTCTAGCAGAGTCCTGATGTCATCAGTGGCGGCGATGAGGGCGGTTTCAGTTCTGTGGTTGCTGCCGGACCTGGACTGAGACAAGTCCAGGCTGCTGTTGTTCTCGAGGTAGCGGGTGAGTTGTTTGTTGACGGTCTTTTCTATGACCTCCACCGGGAACGGGATAAGGGAGATGGGCCGGAAGTTCTTGAGATCCTTGAGGTCTGCCTTGGGGTTCCTTAGTAAGGCATTGATCTCGGCGTGCTTCCAGCTCTCCAGGAAGGTTGCTGTCTCGAAGGAAATTTTGATCGCTTTCCAGAGATGGGGTGTGATGGTAGTTCTGGCTTTGTTGAAGATGTGATGCGGGCATGGGTCTGACGGAGAACCGGAGTGGGCGGTGTTCATGATCTTGATGGTGTCATCATCGTTTATGTTCGTCCAGGAGAGCAGGCGGTTGGTGCGGATGGTGGTCGAGGGGGTGGAGGTCTCAGTGGTAGTTGGGGGCGGTCGTGATGTTGAAGCTGTCGTGGAGGTCTGTGACCTTGCGATGGAAGAAAGTGGCCAGTGAGTCGCACAGGTCTTGCGAGGGTGGGATGTCGTTGGTGTTGGAGTTGGTGTTGGAGAGTTTCTTCACGATTATGAAGAGCTCTTTGCTGTTGTGTGCATTTTCTTTTTTTTTTTGGTATTCCTCATATACCATTATTGGAAATCTTGATGGGAGACTGGCAACCTCTACGCAGTTGGTCATCCTGGTCCAGCCCTGATTCTATCGGCCAATAGCGAGGTGGTAAGCCTGATCCCTCAAGTAGCCACTACCTTCCCAGCTCTACTCCATTTCACACCATAGTTGCCGCCCCGTGTTACTTTGGAGTCAAGGGAACCAGCAGGGCCCCAGATAAATCATTGGAAAACCAATCATCCGTCTTGCCATGCCACTAGAGCAGCCCAGGTTTTAACCAAATTTGTGGAATCACATGCCATGTCAGATTTGCTTGTAAAAATAATGTGTCTTAAGCAATTTGAAAAAGTGGGAGGGGTTGGATCCTTCCAGGCTCTACAAATTTCGCGCATTGCAAGGAACATAACATAAAAAACAAATCTAGTAAGGGGATCATTTACATTGTAGTCCAGACAGGATAGTTCTTGTGGTAACCTCCAGGGGTACTTGAAGGACATCTTCCAGAAAGCCTCGAATCTTGACCCAGTAGTCTTTTATTTCTGGGCAATCAGCGAACATATGAACATCATCCGCCTCGGGAAGCCTACATCTCGGACAATGGTATTCTAAGTTGGAGAATTTAGCTATTTTTTTTAGGGGTTATGTATACCCTATACATAGTATCCAAATTATTTCTTTTTTACATAACAGGCTTAACTACTGCTTGCAAGATGGAAAAAGAATCAAACCACAAGTCCCCAACTGTGAGAAAGATCTTGTCGGAACACCTGATAGGGTTGGACTACAAAGCCCAGACGCCCCTGCACGTACAAGGCTACATCACGTTTCACCAGAAACACGGACGAAGACCTATATCTCTCCTCTCTTTCCACAGCGTGAGGTAACGGCTAGAGGAGGCGCTACAAAAAATGGACGAATAAAAACAGACGCCACACAGGAAGCGGGGTCGCAGAACGTCGAGGAGGCGGGACCAGAGACGGACCACGAGGAGGATGCCGAATCTCGGAGCCGGGAGCCGGAGCTGAACGCCGAGAGTCAAGACAGCGTTGCTGAGCGTGGAGAAGAGGCGGGGGAAACCGAAGACCGCTGGACGGAGGAGTGGTGGTGTCCCCCGGAGGAGGCTGGAGAGCGTGCCGTGACTCAGGAGAGTTACGGCGGGGCCGGTGAGTGACATTGAACCAAAGCCAATTTGGGGAATTGTTTTTTGTTGCGGGAGGTAGGAGGTAGAGTGTAAACTGTGGGTGGTAGGTGGAATTTAGTAAACGGGAAACCGAAACGTTCACCTGTGAGAAAACAGTACCCAACAGTATCACTTTTTGGTTGCTTATCTTGGGATTAGTTGTGTCTGGTCTATGACTATACCTCCGCTAAATTCTTATCCTCATTTCGTACCAATTCACTACCTACCCCTTTATCTGCCACTTTCAATACCTTTATGCACAACCCTTCACCGTCCCCATTTTCGTGCACTACCTTCCGGTGTAGGAGCAAGGGTTTTGAAACAACAGTACCACTGACGGCCCCTTTCTCTTTTATCCTCTCGGTACCTCCGGTAAAACAACACCATGGAGACCCTATCGTCCCAGGAACAACAACCACTGGAAGAAGAGGGAGGAACACCGAGTACCACGGCTAATCCTTTCAACACTGGAGAACTTGGTGCCACGGGAGGAAGTGCGGAACCCGTTGTGAAACCTAAAACATTGTTTCCTGATAATAAAAGTGCTGTTCGCCAATATATTCAGCCTCCGCGTCTGTATATCCGACCTGCCCTCCCACAAGTGGTGTCAGAAGTGGGATCTGACGGAGACATGGAGGCGGCACTTACAAAAATGGCTGAACATCAAGAGCATTTGGGCAAAGTAATGGAAAAGTTCCTACATGTTGTAGAAGAGGATCGGGAGAAAACACAAAAGGTCCTTACAGGACAGAGTCAAACACATGGAGCTGCCATGGACAAGTTGGCTGAAATACTCGGGAAAAAAAAGGACCTACTACGCTCCCATCAATGGTCATGCAGAAATACGTCAGTGTAGAGGACCCTGATTTCTTTTTTACTCACTTTGAGAGTATAGCCACTTCTGCCGCATGGCCAGCCGACAAATGGGGTCAGTATTTGGGACCTCTTCTTTCAGGGGATTTACAGGCAGCATACCAAGCAGCCACCATACAAGGAACAGTGCCATATGCAGACATTAAACGCTGTATAATGGAAAGGTTGGGGGTGGATGACGAGTCTTTATATGATAAAGTTATGCCAGATAAAAGAGGGACCACAAGAAACACCCCGAGCCTTGTACTTCAGGGTAAAAGACATGACCGACTGCTGGTTGAAGCCTGCCACCACGGATAAGGACGGTGTCATGTCGAAAATTTACTTAGAGCAATACCTGGCCTCCCTCCACCCACCTATACAGAGGTGGGTTAGACAACAACCACTTGTGACTCTAGAAACCGCAGTGGAGATCGCAAGTGCTTATAACAGGGCCCAAGAACTCCAAAAGGGCAGAGAAGACACCCAATGGAGAACTCCCGGAACAGGACATCACAGGCCATCTCGCGTTTTGGTCCCTAAAAAACCAGATCCCGTGGCACTCTTACCTGGACCTATGATACCCACCCCAGTGTTCAGACCACCGAATCCTGGACCCCAGTGTTTTCATTGCGGAGGGATGGGGCATATTGCTAAATTTTGTCCCCAAAAAGAGGAACCTATGGAGATAGGGATAGCCAGGAACTACTACTGTTCTAACTCACGAGAACCTTTACCCCCATATCACTGTGCAGTAAAGGTCAATGGACAGTCCACTTTGGCTTTGGCAGACACGGGGTGTCGACAGAGTGTAGTTCGTCCTCAAGATTTTCAACCTAGGGTAGTACCAAGTGAAGAGATGGTGGCCATCCGATGCGTACACGGGGATGTTAAACAATACCCGACTTCACAGGTTACAATTCAACATATCAACGATCCGGGGACCTCCCTAAAAGTGGGTCTTATACCGAATCTACCTGAGAAAGTCATTCTGGGTAACGATTATCCCCAACTTTCACAGATGCTAGCATATGATAGTCAAAAAGGAGAAGACTGGTGGGCTGAAGCTCCTTTTTCTAAAGCAGACGAACATGAGTGGCCTTTGTCAAAACCACGGAAGAGTAGGAAACAGAGGAGGATAGAAAAAGGGAAGCCACCTAATGTATTGCCAGTTATACCTGAAGAGAACCCCTGGGAAACAGACAGAAGTTTTCGGGCTACACAGAGAGAGGATCCGGTTCTACTGGAGGCCTGGAAGAATGCGCTAGAACAGGAAGATCCCCTTCATGTAGGTCCCTATTTCTTTAAGAAAAATGGGTTACTTTATAGGAAAGGAAATCCTACACAAACCCCCCAGCTGATAGTACCTACACCATTTCGAGAGAAGGTTATGTTCCTAGCCCATAGCCATCTGCTAGGAGGACATTTTGGTCCGGAGAAAACAGAAAAACAGATACTAGAGAGATTCTATTGGCCTGGGATTTACCAACAGGTTAAAAGGTATTGCAGAGAATGTCCCATCTGTCAGAGACACAGCAGGTACATACCCCCTCGTGCACCATTACGTCCACTCCCTGTGATAGAAGAACCCTTTAACAGAGTAGGCATGGACATTATAGGCCCCTTTTACCGTCGAGGAGTGGCTGTAGATTTGTGCTGGTGTTGGTGGATTACGCCACCTGTTTTCCTGAGACCATAGCCTTACGGCGGCCTGATGCTGTCAATATAGCCAAAGCGATGATAACAGTGTTCTCCAGGGTAGGGTTTCCAAAAGAAATCCTGACTGATCAAGGAACCCTATTCATATCCAAAGTCATGAAGCAAGTGTGTACCCAATTAGGCATACATCAAATCCGAACGGCAGCTTATCACCCCCAGACCGACGGGTTGGTCGAAAGGTACAATGCTACACTTAAGACAACCCTTAAAAAACTGTTGGAACTAGAAACAAGGAAGTGGGAGGATATGTTACCGTTGGCGTTGTTTGCTATACGGTGCAAAATACAAAAAAGTACTGGTTATTCTCCTTTTGAACTGTTATATGGCCATCAACCCCGTACATTTTTAGACATGGCTCAAGAAAAGTGGGAGAATGAACCTGACAACACTAAGCCTTTAGTTGATTATGTGTCCACCTTTAAAACACATCTGAGTCAGATTCGGACTATTGTCCGTAATAATCTGGAAGAAGCACAGGCTGCTCAGAAAATGCAGTACGACAAAAAAGCAAAGGAAAGAAAGTTCGAGGTGGGAGACCTCGTTCTATTAATGATGGCCTCCTCTGACCACAAATTGCTGGGACAATGGCAAGGACCTTATAAGATCACTGAGAAAGTCACCCCTGTGACTTATAGAATAGAGCTAGACGCAACCAGGGGATACTTCACAAATCTATCATATCAATTTGTTAAAAAAATGGGAAGGACCTCTGCCTATTCTAAGTACCCAAACAGAGAACGAGGCCCCTTTATTTGCTCAATGCATTGATGCTAGTCTTCCAAACCCTTTAAAAGAGAAGTTAACCCAAAACCTCGCTCCCCTTGGAGGAGTGTTTTCTCTAACTCCTGGAAGGACAACCTTGGTACAACATGCCATCAGAACACCTGTAGGTAAAAGGGTGCGACTTCGGCCTTATTGGATACCCGAGGCACATTGTCAAACCATACGAGAGGAAGTCCAAAAGATGCTGGAAATGGACATTATCGAACCCTCCTCTAGCGAATGGAACTCACCGATTGTCTTGGTTCCAAAACCAGATGGTTCGGTCAGATTTTGCATCGACTTCAGAGAAGTTAATAAATTGTCTGAATTCGACACATATCCACTACCAAGAGTGGATGAAATGGTAGAGAAAATAGGGAGAGCCAAATATATCAGTACGTTGGACCTGTGTAAAGGGTATTGGCAAATTCCTTTACGTCCACAAGACAAAGAGAAAACAGCTTTTTCTACCCCTGATGGATTGTACCATTTTAAGGTTATGCCATTTGGTTTACATGGGGCACCAGCCACTTTTCAAAGGACAATGAATTGTATCCTACGTCCACACGAGAGGTATGCCGGAGCATACATTGATGACATTGTCATCTTTAGTGATACATGGGACCAACACGTACAGCACCTGAAACAAGTCATTGTAACCCTAGGAGAAAATGGTTTAAAAATCAATCCCTCGAAAAGTCATTTAGCGGCTCAAACAGTAAAGTATCTGGGATACCTTTTAGGCGAGGGAATGATTAGACCACAAGATTCCAAGTTGACAGCCATATCCCAAATTCCTCTTCCCAAGACTAAAAAAGATCTACAGGCCTTTTTGGGCCTTTTGGGATACTACAGAAGATTTATTCCCAATTTTTCACAAATCGCCTCTCCTCTCACTAACCTTTTGCAAAAAGCATCCAATACAGAAGAACGCTTGAGACATCCCACTCCCGACATCCTAAGAGCCTTCCATACCCTGAAGGGTTCACTGACATCCGAAACAGTGCTAGCCAGTCCTGACTATTCTTTACCGTTTGTTCTACAGACGGATGCATCGGATCAGGGGTTGGGGGCGGTGCTCTCACAAGTATCACGACAGGGACAAGAACAGCCGATCTTATACATCAGTAGGAAATTATTTCCTAGAGAACAAAACTATGCAGTCATTGAAAAAGAGGCATTGGCAGTGAAGTGGGCCATAGAAACACTGAGATACTACTTGGAAGGAAGAGAGTTTACCTTATTTACTGACCATGCCCCTTTGTAATGGTTATCCCGCAACAAAGGAAACAACGATCGTGTGTTACAATGGTTCTTGGAGCTACAACCCTATAGGTTTCGCACTCAGCATCGGAAGGGGTCAGAGCAAGGGAATGTAGATTTCCTGTCCCGATATCCACAGGACAGAAACCCTAGTAACAGGACACCAAGGGAAAGGGGATGTGAGAAAGATCTTGTCGGAACACCTGATAGGGTTGGACTACAAAGCCCAGACGTCCCTGCACGTACAAGGCTACATCACGTTTCACCAGAAACACGGACGAAGACCTATATCTCTCCTCTCTTTCCACAGCGTGAGGTAACGGTAAGAGGAGGCGCTACAGAAAATGGACGAATAAAAACAGACGCTACACAGGAAGCGGGGTCGCAGAATGTCGAGGAGGCGGGACCAGAGACGGACCACGAGGAGGACGCCGAATCTCGGAGCCGGGAGCTGGAGCTGAACGCCGAGAGTCAAGACAGCGTTGCTGAGCGTGGAGAAGAGGCGGGGGAAACCGAAGACCGCTGGACGGAGGAGTGGTGGTGTCCCCCGGAGGAGGCTGGAGAGCGTGCCGTGACTCAGGAGAGTTACGGCGGGGCAGGTGAGTGACATTGAACCGAAGCCCATTTGGGGAATTGTTTTGTGTTGCGGGAGGTGGGAGGTAGAGTGTAAACTGTCAGTGGTGGGTGGAATTTAGTAAACGGGAAACCGAAACGTTCACCTGTGAGAAAACAGTACCCGACAGTATCACTTTTTGGTTGCTTATCTTGGGATTAGTTGTGTCTGGTCTATGACTATACCTCCGCTAAATTCTTATCCTCATTTCGTACCAATTCACTACCTACCCCTTTATCTGCCACTTTCAATACCTTTATGCACAACCCTTCACTGTCCCCATTTTTGTGCACTACCTTCCGGTGTAGGAGCAAGGGTTTTGAAACAACAGTACCACTGACGGCCCCTTTCTCTTTTTCCCTCTCTGTACCTCCGGTAAAACAACACCACGGAGACCCTATCGTCCCAGGAACAACAACCACTGGAAGAAGAGGGAGGAACACCGAGTACCACGGCTAATCCTTTCAACACTGGAGAACTTGGTGCCGCGGGAGGAAGTGCGGAACCCGTTGTGAAACCTAAAACCTTGTTTCCTGATAATAAAAATGCTGTTCGCCAATATATTCAGCCTCCGCGTCTGTATATCCGACCTGCCCTCCCACATCAACATTCCCACTATTCGAGTTAAAAAAATTACCCCAAAGTTTTTGTATCTCTGGTTCCATCACATTTTCAGCATCAAGCATGGCTGAGTACCAATATGAGATTTGATTTTCCACCTCCCACTCCTGGTTACTGAATCAAACTTCAGATTTGAATTGTTAAAGTCCCAAGCTCTAGTTGACCACCATCCAGCTAGCTGATAATATTTAAATCTGGTAAGTGTACCCCCAGTCAAATTAGAGAGGGCTTCCCAACTCAAAAGCTGGGCATCCACCTGCAGGTCCCCCCAACGTTCTAACCAGGCCAACCTCAGGGGCCGGGATAACTGGTCGTCCAGACAGGCTGGAGTCCCCGGAGAATCCCATATCGGGGCCTGCATTGCGTAATATGGAATATTGAGCCTTTTCCTAACATATGCCCAGTATCTTAAGGCCGCCCCCAGAATCTTGAGTCTCACTTTTTAAAAAAAATTTGTATCCCCAAATTTAAAAAGAAAAAAGTCTTGTCCCTGCGGGGTATCCTGCAACAATGCTGAAAAAAGTAAACCCAAGGAAGATTGATCAGATTTACCAGCCAATAATCTGAAGTTTTTGAAGTAAAATGCATGGCAATAGACAAATAGGTCTGGAAAAGCCAACCCCCCTGTTCTCAAGCTTCTCCTGAGCCTTTTCCAGGCAATTCGTGGAGACTTTGAGTTCCAAATAAAGGATACTAATTTCCCTTGTAGTTTTTTAATAGCCAATATGTAAAAAAAAGATAAAGGGATGGAATTAAATAGGAACGTTATCTTTGGGAGGATAATCATCTTGATTAGGTTGACTCTCCCAAAGATATTTAAAGGGAGAGACGACCATCGCTGGAGTAGGGTACAGACATCTTTGGTGACTCTATCTAGGTTAATTTTTGGGATATCCTCAATCTTTTTAGCCAAATGTACACCCAGATATCTAATTTGTGTCTTTGATCCTAACGTCCCTGCCTTTTGATTCCAATCCATAATCTCGGTCTTATCTTTATTGATTGTATACCCTGAGATCTCTCCGAAAATTTCTGCTAACTCTATTAGTCTTGGCAGGGCTTCAGCTGGATTTGAAGTATACATCAATAAATCATCAGCGTATAACGCAAATTTTAATTCTAGGTTAAAAATCTTAAAGGGCTTAATTAATGGGTCAGACCTCAGCAGACACACAAAAGGCTCAATATATAAATTAAACAAAAGAGGCGACAAAGGGCAGCCCTGCCTGGTTCTACGGGCGATGGGTAACTATCCAATCCGTAAGAGACCCGTTCACTAAACTTTTAACACACGGTGCACAATAAAGAGATTTTATAGCTGTTATGAAGGTGTTTGGGACACCAAAGCTAGCCAAGGCTGTCCATAAATACGACCAATCTACTTGATCAAATGCCTTGGCGGCGTCAACCGCTACCAGGGTCAGAGGCAGTTTTTTTTCTATGGCAACATCTTTTGCAGCAATAACTTGAAAAGTTAGCTCGTTAAGTTGTCTATCGGGAATAAAGCCCCTCTGATCACTGTGGACAATAGTTTTAACCACCCTGGCCAGTCTCGCTGCTAATACTCCCGCAAAAATCTTATAGTCTGCATTTAATAAAGAAATTGGTCTGTAGGACTCGATCTTTTCTGGATCTTTGTTTGGCTTTGGTATTAATGTAACAGTAGCTTCCAACCACGAATTTGGGGCCGGTTCTACCCCTATAAGAATTCCATTGAACAGTAGTGTTAAATCGGAAATTATTTGATCTAGGACTATCCTGTACAGCTCTACAGGAAGCCCACCGGGGCCAGCTGCTTTTCCTTTGGCCATTTTCAGGATTTGGGTTCTTACCTCGCCCTCCCTAATCTCAGAGCTGAGAAAAGACCTATCTTCTTCTGACAAACTAGGAAGCTGTATCTTACCTAGCCAGTTTTCAGACCGCTGCATGCAATAGCTAGAGTTGGTTCTATATAAATTTTGCATATAAGTCTTAGCCTCTTCTCTAATAAGATCGTCATCGTAGGTGGTATCCCCTGTACAAGCAAGGGATAGACTGATAATCTGGTTTCTGGACTTATCTGCAAGAGCTTTCCATGAGAGTAAGCGACCACATTTCTCCCCATACGAAACGTTTTGGAGCTTACTAGCTACATCTATTTTTTTAAATCTTATCTAGATTTGCTTGATATTCTGCCCGTAGAGTGTCAAGTTCTTTTTGTAGTCGGGATCTAGTATCCGACTGATCTATTGATGCTCTCTATAGCTCCTGCTCTTTTAATTTAAGCTTGAGGAGGCGTTCTTCTTCCTCTGACCTCATCCGCTTATTTCTCCTGATCTACAGGGCACTCAAAGAGCCTCTGATAAAGACCTTGAATGTTTCCCATATCATCTGTTTACTTGTAGAACCATTGTTGAGCCTGAAAAACTCCTCCGTCTGTGTTACCAGATCCAGCCTAACCTCCTCCTGAAGTAAGAGGGTTCTATCCAGAGTCCACCTCCTCTGCTGTACCTTTTGTTTAAGATGAATTACAACCTCTACAGTTGAGTGATCAGACAAAATCGCCGGGATATAGGATATGGAGTCTAACGCTGAAAATAGTTCTTTATCCAATAAAAAAAAAAGTTGATATATTTTACTGTAAAAGGAATAATCCCTTTTCCCTTCATTTTTAGCTCTCCAGATATCAATAAGGTTAAAATCTTTCATTATATTCTTGAGCTCCATTCGGGATCTTTGGGGGGGGGGGGGGGGGTGAATCTCACCCTGGAAGTACAATCTCATTTTTCATCAAAGATCAAATTAAAGTCGCCCCCTAAAATTACTGGTCCTACGGTCTCCGCTAAGCTAGCTTTAAGTTTTATGAGGGACCCCAGAGCGTGTGTGCGTTGTTGGCGGTCTTTGAAGGAGGCCCTTTTTTGCGGGTGGCGGAGTCGGGGTCGCTGGGGTCGGCGGGTGGGCTCTGCGTGAGGGTGGGCTCTGCGTGAATGAGCTCTTCATAGGAGGGGAGGGAGAGAGGAGGTAGGGGAATACAGCACGACTTTTTAAACTAGTTTTTTAGTGAAAGTGGTGACCCAGTCTTGGTAGGCATAGACGGCATATTGGTAGCTGCTGCCCAAACAAATATATATTTTTTTATTGTTAGTTAGGACTTTTAGGATAAGACTCACCGTGTGAACAGGTCCCAGTTTGTATAAGAGATTTTGAGTGGGGGATGACCTGTTCTCTACCCCTTCGGCTCCTTTGTGTATATACTCAGTACCAGAGTACCTGCTTGTATCCGAAAAGTGCAGGTACTCTCCCATTCAAAGTATTACATTTCTCTTGAGAAGTGCAAATACTCTTCCTCTCAAAATAACAAAGTGCCGATAGTCAGTACCCAACAGGACGGACCCATTTAAGGCAGTGGTTTACAAAATGATATATATAATTCAGTTGCAAAATTTGTAGTTTAATTTTGTTAGTAGCCAAGAAAGATACTAAATGGTAAGTTCCTGATCACTTGTTTCTCTCCATGATCCCAGTAAAGTGTTTGTTTCTGTAGTTGATATACACTTATTTTGTATTTATAAAAAGGAAGAGTCAAGAAAATATTATTTTGATCAATAGAATCCAAATTCTTTTTTTTAATAGCAATGTTTAGTTAGTTCAATGAGCTTCGAGAACATCTGTTTGAGTTCCAGAAAAACACTGAGTTATTAAATTGTCTGTCCAAGAGTGAAGAACAGAATTTTCTGAGGTTCAAGTACTATGGAATATATAAAGAAAGGTGGGAATAGACAGATTTTTTGACTAGAGACATTTTTCCCCAAAGACCAATATTGCATTTGTGACATTTCCTAAAATTTGATTTAGGTGTATTTATTAATTCTGTATTAGCCATTCTGAGTATTTTTTTGGTTCCGCTATTTGGCGATAAGCATCATAATAGGTGTAGGCGAATGTACTTTGTAGCAAGAGAATTAGCAAAATAATGTAACTGCCTTAAGCAATTCAAAGAGTACGGTGATGATTATGTAAAAACAAATCATCTGCCAAGAAACCCGTTTACACTCCTTATTGCCAACTTTAATACCTTCTGTTATTTCCATGGATATAATGGCATATGCTGAGCATTTCCATGAAATGCAAAGTGTTAGAAATGGACGTCTCCAGTTGGCAGTGGCTTGTACCCTGTCCAAGTAGGGGCCCTTATTCTAGTCAGGGTAAGGGAGTAGTTACACACCTGAGATAACCCCTGCTCATTCCCTTGGTAGCTTGGCATGAGCAGTCAGGTCTATCTAAGAGGCAATGTGTAAAACATTTGTACGTAAACATACAGCAACACAGTGAAACCTCTACAAATGAACACCACACCAGTTTAGAACACTAACTAATCATTATCTGCATAAAACAAGACCAGAACTACAACATTCCATCATACACAAGCAAATGTATCACTTTTAAAATGTTCCGAATAGTTCAGTCAATAGGAAACTATAGATGCATCACTTTTATCTCAAAGTATCTGGGATGCATCAAAATGAAAGGTGAAAACAGGTGCAGTGGAGATGAGGCGCTGGAAAACAAAGTGAAGCCTCAATTCCTTACTCACAGTGGAGGTGATGTGTTGATTCCTCACTACAGCGCAGGGGAGGTGATGCATCGATTCATTACTGCTGGGGAGGTGATGTGTAGATTTCTTACTGCAAGGGGAGGAGATGTGTTGCTCTTCAGACACTTGGCTTTGGTTCCTTACTGCTGGCCTATGTTGATGAATAACTTGGCGAGCAGGTGCGATGCGTCAAAAATCCGGATGCGGTGGGCTAGTTGTGCCGGTGGCGAAACAGGCGTTGTGTAAATGTTCCAATTGCAAGCAGATGATGTGTTGATTTCTTCAATTACACAGCAGGGCCTTTGTCAGAAACGAAGCAGATATCTCGGACTTCGGAGACATGATGCTTGGGATTTGGGCTGCCACGATCTTTTCAGCTGCACGACAGGTGCTGCATCGATTCGTCGGCCTCACAGCGACGATGCATTTGTTTTTCAACTGAATGGCAGCTCTGCACCAGGAATGACAGGCGCTGAAGCTCGGTACATGGATTTTCTGACTTCTTTGCAGAAACAGCCAACTTCAAGGGCCCAGAAGTGAAATTGGCACCACTTGGCAGGTCAAAACTCCCAGCCGAGGGTATCAGGGACTGCAGCAGAAGTTTTAGATGGCCTTGAGACTTCTGAACAGGAGGCAAGCACACACAAGCCCTTGGAGAACCTTGACAAGCAGGATATAGAAAACAAAGTCCAGTCCTTTCACTGCCCAAGACAGAAGCATCAAGCAGGTAGCACAACACAGCAACACGCAGGGGGCAGTTTCCCTCCTACAGCTTCTCCAGCTCTTGTTCTTGGCAGAATCTCCTCTTAGTCCAGAAGTGATCTGAAGTTATTGTGTCACAGCTCCCGTACTTTAAAGCAGGCAAACTACAAAGGAAAGTCTTTGTAGTGCACAAGACCCTTTCTTTTCCTGACCTGGTTCCAGATACATACAGGGGGGCAGACACAGCTTTGTGTAAGGACAGGCACAACCCTATTCAAGTGTCAGTGACATCTCCTCCCATCACTATAGCTCAGGAAGACCCATCCTACGGGTGATGGGCCATCAGGATATGCAGGTCACACCTCATCTCGCTTTGTGTGACTGTGTAGAGAGAATGCACAAACAGCCCTACTGTCAGTTTAAACAAGACATTGGTTCCACAGGCAGGCAGAGGTACAAAATGGTAAAGCAAGAAAAAGCCCACTCTCTAATAGTGGCAATTTTGAAACATGCAATTAAAAAACAACTTCACTAAAATATGTATCTTTAAATTGTGAGTTCAGGGACCCCCAACCTCCCAATCTCTATCTCTTACCAATTGGAAGTTACACTTGTAGGAAGTTACAAGGTAGCTCCAATGATAACCTATGGAAGAGATTGTCCTTGCAGTAGTGGAAAACAACATTGGCAGTATTCCAGGACATGTAAAACACTGGTACATGTCCTTTCATTCACAGACACTGTACCCTGCCCATGGGTTTACCATGGGCCTACCTTAGGGGTGCCTTCATGTAGACAAACGTAAGGTTTGGGCCTGGTATGTGGGTGCACTTGCCAGGTCGACATGGCAGTTTTAGACTGCCCTCACAACCACTGCAGTGGCAGGTCTGAGACATGGTTGCCGGGCAATCACTTCTGTAGGCCCACTAGTAGCATTTGCATTACAGGCCCTGGGTACACTCAATGCACTTTATTGAGGTCTTACCAGTAAATTAAATATGACAGTCATGGATAACCAACCATAATCATAATTTACGCAGGGAGCACTTGCACTGTAGCACTGATTAGTTTAGCAGTGGTAAAGTGCCCAGAGTTCTAAAACCAGCAAAAACGAAATGCAGCACAAACTCAAAAACAGGAGGTCAGAAGCAAAAAAAAACGGGGAAAAACACACCAAAGATACTAGATCCAACAGAAATGAATGGTTAACTAAAAAAGTACAGATGTAAAAAATAGTGAGTGGGCAGAATATCATGTCAAAATATATAGGACCAAAAATTCGAGAAGGTAATAGCAATTAGATAAGTATAGATTTACTATTTTTCACTCAACATCTATATACCTTGAAGATGCCTATATTGTCAATAAACATGTATGTGGAGTTAAGTATAGCAGAACTTTGCTCACCTGTAGAAATTTAGCTTCACAATATTTTTGTCCCTGATATTCTTACTATGATATTTTGTCCATATATTATTTTTTCTTCAGAAATGTGTCCAAACTCCAAATTAACAGTTCTAGAAAATCACTTACTATACAGGAAACTTAATACATAGCACATGACTTTAATTCCATTGATGACATTTGTACAAAAGGTCACCTTATACAATACCTTAAATAGGTAAAACCAAACAGTGTTATTAAATTCCTTTTTAGAATCCAAACTTGAAAGAATATGATGGGTGCGTTTTGGCATCATGAAGTTTATTAAAGCTTTATTTTCGTTATACTGTCATTGCAAACATGACTTTTAATGAAAATTGCTTAGTGTATAGCCACCATTGTCAATAAAATGTTGTTCCTTCAATAAGCCCATCTCTTGGTCAAAATTTTCGCTTGAACATTTATCCAATACAAAGGTCTAAAGTTGTGCCAGGTTTCATGGCTCTCCGGCCTAAATAGCAATGCCAGGCATTCCTCCAAGGGTATTGGTTCCAGGGCACAGCGCTGTATTCATTTATCAAGGCACAGTATGCATCCTGCACTCTTGGAGCCACATGGTATCCTTTGCATTGATTGCCTTTGGGGTACTGATAAGCCAGCTGGTGGTGCAAATTCCAGCACAAGTGATGCTGTATGCTACCCTGGGGGATGAGGTTTTGAGGAGCACAGTGATGCATTCTGCAATAGGAGCAGGGATTCAGCTGGGACTACATTATTCAACAGCCAGTGAGTGGCGGCCATCTAAGGTGGGTACCACTATAAATAGCAGTCCTGCACGTGCTTCCATGCTCATTATTTGATTTCCGGAAGATGTGTGGATGTGTTACATAATTTGTTCTTCACCGATACCTGAAGCTACAAGTAGATCCGTGGCAGCTCCTCCGCTAAGGCAGAGGAGCGTCGGACCACTGAACAAAAGGAAAAATAAAATGATAATAGCTATTGTTATTATCGTTTTAGTTTTCCTATTTCAACAGTGGCTCTCCGGTCGGGCGGGGCTTGCCAGAGCAGGGGGAGGAGTGGTTTGCACTCTCTAAGTGCGCGTGACTGCTTGGTCGACCCTCTTGGCCTGGCCAAACAGACCTGCGCACTTTGCATCTTACCCGCCAGGCTGCATTACACAGCCTGGTGAGGAACACGCAAAGCCTCCTATTCCCTGTCTGAGCGACGAACCACAGTGCTCAGATGAATCACAACGTTACATTGCAGCATTGTGATTGGCTATGGGGAGTTGGGAGCCCGGGTGCTTCCTGCTGCTGGCTGGGGCTCCAGGAAGAGAAGGAAGCTGGCGGGGTAGAGGTGGTGGCTGGCCGTTGCAGATAAGTGTTTTTATTTTTTCTCTTTTTATCGCCCCCCACCATACGGGTCTGGTAGCAGCCGCTACTGAAGCTGATCCCTCTGGAGACCAGGAGAACGTTGGTGACATCTGAACTGTGGAGGCTAATAGGAATAAAGTTAGGGGCACTATTTCTCCAATTTTTGCTTGTTACTGCGTATAAGCACTTGTGCATGAAAACATCCTCCTCCACAATGGGTGATAGGAATTGTGATTCATATGATCAAGGCTGTGTGTAACCTGTGAAGTGACAATGTTTGTGTTACCTTGAACATTTGTACTAGGAGACCCATTGAGGGAGTGCTCTAAAGTCCCACAACAGATAATCTCTGGAATCAGAAGAGGCTGTTAGTAACAGGGCTGAATGCCAACAGCAGGAACTCTAGGACTACTTCAGACTGTTGCTCCTTTGCATTAACAAACCTTTCTCCAGGAGGGTGATGGAACCACTAGTTACCCTTGCAAATACTTAAGAAGTCTCCCCAAATTCGAGTATGCCACTTTGTTCCATGTTTATTTAATCATACATGTTTTTTCTTCTATTATTATCTAACCTAGTTATTATGTATTCAGCATTCCCTACCATTCTTGTTTTGTGATTGTCTCACCTGGGAAGTAACCCACGGGGATAAAGATGTAGGTAATGTTCGTGTGGTGTTTAAAGAGGATTAGAGTACTTAACATTAAACATTTATCTTTGTAATTTCAGATCTCCTTCCTCTCTATTTTCATCCTGAAACCCTCCCCCTCAGCCTGCCTTAAAGAAACCTTTGGTGTCATAGTTTTCGTAGCTGTTAAGGATTAGAGGTGGACTCCTTATTTATTTATTTATTTAGTGTGTTTTGGTATCGCGCACAGCTACCCCAACAGGGTGTCCCGGCGCTCCTGTATAACTACATGCAGACCTTTGATGGTAAATTGAGGCAGAAGTAACTCAGCAGAACAGGTGAGTTTTGAGTGCTCGCCGGAAAGGTTGTTCATCTTTGATCAGCCGGATGGCAATAGGAAGTTTATTCCATAGGGCCGATGTCAACACTGGGAAAGTTTTCCCACCTGAGCGGGATTTCCTAAATCTAGGAACCGACAGGAAGTTTTTTGACGAGGAACGTAGGGTCCTGAAGTTATTATAAGGAATCAAACAGGTAGACAGATATGCGGAGCCTTTACCCCGCATTGCCCGATGAGCTAGTACCAAAGCTTTAAATTCTGCCCTTTTTTGCAGTGGTAGCCAGTGGAGTTTGCGGCGGTGAGGGGTAATGTGCTCACGTAGGGGGAGACCGGTAACCAATCGCACCGCCGCATTCTGTACTGTCTGAAGGCGATGACTGAGCCCTGCAGACAGGCCAGAATAGAGGGCATTGGCGTAGTCCAGGTGTGAAGTGATCAACGCCTGGACAACAATCTTCCTGGTGTTACTCGGCAGAAAGTGAATGAACTTTTTTATCATTCTAATCTTGGCTAGACAGGCAGTAGAGACTGTATGCACTTGATGATAAAAAGTAAGGTTGGAGTCCCATCTCACTCCAAGATTCTTCACAGATTCTTTTGGGAGGGGGGGGGTACTTAAGTCAGTAGGCCACCAAATATTAGGGTCAAGTGGAGAAGGCTGGTGAAAAAAGAGAACCTCCGTTTTCCCAGCATTCAATCTAAGAAAATTATTGTCCATCCAATGGGCAATAGTACGGAGACAATTTTTTAATGGATCAAAAGTTGAGGGAGAGGTGTTATCAAATGAAAACATAAGCTGGATATCATCAGCATAGGAGGTGACCTTTATACCAGTTTGGGCGATGATATCGAAAAGTGGGGAAAAATAAACGTTAAATAAGAGGGGGCTCAGCGAGGAGCCTTGAGGGACTCCCCACCGAAGCGGACGACTTTCAGAAATGAATGGGGGGGGGGGGGGGGGGGGGGGGTAAACACTGCCTGGGTCCGGCTAGACAAGGAGGATGAAATCCATCCTAAGGCCGTGCCCTGGATACCTTTTGAATGCAGGCGATCAAGGAGGAGGGGGTGGGAGACGGTGTTGAATGCTGCCGACAAGTCCAGCAGCACCAACACCGCTCTTGATCCCTCGTCCAGCCTCCATCTTACTGCGTCTGACATCTCGATGAGAGCCGACTCAGTGCTGTATCCTGGTCTAAAGCCGTGCTGAGAATCGTGAAAAGCACCTGATGTTTCGAGAAAGCTGGCTAGTTGTTGTTGAGCAAGTCTTTCTAGTACTTTAGCAGGGGCAGGCAGTAGAGAAATAGGCCTGTAGTTGGCAGGCTCACAGGGATCGGCGCTGGCCTTCTTAATTATCGGAACCAGGCGTGCTTGTTTCCAGGTGTCGGGGAAAACTCCCAGCTGTAATGAGTCATTCCATATTCTGTTCATAAAGGGATTACGAATGGGAGCTAAGGATTTGTAATGTTTAGCCGGCCATGGGTCCAGCGGAGAGCCAGATTTAATTTTAAGAAGTTCTGCAAGAGATTGTTCCAGAGAAATCTCTGCAAAATCAACGAACAGGGACTCAGGGCCAGGTAGAGAAACGGATATAGGACTTTTATATACTGAGGTGTTGGTAGGGAAAGAATCATGAATGGTGGCTATTTTATTCTCGAAACAGACAGAGAGATTATCACAGAGAGTCTGTGATACCACTGGAGGTCGTTTCAATGCCAGGGGATCTGTAAAGGATCTGACTGTCTCATATATTTCCCTTGATGAACCTTGGGAACGATTAATTTTTTCTTCTAAGAATATTCTTTTATGTTCAATGATCTTTTTCCTATAGTTTTTCAGGGCGGCTTTGTAAAGAATTTTACGATCTGGTGAGAAGGTGATTCTCCAACGTCTCTCAAGACGTTTACATTCTGATTTGAGCTTGCGAAGATCATTCGAATACCATGGGGCCGAGGGAGCAGAGCGATAGGTTTTTATGGGCCTAATAGGGGCAATCTGATCGATTGCCGAGGTAATGTGATCATTAATGTGTGTTAATCGTGTATCAAGGTCAAGGCTCGTATCAAAATGGTCAACAGATAAGAGGTGAGGAGCTAGGCTATCAGAAGAAATCCTACTCCAGTTTCTGCCCAGTTGTTTAGCCGGACGGACATGACGGTTTGTGCAGAGGCAGGGAAATATGAAAGGGACAAGCAGGTGATCCGACCAGACTACAGGAACAGGATTGAGTGTGACTAGGCCTTCCAAGTTCGTACAGATTAAATCAAGAGTGTGGCCTGCTTTGTGCGTTGGACCACTAACAACTTGATTCAGTCCGCCGTCAGCCAGAGTGGACAAGAAATTAAGGGAGGCAGTATCCTCCATATTGTCAACATGAAGGTTGAAATCCCCAAGGAGGGTGAAATTGGTATAACGCAATGAAGCTTGTAGGGCGTAATCCAAGAAAACTGGAAGGTGGGATGGTTTAGAATTGGGAGGTCGGTACGCCAGGAGGCCGGAGAATGTAAAATTGGGCGAAATATTAATACAAAAAGGAAGCGCTTCAATGCGTTCCACTTGATTATAGGCGAAAGACGAAATAGACCAATGGGTTCTATATATTATGGCCACTCCTCCCCCAGGGTGTGAGCTCTGTCTGTTGGCACAGAATATATTATAGCCCGACGGGATTGCTAGATGAAGCGCAGGATTGGTGTCATCTCCTAACCACGTCTCAGTAAGAAACAATACATCCCGTTTATCTTCTTCCAAAGTATGGAATACGTCAAGGGAGTGTTTGACTAAGGATCGGCAATTGAGCAGGCCAGCTTTTAAGCGTGTCTGCAGAGAAGAAGTCTGTAGAAGAAGGCAGTTATGTTCTTCATAGCCGGGAAGGTCAGATGAGCATTTCATAAGTGGAAAGATCGGGTTGGCAGCAGCGCTAATACATGAGGGAATAATACAGTGTAGAGGTCGCAGGGATTTAAGCCCAGCGCTGTCATAAGTTGTGAGAGGGGGGATGCCCAGGATGACAGTACCTGCGTCTGCGGCCGCATACTGGTCGCGGACGGGCGCAGACGGGCAGGACTCTGGCGCGACTCCGGCGCAGGTCCGGCGCGTCCGCTGATCGCGTCCGCTGCGCGGAGGCATGGACTTCCGTTTATATAGGGGCCAATCGGGTGCCTTCAAAGGCTAGCCCACTCCAAAATGGCCGACAAAGTTAGTTAATCACCTCAAACAGCGTTCAATTCGGCTGGGGTGAGTTTTAATTAAGGAGATTCAGGTTTCTGACCCCCATCTAGCAGGAAACCGAGAGGCAAGTAAACAATGCCACTTTGTAGTCAAGCGGAGGCGGAGGGGACTTAGTGCAGCGAGGGGGGAGGCAAAACACGAACAGCTTAGCTTCGTAATCAATCCTTAGAGCCTTGCACGGATCCGAAGGAAACAAACGCTATGATAATTTGGCACAATCTTTTTAGGTCTCGGCCTGTGATGGCGGCGCAGACATGTGCAGTCGAGCTGGCGAGATTTAATGAGATAGAGTGATTTTCACTAGTGAGGTTCAGCCCCGCCCCTCTTGTCCATTGGCTGGCGTCCCCGTTCATGCTAAATGGTGGCCAGCAATTGGAGAAGAGGTATTAGTGAAGTACTTCTTTCTCTTTAAGCCCCGTCCTTTTCAGACTGGCTTCCTTGACTTACTGATGGCGTAAAAGGTTTCTTATCTTGTTTATGGGGTGAAACAGATGGCCCATAAAAAAGATAAAAACCTTTTACGCCAGCAGGAAGTAAAGAGAAAAAAGTGCACGTCATGGCGTCTGTGACGTAAATACTTGTGTTGTTCTCCGTTCTTATTAAACACTCACTGCATTAATGCGAGGATGCCGCCCGCCCCCAGCCGCTGCCTTCTTTGCCGTCTGACGTGTTGTTCTCTGTTCTTGCTAAACACTCACTGCATTAATGAGAGGACAAAGCCCGCCCCCAGCTGCTGCCTTGTTTGCCGTCTGACGCTATACATGTAGTGCAGGGACTCCCCTTTATGCCTCACTTGGAAATATGAAACTGCCCAGGCTTTCAAAACCTGAAAGAGACGGCAAAGACAGCGGAGTGGATTGCAAGAAGGTACTGGGAACTGAGTGATTTATATGTAGGAGATGTGTTTTTTTCATTTCAGGAGGCACAGTAAAAGCTCACAGCTGTTTGAGGTCAGACTGGAGAGTTTCAAACACTCCTGTCTTGTAAAGCGCTCCGAAACCTTCGGGTCTATCTAGCGCTATGAATGATGACAGAGTGAAGTAAAACTTCATTTTTAACTCGAGTCCGTGAAATAACTTAAAGAGCACGGGCCTCAAACTTGATAGATCTGTTCTTGTGTACCTCTTTATTTACTGCCTCAATAGTTCCACCACCCACCCCTCCCCTACATGCTCCCGACTACACCCCCGCCAGCATTCCTATACTGCCATTGAAACTCCTGCCGTCCGGGACACAATTCCCCCTTACAGACTCCTCCCCCTGCTCCCGAGCCATGCGACCCTCCCCACTTCCCTCACTCATCCAAATTGGAGCCCTAAACCTGCTTGCTGAAACCTCCGCTTCCCTTCCAATTCTCCACAAACAGCCCCTGCTAGCTGATCGAGCCGAGCAAAACCTCCATTAACGCTACATGGCAAGCAAACCCTACCCCAACCTCCATGTGCCCCGCTGCACGGTCCGTCAGGTAGCCATGGGCCCAGCCTCCGGTGCTGCCGCACCCCTCCGCCCCGTGGAACCGAACACCCTATGCCCGGCTAAACCAGGTCACTCCATCCATGCCACCTCTAAAGGTGACAATCTGCTCGGCACCCATCATTCTTGGCCCTCCCCGCAACCTCCCTTGCAATACCCCCTTCACCCCTCACAGACAGCGCCTGCCATGTCTCCTGAGCACCCGCAGACACTACCCAACCGGCCTCTGAAGGATGAAAGGCATTGGCATTATGACTACTCCTCCCCCCCCCCCTTCCCCCCAGCCGCAATGGTCCCCTCTGGCTACGGCCTCGCCCCTCCACCCATCCTGCCACCAGACCCCTCGCTACCTCCCCCCCAGCTGTCCAACTTACCACCCCTCCCCCACCTCACCCCTGGCGCACCTCCGTCCCAACCCCCAATCCGTTTCCTCCATCCTGACCACGAATCTCCCACGGCCAAAACAGCAGAAATGCAGCCCTCCCAGCACTCTCCCTAACTTAAAAATTAAACTCCTCACTGCCTCCTCCCCAGGCAGCTTAAACACAGTGCCCCCCTTGCCCCTTTCCACATGAGACCTCCGAGGAACCTCCTGGCAGGATATTATCCCTTTAATGTTCTGGGCACGGTGCTCTTCATGCTGAGACGAGAGGGTGGCCGGGAACGCATTATTTAATAGCACTGATGTCTCGGATCTTTGAGCGCTTCTCTATGTATGTAGTGCAGGGACTCCCATTTATGCCTCACTTGGAAATATGAAACTGCCCAGGCTTTCAAAACCTGAAAGAGAAGGCAAAGACAGCGGGAACTGAGTGATTTATATGTAGGAGACAGGTTTATTTCAATTGATGCGGCACGATAAAAGCTCACGGCTGTTCGAGGTCAGACTGGAGAGCTTCAAACACTCCTGCCTTGTAAAGCGCTCCGAAACCTTCGGGTCTATCTAGCACTATGAATGATGACAGAGTGAAGTAAAACTTCATTTTTAACTCAAGTCCGTGAATTAACTTAAAGAGCACGTGCCTCAGACTTGATAGATCTGTTCGCGTGTACCTCTTTATTTACTGCCTCAATAGTTCCACCACCCACTCCTCCCCTACGTGCTCCCGACCGCCCCCCGCCAGCATTCCTATACTGCCATTGAAACTCCTGCCGTCCGGGACACAATTCCCCCTTACAGGCGCCTCCCCCTGCTCCCGAGCCATGCGACCCTCTCCACTTCCCTCACTCATCCAAATTGGAGCCCCAAACCTGCTCGCTGAAATGTCCGCTTCCCTCCCAACTCTCCACAAACAGACCCCGCTAGCCGATCGAGCCCGGCAAAACCTCCATGAACACTGCATGGCGAGCAAACCGTACCCCATCCAATGGTGTGGAATTTTATAAAATATCTGCTAGTTAAATGGTCACAATGCTTCAGAACTCTGTGTCCTTATAAAAGAAATCCACTTATCCTTTCATACAATCTATCGAGGTGATAAATTACGGCTGCGTTCATATTGTATCGGAGCTCTGATAATACCTCTCGGATTACACTAGGGCTAATTGTATCAGGGTTAAATGTTAGCTAGTTTTTCCATCTTTTCAGAAATCTACGTACAGAGGTTGGAAAGCAGTATTTCCAGGGTTGGAACGCACTGTAAATCTGTAAATATCTACAAATGCATGTTTAATGGTATTTGATAGCTCCACAGTGTTCTGTTTCCACACTGGAAAAGGTTGGATATTTTCAGGCCCGGACTGGCCATAGCGGGCACCGGGCAATCCCCCGGTGTGCCGCACGGGTGGGTGCTGGTTTTGTTACAGGGCCGTTTTTGCAGCATAGCTGCAAAATCGGCCCTGTAACAAAATCGGCGGAAAACTGGCCCCGGCAAAGAGCTCGGCGTCACCTCCAACTCCCCCCCCAGTGGGGAGGGGCGGCTGGCCGAGCACTTTGCCAGAGCCGGTTGTGGTTCCCAGTCTGGCCCTGAATATTTTGACAGGAGTACACATTTTTTTCTGGGTGGGAAAAGGGGGCGTGCAGTAAATTAATTTGTACTCGCTGGAAACCCACAACCCACACCTGCAGTATGAGAGACAGCAGTGTGTATGAGAGATAGAATCTGAATGATTAGTAACCAGGTTAGCAAAAGAAGGCACACAACAAACAAATCATTCAGGGTCAGTAGCTTGAAGCACAAATGTTAGTCCGTGCTCCAGGGGAAGGAGGGTTGGTCACCAACAACCCCACCACAATCCACTTGTGTATAGTATGAGAGACAGCACTGTGGGAGACAGCATTGTGTGTAAGAAAGACAGCAGTGTGTGAGAAACAGCATTGTGTGTGAGAGAGACAGCAGTGAGTGTGAGAGAGACAGCAGTGTGAGAGACAGCAGTGTGTGTGTTCTAGGGAGAGCATGGTGTGTGAGAGACAGCAGTGTGAGAGAGTCAGCAGTGTGAGAGAGACAGCAGTGCTAGAGCGACATCAGTGTGAGAGACAACAGTGTGTGTAAGAGAGACAGCAGTGTGTGAGACGTTTTATTTATGCCTTGGTTTTTGAAACAAAAATAAAAAACGCATTGTTATTTGCAATGTCAATAGCTCAAACACCTAAGAAACCTATTGCAAATGCAATAGGTTTCGCATTTGAGTGAGATTAAGCTATTGGCATTGTAAATGACAATGCCGTTTATTTATCTGTTTTCAAAACCAACACATAAATAAAAAGTATGTCATTTACAATGCCAATAGCTCTAACTTTTGCAAAGGCGAGACCGTTGTATTGTAAATGCTTGTTTAGGCTTGGTAATTAATATTCCAAACAAAATTTGCATTGCTTCTCTTTCTTTATGTATTCTTATACAGTCATTGAAAAGAAGCAAGAGTAAGGGTCATATGTACGAACACATTTTCCCATTGACACAGAATGGGTAAAACCCTTTGATACATCCGGCCCTAAAAGAGTAATTACCATTTTAATTACCAAGTTTTCGAACCCTATAAAATCTATTGTTAAGTCATCTAGTACAGGTGATTGGCCTATCTGCATTGAGTTAATTGATTAAATCATCTCTGTCATGCTACATGTTCCTTTCTTATGAGAGAAAATGCAAAGATGTGATATATTATTAAAGACAACATGCACGTTTTCCATCTTGATTTCAGTTTCTTCTGCTAACTTTTCATTAAATAAATTTTGCAAATTACTAACCAGTAACATTATTCCAAAACGTACCTTGTAACTCCTGTTCATTAGACGATCTTGTGTATATACTTACACCCAGGCATATGTATTTTAAAAGAAAACTGACACTCATAGTAGTCTAACACATGCCTGATGAAAAATAGCCAGCAAGTTTCTAAATAAGTAAAGACAAAACACCAAATCATTGGCCCTGACCTTTGCCACCCGTTAGTTCGAGCATGTAATGCTAAATTCTATATATTTAGATGCTACAGTTATTCACTTTTTTTCAAAGCAAACATATAAAAACAGGAACACGTGATGGACAGAACCTACAAGCAGGCTCTAATGAGCCAGTGTCAGGCTCTAATCATGAGAAAAATATGTAAAGGCCTTGAAAGTCTGATACAATTTTCTCGAGTAAAAGGCTAAAAATCACTAATTTCTGCAGTTGTTGCTTTTCTGTGCCAATTTCAGAATGAGGATACTCTTATTTACGACATTAGAGCTAAATTGTGCAATGGAGAACAGGAACAGCACATTGACAGGACATTTAACATTTGTATAAATTTATAGTTATGCTAAGGCTTTTTAATAGGAAATGCATTTTTTGTATTTCTAAGAACTTTGTCTCCGTTTTGACAAACTCCAAGAAACAATCCAAAAAAGTATTACTTTTTGACTAGTTTGTGCATGGAAAGTTTCGGGGTGATCCGTCAAACGGGGCTTGAGAAAAAGGAGGTCGCATAATGGCTTTTCCACATTTTTTTCCACAAAGGAGCTTTAGACACAGCTACAGCCCAAATTGCTGTGCAGATTTCCACTAAATTTGGCATAAAGCTGTATATTGGTCAATTGTAATTTGTAATTTGGTGTAAATCCGTTCATAGTTCACTGAGGAGCAATGCGCCGTCAAAGATGGCCGCGTGAAGACTCAGCTCCTCCAGACCTGTCCCCCATCCCTACTATCCTAAAATAACTCCTGATCGCGGAACCCACCGCTAATCGTCTGAAGGTGAGCGGTGCAGATTCCAGCTACTCTGACCCCGCTGTGACCTCGGGGGCCAGAGATACGCCTCTCGTCCGGTGAGGCCTGCGTGCTGACTGGAGCCAGGGACTATATTTCCTGTCGGAGCCGGCCGCTAATCCAACAACACGGGGCCGCGGACTGAAAGTCGTCGGTCGGGCCCCGGTACGAATATGGTGTGGTCAACTCCAGGTGAGGTGTGCCAGCGGTGCGGCGGGCAGTGGTGTTGGAACCCCTCCGTCCGAATACGCGCTAATTACATAGAGGCAGCTGAGGGGGCGGTGGTGAGTCCTCGAGGACATGTGGTGGCCCAGAGTGCGCGTCTGCCGCATCAGTGCAGTGCGCAAGAGGATATTGGCGCTCCCAGTGTTCGGGCTTACCTGGAGGAGCAGTAGCAGCCCAGAGTGCGCGTTTGCCGTGTCAGTGCAATGCGCAAGAAGTTATTGGCGCTCCCGGTGTTCGGGCTTACCTGCAGGAGCAGTAGCAACCCAGAGTGCGCGTCTGGCGCGTTAGTGCAGCGCGCAAGAAGTCATTGGTGTTTCCTGCAGGTGCCCGTTTTATTATCCTGATTGGAGAGTTTCGGGGGGGAGACGCCCACCCCCTTTTGTGTCCTGAAAGGAGAAGACCTCCGGTCTGTAGCGCCAGAGGAGGTGGTGCGGGGAGACGCCGGGCCCAGGAGACAGGGCTGTTGCGCCAGGGGGCCCTCCCTGGCTGGCGATGGTGGTGGGTGGCCCGGACCCCTGAGTATTCGACCCACATCTGTTTTAGTTGCTGCACCAGCCAGGAGCCGACGTCATTGGGTCCTGGGTAAACAAACACCGGAGTGAGGAGTGGAGGAGGCACAGTGGTTGCAGCTGAGGGCTTGCGGAGTGGGAAGGGGCCGCCCCCCGTACCAGACCATTTCTCCTGAACGCCAGCGCATGTCCACAAAGCTAGCAACAACACTTTCCGGGGTATCCCCTTTATAATCAGAGATTTTATTCGGAAGCGCACAATTGACTCCACCAAGGACTGAGGCATTGTGGAGACCCCTGAGCATTCTTTGGTGGCCGCAGAGCTGGCTCGCTGGACTTGGTCCTGGACACGGCGATTCGGGGTGTGCTGGACGGTGCCTCTCTGGCCCTTTGCTTCCCCTGTGACCGAGGATATATACCTTGGAGGTCCAAGTTGCCTCTGGGGGCTGAACCTTTGTGACTGTGATTGTCCGCCTACCTCTACTGGGGCCCAAGCCGACTGGTGGCACCATCTGACTGTCTGCCCCCTCTGCCTGGGTGATCAGTGAGCTATTGTTGCATCCGGATGGGGTGGAGTAGACCGGTGTCCACCAAGACGGCACTCAAAATGGCTTAAAAATCTGAAGGTGACAGGCAGCAGTCAAGAACTTCTAAAGGGTCGTGGCAGGTCCAGACTAACAAACTTGACTGGTACAACATGCCTCGGGGGTCACCGCCGGATCCGAAACGTGTTCATTCGGCCAGTGGGGAGTCTGCTGGCCCGTCTGCGGAGCCGACCCTGCTTGACGTGATGGCGGCGATCGATGGGGTAAAGACCTCCCTGGGGGGAAAAACTGAGTTGCTGGACAACAAGTTGGATGCGGTCACCATCGAGGTCAACCTCATACGAGCAGATCTCACTAAGGTGAGTGAGAAAGTTAAGTCTCTGTATATTAAGATCGCCAGCTTGATGGACAACGTCGCATAGCTCCAGCAGGAAGTGCAAGATCTTAAAACCTCCGGCGCCCTGACCATTCAGAAGCTGGATGAATATGAAGGGAGAGCCCGTCGCAATAATGTCCACATTATTAGTGTTCCCGAGAAAGCAGAGAGCCCGGCCCGGACCTCTTTGTCGAATATATCATCCTAAACCATCTAAAGCCTAAGGGGCTGGGCAACTTCTTCACAATTGAACGAGCGCACAAAGTGCCAGGGGGGAGACCCAAGCCCGGCGCTCCCCCTCGCCCAATGATTGCTAGGGTGCTAAACTTTAGGGACAGAGACGCTATCCTGCAGGCTTCCCGATCGGGAGGTCCCTTTTGATATGAAAATACCACCGGATTTTACCCAGACTGTTCAGAAGCAGTGCCAAAGTTTCCTTGGAGTGAAGAAGAAGCTCAGAGATGCAGGACTGAAATACGCAATGATGTTCCCTGCTTGGTTGAGGGTGGAGGCTGACGGGAAGGTCTGGTTTTTCGATATCCTGGAGGTTGCTTCGGACTGGTTGGAAAACTGTCTCCAAAGCGGACCAGAGAGACAAGACCTTGATGGCAGTGGCGAACCGCAGGAAGAGGAATGATGGCAACCGCAGATTGTCTGGTACTTCTGTATAGTCAGGCAGTGGGTCTAACCCACATGTACTTTGTTAGTTTGGTCTCAGGACTACTTGCGGGTACGGACACAGAGTGGGGTGGTTTCTCAGAGGGGTGGGGGGTGAGGTACTGACTGGGTCCAGACTTCTTCCTTTTTTCATTCATTCAGTCATCCAATTACCCGAACTCTCGGAAATATCTAGACTCGCCACTTATGGACGACAAAGTGGCGCAAGCCATAAGGGGCCATCAGGGAAGGCCACGGGCCCGAACCGAATTCCCATAGAACTGTATAAATTGAGCGCCAACCGTCTTGCTCCGTTCCTCCGCTATATGTATGAGGAGAGCAGAGAAAAGGGACAGCTTCCATACGACCAGCGAGTGGCCATTGTGGTGGTCATACACAAGGTGGTCAAATCCAACAATAGCTGTTCGTCTTACAGGCCATTCTCTTTATTGACTGCCGAGCCCAAGATCTTGGCAAAGCTGTTGGCAACAAGGCTTGTCAAAGTTATCACTTCCCTGATACATGTGGATCCGTCTGGTTTCATGCCACGTTGCAATACAGCCCTCAATTTGTGCCGCCTACATGGGGTGCTGGGCAGGTCACCCACGAAACAGGAGCCGGCGGTACTGGTATCCTTAGATGCCACTATGGCTTTTGATAGGGTCGAATGGCAATACTTATTTGCAGTGTTGGGGAAGATGGGTTTTGGGTCTGAGTTTATTACTTGGGATCGTCTCCTGTATGCGGCCCCTCTGGCCAGAATTGGCGTTAACAATCGGAAGTCCTCCGACTTCCTCCGACTTCCTCCTCGGCAGGGTTGTCCCCTGTCCCCGCTCCTTTTTGCCCTGGCGCCACTTGCGGCTTGGTTTCGGTGGGACCGGTCGATTCGTGGCCCACGCTGGACGCTGGACTGGGAGGACAAGATCTCTTTATATGCGGACGATATCTTGCTCTATCTCAATCTCCTGAGGGGATCGCTGATATGTTTTCTAGATGTGCTTGCGATCTTTGGCAGATACTCAGGATTCGCAATGAATTGGTTGAAATCGGTTCTTTATGTACTCAGGGGGATCCCCCGATAATTACTCATTCTTGACCGATACGAATTGAACCGGTAGGGTTCAAATACCTCATCATTTCCGTAATACTTGACCCGAAGCTACGATTTGCCAACAATCTGGGGCCCCCACTGACTCGGCCAAGGGGAGATGTGGCGCGCAGGAAGGTGCTGCCGCTCTCCCTTCTGGGTAGAGCAGTGCTTTTTAAAATGCTGGCCCTTCCCCGGTTTTTGTATGCTCTCCAAAATGCGATGGACCCAGTCCCAGCCTCCTACTTTAAAGATATAGAGTCCCTACAGAGGCAGCTACTGTGGGACAGAAAGCCCCGTATCGCATTCACTAAACGTACTCTTCCATGGTACGACGGAGGGATAGGTCTACCAGACCTACATAAATATTATTGGGCCTCGCAGTTGGCCGCGGTGAATCACGCTATTTACGGTCCCGCTGGAGACCCTGGATACGCCATGGACCGTTGGCAAGTGCCAGGGGCTGACTTCAAGAGTGTGCTCTATGCCAAACCCTGTCGATTTCCCCCAGCTGGACCCACGGCATATGCTGTTCAGGTGTGGCACGCGACTAACGGATGTCTGAAGTGGGAGGGGAGGCTTGCACTCACCACCACACTGTGGAGATTGGAGAAATTTGGCAGTCTGTGGAAGTCTAGGGGCTTTGATAAATGGAACCTTATTGGGATCACCCAGATTAAAAATGTCTGGGGAGGGGGCACGGTCCACACATTTCAATTTCTTCAGCAGCAGTACCACCTTCACAACCGGGAACACTACCGCTACCTTCATATTAGTCTTGCACTGCGCACACATATTCCCAAAGATACATCGCTTCCCAATGCCTTGTCCCTTGAGGACCGGGTGTTGGATGGTCACCACCCTGAGAACACCATCTCTTTAATTTACAGGAAACTAATAAATAACATGGAGGATCCCCTGGCCCTTATTAAAGTGCGCTGGAGTGAGGATGGGCTGGAATACGATGAGGAGGAATGGAGGAAGGTGGTTTCCTCTTCGCGGGTGGTGGCGATACAGATGCGGCTCAGGCTGCTGCAATTAAAGATTTTGCACAGGTCATATGATATGGGGCCGAGTTTGATCCGTATGGGCCGTTCGGAGGGTGGGGAGTGCAGGAGGGGATGCGGGGAACTTGGAACGTTTATGTATATTTTGTGGCACTGCACAGGGGTACAGACATACTGGGGGAAGATCCACGATAAGATGCGGGAGGTCCTGGGGGTGGAGATGAGGCCGGAGGCCCGCAGTTGTATCCTAAATGTCTGGGAGCCCACAGATCTGAATACGCACAGAAAGCAGTGGGCGACATTCGCATACTTGATAGCTAAGCGTAATATTGCTCAGCTGTGGGGGGCAAGCCAGTCGCCCGAGTAGAGAAATGGGTGGAGGATTTGGACTGGTGCATGTTTCGAGAATGCACAGTATTTGTGGCTAGGGGGTGTCCTGCAAAGTGGGGGAAGATTTGGGAGGCTTGGAATCACTACCGTGGAGATATCTGTGAGCCCCCGGTGCGCCAAGATGACGAAGAGGTGCACGAGTCCCCTTGATCCACTTTTTCTATTCTGTATTGTAACTTCTGATGTATGGAAAGAAATGATGAAGCTTACAAAAGTTTCAATTGTCACCTGATGTTTATTTACTGATGATGTTTTAATAAGAAGATTTTCACAAAAAAAATCTGTTCACAGTTATTCAGCAATTAATGCTCAAAACGTTTGTATATCTAGAGACACAGATGATCTGAAGAGCTGACAGAACTACTGCTGAGATTTGATTGGCTGCCACCGCATCAATAAGGAAGTGGTGACAGTGATCTAAGCACTCAGGACTCAGTAAAAAAGCAAAAAATTAATAAGGGGGCATGGTAGGGATAATCTGACCCTCTAGGACTGGTTGTGTAGTCCCAGTGAAACCCTGCCTGGGGCCTATAACATTTTATGCATTGTATGAAAAAGAAAAATTGCAACGAATTTGTGGGGGATCCACAAATCTGCAGAAACATTTTAAGAAAAAATGTATGGACTCCTGCGCCTCAATTTCAAAACCCGCCTGGGTGAATCAGGGCCTGGGGTGACAAGACAACAATTGTTTATATTTGGGAGGGGGTGCATGCCCCCCCTTTCCATGCGCTTTTCAGCCCTTGGGACTCCATGCCGCAGCACCCAAAGCATTTTATAAGGGGAGGGGGATGCACGTCCCTCCTCCCCAGCCATTTCCAGCCTGAGGAACACAGGGCTGGCTTTTATTTTTATGGGAGGGCTACGTGGGCCGCCACCCTAGGCTGTTTTCAGTCCCTTGGACCCCCATCCCCAGGGCCTGCAGTATTTGTAAGGGTAGAAGGGTGGTTGGCCCACCCCCCAGGCTGCTTTCGGCTCTTGGCACCCTGTCTCTCGGGCCTCAGTATTTTTAAGACCCCCTACCTGAGCTTCTAAAGGCCTAAAAGGGAGGTGGCCTGCTCACTAGCTATGTCCTGGGGAGCACACACCTAGAACACAGCAAGTTCCTTGCTCACACCGGCACGGGCAGGGAAACCTTTGAATGCCCCCGCTTGGTGGGAGCATTTTTAAATCTCCTGCCATTCAGGAGAAAACACCAAGTGTGCACCTAGTGGGGGGGGGAGCTTTAAAAATGTTAATTCCATCTGGCAGCAGACTATTGATTTGTTTATCTGCCCGCACTGTTGGGAGTCAGCTGGGGCTGCAGGGGCCCAAGGGCTCCCCCCTATGGCCTGCAACAAGTGCGTATTGGTTGGGTACCCTGGGTGTGACCCGGGCACCCACCTTTTATTAATGCAGGTCCCAGGGGATGGGGTCATTCTCACCTTTATTTTAAGGTGTGGCCCTGGGGGATGTGGTCCAAAGGGTCTAATTAAAACATATCTAGGGTATTGGGTCCCCATGGACTGATAAGACATAGGGAAAGGGGCTAAGAAACCCCCTTCCCTCAAATTAAAAAAGACCGTGGGGGTGGGGTCCCCAAGGCCTAATGAGGCTTTTCAGGGGCATTACATGGCCCTCCTCCACTATAAAATATATATCGCCCTAGAGGATAGGGTCCCCAGCGCCATAATAGGCCTGGCGAGGGAGGGGCCATGTGTACCTCTCCACTTTAAAATAAAAAAGAAAACATCCCTGGTGGGTGGGGTCCCTAAGGCCTAAAGAGACTCGGGAGGGGGCCCACGTGGCTGCCCTCCCCTTCAAAATAGAAATCAGCCAGGGGGATGGAGCCCCCTGGGTCTAATGAGGCTCAGGGAAGGGGCCACATAGCCCCTTCCACTTTAAAAAAAAATGCCCTGGGGATTGGGTCCCCAGGGCCTAATAAGACTTGGAGAGGGGGGCATGTGGCCCCCCTCCCCTTTTAAATCCATAGGGCCCCAGGAGAGGGTGTCCCTGGTGCCCAAAAAGGCTCAGGGAGGGGGCAGAATTTCCCATCCCCTGTTTAATTGTATTTATCCCCGGGGGATGGGGTACCCGGACCAAAAGGTCAATCCTATGCCATATGCCAGAGCATCAATCCCCTGCAATAGATGGCCAAAGGCTATGCATGGTGTGGGGTTTCGGGCCTCCGGGGGCCTGGCAGCAAGGCTTGGCCTCAGGCACTTTGGCCAGCACTCTGCTGTGCACAGACAAAGGCCATGTGCAGCTTGAGATGGGCCGCATGCGGGGGATGGCACCAGGGCCCCACCACAGGCCAGGCCCTGCTGCATAGCATGGGGTTGGCTGCCTTTGGTGGAGTTTACCACAGAGCCTGCCGAAGGCCGTACGTGGTATGGGGTTGGCTGGATGGGGGAGCTAGCCGAAGCTCTGCAACTAAACCTGCCACACATGGCCAGATGGTCGTGTGCAGCTATGATGTTACTTTAACCTTTGGCTTTTTCAGTAACTATGAATATATGTATATATATAAATAAATAAATATAAAATATATATATATATATATATATATATATATATATATATATATATATATATATATATATATATATATATATATATATATATATATATATATATATATATATATATATATATATATATATATATATATATATATATATATATATGTATGCTGAAAGACACTTCCTAGTGTTCACCCCACAGACGCCAAACCAGGATACGGACCACATGGCAAGTTTTCGAGTTTAAAGTGCTTTTATTTCCTCACACCAACAGACATGACGCGTTTCGTCCGGTAAGCCCGGACTTGATCACATACCATGCCGTGACCACCACAGTGCTTAAATACAGTTTTCCTATTTACAAGGCTCCTCCCAACTATGTCATAGACATGAAAGATAGACTAAGTTTCAACCAACTGATTTCATTACCAATGCTTTTTTCGAGCTTGCCAATAATTTTCTTTTATAATGGCTTTATCCTGGAACATATATATCATTGCATATATGGTACATATTTCGACATTTTGTCAGATATACTGGGCAAGTGCCCTAGCTCCAAATTGTATTCTATGGTAGTTCATTTGATAGCAAATCATCTCCATAATACACAAAATGGGGGGATAAAATGAATATTACCCTTCACAGATATTGGTAAAAAGTTCATAGCTTAAAATACTTACAAAAGAGGGCTAGGTAAAGAGAAAAAAATAATTATAGTGTAATTCTTTCATAGAAACCTAAAACGAGTGCAATGTAGAATTTGAATCAACGTAACCGCATTAATCTTTCAGAATATGGTTACAATATTAAATAATTTGTTATCATTTTAAATATCCTTGATATAAAGTGACTAATGCAAATGACAGAAAAACGCGAAAATCATTTTTGATAAAGTAGTATTATCGATATAGTTGTGCCATGCAAAATACATCAAAGCGTCCATATTTCACCTAATATGCTTATCTTTATATGTGCAAAATAGCAAAGTGCAAATCATCCACCCACCATACATATATATATATATATATATATATAAATATATATATATATAGATAGATAGATAGATAGATAGATAGATAGATTTTACATTCTCAGTATAATTATAATATTAAAATAATTAGAAGATCTGCTTTGCTTGTATTTAATACCTTTACTTTATTACGTGTTTATATAAAAGAACATATTGCAAACTTTAAAAAGACAATAAGTGCAGCAGGAGATAATCTATCTGTGAGAGATCTGAAACGAGTACCATTTTTTTAAAACAAAGTTTATTTTCAACAAAATTGCATCGATAGATAGCAATATCAAAGCTGTATTAAGGCTCCCAATACATGACTCCATCATCTTTACAACCACATCATAATGATCAAAGATTACATCATTTCGTTGCTTCCGGCCAGTGTCCAACTAACTGTGCGGTATATCACAAAGCTGAGGAAATACATACACAAGTAAAATATGAAATGAATGAGACCCAGCGAACATATCCCTCTTAGTTTGTCTGTGAAGGTGGCTCAACAATATGTGTTAGCAGAGACATCAACATGTGCCTTTCATGCCGTAATTCTATAGTAGGTGAGATGCAGATGTCCCCTCTGTATTTATTCCACTTCCCCCATTTATGATCCCATTTCCTGGGGCAACCTCTTCCCTTGAACACGGCCTTCTCTGTAATCATTGCACTGTCCATATCTTTGGCTCGGTCGCGTAGAAGTGAGACCATGTCCACCCCCCATTTCTGTGGAATATTTTGTTTCGCGATGGCCCAGCCCATCGAGGCCCACCCCTGCTCCGCCTGGGAGAGGTCAGTAGCCTCCCATATATTAAGTAGACAAAGTTGGGGAGATGGATTTAGGGGCTTATCGCATGTCCTTTCCATTTGCCATGTGACTTTTTCCCAATTGTGCCGAATTTGTGGGCATTCCCATAGTATGTGAACGAAGGTACCAGTTTGATTACAATGACGGAGACAGAGCGGGTCGGGCCGCCTACCCAGTCTAAACAGGAGTCTTGCATCAAAATAGACTCGGTGGAGGACTTTAAGCTGGACGAGACGTAGTCTCATGGGGATGGCTACTTTCTTGGGGGAGGCCAGCGCGTCTCGCCAGTACTCGTCATAGAAACTTCCCAGGTTCGACTCCCAGCCCACACGTAGCCTCTTCATTGGATCCGCACGCTTATTTACTAATTTTTTATAAGTGAGGGATATTGCCTTGTGGTCCATGGGGTCTAGTATCAACCGTTCCTCTAGGGTGGAAGACTCAGGTAGAGGGAGCCCCTTTGGCATGGCAGCCGATATGGAGTGACTGATCTGAATGTATCTGAAGGTTCCTGTGTGTTTCAATTGGTACTTTGTCTAGCGGTCAGCAAATGTGGCCAGCTTCCCCTTCACCCACATGTCCCCTACTGTGGATATCCCAATTGTGTCCCATTTATCAAACCCAGGGCATTTACTAAGTGTTCCCGGTATGTCAGGTTCTCAGAGTGGAGTTGCTTTAGTCAAACGGTTATGCCAACCCAACTTCCTAGTGACTCCATGCCAGACCTCAACCGTTCGGGCTGTTGGGCCTGCAAAGCCAAGCTTACAGGGATTGGTATACAATGCCCTATTGTAGCCGCCCTGTCCCATGAGCCAGTGATCTGTACGAAAATTGGGGTCGTCATGTGGGCAAAACACCCACCTATTTACTGCTGTCAATTGTGAAGCTTGATAATAGAGGCGTATGTCTGGTAACCCTATGCCACCATCATACAATCCCATGGTGAGCTTGTTCATTGCAATATGTGGCGGACGGTCCTCCCACAGTAGCCCCCGCACGAGAATATCAATTTGGGAGAAATAGGAGTCTGGGATAGAATTGGGAGTGCTCTGTAACGCATAGAGAGAGCGTGGGAGCGTGAGCATCTTAAATAGGGACGTAAGCCCCAGGAGAATAAGAGAGAGAGATTGCCAGTGTGACGCATCTGATTTGAGATGTTGGAGAGGCCCCTGCAGATACCCCACCCGAATCACATAGCCCCGAGGACTGGACGGGGGCTCACCTCATAATACATCCATCTGAGATTTGGACCAGTTTATCTTGTATCCAGAGTGTACGCCAAATATATGAAATAAGTGGATTACCCGCTACAGAGAACACGCTGGAGAGGCTAAATAAAGAAGAATGTCATCCGCGTACGGCGATATGCCGTCCTCATGGTCTATGGGCCATTTAAGTCCCCGTATTTCTGGATCTCCCCTAACCCAAACGGCCAGTGGCTCTAATACCAGGGCGAAGAAGAGCGGAGACAGCGGCAACCTTGTCTTGTGCCCCGTCGGAGGGGAAAGGTGGCTGAGCTGTGATTGTTGACGGTGACATGCACAGCAGGTTGTGTATATAGTAACCTGATCCATCTTATCACCTTGGATCCAAACCCCATGGCGAGCTAACACCGCAAAGAGGAAATCCCATTCAATGGTATCAAATGCAATGGTGGCATCTAATGACAATAAGATCGCTTCTTCCCTGATAGTATCTAGTCTACCAAGGGCCCGTTCACCAGTCGCAAATTCCGCACTGTGTTCCTTCCCGGAATAAATCCGGATTGGTCCGGATGAATCAGTCCGGTGTTTTAAGGAATGGGTCGATTGGCCAGTAGTTTGGCCAAAATCTTAGCCTCAACGGTAATGAGGGAGACAGGCCGGTATGATTTACAGTCTTCCGCTGGTTTATTTGGTTTATGGACAACCACTATAGAGGCGGTTCGGATGTCTGCCGGAAGGAGTCCCGACTCAAAACATTCCATGTACATACTCAACAAGTGAGGAGCTAACTTAGCGGCCATGGGTTTGAAAAACTCAATGGGGAGTCTGTTAGGACCCATCGCTTTGCTGGAGCGGACATCCCGTATGGCCTTCTGAATCTCCGTTTCAGTAATGTCCACTTCAAGGGCTTCTCTATCTTGTGGGGAGAGACTCACTACAGCTATAGTGGCAAGGAGATCGAACGACAGCGGGGCTTGAGATGTCTCCAGAATATTATAAACCTCCTCAAAATGGGAAGCAAAGGTGTCAGCAATTATTTGAGGGTCCGTGAGAAGTGCACCGTCAGGCCAGCTATTGCATGGACCCATCGTGCAGCTTGTTCCTTGTGTTCCAGCCATGCCAAGAGTTTACCTGTGCATTCACCCTGCTCATAGATTCTGTGACAGGTAGATAGGGAGTGCGCTGTGGCTTCTTCTAAAAGAAGTTGCCTATAGTTGCCTATAATCCTGCCAGCTATGTTAGGCTTCAGGATCAGGGGCGCGTGCGACAGCCTCTTCCCTGGCCACTATATCGGCTTCCATCTCCACCACCCTCCTAGAGGGCCCAGTCATATGTCTCACCATCAACAACAGTGCCCTGCCCTTGATAACAGCACCAAACAATCCCCAGAACATCCCTGCTGAATCGACGGAAGCCACATTTTCCGCAAAGTAGTAATCATTATTTTTGAGTAGTGCCTCTTTGATGTGTGGTATCTTTAGCGCCGACAGCTGTATAGTAAGAGTACCATGTCGTCTGGCCTGCTGTAGGCCAAAAGTAGTAAGAATGGGCGAATTATCAGATATCCCGCATGCTAAGCAGCTGGACATATTGAAAGCATGTACATCTTGTGCATGTTGGCTACCGTGAGCCCCCGATTGGAACATGAAGTGAGTATGGAACGGGTTCAGCCGTCACCAGATGTCCCCAACGCCAAGAGCGTTAGCGGACTCGTGGAGCTGCAAGCCTCACGGTGGGTCCTCTCGAGGTGGGAGACTGTCCCGAGATCCATCCATAGTTAAATTAAAGTCACCCCCCAGTATCATCACTCCCAAGGGTAATTCCAGTAGTAGAGTCCCTACATCTCGTAGTGTCAAACGCTGTATTCCATGGGGGGCATATACGGAGACTATATTAAGGACACGTCCCTCCCCTCAAGTACCTGTGACAGCTGAGTATCTACCCTGAGTGTCGGTCCAGGTGTTGTATATCATATAGGGGCAGCCTTTGCAGAGAAGGATCCCCACCCCCCTTTAGCCCGAGGAAAATCCTGAGTGAACTGTCAAGCGGTACCCCATTCTGTTCAGGGCCCCACATGAGTTCCCTACCAAGTACGTCTCCTGGAGCATCACAATGTCCAGCTCCTGCTGTTTGATATACTCCAACATAATACCCCTCTTAATCTTGTCCCCCAGGCCATTAACATGCCAAGTCAATAAGTTAAGAGCTATGCCAGGTGCCATCTAATCGTTTTGTTGGGAAAAGAGATCATCCAGAGGGACCCATCCACTAGTGGGCCCCCAGAGCCCCCCTCCATCTCATGATAGAAGCTAGTTGGTGGATAGGAACAGCTCAAGTGGAGTTCTTATTCACAAGGGAGGGTGGGACCAATTGTGTCACCGGAGAACCAAGCATGGCAATGTACCAATACAGAAAAAAAACATAAACAACAAACCCCTCCCCCACTCCCAGTGTGGACCATCCCTCCTCACCCTGCGCCCTGCACAATGGGTCTGGAACCATCCACCACCCCCAACTTGCAGAGTGTCTGTCGCCCACCCTTATCAACTTCGGGTACGTGAACAACCCCACTTCCTAAAGCAACAATCCACAATCCTAATAGCTAGCCCCGGCCAATAAGCCCCGAGGGCGGAACAGACTTAAACGAATGTCAGGTTACACAGTGCAATAACAGAGCATTTGTATCAGACATATCAGGTCAACTAAGGATCATATAGAAAAGATTTGATTCCATCAAGCAATACATGAAGAAACTACAGCTGGAGTACAACACCTATTTGCCAGCTGAATGTGAAAGGCAAAGACATAGCAGACAGTCCCTCTTACTTGTCCAGTATTCGTAGTCACACCGTAGGGCTCTGAGAATCTGAGTCAGAATGAGGAGGGGACCATCGCTGTTGACGCCGGTCGCTGGCTCCGTCGGCCGCAGATATAGATTTGAGTGACCGCTTACCAACTGTACGGCAGCCGTCAATCCAGTCCCAGGCATCCTCAGGTCTCGTGAAGAACCACAGTTTGCCATCTCATTCTACTTGGAGTTTTGCTGGGAACAACACAGAATATTTGATCTCTTGGTCTCTGAGAGCCCTCTTCACTTCCAAGAAGCTACAACATTGTTTTTGGACCCTCAAGGTGAAATCCGGGAAGAAGGACACCTTACTGTTTTTGAATGTCAGCGGGGGGGCCTTCCACGCAGTCTGGAGGATCACGTTGCGGTCCGGAAAATGAAACACTTGGGCAAAAAGCGGTCGGGGGGCACCCAGCTTCGGCCTAATCCCAGGTACACAGTGAGCTTGTTCAATGGAGAAACACTTGGACGGTCCTCGTGGTTGAAGTCGCTGTAGGATCAGCTCCTCAACAAACAGGTCAGCTGCCTGCCCCTCCGCTTGTTCCGGAATTCCAAGAATCCGAACGTTGTTGCGCCTCATTCTGCCTTCATATTCGTCCAGTTGTAGGGTCATTGCCTCAGGGGAAGTTTGCAGTTTGGTCACCTCTTTTTTAAGAAGGGCTGTATCATTCACCAAATCCTTAGTGGAGCTCTCAACAGAACTCACTTGATCCGCCATTTTCCTTTTGTTTTCCCTAATTAAGGCCACTTCCGCGGCGACTGTGTCGATCCGGGTTTCGAGAGAGATCTGTACAGTGGTTATAGCCACTAAAATATCTTTGTTTGTAGGCTCTGGGCTCTCACTCTGGGTTGCGGCGGTGCCACAGCCTTCCTCTTGAGTCTTCTGCCACGCATATTTGTCCAATTTGGCCTGCATGGCAGTTCACCCGCTGCGGCCCGTCTCCATGTGTGCTCCACCTAAGAGGGCCGGGATGCACCAACTACTCACCACCGTCTGCAGTGGGACCCTCCAACCCGGCCTGTCAGTTTTGGCAAAGGGCACCCCAACCCTCAAGCTGATGGATCGCTGATTAGCACCCCTCAGCAGGGCAGAGGCTTCTAGTTGCCCACAGTGAAGCGGTAGCCGGAGTCCCTGGCTCCTTTTTAATCAGTAGGCTACAGTACGGATAGTCCACCTCCGTATAGTCCCTATGAATCCCATTTAGGACCAGCCCCAGGATCCGGTTACCAGCTGGAGCACCAATCAGTCTTCTCCCCTCAGAGATCTATAATGGTCGCCTTCTTCAATCCTCTCAGCCAAAGGAAAAGGCCGCAATTTCCGCGGGACCCTACTGATCACTCAAGCAGAGGCAGTTTAAACAAAAAGGCCAGCAAGTAGGATGTTGTGTCTCCTCTGGACTCCCAGTAGTCGATGGAGGCCGTTGCACGCTCTGTGTAGACCTTTTCCTCCCTCTGGGGTTCCACGTGTGAGCGGGTCTATTGTCGGTCGTAACGACGGCCCGCAGGTCTGCTTACGGATGTAGTGGGGGGCAGGTAGGATAGGGACAGCGTTAGTTTCTAGGGTCGCAGGGAACCCCGCTCCTTTCTCAAAGCCCCGTCCAACTGTGGGCTATGGTGGCAATGCGGGGCATCATCCTCAGCCATCGCTAAACTTTTCCCCTCCCCGGCATCCACCAACCTGCCGGGATGCACCACTGGATGCCTCCTGTGTGTTCGACGTCACCAGGGACGCGGGTGCCACTCGTCCGCCACTTCCCAGTCCAGCCGCAGCCCAGGCCTCAGCCGCAGCATTGTGTAGATGTCCTCCACCAGGGAGCAACACACTCCTCCAGCGCAGTCACGTTGGGCAGCTCAAGCGACGGCCACAACAACACAAGGGTCCCTCTGATTTCTCCCAAAGTTTGTATGTTCCCGGGGCAGTAGCAGCAAACTTCGGTAAGCCCCTCGAGAAGGAAATTTGGCTGGGGCGGATGAGTTTAGACTGATATTTCTGGAGTGGCGCAGCGGAGCTTGGCTACCATGCGGTCATTCCCATTGGCAGTTGGCCACGCCCCCACGAGTACAATTTTTGAGTAATTGACTATAATTGTACTAAAAATGTATTTTGCAAAGGTGTGACATGCATCACAGGATATTATTCCTTGTTGCCAAATTTGATGATGACCAAGGACAGAAATTTATACTGTACCCATCTTCTTTAAAAGAAGTTGCTTGGTAAGGATAGGATGTTGGCACAAAGGTGGGTGCTGTAGTGTTGTAGTGCTTGTCTCCTCTGAGAGGTAGTCCACCTTCGCAACAGTGAATGCTGGAATGGTGGCTGCCTAGAGGACTTATATTTTTGCCCTGGACATGAAGGGGCTTCTTCACAAACCCCTTGCTTCGCAAGTGCTTCACTTTTTGGGACGCAGCGAAGGTGTCCCTTCCTGCACAAAAACAATCATCCCTGTGACGCAGGCTCCCTTGCACCATGGTACAAGGGTGCCTGTGTCAGCGCATGCTCGCTAATTGTGCGCCAGCGCAAGGGAGAGCAAAGGGATCCATCATATTGTTGTAGATATGACGCATCCCTTTGCTTCGTTATTAACGCAGCGCGGCACAGCCAAATGGCTTGTGGCACCACCCTTGCGTTAATTCATTGTAAATAAGGCCAGAAGTTTTGATTGAACAGGTGGTTTCTGACTACAACTACAAAACTGGTTAGCTGATCTGGGCGGGTGGTGTTTTCCTGAAGGTGTAGGTGTAGATTGGGGTGCTTACTTGTAATGAATGTGTCATTTTCATATGGCTATGAAGTGCAAATGGTCTCCCTACTGGGGCGTAATTTTCTTCCTTATTTGTATGGAGGTTTCTGCATGGGACACTGATGTTTTATAACAAAGCCAGGAGTGGAATGAATGTCTTTCCTGAGCACTACAGTTTCATCTATTAAGTGTGAAATGACGTTGTGATTGTAGCCTATCCCATCTCTGTGTTAGCCATGGATATGCTCCCGCTACTCTAGGAATGAGCAATTACACGCATTACTGCATCCCTGAGAAATCCAAGTAGTGGTGCCTGTGATTGGCTGTTTGCTGGAGACCACTGACCAAGGGCCAATGACTAGTGGGGAGCACAGAGAGAACCGTGTGCTGTTACAATCTAGTAAGAGCAGTGCCAAATATTCATATTTTAAAGCGGCGCGGGGAACGCAGATTTAATTCTCTAGTAGCCATATATACTGTAAATAGGTCTTGGTATAATGGATCCGCTTGTTCATTGGGTCCTTCTAAACCTCTGCAAGCTGGTGGAGAAGAAGAGGTGAGACTTGAAGATAGCATTAGTCCAGAGAGGACTTTGAGCAGACGTAAGAATGTGAAAAGATCCCAGGGAAGCCATGCTGCTTCACACCTGAACTCACAAATTGGCACATTAACGAATGTGAAGTAGAGCCATGCAGAGCTGACTAGCGCCTCTGTTAATTTGAGAAAAAAACATCTAATTCATGTGTGCTTTTTTAACATCTAATTGCATTACTGTTATGGTTGTATGACGGTACAACACTAGTAAAAAGATCGCATGCCTTTAAAACGCATTTGTTATTGCGCATTTGTTTAGCATGCATATGCATTTACTTTGCATGACATTACCACGCCTTACTAAGGTAAGTTTAAATGTATGTATGTATATATATATATATATATATATATATATATATATATATATATATATATATATATATATATATATATATATATATATATATATATATATATATATGTATATATATGTAAGAAGTTATATATATATATATATATATATATATATATATATATATATATATATATATATATATATATATATATATATATATATTCTTTTTTCGGTAGGAGACCCCGAATCCGAAACCCCTAATACTTACCTTCAATGCTTGGTAAAGGCATGCTTGGTAAAGGTCTATATGTGTGAAACAAATGTGGGGTAACAAATGCATGGTAAAGGCACTGCGATGTAAAAATCACGTTGCAAAGACTGTTTCACACTGTTATGAGAATTGAATTTGGGTTTCCAATTGACTCCAGTTGTCTATCTGTGCACATGGTTTCCTTCCTTCCTCTATCCCCCTTTATCCCTCTTTCTTTGATCAGCACACATCATACAAATGATGAATCAAAATGCACTGGTGGCAATGGCTGGACAGGTCTTTTCTTCCACCGTGCATTTCTCTCTGTAGCCTGGAGCACTTGGAGGCCTATTTGAAAGACCATGGCCACTCCTGGGGCCTCTGTCACTTTTCCCAGCTTCATGAGGTTAATTGCAGAAGACACAGGTGACTTTAATTGAGAAAGAAACAGAGGGAGGGAGGGGGAAGGTAGAGAGTATGTGTAGTGCCCTGTGAGTTTGTAATGACAATGAACTTCATAGAGCTGTGATGCAAGCATTAAAGCATAGTGAATTGAATGAAGGTTCAGAATGTTGAGTTTCTGGTTTCATGCAGAAGAATAAAGATGAGTTATGCTGAGCTCCATGTGTGACTTAGTCATTGGCGAGTACCCACGCTGGGGAGGATGCTACAACTGGCCACAAGATAGGGCTTAAGTAACCCGAAGAGCAACAGTGCTTTCCCAGACAATTTGCCATGGAACAGCAAACTGCTTGTGCTTGCCAAGTTTTTGGTGTATGTGAAGTCAAAGCACAGCCATAGTTTCATGTAAAGCATTTGAAGTTAATGAAAGCTTCACTGGGAAGTCTCACATCGGTGGAAGAGAACCTACTGAAAAGGCGGCTAAGAGCGGTACTGTACTAATATGCAATTTAAAGCCATTCATCATATGGAGTGAAAACATTGAGAACAGAAGTGCTGCGAGGGAGAGATCAACCATGTGTCAGATGACACAAAGAGATGCTTACAAGCAATAACTTTCAAATATTAAAATAGTTATTTGCTTACCATAGCTGAGCAAAGAGAGTCATTGTGCCACTGCACTGGGGGAAGGAAACCCAGGGGAAACACCCAGGTTTGTGCTTACGGATCTGTCCATACCCTAAGCGGCCCACCACCAAAGATAATGGATGGTGGCTTAGAACAATTCCCTGGTCTTCTGAAACCAAAGACCTCCCATGGAGACCAAGAGGGAGGTCAAGGTTCCTCGGGCCGTCCAAGATGATCCAGAGGCCAGCACAGCACAGGGCCTTAGAGAAGGTGTGGATGAAGCAAGTCCTAGTGGACAGCAGAAAGTGTTGGGAGGAACTCCTCTCTCAGTGTCAGCCAATCTTGTAAATAGTTACAATGCCACCACCTTCTTGAAACCACCACCAACATTTGATACCACCAAAAAGTTGAATATTGTCAGCAGATGGACTGCCTGGAGAGAGACGATTGATGAGTACACTGATGTGATTGAATAAACACATCACAAGAAGATTATCAAGTAACATAAGAATCTTGCTGGTGAAGGTGTAAAAGAAGTTAAAAAGAAAATGCTGTGAGCTGACAAAATTACACACAGTCAAACCAAAGCAGCGTTGAATCTCAAATTCTATCCAATGCCAAGTGTAGATTACGAAAGATCTTCAGTCACTAATGACAGAGAGCCGATGAGACCATCGATGAATTTGTTGAGAGGCTGGATGCGCTCATCAAACACTGTAAGTTCAATTAATTTAATGATGAGGATGCTATATGTCTCCGAGTGATTGATGGATGCTTGCCAGATTCTATCAGATGGTGAAAGCTGAGAAAAACCTCTTAGAAACTCTTAGTATAGAGCAAATTGTCATGGCTGCTAGAGCTGAAGAGCTTGCTGGTTGACAAGCTGTTGATAAGGAGGGTGGAGGTGTCCAGAGTGAGTCTGTCGTGAATGTGAAAAGTAAGTCAAAGCACAAGACCGAGAGACACAAAGTGAATTCTCTACAGAAAAAGAAGTTGTGTTTCAAGTTTAGATTCTAATTTACACAAGAAGGAAAATGTCCTGCAATTGGGCAAATCTGCAAAGGCTGTGGAAAGTAGAGCCATTTGTGATGGTTTGTAAGGCGAAGGAAAAAGTAGGTGCGTCACAGTGAGAAGTACAAATAGCCGCATGTATGTTCCAGAAGCGACGTTTGATGCATGCCCATAAGGCCAAGCGACTTGAGGCAAATTGACATCAAACCAAGCGATCAACACCTAGATCTTCATCAAACAGTTCTTCTGTATCACTATCAAGTGAAACTGAAGATGATGGTTGTGCCATGTCTTTGTTTACCTCAGAGAAGCATGCACATGTTGGACTTGCCGTCTGTCAGGAAAAACAACGGTCGAAGAAAAATCAACGTAATGGGGCACCAAAGTCACTCAAACCTTGTCCTAAGGCCACATTAAAAGTTAATGGTTGTTCAGTACCTTTCATTATCAATAGTTGTGCGTCAATAATTATTATGCCTGAGGAGAAATATAAAGAACAGTCTCCCTTGCCCAAAATCACTCCATTGAAAACAAAAGTGTATATGTGAGCTGCTTCAATGCCACTAAAACGTCACAGTTAATTTGTAGCAATGATGAAGCGTAAGTAAACAAAACTACAAACACCAATTCATGTACTTCAAGGTGCAGCGTCAAGCGCCTGTTTACTCAGCTTCAGCACAGCAGCTGACATGGGACTAATATCAGTGAACTACAACATAAATGCTCTACACAAAATAGTAGGTTAATTCCCTTTGTTGTTACATGGATTGGGAAGACTGAAGACTTTGAAAGTCCAATTACACATTAATAAGGACACCAGTCCTATTGCTCAAAGACACAGACAAATTGCCTTTCACTTTCAGGAAGCTGTTGAAAAGGTACTTGAATCTTTACTCAAACACAATAATATTGAGCTTTCCACTGATTCAACTCCATGAGTTTCTCCCATAGTGGTTGTGCCAAAAAAGGACAGTGAAGGAGCCTTATGCATCTGACTGGGAATTGCATCAAGTGAACAAGGCAATTGAAAGAGGACGACATCCAGGTCATCACATTGCCGACATGATAACACAATTGAATGGTGCAAATGTACTCACTGGCTTGGATCTGAATAAAGTATATCATCAGTTGGAACTCGAGAATTGCAGGTACTTTAAAAACTTTTCTACATATGTCGTTCTGTTCTGTTACAAGAGACAAAGAGGCATATTTACAAGCCCCCTTGTGCTGCCTCAACGTCAACTTTTCCTATATTACATGTGACACACCGAGGGCGCAATGGGCTTGTAAATAAGCCACTACATTTTGGTGTGTCATCAGCTAACAAGTTATTCCAAGATGTCATTCGATGTATTTTACAGCCTGACATAAATACTTTCAATTATAGTGATAATATATTGGTTTTTGTAGCAACACAGAAGGGGCATGACAAAGCTCTGACACAAGTGTTTCAGTTTCTCACTGATGGCTGTTTAATTTTGAATGCAGAGAAATATGAGTTTCATAGGACAAAGTACTTTTTTTTCACTCACATCTTTTCTGATCGAGGCGTGATACCCAATCTAGCTAGAGTGCTAGTGCTGTCAGCTGCCAGTCCTCTACAAGAAGTTTCCAGGTTACGTTTATTCCTTGGCATGGCAAGCTAATGCTCCAGATCCATACAAGACTTTTTTTTTTCAAACAGAATTTTATTGTTTTTTTGTCAAAACATAGTGCACGTTGTAGGTACATCAGATCATCATACAGTTGCAGGATACTCTCCTCAGTTATAAAGGCAGTTCCCCTTGTCGTCAGTTATTAAAAACACCCTCAGTTTCCCATGATGGGCTGGAATCCAGCCTTTATGCAAGTCCAACCCTTCCCACAAAACACATATAGACCGCCTGTTTAGAGAGGGGCTGAAGGGGAAGCAGGAAGCGAAAAGGGACCCACCAAGTCCATTGGGAACAGGAAGACACCGTGGGGAACAACACCAGCAGCAAGTCCTGGAAACAACAAGCCCAGACCAGCAACCAGGGAGTCTAAGCACCAGTATATCTGGATTGATCCTTAGCCAGATGGAAGTGAATGTGCTGGAAAGAGGTCTCGGTTATGTACCCACGGCTCGATTGGACAAATTCCGCTTACACTGTGAGCTCTCTGAGTTTTTTAGGAAGCTCAGGCTAAGAGCCTACTTTGAGAAGCAAGGGCCATCTTTAGACTCCAGCCCTGTAGGGGAAACAGACTTAAGGTTAAAGTCCACCTTCAACCCACCACCACACACAATACCTGTGTGTGGTGGTGGGTTCAAGCCTTCGAGCAGGCAGTATTTAATGACTTTGAGAATTTTGAAGAGACAGGAATTTCAAGAACCTGAGCGCTGCCGAGTTCAACGCCCTTCAATCTTTACAATCCAACACTACTATTGTGATAAAACCAGCGGATAAGGGTGGTGGGCTGGTTATACAGGATTTGGCGGATTATGACATCGAATGCAAATGCCTCTTGGATGACCGAAAGAATGATACCCCTCTTAACACTGATCCTTCTTTACCGCTTAGAACCCCAATTTCTGATTTGGTCAATTGTGCAGTATCAAATGGCCATATCTCTAAACATGAAGCTGATTTCTTGGCGACAGGAGATGGGATTATCCCATACTTCTACACTCTACTTAAAACTCACAAAAACAGAACTCCTCACCAGGACGTCCCATCGTCTCGGGTATTGGGTCACTCTTGGAGCCATTATCACACTTTTGCCATTTGTTTCATAAGCCTTTGATACAGCAAACTTGCACTTACCTTAAGGACACCAAGAGCCTTCTAGCACTGCTACAAAATCTAACAGTGGATGAGGACTCTGCAATACTGGTGTCTTTAGTTATCGAGAGCCTGTATACCAGAATCCCTCAGGATGATACAATCAAGGTACTAGGTGAGGCTCCGGACAAGGCCACATGGGACAATAAGACCCCAAAACAGTTCATTATCGACTGTGCGACCCTTGCACTTAAAAAAGTTGTCTTCAAGTATAAAGAGGACCTGTTCCTACAAACAGCAGGAACTTCGATGGGCAGTACCTTTGCCCCGAGCGTAGCAGTCCTCTAAGGAGCACGTTTTTGAACAGAAATATAGTCTGGCGGAAAGTAATCCCTTCTCATCCTTTATATCCCTTGTGAAAAGGTATATTGACGACGTCTTGGTAATTTAGAAAGGACCTGAACAAACCTTGCTAGAGTTCCTGCAATGTATTAACTCATGTGACCCCAATCTCAGGTTTAAACATGCTTTTGACCGGAAGGAAATGGTTTTCCCTGATGTCATCATTTCTAAAACTGAAGGGCAACTCCTCACCAAGACATATCACAAATCCACAGCTAAGAATAACTTACTGGAATTTTCTAGTTTCCATCTCAGGCCCCTACAAGAGAAACTTTTCTACAGGTAATATCTATGGTTAAGACGTAATTGCAAAAAAGTAACAGACTACCGCATCGAGTCGGTTGAGATAACCAAGAAACTGCGCAACCGCAGATACCCGGACCAAATCTTAAAGAAAAGTTGCAAAGGGGCCAGAAACCAACCAAGGGAGGTCCTTCTCATCCAATGCAAAGCAGATTGACGGAGTTCCCTTGACTTGTGTAACGACATGCAGTGTCGCCTCCAATGCAATAACAAAGCCAATAAACAAGCAACCAGGTACTGGCAAGCAATAATAGGAAATTGGAAAAGGCCTTATTCTCTAACAAAAGGGCAAGAAGCCTTAGCGATACCCTAGTACAAAACTGCCTGGAGAAAACTGACAGTGAAGATAACCCATCTGTACTCAATGCCTGGGGCCTACCGAAGGTCACAGGGCATTTTCCGCGTGGCACATACAGTGTTTGTCACCTCACCACACCCACAAAAACCTTAGATATTGAACTCAACAAAACATGGATACAGAAAGCACACCCAAATTGTAATTCCAACAATGTGATAGATCTCATTACGTGCCCATGTGGATTAAGGTATTTGGGAATGACAACACGCAAAGTCAAGCAATGTTTGTGTGAGCACCGGAGTAATATCCGGTGCAAGATAAGCAAAACCAGGATGACTGAACATTTATTGCAGGACAACCACACCACAAAAGATTTGCGTTGGACAGTTATTGTATAAAATAAAATCAGGAGACAACTCACAGAGAATATTGTTCAAAAAAGAACAATGGTCGGTGTATCGTCTCTTAACACACAAACAGGGACTTAATGACAACATCCCCTGGGGATTTGTGCTAAAACGTTGATGCCCCTTTTCTATCTGCTGTTGTATTTACACCATCATGGCAGGAAATGATATGCAAATACATCATTCATTGGTGAAAGTGCTGATCATCTTTACCAGCTAGCTTCCCAGGATAATCATGCCATGGCACTACAGTCACGCCTCAGGGTTGATAAGCACGCACTGTGCCAGTTATTCAGCATTTTCTGTGCTATTTACACATAACTAACTTTTAAGTAAACTGCCTACTGTTTACTATTGTAACAAGGATAGAGGTATTTTGTTTTAAAACCATACCACAATGATTCTGGTTGATTTGTACTGTGTTGTTAAACTTCCACACAACAAACTGCGCCACTGACTCAGAACCTGCAATGTTAGCATCACACAAGCTACTTTTAACTAGACTTACAGCTTAGAGTGACATAAATAGACTGGCGCTGTCCTGTATTTTTGTTTAAACCTTGTTACAATCACCTCGTCAACCTCCCGCCGAATAAAGTTACATTTGTTTCAATACCTGCCCTACATAAACGCCACTACTTGGGTTTTTCAACCGGTTCTGTACTATAGTCGAAGGTTATCGGGGGCTCGTCATAAAACGCGGAATTTTGATTGAATCAGGAGCCTCCAGAGAAATAAATATTATTCAATGCTCTCACCACTTATGGAGAGTATCACTTGACTCACACTTACAAAGACTTAGCTACTGCCCTGAAGAAGTCTATGGATTAACTCACCAATACGAAACACGTGTTGGCGGCTAGTGTGTGCTCTGAAGAAGAACCTCAATAAAAAAAGTAGATATGAAGAATACTTACCTCTCGGGATTCATTTGAAGAACTCTTATTGTTGTTTTTGCTTAGCTCAGGATACATTCTTCTTTTCTTGCAAAACATATTGCAGGTTAGCTTTGCAGCCTTTTTCCCGGGGTCCGATAGACACAGGTGTGTGTGTGTGCGCACTGATGTCATCGGACCCGAGACACGGACAGCACACGTCCAATACGACCAGTTTAAAAACACTCCGGTCAGGAACCTCGCTATTGGCAGGGTCCTCATGATGGGAGTTTGTAGGTGTCAAATGGGCGTCTGGCTTTGACGGAGTGAGTACTTGACCTCCCCAGCTACGCAGGAAATACAACAGCCATACCTGCAGTAACATGTTGTTATTCATCCTTTTTTTCCTTAGCATGTGACTACAAGCCACCGTCCCCTGTCTGGTTCCATGGTGTAAGGTTTTCCTACACTTGAAGTAAGCTCATTCTCCATCGCATATGCAGTCTGCCAGTTTTATTTTAGATATCACGAGCCTCACTATCGCTTGTGTTTTTAATTGGTCATGTTCACCTTCTGTATAAATATAGACTGGCAATGCCTGAGTCAGCGCGCAGGATTAGAAGTGCGCATGTGCCAGGAACTATTAATATTATTAAATCACCTTTCTGGGAATTAACCAGGTCACCTATTTTGGCACAAAATTACTGGTGTACAGCATCCATGCACCATTGGCACTATTAGTTGTGAGCTGTGACTTGACATGGCTACACTTTTGAAGAGCACTATCATCAGTATAATCTTTGTCATTCTTTTGGCGACATATGTTGTTATACAATTGCACATAACGGTCATATGATTTGTCTGTTTCTCTGTTTGTCTTGTCTTGCAGATTGATCCGCCTATTAAAAAATTGTTTTGAAGGTACAACGAGAACCGTAAGTCATTCAGTCCCTCTGTGTTTCTGCCTGAGGTTAGGGTGCGCCTTAGCGTGCGCTTACCGCCGTGGCAGTTGGTCCTGATGAAAGCCTCGCGAATAGCTCAATTAGGCTGAAACATGTAGACCACTGGGTTTTGCTATACCACAGGATGTAACTGGTCAATTTACCTAGTCTACAACAACCACCACACTGTTTTGATCTCTTATCTTATTCCTCCATCATTAAATTTCTACTGGGGGAATAAAGGTAATTTTAAACACAATTTCTTTGCACCATCACTTTTTCACACTTATTAAAAAACCTGCTCCGCTGTAACCAGGCATAGTAGCCCACCAGAGGGGCACTCCGCTTCTCTAGTGGGAATCCTATGATAAAGTATGTCACCAACTAGGTTGGTGAGTGAGGGTTCTTTTATAAAACAAGAGTGACTTCTTCTACCGGCTCTTGTATTTCTCTTTTAGCCAAAAGGAGCGGCAGGTCCTGAAACATACTTGCGTTTCTGGACACTTTGGGGATACGACCCACTTACTCACCCCAAACCATCTCCCCTAGTGGAATTCCCAGGTCCTCCTCACAATGTAACCGTAGATTGTCAAGAGGGAGCATCCCATCTCCCCTGAGCCTTTAATACAAGCAGGTGACAGCTTTATAAGTCCCTGATAAGGTAACTATGTACTGGTATCCTCTCGAGCTCAGGGGTTCCATCATTCCTGTCTTCCAATGCTTACAGACTGGCAATGTGAGTACCCTGTGTAGGAGGAGATGACCTTGAGGGATCTCATACCTCTCTCAAAAATCTGCAAATGGAAGCAGTAGTTCCTGCCGAAATAGGGCCCTCACTGTTTTGATTCCAGCAGCTATCCACTTTCTTAGCCCCCGCCAGTCCCCTCCATGTGGGAGCTCCCGCAGGAACTCCAGTGGAATATCTGGGGCGTAAGGTCTTCATATTTTGGTCCTCTGGAAGCTTCTAGTCCAGTATTTGCATAATACTTTAAATTCAGTTTCGCCTCCTGTACTCAGAGTAGACAATCTCAACAAGAACCTAGATCGACAATGAAGGTCAGGGACATTGGTACCCAAGTTCTCCCTCCGTGTGATCCTACCTGCCACCTATTGCATGAGCCATTATATAGTTGTACCAACAAGTAGCAACTCTCAAAGTCTGGAAGGGCTGTGCCTCCCTCCTCGGTCGGTCGTCACAACTTGGTTAAGGCCACTCTGCAGCGGCCTGTTCCCCATATGAAAGCCGTAGTTAAGGAGCCACGGTCTCAGAAAATATCTCGTGGGATCCACACTGGCAGGACCAAAAAGAAGTAGAGTAGCCTGGGTAGAATCAGTATTTTTAGCAAGGCTACCCGTCCCTCCACAGATAGGGGAAATGTGGACCAAAACTCCATACTTGCTCGCAGTCCATTAATTGCCTTCCCAACATTCCCATCCAGGAGATCAGCTGGGTCATGATACACTTTCACCCCTAAGTATGATAGACACCTGGCTTCAAAAAGCACGTCTCCCAAACCTATTGGCCTCTCTCTATTGGCCCTTGTAGGAAATAGGCATGATTTTTGCCAATTAATGTGGAGACCCAAGATCTTCCCAAAGCGGGTCAGGAGCTCCCACTCTCCAATAAAACCCTCTCCCACATTGCAGAGAAAAAGCAACATGTCATCTGCATATAGTGCAATACGGTAGGCATTGCTGTAATTCCCAGGCCCTGGTGGACGAGTCCTGTCCTAGTGTGACAGGCCAATGCCTCCATGAAGAGCAAGGGCGATAGCGGGCAGCTCTGCCTAGTATCACAGCCATTTTGGTAGCTCCCTGATATGTTATTACCATTCCGCACCCTGGCCATGGAGTTTGTATATAGTACTCTGATCCATGCCACAGACCGTGGACCCAAACCAAAATGTTCCATTGCACAATAGAGATAGGGCCATTCCAAACTATCAACCGCCTTTTCAATATCGACCGCTAGGATTGCGGCTTCATCCTTGTTATAAGTGCAGACTTCTAGCACTCATAGCACTCTCCGGACATTAAGTGCTGCGTTACGACCGGGGATGAACCCCGACTGGTATCTATGGACAAGGGTGGATATATGCGGGAGCAGTTGAGTTGCCAAGATTCTGCTAAGAATTCTATAATCTAGGTTTAGCATTGACAACGGTCTATAGACCGCCTTGATTTCAGGAGAGTCACAATTAGGCCCTCCCGGATGCTCACAGGGAGCACTCCCTTGTCTCTTGCTGTGTTATACAACTTCACCAACCGTGGACCAAGCTCTTTCACATATGTAGAATAAAACTCCACTGGTAGCCCATCTGTACAGGTCTTATTCCTGGCCATGGTTTTTACGCAGCTCTAACTTCGGGTAGCGTTATAGCTCCTCTTCAGGAGTTTGCTACTTCCACAGTCGCAACTGGCAATATAAGTGCCCCAAAAAAGTTTCAATGTCTATGACAGGGAAGGTCAGCTTGTTCCTGTATAGGTCGGCATAATTGGAGTGGAACGCTAGGTTAATATCCACTGTTCAGTAGAGGGTGACATCATTGGCTTCTTAGAGCTCTAAGATCACCGACCCCCTCCTGGCTGTATTAGCCAGCCATGTCAATAATGTGCCAGTGCAGTCTCTCTCTGCATGTGCACATAGCATATAATTCCTATAATCAAAGCACCCCAACTTTTCAATCTGCTCAGTCATGTTTTTTTGCTGCCAATAGTGGCAACTGCTCCTCCGGATGCTCAGGCCTGCGCTTCTCAATATCACTCAACAGGGGTGGCTCTAGGCTCATGGCGGCCCTGGGCAGGAAGCATAGGTAGGGGGCCCCGGAAGAGAGGGTCCGGGCAGGGCGGAGTGCAGAGGCCAGTGAAGAGGGGGGTCAGGGTGTTTGGAAGTGGAACAGAGCCGGTGGCCGCCAAATCCCTGCCAGGGGCCGCCACGCAAATATGTATCCATCCTCAGAGGATTATTATATTAAGGATATATATTGATGTGGTGGCCCCTGGGGTTTGGTGGCCCTGTGCAGGTGCACAGCTTGCACATGCCTAAGGCCGCCCCTGCACTCAATGTTTGTCTGCTGTATAAGCCTCAAGCACCAGTGTCCTCCCGACTCCCACTTATTCCATTCTAACAGGGGACTGAAAGTTGAGCCATCATTATCGGTAAAGTAATGCCTCAGAGCTGTTCTTACAGTGTCTTGAAATATAGAGTACTCCAGGTTTCAATTGCCATGTTGGTACCCAAGGTTGGACCCTCACCCAATTCAGCCCAAGGAGCAATGGGTTATGATGAGAGAATGCTCTTGCTAAGTATTCACTAGACATAACCATCTCATGCATATAAGGCATACAAAGAACAGCATCCAATCACATATGCAAGTCGTGTAGATGGGAAAAGAATGAGTAGTCCCACTGCCCGGGATGTAACTGTCACTATGAATCTATGAGGTCCTAGTGGGTCTGCCACTCTACAAGAGCCCTGGCCTTTCGAATAACTGGGCAGTCTCGCAAGGGAGGGTGGGAACGATCCAGCCCAGGGTCCGCTACACAATTATAATCCCCCCCCCCCCCAGTATGGTCGGGCACACCAAGTATGGGGCCAGCGCTCTTGAGAGACCCACCAAAAATTCCACCTGATCTTCATTCGGACCATAAATGCTTCCAATAGTAACATCACGCGTAACAATCTTGGGTCAATCAAGTGTCGATTGTGGTGAAATGGGACTGCGGGATTAATCCACACTAGCACATCCCATGAAAAAGTGGAATAATTTGTATTATATGCTTGCCCCCTCCATCTACACTGAAGCACTGCCCCTTTTTTAGCAATCAAATACGTTTCTTGGAGTAATTCTATCTGCACCCCTCTAAGATATGCAAATACCTTTTGGCGTTTGGACATGGCATTCATCCCCCTGACATTCCACGAAATTATTTTATACATTACGGTGGGCACCATAATCAAGCTACCACATGCCTCCACTGACCCCTGATAGCACGCAGCCCCATGTCTCTGCAGTTCTTTCCCTGTGTATATGTAAAAACCTGCACTAGCCAGACATGCTGTAACCCCTCCAGTAGCGTAAGCAAGCCCCAACTACCCCAACTCCCATTCCCTAGGACAAGCAGAACTATGCCTCCCATTCAAACATAATACCAACAGGCATGCGCCCACAAAACTAAAAAGATGTGGGAAAGTGATTAACAGATCTGCAGACCTCCACAATCCGCTACCCAACCCCAATCCTATATAAAATGAGACGTCACTCAGCTCCCAGTAATGAGTGGGAAGGCCCAAGCAAGCTCCGCACCACTAGGTAGTCAGCTCACCACTCAACCCAGTGCCATTACCAATACAGGGTCCCTCCATTCCTACTAGATAATATCATCAGTTCAGTATCTGTATTTTCGGTTGAACTAGTGTCTTTGGTACGGTCAGAGCTCTGGCTGCCTCTTTCACTTATAGAGGACCGTGGGCACATTCTAATTGGACTCAGTTTCGCCACCTCTCTGATCGCTCGCTGCCGTTCTCATTGTGCTGCCTCCCCTGATAGTACTCCTTGTCGCTTTCTCCATAGTTTTCACTGTCTAGGTGGCCACTGACCCGACCATCTTGTGGCTGTGTTTTTACCTAATCCCATACTTCTTTTGTTTAAATATTTTTTATTTCGGGGGAATTCATACATTCATTAATTACAGGGATAAAAGATCACCAACCTTAATAACAATATATACATGCATCATAGAAAATGTAAAAAGACTGCTGGGTTAATCCACTATTATATAAATTATATAAATAAATAAATAAATAGATGAAGGATTATTACCACGTAGAAAGAGACAAATATTGCACATTCCCACAGGGCCTTCCAGTTTTTCAAAGACCACTCTTTTTCCATTTGGATTCCTATAACCCCTTCATTACTTCAAAGGCAATTCCATAAAGCTTTTTAGCCTAGTATAAGTACCAGACCGTAAACCATATATTTTTTCCAGACCACGTACTCTACACATTTTATTCAGCCATAGTTGGAATGTTGTGATATTTTCGCTTCACCAATTCTGTAATATTAACGACCTGGCTACTTATGCAACTATTATAAGGTAACTGCACCTACAAGAGATTTCCTTTAAAGAACTTTTTTAAATCAGTTTAACAGATAACTCTGTTGTTAAGCCCCAATTGGTGGCTAACATATGAACAATCTAAACATCAATTTGCTCATTTACATCATGATCAATCAACTGTAAACTATTTCAAACATGGCTATGAGTTTCTCAAATGATGAACCTATTTAATTTGAAGAGACAAAAGAAAGGGGCACAAAAATATATTGACAAAACACAATGACAGAGAGTTGATGAATCATATACAAAAAAAGAAACCTACAAGTCATAAACATCTATTACAGAGTGATATTGTTAAGTGAAAATGAATCTGAAACAAACAGAAAACAATTCCTTGAGTAATGAATTTCTGGGGGAAATAGATGAGCTTGTCGACGTTTCGGTCTTAGTGGCATATATGTCCGTTAGACCATCTTCAGGACGATGAAAAGAGCGTTATGATTGACCCCTGCATAGACCTAATTTGTTGTTACTTCCGACATTCAATGTAAAAAATGAAGAGAAAAAGACACACCCTTGTAAAAAAAAGAGGTAACCATAGGTCAGCACCGTAGAAAATAGGACCCATGCATTTAGCAAAGCTGGAACCACAGTCGTGAATCAAAAGCATGGAAAGATGAATAAAAGATGTGTAAAAGGGATAGCACACCACCAATAGGAGTTAAACAAATGTGATAGCTTAAAAAATCAATAACCTTACTTATGTCTGGTCAAACAATTGTATAGAACCAGATGAATCACAAAAGTTAAAAGCGTCCAGGTCAAGGACACAGGAATAGAAGTTTATTCAATGGCTTGGTAAATGTCCAAGCTAGAAACAAACCACAAATACCCAATAAGGGATTTACACATGATAGATAAAAACAGTCACATTAGAAATCCACATCTTGTGGAATTACAAAACCTAGAAACCTAGATATAATAGGTTCTGAAATGTGTTTTGACTATTTAAATATGAGTCTAATGAGAACAAAAAGGGAACCAAATTCGACTAGACTATTAAATGTGAGCAAATCTATGTCTACTGAAAGCAGAGAGGTTACCAAATCCGGCTAGAGGCCCAAGGTTTCTATACATCAAAGTGGTGTTTGGGGCCAGTAAGGCACAATGGAGGACAGTGGAACTAAATGAAATGAAGCTTTTCTCTCTGAAATGGAGTCTATCTCATATTGAATAAAGATACTTCATCCATGCAATGTCTTTACTGTCCGAGATAAATAGCCCACGTAATTTAGAGAATAATATAGGTCTCTCACACCAAAGTTTCTACAGCTTACACTTGAATGGTAAATAAAAAATGTATCATGTATAATAGACCTCTGTCTATGTTTAATAGAGACAAAAAAACGGCATTTATAGGTGAAAATGACTGTGGGTAATGCATTCGTAGTCATAGGATTTGGAATGATGAAGAGAAATACGCGTTGCATCTGGTCTTCGATATCGCAATTCCCGAACAGCCATAAAACTGAACAGTAACATGAAACTCCAAAGAGTCATGAACATGATGTGGCCACAAGGTGTTAAAAAATGTAAGTGACAGCTAAAGTAACACATGCATGGCTTACCAAACAAACCAATCTTGAAGAAGCAGTCCATAAGGATCTGCTACTTGTGGCACTCAATTCTGTCTACAAAAGAAGAAGGAATCGAGAATAGAGTCAATATGGACTGATGCCTAATGCAGCAATAAATAGAAACTTTTTTGTATAGGGAACTAACTGTAGTAATCAGAGAACAAACTAGGATTGCAATGTACATGTCTATAACTACACCCTCTACAAATTGTATTTACAATATTTCTTGATGTCATCCCAAAATTGTTTGATCTTAGCACAGTCTCACACAATGTGAGACCAATTAGCTCCACCTCCCATTGTACTTCGGAAGCATCTATCTGGTATCTGGGTGTATTTACTGTGTAGGAAAGCGGGGGTCCTATAAAGTAGCCATTTAGTATAAAATAGCATTTTTCTAAAATGTGCAAATCTAGGAAGTGTGACATTAAACTTATTGATCTTGTTCCAAGTGGACATTGATATCTGAAGGCCCTCATTGGTTTGCCACTCATCCTGCACCTTTACATACATTCTATCATTAGTGTCTTCCCTGAGAATGGATATCCACCCGCTGGTAGATCTGCATGTAGTAGATCGAAAAAAACACGTCAGTGAGATCTAGTTTTATAGATAATAAAATAGGATCTATATTCCTTAGAAAATGTCTGATCTGAAGAAAAGACGATTGTACTAGGTCATTATAACTACCCAGTCCACGTTCAATCTCGTTCCAGTTTTTCCAGGCATCTAAATTATTAAAATCGACCACCATGGAATATGCATTTACTTCCCATTTTTGTGAGCTATTCAATTCGACCAATCGCTGTTTCCCCCTTCTTATAGGCGTGTAGAGCCGTTAATCAGTGGTATGTTATGGTACTTAAACATTTGTGCCTTTTGTTTTAGTAACCATTGCAGTAATCTGTACCATACTTTTTTGGTTTTTTTTAGAGTCTCAGTAAATCTAAAATGTTATATTTTTTTAAAACTGTAATCATAAAAAAGTTGTCCATACTGGATGAGACAGAGCTGCTCATAGATCTGTATGAATTGTGTGCAAAATTTGCAAAGTAAGATTCCCTAAGTTTAGGGAGTGACATACCTCCTACCTTAGTTGGGTTATAGAGAGTAATTAGAGCCAATTGAGCTGTTTTATTTGCCCATACGAAGGATGAGAATAAACCTCCTATTTCTTTAAAACATGACACGTGTAATGCATAGGGAATTGTTGAAAATAGACAATTACAGAGGGGTAAGATTGACATACAAATTAGAGCCACAGGTCTGATTATCGAAAGTGGCATTTGAGTCAATTTTGCAAATAACCGCTTGATCTTTTGTATCAGCAGTGTATAATTGAGTATATATAGCTCATTCACATTTTCGGAGATGTATATTCCTAAATAGCGCTTAGGTCTTCTATTTACCAAAATCTGGAATTCGGAAATTAACGTGTCTTGTGTGCAACTACATAATAAAATTTCGGTCTTAGCCTTATTTATCTTATATCCACCCAATCGCTGAAATTCTTTGAAAATCACAAAGATTTTCTTCGGTATATTTTCCTTAGGTTTAAGCAACAGAACAATGTCATTTGCAATAGATTTATATTGGGCATGCCATTTATTGGGGTGGACAAAATTGCTTTTACCTGATGCTATCGCCAATGGCTCTATAAACAAGGCAAGGAGTGTAGGCAACAGGGGACATCCCTGGCGCATGCTTCTATTTACTCTATATGTGCCTGTATTCCTGGAACTAATAAATATATGCGCCATGGCACTGTTGTATAAATGAGATATCTTTGTGTGAAGCTCTTCAGGAACCTGAATCTTTCAAGAATCAGAATCAGAAAAAGGCTTTCCCATGACACCAAATCAAAAGCCTTTCAGCGTTTAATAGCAGCATTTGTGCTGGTGTTTTATTCTGTTGCATATAGTCTAAGGATTGTATTAAAAAATCAGTATTCGCAAAAAGTTGTCTATCTGCCACAAACCCACATTGATCTGGATGAATAATTGAACCTATTACTTTGTTCAGCCTATTAGCTAGGATCTTGGGATTTTTTTTGTAATCTACATTTATAAACTAAAAGGCCTATAAGAATTATTCATGTTATAGCCTATAAGAAATGATGATTTCCATGTCCTTGTCTTTCTTTAGGAAATTACCTACCACTGCAATACGAAACGAAGGCAGCGGTTCCCCTCCTTTCAATAAGTAATAACCAATTTTAAAATGTCTTTATTTAATATTGGTGCAAATATTTTATAAATTGCTGCTGGGAATCTATCATCGCCTGCAGATTTGCCGGTGGATAGCGAGTTTACTACTCTCTCTATTTCTTCAAGTTAAATCTAGTGACCAACCACTGGCCTTGCTCATTTGACAGACTTAGAATAGGAAGTTTGTCTAGAGATAGCCTGAGGTGATCTGCGGTGCTCTGCTGCTGCTATAAATTGTCTCATAATGTTGTAGAGAGGCCCTGTGAATATCTAATGATTTGGTTAAGTGGCCTTAGTTTCTGTGTCTACTAGTGATAAGGTCCTATTACTAACTGGACATTCTCGGGCCTGCCACACCAGTAATCTACCTATATATTTACTCTACTCATAAACCCTTTGGAGATACTCAGTGTTGGCAGTATTTCATAATGCGTACAAATATTTTTGCATGTCTATTTTGGCTAGGTTAAACAATTGCTTTGTTACGGTATTACTAGTTTTTAGAAACGCAATGCTGGCCTGATTCAAAGCAACTTCCAATTCATGCCTTTTTAAAAATACCTCTCTTTGTAGCTGTATCTCTTTAGTTGTAATATACCCCTGGATTGGGGCCTTGAAGCTTCCCATACAGTGTGTGTGTGTGCAGTATTATATTCGACCTAAAGAAATTTGAGATGTCCTCATAGACCCTTGAACATCACTCCTCATCCTCCAAGTTTACTTTATTGAAAAACCAATGGGCAGAGGTTCTTCCTATACTGATACCTGTGACTTCCATTCTAACCATAGCATGATCTGAAAAAGCATTCTGTATGTGTTCATAATTAACCAATTTCATGCTCTGCGAAACGAGAAACAAATCTATTCTAGAAGCTGTTTTATATTTTGCAGAAAAACAAGAAAGTTCACATTTCTAAGGATGCTGAGCGCACCATAAATCAATAAAGTCTAACTTCCACTTGCAATTGGCTAAAACTTTGGCCATTTGGGGCTTATTTGGTGTCTGACCTGTGAAGGATTTGTCTAACAACACGTTTTGCAAAAATCTGAAGTTGCCTCCCAAAATTACATGGCCTGGGATGTTAACTAGCGCCTGTTTTAGTTCAATCAAGGTTAAAGGATTGTGTGCTATTGGAGCATACATTGTGGCTATAGTTAACTTTGCTTTATGTATCATTCCATTTATAAACGCCCATCTTCCCTCTGAATCTGTCTGCATAAGTTTTGTCTGGAAGACTACATGCTTACCAATAAACATCACAACACCTCTGTGGGCAGCCCTGGTATTTGAAATACAGCAAATCCCAGCCCATTGTTGGGGAATTTTACTAGAACTGTTTTTGTTTCTATTCATAAAGTGTGTTTCCTGTAAGAGCATGATTGCAGGGGTATGACTTCTCAGCCAAATGTCGACTGCCTGAGTTTTGCGCTCATTATTAAGGATATTTGCATGTAATGATATTATCCTTAAGGCTTCTTTAGACATCCTGCTTTCCTGTGTTTAAAAAAAAGTGCTCCTAAGTAGCGCTTCCTCTTTCTTTTCTCTTTTCCCTTCTCCCCTTCCTTCCTTTTCTTCCTCCAAAATTTAAGGTGTAAAATAAAGTGACTCGTGCCTTATAATAGTTCTATTTTCCCTTATGAAATGCATTGCATAAAAATAAAGTGGTGTGTGCATTAAGCTGCCTATGGATCTATTGAGGCCTTGTCTAATGATTCTATGTCGCCTGAAGTGCATTGTATGTCTAAAATGTAATTTGTGTCTTTTAAATGCCTTTCCAATTTTATACTGATTACCATGTTTTCCATTATCTTCTTTACCTTCCCCTTTACCTTTCTCCTTGTTGCGTTTTGTCATATTTATGCCAACACCCCCATACCCACACACCCCTGTTTACTTGTTCCACCCATTGGAGATGGGTCATCCACATTTCCATCTTCACCTCCAACAATTACCTGGATGACATTATGGTGAATCCCCTCTTAGCTCGACCTCTTCCCGTCCAGAATCGGGTTTCAGAGGGCCCCCCCGCCCTAATGTCTGGGCAGAAATCAGATGCGAATGACAGCAGCTTCAGGTCTCCATTCAGTCTACTGAATGATACTAAAAATGAGTTATTCTCATTAGGCATTGCCAATTTTTTAACAAAGATTGAGCTTCTCCTGTGTCAGAAAACAAATAAAATTGACCCTTTGCAAGTACTTTGAGCTTGGATTGTTGCACTAACATCGTTTGGGCACCATTTTCCTTAAACAAGTCAATCATTTTTAAAAACGTACTGATGCTGTTGACATGTCTGAAAAATATTGAATTGCTGTACTTCCGGGTAGGAAAAAGTTCTCTTTGCAATTGCCATACTTAATATTTGATATTTAATTAGAAAATCAGCTAAATTCAATAATATTGTGCTGGTATACTTTGCAATCATCTATCTCTGCGCCGGGGCCCTATGCGCCCTTGTTATTGTTAAATCCCCCTTCAGTTCTGGCATGACTTTCTACTAAAGTGCTTCTGACCATTTTAGTACTTGCAGGCTTTCACTCCCTTCAGGTATACCTACCAGGGGAGCATTAGATCGTCTATTATAGTTCTCTAAATCTTGTTACTTAATTTTCATTTGGCATTTGACTTTCTCCACATGAGAAACCTCTTGCTGAATACTTATAAGTTTGTCCTCAAGCTCTGAGATGCGGCCCTCGGCTCCGTTCATTCATTTGGGCACGATGGACGTGTTATCCTCCAATTTTGAAAGTATTTTGTGAAGCGTTGCTGTCTCTTTTTTTTGTCCTCATACATTCCACCAGAATATATAAACTCTAGATGGGGTCTCTCTGCGCCTTTCACATAGACCGACTCGATAACCGCCCTTGGTGTCTATGCCCAGCATGCAGAGTTCGCCCAGAGGTCAGGCTGTCTCCTGGTCCAACTCCCATTCCCCTGGCTGGACCGACATAAGTACAAGGGAGGACCGGACCACAAACCTCTGGCATAATCATTGGACCGATATTAGTTCTTCCTCCAGGCCTCTAGTGCAGACCAGATTTTATTAGTACTCGCTTCGTCACAAGACATGTCTGACTGACTGATCATAATGATGTTTTTTAAACAATCAGCAAATATAGGTGAGGCCTCCGACTTCTGTGCCCTACAAATTTCCCTTCTAGCTATAACTATTACATAGAACAAAAATTTTGAGGCGAAATTATTCATGTTATAGTCCGACGGGAGACCAAAGAAGACCAGTCTGATGCTGAAAACGATTGGCCTTAATAGGACTTCCTCTAGGAAGCCACATACCACAGCCCAGTACGTAGCGATCTTTGGGCAGTCCATTAAGATATGTTGATCGTCCAAAGCTGGATGCTTATATCTGGGACAGTAATATGTATTTATGGTCACCTTGGATAGTTTAGGCGGAGTCCAATACACCCTATAGGCTGTGTAAAGGTGATTCCTCCTCAAATTAGCTGGTTTAATTACTGTCTGAGTCATAGTAAAAGAGTCCTTCCAGATTTTCTGTACCTCTTCTCGGCTTCCTGTAAGGACATTACCCCAAAGATTCACCAATTCAGAGTCCAAACCATCTTTTACTTCAATAAACGTCTTGTACCAGAAGGAGACCTCACGTTTCCATAGGCCCAATCTGGAGATGGTATCGAGGGGCAAACTGTCTTCTCCGATCCACCAGGATTGTCTTGCCCACCAAGCAGAGAGCTGATAAAACTTAAATCTAGTTAAGGACCCATTTGTTAAGTTAGTAAAGGACTCCCAACTCATAAACTGCGATTTTAAACAAAGGTCGCCCCACGTCTGAATACCGGATACTTTAAGTGGCTGACACAATTGATCCAAGAAGCAATCAGGAGTGCCAGGGGAATCTCAAATAGGAGCCTGTAGATTATAATATGGTATCCCCAAAACTTTCCTGATATACCCCCAGTTTTTAAGTGCGGCCTGCAAGGTCTTAAGACAAACTTTTTTGTAGAATTTGGGGTCCCCAAATTTAAAAAGAAAAAATTCCTGACCCTGAGGCAAATCGTACAACAGTGCCTGAAAAAGACAGCCCTGTGAGGAAAAGTCCAATTTATTGGCCAATATCCTAAAATTCTTAAAGTGAAAGGCATGGCAGTATAAAAATAAATCGGGTAGGGCCAAACCGCCAATCTTCAAACCCCTCCTCAATTTCTTCCAGGCTATCCTGGGTGTTTTTGTAGCCCATATAAAAGAACCGATCTTCCCTTGAAGGTTAGCGATATCCCTAGAGTTAAATGGTAACGGAATTGTATTAAACATGAAGGTTATTTCAGGGAGGATCGTCATTTTTACAAGGTTAACCCTCTCGTACATGTTCAATGGCAAACTCCCCCACCTTATCAATAACTTACACACCTCCTTAGCTACCTTCTGCCAACTAACCTTAGAGATGTCCATCAACTTATGGGTTAAATATCATCCTAAGTACCTAATCTGTTCTCTGGCCCCCTGTATGGTCACTAAATTATTCCACCCCATTATATCTGTTTTCTCTCTGTTAATTTTATACCCAGAGATCCTACCGAATTCCTCAGCCAATTTGAATAACCGTGGAATTGCATCCGTGTGGTTCGAAGTATACAAGAGAAGATCGTCCGCATATAGAGCAGTTTTAAGCTCTAGATCAGCTATTTTAAAAGGTAAAATAGTACAGTCCATTCTCAGTGCACAAACAAAAGGCTCAATATATAAATCAAACAATAAAGGGGACAGGGGACACCCCTGCCTGGTACCTCTAAAAATGCTAAACCATTCTGATAATGCACCATTTACTAGAACCTTCGCTTGAGGGTTCAGATATAGAGATTTAACTCCTCCAATGAAGTTTGATGGAAAACCGAACCCAGTCAAGGTCGCCCAGAGATACTCCCAGTTAACCTGGTCGAACGCCTTAGCAGCATCGATTGCTATGATGGTAAGTGGCAACCCCTTTTCCTCTGTAAAGTCAATTGCACCGATTACCTGGAAAGTGAGCTCATTGAGCTGCCTCCCTGGTATAAATCCTCTCTGGTGTGGATGTATAACCGATTTTATAATTCTGGCAAACCTAGTGGCCAGTATCCCAGAGAAGATGCCTTGCTAACTCTTGAGCTTGTGATGTTTTTAGATCTCTGGGCTCTCGTAAGATGGTCGCTAACATGTTTTTAATTGATTCATATTGCTTTTCTTCCTCCAGAACCTCTACTCCCCCAATGCTAATTCTGAATTCTCAACCTCCATACAGACCTCTTTTACTGATAGTAATTCTTGTTTACTTTGACTGATTTTCTCCCCCACCAGGGATATAGAGGGTGTAGGATAGTAGTTCATGTCTAGTGATGGGCTCGTAGATGGGCTTAAGGCTAAACGTGTTTGGCTAGGTTTTGCCATTTGAGCTGGGGACCAAGATTCAACCAGTGTTTGATTAGGATGAACAGCCTCAGTCTCGTGTTGTGGCTTCGCCTGTTTTTTTTTTGAGTAGATGGGCCTGATTCACAAAAGTGAACTTAGACTAAAAGTTTAAGTTTAGACCAAAAGTCTAACTTTAGTAGTAGTAAAGTTAGAATTTTGGTCTAAACTTAGACTTTTAGTCTATGTTCGCTTTTGTGAATAAGGCCCAATATTGTTTAGAGCAGGCAGGTGCTGCTTTCTGTGAGCTCAGTGTTTCTATTTTGTGTATAATCTGGAGGTTCCAAATTCAGAGACGCGTCTAGCAACTGAAACACCGATATTTCTCCCAGGCTTTCTGATTCCAGTTTCTTCTTGCTTTCCACATTGATATCTATTGTCTCTTGCTTCTCTGCTTCCAATAAAGCCTTTGCCTTTAGCTCCATTTTTTGTTGCGCATTACTCTGTGCTCTACGTTTCACCTTAGTAGCCGGCATTGGAGTAGATTGATCTTCCATAATAATTTTATTTTTGGGCCCTTTGCTTTGCTGAGTGTGCATATCTATATGTGACTAGTTTTCACCAAAATGTGATGCTTCCCACTGTATAACTGTTGAGTAGCATAGGTGCTGACCTGTGTCTCCCCTTTCTTTTTCCTTTTTCTTCCTTGAGACTATTTTTTACCACCACTAGAACCCAGAAGTAGAATCTGAAAGGCAGCTTGAACGTAAGAGGGAAGTCTGCTTTTCCACAGCGCACCGCTAAGACCCAGGCTCAAGGCGTATTTTCATTTCTTCTGACTACATGACCCTGCCCAGCCATGGGAGAGCCCCCACCGCCCCAATTTCTTGGCGTGGCGAGCCCTCACCTAACTCCGGCAGGGCAAAGATCCAAGCCAATTGTCGTTTTTAGTTTTTTTCCAGCTTCTGAGATTGTGAATAAGTGATGACCGTGCTGAATTTCTTCTTCCTTTCTATTCCCAGCAGATATACCATGGGCTGGTGGAAATATCAGGGTTGGGCGGTTCTCTAATCGAACCTCTCATTGGGCCTTGCGGGGAGTGCGGAAGAGCATTCTGAAAACATTTAGGCAGTCGGTCTAAATCACCAAACATTCCTCTGACATTCAGCACGGTGTCCTGCAGCCATTCATCTTGCTGCTAGAGGGTGGGGGAGAGCACTGGAGCGCTAACGAAAATGTACGTGGAGAACATCTGCTGTCTTCCCTCAATCAGCTAAATGCACATCAAAGATAATTGATCTCATACTTCTTGTGGGGTTTTAAAGAACTGCACTTCATCTGGTGTGACGGCTCATAAGCGAGCCAGAAACAGTATAGCGCAAAGAGTGTTCTGCAGTTAGAGGTGGTGTTTAACCTTCAGAAAGGGGTAATGTTGCCTTTGGACCTCTCTTGTAAAGCCTGGGAAATTCATGACCTTACTATTATCCACTTGTAGGTTTCCTCTCCTTCTGGCCTGGGTTAATATGTGATCATGATCCATGTTACAGAGGAGCCAAGCCACTACTGGTCGCGGGGGCGCTTCCAGTCGAGGTGGTTGTATCAGCACTCTATGTGCTCTCTCTACAGTGTAGAACACAGAGAGCCCCTCAGGTGCTACTTCTTCCTGCAGCCATGTCTACAGATAAACCAGCATGTTGTCACCTTCAACATGTTCTAGCAGGCCAAAGATTCGTACAATATTTTGTCACAATCTATTTTCACTATCTTCAGCTTGAATTTCCCGCATTTTGACCTTGTCCTCCATAATGGATAATCTATCTCGCAGTGTAGTGATCTCCGGAGGCAATTCTGCCAGTGTGCACTCTGCTGTTGTGACTCGTTCCATGAGACTTCGGTGGTCATCTTTCAAAAGGCTCAGCTCTGTCCCAGTAGCATCTGTCTTTGTTTTAAGTGCTTCACAAGATGCAGTAATAGCCTAAAATCACGTCACAGAGCGTAAAGCGGTCTTGGGCTTCCTCCGGGATGACAATGGCTGTTCTGCTCGCTCCTCTTCTGGGCTCATTGTTGCTGCAGGACCTGGGGTATCTTTTACTCACAAAATGTTTACTTTCCCCATGACTACTCACAATAAGGGAAAACCACTCTCTGTCAGAGCAGAAGGAAGTCCTCAGTGATGAAAAATATTTTTTATTTTCTCTGGTCACATGAATGCAAGCAAAGCTTCCAGAAAATCAAACAAGCTATTGAGAACAATACTGAAATGGCATATTTTGATCAAAAGCTTTATACTGAAGGTGTTGACGCTAGCCCTGTCAGATTGCGTGCCATCCTTGCACAGTAAAGGGACACCCAAGTGCTCGAAGACATATTGTGGTGTATGTAAGTGGAGGTATGTCCCTAACTGAATGTGCTTATTCACAGCCTGAGAAAGAAAGCTTAGCAGTGGTAAGGGCTTGTGAACAATTCAATGTATTCTTATATGGGAAGACCTTCATGCTTGTGACCGATCAACAAGTATTGCTGACTATCTTTGGCTTTCTAAAAGGAAAAATGCCTCCTCATATTGAACGTTGGGGTCTATGATTGCAAGAGCACAACTACACTATCGTGTATCATCCAGTGAAAGATCAGAACCCTGCCAACTACTTCTCACGAGTGCCTTTACAATGCCCTGGTATACATTCTAGGACGGTTGAAGCTTACATATTTTGCATAATAAAATCAAGCACCCCAGCTGCCATTTGATTGGAACAAATTGTCACAGCCACAAGTCAAGAAAGTGACATGCTGGCAATGAAAGACATTATTACACGTCAGTCTTGGTACCAGCACCCTCGACCATGGCCCGACTGGCTACCGGGCGTTTTGGAATACTGCTGAGCTGGAGGCTGATTTCGTTGATGGGGACCTGCGTGTGCTGAACGAAATTTGTTTTGCTTTGTTTATTTCAAAGCACACGCAGGTCTCCATCAACAAAATCAGCCCCCACCGCAGTGAAATCAGCCCCTAGTTTGGCAGCAATCCAAAACGCCCGGTAGTCAGTCCGGCCCTGCCCTCGACCTCTTACCAGTGACAGTGAATATCAAACGTTTAAGAAAGTCAAAGATGACAAATTAGAGTTTTGAGAATTGTCATTCCTGCAACAACAGATAATTGAAGTAGCCCATGAAGGAAATCATGGAATTGTTGCCACCAAACGATCATTCCAAGACTGAGTCTGGTTTCCACATCTCAAGGAGAGAGTTGAAAGAGAATTGAAGGCTTGTCATCTATGCAACTGCCAATCATGGAAAAGCACTCAATACCTGTTAAACATGTCAGAGTTGCCAACGCATGCATGGGAAAGACCTGCTTTGCACTTTTGTGGTCCTCATGACGACAAACATCACCTGATGGTGATTGTTGATGAATACTCCCATTTTCCATTGATCAAAGATCTGTCATCTATCACTTAAGAACGCACCATTGAGAAATTAGATAGTATCTTCACGATCTGGGTTGTCCCTTCATTCTTAAAGTCTAACAACGGCCCACCTTTCAACAGTTGAGAATTCAGAGACCTTCTCAGTCTTCTTATGTGAAGCATCAGAAGTGCACACCTCTTTGGCCACCGGCCAATTGCCTTTTTGAACGTTTCATGAGTGCTCTAAAGATAATTGTCCAGCGGGCTGTACTAGAAAAGCTCAACCTTAAAGTTGTCTTGAATCCCACTCTTCGAGCTTACTACTTGACCTCTCACTCAACCACAGGTCAAAGGCCTGCAACCTTGATGGAGCCATGACGTCCAAGTTACCTCAATCGACTAACCGAAGAACAAATACAGAGGAAGAAACACACATGAAAGATTTGGATCATAAGAGGAAAAGGAAGGCCTATGCAGACAAGTGTCAACATGCAAAAGAAGTCGGGTTCACTAGAGGAGATCTAGAGCTTCTTCGTCATAGAAATTAAAGTCTGATTCTCCTTTCAATGCTGAACTATTTCATGTTGTGACCAACAAAGGGCACATAGTGACTGCCCAACATCCTGGGAAGTCCATTATAAAAGACTTCTCGCATTTCCAACTTGTGGTTCATCGCTCATCGGGCACTGATGTAATTCTAGAGGCTGGTATTGGTGCAAAGTTAGATTTATTAAAGTAGTGTGATCTCACTTTCCCTAAATTCTACTGCCAAAAAAAACAGATGTAGGTATAACAGGTGATGCAGCGCTTGACCCCTCGAATAATGATGTGAGAATCCTCTCTGGTGGGTCTGAAAACTCAGATGTTAGACTGCAGAAGTGGTGTTAGTTTAAGAGATGTGTCTTTCTGAAAGTGGTGACAGAATGCGGTCGGATGAGATTAGGTTTGAAAGAATTCCCTCCATTGAAGCATACCAGAATAAAACTTGGTGTCTCTTCTTTGTCCTGCACTCCCTGGTTTCCAGTTTAGTGTTTTTAAATGTGGCTCAATACAATTGTCACCTTCTCTGAGTAAAACAAAGTTCACTAGCTTGTAGACGACGCTGCACATTTTCATTATAATGTGGTCAGTCAGAGAAGGTCCCTGGCAATCTATGTGCTTTGTTACTGCATATGGACCACTCTTCAGACGTGTTGGATGCTGGACAGAAGAGCATTACCCGGGTTGACATGCAATTATACTAGTGCTTGGATGACAGTCTGATGTGTGCTGTTATTAAGGAGAGTTTTACTCTGTAAAACAAAGACAGCTGGTGCCATCTTGCCTATATTTCATGCATATTTTGTCTTCAGAAGCTTGACTGGATCCCAGGGACTGAAGCTCTCCAGGTTCATTTCTGAGAACCATTCTTCAATCTACTCTTATTTTTCAGCTGCTGATGATGATTTTCAGCTTGAGGATAACCGTGTCTAAATGGAAGCGATGCACTCCTTCAGATGTCAGATGTTGAGACCTTAATGTAGAGCTGAATGTTATTTGTGTAATGACGAATATTGATGGCATTCTTTGCAAAACAATGACTCCAAAGGGCTTAGTGCCCAAACTGAAGGCCACTCTTGAGCGTTGCTGAAATGACATGGATGAACTTAGACCTGAAGAAACTCATAGCGTTTTAACGTTTCATTTTAATACGTTGTTTGGTCATTCTGATTTTGCATACAATGTGGAAAAACAGAACACAAAATGAGTTTGGACAAAAATGGCAAAGAGGAGTGGGAAGGAGAACATTGCAGATTTTTTACATTTTTAAATCAGTTTATACATGTGAAAAGTTACATTCACCAAGAATGCTCTTAAGAAAACGATGCCTGAGTAGAAAAGAATAAGTGGACCATTTACAGGTATGACAAAAAAGATTTTGGACTACCTGCCTTCTGGTCATCAGGTATAAAATGAACCAGTTACGGACCATGCTATCATCAGAGTACAAAGCCGTGAAGCAGGACTCGTGGCTGGCAATGGCATAGACCTCGAAGAAGTCTTGTAGAATGAGTCGACAGGGATTGTCATTGTCAGAGATCTTTCCAAACAAAGAGCAAAATGTGTTAGATTTCATATTCATCAAAAGTAACTCTAGTTCACAAAAATTCTACATCCGTAAGTCAACTGTATTGAAAGTACTCAGCCATCTGTGACAGTGTAATGGACTACTTCTACTGAGACCAATAAGTTATGCCCGTTGAATAATAATCTCAACTGTAAAAATAACATAGCACAAACACAACCAGGGGTTTTAAAAAGACGAAGGAGACACTTAACAGGAACACTAACAAGGAGGTTACAAGTATACACCTGTCCTCTACAAGACCTCATACATTAATTTATCTATCATACAGTGACTTGGGAGCAGTGCAGGCAGGTCTTCTGACATTCAAGCTAGCTCCTGTGTCTCCCCCCCTCCCCTCCCAGTGCAGAAATGGTGGTACATCACCTAACACTGACACAATTCTATAACGTGTCTCTATCCGATGAAAGATTGGGAGTCACTACCTAAATTTCATAGTGAAAAAGTGTCTGAAAAGAAATAAATTCACCATTCATCCGAGATATCACACCAGGAAAAAGAATGTGGAATTTCCTGATACTGTGATCACTTTAAAAGAATGACCAAATGCAACAACTTTATTTTAAAAGGGCACAGCAACCAAAAGTGTATTCCATTCACGCAGGTACGATAATATAAAAAAAACTCAAGTGGAGCATTTCACAAGGAGATATTTTGAGAATCGAAGGAAATTAATCCATGGAATCAGATTGTGAGAAAAGCATGATTATTGCCAATCAAAGATTCCTTACGAGGGACTTTCAGTACAAGTAATTGAACAAAGGGGATACCTAGTATAAGTAATTGAGAAAGCACAGCAAAGAAGCAAAGATCAAGGTAAAAAAATGAAAGGTCTATTAATAATGAAACCGCTGAAAATGTGAGATGTATTTGAAGACAAGAAAATAAGGATAATGGCAACCTACCACGAGCAAACAGGAAAAATAAGATTTTCTTTTAGTATTAACGTATAATAATGAACCCGACGAAGGAAAACAGTTTGGAGACAGACCAACAATCGCTTTACAGAAAACACAATTGAGTGCAAACTTAGCAACCCAAAGTCACTCCAAAATATTAAGGAAATGTGGTTAAGTGAAAATGTATCGCTCCTCTAAGTCAGAAATATCTATTCATAATTGCATTTTCAGTAATAGTGTCTGGATTTTAATCAAATGCAAGATTGCATAATATAGTTCAAGACTCATGCTAGCAATTCTGATTATTTATGGGCTGCAAGTCCCAGCGACCATTTTGGTGGATCTTTTGGAACATTGAATCAGCCGCGATGTATAAAGATGGAACTAGGCAAGAGACTTTTATCCATGATAAAGTCAGTGCTTAATTTGTAAATAAATAAGTGCCAGGGCGCTCTTTAGGAGCGCCACACTTTGCCCCTGCTGTGCTGCCAGTGATAGTAACAACAAAACTACTAACCATCACACTCCTACAAGTGTGACCACTCAGACTACTCCTGGCCCAGAAAGCCATAAAAATTACTTGGCAGCAGGGTATAGTCATTTTTAATGTATATTGAATTGATAATAAAATGTTGTTGTGGTCATCTGCAGTGGTGGCTCCTCCACTAAGGTGGAGGAGCGTTGTACAACTGCGCAGAAAGCAAAAATAAAATGACAATAATGGTCATTTTATTTTTCCTAATGAGTCAGTGGCCTGTGTGCAGTGTGGGGCGGGGCTGGGCAGCACAGGGGAGGAGTGGTTTGCGCTTCTAAAGGGCGCAAGAACTATGTAGCTGTCCCTCTTGGGGCGACCAAATAGTCCATGCGCACTGTGCATGTTCCTACCAGGCTACATTACACAGCCTGGTCAAGAACATGCAGAGGCTCCCTGTTCGAGTCTGAGCGCCGAACCTCTGTGCTCAGACCAATCACAGCGCTGCATTGCAGCGTTGTGATTATCCCAGGGGAGCCTGTGTGCTGGGTGCTTCCTGCTCCTGGCCGGACTGCAGAGGAAGAAGGAAGAGGAGGCAGGGGTGGCGGCAGCTGACCGGCCGTCATACGGTAAGATTTTTTTTATTAATTAAACCCCCCCCCCCCCCCCCCCCCCCCCCTGTCCGGTAGCCGCCGCTACTGGTCATCTGAGACAGCGCCACCTTGTGGCAGACTGTCACAAGCACTGGTGTTGACAATTAGGCACTTGTGTCTAGCACTAGAAACCTGCGGCTCAAATTAAACACTGGATAAAGTCCACGGATATAACTCCATTGGCTTTCACATTGTTTATTGGCCCACCTTTTGCAGTTAATAAGATCAAATATGGATAGATCTATAGGAGTGACGTGGAGTGCTGCCTATATCTGAAGTCCATTTGGAAGGGAGATATTCAAAATGAGTGTGAATAATCTGACCTCCCAGGATAAGTAATAGATTGAGCGCTGTCATTTTTCTGATGCTAATTTATACATATTTCAGGGTAAGTGCGGCCAGATGATACGTTAATTGGGACAGATATTATCTCACTTTCACTTATCTATTATTACACTGCAAGTGTTAAATGTATTATTTTTCCTACAGTACAATGTAAACGACTTGAGAAATCTATGCATATTGTCTCAAAGTTTCCATTACAGTATTTTAGAATCAGTTGACAGAAGAAAGGCTTAGCTGTAGTGATTCTATCTCAGTGCATGCATTTAATTCGATGTGCCCTGGATATGCTTTTATTAATTTTTTAGTTCTAGCACAGATGGAAAAATAGCATGGCGTAAAGCATACATGCAAATCTGTTGAGTATTATATGCTATTTATCACCGTTATTGAAAGAGGAGTAGGGAGACATCCATCATTAGTGGTGTGCAAAATTTGAGAAATTGACTTTCCATGTAATTGTGCGAAATTTCAGAAAAAGTATGTAAGAGTACACAAAACTAGGCGAAATCAAATTCTGACATTTAAGACCACATGTTTTAAAGAAATGCATCTTCCCAGTCAATTTTTAACGCAGACTTGCAGTTTGCGGTACGAAAAATACAAAACACTGGGGGGCATATTTACATGTTCTTGCGCATCTCTGCAAATCAGCAGGGATGCGCCAGAACAGATGGGTCATGCAATATCCTCCTTCCGCCACCACAGATGGGCCGTGGTGCAAGGAAGGGAAGATGCGTGACGCATCTTGTGGCGTATGGGTGGCGCATTGCTGGAATTGCGTCGCAAGCGCAACGCAACTCCTGCAGTGGACAGGGGCCTCCCATATTTAACGTGGTGCGTCACTCCTTACGCCTGCTTCAAGCAGGCATAAGGATTTGACGCAGCAGCGTCGTAAAACTGACTCCGTGAAATCTTGTAGATTTCACTGCGTCAGTTTTACGGGGCTTTCCTTCGAGGGAACGCCCACCCTGCAACAGAACGCCCACATGAAACCTGACGCAGGTTTCATGTGGTGCAGGGCTTCACAACGTGACACATCTGCCTAGATGCGTCACTTTGTAAATAAGTCGTAACGTGGTGCATTGTTTATGCCGCCGCTGCGTCACAAAAGTGACGCAACGGCGGCGTAAAAGTGTCGCAAGGGGCTTGTAAATCTGCCCCTAATTTTGCGTGAACAAAAGCTGGTCATGCTCTGGTTGTTCTTGTTGTTCCCGCACTATATATGTGTACAGCAAAATAATTACTTGAGTGGTGTAAAGGTTTAATTTAAGTTTGCATAGCAAACAACTCGAAATTCCCCCAAATTATGCAAATTACTCAACGCTCCTCAAGCAGGACTGATAATAAATATCAGGTTACATTCTTATTTTACACATCTGTATTTATTTATTCATAGATATATCAAAAAATATATATAGATAGACATATAGATAGATGGATATATACTCACATTATGCATATTTGTCTCTACCTACCTATTACAATCTGCACATCTGTAAATATATATACCTATTTATATCGAGAGATACATATGTGTATATATATATATATATATATATATATATATATATATATATATATATATATATCAGTAGCGGTCGGCAGTAGGTGTTTCTATAGGGCGGTGACGTGGGCAGGAGGAGGGGCAGGGTGGGGGGAAATAATGTATGGATTACGGAGTTTTACAGGTAAGTAAACATTTAAATACATAAAACGAATTTCGTTGCGCACACTGCATCACATTTGGTGATGCAGTGTGCGCAACGAAATTCGTTTTATGTATTTAAATGTTTACTTACCTGTAAAACTCCGTAATCCATACATTATTTCCCCCCACCCTGCCCCTCCTCCTGCCCACGTCACCGCCCTATAGAAACACCTACTGCCGACCGCTACTGATATATATATATATATATATATATATATATATATATATAAAAATATCTTAGTTTTCGTGTTGATTTTATTCCAATGTTTCAAAACATTGAGCCCACCACGTGACTGGTTAAGACAAGCCTCACTGTCCATTCAAAGGTGCTGGCCTGTTGTGATCTATCCCCATTTCTCCAATAAGTCTCTAATGTCAGAACAATATTCATTTTTTCTTTTCTTGAGCCATGTTTTCATTTAACGTTCGTGTTTAGACACAACTGACAAACACGGGGATCCTTCAGAAAGTGGCGCCCTTTTTTTCTGTCACGAGGTAAAGAAGTCATTGCAGAGGGGCTTGTCCACCTCGTGCACCTGTTCAGGTCCATCCAACACCGACACCCAAGTATTTTGATCTTGAGCACCTTAGCAGTAAAGAAAGATAAAGGTAGCTCAGTGGGTCGACTGCCCCGTTGCTCACCGATCTTTGTGCAACCTGAAAGGGCACAACTTAAATACACTTCAATTTAATTTAATTACGATGAAAGCCCCACTCGGGTTTGTGTGGTTTGCTACGAGGAGACTCTGTTTGAACAGATATTAATCACAGTGGATGCATGCATCTGCTACACAAGCTTATTGTGTGTGGTCTGGTGGGATGAGATGGTGGGGTGTGTATCGACTGCAGACGTCTTTATTTATACAGGTTCCAATCAGTTCTGCTCGTCTGATCTTGTTTATTGCGGTTTATTGCAGATATCCTTACAAAGTTAAAGTGAGCACCGAGCCTGAGCGTTTAACAATAATTCTGTCTAACCCTGCAGAGCGCATTGCAGCGATTGGACAATAATTGTATATAATTTTATTAGCAATTGTGCTATTAATACTAACACCCTTTTCTGCTCCATTTCAGCCGCTTCGCTAGCTAGGTATCTTTTGTGTCTGCTGGACCTCGCCTCCCGTAGTCTGCCTACCCCAAGCAACCCCCCCCCCCCCCAACACACACACACAACGCGCTCCCTAGTTGCCCGCAGCCAGAGAAATTGCTTTGTCTGCAACTGTAGGGAGAAGATGAAGGCGTGTGAGTGACGTGTGTTGGAGGCAGCTGCTCCTGCCACAATCCCCGGCACCTTGTCTCTCCCCCGCGGGGTGGACTGCAAGTGTTAAAATAACAAAAGCCGAATTAAATGTGTGACGAGAATTCCCGGAGGGTGTGCAGATGGCAGAGCGCATGGTTAGTGCAAGGGCCGTGTCTGGGAGAGATGTTGTATGGGACAGACCCATGCAAGGGAGGAGCCAGAAAATTGAAATTGCCCCCACTTTGAGCCAAAGCTTTTATGGCACCCAAAAAATAATCCAGGCTCTCCCCAAAAAGCCTTGTTTGTTTCTTCCATCCACGCATCTATCCACCATTGATATCCACCTTCACATTCTGTCATCCTTTCAATCTTTCATCCATCACTCCGTCTGTCACCATTCGTCTGTCCATCGGTCCGCCCATCTATATCCAATCCTATCTATCCATCTTCAAACCTATCCATCCACCCTTTCACTCAGTCATCCATTCTTTCACTTATCCACCCCTTTCATCCATCCATTCTTCTATCCATTCTTTCAATCATTCTTCCTTTTGCTCATTCATTTTCCCTTTCACTCATCCATCCATCCACGCATATACCCTTTCATTCAACCATACATCCTTTCACTCATCCATCCTTCAACCCATCAATCTATTCACTCATCCATCCATCCATCCATCAATTTACCCATCCACTCATCAATCCATTTACCCTTTCACTCATCCATCATTCATACTCCCTTTCATTCATCCATCCATCCATTCACCCTTTCACTCATCCATCACCCACCCTTTCATCCAGCCATCCATCTAACCTCCCTATTTCGCATCCATCCATAGTTTCATTTATCCATTCTTACATCCATCCTTTGTGTCATACATCCATCTTTTGCCCCACCCATCCATCCATTTACCCTTAACTCATCCATCCATCATTTCACTCCTTCAGCCATCCATTCATCCTTTCACTCAACCATCTGTCCACCCTTGCATCCAGCCACCCATCTACATTCTCTTTCACTCATCCATCCATTCTTTCACTCATCCATCCATCCGCTCTTCCATGCACCCTTTCACTCCATTCCTCCTTTCACTCCCTTTGGTCTTTCACCCCATTCATCCATTCACTCATCCATCCATTTTCCCTTTAACTCTTCAATCCACCCTTTCACTCATCCATCTATCCACCCTTTTGCTCATCCTTCATCCATTCATCCTTTCACTCATCCATACATCCTTTCATTCAACCACCCATCCACCCTTTCACTCATCCATCCATCCACCCTTTCTGTCATCCTCAATCCATTCATCCTTTCACTCATTCATCCATCCTTTCATTCATCCACCCATCCACCATTTCACTCATCCATCCGTCCACCTTTTAACTCACCCATCCACCCTTCCTCCCTCTCACACATCCATCTATGCACTAATTCATCCATGCATCCACCCACCCTTTCACTCATTCACCCATCCATCCACCCTTTCACTCAACCATCCATCACCCCCACATCCATCCTTTCACACACTCACCTTCCAACCCTTTCACATTAATTATGAGCCTTTGTCTGTCCAGTTTCTAAAGCTGGGGGTTGACAGCACCACTGGACCCATGCAGGAGCACACGGAGCACACTTGTGGGCAGGGCCAGTCAGGTGAAGGCTCATGTGAGAATAGTTCCCGCTCCAAATCCTGTGGAGAAAACACTGGAACCATGGGTACACACAAGTAGACACATTTAATAGATTTGAATTTCCTTGAGCGAATTTTATCATTTGTGTTTTTGTTCAATGTATTTGTTTTGTAGTCGTTTTACACATGGAAAAGTGTATGACATGTATTGTAATACCAGGTTATTTACCAGTATTCTTCAAATACTCCGAGCAGGGCTGGACTGGCCGAAGTGAGCATCAGGCGTTTCCCTGAGAGGCCGGAGGGGCCGGGGGTGGTTTTGCAGCTGTGGGGGCTGGTTTTGCAGCAATGCTGCAATATCAGTCCCCAGAAACTAAATCAGCAGGACACCCCCCCCCCCCCCCCCCAGCCCAGCAGTGGGCTGGTCTGACAAAATTTCAGGGCTGTCTTGGGTTAACAGCCTGGCCCTGACTCCGAGTCCAGGTCCTCCTATTCCATTCCTGTACGCATGAGCAGTACTCCTGCTCCAAATAACCTATTACCTAGCTATGGTAAGAACCTTCCCCCAATATGGAGCTGAACTACCTGGCATGCATAACAGAGGAAATATGTCATGAAAACATCCTGAGAATACTAAAGAAACCTAAAAGAAAGAAAGAATCACCACATACAGAACACAGGAGGGAGGGAAGGATGGGCTCAGGAATGGGACGGGAAGACCTGAAATCAGAGTATTGAATTTTACCAGTAAGTAACCGGGCATTTCCTCTTCATCCGTCATCCCATCCTATTCCTTTAAACATGAGCCCATACCCAAGCGCATGGTGAGTCACACACAAACCAATGATGATGCAACACACTTGAATCTTTAATGCAAAAAAAAATCATAATTCTTCCCGTGACGATGGTAGGATTTTTGGGTGAAAAACAGCTGAATGTTCTGAGCCACCTCAAGAGAACAATCCAGTGCTAACAATGTCAACCTCTCAAATGCCGTACTCCCACTCTGAGACACAGAAGAGAGGCCGTGTTGAGGGCAGGCCCCCACAATGGAGATGATTGAATGGGAAAACTCAGATGGTGGCTTACTGTCAAACCCTGAAGAAGGGAAAACCAAAACCCCTTGGCCATCCTGGAATAGTTAGAAGAACCTCTGCCCGATCCACCCAAACTTTTCTGAGAACCCTGGGAATCAAGGGAAATGGGAGAAAAGAAAACAAGTGACCCCGAGGCCATGGAAGGGAGACAATGTCTATCCCCTTAGTCCCCTTTGACTAAGCACTCCTTCTCCCCTTGTTGGGGAAAGATCCAATATTCTTACTCTGGAGTCTCAGTGACCCCTCTGAAAGAGTCCACAGCGTCAAGGGAACCATGCACAGCTGAGGAATGGTATGCACCCCTTACCAAAGCACTCCCTCTCGCCTTGTTGGGGAAGGATCCAGTAGGTAGGCCTTGGAGTCTCAGAGACCCTTCTGAGAGAATCAACTGCTTAAAGGGAGCCTCATGCCGCAGAGATGTGGGAATGATATCACTCCCCCTGTGATCACAGCTTACCAGACCTTGGACGAGGTTTTTACCCGTTTACCGGTTTGTGCCCCCTTCACTCTCCCCCCATCATGCTCTCTCTCTCCCTCCCCTACCACTTTCCCTCTTTCATTCTTTGTCTACTTCCTCTGCCCCTATCCCCCTTCCCTTAATCTCTCCCCCTGCCTGCTACGCCACCTAGCCCCCTGCCCCTTGTGCACTTTAACTAAGCACTCCTTCTCCCCTAGTTGGGGAAAGATCCAATCACTTATACTCTGGAGTCTCAGTGATCTCTCTGAGAGAGTCCATAGCGTCAAAGGAGCCACTCACAGTTGAGGCAAGACGCCGTACTCGTGCTGCCACAGATAGATGGAATATTAAATTGACTTGATTGTGGGACCGAACTTTGCCCAGACGAGGGTATCGTTAATCTTTATTTGAGATGCTACTTCTTCGTGGAATACAATTTTGAACTCCAAACTTACTCCCTTTTCGTGCCACTTGGAACTGATAATCGGTGGCGTCACCAGCTTCGTAATTACATGTGCTGCCCTGATGAAGTCTAATGCTCATACTGCTTATTAGATGAAACACGTGTTGGCATAATCAAAGGGATGTTGTTGTGAACAATAAAGAAGAATACTGTCACTTATTTTGGAATATGCTGTTTTACTTCTAAATCATGATTTGTACAACTTAACTGTTCAATTCTGCTCGGGATATATCGTGTTTATCTTTGTTGATGTGGCTTTTCTGCATTATTTGGTGACGATAGATAGACATCATCTTTATCCCTAGTAGCAGCCCTAATAAGTTCCATTGTAATTACTGCTGACAATAGAGCGCAAGTGTATAACCTTATATCTATTGTTTCTTGCTCACAGTTGAGGTATGGTATGGTGCCCCTTGCCAAAGCACTCCCTCTCACCTTTTTGGGGAAGGATCCAGTAGGTAGGCCTTGGAGTCTCAGCGACCCCTCTGAGAGCACCCATTGCGTAAAGGGAGCTCCTCGAAACGGAGTTTGGGGAATTATACCACTTCCCCTGGGATCACAGCTTACTGGACTTTGGACGCAGCTATTACTCGTCTACCAGTTTGTGCCCGAACACCATACCCCTCTTCGTTCATGCTGTGTCTCTCACCCTCCCCCTCCTCTTTTCCTCCTTCATTTGCTGTCTACTTCCCCTGCTCCTACCCCCTGTCCAATGAATCTCTCCCCTTGTCTGCTTTTTTTCTTACGCATATTATCCTTATTGCTTGTCTCGACCTAACATGTAACTAACATGCTCTAATAACTGTGTAACCTTTGTAACGATGTAACCTGTAACTATGGTCTGATACTCATGTAAAGCGCCCTGATACCTCCGGGTCTAGCCAGGGCTATATAAAACTTTTCAAATAAAATACAATAAAATCCCCCAGGCTGTCCTGGTGGGAACCAGACTGTAAATATGAGGAAGAAGGTAATTCTCCTCCATGGCAAAAAGATCCAGCCAGAGGAGGACAAATCTAGAGAGAATACTGAAAAAGAAGGGGGGACAGACACATGGTAACAGATGAGTGAAATACCCTGCTCAGGGAGTCCACAGGCCCATTCTACTTCCACGCAAAGTAGACTGCCGAAAGAGAGAGATGATTACTAGGGAGCGGTGATTCCTCTTGGCACACAGACCGATCATCCAGGAGAGGAAAAACATAGCCTGCTGCATATACCCTTGCTAGTTGATATAGGCTTGCATCATCTGGCTGTCTGTCTGCACACTGACTGCCAGGTTTCGTGGTAGAGGAGCGAAACAAAGAATTGCCTGGCACACTGCCCTCAACTCTCTCCAGTTAAATGACTGAAGAGCCTCGAAGCAGGACCATTTGGCCTGGGCTTTGGAATCCCCTGAACTACCCCCAAACCCTAGGTGCTTGTATCGGTTGTCAGAGGGAGGAGTATTCAGATCACAACCGCTGGAGAGATTGTGAGGCAACAACTACCAATGGAGAGACTTCTGAATCTCTGAGGTAGCAGCAACGAGTGAGTCATATTCCTGTGAAGCTGGGTTCCAGTGGTGGAGAAGATGATGCATGATGAGATACAGATGGGGACGAGCCCAGGGGAGAATTTTCAGAGTGGAGGCCATCTCCCCCTGACTCTGCAGCCAGAGACATGCTGAAACCTGAGGTTGGGACAGAACCCAAGAGAGGTGTTGGATTAGGGTCAATTGTCTCTCTGGAGAGAGTAACACCATTCCTAGATCCATCTTGAAGAGGGCCCGATGAACATCGGAGACTGGGAGGCTTGCAGAGTGGACTTCTTGAGTTTGATCAGAAATTTAAAATCTCCCAGGAAATATCAGACTTGTTTCACCTCCTCCGATACCTTAGAAAAATAAGGAGAGACAATTAGACAATCATCCAGGTATGGGTGGACTTGAAATCCTCAAAAATGAAAAATACCTACCAGGGGGCCAAGGGCAGTGCTTAATTTGTCAAATATTCAGTACCAGGGCTCTGACCAGGAGGCCGCTACCGCTTGCCCCACCCATCACCCCTGTCATCGCTGCCAAAACAACTACTAACCATCTCGCTCGCATGTAAATGTGACGGTTCAAATTATTCCAGGTCCCCAAAGCTAAAGGAATGGCTGGATAGGAAGGAATTAACAATTTAAATGTATATTGTATTCCTCAAAAACCATTGTTCTGCTCATCTCTAAATTAGAGGAGCAGCGCCACCATGTAGTAGACTGTTCTAAGTATGGTGTTGACAATTAGGTGCCGGTGCCGAGCACCGGAAACCAATTAAGTGCTGGTGCTGAGCAGCGGAAAGCACCGGCTCAAATTAAGCACTGGCCAAGAGTTTCATACAAACCCTTGGTGCCAATGAAAGGCCAAAGGAAGCACATGGTATTGCCTAATGCCCACTGCAAATCGAAGATACTTCTGATCTGCTGGGTGGATGGAAACATGCAAGTACATGTCCATTAGGACTAAGGATGCCATGTAGCTCCCCTGATGAATCTACAGAAGGACTGACTGAAAAGTCTTGAAGGGTATGTGGAATGTGCAAATTCACCCCTTTCAGATCTAAAACTGGACTGTGGTCACCTCATGCTTTCTGAATGAGAAAAGACTGGAGTAATAACTAAGACCTCTTTCCTGGGGAGGAATCTTGATTATTTCTGCCTTCTCCAAAATAAGCTGAATATTTTCCAGCAAAGCTCTTTGCTTCAAGGGGTTCCATGGCAGAGGAGTCAACTTGAAAGTCAGAGCTGGGAGAGATGAAAATCCTGTCCGGTAACCTGAGGACACTGTCTGAACCGCCCAGGCATCTGATATTCCCCGCCACTGGTGACAAAAGAACCAAAGACTACATCCCATAGGTAGGAATGTATAGTCACTGCTTTGGATGAGAAGTGGTTGAGGTTACAGATGACTGAGACCGGGATTTGTCTTTTCCATGTGCCCCCTAGCAATGACCCCTTCCTTTAAAGGGCTGGATAATACCCCTAGCCCGAGGATGGTCAAAAGCATGACAATAATCAAAGCCGCTCCCTCTGGTGGAGGGTGAACGGGAGCAACTAGCTTCCTATTTTCTGTGGCCTGTTTCACCATTTCTTTAAATTGGTGTCCAAAAACCTTAGAAACATTGAAAGTCAATTTCAATAAGATAGAGTTTTGAGAAGCATACGACTTCACGCCTGCATCCAGATATGGCATTGTGCAGCAATGGAAGCCCATCAGGCTGCTGCAGTCGAACACAAAGTATCAATAGATATGTCAGACAAGTAGTGTACTTGAAGTTCTATCAAATCCAGCAGGGAAGTTATATCCACTTCTTCACTCATTTGCTTTGCCAGAGCCTCAAAATCCTTCAATAGGAATTGGACCATATAAGTGGTACAGGGTGTTGCCCTTATGGAGAATTTGGAAGCGGAATAAGACCTTTTAACTGTCCCTTCCACCATCTCTCCTACAGGGTTGGAGAACCTGGCCTGGCAGTTCAGTCTGGACTGCTCCCATGGGGCACAGGGTCAAGACTGATTTGCATATGGCTGGGTCCAAATTGGGTTGGCGTAGTGGGCAAAAGAACAATGGATTTAACTCAGATCTTTTGACTGAGGGAGAATGTTTGCATTGCCAGCATTCCGTCCATCATTTGTTTGCTGTAACCCTTTTCGTACTCAGTGGGATGGGTATGACCAGACGTGGGTCCCTTGCTTACTGTACCACTGGATTCAAGCTAGCCTGGCTGAAGAAGGGTGACATACCCTGAAACTGGTCCCAAGATGCTTGTTTACGATCCAGGGAGGACCTGGCCTGCCAGTTCCGTCTGGACTGTTCCCATGGGTCACAGGGTCAAGACTGATTTGCATGTGGCTCGGTCCAAACTGTGGTGGCGTAGTGGGCAAAAGAACGAAGGATTTAACCCAGATCTTTTGACAGGGGTAGAATGTTTGCATTGTCAGCATTCCGTCCATCATTTGTTTGCTGTAACATTTTTCGCTCTAAGTGGGATGGGTATGCCCAGACATGGGTCACTTGGTCACTGTGCCACGGGATTCATGCTAGCCTGGCTGAAGAAGGGTGACATACCCTGAAACCGGTCCCAGGATGCTTGTTTCTGGTCCATGGAGGACCTGGCCTGGCAGTTCGGTCTGGACTGTTCCCGAGGGGGACAGGGTCAAGACTGATTTGCATATGGCTGGGTCCAATCTGGGGTGGCGTAGTGGGCAAAGGGACGATGGATTTTACTCAGATATTTTGACTGGGGGAGAATGTTTGCATTGTCAGCATTCTGTCCATCATTTGTTTGCTGTAACATTTTTTGCCCTGAGTGGGATGGGTATGCCCAGACGTGGGTCCCTTGGTCACTGTGCCACTGGATTCAAGCTAGCCTGGCTGAAGAAGAGTGACATAACCTGAAACTGGTCCCAGGATGCTTGTTTCCGGTCCATGGAGGACCTGGCCTGGCAGTACGGTCTGGACTGTTCCCGAGGGGGACAGGGTCAAGACTGATTTGCATATGGCTGGGTCCAAACTGAGGTGGCGCAGTGGGCAAAGGGACGATGGATTTTACTCAGATATTTTGACTGGGGGAGAATGTTTGCATTGTCAGCATTCTGTCCATCGTTTGTTTGCTGTAACACTTTTTGCCCTAAGTGGGATAATATGCCCAGACGTGGGTCCCTTGGCCACTGTGCCACTGGATTCAAGCTAGCCTGGCTGAAGAAGGGTGACATAACCTGAAACTGGTCCCAGGATGCTTGTATTTGGTCCAGGGAGGACCTCGCCTGGCAGTTCGGTCTGGACTGTTCCCATGGGGCACAGGGTCAAGACTGATTTGCATATGGCTGGGTCCAAACTGGGGTGGGGTAGTGGGCAAAAGAAAAATGGACTTAACCCAGATCTTTTGACTGGAGGAGAATGTGTGCATTGTCAGCATTCTGTCCATCAGATGTTTGCTGAAACACTTCATCTGAAAATACCATGCCTTGTGAGGATAGGCAAAGCCATCAGGTTATCCAGTTTGACAGAATGTGGGAATTCTTCATAAACCTCTCCAAGCAATAACACTTGCTCAGAAATCAAAAGAAAGCGGATTTATCAAGTTCCCAGCATTCATGGGAAAACACTTTGCGGACCGCAATGTGCAAAGGCAAGAGACTGTGTCAGGATGGTGGTATTGCGTACACTAATCTTCCACCATCTCATTCTCCATAGGAGTAGGAAATCACAGATTACCCCTGACATGGGTGAAAAGATTAGAGAGCTCAGCCCCATGCACAAATCGACTTCTTCCTTCCTGCTTCCTCATCTCATCTGGATCATCCTGTTCATCTAGGAGGATAAACCTTGGTACCTTCCCAGCAGACCCTTCAAACTCCCTAGCCCTGAACACTGCCTCTACAGCCTCATTAGTCAAGAGGTGCAGCGCATCAACAGTGGGGACCCCCACAGAGCTACACTAGGCTGCCGACTCCATTCTCAACAAACTCCAACCCTGGGGGCTTCCTGCATTGGTTCCATTTCTATAGGAACCAAACCACGCAGCTCCTGAGATCTTGCGTGAGCAGCTGGCATGCAGGAAGTGCCAATAGACACAAAAGGAAGCTGCAAGCACACAGCGGGTCATGCAGAGCAAAACATCCTTACGCAAATGGAGAAGAGCTGCACACCTTGTCCACAGCGGCATTTAAAGAAAATAGAAGACAGCCACCCTGCGGGGGACTGAAAATGGTCAAAAGGACACTTGGCTGGCAGCCCTGAACACGGACCAGGTCTCCTAACGCAGACTGCTATGGCAAGTCGCATGGTATTCAAAGCAAGGAGTATTGTGCCATTCCTCAGAAGGGGATGTAGAAGTCACACCTAGTCTGGGTGCCACTGGGTCTCACTGCGATCTACAGTTGGGCATCCATTTGTTGGATGTTACCCTCACACACCCTTTCAGTTGGGTGTCATGCTTCATCATATGGGCTGCTCCTCGTTGGGTCGGTTGTGCATTACCCAATGGGCTCACCTCAAAGAGGGGCACTTTACCGGAAATCTTTTATCCAACAGCCGTTTGGTGAAGTGTGGGTGTGGGGCCAGAAATGTGTAGACGTGGTGGTGAGTTAAAATAAGGCTGGGAGTACCTGAATGCAATTTTATTCTGGGGGTCTCCTGCCCCAATTAAAAAGAAGATAACCGACACTCAATGGAGTATAATGTTTCCTATTTATGTGTCAGTTGGTGTGTGTGTTAAACGGTCAACATGTTTCTCACGTATGTGTTCAATAACTTGCGATTCTTCAGGACCATATAGAAAGAAGCGATAACTGTCTACACTAAATGATCTACCTCAGTATCCAGATGGCTATATAAAGTGTCACAAAAAAGAACAGTGCTTAATGTGTCCAGATACCTGTGATGAGCTGGATCTACCTAATCTGGTTAGAGTCCAGGCAACATCAGTACCCGGCGGTCAGCACATCAGGCTTTTACTTCCATATATTTAGGGATTTTGGTTGCCGTGCCCGACGATCTCTGCCCTACCCCTGCTGCCGAGTCCGGCATGGTATGACAAAAAATAATACTAACAATAAAATAAAACAGCATGACCATGCTAGGTAACATTTTTGCAGTGCAGAAAGAAAAGAACAAGGGGCCTCATTTACAATATTTTGATGCACTGCAGCGCATCAAGCCTTCTTGCTGCGCTGCCGCGATTCAAAATAAAAGGGCAGGAATGCACCGTATCTACAATATACAGAACATTTATGTCCTTCTCCCCTGCGAAGGCGCACAAACAGCAGCTGTGTGCCAGTGCAGACACTCTTGCGTCATTTTTCAAGAGTGTCTGCGCTGAGCGGTGGACACCTTCCCGCACAAAAACAATCATTAAAGGCACTTTCCTCTTCCAAAGCGCGATGCACAATGCACCACACATAGAAAGAGGAGTGTTGGACCTGGGGTTACCAGACCACATAGGGTAGCCTGACACAGAGTAGGAAGGTCCTTCCAAAGACAAAAGTGTTAAGCTTGCGTCACACCCTCTCAGTAACTCAATGTCCATCCATTCAAAAATAACACTACACCAGTTTAGAAAAATACGGTTCACTTTTATAAAAGAATTCTGTATACTCTCGCTTATTTCATCTGACAGTTTCGTCACTACTCACATTAAATATTTCTCCCACAATCAATTCAGCAGTACATTGGTTCGTAACTCAACAGGTTCAACATGGCATTAAATATTTCAAAATAAAGGCATTTTCTTGGTTAGACCGACTTGGCACATTAGGAAGCAGAGTCTGTCACCTACAAAGGAACAATGGATTATTCACCTGCGTCCAGTTGGTACATTAATCACGACATCCTGCTTTACTAAATCACCTGAGGTGATTAACAAAGGGAAATGAGTGTAATCTTTCCCCTCCTCCACTGAAAAAGAAAGGTTAAGCAACAAACTCAGTCAATGACAGCATTAAAAGGGTTCAATTGGCTCCTTCTGCTTTGTCACCCTCCTTTGCTTTACTTGTTCCCTTTAGCCTGAGTCCTGGTGACTTCCTGGTCTCAGACTCCCCTGACTAGCCAGATCTGTGCTTCCAGTAATCAAATAAGGGGGTGGAAAGGTCTCCCTTCCAGGACCTTGTTATGTTAATTCCCGGTCCCACAACAGCCCCCAGTTCCCACCTTACTTGAGACCAACAGAGCTTTGCTTTACTCCCGCCGTCACTGCGCAGTTGCAGCTGACCGGCACTCGCCACCAGACTCTCTCACCCAGCGGCGCCTCCCTCGTTGGCCAGGCCGAATGACAACCAAGCCTGCACCGAGGGGAGGTCGCACTGGGTTAGCGGCGTTGCTGGTTCCTCTTCCGTCGAGCTCCTCCTCGAGTCGTCTTTATCGTCCCTCCAGCAAACAGCGTCACTGGGCAGGCGCGGGAGAGCAGTGGCTCCAGTCAGTTGCCAACCCCTTCTCCTCAGGCAACCAGAAGCTCATCTCCGGACCTGAGCGCCGGCAGACACTTCCTAGTCAACACTCCGCCCCCTTCTGGGTGAAGGAATACTGCACCGAGCCTGCGCAGAATCGCGCCACCTCAGCCTCAACCTGTCTCTTGCTCCACCATGCTACCTCAGCAGCCCTTGACTGTACCTTTTCACATAGTCAATCCCGGGTGGAGGCAGGCGAGACACACCCCAGCAGTCGCAATTCTCCCCACCAGGATTTCCCAGAGCAGAGAAGGACTTTCCCAGCTGCGCTTCTAAGTGCCGGTAAGGGGTCTTGGTGGGCCTGGCACAGGCGGCAGGTGGACGCAAGGAGGGAGGGGGGGGGGCAGAAGAAATAGTTAACTCCCTCAATCCTTCCGCTAGCCTTGCAGAGTCTCTCAAGGTTTTGGTCAGTTCTCCAATGCTGGACAGCGGGGCTGACTTTCACACCCCTCCACTCCTCGAAAAGTCTCTCAAACTCACCCCAAGCTAGGGGTCAGACCTTTTTACTCGAGCAGGCTACCTGTCCAGGGTCAACAGGAATGCAGTCTAACAGGGTCAGGTCTGCAGGAATAGGGGGCGGTGATACAGTAAGGAGGCAACCCTTAAGAAGAAGTCCACCCTCTGAATGTCCTACCCCACCTAGCACCACAGCCTGTACTCCAGCTGACCCTCTCTGAATGACAAAATGGCTGCCCTACAGTTGGCCTTTTATACCCCTAACCCCTAGTGTCCAGAACAAGCCAGAAGGTTCTAGATTCCCCATATGTGTCTATGAGCCAGTCCCTGAGGTAATCAGTTGTGGCAGTTACCAGCCACCATTTTGTGTAACTAAACGTGCCCTAGAAAAGGAGGGACTTCTAGGCCTTAGAGGAATTTAGAGGGTCAAGGACGCACCTAACCCCCAGGACAACACCAAAAAGTCAAGTGGACATAAAGATGAAAGGAATTGGAAGTCATAAAGTGGACAAAAATAAATAATTAAGTAGGAGTGACCCCCCAAAGGGCCGACAGGTCTAACACACGTCCCCCCCCCAGCTGAAAGTGGGGAGAGCTACCCAACCCCTTGGGAGTTCTCTTCACTAGGGCCGAAAAACCTGGAGAGACCGTCTGCATTGGCGTGGTCCCCTCCAGGCCGATGTTCCACCCGGAAGTCCATTCCCTGTAAGGAGATAGACCATCTCAACAACTTGGGATTCTCTCCCTTCATCTGCATCAGGCAACGAAGGGGTTGGTGGTCGGTCTGAACCAGGAAGTGCAAGCCAAATAGGTATGGCCGCAACTTCTTCAGAGCCCATACCACTGCAAAGGCTTCCCGCTCAACTGCACTCCACTTTTGTTCCCGGGGAAGCAGTCTCCTGGACAGGAAGACAACAGGTTGATCCAGACCCTCTTCATTGAGTTGCGATAACACTGCCCCAATGCCATACTCTGATGCGTCTGTCTGGACAATGAATTCTTGGGAAAAATCCGGGGCCCTTAAGACCGGGCTGCACAGATTGCTTGTTTCAACTTATCAAAGGCTTGCTGACAAGCCTCCGTCCAGACTACCCGTCGAGGTTGTTTCTTGAATGTGAGCTCAGTCAGGGGTGCCACAATAGTGCCATACCCCTTCACAAAGCGTCGGTAGTGACCTGTGAGGCCCAGGAAGGCTCTGACCTCCGTTTGGGTCTTGGGGAGCTCCCAGGCCATGATAGCCTCAATCTTTGCCTGGAGGGGCTGCACCGTTCCCCTGCCCACCAAGTGGCCTAGGTACATAACCGACCCCTGCCCGATCTGACATTTACTGGCCTTGATTGTCAAGCCAGTCTGTTTCAGGGCCTGGAGAACAGCTTGTAAGTGACACAAAAGGACCTCCCAACTGCTGCTGAAGACGGCAATGTCATCCAGATAAGCAGCGGAGAAGGCTTCCATTCCTGAGAGGACCTGGTTCGCCAGCCGCTGAAAGGTGGCAGGGGCGTTCTTGAGCCCAAAGGGCATTACGCAGAACTGGTAGTGGCCCTCAGGCATGGAGAAGGCTGACCTTTCCTTTGCTCCATCTGTGAGGGAGATCTGCCAGTACCCTGAAGTGAGGTCAAAGCTACTCAAGTATTGGGCAGCTCCCAGACGGTCAATAATTTCATCCGCCCTAGGGATCGGATGTGCATCAGTTTTGGTCACTAAATTCAGTCCCCGGTAATCCACACAGAACCTTAGTTCCGGAGTGGGGCCCGGTGGGGCAGCTTTTGGTACCAGAACCACCGGACTGGACCAGGGGCTACTAGAAGGTTCAATTACTCCTAGCTCCAGCATCTTTGTGACTTCACTGTGGATGCTGGCCTTCACCTTGTCTGACAGCCGGTAGGTCTTTGACTTCACAGGTGGGCTGTCTCCTGTGTCCACGTCATGGGTACACAGGTGGGTCCTTCCCGGGACAAGGGAGAACAGCGAGGAGTATTGCTCCAGGACCTGGCGGCAGTCCCTCTGCTGTTCAGGAGTCAGGGATGGTGAGAGAATCACTTCCTCCACCGACCCATCCTTTTCCTGAGACGAGAAGAGATCAGGGAGAGGCTCGCTTTCCGCTTCCTCTGCTCCATCAGTCACCATCATTAAGATGATCCCGGGCCTCTCATGGTGAGGTTTGAGACGATTGGCATGAAGCACCCGTAGGGGCTGTCGAGGGGTCTTAAGATCCACCAAGTAGGTGGCCTTACCCTTTTTCTCCATCACCTCCATGCCCTCCAGGATCGCCTGTCCAGCGATCCTGGAGGGCACTTAGCTCTCCAGGTTCCATCACCCACACCTTCTGGCCAGGCTCCAATTCCACCGGGTGAGCATTGTGGTCATACCACTCCTTCATTACTGCTTGGCTGGCTTCCAAGTTGTCTGACGCTTGCTTCCACAACTTAGCCATTTGGCTCCGGAAGGCCAGCTGTAGCTCACAACATCCTGGGGAAGCTTCCTGGGAGTCTTATCCCATCCGTCTTTCACCAGGCTGAGAGGTCCGCGTACAGGGTGCCCATACAGAAGTTCGAAGGGGCTGAAGCCCACTCCTTTCTGTGGCACTTCCCTGTAGGAAAACAACAGACAGGGTAGGAGGACGTCCCATTTCCTCCGCAGGCTCTCAGGCAGACTTCCTATCATGCCCTTCAAGGTCTTATTGAACCTTTCCACCAGACCATTGGTCTGTGGGTGATAAGGAGTGGTAAACCGGTAGGTAACCCCGCACTCCTTCCACATAGCACGCATGTAAGCTGACATGAAGTTGGTACCCCTGTCGGACACAACTTCCTAGGGGAAACCCACTCGGGTAAAGATCCCCATCAGGGCCCTTGCCACTGCAGGTACAGTAATGGTCCTCAGAGGAATTGCCTCTGGGTACCGTGTGGCGTGATCCACCAGAACCAGGATAAATCTGTGACCGGCTGTAGTTGGTGGATCCAATGGCCCAACAATGTCGATGCCCACCCTTTCAAAGGGGGTGCTAATGACAGGAAGTGGTTCCAGGAGAGCTTCCAGCTTCACCCCTGTTTTCCCACTGGCTTGGTAAGACACACATGTCCGGCAGTAAGTGTTGGACGCCACCTTCATCTGAGGCCAGTAAAAGTGGGGGACAAGCCGGGCAAAGGTCTTGTCCTGTCCTAAGTGTCCTGCCAAGGGTATCTCATGAGCCAGTTCTAAAAGAAAGGCTCGGTAATGTTGAGGGACAACCGAGGCCCGTGATGAACCGTGCACGGGTGTCTTAGGTTCACGGTAGAGAGTCCATCCTCCCAGTAAATATGGTAATTCCCAGTAACGTTCCCTGCTGCCTGGGCTTCCGCCTGTCGCCTCAGTCCCTTAAGGGTAGGGCACTCCTTCGGCCCTTACAAAACTCCTCCCTGGTAGGCCCTCCTTCCACATGCCACTCGGCAGGGATAGGTAGATTCTCCAGGGAGATAACATACACCTCCGCGGACTCCTGGTCCACCACTGCAGGTGGCCTATCTGTCTCACGGGGCGTGGATGCCGAGGCAGGCTTCTCCTGTCCCCCAATCTTTCCCTTTCTGGCAGCTGGCTGGGCCTTTGTTCCAGGCTCCAGCCCAAGCAAACTCCCCCTCCGGGTAGTCGTGGACCTTGTGCTAGCACAGGCCCAGTTAGGTGTACCCAGCATCTCAGAATGAGTCCGGTATTCCACCTCCTTCCAAGCATTGTGCTCCATATCATTCCCCAACATACAATCAACTGGAACGGCAGGGCTTACGGCAACTCAAAGTGAACCTGCAACCCCTTCCCACTCAAATAGAACCTCGGCCACGGGGTAGCGGCCTAATCTGCCATCAGCCATCGCGGCGAGGTGGAGTACATGTGGAATCACCTGCTCTGGAGACACCAGTTGACTCCTTACCATAGTCATACTGGCTCTTGTGTCTCTCAGAGCCTCCCCTCTTTGGCCATTGATGGTGACCCATTGCCCATACTTAGTAGTATTTGAGGGCACCTGGATCTTAGGAACCATCTCCCGATCTCCCAGGGACACTAAGGTGACACCCGCCCACTCGCCCCCCTTATCTAAGGGCAACTCCTCCCGAGCACTACACTAGCTACTCCCGGGGTTTTTCCTCCAGTGGGAGGGGGTGGTCTCTTTGGGCACTTGACATCTCCCTTATAGTGTCCAACACCACCACACTCATAGCAGTGGACAACCCTTGGCTGCTGACTTTGGCCAGGATGAGGGTTTCTGGGCGGGTTAGCCTTAGGGGTGAATCCTGTTCCCTTACCATGGAAACTGTTTTGGGGGCCTTTTGAGAACCCCCTCTTTTTATCTCCCCCCTCTTTCCTCTGGGGGGCGCCCTGTCCGGTCCTTTGGGAATCCCCTCCAGTCCCCTTTGAGGACACCCGGGTCCGCCTCCTCAGCAAGCTTCCGGGGGCTGGTCAGCTTGCTGTCCACCAGGTGTTGTCGCAGCTCGGGAAAACATTTCTCGAGTAGGTGCTCCTTGAGGATAAGGTCATACAACCACTCGTAGTCCCCCACCTCGCTGCCTTGTACTCAACCCTCTAATGCCTTCTTTGCATAGTCCAAGAAATCTACCCAATTCTGTGTGCTTAGTTTATGGCTGCTCCTAAATTTCTGCCGATATTTTTCTGGAGTCAGCCCAAACTTCTTGATCAGCGCCACTTTCATGGTGGGGTAGTGGGTCTGCTCTCCCTGCTCTAGGGCCAAAAGTGTATCCCTACCTGCAGGAGGCATGTATTTATACAAGCCACCCCCCAGTGTTTTTCCAGTATCCCATGGGCTCTTAAGGAGACCTCATAGGCAGCCAGCCACTTTGCAACATCATCCCCTGCGCTGTAGCTGGCGACTACGTCCTTAGGTAGATAAGGTCTGGGTTTCCTGGTAAAGTCCTTGGACTCACTGCCACCATTAGGAGTACTGGGAGTCCCTATTTGCAGGGACTAGAGATCTAGCTCCCTGAGACACAATTCATGAGCCTGTCTCTGTTCCTCCCTCTCCTTCTCCATCCTCGCTAACTCCCACTTTAACTGTCTTTCCTCTCTCCGGTCCGTTAGTTCAGCTTCAGTTAAGCTCCTCACCGAGACACTGCTGCCCTCCCTTGAGAGTGTTCTGGGACCTGTCAGTAGGTTCTCCCTCTCAGGTCGGAACAGTCCATCCACTCCGATGACAGTTTCCCGATCCCCCTCTTCCTCCTCTTTCCCATCTGGGTGCGCTGCCATCCACGCTCTCAAGCTGGTTTGGAGTTCCCCCTTTTTAGCACCACGCTTGAAGAACACTCCCATATTTTGGCAAAATTCTCTAAGTTGGGCCACCGTATAGGTCTCCAATTCTTCCAGAGCTAATTCCATCTTGCCTATGAGAGTCAGGGACAGCCACTTGGAAGAAAATAGTTAAGGGGGTAATTAAAAGCTACCTCCACCCACTACCAGGACTAAACTTGGAAATCAAAAGTTTAATTAGGGAGTCCGCTTGGAGAAAACTCTAGGTGTAGGTCTGTGGAGTACACTAGGCTACTGCGAAGTGGACGCAAGCACAAGCTCTATCCCACCGCTGAATACCAATTATGTTGGACCTGGGGTTACCAGACCACATAGGGTAGCCTGACACAGAGTAGGAAGGTCCTTCCAAAGGCAAAAGTGTTAAGCTTGCGTCACACCCTCTCAGTAACTCAATGTCCATCCATTCAAAAATAACACTACACCAGTTTAGAAAAATAGGGTTCACTTTTATAAAAGAATTCTGTATACTCTCGCTTATTTCATCTGACAGTTTCGTCACTACTCACATTAAATATTTCTCCCACAATCAATTCAGCAGTACATTGGTTCTTAACTCAACAGGTTCAACATGGCATTAAATATTTCAAAATAAAGGCATTTTCTTGGTTAGACCGACTTGGCACATTAGGAAGCAGAGTCTGTCACCTACAAAGGAACAATGGATTATTCACCTGGGTCCAGTTGGTAAATTAATTACGACATCCTGCTTTACTAAATCACCTCAGGTGAATAATAAAGGGAAATCAGTGTAATCTTTCCCCTCCTCCACTGAAAAAGAAAGGTTAAGCAACAAACTCAGTCAATGACAGCATTAAAAGGGTTCAATTGGCTCCTTCTGCTTTGTCACCCTCCTTTGCTTTACTTGTTCCCTTTAGCCCAAGTCCTGGTGACTTCCTGGTCTCAGACTCCCCTGACTTGCCAGATCTGTGCTTCCAGTAATCAAATAAGGGGGGGGGGGAAGGTCTCCCTTCCAGGACCTTGTTATGTTAATTCCCGGTCCCACAACAGCCCCCAGTTCCCACCTTACTTGAGACCAACAGAGTTTTGGTTTACTCCCGCTGTCACTGCGCAGTTGCAGCTAACTGGCACTCGCCACCAGACTCTCTCACCCAGTGGCGCCTCCCTCGTTGGCCAGGCCGAATGACAACCAAGCCGGCACCAAGGGGAGGTCGCACTGGGTTAGCGGCGTTGCTGATTCCTCTTCCGTCGAGCTCCTCCTCGAGTCGTCTTTATCGTCCCTCCAGCAAACAGCGTCACTGGGCAGGCACGGGAGAGCAGTAGCTCCAGTCAGTTGCCGCCCCCTTCTCCTCAGGCAAGCAGAAGCTCACCTCCGGACCTGCGCGCCGGCAGACACTTCCTATTCAACACTCCGCCCCCCCTTCTGGGTGAAGGAATACTGCACTAGCCTGCGCAGAATCACGCCACCTCAGCCTCAACCTGTCTCTTGCTCCGCCACGCTACCTCAGCAGCCCTTGACTGTAACTTTTCACATAGTCAATCCCGGGTGGAGGCAGGCGAGACACACCCCAGCAGTCGCGATTCTCCCCACCGGGATTTCCCAGAGCAGAAAAGGACTTTCCCAGCTGCGCTTCTAAGCGCCGGAAAGGGGCCTTGGTGGGCCTGGCACAGGCGGCAGGTGGACGCAAGGAGGGGGGGGCGGCAGAAGAAATAGTTAACTCCCTCAATCCTTCCGCTAGCCTTGCAGAGTCTCTCAAGGTTTTGGTCAGTTCTCCAATGCTGGACAGCGGGGCTGACTTTCACACCCTTCCACTCCTCGAAAAGTCTCTCAAACTCACCCCAAGCTAGGGGTCAGACCTTTTTACTCGAGCAGACTTCCTGTCCAGGGTCAACAGGAATGCAGTGTAACAGGATCAGGTCTGCAGGAATAGGGGGCGGTGATACAGTAAGGAGTTAACCCTTAAGAAGAAGTCCACCCTCTGAATGTCCTACCCCACCTAGCACCACAGCCTGTACTCCAGCTGACCCTCTCTGAATGACAAAATGGCCGCCCTACAGTTGGCCTTTTATACCCCTAGCCCCTAGTGTCCAGAACAAGCCAGAAGGTTCTAGATTCCCCATATGTGTCTATGAGCCAGTCCCTGAGGTAATCAGTTGTGGCAGTTACCAGCCACCATTTTGTGTAACTAAACTTGCCCTAGAAAAGGAGGGACTTCTAGGCCTATGAGGGATTTAGAGGGTCAAGGACGCACCTAACCCCCAGGACAACACCAAAAAGTCAAGTGGACATAAAAATGAAAGGAATTGGAAGTCAGAAAGGGGACAAAAATAAATAATTAAGTAGGAGGGACCACCCAAAGGGCCGACAGGTCTAACAAGGAGTAAATGAGGAGAAATAAAAGTATTTTGCCTCATTCACCTCCTTACGCCTTCCCTCGGAAAACGTAGGATATTGACGCATTCCCAGGTTTACAAAGTGTTTTAAATCTCGGAATGCGTCAAGTTTCATGGATGTTGCATAGGAACAACCACAGCAACACACATGGAATGCCCCTTTCACACAGAGTTATGCGTGAAAGGGAAACATATTAACAAGGCCATAAAAAGTCATGCAGGGTGACTTTACATGGCCTCCTAAATATGGGGAAGCCCATTGTGCTGCTGGTGTATTAATAAAAGTGACGCACCGGTGCACAACAGGCTTGTAAATAAGCCCCAGGATGGTTTTATGACGTACATCCACCTCTATGCATGCCAGGCAGTTCGGCACCATATTGGGGGTAGTTTTTTACTTCAACTATGTAATAGGTTCTGTGGAACAGGACAATTGCTCATGTGTAAAGAAACAGGAAGACAGACGAGGAGGTAATTTCAGTTATAGAGCTTACTGAACCTGACAAGGCGTTGAATCGCTTTTCGACAGGCAGCCCACTGCTCTGGAAACCCAAAGTTAGTATGCAGATCTTGTAACAACATCCTATAAGAGTTGTATGCTACTTATTAACATGGCAGAGGGAGGAGAGTGGTTTCAGCAACACTTAAGGCTTCCCCCCTCTCATAAGTCAGAAATGGAAGTTGTGTTTTTACCGTTGACGTTGGCACTCTTAGATGAATCTGCATGCCATTTGGCAGAATATTGAGCTGCGCACGGAGTTCTTCATTTAGATTTTTTTACAGATTGTTCAAACTAACGCTAAAGCTACTTTTTCCAATTTTGATAGGATGTTTTGCTTTCTGCTAGAGTAAATACTGCTGAATTAAATTACACTAAACTAGGCATGAATAACAGAAAATTTGTGAGAATTCGCCTCTTTTTGTTCTGGCTCAATGGCACATCTGTTTGCTTTACTTACTGTTAGCAACATATTAAAATGTACCCGGAGTATACTTTGGCTCCATCCAAAGGAGTTTTTCTCTCTCAACTCATGCGTCTCTGTATCATTGCATCTCCCATGGAGTGCTTGTATTGCACAGTATGAGGACTGTTTTACATCTCAGAAATACACTGAAACACCACACATTGCATTCATTATCACATAGATGCATTTTTGTACAGGGAACAATACTTTTCATTTTTTTCAGTGCACTAGGGTTCTTTTTTTACTAATGTTTAAACTAGAATCAAAATGCAAGGCAGACTTATTTGTTTGCCAATGTTTGTTGTTACTTGGTGTAAATACATGCATTAATTTTCGAGATGTTTTAATTGCAATAATATGCTTTCAAGAGTTGCTCTTTGTATTTTTTACAGGTGGGCACAAGACCGGTTCCTTAAGAACTGAGGTTGTGAACAACATTCGAACTAAAAAACACAAATCCAGTTGGTTCATGTAGATGATTGTCACCGACTGAAAATGTTGCTGTGGCCGACGTTATATGGTACGAGTGGTTCTTGACCAGCTCCCGAACTGGCATTATGGGAAAAATCATGTGAAGCCAAATGGATGTACTCCAATCACAGGCGGGGGAGATGGCGCAGGGGGTAGTGGAGGGGTATCCAAGAAGGTTAACAAATGTGCTTTATTCCTAAAAAAATATGTTAGTTCTTTTGTCAGAGGAATTTCTTGAACTTTTCAGAATTCATTTGGTATTGATAAAAAATATAAATACTGGAAATACTGGAAAGAGAAAAACTTACTACTGAAAAAATCTGTGAGTGGTGGAGCCTTCTAATTTTCTAGCTCTGCATGGCCAAAGGCCATGTGCATCTTGGTTTGGGGTCATGATGACCTGTTGAAGAGTGTTTCTGAAGGTCCTGCCTTTTGCTGAATAGCTTGCTTTTGACTGTGCGCTGCATTCTCTGAGAGCAAGTTAGCCAAGTGTAAAGAATTATGGAGAGATCTACAAATAGGTCTTAAAACATGACTGACCTATGACTCACTTGCACTGTGTGTGGTCACAGACCACCCACCGCAGGTTCAGAAGGTATGAGGCTGCGATCAGGTTATGGCTGGTGATCACACTGTGGACCTAGGCCTGGCTGTGTGCATTTGAGTTTTGGATAACAAAGAGTGTATGTGAGGTATGTACAAAAGAAAGCTGCTATGCTCTGCACCAGCAATCCACAGAACACATCCTCGCAAAGAGAGTTTTTGAGTACAATGTATAAGCACACAGTATGATTGTTATGTGGATGAAGCCAGAGAACCAAGGCTGATTTGCATATGGCTGGTTCCTTTCTGAGGTAACACCTGTGTACAAAAAAATATGGCCTGAATTGCGGCCCTGAGTGACTAAATGTGACTGAAATTATTTCAAGCATTCTACCCATCCCCTTAATGCTAATGTCAGTGGTCAAAATAAATGTCTTATGCCACATCCCGTTAAGGTCGGCCACAGGGCAGGCAGGGCATACTGGACAACAACCGTGGTGGTTAGCGTTGTTGGCCTCTGGTGTCCGGGAGTCCATTCTCTTATGGCTCTCCAACTGGGTCAAGTCACCCCTTCTGCACTTAAATCTCAGGTGAGAGAGGGTGAGCAGTTACAGGCTTCTCAGGTAGGAATACAAAGGGCAAAAGGTAAGAACTCAACAATCATTCAAGAGATAGAATAACTGCTATGTCCAGCCCTGTGCTTGGCTCCTTAGAAAAAATACTTTTGAATCACATATCACTACTAAATGCTACACAATGCAACCTAAAAATGGCAGAGCCTGTCAACACCACACATTCAGGTAGGAGACCCATAATACATGCACATCTCTTATTTTTTAACATGCTATGCTATTGGGCAAATCAGATTGTTCTGGGCAATTCAAATGCTGGGAACATAGCTGGGCATTTCTTTCTTCATATTTTCTTCTCCAGTAGGGGCAGGCACACACATTCCGTCTCTGTGCAGGTAAGGAGGCTTCTTGTCACCAAGAAGATCTACAATTTCTCCAGTAAGTTGCACAGACTTCAGGGGATGTCCCCTCACCTCTGGGAGACTGGATGTCACAGCAGCTCTGCAAGTATTCTAAGTAGCATTTCCTTACCTTGAGACCCTTCCGGGTGAGTAGCGCGCTATACAAATGCTGTGATTGATTGATTGATTGATTACTTGGTCACAAGAACCTAAAACGATAGTAAGTGGCATGGTTTGGATTCCAGATCATTTTAAATTATGACTTAGAAGGTTCATTTTAAATTGCGATTTGAAGTACAAATGTTTTAAATTCTGATAATGTTCACACTTTACAGTTCACTGTTGCAGCTTCACATGAGAGTATAATATAGAGTGCTGTTAAGTTAGGCCCATGAAGATAAAGATAGTAAACCATGATCGACAACCCCTGGTTGTTAGCTGATGCAACATTTAACCAAAATGCAAAGAGACAAAAACAACGCTCCAAGTTGTCTTTAGTAGGACCACACCTGCTGCCAGGTCTGCCAAGTGCAAAGGGTTCTGAGTACCAGGGCTACCTAATCATGATTCCACCTCATGCCTCTTTGTTCCAAGACTACATTGACTGTGTCATTATGTCACTTTTGCAGGTTCTTTTCCCTCCTTTCTCCTCTTGTTACTGTTTTTTTTAATATTTCTATTTTATATATCTCTATACCTCCTTCTTTCTCTCTTTTCTGCCTTTCCCTCTTGCGCTGGGCCAAACTCTGATGAACAAAAATATGACCCGGCGCCGGTGCCTTTCAACTGCCTTTTGCTCTACAAATGCTTTTTTCTTCCTAGCATAACCACAGTGGCTGTTCCACTATATGCACTAAAGTATTAAACAACATGTTTACAAGCAGCAAAGCGTCTGAGTCAGCGCTTAATTTGTGCCGGTATTTGCTGGTACTCACTTCTAGCAGATCACTACATGGTGGCATACTCAGTATATTTTTAAAAATAAACATGAGCAAAGTGTTTAACAATCCAATATACTATTAGGAAAGTAATAATACCAGAGCGCGCACGTCATTCTTACAGCTTTAAATCACCTAGCTTAGCTCAGATTGCCACATTCATATGAATGTTATGTTAAGTAGGGGTTGTTAGGATAGTAATGGTAACGCTGACAGGGAGTGGTGTAAACTGCAGTGGCTTCCTGAACAATATCTTGGGCCATGGTCCTTTTTGTGTTACAAATAAGGCTCTGTTCTGAGCGTTCACTTCAGCTGCCGAGAGCAACTCGAATCTGCTAATTACTAAATTGACTCTGACATGTTAAGGGAGTCAATATGTGTTCGTTCCTCCACCCCAAAAGCTGTTAGTGATTAGCTCGTCCAAATGATTATCTATTTCACCGTTTCCTTATTTATTCATCAGTGTACTTTAGTTTTAAAGCACGTCTTTTGTTGGATAGATGACGTACACGCAGGACTCCACTTATGTAGAGAAGTACACACTTTATAAAACCGGTAAATAGCATAAATTATACAAAACAAAGGACGCGGCAATTATTTAGAGTTATGCACTCAAATGGCTCGATTGGTAAAATAAGGGACGCGTAATTGCCGTTATTAGCCTAAAAATGGCAGAGTCTGCCTGTGCCACGCGTTCAGGCAGGAGACACATAATTAATGCAGCCCTTTCCTTTTCGCCTTCCCCCTCTGAAACCATCAAGCTCAGCCGATTGATCCGGTTCTTAATAAAGCACATCCATATGTAATTGTGGTGGGATCAGCTGGTGTGAGAAGCGTCTGCGGAAGCAGAGCAGTCACCCGGACCCACTTCAAAATGACTGCCGTCGCGTGAAGACAGGAAGAAAGCCGCCGTGATCTTTCACTTCTCTTTATACCGCCGCCACTTCGGCTTCACCCCACTGATATCCCGACAGCTAAATTGCTGCCCGCAGCAGCGGTGTGGGGGCTCTTGCATATCACTATGAAAGAGATGTTGCAGAAGATAGCAACCTGCAGATCTCTTCCTGGAATCCACTTCCGGTTCCAGGCTTAGGAGGGACAAAGGGGAGTGAGTAGGTGAGAAGAACTGGAGAGGGATCTGGGGAGAAAAGATGGAAGCAATGTAAAGGGACCCAAGTATTAACTACCTAAAAGGCTGGGTACATTTCTGGCCTCTTGCTAGATTGAGGAGTGCCAGTTACATAAGATAGATTTACATACAATGAATCTAAATGTAAATCATGACATAGTTAACTAATATACTATTATGCTGAAAATGTGTCATATATTGTGCCATCATTGCCCATGGCTCCACCCAGTTCCACATTGTGATAAAGGAGTAGCATTAAACACCAGTGACCCTATTATAAAAGGCGCCCCCCCCCCCTCCCCCGGGATGCAACAGACATGTGCACACCCTTTTCTGCTCCTGGGTATTGCAGATGGAACAGCAGGCACTTGAGTGGTCTCTTCTGTACTAGAGATAGCACTGGCACGAAATGTGCACAGGTTTGTTCCCAAAGGGGCACACTTGAGAGAATTCTTAGTGCCCTCCCAATATTACAGACGCAGAGGCAAAGCAGATGTCAGGAGATGCACTGACTGACTGTGTGCCGCCTATAAGCCGCACAATTAGAGCACCTGTCAAAGGCCTTCCATGTGGGATGAGAGCGCAGAGGTCCCAGGGACCCCAGGCATTTGATTACAGGCAGTTGCTGTCAATCACAGCTCTCGCCTCCGGGAAAATCTCTGTCCCCCCTTTGAAGCTCAGGCCAAAAGAGGAAGAATCATTAGGGTCATTTCCAACATGCTTCCTACACTGCAAGGAGGGGGAGCAGCAAATGGTCAGTGTGATGTGGATTGTGAAGGTGAAAACTAGCTGCCCATCTGATGAGCCATAAAACCCGGTGGCCCCAACCAACCGGTATTGTCATTTTGGGGGATGACATAGCCCCCTCCCTCCGGTGGACTGCCAGTCCAATCCTTACTCACACCCCTCCCCGCTACAGAGGGCGGAGAGTTGCAGGCAACCCCCGGTTGCTCAGGTCCACAACCGCCCGTAGGACTAACGGGGCGCCGTCGTTCCTCCAGGATCCCACGCGAGGACCTCCCTGGGGATAATTGTGTTTAGCACCCTTACTGTGCTCCTGTAGAGGGTACCCTTCTGTACCTTACAGCCTTTGGATCGCCCTGTAACTCCGCCTGCAACACAAAGTAAAAAGGTTTAGTTGAAACACCCCCCCTACCCGTGCGCCGGGTATGCGGTGGGGAGGGAAAACAGTGTCCGGGCAGCCAGGCAGGAGAGGCACCGCCGACCAGCAACAGGAAAAAAGGGCGCTCGGAGGGCGGGAGAGGTATAAGTACCTCTCCCCCTCTCCCCCCTCCTCCCAGAAATAACATCAGAGGGGGACCCACTCGGGTCCCCAAACACTGCAACTCTGGTGAATGTGCCATCTTGTCCCACTAAGGGTGGCCGCCCTCTTAGGAGGGCCCCCTTTGTGGGCCCGGGGCAGCCTCGCATAGTGTCAATATCGGCACACTCCCCAGCCCTCCCACAGCAATAAATGTAATAAATAGACACAACACAATTTTGGTGGAGAAAATTGCAGCAGGTATATTTGCATAACAATATGCAAACATGGTGGGTTAACTTACGGCCGATCCCAGGGCAGGCCGACACGAACAAAACTTTCACTGTCGGCTATTGAAAGTTTAAAGTAAAAAAACAACGACAAAAAACCCCCCAAAAACATAAAATCCTTTGCTTGATTTTATTCAGCGAGCACTGCAAGCTATTACGTCATAACCGTATGGCGTAGACTACGTTATCGTAGCGCGACGAGCGATAACACTGGAAAGGCTGTCAGCTACGAAAATATCACGTCGCCTCAGCGCCCGCGGGGCTTACCGGAAACAGCGGCTGCTCAGGGCCACCCACATGCCCGAGTGGGCTCAGCCCAATTACATTGCCTCTGCGATCCTGGAGTGGCCTGCAGCTGTGCCAATAGAGCCCCCCCACATGGCCGCGACACATGCACCGGCTCTGGGGTGGGGGCCCATACAACGGGAGCCTCGCCCCCTCCCCTCCATGCAACCCCAACCAGGCAATGGCCGGTATGCTGTCGCACACGAGGGGATGGAGGGGCGAAAGGGGCATGAAGAGGACTCACCACAAGGATGGACTCCAGGACCCCCAAAAGCAGCACAAAACAGCGCCGGGCAGCCAGGCAGGAGGGGCACCGCCGACCAGCAACAGGAAAAGAGGGCGCTCGGAGGGCGGGAGAGGTATAAGTACCTCTCCCCCTCCCCCCCTCCTCCCGGAAATGACATCACAGAGGGAGCCAGTCGGGTCCCCAAACACTGCAACTCTGGCGAATGTGCCATCTTGTGGCACTAAGGGTGGTCGCCCTCTTAGGAGGGCCCCCTTCGTGGGCCCGGGGCAGCCTCGCATTCTTTTGGGTTAGCAGACCTTCAAAGGGGGTGTCTCAGCTGCTGTTGCTAGAGGGCTCCTGATCTGGCATGATATGGGGCGTCTCAACCCTCCCACAAAGGTTGGAAGGTGTCTGGGGCATAGGCCACAAGGGCAGCTTTAGTCATTTTATCACAGCCCAGTGAAGAAAGCACTGTTAAGAAGAAATCCTGTTATGATAGTTGCACTGTACTGGGGCTTGAGACGAACTATAGAATCAGTACATCCACACCTTTTTATTTAATTCCAATTTTAAATTAAATTTTGTTTCTTAAAATAGATGCTTCACTTATTTTGTGCCCGAAGCAACTACCCAGTTTGTCTACAGGAATGAGTTGCCACTGATGCAGTCACTGTGGCCTTGAGGAGGTTGCCAGTTCCATAGCCAATAGAATCACACAGACTTATCATCAGTGCTTAAAATGAGCTGGTGGCTGTCGGTCGGGAGCAATCACACTTATGTTTGGGGACCAGCATTTATTTTTCGACATCAGATATGTTCCAAGTGCAAGAGATGCAAAAACACACTGATCGGAAAGATGGAGGTAGAGAAAGATGGCAAAACCATCACAAAGGGAGAAAGCAGGAACTTCCAAGAGTGAGGAAAAAGACAGGGGTGTCTAACCCCAGTACGTGGCATGCAGACTTTTACTTGCACCGACCGTCTGCATCTGACTAGAGTTTCGAAACCGGCACTCTTTCTTTAACAAATTAAGCAATTCATACCACTTGCGCACAACCACACAGCACATAGTCACAAGGAAATGAAAAACTTCAGATAAGGGGACTGAATGACTTTTAACAGAGATGGTCAGTGGGCCATCTTATGCGGGGTACAGGTCAACATGCATAAGACCCTGCACCTTCCATAAAATCTCTCCCACCAACGTTCAGTCAAGTGCTTAACTGGAACAGGTGGTTCCAAGTGGGGGTCACCAGCATTTATTTTTGTGGACCAGCACTTATTTTTCCTGATAAAAGAAGATAGAAAGAAGGAGTAAGAATAAGATGGCAAAACCATCACAGGGGAAGAAAGGAGGAACCTTCAAGAGTGACATGATGGGCAAAGTGGTGTCTGGTGGAGCATTAAAGTGGCCTGAGGTGGATTGAAGATTACACAGCCTTGGTATTTGGCACACTAACATTTAATAGCATTGGCTGTGCGTTTCTGAGCACAGATTGGGCACCGCCACTCCAGAAATTAAAACAGTGGGTCAGTCACATATAAACTGGTGAGGGGATAGAGCTATCTTCCTTTTATATGAAGGGTTGCACTTTAGGTGCAGTATCAGTAACATGGAATCCACTACAAAAAATGTGGGGCCATGCTTGAGGCCATGAAGCCCATAGGATTCAATAGCAAATAACGATTCGGTATTTACCGAATCGGTAAAAATACCGAATTGCCAAGGGGGACAGGGTGTCACTTTGACACCCTGTTACACTCCTGCTTCTGGCTTGTGTGCCATGTGGCACACATACACGCCCTAAGGGCATGTATGTGTGTCACATGGCACAGGTGTACATGCACAGACATGCATGTACACAAGAATTCGTTACGTATTACATGGTAAATAACGAATTCTAAAGGCCCTGTAGCACTGTTAGAAGTGCTACCTACATAGGAAAATACAGATTCGGTAATTTTACCGATCAGTAAATTTACAGAATCGGTAAAATTTACTGATTCTGTAATTTTACAGAATCGGTAATTTTACCGATTCGGTAAAATTACAGAATTTGTAGGATTTTCAATGCCCTACATACCAATGTCAAAATAACGGTTGGAAACGGCCGAAAATCGGTATTTTCGGCCGTTTCCGACCGGTATTTTGACACCTACATCGGGCCCAAAGTCTTTTAACCTTCAACAAAATGCCATGGCTTTAAGGACAGATACTCACCAATGGCAATAATAAAAAATGTCAACAGCCAATGTCTGGAGGGGCCTGGCCAAAAGCCCACATTCTCTGTACTGTATATGTACTTTGCATTAATGTGTATTGGTAATAAGAGGACTCCAATAGACAGCTACAAATGTCTGTAGGTGAGATCGAAAAAGCATGAGGCAGCACAGCTGTCCACGCAGTGCAGAGACTTTGACCTATGAGGCATCATCCGTGTAACTAGAGAGAAAATGTATTAAAAAAGTTACACATGATGAATATGGTGTTGGTACAGCTAATGTACAGACCCATTCGGGTGAGGATGGCGCATAAATATCAACCTGAGAAAAGTGGAATTCCCTTGAGCAAGACTACATAGAATTTGGCAAGAACAATCAAAACCTAAATTACCAGAATTAATAAACAAGTTCACAAATTGAATTTAAAAAGAGAGATCACAATTTATTATGTATACATACAATAAAAATGCAATACAATATAGTGGATAATTGGACTTTACACTTATTGGAAATTACAAATAAAAAGACATATCAACACAAATCCCAAAATTCGTAACGTTCAATTATGACCCGCATAATTGGTACAAAGAGACAGAAACAGTAAGACATGAAAATTGTACAATACTACTAGTATATTCGGACTCCTAGTTTATAGCATTGATGTCGTATATTTAAATAATCAGTATATCTACAACGATGACAGAGTCTTGAATTATACAGAAATAGACAGCGTCGACCCGTTTCGGTGGATTTTCTTGATTTTTGCCACCTTTCTCAAGACTAAACACAATGTCTGTCGTAACCATGGGGTCATAGAGTTTCCCTAAAATAAATATACATACAACACATTAGAAAAAATTATCAAGATCTATTTAACATGTCACATTTTGTTAATGATTAATAACACGTATTGAAAGCAACCTCCTACATATAATCTGTACAATATAGTGACACATTGGGATTTCAAAAGTAATATCATCCTTCCATGTCCTCAAAGGAAAACTGTTGAGTAATTTATATAAAAGGGAAATGTCCTATTCGGACTCAATGAGCCTATGTATAATTTGATATCGTTGGCTGTGAGCAAAAAGCCATATTAGTATACTATAGGTAGATGTGAAGGACATTTAAGTCATACTAGTACGATATTATAACCTATTTTAAGCTCATCTCTAATAGCGTTCACGGATCGGTTGTTTAAAGACCTAACCTCAATAATGAGTAGCACATGTCTTGTCCTATTCAAACCCAGTGAGCCTATGTATAATTAGATACCATTGGCTGTGAGCAGAAGGCTATATGGGCCTACTATAGGTAGATGTGAAGGGCATTTAAGTCATACTACTGCGATATTACTACCTTTCTTGAGCAAGTCTCTATTAGAGTTCTAGGTTCTATTATATAAGGAACTAACCACTGTACTGAGGGGAACATGTCTTACCCAGGTGTGTACAACAAGAGAACTGATCCCAGAATCGCGGTTCTTTGTTTGTTGAAATATGGCACGATACACAGAATAGAGGCCTCTGACCTAAAGTACCGGGCATAAGGAACAGAAAGGTGAACTAAATGTATGGTATAAACATCTAACCACTTATGTCTGTTATTAAATTAGATACTCAAGGTATACCTTTAGTGTGGTTCGGGGGATTTTTTCTTTTCTTCTGATAAGATATAAAAGCCGCACCATGCACAAGATGATTAGAGCGCACACATTGTTTAAAATAAAACCTGTAGAGATATAGTAGGTAGTATCAGGTATAAATAGTTGGTATTATCGTGTAACTAGACGAATTGTCTTAATGTCTAAGAGAGATTGCAAACAGGCACACCTATATCGTTGTGGGCAAGTAATAAGCGGTGTGGAAGTGAGCGATAGCGAATGCTCCTCTTAACCACCGTCGAAGGCACAGCCCTATTTAGTCTGTGGATCTCGGTTTCGGAAATAGACCGCTGTCAATACAAGAAGGGAAAAAAAGGGTGTCAGGTCACATAGTCCTCGGGAAAAGCGTAACGATATAGTTTAGGTCAATACAAACAGTATGCTACACCTAATGAGGCTTACCTTATGTATATAATCTTGGTGCCGAACTTCTCTATGTTTCGTGGCGTTTCCCAAACATGCAGGAGAAACTGCCCGGTTTAAATATCCAAGTCCTGGCTTGTGGTTGGTTCAATTTACCACCTATCGGGATTATTTTAGCCCCAGCTAGGTTATTTGCATGAAGAGAGACGCCAGACTCTCCTCTTATTGGTTAGAGCACGGAAACAAGGAAATTGTCACTCGCGAGGCTAGTAAGGTTACCCTATGGTCCGCTAACAAGCATTCTCGCTGACTAATGTTGGTACAGGGATTGGTTAAATTTTAGACCAATCGGGGTAGTTTTTGCCCTAGCTGAGTTATTAGTATGATGAGAGACGTCAGACTCTCCTTTTATTGGTTAAGGCACGAAAGCACGGGAAATGTCTCTCGTGAAGCTTCTCAGGTTCCCTTACGGTGCACTATAGCTCGTGTTGGTGCCGTATTACCCCGAGCGGAACCGCGTTAAACGTTGTGCTCTAAAGATGCAATCCGGGTATATCAAGTGTTACAATACAATTATAATTAAAAATATTGAAAACATTGTACAGATAATGAAGCAGTTTCAAAGAACTGCAATATTGTGGCAAGTGTTACATTTCCAGTACTTTGGGTGGAGCATCGACCATCCTCCAACTACTAAAGAACGAACCCATAACTTGGACAAAGAGAAGAGCTTCTAGTGTCCGAGAACTCGTGTGAGTGGAGCCGTATTAGGAGAATTATTAATGGGAGAAAGGCTAGTTACAAGGAAAGCTCACCTGTTTACATAGGTGAAAGGAAGTATTACAGAGACGAATATGTTATACTAAACCTGTCTAATGGCTGAATGCTTTATATGCACTTGGCCCAATCTTCTCTTGTGTTTAATCCTTTGTGAATGGTATTCAAATAGCAAAAATACAATTGTTCTCGTGTTTTTTCTCATCTTCTCAATGTCTCCTCCTCGTCTAGTAATTCAAATTTTTTCCAGAATGAACCATCTCAAGTCTTCGCAAGAGTGGTTACATTCGGTAAGGGGTGCGTTACATTTATTGGTACGGATAGCCGATTTATGTTCCAAGACACGCAAGCGTAATTCTCTGCTTGTCTCCCCAACATAGCCCAAATTACAGGGGCACACGAGTAGGTACACAACATTGTGGCTTCGACAATCGTTAAATGTGTTGGGAATTAACTTCTTGCCATTATATTCAAAGGTGTTATTAACAATACAGTGAGGACAGATAGAACTATTTCCACATTTATAGTTGCCAGATGCTTTGGTTCCTGTCAATGTGAGCTGGGTCTCTTTCTGAGGTTTATACGTGTGGACTAGACAGTTCCTCAATGTTTTGTTTCTCCGGAATGAGAAGAGGGGTTTGTTAAGTTCATTATCTGTGTCAAAGTTTAAGATCTTCCAGTGTCTATTGACTATATTTTTAATCTGGTTGCTGACATGTAAGTATTGGGTCACGAAGGTTATTCTGTCTATCTTAGTATCAGGGCGAATTTCATTTTGGTCTAACAAACTGTCTCTATTGTAAAAGCGTGCACGTTTAAAATAATTTTTAATCAATTTATTGGGATAACCCCTTTCTTTCAACTTTCTCCTAGTCGTTTCTGAATGTTTGTAAAAGTCCTCTAGATTGGAACAGTTTCTTCTCAATCTAAGAAACTCACCAAAAAGCATGTTGTCTTTTTGTGCTTTCGGGTGGTTACTAGAATAGTGTAAAAGTGAGTTTTTGTCTGTTGGCTTAGTGAAAAGCTCAACCTTGAGACTCCCTTCTTCCTCCTTAATGATAATATCTAGAAATCCTACCCTAGAATTACTATGATGTCTGGTAAATTTTAAGTTAAGGTCACCCAAATTCAGCCATTCTAGAAAGCTAACTAATTCCTCGCTAAATATCAAGCCAGATAAAGAGCAAAAGCCTGCTTTATTAAGACAGGGCAACAGTCGAAACTTACTTGCAAAAATACATATGTCAAAGTCCCTGCCTCACTAATACAGAGTTCAAATATTTCCCCCCCCCACCTTAAGCACCCCCCAATATTAACCAACCCCGAAAACCCATCCAACCCTTTCTCACCATCCCCTCTCATTTCATTCACCGTACACTCACACCTGCCCCAACTATCTCTCCCGTGTGCCTCTTATGCCAAGCTCTGCCCTGCCATGCCCCAACTCTTCAGGCCTATTCCATGATCCTTATGCGTTCCTGCCACCAGTGCTTAATTTGTGCCAGTGGTTTCTGGTGCTCAGCACCTGCAATTGTTTCAAAGGGGCTGGACCACAAATGTCTTTCTTCATCTGTGGTTGGAATTCCTGATAACTCTTCATAATAAATATAACTTGTTGAGTGACTGCCTGGCTGCTGGCTGGGTTGTATTATTGTTTCATCCTGTGTGGTTGGAAGATCAGGGAAGTCCTGGAGTAGGGTGACTTAGTAATAAAAGAGCCAGGATAATACTGATGACTGGTCTGGCCGGAAAGAAAGTATGTGTCGGTCAAAATGAAGACCTGTGATCAGTGGCGGCTCCGCTGCTAAGGCAAAATAGCTTTGCCCTACTGCTTTTCAGCAGGGTAAGGAAAAATAAATTGATAATAACTGAAAGTTATTATCATTTTATTTTTTCCTGTTGCGGACGCGGCAGCTTTGCCAGGCGAGACGGAACGGGGCTGTTCTGCTGACAGAGCAGGGGAGGGGAAGAGTGGTTTTCACTCCCTGAGTGCGCATGAATGTTTGGCTGCACTTAGCATGTTCTTCACAGAGGCTACATTACAGCCTGGGTGGACAACATGCCCAGGCTTCCTGTCCAGGTCTGAGCACCGAACCATGGCACTCAGACAAATCACAACACTGCATGATTGGCTCAGCGGCGCCTCAGCCTGGGTGCTTTCTTTTCCAGGTTCTGGCCGGAGGAGAGGTGGTGAGGGAGGACGCAGCAAGGAGGTAAGCTTAATTTTTTTTTTTTTTTACCCCTCACCCCCCACTTCCTGCCTCCCAGCCCCGCCACCACCGTTCCGAGCCGGCCACAACTTCCTATTATATGCAGACCTGACAGAGTGCAACACAACTGTGCCTTTTACTTGAGATATGAAAGTTGAAGGAGAGTGTACAGGACTGGCAGCTTACAGACCGGTTGTAAGTCTTGGCGATATTCGATGTCAGGGATGTAAAGTACACCCCCCGCAGCCCTCACAGTGCGTTGGCACGGAGGCGATCCTTGTAATCCTGAAAGGGTCCCCTTTGGGTTGTGTTAGTAGTTGCTGCCTGGCTAACACTGTCTCTTTAACTGACAGTGCTGTGTGGAGTGGACTCGTGCCAAGCTACTGAAAGTAAAAAACAAAAAAAAGCATTTTGAATGAAATGGGAGGATGCCCCTTCAGAGACTGAATAGGACCGTCCAGTCACCGAGCTCATATTAAGTTACAAGGATGCTCAGTCAGTGGCAGAAGAAACACCCAAGTCCTTGAAGGCCAACTAGGGCTAAACAAGTAAAATGACATTTTAAAGACAAACAGGGCCCTCACTGCTGGCTGTAGGATTTCTTTGGCAATGGGAGCTGCCTCCGAGGTGGGGGTGGTGTAGCACACCTGCACTGCACTACATTCATTGTCTGCACTGCTGCTATGTTCTCATCTATCCATGTGATTATTTACAACATCAGACCACTGGGGACCGTCTGTCACCTGCCATCACCCTAGACCCTGCATGGAGCTGTAGAGAAGGGGATGCTGTGAACGTGGTTGGTTCAGACGTAGCCGTAAACAGGAAGCAACAGCACTTGTCTTCTTCACAGTGTTACAATTAAAGGCGAAAGCTAAGACCAATTGGCCCTACAATAGCATGCAGGTGCCTAGCTGTTTCTCATGGTTAAAACTAATCCTGGAATTTCTTACTATGGAGGTGTAAGCTGAAAATGCATATGGCTGACAAAATATTGCGTACAAGGCCCCCAACTTCCTATAGAAGCCATAGAGCACAACCTCTAGTGGATCTTCTGAAACGATAGAATCAGGAAGGGGAGGTAGACATTGTATAGCTATCATTACTTCCTCGTCTGTCTTCCCCTCACAGTCCTCCCAGACAGACAGGGACATCTTAAGGATTTCGGGGGCCCAGGGCCAAATGTATTTTGGGGGCCCCTGTTCTTAAGAGCTTTGAATTTATGATCCAATTTCAGCTATTTCAAGCCCTCGGTGACCTGGTCACTGAGAGTGCACAGGCACCCTTGTCCAAATTCTAAATGTTTTTACATCTAATATTTAGCGATAGCCACATATGTTTTCAATATTGTAACACAGCATCAGCTCACTAACACTACTACAAATAATCTCTGTGGCCCCCTCCCATTTCTCATATGTGAGGTCCCGTTTTGATTTAAAAGAAACTTTTTTTATGGATGTTGCATGAAACATAAACACAACATTTCTCTGCAAAATGTCTGTAATAGACTCTAACACATCACCCACATTAAAAATGAATGAAAGGAAAACAGCATTGAACACAATTTCTTTAAGAATTATTCAAGGTCATCAGGGAAAGATTATCTGCAGAACAGAACTGGCTGTATCAGGGCCCCCCTGAAAGGTTGGGGCCCTGTGCCAAAGCCCACTCTGCCCTTGTCTCAAAACGTTACTGCAGACAAGGTATAGCTATCAATAGAGCAACAAGTGCAGTCACACTGGAGGCAAATTGTGTTGCAGCTCAAGGCACCCACATTTGAGCTATAGTTAACTATCCAACCAGTTAAGTAAGGACCAATTTCCCTTGTTTGACCAGGGCTCTTGGAACCCATGCTATGCCTCTGTATGTGAACAGTGAAGTAAGATCTGTGCCTAATTTGAGCCAGTGGTTGCAAGTGGGGCAACCAGCACTTATGTTTGGGCACTATCCTTTAATTTTCCTCATTACCCCTTGACCCAGAACAAAAGAGAGAAAAACACAAAAGGGGGAAGGAGGTTGAAAAGGAAGATGGAAATACAGTGAAAAGGGGAGGAAGCAGAGATGACAAAGAATATGCAGGAGTGAGATACAAGGGCAGGGAGTGTCTGATGGTAGATTAAAGATGCATGAAAGGCACTCAAGTCTACCAGCCTTGGTATTCGGCACACAACCTTCTGCAGTGCTGGAGGCGGATTCTGAGCAAAACATTGAGACCCAGCACTTAATATTTTACAAATTAAGCACTGCCTGTCAGCTGTCCTAATCGGCAACTAAGCTTCAGCTACCCACCATCACCAACCAATAAAGCAAGCCATCAAACTTTCCTTACAGAGGTCAATTTGATGGATTCCTGACTAAAACAAAATCAGAAAGGTTTCAAAAACTTGCCTCACCCACTATCTCTGCCTATCAGGACAACAGCGAGACACCTGTGTCTCTAACAGCCACAACACAAGCCCAACTGACTGACTAGCTCCTACTCTGCCCCCAAATCACCCAATTCCAGACTATCCTTGGTCGGAATGTGCCGTCTACCCCAAAAACCCAGGGGGCAGATTTCTTTATGTACACTACCCCCAAGGACTCCAAGTGGTGAGGGGGAGCATAATGACCAAGCCAGAATAACAGCAAAATGCCCCTTCATTAGGACAGGTGAACAGTTTAAACTTAAATGCAAAAATATATATGTCATGGTCTCTACTTCACTAATACAAAGTTCAAGCATCTCCCTCCTACCTGTAAGCATCACATCCAACATGAACCAGCCCCAAAAACCCACCCAGCCATTTCTTACCATCCCTCCTCATTTCATTCATCGTACACTCACACCTGCCCAAATCATCTCTCTCCTGCGCTCCCTCTGTCAAGGTCTGCCTTGCCATGCCCCAACTCTTCCGGCCGATTCCACTATCCTTATGCTTCCCTGCCACCCAGGAAAAACCCTGAAGAGGCATTTTTCCTTTACCCCTTTGCTGATCATGGTGTCATAGGGACAAAAACAGAAACCCCTCTTTGTTCTCTCTTTTTTTATTTCATTTTTTATATAGCTTGCTGCTCTAACAGCTTCACAAACAAACTGAATAACAGCAGGCTGTCACCTCAGCAAGAAACTGTTTCAACCCCAGCTTGAAAGCATCAGTTTTGCAGCCAAAATGTCTCTGAGACCCAATAAGTACAGCTCATTTCCATGAGAGACAAATACACCTAGTATTGTCTGTAAAATATAAAATCCTCTCTTTTGCTATCTGCCTAGTCACTCACCCCGATGCCATGGGCGTCCGCAGGGGAGGGCAAGGGGGTGCGCTTGCCCCGCCCTGGATCGCTGGTCCCATTCCTTTTGGTCCGTAATGTTCAAGATTACAGCAGGCTGTTCCCCTGCGAGAAGCCCCAGGAGTTTAAATGTTCTCTCACTTGGGGCCTCTCGCAGTTCTCTTTGAACTCTAGAGGCTGCAGCAGCCCCTCCCCAACCTCGAGCGGACTGTGGACAGGCCCATTGTCATTCTGTCTGCTGCTGATCATCACATAAAGAATGACAATGGGCCGTCTGCATTAAACGTGCCTTGAAGGCGAGTGAGGAAGTTAAAATGTTGCCCCCCCCTGGAAGGCGAGTGCTGAAGTTAAGATTTCGCCCCCACCCCCCTGGAAACATTTCTGCGGACGCCCATGCCTGATGCCCTTGTTCTTGCAGAAGTGCCTTATGTCCTGATTTACCTTCGTACTGGCCCTTTAAACCGCAGTGTATTTTACTGCTCCTCTCCAAATCCTCCTTGCAACCAAAGTCATCCAAACAAAGCTTGTTCCTGACTACTTTCTGCTAAACAACTACACATTTTTTATTCATGTCATACAAAAGCCCCAAGACCGATAACCGAATCAAATAATTCTCCCCAAGGTGAATTACCAGGACATCTGGACAAGGTCTCCACCTTGTTAGTTAAGATAGTCATAGTAATATCTGACCTCATTTCATCCCCCTCTACCTCACCATTCAACCTTTACTTCTGTAGAATGGAAGCCTCAATTTCTTCCAATGGGGCACGTTTCTGCCTGTTTAGCTGTCCAGTTCACAAAAGAATATCTGATAATCCACTCATAGAACCATGAAATACCGGGTTTCACTACTCAAACTGTAATTTAAAAAAAAACATATTACTATCAAAAGTTTGGTACGGCATTTTCAATATCCCTAATATAATGTTTACAGCATGCAGACCATCTGCCTAATTTTATCATAAAACTCAATCGATGGGCCTCTGAACCTGCACCAATCCTAAACAAATGTGTTCCAAATTTCGACGGATTTCCCCCATGTGAAATAGACCTTTTCTCATTACTGCCAGCACCTGAGCAGCCAGTAATATGTTCCCATTTAAAGGCAACATATAAAACCAAAAAAGACTCCTGAAATTCATTGAAGCGTCAACTGGGTATATGTATTTTGAATCCAATAATTAGAAATCCCTGCCCCTTATTTGATCCATGTTGGATTTTTTCAAAAAAAGGCACATATGTCAATATGTTTCTCAACATCCTCCACCCATATACCTTCTACTGCATTGCTGCCCAGTAATCCTTAAATACGAAATGCACCAAAAAAAAAATTACTGCAAACAAAGCTTCATCAATTGTGTCTCAAATCTTGACCAACACAAGTGATTTAAGGTTTGTAGCAAACCATCTAACTTCTTCATTGTTAAAAGTTATTTTTTCTACTAGCTGTCTTCTTTTCTTTAGCCCAACCTTGAAGGATATGAAGCTCAATTTCACCTGCTGACGGTTCGTAAACCCCAGACGATTTTCCAGAAAATCTGATCCCTGCCAGCTTTCCTTCAGTTGTTGTTTCTGGCATTCAATGCTCAATATTAAGCTTAATTAAATTCACCACATGTTTCCTTCGCTGAGTTAACTTGTTAAGGCTTAGACCTCTTCTCACTGCCCCACTGCTTAGAAATTCCCCCAGGCCTGCCTATACGCTGCTCTCAGGGCCGACTTTAGCACTGGTGGCGTCCTGTGCGACACTGTCTGTTATCGCCCGCCAATGACCACCTCTGCCACGGATTCCCTCAACACCGCCCTTTAACAGTTCCCCTCAAGTCTCCAGAACCACAGTCTCTCCAATTCATGTTGTTTTATAGCACCACCCATACCTGTGTAAGGTGTTAGTGTACTTTACATCATACACACATTGCACACAGACAATCATAGGTGTGTAAATCACTGTATAGGAAATGTTACATTAAACAGGACTACAAGATGTAGTGTAGGAGTAACATGTCATCGATACTCGTAGGCAATATAGTTTAAGAGTCCTAATTCTGGAAAAGTAAAAGTTCAGAATTTAAAATGTAACACCATTGTTAGGGGTTCTCTTTAATAACAAGAACAAATGAACCATTTTTGGCAAGATTAGGATAATGAAAGACTGGGAATAAAACATATAGCTCTAACATATACCCTGCAGTTTACACACAGCTCTTTGACAACAGTTAATAGCTCAATGTTCTATAGTACGATTTTCTTACAAACGACAAGTAGGAAAAGGAGCTCTCTTCTTACAGAAGTAGTAACCCACTGACCTATTTAAATTACATGCACTTTGTTATCTGCATGGTACACGTTCTTAGCAGCGGGCATTTTAACCCTGTGCACTACCTTTGGATGAGTCAAAACTTCCACTAGACAAACTTCCAGTCTCTTTCCAGGAACACAATAAATCACCAGAGTTATCTTGACATATTAATTGATGCCTACAAAGATTGCTGGAGCCAAGAAAGTACCAGCAGGTTGGTGCTTTTAAATTGATAATATTGTAAAAATGACACCACCACCCCAAGTCAGCGCCCGGTCCGGTGGAACCGATCGCACCGCCCTAGTTCCGGCCCTGGCTGCTATAGTACTCTGTGCTAGTGAATTCTTAATTTAACTGAACATTTGTATTCTCCCAACTCCCATATCTCTGGCCTCCACAGATCTTCCCTGGGCGCCAAACCACAGAATCTCTGTCACTGTGAATGAGACAATGCATCTGCTCTTGAATTATTCACACCTGTCACATGTGTGGCTCTAAATACAATGTTGAACATTAATCTTCCTAGTATGAAACATTACAACAGTTTCAGCAGTTTTTTCTCACTCACTTTTTGCCCATTCACCAAAAGTAGGGAAGTATCACTAATATGTGGACCAAATCTTTCCCCCATAAAGCTTAGGCTACTAGGAGTGGAAAGAATTCAAAGAATGCAAACATCCTGCCTTCTTGTATCCAGTGCTGAGGACATCTCTATGAACTCCACTTGCCTTTTAAAAAAAAGGCTAGAACCATCTGCCCCTGCTGCATTAGAAAAAATGCAATCTGTCAGTGAAAATCCTCATCTGCCAACCACATGGTTAAATCATTGAAACCTTTAAGAAACATTCTCCAAACTTCCAAATCTGCCCGAACTGAAGCTGAGATTCTGATCTGATGATGAGGCAATCTGGCCCCCACCATAGCAAAACCAATCCTCCTACACAAAGAACTGCCAGCTCTGACCATTTTACAAGCAACGTTAAGGTGACCCAGTAACTTTTGCATTTATCAAAGCTGTAGTTGGGGTGTGGTTCAATAGCTTTGTCTAGCTGTTACAACTCATTGATTTTGGTCTATGGCAATCTAGCCTCGTAGGTAACCGAGTCAAGTTCAATGCCCAAAAACACCAATACTGTACTTAGACCTTATATCTTTTTGGTGCAAATGGAACCTCAAACTCCTCTGACAACTCCACTTCCTTCAAACAGGAAATTGTCTATATAGTTGGTAATATACTCATAGTCAGTTTTTAGAGTAAAACACCATTTCAAGAATACCATTCAAATAGCATGCACGATACAGCACATCCCATGGGTAACACCTTATCCACATATATCTTTTCATCAACTGTATGCCCAACAGAGAGAAATCAAGTGGCTGTACTGGAAGCAAGCAGAAAGCAGATATTTTGTCACATTTTGCAAATTCAGCCTCCACTCTCATCTGTCTGATCAACGCCATTGCCACACCTACTAATGCAAAATGTGCCATTGTTTTGTCTCTTAGAATAAAGTCATTTACTGAAGAACTCTCCGGCCATGGCAAGAAATGAATCGATCTGAATTCCCATGGCTCCAGAGTTAAGTGTGATCTGCCTGTTCCCTGAAATCACCCCCCAAGAGTGGGCCTACTAATAAAGGTTTACAAGTCTTTCCACTTTCAACAGTTGATTTTCGACAATTTTTTTGCAGAACCGGCTGGTTGTTTGTAAGTTGTTTTTTCGTCTAAGCCACTTCACACAAACGGGTGCGGTGATGGGTTGTTGAAGTTTACTAATAAGGTGGCAACCAGTACATGACTATGATGCATAATCATTTGAAAGACAGATACCATGTTTTATGTAATTGAAATGTTGCTGAACGCTGTTTATTACTTTGTAGATTTAAAGGCTCCTGATGAAGGGCCAATTTGGCCCGAAATGCATTGAGCGGGCAATGGACATCTAATGAAGATTAATGTATTAATGAAATAATTGAAATCTGAGTTGTTTTGTACTTTTGCTTTGATGTATAAATGAGTCTTTGGAGACATAAAGATTAAGTAAATATGATTTTCAAATGACAAATGTACATTTTTGTGTCGAAGTTGAATGATTTTGGAGAAATTACTAAGATTTGAAATTTAAAGATACACTCAAAGTTTTTACAAATACATTATAAGAGACTGTCGGGGTAATTACCACAGCTACAGTGCGTGGTTGTCGAGTCCTCTTGGACTCGAGGTAGGAAGGTTAAAGTGTGGGCACGGTTGAGACAAACGTGCTACCAGTGCAGCACGCTAGTACTAAAAAGTTTATTTTCAGAAAAGAATTGAGCTAGATTTAGTTTAAACTAGAAGAGAGTGAAATAGGTGTGCTTCTCTATCACAATACAGTCTACTAATAAATGGCCAATATTGCTTGCCAGACCAATAACGGTATACAGAGTAGGAGACAGGCGAGCCGGGTACATCCGTTGCAGTCATAGCTCATAATCCACCTCTTTCCAAGGTTTATCTGTCTTCAAGCTTATCCTTGCCCTGAACTCATCATAGTGTAACCGCATATCTGCCAAAATCCATGTGTGCTATCCTCATAATATCAATATAGTTAAATATGGTCACCGATCTGTTGATACATTTCTCACATTAGATGCTAGTGTAAATTAAAACTGCTGACCTCCATCTGTCAATGTTAGTAGGTACCCTAGAGTATTTTGCTAGTTGCCATGACTTTTCTCTGGCTCCCTCCTTTCCCTGCACCTCCCTATGCAACAGCTTATACACATCTTCAAATTCCCCCTTCCGTATTTTCTTTTTTGCAGCGGATGAAAGATGCGCACCTAAAGGCATTGCCAATCCCTTGTAAAGCAAGCATTTGAGACCTTCCTATTTGCATTTATTGTCAACTTCAGATGTTTTTATCTTTATTTTTATTTTATTTATTTAATGCAATTTTATATTATGCAAACATTACCCGAAGGTGTCAGAGCGCTTTACATAAGAACCAGTTGCGATACATAAGGACTTAGGATTACATGAGTTACATAAAAGATACAAACAGAAAAAATTGCAAATGTACAAGTTGTAAAGTCACACAAGGAAGAGATACAAACAGAAAAAAATGTGCAAATGTACAAGTTGTAGAGTCACACAAGTAAGAGATACAAACAGAAAAAAAATGCAAATGTACAGGTTGTAAAGTCACTCAAGGAAGAGATACAAATGGATACACTCTAAGAGTCACATAGGAATGGTAGAGAGTACAAAGGTCTACTACCTATACTAGTGGTTAGAGTTATCTCTATATACATATATATACAAATAGTAGATTTTCTCAGGTCAAGACCCAAAAAAACAGGAGAGCAGAGTTCCATTAAGTGGGGTCGGAGGGGGGACGCAGTCACAGCACCAAGGGAGAGTGGGAGGGATACATGGGTATGGAGAAAAGGCAAATCAGAAAAGGAAGAAACATTTGAGGATCGCCAAGGGGGAAACAAGGGAAAAGGGTAAAGGACGAGGGAATGGACAAGATGGCAGGTCAGGGTCTGGAGAAAAGCGGCTGAGAACAGCAGCAAAATGGCGGGCAGGACAAAAGAAAAATAAATAAGAAAAAGTAAAGAAGACCATGAGAGTGACCCAGGGAGTATGAATTAAAGTGCCTGAAGAAGTCAGGGGGGTACATAGTTAAAAAATCAAAGTCAGGAATGGAGAGGAGGCGTGTAGGCTTGGGTCTACTGGAGCGACGCTGAAGACAACCAGCTGGTCGTGGTTCCTGCGCCCCCACACCTGGGAAAAGTTCACTGGGGTCTCCAAAGTCGATGACGAGGCGAGGCAAAATCTGGGAAGACAGCCTGCATGTGGAGGCAGAGAGGAGGCGGTGAGACTGGCAGGCAGCCGGTGGGGGCAAAGCCGCGCCAAGGCTGGCGCCACCCTCAACAGCAGTGACTCAGCCCGAGGCAGAAGCAGAAAACAACAGCAGCAGTGGGACGAGGAATGTCTTTCTCCAATGTCCAGCTGGGTAGGAGACAGACGAGGGAGAACCCATGCCAGACTCCCCACTAGCCGAACCCGGCGGCTCCACGCCGTCCGGGGAAGAGGGGAGAGCCCGCCCCAAAGCCGTCCCACATAATCCGGAGCCACATGGAGGAGCCGGAGCAGCGCCGAAACTGGATGGGCACAGGAGGAGGGCAAGCCCTGAGTGCGGCGGAAGAGTCCGAATGAGAGGCATCAGCGGTGCGGGAATCCATGCCCCGATGTCCGGCTGGGTAGGAGACGGCCTGGAGGAAACCCGGGGAAGACTCCCCAATAGTCGATCCAAGCGGCTCCACCGGGCATCGGCCATGTCTTCTCCGTGTCCGCTGTCCGGATTCAGGAGGAGAAGGTGTAAAAAGGGGTCATTAGGGGTTAAAAAGTCCGGCGCGGCCATCTGAATTCATAAAAAAGCTAGGGATGGGGCCTAAAGAGCACAAAGTATGCAGAGAAGACCTGGGGGAGAAGGGAAAAGGGAGTGCGAGCAGAGCAGCATAAGTAACAGCGATTTCTAAGAAGTGTACAAGCACTTGGAACTGACGAAAACAGGGCATGGGACATGTTCACCTTTTACCCCTTTGCTTGTGTCTGTTTTTCAGGTGCGCCCTCGATTATTGTGCTTGACAATGCCAACCCCACTGTTTCATCAGTTCCAACACCCTTGCCCTCTACCCCAGTACCAACCCCTTTGCCTACCAACTGTCCTGGCTTATCCCTCACATCACAACAACTCCACCATCCCATCTCCCTGGTTGTAAATGCTGACTTACTCCTGACTTTTTGGGACCTCTGCCGTCCATTTCCAAAATCTGTCCTCTCAGATCTGAAAATGGTGCAATTCCTACCCTATTGGGTTCTTAAAAACAGACTCAGTGCAGACAAATTATTTGCTTCCTTTTTTGTCTTCAAACCCATTTGTCTCATGCAGTCATTATCCTGTCAATGTGGAATCTCCCCCCTTCTAGTTCCTCTTCCTCCCCTTCTCAATCCAATTCAAACTCCTAAACCCCACAAGTATCTACATTTATAGTTCACTTGGACGTTCGCCATCACCCAGCCCACCATCAAATTTATTCCAATCAATTCTTTGTATTGATTGAAATATAGTGTTCAGCATATCCTCCCTCGATTTTTGGATGAGTGAGCTGAACTCTCCCTCTCTTAAGACCAGTGCCCGCAGGCCATGTCAGACTTCATCTGTGGTTGAAAACTTCACGTCCTGTTTATCCAGCATTTTCCCTTTGTGGCCCGTCAGTTGACCCCAGCCTGATGGAACTATGGTCCCCCGCACTGCACCTACTTTATCTGTTTGGTTCTGGTATCTGCCTATGGCCTCTGGCAATTACACCCATTGACCTTCACCTACATGCATATCTCCTCCTGAAAATACAAGAGCTCCTCTGCATTGCTCTTAACAGCTGCAAGCCAATTCATACTGTTTCCCGCCTCTTCATTATTCACAAGCGCTTTTCTTTTTATACCTCTCATTGCCCCCAAAATGAGTCTCCCTGGTGACCTATTCACATATTTTTCTCCCTCGCAGCTTTTAAACTTCTGGGTGCCACAGAGACTGGTGGTAAAATTGGCTGTCCATTTAAGGGCAAAGCTGTAGCTTGCATTCGCGCTTCATCATGCGCCACCTGCTGACCTTCTCCGTGTATCGCAGGCTCTGACAGAGGCGCTGACTCCGCCTGAAGGTGTGTATTCTCAATGGCAATCCTCCGTGCCATGCCCCAACACTTGCCATCCTCTTTCCCTTCACACTGATACCAAGAGCATGCCCGCGAGGAGCTGGACCTGCCTAAGCTAGTGCAGCACCGGGTGAGTCGAAAATCTTGGGGAGAATATCGCTATAAAGCGACACATCTGCTCCCCTGACTGATCCTATGTGCACTTCTATTTAGCAGCTTCCTTACTCTTAGGGGGTACATGTACTTGTATTGCAGCCACAACACCACTCACCACTTTCCACCTTGGCCTTGTGAGGCCCACCCACGCTTGGGATAGTACACCCTCCCTCTCAGTCTTCATCAGTGTTTTAATGCTTCCCTTACCACCTCTCCTTCATAGGACATATTTTTAAAAGGGCTAAGCAAAAAGTTATTTTGCTTTATGTAGACGTTCATTCAAAAACCTGCCTTACCCGTTTTCCTAAGACTATTGGGACCAAAGCACGACACCTGCGCCCCCAACTGCCACTTCACAAGCCCAACCACCCCCTAACCTGACTCCAAATCAAATCATCCAATCCTGGTCCATCCTGAGTCTTGAATGCTACACCTGCATGAAAATTCCATGAGGTGGAAGTCCAAAAGGACACCACCCCCAGGGACCCCATTCTGGCCTTGCCCTGGACTGTGCTCCTGAGAGAGTAGAGCAGATGCTTATCTACGGGCCCGAGGAATACAAAATAATGCAAGTGGCGGCAAAGTTGTTCACACCGTCTCTCCCAGAAAATATTCTGTTTGCTCGGTTCCATGTTTAAATATCGATGTAACAAATATCAATAAAAAAATATCGACGTAAAAAGATTGATAACAAAAATATCGACTCCCTATACTTAAACAGGTAAGTACAATAATATTGAGTCAAAAAATCGATGTAAAAAATATAGATGTAAAAAATATCGACTTTAAAAAATAACTTAACTTAAATAAAATTAATTAAATATTATTAATAATATTAACAAAAGAAATTAAATGCAATATATATTTTAACTCATTATAACAAATACACTTAATTTAATCATTATAAACGCAAAAAAGTGTACATATACATATGTTTACTTAAACACATTTTATTAACTATTATCTTTATTTAATTTATGAACTTTTTTTATGATATAAAAATAAAACAAACACATATATAAATAATTTAAAATAAAATAAAATATTCTATATTTATTTAACACATTAAACTATTTAAAAAAGAATAATACATACATTTAATAACAAAACAAAAACATTAGTAGTTAAAACGTTGGATAGCGAGGGGGTAAAAATGACTATTCCCACTCCAATGAGTGCAACAGTAGGGAAAGCGCTGGATAGCGTAGGGGTAAAAATTACTTTTTCCACTCCAATGAGTGCAACAGTAGGAAAAGCACTGGATAGCGGAGGGGTAAAATTTACTATTCCCACTCCAGTGAAAGTAAGAGTAGGGAAAGCGATGGATAGTGGTGTGGTAACATTTATTATTCCCACTCCAGTGAGCGCAACAGTAGGGAAAGAGCTGGATAGGGTGGGGGTAACATTTACTATTCCCACTCCTGTGAGTGCAACAGTAGGGAAAGCGCTGCATAGCGTAGGGGTTAAAATTACTATTCCCACTCCAATGAGTGCAACAAAAGGGAAAGCGTTGGATAGCGTAGGGGTAAAAACTTACTATTCCCACTCCAGTGAGTGTAAAAATAGGGAAAACGCTGGCTAGTGGAGGGGTAAATATTACTATTCCAACTCCAGTAAGTGCTACAGTAGGGAAAGCGTTGGATAGCAGAGGGGTAAAAATTACTATTCCCACTCCGGTGAGTGCAAAGGTAGGAAAACCGTTGGATAGCGTATGGGTAAAAATGACTATTCCCACTCCATTGAGTGCAACTGTAGGGAAAGCGTTGGATAGCGCAGGGGTAAAAATTACGATTACCACTCCAGTGAGAGCAACAGTAGGGAAAGCACTGGATAGCGGAGGGGTAAAATGTACTATTCCCACTCCAGTGAGTGCAACATTCGGGAAAGCGATGAATAGTGGGTTGGTAACATTTACTATTCCCACTCCAGTGAGTGCAACAGTAGGGAAAGCGCTGGGTAGCGGAGGGGTTAAAATTACTGTTCCTACTCCAATGAGTGAAACAGTGGGGAAAGCGTTGGATAGCGTAGGGGTAGAAATTTCGATTCCCACTCCAGTGAGTGCAACAGTAGGGAAAGCGCTGGATCCCAAAACAATAAAAAACAACACCATCTACATTTTTATAAAATTTTATTTCCAATATTAACATAATTAATATATAAATTTAAATATATAATTATTAACAAAGATAATACAAAATAAATAATTACACATTATTTAACACTATATTATCCACAGCACCACACATCTAAAATTAATTAGACAATTCAATTTAATAATTACTAATTTATTAATGAAAATTATTTTAATATTATTTATTAATTAATCTATACAAATTAATTACTTCCCACCTTTCACACCATTTACACATATAAACGCCACAGCACACACCTAAAAATAATTACACAATTACAATTAATAATTACTAATTAATTGATGGTAATTAATTAAAAAATATTTAATAATTAATCAATATACAATTATTTACTTACCACCCTTCACACCATTTACACATATAAACACCACAACACACACCTAAAATGAATTAAATAATTAATTATTAATTGACTATTTGAAATTAATTAACAACTAATTATTAAACTAATATTAAATAATCAATTAACACATTAATTATTCGGCTGCCTTGACTTTCCACACCTTGACTTTCCGTAACCGCTTCTGCTTCACCTTCTGGCGCGAGAATCACCACTCACGCCATGCTGATCGCCGCAATGACCGTCTCAGCTACCTCTCAGCTACCTCTGGGCATGTCAGTGGGAACTGCGAGAGACGAGCGCGCCGCCCTAGCTAGCGGCCGCCATGTTTCCCCCAAGGCAGCCGAGCAGCGAGGTGAGGCGTTGCAGCTGCGGTGTTTCGGCGTTTGGCCGACGGCGCTGAGCTGCAGAGGGCTTGGATCTCCGGTGAGGAGGGGGGAGGAGAGCCGAGCCGAGCAGCGGGTGAGACGAGGTGAGCTGCGGAGTTCGGTGTTGACGGCGCTGAGCTGCGGACTGCAGCGGACTCGGATCTCCGGGGAGGAGGGGAGAGGAGGGGAGAGGAGAGCAGGTGCAGGCAGGCGGGCTGGCGGAGCTCCGCTAGCCCGCATTGAATTGGCGCTACATATTAGAAACACCAACACCTTAGATTACCTGTTAACAGATTTGTTTAGCAGGTGCTCATAGGTCGGCTTACGGTGAGGGGAAAAAAAAACCAAACAAAAAAAAAAAACAGTAACAAGCAGCCATTCCTTGTAGAGCTGCAGGCTGTAGAACATTGAAAATCGGCAAAGACTGAACATTGAAAATCAGCAAATACTGACTGCGTTCTAGTAAAAGGGAGAAACACTGTCAATGTGTTTGGAACAGGTTCTCCTCCCTGCACTCCATCGCTGGAGCAACGCAGCTGTGGAGCTTCGAAGAAGCAGAAGAGCTGCTGTGTACAGCGCTTCATCAAAAAAGCTGGCAACAACTGTATTCTGCGGTAAGGGGGCTCAACAGAGGGAGCAGGCAAGTTGGTTAAACCCTTTTGGGGGGGAAGCTGAGCCTGTTGAAATCCAGAAGTATATAGATACAAGGGGTTGTCACTCTCCACAAAATTTGGACCCTTCACCAGGTCTTTTTAGATTTAATGCACAATCTCTGTGCTTAACTACTGAGAGAACCCTGGGGAAGCGGAAGGCTAAGGGGAAAGGAAAGGGCTGCAATAAGGACAAAGAATCAACTGTCCCTATAGACCCCAATGATACTGGGCAAACACTAGCTGCAGAGGGAGCCCTAGAAGAGCAGCCCTCCATAGAGCCCGGGTCTGAACTCGAGCGGGAGTTAACAGGCGACATTTTTCAACCTCCTGAGTTAAGGATATCAAAAAGGGGAAAAGAACGCCAGCTGCGGTATACTGCTCCGAAGGAGCTGCCACATAAGGCTAGCTTGAGTAAGGGGCGATCTATAACAAAAGCTAGTAAAACCTCCCGAATTACACCTTCGTTGAAGTCATATTTTAAGGTTCTCCCTCAGGTCTTAAATATAAATCAAGAGCCCCAAAACCCACACTCTACTTTACTCGCACCCCCATCAGCAGGTGACATTTCCACACTCCAATTGAAAGAGAAAGAAGGAGAAGCAGTAGAGGTTGGTGTGCGAACTTGCGGCACAGGGATGGGAGACCCAGCAGAGGGTGATATTAATGCAGTTTCTTTGCCTGAACAGCAAGTAATGATCTCAGGAACAGCGAGTGAGAATAAAGGGCTGGAACAAGACAGTGTAGGAAGTGAAAACTCCGGCAGTGACGATACTATTCAAGCCATACTTCTTAGTATGAGAGAAGAGATCAGAAATGGGTTTGAAGAGTCAAAAAGATCTTTTGAAGAGTCCAGACACACTCAATCAGAGATCCGCACAATGTGTGAAAATCTAGAATCTAAAGTAGATGGTCTTACACTTAGAACCGGGGGACTAGAGAATTGCGTTGATGAGCTAAAGGCTAAATTGGAGGCCGCAGAAGGGAAGATCCAGTCTCTACGACGAGAAGGGAACTCAGTCAAAGAGAGGGTAGAGTCTCTCGAAAATTTTTCCAGAAGGAACAACCTAAGACTTCTAAAAATACCGGAGAGAAAGGAAGGAGGAGATCTAAAAAAGTTTGTCGCAGCTCTACTAAAAGAGTCACTGAGTTTGGACGAATCTTTGACCGAGATTGAGCTAGATATTCAGAGGGTACATCGGGATCCGTTCCGCATTAAACAGGGCAGAGACAAGCCTAGGAAGATCTTAGTAAACTTCTTAACATATTCCATGAAAGAGAAGATCTTGACCGCAGCGTTGAAAGCCAAGACTGTGAAAGCATCTGATTTTTCTTTCGAAGTGAGATCGGATCTCTCTAGAACAACGCTGGATAGGCAGTGGGAATTGGGTCAACGGATGGAGAAGTTCAGAAGCCTGGGAGCCACAGTGCAATTAAGATTTCCTGCCTTTCTAAGGATAATGTACAATAATAAAATGTACAATGCTAAGTCCCCCCTGGAGGCAGACGAGCTGCTTGCTGAGATTAGCGAACACACAACCCACCCGGACCGGGGATGACATTTTTGTGAGCTTTCTGTAATCAGAGTTTAAATAAAAATGGAAAAATGGAAAAAGTAATAAAAATAATATAAATAATAAATGGCGGAAAAGACTGATTTAAAAAAAAAAAAAAAAAGCAGATTGTGGTAAAATACAAAAACAAAACAAACAAGAGGGGAAAAAAAAGAGGGGAATAGAAATGATAAAAAGGGGAAAAAGGGAAAAAAAAAGAAAAAAAAAATACCTAAAGGGAAAAAAAAAAAAGAAAAGGAATAAATAAATGAATAACTAACACTTAAGTATTCAGCACATGGGTGAGGGTTCACAATCTTCCCACTAATACACCATTGGGGGATCCACTATAAAGGAGTATCAATCGGAAAATTTTACTATGGACCTTCAACACAATATATTCACGTTAAAATTTCTGAACCTATAGGTTGTAATGATGTTTATTCATGATTCTCACATTACAACCCCAATTTACCCTAATCTACTGTTCTCCGTATTAGAGTATTATGAATAGTAATAATACGTCATGGAAGCGTTAATAGATAAAAGATATATGATTCCACCTACGAACCACCATTACTTACACCGTAATTATAGTGACCAGGAAAGAAAATGTAAAAGGTAGACATCTGGGTATGGAGTGGGAACATGTCAGAGATGACAAGCTGGCAAACCAGCATGCCAGAGTAAGTCGGGGGGGGGGGTTTCCAGGGGTGGGAGGGAGGGGGGAGGGAAGGCAAAGAATAAAAGTCCTCATAAAACGAAGTTTACAATAACGAACAAAATAGATCCAATTGTGCCTCAAAGATATTGTTTGGCCAAAACTAGTAGTGATATAGTTCAGGATAAAATATATGTTAAGATAATTAAGAGAATCAAGGACAGGGATATAGTGCCAAAGAGCTTCAAAATTAATGCCAGACATTAAATTTTTATCTTGGAACGTAAATGGTCTGCGTGTTAGGACTAGAAGGAATAGAATTTTACAATACTTACGAGATTCACCCGCGCAGATAATTGCGATCCAAGAAACACATCTGAATAAACAGGAAATAACCGATATATTTAAGAAGCTCAAATGGGTCGATACATTTATAACTACGGACCACAATGCTAGTATTCGTGGCAACGCCATTATTTTTAAAAAAACAGCGAAAGCCCAGATTATGAACTGGAAAACAGATGCTAGCGGTAGATGGCTGATAGCCAATGCTCAACTATATTCAAGGCCTGTTACTATCATCAGTTATTATGGGCCTAACCAGGATGATCCTTCTTATTTAAATATCTTACAAAACCAACTGATCTCTTGCCCTGACCCTATGATATGGGTAGGAGACTTCAATCTCGTTTTAGATCCAAAATTAGATAAATCGGCAACTGCTAGGGCCATAGTACATAGTAATATGAGGGAGACATTGCTTAGATCTATGTCAAATCTTGGGTTGATAGATCTATGGAGACAAAGAGCTGGGAGCGCTATGGGCGTCTCATATCACAATTACAAATATAGACACAAATCGCGTATTGACTATGCCCTATTCAGTCTTTCAATTAAGGATCTGGTTAAAAACATAACATATCTGCCTCTACATATGTCAGATCACTCTGCCATTATCTTTTCGCTAAAATTAGAGCAGAAAGTTGCTCATCGAACCTGGTCTTTTGATAAAACAATTCTATTGGATGATGAGGAAAAAGAATATTTGATGCAGGAAACGGTTTTCTTTTTAGAGCAAAACATAGGTTCTGCCTCTCTAGTCAACGTATGGGAGGCTTGGAAGGCCTTTATTAGGGGGTGTATTACAAGTAGGGCTTCTTTCAGGAGAAGAAATATGAAGAGGGGATTAGTCAAATAGAGCAAGAATTGTCACAATTAGAATCATCAGACCAGTTTTCATTCGATAACCAGGAGAAGAAAATAGAATTAAAGGCCAAGTTGGATACAATATTGCAGGAAAGGATAAATAAAAGATGGCAGGCAAGCAAAATTGCCCATTTTGAATATGGTGAATCAGCTGGCAAGGTGTTGGCTTGGAAAATCAAAGCTGATCAGTCCAGGAACCATATTAAGGAAGTGAGGGTTGCTGGGGAAGCCAATAGTAGGTCTACAGACATAGCTATTGGCGAAGCTTTTAATGAGTTCTTTCAGAATATCTACACAGAGGAGCTCAATGTCAACCTGAACGAAAGGAACGAATGGTTGAGTAATATAACTCTCCCAGAATTGGAAAATCACCAAATGGAAAAAATAGATAAAGCCATAACAGAGTTGGAAGTTTCTAACACCATTAAGCTACTAGCCCAGGGCAAGGCTGCGGGCCCAGATGGCCTCCCAGGAGAATTATATAGGGTACTTAATTCTACTCTTACCCCTGTCCTTACGAATCTTTTTAACAACATAATGATTAGGGGAGAGACACCACCAAGCTCCTGGGGAGAAGCCAATATAGCTTTAATATTGAAAACAGGTAAAGACCCAGCTGAGTGTGGATCATACCGCCCAATCTCGCTTCTCAATAACGATTACAAAATCTTTACTTCAATCTTGGCCGAGAGATTGGGAAGCGAGATAGGCACAATTATCCACCCTGATCAAAAGGGATTTATTAGAGGCCGGCAACTGGCCGACTTAACTTATGACTTGGTGGGAGCTGTGGATATTGCCTCAACTTTTGGTCTACCCCTGGCTATCATGACCCTAGATGCTACTAAAGCATTTGATAGGGTAAACTGGGAATATTTAAACTTAATTATGAAAAAATACCATCTGGGCCCTAAGTTTTGCAGGGCTATAAGTTTATTATATAATAATCCCAGAGCTTCCCTATTAATTAATGGTACACGGACCACTCCTTTTAAAATTAGTCGAGGAACAAGGCAGGGCTGTCCCTTATCCCCACTTCTTTTTAATTTGTATGTAGAACCCTTTGCTCAGTCTATTAGGGAGGATACTATCATACCACATTTTAATTTTTCGGGTTGGGAAAAAAAGATTGGTTTGTACGCCGATGATATAATCATTTACACAACTGATCCTGTGTTGGCATATCCAATTATTATAAAGAGAGCGGAGGACTTCGGTAGATTTTCAGGATATGAAATTAACGCAGGGAAAACCGAAATTATGGTCTGGAACATTCAAAATCTTCAGCTTCCGATAAAATCTTCGTTGAGGTATCTGGGAATTACAATCACTAAAGAGTTACAACATTTGGCCCAAAACAATTTAGCTCGTATTTCTCGAGAATCTCAAACCTTGATGAAAGCTTGGTCCTTTCTCCCGCTTACCATCTATGGGAGAACCAGCCTGATAAAAATGAGTATCCTTCCGAAATTTACTTTTATTTTTAATTCTATCCCGTTATCTTTTGATACTAAACAGCTTGTAAAATGTCAGCAAAACATAAATTCATTTGTCTGGGGGTATAAATCCAGCAGATTATCCTGGAAAAAACTAAGAAGGAGAAGAGAAAAAGGGGGGCTCGCATTGCCAGACCTAGAATACTACTCCTGGGCATTTCATCTGACCCACTCTAGGATGCTGCTTAAGATCCCTTGGGAAAATGCAAATGGGCTTATGTATAAGGCTATGCTAATAGGTTCGGACCTTCCTGTGAACGGTTTCCTTTTCAAGTTCGGGCACCAGAAGTTCTTTAAAAAAATTAGATTAAAAATATTATCAGGCACTGTAAAAGAATGGTTTCGAATAAAATCTAAAATTGGGATAGGTTACCTATCCAAACATGCCCCGATTTGGGATTTACCGGGATTAACATCACAAGAAGCCAACACAGTCAAAAGAGTTTTTTTAGATGCGGATATCACACAGTGGGGCGATATACTGGTGGAAAGATCAATCATAAGCTGGGATATTTTCAAGCATAAGGTAACATCAACACTCTCTTGGTTAGTATATTGGCAATTAAGTAGCTGGCTTCGGGCTCAAACCAAGAAGAAAGCAATGATGGGCGAGGAGAGTTTGCTAGAAAACACCCTAGTTGAAAGACCTCCTGGGAAAAAGGAAGTAGCACTTTTTTATTGGCATATCATAGAGGATGGAGAGAGGGATCTCAACTTACCGGAAAAACTCTGGGGTGCGGAGGGGGAAGCACATATGGAGGACACATGGGAGGAATCTTTTCTCCTTCTTTATAAAATTATCAAGCCCGCATGGTTGCGGCGTAACCATCTTTATACACTTCATAGAGCATATTATTCTCCTAAACGCCTGTCAAAATTTCAACCAGGGAAGTGCTGTCCCAAATGCTCTCTTCCAGCTGCCTCAGACCTCCACATGTTTTGGGAATGCCCGAACATCGCTACTTTCTGGAACGAAGTTAGAGCAACACTTGAATCTATTCTTGGCTTATCCATCCGGTGCTCATGGCTGCTGATCATTTTTGGAACCAACGATAACATCAAGGGACTAGAAAGAGAATTTCTGTTTTACGCCATCTTATTGGCAAGAAGGGAGATCTGCAAAAATTGGATAAGCATAAACCCCCCAACACATGCAGAGTGGCTGTCTTCATTATATGTAATATCAAAGCAGGACTTATCCAGAACATGTAGCCCCCGATCGGTGAGATTTTGGGATTTTTTGGTCAATTGGAAAAGGGACAGTTAGTCAACCCGGGGTTTTTTTTTTTTTTTTTTTGTTTTTTTTTTTCCCCCGGGTCCGATGATTAGGCCTAAAATCTCCTTGTCCAAAGGGAGGCACAGTACAGATTTTGGACAACTGGTCAAACCGGCCTGAAGGGAGAAGGTACGTCCAAGCTCTGCGGGCGACATCGGGGCGGACTTTCTGTATACTGGGAGTTCACTGATGGGCTTCGCGGTGTTGAGTAGAGAGCCGCCCCGATGGCTATATGGTCAGGAGCACAATTGGACCGAGCCAAGGGCTAATGAGGACAAAGAAAAAAAAACAAAAAAAAAAAACAAAAAAAAAACACATTAATTATTCAATACATTTTATATAATTAAATTACTTCCCACCCTATTCCCCTATAAACCCAAAACCCAGTACGGAAATAAAAACGCAGAATTCAACTTAAGATAAATTAATAAATAGTACAATTCTAAAACATATAATAAAATGACAAACAATTCTCATTAAAACACTAAAATACATAACATTATTAATAAATCAATATTTACTACAACAACTTTTTGTAATCGATATTACTTACCCGTCAGTCGATATTCTCGCCAACTATATTTTTGTTGTCGATATTTCTTCCCCATGATATGTTTGCTGCAATATTTATGTTCCACGATATTTCTCAGGCGATATTCCTGCTCTGCACCGTTCGCTCCTATGCTGATCAGATCCTGCCTGGGACAGTTTTTTTTCAGAGTTTTATACAGCGCTGACTAGACCCGAGACATCGGGTATCAGAGCGCTTTCCATGAGTACCAGTTTCGTTACATGAGGACACATTCATTTTTGTTAGGCATGGGGAGATTAAGTGATTTGCCTAGAATCACAGGATGTTGAGCGTTGCGTTGCTGAGACTCGAACCTTGTTCCCCAGCTTCGAGGTCGGCCGCTCACACTATAAGGCTACATCCTCTCCCCAGTTCCACTACTGTGAAAAAAGAAATTCTGGACTTTAGGGTCGTTTTGACCATTGTTACTTTATTGGCAAGACATGCAACAGATATGTATTTTGTAAATCCTCTGTTGTCTTTTTCCCAACCTTCCTGAATGTGTGCATCAAGGACTCCTCAGTACTTACTTGAAATACTGAATTTGCACCATCAAATCTCCAGTTCAAACACAGAGAATAACTTGGCTGTGTATAAACTACACACAACACTAACTGAAATATCTCTACAAACTAGAACAATATGTGCTCTCAATCCTTTTATCTTCCTTAGAGGAATAAATGAGTAACTTGGCCATGCCTAGATTCAAAGAGATGTGATCTGTGCATGTTTTTGTGTAGTTTCCCAATTCCCTGGGCTTTTTGTGTTAAACAGTAATCCACTGAGCTTTGTGTGTTAAACAGTATAGTAATGTTTGCTTAACTGGTACACTGTGCAAAATGGCATGGCAATATGTTCTTAAAAAGATCCTCCCGGATCTGCTGTACTAGTGCTAAGTGGAGAATTCCATAGATTCTCTGCTAAAGAGTTTTTTACATATCATTTATTTATGCAATTTATATATTTTATTTATGCAATTTATATAGCGCATAAATACCCAAAGGTGTCTTGGCGCTGAAGGACAACGATGCAGAACAGAGAGATGATGTTTACTGGTTAAAAAACCACGTTTTTAATGACTTCCTAAAGGCAAAAAGAGAAGGACTAGTCCTGATATAAAGGGGTAGGGTGTTCCACAGTTTTGATGTGGCAACTGAGAAACATCTGTCTCCCCATGATGATTTCTTTGTGCGTGGGACTGTTAGAAAGTGGGCTGAAGAGGAGCGCAGTAATCTCTTAGGGGTATAGTAGCATAAACATTTTCTTAGGAACTCAGGTCCAAGGTTGTTGGTTGCCTTGTATGCCATACAGAGTGCCTTAAATTTGATTTGGTTCCTGATCGGCAGCCAATGGAGCTGGCGTATTACTGAGGAAATAGATTCAAACTTGGGCGTGCCTGACAGTATTCTCGCTGCTGAGTTCTGAATTAGCTGCAACTTATTAAAAACTTTTTCCTGAGCATTTAAAAACAGGCCATTACAATAATCGATCTTAGATAGGACCAGTGTGCACATAAGGGGTTTTCCCCTACTCAGAGGAAGAAAATGAAGAAGTTTCCTAATCATTTTGAGAGTGAGAAAAGATGAAGACACCACAGCATTTGCATGGTGCGTAAAAGAAAATTAATCATCAAACATCACCCCCAAATTTCTAACCTTGGTGACAGGAAGCGGGGGGCCCATCTCAGTTGGACACCAAATTGGGGACCAGCTGGGGACTAAACTACCAAAGGTCTTTACCTCCGTTTTATCGGAGTTCAATTTCAGGCAGTTGCGTGACATCCAGAGACTGATGTCTCGCATCCCCTCCTGAAAATTTGCTGCCACTTCAACTCCGTCATTGTGGACTGCCAGTACAAGTTGGGTGTCATCGGCATAAGAGGACAATCCCATCCCATGGGTTTTGATGATCCTGGCCAGGTCCGACACGTAGATATTAAATAAGGTCGGACTTAGGGAAGATCCCTGGGGCACACCACATGGGAGGGAGAAAACCGGGGAGTGGAATTCATCCAACTTACCAGACTGAGTGCTGTTTGCAAGAAATTAGGTTAGTAGAGTCCTGGCCTTTTGCTCGATGCCTATGGTGGAGACACGGTCGATCAGAATGGCATGATCGACTGTGTCAAAGGCTGCGGACAGATCCAATAGGATAAGGATTGCCGCTCCACCTTTAACCAGGATCATCCTGATCTCGTCCGAGGCCTTGATGAGGGCTGTCTCTGTCCCATGTCCTTTCCTAAACCCAAACTGAGTATCATCAAGCAGATTATTATTGTCGACAAACTGGGCTAATTGCCTGTTCATTATCTTTTCAATGATTTTTGATGGAAATGGAGAAACGCTATAGGTCTATAATTTTTTGGTTCTAGTGGATCAAGGTTAGATTTCTTGAGTAGGGGTTTAATAATAGCCTTTTTCCAAACTGAAGGATAAACACTGATGTTAAACATGGAGTTACAAATGTCACCGAGGGTGATGGCGGTAAGATCCGGCATGAGTTTGAGAATGGAAGGGGAGAAGAATCCAAGGGGGAACCGGATTTAGTAGAAAGAACAATCTCACGTACCTGATCACATGATACCTGAGTGAATTCTAAGAATGTGGTGGTGAAGGAAGCGTTGGATGCATTATTGAAAGTAGGCGCGTCTAAATTGGCTTGCGTGGCGAAATTTGAATAAATATAAGTAACCTTATCTTTAAAAAAATTAGCGAGAGAATTGCATAAATCTTGAGAGGCTTGAGTAGAGGTACCTGTTGGGGGTGTAGAGAGTTTAGCTACTACTTGAAATAATTCCTTTGGGGAATTTTGTGCCGATTCTATTTGCATACAATAATATTTCCTTTTTTCCGAAACAATCAAATGTTTATATTTTGTCATTGCCTCCTTGTATAATGTTTTAGCGTCGTTGTTATAATCTTTACGCCAGTGTCTCTCTAAGTTCCTGTAACGTTGTCTCTCAAGTCTCAATTCTTCTGAAAACCAAGGTGCAAAATAAACCCTTCGATTAATGGAAAGCTTTTTAGGTGGTACTAATGAAGAATAAATGTCATGTAACCAACTAGTGTAGGTATTAGAGGCTATTTCGGGATCTTCTGAAGAACTATGATGGAAAGAGAAGAGGGATTCTTGCAGGAGTCGAGCATCAATTTTACTTCAGGCCCGGGTTTGTTTAAATGTATAAAGACCCGTATCCCTGGAATTGGGTTTCTTGATCTGAATAGTGCATATTATTGCAGAATGATCTGTCCAGGTCATGGGGATAACCGAGAGTAGAGAGATGTATCTGTTATTAATGAAGAGGCCGTCCAAGGTGTGACCTGCCCTATGGGTAGGTAGAGTAACTAATTGGTGCAGGCCTAGTGATTGAAGATTGGTAATAAGAGAGGAGAACTGTTTATCATTGAGGCGTTCCAAATAAAAATTGAAATCTCCCAGGATTGTGTAATCTGGAATTCCTACTATAGATTCTAATAGAGTATGGAGTTCCGCGAGAAAATCTGATTGTTAACCTGGTGGTCGGTACAATAGGGTTCCTTCAAAGGATTGAGTATTAGAGAGCATAACTGAAAAAGTTAATACTTCACATACTGAAAAGTTGGAAGTTTCAGTTTTGATTGTATATTTGTCTCAATAAATAATTGTTAAACCACCTCCTTTCTTTAACGTTCTGTCCTGTCTGAGTACACAGTAGCCTTCCGGGGCGGCTGCGCAAAAGTCAGGTCCAGAGGAGGAATCAACCCAGGTCTAAGTCAGAAGAAGAAAATCCAGCTGATGTTTGATAAGGAATTTGTGTATTTCGAGCTTGTGCTTGGGTATGGAACGGGCATTTACAAGTGCAAAATAAATAATATCTGGTTTGGTCATTGAAGTGCGTGTGATCGGGAAAAGGGAGGCCTTAGTTGGTTCTATATTAAACCTACATTTGGGACATGTCGAGAGTTGCCTATTAAATAGCGCATCTTCTTTAAAAAAGGGGCAATCATGATATTATTGATATTGTTTAAATCAAGTAGGTGAGAGCTAGAATATGATAACAGAGTTTGGCTTGGAGTTATTTTTAAATGACCAGGGGGACAGGCCCTACTGTCTCAAATACTTTCATGGTCTTTAACATCCCGCCCCCTAAAATGATCCTTCTGCCCCAAGTAACTGGACATCCCACAAACACAGGTAAGCAGGTCAATAGCATGTCATACTATGTTAAGGAATGAGCATTCCTTGCTGTGCTAATTTCTGTCTCCTCTAACTCGCAGGACGCTGCACGCTGTTAGATTTCCTCCCTAGGAAAATCAAAACAAGTCCATGAGGAAAAAGGTCCTTTCTTTCCTCTTCAGGATTTCACAACATCCATGGTAACATTTTGTAATGTTATTAATGTCTATGAAGGACTCTGATAGCCTCTAGATCCAAGAACCTTTTCCTTGTTGTGTTATTGTCCTCACCCTCAAGGACATCCAACATACCTTCAAGTCCCTTTAACAAGTGCCAGCATTAAAAATAAATGCAAAAACAACAGTTGATGGACAGAATGCAGAACAATGTCATACATTAAAAATAAAGGTGTCAAGAGCAACTATTGTCATCCGCTCGGGTGACTTCCCAGAGGTTCCACGTATTCTCTGCACATATAGAATTGAAACTGGCATTCATTGATGTGCATTGCTGTGAAGAATCATCACTTAACTTTGCAAATTATTTTAATGACTCCCTGGGCTGGATTGCAAAAATAAAGATACAAATGGATGCTGTAATACCATTTATTCATGCTTTCTTAAATAACAACGGTGTTGGCTAACTCGTGACCTGAGCTAGCCCCTGGTCATGCTATTTTCTCTGTGCCTGGTTAGACTTTGAGTTTCCTCCTCCCTTTCCTGTCTGCACACTTTACTCCAATTTCCTACCACACAGAAAGCTATTTATTTAGCAGTGGCCCACCCTAGCTTGATTGTTCCTCCCATTCTTGTCTGTCACTCAGTTAGATGATGTGACATCATTAGTTGCAAGTTATTTTCATATCCTTACTTGTAACTATAAGACATTACCCACCAGTGAGGCACAAGGAGCCGCCTCCTCCAGCCACAACTAGTATCTTCTCCAGATTTATATTCTTACCATTTTAGCCATATTTTTATGCAGCTCAATTCAAACTAAAAGTGATGGGTATCAGAAGACCTCCATAAAGTGGTACCTTGTTTCCTATATTGGCAAAATGCTGAGGCAGTGCAAGGGGTATGGAAAGCGCTCTGTAAATATCAACAGAATTCAATATACAACACTAACAAACATGGAAGCCGGGTAAACTTATAGACTCCCTAGCAACATATTCATTCTCTTGTCAGTAACAAACGCTAGCACGTCGCTGTTTAAAAGATTACTGAATTTCCCTGAAAATTTAGATGAAAGTAAAAAAAGAGACATGCTTTCGATTTTAGTCTCGAAATTTATTGGGGCAGAATTGGGGATTTAGGTGTACCCTGTGCCACCGGGCCTTAAGGCTGCGGTTCTCCAACTGGCGCCCCGTGGGGCAACTTCAACGGTAGCGGTTGAGCCCGAGGGTCGTGAGAAGCCCCGCAAGAAAACTCCGGAGGAAGCGCACCACATGATCGACCTCTGTATGTCGGAAGTGGACCGAAGGTCTTTGACAGCGTGGCTACTCCTCTCCGACGGCTACTGATGACTGCTGAACTGACTGTCGCCCTGCCTTGGACCCTTCTGATGACGTTTGGTAAAGCGATACGATAGACTGGCCTTCACTGGTGTAGAACGATCCTTAGTTAAGTATTTGGTGGGTCGCTCCCACAGACCTTTGTTTTGTTTTGTTTTTGGTTCATTCAGGTATTGCAATAGCTGAAGCCAAGGGGTGAGTACGAATGTACTGTTTTACTGATCCATACCCCTTGTTGTTTGTGATCAGTCTAGAGAAATGACGATGCCTGGGCTGAGTAAGTTTAAGAGATTTTGTTGTTTAGGTTGTACGAGAGATTCCCAGTTAGAGAAATCATGTCCGATCACTCCAGTTGGAACTCCCACTTGTGAGCTCTATTCAAAACACGGTATTGGTCCCATTACTTTTAACGAGACATGGGTCCGATATAAGAAAAATAGTGGAGTTTTAAACTGGCCCCAGAATAGTAGTTTTGATTCCGCTATATTAGACAATTTAGAAACGATTTTGTTTAAAAGAAAAGCCCGTCTGGCTATGTTTGACTCCTTTCGCCTTTGGCGTAAAGAAGCCAAACATAAAGAAATTAAACAAGCTAAAAAGGATAAGAAAGCTCAAGACATGTCGATTTTACAGGCTGCCCAACAGTTTAAAGATAATGAAGTAGATGGTGCAAAGGAGGTATCAGAAAGACAACATCGTATGGCGATAGATAGATGCTATCCGATGCTGCCCACTTCCTCTTCAGATAAAAATAAGGAATTAGAAGAAGATGCCCTAATGTCTGGTTTATTGAATTCCCCTCCGCCCTATGTCCAAAATGCTACCTCACCTCCGTTACCCCCTCCTGTTGCTCAGCAAGTGGTTGCTCAGTTGCCGATTGTCCAGCAACAGGCTCAGCCTATTAATCCTTATTTGCCCGCTTCTGCTCCATCCTCACATTCTGTAATTCAGCCTCCGCCATCTCCTGCTCCTACCCTTCAGCCTGCTACGTTTCCGTCTCCGCTGCCTTCTACATCTGTAATGCCTCCTATTCTCTTAAGGGATTCTCCTACCTTGTAGAGGAGGATAGCGGATGCTGTTACGAGTTTCTTTTCCCCTCTTCTTGGGTGTTTTAATCTGTCTCCAGCTTTCCCTAGAGGACAATCTCGTTGTCAACTTCCTCTTACAGATGAGAAAGTAGTTTTGGGCTCTCTCGCTCGTAAATGGATTGAGCAAGGATTGGAATATAGTACCGAAGATATTATGAGTAGCTTCTATCAATGGCCAGAGCCTACGCAGAGATATGTTTTCAACGTTATGTGTCAAACCCTTATTAGAGGTTGGGAAGATATGGAGTCAGATACAGTTCCCTCGGAATTGTTGAAATTACAGGCTGACTTTAATAAAGGCATTATTGTAGGACACCAGGTTGAAGAGGCAGTGAATAGACTCATTGCGTTTCGTACAATGTTTTTGTCCTTGTCTGTTTCCGAGACTAATACCGGTAATAAACAAGGTAGTAAGAATTATCCGATGCGTGAAGTTCCTCCTGTATGGAGAGAAGAGGTGCTTGGTCCACCTCAGGGCCCTGCTCATTTCCAGCGTATATGGGTCCATGAACCTTGGAAGAGGTCTGAAGTGTTGGCGCTTAAGAATACTCTTCCAGACCCTCGTAAAAATCCTGCTGGATATTACAAAGAATTGTCCCAAACAGTTGATGCTTGTATTATGAATTTGGCCGACATTGATATGCTATTTGGAAATGTGGTCCCGCAAGGTATATGGGCACGGATTCGTAAGGAAAATCACTTGGCTGAATTAGGTGGTGATTGGGCTGCTATTAGAGCCGCGGATGCGAATCAGGGGGGTGGTGCGAAGCCTGAGGATTTGATTACGGCTCTTCCAGGTAGAATAATTGAATTGATGAAGACAATGATGCCTGCGGTGTGAGTAAATTGGGATAAGCTGGCTGCGTGCAAGCAAAAGAAAGATGAAAGTGTCTCGGATTTCTTCACTCGTTTTGAAGAGACGTTTATTGACCACAGTGGTCAGGATTTGAGTGTAGAGGGTGGTCAGCGATTATTTGTGGATAAGTTTGTATACAATTTGCTTCCCGAGTTATCGAATAAATTAAAGAGTTCTGAAAGTGCATGAGCTGTCTCTTCTCCTGCTAAAATATTGGCTACTGCACAGTATTATGAGAACAGAGATAAGGAGGAAAAGGAGAAGCAAGAGAAGAAAAACAGAGATTTGAAAACAAAGGTTCTTTTGCAACAGGCGTATCCGCCTCGTTCAAATCAGCATCAGCAACCTTCCCAGTTTCAGCAACCCCCACAGTTTCAGAGATTCCTGCAGAAGCCCGAGTATTATACGCCGCAACCTTTGTTAGGTCCTAATCAATGTGCATATTGTAGGGAAGAAGGGCATTTCAAGAATAGTTGCCTGGTTCTATTACAGCGTAATAGTGGGATGTCTGCTCCCCGAGGTCGTGGCAATTTTCAGACAGGATCTAGAGGTAGAGGACGAGGTGCGTCCTCCCAGGAGCAACGTTCTTTCCCTTCAGCTACTTCGAATTACTTTAATCAACAAGCAGTTCCGTCCACACAATATTACAATGATGATTATCACGTTGAGAATAGGGTCGACGATTTTCAGACTGATTAGGACAGCCATGGACAAAGTAAGGGAGTTGTGTTGATTCCAGTAGATAAAAATGGGCCATATGTCATTGTCAATACTATGGGCGTTTCAGAACCGTTTCTTTTGGATACTGGTGCGATGAGAAGTTCTATCATGCATTCTAAACTCCCTGGGGCACCTTTGTCTGGCTTAATGAATACATCTGTGGGATTTTCTGGCGCCCCAGTCTGTAATCCGGTTTCTTGCCCCTTGCCTGTCTCGATTGGTCCTTATGATTTGGAAGCTTCCCTTATCCTTACAACTGGTTGTGGTGAGAATTTGCTAGGTCTGGATTTGTTAAAAAGACTGCATGCAACATTGTATTGTTCCCCTTCTGGTGTACATCTTACATTGGGAAAGAAATTGATATCTTTTATGTGTTTATCCCGAGACCAGTTTCCAACTGAGTTGCTTTCTCTTCCGGAAAGCCTTTGGGCCACGGGCCCAAATGACGTGGGTCGTCTTGCGATCCCAACGTACGTTGTCACAATTAAAGATAATGTTAGGATGCCACTTATTCCCCAATATCGTATTTCTAGTGATGGAGAAAGAGCATTATTGGATATTGTTGATGATTTTATTCAGAAAGGTGTGGTCAAAGAAACAAGAGGCAATGTTTGTAACGAATGTCTGACATAATATCGACAGACAGAATATCGAACTACAAAATATCGGAACAAAAATATCGACATCAAAAATATCGGAATCCTATCTTCATAAAGGTAAGTACAAAAATATCGAAAAAAAATATCGTAGTACAAAAATATCGGAATTAAAAATATCGTTTTTTTAAATGTATTATTAATAATGTAAAAATAATTTTAAAATACATATAATTTTACAAATATTAAATAAAAATATTAAAACAAAATTAAAACTAATACATATACATTTAAAATAAATAAAACACTTAATAATTTAATGTAATTTTTTTTAATGTTATTTAATTGATTTAATGTAATATTTTTTTGTTTTTACCCTGTACGCCTGTACCCCAAAAACCCAAAACGGTCCCTGAACCCTAAAAATATCCCTGTACCCCAAAAACCCAAAACTGACCCTGAACCCTAAAAATACCCCTTTACCCAAAAACTGAAAACTGACCCTGAACCCTAAAAATACCCCATTACCCAAAAACTGAAAACTGACCCTGAACCCTAAAAATACCCCATTACCCAAAAACTGAAAACTGACCCTTATCCCTAAAAATACCCCTTTACCCATGAACTGAAAACTGACCCTGAACCCTAAAAATACCCCTTTACCCAAAAACTGAAAACTGACCCTGAACCCTAAAAATACCCCTTTACCCAAGAACTGAAAACTGACCCTGAACCCTAAACATACCCCTTTACCCAAAAATTGAAAACTGACCCTGAACCCTAAAAATACCCCTTTACCCAAAAACTGAAAACTGACCCAGAACCCTAAAAATACCCCTTTACCCAAGAACTGAAAACTGACCCTGAACCCTAAAAATACCCCTTTACCCAAAAACTGAAAACTGACCCTGAACCCTAAAAATACTCCTTTACCCAAAATTAATTAATATTATTTAATTACCAATTAATTATTAATTAACAATAACAATAAAGTAAATATATTAGCACATTAGCTGTAATTAATTTAATTTAATAATTAATATTATTTTTCCCAATTAATTAATTAAGAATAACAAAAAATTATATATAAAAAATGACTATAATTAATGTAATTAACTAATTAATATTAATTAATTACCAACTAATTAATAATTAAAAATATGTACAAAATTATATTAATTAATTAACTAATTAATATAAATTAATTACCAATTAATTATTAATTAAAATATGTAAAAACATATATTAATTAATTAATTATTATTAAATTACTTCCCACCCTATTCCCCTATAAACCCATAACCCGCTACAGAACATATTTATCAATTAATCAATTAATTAAAATTAATTAAAAATTATTTCTCAACTAATTAATTAATAATTCCTACTAATTAATAATTAATTTAACATAATTAAATTACTTCCCACCCTATTCCCCTATAAACCCACAAACCGCTACAGTAGTAAAAGACAATATTTAATTAAATTACATTAAAAATAAATAATAAAACATAATAAATACAATATAATATACACTAAATTTATTTAAAAATTGATATTAGTAACATCGAAGTTATTTATTTCGATATTATTGACATCGATATTTCAAACTTCGATATTACTGATATCATACTAATATCGATATTAAGACTGTCGATATTACTTACCTTCGATATTTTGTCCCATCGATATTTAAACTTCGATATTATTGTATATCGATATTTAAAACTCGATATTTTGTCTGTGTACCGTTTGGAACAGTCCGGTTCTTCCGATTCTTAAGAGAACGGATCCTTCACAGCCTCCTGTCTATCGATTTGTTATTGACCTGAGGGAAGTCAATAAAATAGTGGTGCCACAGTTCCCCGTTATTCCGGACATTACGGCTTTGTTAACAATGATCCCTGCTTCGGCAGTCTGGTTTTCTCTGATTGATCTAAAGAATGCTTTCTTTAGCATTCCTATTGCTGAAGAAAGTAGGGACATCTTTGATTTCTCTTTAGGTAGCCGAAGTTTCCGCTTTAAGAGAGCTCCTCAAGGCTATTGTGAAAGTCCTTCTATTTACAGTAAAGCTCTTAAGTCTCAGTTTGATGCTTTTTCTTTGCCACCAGGTGCTACGCTTATTCAGTATGTGGATGATTTACTGGTAGCTGCTGATACGGAAGATGTGTGTAAAAGAGTGACTGTTGCGTTGTTGCGTCATTTGTCTGCTTTAAATCATAAGGTGTCACCCTCTAAGTTGCAATATGCCCGCCAAGAAGTGACCTATTTAGGTCATCTCTTGTCGACAGAGGGAAGGCGATTGACCCCAGAACGCATTCATGCTATTTCACAGATGTCTGTACCTACCACACAGAGAGAAGTGCGTGCCTTTTTGGGTATCACTTCCTACTGTAGACAATGGATTCCCAATTTTTCACTTTTGGCGAAACCATTGGTGGCACTAACGTTGAAAGACACGCCCCATCCGCTCCTTTGGACGGATGAATGTCAGAAAAGTTTTGTTGATTTACGTACTGCCCTATGTTCTGCTCCGGTGTTGGGTACCCCAGACTATAGCAAGTCCTTTACACTGTACTTTCACAAGAGAGAAGGTTGCGCATTGTCAGTTTTGACACAGCAATTTGGAGATAAGCAAAGGCCATGTGCCTATTTCTTCGCTACATTAGACCCAGAAGCTAAAGCTTTGCCTAGTTATCTCAGAGCTACAGCAGCTGCCGCAATCTCTATTAGACAGTCTGCTGGATTAGTATTGGATAACACACTCATTGTTATGGTTCCACATGCAGTGGATACCTTGCTGAATAGAACTAAGACGCAGCATCTCACGAGTGCTCGTTTGTCTGGTTATGAGCTGACACTTTTAGCGAGCCATGTACATATCAAAATGTGTAACACGTTAAATCCAGCTACACTATTGCCGCTCCTAGATGAGAAAGATGATCAGGTGAAACATGATTGTTTTCTCCAAACAGAAGAAGAAACGAAGGGTAGGATTGATTTAAGGGACACTCCGCTCAAGGACCCGGATGGGATCCTTTGGGTGGACGGTTCTTGTTTTAAGCTTCCGAATGGAGAGACCACTTCTGCCTATGCTGTCACCACCTTGTGCACAATTGTTGAGACGGCACGTATTGGACATAATTCAGCCCAAGAAGCTAAATTTATAGCCTTGACTAGAGCGTGTGTGTTGTCAAAGGGAAAGAGAGTGAACGTGTACACAGATAGTCAGTACGCCTTCGGCTTTGCACATAGTTTTGGTAAGTTGTGGAGGGAAAGAGGATTCTTTACCTCTCATGGGACAAAGATTCAGCATGGCCAGTTAGTGACTGATCTTCTCGAGTCACTTACCTTACCTACACAAATAGCGATCATAAAGTGCAATGCACATAAGAAAGTTAAAGATGATGTGGGTCGTGGAAATGCGTTTGCAGACGAGGTAGCAAAAGCAACAGCCAGAAACACCACTAGCCGAATGTATGTGGCAGGCCCTGCAAATTGGGTTAGGGAAATTGGAATGTGTGAAGACACGGTTGAGAGTGTGAAAATGATTCAGGTTGAGGCTACTGAGAAGGAATTGAGTACGTGGAAGGAAAGTACGGGAATGTTAGATTTTATGGGCTGTTGGACAGAGTTTTCGGAACATCAGCGATGGTTGTTACCGGACGCTTATGTGTTACCGGTTGTAACTATGGCTCATGGTCCAGCTCATATTAGTGCAAAGGGCATATGTAAGCTTTTGGCCCCGGTATGGCAGAATGAAGGAATTCCGAAATGTGCAGAAAATGTGGTTAAGCATTGTATTGTTTGTCTACTGCATAACCCAGGAAAGGGTACCCCAACTCCGGCAGGTCATTTTGCTCCCCCTTCATATCCTTTTGAAGTGTTGCAGATTGATTACATTCATATGGATCGCTGCAACAATCTCAAGTATGTTGTGGTGGTGGTATGTGCCTTTTCCCCCTGGATGGTGGCCTACCCCTAGAAAGATAACACTGCTCTGTCAACTGCTAAAGTACTAATTAAGGAGTTCTTCCCTAGATTTGGTTTGCCGCGCATTGCCTGGAGTGACAATGGGAGTGAATTTGTGGGCCAGACTATGCAGAAAGTATGTTCTGTTCTTGGTATTAGACAGAAATTCCATGCGGCAAACCATCCACAGTCAGCAGGCTTGGTTGAGTGTTACAATGGTACACTCAAGCTTAAGCTAGCTAAGATTCAAGCCAGCACGGCTCTTGCCTGGCCTGATGCTTTGCCCCTAGCTCTTTGTCAACCAGAACTACTGTGCACTCTCGTATGGGACTTAGACCATATGAAGTGGTATTTGGACGCCCAGCTAATGTTTGGGGCGTCCCTCGTCCCAAAAGATATTCTGACATACCATATCCTTTGTTAATTGATTATTTGCACGATTTGACTACTAAATTAAGTATTATTCGCCAACAGGTGTAAAGTGTTTTGCCGGAGGCCTCCATAGACCCAGGTCATACCATCCTACCTGGCGACTGGATCTGTGTGAAGAATTTTCAACGGACCAAGAATCTGGAGCCTCGCTGGTCTGCGCCTACGCAAGTTTTGCTCGTCACTCGCACGGCTGTGAAAGTGGTGGGCAGGCACAACTGGATCCACGGCGTGCACTGCAAGAAGGTGCCACTGCCGTTGCCCTTTGACCAGTGGATTCGTAGTGGTGTAAGAGAATCAGACACCGCAGCGATTCCTTGCTTCGTTCCTTTTAGTGATGCTCAAATCTATGGGACTGAAAAAGCAGATGATGATATTCAAGCCGCTGTGCCTTTGCATCGTCAGATAGACACTACAAATCCAGAAGCTCTGTTCCAGGATCAAACCGTGCCGAGCATAACACATTACAATTTAAGACCAAGAACTAATAAAGAGAACTGAACTTTGTTTGAACACTTTTTACTTAAAGACATTTCTTTTTTGAGCTCTTTTGCTTCCTTTTGATATAATTTTAGTGTTAGATGTGCCATCTGTCTCCGTCGCAGGGTCACGTTAGGAGTATCAGACTGTAACCTGATTTTTGTTTTTTTTAGTAAGTGGTTAGTTCCTCAGGATATACAGAAGTGAGTAGCTGAGTGATTAAGGAAGATTGCAGTGAGCGACATTTTTTTTTAGATAAAGATGGATGGCGCAACAACCATAGGTAGGGAAAATAGGAAGCAGGAAATGAGATCAAAGTATTGTAAATTACTGCGTAGCTGATTTGGCATAACTTTGTGTGTTTTGATTCTTTTTGCGTATTTTATTAGCCTGCACAGGTTGGATCGTACATGTTCTACAATTAAGAAATGTTGCTAATTCTACAACTTCTTTGCCTTCTCGTCTTTCTGTCTTTTCACACAAAATGCATACTTTACCCCCTCATGAGCAGATAAGGAGAGCCAAGTATAGGAATAATACGTTCATTCAATTGTTGCACCAACATCAGTTGGCTATTAATATGGCTGATTGTTGGGTGTGCAGACTTATGCCACATAATGCGCAAAAGGGAATGCCATATCTGGTTCTTCCCTTCTCATACGAAGGTTCAGCTTGGGCTTATTTGACGATGTTTTCAGCTGCAAACCACAACAGACTTAGAAGCTCTGTAAGAACTTCTGGGAATGGACTAGATTTCAGTCATAGCTCTCTGATTAAAGGTATAGTGGTAATGGCTAAGATCGTAGTAAGATTCCATTAGATGAGAAGAGAGCTTACGACGGATGGAATGTTACCCACTATGTCTCTATTCTTGGTGACAAAACTAAGAAGGGTGAGTCTTCCCCAGTATGGACTGTGCCCCATCAAGGTAATTTTTGTCTCCACGTTAATAGTAAGAAAGCTGACATGCAGCAGAAATGTACATACCCATACATATTTTCGTCCTTTGATTTTCCTCCGTTGGTTCCGTCTCAAGGAACATATTTTGTCTGCAATGACCGAGCTCATACTTGGCTCCCTTCCAACTTTTCTGGAACTTGTTACATAGCTTTCCTCCTCCCCCCTACGTATACGGCTCCGTCAGACCATCACAGAGATAGGCATAGCAGAGGTGTAATCGATGCCAAAGACACGGCCGAACAAGAGGGAGGAGATTTCCTTAAGGGATTCCTTCCCTTTTGGGGACCGATGATTAACAGCAGACACATCAGGCAACTGGTTCGAGTGGTTGAGACCACTATTAATGTTACTGCAGGCGCGACAGGTAACATTACAGCAGAGCTTCAGGCTGACCGTCTCATGACGTTGCAAAATGGAATTGCGTTAGATGTGATCTTAGCAGACCGAGGAGGTGTCTGTAGATTGATCGGATCTAGTTGCTGCATTTATATTCCAGACGACGCTCCAGCAGTATACCAAGCCATTTCCAAATTGCACACGGTCTCCGAGTCGATTCATCAGGACGAAAGAGATTGGTCTTTTATGGGATGGTTTTGGGGAATATTGTCAGCTTGGGGATGGAAGATCTTAACGTTCCTTGAAGCAATCTTGGCAATCATATTCTCTTGTTGCTTATGTGTTCAATGTGGTCCTGCAGTTTGTGGCCTGTTAGCTACTTTATGTGTCTCACAATCTGCTACTCAGAAGACAGAGAATATTAGAATGATGGTGCTGCAACAGCTTGAAGATCTTATGATTATCAGTGTTGATTCTGACTCAGATTAGCGCGAGTTGGTTTGTTTTTGCCTGAGTAATGGCAAAAGGAGGGTTTGAGGTTCTGAAAATTACGAATTCGTTCGTACTCAGCCTCCATTTTGTGATCGCCGCCATTTTATGTTGCCCTCACTCAGGCAGCTCGGCGAACGCAATATTTTTGTCGTTTCTGACTTCGCGTGTCAGGTGGCTTCTCTAATTATGTTTACTAGCGAGTGTCAGAGTCTGGCCGAGTACACTAATTCCTGTCTGAGCTGATTAATCCCCGTCCGGACTACATGTTGGTTCACACCATTGTTTCCTTTAAGTTATCTTATCTGCTGTCCTTCGCACATGTCTCCTGCATTCTCCTGTTTCACGACTGTCCTTCTACGACACACAGCTGTGTTTTCTTTGCTTGTAAATCGAATAATGTGAATTCATTTTGTAATTTATTTAAGGGGTCGAGTGACAAACGGGACCGGGAATTTGAGTTGCCTTAGTCTTAAAACATTGTCTGTAACGTTTGTCTATAGCTCATGCTCCTGTGTGATTGCCTTTTTGCATTGTATTGCATCGTATATAAACCTGTGCGCCACAGAGTTAAGTGGCAGTCTCTTTTGAACCTCGTTGCACTGACGACTTCTAAGACCACTGTACTAGCTGCAGCTAATAAATCCCATCTTCTACGCCAGACGAAGAGTCAGTGTCTCTGTATTTGATAAGGCAGGTGAACCCCGGGGATTTAGGCGTACCCTGCACCGCCGGGCCTTAAGGCTGCAGTTCTCCAAACTGCTATAATATGTCAGGCTTCTTCTGAGCTTAGAAATTTCAACACAGCTTGGAGGCATCACAGAAGGATTCTAGCCATTTTGTTTTTCTGTAAAGGAGCGGTCCTTTTGGATGTTATTTTAACTTTGTTTTTTATACCTCTACACATTATTTCAAGGCATTGAATTATCAGTACTCTTCTGGCTATCTATTGTACAGGCAGCGGGACCAAAACAACACCCCACTACCAAAATCTGAACCAAAAATTTGAGACGAATGAGCAAGGTTAGACTGATAGGGACATCTGTGCAATTTTGGGTTTGTAATCTTGATCAGTACCTCTGTATATGTATACAGGGGTGCCTTGTCCGTGTTGATTAGTTTGCATGTGCATAATTTCATATTATTTTATTTTTATAATCTTGATCTGTGCTTCTGTATATTTATACGTATTGTCCATGTTAACTATTTTACATTATTATGTGAGAAATTTTATATAATTGTATTTTATTTTTCTTACTTTGGTTTAATTTGTACGTCTTTGTATATTTATCCTAACATGAACCCCAAACAACCCCCCCCACCCCTTTTCATTAGCCTTGTTTATTATTGTCTGGACACAACCCTTATTAATCGTTTGTCCTCATAGTACGAGCTCTTTGCTTTGACATGGTCCCTTCGATCCTTCCCCGATCCATGAGACATTTTTCCTCCGGTCTCTTTACCTGTCATTGCGCTCCACATCATCCTTCCTGGATGCTGTGTGCTCCATGCCTTGATCCCGTGAGACACCATAATTGTAGTTGACATACTCGCTGCCGCCAGCCTCTAATTTAGACAGGACGGTCCATTGAGTCCGCCGCATTACTGCTTTGCTACAATTTTAGAATTTTTGTGGACTTATTGACCTCGCCCCTTGCTTATTAATTAGCTATGTATATTTGCCTCATTGTTGAGTCTCCTTTACTTGTCCATTCTGCAACTATTCTTGAGTAATGTACTCGGTGAGTCAATGGCCTGTCTGAGACCTCATCTAGCAGCTATCAATAAATGTGGAGTCCTCTTTGGCCCCAGTCTGCTGTCTGGCCTGCTGAGGATTTTTGACTTCCATTTTAGAGGCTAAGTCCGTAGGTTTAACTTTTCACCATGCTAAGGACCTGATTTAGATTTTGGCGGGCAGGTTACTACATCATAACAGTGACGGATGTCCCTTCCACCGAAATATAAATCTCATAGTATTATGGGATTTATATTACGGCAGACCGGGTATCCGTCTCCGTTGTGATGGAGTAACCCGGCTTCCGAAAGATAAATCAAGACTTAAGTCCAAAGCTATAACTTCTCACCAGGACGAACCTGGTCCCTGTATCATACTTGTGCCCCATCGCCTTCGGTTTTAACTTTTGACTTTGTCCTGGTCAACTGCAACCAAATTACAGCAGTTGGCGCTTTGATTTATTTGGCACTATTTTCAATCTTTAAATATCCAAATTCTAAAGGCACTTCTACTGATTAGATTTATGTTGTTTTGAAGTTATGTTACATATTGAATTTTACTCTATCTTTTTAATTGCGTTGGCATGTTGGTATTTTTCTTGTGTTGTGTTTTCAACTTATTCTGCCTTAGAACTGCTTAAATACTTTACACAGTGCCCCTAAGTTAAGCCCCACTGATTGTGTACCAAACTACCAGAGGATTAAGCAGAGCTTATTTAGTGACTTTTGTAGTTCATCCTGATAAGGATTGTCATTATTATTTGAGGGGGATTCTCACCCCCCTTCCCAACTGATACTCTCAATTTCATACACCCTCATAAAGATGGCATTGACTTAATTATTTAATATAAGCTTCAAGAGTTCTCATTTGTTGTTGGGCAAGACCTGGCAGTTATAAGCACACACGGTTCAAGAGGGCCTGCTCAACATAATGGAGGCAGCAATTGAGTGTAAAATTAGGCAAAAACTTTTATGCACATTGGAAGATTTCTCCGAACTTTGGGGCTTCAGGTCAAATTTGGAACTCTTGGCACTGTTATAAGAAATGCATTGCCAAAGGTGGTGAGTGAGGTTCTGGCATGCAGGGGTTCTTATGCTGAGCTTGACTGTATAAAACGGTCTTACCTTCTAATGGCTTTGGCATGATTGTTTTACATATCTACTGAACGACCAAGTAGCATGTAAGCCCATGGTTAGTGTATCAAGCTTGAGCACAGAGGAGGAGAAGAGGAAGGTAAATAAATTGTAAATGAAGAACACTGGAAACAACTGAAGGCCAGCTAGAGCCTAGACACTTTATTCCACTTCCCAATTTTTCTGTGGGTGAGAATACTGCCAATAAAACGCAATCTAAAATAACAGTGCAGGAAAAGTGAATACATAAACTAAAATGAGAACAATTTTCTAAATGGGCTACATGCTTGAAATTAAAAGAACACCCTCAAACAACTGATCAGGAAGTGGGGCCAGGTCCCTATACACAATTAACCCAAAGGTGGGGTAAGGAAAAGATTAAAGAAGTAGGTGACCAAGCTATGCTCAGCTGTGAGAATGTTGCTGTCAAATGCACCACTTTCTCGTAGGCCTACTATTGAGAGAAAAAAAACTAACCATGCTTGTTATTAGCCCAGGAAAAGTACTAGGATATATGATACCCCTAGCTGTTCTCCCATGCCAATTGTAAATATCGTCGTCAAAACAGGGAAACAAAAATGTTAACAGTGATTTTCTACTTATGTTTCGTTGTCCAGTGGCGTGACCATTTAAGCCTGTAGACCACATATTCAATAGGCTGGCACATCCAAGCAAGTAATATCTTTGACTAACGGTAAGAAAGTGTCATTCACTGGTGTATTAAGCAAACAGTTTAGTATATCTTAGTATCATGAAAGTAGGAATGGAACAATTTAAGAAAGGAATCCAAAATGGGAAACAGCAAATGCAACTACCGCCATACAATTGATGCCTTTACAACGTGGGTGAAACAACAAATGCGTTGAACCACGCATTCCATTTACAATGCAAGTCATTACGATGACATGCGTTAGGTAAACTGGCGTGGGACTTTAAAGTCCAGTGCATTCCCTACAGTTGCAGGGATTGGAGTAGGAATATTATACTATTGCGCCTCCTTAAAGCAAGTTGTTATAACGACTTGCATTGCAAATGGAATGCCTGGTTCAGAAGCATTTGTTGTTCCGCCCATGCTGTTAAGGAATACGTGGGAAAGGAAAGCGTGGTTGTGGCATACAACCCTTCAAAATTGCTCTGTATATGAAGTTTCCAAGCTTAAGGTATTTTTAAAGCACAGAGTAGGCAAACTAAGAATTTCATAATCAAACCCCTATATTGTTAAATATCAAATGGTTATATAGGTGTTATTGCACCATTTTAATGACAATGTTTTGTACTATTCCTTAATTAGCACAAAAACATTATAATAGAATTTGATTATTCAATACTCTAACTTTCTGCTTTAAAATTGGGAAGACAGCTTTAAATCTCAATCTGCTTTCTGGCCATTTCTTTATGCTAAACATGCATTTTTAGGAAGAGTTTGCACTTGCCAATTAATATAACTTTGTCCGCCTGTGTGACAAGACCCATCATAGGTTTTTGCAGTTAGCATGAAACTTTACTGCTCTGCAAAGATTTGGTCATAGACAGGGGTCTTATCATTCCTTTCTATGCTTTATTTATCCTCTATCTGCAGCATTGGTACCAAGTAATGACAGTAGCATCTGATAATGTATTGTATTGTAATTGTATTTACATAGTGCTTACTACCCCTGACGAGGCGTCAAAGCGCTGTTACGGCGAGTAGCACACTACTCCGAAACTCATTAAGGATTAATGTTGAATTAGTATAGTGAAATATGAAAGTAATTTTAGTGGTGGATAGGTTAGTCAGTTATTTGGATTCAGAAGGACAGCAGGGGATAGAAGAGGAAAAAGGGTTTGCATTTATAAAGCACTTGTTGCCCCTGATGGGGTGTTGAAGCACTTTTTTGGCGAGTAGCACTCTACTACGGAACCCATAAAGGATTAGTGGTGAATTAGTATAGTGAAATATGAAAGTAATTTGAGTGGTGGATATTAGCCAGTTATTTGGATTGAGAAGGATAGCAAAGGGATGGAGGAGGGAAAAAGGTTTGCAATTATATAGCTCTTGTTACCCTTTATTGTGTGTTGAAGTGTTTTTTTGGAAAGTAGCATGCTACTCCGAACCCCATTAAGGATTAGTGTGAGGTAGTTAAAACTCCAACACATGCAAATACTGACTCTTCACACATGTTTATTTCAATAAACCAAGACTATGTGGTTCCTTGACCTCAGAAGTTCTTCCTCTTTGTAGACCTTCCATTTTTAAACCATTTATTTCAACATTTGCTTTTGACCTCACCTGAGGTCTACAATCGTCAAGATAACAACAGAAAAAAACCATTACCACACAAATAGTGGCGAAAGAGATAATACATAGTCTTTCATTTCTCTCTTTTGGTGAGTTTAAGAGTTAGTAACATTTAACTCTTTCATCGTTCAAACAGGATTCTGTCACCCAGTCGGTCCATTCAGGTTTTAACAAGCTTAACCGCAACACCAACTCCAGTCTATTTCTTTCTTATCTGGGTGGGCTAAGTTTTTTTTTACCTGCTTCAATAGATGTCCTTCCCCTTCTGCTTGAAATCTCTGTCCCACTCTATGTAAAGAAAATATCTCAATCAGACCTAGAGTTTTTCCCCCTTGTTTGTTCAAAACCTCATCTCCTATTGTCCCTCATAGCACCAGCATTCTTTCTACAATTGCCTGTTTGAAGAGGGAAAAGGGTGAATTCGGTGGCTGTTGGTCAAGGTGAGAACTTCCCAGGGACAGTAAGAGAAGCCATTCGGAAATACTGTTCGAGTACTGGCAAGCTCCGCCCATCGACCTGTTTTGGAATCCCCCAGGAAGGTTCTACACTTCCATCTTTGTGGCATTTTGTTTTGGTAGGGGAAAATAGACCTGCAACTGGAAAAATTATTTCACCCTTGCAAGCCTCACGAAAAATGAAGTACTCAATGGTGGCTTGTTTGGTTTTCTCTATAGAGGGTGCCCTGCCAAGGCTGTTGTTACAGCCAGATATGGTCTTCTACTTTTTTCTTGGTACTGACAAACTTCCATGTCTACCATTTTCCTCTGTCACTGCACCCTCCTGTGTCGATACACAATAGACATATGAAGACTCGCTGAGCACATTCTCGTGATGTGGCAGAGGAGAAAAGTAATGTGTTGCTGGCCATAGGCGGACTCCCTGATCAGGAATGGGAAGTGTCCTTTAAAACAAACCCGGAATTAGGCTGTGCCTTGACAGCAACGGCAAAAGAACAAGCGGGTCCTTACCATGCATTCATTTAGCACGCAGGTCGTTACAACAACTTGCTTTTGGGAAGCGGACTGGTGGATTGGTGTTAGATTTTAAGTCCATCACCTTCCCCACTGTTGCTCAGACTGGAGTTGCAATAGTAAATGATACTATTCCAAAGTCCAACACCCCCCTAAGGCAAGTCCTTGTAACGACTTGCATGCTAAAGGAACGCATCGTCATAATGCATTCGTTCTAATGCCGGCTTGGTGAAGGCATGCATGCTCAACACTTACGGGACTCTGTCATACATTCTAAGGAATGGTGCTGTATGACACAGAGTCTCTCAGTTGTCTTGAATGGATCAGAGTGTCACACAAGCCCACATTTAATTTTCCTTCAATTTATGCAATTTGGAAGGCATGTGACCATGCCTCAATTGTTGATAACTTTCCACATGGGAGGTCTCAGAGTTTGTCTTTATCTATGTAGTTGGTAAATTTAAAGACAACGTTTAAAAAAATCAATTACAACATGACAGTAAGTGTAATCAGCATGCACATGACATACAGATATAATGGTCTGATTTACGGTATGTTAGGGTGACCTACTGTCTATCAGGGTTTTGGAAATTATTACTTTAACTCCCCTAGCCAGACTACTACCCATGCTATTCAGAGATGTCCGCTGTCCCTTTGGAGATCTCTGATTCTTCAATTAAACCACCATGACATTAGCTCATGTGAAGTCACTGAAAATTTGCTGAATGAGCCCCAAGTTTTAGGCAGACACTCAGCAATCTTTTTTGTTTAAAAAGAACAAAAAGCAAATTACATCCTGGGAGGTTTTTTTCATCTTGGGCCCTCTAGGGTTTCCCTGGAACTCCGGAAATGAAATAACAACATCAGATCATCTGCTGTAGATAGGGTGAATTGTCTGCTGCATCTAATGAGATGGCCCAGACTCCGTAGTCCATCATATAGGGTCTCCACCGGTGGAGCCAATGGGGGCACTCCATTCAGAACCATGATGGGCCGTCCGATTCAAAATAGAGCAGGCAGATCATCCATTTGGTTGACCGGGTACTCCGCCACATTTGTGGCAGAGTAACTATTCTGACACCTTATAAATTAAGTCCTAAGTAGTCCGCCAAATTTTCTTTAACCAGAAATCATGGTATTGCAGCCTTTGTGAAATCCCTGACAAAACTTGCGTTTTTGGCATTGGCTTGTTGATGTTTTATTAACAAATAGGATTGCATTTGTGATGCAACATGTGAAAGGAATGCATGGCTATTGCCACACAAGTTTTAATTAACTATGATTGCCATTGTGATTGTCCTAGCTTGTTCTAGGGAAGATAGTTTCTTCCTATCGGAATATGTGTAATTCTGAAACAATCTATGAATACCACGCAAAGTGCCTGTACTTCTGTGCATGGTTTATCGCTGCATGAAAATCTGCACTTTCGTGAACTCGGTCTGCACTTGCCTTCAAAAGGCATATGTGTTACTGGCCCCGGCTACTACTCATAAGAGAAACATATGCATAATAAAAGGCCAATAATTGAGAAATCTGCAAGACTATGCTTGTGTTAGAAAATATTTGAACAGTCCCTCTCTCAGTACCACATTCCCAGGCTTCTCCGACGAGTAGCTGGTCAGCTACTGGTAACTCTCCAGCTACCTTTAAATAGCTTTCCTGTGTGGAGTCCTGTCTACTAAATGGGAGGATTCGGCTTGGTTGAAAAAAACATTGTGGATTTTGAGGCTTCATAACCTTATGTTTGGAGAAAATGGTTGAAGTTACAAATACTTTTAAAGCTGATATTTGAGAGATAAATCGGGTGGAATTGGTGAGAGCTATTATTAATATTATTTATTTGGTGCTACGGTCATTTCAGCTATGTCTTGTATATATTACCCATATGAAGATATTCCAAATTGACAAATATTGTTTTACCTTACTGGGGCAACCCTGCCTTCTGCACTAAGGTGACCACAACTGATTAGCTTGCATACAGTGGCTAATAATGTATGGGCATATTATCAAGGGGGTTTATCTCCGCTTTTTTGGCTTTAAAAGCCAAGAAAGCGGAGATAAAATTATCTCCCTATTACCTAGCTGTCGCTAACACCAGCTAGCGACAGCTAGTAGGAGATAGCGACCATCTTGGGCCCCACTTTGCACGTCAGTGATATTTATCACTAATGACATGCAAAGTGGGCGTGCCAAGATGTTAGCGACTGGAAACAGTCGCTAACATCGCTATCTCCTATTACCAACTTTTGGAGATATTCGCGCTAAGCGTGAATATCTCCAAAAGCTAACACCTGCCCTGAGCAGTTCTTAGTCATGTTATCCAATGGGAGGTGGATAACATGGTTAAGAGCATTAGCTCGGTAATGCATGAATATCGCTGACTTTTCAGCGATATTCATGCATTGCGGCCGATTTTTATCGCATTTGCGATAAACCTTGGTAATACCAAGGTTTATCTGCGATAAAAATCGCCGCAGCTCAGCGGTAAGTTTTTGTCTCTAACCAAGCAATAGCGATAATTATCGCTATTGCTTGATAATATGCCCCGTAGTCTTTTCTGATGTCTTCATCGTGATTGCCACACTAATATGATTGGTAGTTCAGGATGATTTTCATTGATTATAGGTGGCTCTTATACCAGAAAAGTTTGGAGACCTCAGATTCTACCACACCTTTGTAGCATGTATAGAACATGCAGAAAACCTTTTAAACAGCTATCCCAGATTAATGAATATTCACTGCCAGACAGCCTGAATATCAACATGTGGTATGTGTCTCAAGCACATACTGTTTATTCTCCATGATCCACCTTTGCTTCCTGCAATATTTTTCAAACTGTTCATAATACAATCACAAAACAATCCCTAGTGCTCTGACATATGCGGGGTGCTTCAAGCCTCCCGTACAACTCTTTGTGTACCTTAGGTCTGTCAGGAATTCCTGCAACCAAGGATTCACTGTGCCAGATTGGTCCTAAAGCAAGGGTGGGTCTACGCTCATGGCGGCCCTAGGCAGGGAGCGTGGGTAGGGGGCCCCGGAAGAGGGGGCAGGGCGGAGCACGGAGGCCAGTGAAGAGGGGGGTCAGAGTGTTTGGAAGTGGAACAGAGCCAGAGGCTGCCAAATCCCTGCCAGGGACCGCCACTCAAATATGTATCTATCCTCAGAGGATTATTATATTAAGGATATATATTGGCGTGGTGGCCCCTGGGGTTTGGTGGCCCTGTGCAGGTGCACAGCTTGCACATGCCTAAGGCCTCCCCTGCCTAAGGTGAGAATATAAGGAATATATCTTGAACATCTACAATAAACCTCTATGCTCCTGGATGTCTATGGTGAATTAGAAGCCAACACAAGAGCCACAATAAACACCATAGTTCTGTATGATGTGCTAGCAGCAGCAGATGAATTATCAACATATTAAACCACAACATTGACAAACAAAACTGCAACGACGATTCATAACAACATTAAATTGTAAGAGACCCGGTAAAAAGAAGATAGTACTACATGTCAGCTTCAGTTCAGGGCTTAGCTTTTCCTTTGTAGTTCACCCAATTTTAAATCCTAGCAGCTGGAGTAAATGGAAAAAAAATCTCTTTTCTTTTGCAGTATTACATAGCACAAACGCAACACAAACGTATTGGAACGCATTATGTGAGCACCAGTTACATTACACAAGGTCACATTCACTTTTTAAGTGCAAGGGAGATTAAGTGTTGTGCCCAGAATCACAGGATATTGAGCCAACACCAAGACAGGGACCTGGTTCTCCAGTTGGATAGTTGGCAGCTCTGGCCGTAATGCCACACCACGATCGTCTTACTGACACAACAACGTTTCCAAAGGCTGCCAGAGCAATAAATATTTCACACTGAGCACAAATGAGGAGCAAAACAACTGGGGAATCAATCTAGCCGCTCCAGGGCTTGTTTCCAGAGTGACACTGTTATAGTAGACAATCAATATTTCTTTTCACCTCTGGGACAGAAGCTGTCATTGATCAGCACTTAGACCTTGTTGGTGCAAGTGGTTCGACAGGCAAAACAAGGGACATATAATTAGGGTCATTAGCCTGAGACGTTCCAGAAAAAAGAAAGGTTTCTCTCTCTTCACAGAAAAAACAGATAACAGTAATGACACTAAAATCAGCTTAGAATCAGTACTTTATTCAGGAAATTGTCCGTGCTTTGTTTGGTGTAAGTCTTTTCAGTAGTTTTCAAGAAATTCGAGCTTTTGTGGTAAGAGTGAGTTATGTTTTCCCGCAATGAACCGTAGTCATGAAAAAATAAACGTACTGCCATCAATTTCTCCTTTCTGCTAATGAATGAGTTTTTGTAGAAACTAAAGGGTCAGATTTATTAGAAAGTCATGCAGTACAACGCAGCAAGACTACTTGCTGTGCTGCGTGACGCAGAGATAGCAGGAATGCCCCATGGGCCACATTACACGATAAGTGCATTTTCATTGTTTGCGCCGGGCGACCTTAAAAAGGTGCGCCTGGCATAAGCAATGAAAATGCACCATATTACAATGAATGTACTGCCCCCCCCCCCCCCCCCCCCGAGCAGCCGCAAACTCGTGCTGCCCTGGGGGCAGCGCATTCAGGTGAAAAACGGAACGGCTGCTTTACAGCGGCTCTGTGTTTTCATAGTGCAGGTGGCAACCCGTCAGGGCTTTTAAAGGGGATTAGTGATCCTCTCCTTGGCAGGTGCAGTCAGTCACTGCACCCGCCCGCAAGAGGATATCTAGGGGGTCCCCTTTCTCCCCACCAGGGGGCTGCATCCAGGGAGTGCACTGACAGTGTACCTACCACCTTTTAGGTGGCACACTGTCAGTGTGCTTCCTGAGGGCTTCATTGCCCCTTTGCCCGCGCCGTTAATTGGGCACGAGCGCAGAGGCACAGTGATTCCATCATTTGGGAGGGGCAGTCCCCCATGCAAATGAGGGCACACCCCCTGCAGACATCGTTGGCGCTGTAAGTGCCCCAGCACTATCGGTATTTTAGAAGGGGTTACACAGGGTTCTGCGGCCCCTTCTGTAGTACCAAAGTGTCACGGGCGAGCAAAGCAGGGGCAAACGCCTGTTGCGCCCCCACAGCACTTTCTGTAATACAGCCCCATATATACTAAGATATGATGCATTCCTGCTCTCTCCCTGCACTGGCGCACTGACTGCTGCCTAGTGCCAATACAGGCACACTCGCACCGTGGTGAAGGGTGCCTGCATTATACGCAGGGTTGGTTTTCTGCAATAAGGCACACCTTCCTGCGCAAAAACAATAGTCAGAGAGAAATCACTCTAGGGGATGCCAAATCTTACTTTTGCTCGCCAACATCTTGTTTTTGAGCCACAAGCGAGAAAAAACACTACAACATGACAGTTGCCGAATTTTGGCCAGAATTTCGAATTACAAGCGTAATGTAGAGTGCCAAAAATCCTGCTAATTCCGTCAGCGGAGTGGAATATATCACCCACTAGTTGTGACATGGGCAAAAAAGATGAACAGCTACCTCTACTCTATATAAGCTTATGTGGCCTCTAGCAGAGGCACACCTTTTAAAAAGCCAGTCTAAACACCTCTGGATTACAGATGGCAAAAGAAGCTTTTCAACTTTTAAACAATTTAAGCCTTTTTTCAATTTTTTCCCTGATGCAAAGTTCTTGAGAAGTATAAAATATGTTTGAAGATCTTTTTATGTCATATAGAAACGTGTCTGCATTTTAAAAGTCTGTTATCTGATGGATTTTTTTCTGTATGGTTCCGATATTTTATATTTAGTTATTTTAAAAAAAACTATAGCAATGTATTGAGAGCACAATCTTTGTTCAAACCTTTAAAGCGCCATTATGTAGTCAGAGCCCCAAGTTTTTCCAAATAGTGAAAAACCTTCACCATAACCCACATTGCCCAAGAACGCAAAGTATAATTGCACACCGCGTTAGGGTGGGCATAGCTGGCGTGATTTTGTGCAGTATAATTATGAGTTATTACTGCAAACTTACATGAAACTATGGGCTGTTCTGATAAATTCAAACTAAAAAATGTAATTTTGATTTGATTTCTGGTTGCTCGCATTCAAAACACTGTTGCTCACATTCAGATTTGTAGTTTTGCCCTCAACGGTCCGCTTGAGTAAAACATTTACCTGGAGTATTTGCTGACCACACACTTGAAAGGAACTGCTACTCTTATTTGAAACACTGCCATTCACATTTAGATTTGTAGTTTTTCCATTCAAAAATTACCTGAATGGTCTATCGGATAAAATAAATCTACCTGAAATGTTTGTTGACCACACACTTTAAACGAAGTGCTACTCGCATTTAACACATTGCCTTTTGCATTCAGATTTGTTATTTTGCGTCTAAAAAATACATGAGTGATCTATATTCGGCTAAAAAGTCTGCATGAAATGCTGCTGGCATTGAAAGATTACCCGAGCTGTACATCTTGCAATAACACTTCTCCCAGAAAGTATGCAGTGTCTAAATGGCTCAATTTCAGTATTTTTTTCTACATTTTGTTACGTGAAATTACCAAAACTACGCCAGTTACTCCAACATAATCAAAAATTTCGCCCAGGCCTATGCATCTATAATCCAAACTGTACCAGTATGTAAGCAGTGGGGCCATGTCAGCAATCTACAGTGCCTTCAGAATGTGAAAACACCACTATAATTTGAGGATCCCTTCATGTTCAGCTTCCTTCCCATCTCTCTCAGGTATGCACCCCCCAGCTTTACTAAGTAGTGGACCTCGGCTCTAATCCATTCTCAGTGCACATGCAAAAATAAAGTTGGTATTGGAGAGCTGATTCTTAACACGCTAGGAATTGGCCTTTCCTATTTCTGTTTTATATGTGAGTCTCCACCAAAGGTTTATACGAGAGTCTTGTTGAACACTCAGCATGAGAAAAAGTGTGTGTTCTTTCAGGTGGCAGTGATGCCTGCCATATTTATCTCCACACAATGTATGCTGATTGCTAAATTGACACCACATACTGATATTGCATATTAACTGCCTGCACTGGTGTTGCATTGTTGATATACATATCGCTCACTACCCTTGACAAGGCATTCAAGAGCTTTATGGATATGTAGCATGATACTCCGTAGAGCCTAAGCTAGTTTGTAGCGTTATTTGTAAGTATTTTAATTTACGTGAACAATATGCAACATTTTCACTTTTGGTGTACTGATAAGATGCATGCCATTTCCAGTCTTGAGGAAACTTAGATTGTTAATTGTTGTCAGGCAGTATGCCACATGGATGGCTCCCCCATACATTGGCATACCACATGCCAACGCCCAATCCCACAGACTTCCTTAGAAAATCACAGTGCCTTGACTGAGCCGACAAACTCTGACCACCGTGAACAGTGGGCATACCTCTACTACAAAACCTAATTACCTTCTTGTCAGATACTTACCAATACTAGGAGCTGGCCTCAAATGATCAAATGTTATCTATGTTAACCAAAGGCTGCAACACAAGCCCCTCTATACAGAGTTGACACGTATTTCTGAGTGTATTTCATCTGTTAGGGAGCAAACCATTCTTTAATGTTTGCAAGGAATTTGTGGCTACAGAAAACAGATATAAATATATAGATAACTAGAAATATTCAACACTGAGTAAATACATAGAAACATAAATCAATTAATATAAGAGACTGTATGTTGCACATTTACAATTGAGTGGTTTTGTGTCCTGATAATACTTTTCCAATAGAGGGCGGTCTGCATTTTCTTGCACCGGCCACCCTAAAGACTTCTTATGTCTAAGGAGTCACAGGGTTTCTCACTTTCAGCATCACACCACAGCCATACAGCTTTCCAAATGAACTGTCTACGTTCCACTTTTACTGGTATATTTTGACAGTAGGTGCACCAACTCACCCACCCGGACCCTTCTCATACTAGAGAGTGTGATCTCCTTTCCATGAAATGGATTTTGCTCCCCCTCACTAATACCTTAATGTTTCTTCCAAATGATAAACCATCAATGTGGATGCACTCTTTGATTGGTCACTGAAGCCTTAATTAACCTTTGCTGTGGGAGTACAGGTAGTGCCAATACTCAATGTGATCATGAGCATTAATAGAATTAAATGGAAGTTGATGCCTCTTGAAGATACAGGTTCAAGTATATATATATATATATATATATATATATATATATATATATATATATATATATATATATATATTGTCGCTCCAAGGTTGTCCACCTTTGAGTAGCACACGAGCAGCAGCTTGATTTATGTGTAGGTGAGGACGGGGATCTGCTTGTAGATGCCGCTCCGTAATGGATCTGCCCGACGTGTTTTGAAGCTCCATATGCTTCTCTTCAGGGGCTTTAACGGAAGCGGTGTGCGCAACCGCTAACCAACTTCTCCATTTTCCATATGACTCACCCACCAATATATATTTTGTATTTTATTTTTGTAAATTTTCCGTACATAGTACATACATTTATCATCCGGGTTTACTGCCGTTGGCATAGAACATGGTATAAAGAACATTTATGGCGGGTCACCCTTTGCTGGCTATATTTTTGTAGAGAAGAAGGTCTAAGGTAGGAAAGCACAGAAAAGTTAGGAATAAGCAAAGGAGAAGGAAAGGACAGACAGACTGCTATATATACCATTCTGACTTGGCAATAGAGTGTTCTAGTCCCCGACATGACACTTGCGCGGTAGGTACTGCACGGGATGCAAGTGGGTGCAGGACGTTTTTTTTATGGCGGCTCGTGCTGGACCAGGGCTTTGTCCAGAACTTCCCACAGGCTCCTTGGTGACGTTTTTCAGGGAGAGTATTGCAGCGACAGGTTGTCCGTTCCTGTGAGGTGGGTGACCCAGTTGAGCCAGCCTTTGTAGGTGGTCTTTGAGGTATCCTTCCAATTCATTAGCACCAGTTTGATTGCTGCTGTCATGAGTAGGTCCATTAGTTGCCTCTCTCCCTCTTAGGGGAGGTCGGTTCGAATAAATGCTGTGGTGAGTGAGGCAAAATCTCTTGTAATCTTGCACTTAAAATCATTATCTATGAAGTCAAACACCCTACTCCCGATGCTCTTGAGTGTTGGGCATGGGAAGATGAGGTGTTTCAGGTCCCCCTTCCCTGTGTTGCAGTTCCAGCAGAGTGGGCTATCTCTGAGGCCTAATGTGTGTAGGCGGGCTGGGGTCCAGAATGTTTTGTGGAGCAACCTGAGTTTAGTTTGGGATCAGGCTGGGGTGATCTTGTTTCTATTGTTGCATTCGTATAGTGCTTGTGAACTTTGACATTGACCAAAACGCTTTACTGAGTGGGCAAATAAGAGGCTAACCCATTAGTTGTGTATGACTGGTAGGTTGCTGGTTTGTAGTGTGGATTAAGCACCGGCCGGACTGGCCGTAGTGGGCATCAGGAATTTTCCTCAGATGCTGGAAGGGTGGGGGCCGGTTTTGCAGCGATGGGGGCTGGTTTTGTTACTGGGGTGGTTTTGCAGCGTTGCTGCAATATCGGCACCCAGTAACAAAAGCAGCAATGCTTCATACTTGCAGCAACCAACCACCACCTTTCCGGGCTGGTCTGACAAAATTGCCTGGGCTACTTTGGGTTCCCAGTCCAGCCCTGCTTAAGTAGAAAACGTTGAGTGCCATGTATGAGGCTCAGGGGTGCTCACATTGTGTCACGGTGGACTTGTAGCTGTGATTGGGTGCTTGGGTCTGAGGCATCCTTATTCTCACTGGGAGGGAGTTTCAGAGCTTGGCAGAAGGCACACATTACCACCCATGCAAGGCTTTCTGAATGAAAGAACGGTTAGGAGCCGAGTTATTTTAGATCTGAGGGTTCCTCTTTGCTGGTAGGTGCACAATCAATCCTGTAATATGGTTGGCTTGTAGGCGATGATTAGAGCTTTGAATTCAGGAATCCCTTATCATTTGAAACACACGTAGAGCTTGAAGAACGGGGGATGCGATTGCACATCCATATATGTAAACATTGGTTATGAGCTGCATTCTGGATGCACTATATTCTGTGGAGAAAGAGGGCAGAAGGCCCAAGATACAGTGGATTGGTTTCAATCTATGCTTGACTGGTCAAAGTGATGATGCCAAGAACCCTGTGTGTGATTCCAAGTGTTCAGCGATGCTGCATAGAATACGGATGGTACACAGAGTAGTGCTAGAGCCTTGGTCCCTTGCTTTAGAGATAGTCCTAGGGAGTGGTTGGAGCTCTTGGTTGTCACTTAGGTCGATGCTGCTCTGGTGTAGTCCACAAATCACTTTCTGATGTCTAATATGCTTTGAAGTAGGGTTGGTCTATGAACTTCACAGGCACAGTCATCTTAAGGTACCAGTAATTATTGGGCTGGGGTTTGGCGCCTTGTTCGCTTTCACATCAGTGTGTGTGGTTTACTAGTGAGTGCCCTTTTCTGTCATATGTTCCCATGTACATACACACAAACATACTGACACACCCACACTTTGCCCTAGTATGTTGTTATTTGGCATTAGGCATAGTTTCAGCCCAGGAAGATGTTCCCTTTAACTTGTGGCTCGCTGGTGAGGACCCATAGCTTTCAGAGCGTGTCCGTTTGTGTCACATGGGTGAGGATCTTTGCTTTCTCGACTGTATTGTCCCCTTACACTCATCACCGGCCATCCCTCACAGCTCCCCTCAGCTGGTGACGACTGATAAGAAAGCCCAATGTTTCAAAACCTGCACTGTGTACTAATCTCTCCTGGAACCAATTTGCATGTTTTTTTTAATGGCGGGGGAGAGAGACCGCCATTTTTACAAAAGAATATTAAGTGCGCAGTCTTCAATGAAGCCACTGATGGGATAGACACACACAAATGTTCGTTTATATGATAAACCTGTCCGCAAATGATTGGATTATGCTAGATAAAACCCGTATTTAACAGCTCGGGCAGCGTGCAGAACACTCCTTCTGCTCTACCGTCTGGTCTGTTCCGAAAGCCCGCTTAATTCATTCTTCGTGTTTTTGAAAGACCTGATTCGGTGACGTATTCTTCGCCGCATTCACTTCTAAAGTGTTCAGCTACCATGTCGAAAATATGACAACAAAGAACAATGTCGTTTACTGCATCCCTGACCACACGTGACGATACCGTTCTCAGAAACGTGTTTTTGAACCATGTTTTTACACTTGAAATATACCTTCTTGAAAAATATTTTGCCACCCTTGAAATGTGGTGTGAACAAATCTGAAAGTTGTGACATAAGGGAAGAAACACCCATTAAACACCTCGTTCCATCTTATTTGATTCCGCTCAACAAAGTGACCAATAGCAGGATATTGGATAAGAAAGATTGAGTACATGCGCAGATTTCCTAAATTTACAAAAAGAAAGAACAAGATCCTAAAACATTTCCCAGCTTTCGATATACACTTTAGCCGCCCATTACCTCTTAGAGTCTCGGTACTTTTTTCAGTCGCTTATAATCCTACTTTCCACTCCACACCATCTGGAGTCTGAGCACTGCGTCAGGGCATCAGCAAAAACAAAAAAGATCGTGTGATTCTGTGCAAATGACATTATCTCACCAGTTCCAAGTTTTTAAAAATATAGTGTATTAGTGTAAATATGTGTGATGGAAAAATGAAAACTGCATTTTGGGTCCAATTTATGACCAGTATTTTTTTCAACCGGTGATAATTTTATTATGGTGGAGGAAAACAGAACTGGATTGACCACAATCCGGCCTACTGAATTAATATTCAATTGCCACTCAATCCAATTGGTCACAGTAGCAAGGAATGTGGCTTGCACGGTTCAGCAGTCTACATCTGGGTTGGATTTTCAATAATGTAAAATGTTTTTTTCTTTTTTTAAATGCAGTTCGTTGTCCTTAAAGGAAACGGGCATACATTTAAAACATTTAGGGCCATATGTATCAAGCAAATTAGCATTCTCAAAGGCCGAAATTCGCAAAATGGTATGTATGACACATTTTGGCAGCAAAATAAGGAATCGAAAAATTTGCTATTCCTTATTTTGCGATTGCACTTAAGGAATCGAAAATTGTGCGATTCCTTAAATGCAATGTATCAACGGAAAATTAATGCAAAAATGCCCATAAGGATTCGCAAATTACCACCAACTTCTAGTTGGTGGTAAGTTGTGAATTCTTTTAATAAAGCAATTTATTTAAAATCCAAAGGTGCCATATGACGCTCATACATGCCCTTAGGGCATGTATGGGCGCCATATGCCAACACATGTCATTTTCAGGGGAGCAGTAGGGTGTTCTTGTGACACCCCTGCACCCTTGAAAATATTCCTAAATTGCGATTAGCTAATTGCTAATCGCAAATTCCCCCTTCATTCCTATGGGCCTCCTGGCCTGCTAGATTGGCCCGAGGAGCATCTCTGTGCCCAGGACCTTTACCGGTGAGGCATCTATAGGGGCTGAACGGAACTCTGGGAACTTTTTTGAGGTTTTGGGGAGAGCTGCCCAAGTGCAATCCTGCTCTGCAGTGGGAACGCTGATTTGGGTGGTGCCAAATAATCGCCTGTATCTACCTCACGCTGCCTCATATGTCTCTACTGGTGGGACATTTTTAGGTGCTGAACGAGACTCTGGGAACTTTTTGAGGCTTTGGGGGGAGCTGCCCAGGAACAATCTTGCTCTGCAGTGGGACAGCTGATTTCGGTGGTGCCAAATAATTGACTGTATTTACATCACATTTCCCATTTTCGATACTAGGGCAACAAGCAAAATCATGGGGAAGACTGACAAGAACAAGTCCCGGGTCACCTTTGAGTCGCGACGGACCCCCAAGACTCCGCAGAAGGCTGCTTCTGACTCGAAGGCAGACGTGCACACGGAAGAGCACCCCTCGTTGGAGTCCACATTGGTTGCCATGCAACGCACTCTGCAATCTATAGAAAGTGCAGTGGCTGCGGTGAATCATCGTCTTGACCGCATGTCCTCTCAACTTGAGAAGCAGAACGCTCGCATGGGGGAAGTGGAACAGAGGGTCTCTGCGGCGGAGGATGGCCTGTCTACAGTCTCAGACAAAACTTTGAACATGGAAAAAATCCTCTCTATCATCCAGGCAAAGAACGAGGTCTTAGAAGCGTGGTCCCGGCGCAATAATATATGTATCACCGGGCTGCCAGAATCGTAAAATGTGGGGAAGATGGAGACTTACATAGAGCACCTAATCACAGACATCTTCGGTACTGAACATTTGTCCAGCATGTTCATTGTGGAGCGTGCTCATTGGTCCCTGGCTGCGCGACTGGTCCTTGGAGCTCCCCCCCGCCCTATTATAGCCACGGTCCTGAATTATAGGGACCGGGACACAATTTTGCACCTGGCTAGGGAGAAGGATACCATTGTACATCAGGGCAACATGCTGGCCTTCTTTCCAGATTTTACGGTTGCTGTCCAAGCTGCTCGGAGGGAATTCGGCACGGTGAGACAGTTTTTAAGGAATGAAGGGGTCCCGTGTGCCATGTTATATCCAGCCCGGCTCCGCATAGGAACTGTGGAGGACAACAAGGGTTTCTCTTCACCGAAGGGCGCAATGGAGCATGATAAAAAGCTGAAGCATAAGAAGCGGGACTCTACGGCGGTGCCTGATGATGAGGAGTAGGGGGGCTTCGTAATGAATATTAATATTGAGGATGGTTCTGGGTTTTTTGACATGGTCCCTTGTTCATACTGTGATATATGTATGGTCTTATTATCTCATGCTCATTTAATGTTAATGCTTACAGTGCATTTCATCGCAGATGGTGAAAAGTTGGTACAGCTGTTGATGATGGACAGGTTTTATGGCCTTGTTACCTGGACAGTGGGTTCAACTGTCTGTTTCTTCATTGTTCACGACATTTAGTACGGCATGGAGTCCCACTCCTGTTATAATCCCCAGTATGCAATATCATGTCATGATTGGTGCCAGGGGTCTCTCACACTATTCAATAAGCCTTTCCTTATTTACTTCCCAGTGACATTATGGGTCGTTGGATATGGGATGCGGTGTTTAGACATTGCTTGCTAGGTAAACTCCTACTCGGTGGGAGGGTAGCGCATCTGTGCCCCTGCATACGGGTGTCCCCGAGTTTGGTTGACTGTTGAAGGGGGGAGGAGGGGGTTGGGAGGGGTGTTGGGATGGCTTTGGCATGGTTGGGGTGCTAAAGTGGGTGGGGGGATGGGGGTGTTTGGGGTGGGGATGGGGGAATGTTCTTGGTTCTTTCCCAGGCTCAGAAGAAATGTGAATAACATTAGGCACTGCTCGTTGTGACCCTGTTTGTGGTCGATTGTCAAGTATTTATATTTGTTGCAATCTTCTAATGAGTAACAGTATTGAGTTCCTCAAATGGAATATCCGTGGCCTTAACACGCCAAAGAAAATCAGGATGATGTTCACAAGGATCGCATGGGAGTGCATGTTGCTTTACTCCAGGAAACTCACTTGACCGCTGCTTCGGCAAAAAACATAGGGGCGCGATGGGCGAGTGTGAGAGTGTCCTCCTCCTACTCCTCGTATGCCAGTGGAGTGTTGACCTTAGTGAAAAAGGGGGTCCCCTTTAAGGAGATCAGAACGGAGGTAGATGATGGCGGCCGTTTGGTGATTGTACATGGAAGGCTGGGAGGTGAGAGTGTGTTGCTAGTGAATATTTACGGGCCTAATATCGATGGCCCCTCGTTCTTTTCTGATGTTTGGCGCAGGATATCGGCATTCTCACCAGCTGCAATTATTTGGGGTGATTTCAATTTACGTTTAGATGTAGCTAAGGACAGGCATGGAGTCAGTGAGGCTCGGTCCAAATGGGCGGCGGATATGCTGTTGGGGCTCATAGATACTGGCCATGTGCATGATTTGTGGCGCTTGCGCCATCCTGCTGCCCGAGAAAGTACGTTTGCGTCGTCGGTGCACGGTTCTTGGTCCCGCATTGATTTTTGATTGACCTCAGAGGCGGCCTGTCACTGGATTCTGAAAGTTTCGGACGAGGCCCGCTCCTTATCTGACCACTCGCCTGTACTCCTGGAGATACGATTACTGGTATATCAGGCGCCACCCTTTGCGTGGAGGCTCCAGCCCTCAAAACTTAAAGATCCGGTATTTAGGCAGACCATAGAGGAGGCAATCAGGAACTATTTCTTAGAAAATGAAGGCACTGTGGAGAGTGGGGGTGGATGGAAAATAGGGAATTGACAACAATAGGACAAAGCCAGAGTTATATACAATAATTAGTACAGTACCATTATGAGCAGAGGGACAAGTCAGCGATAAAAGCGAAAACCAACAATTGCATAAGAGGGGAGATATGATAGCAAAAAGGCAGAGAGAACCAGCAGAACATTTGTAGGAGTGAGAATTGGTACACGGAAAGGGCCAATCAGTATGGAAAATTATGCATGGAAATAAAAGCCATGGCAAAAGGCGGTATGTGCGACAAGGAGAGTTATTGGAGGAATGTGGTCCTTAGGAAGGTTTTCACTTCCTTGTTGAACATTGACAGAGAAGGTATTCTTCTGATGGAGGATGGTAGCGAGTTCCAGATTCTCAGCCCCAGAGAACGCTCGGGTATATGTTTTTTCCTTGCTGAAGCAGGGTGGCTGTAGTGCACAGTCTCTGGCGGACCGGGAGTTTCTGAGTCCCTCCGATACCACGATTTTCTGGGCAAGATATGCCGGGGAGCTCATGTGCTGGGCTTTGTGTGTGATACAGGCCAACTTGAGCTGGATTCTGGCTTCAAGAGGAAGCCAGTTCAAGGCCTTCAGATGTGGTGAAAGGTGGTCAATTTTTTTTGAGCCAGATAAGAGTCTAGCTGCTGCGTTGAGGCAAGCTTTTAGAGGGGCCGTGGAAGTCTTTGGTGGGCCCGATAGGGTAGAGCAGTTGTATTAAATTCTGGAGATAACTAACGCCCGAACTCCGTTTTTAGGTCCGCAGGTTCAAGAAGGGTTTTAGTTTTCTCAAGCATGGCCGGCTTTAGCAAAGCTGTGCGACAATAATTTTTGGCGCCCCACCTCCCCCTCAATGACCACCTCCGCTAATGGATTCCTGCACTACCTCCCTTTAACTGTCTTCATAACCACTCTCTCTCAGATGCATTTAATTTGTTTTATAGTGTCACTCATAAAAGTGAAGGGTGTCAGAACACTTTACATTGCAAACACATTACAGAGACAATCAATCATGTGTGACTCAGTGTACAGGAAACATTAAATAAGGGGTAGAATTTATGTCATCCAAACTGGTAGGCAGTATAGTTTAGTGGGGTTTGGTCTGGAGAATCACAAACTCAGAATTTGAAATGTAACTCCATGGGTGGGGGTTCTCTTTAATAATTCTAATTTAATAATCAGTAATGATTATTACCCAAATGAACCCTTGGTGAAACATTAGGATAATGAAAATCTGGGGAAGAAATCAATACCCTCTAATCTATACTTGACGTCTGCATTTCAATTCTTTGATGGCAGTTAGTAGCTTACTGTTTTACATTAGTTTAACTTGTAAACTGCAAGTAACAAAAGGAAGTCTCTGACGAAAGCAGTAACCCACTGGCCTATTTATGTTATATTCACTTTGTGGTTTGCATGGTACACATTCTTTGCAGCAGGCATATTAACCCTCTGCACTACCTTATGAGGAATAAAAACTTCCAGTAGTCAAAACTTCCACTAGACAAAACTATATCTCTCTCTGGGAAGAACATAAATCACTGGCGTTAACTTGACATTTTTATTATTGGTTTAAAATTGCCAGAGGCCAGGAACGTGGCAGCGTTTGCTTTAAAAAACAATATAAAGTAGCAGACAGGCGGCCCCACGCGAAGTCTGCACCCTGTACGGTGCCACCGGTCGCACTGCCCTAGAGCCGGCCCTGTTCTCAAATAGCTCAGGTGTAACCTGGCAGTTTTGGCCACTCATATTCAGGTTGCTGTCCAAGGTTATACCAAGAGATTTAGCAGAATCAACTATGGTTGGTGTGCAGTTAAGTGCTGTGATCGAGTTGATCCATTCCAGGATGTCATTGGAGTTTTTAGGGGGAGGAGATGAGAAGGAACTCCATTTTTTGGGCATTCAGTTTGAGCTGGTTGTTCGTGAGCCATTGTACAGCCAGTTTCAGGGCGTCATTCAGATAGGTAATCTCCTCTAGGGAAGAGGTGTTGATCTAGATCTGAGTGCCGTCAGCGTACATGTGGAAGGAGATGTTGGCCGTGCGAAGAATTTCAGCTAATGGTTCAAGGTAGAGTTGAAGAGGGCAGGGGACAGAGTAGAGCCTTGAGGGACACAGTTTGATATTGGGGAGGGCGCAGATAGGTTGCTGTTGACTAAGAATCTCTGGGTGCGGTTCTGGAGGAAGGAAGCAAACCATTTGATGATGGTACCTCCTAGACCCATTCTGTGTTTGAGGCATTCAAGAAGTTCCTCGTGGTTGACTGTGTCGAATGCTGAGGAAAGATCCAGAAGGATCAAGAGACAGGTTTTGCCTTGGTCAAGGGCTTAAAGAGCATCATCTATGACGCGAAGAATAGTAGTTTCAGTGCTATGCCCAGGCCTGAACCCCGATTAGAATTCGTCAAGCAAGCTGATATTAGCGATATGTTGGCTTAGCTGTAGCTGCACACATTTCTCCAACACTTTCGCAAGAAGAGGAATATTGGAAATTGGTCTGAAGCTGTCTGGAATTGCCAGATTCAGAGTATTTTTTTATGGCTGGGGAGGGACCCTTGAAGAAGTGAATCATTGATAATTGTCGTCCAAATGGTAACAATGAGTAGGGAGGGTCGCTGCCATGCAGTTGGCTGGGAGAGGGTCATTGAAGTGGGTTTTCGGTTTTAAGGAGGACAGAATATTAGAATCACTAATAGAATATTGACGACCACAATATCGATGTCCCAAAACATCAACACTAAATATCAAAGTAAAGAATATCGACATCCTATCTACATCATGGTAAGAACAAAAATATAGAAATAAATATCGTAAAAAATACAAAAATGTTTATAAAATTAATATAAAATAAAGTAAATAATACATATAATAAGAAAGATAGTTATAATTATTATAAAATGTTTAAAATGATAAATAATAGATATTAAGTAAAAATATATATATATATTACATACTAGCAGCCCGTCCCGACCTTGTCCGGGAGCAACAGGCTTCCCCGACCCCCGCCTGCCCCGACATCGTCCAGCAGCTCGGGCCCCCGCCCGGCCCGTCCCCTGCCTGCCCCGACTCCCTCCTGCCCCGATCTCCGCCTGCCCCGACATGGGTCCCCTTACCTCAGCCGCCACTCCTCCCACCTGTCCGCTGCTGATATACTGCTTTAAATATGTCTGTTCTTCTTTGCAGAGGTGTACAGCTGACCAATCCGTTCTACAGAGTGTGCATTGGCTGGGAAAGCTTACATCATAGCTAATGTTTTTGGCCTAGAGGTGTGTTAATGATTGCTGTTTCACCATAAAAACACGGGATCATTCTCTTTTCTCCTGCAGCCCGGGCCCCCGCCCAGCCCGTCCCCCGCCCATCCCATCCACCGCCTGCCCCGACATGGGTCACCTTACCTCAGCCGCCGCTCCTCCCGCCTATCCGCTGCTCGCATCGCCGCTGGCCTGTCCGCTGCTCCTCACGTCACCGCTCCTCCCCCGCGCCATGTCCGCCGCTCCCTTACCTCAGCCGCCGCTCCTCCAGCCTGTCCGCTGCTCGCACCGCCGCTGGCCTGTCCGCTGCTCCTCACGTCACCGCTCCTCCCCCGCGCCATGTCCGCTGCTCCTCGTCGCGCTCCTGGACGCCGCTCCTCCCCGCGCTCCTGACGTGAGTACGCATGTCGCGGCTGCCGCTACTTCGGAGGGACTACTTTTTTTTTACTGTAAATATTTAAATAACGTTTTTCAATTTTTTTTTATCCATACTACTATTATAAAGGAAGAACTTTGAGGCTTTGAGGTGGGTAAACTCGGGAACCACAGCGCCAATCCACACACCCGATACATTGTTGTAATCCTCAGGGTGTGCAGATGGACATAGGCTATATAAATTAAAAATAAATACGTTATTTAAAAAATATAAGTTAAAAAAAAAAGTAGTCCCTTCAAGGTAACGCCGGCCGTGACGTGCGTGCTGACATCAGGAGCGGCGTACATGAGCGCGAGCAGCAGCGTACACGAGCGCGAGGAGCGACGTACACGAGCGCGAGTAGCGGCCGAGATCAGCGACGAGCGGAGGAGCAGCGGACATGAGCGGGGGACAGGCGGTGAGGATCGGCGGGCAGGCAGTGAGGAGCGGCGGCGGGGAGGAGCGGTGAGCGGCAGATGAGGTAGGGCGCCAAGTAAGCAGTGAGCAAAGCAAACGTGAGGGAGGAACGGCGGCGGGGAGGAGCAGTGAGCAAGCCACAGGTACCAAACGGGACATTACAGGAGGAAAAAGAAATGTGTGCAGGTTACAAAAGCGTACAAACTTGAGCAGTCAGCTTAAAGCTAAAATGACAATCGGGAGAAGGTAGCAAACGGGGCATTACAGGAGGAAAAAGTGACGTGGGCAGTGACGTGGGCAGGTACCAAACGGGGCATTACAGGAGGAAAAAGAAACGTATGCAGGTTACAAAAGCATACAAAGTGGAGCGGTCAGCTTAAAGCTAAAATGACAATCGGGAGAAGGTACCAAATGGAGCATTACAGGAGGAAAAAGTGACGTGGGCAGGTTACAAAAGCATACAAAGTAAACATAGAGGCATAATACTGCACAACGTCAGGGCGGGCGGGGGCCCTGAGCCGTGATTGCTCCCGGACAACGTCGGGATGGGCTGCTAGTATAGCCTATAACCATCTACACACCATGACGATTCCAACGGTGTATCGGGTGTGTGGATTGGCACTGTGGTTCCCGAGTTTACCCGCCTCAAAGGCTGAAAGTTCTTCCTTTATTATAGTAGTATAGATATATTTACTTAATAATATTAATAATGCAATTATTATAATACATTAGAAAATGAAACCACTGGGAAATAGCCCAAACCAAAATGAGTTTAGAATAATCACGGGATACAGTAAGCAATCCAAAGAGATCTATAGGATTGTTAACAAGCATTGGCCATTGGTCATGAAAGACCCTGTTATAGGCAAGGATTTGCCCAGCAGGGTCTCTCTGACATACAGTAGAGCTCCTTCCCTAAGGGACCAAATTGTGAAAACTAATCCTGAACCAATCAGAGGCAGCAGCTGGTGGCAAACGGGCAGAGGCTTTTACAAGTGTAAAACATGCAAAGCCTGCACCCATGGGGTCAATACCAAAGAATATAAAGATGGATTCAATGACACAGTTCATCCAATAACACAGGTATTGACATGTAAGACCGACCATGCGGTGTACGTCCTACAATGCCCTTGTCCGCTGATGTACGTGGGAAGTACCAAGCTACCTGTACATCAGCGAATCCTCCAACATCTAAGAGCAATCTCCAATGGGGACAATACTTATCCTGTTGCCCGCCACTATCGGGAAGTACATCAAAGCAACAACAAAACACTTACGTACTTCGTGATAGACAGTGTCAACACAAACAGGCGGGGGGGTGATAGAGAAACCAGTTTGAGAAAACTTGAGACAAAGTATATCCTCATGTTAAACACTAAGACGCCATCAGGTTTAAACATCACTGAAGACTTATACACATGTCTACTTTAAATATGTTAGTACTCTGAAACCTAGGATGTTACTTCGTACCCCTTTTGACAACACAGGAAATATCTGGGCTGGGACAGAAATTTGCATCAATCATGTACATAGGATTACTTAGAACATCCCATATCGGTCAATCAGGATACTGCAGGATGTTGCTGCAACTGCTAACTAACAGAAAAATGAACAATAAGATATGATAAATAAGATAAGAAATGAGAAAAAAGTTTCAAACAAAATGATAAGAAAAACAGCAAAAAAGATATAACACAAAAAAAGTACTTACTATAGGAATAATATTATCTGGGATTTTCAGCTAACAGGTCCTTATTCCTGGGGCTGGGTTAATGCAGATAGAATAGGTATGATTTATTTTGCACTTTATATGTACTTTATATTGCACTGAACTTGCACTTTATTAATGACATGGAAGTAAATATAGATTCTGTAAGTGTAATTTGACCCTGGGGTCAGTTTTTGGTGGTGCAGGGGGATAACACAAAAATTAAATTCATTGCATTGCCTCTACATTAAAAACACGGTAACGTTTACATTATAAATCTGCTTGGATTTGCACTTGTTCAATTTAACATCGGATATTTAACATCAAGACATTTTCTGGTGCACTGAGTGCAAATAACTTAAATGACCATACGGTTATAAAGCACAAACACCTTGTTGGTGATTATGTAAATATGTAAATATGTTATGATATGTAGATATATGTGAATAATATATCCTAACAGGTATAACTATGAACGTGTTTTAATCTACTTTTGTATTATGAAGTATAATGGGGCAATTTTCTATTATAGAGTGATTCTCACAATTTTGTATTTAACCCATAAATAATGAATTCAAATGTATTTTAACCACAATGCACCAGATGGTATTACACCATGATATCATGTGTAGAATGTACTTTGTAATTACAATCTTTCATTTTATCAAGAAAAGTATGTTATGCAAATCACAACGGAAAGTATTTCTTCCATGTCTTTCACCATACCGAGCATGTGATATCAAACTTTTTTCTAATGGCTGCTCCTTTAAAAGAACGGCTCTAAGATTATGACACTGTCATGTGAACAAGGCTCCTCGGAGCCGAAACGTCATGCGTTGTGCCTGCTCAAAATAAATAGATTGCACAAAATTGGACCGTGTCTGCGTCTCTCTAAGGTGTGGGAGAACGCCGCACCTGTGTGGAAACTCGAACGTGGATTTCGTGGATATATGTATATATATATATATACATATATGTGTATATATATATATATATATATATTGTAGGTGGAATTAAACACCCTTGAACTTTGGCGTGCTTGGCGTGTTCTATCTGTCTGAGAGCATGCTTGTTTTGGAAATTTGTTGAAACGTACATTTACAATACCGGCAGGCTCGGCCAGAGTGCATGCCACCTCCCACGGGGCCACCAGCAGTCAAAACTGAGCGATTCTTGGCAATCATATATTTATATATTAAACACGTTTGCATAATTAATCAGATGACAGAGAACATAAGCAGGCAGCACGATTAGGCTGGAGGGCTGAGCATTGTGTGCCTTCTCAATGCTTAGCGAAACAAAAGGGGATGATGGACAGAGCGTTTGAGCAAATCAAACACTCACCCCCAGTCAACTGATCTGGGTTTAATCCATCACCATTCTTTAGCTCACTCAGCCACCCCAGTTGAGACACGGCCATATGCAAATCAGTCTGACCCTGTGCCCCATGGGAACAGTCCATCCCGAACTGCCAAGCCATGTCTTCCCTGGACCGGAAACAAGCATCCTGGGACCGGTTTCGGATTCATAATCCTCATCAGCCAGGCTATCTTGAATCCAGTGGCCAAGTGAGCAAGGGACTCACGTCTGAGCATACCCTGCCAACTTAGGGCGAACAAAGCGATACAAAAGGGGATGATGGACGGAGCGTTTGAGCCAATCAAACACTCACCCCCAGTCAACTGATCTGGGGTTAATCTGATCCAGCGGGTCTAAAGAAATTTAGTCTCATATATATAAACTCTATACCAGGATACTCACCGTTATTTATAAAATTATCACTAGGCCCATTCTTAGCAGAGATTTATATTTTGGCCTACTGAATCATATGACCTAATTAATCAAATCTAATAAACACTTTAATTAAGTCACATTTAAAGGCAATGGATTAACTAATGGTAACACAAGGAAACGATCAAGACCAGCTTGTCATTTCAAAAATCCATTTTATTAATTTTATTTCATAAAGAAAGCTTAAACTTTTTTATTAGCAATTTTTCAATCATAATTCATTAGTGGCACAAAAGTCATGAAAATTAAATGAACCAACATCAGCATGAGAAAAGCTCAAACAGTTATTTATTTATTTCTCCATAGCCTATTTCCCTAACTTAGCTAAAAGAAGAAACCTGTAAGTAAAGCAAATTTTCTAGAGTCTTACGTGAAAGGGAAAACTGGCAGCGTCTCTGGAGCACAGGATCGATCGAACAGTGCTCTTAGCAAGGGGGCAATTCTTATAGTATTTTCCTATCTAAAACTAACTAAAAGAATACAAATATTCGAGCAGAACTGAATTTCATTGGCTGTCAAATGTCATTCCATGCGGTCATCATCCATTCCTCACATAGCCAGAGTCACTTTTCAAAAGTACTTTTGTTCATGAGTATGACACCAGCAGCTTCCGAAGAAAGTAACATTTAACTAAGGCAAAACTTCCTTCGCCCGCTCATGCTTTTCCGTTTTTCCGCTGCCGAACGACAAGTACGGCCTTGACCATGGAACAAACTGAACCAAATGTCCTAAGCTTCCACACAGCCTTTGTTTGCAAGCCTCTCTCCAAGAATTAATGTAGAAAGATATTTTTTTTTTTCATTCCTGCGTAGCTGTGCAAGGTTCACTCTGGTCAGGCTTTCAGTTGTCCATTTTAGAAATAGGCCTCAAGCCTTTTTGCATGCAATGCAATGCAATGAGGGTGTCTAGTATGCAAAGAAACACAAGACAATAATTAATTCAAGAAATGATAATTATTCTGTTACCCACCCTCTCTACTAAAATTAACCCATTAGCTATGTTACCTAGTTTTGCATACAAACAAATAAACAAACACATACACATGAGACGACAATACATAAACAAAAGCACATTTAAAAGAATGCACATGCTATTATTTTCAAAACAGCTGCAGTTAATAAATAACAAACGAAAGACAAAGTAAATATATTAATCAAAGTTAAATGACAAACATAACAAGAGCACAAATAGTTATACCCGCGTGTTCATGAAGGTGCATATTACTCTAGGCTGAGTCAGTAAACATGAAAATCGTGCAACACACATTAGTAAAAATAAGAATAAAAATAAAAATCACGAGAGCTTCATCTGTCACAAACTCTTCAGAAATAAATCTGAAAGTCCGCTCCATCAAATCCATCACCATTCTTTAGCTCATTCAGCCACCCCAGTTCAGACATGTACTGGGTTGAATGTATGACATTGTTCTGCATTCTGTCCATCACCTGTGGTTTTTGCATTTCTCAATGTTTAGGGCATTTTGTTGACTACATTACTGCGCACGGCGGCCCAGCTGCGGAGAAGAGCACCATCGGCAGCTGGAGAACACGTCAATCACCGGCTGGACTAGGCTGGGGGTTCAGAACTTTTCCGGACTTTCATCAGCGCAATGTTCGAATATGCACATGAAGCCTGCCCATCATTTACTGTGACTCACTTAGAGGAAATAATGTCATTTAAATTGTAAATAGCACGCTCGAACTTACTCAAAGCAGAATATCAACCTACATACAAAACTTCATCCCCCAGAATGCACTGAGGGACAGTGCATCGATCATATGGCCACGGGAGGCGGGGATGACGTGTAATAAAACTGGAAACAATCAATGCAGGTCTCAGGTGTGTTTTTTCGCGCCCAGGAAGAAGGGGCTAAGTGCCCTGAAACGCGTTGGCATAATTAATCGGATGACAGAGAACGTAAGCAAGAAGCACGATTAGGCTGGAGGGCTGAGCACTGTAGAGTGCCTTCTAAATGCTTAGGGCATTTTGTTGACTATATGTATATATATATATATACACATATCCCAGTAAAATACGAATAAAAATTAAAGATATATATATAATAAATTATTTTTTTTAAATTCTTTTACAATTACATTTTACACTACATTATTAGCAATAGTAGGGAAAATATTTGATGGGGAGGGGATACAATTACTATTCTCCCTCCAGGGAGTGCAACAGTAGGTAAAGTGTTGGATAGCAGAGAGGTAAAAATGGCTATTCCCACTCCAGCGAGTGCAACAGTAGGGAAAATGTTGGATAGCGAGGCAAATAATTTACTATTCCCACTCCAGCAAATACAACAGTAGGGAAAGTGTTGGATAGCAGAGGGGTAACAATAACTATTCCCACTCCAGTGAGTGCAATAGTAGAGAAAGTTTTGGATTGCTTAGGGGTAAAAATTACTATTCTCACTCCAACAAGTGCAACAGTAGGGAAAGTGTTGGATAGCGGAGGGGTAACAATTACTATTCCGACTCCACAAACTACAACAGTAGAGAAAATGTTGGGTAGCGGAGGGGTTACAATTACTATTCTCACGCCAGCGAGTGCAACAGTAGGGAAAGTGTTGGATAGCGGATGGGAATAATTTACTATTCGCACACCAGCAAGTGCAACAGTAAGGAAAGTGTTGGATAGCGGAGGGGTAACAATTACTCTTCCCACTCCAGCAACTGCAACAGTAGGGAAATTGTTGGATAGTGAAGGTGAATACTTTCCTATTCCTATTCCAGAGAGTGCAACAGTAGAGAAAGTGTTGGATAGGGGAGGGGTAACAATTACTATTCCCACTCCAGCGAGTGCAACCGTAGGGAAAGTATTGGATAGCGGAGGGGTAACAATTACTATTCCCACTGCAGTGAATACAACAGTAGGGAAAGTGTTGGACAGCGGAGGGGAAAAATTTACTATTCCCACTCCAAAGAGTGTAACAGTAGGGAAAGTGTTGGATTGCATAGGGGAATACTTTTATATTACCACTCAAGCAAAGTAATTAAAATTAAGAAACAAACAATTAATACATTTAAAATAAATTGCCTCGCACCTTTTCCCCTATAAAGGACACTACCAATGCACTAAAACATAACACTTAACATAATGAATTAATAATTATCTAATTAAATAAAAGTAACAAGCAATTAAAAAAGAATAATTAATAATTTAATTCACACAATTAACAAAATAAAACAACTTAAAATACATTTTATAATAAAAATAAACAATATATTGAAATTCAATTACTTCCGAGCCTACTCCCCTATCAACATACAACACACTCTAATAAAATGACACACATAACATAATTTGTTAATAATTATTAATAATCGGTTAATAAATAATTAACTATATATTATTTACCACAAATTTCAATATAAAATATAAAATACATTACTATTAAATAATTAAAAATATAAATGTGTTAATTATTATTAAATTACTTCCCACCCTACTCCCCTATAAACCCACAACCACACTCCTAAAAAACATAACAACATTTACATATTTACCAATTATTAGTAATGATTAACAAAAAATGTATAACTAATTAATAATAAATTATTTACCACAATTAATAATATAAAAAATAAACACTTAATTAATAAAAATGAATAATTAATTATAATTAAATTACTTCCCACCCTATTCCCCTATAAACTCACAACCCGCTCATAAAAAAACAACATAATTAAGTTTTATACCCAAAAATTAACACCAAATTAACACCTAATTGATAAAAACATTAATTACCACAATTTACTATATAAAATATAAAATATTTACATTTCAATTAATAAATATTATTAATTAATTAGTTATAATTATATTTAGATTACTACCCACCCAATTCCCCTATAAACCCCCAACCCACTACGTAATAAAAACACAAAATGTAATTAAACATATTTAATAACTTCTTAAAATGATTATTACATTTATCATGATTACATTACTTCCCACCCTATTCCCCCATAAACCCACAACCTGCTACGGAACTAAAACGCAAAATGTACTTACATTGTTTTGTAATAACTTCTAAAAATGTAATAGATATTTAAAAAAATACATACACTACTTAAACAAAAATATGGAACACATTCATTTAAAGTACATACTCAAATACATAACACTAATATAAACATCGATATTATTAACAACAATGTTTTTACAAACGATATTACTGTCTTAGATATGACAAATATATATATTCTTACCTTACTGTCAATATTCTGGTCCACGATATTCTTGCAGTCGATATTCTCGTACCTCGATGGTCATCATATAGATTGAAATTGGACCAGTGAGCTTTGTTTTTGGGAGTTACCTGGGGGAGGGGGAAGAGAGGAGGGATGGGTCCCGGAGGAGGAGGAGGAGGAGTTAAGTTTGATGTGGCATTAAGTTTGTTCCCTAGAGAGTTAATTTTGGTTGTGAAGAAGAAGGAGAGCTCATCACAGGGTATTAGGGATTTTGTGGTTGCTATGGATGACTTAGCTAGTTTGTTTGATTGAAGTTTGACTATTTTAAAGAGTTTGCGGGGTCGGTTCTTAGCTTTTTCCAGTTCTGATCTGAAGAACTCTTTTTTGGATATGAGGATGTTCCTGTTGCAAGTATTTCTGGCCTGACAGAGGCGTTTAAGTTGGGAGGCTAAGGGGTGCTGTCTCCAATTTCTTTCTGTAAGTCTGAAGCTCTCCTTTCACTATTGAGGGGTCTGCTGAACCAGGGGTTTTTGATTTGGGACCTTTTGAGCTTTAACGGGCCAGATCATCCAATATGTTGGACGTAGTCGAGTTGTAGTGTAGATAGATTTGGGGTGGGTGTAGGTCATTATCACAGCGAGCAGTCAATTTTTTGAATCAAGGTTCTTAGGGACCCCTTAGCATGGCAGGCAGGTCGCCACCACCAAGCCGGCGGTGGCGATCCACCCACCAAAACACCCCGCCGGACGGCCTTTTAACCCTGCCACATTAGCAGGTCAGGGGGTACTGCGGCGGACGGACGGAAAGACCGTATGCCGCTTTTCCGCCGGTAGGCAATCGTCACGACAGACCGAAAAGGCCTATAATATGGTGGAGTTGCCTTGCAGGCACAGCCATAGAAATGCATGCTGGGAATCGCTTTGGGGGTCCGTTGTGGTCCCCGGGGGGCGTGGGGGGGTGAGGGTTGTACTTGGGAGATACCCCCTATGGGTACCCCCCTACATTGGCATACACAAGTTAAGTTAAGTTAAGTTAAAATTTGGTAGAGCGCAACAGCTGCCCCAGCAAAGGGGCGTCCTGGCGCTAAAGAACCACAGAATCGTCATCTGGGGGGGAGGGAGCCAGAAATCAAGGACCTAAAGGGGGGGAAACAGAAAGGTTTTGACAGCTCGCCGGAAGGCCAACAGGTTTTCCATAGAGCGAACGTTTGCTGGCAGACTGTTCCAGAGTTTGGCTCCTAAAACTCTAAAGGAACGTCCGCCAGTGCGAGCTAACTGTGTGCGGGGAACTGTCAAGAGATGTTGGCCAAGAGAGCGCAAATTGCGCTGTGGCACATAAGGGGAGAGGAGAGGGCAGAGAAGTTCAGGCCGTCCAGTTTTGAGAATTTTGAAGATCATAACAAGAGCTTTAAACTGGATGCGGGACTCAATCGGCAGCCAATGCAATTTCCGTATAGTGGCTCTAGCCGAACACCTACGGGGAAGTCCAACCAACGTTCTGGCAGCGGTATTCTGTATGCGCTGCAGGCGCACAATCTCAGCTTTGTTGGCGCCCAGGAGTAACACGTTAGCGTAATCTAGGCGGGATAGAATAGTGGCTTGTATGATTGTTTGACGGACCTTGGAATCGAAGAAGCCAAGTATCGGATTAAGGCTCCTCATCAAGCCCACACAGGTGGCCGCTACTCTTTTTGTGTGGGTTTGGAAATTGAGTGAAGAATCCATCCAGACACCTAGGTTTTTGACCAGGGATTTGGGAGGAGGAATGGTGCCTAACGACAGAGGCCACCAGTGTTGGTTCCAGTAGTTGGTGTTCTTACCAAGGAGCAGTACCTCCGTTTTGCCTGCATTAAGCTGCAGGCAATTATCCGTCATCCATTGGGCTACGGCACAAGGTGGAAAGCATCTTGTGGTGCCTGTCATGTTGTGCATGCCAATGCACTGCATGTATTTTCTACATTGTGGCAGGTGCTGCTCACACCACAGCCCGCCAGAATTTTGAATATGCAGGATGCGACCGCCAGGGTGGCGGTCTCATCCTAATTGGCGGTGCGGGACCACTGCACCACTGGCGGCCGGTCCCAGCACTGCCAGGGTGGCTGCGGTCTGAAGTCCACCCGCCATCCTAATTGACCCCTTAGTGTCTCCGAGCCAGCGTTTCGGTTTAACAGGTTTTCCAGGTCTTTCCATTCGGCAGTCAGGTATTAGGAAGGTGATGGCATGGTGGTCTGACCAGTCGCATGGATCTAATAAATTCAGCCTGATCGCCGATGCCTTAGCGATGATCCAATCCAACATGGCGCCTTTTGAGTCGGTTGGAAGGGTGTAGGCCTGGGTGAGTGATTGTTCAGCGAGGAAGTCTTTGACAACGTTGCCCTGGGAGTCATTGGGGTAATTCCAGTGCAGATTAAAGTCACAGAGGAAAATGTCATTGGTGTGGGGGAGACCTTAGCGGTGATAATTTCCATGAGGAGATCCATGAATGTGTAGTTCTTGCCTGGGGGTGGTTGAAGATGTGCAATTTGCATAACTGAGTAGTGGAGAGAGCAAGATATTCACAGGCATCCGTGGTGTCTGCATGGAGTTCTGAGACAAGGAGGTCTGAGCGTTAGATGCATGCAATGCCTCCCCCTTTTTTTAATTGTCTAATTGTCTATCTAGTCTAACGATGTTGTAATTTGATGGTACCAGTAAATCAAGGTAAGGAGATGAGGATTAATTGAGCCAAGACTCGGTTAGGATAGCTACATCAGTTTTATGGCTTAGGATGAGGGCGGCCATATCAGAGGCGTGTCTCGCAGCTGAGCAGCAGTTAAGAAGGAGGCCAGAGAGTGGAGCATCGGGACAAAGGTTGTGAGAATGGGAGGATAAGGGAACTTGGTTCAATTGTTGCTGTTTACTCCTCTATTGCGGAGAGATGATGATCTTGATTGAGGCAGTGGGAATCAGGTAATCAACTTTCTTGTCAGCAGGGTGGAGGGCTCTGGGGGAGGTCATGGAGGATGAGAGGAGGGAGTGCTAGGGTTTCCTCCCCTGAGAGGTAATTGGGATGTTTGCAAGGGCAAAGGTGTCTGCTGGCCAGCAGCATGGGGTGGAGGGTGGGTATGGGGAGCAGGGGAAGGACAGAGTTAAGGGAGGGCTTGATGGTTTCGATAGAGTGATCAGTGAGGAGAAGGATGTTCTTCAAATCTAATAAGAATTTCTGGATTCTCTGAACTATGATGGATGCTCTGGTGTTCAGGGTTTCAAAGTCGAAAGGTATAGGTAGTACCTGCGGACAAGGGACCAAACGGTCAGGACAGGGTCCGACGGCCTGAGCGGGAGGCAAGGTGGGGGAGCTCATCCTGGGAGGAGGGGAGAGAGGAGGGCTAGGCAAGGTCAGTTGGGTGGTTCTGAGTCTGTTGAGGGGAAAGTTCGGTGAGCAGAGGGTGAGGTGATTGCTAGTTACTAAGCGAGAAGGCGAGGAGCGAGGATAGGAAGCGGGGGCGGTGGCGATGACTCATTGACGGATGCTAGAGGTCGGGTAGAGTGGAGGGATGTTCTCTAACAGCACTAGGAGAGATATTGTCTCTGGATTTGATCTGATTGGGGAATACATTGGGAAGCACATTGGGAAGATTAGCGCTAACCCGACTTATGAGGGGGAAAGAGGGGGTGTAGGGGGGAGTGGCAGTGGCAATAGTAAGTCTGAATGGGAGGCCCTTACCCTTGCATTTAGAGTGGAGTGAACCGGTGCTACAACAGAGGTCGGTGGGTGATGGCAGACCCAGGGTGTGTGTGGAGGAATGAAGTACTTGTTGCTTGAGAATGGAGAAGAAGTCAGCGAATTTGTAGAGAACCATTGGTGCTTGGATCATGTTGATGCCGTTTTTGTAAAAGGTAATGGTAAGGTCAGCTTTAAGGTTTTGGGAAGGCACGATCGTGAGTTTAGCACCGTAAGGAATGTTCCTGGAATTGAGTATGCTTATTAGGTTAAATATCGTTGTGCGCCATAGTGCTGTTTTCCTGGTATAGAAAATAAGGTCATTGGTGATGATGCCCCTGTCGGAGCTGAAATAAAGGTCTGAGATCAGAGTCTCGGGGTGTCTTCTCAAGAGGGAATGTTTAAAGGATTTAGCAGCAGACTTGGAAAGGTTGGGAGGGTAAGCAATGGTGAAAGAATTGCATTCTGTTGCAGTCAGGTCAGACGAGCCATCATGGGAGGATGTGCTGGTAAGCTGTCAGGGAGGGTCAATTGATTGCCAAAGCAATGGGCAATGCCTAATCGGGGAGCGGGCAGTACCGGGAGAGGATCTGAGAGCAGGTAATGCCAAGAGGCTGCAACCCAGGAGGGGGTTAGCAAGGTGGGTTTGCAAGGGAGGGCTAGTAGGGGTTCCTGGGATAGAGCAGAGGGATGCTGGAGGGGGCACCCAGACAACTGGGGAGGGTACTCATAGACACTACCCGAGGCTCAGTGGCATGCGGTAGGGAGAAGGTCACAATACAGGTAGGGGTATGAGGAGGATGTAAGGTACCAAAACCAATTTACCTAAGATCAAACAGACAGAGCGACGTCCCTCGGGTGCTGCCTTGGTGTGTAGGATGCAGAGATCTGGTCTGGTTTAGGGCTGAAGGAGGGGGATGCGGCTAGAAAAGAGTAGTTGTAGACAGCAAAACCCAAAGTCCAACAAAGAAAGCTTCCACTGAGGTGTTGCCATAGTTCGTGTGATGCAGAGGTCTGGCCATGCTCAGGGCTGAGGGAGGTTAATCAGGCACACCAGAGGCCAGCTGATCTGAGGCAACAGGGATCCCTACAGTACAGTAGTGGAGAGAGGTTCAGAATTTAAGTTAGTTCATGTGATGTTGGTTAAAATTGCAGGCACAGCATATGTACAGGTTCACTCGGGAAAGGATTAAGGTGGTCAGCAGGGGGCAGCGGGAGACGGAGAGCAAACAGCCCAAGCAGACGGCCGCGTTTAGAGTAATGTAAAAGGAGATTGAGAACCATCCCTTTGAGGCAGACTGCAGGGCTACAAAAGAGACCAAGAAGAGGCAGGTGCCCCCGGTGTATTGGTGGCCATGCCCTTGTTGCGGGTGGCACCCAGGGGGGGTCGAAGAAGTTAAGCGAAGGACTTCATCATGAGTCAAGGCTGCAAGGCATTTATGTGCATTAATGTGTTTGTATTTTTGAGTGCATTTCAGATAAGCAATGTGTTATGATATATCTTTGATTTCATCTAGAGTTCTATTTGATGCAAATAAGTTTTAATAATTCAAATAAATATCACATATTTGTACATTTCCATTTATTCCACCAGTCATGTTTACATTTATATAATGAGAGTTGGTTTCTGCAATATATACAGCTGAACCACTACATATGTCTGGATGTATGGCATTACAACGCATAATTTTACATCGCATACCATTACAACGCGATTTTTACAACGCAGGAACCATTACAATGCATGCCTTCACAACGCATTTCATTACATAGCAGATGCTATTACAACGCATGCCGTTACAACGTAAGTATAGGTAAGTATATCTTTTTAAAAAAAATGTAATTAAGGTATTTTAATTAATTTAATTTAATTAATTTAATTTAAATAATGTTAAAATTGAAATTCATTTAATTTAATTAAGTTAATTTAATTAATTTAATTTAATATAATTAATTTTACAATTGTAATTAATTTAATTTAATTAATATTATTTAATTAATTTAATTTAATTAATTTTAAAATTGAAATTAATTTAATTAAATTGATTTTAAAATTGTAATTAATTTATTTTAATTAATTTAATTTAATTAATTTAATTTAATTAATTTAAAAATTGTAATTAATATAATTTAATTAATTTAATTTAATTTAATTAATTTAATTTATTTAAAGTCGTTTTAAAAAAAAAACTGAACCCTAAAAATACCCCTGTACCCCTTAACCCAAACCTAGCCCTGAACCCTAAAAATACCCCTGTACCCCAAAACCCAAACCTAGCCCTGAACCCTAAAAATACCCCTGTACCCCAAAACACAAACTTAGCCCTGAACCCTAAAAATACCCCTGTACCCCATAACCCAAACCTAGCCCTGAACCCTAAAAATACCCCTGTACCCCAAAACCCAAACCTAGCCCTGAACCCTAAAAATACCCCTTTACCCCATAACCCAAACCTAGCCCTGAACCCTAAAAATACCCCTGTACCCCATAACCCAAACCTAGCCCTGAACCCTAAAAATACCCCTGTACCCCATAACCCAAACCTAGCCCTGAACCCTAAAAATACCCAAACACCCCAAAACATATACCTCAGTACCCCAAAACATATACTCCTACACACATACTTATTTTTTTAAATTACGTAAATGAATATATTTAATTTATTTTTTAAAAATACATAACTTAATATATTTATTAAATTTAAAAATTAATTAAATTAATAAAATAATGTTAAATAAAATATAAAATAAAATTATATACTTACGGTGTAATGGCATGCGTTGTAATAGCATCTGCTATGTAATGACATGCGTTGTAAAGGCATGCATTGTAATGGATCCTGCGTTGTAAAAGTTGCGATGTAATGGTAGTGCATTGTAAAAGTTGCGTTGTAACGGGTGTTTCCCCATATGTCTACCAGATCTTGAATACCTGAAGCAGAATGTATTACAGTCCTATCACTATCTAAACATTGCGGCAAACCACAGTGCACAACATAATCCCTTTGAGGGTTTCTGTTCAAATGCATTTATAAGATGTGCTAAATGAAACAGTACATTGAGAACAACATTAGTGTAGCAGTTGTCACCAGAAGGGTTTGGCAAATGGTAACCAACAATGCCTCATTCTCCCATTTTCTTCTTTGTGTCGCCTTTCTTGTTCTCCTTCTTTTCCTTCCTACGGGGAATATCTGTTGAATCTTTAGTAAGCTTTCACTTAGGCCAGGTTACCCGTGTCTCATAAATAGGATACTTTCCTAAATGAGGAGAGTATCAGCGTGATGACATTTTATGGCTAAATATTCAACTTCAACCCTATTTGGAAAATTAATGAAATCAATAACTTTACCCATTGCACTATCTACTAATCCTTCCTTAACATTTAAATTATGCTGCAAAATGACTCTACAGTTTTTGCACACATGTAAGCACCACGCGGTGCCTGCCACCTTGTACATGCCAATGCAGGGGGATACCACAGGTACCCCCCAAGTTCACCCCCTACCCCACTGGGGACCCGTAACGGGCCCCCTAATGCAAAGACCGCATGCCTTTCTGGGCTGATCTCCGCCATCATCCTAATATGGATGGTGGTGTCTTGCAGACACTGTCACCATATTAAACATGTTTTCCGCCCGGTCTACGGTCTTTCCGTCTGCCGTGGACCCCCCAGCCATCCTAGTATGGCGGGAGGTCTTTTAGGTATGGATGGCGGGCGGATCGGCCCTCCCGGTCCAGCGGTGGCTACTGCTGGCCCGGCAGGGGAGATCCGCCCGCCATCCTAATGGGGCCCTTAGTAATTATTCAATAAAATTGGAGCACTCTTGAAGTGTAGGCATTAAACAGACTATAGATTTCCCTTCTTCAATGAAATTGAACATTAGCTGTGTTGCTGTTTTGTTAGAGGAATATATATAGTTTCTTGATAAGCAGAGTTTCTAAGTTACGTTTTCCCTCCTTTGTCAGAACTCCTACTCTAATGTCCTTCAGAGTATTTCCATATACCACATCAGATGCTTGACGCATATTCTTCAGTAGTTCCTTGTATTGGAACTTTAGCCAAATATTTACATAGCCAATACTTCCCAAATAATTCAGAGTTTCATCATGGAGAAGAGTCTTGAAAAGAGGCTGTCATTTGAGTGAATGAAAGAATAAATGAATAATTTAGTTTTAGAATTCACTACCAGTCCCGGAGGAGCATATTGGGGCTAAGCAACAATGAGTTTGGCTACATAGTAAGGTGTGACCTGAGAAGAGTGTGCATCAGAGGATGAGCGAGTAACACAGCACATCAGAAATACCAAAAAGCCATGTTTTGAGCTACCTTCTAAATATGGCTTCCAATTCTATAAATCTCAAAGGCCTGGGAAGATGATTCCAAGCCTTTGTACCCAAGACTGTTAAGAATTTTCCTACTCGTGTTTCAAGCCTGAACATAAAAAGTTTAAGAAGGTTGGATTGTGTGGATCTAAGCTTCTGTAGAGTCATGTGTTGAGTAACTCTGGAAGTTAAGTATATTTGGCTGTAGTATTCTGTAAGCTCTGAAGGTGAATACAATAATTTTAACGAGGACCCTCTTGTGCACTGGCAGTCAGTGTAGAACTTCCAGGGCTGCTAATGCAGGGGATTGGAGTTTCAGTAGCAGTCTGGCCGCAAAGTGTTGTACCACCTGTAGTTTCTGAATGGCTTGTTTACATGAATCTGAATACAAACTGTTAGAGTAGTCCAATCTAGATGTTATCAAGGCACTAGTGGTAGGTACTGAAAGATATTTTTCAAGGATCTTATGTGACTAAACACGGCTATTGATTGTGAGCGTAATCACAGAGAGGCATCACATTTTACTGCAAGATTTTTGCAACCTTGACCATAGCCGGTAGAGGGGAGTGGATTTGTGCCACCCTCAAAGGAACTGGACTTCCGGCGTTGCATAATCTCTGTTTTATCTGCATTGCATTTAAGGTGATTTGTTTGCATCCAGCGGATGATTTCAGTTAGACAATTTTTAAGTTGATCTCAAAGCCAATAGAATCTTTATCCAATGACAAGATCAACTGCGTGCGGCATAAGATGTGGCTTCATTACACTGGGGTAATCAAAAAGGTCAGGGGACCCCCTTTGATGAGGATAAGTTATAGTTGGGCATTGCAGACAATTAAATGCTTAACTCTAAACAGTGCGTCATACTCTGTTTTTAAAATCTGTTGCATTTTCAAGTGTACGAAGGCAAGCATTAAGTTTGAGACCATGCTCACCTCATCAATGACTAAAAGGTTCAGTTTCCTTAATATTCTTGATACCTCATGACAAGCATCACCGGATGACTTCTGGAATTCAAGATTATTGTCATGTTCAACAGGTAGCATAAGTAGTCGATGTAAAGTAATTTCTTTAATGTTGTGTGCAGTTTATCCTATTTGTGCTGTTACTACACATAATACATTTGATTATGTTGTCCTCTGTAGATAAGCTGTGAGAACTTTAATTAAAAAACCTTTTCCATGTGCCGGCTTGACCACTGATGTATAATAGTATTGCCTTAAATGATGAACATTTGCATTCTTTCTCCTTGTGAAGGAATCCATGGTCTATTTTCTCTTTTATCTCCATATACATTTTGTTCTGTTCATCATTCAGTGTCCAACTGACTGTTCAAAATCAACAGTTTCCTGTCTCACTTGTTTAATTGAAGTTTACACATCATTCAAGGCAATGGCAGCTGTGTTTTCAATAATAGATTGACCAAGAGGATCTTGACTCGGTGGTCCAGAACTTTGGCAGCTTTGTGAGCCTTTCTTAGCTATTTCAGCAGCAATCATTTCTTCCTGTTCAATCTCATCATTTACCATTTGCAAATAGTGTGTGAAGACTGAACACTGAATGGTATCATTCACAGCATTGAAATAATCTCATAGAAGTCATGCTTTCCAAGTAATTCTGTTTCATCCCGCCAAGGCTTGAAGAGTTGTAGAAGTGCCAAATAGAAACATTCTCTTCTGTCTGGAGTTTGGCAGCAAACTTTTCTGTGGTCAATTAGATTTCCTTTAGCATGTCTCACCCAACAACTGTCACATCCAACTACTGCATATTTCCCTTCTTCTATGTTTTCAGTTGCATTGCTTCTGTATCTGTAATGTTGAAGTACTTCATAAAGGAAAACCAAAAAACCAAAGGGGATTATGGACGGAGTCTTGAACATTGCAAGCACTGACCCCCAGTCAACTGATCTGGGTTTAATCTATCATCATTCTTTAGCTCACTCCGCCACCCCAGTTCAGAAATGGCCATATGTAAATCAGTCTGACCCTGTGCCTCATGGGAACAGTCCAGCCCGAACTGCCAAGCCATGTCTTCCCTGGACCGGAAACAAGCATCCTGGGACCGGTTTCTGGCTAATTAGCCGTCATCAGCCAGGCTAGCTTGAATCCAGTGGCAAAGTAAGCAAGGGACCCACGTACTTCATAAAGGCACATGTTTTCTAGAAATGGACTCCTTCTTGGATAGTACGTATCCAAAATATTTGATTTCACAATACCTGTACGTCCCACGTCAAACTCTGCTAGGTAATGAATATCGGGGAAGGACTTTAACAATCTGTTTCACTAAATTGCTAGGCCTAGATTTACCCAAACAATTACCCTTGACTTTGAGAACAAACTGGCCAAGTTTAACTTATCACAGCACTCAAGGGACCCAATCTATTGAGTTCTCTTATAATGCGGCCAAGTCCTGGAACCAGATTCCAGACTACATTTGTCTTAAATCTGACTACCTTAGGTTTAGGAAGAAGTTGAAGACTTTTCTCTTTCTATGATCAATGGTGAATGATAAAGTGTCACATGAAGCGCTGGGATGCCCTCGGGTAGCCATGCACTATAAAAGTGCCTATTCATTCCTTCATTCATCTCTCTTTGGGGAAGCATTTCAAGCTAAAGCTGTACCGTTTCTTGGTTAGAGTCTTTTCTGCAGAAATCTCCTCCTATATCTCCTTCATTTGTGTCTTCTCTGAGTTTGTGATATATGAAGTGACATACCGAGCAACAGGCATAGAGTTGCCTGCAACAAACTGTATATCCATATTAGTATTCCACATTTTGAGAATCACAGGATTATCATCATTAATATTCTTGGAGGCGCGTGTTCTTTTCAGGCTGCGTGTTTTTTTTGATAATTTTGTGTCAGTTTATGTCTGACTTCAGATAGAAAGGTGTTCACTCTTCCTTGGTAAATGACAAGTCATGGAAATCTATGGCATTGTGTATAATATTTTATTTTCCATCTGTAATTTTGGCAGCAGTACTTCCAACAGCTTTGTGTTTGGAAGTGCAGAACTTTTTATCTCAGGCCTTTTTCACTATTGTCTTTCGGGATGGCGCATGTCATATACTTTTCTATGAAAGAGAGTGCAAATTCATCCCTGTCTGTTCCAAATTTCGGTACATCTTTTATCAATAACAGCATGAATATTAGGAACACCTCTTGCTTGGTACTCTTTCCTCAAAGACTCAGTACTGAAAGTATGCTTACATTCACCACTTAAACTTATATACCTGAATATGTTATTGTATCAATCACTCTCTACTTGAGTGTGCATGTGTGTATATCAGATCAGTGCCTGCATGGGCATGCTACTCTATCAATCAGAATGTACATGGGTATGTCAGCATATGTATCATTGTTTGCCTGGATGTGTCAGCGTATGGATCAGTGTGTGCCTGGGTATCTTATTGTATAGGCCCGTGTGTGATGGGGTGTGTTAGTGTCTGCAGCAGTGTGTGCCTAGATGTCTCAGTGTAGGTATCCGTGTGCGTGTAGCTGTGTCACTATATACATCAGAGTGTACCTGGGTGTCTTAGTGTATGCATAAGTATGTGCCTGGGTGTATCAGTGTATGGGTCAGTGTGTGTTTGGCTGTGTCAATGTGTGCATAAGTGTGTGTTTGAGTGTGTTAGTGTATACATGCATGTCTGTTTGAGTGTGTCAGTGTATCCATTAGTGTGTGCCTTGGTGCCTTATTGTATTTGTCAGTGTGTGACTGAGTGTGTTATGTTTATCAGTGTGTGTCAGTGTATGTATTAATGTGTGTGTGTGGTCGTGTCACTATGTGGATCATTATGTACCTGTGTGTGTTAGTGTTTGCATAAGTGTGCTCCAGGGTGTGACAGTGTACTCTTAAGTCTGTGCCTGGGTGTGTTAATGAATGCATGAGTGTGTGCCTGTGTGTCTCAGCATATGCATCAGTGTGTGTCTGGGTGTGTCAGGTTTGCATTAGTGTCTTCCTGCACATCTTACTATATACATCAGTTTGTTCTGGATGTCTTAGTGTACACATGAGCATGTGCTTTGTGGTGTTAGTATATGCATCAGTGTGCCTGGGAGTGCTACTATATGCATTAGAGTATATCTCGGTATGTCAGTGTATGCATCAGTGCATGTCTACCTATAGCCTACCTTAGGGGTGTCTTATATGTAAATAAAGGGACTTCATGGCTTAGCAAGCAATTTTAAATTCATATTCAACCTAGCAGTAAAATTGCACACTTTGACTGAACAGTAGCAGGCCCAAAACATCTTTAAAGGGCTACTTGTCTGCATGGCTGAATAGGAGTATCAGTACTTCATTATGTATCAAAATAACTGTATCTGGGTTCTCTGAGTGTATCACTGGATTTGTAAATGACTAGGGGCCAGATGTATTACCATTTCCTTTTGCAACCCGCAAATTGCGAAAAATTGTGAGTTGCAAAAGCAAGTGTACAACAGTGTCAAAGACACTGTTAGAGATTCCCAATGGGGTTGCAAAATGTGAGACTCATGAATATTAATGAGCCACTCGCAATTTGCAACCCAATTGGGAATGGCTGGCCCTCCCAGTGATGGTGGCCTGCTGGGCCCAGCAGACGTCCATGTCTGGGAATGCTTTACAATAAAGCAGTTTTTTTTAAATGAAGCCCATTTTCCTTAGAGGAAAACAGGATGTCTTTAAAAAAAAAAGGCTGAATTTCATTTTTTAAGGGCAGGTAGTGGTCCCTGGGACCACTGCCTGCTCTTAAAAAAATATTTCTGAGCCAGTCACAAAGGGGAAGGTGTCCCCTGGGGACCCCTTCCCATTTGCGACTGCATTACTACCCTCTTGAAGAGGGTGGTCATTTGCGTGTGTTTTGCAACCGCAATTGCAGTTGCAAAACATTGGGACGGAACGCCCCTTCCTAATAGGGAGTCGCTAAACACTATTGTGCGAAATAATAGTGTTTTTTCATTGGCCACAGGTTATTAGCAAGCACAAGTGGGTCGCAAAACATCTGGCCCTATGTCTCTATATAACTAGTTGTCTTAGTATCTCTGTGGGTCTCTATATGTGTATGTAACTAGCTGTATGGATTACTAACTGGTTATATTAGTGAGTATTGTGGTTTATAATTGTGTGTGCAACTGGCTCTATTGTTGCTGGATATATAACTGCTCTATGGGAATATGGCTGAATATGTAAGTACCTCTGTCTCTGTATGACTGGCTGAGTGAGAGTCTCTATAAATCTGTTAATAGGTATGTAAGTTACAATATGGGTGGGATACTGGATGCTTAGCTGGGCATATGATTCTGAAAGTGCACATGTGACTTACTGCAGCTTCTAATTACATGTCTTACCTTCTAAAGACATAGCACCCTGCCCTATGGCCTACCTAGCTCTACCTCAGGGGTTACTTATATCTTGTAGAAGGAAAGTTTAAGGCTTGGTAAGCAGGTATTAATGTCACGTCAAACTGGCATAAATACTGCACAAATAGCCTATGCAGTAGCAGACTTAACATATCTTTAAAGGGCTACTTGTCTAGATGGCTGACTAGGAGTACCAGTACTTCTGTACAAATCTAAATAAGGGTATCAATTCATCACTGGATGTATTACTGTATGTGTAAATAACTTTATAGCTATATGACCAGTGGTCATAGTTTCTCTATGGGTCTCTATATGTGCATGTAACTGACAGTAAATATTACTTACTAGCACTAATACTGAGTGTTGGGGTTTAAAATTGTGTGTGCAACTGGCTCTGTTACTGCTGGATACATGTGTTGTGTGGGCATGTGACTGAATGTATAAGTGCCTATGTCTCCGTCTGACTGACTAGGTGAGTGATCCTCCTTTTGTAAATACGTATGAGAGTATAACTGGGTAGATGTGCCTGGACGTTTGCATGTGACACACTGAAACTTCAAACTACATGTCTTACCTTCCAAGGACATAGCACCCTACTCTATGGCCTACCTGCAGGCTACGTTAGGGGTTACTTGTATCTAGTAGAATGAAAGTTTAAGGCTTGGTGAGGGATTATCAATGCAAAGTTAACCTGGCAGTAAAGCAGCACATGTAGGCTCTGCAGTAGCAAGCCCAACACATATTTAAAGGGCTACTTGCCTGGATGGCTGACTAGGAGTACCAGTACTTCTAACAAATCTAAATTAGTGTGTCAATCCCTCCCTGGGTGTGTTACTGCATGTGTAAATAACTATAACGCTATATGACTAGCTGTCTTGGTTTCCTATAGGTCTCTTTGGGGCATATTTGCAAGGAAATGATGGAGCATGGGGCATGGAGCTGCACCAAATTTGGCAGCGCCACACCCACCATTTCCAAAATGCAAGCATGTGCTGTATTTACAACAATATGGCAAGCCCCTCTGTTTTCCCTAGCGCTGATGCTAAAAAGAGCTGCCTAGCGCCAACGCAGACACCCTTGCGCCATAGTGCAAGGGTGCCTAAGTTGCAGTGAACGATTGTTTATGTGCAGAAAGGTGTCCCTTCCTGCACATAAACAATTATTAATGGCATTTTGTTCTTTCTATGTGTGCTGCAGAATGCAGCACACACAGAAAAAGCGAAAACAAGGAGAAATAAAAGTATTTATCCTTGTCGTGCTATTCTAATGCCTGCTATTGCATGGTGTTCTTTTTGTGCGCTTGGCAGTATATACAAGCAATGGGTGTTGCGGTGAAATGTAAAACTTGGTGAGGAGTTTTAAATGCAAACTCAACCTGGCTGTAAAACTGCACACACATGTTTCACAAAGTTAAACAGTTAAGCTTAGACTTTTGGTCTAAACTTTGACCCAACACCGAAATTTACAACTTTTGGAATTCACAAAGGGCATATACAAGTACTATCTTTATGTCCACACTTGGGTGGAGATCTAGCTTCACGCTCAAGGTGGAGATTTGGCCTGAGTGTGGACATGAAGATAGAACTCGTAAATGCAATTTGTGAATTGGGCCCATAGCACCTGCAGTAGCAGCCACACCAAATGTGTAAAGGCCTACTAGTCTGTATGAATGACTAAGAATATTACTGCTTCAGTGCACATCTAAATAAGTGTATCAGTCCCTCTCTCACTGTGTCACTGGATGTGAAAGTAACAAAGTCACAATCTCTTGTGTATGTAAAGTGGCTGTATATATTACGTACTGCCTCTATTACCGAGTGTTGGATGTTTCTAAATGTGTATGCAAGTGCCTCTGTTTCTGCTTTATGAGCATGTCGTTGAATATCTACATGCCTCTGTCTTTCTCTCACAGGTTAGGTGAGTAACTCTGTTTATCCAAAATAATTTTATAAAACTTCCAGTTTGGGTGAAACTCTGCATATTTAACCATGCCTATGAGTACACATGTGGTTCACTGAGACTTTAAAATGCATGTCTTACCCTGTACACCCTACACATGGGATGACTAGTACATAGTAAAACAGTTTAAAGCTCAGCAAGGAGTTTTTAATGCCAACTTGACCATACAGTAAAACAACACATACACACTCTACAGTTCCAGGAGAACAAATGAGGAAAGGACTACTCACTACTCACACACCTACTCTCAGATGCAGACAGACACTCACATACTCACCCACAAACTCACAGAAACACACACGTTCATAAACTCACAAAATCACTTACAATTCATTCACATATCCCCTCATACACACAATTATTTTTTATGTATCCTACACACTTTTACCAACCTCATGTATACACATACCTTTACAATCATATATTTTTAACTCCATTGCAATTCACATATCTGTAAATGTAGTTGGTTGATCAGCTATTTTTTGATGTTGTCAATTAGACTGTAGTATCAGAGAAACTGTAAAAAGTAAACATAAGAATGGTATACCACTCTCAAACAAAGCAGCCATTAATGGCAACCATATCAACTTTGCACTCGAACTACTGCCACAGGGAGAAAATCAAAACGTACCGACCATATTTTACTTTTCTTAACTCACTTCTTAATGGTCACTATTTAGTAATACGTTCTTGCACTTCAGTGAAGAAGCCCAGTCTGGTAGTGTTTTTGGGCACATTTGCAAATTTGTTGCGACCCTTAGCGTGGCCCCCCACGTAACTTCATGAAAAATTCACGAATATGTATGGGAGTCCAAAGCCTGTTTAGCTTTGTACTCCTCATACTTTGCAAGTTCTCTAATATTTATTGCATACATGTGACTTGGGTTCAGATGTACAACCAATTCATTTTGCAACTCACAAATTGCGATTTTTTGAGACTCACAATTAGTGAGTCGGAAAATGAAATGTACTAATGTGTCTCAGACACATTTAGCGATTCTCAATGAGGTTGCAAATCACCTACCTCATTAATATTGCGTCCCTTTGGGAATGACCTGTAATCACAGAGATGGTGGCCTGCTGAGGCCATCAGACCCACCATGCCTCTGATTGCTTTCTAAAATAAAGCATTTTTTTTTAAATGCAGCCCGTTTTCCCTAAAGGAAAACAGGATGCATTTAAAAAAATAAAATGAAAAGTTTGCCTTTCATTTATTAAGAGCAGGCGTGGTCTGTGAGACCACTGCCTAGTCTAAACAAATATTGGCGCCCTCAGTCACAAAGCTGAAGGGGTCATGTTTGCGAATGGGTTACCACCTCCTTCACAGAGTCAGTAAAATTTTAACGCTTAGGCACTTTCTAATAGCGAATTGCAAACCCTATTTTACGAGTCAGTAACAGGTTACCGACTCGGAAAATAGGGTTACTACATTACAAAAGCCATTATAGCAGTTGGAAAAGGCCTGAATCTCTGTTTGCGACCTCTCTCTCTCTCTCTCTCTCTCTCTCTCTATATATATATATATATATATATATATATATATATATATAAAACAAAAGCAATTTTTCATCACAAACCACCGGCAAGGCAGCTGAGCAGAAAAACCACGCGAGTCCCAATCTTCATTTGGCAATATTTAATGGAAAGGCAAGTTCATCAAATCTGACGCGTTTCGGGCGTCCGCCCTTGGTCACAGATCGTCAGGCAAGTAAAAGAACATCCCTTTTAAAGGGTCCATTGCACAAATTACAATTACCATTTTTTTCTTTTTGCAACACCATGTGATTAGAAGCATTAAAACTGAGAACATACTACATATATTAGACATAGCTAGTCTGTTTTCCAAACCATCATTTGATATATGTATATATACAGGTGAATAAAAGGAGGTATTGATGCATATATATATATATATATACACACACAAAACACACACACATATCAATCCCTAAACATTTTAGTTAGTTGAATTTGTCAGTGACAACATTAACCTTTTGAAGTTAAAAAAAACTTAAATTCACCAGCGGACCTAACTATAATTTTCACCCCCACCATGCACTGCTTATGACCTCACATATGACATCACTCATGACATGCTCTATGACATAATTTATGACAACACTGAGGACATCTCAAATTATATATTTGATGACTTCACTGATGACACTACTAATGCCATTTCAAATGATATAATTGATGACTTAACTGATGACACTACTGATGACATCATCAAAGTTTCTTTTGAACACATTGCTCTAAGGTTTAAGAAAACACATCTTTTTATCACAGTAAACTATAACGTTACTTTAGCCTTTGTTTTTTTCAGTGAATATCTAGGGGCCATATTATCAAGCCCCAGCGATAATTATCGCTAAGCGCACTTAGCGCTAGGATAATTATCGCCGGGTAGCGTGAATTTTTATCACTGAGATAGCATGCTATTAGCAACGCTTATCTCAGAAGTGATAAAAATCCTCGCGTTAACTGCCAAATGAGAGATTATCGCTGGAAAACCAATGATAATCTCTCGAAGTTTGGCGTCAGCTTGATGATAGGGGCTCACAAACTTAGCCATGATATCCACCTTCCATAGGATATCATGGCTAAGTCAGGAAAATACCAGGTGTAAAAAAAGCAGCGCTAATCGCGGTTAGCGCTGCTTTTTTTATCACTAACAGGGTTAGAGATATCCTTGATAATAGGAGAAATGTCGCTTAACAACATTTCTCCTATTATTTTTCTCTTGAACGCCCCCTTTGCATCTCATTAGAGATGGAAGGGGAAGCGTAGAGAAAAAGGGTGCTAACATGCAAATGTGCGTGTTAGCACCCTGTTGCTGATAGGGAGATAATTTTATCTCCTCTTTCTTGGCTTTTAAAGCCAAGAAAGCAGAGATAAATCCCTTGATAATATTCCCCTAGGTTTTTTTTAAAACAAAAAGTTAAACCCCCTTAAACGCAGCCAACCCCACACTGCACATGGCCTTCAGCTGTGCTCTGCAGGAGGTTGGAAACAGGGCCTATCCCTGGGGAATTCATCCCTAGGAACATTTTTTGAAGAGGAGGGGGGGCCATGTTTTCCCCCTTTCTAACCATTATTAGGTCCTGGGGACACACCGCTCCCCTCCCCTTTATGAATTCAAACCTGGGGTGGACTCCCTCGTGCATAAGCTATTTAAATGCTGCATTTTCTTTTTGATCATGCAAGAGTCTCTCAAGACTCTTGTGGACCAAACTGTCCAGATATACAATCATTTTTTACCCTTAATTTCTCAAAAACTACTGAATGGACTCAGACTAAGTCACAAAAAGCACAATCTGCAGAACAAGATCTAGATTCCTGGCTATTCTGGTTTCATTCAGTTCAGAAGTGTTTGCTGTAGTCCATCTTAAAAAGTCTATGGAAGGTGCATGGCAATTTAACATTTTAGGACACCCCCTATTTTCCTTGGCCCCCACCTAATGGATCATCCTGAAACTTTCCAGAAAGGAGCTGAGGTGGATAATATATTTTTTAGGAAAGTTTTGTGAAGATCCGTCAAACGGATAGTTAGGAATTAGAATATTTAGAACACGTAGAAATCCACACAGCCACTCACATAATATATGAAATAGTATCACTGATTAGTAGTACACAGAGTATACTGATTCAACTTTTGAGTACTTTAGTATATATGTCTGACACTCATATATTTTTACAAAACACTCACAATCACTAGATGGATTTTGTCAGTGATGTCACTGCTGAATTTCACAGGTTTTGTATGAGGGAAATCTATGCCTAACTATAATGCCCGTGTATCCTTTGGTTTTTTGATTTTCTAAAGTTTTTTTACTCAAATTCCTAACTATAACATCCCTGTAACCTTTGTTTTTTTCAGTGAACTTCAACAGCTTTTTAATGTTATTTCATAACTATAATGTCCCCGTAACCTTTGTTTTTTATGTGAATATTGAACATTTTTAATTGTATTTCTTAACTGTAACCTGTAACCTTTGTGAGTGGGTGTGTTAGTGGTTGTATGGGTCTGTGAGTGGCTGTATGGATCTGTAAGTCGTTGTATGAGTGGCTGTAAGGGTGTGTAAGTATTGTTCTGGGTGTGTGAGTGTAGTGTGTGAGTGACTAGGGGTCTGTGAGCGGGCGTTAGTAGCTACATTGGTGTGCGAGTGGGTGATTGAGTAGCTGTGGGGGTCTGTGAGTGTATGTGAGAGTAGCTGAATGGGTCTATCAGTGGGTGTGTTAGTGTTGGTGTGTCAATAGTTCTGTGTGTGACCGGGCCTGAACTGAAACTCACCTACCCCTTTTTTTAACAAGAGTCCACAATTTTGCAGAAAACGTCTACCGAACAGGAGTATTTTCTACTGGGTAATTAGTAAGTGTGACCTTGTTGGGTAATAAATAATACATATTCTACACACCAGCTGCGCAATGGACCACGAGGAAATCTCTCAAGTGACCTTGTGTGTATGTAATTTCAGCAATGTCATGGTTCCTTGAGCAGCTTGAATGAATAAATGAAGGGGCATTTCTAAAGTGCATGGCTACCCGGGGGCATCCAGTGCTAGTAGCAGTGCAGCTTCAACTTTGGGCGGTATTAGGGAAACAAATACGTTTGTAACTGCTTTCCTAAAGTCATGTCATTTGGCTCAAAGCGGATACCAAGAGGCAAAAGATTCCACAATTTGGCGGCATTATACGCTAAGCGCTGCCCTTCACATCGTGTTTTCCTTATTTTTGGAACTACAGGCAAATGTCAATTATCCGACCATAAAGACCTATTGGAGCATTAAGGTTGAATAATAGATTTAATAATGGGAGTGCCTTTACATGAGCGTGCTTTGTGTGTAGTACACCAAGCCTTAAACTGGACTCTCTCTTGAACGGGGAGCCAATGAAGCGATGCCAGCTGCCTGGGACCTCCGTTTGGACTAACAGTACTAGTCCCCGGCACACTATCTGGAGTAAAGACAGGCACAGACTGTGTCGAGGCGATTCACTCCACTAAACAAAAGTTGCAGCAGCCAAGGATTGTTGGCTTCCAGACCGGTAACCAACCCCTACAATGCATACAGATGCTTGAGGGATCCTCACAGTCCCTTATTTAAGGTGGGTTGCATGATTTTCAGGCTCTTGCAGGCACTTCGCCAGCTTTGTTTAATTCCAAAATCAAAGCCTATGTCCCAAAAAGAGATTTGCGCTCCTCTTCCCAGCTTCTCCTATGTGTCCCCCGCTTCAGGAGGAAAAAGCTTGGAGGCATGAGGTTTTCCACCTTGGCCCCCCTTCTGGAAAGCCCTTCCATATTCTATCAGGTCTATTCCAACTTACCTTGATTTTGGTAAAGCTCTCAAGACGTTCCTCTTTTCTCGTGCCTTTTCGCCTTGGGCGGATTCCCTAGTCTCCCCTGGGTCTTCCGTCCCCAGCGCCAAGAAACCGCAAGGTAATCGAGCGCTTTACAAAACTTTTAACTTCAACTTCAACTTCACAGTACCTGCAACAGATTCTGGAAAGAGCTCTGGCTCCTGTGAACCTGTACCTTCTTTCTGGTGGCGTCAACTTCGTGAAAGCAGAAACTTGTGCAAAACCTCAACAGACTGTCCCCACCACACCTGTAGCTGAATGTCAATAGTGAAGAACGAGTTCTGCATCCCAAGAAATCTGGCACCTCCGACCCAGGTAACCCAGAACTACCTGCTGGGCATGAACACAGCTACTACAAAAACTCTAACTACCCACTAGTAGTAGTTCCCTGAACTCTGGCCGACCGTTGTCCCCCAAAACTCTGTGGGGGAGTGTTGCTTCCGTCGACTGTGACATTAAATGTATTGGCAGTACTACCCTATCTAACCCTATGCTTTCTTCTCCTCGACTGCGACGCTCTTTGACTGATGCTATTGACTACTGTTGCTTAAAACCTGTTAGCATTTGTGTCTTTAACTGCATTTGGTTAACAATAGACATACAAAGCAATTATCAACTGTTGAACGAAGTTTATGGTTTCTAAAATATATATATATAAAGATACAGGTTTATTTTCCTAATTGTTCTCTGATTTATTCTCGAGTGTGTGTCTCATTTATTGCCTCGGTGTGTGATAACAAATGCTTAGCATTATCCTGTGATAAGCCTAACTGTTTGCCCACACTATCACAGAAAAGCGTTTGAATTATCGACTTTTACCATAGCACACTTATCGGGATCCACTGGACTCTCTGCATCATGTAATTAATTTTAGTGCACTATTAGTGAGCCAGCATCCTACATTTGGTGGTTCAGTAGTGGGATAGAAGACTTTGCGTTTGCTGGAACTACTGTGTCAATATTTGACCACATGAATGAATCTAAATACTGTGGTTAGATAGGCAAACATTTGATTTGGCTAATTTTTCCACATTTCTGAAATTAACTGCTAGGGCCTTCGAATAGCCCCTAAAACAAACTGTTTCAAAATGTAAAAATATGTGCTTTGGTTGGGACAAAGTAATCAGTGATAATTCTTTTTTGTACTCCCCAATAAGGTCACAACTTTAGGGAAATGATTCCTGAAACCAGTAGCCAGGTTCAGGTGCTTGATCTGACCCCTTACATGGACCTGAGCTATTCTCATTGGAGAGGTCTTTTTCCAGAGCTATGGAATCAAGCCAGGGAAATGCCCTAAAAAGGAATATCTCAGAAAAATGTTAGCTCAGTTCGAGAGAGATCACCCAGAACTGGTAGACCGTTCTGATGATGAAGACAATATCAATGATGATGGTGTTGAGGATGGGCTTGAGTGAGTCCCCTTAAACACAGTCTAGAGTCCCTCAGACGAAGACCTCAAGCTAGAGAGGTTGACCAAGAGACTGAAGTTAGAAGCTCAACTCCTGGAAATAGAACAAAAATGGAAAGGGATAGGCCTAGGACCAATCTCTGATGAATGCAAAAACCACAGTTGATGGACAGAATGCAGAACAATGTCATACATTCACCCCAGTACAGAGATCTGGGCCTAAATCCATCGTTTTTTTGCACTCCACACCACCCAAATTCAGACATGGCCATATGCAAAGCCTTGACCCTGTGCCTCATGGGAACAGTCCAGCCCGAACTGCCAGCCATGTCTTTCCTGGACCGGAATCAAGCCTCCTAGGACCGGTTTCTGGCTATCAGCCGTCTTCATTTTGTAATGTATCAAGGACCCCCTGAATAGGATAAAGTACCTGGGTCAGGGAAAAGTTCAATTGCGAAGGTATAAACCCAGGCCAACTTTCACAGAGAGAACACTGGCTATATTATGCAAAAAACTATAACACAAACATTAATTATAACACAAACATTATTGCTGATAAAAAAGATTTTTTAATTATTTCGATAAAAAAGGGGGATATTTAAACACATTTATCTTGTATACACGATAAATGATACAGTTAAAATTTCTTTGTTAATAATCCAAAATAAAACATTTGTTTTTTTTAAAAAACATTCAAGGGACACTATTGTTGTCCTGTATATTGTTGGCACGGCTGAAGTCAACGCGTTTCGACACATTGTAGTGTCTTCCTCAGGACAATATATTTTTCTGCCAATATTTTCTAAAAAGAACAAGACATTTTTAGTAATTATTTGTTTGTGGTAAAAATTTGTTATAGTACTTACATATAGACTCTTTTCTTATACAAGAGAAACCTTTTCTTTAATTTTAAATAATCTTTCTCTCTAAAGAACATTTCTTATAAATTATAGCCAATGTTTAAATTGTACAATTTTAAACTCCACTGTCAGTGTCCAAAACAACCCAAACGGGCACATTCTTCACAAAAATTTAGGAACATATTCATTATGATACTTTTATGGCGTTGGTTAGAAAGTACGTCATTCTTCATCTGATTCTTTCCATACATTTGATAAAAAGTTATTGCACACATATTTAAACGATAGATATCTCATGGTTACATTCCTATGGTTTAGCATATTAAAAACCGGATGATCTCATTGAAGATATGCTCAAACGATAGATGTCTCATAGTTGCATTCCCATTGTGCAGTATATCTAAAACTGAATGATCTTATTTTTACTATTTCACACTTTACTTGGTTAGGAGAAGGAGAATAAAGAAGAAATAAAAGAGAATGGAAAAAGTGTGGAGCTATTTAAGATACAGGAACATATTCATTTTCCCTAATATATTTTAATTATTATTCGTAAAATACGATTTCTACAGAGTTGTGAATTTCCTAATATCTTCTCTTATAACCAATGCCATAAAAGTATCATAAGGAATATGTTTAAATATCCCCCTTTTTATCGAAATAATTAATTAAAAAATCTTTTTTATCAGCAATAATGTTTGTGTTTTAATTAATGTTTGTGTTATAGTTTTTTGCATAATATAGCCAGTGTTCTCTCTGTGAAAGTTGGCCTGGGTTTATACCTTCGCAAATATCAGCCGTCTTCAGCCAGGATAGCTTGACTCCAGTGGTGTGGAGAACATGGGACTCACGTCTGAGCATACCCACCCCACTCGGGGTGACAAATGCAAAAACCACAGTTGATGGACAGAATGCAGAACAATGTCATACATTCACCCCAGTACAGAGATCTGGGCCTAAATCCATCGTTTTTTTGCACTCCACACCACCCCAGTTCAGACATGGTCTCTGATGTCAGCATACAAATAAATGGGAGGGTGAGGGTTTTTGTGACTCTAAACTCCCCAAAGAGATTGTTCCTAAATACACAGATGGTGATGTCATGACCAAAGGGTTCACTGCATTTGAGAGAGCCTGCATATATAGAAAAGTAGCCAGAAGAAATTTGGCTCCTCTCTTGTGGGAAATATTCTCAGGAAAATGCAGGGATAGACTCCTGAAATAGCCTGAAAAAGATGCTGAGCCTTATGAAATCATGAAGAGTGCCCTCATTGAAGGCTTTGAACTCACCAGTGAGGAGTGCACAATAAGATTCAGGGAGAGTTGAAAAACCCACAGTCAGTCCAGGGTAGAACTATTTGACTTTTCAGTGGAAAGAATAATAGGTTGGTTAACAGGTAACAATTTGAATGACATTGAAGGGCTTCACAATTTATTTATGAAGGCGCATCTTTTGAGTAAATGTTACAGTGAGAAGTTACATCAGCATCTGGTAGATCTATGTCCAGTTTCTCCTCTAGAGTTAGGGAAAAAGACAGACCACTTGGTTAAAACAAGAGTGACCAAATCTACTATGGGGGTGACCTAAAGAAAGAGGCCATGAAGACCCCCAAGGGAAAGATGGTGACCAAACAGATGAAGACAAAAAACGAGTCTCCTTCAGTACCCCAAAACCCAGCTCAGGAGTAAGGCTGTGTGGTAAACTCTGCTATGTGGGTAGAGTTCGCAGAGTTGTTGACACTCCATGCTCTGCCTGAAGTGCGAAGTGTGCCAAAAAGTCTGCCTACGCCGCGTGGCAGAGATTACCTATGTGCCGTTCTATGCACATAGTTTAAATGAATATCGCATGGCACGTGTGATGAGGTCCCTGCTGTTTTGGCACACTCCTCAAAAGGAGGGGAGGGGTGTTGGGGCTTGGTAGTAGCTTTACGCTCATGTGGGCTGCTGGAGCTCATAGAACTTAACACCACAGGAAGGGAAGCAGAAATTAGCCTCCGCATCCAGGCATCATGAGGACTTCACAGCCGGGGTTGGAGTTGGACACAAGGCCGCAGGTGGAGTGGAGATCAGAGGATCCTCGCAACACCCGGGTGAGAGTATGGTGGGTCTACCGCCCGGTGCTAAGGCAGGGTGTTACACTCAGCTTGTGGCGAGATGATAGTGAAGGTGAACAGAAGGTAGGGAGCTGCAGAGAGCCGAGCAACAAGCACTCAGGCAACACACGCATCCTCCACACTGCCCACTGCAGGTTGACTGTACCTTGCATTCTGTACACTCACATATTTTTCTATTGCATTTGTTTGTTGCCAATTCAAATTTTGTGCAGGTACTTTAAGGTCCTTTTTTAGTCAGACAGCGTTCATGAAGCCGACACTATCCCGCCTGTGTGACATGAAATAAAATAGTGTTAAGCCAAGCATCGGTCTTGAAGTGTTTGTGTGCTCAAGGCAGCGTGAACGTGGGTCTAGACTTCTTTGAAATGTTGGTCCTGTTTGTAGAGTGGCCTTGTTTTTATTGTTGTTTGTGTGAAGATTAGAATGTCAGGCCAATTGGCAGTGTAATTGGTATTCAATGCCATTGTAAAATATGTACTAAGTACGTGGCGGAACCCAATGGAATTCCACAGCGTTTTTCTGGAACTCCACAGAATTCCACATAGTGCAACCCCACAATCTCTACTCAGCCCTGCTCAGGAGGGTGAGCCCCAAAATTCATCAAAGCTCAAGGGTGGGCACTAGGGTAAAAACTAGCATCCCAAGAAGGCTTGGTGTTTTGTTTGCAAGGCAACCGGATACCAAACTGGAGACCCTAACTGTAAAACGAAAATGAATGCCTCTATCACACCTGCAGTAAATGCCCTTGGGAGTCCCCAGGTGGATCAAAGGTGACCCCTGACCATGGCAAGGTGCTCACTGCGGAAACTCTAGTCTCAGAGGGATGTAGCTACCCTGGCTGTCTGACCCAGTAATCTGTAGCGTTATCGACAAGAGCTTAATATCAATGGGATTAGGGTAGAAGCCCTGAGGTACACTAGTTCCAGCATCACTATGGTGGCTGAACTGCTAGTGTCCCCAGATTAATATCTCCTAGGACGAATCTATACCATCCTCAATGCTGATAATCAGGCTCATGTACATCCAATGGCCTTGGTGACCTTAAAATGTGGTAGGGTTAGTGGACTCAAAAGGGTAATGGTTTCTTTTACTATCCCTGTAGATTGTCTGCTTGGAAACTATTTGGAACACTCAGCATGGGCTGAGGTGGAGAGGAAAAACCATGCAGCCATGCCGGGAATACAGAATGCGTGTGTGTAAAAACCAGGTCAGAAAGCCAAACCCAAGGTGAAAAAGAAGTATTAGAGCCTGAAGTGATGGACCAACTGTCAAAGAGAAAAGGCAGGAAAAATGGGGGACCAGATTCGAAACAGACACCAGTTCAAGTTCCTTCTCCTCAGGGAGAAGATTTAACGGCCCCAGAGGTAATTGAACATCCGGAGCGTGGGCCTTCCACAGTAGAGCTCTTAGGACCAGGGGCACCCTCTAGGGATGATTTGCGCCAGGGACAAAAACCTGTCCCACTCTTGAGAGCCTCAGACAGCAGGCTGCTGATTAGGAAAAGGGAAGTTTCTGTGGGAGGAGGGACTTATATACACTGAGGCCAGAGACCCCAAACCTGGTACCACTATGAGAGTGATGGTGTTTCAGACGTTTTGAAAGTTTCTCCTAACATTGACCCATGACATTACCCTCGCTTGGTATCTGCACTAGATCAAAACCTGCAATTGGTTAGTTAACCATTTCCACTGGCCAGTGATGTCCCAGAGGTGAAGGCGTTTCTCAACTCCTGTGCCACCTGTCATGCTAGTGGCAAGATGGGTCACATGAAGGCTCCCTTAATTCCACTTCCAGTGGTTGTTCGTTCAACAACTTTGTTCGGTTAAATGACCATTAAAGCACAATAAAAACACAGTTAAAATTCTTTTACATATAAACCATAACATAAACCGACTTTCCCCTTATTAAAAGATGAGAGAACAGGATACATAAATAATGTTTCAATGCCCACAAAGAGAGAGCAAATTTCATATCAAAATTAAGCTACAGATTAAAAACACTCACATTGCTTGGGCTACAAGACCTATTTCCTTCTCAGATTTAGTGCTTGTGAAATAAAATTCAATGCTGCCTAGAATATCAATAGGGACTCCAAACACTGGAGGAAGAACAGTCCCTCCTGATGGTCGTTAATAGATCTGCTGCTAAGAATGGAAAAAAAGAAAATGTATAATAAGGTGTTTCGTTGATTCGTGCGACCTCCCATTATAATGGCAACCGGGTAATGTTGAGAGCTGAGTGCCTGATCCAGGAAAGTTCAATAAAAAGTGGATCTTATTCCCATGAAGGCATGTGTGGTAAAACCTTAGGTCTGGTATTTTTACCTTTAAATAATAAGGCTCAATTGCATTAGTGGCAGACAATGGCATATATGACTGGAGAGTGACCAGGTCCAATACTTTTATGAACTTAGCTTTATCATTATAGGCAATGTACTTTTCATTGCTATTTATTTAGTGTTTTATAGAGCAAGAACTTAACCCATTAGAGTATCAGAGGGCTTTCCAAGGCTAAACAAGATTTTACAAAGATTCTGAACAGACAAATTATGAGAAAGGTTTGCCAGGATAAGCAGAATATTGCAATGAGAGGGAATAGGCGAACATGGGTACGACTTAAGAGAGAAAACCAAACATTAGCGTGAGTAGAGGCAGACTGCACAGCACCAGTCTGCACCCCATAAAATGACAGTGAACTACTAATGAAGCAAAAGGATATAGCAACATCCATGATACAAGACATTGCATAGGCTACATCAAGGAAATCCAGGTTGGCATTCATTCGTAGAAGTCAAGAAGAGAGCATATTGCTAGGCAGATGAGCTGTATAGACACTGAGAGTGTTATGGAAGGAATTTGCCCATTAGGATAGTCTCTGCTTCCTTTTTGAATCTAGACAAGGAAGGTATTCTTCTGATGTTGGGTGGCAGCGAGTTCCAGATTCTGGGTGCGGCCCCAGAGAAAGCTCTGTTGTATGTATTCTTCTTCCGGAGGTTTCAGAACAAAAGCCCTGGCAGACCAGGAGTGCCTATCTCCTCCAGAAACCACGATTTTCTGGGCAAGGTACGCTGGAGATTTAGAGTTTACCGCTTTGTGTGTGATACAGGCCAATTTCAGTTGTATTCTGGCTTCGTACGAAAGCCAGTTGAGCACTTTGAGGTGTGGAGAGATGCAGTTGAATTGTTTTGAACCTGTTAAGAGTCTTGCAGCTGCGTTGAGACAAGGTTTTAGGGGAGCCGTTGAGATCTTGGGCAGGCTAGAGAGGGGTGAGCATCCGTACTCGATCCTAGAAATAACTAGTGCCTGAACTGCCATTTTAAGGTCGGATGTATCTAGGAAAGGTTTTAGTTTTCTCGGGTAGCTCGGGTGAAACCTTGCCTTTTTAGCCAGTGTATTGATGGGCTCTCATATTCAAGTTCTTGTCCAGTGTGATTCCTAGTGATTTGGCTGAGTATACAATGGTCGGGGTGCAGGTCAGCACAGTGGCCAGAATTCAGTTTTTGGCACATTCAGTTCGAGTTGGTTGCTAGCCAGCCATTGCACAGTTAGCTTTAGAGCCTTTAACATTGTTTTGATCTCTTCTAGGGATGACCTCTATGCCACGTTTTAGAAGCATTTTATGAATGTCGAAGTTTCTGTGGGATTACGTTCACTTTTCTAAAAGGAAATTGCGTCCCAGTCAATAGTGTTGTCTAAAATTCTGTCAAGTAAGTTTTGTGTTCCTTGACAACTCTCAGACCTAGAAACCACTACATCTTGAGAAATAGTGCTGCACTATCATCCTGCACAATCACATTTACACTAATGCATGAATGTACGAGGTTTACGTTAGCTTTTCTTTTACCACAGGGCTCTTTCCATAGATATGCATAGACATGCAGCAGAGATGTTGCATTGAAAATGTGAGGTTCAGAAATGAAAGGAAGTAAAATGTAGATGTCAAAGAATAATGTTTCAGGCCTTATAAAATTGTATTTTCTGAACTATCTGAACTATGGCTTTTATTTAAAAAAAAATAGGAAAATGTTATTGAGAGACGCACCATTTTGCAGCTGTTATTTTCTCAATTTTCGGGGGGGGGGTGATCCTCCTGGAGTGAAGGCTGCTTGTTTGGCATAGAACATTTTGACTTTTTCCTGAGAAAATAGAGCTTGATGATGCTTTGCAAATTTAAGTGAAATTGGGGTGATTGGCCCATTTTCTTCAAACAATTATAAATAAGCAATTATTTCTCTCTCTCTTGAACCCACTGGATGAAGCTGGCCTCACTCACTCAGGGCACGTTTGTGTGGGCATTTATTTTCCATCAGATATCAAGATTAACAACTTCTACCTGGGGACATATTCTTTACAAGTTCACAGTTGTATGAGCATGTTAAATCCATGCATGGTCCGTATCATAGGCACGTCAAGTTTATTGAGGATTAGTGGTGTATTTTATTGTGTGTCAATTTATCAGAGGTGTACTTACAGTGGGCCTAGGAACGAAAAATACATGCTCTAGGAGGGTGTTGCATCACTGTTTGGCCCAGATTTCTTTGCATGGGTGCTCATGCAGTACAAAGTGTAGTAAAAACGACCCCTGTACAGAACCTAAATTGCTTTGCACCGTAAAGGTCCACTCCCTGGTGATGCATGCAAAGGTCACATGTCTGAGCTGGATCACAGCAAAGACCCATACGTTTTGAGGCAAAGTCAGATAATTAATGGCCTGCCCTAAATTTAAATCAAAAGCTAACGCCAAGTGAAACAAAGTACTAATGAGAGCCGGGCCGATATTTCATATGCACGCACGTGTGGTTGCTTTTTTTTAGGAACATGTACTGGGGTGAATCTTTATCACAAATCCTACACTAACACAGCTGAGTTGTCTTTGCACCATGGCACAACTCTCAACCTGGCATTATGCAACTTTTTTTAATGCTGCTTAAAGCATCCTTTTTTAGAGCTGATTAATACCGGGGTGGCATGGTGAGCAAAAGAATGATGGATTCAACCCTGATCTCTTGACTGGGTGTGAAGTTTTTTTATTTGTTCTGCATTCCGTCCATCAATTGTGTGTCTTTTGCTTCCTCGCCTTAAGTTCGGCACGTATGCCCAGACATGGGTCCTGGGCTCACTGTGCCACTGGAATCAAGCTATCTTGGCTGATGAGGGGTGAAACCCTGAAATCGGTCCTGGGATGCTTGTTTTCGGTCCAGGGAGGACCTGACTTGGCAGTTCGGGCTGGACTGTTGAGGCACAGGTTCAACACTGATTTGCATATGGCCAGGTCTAAACTGGGGTGGCATGGTGAGCAAAAGAATGATGGATTTAACCCAGATCTCTTGACTGGGGGTGAATGTTTTGATTTGTTCTTCATTCCGTCCATCAATTGTGTGTCGTTTGTTTCCTCGCCTTAAGTGCGGCACGTATGCCCAGACATGGGTCCTGGGCTCACTGTGCCACTGGAATCAAGCTATCTTGGCTGATGAGGGGTGAAACCCTGAAATCGGTCCTGGGATGCTTGTTTTCGGTCCAGGGAGGACCTGACTTGGCAGTTCGGGCTGGACTGTTGAGGCACAGGTTCAACACTGATTTGCATATGGCCAGGTCTAAACTGGGGTGGCATGGTGAGCAAAAGAATGATGGATTTAACCCAGATCTCTTGACTGGGGGTGAATGTTTTGATTTGTTCTTCATTCCGTCCATCAATTGTGTGTCTTTTGCTTTCTAGCACCGTTGATGATAATCTTCTGACAACTCTCTCTAAATCCAGTGGCACACAGTCGTTGAGCCTTTTTGCAACCCAGCATTGCAGTTTTGCCATGCACTACTCCTTTGCACCAACAGTAGTAAATATGGGCTTCCATACATTTATATAATCATTGGGTCGTACATTATTCCAGGAAACCAAGCACTGCAATGTGTCATACAAGCATCTGCATTACATGTAATTTGTCCATTTATGGGGTATTTCATTTTCTTGTTCCTCAGCATCAGCTATCAGAAAGGTTATGTATATGCACCCTACATCAACCTATATATACTGAACTTCACAATATTTTGGTAGTCGATATCCTGGATATCTGGCTGTCCACCATGTTTAATAGCTTGATTCTGTTCTATTATGCCAACATGCCCGTCCAACGATTTGGAATTCGCAGCACCTCTCACACTGTTCCTCTTCTGCCTGTTGGTGTGTAGCGCTAGGAGGTCTAGTCACTGCAGTGCCAGGGGGTGTGCAGCATCACATGTGGGTTAGTCATAATTAGGGGTAGGCAAAAATCTCGCAATTCAGTGTAGTGTAATCATGTGGAATTCCCTAAACATTCTGCAAGATTACGCTTGATTTACGCGTGAAGAGTAATTCTGCATTTAGAGCTAATTCATAGTGCAAAAAATGCACCATTGTGTTAAAAATGGACGCAGGGATGGAATTTGCACTAAGAAACAGTGCTAAATGCAGCAGAACACAAATAATTAGCACTTGGAGCCCCTCGCACTCATCTAATGGGCTCTCGCATTAGGAGATTTCCAGAAATTACCCTTAATTACACAAAAGAGGTGGAATTGCATAATTATCTGTAGATCCGCAAAAAGAGTAACACGGAATTAGCAAAATTACTCCAATTGCTTTGGCGTAATTGAAATTCCGCCCAGGCCTACTCATAATTAGCTACACATATGAAGGTAGAGAACAGGTGTGTAGTTCCAGGTTTTTGCGTGGAGCAAATCTTTGGGGCTAAATATGGAACTATTGCTCATTGACTGTCTATTTAAAACAATCCTATGTTAATGCATGCTCCTATTCTAGGCATATGGTGGGAGCCCTACCATTAATTTCTTATGCAAAAATAGCTTATGCGTTAAATCAGAATACACAACATTATTTTTAGGAGATATTTGCATTAGCACTTTTCCAAATTACCACTCTACTTCCTGGCCCACATTCTGAGTGGATTAGTAATTCCGAATCAGGAAAAGCATCTTTTTGTGCTCGAATGGCCACCAGAGTTTGGGCAAAGTTACAGCACATTCGAGAATATTCTAGTTGAAGAATGACATGGCAACATTTCCAACGGAAAACTGCTTGGCAGCAGGGAGAATCTGTAGTAATAGGATGTGCAAAATCCAATACAAAAGGCTGTGCCTCATTCTGAGTAGAAACACTTATAATCAGGACGTATAACATCACAGTGGAACTACCCACTAGTGCAATATTACTATTTTCCTAGGTGATACTACCATACCCAAATATTGGAGCAATCAGAATTAGGGATAATATATGTTATGTGTTAAATATTATTTTATGTACTTTTTTATTTTACTTTGTGTTGTTTTAAGTAACTTTTATGTTTTAACATTTATGTTATGTTATGTAGGTTGCATATGGTGCATGTGTTGTGTGTTGTGGTGAACTGTGGGATGTGTTGCCTGTTGTGTGGTGAATTGTATCTTGTGTGGTTTTATGTGTCTTGTGTATGTTGTGTCTGCTGTGTTGTGTTATGTTGCTTTTTGTTTATTGCCCTGTGCCCTGCAGCTTCAGACTCACCAATTACCGCAAAAACTCACCATCTGAGAGGAGGGAATCAAAATGGGGTAGGGCCGGGGGAGAGGAGGGCCTTGAGCCCATTACTTCCCTAGCCATGAAAGTGCTTCTGAGGCAGATGTGGCCTTTGAGAGGGGCGAGGCTTTGCACAGGTCACTGCTCGTGAGCTACTATAACTCCCCCCACCTCCCCCCGCACCTCAAAAAAACCTGAGGCTTCAACAGCTGCAACTGATGTCCAGAGGAGGTTGCAAAACACAATGGGCCTGATTCACAAAGGTAAACTTAGACGTTTGGTCTAAACTTAGACTAAACGCCTACGTTTATGACTTTGGGAATTCACAAAGAACATTTCAGAGCACTATATTAGGCACTCGGCCTAAGTGTGGGCATAAAGATAGTGCTCGCGTACATGCCCTTAGCTACATTACTCTATGTGATTACTTTTAGAAGAGTACCTGATGTGAACGATTTGGATGTTTAAATGTGTTTGTATTTATATATGTAAATGTGTTTGTATTTATATAGCGCACTTCTACCCTGAGGTCCTGTAGCGCTGTATTCATACCACTATGGAACCCTTCCTGGCTTTCCTTTCAAGATGCCCACTCCAGGGCACCTCCAAGGTGAAGCCAGGCATCCAAGCGCTGCTCGGGCTGTTGTGGAAATTAAGCAAGCTATTGCCCAGAGTCACAGAGTGGGACCCATGATTAGACTAGGCACCGAGGCGAGAATTATCAGGTCCGGGGAGATTGAGTCCAAGAGCCACCAAGGCGGGAATTGAACCCTGGTCCCAGGCCAGACCTCTGCATCAGGGTCTGCCGCTCTAACCATTGAGCCACACTTCTTCACTAAGGAAGTTTAAGGAAGATTATATCATCCAGAGGGAGTGTATTTTGAGATGAGACAAATGAAAACTATGTCTGAAAAATAGGTTATCCTTGGTTTGATAGCAATTCAAAGTTGTGTGGAGAAATGCATCAGAGAGAATCGGGGGAGAGTAGGTGGGATTATGAGTGCTGGAATAGACCGGTTGTTGATATCTTACGTGAAGCCACATGGTGCGATATTATCTGCATATAGCTAGCTAAAAGGAATGATGCATGAGTCTGGCATGAATTTAGAGACATTTATAGTACATTTGATTCGTGAAGCAATGGCATCAAAGGCATATGGTGCAGGTGGGAGCTTGAGTGAGATATTGAAAGCAGCTGATTGGTCGAATGACAGAGTATTTCAGGATTTCTATTTTAGACCAGTGGAGCATGTATCAGTAAGAATTTTAAAGGACTTTAACCATGCAGAATGCTAGCCTCTGGGGGACTGGGTGTCCCGCATCTGGAACGATAATTCCAGGCAGCACAACTTAGGTACATGATCGAGTGGCATAAGTTGTAGTCAGAGAAGCATTGGTGCTTTATTGAACTCTCAATAGCTAAAATGCACACTTGGAAAGTACCATGGCTCCCAAGGCGACACCGGCCTCCTGGGTTATATGTGTCCCGGTCCCGAGAACTACTCTTGGAGTGTTGGATAGGGTCCATTAGTCGTGTGGCCTTTCGACCTCCATGTCTCCGCTGACCCCTTTATAGGCAACCCAGACTTCCCCAAGGCAAGGTTTGGAAATGGCTACCTGCACTGGCAAGAGGACAATTGCAAACAAATTGGAGACCTCTTTGATGAGAAGGGAGTGATAGAATTTGCTAGCCTTATCACAGGGTTTGGGATCCCCAGAAGGCGTACTGGCAATATCTGGCCATCCACCACTGAGTGATCCAATCACAAGTGTACACCCAGGTTAGTCCCCCCCTGACCAAGTTTGAGCTGTGGTATATCACCCGGTCCTCAGACAGACGCCTGCTGTCAGACATATACACTTTCCTGAATGCCCCTAAACAGAACAGTAAATCCCCTGCGCAAGGTCAATGGGAATCAGAACTTGGGTATCAGTTTTCCCGTAAAGAATGGCATGACATTATATATAGAGCCAGAGCCTCCTCATGCAGCACTGCCGTTAAATAAATGTTTTTGAAGATAGCTCTTATTGGTACTACTCTCCAGCGAGGCTCGCTAGCTGGAAACCAGGAAGGGGATGGTCTATGCTGGCGTCAGTGTAAATCATGCACCCTCTCACGTATTCTTTGGTTTTACCCGAAGATACAGAATTAGTGGGACGCAATTCCACAAGACATGGACAAATATATCACATCGACATACCCTAATGTACCCTCTTAAATCCTGCAGATGCAGAGCGTTCACCCTGGCACTGGGTGCTGCCACACAGACGTTGTTGTCCAGGTGGGGATCCGACGAGGTACCGACCCGAATGGACTGGTTATTTAAGCTATGGGAGACGTTAGGGATGGAAAAGATCACAGCCGGTCTCACACGCCCACTCCCTAAGTTCGACACAACCTGGGGCACTACCATAGAAATGTTATCAGCAGAATTCACAGAACTCATATGCCTGATATATCTCCGGGTGCTACAGCTCACTAAGGCACCTTTCTCTAAGGACGAATGAACGCACATAGATCAGAAACCCCTAAGTGGCCAAACAATACCTGGGCGGCCCACAGCCTCCCTCCAAAGTGAAAGTAAGCTTCTCCCTCCTCTTGTCTTTTCTTTTCCCTTTCACTCTCTCTGAGTTATAAATTGCATTTGATCCCCACCAGCCGGTCAATGTAGGTGGCAGCTATTGTTAGACTTGCCTTTTCAAACTAATAAAAAGATTTAAACCATAATGCTAGCCTCCTGTCTTACCATAAAATGTAGATTCTCAGAGGTAAACTGTATAGAGAACCTTGATTGTATTAAAGACAAGGAGGCTAGCATCATCCCTCCCTCCCACCTGTTTTAGTGGTGAGATTATTAAGGGAGTGTAATTAAAGTTTTGTATAGGAAGTAAGAATCAATGGGAGTTATGTGAATGGGCAACATTTTACTGTTTTTGAGATGTTTTTGTGAATTATTTTGTTACGGACGGACAGAAAGCAAAAGTATCAGAAGATTTTAGGAGGAGAAGAAGTGGAAACAGATGAGAAAAAGAAGAGAAACAAAACAGGATGTATATAGAATGTTGAGGACTTATATTATGTTGAATGTTCTATTGGTTTGTGACTTCATTCTGTTTTACTTGAAGCTTTTAAAGTGCCGCTCCGAAGTTTGTAAATAAAAGGATATGCATAATGCTAGCCTCCTTGCCTTTAATAAAATTACGATTCTCCATGCAGTCTACCTCTGAGAATTCGCATTCTCCCCCTTCTTTAGCAGTAATTTCTGATTTTACTTGATATTCTGCAGTTTAAATAGTAGGGCATTTTACATTAGTCCCCTAACACATTTTAATATCTAAGTAGACATTGGTCCAAATCTTGAGGACCATCAATGTACTGTGGTATGGAAAGGAATCTCTCCTGTACTGTTGCAAAACTTGGAGCAGAATGGTGAGGGGGCTTGTTGAGACAAAAGAAACCAAAATATGATCATTGTTATGGCAGTTAACAAGCAACTGCGACAATAGTACCAAACGACAATCCTGCCCTTTTAGTCACTTTTACTGGTGAGGTTAATTCTGATTGGTCGCCAGACATTTATTTTATTGTAGGGTTCATTTGTGCTCAACTCCTCAACCTGCTGCCTGAAAACATTGGGGTTGATTCAAAAGAGCAATGATAAGTACAGGAAATAGGTATGCAGGAGTACTCTTTTATGTGCACTTAGATGAGTATGTGTATAGGCTCTGAAAAGTCCAGATCCTTATTTGTAGAAGTGTGAAGAGGGCACTGACCTTTATTTTTGTACTAATTGTCGATAAACATGTCCCGAATTTTCCCATTTTAGATTTTTTGGGGACTGAATCACAAAGGAATATTAGAGTACATAAAAGAGTATTAGAAGAGCACTACTTTACATACAACAAAGTGCCTTTGTTAATAGGCCACCTCGAGTTCAACCTGCCCTGCACCGCCACTCTGCCTTTGAAGAGGTAGGCTTTACATTGAACAAAGGAGACTGCCATAAGATCCATTTTACTCCAAACTACCTAACACAGCATCAGGTGGTAGAAATCTTCGCAGGAAGGGGCATATTCATAAGAAAATGTCAGAGCACGCAGCTGTGCCAAATTTGCTAGAGCAACTCTCTGACATTTACAAAACGCAGGGATGGGCTGTATTCACAAGAATGCGGTGAACCCCTTTGTTTCCCCTAGTACTGGGGCAAAAAAAGTTGCCTAGCACCAGTGCAGGCACCCTGCCGCCATGTTGCAAGGGTGCCTGCACTTCAGGGACGATTGTTTACATGCATGAAGGGACACCTTCCTACACATAAACAATCATTAATGGCCTTTTGCACCTTTTATGCGTGCTGCAGAATCACCACTCTAAAGCCTGGTATTCCATGGCATTCGTTTTTGATGCTTCCTCAGTCTAGTAGATCTGGGGCAACATAAAAAATCAATGGGTGTTGCGGTGGAACGCCTCACAGCAACACGCATTGCAAACCTCTTCGCTGCAGACGACTGCGGCGGAAAGAGGCTTAGCGTCACCTTGGAAATTTAGAAAATGGAGCTGCACCACCGGAGCCTAAAAAACAGTCACACTCCGGTGGCGCTGAGGGTTTGTAAATTTGCTGTTAAAAGTTCAATCTGCACCTTAGTTCACCTGTATGGGTGTCACGGTGCGTTGTCTATAGAGTTACCCATCACCAGCCTGCTGTGTCGACAGCATGAAAGCGGTGTCACATTTTAGATGTGGTGTATAATGCGCAGCTTGGACTTGTTTGCATAACTTTATAGTCGCTCACATGTAGCTTCCCCATATGTTATTTATTTGTTGGAGCAGAAATTGAAGGTTTGCCCAGAACTGTTTTGGGAGGGAGTGTGGAGTGCAGGGAATGTTCTTGCTGTTTCTTCCAGGCGGTGAAAAAAGTAAGTTAATTAAGGAGGGTGGGAGAGGATAGGAGAAGGGTTTTAGAAGAATTACTGCTTTTTCAGGGAGCAGAGTAAGTGGGGGAGGTGAACTAAAAAAAGCAAAGGCCCAGATGCATCAAACAAAAATCCGCTCGCAAAGTGGCCGATTCTCAGAATCTGCCCCTTTGCGACCGGTATTTTTGCATTTGGGATGCATCATCCCAAATGCAAAAATCGCAAATTGAGAAATCGATAAATTGCGACTATTTGCATTTAAGGAATCTCAAATTGAGATTGAAATCTCAATCTCAATTTGCGAATCGCTAATTGCGATTCGCGAATTGAGATTGTCTTCCCATTCATTCTAATGGGTCTCTAGGCCCATAGGAATGAATGGGGAGGTATTCCTAAATTGCGACTCACAATTTGTGATTCGCAATTAAGGAATTCTAAGAAATCGCTATTTTTTTTGTGATTTCTTGATGCATTCCATTTTGCTATTCCTTAATAGCAAATCGGTATTTTTCGCTATTAAGGAATCGCAAAATGGCTTCTTGATGCATCTGGGGGAAAGTGCTTTATAAATTGCTAGAACCTGGAAACTGTCCAAGGGATCTTCACTCACTTTGAAGGGGGAAGTCGAGCGAAACAGAAGAGCGGCCCCGCAAACATTTCCTAAAGATGGGTGACACTTAGAAATCAGCAGAGAAGTGCCTGAGATAAAGCATGCATTTAGGAACAATATTAGCACAAACCAAGCGAAAATGTCCTTTATGGAGACTTCTAGGCTTCCATTACCTTCTTTTGATGTTGCTGTGTATTTTTGGCACAATTAAGAGTTGGTCGACGGTGACAGATTAGGTTCTTGAGATGCACATCTCAGGCCCAGTACAGTATGTCCGGCAGCAATTGAAGGTTGCGTTGGCTTTACAAACAACAGACACAACAAATATAGCAGCCGCACAAGCTTCCCTCATACTTGGAAATGCGAATTTAAACGGATGAGACGTAATTCAGCAGCATGTTTCCTGAAACACATCGCATCATCAGCCCCCGACCCTCAATGCACTTTAATGCATCTGTCGAAAGCCATAGGTGTTATCTGTAACTGTGTAGGGTAAGTCCTACACTATGCTAATACGACAGGGTCTAATACCTATAAACATTTGCTTTCCACAGCAACAAGTCACGAACGCGTGTAAAATGCGGTTGTTCACGTGACTAAAACACTAGACTGACAGCAATCACATAGTGCTTCTTGAGAGGGCAAACCTCAACTCAAGTGTCCCTTTACTGGAGGTAGCGCCAATCATAAAACGAATGCGTAGAAATAACATCGGTTTCAATTACTGTGTCAAAATGTAATACACGTCATATTGAACAGGTAATAGGTTTCACTTAATAACATGTGTGCCAGGCAGCAACATTCAATTTAAATTGGTTACTGTCTATGTATGGGTAATACCATAAAAAACACAATAATAATAATTTAAAAAAAATGTGTATATATATATATATGTATATATATATATATATACATATATATATATATATATATATATATATATATAGTGTTCGTATGCCCTTGGCACAGACCTCGCCCTGCTACAAGCTATATGATATTTAATGTGGTGCTGATGAACTCATCGCTGCAAGAGATGTAGGGTAGGATTTGCCACCAAGGTGCAGAATGAAAATCAGCGGTGCCTAAAGACACCAATAATGTCCGCTTTCTTCAGTAATCAAGTACTGAGAACTGGGCATTTGTACAGCTGCAGGCTTCCACCCTGAAAGTCTCACTATACCACACGACATCAACATATGGAAAATCTCCATTTCAAATCGTCTACACCTCTCGCCATCTTGTGCAAGGATTGAGAACCCCCTTGCCTTACTGCCGCCTGTATAAATCCTCAAATGCAATGGAGGTGCACGCATAGGTGTCAAGCGAACAAAGCACTACAGAATGCCTGAAATGTGGGAGCAACTCTCCTTCTGTAAAACTGACCTATCTTGCCAATTTGCCCCATCTCTACAGCCTGCTGGAGAATCTTGATAACTCATACTTAGGCTGTCCTGTTTTCAGTTTCTATTTTTGGTAAATTCTGGTGGGGTTTTTTCAGTGTTTTCAATATCTTAAAAAACAGTTGTTATCAGTGGTTACACATTTTCACGCCACTAAAAACAACAGAAAAAGTGTTTTTCCGGTGTTTATGGAACGTTTTGCTTTCATCATTGCTTGCTTTCTGCGCTGAAAGAACATGGTATATAGACAGTGTACGTATAGTGTATATGAGGTCCAAATAGATTTTTGCAAATTAATCTTATTGTAGCACACCATACAATACTTCTTCAATGAGTCTTTGGTCATGTGCGCTTGCGCTTTCCTTCCCATGTAAACTTCTGAGAAAAGGCCCTCTCAGCATTCATAGCCACTTGGGCTGAGAACCGTCAGCTAAGGGGCACATTTGCGATGACTCTTTCTTTGATGCCACATAAAGCACGAAATGATAAATATTTGCATTTTAGTTCCTGGTCATAAGAAAACAGTGCACCAGAATGGACTAAAAAGTCAATAGCATCCCTCATTAACTCTGAAGATTGTAAAGATGCTTTCAGCATACCATCTAAGAAGTGGCTAGGATCTCCTACAGGGAATCACTTCAGCTCGGGTATCAATTTTGACAAGTCATCACACACATTTTTTATTTACGTACCTGAATCACTACAAATACAAACAATATCACTCCAATCTTTGTTGAACTTGGAAAAAACCTTTCTTGCAGAGCATAACAAGTGACACTGCGTTCCATATTTTCCAGAAGTCTGGTGTCACGTTTTCACCACTATCCCAGATGCTTGGTGATATATATACTTGTCACAATACCTTGCATTTAATGTTTAAAGCCTGAGGTGTTGGCAATTACCCTACTATCAATACTGACCCACTAGAAACTATGGCCTGATATATTAAGGGTTTTTACCCATTCTCTGTGGGCAAATGTGATGACACATATTAGGAAAGATTTTTATGAAACTAGCCATTTTACCTATCAGTGAAAGAATGAAATGCAGCCAAAATATCAAATGTGAGTTTGATATGTCCTGATTCTCTACAGTTTATATCATAATTAAACTAAACCTAAAACGTGAAACTAAACCCTGAATCTTTAGACCAAAGGCCATAAAACTGAAAAAAGTAAAAGGAAGAAAAAACAATATTTTAGTGGCATCATTAAAGAACAAAACTCAAGCAGAATAATGTTAGCCAATCTTTCTTACTGCTAGCTTGTAAAACAAAGTTACATTTTATTGACTCCTTCAGTAAGAACAAAATGACTCTTTCACTTTCTTTTTCCTTTCTTTGAATGGCATTTAGTTTGTGGTTGTGCAGGTGTTTTTTCAGTGTTTATATGTTTTCACCGGTGAGGGCTATTTTTCTTTCAGTGGGGTTTTATCAGTTAAAATAGGTTTAAACCTAAAACCCCACAGCCTACTCATACTGCACAACAGTATACACCTGAAACCACTGCCATTGCGGCCCTTTGATGAAGCCTGCATAACTGTACCCTTTGCAATCTGAGGGATTGTGATCCCCCACCCATGTGACCTGAGGCTTGAACCATTTACTCTCTGAAATGTGAGTGGTCGATGCTCTTCACCACTTTGTTCTAAAGCCTTAGCCCAGTGGGCCTTACTTATATGTGACTGGTGACCAGCAGACCCGTGTATTAAAGCCTGCATCATTGTGTCTTTTGGAATTAGATGATTGGTATTCCACACTTTCTGCACTATAAATTGCACCATGTACCCTCTGAAATTGGAATGACCGGAGCACGGCACCCATGTGAACTGAATCCTTTACCCTGTACCCTGTGACATGCAAGGCTTTTTCATTATGGGCCTACATCAGGGCATCATGCCTCAACATGATTCTGTCACAGCAATACTGTTTTTGGCCCACATTCATTGAGTTAGGACTAGTGCATGATATACCTATTGCTAAACAGATATTTACCTAAAACCTTCAACAACACCGACCTTGAAACATCATGCAAGCTTCCTACCTAGACAACACTCTACTTGACGCAACACTTATTTATGCATCTTTTAATGATGACATGGAAACTTCCTGGCAAACTTTCTGAGTACTCATATTGCCTGGATTACTTAGTTGTAATCATCATTACTCCGAGTCTAAATCCTCCTCGTTGCAGTCCTAACGACAGAACATTGAGTCTTCAGCTGTGACACAGGGACACCTATTGCCTTCGATACTAAATGCTAATAAAGTTTCTGTTTATTGATTGTACCAGAACCGTAGTAATTTATTTCTGTTTATATCACATTGTCCTCACATGGGCTTTCATAAACACGTTACACCCTCTGAACGACCTGCCAATAGCACATCCAGTTTGGATAGAAGCCTCCTGTGTAAAAATCGTATTATTATGTGGGGCAGGTGTATACCCACCTCAATGAATAGTCACAGTGCTTGACAGGGTGAACCCTCAAAGTCACTTAATTAACATGAGCTCACCCCCTCCCCCTGGGAGCTATAGCATAGAGCAGTCAGGCTTAATTTAGGGCAATGTGTAAACTATTTATGAAGTACCAAAGCAGTAATAAGGTCCAAATGCAAAGCAATACAAATTCCAAACTGAAATAGAAAATGGAGTAAAATACAATTAAGAAAGTGATTCCAAAATGGGAAAAATCCAACACGAAGGTCAGAGATGTGAGAATATTTTAAGTTTTAAGCAGAAATTGCACCAAAAAGAAATGGTGATGTTAGACAGAGTTTAGACACAATTTGAGGCTGAACACAAATGAATGTGGGCCAGGAAACCAACCAGGTTTGTCCTAGTGCAAGGATTTTAGCTCCTGGCTGAGGGCTTAATTAAAGTTTTTGGGCGAGAGGGTTATTCCATCACAAAATCCCATCCAACTTATTACAAGTGCTATAAGACATAATAATGCATTTGCAAAAAGGCGGAAGAATATCTGCACCATTTGTGACAGAGTAGTCCACTCGCCAAACTCTAAATCAGGCCCTAAGTTCTTACAGACCCAATCCAACATAGGAGTACACTTCTAAATCCCCCGGGCCTGCAGGACAGACACTTAGAGACTCACTGAGTGTCAGACAGAGGACATCAGCAGGGTTCAGTCCAGTTGCTACGGGTCAGTTGCAAGAAAGGCCTCTTGTAGTATCCCTCTAGCTTGAACTGAAGGTCAGCTCACTTCTTTGTCCTGAGTACAAGACAGAGTAGGTCCAGTTCTTCAGAGGTCCTCTTAGGTCACAGAAGGCAGAACCAGTCCTCTTGTGTTCTTCCTGAGATCCAGCAGTGTTCAGATGCTGAATGGGCCTCATGTTTGCGTGGCCTCAGCTACTGGGTGAGAATGACTCCTAGGCAAGCCCTAACATATGAAGTTAAAGATTCTGGCCCAACTCTACCCATTTGGGCATTTTCAAGATGACGAAAGTCTTTTGCTGCATGCCTGGGGGTGTGTGGGAAGTGTACTAGGGCAATCCTAATGTTCTCCCTCATCTAACATAATCCAAATGTTCTTCCACATCTACAAATAAAATTCATATTGAGTAAGCTACTGTACCCCCAATAAACCCAGAGACGGGAGTCTAGCAGGACAAAAGCAGACTCCTTCACCGACCAGGCAGAAGAGCCACACAAATTGCCTTGGCATACTATTCTCTCTTTTCTCAAGCAGGATTTGACACTCAAGCATATGGGCTGATGGGCCACACCTCCCACCTTTTCCTGGAAAGAAGAGTGTCTGTCAAGCTGAACAAAGGTAAGCCTGACAGACACTCTTCTTGTTCAGGTCAGGCAGCCAGGAGCTAGACATGCACTAAATGTGTATGATCCTGGCTGACTGAGCTGACCATTGCCTGGTTGAGGATTTCCCAGCCCTGTGGGTGTGATGTGCCTTGTGGCCCTCCCACTCATCTCAAGAGGGAGCGTCACTGATTGCCTTGAACCTGGGCACTTCAGTTTTAAGTCCTGAAGTGCCCAGGGCCGCGTGCCAAGCAGTGACAACTCATCTCAGAGTTTTGTGGAGTCAGTAGTCTCATTAACCCTATCCTACTCTCTGACAAGTGAGGAACTGCTCTCTTCCCTCAGCCAATGAGGGAAGGCAGCAGTTCCAGCCCTCCTCTTACCTCTGAGTCTTCTCTCTTGTACAACAGCAGTGAAGGTAAGTTTTATGTGTTTTTTTTATGTTTTGTGTGTGTGTGTGCTTGTATGTATGAATGTATTTGTGACTGAGTGTTGTGAATGGGTGTGTGTGTGTATAAATGCATGGGTGGGACAGAGTGTGTATGTGTGCATGTATGGTCCCCCTCACCCACTCCCTGATAAAATTACCAGCCACTCCTGCCCAGAGGTGTAAATTCAGCAAAAATATAGGCTCCAGCAAAAGGCAACAAGTCCTGAACCTGGGTGTAACATTACTATGCCAGGAAGAAATATGAGGAATGGCTCCTCCATAACTAGGAATACCAATTCCCCAAATTGTGAGCTGACATAAATGATAATAAAAAAGATAATTTGGCTTATCAGAAAGAGGAGGCCACTGATAGAAATGTTTCCCACGTGTGCTGCAGATAACTAGGGGAAGACCACAAACAGGAACTGGAGTGAGAGGGTCTACTATGCAAAAAACTCAAAAGAAAGCCTTTCATCTTCTCCATAGACTGCCCATGATATATAACTGCCCTAATGGATGCCACTGTACTCCAATGGAGGATGTTTTAAATGCCTGTGTTACGATGCTTAAGTAGATGATCTGTGAAATATTTGTATACACTTGGCTACTTCATTGGAACATCCTAAATGTTGTACAGTTAAAACTCTCAAACTAAAGGCATTAGTTTACATGTTAGGATTCCTGTTCATGGTGGAACTGGCCGCAGTAACAGACTTATCAATAATAAAGTCGAGCAACTTTGACAGTCTGCCAAAAAGAAAAAAAACATGCTTTAGTGGTCCAAAGGGGGCACAATTAAGATCACCTGGGTCATCTCTTGTTGAATCATCCTAAGCATCCTTAGAATGGAAAGACATATAAGAGACTTGTAGTCCAAGAGGATGACAAGCATCTATCCCCCTTGACCCTGTATGTGTCCATGGTGCAAAATTGGGGATGTACGGTATCCACTTGAGATGCAAATAAATCCATCTATGGGATCACCGGCCAGAGGGTCAATTACTAGGGCAAATCTGTATGGAGATGGAATTCTAGAGAGTATGGGAATACTCTGCTTAATGTCTACCGGCATGCAATGGGAAACTGGCAACAATGTATCCTGTTTGAAGCAGGTGGGACCCCAATGAGACAAACGGTGATAGATAATGAAAGACTAAGTTCCTGGTAAAATTAAATAATATGACCTTTATTACTATTCGTGGTGGAAGGCAATAGCTGTGCCTGTCTTACGGATAAAGATTCATTCTCACCTGGTTAGAACTTGAACAGGGAGGAACTAATCAGAAGATAATATTAGTGTCTGATGTATGCTGATGGCACATAGATCCATATATTAAGTATCTCCAAACATCTGAGTAATCACTGAACAATGACTAATAGAATGCCTCACATATGCCTAGTCAAGTGTGGGACTCAACCACCTCTATTTAAAGATTCCAAAATTGATCTTTTGTTATTTGAGTTGGGGACAACAAGTGGCAGATTTACAAGCCCCTTGCACCTCTTTTACGCCGCCGTTGCGTCACTTTTGTGACGCAGCGGCAGCGCAAAAGTTGCGCCATGGTGCGGGGTATCTACAACGTGACGCATCTGGGAGATGCGTCACGTTGTGAAGCCCTGCGCCATAAGGAGGCATTCCAGCACAGGCGGGGGCGTTCCTGCTAAAAGTGGCTGAGTGAAATCTACAAGATTTCACTCAATCATTTTTAGGCCAATGATGCGTCAAAACCCTGCGCCTGCTTGAAGCAGGCATAAAGCTTGACACAGCATTGCACAGATAGGGCCCCCCAGAGCATTGCTGGAGCTGCATCGCACTTGCGATGCAACTCCAGCAATGCGCCGCCTTTACGGCACAGATGCGTCACGCATCTGTGCCGTTTTTTGCCCCATGGTGCGCCGCATTGTAAATGCGGCGCACTATGGGTGGCGGAGCTGCGGCGCACAATAGCTGGCGCATCCCTGGGGATGCGCCAGTTATTGTAAATCTGCCCCGAAATATTTAATCACACCTGGCATTCCTCTGCCTGAAATCTAGGATGATGATGCCTGAAATCTATGATGATATTTGACTTAAAGCTGCAATTAAGGTCAACCATGTGACAAAAATTGCTCTTCCACCTTTTTAGCCTCTGCAAGTTTTTCTTCTAGCTTTGACAACTTATTAACCTTTTGCTCTAGCCCTTGTGGTAGCCGTATTTTGGAGCAACTATTGCTATGGTGTTTAAAATAACCCTGCCGCCAAAACGATGGGGATGCACAAAAGAGTGCAGAACTATCAGTTCAATTCATTGTATAGACCACACCATGGCAGCAATGAACTCCCTTCATTGGCTGCTGACCAGGCAGAGGTTTGAGCTCAAAATCCTGTGCTTCATATATGAGGCGTCAAAAGCTGCGGTCCAATGTGAGTGTGAGAGTGATCATGCAACAAAACTGGCCATAAAATAAAAATAGTATAAGACTAATTGAACTCCCTAGTAACAGTGCAAATGGTGTGCCCCACAATTCAGCCCTGTCCGTACATCTCATTCTACCCCTACAGCCGCGCGCCTTTTGCCACTTTTACCACACTTGAATAATTGGGGCCAATAGCCATATTTTTCCTGAGGTGAGCTTTGGAGTGTCCATGATGGTGTCACCCCCCTTCCCCCCCCTCTCTCGGAAATTGCTGCATGAAGGAGCATTTTATTAGCCTTTATTAATTTTTTCATACTCAATTGATTTCTTAAGTCTCAGCTGGTACTTGCAGTTTCCAATTATTCATGTAACACTTCCACACATTAATGTTACAGAAATGAGTCATTAGGTCTTGGAATTAATGAGTAGCACGATTAATGATTCACAGGCAAATCACTTCCTGAGAATTGCTGAAAGGCTTCCCTTCACCTTTTAAAGAGAATAGAAAACCTTGCATGCAGCTAATCTAGGGATCTGTTTTCATGTTAAACCTGCACAACAGTCTCCAAAATTCACTTACTGGGACACAACCCAGAGCTTGGTCCATTAACCTTAATGTTCTATATAGCACCCTTTATTACCTTATTACTCTGAAACACACAACCCTGCTAAAGCACTTAAATACTGAATACCCAAAACCACAGACATAGTAGAAGTGGCATTGTCTAATTTATAACCACCAGTGACAATCAGTGGGGTACATCCTTAATCCACCGTTTTCACTTCCAGCCTCTTGTTTGCTCCTGAGTGGCAAGGAAATGTAAGGAAGTATCCAGGGCAATTAATGCTCTATTTACTTTATTTTATTGCCACTTCCCTGATTACCTCAGAGGTCAGGGACCCAAAAACAGTGGCAAGCTATGGGCTCCAGCCACTGCCCATAGCTGCCTCTAATGTATGACTATGAGTCTGTTTTTTTTAGGACTCACATAGCCAACGTTTAGCTCTCGTGCCACCATTGTGTTTATTGAAAAAAACAAAAAAAAACAAATAATGAACAAATAAATGAATACATAAATAATGCACGTACATAAATAAATAAATAAATACATAGAGGTGCTTTGGCCAGCTCTTGCCATCTTTTGGTTGGTCCAAATGTTATTCACATTTTGCTTCTGCTCATCACAGCAATTAGCATGGTGCGGTGAGTCATCTCACTTAATTCATTGTCTGACATGCTCCCGAAGCAAAGGGCTCTACACTGTAATCGCTGGCCTGTTTGGCAAGCCCTTCATTTTTATATTTTCCATACACTTACCATTATATTTTTGCAAATGGCATGTTGCGAATTAAATAGATAACACAAAAAGTGCACAAATGCCAAGGCTAGACCTATTGGCTTTGCCCATGCATGTTTGTTTCTGTCAATGATTGTCAACTATTCCACGGTGTTTGGGTCCTGATCTGCAGCACCCAGGACAGTGCTGGCACTCGTGCATAGCTGTGCTAGTGCACTTTTAAACAGAACCTTCACAGGGCCTTACTTGAAGCTCTTTCAGCACATTATCTAGGCTGATATGTCAAAGAAAATGATTGATTAACAAGATCTTTTTTATCGCATTTCCTTTCATTAACACAAATATGAAAATATGACTTTTAAATAAAGAGTATTGATCATTCGAAAATCCACACATGTCTAGGTATTTTGCAAAATGTAGAGCAGACAGAATAGACAACAAAATAAAACGAGAAATTTGCCAAACACTATTATGTGAGGCAGAACATTGTAAGGCACACACTTCATCATTTAGTTCTCCTCCGTTGAACTGTGATGATGAGAGAACTCACTTACGAGCCACAAGCAGATCAAAATGTCACTTTTTATTACCCTCCAGGGAACCACTCCACTTTCTTAAGTGAATTGAAACAATCACCTCAAATCCTCTTCAGTCCCGTTGACTACTTTTTTGTCATATGGAGTAAACTCTTGGAACTGATGACATTGGAACTGCTGTTTCTCGAAACTGATCAGATCAATGGATTACCTCCGAACTGGCATCTTTTTTCACCAATAAACACCTCCAACTTTGTCGCAAACCTGTCCATGACAACGGCTCTGTATTTGACCAGATTGTCACCAAAGAGTATTGTGAACTAAATGTATACCCCATCATCTTAGACTAGTGTGATCATTTCCTTATCCCTTTCTTAACACCCACCCAAACCACTACTACCAGTGCACATACCATTAGGAAGTATAGATGAGGTGGTGGTGACTAATGGCTTCTAAAGGGAGACAATATGAGCTCTTTGATCTCTTCGGCTTTCGTTCAAAGAGCGGCTCTTCATTCTGCTGCCGGTCTTCTCACCAACACGGAAACACTGGATCATATCATCCTGGCCCTTAATTACTTCAAATCTCTCCAGGTTGGGGCACAGTGCTCCATGGTAAATGCCAGCCCCACGTGCAAGGTTTTAACCTCCAACTCCCAGGTACCTCTCCAGGAAGTCATCTGTATCAGGAGGCTCCCAAGCCCTACCTTGCAAAGGCAGAAGATCTCTGTCTTCTCATTTGCATTAAAAAGAGGCCAATGTTTCCAGACCTTTGACCAGCAGAGATCACAAATCCTCCCTATATTCATATTTTTCATTCACTTTTAAAGAATCTGCTCCTTGGAATATATCAGAATTGAAATGTCTAATCATCATACAACTTCTGAAAACCTTGATAGTGCAGCTCCTTGCTCTCTGTTCTGCTACTCCAAGGTGATTTGAGTTACCTGTTACCCATTGATTCACATATAATGCATTAAGTCACTTCAGATTATATGCCACTCTGTCAGTAAAGTTGCAACTTCTAGTTCCCTTAAATTGACTTTCAAGTCATGCATTGGTCCTCACTATTGTTTTCTCCATTGCCCGATTTTCCGGCCGCTCTCTGATTCATGCTTTCATTCTCCTTCCTTATTCACTCTATTTTCAACCCTGCTAAAAATCTCGTGGCATATTACCAAACAATAGCGATAATTATCGCTATTGCTTGGTTAGAGACAAAAATTTACAGCTGAGCTGGGGCGATTCGTATCGCAGATAAACCTTGGTATTACCAAGGTTTATCGCAAATGCGATAAAAATCGGCCGCAATGCATGAATATCGCTGAAAAGTCTGCGATAGTCATGCATTACTGAGCTAATGCTATTAGCCATGTTATCCACCTCCCACTGGATAACATGGTGTTCTGACATGGCTTTTGGCTCTATTTCGGAGTGATGAAGACTTTAAGCTTGCTCACATCCATAATCTGTATTCTTACCTTGTGTTGGCCCTTTTAAGCCCTTTTTTCCAGACCTAGAAGAGGATAGCTGCTTTATATGATGATAGATCCCTTATTCTCGACTCTAATCCATCTATTGCCTATTGGCTTTGACATAATTATGTGTCCTTTCATTATCCTGCCTATAGTAGAGGGTGGATCCTGTGGTCCTGACTTTATATTACACATTGGTATGGTTTGGGTAGGTACTCTGACAGAGCTAAGGGTTATTTCATCCTTCTCAGGCCTACAAGGCCCAGAACTAGAGAGACTCCATTTTGCTTTCTGTCCCTGCAGAGCTGAGATGCTTGTAGGGTAAAGGTAATATTTTAGTTTTGAGCTGTTGTTCGTCCTAAGCGAACCGGAGAGAACCGGCCAGAGCTGAATCTAATCAAGAAGTGTCCCTGGGCTCAGGTCTCTAGACGAAACAAGCAGCTGATCACTGTGGGAGCGTCTAGAGCAAGGAGCTCGGTGCATGGACCTGGTGGGAGGAGGCTACTGGCTGGAGCTTTCCACTAGAGGAGAGGATTCCATATTAGCGAATTGCAGGAGAGGAGGAGTGGTCAGTTTGGTTCTTGAAGAGTGAAGAGTAGGATCTTTGCTGGAGCTGAAGAGTAAGGTTCAGTTCAATTGGTTTTCTGGAATGGAGAAAGAAGGCAGATGATTGCTGAAGCTGGAGAGAGCAGTCATATGAACAAAGTTGGAACTATCAGCTGGGGCTGCCAGTTTATCAGAATGCATTTAAGCATGAGCGAATTTTGCGGATCTCGCGTTCGCGAATTTTGCGGATTTGCGGATTCGCAATCCGCAAAATCCGCGAATTCCCGCGAATTTGCGGATTTTTTTTTTTTTGTGTTCGCCCGTGTTTCTGCCAGTTCGCGAGGGTTTTGTACACTTTCGCAAATTGCGAACTTACCTGTCGGGTCGCAAGTTTCGCGAACTTGTTGTTTCTACGTGTCCAGCCTGTTTGGGACACTCTTCTTCATCACTGCCACTCTCTGTCACCACTGCCACTCTCTGACTACTCATGCCACCCTCTGGCCCACCCATGCCACCCTCTGTTTCATCACCACACCCTCTGGTTGTCCAGTGTACATTATTTTCGGCAAAGCAAAGCACACCTTCCCTGCCTCAAGTGACCTGAATTAATTTGGGGCTGATTAATGTGTCACAGAATATTTTTTTAGCTGGCACCTGCTTCCTTAGTGCGCCCTGATTAGTGATCTTTTGCACTTGCTAAGTGCTTTCATTGTTGCAAAATTAGTTACAACACCTGCCCTGCCCCAACTGACAATAATGAATTAGGGGCTGATTAATGGATTTTAACTTCCAGCCTGGCTCCTGCTTGTCTCCCTTAGCTGTAATTCAGGACCTTTGTGGCATATGTGTAACTATTCTGAGGTTCAGAGCAGGGTCACATAATAGTTTCAACTGGCAACTGAACTCTGGAGGGGCCCCTCAGGAAGCACTACAGGAAATGGCTACTAATGATGAGCCTGAACTTTTGAACCTGGTAAGTAGTTACTTTCAGTTTTGCTAAAATCGTATTTCTGCAATTTTGCACTTATTCGCGGGGCGCGAACTCACGCGAACTCACGCGAACAGTGCGAGCAGTGCGAGCAAAATCCGCTGCTCGCGGATTTGCGGATTTTGCGGGAGATTCGCAAATCTCGCGGATTGCGGATTTCCCGAAAATCCGCAAAATCCGCGAGCGGAACGGATTTTCCGCCCATGCCTAAATGCATTAAAGCAGATGGAGGAGTTGAAGCTGCCAGTTGAAGCAGTTGAGCCAGAGGAGTGAAGCTGTGGTGACGGAGGGAGAGAGAGAGAGAGACCTGATCCCACCAGAGAGAGAGAGAAACATTCCTTCTAATAGGTGAGGTAGTCTGAATTAGTCTGCTTTACACTTACACCTTAATCTTGTCTTTATTCCCTAGGCTATTGTATGTCTAATCCTTTTTCTTTCAGCGGTGTGTTACAGTTTCTGTTAGTTACAGAGACCCCGCAGATCTGTATATGTGTCTATTCCCATTCTATTGTTATTGTAATAAAGATACCCCAGTTCTCAGTGAACCAGTGTGCATGTGTTGTTCTTTTGATAGAGAGCGTTTAAATCAGGGAATAACTCTTGCATACAGTGTGTGTCTCTTGTTCTTAAAGCACAGGTAACCTTTCCTTCTAGTCAGGTGCTACAGCCAGAACAGATGCTGTCCCTGATCAGGTAAGTAGCCACTGAATAATTAGGGAGAGAGAGGAGCCCTTGAGCTAGGGAAATATTGATACACTAAGTGATTCGGCCATCCCATAATATTATTGTAGTAGTGAACCTTTAGTGAATAGTGAGAGAGACTTCCCAACATAGAGAGCGAGAGAGCTGAAGGTATTCATAGGAAAGTGATTGTCGTTGGTAAGCGGCGTTAAAGAGAGCATCAGGTGGAAGCCTGATGTGTAGGTCCGCCGGATTGTGGACCGGGCTGTGAGTTAGAGAACACTGGGGAGGACACCAGAGCTTAGGTCCGCCGGATTGTGGACCGGGCTGTGAGGAAGAGAGCACTAGGGCTACAGACCGGTGTGTAGGCACGCAGGATTGCAGAGGTGCCGAGTGAGCACTGACTGTAGTCAGTATGTAATGGTAAATCATCAGAACTGCCCCAGGGTAGATTAGTCTGGACCCATGTGGTCGCGAGACTATGAGGCATGAGTGTGGTGTAGGGCATGGACGTCCTTAGTAATCAGTGAGTATTCCTAGTAATCCCTATAGATTTAGTGGTGTTCCTAATGATATGAGCTTGTATATTGCGAGTTCCCCATCCTCAGGTAGGTACCCAGGTGCCTGGATAGATGGGTCCTGAGGAGGGAGGTGGTTACGTTTTGGCCAGGTTGGTGGTGCTCTGGTGAGCTGGTTCTATCTGGTCTGAAAATCTGGTCATAACACATGGCTAAGAACTGCTCAGGGCAGGTGTTAGCTTTTGGAGATATTCGCTCTTAGCGCGAATATCTCCAAAAGTTGGTAATAGGAGATAGCGATGTTAGCGACTGTTTCCAGTCGCTAACATCTTGGCACACCCACTTTGCGTGTCATTAGTGGTAAATGTCACTGACATGCAAAGTGGGGCCCAAGATGGTTGCTATCTCCTACTAGCTGTCGCTAACTGGTGTTAGCGACAGCTAGGTAATAGGGAGATAATTTTATCTCCGCTTTCTTGGCTATTAAAGCCAAAAAAGCGGAGATAAACCCCCTTGATAATATGCCCCCTCATTCCTTTTAGTTCAGTTGCAAGGTGTTTATAAACGAACAAATCTAAGGATTCGTAGGGTAAAACAGGTCGGTCATCGAGAAAATATCCTATTTTCAGATGCAGTTAAACCTCTTCCACGTGTCATTCTCTTATCTATTCATTATGAGGTGGAAAGATTGCCACCAAAATAAAACTTAAGCTGCTGTATAGGATTTAACCCAGGGTGGGATCTCATGGCATAGTATCTCTTACAAGGGCAGAAAGAGGTCTTTATAGCAGAACATTCAAGGATATATCCCTTGATAAGTAACCAAGACATTTTGACCACCATGGTGGTCCATGGTGGGTCCATGGTGGGTTTTGTCCAGGATCAGGACTGGGCAGTTCTTACAGCTTCCACAGTGCATGGGGAAAAGTTGTGCTCAGTGGAGGTCAGCTGACTGCGACTGGTTAGACACACTGCCTATCCACAGGTGAGGTCCTGCAGCCAACCCCTGCGGGCAGTTTTACACTGAGCTTGGCTAAAGGCATGATGCCTGGCGCCCTTCCTCAAAAATAGTATTGGTAATACATTGCCTATTGTAATTTGGGCATCTGCATATATGGTTTATGTGATGAGACTTTTTTATGTGCAATTGGTTTAACAAAATGTATTTCTCCAAAACCAGGAAACACAGGGTAAAAGTTCTGAAGCAAGGCAATATCAAGAGATATTTGACTATTAGTAGAGTTGTTTCCCTGTGTAAAGTAATTCTTACATGCAGTTTGTAAGGCACTAAAAGGGGGTTTCCTCATGCCCATTTGCTGTACTGTGATAATAAGCTCTAATAATTAAACTACTTAATTAAGGGGTGTGGCCAAGCAGGTAATGTGGGTGGCTTCCCAGGTGAGGATCTCCGGCCTTGCTGCTCTGCTCTGCCATTTCTCCTGAGTGCTCCTGAGCTGAAGGAGTTGCAAGGTGCCCTCCAAGGACTGCAGAATGGGAATGGTGATCTACAACCCTGATATCGACCCAGGAAACAGCAGCAATCACAAGCGCGAAGGCCCTTATGAGGGCTATAATATGACCCAAGATACCAGCCATGGAGGCTGCACAGCTGTTGTAGCGTCCCTGTGACCCAAGAGAGGACCCCGCACTCGTCCCTTCCTGGTTGGATGGGCTGGTGATGAGTCCCAGGGTGACATATCATGGGCTGAGCAGCCTTGGGGTTCCAGAAGACAGACGACGAAGCAAAAGGCGGGTGGATGCTGGGTCATAGCAAAAATCGAGTGAGAGAGGCACAGCAGCAGCAGGCTTTCCTAGGACAAAGAAGTGTGCCTGAAGGGGAAGCATTCAAGTACAGGTTGCTGTACTGACCGGGGGGGGGGGGAGCAGGGGGGAGGCGCCTGTGGTACCTATGCACTAACCTGGGCAATTGCAGGGAGGGACAGGGGCTGTGGCAACACAGGAATAGGATGGCTGAAACCTGTACACACCCCCACTCCCACTCCCACTTCATACATTTGAATGACAGAGCAGGGGATCCATTGTGGAATTTGGAAGGAGGTGATCTTGCTGGCAGGGGAGTAATGGTATGCTGGGACCTGAGTGGATGCGGCAGACCTTCGAAAAGCTAGCCTAGAGCAGTGGGCTCCTTGTGTAGCTGGCCCTCCTCGACTGGTAAGGGATTCCACCGAAGGGCTGCTGTGGACAGTTTTGGATGGTCTCGTGGGAGTATGTCATAGTGAGGTGAGTCCTCGAAGGACCAATCCGATAGCTATTCCCCTGCGCCCAGCTGCAACGCAAGCTGAGGCCAGTGGAAAACAGCTATGGTGAAACTCAAAATTCTGTTGCACAGTCCTGATAAGCCTTCATATGCCATTGAGTTGCAGAATCCCCCCTGTGGAAGCCCTGACCCTCTAAGCACTGGAATCCAAACTAGATGCACACTTGGAGAAGTTCACAGAGTTTCTGCAGGCTATTTTGGGTACTAAAGCTACTGAAGTGCCCTGGAGATGAAGATTGACACTGTAGGAGTAGATACCACCTTCCTGCACAAGGACTTCAAACAGAATAAAGGTAAGGTATCATAAGAAGAATGGAGACTTCCTTGCTTGACATGAACCTGAGCGTGCAAGCCCTGAAGAGCACAGTAGAAAAACAATGCAGTGACATCACAAAACTACAAGCACCAGCAGAAGATGCCCAAAGTAGGTCACAACATAATAATATATGCACCGTGGAGGTGGAGCTCCCTGAAGGTACAGAGTGCCCTTGCCCAGAACTGTATCCTTAAGATTGGTTAACGAGGAAAGGGTATGGAGGACACCTGTCGAAACTAAGGTAAGTGGAGATAGTCCACAGGGCCATGAGACGGGCGCCTCCTCCGGGGTGCCTTTGCAGGCTATAGTTGCAAGGTTGCTTAGCATCAGAGACAAGGTTCTACAACGAGCCCAGAAACATGGTCCCTGGCATGTAGGGGTTGGCTTAGTACAACATTTTCCAGACTATACCATTAATATCTTGTCAATTAAATGGAAACTGCATCAACTGGTACTTTTGCATTCTCTCCTGTTTGTGGCCCTACTTCAGGTGGTGCGAGACTACAAGACTCACTTATTTATACTTCCATTTTTTGTTAGGTATTGTTTGTTTCTTGTGTTGCATTGGGTTGGCCAAGAAAGTTGTCTTGACTTGGCCTTTAAATACACTGGATCCTTGGGGCATGTGGATGAATGCTGCAAGTTTTGACAGCTTAGCTGGGGGGGGGGGGGGGGGGGGGGGGTACACATTGTGACATGATGCCGGGGGGGGGGGCGGGGGGGGGAGACCACGGATTGTAATGTTAGCGGAGGAGGGGACTCTTGACCCAAGGGGATCGGTTATTAGTACCCCTAGTACAGATGGATAAGAAAAGGTACATTGCTTGAAAAGTTTGGGTGTTGGTGTCCTTGGCTAACAGACAGCAGGTCTTTTAATTTCTGATCAGACATACTGTACAGGTCTCCTGCCCACAGGAGACCAACATGACCTCCTCAGAGCTACCCAAAGTTAGAGGGAAATGATAGGGGTAAATCTATGGCATGGCGTACTATGTATTCTCTAGGGGAACATGGATGTTAGTAGCATTGTGTGTCCCTTATGCATTGATAGATACTCATATTGACTCAGAGGGCTGTTACACACTGGACGGTATACCACTGCTGCTGGTAATTATGTTTGCACCAACTGTACAGCAATTAAAATTCCTTGATGAGTTGGGTACTTTATGCCTTCTATATGCAACAGTTGCATGATTGTGGGGAAGAGAAATTTAAAAATTAAATCTGACCAGATAAAGGACAGGTACCACCCTTCACTTCGAGGCCTCACAGCTTTAATGCTGGCCACTAAGTTCTCTGGCTGGTTGCAGTAATAGATGTTTTTAGACAAGTGGAGCGGGCTGCATCCGAGGACAGGGAATATTCATTTTACTCCCCTGTGTATGTTACACTAGACTATATGTGTTCTTCGGGGACAGGGAAACAACATTGCTAGGTGAGGAAGTGGAGCACTTATGACAGGTGGCGTCAGATCACAACCCCTTGCTGTTGACCTTAACCTGGACCTGGCGCTGCCGGTGGAGGCACTCTGAGATGGACCCTTTCACAAGACCATGCGGAGCCACATGGTGCAGCAATTCACAGAAGTTGAGAACTCAGGATGTTCACGGGGACTGAGTTGGATGCCTTTAAGGTGGTAGATAGGGACCACTGCCTGCAAACGACTTACAGGGTCATCATGAACTCAATGATGAGCTACTGGCTCTGTAAATGGATTTACATGAGTCAGCGCGGCAGGCTGCTACAGATCTCGCAGCTCAGCCCTGGTTGGTCAATGTAAGAAAAGCAAATAATTTGAGAATCCAACTAGGTTGTGATTGCTTAATAGCGAATCCTAGATTCTTGCTGTACCGGTCTTAGAGTGAGTCTTTTGCCTTTGTTAGAAAAGCATCCGTATACTGTGTTAAAGGAGAGTAGATGACTGACATGTTCTATGCTTTTTTTTGTCGGTCTAGTGTGCGCCACTCACCCCTTTGTCCGGAGAATGCCTTATTCAATGAACGAATCGCTCCTTTGTCCTTGCTGTGTGCCTGCAGCAACTGGAGGGCCCCATCTTGTGTGTTCTTTCAAGTCTCAACCAGCACAGTGCCTTGTTCTTAGCCAGAAATTGGTGGTCTAGCCACCTATGAACTACCTGGCTTTGGTCTTTGTTGACTATATCCATCAATTTCCTTGTAGAACATGCATCGTGGTACTTCGCCACCCATCTTGTCAAGCTGGCAACCCTCAACCCATTTCGCCCGTGCCTTTGCTTTCTTTAAATGCAAAAACAACAGTTGATGTACAGAATGCAGAACAATATCATACATTCACCCCAGTACAGAGATCTGGGCATAAATCCATCTTTTTTTGCTTACCACACCAACCCAGTTCAGACATGGCCATATGCAAATCAGCCATGACCCTGTGCCTCATGGGAACAGTCCAGCCTGAACTGCCCCAAGCCATGTCTTCCCTGGACCGGAATCAAGCATCCTAGGACTGGTTTCTGGCTATCAGCCATCTTCAGCCATGATAACGATGGATTAAACCCAGATCTATGACTGGGGGTGAATGTTTTGCCATTGTACAACATTCCGTTCATCATCTTGTGTGTTTTTCTGTTCACCCTATGTGGGAAGGATATGCCCAGACGTGGGTCCCATGCTCAATACGCCACTGGAATCAAGCTATCCCGGTTGATGACGGCTGATAGCCAGAAACCGGTCCTAGAATGCTTGATTCCGGTCCAGGGAAGACCTGGCTTGGCAGCTCGGGCTGGATTGTTCCCATGAGGCACAGGGTCAAGACTGATTTGCATATGACTATGTCTGAACTGGGGTGGCTTGATGAGCAAAATAACGATGGATTAAACCCAGATCAGTGACTGGGGGTGAATGTTTTGCCATTGTGCAACATTCCGTCCATCATCTTGTGTGTTTTGCTGTTCACCCTATGTGGGAAGGGTATGCCTAGACGTGGGTCCCGTGCTCACTATGACACTGTAATCAAACTATCCTGGCTGATGACGGCTGATAGCCAGAAACCTGTCCTAGGATGCCTGATTCCGGTTCAGGAAAGACATGGCTTGGCAGTTCGGGCTGGACTGTTCCCATGAGGCACAGGGTCAAGACTGATTTGCATATGGCCGTGTCTGAACTGGGGTGGCTTGGTGAGCAAAATAACGATGGACTAAACCTAGATCTGTGGCTGGGGGTGAATGTTTTGCCATTGTCCAACATTCCGTCCATCATCTTGTGTGTTTTGCTTTCTTTAAAGGCACATGGTTGTGTGTATATTCTTCCCTAAAGTGATCAGAGCAACATGCCCAATGGGACTCCAGAGGACTTTATGAGCTGATGCATTCCTATCAATTCCATATGAGATGTCAGTCAACTATATTTTGTGGGGCATGCATATTTTTTCACAGAAAATGACACACACTTCGTGAAAATAAAAGAATGTAGATTCACCCACCCCTAAAACTCATCCTTTTCTCCACCAAACCTGGCAAGCGGGATTTTAGCTGCTGGAAGACTGCTCTGACAATATGTAGTACCGAGATGAATATATTAATAAACATTGCTTCAATTAGGCTATTGGCAGCTGGCTTCATTAAAAAATACACTACATGGGGCAAAAGTAAATTCCCATTTCTTAGAACTTCATTAAAACATATTTTTTGGACTTCAAAAGTCAGTGGAATAAAACAGAAGCGTTCGACATCAGAGTCAGAATTTGCTTTGAAGTTGCTGCAATTTTTTGCATTTTAACTAATAGCTAGGGTCGGGGGAGAACAAAAATGAAGCAATCCCCGTGACATTTCATTGCCTTTAAAGTTATTTTTTAATGTGAAGTGCCAGGGTCCCAAATGACTCAGAAGTCTCTTAAAGTAGAACAACTTGTGGTTCTTGTACTTAGAAAAGAAGTACCTTGCCTAGAATAAGGGTTTAAAATGCCCTCTGTTACTTTTTAGGTCTGGTTCAGGCCACATAACACAGCTAATAAATACATAAAAAAAATGATTGAGACAAAAAATATAGTGAGACTTAACTTTCAATTAATTCAAAACCAATATTTTCAGATTTAATTCACCGCAAAGACATATACCTTTATAGAATAAATGCTAAAGAAAAACAATGTTTTTTAAAATTAATTGTTGAAGGTAAATTAAAAAGCAACAGCTAAGCGCAAATATATTTCATTCACCCTTTCTTAAACTAATGCTAAATCTAACCCGCCGAAACATATATTTAAACTGAACTCATCAGTAACTATTTTCCTTACCCTAATCATGACTCGCACTCTAGCCCTAATTTTCTGCTCCTTACACTAAGGATTTACTCTGACCAAAACCTGAGATCTGCATTAAGTCCTATCTCCCTTCCTTAGCTCTAACTCTAGCCGCGGCCTAACACATGCTGTTAATTTTTAGGTCCGGCAGCCAGGAGTTAGACATGCGCTTTATGCTCAGGCTCCTGGCTGTCTAAGCTGAACTTTGCTGGGCTGAGAATGTCACTGCTACTGTGGTCGTGACCTCCTCAGCTCAGCAAAGGTCTTTGAGGCCCTCCCCCTCAGTGACGAGGGGTAGCGTCACTCATTGCCTTGCACCTGTGTGCTTCAGTTTTAAGCCCTGAGGCGTCCAGGGTGTAGTGTCAATCAGTGACACTTCATCACAGAGTGGGGTGGGGTCAGAAGTCTCACTGACCCATCCCACTCTGTGACGACACAGGGACTGCTGCTTTCCCTCTAAGGTCAGCCAATGAGGGAAGGCAGCAGTCCCAAGCCTCCTGGGACCTCTGAGGCAGAACTGCAGGTAAGAGTGTTTTTTTTTTTAATTAATGTTTGGTGCGTGCACGCATGTATGTTTGAATATTTGGTAATGAGTGTTCTGAATGGATGTGTGTGTGCGCATGTATGAATGCATGGTTGTAAGTATGTAAGCGCCTTGAGACCCTTGCGGGTGAGTAGTGCGCTATACAAGTATCAATTTACATTTTACCTAACATCGACCCTAGCTCTAACTCGAATCCTTACTCTAGACCTTACTCTAACCCCTACCCTGATCCTATCTCGAACTTTAATCCTTACTCTTACCCTTACAATAATATTCGAACCATATTCTAACCTCGACCATAACACTAACTCTACTCCTTACTCTATCCTTACCAGGTGTAGTATTCTGCATTTATATTGTAAGGTATTTTACCACCCCTGCTCAGCCAGTGCCTGTGCTCTGACTCATTAGAATGTTGGAGTCTGATGATGCCTCGGAATGTTGGGTCTCAGAGAGGTGAAGTGACAGTGGGTCATGGGCTGAGCAGCTGACAGGCAGCTCCTGGTGGGGCTCTGATTTACAACATATCTACCTGATGTTCTGTACTTTACTACTTGTTAACTACTTGAATAAATCATCTCTACTTACAACCTTCCTGTGTGGACCTTCATCACTATATATTTTGGTGACGAGGTGACGAACCTGCAGCTACAAGCAGATCTTTGGTACCTGACAAACAAGAGGACCTGAAGATGGCGCAGTTTTAAAGAAACTACAGTGGATACTACCACAAAGTATTAAAGCGGAAGAATCCACAGGAAGGAACATTTCCAACAAGAAACACACATGTTCTACATTCAACATAGAGAACGATTACAAGCAAGAAACTACCATCTAAAGAAAAGAAAAGAAGACTTCACAGGTAGGATGAAGCACTACGCCTTACAGCCCCACCAGTGTCCTCACCACTGGACAGCCCTAGCCCAGGTGTGCTGTGCTCATTCTCTCTACTCATCCTGGACTTTGGCTTTACCATTTCAGTCTGCTACACTGCCACACGCTTTCTACAACTTACAGAAAGCTATTTTTTTCATCTTGATTTTCCTGCAGCTGTAAGATGTGGCTGCAGAACGATATGCATTCTTGCGGCATTCCGTTCCTGGATGTCAGACGCCTGTACCCGGCAGAACTTTTTATCACCGGATTGGATACCATTGAGCCCCGGGGACCGAAGGATTCTGTAAGACCTTCCGGCGCCACTTTCGCCATGTTTTTCTACCCGTTTTAGATGCCGTTCGTATCCACCTGAAGTCACGTCCCGGCACTCATCCGGCCCTCGGTGAATATTGGCCTACCTTATGTAGGAAGGTACATCCTGACTATGGTTGCCCCCAACTTTTTGCCCTGTGTTTTAGCTGGTTTTGGACATAGTCGACCTGGGACCCTGCCAATCAGGACCCCAGGACTACTGCTCTCTCTTTAAAATGGATTCCATGTACCCTAGGTACATTTCCAATTGGTACTGGGCCACCCTATCAGACCCTGTAACTCAGGGCATGGGTGTATCCAGGGCTGCCAGGGGCTGCAGCATGTATTATGCCACCCCTGGCTGGCCTCCTAAATTTGACACAACTGGCTGCATGACAGCTGGGGCAAAGTCGTGTAATCACCCTTTGCTATAGATATAGTATACCTATACCTAACCCTAAAATGGACACACAGATTCCTATCAGTCACTCCTATGGCAGGCCTTGACAATCCTGAAGGCAGAGTGCTTGGAATCGTGTGAGATGGTGCTCTGGCATGAGCTGAGCCTGTCTGCAGCTTGCGGAACCAAGTCCTAATAGCTGTTCCATGATATCGCATACCATATACTCTTAAGTGCATTATAATCCTCGCGGTTAAATGCTAACTTTGGTATTGCTTTATCAAAACATGTCGAGTAAGGTGTCATACGAATTGGAATACTAACCCCTCGCCAATTCTGGCGACGGGGTTAGCATTCCACCCTTCTAGAGGGACACGACATGTATGTAACTGTGAACCCCGGTTAAAGTTAACTAAAGCCTCAGCTCCACAAAATGGATGCTGCCACCACAGACACGAGTCTGACCTCCTGCTGCTGGGAGTCCTTCCAGCGAGGGAGGCTTGGACAAAGGGTTTCCTGTCCGGGGCGGTGCTAGCACCATCCCAGACATGGTTTTGTGTATCCTGGGTAGGCAGGGCTTTACAGGAAGGTGACTGCTGAGTGGCACCCCGGTGCTCACTACGCATAGGCCAGTCTGAACCAGTTCCAGGGGCACACCAGCCCCTGGCCTGGGGAAGTCCGGCATGGCAGAGGGGTGTAACCACCCCCCTCCTAGTCCCACCCATAGGCAGGACCTAGTCACCGGGTAAGCCCCCTTTTTTAGTATAAAGATGGGAGCGGGCCCCCTGTTCAAATTAGATCATCTTTGGAATCAAGACACGACTTTCTGCGAAAGGACTTCAAGATTTCTTCCTCAAGATTCTCCCTTGTGGCTAAGGAGTAGTCACCCTGCATCCGCAGGCACCATCCTAAGAACACTGCGGTCTGCTGCAAGTCCTTCATCACGAATCCGACGACCCAGCTCGACGAGACCCGGCTTCCCTGGCACCTCTGACCTCTACTCACCTCTACAGCAAAGCTGAGAACTGTGAGTGCGACGAGACCTCGAGGGACCGACGATCGCCAAGACTGCACGACTTCTTTGTAACAAGCCCACCGTGTGCTCCACTGGTGAGTGCTTTGGGGTCCGAGAAGCCCCAACCCTGAGCAGCTCCAGCACCGAAGATCAGCCCTCCAGCATCTCCACGATCTGCGTGGGGCGCTTCTGCTTTTGCGTGCTCACCGCGCTGTGTGGCTACTAGCCGGCTGGCTTGTGGCCTTCTTCACGACGCCCGACGACATCACTGCTGCTGGTCTGGTTGCTCCAGACTGGCCCTTGCTTCCTTCTTCAAGAGAGGCACCCCGGACCCTCCTGGTCTACTCCAGACGCCATTTTGAGTCCACCGCGTGGGCTTGAATTTGCCAAGGCTTTGTTGCCCAATCCTGGGTCCAGCGACGCCGACAGCTTCAATCTTCGTGGGACAGCTCGCTCCTCCATCCTGGTCGCCGACAACGCCTCCTGGTCCGTGAGATCTGCGTGCACAGCGTCACCCACTCACCTAGTCGAGGTGACTACCATCCGGTGCCCTCCTGGTGCCACCTGACTACTGGCTAGTAGTCTTGAACTTGGTCCCCTCTGCTTTCAGGTGTCATCTTCCATCGATCCAGGCTTGGATCCACCGAACTTTCTTCACTGGTCGCCTGCCAGCAACTTCTTTCTTCCAGGCTCCTGGTCCGTCTACGAGGATTCCCGACGTCCTTTGAGTCCTATGCAGCTGCAGCCCCTGGGCTAGGTAACTTCGGCATTTCGGTGCCCCAGCATAGCCTCACTATCCAAGGGTCAGAATCCACTTTCGTTTTCCTCCTACCAGGTCGGGTTCGCCCGAGAACACTAACTTTGCAATTTCTAGCTACCATAGACTTTGTCCCGCATCCCGCGTGAGAGTGTACACTCTGCACCCGAGTCCCCTGGTTCTCCTAGAAGTAATCTGAAGATTCTATAGTCAAGATCTAGCGATTCCAAAGCCTATTAGTACTGTACTTACCTGCTAGTAATTTCGCATTCCACTTTCAGAGTATATGGTTTTCCGTGCCCCTCGGGCATTTGTATATACTGTGCTAACTTAAGTATTTTCATAAGAGTTTTGTTTTGTGCTTAGTACCCTGTCCTCATAAAGAGTACAGGGCTGTTGTGATTTAAATAAATACACTGTTTATTTTCATAACACTTGTGTGGTGTCCTTTCACTTGGTATTCAAGGGGTATATGTGGGGTAAACAGCTGGCTTAACACGCCCTCTCGAGTCTTTAGCCTTAGACTGCTCGTATCCACGCTACTAGGATAGCTGGTCTATAAGGTTGACTTACAACCAATCATCAATAAGGGTTGCTGGACTGATACATAGTGTTCACTAGAATAGTGAGCACTGCATATCAGGCCACCTTCTCACATTGGTGAGCAGCGGTTGGGATTTGAGCTTGCTGTTGTTTTACCACACGTATCCTAAGAATATCTTGTTGAAAGATCACATAAGTACTGTTAGGTACATATAACTTAGCTTAGAATACTCTGAGTTCTACTGAACCAGCTGTTGTAGCTCCTCAAGGCTTAGCACACCTTGGCTGCAACTCTTAGCAAGGGATCAGTAGGCAAACACATAGTGTAGGTAGGTGCATCACTTACACCACACTAGAAACAGCATGTCAGACAAAGAAGGAAACTCTGAGTATCCCCTTGTGTCAGTGGACCCTCCACAGGTCACTTCTAAATATGCTGCTCTTAGCTTCCATGAGATGAGACAAGTGTGTACCCTCAGGAAGCTAAAACAGGGGTCTAACCCCACAGCTTCCTTTCTGATTGGTCTCTTAGAGACTTATGATGCCAGGAGGGCTGGTAACCCAGACCCTTCTAATCCAGATGGGAATATGCCCTCCTTACAGGGACCCTTTGATAGCCAGGACCATCCCCTCCAGGAAGCAGATGATGCTGAGGATGAGGATGAGGACCAGTTGTCAGGGGATGAGGCAGACAAGGGACAGGTAGAAGTCATCAGACTAACCAGGTCCAACTTAAGCAGACATGAGATTGGTACTGGGGGACCCCTGGGGCCACTCTCAGGTCAGCTTAACATTGGGAATGGACGAGTTAGGTCTCTATCAAGAGGCTCTAACAGATCCCTTCGAACCAATGGCTCTCTCAACTCTTCTCACAGAGGGATGACTTCCCCTAAGAGGAGAGTGTATGAAGCTGAAGAAAGGGCAGTCAAACTGAGGATTGAAAGGGAAGAACTTGCCCTGGCCAAAGAGAGACTTGCCCTTGCTAGAGAGCAAGAATTATGTGGGCTACAGCCCACTGGTGGCAGCAATAAACCTAGCAATAGGGAAAGGAGTTTTGATACAAAGCACCTGAGTAAGATAGTGCCCCCCTTTAAACAAGGGGATGACATCCACAAATGGATTACTGCTTTGGAGAGGGCCTGCACTGTGCAGGGTGTTCCCCAAAGTCAGTGGGCAGCTATCTTGTGGCTCTCCTTTGATGGTAAAGGTAGAGATAAGCTCCTCACCACAAGGGTGGAGGATGCTAACAATTACCAAATCTTGAAGAATACACTGGTTGATGGGTTTGGTTTAACCACTGAACAATACAGGATGCTGTTCAGAGACACCCAGAAAACTCAGTCTCAAGATTGGACTGACTTTGTTGATTGTGCCACTAAGGCTTTTGAAGGCTGGCTACTGGGTAGTAAGGTTACTGATTTTAAAGGATTGTATAATCTAATTATGAGGGAGCAAATCTTAAATAATTGTCAGAACCAGTTATTACACCAGCACCTGGTAGACTCTGATCTGACCTCTCCACAAGAATTGGGTAAGAGGGCAGACAAATGGGTCAGAACCAGGGTCAGGCCTAAAAACCAGGGTGGTGACCAGAAAAAGGAATCAACCAAGCCTCAAGAGAAGGGTGGGGATAAATCCACAGAGAAGACTTCCCAAGGGCCCCAAAACTCCAACAAGGGTGGTGGGTCCCAGAACACTCCTTCAGAACAGAAGAAACCTTATTGCCATACCTGTAAACAGGTGGGCCATTACAAAAGTGATGCCAGTTGCCCTAAAAATGGTAATAAGGGAAATATACCCCCAGGTAATACTCCTAAACCTCCTGTTACCACTAGTGGTAATCCCCCAGGTGGTGGGAGTGCCCCCAAGAATGTGGTGGGCATTACTTTGGGCAATCAGGAGGACTATGGCCTAGCCAGGTTCCCTGACCACACTCTTGTCTGTGAGACTGGCATGGGGTTTGCCAACTTCACTACTGGACCCCACATTTTGGGAAAGTATAGACAAGAAGTTTTAGTGAATGGTCAGAAAGTTGAGGCATTCAGAGACACAGGGGCCAGCATCACCATGGTGATTGACCATCTGGTCCCCTCTGCTCAACTGACCCCTGGTTTTACTTATCAGGTGACAGACATTCATGGAGTGAAGAGAAGGCATCCCATGGCAGTAGTCAAGCTCAGCTGGGGTAATGTCACAGGGCCCATGAGAGTGGCAGTGACAGATAACCTACCTGTAGATTGCTTACTGGGGAATGACCTGGAACTCTCAGCATGGGCTGAGGTGGAACAAGAAACTCATTCCAGAATGATAGGCCTATCCAGACAGGTTAGTGGGGCAGTAATAGCTACAGCCCCAGTCCAAGCACCATTCCTCCCTGAAAAGGTTGGAAGGGCAGTGGTAGCCACTGCCCAGGCTCAGACAGACTTTCCAGAACAGGATAGGAGGGCTGTGACAGTCACAGCCCAAACACAAACTGAGTGCCCTCCTGAAAAGGTTGGCAAGGTTGAAATGGTCTCAGCCTCCACTCAAACAGATAGTGAGGTTGTGAAGCCTGAAACAATGGATCACTCCACTCAAACAGAGAGCATTGAGGAGGAAGAAGAGTCTTCCCCCTCCCAGACACTAGGTGAGAGCCAGCCTCCTCAGGGAACTGACTCTACCCCTGTTGAAGGAACTGCCCCAGAGGTAGTCAGGCCTAGCCTGGCAGAGCCCCTGATGGCAGTGGGCCCTTCCCAGGTGGGACCCAGTCTGGAGCAGGTAACCTGCACCTCTCTACCCTGCCTCAGTCAGCCCAGGGCTGAAGAGATCAGGGAGGCCAGTGGTGGACCCCAAAGGGCCCCCTGTCCAAAGGAACCCCTTCATCAGCAGATTAGGATCACTGAAGCTGGTAAACCTAGCCAAGTGAAAATACGACAAACTCCTGAGGGATCCCCCTTAAAAGTAGTTAGGGACCTCCCACAGCTGGACACTGTTGGGCACAGCCAAACATGGGGCCTAAAAACCCCAGACCTGACCTGTCCCCCCAGTAAGCCAAACAGAGGGACTCAGCCTCCAGCTTTAGGTAGCCAGAGGCTGACCCTGAGAGCTCAGTGCATCTCAGCTAAAGAAAGAAAGGCACACATGATGAATGGTGATTGGAGGAAGTTGAACCCAAAGGTAGAGGAGCCTCACTTCAGTACTCCATCCCAGCATCAGCCTTTTACTTTCCCAAGACACACCTGAGACAGAGATTCCCTATGGTGGAGACCCTCAGATACCCTTAGGGTGAGGGGTTGCCTAGTGGACCATGACACAGGGGGAAACCAAGCCAGAGCTGGTCCTTCCTTATATGGCCACTTAGGTAATAGAGGCTTACCTGGACAAGGATAGCCTTATCTCCTTTCGTTTGGGGGGGGGGGGGGTTGTGTAGGAAGGTACATCCTGACTATGGTTGCCCCCAACTTTTTGCCCTGTGTTTTAGCTGGTTTTGGACATAGTCGACCTGGAACCCTGCCAATCAGGACCCCAGGACTACTGCTCTCTCTTTAAAATGGATTCCATGTACCCTAGGTGCATTTCCAATTGGTACTGGGCCACCCTATCAGACCCTGTAACTCAGGGCATGGGTGTACCCAGGGCTGCCAGGGGCTGCAGCATGTATTATGCCACCCCTGGCTGGCCTCCTAAATTTGACACAACTGGCTGCATGACAGCTGGGGCAAAGTCGTGTAATCACCCTTTGCTACAGATATAGTATACCTATACCTAACCCTAAAATGGACACACAGATTCCTATCAGTCACTCCTATGGCAGGCCTTTACAATCCTGAAGGCAGAGTGCTTGGAATCGTGTGAGATGGTGCTCTGGCATGAGCTGAGCCTGTCTGCAGCTTGCGGAACCAAGTCCTAATAGCTGTTCCATGATATCGCATACCATATACTCTTAAGTGCATTATAATCCTCGCGGTTAAATGCTAACTTTGGTATTGCTTTATCAAAACATGTCGAGTAAGGTGTCATACGAATTGGAATACTAACCCCTCGCCAATTCTGGCGACGGGGTTAGCATTCCACCCTTCTAGAGGGACACTACATGTATGTAACTGTGAACCCCGGTTAAAGTTAACTAAAGCCTCAGCTCCACAAAATGGATGCTGCCACCACAGACACGAGTCTGACCTCCTGCTGCTGGGAGTCCTTCCAGCGAGGGAGGCTTGGACAAAGGGTTTCCTGTCCGGGGCGGTGCTAGCACCATCCCAGACATGGTTTTGTGTATCCTGGGTAGGCAGGGCTTTACAGGAAGGTGACTGCTGAGTGGCACCCCGGTGCTCACTACGCATAGGCCAGTCTGAACCAGTTCCAGGGGCACACCAGCCCCTGGCCCGGGGAAGTCCGGCATGGCAGAGGGGTGTAACCACCCCCCTCCTAGTCCCACCCATAGGCAGGACCTAGTCACCGGGTCAGCCCCCTTTTGTAGTATAAAGATGGGAGCGGGCCCCCTGTTCAAATTAGATCATCTTTGGAATCAAGACACGACTTTCTGCGAAAGGACTTCAAGATTTCTTCCTCAAGATTCTCCCTTGTGGCTAAGGAGTAGTCACCCTGCATCCGCAGGCACCATCCTAAGAACACTGCGGTCTGCTGCAAGTCCTTCATCACGAATCCGACGACCCAGCTCGACGAGACCCGGCTTCCCTGGCACCTCTGACCTCTACTCACCTCTACAGCAAAGCTGAGAACTGTGAGTGCGACGAGACCTCGAGGGACCGACGATCGCCAAGACTGCACGACTTCTTTGTAACAAGCCCACCGTGTGCTCCACTGGTGAGTGCTTTGGGGTCCGAGAAGCTCCAACCCTGAGCAGCTCCAGCACCGAAGATCAGCCCTCCAGCATCTCCACGATCTGCGTGGGGCCCTTCTGCTTTTGCGCGCTCACCGCGCTGTGTGGCTACTAGCCGGCTGGCTTGTGGCCTTCTTCACGACGCCCGACGACATCACTGCTGCTGGTCTGGTTGCTCCAGACTGGCCCTTGCTTCCTTCTTCAAGAGAGGCACCCCAGACCCTCCTGGTCCACTCCAGACGCCATTTTGAGTCCACCGCGTGGGCTTGAATTTGCCAAGGCTTTGTTGCCCAATCCTGGGTCCAGCGACGCCGACAGCTTCAATCTTCGTGGGACAGCTCGCTCCTCCATCCTGGTCGCCGACAACGCCTCCTGGTCCGTGAGATCTGCGTGCACAGCGTCACCCACTCACCTAGTCGAGGTGACTACCATCCGGTGCCCTCCTGGTGCCACCTGACTACTGGCTAGTAGTCTTGAACTTGGTCCCCTCTGCTTTCAGGTGTCATCTTCCATCGATCCAGGCTTGGATCCACCGAACTTTCTTCACTGGTCGCCTGCCAGCAACTTCTTTCTTCCAGGCTCCTGGTCCGTCTACGAGGATTCCCGACGTCCTTTGAGTCCTATGCAGCTGCAGCCCCTGGGCTAGGTAACTTCGGCATTTCGGTGCCCCAGCATAGCCTCACTATCCAAGGGTCAGAATCCACTTTCGTTTTCCTCCTACCAGGTCAGGTTCGCCCGAGAACACTAACTTTGCAATTTCTAGCTACCATAGACTTTGTCCCGCATCCCGCGTGAGAGTGTACACTCTGCACCCAAGTCCCCTGGGTCTCCTAGAAGTAATCTGAAGATTCTATAGTCAAGATCTAGCGATTCCAAAGCCTATTAGTACTGTACTTACCTGCTAGTAATTTCGCATTCCACTTTCAGAGTATATGGTTTTCCGTGCCCCTCGGGCATTTGTATATACTGTGCTAACTTAAGTATTTTCATAAGAGTTTTGTTTTGTGCTTAGTACCTTGTCCTCATAAAGAGTACAGGGCTGTTGTGATTTAAATAAATACACTGTTTATTTTCATAACACTTGTGTGGTGTCCTTTCACTTGGTATTCAAGGGGTATATGTGTGGTAAACAGCTGGCTTAACACGCCCTCTCGAGTCTTTAGCCTTAGACTGCTCGTATCCACGCTACTAGGATAGCTGGTCTATAAGGTTGACTTACAACCAATCATCAATAAGGGTTGCTGGACTGATACATAGTGTTCACTAGAATAGTGAGCACTGCATATCAGGCCACCTTCTCACACCTTATCCTTTGATTTCACCTTAGAGGTGACACCGGTCCATCATTCTCCTGGATTCAACCTGCAGTATTGCTTTCACTGAACTTTATACATCTTGTGCTTGATCTTTTGGACCCTTTCGCCATTTTGCATCCCCTATTTGCAGGATCTTGATCGTTTCTGAGCGGTACCCCCCACATCTGTCTCCACGGACACACTTGCCCTGAGGAAGGTGAGACCTGTAATAGGTCACACACCGAAACGCTCGTCGGTACCGCCACAAAGAAAATCCGCGGAGTGACCACATATATTTATATTTGTACAAATTGCTCTTGCCTATACATTATCCTAATTTTTGGTCAGTCCTCTGGATCTTATAAGTTCTATTGAATGGACCCCAGACATGTCCTTGAAAATTTATTTTTTGTAAATTTTCTGACAAAATAATATATATGTAGGAATTTCATTGTTATTTATGATTGCATTGCTATCTATGACTGTGGTTTCTCCCTTTTTTCAGAATAGTTTTAACCTTTGATGGAATGATTGGATCCCTTAGGATCAGGATGAATGAGATTGAGTGTATGAGGAGTATGTGTTGTGTTGAATGGCTAAATGATTGAATTGTGGGAATGTGTATCTTTTTTTTTTCTTTTTGTTATATTACATTAAAGAAGATTAACTAATTGTATTGTCAAATAAATGCTGACCAAAATGAATCTATGAATATGTTCTAACTTTTATTTTGAATGCATTCTTTCTACATTATGCTTTGTGATCCTCAGCACCTGCTCCCTGCACTGTGTTATATAGCCCACTTTTTTTCTGACTTTTTTCTGGGGTTGCACTAGAGTGGCTACTGGGAAGTTTCTCTACGTATTTCTATTGTGTCATCATCTGCTGTGTAAAGGTTTCCACCTTTGCCACATCATCGTTCTGGAATCTTCCCTCATCTACAGTGTTCCTGTGATCTTTGACAGTCAAATCTGATGTATACATGTGAGGGTTAATGTTGGCAGTAATGGACACTGTGGTCATGTGTTATTTCTATGTCAGAAATGGAATACCTGCAGGTCTTTGCGCTGACCAAAAACTATCCATACAATTTGCCTGTCCCTGGTAGATGTCTTTCCGACGTTTACATAGTGAAGTTTTCACCAATTGGAACCTTGACATCTTGGACACTACTCTGTCGGTGTCTTGAGAATTTTCTCTTCATGTCATCACCCTTTTCAAGTTCTGCCTGTTGTTTCAAGCAATTTTATTGGCGAGCGCATTCAAGTCTCCATTGCGAATTTACACTTCGGCCCTGCCATTCTCCACAGAAATCAATTTGACTTACCGGTATTGCAGCAGTTATGATTCATTAATTCTGTTGCTCTTCTGTAGTATGCTTGTTAAGTAAATAAAAGATGAAATCCGAGTTTGAGGATTTACCATTTAAGGTTTAATGTCAAGAGTAAATCAACCCACGACCAGTAAAGATGCGTAACAGGCTCGTAATGATCGTGACATAGTAAACATGGCATTCTAAGAACACACAGTAAGAACACGAATATAACATTCCTTAAAGGGAACAAGAATACTAAATGCAATACATACTACACATCCTTCCCCCAATAAATAAACCAAAATTACAGATAAAAGAAAAACAGTTTCATGAGAAAAAGAAATACTAATTCAAAACATAATCATGGAGTCTCACAGGAACAGATCTGATTCTACGACCAACCACCCTACCGTCCCCAGCACCAATGGTATTGGAAACAGGTTGTAAAGTGGGAACGGAAGAAAGATTATTTGAATCCCCAGAAGCAAATAACGAAGAATCAGGAACAACATTTGCTGAACAATTGACAGGAGCAGATGGAACAGATGGAATCATTGAAGACTCACCAACGCCAAACCAATCAGTACTCACATCATTGGATAAATCCGAAGTGTGCTTGTTGGAGGAAATAATCCTAGCCTGTTGATCAGAGATCTTAATGAGAGCATTCTTGTTCCACCAACCTCTTTCAAATAAAAGAGCTGCAGATCGAGAAACTTTTAACACTTTGACAGGAGCAGAAAATTTGGACTGACCCTTAGTGATTTTTACAGGTTTCTTAATAATAACCCAATCACCTGAAACAAGGGGCTTTTCAGTAACATGCATACGTTTGTCGTAATTGCTTTTGTAAGTCTCCTGTTTCATTTTAACACGTTCACTAATCTTAGCTAAATCAACATTGACAAGGGAACTCTTCATCAACCAAGAAGGATTCAATCTAGAAGTTGGAATCCTTCCACGAAGTAAAACAAAAGGAGATACTCCTGTGGTACTGTGCGGGGTACAATTATAATTCCAGATTTTCTCATACAGAAAATCAGAAATATCAAGTTTGTTAGCACAAGCTGTTTGAACCGCTTCCTTTAACAAACGGTTCGCTCTTTCTACAAGACCATTAGATGCAGGACTGTAAAGAGGAACCAAAATATGCTTGACATCTAAGTTATTTAAGAACGTATCCACATCCTGTGAAACAAAGTGTGAACCGTTATCGGAAACAATTTCATGTGGAGAACCATCGATAAAAAATAAACGCTTTAAAAATGAGATCACAGCACAAGAATTTGGATTCTTGACAAAAGAAAAATATATCAATTTAGAAAACTAATCAATGGCAACAATCAAAAATTTAAGGTTATCATTAAAAACAGAAAATGGGCCAGAAAAATCTATGGCAATTTTTTGCCAAGGAGCCTCAGGCCATTCTACTGGAACAAGTGGTGAATTAGACAATTTCCAATGTTTATCTGAGCATAAACATTGTGGACATTGGTTAACAAATGATTTAACCTGATTATCAATTCCAGGCCACCAATAAGTGGTTTTGATTTTATTAGTGGTACCAGTAACACCGGGATGAGACTCATGTGCCACAGAAATAATGGATTGTCTAATGCTAACAGGTGGGACAAATTTGTCTTGCCTAAACAAAATGTCACCTGACACAGACAGCTCAGATGCAACTTGTGCAAAATGTTTCTCCTCAGTTGACATACTTCTATCCCTGGGCCAACCTTTGATCAAAAATCTCTTAACATTCAGCAGGCAGGAATCATTATCCATTCCATTTAACCAGTCTTGTTTAGTGATCTTACTTCCTTGAAGAGCATCATCAACCGCAAAAACACACTCTAAGTCAGAATTAATCGATTTACCTGTAGACAAAGGAATACGTGATAAACAATCCGCGCGGATGTTTTTACCACCAGGTAAATATTTTATCTCAAAATTGAATTCTTGAAGTCGTGCCAATAATCTGACTAAACGAGAAGAAGCTCTATTGGAAGAACTTTCTCCAAGCATATAAATTAAAGGCTTGTGGTCTGTGTATAAAAGAAACCTGGTTCCCCAAATGTACATTTTAAATTTTTCGACAGACCAAGAACAAGCTAAAGCTTATCGCTCTATAGTACTGTAATTGACTTCAGCCAAAGTCAAAGAACGAGAAGCAAATGCAATGGTGCATTCTTCACCCTTGATCATTTGACTAAGGACAGCTCCGAGACCACGGGAGCTAGCATCAACAGTAATGATGCTTTGAACACCATGGGAAAAAGGCTTGATGGCAGGAGCAGAGAGAATCATATCTTTGATGGAGTCAAAAGCAGATTGAGATTCAGAGGACCACACATATTTTGCATGTTTTTTTAACAGATCTCTAAGAGGTTGGACCACAAGTGCATAGCTCCTGACAAATCGAGCGTAATATTCACTCAACCCCAAGAATGCTCTCAACGAGTCTTTATCTAGAGGAGAGGGAGCATTTTTAATAGCTTCCAACAAAGAAGATTTGGGTTTAATGCCATCTTTTGAGAGGTTGTGGCCTAAATAATCAACCTCATCAGCCAAAAATTTACATTTCTTCTTATTGACGGTAAGACCATGACTTTGTAGTGATTTCAAAACATACTCCATCAATATGTAATGTTGATCCAGAGATTCAGAATGAACCAAAATGTCATCCTGGAACGCTTGAATTCCTGGACAATCATAAAAAATGGAGTCCATTAATCTTTGAAATATACTGGCTGCAGAAGCATGCCCAAATGGTAACCTTTTATACATATATATGCCAAAAGGTGTAACAAACGTTGTAAGGGGTTGAGATTCTAAAGATAATGGAATTTGGTGGTACGCTGAGCGCAAATCAATAGTGGAAAAATATTTGCTACTACCGATATTAGCCAGCATGTCATGGATTTTAGGCAAGGGATGTACATCAATGACAATATTGCGATTGAGCACCCGTAGGTCTGCACATAGACGAATTTCCCCAGAAGGTTTTCGTGCTACGACGGCAGCAGAAACCCATTCTGAAGATTCAATTGGACAAATAATGTCTTGAGCAACAAGGGATTCAATGTGCTTCCTTAAGTCCTCTCTAACAGACAGAGGAACGGGACGTACCTTTTGGATAACAGGACAAGCGTTGTCTTTTAACTTAATATTATGCTCAAAATTTTTTACCAAACCAATCCTGTCTTCAAATACAACCTTGTATTTTTCTAACACATTGCAAAGAATGGAATCATTACAATAATCAAAAACAGATAGTATAGGTAGATCACCCAAGGCCACAGGTTCAGGATGACCAGGCTTTAAAATAATGCCAAGGCGGGCCTGATCCTGCCAGCCTAAAATGTCTCGGCCATTCTGTGCAACATAAATTTGTGTATAAATCACACGCCCTTTAAAATCAATGTTATCAGGAAAATATCCACGCATGGTTATATCAAAACCCCCAAAAGCTTTGGGATTAACATCAGTAGCAAATAATTCTTTGTTATTCCAAGAGCACTGAAAAGTAGTCTCATCCAAAATGGTAATAGGAGATCCTGAGTCAGCCATAACCTGTATAGTCTGAATGCCAATTGAAATTGTGCAAATAGGACCCTTAATACTGAAATCACATAAAGCATTAATCTGAATGAAGGAAATGGAAGAAAGATTTAACGCATCGCAAATTTCTTCTTCAGAATAAACCATATTGACTTTAGACTTATCTTTAGGTAAACGACACGATGCAGCAAAATGAACTATACGTTTACAATTTGAACACCTTTTACCTTGTGCTGGACACTTAGGGTTGTTTCCTACATGAAATTTTGAGCCGCACCTGTAACAAAATACATTAGATTTTGGTTCATAAACTTTTTTGCCAGAGTTGCGGTTGGAAACAACATTAACATTACAATTATCACCAGATGCCAGCGAAACATTACAAATACTTGAAGAAGCGGCATGCTCAGCTAAAATTTTTGAGGAAACAACGGAACATTCAATGCTTTTCGCAATTACAATAACTTCATCTAATGTTGGATTTTTACAAGTCAAGATCCGCTCCTGGATTTTCTTATTGAAGCAATTAAATACTAACTGATCACGTAGAGCAGTTTCTAAATATGTACCAAATTCGCATTTTGATGCAAGAACACGTAGAGTTGCCACATAGTCTTCTATAGACTCTTCTTGTAACTGTTTCCTTTTAAAGAACATATGTCTCTCAACCATGACTGATGGATCATCTTTAAACTGTTTGCCCAGACGCGTTAATGCCTCGGTATACACATTCCATGAATCATCATCAGCTGGAGCTTGAACAACTGCTAAATTGTCAAATAATTGTTGGCCAGCATCACCTAAATGATTGAAAAGAATAGCTCTCTTTCTGGATGCAGGATACTCTAAAGCATCTATAGCTTCTAAATAGTTTGTGAATACTCGTAGCCATTTGTGCCAAGGTGTAGGGGGCTTGCCAGGAACAATTAAAAATGAAGGAGGTGCAACAATTCCATTGTTGTTATTTCCAGAAGTTGCCATAATGAAATAAACCAAATGACAATTTACAGAAGACCAAAAAAAAAATATATCTTACTTGTCAGTCTTTATTCAGCTCACACGATCTTTTTTTTTTTTGTTTTGTTTAAAAGAACAATCGACTATAATCTCAATAGTCGCGTAGCTCTGACAAATTCACCGTTAATATAAGCAAATGGCCGTCGACGTGCTTGTGTTGGTGACGCTACGCGCTGGAAGCATAAACAAAGCAGGTTGCTATGGAGCAGATTCCGTGATGACGTCTTATTGATAGACGTGCTGCGCGTGTACAAGCGTCGCGTGACGGACAACAAGTCGGCAATATGCGCGAGGCTGGAACGCTTCTCGCGTTTGAACAAAACGGTGTTGCCAGGCCCACTTAAAGAAGATCGCTTTCAGGTAATTTGAGAAAGGTGAAATAACTTACAGTTTCTGTAGTAGTCCCATTAAATGAGAACGCAATTTCACAGTCAAAAAATCCAAATTGCCTGAATCGGTTGAGACGCGATGGCTCAAAAGTTCAACAGCTGATCGGCTCACGTCGGTGGGTTTGATCATAACAAGCTCCAAAACGTTTTCCAATCGTCGCCAATAAATGTAGTATGCTTGTTAAGTAAATAAAAGATGAAATCCGAGTTTGAGGATTTACCATTTAAGGTTTAATGTCAAGAGTAAATCAACCCACGACCAGTAAAGATGAGTAACAGGCTCGTAATGATCGTGACATAGTAAACATGGCATTCTAAGAACACACAGTAAGAACACGAATATAACATTCCTTAAAGGGAACAAGAATACTAAATGCAATACATACTACATCTTCTTCAGTGATTTCAGCGCGCGCTGCTCGCGGAACGCGTACATTCTCCTCACGAACCCTCTATGACGTCAGGCTCGAACTCTGCCTTAGCTGCTTGTTGACGCCTGCCTGCACCTACACGCTGGTAGCCGTCCGGCACAGCGCATAGTATGTCATATCTCCTCCTACAGACATAAGTTCCTGTTCAGTGTACAACACAACGGTGCTGATTAGAGGCAAGGATGTGCCTCTGTGGTTTGTTATCCATTAAAGAGAGGTTTTCAAAACAATGACGCAGACTACCGGCACAGACTTATCTTTGCTGTTTTTTTTTTTGCACAATTGAAGAGAAGGGTTCAACACTACTGTGAAGATCAGCGGTATGGTTTCATTTTTAAAGCACGCTGGGTCTTGAAAAGTATAATGTGATGGTGTTTCTAACACTGGTGTATAACGCATCATTACAGTATCTCACACATCTTTAACTTTTACAGTCATCAAATGGTATTGTGAATACTACTTAATATTATGCATATTCTATTGCTTGGATATTATTATGCTTGTTCATTCCCATGTTGGTTCTTTCCACATTTCTTACAGCTACTCTCTGTATCTTTTATGCATTGTTCAGCAAAATATGTGGCACATTATCTTACTTTGAGGTGTGAACTTTGGGTTCACACCTTATTGTATCCTTTCATGTGTTCACCCTATTACTCTACACTCCCCTACATAGGGATGGCAGTGGTTCCAGTCCCATTTTCGCACATCTCTTTTGCCTACATGGGGTACATCCTTCCAGTATGGACTTTGGGTTTTTCCTGCATTGGGTTCATTGTTCTATTTACACATGTACGATTTTACACTATTTTCTTCCCTACACAGGTATGGGCTTGGGTTTAGCCCCATTTTCCAATATACACTTGCCTACATAGGCCACTCGCGGCTTTGACCCTTCATAGGGCACAGTTTTATGGGTTACAGTCCCATCTACATTCATATTGCTACCCTCACACAGGGTGCGTCTTTTGGGGTTTTGTCCAATTTCTACTCTGCACTGTATTGTACCTCTACGCGGTGGTTGTCCTTCATGGGCTTTCACTTTATGGGTCACAGTCCCTTTCACAGTGCTCCTCACACTCTTGCATAGGAGAAGAGGATGGTCATGGGCTTTTTTCCTATTGGCTGATATTGTCTTTCTACATTCAGTTACTTTGCTGTTTTGTATAACGCAATATTACACTTATATTGTATTGTTATTGTCATTGAAAATGGGGGGAAGTATTAGTTATACTGTATGTATCCAACTTTGCCTCTTCTTTGTTTTCCATTATGTCCAGCTTTCCACGTGATGTCATACCTATTTTCATCCTTGGTCTCTGGATTTACATTTCCTGTTGTCTTGCTTTGTCTCCAGCCTTCCCTCCTGTTTTTGTTCTTTCTTCTTCCTCCCTGTTCAGGAGGATATCCGTCATTCCCACTTGTATGTATTTGTGTAGGCTGGTGTCCGGTTTGCGTCATGCCTTGTTCTTCCTTCCTTTCTTGCCTGCCTGGCCAGTGGGTATGTTTGGGGGTTGCCATTGGCACGTCTATTCTCTCTCTATCTCGTACTTCCTCCCTTTCTTCTCTCTGTCTCCTTCTTTATATTTCGTTGTTGTTGAGGATGGCTTTTCCATTTTCTTACTTACACCTTACCTTTACCCCTAGTCTTCTCCCATCTTTTCCCTCGCTCTGCTTTTCTTGCTCTTTTCCTTGATGTTCTCTCTGTCACTCCATTGTTCCTACCTTGCTATCTGTCCTTTGTTCTCTCTCATTATCTTTTATTTATTTATTTATTTATTTTTAACATTTCATAGAGCGCGAACAAATGCCCGCAGGCGTCTCAGCGCTGTACTGTTGTGAACTCTCCTACGCTTGGCTTCTGGCTCTTAGAGGTTAAACAACCATGTTTTCAGCTTCTTCCTGAATGGGCTGGATCTAATGGATTGGGGAAGCGTGTTCCACAATTTCGGGGCGGCAACCAGGAAACGTCTGTCACCCCAGTTGACTAATTTAGTCCGGGGTACTACCAGATCGTTCAGCTTGGCTGAACGGAGTGGCCGCGGAGGGATGTATGGAGTAAGGTGGTCTCTCAGGAATTGAGGGGCTTGTTGGTGTAATGATTTATAGACAATACACAATGTCTTGAATTTAATTCTATTTCTGATAGGGAGCCAATGAAAGCTTCTCAAGGTATCAGTTATAGGTTTAAATTTGGGGATATCCGAGAGAAGTCTGGCCGCTGCGTTCTGTACTGTCTGCATTTTCTTGATGACCCTGATTTGAGCATTGGCAAAAGAGCCATTGCAGTAATCTAATGCAGACAGGACAAGGGCGCTAACTAATGTCTTGCCTACACTTTTGGGGAGAAATGGAAGGATCTTTTTTTACCAGGCGTAGCTTGTAAAACGCCGTAGAGGCCGTCTGGTTGGCATGAGCCATAAAGTTTAAATTGTCGTCAAAAATGACGCCTAAGTTCCTCACCTTCGTGGTTGGTTTAGGCAAGGCTCCAAAGGATGAAGGCCACCATACAGAGGACCAGTTAGGGCTAAGATGACCAAAGGTTACCACCTCAGTCTTTTTGGAGTTCAGTTTTAAACAGTTTGCTGACATCCACTGTCCGATGGCCAGCATGCCTGTTTTAAAACTCTCCGCTACTGTTTCCCCATCATTTCTGACAGTCAGAATCAACTGGGTGTCGTCCGCATATGAGGTTAGGTTCATCCCATGCGCTTTGATGGTTTTAGCGAGGTCCGACACATAGATGTTAAATAGTGTCGGACTAAGGGATGAACCTTGAGGTACCCCACATGGCAAGGACAACTCTGCTGACTCAAAATGTCCCAGGTAGACTGCCTGGGATCTATCCGTCAGAAAAGATGCCAGTAGATTCTTAGCTAGGCCTAGCACGCCCATCTTTTCAACACGGTTGACCAAGATCTTATGGTCGACCGTGTCGAAGGCGGCCGATAGGTCTAAAAGCACTAACAATGCTGAGCCTCCTTGATCTCGGATTTATCGGATGTCATCCGCCGCTTTGATAAGCGCCGTTTCTGTTCCATAAAACTTGCGGAATCCAAATTGAGTTTCATCGAGCAGATGGTGTTGCTCGATAAATTCCGCAAGTTGAGTGTTCATGGATTTTTCTGCTACTTTGGCTAGAAACGGGAGGTTGGCAATAGGCCTGTAATTTTTTAACTCCGTGTTATCTAAGCCCAATTTTTTCAGAAGTGGCTTCAGTAGGGTTTTTTTTAAAGGGGTAGGGAAGATTCCTGTGCGGAACATTGAGTTACAAATTTGGGTTATAATTGGGACCAAGGTGTCCATTAATGGGCGGAGAGTTTTCAAGGGGCAAGGATCCAAAGCTGAGCCGGACTTAATGGTTTTAATGATATCCTGGATTTGGTTTTCTGAAATTTCCGCAAACTGTGGAAAGATATTATCAGTTTTTGGCGTTATTATATCATCAGTGCTTTGATTGTCAGAGGAGGTAAATGCTGAGAAGATATCATTCACTTTAGTGAAAAAGAAGGATGCTAATGAGTCGCAGAGACTTTGTGAAGAAGGGGGATTCAAGTCAGGAGCACCTCCTGCAAGCTGTTTGGTTATGTCATAGAGCTTTTTATTAGAATTTTTTGCACTTTCAATTTGCTCGCTGTAGTACTTTGTTTTGGCCTCTATGATCAAGAATTTGTACTGAGTTAGAAGCTCCTTATACTTATATTTGCTTTCATCGTCATAGCTTTTCCTCCAGTGTCTTTTTGTATTTCTACATAGCTGTTTATGTTTTCTGAGTTCCTCTGTATACCAGGGTGCTGAGGGAGAACTTCTATTCCTGGACATTCGTTTAACTGGTACTAGTTTGTTAGTAGCCTGGTCCAGCCAAGCTTGGTATTGCTTTGTAGCTATTTCTGGATCAGTAGACAAGGCAGGCCTAGAGTTGTCTAATGCTACCTTAAGGTTAGGAATGTTGATATCTTTCCATACCTTAAAAGGTGCCTGGCTGGGAGGGGGTGTTTTAAGAATGGGTGCTTCGCTAATTTTTATAGTACCTAGTACCAAATAGTGGTCAGTCCAAGTCATTGGGAGGACGTCAGTAATTAGCAGGTTGTCTAGATTAGTAAATATTCCATCTAAAGTATGCCCTGCATTGTGGGTAGGTCCCATCACCAGCTGTGATAGGCCAAAGACCTCCATTTCTGACTGTAGGGTCATGGTGTCTTTATCTTTATTACAGTCCAGATGGAAATTAAAGTCTCCTAGCAGTGTTATAGACTTCTCGGTTGAAACAGATTCTAAGATGGTGGCAATTTCTGTGAGAAATCCCGACCGAATTTCAGGTCGTCTGTATAATAGTATGCCTCTAAAGTTATAAGAAGGAGACAGGTAAATGTCAAACTGGAGCGCCTCACATGCCGTGGTAGGTATTGTCGTGATGCGAATTTTGAGGGTGTCCCGGGCAATTATAGCTATCCCACCTCCTCTTTTGCCTGTTCTGTCCTGTCTATAGGCTTTGAATCCATTTGGGACGGCTATCACAAGATCTGGATCCGATGTTTTATCCATCCAGGTCTCTGTCAGGAACATTATATCAATGTTCCTGTCTAGAAGTAGATCAGCGATTTCTTGCCTGTGTTTAGCCAAAGAGCGAACGTTAATGAGGGCAGTTATACATTTTTTGTGTTGTCTGATTTTGATTGTCGCTTCCCGCCGGTTTGTTTAGAAGGGGGATGGCAGCCTGACAGTGCTTACATTTTGAAATTGTCGTGAAAGATATGGAGTGCGGACTGTATCTAGTACATCCTTCCATAAGTTGTGGACGTAGATCAGTTAGCAAAGAATGAGTATAGGTTGGGAGGCGGGTGATTTTGGCCAAGCCAGGGGTGGTGGCCCTAGGCCCGTGTCCGTCACGGACGGGTGCAGACGGGCTTGCCTTTGGCGTGCCTTCGGCGCGCCACCGGCGCGCCCGCTGCGCCCGCCCGCTGCGCGGACAGAATGACCCCATTATTTTATACCCTGCCGAGGAGGGTGGGAGGCGTCCTGCCACTGGACCGCCAACCCTTTCTCCCTCCAAGATGGCGCCTTTACCCCGCGTCGTCAGCCCCTAATCGGCCACGCCGGGATGGAAAGGTGAGAGGAGCACGCCTCGGTGCAAAGCAAATCTTGCACTCGAGAAGTGTAATTATGCAGTGGTATTAAAAGCGCAACAATTAAAATATTTACAAAGTTTTAAAAGTTACCACAATTACACCGCAAAAGGGACAGAGAGTAGAACCCCCGGCTTCCGCCTCAGGGGAGAGTAAACAAGTACACAGAACGATGGGCACTACTGTTTAAATATCATATTTAGCATTTGTTCTTCTGTTGGAAGGAAAAGGGATATATGTAGTATCCTGAATTTATATTGTAAGGTATTTTACCACCAGTGCTCAGTCAGTGCCTGTGCTTTGACTCATTAGATTGTTGGAGTCTGATGATGCCTCGGAATGTTGGGACTCAGAGAGGTGAAGTGACAGTTGGTCATGGGCTGAGTAGCTGACAGGCAGCTCCTGGTGGGGCTCTGATTTACATCATATCTACTTGATGTTCTGTACTTTACTACTTGTTAACTACTTGAATAAATCATCTCCACTTACAACCTTCCTGTGTGGACCTTCATCACTACACCAGGGCACAAGTCAGGGGTACATGCGGGTACAAGTCGCCCCCTACTATTTTCATAAGGTGAACGCATCCACTAAGCAAGAAGTTGACCCCACTGAAATATGCTGAAATTGTCCTGCTGAAATTTTCAGAGACTGGGACACGTTCAGCAGCACCTAAACCTTGTCTGCTTTAGTTTTGAGCAGCAACATGCAGGGGAAGGGAGGAGGGGATGTCATATTTCAGACTCCAGCTGGGCATATAACAAAGGCCGAATTTAAAGGTCCATCAGGCCTCCTTTCATTCCACTATCCTGACTGCGAGCTATCTTAGCATCACACCTAGATGCAAATGCAAGGAAGGGGAAACAATGGCACACAGCTTGATGTTATCACTTCACATATACTTAAGATTTGCATGCTTTTTACATTGTTCAGTCCCTGTACATAAGAGATATGCATGCACTGTAAGTATGTCAGATGTGTTTGCCTGTTCCAGTATTTTCACAAATAACAAATTAAATAAAGTAAAAAAAAATATTTTTATATCACTACTTGTCCCGATGCAGGGTGTCAGAGCACTTTACATCACACACACACATTATAGACTGACAAAATCTTCTATAAATGTGTAAATCAATGTATAAGATGTGCTACATAAAACAGTGAAGGATTCAAGGTGTAAGAGTGACATGTCCTTCATAGCTTGCCATGCATTTTTAGAAGTATTAAAATGTATGACCTGCGAGTAACAAAAAGATCTCTGTGTTACAAGCAGTAACTCACTTACCTAGCTGCATAAAATAAAAATTTGCCATCTGCATGTTAGATGATGTGCTTTGCATGAGACACAATAATCCGCTACTATACTTTGTCCCAAAACTGTGACTAGAGTAAACACAGGTCTCCATAGTGAATGTGTTACCCTTCAAAGTTATCTTACCATTATTAATGTTCCTTGGGATTTACTGGGTACACAAAGATTTCTGCTGCAGGTGCCTTCACTCAATAAGCTATTTTAAAATGTGAACGTTGCAACTAATTAAGCAGAATAGATTTACTGCTACATGTTTCCTTCTTGCTAACTTCTTTGTGGGAGAGTTAAAAAAAATAGTATAAATTGAGACCCACGTTTTGTGTCTGGGTTGCGTCACTTTTTTGGCGCAACCCAGACGCAAAATCTAATTTGTTTAAGCTCATAATGCATTCAAATGCCCTAATGATAGACCTGCAAAATTTGTGTGAAGTGTTAAGATTTGATTTCATTTCTTGTGATGTCACTTCCTCTGAGGTCATGAGTTGTGATGTCACTTCCTGTGATGCAGTGATGTTGCACTCAGGGGCGTAGTTTAGTCAGCGAGATTCGAGCAGACTAACACATATTTGCCAACTAAAAAATCAGTATGTTGAAGGGTACAGAGATTTGGGATACACTGTTGCTGTGATGAACAGGTTCAATACTGATTTGCATGAGATGGGCATCTGTCTAAGTTACTTCTTAAACAAATTAACAAGTTAAAACCTTTTAGTCAAACGAGGGTAATGAGAAAAACCAACAAAGACATAGGAGACATGACTCAGGGCCCCTAGACCCAATTCTCACACCAAGAATGCCTGTATTTGGTGGATGTTGCACCCCAAACAACGCCCTGAAGCAACGCCCCTGGTTCTGCTGTGTAGTCACACACCATTATGTCACTTGCATACTGCCTAACTTGGTAAGTCTCCCCACTTCTTTTTTTAGGACTTGTGCCCTGATCCTTGCCCGAACACTGACTTTAGCTCTAACTCTAAGCCTTGTCTAACTTCGACCCTAGCTCTAACCCTAATCCTTACTCTAGACATTCCTCTATCTCTGACCCAAATTCTATCTTTAACTATAATCCTTACTCTTACCTTGACCCCAGCTCTAACTCTAAACATTAGTCTAACCCTTACCCTAACCTCAACCATAACTCTAACTCTAATTCTTAATCTAATAAAATCCTAGCTCAACCTGTAGTCCTTACTCTGTCCATTTAGCCTGACCCCAAATCCTAGTTTTGTTCTAATCCTTATTCTAATATCAAATCTAGCTTCAATTATAATTCTTACTCTTACACTGGCCCTAGTTCTATCTCCTATTATTAATCTAAACCTAACTTTAGCTTTTACCCTAACCTATTGCAAGAACGTTTCTCTGTAGTGTTTTTCTGTACCAGTATTCCTCTGTTCCGGTTCCTTTATAATTCTATTATGACCTGTTTTGTACTCGATCCAGCACCTCATGGTTTTGTTTATGGAAAACACTTCTGTCATGACCACTACAGCCTGAGTGAGCTGCTCTTCCAGCACTTTGACCCTTACACACTTTAAGGATCATCTGAACAATCTTCGCAATTTCTAGCACTGCGGTCCTTACGCAACCCTGTAATGACTCCCAGTACTGCTGCTCAAAACTCACAGATATGACATTGGACCTCAAACTTGATGAGCATGCCAATCACACCCCCAGCTCAGTCAACATGCCTAGACACTGGTATGTGGCCCCACTGTCGCTCAAACAGCGGGACTCTCAAGCAAATCATCCCTGTTTCCCTCCTGTCCTTCTGCATCCTTTCCTCCCATTGTGCATTGCTCATTTGCCATGTGGTCTTTATTCCCATGTCCTGTGCCCAGGGCCAGCTTTAGCACTGGTCGTCACCTGGTGCGATAATTATTTTTGGCGCACCAACACCACATCACCGCTTCTTCTGATTCTCTCACTTCCACCGGGCAAAAGTCTCCCTCATCTCTCCAATAATAAATTATTGCTAAACTAAGTGCCTCCACCTGAGGTCAGTACCCCCCGACCCCCCCGACCCCCACAGGCCAGCACTCAGTGTGGCTGCACCGGTCACACTGCCCTAAAGCCAGCCCTGCCTGTTCCCCATCTCATGCCCTACGGCATCCAACCTTTTCCCTTCCCGGCTCTCTCCCCCGCTTCCACGCTCCATCCTGTCTTTCCCTTTTTTCCTCTTCTATGCTTCTCCCCCACTCCCTCCCCTCTGCTCCTTCCAGCATACAGTAATAATTAGCACAGTAATGCCTACCCAGCCATGCAGAGTGTATAATTACAGTGCTCAACTGGCTTCAAAATTGCTAATGCTTTTTAGAGGTTTGCATAAAAAATAATGATATTACTATTCAGCACCATGCATGTGAATACTCTGAAAGGTACAGTAAATTGCTACCACCCCCGGTTTTATCTCTCCCTCCACCCAACTATTCATGTTAATAGGGCTTTCTCTTGGCTTCGAGGCTTCAACTTGCTTTCAACTGTCTGGCATTCGCCCAGGAGTAACCATTTCTTACACCTTTGTCGGCCCTCAAGTATCCCTGCCGGGAGGCATCCCAAGGACCTTGTCTGGGCACTTGTCTCAAGAGCCCCGTGATGTAAGGCATCCCAAGGACCTTGTTCAGGCAAATTTCCTTTTATGTCCTTATGTGGAGATATTTATTATTAAACTTTGTGACTCCCTGCCACCTCGTCACATTGCGGCTGCGATGCCCTCATTCTCTGGAGTGGGTGGTTGGGATCAATTTTCTCCGGCGACAAAGCTGGGGACTGCTTGTCCCTGTCACCATTTAGTCTGTGCTTGTGACCATGCCCCTCTTCCTTGATTGGGCCCTTTGAACCCAAACTTACTTGGTCACTCGCTGACCTTTTGCTTGGCACGCTCTCACGCCCTGCTGCTGCCGTGCCCTTTGTCTGCCACCAGCAGAGGGGAGTTAGCCAACCTCCCTTTAGGGTCAGCTGCACATCCCAGTCATCATTAATTCTCCCATGTGTAATATGAGTAGTTTCTGAAAACTACACATATATTGTGAAAAACTACATTTGTACGTATACTGTGTGCTGGAAGCTGTACCTTCTGTTCAAATCTCACACAAGACACCTCTAGCTCGCCTTTGCACTGTAGTGCAGTGTTAAATAATATTTAGTATCATGATGAGACCATATTTTGCACACGTGCAGTTTATGACAATATTAACGAGTGACACACACCAAATATGGCACTGTTTTAGTTTTGCTGTTTGTGAAATGCAGCACGTGTGTAATCTCCGGCATTCATGTTTTTATTAAAGGTCTGTGACGTAGCCTCCTTAATCATTATCCTTATCGGTCGTGGACATAGTTCATGCTTAATAAAAATCTGTTCACCAACAAGTACTCTTCTATAATCCTTAGTGCACCCTCAGTGCTTCTTCAGTTGACTTTATGTATTTATTGAGTTTTTGTTACCGCTAAGGTACTGTTCATAAGGTCATTTCAGAATGTGGTCTGATCAAATAATGAAGGGGCAGAGTTAGGGAATGAGGGAGGTTCAAGAAAAAAGGCAATGATGAGCAGAGAGTGTGGGGGTAAGAATGCAGCAAAAGCCTAGAAGCTAATGCCATGGTGTAGAGTACACAGATGAGTGCAGCAAAGAACAGAGAGAAAAGATGGGTCTCCAGATTTGTCAGAATCGCAGCAGGTCGGTTCATTTGCCATGTGGTCTTTATTCCCATGTCCTGTGCCCAGGGCCAGCTTTAGCACTGGTCGTCACCTGGTGCGATAATTATTTTTGGCGCACCAACACCACATCACCGCTTCTTCTGATTCTCTCACTTCCACCGGGCAAAAGTCTCCCTCATCTCTCCAATAATAAATTATTGCTAAACTAAGTGCCTCCACCTGAGGTCAGTACCCCCCGACCCCCCCGACCCCCACAGGCCAGCACTCAGTGTGGCTGCACCGGTCACACTGCCCTAAAGCCAGCCCTGCCTGTTCCCCATCTCATGCCCTACGGCATCCAACCTTTTCCCTTCCCGGCTCTCTCCCCCGCTTCCACGCTCCATCCTGTCTTTCCCTTTTTTCCTCTTCTATGCTTCTCCCCCACTCCCTCCCCTCTGCTCCTTCCAGCATACAGTAATAATTAGCACAGTAATGCCTACCCAGCCATGCAGAGTGTATAATTACAGTGCTCAACTGGCTTCAAAATTGCTAATGCTTTTTAGAGGTTTGCATAAAAAATAATGATATTACTATTCAGCACCATGCATGTGAATACTCTGAAAGGTACAGTAAATTGCTACCACCCCCGGTTTTATCTCTCCCTCCACCCAACTATTCATGTTAATAGGGCTTTCTCTTGGTGCTCTCCTGGTCTACTAATCTAGACTCTCTTTAGCTTTTCATTTTCTCCCCTTTTATATTTCCAATCGCCTGATATTCCCCCTCCTAAATATGTCTTTGTTGCCCTTCAATTTCCTCTTTCCCTCTGCTTCCCTTGGCTTTTCTCTACATTTAGTTACTTAAATGCTTCATCCATTCACCTCCTCTTTCCCCTTCTGTCAATTTCAGTTTACCCATTTCTAACTCTCTACCCTGCAACTTTCTGCCTCTTTATGTCTCTTCCTTCCACCCCTCCCCACCATGCCAAATTCTCTCTGGAAGCTTTCAGTAAAGTTCTATCATTGGTCACTTAAAATCTTGCCCCCTTTCATTCCTATTCTTGTACATCCATTAAAAATAGTGGAATTGCTTATTTAAAATGTTCATGGTATAAAGGGAGATATAGGGGTATATTTACAAGGGGATAGCGCCACCATAGAATACATTTTAACTACGTTCTGTTGGCACTATGGCCTTCTTCACCTTTACAAAGTGGAGCTAAGCCACTTTGAGTGGCTTAACGCCGCCTTGTAAATAAGGCCCCTTTACAAGCATCACTTTACGTGAAAGGGGTGTGCAATGGTTGTTGCTGTACGCATTCCACCACAACACCCATTTTATTTTGGCACTGGCCTAGATTTACAATTTTGTGTAAATCTGAGGCAGCGCCAAATACTAACGGCATGCAATAGCAGGCGTTAGAATAGCGCACCTAGGAGAACTACTTTTATTACCCCAGGTTTTTGCTTTTCCATATGTACTGCATTCTGCAGTATAAATAGAAAGAGCAAAACATTGTTAGTGAATGCTTATGAGCAGGAAGGTGTCCCTTTCTGCACATAAACAATCCTTACATAATGATGATTTGCTACTTCTATGTGTGCTGCAGAATGCAGCCCACATAGAAGTAAGAAATCAACATTATTAAATGTTTATGTGCAGGAAGGTATACCTTCCTGCACATAAAAAATCATTCCCTGCAATGCAGGCACTGTTGCACTACGGTGCAAGGGTGCCTGCTTTGAAGCTAGGCAGCTAATTTTAGCACCAGCACTAGGGAAAACACAGGGTTGCGCATTTCTTAGCACAAATCTTTTTACAGCGATTATGCATTTATATTGCATGCCATGTCGTCTCAGATAGGATGCCTTTGAGAAGCGGGGTGCCTCAGGGCTCTTTCCTGAGCCCAACGCTTTTTAATGTCTATATGCGCCCCCTGGCCGATGTAGTCAAGCCCTTTGGGGTTAGGATCATTACCTACGCTGATGACACTCAGCTGGTGATGTCCCGTAATCCCTTGGACAATAATAATACCAGCCTGGCAAATTGCCTGGAAAAAGTGTCGGCATGGATGGAAAGCTCCTTTTTAAAACTGAATGCTGCTAAAACTGAGCTCATGTTTTTGGGCAAACCCACCAACTTGGAGCCCAGTGCTTTTTGGCCTAAATGCCTAAGCTCTATGCCTGCCCCCAAAGACCACATCAAAAGTCTTGGGGTCTGGTTGGACAGCAACCTGAATTTTGGGTTACAGGCGAGCAAGGTAGCAGGCGCCTTTTATGGCATCCTCAAAATGATAAGAAAGGTTCTACCACTCCTGCCGTTCAGTGCCAGGAAACTACTGGTTCAAGCCTTGATTCTTTCTCGGCTGGACTATGCTAATGTGATCTATTTAGGTGCTCCTGTTACTACCATCAGAAAACTTCAAATAGTCCAAAACTGTCCCGCACGTCTTCTGATGCAGGTCAACAACCGGGAATCTGCTAAACCACACATTACCTCTCTGCACTGGCTGCCAGTGGCCGAGAGAATCCAATTCAAGGCATTGTGCATTGCTCACAAATCTCTCTCGGATACTGGCCCTCCGATACTTCGTGCCATCATTCCCCGTTATTTTCCTAAAAAGGTCATTGCGCTCTGAGAAGAAACATCTTGCCATTATTCCCAGAGTGAACCGAGTGCGAAGTGGGGGCAGGCATTTCTACGCTTTTGCGGCGAGGTGCTGGAATCTTCTGCCGGACCATATTCAGCTCCAGCCCAACCTTTTACGGTTCCGCAAACAGCTAAAGACTCTGCTGTTCCCCTGAGCTGGCTGCCCTGCTTCGTGTTATGCTTGTCTCCAGCGATGGGAGGCATCTGCTAGCCATGCGCTTTACAAGTGTATACTCACTCACTCACTCACTCACTCACTCACTCACTCACTCACTCACTCACTGTTTTTATTTTTAAAATGTATTTGTGGGGGAAGATCCACCACCCCCCAAATTACCTTTAATATCTGTAATTGGCATGCACTGTACATGCATATTAGCTGTAAAAATATCCTTGCTAAAAAATGCGAGGCAAAGGCATGCAATGTATTTACCTCATTGTATAGGCTGTTTCCCGATGTGAACAGGTAGATCAACCTTCCTGCAGACAAGGATTTTGATGCTAAAAGTTTACACAACTGATGTGCTGAAAGGCTTTGCATTGTGTGCCACCAAACCTGACAAACACTTTTAGGATTGCACACAAACCCATATCTAATAAATTTGTGCAAAGTAGTGTGGCATGGCTTGCAATGAAATCCTAAACCAAAAGAAAATAGGTTCAAACAAAGGGTGAAAAGAAAGTGATATGAGCTGTGCGAGCATCCCTAGAGCGCTCCTGCTGTTCCTTCTTTCCCATCAATTATGTACCCCAAGACCTTTTGTGGTGCTAGAATGGCCGCAGTTTATTCACATCATAAGTTTGTACACACTTGTCATGATGTCATTGGTTACCAACATGCTAATTTCTGGCTTTTCTTGGATTATAACGTACAGCATTTTCATAACCAGTTATACAGTGTACAACCTATATTTTATTGCAAATTAATAAGCATAAATTGCCTAATCTTGCAACGCATCATCCTTACAGTCATTATGTCTCTTTAAGGTTGTTATAAATCACATTCCAACTGCAGTGCCAGATCTACTTCTGTCATTTGCTTGGTACAGTGGGTCATGGCTTCGAGGCTTCAACTTGCTTTCAACTGTCTGGCATTCGCCCAGGAGTAACCATTTCTTACACCTTTGTCGGCCCTCAAGTATCCCTGCCGGGAGGCATCCCAAGGACCTTGTCTGGGCACTTGTCTCAAGAGCCCCGTGATGTAAGGCATCCCAAGGACCTTGTTCAGGCAAATTTCCTTTTATGTCCTTATGTGGAGATATTTATTATTAAACTTTGTGACTCCCTGCCACCTCGTCACATTGCGGCTGCGATGCCCTCATTCTCTGGAGTGGGTGGTTGGGATCAATTTTCTCCGGCGACAAAGCTGGGGACTGCTTGTCCCTGTCACCATTTAGTCTGTGCTTGTGACCATGCCCCTCTTCCTTGATTGGGCCCTTTGAACCCAAACTTACTTGGTCACTCGCTGACCTTTTGCTTGGCACGCTCTCACGCCCTGCTGCTGCCGTGCCCTTTGTCTGCCACCAGCAGAGGGGAGTTAGCCAACCTCCCTTTAGGGTCAGCTGCACATCCCAGTCATCATTAATTCTCCCATGTGTAATATGAGTAGTTTCTGAAAACTACACATATATTGTGAAAAACTACATTTGTACGTATACTGTGTGCTGGAAGCTGTACCTTCTGTTCAAATCTCACACAAGACACCTCTAGCTCGCCTTTGCACTGTAGTGCAGTGTTAAATAATATTTAGTATCATGATGAGACCATATTTTGCACACGTGCAGTTTATGACAATATTAACGAGTGACACACACCAAATATGGCACTGTTTTAGTTTTGCTGTTTGTGAAATGCAGCACGTGTGTAATCTCCGGCATTCATGTTTTTATTAAAGGTCTGTGACGTAGCCTCCTTAATCATTATCCTTATCGGTCGTGGACATAGTTCATGCTTAATAAAAATCTGTTCACCAACAAGTACTCTTCTATAATCCTTAGTGCACCCTCAGTGCTTCTTCAGTTGACTTTATGTATTTATTGAGTTTTTGTTACCGCTAAGGTACTGTTCATAAGGTCATTTCAGAATGTGGTCTGATCAAATAATGAAGGGGCAGAGTTAGGGAATGAGGGAGGTTCAAGAAAAAAGGCAATGATGAGCAGAGAGTGTGGGGGTAAGAATGCAGCAAAAGCCTAGAAGCTAATGCCATGGTGTAGAGTACACAGATGAGTGCAGCAAAGAACAGAGAGAAAAGATGGGTCTCCAGATTTGTCAGAATCGCAGCAGGTCGGTTCCCCTTTTAGGGGAAATGGAGAGTGATCTTTCTATAGACTGGGTGCTTGTTTTGACAAACTGTCCATCAATGCCTTTTCTCTGAAATGTAAGAATTCCTAGAAAGGACTCTTCAGAAGATCTCATTTGATGTACTGGCAGTACATCAGGAGATCCCAACCTGTTGGTAGGCTGTACATGGTGTATCTAGACAGCCTTGGATGGTGCAAAGTGTTGAATTGCTTCAGCTTCTGATATTCTCTGTGGTCCCTTTCTTTGCCGGCTAATGGCTCTCCAAGTTAACAATCCTTGTCCTATTGCATTTCAATCCTTGCACATTAATAAAACATAAAATACCAAATTTCAGTAAAAAACAAATTACATGTCTCCCATAATAAATGACAGCATTATCAATAGGCAGTTCACATCAGACTTTGAAGCAACGCGACCTCAAGAAAGCAGTCAATGCGAAATTTAAATCAGATTCACTTTGGCTAGCGATAGCCAGTGAATTTAAATTTGGCACTATCAGCCTGACAGTCAGTCAAAACTGTATTATTACATTGATTACATTCATTAAAACAATTAGAACAACAAGCCTTATAACACATACAATGAATAAATGTTAAACAAGAACAATTATCAAATAAATGTACACAAGTTTCCCACAAATCTTAGCCAGTAAATCACATTAAGAAAAAGAGAAAAAACTGATGACACCTGGAATCTTCACATAAACAATTAGTTACCCTGTAAGAATTTTTTTTTTTTGAGAGGGTGAAACCCTTATCAAACCACAAACACAAACCTTGTCAAGGGGAACTGTAAAAATTCCCTAAATTATCATGTGCTTTCCCTCTGGTAGCCCACCTAAAGCAGTCACTCTTAACTTAGTGTTTATGCAGCACACAAACAGTAATAATGTGAAAACACAGCACAAGAAAAATCCAAAGCAAGTCTAGAAACATGATAAATTCCTATAAATAAAATGACACCAAAACAAATTAAATTAGCAGAACCGGAGTTATTAATTTTCAGAGAAAAATAGCACCTCAAAGATCAAACTGACAACTGCGGGTATCTGGTCACACAAGACAGGAGCGAATTTAGAATTTAAGGCTGCCCACGACGGAGAACAGTCCAGATACACAAGATGGATTGGGTCCGGTACCAGCTTACTTTCAGACTTAAAAGAAATTTTGCAGAAAAAGTTCTTGAAAAGGTAAAGCTCAGTGGGGCAAGGCATACAGCGCTGTCTGATTTGAGGCACCATCATCAGGGAGTCGCTGGACGGAATCACTATGAATATTTCTCCTTTAGACTTTGCCATTTTTCTGAAAGTTAAACATCTTCAGCAGGACAAAGCTACAAGCTGAAGCTGATGGGGTGCCACGAGGCTGGACACCTTTGCCGGGAGGTCCTGCTGAATAGGATTTGCTGCTGTGGAGAAGAATGCAGAGGGAGCTACCGCGAAGTGAGGCCAACCGGTGATGCTCTTTGGGTGGATCGGTGAGCAGATAGGCACCTGTCTTCTGTCGGTTCTCAGGCCACTTTTTGTTGAAAAATTTTCTAAGTGCCAAATTTGAGGGTTAGGCTGGAGCAGCACCTTTAACACCACAACCAAGTGTTCAGAAATTATGGGGCACCATTTGAGGGGTTAGGAATCCCTTCAGCGGAGGCCAGGTGCAGGTTCAATGTCCATGTCGCTCCTGCAGGAAGCCAGCCAATTAGCCCTTATAGTCACTTTAGTACACTGAGTTTCAAGGAGATGGTCCACTTCTTCAAGCAGAAAAGCAGGCCTCGAATAACAGGGCAGTCCTCTGTGGATCAAGGCAGACATTCAAAGCAGCAGGATAGTCCTCTGATAGCAGCATAATTCTACCTGGTGCCAGTCTTTGAAGTGGGGGATTCTTCTAGGCTACCACACATCTGGTTCTGGAAAGTTCTTCTCTTCCTCTGCAAAGACTCCAAGAAGTCATGTGTGACAAAAGACTAATGTCATTTTTTTATGTGTGCTGTAGGTAGCCCATTGAAATGTAAATGAGGGAGATAACAACTCCTCCCCCAGCAATTCAGGCAGAATGGCTCATCCTCCCTACACTCAGAGCCCTTTGTTTAAGTGTCTGACAGGAATGCATTGGCCCCAAGAAAAGGGCCATTCCCTGTCATGTTACCCAGGACATTGGCAGAGGCAGAAAAATATGAGGGCAGGAAAATGTAAACTTTGAGAACTATGACTTAAACTCCGACTTTACGATTGAAGAGGATTTTAAACTACAATTCATTTGAATCTAAATATGATCTTCCTACATGCTCCTAATCAAACGTTAGCACTTAATAAATGTAATAATGTAACCCAATGCTAGTTTATGGGAGAGGCAGGCCTTATAATGGTGAAAAATGAATTTAGAAGTTTTTCACTACCAGGACATGTGAAGCATAAACCCTCATGTCCTACTTTTTAAATACAATGCACCCTGCCCTATGGGCCGTTAGGACCTGCCTTAGGGCTGACTTATATCTATTAAAAATGAAGGTTTAGGCCGGCAAAATGTTTATTGTGCCAGTTTGCATAGGCATTTTAAAACTGCACTACAGGCGACAATGGCAGGCCTAAGAAATGTTTTAAAGTGCTACTTTAGTGGATAGTACAATGAGTGCTGCTGGCCCACTAGTGGCCGTCAAATTTAAAAACAACAAGGTGATGGATGGAATGATTGAATTAATCTCAGCCACTGGCAATTACTCAAGTCAAATCCTAATCCGTCGTTTCTTGCCACTATCTCACCTCAGCTTGGACCCAGCCTTATGCGAATCAGTCTTGACCCTGCTCTTCATGGGAACAGTCCAGCCATAACTGCCAGGCCAGGTCCTCCCTGAACCCGAACGCAAGCAACTGGGACCCTTTTCACCCTTGTTAGGGCTTTTCATCCAGATATATCTTGGTTCCAGTGGTACAGTATACTTATTATGCTGGCCTACTAGTACAATTCAATTTACAGGCCATGGGGTCATGTGGTACCACTTTACTAGGGACGTACAAGTAAATTGAATGTGCCAATCAGATGTAGGCCAATTTTGCCATGTTTTAGGGAGAGAGAGCACAAGCACTTTATCACTGGTTAGCAGTGGTAAAGTGCACAGAGTCTTAAGGCCTACATAAACGAATTAATAAAACAGGAGGGGTGAAGTCAATAAGTGTGACAAGAGACCACACCAAGGATGCCAGGTCTAATACAGACCATACAGTCTTAACATGACTATACATCACCTTAAAGGCCAATATCAAATACCAATAAATGTAATTCAATACAAAGGAACCAAGGGCCAGATGTGCGCAGCTTTTTTGCTGTCACAAATGGCTCAATTTGCAGATTCAGGCCGTTTGGCATCACAAAAAGGCATTTTCTGTTTGCGATTCAGTAACACATTACTGAATTGCAGTTTGAGCTTGGACCAAATAAAGATTCAATATTTGTAAGGGGAATTTGTAGGGCATCCCTTCCTATTACTGTATCGCAGTGGTATTTTAATGCTTTGTGACCGTATTCTGGTAGCAAAACGTTTTTATTTTACCAACGTCCCAAATCAGGTTGTAAGCCATTTTGCAAAGGGGAAGGGGGCTCCATGGGACCTCTGCTTCTTTAAGAATGCTGAAAATATATTTTTTTATGAGCAGATGTATTTAATTTTGCCACATGTTGGGCAGCAGACCCACTGGACTCCTTTTACAGATTTATATGGCCAAGTGCATTTCCATAGCAGTTTACGGGAGCTAAATCTGGGGATACACCTCTCAGAAAGAGTTACAAATCGTCAAAACTCCGTCCACTCTCTATTTCACCCGCACAGCACGAAAATTCAGCCAGCACGCAAGGGGTTAACAGATATTACTGCCTTTCGCCCTCTCTCCCTCTGCATGAATATCTGGATCAGGCCTGGAACCCAATTCAGCAAAGAGATCATAAAGCATTATATGGCTATGGAACACTCTCTTTACATCCCTTGACTCAAATATATCAGGAACTGTTTTCAATCTAGGCAGGGGAGCTCTATTTAGGAACCTTGAAAGGATTGGTAAGCAGAACCAAAACTTGGTGAAAGAACAATTATTTATAAGGAAGCATTTGGATAGGGAGGAGAAAGCTATCATGTTCGACGATATGTTATCTTGAAAACTGTGCCCTCCCCTGAGCCTTACCTCCTGTGTATCAAAAGTTCGTATGACTGCTTCCAATTAACTACGGTTTGTTTGGACCTATTGCCTATCTTGCTAACCTACTTCCGTGGGGGGAACAGGGGCATTAATCTTCCTTCCTGCATCTGCAACAGTATGACTCCAAAGGACAAGCTACATTTTACCATGTGTTGTGGTTTTTATGCTGCATCTAAGAAACTATGGGGCATATTATCAAGGGGGTTTATCTCCGCTTTTTTGGCTTCAAAAGCCAAGAAAGCGGAGATAAAATTATCTCCCTATTACCTAGCTGTCGCTAACACCAGTTATCGACAGCTAGTAGGAGATAGCGACCATCTTGGGCCCCACTTTGCATGTCAGTGATATTTATCACTAATGACATGCAAAGTGGGCGTGCCATGATGTTAGCGACTGAAAACAGTCGCTAACATCGCTATCTCCTATTACCAACTTTTGGAGATATTCGCGCTAAGCGCGAATATCTCCAAAAGCTAACACCTGCCCTGAGCAGTTCTTAGCCATGTTATCCAATGGGAGGTGGATAACATGGCTAAGAGCATTAGCTCGGTAATGCATGAATATCGCGGACTTTTCAGCGATATTCATGCATTGCGGCGATTTTTATCGCATTTGCGTTAAACCTTGGTAATACCAAGGTTTATTTGGGGTAAAAATCGCCGCAGCTCAGCGGTAAATTTCTGTCTCTAACCAAGCAATAGCGATAATTATCGCTATTGCTTGGTAATATGCCCCTATATATCCTCTCAGTATTGAAAAGGGCTAATTTTATTTGTTCGTTCATTTCCTTTATTAAGGTCACTAGGACCATAACAGTATACATAAAACGTCAATACAATAGAATTGAGCAAACCATACAGTACATAGGATCACAATCTCATGGTGTTCGAGTTCCAATTGGGCACAAAAGGCGGACACTAGTGCAAAGACAATCAGTTCATTTGGTATCGGACTAATCAAGAACAATAAATTACAAAAAAAGGGTATTCAATAAATAATTAAAACTTCCACTTTGTATTAAAACACATTAGTATATACACTATTATACAGAAAAAAAACTAAATACGTAAATTATTTTACAAGCTGATACCCTGTGGCGTTAAGCACTGCTATGCAAGAGTGTCAGTATACCATGCTCCTAGTAGTTTTTGGTTACTGTTTGTTATTAATGAAGCCCGTTCTCTTTCGCCACATTATGTTTAAGAAACGGGAGACAGCAAGAACAGTGGGTTTCGAATTATCATATTTAAGGACTCGAAGAGCCTCCCTGCAATGCTCAAACCCCAAGTTCCGGCAGAGTTGTATTAGCCAGAAGTGCGGTGCATCCCGATATCCCGGGCAGAAAAAAAGGACATGCAATTCAGTTTCCTCTTGACTATTACATGCAGGGCACCCATGTTCAAATTGACCAGCCCATTTTGCAGTAAAGGCACGTAAGGGTAAAGAACTGTGTCTAAATTGCACGTACAGTTTCCTAGCAACTTGAGGAATAATGTGGTCCAGGAAGGATTCCAGTTTGTAATTATCCTTCACATTGAGAAACTGGATCGTGAGGGTACCTATTTTTGGATTTGTACAAATATACTCTAGTTTTTGGGCACGGTAGTTTCTCGGTATTACAGCTCGGGGAACCAAAGGGCAGGTCTCCCCTGGGCTGCTCCACAGGGATGGCATGCCTAGTTTGATACATTTGTGCTTTACATGTGCAAACCAGGGAACCTTTTTGACTAGACTAGGGTAAGATATTAATTCAGCGGATTCTGCCTGGAATGTTACTAGTTCTGGGGTTGCCCACAATCTCCTCCAAAAGGTTAAGGGTCTTAAGGCAATCTCATCTTCGATCGGGGAGATACCAAGGTCAAGCCGCAGGGTGATTAACGGGGTGCTAGCTGGAAGGCCCCCAATTTGCCTGAGGAAACTGTTCTCCACCTCTATTAGCGTAGCGGGGGAGCAGTGTCCCCAGAGTTCCGCCCCGTACAGCGTGGCTCCCCTCGCTTGCACATTGTACATCTCAATTGCTGAACCGATGGGTTTAGATGTAGATTCCCTCACTATTTTGGCTATACAGCCAGCAATCTGGGCTAGCTTAAGCTTAGCTTTAGCTATTTGAGCCACCTATACCATATCTTCAGTGAGGGTAACACCCAGGTACTCGAACACAGGGACCCTTTCCAATGCTATCCCATTTAAATGTGGGTTGGGCCGCGTTTTCTTAGGCGGGTTAACAATCATAAACTTGGTTTTAGCGGTATTTATCTCTAACCCCCTGTTGTTACAGAATACCACAAACCTGTCCAAGAGCCTCTGTATACCCATTGGCGTCTTGGACAGGAGGAGGGTATCATCAGCAAACATCAATGCTGGCACCTTGATGTTTGCTAGCTTAGGGGCATCATTATCTATGACCTCTGCAAGTAGCGGGATAAGTGAGTTGACAAAGAGGCAGAACAGGATTGGTGTGAGGACACAGCCCTGCCTCACACCTTTCAACTCGGAGCCTGTTGGTTAATTCTCCCCCCCTACCACATCTAACTTGGGCATAGGTGGCCTCATGCAGCTTGATGAGCAGGTCAAGTAGATAGGATGGAACCCCCAGGTCTCTAAGAACCCCCCAAAGTTTGGATCTGGGCACCAAATCAAACCCCGTTTTCAGGGCCACAAACATCAAATAGAGGCTGCCACTCTCTAATGATACTGTCTTCCAAGCAATCAGTTGAAATCTGAATACTTGGTCCACGGAGGAGGTGTTTTTCCTGAATCTGGCTTGATAAGGGCTGATGATGTCATTCTCCTCCAGCCAACCCTGGATCCGGTCTAGTATTACCCGTGCAAACAGTTTTTGCGAGACATCGATCAAACTGATCGGTCTATAGTTTGCAGGGAGTAGTGGGGAGCCCTTTTTAAAGATTGGGACTATCTCTGCCCCTGCCCACGTATCAGGGATTGGCATGCCGTTCATGATGGCATTGAATAAAACCCACAAGTAGGGCCCCCAGATAAGTGGTTCTTCACGGAACAGATCCCCGGGCAATTTATCTAGGCCGGGCGCTTTTCCAGCTGGTAACTTTTCAATCGCTAGAGTAACCTCATGTAATGATATCCCGGCAAGGTCCTCAGTAGCATTTCTGGAAGCTAGAACTGGTGGTTCCTTGTTACAATTAACCGAGGGGCATAGTGCACCCCCTGTTCTCTATTTACATCCTGTATTGGGTCAACTGCATACAGGGCCTGGAAATGGTCTGCCCACATTTCTGCCGATACATTTGGTTCCTCTACATAGTTGCCTTCCTTACTGCCCGTTCTAAATATGGCCCAGAAAGTTTTCATGTCCCGGGTCAGGAGGGCAGATTTAATATCCATCCATTTGTCTTCTTCCCAGGCCAGTTTAGCACTGGAAACAACTTCTTTATACTGGGCCCTCAAAGTTTTAGTCAGATACTTGTCTTTCACCTTTATAGCTGCTAATAGCGCTCGTTTGGCCTTACGGCAGCTCTCTTTAAACCACATATGGTTTGGCTTTTGTTGTATTTTGTTTGGGCGGACAATCGGGTTTAAAATGGCAGCTAAGTTGTTAATCAGCTTCTTGTGAAGTGTTGCAACCAAATTGGTATAGGTTGGGTTATCCCTGTTAAGTGGGGCACTACCAAATTCCTGCAGTGTTGGAATGACCATTTCATATAGTGCATGCAACTTCTCTGGTGATTGTTTAACTTTTACCCACTTCATTCTTCTCCTATTGTTAGTGAGGGTTAGCCTGTCATCCAAAGGGGCCTCAATAGCAGGGGTTGTGCCTGAATCTGCAACCTTTAGGGATAAAATCAGAGCGTTATGGTCGCTATGGACTCGTGGGATTACTTCACAATCCTTACCAAGAGAGACACTCTACCAAATATAATCTATGTGAGAGGCCAGACCCGTTCTGTTGAATGTGGGCTTACTCGGCCTATCCAAAGATGTACGCCCATTACAAGCCCTCAGGGAATGAGTTAGAAGGATGGTGTTAGTTTGGAGTACTAGAGGAGACCAAGGCTTAACTGGTTTGCCTTGGTGATCTGGTATAGCCCACTGCAAATCCTCCTCATTAGAGATAATATCATTGGAACCTGAAAGAGGTTCGAAATGGCAATTAGGTCGCCCCCCCCCCACTATTAATCGTGAGTCAGGGGGCACCGTTGGAATATAGAGGTTAAGCGCCTCCAGAGTTTTTGATTCCTGTGCCAAACTCACAGGGCGGGAGTAGATGTTAATGATGGTAAAGCTTAAATTAGAGGGGAAAGTAAGGAGTACCGCTTGAATGTCAAGGGACGAGGTATTTAGTGTGGTAACAATACACCACGTATGTGAAGTTACCCAATAGATAGTCCTCCCGACGGTCTTCCCCTCTCTCTAGTAATGGCTGGTATGTTGAATGTTACAAAACCGGCCCTAGCATGGTCCTCAGTTGCCCATGTCTCCTGAACTAGACACAGATAAAACTGATCCACAAACGAACCATGACCCAAGGACTGAAATCCTTAGCTGTGAGTTTAAACAAACCTCAGATTCCTGTACATATTCACATTTCCTCTGTTCTTATTAAAATTGTAATCACTTTCATGAGCAAGCACCGGGGGGAGGGGTCCTTTAATAAATAAGTATTTTTCATTGTGAAAGCCGGTAATCCCTCGCCCGCATAATACCTCAGTCCTGCTCCGTGGTTCCTCACCCCCAGCGCTAGCTCATGTGGCACATCGATCAGAAAGAAGTGCACCAATTTGGTAATTTTTAGGGGCCATTCAACCCCTTTTTTCAAATCGACCAGACTATTTTTGCGGTCAGTCAACGTGAGATAATAGGCATACTATATATCCACATCAGTATCCCCGAGTGCAGTAGGGATCGCATTTAGGTCCTGATGAGTAAAGCAGTGGGGACTGCTTTTGAAACATGTCGACCAAGTAGGGAGTAAGATTTACCCCCTACTTACTTCTTTCCCCATTTTTAAGGTTTCCAGCTAGGGAACTGAATAACATTTATTTTTTCCACTAGCCAGGAAATGTTTTTACTTTTTTGTAATCTGCGCTTTCCCTACCACTCTCCTAATCCGCCACACACATAGTCTATTCACATAAAAACAAGTGCTCCCGCATAGTCGTAGGTCGTAGCACGCCCCGCCCCATAGAGGGACGGGGAGACCCCTATGATGAAGCATGACACTATGGTATTCATAGTGTGTGAGGGGTATTTTAAAAACACATAGTGCTTCTCCCTTACATCTCTAGGGAACAGCTTTTTCACTGACCACATCATATTACCTACAAACAAGCTACCTCACCACAGCTGTACCCAGTGAAGTTGAGCATGAATTCCTGAACTCATTGATGGGGATTAGTAGGAATCTAAGACTAAGATCTGAGTGCATAATTGGTTTAGAAAGGGACAGCAGAAGATACATCTGTGGGGCTTGGCTATGTACTAAATAATGTTGAAGGTTTCTTGAACTCAAAGTCCTTTACAGTGTGACGGCGACCTAAGTGGCACCTTCCACTAATTATTATGCTCTCGATATGAAACAATAACATCCCACTGGAATCAAACTTCAGTGATTTTTGGAAATATTAAGACCAATATTTTTGGGATGTTAATAAGGTTGTATTATTATTTCCAGATGTCTTCGTTCAGCAAATCAAAGCATAAACAGCACTTCAAGTGAAGTGACATTAATCAAGGTTATTTCCTCCCGTAAATTATATTTGGTAACAGAGTTATTGACTTTTTAAACTTTTGTCTATCGCAGTATTTTTGTACTCGATATTATGCCATAAACCGTCAATGCTGCAGCTACAAATTTTAATCTTAGTACCTGTAATACACATTGCTCAAGACTTGCCATATTATAGGAAATTAAACTGAGGGGCTTGACAATTGATGGTCCTTTAGCCACCTCTTTGATGTTAATGAAAAGGTGTCCCTTCTGAGGTAAATGTTTTTGAGAGTGAGCACCAGTCTGAACTCCTTGTTGTAATGTCTTCAGAGGCAAAGCTTCTTTGGGTTCCCATTGAGCAGTGGTGACTCGCATATGGTGTTCTGCGGGGTGGTAGGCCAGGGTGTGGGTGGGCCAGTGTGGGGAGGTAGTACACTCAGAAATACGACGGAATGGAGGAACGTAATAATTACTTTCCACCGTTTCGTCGCATGTCTGAGTTTAGTACACCCCCACCCTGCCCCTCCCCCACCCACCCCTACCACCCCGCAGCAGACGCTATGCGAGCCGCTACTGCCATTGAGCCCAGTTGAACAGGTATATTTTCGTGGTAACCATTCTCCACAGAGGCTCTGCCTAAAGCCTCTCCGAGAAATTCAGCCTTTTTTACTGATACTTGCTGGGTATTTGTGCATGGAAACAATGATTTAGGATTTTGGGTTTATGGAGCAAATGATATAGGATGTTGGGGTTTCTGATTGGAATGATCAGTTCTAATCTAACACCCAATTCTCAAAATATGTTTTTTCCCATCTATCATATTCATATCTGTTAATGTAACCCACCACCTCAATTCTGAGTCAGGTGGACCATCAGTTTTTTGGACCGTGGGGACCCTGTGCCTGCCTGCCTATTTAGGCCATACGGTGTGTTTATTTTTTTTCCCTGTTCATCGCTGCAGGGAAACACCTGGTTATTATGGACAGAAAATAAAACTAATGACCACCATACACAGGGAACAAATTCCCTGGCTGTTGGAGTCAATATATATTTGTTTTTAAAAAGCAATAAAGTTTGCTGAATGCCCATCAAAACCGAAAGTGGCTGTTGGTCAATGCCTTGTAACTTCAGAGGTACCACGATCATGGCGGTTCCTCTGAACACATAGAACCCATAACTGGGCCCCTGATGATCTCTTAATTTGGTGTTTAGTAGTATTTCAATGTTGGGGATGTAATGTTTTCTGCCACCCTGACTGAGAGACTACTGGCCACCAAATTGTAATTCTGGCCTGAAATATGATGGAAAAATGTCCGTTTCTGTTCCATGAGCAAACTCCCCAAGGATGTCAAACAGTTTCTACAAATTTCCTTGATTTATTTTGCTATGCTTGTCCAGAGATTGACATTCAGGGTATTATTTCAGGGCAAATAAAATGCTGCCAAACTTTCAAATGTGTAACAAAATAGCACAGGCTATACGGAGGGATATAATGTTAACAAACGACTGATTCAGACATTGTAGCCCTGCTTAAAGCAAATGTCCTGGTAAAGATGTTTGAATCTAAATGTTGCTACTGCCAGCTTGTGCAGATTTACATTGGGAGCTTTAAACTGATGGTTGCATCCATGCAAAATCTTAGTCTAAAAGAATACGGGGCAGATTTATGTTGGGAATGCGCCACGTTTGCGTCACGCAACTGCGGCGTAAACGTGGTGCATCCCTACGACCCATTTACAACATGACACATCTAGGAAGATGCGTCACGTTGTAAAGCCCTGCGCCACTTGTGGGCGTTCCGGCGCAGGGTGGGCGTTCCGGGGCAGGTGCGCCTCGCAAAAGTGGCTGAGTGAAATCTATAAGATTTCACTCAGTCACTTTCAGGCCAATGCTGCGTCAAAACCCTGCGCCTGCTTGAAGCAGGCGTAGGTCTTGACGCAGCATTGCCAAAACGGGGCACCCCCGAGCCTTGCTGGAGCTGCGTCGCGCTTGCGACGCAACTCCAGCAATGCATCACCTTTACGGCACAGATGAGTCACGCATCTGTGCCGTTATTGCCCCATGGTGCGCCTCATTGTAAATGTGGCGCACCATGGGTGGCAGAGCAGCGGCGCAAAATAACCGGCGCATCCCTGGGGATGCGCCAGTCATCATAAATCTGCCCCTAAGTACTTAGCTAGCTGTTGCCTAATTGAATACTCAAACCTTTGTTACTAGTGGAAATATTTCAGTTGTAATGCCCACATTTTGGCTCTGAACCTGATCCTCTAGAATGATTTGAGAGAAAGAAACTGTTCTCGAGTCCTCCTTATGTCTTTGTCATTTGGGTCTAAATGTTCTTTTCGAGTATAGGAGGAATTGCTGTACACTGTTGAGGGTGGTTTCAGCATCTTGATACCTATTATTTGTAAATATTCTTCATTCTATTTTTATTTGTTTACTAGTCAAGTCAAAATTCTTTATTTCCAAGAAATAAATTCTTAGAGAAATATTGCACATTACCCAATTCATTTACATATACAATTACAAATATCATAAAGCCAGCAATTCGTAGCACTTAATTGAATCAATACAACCAACAAATATTGACATACAGGGAATATAAAGCAGTGTAAAAAATATTTTTTATCTCACTAAAACTCATTACCATACACGTATTAAAACATTTGAATGAGCAACAAATTAACCAGCAGCATGCACTCATCTTGCCTACTAGAAAGCATTATACAGTGCAGTGTGCAGAGCCAAAATATTACCATCACAAGGGTCCCACTCAATGTAACCTCACTAACAAAGGGCTGCGCCACCTGGTACTAATAACACATTTCGCTGACAGGGTACACTTCCTAACTTTAGTTTAACCACTGAGTAACCCTTATCTGTATCCCATGCAATTTCAGGCGCAATGATAGGATTAGTTCCCTCACTGTGGTGCTTGGATTTATAATCTCAGGGACGATGTTGGGAAGAGAAATAGGGACATAGGTTCACCAATAGATTGCTATCTAACTGACAGCACCATGCAGTCACCGAACAATGTTCTAACTGGACAAGACGTCCCAACAATGTTTTTACCGAACTAAATTGCACACTTCATGGCCAGTAAGCTAAATACTAATTTGAGCGCCTGTGTCTGAAGCCATTGGCACCCTCTGCTGGTACACTATCCTGTATGTGTTGTCGGACGTCGGGAGGACTGTTAGCATCGGCCAGCTAGGAATGTAATTGGCTGCAGCATAATTGTTTGATTACCGGGCACCCTCTCGTGACACTAATTCAAACACTCCAAATGGTACAGTTGGAAGTGTTAATGAGAATGCATCTGGCGTTAGTCTTAGATAAGACTTAGCATGTGAGGGCAATGTGATACAGGCATGTGTACTGCAGTTACCGTCAGGAAGCCAGAAACACTAATCGTCTATGTTTGTATTTTCCATTTATGTATGGCCGGGTCCATGACGGATATCTTGGAAGTGCTCCACACCACAACAACTGCAACAGGAGGACAGCCAACACCGCAACAACTGCAACAGGCAGGCAGCCAATTGGACATGTGCATCAGGTACAGGGATGGCAAGCACCAACATCAAGTGTGATGGGCGATTGATCAAGGACTCAAGAGGTGCCAACAATGGGTTGATTGTTTATTGATGTGTTAACCCTAGATTGGGCTGGCCGCAGTAATGTAGTAGGATGTTGCTTCACATAGGATGGCAGTATGTTCCTCATCATGAAACTGTATTTCTACAGGAACGGCACCTGTGCTCGCTGGGCCACCGTGGTCGTCATAGTATATTCATAGGTTACCAATTGCTGGGGCCAACGATAGTAATATGGAAATGCACAGGGGTGTGCCTCGCCAGTTTGGTCAAACCCAGGAGTAATAGGCCTATGCATCACCTCAGCGCCCCTTGCAGGAAGCTAGAATCGGCCTTTACGGGGCCCAAGCTCCCAGTTACCAATTTTAGTAGACACAGCGCATTTGGGGGACTTCCATAGTAAAGGGATAGACATACACAGCACATCTCCCAGGGCTTAGTGGTTGGGTGTGGGGGGTTCACAGACTCCACGATACGCCAGTTCCCCGCGTAGCCTTTTCAGTTGCACTGACAGTGGGTGTCAGCCGCATGAGCGCCGTGTCTTAGTGGGCTCAGCATACTGCCATTCAATCAACTTTCCTGGATCAGTCACCCTAGCATAAGTGGCACGCATGTCAGGGGGGGGGGCTGTAAGAGCAGGTACAGCAGGATGCCTGGGTAGACGGGGGGTCGACATGTTCGTGTTCGGGGCACACCCTGGCGCGGACATTTCAGATCGCCCGAGGTGGGGAACCAAATCTGTACGGCTATATTGTGCCCATGGAAGCAGATACCTAGGGGGCATGGCTTTGCACGCAAAGGGAACGGACGTCTTAGGGTAGAGCTCCGTCTCGAGCTCCCCTTCCCGCCGCATTTTCTTGCAAATTATCCGGCAGTTCTGGCTGAAAATTAGAGAGCAGAGCCCAGAAGCCACGAACACCTGCCACACCAAGTCTGGAAAAGATCGGAGACTCCCGACCGCACCGAGGACTCCCGCGGCGGTGTGGCTGGGCACCTTCAGACCTAACCGGCTGCTGCTGCTGGGAGAGACCGGGGCTTAGATTCATGCGCTAGGCCCCGAAATGTGGCCTAAAGGAGACCTGGAGCGCGAGACGGCCGAGGCGGCTGGGGATCGACGAGACTGCTGGTGAGGCCCGGGGCTGCAAATTGCGGACGGAGCTGGACTGCGACCCCTCTCACGTTGCTGCCCGTTGACCACTGTTGCGTAACGGAGCGCGAACACGGAGGCGAGGAAGACGCGCCCATCATGGCGAGAGGCACAGTCACCCCTGACCTGTGAGACAGCCGGACAGGGTCATTAAGCACCTAGGACCCGGGCTGTTGTCTGCTGCGGAGTGAGGTCTAGAGCGTGGCCCACACAATGGGCCCTGCGACACGCATGGTGGAGTGGAGGAACCGCGACCCCAATGAGATGCGGGCACTACCTAGGTCACCTGCGGCAGAGGCCTGTGGGTGCGGGAGGAGTGAGGCACCCACCCTGGCGATACTGGACAGTCACGTGCTGGAACGGGGACACTGAAGGGAGAACAGCCATGACGCGCCCGCTGCTGGGAATTGTGCTGCCACCGCAACCCCACGACTCGAGGTGGGCCTAGTGGGAGGGTGTAGCAGTCGGGCTCGGTGAGGACACCGTGCGGACAGGAAGCAAATTGCAGACGCTGGCCGGTGGTGCGCGGCAGAGGGAGGGCTGCCACTGGGAATTCAGAGGCACGATCATCGTATTGGCCCGGCTCCATCACCCTGGGGCTCTGACACGCAACTGGGTGTTGTACAAAGGGCACCACTGGCTGTGTTGAACGAGAGGCGCCACAAACGCATACAAATATAAACAATTCCGAACGTCCCAGATCCTCTGGGGAACACCACTGTGGCAAATCAGAATCACGCCCTGAGGTAGGAGATCTGAGCACCACCCCTGCCAGCTATTGGGACGGAGCCACGTGGCGGCGCAGGAGTGAATCCCCGGGCCGTCATTGTCGCACCAGAGGCAAGAGTTCACCACCATTGCAATCGCAGGCCCCACACCCACTGAACAGCCCATGTCTGGGGGCACCAGGGCTCGTACTGGCACTGGAGGATCACAGCTGAGAGCCAAATGGAAAAGCCCCCCCAAAAATGCTGATACTGACCGCATGGCGGCCAAGCTCGACACCATGCTAGCGGCGATGGAGAGACTAGAAGAATCAATCCAGCTCACCCGCACCTCGCTAGCAACCAAAATTGACAGTGTTGCGATTGACCTAACTCACTTGCGAGCTGACCACAAGAAACTGGCAGACCGCACTGTGGCCCTGGAAACCGGTATGTCGGAGCTAGAACCCAGAGTCGCCCAAACAGACAAACATGTGCAAGACCTTCTGAATAGGGTTGAATTTTTAGAAGACCGCGCGGAGGATGCGGAAGGAAGGGCGCGAAGAAACAATGTAACACTCGTGGGTGTACCGGAACGATGGGAAGGAAGAGACCCCGCGGTACATATGGAAGACTGGCTGAAGACCTTACTCCCTGAAGGCACATTATCACCTCACTTCATGGTGCAACGGGCGCATCGCATACCAACAAGGCCACTCCCTACGGGGTCAAATCCCAGGCCAATGCTGCTCCGCATTCTGAATTACCGTGACCGGGACACTATCCTGAGAGAAGCAAGGCAGCTCCATGACATCAGGATAGACAACGCCAAAATAATGTTTTTCCCGGATTACACGATACAAGTCCAAAGACAGAGACATTCTTTCCTCGCAGTTAAACAGCGTCTGCGTCAATTCGGACTGAAATATTCCCTCTTATTCCCTGCAAAACTGAGGGTAGTAGCGCAAGACAAGACGCACTTCTTCACTGAGCCAGAGGAAGTTGAGGCTTGGCTGGACAATGGTACCGAAACGGCCCCACGGAGAGTGGCCAGAACTTCTGCTTCGCAGCGAGCCAGGGGCCCGAGGCGGAGGCGCAGAAACAAGCCGGCAGCGACCGGTGAGACACAAACGTCACCAGGAGCTGGACCGCCAGAGGAGACCACGCAACGTGAAAAGCAAGATGCCCTGCGCATGGTGATGGAGCTCAGCCGCTCTCCATCCATGGACACTGCATGGAATGCCAGCCCTCGCGACCTCCCTAGTGATGATGAGGCCATCTATGGACTGTCGGATTCCCAGGTTTCTGAGGAGCAACCGGATGTCAAACCACAAACTGCGGACCTGATCCACTAACCAAGATCCAACGTATGGATTGGACTGGACGCCGGATCTGGAACACTGAGGGACTTTGGTGCTTCTAGGTGACCCCTGCAAATGCCGACCGGGCTTGCCTGTGACATGACCCCCCAGCAGGTACTTGCCCGCACGCAGAGCGGAATGGTGAGTCTGTCCCCCTGGCACGTGGTCTCCTTTGATCGGCCGAGCTGCAGGGAGGCTGCGGATGGCCCGACCACGAGATCCAGATGGCCGGTGCCCTGGTTTGCCCGGAACAGTGAGTCTCAACTGACCTGGCTGATGGTGACTTATCTGAGACATACAAAGTAAGGCACATGGGGCTTGGCAAATGTTTCTTTTTTTCTTTTTTTTTCCTTTTTCCATACTAGGTTCCTAAACGACGGCCCGACCACATACGGGTAAACCGGGAGGGGTAGAGCCCCCTTATCATATGTCCAGTAGTTATGACACTGTAACGGTGCACAATGCACAGTGACCCCCCTAGACTTCAGACTAAGACTGTCTCCTTGAGAGTTTGGACGGAGGCATGTTCGGCAACCGCCCTTTTGGTATTATGGCCTTGAATTGTTGTTTTTTATGGCTCTTCATATTGGTTGAATTGTTCTCCTTACCCCCCTTTTTTCTTTTTTTTTCTGTGTTAAAGCTGTGGGCAGCCATGGCAATGTTCCTGGAGGTGTGTGTGGGGGTGGTTAAGTGGTACAACTCGAGTGGCCAATTGGGTGGAGGTGTGGTGGAGAAGGTGGAGTGATCCCTGAAACACTAAAATGCCAGAGATGAAAGTGAAACTCTGCACGTGGAACGTGCGAGGTATGCATACCCCATCCCGCAGATACCAAATCTACTCATACCTCAAACTGCATCGTGTCCAAATTGCACTCCTACAGGAGACGCACCTGAATGAGACAAAATCCCGAGCCCTACACCGCAGATGGCGCGGACAACTCTATGCCACAAGCTACTCGTCCTTTGCCCGAGGGGTGCTGGTGTGGGCAAGGCCAGGTACCCCCCTGACAGTCGCACGCTCTCACATAGACCCGGAGGGCAGATTTGTAAAAGTGAACGGTAGATTGGATGGGCGCCCGATAGTTCTAGTTTCACTGTATGCCCCTAACATAGACCAAGCTGGCTTCTTGGTGCGGCTGTCTGCTAGTCTATCGCCATGGCACGGGATTTCCTGGGTACTGGGTGGTGACTACAATTGTATACTGAATGTAATGTTAGACCGCTCGTTCCCGCCACTGCCCAATGCGTCAGCACACACTGCTTTGAGAGCCTTCCTAGATTGGGCCACACAGTGGAATTTACACGATGCCTGGCGCACCCGCAACCCGCTAGCCAAGGTGTACTCCTACTACTCGGGAGCGTACTCTCTACATGTTCGGTCGGACAGGTTTATGGTGTCTAGCGAACTACTTACCCACATCACGGACACACACTACATGGGCCGCACACACTCGGATCACAACCCACACGTGTTGGACCTGACATGGGCGCACCTACCTGGAGATTACAGCCAGATCTGCTCCCTAGACGCCCCGTTCCGGAACTCTATAAATGCACAGACAGCGCTCTATTTTGAGGAGAACACTGGTACTGCATCCACCCCACAGGTAGAATGGGATGCGTTTAAGGTAGTGATCAGGGGGCACTGCCTAGAAACCCAAGCTAACGCTCGGAAACAACTAGAAAAAGATCTGAATAGGATTGAGGCAAGTCTACTACAGGGGGAGCAAGAGGAGAGAGAGGGAGACGAGCAGGGAATATCAGAGACTAGAGCGGAGCATGAGAGACAACTAGATAGATTGCGCCACCTCAATTATGCGGCCCATTCAGCGCGCACACATCATATGGGCGACAAGCCATGCAAATTGCTAGCCTAGTTGATCAGACAGGAGGACCGCATGACACCAGTGATGGCAATTAGAACTGCTCAGGGCGGGGTGGCATACACACAAGATAAGATACATGAGGCCTCCACTGCACATTACCGCGCACTCTACGGCTCTCGCCTGCGAGTCACTACTGCTGTTATCGTCGACTATCTTAGTAACATCACTCTGGCGGAGCTGGACGAAGGTCAACGCACCGACATGGAGGCCCCACTCGAGCCAGATGAGTTGCGTACAGCCATCTTCGCTCTATCCAATGGCAAATCACCGGGCCCGGATGGGCTACCCGCAGAGTTTTACAAGGCCTATGCTGACATACTGGTTCCTGAGCTGCTTTGAGTGTATGCGGCGGCTCTTGAAGATTCCACTCTACCCCCCACGCTAAATGAAGCTAATCTCATCTCTCTCCCGAAACCAGACAGGGATAACACACAACTAGGCTCGTACCGACCATTAGCTTTACTAAACACAGACTATAAAATATTGGCCTCAACGCTAGCCCAATGGCTGGCCCCATTTGTTACAGCTCTAGTGCATGAAGATCAAAACGGTTTCGTGCCTACTAGGAGTACCTCACAGAATATAAGAAGGCTGTTCAGGGTACAAGAGTATGCCAGGCGACATTGGCCACAGTAGGGGTGCCTGGTGTTAGATCTGGAGAAGGCCTTTGATTCTGTGGAGTGGCCTTATTTGATAAAGGTACTGCGTAGATTTAACCTTGGAGATGACTATATAGACATGGTGAGCCTGTTATATCAGAGGCCTGAGGTGCAGGTCCGCACGGGCGGCCTGCTATCGGAATCTATCAGAATCAAACGCGGCACCAGACAAGGATGCCCGCTGTCCCCATTGCTCTTCTCACTCGCAATGGAACCCTTGGCGGAAATATTGAGAACTCAGGGAACGGAATGGGGAATACCGCTGGCGGATGGAGTACACACGGTCTCGCTGTACGCAGACGACCTGCTCTTGTATGTTAGGGACCTGGTTCATGTACCACCAGCGTTGTCTGACATCTTCGACACTTTCGAGGCAATGTCGGGACTCAGGGTCAACTGGGACAAGTCTGGGGTATACTCGTTTAGCTCGGACACGCGAGAAAGCGAGATCAACATAAGTGGCACGCGACTAGCCTGGTATACGACTACGTTCAGATACCTGGGTGTTTACATTTATAGGTCCCCGACTGAAGTACTAGAGGGCAACCTGGTGAGGACAATCTCTTCTGTACAGGCACAAATAGCCTTTTGGAAGACCCTCCCTCTAAATGTGCCCGGCCGAGTGACGTTAACTAAAATGATAATACTGCCGAGGCTGCTATATTATTCCAAAATCCCAGTGTATGTCCCGACCCGCGTCTTTCGAGAGCTGGAAACTCTGACTAGGAGCCTTATCTGGCATATGGGGCGACCCCGTGTAGCGTTGACAAAACTTTATTCACCCACAGACACGGGAGGCCTCGCAGTCCCCAACCATGAACTCTACTATCTTGCGGCGCAGCTGCAGCGGGTGGCCGGATGGCTAAGTGGCAAGTGCCTAGGTGACACAGCCACAGACACCGCAATGCTGACCCTGGCGCAGATCCATGCGTTATTTCACCTTTGACCAAAACTGTTTGCCCGAAACAGCTACACCTAGTGGTGGCCCACAAATGCTACACTCGCAGCCTACGGTTAACACGCGAAACGAAGCCCTATGCTCCGGCCCTGCCTTTATTGGGCACTCCTCGGACTGGAGGAGTAGTGATGGAAGCTGCACTGGATCAATGGACGAGGGTTGGTGTGGATACCATGGCAGATCTATATGCGGATGGCACCCTGATACCCTTTGGGACACTGGCAGAAGACACGGGCCTTCCGGCCGGACAGTTTTTGCACCACGCATCCATTATACACACATACACTAAGGCATGGGGTGACATCACGGAAGAACTACCAACACACCAATTGGTGCAATACCTGCATGTCATGGGGAACGGATCGCACGTGATACACTGGTTGGCACAGGCCATATTGTCGCACACACAGGTCACTCTACAGCCATTGCGAGACAAATGGGCGGTGGATAGAGGGAAAGAATGGGCAGACAAGGAATGGACAATGATACTGAAAAGTCCAACCTATATTCCACGTAACTCCCGCTTTAAACTCATACAGTTCTATATATTGCATAGGGCATACCTTTCGCCGAATAAAATTAACCAATACTTTGCAACGGCCACCGCCGAGTGCCCCAGATGCTCACTAGCTAACGCGGATCTCCTCCATATGCTGTGGAGCTGCCCGAGGATACATACATACTGGCACGCAGTGATGAAACTATTGGCAAAAGGGACAGACATGCAACTACAGCACACATGGGAGACGTGTTTGCTAGGCCTTTATAAAAGGACGAAAAACAACAAGTCTCTCTCCAGATTCTGGGACCTGGGACTGGTTACGGCCAAACGACTTCTCACTAAATGCTGGAAGCACAATGAACCCCCGCACGTCAAACACTGGTATACCTTGTTTGATAACTGGGCAAGGGCAGAAAGCATTGTCCTACATAGGGAAGAGACAGTGGGGCACAGGAAATTCCCCATTGCACAGCTCTGGGATGAAGTAATGGGAACATTCCACCAGGCATGTATAGACCAGGGAGTCACTTGAACCCCCCCCTCTTCTGAGGCGGGGGGAGCATAGCAGCGATGGAGGAGAGAATCATGTCCTAAGTAACGAGGATTCTTAATACTGACATATAATACGCCACGCTCCCTACGAAAGGTGATGCCCCTGCCCTGAGGCGAGACTGCTGCTTATCCCACTTTTCCCTAGCGACGCACGAGACCCACCACAACAGGAACACGATTGCGACAGACCCCCACATGTTCCCTACACCCCAGAAACATTACGCCTGCCGCACCTGAGACACAAGCCACGAGAGAGACACGCCCCAACTGCCCACACCCACCGCTCTCTTCTTTTCCATTTTACTTCCCGCCCCCCCCACACATTCACCAGTCTCTATTTCAACCATATTGTTAATAGGTTGATAATTCTTCATATATGATAGATCTTTAGAAGTTGGTGTCGACACGGCTTAACCGCACGACACGTTTGTTTGATTGTTTACATTATAAGCTTTTTGAATATCACATTCAAACCCTGGAATGTAACTGGAGCATAACGCATACATGCGGAAACCTCCGGAATATCATGTCATTTGACCAAGGTCTGGTAACAACGATGGGACTGACGTGTCCGAAAGACACAAACGCACCGCGAATCACAGATCAGGGGCAACATGCAGTCCTCGCTACTTATAGACATAGCAATTTGCTCGCAGCTGACAAACACAGCACCAACTATTACTATAAACACGAACCATAAAGCAGAGAACTTGACACTAACACCATACAGCTACCCCTAGTATAGTACCCACTGACAGATGCAGTGGGAATACACTCTTAACAAACATAGCAACGATGTGGTAGACAGAGCTTCATTAAGTTTATAATATGCTAACCGTATTGCCTCAATGCCAACCCTGTGCAATGCAATATGTGACTAATGTTGCAGTATGTATCACCGCAATACGTGACTGTTATGAAACATTGAAGAGATGGTTCGTATAAGTTCACTGCTGAAAACATTGCAAAGTACAGTGATGATATGTTGTAAGAAATAAACCCAATAAAATATATTCAAAAACACAAAAAAATGGAAGCGGATACCTAGTAACAACAGTAGTGAGGCTTACTAATTATAGACCATAGCCCAGGGGTATTTCTGGGGGTAGTCGTGCTTCTTGAAAGACGGCGTCCATGGTACACGTCTGGGGTTGAAACCATTGCAGAGAATTTCTCGCCTACGAAAGGGAGTATAGGGAGAAGATAGGATCTTGCAAAGAGTGGGTAGGGCCCGATAGTTGGACCGAACATATGAGGGCAAGGGTGAGGATTTAAGGTTAGGGTATGACCTTTCAGTGTAGGAGGGTAGGGGGGGCAGATAGTCGTCAACTAGGCTGGCCTGTGGCGGTAAGGTCATGATTGGTGAGCAGTAAATTTAAGGTCCTTAGGGGGCGGCGCCATTCTCGAATGGGCTCGCCCAAAGGAAGAGACAAGTGGTCTCTCATAGAACTCCAGGGGCAGGTACAGCTTGTTGGGTACATGGGTGCGGGGGAGACAGTCACGCTTTCTCTAGGCTCTTTGGTCACCCCGCACGTGCACAATGTCGCCAGTAAACGGCGCAGAGATGCAAGGGCCCCCTTTTAATGGAGTTAATGGAGCGTACGGGGTAACCCGGGGACCAAAGTACCCTCACGGTAAGCGGGCCCTCTGCGCATGCACACTTCGACAGAAGGGTGTGGTTTACTAGGGCGTACGGGGGTAACCGGGGAGGGGATGTGCCCCCACGGTAAACGGGCCCTCCTGCGCACCCGCACCTCTACGGGAGGACGTGGTTAAATCGGGCGTTCGGGGGTAACCGGGGAGGGGAAGTGCCCCCACGGTAAATGGGCCCTCCTGCGCACATGCACCTCTACGGGACGGCGTGGTTAAATCGGGCGTTCGGGGGCAACAAAAGGGCCCTCCAGCGCATGCGCACTCCTCAGGAGGGCGTGGTTTAGTGATAAGAATCTGACACCAGTTATTGACCTTGCCGTAGGCCCAAATAGGTACGCAGAAAATAAATTGTATAATGTGATTGATATGTTAGTTTTTGGATAGGAAATACCTTGTACTAGAAGTATGTTAAGGTTAGCCATCTGAATACTTGTACATATCAATTGTAACATTTTCTAACTGATTGTGTAAATATTGTTTATTTCAATTTTTGATTTATTTTGTATGTTTTAATAAATATGGCCGGGGGGTCGAAAGATCCCAAGCCTTCCAAAGAAAGCCCTCTCACGTCCTGTTAATAATGTTATGCTGGTTAACGGAAGGGTGGGGGTCCTCCGGCAGTCCCTGCCATAGTAACCCTCCACCTCAATTCTGAGTCAGGTGGACCGTCAGTTTTTAGACCGTGGGGACCCTGTGCCTGCCTACCTATTTAGGTCATACGGTGTGATTATTTTTTTTCCCTGTTCATCGCTGCAGGAAAATACCTGGATTTTATGGACAGAAAATGAAGCTAATGACCACCATACACAGGGAAAGAATTCCCTGGCTGTTGGAGTCATTATTTATTTGTTTTTAAAAAGCAATAAAGTTTGCTGAATGCCCATCAAAACCGAAAGTGGCTGTTGGTCAATGCCTTGTAACTTCAGAGGTACCCCGATCATGGCGGTTCCTCTGAACATATAGAACCCATAACTGGGCCCCTGATGATCTCTTAATTTGGTGTTTAGTAGTATTTCAATGTTGGGGATGTAATTTTTTCTGCCACCCTGACTGACAGACTACTGGCCACCAAATTGTAAATCTGGCCTGAAATATGATGGACAAATGTCCCTTTCTGTTCAATGTGCAAATTCCCCAATGATGTCAAACAGTTTCTACAAATTTCCTTGATTTATTTTGCTATGATTGTCCAGAGATTGACATTCAGGGTATTATTTCAGGGCAAATAAAATGCTGCCAAACTTTCAAATGTGTAACAAAATAGCACAGGCTATACGGAGGGATATAATGTTAACAAACGACTACTCCAGACATTGTAGCCCTGCTTAAAGCAAAGGTCCTGGTAAAGATGTTTGAATGTTGCTACTGCCAGCTTGTGCAGATTTACATTCGGAGCATTAAACTGATGGTTACATCCATGCACAATCTTAGTCAAAAAGCATAAGTACTTAGCTGGCTGTTGCCTAATTGAATACTCAAACCTTTTGTTACTAGTGGAAATATTTCAGTTGTAATGCCCACATCTTGGCTCTGAACCTGATCCTCTAGAATGACTTGAGAGAAAGAAACTGTTCTCAAGTCCTCCTTATAGACAGAGTCTTTGCCATTTGGGCCTAAATGTTCTTTTCGAGTAGAGGAGGAATTGCTGTGCACTGTTGAGGGTGGTTTCAGCATCTTGATACCTATTATTTGTAAATATTCTTCATTCTGTTTTTATTTATTTACAAGTCAAGTCAAAATTATTTATTTCCAATTTCCCAATTCATTTACAGATACAATTACAAATATCATAAAACCAGCAATTCGTAGCACTTAATTGAATCAATTCAACCAGCAAATATCATCGACCTACAGTAAATCTAAAGCAGTATAAAAAATATTTTTTATCTCACTAAAACTCATTTGATGATTAGCAGCTCATTATCATACACGTATTAAAACATTTGAATGAGCAACAAATTAACCAGCAGCATGCACTCATCTTGCCTACTAGAAAGCATTATACAGTGCAGTGTGCAGAGCCAAAATATTACAATCACAAGGGTCACACTCAATGTAACCTCACTAACAAAGCCAGATTTCTCATCTCAAAGCCCGGGTCCTAACCAGAGCACCCTCCTAGTATAGTCAACATCAGCCAAATAGTTCAAAACCTCCCTATCAACCTGAAAGAGGTACCAACAGGGTGTAGAAGGCCTGACATATGAAGTTTAAGATTTTGAGCAGATACTGGCTGATGGCAATGGCTACACTTTGAAATCCATGTATAGGTGGATCACAGAGTACCTTTTACCCCACTTACAAGGACACTGACCATAGTTATGGGTTACTTTTGCTTTTAGCCCTGGCATCTACCATTCAGGGTCAATTCCAACCCTCAGCCAAATATTTCATTTTGCAGAAACTATGTGGGATATTATTAAAGTAGTGTGAAAGGTTCATGCTCTCCTGAGAAATTAGAAAGGGAAAGGCTGAGCTCTTGTTCTTCAGATACTGAAGTTCCTCTCTCTAGTCAGCTTCAACAGCACATCGCCTGAGGGTACTCTTTATTTGACTAATTTTTATTGCTTTGCCTACTTCAAGAAACGTGCCAGGGACTCCCAGACACTTCAAGATTACTATCACAGTGTTCCTGTTATCGGCAAGATTGACATTACCTCAGGTAAAATTAGCACTGATAATTTATCTCCGAGGACTCTAATATTAGTCAAAAAATAAAAACGCAAGCGTCTTGCATCCACCAGAGCACTCCAGGCTACAGTTCTTAACTTCCTCCTTGCAGCTTGGATCATTGCATTTTGGGTAGATCGAGGAGCAGTTTCAAAGAGCGACTGTCTAAGCCTTCTCATGAGACTGTCTATCGATTGCCAGCCCCTCTGCTCTCCATATACGGCCTGGAGAATTAGTTTACCCTGTATAATTTTACTTAATGACTCAAAAGTATAGCTGCTATTTCTACGATCAAACCTTTTTAAGCTATTCACTTCAGTTGATAATACAAGCCACCAGGGAACCAGGGGCCTCATTTATGAGGCTGTGCGTCACTTTTACGCCGCCGGTGCGTCACTTTATGTGACGCACCTGCAGCGTAAAAAATGTGCCTTGTTGCACCATATTTACAAAGTGACGCATCTAGGTAGATGCGTTACTTTGTAAACCCCTGCGCTACATTATACCTGCGCCAGGTATAATGTATGCAGGGGGGGGGGGGGTTCTGACGCAAGAAAGGGTCATAGAAGTGACGCAGTGAAATCTATAAAATTTCACTACGCCACTTCTAGGACGCAAATGCGTCAATTTCTTACGCCTGCCTCACAGCAGGCGTAAGATTGACGCAGGCCCTTTCACATGGGGCTTGCCCCATGTGAAAGGACACATTGCTGGAGTTGCGTCACTTTTGTGACACACACCCAGCAATGGGTCACTTTTGCGCCATACGGATACGTCAGAAATACTGACATATCTGTAACTCCTTGCGCAATGATGCGTCATACTGTAAATATGACGCATCATTGGTGTCGCAAGGAGGGCGCAAAGAAAAGTGACGCATCGCTGTTTTCATGCAGCGATGCGTCACTTTTCATAAATGTGGCCCCAGGTGTTTATACCAACTCAGATCATCTGAGAAAATCATGGCCAAATACTTATCCTCTCGGACCTGCTCCAAATGCGCATTACCCAAAAACCAAGCAAATCTCCTTTCCCCTCTTGCAAAAAACATTGGTCATTAGTTAATTTTTAAGACAATGAGAGTTATGTGCATTTAATTTTCGTTGAAGCCCAACAATCATGTAATCCATCACGGCCAGATTGTACGCATACATAAGGAAATTAATAGGCCTGTCTCCAACCTTTGGGTTAAAAGTATGAGTGGCACTTAACCTCTGGGGAGGTCTGCAATAAGCAGACTAAACAGTAGGGGCACTAAAACACACCCCTAACGTAAGCCATTCTCTACCAGGATTTTCCTCGACAGGCCATCTAACCATTTCAGGTCGACCTGCACCAGTTACCACTGTGAAGTTTCATCAGGAGACCTAACAAGGCCCCCAACATAGTCCACTGGTGGAGTTTTTGCCAAAGCTTACCTCTGCCCACCCTGTCAAAAACCACTTGGAATTCAATGAAGCCGCAGCAAAGGCCCCCTGCCAGCTCCATTGACCTCCTTGCGATTCCCCACAGCATGTAACAGTGGTCCATAGTTAAATGCTTTGGTCAAAAAACCTCATTGCTCCATAGGGAGCAGTTCAGCATCACAAACACAGGCAGCTAGGCGCTTTATAGTGTTTGAGCAAAGCGTTTGGAAGGAACATCAACCAGGGAGATCAGACTATAGTAAGTGGGCTGGTCCATTTTGCCTTTTTTTATGAATGGGCTTCATTATTGCTCCTTTCCATGAGTCTGGGAGGATGCCTGAGTATGTTACCCATCTGAAGAGCCCACTCACAATTACACTCCACTTTCTAGTATCCTTCTTAAAGATTTAAAGATCATAGATGGAAGACCATCAGGGTCGCCCTCCCTAGAGGCTTACATACTGCAGATTATTTCAGACAGCATTGCTTCCATATGAGTGTTTAGAATAGTCTGTGTATCAATTTGGGAGCTGGCTGGACTCGCCAGTGAATTCCCTGCATTTCTACCACTATAGAGTGAGTAAATAAAGGTGTACCAATCTTCCTCACTTATCTGTGCCTCAAGGGAAGATAGTGAAGAAAGGGTTACAGAATTCACCCGCCACCAGAAGTTCTAAATATTCTTATCCACGATGGCAGCTAGCATTAGCTCCCAATTCGACTTATAAAACTCCCTTTTTGTGAGCAATTCAGATCTCCCTCCCAGCTCAGCATCCTTAGCCCCATCCTCTAGTGATTTGCGGATAGTTTCAATCAGATGGATCAGCTTAACATTTTGAGTATTTTTCAAAACCAGGGCCTTTAACATTTCCTGAACAGTTACTTTCAGAAGGGGCAGAATGTTCAGCATTGACAAATCTTTGGCGAAATCCGGAGCATTCCCCAGGGAGTTAGTCTAATTGGTTAGCTCATGCTTGCCCCTACACTCCCCCTCGTTGGGCACACAGCCAATTCTTCATGCTCAATATAGGTATTCGTTCAGTTTGAGCGCTGCAAGATTTTTTCTGTCAGGACTACACCAAACCCTGCCGCCCTCATGGTTATTGTTGAGGATTAAAACCTTGAGAGTTGCCACCAAGCGGCCTGGATGCTGGGAGGGAGATCAAAAAGGGTTATCCACAAGTCCGGTCCTCTTTTTGTCCTGCAAGTGGTGATGTCTTCTACTGTTCATGAGATAAATGATGGAATGTATATTTCAAGATTTCCCTACCTAGTCTTGAAAAAGGGGGAGTGTCTTTGGGAAAAAAAGGTTGTGTCATAATTTTGCATTATGTCGCCGACAAATCAGTTCGCAGGGGGAACTCTGGTAAGAAAGTCATAGCGAGGTTTAGGAATTACCAGGAAGAGGAAAAACTGAGAAAAATATCTAACTGTAGTAAAATAGGCCACTGGGGGTAAAAGTACCACAGAGAGACTTCAACTCAACTCCGCGTCTCATAGTTACAATTCTGATAAAAGAGAAACTAAGGCCCGTTTAAAAAGGGTTATCCACAAGCCCGGACCTCTTTTTGTCCTGCAAGCGGAGATGTCTCCGACTGTTCATGCTGTACATTTCTTCAAGTTATCTCACATTGGATGGTTTAGGAATGTAGCAGGGAAAGAATTAACCTGCATACTCTTTGCCTCTGAGGAAATGAAGGGCTTAGTGGAAGCCTCCAGCCAAGACAGCGAAGGGCATCTGTCTCTGTGAAGGATTTGAGGCAAAACGGGAGGCAGTTAGCAAGCCAGGGGAGGGTGCTTCCTCCGCCCGGACAACCCCATTCTTATGTGAAAATGGAAGTTTAAAACATAATTAGGTTACCTCTACCCGGGTCTTGGGTGTAGGATAGAGGATGGGTGTAGAAAGGAGTTGGTGGGAATTACCTTTAAACCTCTCCATCGAGTTTGATACACTTGATAACTCCAGCTCACCCAAACCTTGCCTGCCACACTTTAACGCAAGATGGAAGACCTCTACATCAACCTCCTTGTCAACTTCGACACTGAATTGAGTAGCCTCGGGGGCCAAATCGACTGAGTTGGAGACGAGGTTTTGCAAAATTACTGTGCTTTGTGAGCTTATCCACAAAGGGTACGGCATCCCTATTTTGAAATACACATTGGGGCACACTGTAGGACATCAACAAATGGCATCATAGTTGCTGCCAACTCCTCCTTTCCTTTGTCCTTTGGTAGAACAACAGTGCCACAAGCCCCACTATCAACCGAAGGACAATCTACTGCAGAGAACTGGGTTTTCACTGTCTTGGAGGGGGTTGAAGACTGTTGTAAAAATGTCATACCCGTTAGTTACACCTTCCATTCCATCTACAATTTTTGAACTTTCTAAAATAACAAATTCATTTGTGTCATCAACATTGTCCTTGCCCAAGTTCAGATAACTCGCCCCTCACTCAGCTCTGAGATTGTCCTTCTTACTTTAAATGTTTTGTGACAAAATCCTGTAGGGAGGACCGCAAACCTGCAATGACCTGATCAACGAAGTTCTGTCTATGCTTTAAAATCTGATTCCGTTTTGTCTCTGGAGGGTGAGCGACAGGGGTCTCAGTAATTAGTATACTTGGTGGTGGCTCAGGTGTAAGCTCCATCATTGACTCCATCATAGGATACGTGGATCTCTCACGGGGGTCTTGACTTAACTAAGAGGGTGAGATGCAAAATGACCCCCAATAAACGGAGGTTGCAGAAGGGGTTGCAACGATCAAACCCTGAACTGTGTGGGGTACCTCAACAAGGTTGTCTTCATTTATCCATTCTATAATGTTGTTATCTAAGAAGCCGCCTCCACTGTTTTTTAGGGCTGTGGAGGTACGAGAGCACGCAGGATAGGCCCCCCTAGCGGATTCTCTCAGGTAGTCCATTGTAATGAGCCTCCCCAATACAGACACCTCTACTTGTTCCCGGACGGGATCCTCAGAAACATCTGAAGCAGAGGGGAAGGGTCCATGGAGGATCTTGACGATGCACAGTGCCTGGCTCCGAAACACTCTTTCATCAAGTTTTTTGCCCCTCTACACTGATTGGGGCCATCAGCCCTACCTCTTGGCCTCAGTAGGCACTCTGACATATTGAGCGTGATAAAAGTTAATGGTAAAAGTTACACGATTGTCATGGCTTTCAAATCCTGGCTACAACTGATGCCTTGACCAGAGAAAATAATACTTAGGGCAGTGGCACCTCTGTGCACTGAGATGCCCCACAATGTATTAGCCTAAAGCCTTCCTCCTTTTCATGCTCATTCTTCTATGCTTGCCACAAAAGCCAAAGACCAGAGAGTCCAAAGATCCAACTAAAACACGAAAAACGTACAAGGAGGGAGAACTAGCAGCCACAGCACTCTACCAGCACTTTGCCACTGCTCGCCACCAACAGAGCCGGAGTCTGCTGACCCGCAGACCATCTTTTGTTGTATGGGGGAAGCCAGCTACGATATCCCAGTAATCCCCCCACATCAACTAAGTGCTCCTCTTATTTTCCCGCTCTCTCAGCCTTCCACAGTGCTGCTCTCATGTTGTCAGCTCACTCCTCCCATCTGCATCCCGTCCATATCAGCTGCAGCTCCTCAAAGCACAAGCCGCACCGGCCTAATGCTTGCCGCTTCCATGGCGGGCTGGGTGAAACTGCAGCCTAGTGCTCTCATGCAGACACGTGCTCTGCCTCTAACCTCCTCTAACCGCCCAATAGGGCAGCACTCCTGGCAACAGTCAGGGTAAAGCCCAAGTCCTGCAACTGTAAAGCTTGGCCACTAAGTGACGAGTTTTGGGTATGGGTCACTAGCTGCTGGAGCAGGGAAGAGAGGGAACAGGTACCAACCCATGCCAGTGACGAGTCTTCTTCCCATCCCTCAGCACACAACCTAGCTCATCACTGCTCCTTAGCACAAAGCTGAGAAAGGGCAAGGGCACGGGTTTCTTACTGCGGGGTTTTGTTCAATATACACTGGGGCAGATTTACAAGCCCCTTGCGCCACTTTTGCGTCACTTTTAACATGGGAAAAGTGACGCAAAAGTGGCGCAAGGGGCTTGTAAATCTGCCCCACTGTTTTTAGTGCAGCTCCTGCAGCAGCTTTCTGGTTATAGGAACTTGGGCCAGAAATCACGGTACTGCGGAGTACCACCTCCTTGCGACTCACGCTCTCTGACATACGCCTCACTCGGCAATTGACTCTGAGCCCTGCGCAACACCTCTCGACTCCTCTCGTATTTGTTAAGTTCTATACATGTGTTCTTCTTTTTCTGTCTGAGTGAGTTGAAAATGTTAGAAGGAACCAGGTCGTTCGTCTCCGCCTTGACGCCGCTCCGCCCTGAAAGTGTCAGCTAGAACAGCGTATACATGCCACCCAAGTGTGCTGACATCAGTTTGTTTGCCCTGCTCCATTGCCATTAGATTGTGAACTTCGGATTTCACAGAAAATGCTGTTGACACTGAATGGTCAATTTCAACCTTTCAGCTTGGTTCAAATATTGGTTTCCACCAGTGCACAAATTTACTCCAGTAGTAGGCACATTGGGTGTGGCATTACTGACTGTTAGAAACTATCAATTTCAAGTTGCAGCATGCAAGGAAGAGAATTAGAGAACAGTTACATTTAGGAAGCATTTCCTTAATATAGTTTTGAAATTCCAATATGATATTAGTTAGGCCCACTATCTTTGTTTCTAATGAAGCTACATAAGCCACACAGATCTGTAATTGAGCCACTTCGACTTTTAGTCTATAGCTGGCTATCAACATTGTACGAATGTGCCCATTTTTACACGGTCACCCCCACCTTTTGCTCAAAATGCAGATGGTTATGATTCTGATAGTGCACTGGAGTCTGCTGCCCAGACCTCAGTGCCTGTACTCTTTCCCAAAACTGTTATGTTTGATTTGGTAGTCCCAAATTGGCAAAGACTTTACTCCCTTATAAGTCCAAAGTATATGGTACCAGGGGTACCCAGGGCACAGGTGGTACAGGGGTCCCGAGGGCTGCAGCATGGTTTTGTACCACCCTGGGTGATCCAAGCAAACTACCGACAGCAGGCCTGCCATTGTAGATTGCAGGGGCAGTGCAAACTGCTTAATCTCGACTGCACCCTCACCATGTGTGGCACATTCAAATGCACTACCTTTACTATATGTCTGACACTCCTATGGTAGGGCTCCTTCACTCAGGAGGCAGAGTGCAGTATATTAAAGGTGAGGACATAATTGCGAGCCTATATGTCCCTAAAGTGGCATTCCCTACTGGAAACTACTAAAAGTGTAGGGGTCAAGAGGATAACATGGGCTGCTGACCGGGCAGTCTCGAGATTGGCAGCTCCATTATGGTGCAAAACAACAGTTGATGGACAGAATGCAGAACAATGTCATACATTCACCCCAGTACAGAGATCTTTCCTAAATCCATTGTTTTTTTGCACTCCACACCACCCCAGTTCAGACATGGCCATATGCAAATCAGCCTTGACCCTGTGCCTCATGGGAACAGTCCAGCCCGAACTGCCAAGCCATGTCTTTCCTGGACCGGAATCAAGCATCCTCGGACCGTTTTCTGGCTATCAGCCGTCTTCAGCCAGGATAGCTTGACTCCAGTGGTGTGGAGAGCATGGGACTCACGTCTGAGCATACCCATCCCACTTGGGGTGACAAAATGCAAAACCATTATGGTACCACTAAAATATGTCATGTTTGGTTTCAAATAACATGCCCTCTCATCCCTGACACTAATCTCATGCCCTGGATGACATGCATGCACCCAGGAGGCGACCTTAAATGTTACCCACCTTTTTGCCCCAGCTTCACTGTGTTCTGACTGACCAGCCCATGTTTTCCCGCACCTGCTGCAGCCAAGAAAAGATTCTGAACTGATCACTCCCAGAAGTCAGCAACAAAGGCTTTTGCAGGAAGTAGGTCACACCTCCCTCCTCCTAATCAGGGTAGTGAAGTGGTACATCTAGGCGGTGAGCTTCAAAGGCTTCACTGCCTCTGATATGCATCGGGGCTGACTCTCAGTGGAGGAAACCGCCCACCCCTTTCCCAAGCACAATGGCAACAGGGCAGGCAGGGAATTAGCTATTCAGGGAGGTGTTCACCCCGAGAAGACTGGCCACATCTCCAGGATGAGCAACCTGATCTGTACACCACAATTTGATTTCTGTCATATTTAGTAGTGGCAGAATTGAGGGTTCTAGGTAGGAAAGGTGACCTAAATCCCTTGATGTGGTCACCTCAGGGGCAAACTAGCTACAGGGACTAGCTGGCCATTGGTTACTAGCTCCCACGCCCATATTAGTATTATTATTATTGCATTTATATATGGCGCGACAGCTACCCTGAGGGTTTCCCGGCGCCCTGGATCAATGTTACTGAAAGGAAACGGGGGACAATTATTGATTGAACAGCCATGATTTCACTCCCTTGCGAAAGCGTAAATAACATGGTTCTAGCCGTAATTGGAGGGGTAGTGAATTCCATAGTGTTGGCGCTAAAAAGGAGAAAGAGCGACCTCCTAGTCTAACACTTTTTATCTTGGGCACAATGAATTTCGCTTGATTCATTGAGCGCAGGTTACGCGCAGGTAGGTATTTCTGGACCATTTTACATAGGTACTCCTGGGCTGTTCCTAGGCTGATTCTGTGCATATAGCACAGTGCCTTGAATTTTACTCTGCTGGACACTCTGAGCCAGTGTAAATTTCTAAGATGGTCTGACATCCTCGTACGTCCTGGAAGATTGAGGAGCATTCTGGCCGCGGAGTTTTGTACTTCTTGTAGTTGGTTCAGAATTCTATTCGTAGCTCCTCCAATAGTACATTACCGTAATCTAATCTAGACGTAATTAATGCCTGTATAACAGTCCTCTGGGCACCATCTGGCAGTTGCCGCAGTATTTTTCTCCTATGTAATGAACAGGGGTTCTTCCCAAATTACCCTCGCATACCTGGGCAAGGAGCATCAAAAGATGAAAAAGTAGAAAACAAGGTACTGAGGAATCAATGACATATATGCTATTTCAAAACAAGATACAGTTTATTATCCTGTTTTATACAGTAATTTCTGTTTTCATTAAATGATATGAGTAAAAAAGGACAGTATTCAAAGTCAAAAGACAAGGAGGTCAACAAGTGTACAGTGTATAAAAAACAACAACCAGACATATCAAAGCAATATATACATTATATATACGACAGTGTGTACCCTCAACAAAAAGAAAAAAGGGAAGAACACATTCAATTTTCTGTAAATACCCACTCCTCAATTTGGGTGGATTATTACAACCAAGGTAGTCCTTAAAGCGCAAAAGTTATAATTTCTCCTAAAAAAACAATATAGTTTTTATACAAAGCGCTTGGTAATATTTACACAGTATATACAGTATAGTCGGACTCCTTAATCAGATGTCGACGCAGTCACGGTCGCGTTTCCGCCAACAGTATCTTGTGGCTTCATCAGGACAAGGGTACTTTAAATGGCTCACGGTATCACCCCCACACTACACACGGGGGACACACCCCAAAGGGGTGCAGCCAACCTCCTCTTGCGTGGCTCACGGATCGGTATCTCCTCCACAAAAAAACGTTCTAGGTCCAAACGTTATGGCTCCAGAGGTGTATGTGAAAGCATACACAGAGGTGTGTTTCCTACACCTTCAGCAAAACAGGAGGGCAACCTTCAATGACTCTATTCATTCGCTAAACCTTTAACTGGAGAACCAAGCTCTCACAACCGTCCAAAGCGCCGTCCGTGCAGCTGCAGGCAGTTGAAGGTTTTTAGAATGGAGCCAGTTGGCCATTTTGAGTAGTCCTGATCGAAGGGGAGAGACGTCAGATTTTTCTGAAGATGTAAGGGAGAACACAAGTTGTGTATCGTCAGCGTACGAATAGATGTTAAGATCCATCTCTTCTGCAATTTTGGCTAGGGGGGTGACATACACATTAAAAAGGAGGGGGCTCAATATATAGCCCTGGGGCACTCCATAGGGGGACGTATGCATTTCAGATCGATTGCTTTTGAAGAAGACCTGATAAGTGCGGTGCAGGAGAAATTGCTCCAACCATTTTAATGCTTTCCCTCTAATACCAATGTCTTCTAGGCACTTAATGAGGGTGGTGTGGCATATGGTGTCAAATGCGGCACCCAAATCCAGAAGGATGAGTGCCGCCGTGCCTCCCTTGTCCAATTCTTGTCGTATGACCTCAGTAACCCCAAGTAGGGTGGACTCCGTGGAGTGACCTTTTCTGAAGCCTGATTGTGAATAGTGAAGCAGATTATTGTTATTAACAAAGTCTGATAACTGAGAATTGACATGTTTTTCTAGGATTTTAGACGTAATCGGTAGTAAAGATACCGGGCGAAAATTAGAGAACATTTCAGGGTCACTATTGGCCTTTTTTAGCAATGGGACTTGCAGTCGTTCGGTAGTATAGCTTCCTCTAGGGAGGCATTTAATAGTGCTCTAAGTACCTCCAGGGTAGGAGTGTCCAGTTGTTTAAGAACATGTGCAGGTGGGGGATCTAGAGGTGAACCTGATTTTATGCTATTCAAGGCAGCCCTAAAGGCCAGAGCGTCTATTGGTTGCCATGTTCTAATTTCTTGGTTCCTAGGGAGCTCATGTTAATCTTTTATGGGAAGTGTAGGAGAGCTAATATTGATACCATCATTTTTGGGTGTAAAATTGGTGTATATCGTAGCTATTTTTTCGTGAAAGAAATTAGCAATGTTGTTGCACTGGGTAGGTGACAAGACAGGAGGTTCAGGTAGAGTTGCTGCTCCAGCAACATTTTTAAGTACCTTAAAGAGGGTCCTGAGTGATACTGTGCTTCTAAGATCGTGTTTTTGGTAAAATTTCCCCTGGCGATTTTACATGATAGATGGTAAGTATTGAGCGCTAGCTTATACTTTTCTTTATTATCATGATTATAATTTTTCCTCCATTGTCTTTCTAACTTCTTACATAGGCTTTTTTCCTCTTTGAGCTTATCTGAGAACCAGGGAGCTGGAGCGTTACATGATTTTTGTTTACTTAGGGTCGGGGGGACGACCATCAGAGCAGCGTCTGCTATCCAGCTATTAATTCTGTGATGATCCTCAGTTGTAATTTTATCTATTTCAAAACCCGGGTTGGATCTGGTTAGTTGTTCATCCAGATCTTTTATCTGAAGTTTTTTCCATTTTCTAAGCCACACTTCTGATTTTTTTATATTTTTGTGAGGGGGCGCCCGTATGGTAAATTTGCTAAGAAAATAGTCCGACCACACAATGGGTAGTGTCGACTCCCATTTAATGCAATCAAAATTTGCAAATATGGGGTCTAATAGGTGGCCGGCCTGATGTGAGGGAGTAGAGTTCCACAGGTGGATGTTTAAAGCCTCTAGATCTAAGAGGAAGTTGACTATCATTGGGCAATCACGATCTTCTAAATGTTGGTTTAGATCGCCTAGGATGGTAAACATGGAAGCCTCTAGTAAGAGAGGTGCTAGAATGTCAGGTAGGGCAGCCGTCCATTCTCCTGCCGCCCCCGGGGGGCGATAAATCAGGAGCCCTGTAAGTGTTGTTTGAGGAGTTAATGTGAGTTTAAAAAGTCCTGCCTCGCAGTGACCCAATTTCGCATCTGTCCACTTGCATTGATAAATATTTTTAAAAATTACACAGATGCCTCCTCCTACTTGGTTCTCCCGATCTTTCCTAACTATGGAGTAGCTAGGAGGGAGGGCTTGAGCTATGTCAGGGCCAGAACTGTCTGATAACCAAGTCTCTGTGAGGAATAGCGCATCTGGCTTCTGATCAATTAAAAGATTAAAAATATCCTCTTGGTGTTTTGGGAGGGATCTACAATTGGTACTCAAAAAGGAGAAATGGGTATCTTGCTATCAAGTTTGTTTCGGTTGGAGAGTTTGCTGTCTGCTGATACCCCAGTAATTCCTAGTGTTGCATGGGAGAAGGAGAAGTGGCAATGTTGACAACAGCTCGTGGGCGAATCCGGGTTCAGTAATCTACATTTATCGTCGCGTCTCGCCTTAAGGGCTAGCAGTATGTCTCTGGAATAAGTGGGAGCTGTGGGGTTTTGGGCAGGGAGGGTGGTCCCTGGTCCCATCTGGGCGCGGACGGGCGCAGACGGGCCCGCCTTTTGCTCGCCTTCGGCACGCCCGCTGCGCTCGTCCGCTGCGCGACGAGCACATGGCCGTCTAAAGTAGTGCTTCCCCAGGGTAGATTCCCGCCCTCCGACCTCTGACCCGTCCCTGCCCCGCCTTCACTCCCTCCACGTCAAGCGGGACGAACCCGTGGTGGAACGGGGAGCCGGCGAGCAGAGCAACGGGCGTCAGTGAGGCGGCAAGAGGTAAACACGTGTATTAAAAGAGTTTTTAAAAATGCCACAGTTTAACACACAATACTTCAATTCTTAAAATCCTTCAATTAAAATCTCTGCAGGTTCAGTGCAAATAACGCTAGTCGGCAATATTTTTAGTCATACCACCGTGATCCCAACAGTGCATCTGATCCAGCGAGTCCCTAGAAAGCTCTGCACTAAGTAGTGCTTCCCCAGGGTAGATTCCCGCCCTCCGACCTCTGACCCGTCCCTGCCCCGCCTTCACTCCCTCCACGTCAAGCGGGACGAACCCGTGGTGAAACCGGGAGCTGGCGAGCAGAGCAACGGGCGTCAGTGAGGCGGCAAGAGGTAAACACGTGTATTAAAAGAGTTTTTAAAAATGCCACAGTTTAACACACAATACTTCAATTCTTAAAATCCTTCAATTAAAATCTCTGCAGGTTCAGTGCAAATAACGCTAGCCGGCGATATTTTTAGTCATACCACCGCGATCCCAACAGTGCATCTGAGCCCATAGCACCTCTAAATCTAAGATTTAAGGCCCCCTCCCGACACCAGAACTGGAGATTTGAACAACATACATCAAGGAAGGAAACAGTTTTACACAGCGTCGATTTTCATGGCAATTAGTGATCAGCTAACAACAGGATAAGGAGATATGCATGAGAGTAGTGGTGCTGCACCTGCGTGCCCGGGAGGCATTGAAGCCTGTGACTGTTGTTAGGCAGCCTACTCAGCGGCCTCATTACTTATCTCTACTGATGAAGGATATTGATATTGATATTGATCCAGAAACACGAGTCGAGTGTCTAGAGATGCCTGGAGAAACCAAGTACCTACTTGCACCAAACTTGGTGAAACACTTACAAACCCTTTCTTTTTTCATTTGCGAAGACACACGAACTGCATGACCCAGAATGCACAGGGGCAATCCAAATGAGAGGTGGAGAAGCGTGCGCCCAATCCTGTTTACCATTTAATAGATATACCATTATTGCCTTGGAGTTTAATATCTGAGTGTGTAGACTTACCCCTTTGTTGACGAACAAGGCCAAGACCAAGTACTAATATTAGAGGGTGATGATCACTAAGAAGGTTTTCACTAATTATTATTTTTTCCACTAAATCATAGCACTTTAGTGATATGATATAATGGCCAATATTTGATCATAGAGATTGCGGTTTCCCCCTCAGAGTTTTCTGGTTCCAATATTACTGAGTAAAATTTAAAAATTATACAATTTATTGCTTTCCCATACGGGTCATGTCCAAAATGTGGGATTCAATCCCCGAATCTATCAATAAAGCCACATTGTTCTCCCACTATAGTGTCACAAATCTCACAATTAAAATCACCCCCCATATTATAGTATACTCTCCCCCTAATTCTTTTACAAAAAACTCAAGATCAGCCTCTAATTCTTTATTTACCCTTGATCTAGTATTATCAAAAATATTATTGTAAAAGTTAATCACAACAAAGGTTTGTTTCCCTTCAGAGTATAGTTGTATCAGCTGATAATATTGAGAATTGGTATTGACATCTTTCACTACAAGGGGCACCGCAACTGCTATTAGTGTTGCTAAGCCTCCTTTTGCTCCCCCTCTTCTAGAGGGAGTCACACTGGGCCGGACTGGGAACAAAAACCGGCCCTGGCAAAATGCTCGGCCAGTCCCCCGGGGGGGGGGGGGTTGGGGGTGCGACCGAGCTCTTTGCCAGGGCCGGTTTTCGGCCAATTTTGTTACAGGGCCGATTTTGCAGCTATGCTGCAAAAACGGCCCTGTAACAAAAATGGCCCCCTGGGGCCCAAAACCAGCCCCCACCCTTGCGGTGCACCGGGGATTGCCCGGTGCCCGCAACGGCCAGTTCGGGCCTGGAATCACATTGGTGCAAATTGCTTTAAAACCATTTATGAAAAGTGCCCTATACTCCATGTTTCTTGTATCATAATTATAGTACAATTCTCTATCGATTTGTACCATTCATCATTACTTAATTCATTCTTAATTCCGGCCACATTCCATGACATAATAGTCGCCGACCTCTTAGCTTGAGTGATTGTACGGTGTCAATCCGCACATTCCATATCGAGAGTTACTGTCCCCGAAGTGTTATTTATTTTATCTGCCCTACATTCCTGTAGTTTCACACTTGGTCTTTTGGAGCATAAAGCGCCAGCTATCTTATTTTTGGGGCAGATGTATATACTTCCTTTATTGGGATCATCTGTGTCACATTGTGTCTCAGTTGGTGTTTGCACACTCAAGCACACATCCAGCTTATTTGCCTTTTCATTACCAGCCTGAACAATTCTAGTGGCAAGGACTTTTGGTATTCTACCCATAATAATTTCTATATTCTCATGATGTCAATCGATCTCACTGCACGATCTAAGAAGCTCCTACCTATTGTGTAGGGATATTTAGGATTGGCTTGCGGAAAATGGGCCCGGTCGTCCATAAATTCACGTCATTTGGCCTATAAAAATAACCCAATGGGACAGCAGTAATATAATTTGTCCTATCTGTGGTCATTTCCATATTTTTATTATCTAAGAACTCCATCAACTCTTCAACCAACTCTCTACTACGGAAGTTCACTACTACACAATCTCCCTCACACTGTTTTCTGGTGTTACCCACCCATCTCACTCTCCTCAACATTATAATAGTTTGTTGTAATACATTTATATTAATATTTGTGTTTACAGTTAGGCAATGTATCACTTAATTTTTTAATTTACCATACGGTTCAAATGGCCTTGGTACATCTTTAAAGATGTTAACGTTCGGTGTTGCCTGGGGTGGGAGATGTAGGAATTCATCAGTATTAAAACCTCTGTTCATGGTCCTATTTGATTTCTCTACATTTTTTATTTCATTTAATTCTTCTAGTGGTGTTCTATATTCAGTAACGGCCCTTGACTTTGGATGACTTGCATTTTAACCCTTGATAAAGGTTTGTTGCCGTCCTTTCCCTGTATATTTTCAGATGTGCTATTACAGAGACCAACCTCCATTAACACAATAGGTATATCTTTGGCTGCAGTCAACATACTCAGGTTTTTAGATGCAAATATGCCTGACACCAGATCTGTTAAAAAAGTACATCTTTTTGAAGGCGTTTTATCTCAGACATAACAAGGCGTTCAATGGAGTCCAATTTTTAATGTAGTTTTATAAATAATGTCTCCAAATTAAATGGCCCTTGTTGACTATCTATTACGCAAGGCTCTCCTTTTGTTGATCCAGCAGATTTCCCCCCATTCTTTGTCCTTTGATTTGATCTTGGCTTAGCCACTTTGATACCTTCAACACAGTTCTTTCCTCTTGGTAACTGTTTCACTTTCTTTGCCTGTGGGGAGACTAAAGTAGAATTCCTCGATCTTTCTAAAATCTCCAATGATGATGTTAAAATACATGGATTGTCCCCCATATTCTGCAGTTTCCTCTTGCTCGCATTACTACCAGGGTGTCCTGAATGTAGCTCAGATAACTTCTCAATTACTGGTGCCATATGTGTCAAAGGCTCTTTGCTACCTTCTGATTCCGGGGCCATTAGGGCAGCATCTAACGCATTTTTAGCTGCGGCAAGCTGTTCCTTCACCAGGACAATTTCATTATCAATCATTCCCACTGCGGATTTTAAATATTTAGTTATAAGGGTGGTATTAGGCTGTGGCTCCCCCAAGGATTGCGTTTTTTTCCTCTTACCCATAGTCTTCTTGCTTGTGGAGGGCGCTGTTTAACACAACAGTTAGGAAACTCCATACCAGACTTCCTGCGCTCCTTTCAAGCATCCAATAGTGGTGACCCAGCCCAGCCTCCTCCAGTCGCTGACGGGTGCAGACCGGTCCGCTCTTGGCCCGGGCTTTACTCAGGCGCGGCCGCGCTCGTCCCACGCTGCGTGAGCCCTGCCCGGTATTTGAACCACCTCCGGCGCTAATGATGACACGCCTCCTAGGCGCCTTGTGTTGCAGCTTGGGGATTCTAGTTTTGCTTCCCCAAGCTGTTCCTCCGCTAATTCCAGGCACAAAAACCACCAGCACCAGCAGCAGCAAAGGGAAGGGTCCCGGGCAGCAAAGCAAAGTATCTCAGGCGAAAGTACAGGGCTCAATTTTGCCTCTGGCTAGAATGAACGGCGCCACCCTCCCCTAGAGGCGTGGCGCCCTTAGTGGCATCCGGGGGCGGGAGCCAGCAGGGACGTCTTCAAAGGTAAACAAGCACGGGGAAGAGCCAGCACACGTCATCAGGGAGGCAGGGCCGACCTCCCCTCCCCCGAGGATACAAAAGCCTCGGGGGAGGCTGAACTAATCCTCTTTGTCTTCTCCCTACAGCTCCGGCGGCAGCAGACCAGCAAGGAATTTCAGCGGTTACTGCACGTGGAGATACGGAGAGGGCCTCACAGCGCGTGGTCTGTTAGGGTGAGTGTTAGGAGATGTCTCGAATACTCTCTGAGCTCAAGCGCGATACATGTAGCATGAGAACGAGATTCATAGCCTAAACCATTTCTATTTTCTTTTCTTCGAGGAAAAGCGCCTTGTGAAAGGCGCAGAGATTTCCAGCCCCTGAGCGGGAGCAGCGAACGTGGAAGAAACCCACTGCGTGGCACGCAATGGCGGAAGCCTCATGGTCAGTGCACTACGGGTATGGAATGGTAAGCGGGCATTTTCCGGCAAAGAGTGAAATGCACAGACTTTTGGGATTTAATTCCCGCGCCCGTGCGAGTCCCAGATATTGCTAAAATTAATTGTGTTGTTTATTGTTAGGACAGCCATGGTGGTAGTTATTTGTGCCCTGGGTGCTGGCGGGTCGTTTTTACTTTTTGGTCCCTCGGGCAGCAGGGTTCCCCTCCGGTTCTGCAAGGCCACACCGCACGCCCGCTTTCCCGCGGCCTGCCCATGCAGAAATTGCTTAAAAGTAGTCAGGATGGCTGAGTGGTCTAAGCCGCCTGTGCGAGTCCCAGATATTGCCTAAATTAATTGCGTTGTTCGTTGCTAGGACAGCCTTGGCGGTAGTTATTTGTGCCCTGGGTGCTGGCGGGTCGTTTTACTGTTTCGTTCCTCGTGCTACAGTGTTCCCCTCCGGTTCTGCAAGGCCACACCGCACACCCGCTTTCCCGTGGCCTGCCCATGCAGAAATTGCTGCAAGGAATGAGATTTTAATACTGTTTTTGATCACTTAGATATTAATCTCATTCATCAATTTGGATCGGTTATTATCTGTCATTGAGTAAAAGACAAACCCCACATAGGTTAGATAAACCCCATAAACTGACGCAACTCTGAAGGACTACTGACAACTGATGAAGTTTTAAAAGGTTTTATATAAAATCAGGATTAAATGCATATACAATCCTCTCAGGATAAATCTCAATAAGTATACAAAAGAATATAATCAAAGTCAATTCCAAATCTGTTCCAATCTCCAGGTTAAAGCATAGATACAATGTAGTCCTGTTGCGTCATCTACAAAAGAACAGACAAGTTAATTCTGTCCCTACTCTGTACTATGTGACATCCCTACTTCGCAAATTCCTTACCTAAAAAGGTGTCAGCAATTTGACTTTCAAAGAAGTACAAACTCTCTTAGCCTCTAAAGGTAACTTAAGTTTAAGAAGCAGTACCCTCGCTGCCTACCCATCCGCTCTCTAAGGGTCCTCGGCCTACTGCTCTCTTGCGCTCTGATCTCTCTCAGCGCATCTGCTCAAGTCATCTACTCTTCGCCCTTCTCCCTGTTCTCGCTCTGAGCAATTAGCTTCGCCTTCGCTGTTCCCCTTCGCTAATCGCTAATCGCTATCTTCTCCCCGGGGTGCTGTCCCTAAAATACACAATCACAGTGTGGGTGGAACGCCCCTTCGACGCCCACCACGGACTTTCCCCGTGAGGTCATCTTCTAGCTTTTTCCTTGCTTCGTCTCTTTCGCGTCGTCCGTTAAGTTGACCCTTCTTCTTAGACGCCATCTTCGTCTTCTTGTTGGTGACTTCATTTGACATTTCGGATCAAAAGTCTCTAACCTTAGCAGAACTTTAATCTTTATGACTATGTATATAACCTTCCTTGGTCCTGTGAATGGTCATTTCGAAACAAGACTCAAATTCCAAGCGTCTCCTCTCACGTTTAGGCAATAAACTTCGTCCAGCATTGTCACCTTAAATCTAACAAGAACTAGACTCCTTGGCTCTCACGTTCACAGCAAGGCTATTCACGACTCCTGTGAGCCCACTAAATTACATACAGCGGACTACCCTCCTGCGAACCCTTGGTCAGTCAGGTTAAAATCACAAATGACCTAAACTCTTCTAACATTCCTTCAAACTTCTTCTACACAGTATAACCTTTAACACACATTTATATACAATCGCATCCTGTCAGCTCCTCCACACTAGCGCTCTTAACCAACACATGTCATGGACTAGCAGGCCTGATTAGCTAAAGGCCCGCTGGCAGAAAGTGAAAGTAATGTTGCAGTGACTTTTAATTTTACATCACAACACTCAGCCCCTGGTTGCTGCGGACCAAAGGGGACATATGCGAACACTTAAAACTCACACAACTCCTGCCAGGATAAAATATATGGCTCTTTGTAACGTGGGTCCTCGTGAACTCGATCTTGTTAAAAATGCGTCAAGGATGTCTTTGATTATAGGGCAGAAATAAAGACGGATTACGGTTAGTAGGAGTGCAGGATTCATGACAAAAGATAAATGTAATGATCAAGTTATGGAAATAGGACAAAAACATTGGGAGTTCTGTTTTAGGATTCCTCTATGGGCCTCACAGGGCTATACTTTGTTTTTATGATATCCTCTATGGGCTTCACAGGGCTATACTTCTAGCTCGACACAATTTGATTTGGCTTACTCGTTACGATCCAAGGAGACGTCTCTCATGATGGAGCGTTATAAATTCTTCAGTCACCCCTTTTTTAATTGAGGTCTGGGAGTCTCAGATATTTTCTAGACATTGCACACCGCCAAGCATCGAGATATGTGTAGGTGGGACACCACATCGAATACCCAAAGCTTTAGTCTTTAAAACAATATATGCATTTGTGCTCTCACTCATTCCAGCAACAACGGATGTATTTTAGGGTGATTTAATTTTTTCCCTGTTCAAATTTCATATTCCGAAAATTTCATATTGCAGTTTCCTCCGCGAATCAGATTAGGTTATATTGCGCCGGGACGCGTTGGCGCGGGTAGCCCTTCCTGGGGGGGACTTAAATCCAGAGTAGTTCCATTTGCAAAATATACTGAAAATTGAACTAGACCTTGTCTCAGCTTTTCAAATAATGCGGTTAATATGATATTACTGTTTCAAAAGCTATCAATGTGCTTATGCACATTAAGTACCCATGGGCCCACGACCATCCCATTCATGATAAATTGGTAAATAATCATTTAGCAGGTGAAAGGGATCGATTGTTCCCGGTTTCATGTTAGGTATTGTAATGCATTATAGTATTCTGTGCATCAGACATCCTTAGTGAGGTATTTCCTTTAAATCTTGACTTCACTGCCCTAATGTGGCAAATACGTGCGGCTGTCCCATCTACTGTCTTATTCAGTTCCTATTAGGTGGTTCAACATGAACCCGGGGCCGGTTATCACATAATACAAGGGGTGGCAACACTCAGGTGCCACCCCATGAAGCAGCATGGTACAACATTCTCAAGCCTGCACTGCAACTGTGGGGCAGGTTGCTAAGTTTTACCTCTGAACAGGTTTCGAAAAGCATCTCGGGCTCCGGGCTGGCGGGAGAGTTGGGGCTGACCTGCTGGTGGCCCTGGCTTCTCTAGCCATACCCCGGAAGCCGCTGGTTGCCACAAGTGGTGGCAGATTATTCACCTGCGGCTCTGTTGACCGGAAGGGGGTTGACTTAAGGAGAGCAGGCTATTTTGGTTGTGGCCGGCTGGAGCAAACCCGAACTTTAAAACATGCCCATTGGAGAATGGGCGGTAAAAGAGTACATGTATATAAGTGTGAGTTTCTTAATACTGGGATGTGTAAAGAATTTGACTTTAAGAATAAAGAACTGGAGGCAATGAAGTAAATTTACCTAAGAACTTTTAATAAATATGCACACTGCGAAAATAGACCAATAGACTGCCACTAGGTTACCTTAGTTTACCTAATAACAGTTGATCTCATTTTGGGATGAGATAGATAATGGGTCTACCCCCCTCTTCTGAGTTTTTATGAGAAAATGTTTTTCAATAGTAAAATTGGAATTTAAGTTACAATTCTGGAAACGTAACGTTTAGAGAGTCGGCAATTTTCGGCCGGAATCAATGTGTCTTTCTTGAAGTTTACATGTCACATGATGGCGAACGGTTTCCTTGGCTACTCCCTTTTTACACTCACTGGCTCACTTATTCGAAGAACAAAACAAGTGACATTTCACAATCATTGAAGACCAAGTACGTTGACTTAGTAAACAGATATATTTGTTATGACAGGGCGGCCCATTCTTTAATGCAATCCATACACTAAGAGGATCGACATTTTCAGACAATATATGTTCGCTCTTAGTATATATTCCGGACGTAAGGTTCATTCAAAAATTCCTCTCATAACTGTGGAACTTGGCAAGTATAATAAGTTGGAACCTTGCATGGCCATGCCACTGGTATGAATAATTTATGTTAGTTTGCAATTTATTTGAGCAAGTCCGTTAATGTGGACTAATAGCCTATGAATCAGTGTTACAGTTACCGGTTCATTTAAATGCGTCCACATTTCCCTTGTAAGGGTACTAAATTGGAATCCATGTTATAGATGAAGACTGGAGCCGGGAAGTTAATTTAGTAACTATCTACCGTTTACAGTAGGATTGGCAGCCGCACGGCAGCTGGATAACAAGGGTTGATAACAGCAAGGAGGGGTGCCAAGGTGTCACCCAGCAGGGAAGTCTTTTAGGTCAGGGGGGGGGGGCGAGCGCGCCAGTAAGCTACTCGCCCGGTGGCGGGGTCCCAGGCAAGAAAAGGTTGTTGGGTGCCCCCTTTTGGTATGGACTGGCTGCCCATGGAAAGGGCAAGCAGTCAGCCATTGTGGGACTCTGGGCTGGCGGGAGAGGGGGGACTGACCTGCTGGTGGTCCTGACCACTCCTGCCCTACCCGTGATGACGGGGTGTCGGTTTATAGAGATTGGAGGGGGTATACCCCGGTATTTTTGGTCACAAGTAGTGGCATATTATTTACCTGTGGCTCTGTTGACCGGAGGGCGGTCAACTTAAGGAGAGCAGGCTATCTTGGTTGGGGCCTGCTGGCACAGCCTGAAGGACAAGCAAAAAGGCCCCTTGGAGAGCGGGGCGTAAATATAATGGCAATATATAACTTTGAGATTATTTAATGCTGTTGTGTTGATAAGCAAGTATTATTAAAGTTGTACCTTAAACCATAATCAAAATGCATAAAGGATTAATGACAATGCTTGAAGTTTAATAAAAGACTACGCGGTGAACGACAACAACCTGCTTCATGTCTTTTCTGAGGGGGGCGACTCGCACCCGGTAGGCACACTATGAACGGCGCCACCCTCCCCGAGAGGCGTGGCGCCCTTAGTGGCATTCGGGGGCGGGAGCCAGCAGGGACGTCTTCAAAGGTAAACAAGCACGGGGAAGAGCCAGCACACGTCATCAGGGAGGCAGGGCCGACCTCAATCAATCAATCAATCAGTGACACTTATAAAGCGCGCTACATACCCGTGGGGTCTCAAGGCGCTGGGGGGGGGGGAGCCGCTACTGCTCGAACAGCCAGGTCTTCAGCTTCTTCCTGAAGGAGAGGTGGTCTTGGGTCAGGCGCAGGTCGGTCGGGAGGGAGTTCCAGGTCTTGGCGGCCAGGTGGGAGAAGGACCTTCCTCCTGTAGTCGCTCTTCGGATGCGGGGGACGGCGGCGAGGGCGTGGTTGGCTGATCGGAGGTGGCGTTTGGGAGCGTAGAAGTTGACTCGGCTGTTGAGGTAGCTCGGGCCTTGGTCGTGTAGGGCTTTGTGTGCGTGGGTGAGGAGGCGGAAGGTGATTCTTTTGTTGACGGGGAGCCAGTGAAGGTCTCGCAGATGTCCGGAGATGTGGCTGGTTCGTGGGATGTCGAGGATGAGTCTGGCTGAGGCGTTCTGGATCCGCTGGAGTCTCTTCTGGAGCTTGGCGGTGGTCCCGGCGTAGAGGGCGTTGCCGTAGTCCAGTCGGCTGGTGACGAGGGCCTGGGTGACGGTCTTCCTGGTCTCGGTGGGGATCCACCAGAAGATCTTCCGTAGCATGCGTAGGATGTTGAAGCATGCCGAGGAGACGTTGTTGACTTGCCTGGTCATGGAGAGGGAGGAGTCCAGGATGAAGCCCAGGTTGCGTGCATGGTCTGTCGGTTTGGGTGCGGTGCCCAGGGCGGGAGGCCACCAGGAGTCGTCCCAGGCGGAGGGAGAGGAGCCCAGGATGAGGACCTCCGTCTTGTCCGAGTTCAGTTTCAGGCGGCTGGTCGTCATCCACTCGGCTACCTCTTTCATCCCTTCGTGCAGGTTGGCTCTGGCGGCGGCGGGGTCGTTGGTCAGGGATAGGATCAGCTGGGTGTCGTCGGCGTAGGAGATTATGCTGAGGTTGTGTTTGCGTACGATGGCCGCGAGGGGGCTCATGTAGACGTTGAAGAGGGTGGGGCTCAGAGATGATCCTTGGGGGACGCCGCAGATGACTTCGGTGGCCTCTGACTTGTACGGTGGTAGGCGGACTCTCTGTGTTCTCCCGTCGAGGAAGGAGGTGATCCACTCCAGCGCCTTGTCCTGGATTCCGACGTTGCTGAGGCGCCGTACTAGGGTGCGGTGGCAGACCGTGTCGAATGCCGCGGAGAGGTCTAGGAGGATGAGGGCCGCTGTTTCTCCATTGTCCATCAGGGCTCGGATGTCGTCGGTGGCGGCGATGAGGGCGGTCTCGGTGCTGTGGTTGGCTCGGAAGCCGGACTGTGAGGGGTCGAGGGATCCGTTCGTCTCGAGGAAAGCGGCCAACTGCTTGTTGACGGTCTTCTCGATGACTTTGGCTGGAAACGGGAGGAGCGAGATGGGGCGGTAATTCTTGAGGTCGGTGGGGTCCGCTGTTGGTTTCCGAGGGTACAAAAGCCTCGGGGGAGGCTGAACTAATCCTCTTTGTCTTCTCCCTACAGCTCCGGCGGCAGCAGACCAGCAAGGAATTTCCCACCCACCCATCCCTGCAACAAAGAAGAGAATGGCGGGGTCCCAGGCAAGAAAAGGTTGTTGGGTGCCCCCTTTTGGTATGGACTGGCTGCCCATGGAAAGGGCAAGCAGTCAGCCATTGTGGGACTCTGGGCTGGCGGGAGAGGGGGGACTGACCTGCTGGTGGTCCTGACCACTCCTGCCCTACCCGTGATGACGGGGTGTCGGTTTATAGAGATTGGAGGGGGTATACCCCGGTATTTTTGGTCACAAGTAGTGGCATATTATTTACCTGTGGCTCTGTTGACCGGAGGGCGGTCAACTTAAGGAGAGCAGGCTATCTTGGTTGGGGCCTGCTGGCACAGCCTGAAGGACAAGCAAAAAGGCCCCTTGGAGAGCGGGGCGTAAATATAATGGCAATCTATAACTTCGAGATTATTTAATGCTGTTGTGTTGATAAGCAAGTATTATTAAAGATTTACCTTAAACCATAATCAAAATGCATAAAGGATTAATGACACTGCTTGAAGTTTAATAAAAGACTACGCGGTGAACGACAACAACCTGCTTCATGTCTTTTCTGAGGGGGGGCGACTCGCACCCGGTAGGCACACTATATGATTTTCTTTCATTTCTTTAATCCTACAATCACTTATGGTTGACCCTATCGCAGTACAGCACATGTATACAACTATAATTATGTACTTGTATTACCAAAACTCTCTAAAAAAGATTTTATCATGTATTTTTACAGAGGTTTTTTGCAGCGAACAATGACAAACAGTGGAATCGAGTGTACACAGATCATGCTTATACATATAGGGGATATTCTCAAGAACGCGCGATAGCCATTTGAAAAGTAACTTAACGCAACACTCAATATCGCAGTCTATCGCGGGAAAACAGATAAAACGTCAAACGACTGCATTAAAATTAATGCCACGCCACAGAAATGCAGAACATGAACGCAAGTAAAGCTGCGATGAGGCCAATTGCGATACAAAAAGCAGCGAAAACCAGCGGCAAGCCTGCAAAACCCATGCGTCTGGCGGGAAAATGCACTATTAAAGCAACCAAAAATAAACACCAAAAACATTCCGAAGTGCGTAGCAACATGGATGCACCCTGACTGAGTGCAGAGGTGAGCGCAACCCTCACAAGCCCCACAGACCACCAGCAAGGAACAACGTGGTCGGGGAAGGCCAAGGAAAAGAGGGAGAGGAAGACGGTGTGCAGTCCGCAGGAAAAATAGATCTGCGTCACGGAGGCGACAGAACACTTCCATCGACTGACCCACAATTGGACTACCGTGAATGCAGTTGGAGTGTCGAGGAGGTCAAAGGAGGAGGCCAAGAGGTCCTGGTATGATGTCAAAAGCCAAACCAAGCACAAACCCGCTGCCAACAGGAAGGCAGGAGGTGGGAGTCCTGCGCTACAGGAGGAGCTGGAGGAAATGGAGGCCACAGTCATCAGTGTGGAGATAGTGCAAGGTGGTGGGAGTACGGATACAGCTCGAGAGGACCTGACACAACATCAACAGGGAGAGTAACGACCAGGGACTGGGGGGACAGGGGGAGATGGGCACCATGACACACATGCACAATGATCTGTAGCGCACTGCACCTCCACTTACTCAGGATATTGTCCCTCATCCCAGTGGCACACTGCAGCACACACACATAGCAATCACAGCACATCTCACGACAATGTGGCACAAAGTGCAACACCGACACTGCAGAACAAGGGACACAACTAGGGCCACTCATGCGCAGAAACAGGCCAATCACATTGAACAGAGCAGGAAACTGTGAGATGCATATGTACTTGCACAACCTCACATCAGTGGTGTAGTCCAAATGTCCACTGTCCCCCTTGAAATTGCCAGCACCGCCCAAACAGTCACAATGTACATTGTCACACAGTCCGCTTGTCAACAAGAACAATGCGCCAACATAAATGTCAACACAATGTCAACATGCATCTCCCCTTCACATTGCAGTGGGACAAATAACAACTCCAGCAGGTCAGACCAGACAACCCATCAGAGATTCTGGAGAGAACCACCACACCTTCAACACCGATGCCCTACAACAGCTCATGGACATCTCAGGCAACCCCCCCCCAAGGAGCAGGGCAGCCAAGCTACATAGAGGAGACCACCGCCCCTGTATAGACCACACAGCAGGAATCACCCAACACTGCGGCTCGCTCCCAACACTTTACCGAGGCACACATCACATTCCAATGCCAGGTGTTAGAAGAATGCCAAAAGGAGGTGTCCAAACAGGTGCGGGTGGGCTCAGAGCTCATGGAAGCCGAACTACATCACATACGGGGTGTCGAAGTCACATCAGGGGTCACCTACACCATACAAAGGAGACCCACATTGCGACAGACACACATGCATTTGCACATTTCCTGTACTGAACTACGCCCTGAGCCCCGGAATTACCATCCACACACCCATGCTGGTCCTTCATACGACGGCCCAGTACACCCCTCTTAGGTATCGAGTGGCTGACGACAAAGCTACATCTCCAAGCTCTAACCCGCTGCCTGCGATGGCATGGTTAGCGTCTGCTTCACATAACACAATGTAATGTTGTAGGGGTCGGGCCCTCATGCACACATTATGACCACAAGGACACGCGTAGATCGTTTTTAGAACAGGCTACGGGCACGTGCACCCGGCCCCTTTATTGGCAGGGTCACATGTACAGTGATGCCTGTGCTGGATGTGTGTGGGGTGAGTGTAAGACAGCCCTCAGGGAGTTGTTGGTGCTGGCAACAAATACAACAGGGAGCACTATAAATACGGGAACAGAAAATACCAGCATTACAGAGACAACTGCGGAGCATCATGGGGTAGCCGGAGCAAGTACAGAGGTCACACAATGAGCAAACAGAAGTGTCTGTGAGTTGCAGTGCACTGAGGTTGGGGCACTAGAGCTGAGCGTGCTCATGTGAACAAATTGTCTAGATTTTTTCTCCCTTCGGGACATTCCAGATGCAGCTGCAGTGGGGGGTGTCACACTTGCATCATCTTCCTCATCATCGTCCCAGGTCTCCCACACTGCCTGCGGAGACATTGTTGCATGAGCTCTCCAAAGCACATAACCAAAACAGTAATGGATGATGATTTGTGGTGCACTGAGTTAGTGGCACCTGGAGTGCAGAGCAGGGGATCAGGCAAAAGATGGCATCCACAACAGGTGTGAGCAACTCCGTCATTCTGCCAGTATGACCGTTTCGACACTGGCAGTTGGCGGTTGGAGTTGGTCCTGGCGGTGGTGGCGTTTGCCTCCTGCGGCGACGTCCGGGCCGGTCAGTGCTCGATTTGATGTGTGAGCCCTGGTGGACAGCAGTTGAGGCCGGAGGCAGCGGACAGCACAGAGCCACGAACACATGGCATCGATGGCCCCAAGGCCTTTTTCTCAGAGGCCATCCAATATTTCAGGAGAGGGTCCCTGACTTGAGCTGCACAGAGTTAGTGGCCCCAGATGCACAGCGGCCGGCACAGGCACCCCACCACGGGACGGTGACTTGCGGTGCACTGAGGTAGGGGCACGCAGACTGAGCGGGTCCTCATCGATGTCTGAGGTGAATGTGGTGGAGGGCTGCGGGGGACAGTGGAGGGTGTCCTCCAGGGCATGATTCAGAGGGCAGAAGCCGTCCAGAAGCAGCAAATGGAGGAGTGGAATGCTGCAGCCTTGTTTTCACCACCATTTAGGTATCAGCTACATGAGGATGATGACAGCCCCAGTCCATAGACTCATCCGCCACCAAAGTTCAAACAGAGAGTGTCCCTGAATGAGAGTGAACAGACTTCCTGGCACCGGGGCTGAGAGGGGATGCAGTCTGCAATGATGCCGGTACAATGTTACGAACTCAGCCATTTCTAAATCAAGACTCAGTTCCAATCGTGGACCCATTCGACCGCAGTATGGGCCGAAGGCGTTGCCAGCAAGAAGCCACGTGTGGTTGTAATGCTATGCACAGAGTTTGTATCACCACATTGAAGGGAGTATAGTGATTTAAACTCTGCATTAACATGTGTACTTGGACATTTCATGATCAAGACTCAGTCCTAAATGTGTGACCTACTCGACCGCTGTGCAGGCTGGAGACAGCTGTCAGATGTGGCCCACAGCCATGTGTTGTTGGCTCGCGATGCACAGAGTTAGTGACACCAGGGCAGTTGTCGGTAGTGTTCCCTCCTGACTGCAATGCGGCATCCTCTTACACCTCTCCTTGCGTGCAATGATATGTACTCTGCCATTGAAAAATCAATGCTCAGTTCCAATTATGTGACCTACTCTGGTGCTGCGTAGGACAAGGGCAGTAGTCTGGGTGGGCCCACAGACACATGTGGTTGTAATGCTATGCACAGACTTGGTGGCACCACATCAAAGGGAGTATAGTGACATAAAATCTACTATAAATAATGTTCTCTGCCATAGTGTAATCAAGACTCAGTTCCAAATGTGTGACCTTATTGTCCGCTGTGTATGCCGGTAGAGTACGTCAACGAGAAAGGAGTACTGCGGGCCTTGGTTGCGGAGGCCGTGATGTTCGTTGCATGTTGCCAGGCTCGCGTGCCTTCGGCTTGGAGCTTGTACCAGCACGTGGTGAGCCCTCTTTGACACACGCCAGTGTCGGCAGGTGAGCAGTGAGGCCTGGGTGCGCAGGGGCGAGCAAGTCGAGTTCGGGAACCAGCTGCCTGGGGTGCTGCAGGCACACAGGATTGCAGGCTACTCTGCTCACAGCGACGGCGTTGTGGCAGGCTGAGGGGCACCGCCCTGGCAGAGACGTTAGACATTCCGGAAGAAGACAACGCCCAGCGCTACGTGCTTTTTATTCACAACCCTACGCTGGCCTGGCATACGTCGAAGTGCCCACTCCGCTCACGCTTATGGGGGGGACGTAACAAGTTACATTTCCACGAGCTTCCCCAGTGGCTGGGGTGACATGGTTGTGTCCACTGTCCACTACACTCCATACACCAGCGGTATTTGTGTACATGGATATGTGTGTGGTCTGCAAACCAGTCTGGCCATCACATCCACGCCACACTTGGCAATGGGTAGATTCTCATTCATGTCACTTGCCTCCTTCTCACATGCCTGGTTCCCAACTCGCCCACATTCAGCTATTGTGTAGCTGAGTTGCCATGACGTTGATGGCTCATGTACATGGCTGGCCCAGGTTCCCACAGTAAGTTGTGCTGTCATGTCTGGTGGGTGGGCATGTGGTGTGGCATATTGTATGTGAGCTTGAAACGTGTGCATTCCCAGTATTGTGTGTTGCATGACTGTGGAGTTGAGGTGTGTGTTGTGTTTATTTGGTACTTGCCAGCGAGCAGTGCATATCCTTAGGTGCCATCCTGGAAGCACTGGTTGATGATGAACTGTCGGGAAATGTAGGAATCATGCACACTGCCTGGTTGGTTGTTGTTGACGCTGGTGGAGATTTCCGGTGGGCCGCTATTGCCGGCACATTGATGGAATAGGTGTGCTTTCTGTTGTGGTTATTATGTATAGTGTTGCCAGAGGGCACCAGTAGGACACGTGTCCAGTCAATTGCACCCAAAAAGTGCGGGAAGCCAGCTACGGCGTAGATGCCTTGCTTGGTCACCAGCTGTTCCTGTGTAGTGTGGGGAAAGTACAGGTACTGGGGTACCAAGCTGATGATGGCATCCAGGACAGATTTGAGGAGCTTTGATTGGGCTGGCTGTGAGACTCCTCCGACTATGGCAGTTGTTGGTTGGTAGGTACCAGAGGCCAAAAGGTGCAACACAGCCAGCAGCTTTGTCTGAGGTGGGATGTTGGTTGTCCCTTTGAGCCTGTGGTGTGTAATGTCATTCTCTGGTGTTGGGTTTGTGAGGTTTGTGCGTTTTCAGGGGGTCGCTGTCTTTTTCTGCACTGCCTCAGTGTTGGTCTGGGGGTGGTGGGGTCCAGGGGGCTGGGGTGTGGTGGCGGTGGGTGCTGTAGCCCTCTTGGGTGTCCGGGCTGCATGATCAGTGGCTTCATGGCATCTGTTGCCCTTTAGGTGTAGCTCTGGGCTGGGCCCCCTTTTGTGGTGCAGGCTGTCATCCGACTTTACACCAGGTCGGAGCAAGTGTTAATTTCCAGCTGCTAACGCGCATTATCGCCTGTTTTTTTATCTTATTGCTGATCTGGCTGGTCTTTGAGATTGTTGCAGAGTGGTGTTGTTGCGGCTTTCGGCACAGGAACGCCTACTCTGCATCTCATTAGCAATAGTTGCTTGGGGTCATCTGTGGCAATGTTTTTTGCTGCTGCTATCGCTGGTAAACTGGTGGTATGGGCTGTTATCACCTGCTTGGGAATAGGGCTTTAGTTTTATCGCAACTTTGGCTGCGATAAAGTGCCAATAATGCGGTGATAGTTCCTTAAGAATATGCCCCTTAATGTGTCATATGGCAGGCATTTAGACGAGACATGGAATCATGAGGAGGGGGGCAGGGGTGCAGCAAGCCGGATGAAGAGTGTATGGGTGAGAAGAAAAAGGGGAAGCAAGAGGGAGGAGTAGGGCAGCAGGGTCGTATAAAGTTAAGGAGGATTGTAAGAGTGGGCAACAGGAGGCCCGGCGCCTCTGGTGTGTCAAGAGGAATGACGGGGTCGTAGGTGCAGTGTCTGTGGAAGAGCCTGATATGGGGTCATTCAGTTGAGATAGAAGCTCTTCCCAACTCCTGGGCCATTGGGTGATGACGGACACCCCCAGTGTCCTCTTGGTGGAGTGTGGTCGCCTCAGCAATGGCCGAGTGAGTAAATTATCGTCACCAGTGCTCAGGGATTGTTGGTTTCGGTGTTTTCCAACACCCTGTAATGTTTTCTTTAACTAAGACGGGAGCCAGATCTAGGAATTGTGTTGCTACTTTATTCCTACACGATCTGCGATAAAGTCTCAGTAAGCCCACCTCCCAGGAGAAGCGTAAGAGAGAAATTGGCCCTCAGGGAATGTGTATTGATTGTCAGCATCTCAAATGTTAATAGATGGTCGTACTTAAAGAGATCTCAGAAAGTGGAAAGGCCAGCTGCCACCCACACCTGCACAGGCCTGAGGCCACCACAGAGTCAGGAAAGCCAAGCCAAGCAGTGGAATCTCTGGGGAATATGGAGTCAATGACCTTGTTATATGAATCACCTTGCTGTAAACAGGTGAGGGCCACACTTGAAGAGAGGAGCAGTCCTGGCATGTGTAAGGTGAAGGCGGGAGATGCTGGATGAGGGGAGCGAGGGACCCTACCTCAGCAACAAAGTGACCCACTAGCCAACAGGACAGCCACTGTAGTTGGGCTTCCAAATAGTAGTGCACAGAATTGGGGGCCCTAGACTCCCCTGCTCTGCAGAGAGCTGAAACTTGGTTAGGGCAACACATTTACGTGAGTTATGCCAACATATGTCACCCAGGAGACCATGAAGCTCTCGAAAAAAAGATTTAGGTAGGAAAATCAGGAGGTTAACAAAATAGTGTAGGAGCCGGAGAGTATCACCATCTTAGCTATTGCCACCTGTCCTGCTACTGAGAGGGGGAGATATGCCAAGAATGGGATCTGGGCACAAAGGAAAGCTGTTACCGCTTGTAAATTACCTTCATACTGGTTTGGGGTGGCTTGATAAATCCCTAATCCTATGTGCCCTGCTGCACCAGGGGGGAAAAGCAAGATTTATTCCAGCTGACTGGCAATCCAGACACACGGCCAAAGTATGCTAGGAGTGAGGCTACCGAGCTGAGATCTGCTGTGACATCCTGAAGGTAAAGCAGGATGTCGTCAGCATACAGGGAAAGTGCATGAATGCCACCAGATAAGATGAAGCCTATTGAGCCCCCTCGATCCATGCCCTGGAGGCGAGAGGCTCCATGGTAGAGTGGTGTGGCTCACTGGTTAGAGGCTGCAGACCCGTAAGCAGAGAACGGCCCGAGACCAGGGTTCAATTCCTGACGCGGCAGGGTCGTGAACCAGGGTCAAACGGACTCGATAATTCTTGCCTTGGTGCCTACTCTAACCAGGGAACACACTCGGCAACTCTGGGCATTAAGCTTGCCTCATCTCTACAACGGCCCCCCGGGGATGCCTGGTTTCACCTTGGAGATACCCAGGAAAGGACCATCTCACAGGGAAAACCAGGACGGGTTCCCCAGCGGTCTTCAACGCCAGGATACTCCATGGAGTCGCAGTGCGCTTTACAAGTACACCCACATTTACATTTATTTGCCAAGGCAAATAGGAGGGAGAAGAGGGCAGCCCTGTTGAGTGCCACTGCCGATCTCAATTGGATCCAAAATGGTTCCTGCAACATATGTCTTGGAAGTAGGGGAGGTATACAAAGAGTAATGTCTTCATGCATGAACCAAGGCCAAACTCTGCCAGGGCCTAAAAAGGTACTCCCAGCTGAGGGAATCAAAAGCCTTGTGACTATCTAACATTAGGGCTGTTTCTGTTGGCAAGCTATCACAAACCGCTTCCATAATAAGAAATAGACTACGTACACATAGCGAGGTGTTCCTCCCAGAGATGAAGACATTCTTGTCTCCATGAATCAATCGAGACAAAAGCAGATGGATCCTGAGGGTCAGTACCATGCTCAGAATTTTATAATCTATATTCGTAATCCGAATGGGGCAATACGACGCAAGATCAAGGGGATCCTTCTCCAGCATCAGTAATGAGTCTATAGATGCCTCCAGGAGAGTACCGGGGAGGGTTCTCACTGCCAGCACCTCGTCATATAGATGGAGGAGCCTAGGGTTCAATGTGACCCAGAGCATCTTTTAGAACTCAGCTTAAAGGCCATCTGTTTTGGGCGATTTGCTAGAAGCTAGCGCTGTGATTGCTATCCACACCTCTTGGGCTGTGAGGCTGGCTTGCAGTTCCCTCGTTCCACCAGAAAAAGTTTAGGGAGGGGACCATATTGCAGGAAAGCTTACAGGGCCGCGAGAGGACACTCCAGCTCGGGGCTGTAGAGATCTGCCTAATAGGAAGTGAATACATCATGGATTTTGTGCTGTGCATAGAGAAGACCCCGGTCTGAAGCATGAATAGCAATGGCGTGGGTTGATGTGTATCCCTGTTATTAAGCCCTGGTAACAGTCTACCAGATCTGTCTCCCTCCGCAGGCATTCTAGCCAGGTACCTGGTGCAGTCTAATCTGCAGAGACTCTATAACAGATGGGCCTCTGCCTCCCCGAGAGGAGTCAAAGAGGACAGAAGATGAGGATTAGAGGTCAACCTAAATTCGATCTCCACATATTCCTGCTCTGCGGCCTTAACATCACGTAGGATCCTGGGACAGACGCGCACCAGGGTCTGTATGCTCTCACCCCGAATGACCACCTTAAAGGCCTCTCACTCCACCAATGAAGAAGAAGGTGTGCCCTTGTTATGGTCAAGGTAGTCCTGGATCTTACCAGCCAAGTTCTTGCAGAACCGGAGGTAAGTGGGGGCGGAAGATTGAAGCCGCCAAGTAGGGATCGGGGCAGGTGGACTGCCCCAGCAAAGGCCCAGCGTCACAGACTTGTGGTCAGAAATTTTCCTTCCTAGGTAATCTGGTGATACAAGAGAGATGTAGAGGGATTGGAAACAGATGATGCGATCTAAGCACACTCAAATCTTGTGGCCTTGGGAATTAAATGAGTAAAGTTACAGGCCTGGATTACAATGTCTCCTGCAATCCAGTAAGGCACACTGGTGAAGCGAGGCTGAAAGGGCCTTTGAAATAGCAACCATCAGTGGGGGATGGGAGCAGTCCGATGTAGGGTCGAGAACTACGTTAAAATTCTTCCTCCTATGAGCCACAGGACATATGTTCATCTGGCCAACACAAGGGATAGGCGATGAAAATAAATAGGGTGGTTAGTGTTAGGGGAACAAATGCAGCCTGTAAGGACATGGTGGCCATTAAGTCCGCCTCCAGGAAGACATACAGACCCTCAACACCTAACTCTTTATGTAGGACCTCTAGGGGAGCCTCATCCTCACCCAAATCAGTGCACCCCTCACATTTGCTGTGAAACAGGTAGTGAAAACCTGCCTCCTCCATCGTCTCTGGAGTTGACCCCCTTCAGGTTTAGTGATATGAGATTTGTGCAGTAGAGCAACATGGGTCACCTTGCGCTTAAGGAACGTATGTACCATACAGTGCTTAGCCAGAGTGTGCATGCCATGGATATTCCAGGATAGAATTTTACAAGTCTGGAGGGACATGAGGCCAAAGAATCTGGTGCTCCCTTGTGTCCTATAGAAAGCAGCAATGGTAGGGGTTAATTGGAGCCGAAGGGAGAAGGGGAGTACTGAGAGAAGAGTGGGGAGACAAAGTCTGCATGTATGGCCGGGTACAATACAAGAACAGGACTTAGTACAAAAGATAACAAGAAAACAAATAACAATACCAATACTGAAAGTAACTTGGCAATGGCCTGATACCCAAATAAATAAAAAAGACACATAATCGCAACCATGGGGGGAGGGGGAGGGGAGGTGGGCGGGTAGAAGCAGGCATAGAGGAGCTCTTCCATTGTTCCTGTCCTGAGTAAGAGTGAAAGGATAATGTGACAACGAGGGGTCAGTCCCAGCCTGTTTCATAAGGGCACCAATCGACCCCTCCTTAGGGGGAGGTAAGTCAAGCAGGCCAACAGGCCCAGATGAGGATATAAGGGGTCAAGTTATATTATGCCATCAACTGTGGAAGGGGAACAAGGTCTGAGAAGAAGGGTGTGTCGGAACTTTCACTCCTTGAATCACCTGGGGAATGGTCTGAGGAGACTGCATGTACCAGGGATGGTGTTATTAGAGCAACATGTCATACATATTTGATTAGCGTATCAAGATAGAGAGAGAGGACCAGATAGCTAGTCCAAATACCCAGGGGTATTTATATGTATCAAAAATAAATAGCTACGTTTGACTTGTATGTGACTCTGAAAAGTCATGTCCAGTGGCACCGGTTGGGTGTCTTCATGAAGCCCTCACCCACCAACCTAGTTGGTGGCATGCTTCATCATCGGGCCCACCCAGTGACACCTAATGTGTCCTGGGTGTGCTTTGACGCCTGATTACAGCGGAGCAGGTATCTTACTGAGAGTGCAGTGTAGTGAGAATGGTGAAGTGAGATTAAAACGGCTTGGCATGAGTACAGTTCCAGAGGGCTAAATTAAACTTTAATAAATGGGCTCCTGTCAGCGGTTAAAAACAAGGCAGGGTGGATGTGATGATGGCGAATTACGACCTCCTGCATCTGGTGTTGGTCGACATGTTTCAGCCAGTGCCTTGTTTTAAATCTGGCTTTCCTCAGGACCGTTTATAAGTGTAGGTGCAAATTAAAAATTACAAAATTAAGTGAGTGTAGCAGACTATGTGTCACACTCACTAAGGGCTATAGGTGTTAGAAGGGGGATTGGCCTGCGGTGCTTCCAGGAGTGGGTCGGCAAAGGAAATGACCAGCAGTCTTGGTCAGGACCTGTGGAATACCTGTGTGCCGTCCTCGTACTCCGGATGTAGGAGGTCGTAATTCGCCACCATCACATCCACCCTGCCTTGTTTTTAACCGCTGACAGGAGCCCATTTATTAAAGTTTAATTTAGCCCTCGGGAACTGGGACTCCTGCCAAGCCGTTTTAATCTCACTTCACCATTCTCACTACACTGCACTTTCATCCCGATTAGATGCTTTCTCACAAACAAATAGTCATAGCTCAAAAAACAGCCTACACGTTTCGTCCTCTTAGGACATCATCAGGGCTCATCAAAATAAACAGCTTTAATATGCTGGAAGTTGAATCCTACTGCATTTGAGCAAGACTATATTCTTCACCAAAATCCAAATAAAACAGAGCCATTAAAATCCTGTTAATTCGTGCCTCTGGCCCGTAAAGATTAGCTTTGAATTTCAATCCAATTGGAAATCTTGTTCACCATGCAAGTATGCGGAGTCAAAAGTTCCAACTCCATAGGCAACAGATCCTGATAAATCTGCTATTGAATATTTTTCTGTTGGAACTTGGATTTTGTGAAATTCTCTTGAAAAATAAAAAATATGGACTGCAATATTGGATTGAAGATTATTTTGTGAACTTGATGCTCCTTTCATCAATCTTTACGCCATCATAATAAGTTTAACATTTTATAATGTTTAACATACTTTTTTAGCAACAGCATCTGAATAGAATAAGCATTGTATTGTTTAGGTTTGAGTAAAAGTTTAGTTAAAGGGAAGCTGTGCAACTTCATAGAAAGAGTCAGCAAAATTTTTCAATTGTTACCCCCTTGATCTAACATGCAATTCCTTTCCAGGTTATGCCAACGTGAAATGTTTAAATCAGGGGTCTCCAACGAGTAGCTCGGGAGCTACTGGTAGCTCACCAGTACCTTCAAAGTAGCTCTCAAACATGAAGCTAAGCCCAGAATCAAATTCGGAGAATAGGCGCCTATTAAAGAAGGCAACACTGCTGATCTCAATATCCTAAGAGTGAAAGCCAGCCAACCTATGGCAGTAACTTATACTAAACACTCAAACACACAGAGTATCGGCCACTTGACAGTCTGTATCTAATCTCAATATAACTAAGCCACAAGGATATTGACCATCTTGTATCCCTGCTCTATCAGTCACAACATGTGGGTGACCGGTGGACCACAAAAGAAGTACGACAGTAGTAGCCTGAGCAGTAATGAGTGCTGACCCACCAAAGTGTGGGACTGCAGGAGTCAGAGTGAAAATGTGTCAGTTGGGTGTATAACTAGCTCAAGACCTGAGGAGAACAGGGCATGATTCAGACCAGAGAAAATGAATAGACTCATCAGCATTTATGTGCATCCCTAATAAACACTATTGCTTCTTGAAAGCTATGCCTGGTGTCAAGGACCACCAAATGTCTATGCTATCCCCCATCATAAGAGTGTTATCTCTGACATAATTGTGCCCATTCCTGGCATAATAGTTGTCATCCTTGACTATTTGGGGTAGTTTTGGTCTAGTCGTGGTATACTGGCAGCCATCATTTACATACTGGGAGAATGACTGGCCTACATTTACGTATTCCTGGCGTAATAATGGTCATGACTGATATATGATCTCTGCCTTGACCCTTATGGTTCCAAGCCTTGGCCCAACTGTGGCCCTAGTATAATGGTGACTAGAAAAAATGGTTAGGGGTTCTGCCCACCTCACCCTCCCGTACCTGAGCAGGAGACATCCACGGATGAAAGAAGTAGAAAAAAATGGTACTGAAGGGATCAATCCACTTTTATTTCTCAAACAAGAAACAATTAATTTTCTTGTGAATAGTAAATTAAATCAAAGAAACGTATCCATAAATTCATATATACATATATGGGCGGGCAGCCAGAGAGGCACAACAGAACACATTATATATACACATCACATCACATGTACATTCTATACAAATTTACAACATATATAGTATCAAAAACACTTTTATGTACCCTAAGGAAAAGAATTATATATATATGAAAAAAAAAATTTATATACACATACACCAATTTACAAATGTATCTCCTCTTACGATCTAACGGAGTATACAAACAAGGTAGTCCCAACAGACAGGCACCAGGGGGTTAACACATATACCCAACCTATATTTGTATAGGTGCATCAATGAAAAAATCAAAATTTTTATTATATTGAACTAAGGGACTCCGTTCAAAGCCAAAGGTGTCGACGCAGTCGCGGTCGCGTTTCAGCCAGATGATATAGGCTTCATCAGGACATGGGTACTCTCATATGCACGGCCCTGTCCAAATCTGGGGCAAAAGTACTCGGTCAACCCACAGCCAACCCAACCCAGAGGGGTGGGGTGGGTGCCACCGGCTCGGCTCAAGTCTCGAGAAATCTTAATCTCTACAGTGTGTCCGCCCAACACAATCTATAGATTCCAACTCGTAAAGTTCACAGGAATGGCTCAATTCACACGCTCTTCCTGCAGTATCCAAAAGTTACACTTGCGCGAGGAACCGGTGTCCGTAAGCAGCGTCTTCCTCCAGCTATAATAATGGTGGGCATTATATTGGCATATTACAGACATCCGTGTTTTAGGTCTAGGGAGGACCTGGCTTGGCAGTTTGGTCTGGACTGTTCCCATGTGGCACAGGGTCAAGCCTGATTTGCATATGGCTGGGTCTAAACTGGGGTGGCATAGTGAGCAAAAGAATGATGGATTTAACCCAGATCTCTTGACTGGGGTGAATGTATGATTCATTCAGCATTCCGTCCATCATTTGTTTGTGTAGCACTTTTCACCCTAAGTGGGATGGGTATGCCCAGAAGTGGGTCCCTTGCTCACTGTGCCACTGGATTCAAGCTTGCCTGGCTGATGAAGGGTGATATACCCTGAAACCAGTCCCAGGATGCTTGTTTCTGGTCCAGGGAGGACCTGGCTTGGCAGTTCGGTCTGGACTGTTCCCATGAGGCACAGGGTCAAGACTGATTTGCATATGGCTGGGTCTAAACTAGGCTGGGATGGTGAGCAAAAGAACGATGAATTTAACCCAGATCTCTTGACTGGGGGTGAATGTATGATTCATTCAGCATTCCGTCCATCATTTGTTTTTGTGAGCATCTGTGGCACAAGACTGTAATACCTGGGTTTTCAAAGTAGTCTGTCCATATGAGGCATTTTTACATGGGAGTACTTGATGAAAATGAAAAGCTGATGTTTTGGGACCGTGCATTTCCTAAAATCTGAAAACGGATATTCTAAAGGCAGTTTTTGTTTTCAAAAATTGTTTTCTTCTGTTAAATTGAGTTTGTTTGCCCACAGTGGAAAGTGGTATTTGATAGAAAGAAGTGCACTTTCAGAAACTGATTAATAATAATTCAAGCTGAGCTTGGGGAGACCTACTTCTGTATTTATATACTTTGTGTCATAGGGCATGTCTAGATATGAATGTTACTTCATAAGTCAGGTGGAGGCATTTTATATTTATGAATGTTTTCCTGGCCTTTCTGATGGTAACCGCACCAGGAATACTTGGGTGGTAACTACTGCTAATCTTGCTTAGGGTGGTCATAGCGTAGTCACTATTTTACATCTATAAAGTTTGCTAGTAGCTCAGGAAGACTTTCCTTGAGCAGAAGTAGCTCTCACTACAGAAAAGGTTGGAGACCCCTGGTTTAAATGTTTAAATTCGTCTTTTCACAGGCCCCTGACGAAGGGTCACATGACCTGACCCGAAATGCATTGGGCAGAGTTGTAAAGGATATGTTATGATCACTCAAGGATATTAATGCTAAATGTTTTTCAATGAACTAAGAAAAGAATCTAATCAATAAAATTCAAAGTCAAAGAATACAATGGAGTTATGAACTTTTGTAAACAATGAATTAAAACAGGAGAAGAAACAATTTAAAGTTTCAAGTTGAACTGCAGCGCTCAGTTAGTGGAAGTTGATCAACCTCCGCACAATTCGCATCAATTAAAGACACGAATAGGCATCGTGTGACAACGTGCAGCGCTAAACTAAGAATCACTAAATATCAGAGAAAAATTCTATGAAAGTGTGCACAGAGACCAAAAACTTTTCGTATTCTGAACCCACTGCCTAAACTTCTCTCTGTAGCACCAACATTCAAATTTGAAAATGCAACTTGATGATATAGCCCAAATAACTACTAATAAAGCTGAAACATTGGCCTTCATGCCAGAAGCCGCAAAAGATATCTATGGACTGATACAGGAGACCAGAGCCTTCTCTCCGCAAATCTCAACAGTAACACAACTTCTACGTCAATTTGAATATATATCTAAAAAGGAGATTAATCAAAGGCTTCACGCCACAACACTGATTCACTATCACAAGCACCAAAGAATTCCTCGGGGACTACGAATAGCCCTTAAACCGATGCTATGTAAAAATAATAAAAAGTTTGTCGAAAGATGGTACCAAATCCTAAATAAATGCTCTTTAGATCTAATCCTATTAATAATTGAAGAATTATCAAAAGTCTTAAAAGAGCTAGAGGAGGAATTGGAAGGCATAAAAAGAGAATTGAACAAACAGGAAGATCTACAACAACTACTGGAAGATATCAATAAAAAACTTGAAAGATACACTAAAGAGGTGAACGATAGAAAGATTCGGAAATATCGACGTGATACGATCGATTATAAATTAGAAGAGGTATATACGTGGGCTGAAATCTATAATCAGCGCAAATGGCAGCAACCACAAGGACAACCAAAATCAAACGTGGGCTCGTCCCAGGAAAGTGTAGCATCAGAATCAGATATCGCAAAAACAAGAGAGCCAATATTAAAAACATCAATCCCATCAACTTCAAAATCAACAGAAGCACAAAAGCCTCAAGCTCAAGCTCAAAAACCGGCTTTTTTAGATATAAGCCCAGCAGCAAACGAAACACCACAAGCTACAAAACAAGGAGAGGTAAAAGAAACGGAAGAAGAAAGAATGAAAAGAGTCACAAGGAGCCAAACGAAAGTGACTTAGTCATTAATATCTCTAAAACACAACTTAATGAAACCAAAATTCTCAATAAAGGCACATCATTTGTCCCTACCTACCAGTCTAATTCAGCTGAAACAGAGATAGCTCTCTTTAAATTTTTCAGGAACTTAAAATTACGCTATTTCTTTAAAAATCATGAAAATCTACCACCTCAAGAGTCCGACAGCCAAAGTAAGGAATTTAAGCCAAAGAGTACATTTTGCGCACCAATCACCCACAAAACCATTGAAGCCTTCGAACGATCAATATTAACTGATCTACAAAAAATCAAATTCGCCAAACCTAAGAGAACGAATCTGTCACCACGTGAATGGAACATCTTGAAAAACTTGAGCCAAAAGGAAGAACTGACCTTTCAAAGAGCCGATAAAGGGGGAGCCCTAATAGTAATGGACACCAACTTCTACATTGAAAGCGTAAACACTCATGTGAAAGACATCAACACATATATGCCACTTGATACCGATCCGACTGATGAATACAAGAGCATACTAAAACAGATAACAGACAAAGCACTTGACATGAAAATAATCAGTAAAAAGACCCATCAATTTCTGGAGACAAAATACCCAAGAAGACCCAAACTGTACATGTTACCTAAAATCCACAAGGATAAGAAAAATCCACCATTCAGACCAATAGTCTCTGCTTGCGGCTCAATCTCCGAACCGTTAGGACAATACATCGATTGGTTCCTTCAACCAATTGTTCACGAAGGTAACACATACATAAAGGACACGACAGATTTCCTAAAAATACTCAATGAAGTGATTCTTCTACCTGGGAAAGAATATTGGCTATGTACAATAGACGTGACCTCGCTCTATACTTCGATCCCCCATAACAAAGGAATGGAAGCTCTGGAATGGAGCCTACTCAAAAGAAATGAGATGGATGAAAGCCAAAAAATATTCCTCTTGGAATTAATGCAATTTGCCCTATTCCACAGTTATTTTGAATGGCAACAGTGTTTTTACAATCAAAGTAACGGAACATCTATGGGCTTTGGGGGAGCCCCAGCATATGCATGTATCTTCATGTCTAAATTTGAGACTGACTTCATCCTTAACAATCCAGAATGGAGGAATAACCTAGTAGTATTCAGAAGATACATAGACGATATTTTCCTTCTATGGCAAGGTGACAAAATGACACTTGAAAACAACATCAGTACAATCAACACCAGATATGAAAGAATCAAATTCACTCACAACATTCATCAGGAATCCATTGTTTTCTTGGATGTCAAAGTTAACATGACCGACTTTAACTTCCTTACTCAAGTCCACATTAAGCCTACTGACAGGAATTCAAGCCTACATTTCCAAAGTTTTCATCCTATTACTCTGAAAAAACATCTACCTATATCACAACTAATCAGATTGAAACGCATCACATCAGATTCACAACAATTGGAAATCTCCATGCAAGATCAAATTAACAAATACCTTGAAAGAGGATATCCCACCACCGTTTTAGATGAATCCATGAAAAGAATCAAAGCTATCCCAAGAGAAAAACTCTTTATACCTAAGTCGAACCTAACAGAACAAAAAACAGTATGTGTACTTAAATACTCTACAGAAGCCACGAAAATCAAAAAGATAATCAAAACTCACTGGAATCTAATTAAAATGGAACCAGATTTGAAAGATCTATATAACGAAAACATCACATTTGCATTTCAAAGATCAAAAAATCTTAAAGAAATCCTAACTACCGCACCTGACAAAATGGAAAAATCCAAATTCAAAGGAATGTGTAAATGCTTCAACTGCACCCACTGTAACAATGTTATAGTGGGCAACAAATTGCGACATCCCACTCAAGGCTACGAAATTGACCTAAAACACAACAGTACCTGTGACACCACTAATACTATCTATGCTATCAAATGTCCATGTGGCAAGATATATGTAGGCCAGACGGAAAGGAAAATTAAAGTACGGATAACAGAACACAAATCAAATATCCGACTCCATAACCAAAAATCAACTATAGCCAACCATTGGGCTGAAGCAAATCACCAAATTTCCCAACTGAGATTCACGGTATTGGAGACTATACCACAACGCAGCGACATGGACCCCACAAAACAAAGGCTAAGAGCCGAATTCTTCTGGATCAAGACATTGAACAGTTTACAGCCATTCGGGATGAATGACCGGATAGAATTTTCATGTTTCTTATAAAAGGCATCATTAAGGACCATTCTAACCCCCTTTTTGGAACTCTTGACACTTAATGTTGTATGACGCAGATACCCCACTGGTATTTCCAATAGTGACTATACATATATCATTGTTGATTTACTGTTTTACTTATACTATTATCTTCATAGCATAATGGAGTCTACAGCTATTTTCTTTTGAATAACAATAGTATTTGTTTCACTCTTTCAGGTCTAGCCACATATCTAACACTTCATCTTTTGCCCTTTCACTATTTCTATTTTCTCCTTCTAGTCCTTCCTCAGTTTCTACATGTTCTCTTATAACCTCTACGTCGGGACTGTTTTCCCATATTCCATTTAATTTATTGTATTCCTTTGATACACACACAGCTCACCCTCTTAATATAATTATTATCCACAACCTTGACACCTTTCCCCAAATGTTCGATATCCCACATAATATAACGAGAAGTCTTTTTTCGACTTCCATTGCCAAAACACGGTCACGTGATCGGAACTCAGCTCGCTCTTTAAAAACACAACCGCAAGTGTTCCTCTTTTACTCGCCCGGTATCCCTGAGAAGCTTTCTTGGTTTACCTGCCTGCTACGCACGTGAATGCTGATATTCTTCTAACTCATGTAAGTGCTACGTTATTCCCTGTGCACGACCTTGGCATCACGCGCAACCTTTTTTTTTTTTCGTTACCCTTGTTTTAACTTTAAACTGACCCTCAAACCCGCGTAAGTGCTTTTTAACTTATGCGCACTAGTACTGTACCTTGTGCTTGTTATTTGGCATATCGTGCCCTGTCACCCAGCTTACCTTATATTTGCCATTTGTTTAATCTCGGACCACCATAACACTACCTCACTTGACTAGGACCTATCTGAGTTATCGGTTACTTTTCATTTACTCATGATTTAATCAGCATATTAATTGAACATTTACTTTACTGTGTGTATATTTAAGAAATGTTTCACTGATATATGATACTGAAGGTGATGGTCCTGTATTCGTCTTTTCACAGGCCCCTGACGAAGGGTCACATGACCTGACCCGAAATGCATTGGGCAGAGTTGTAAAGGATATGTTATGATCACTCAAGGATATTAATGCTAAATGTTTTTCAATGAACTAAGAAAAGAATCTAATCAATAAAATTCAAAGTCAAAGAATACAATGGAGTTATGAACTTTTGTAAACAATGAATTAAAACAGGAGAAGAAACAATTTAAAGTTTCAAGTTGAACTGCAGCGCTCAGTTAGTGGAAGTTGATCAACCTCCGCACAATTCGCATCAATTAAAGACACGAATAGGCATCGTGTGACAACGTGCAGCGCTAAACTAAGAATCACTAAATATCAGAGAAAAATTCTATGAAAGTGTGCACAGAGACCAAAAACTTTTCGTTTTTTTATATACTTTGTGTCATAGGGCATGTCTAGATATGAATGTTACTTCATAAGTCAGGTGGAGGCATTTTATATTTATGAATGTTTTCCTGGCATTTCTGATGGTAACCGCACCAGGAATACTTGGGTGGTAACTACTGCTAATCTTGCTTAGGGTGGTCATAGCGTAGTCACTATTTTACATCTATAAAGTTTGCTAGTAGCTCAGGAAGACTTTCCTTGAGCAGAAGTAGCTCTCACTACAGAAAAGGTTGGAGACCCCTGGTTTAAATGTTTCCGATCATATGTTGCACTTTCTGCATAACATATAGTTTAAAGGATATCCTATTATAAGTATGCATGGGAAAGCTCCAGCCAAGAGCAGAGCTGGACAGTGTTCGACATCAGTTGCAAAGTTTTGATAACAATGTAGATAACGTCTATTGTCCTGAGGTGTGATCCGGTTCCCATGCGAGCCCGGACAATGATTGGACGAGAGAGGTCAGTGACACAGAATGTTGCAGATTACCAACACATTTGGGTTGTTATATAAGTGCATGTTTCTAAACTGGATAAGATCAGCTGCTGCTAAAGCTACTCACCTACTTTCCCTGTCTGACCTCTCTCTCCTGTTGGCTTACGAACTGCAGACTTTGATTTGCAGAGCTGACTGAGACTTTCCCGATACCAGACTCTGTTCTTATGAATTCCTTGAACTTCTCTTCATGAGAAGTTGCTTATAATTCGCTTATTAGCTTTGAATAGATTTAATAGAAGCTTTGTGCTTGCTCTCACACTCAAAACCCAGAACTCTTTATGTGTTCTAATTGACTCTCTGCTCATTTATTGAGATTAGACTCGGAGACTTCTTTCCTTTATGGAACACGCTAATAATTGATTTATGCTTAAACAATTGATACTAACCTTATTGATGTCGCTCATTTATTAAAATTGCCTAACAAAGAAACTTTCCTAAAAGATACGATAATGAAACCCTTTAAAGCATTATCAACTCTTATCATTGACTCACACCTCATATTAATTATTGCTAATAAATGATTGTATTAATTTGATGATTTGTGTCTCTCCTCTTACAACAGGGGCCAAGACCCTGCACTCAGCCTGAAGGAGCAAAAGTTATTTTGAATCTCATGTAAACCTGAAACGTAATTTAACCAGACCATTGAGCCATCAGTGTGCCCAGAGTCAAAGGGTGGCCAGGCCAATGGGGTCCGGGCTGGAGGTGGTGCCTGGACCTCCTCCTAGGAGGTCTCTCCCTATTCCTGTCCCCCAGGGCCATTGATTCAGGGAACGTGGCCTCCAGCTAGGCACAAGCCGCCAATGGTTCCAGGAAGGAATGTTCAGTTTGGAGGGAAATAAGAGAGTGTACTGCAAGCCCAGTTATCTCATCTTGTGCTTGACCTCCAAGCAGGAGGTCTGTTTCCGCTAGACCATCAGGGTGGTAACCGGAAATAACATTATATAGTGATTGTCTCGTTAAATGGAAAAAGCCTAGTGCAAAGCCCAGAGGGTACTGTTGTGGTCTTTAAAATGCAAGCATTGGCAACAATGGGTCACGGAGGGGGACGCCGCTCGGGAATGCAGTGTTTACTGTTGATGGAAAAGATTGGCAGCTGACACCAATTCCCTAAACCACTGTTCCATGTGGTGGATAATATCTGGGCCCTCGTACTATCCGGTAGACCAACATTCTGCATGTTACTGCACCAAGCGTGCTCCTCAGCATCCTCCGGGCGTGCCTCTAGCAATTGTACCCGCTTTGCCAGATCCCACAGTTGCTTCTGGAATTTAGATATCAGAGACTGAAGATCCCACAAGGAGCGCTCTGCTTGGGTGACCAGCTCTGCTAACCTTCGATGATCCTGAGGGAAGAGGTTAATGTAATTTGCACGCACATTGACTTTCACTTCAAAACAGGTTCATGAAGTCTCGATTGCCACTAAAATTGTGTCTAATTTGTCAGTGTCCTGCTGAGCTGCCTGCACCACTGAGATGGGCATTGAGGGGTCCATCGAGGAAAGAGTCACTTTGGTCTGCTTTGTACGGCCCATATTTCTTGCTGAAGTTGAAGAGTCCCATCAGCTGGGATTGCTTCCCCTCTCTTTTATTGCAGGAGGGGATAGGGCAGCTTGATCTGCCCGGCTTGGGGTAGGAAGGCACAATGAGCTGGTGGTGCCGATCCTTAGAAGGGGGCGCACCTACCCCACCATCTACGATCTCCAACAAGGTGGGCCAGCACGAGAGACCCACGGGATACTTCAACCACCCAGTGAGAGGACATGACCTCAGTAGACCACAAGTAGAGGACCACTGCAAAGTTCATGAGGGCAATTGCGGACAGCTGGGAGAGTAGGACGGCCAAATGTTCAAATAGGCACTTATTAGGCTGCAAGCAGTCTGGATCTATCAGGTAGTCTTCAAGAGTCCAGGAGCATGGCTCTGCCCATATAGGCGTGGAGGGCGAAAAACTATCCCGGTGTGTGATCTAGACACGACACACAATGTCTGCCACTAGGGGCTACCCCTACTCTGCCCAGGTTTTGGGACATAGAAACCTATGAAACCCACTTGCTTACCTCTCAGACGGGTTCACAGTACCCAATAGTTGCTGTGATGACAGGAGCAGGCCTGCCGCATTTGGGCCTCGCAGCCCGATTCTGTAGGCCTGGAGGGGACGGGATAGCATAGGATCCCCCACTGCTGGTGGGGACAACGCAACCCCAAGTCGCTTGAACACATAGCACAGAGACCCCCTTGCACCTCCCAAGGAGGGTCTGGATTGCCAAGGACACCAGCAGGAGCAGGCCACACCAAGCCTGATGCACCCTGGCTCCAGTAGATTGCCTCCATACACCCAGAAAAATTGGGAAGGTACCATTCCCCCAGCTGAGAAGAGCAACTATTGCTGTATCGCACCTGTAGTCAGGGCTTGGGAGAGCTGGATGGTGTGGATCTCAGGACCAGGCAAGGAGCTCTGCATTCAAGTGGCCCCCATGTTGCACCTCCTAACCGCGTGCCCATAACAAAACTTGCTCATATACACAATTTGACCAACACAACAGTTAAATACCAATTATTCAGTGTGAAATCTGGATGCGACGTAGACTCATTACTATGATTGCAATCATAGAGTGACATATCAGCATATATAACAGGATGCACATATAACAGCCTTGGATCATTATATTCACTCTCAGGCCTTTTACTTTGATCTTCACTGTCACTTTTCCAATCCAAGAATTGAGGACTCTGTTCTCTCCTATTGATTATTACATCCTACTTATCCTTTTAGCGTGGTGTCCACCTCGGTCCATACATATCAATGTACAGGCTTACACACACCTACTGACACCCATAATGGCTGACTTGGTATCTAACTTTGGCTTTGTTTTTTGCAGCGCCACTGATGCAACACAAAACGTAGCTCAAGATGACAACTACAATGTGAAAAGTTAGTATGGGACATAATAATAGTACCTCCTTTGATTCTTATGTCTCCTGTTAGAACTGGATACTTTTCTCTCTGTTTAATCTGACAATATTATTACGATCGACCAGAAATTAGTGTAAGTGCTCTATTACCTCTCTGACGCTTACCACAATGTTGAACCTTTTGTAGGTACTTTTTTAACTCTGATCTTTTATGTGTTATGTTATGCTATGTTATGTTATGTTATCTTATCTTATGTTATGTTGATTTGTTTATCACACTAATCCACTGAGAGGTTATCCAGGTGCTTGGGCAAGGTGTGTATGTGTGTGGTCCCAAGGTGCTTATATGAAGAGCCCGGTCTTCGGCTTGTTGACGAACTCAAGGAATGAGAAGACTGATGTGTTGAAGGAGTTTGTTCCATGTTTTCATGTGTGATGTAGGAGAATGAGTGACCTCCAGTTTAGCTTTGCAGATGCAGGAAGTGTGTGCAAGTGAGGCACAGTGTATGTGTCTGGTGGGCTGTTGAAATTGTTTGCAGCTGTTCAGGTATTCTAGTCCTGGGTTTTGTAGGGCTTTGTATGTATGTGTAAAAAGTTTGAATTGGCTGTGCTTGTGAATGGGGAGCCAGTGAACCCCCCGGAGGTGCAATGAGATGTAGGTGTGGTGTGTGAGGTCAAATGTGAGTCATGCAACTGCATTCTGCATGGCCAGGTGTCTGTGTAGGAGATGTTTGGAGATTCAGGCATAATAAATGTTGCAGTAGTCCAGTTTGCTGGTGATGAGTGCTTGTGTAGCGGTTTTCCTGGTGTTCTGAGGCAATCATTTGAAGATCTTTTGCAGCATGTGTAAGATGTGGAAGCAGGAGGTGCACTCTGCGTTGACGTGAGCCATCATGTTGATCTTGTCATCTAAGATGATGCCTATACTCCTTGCGTACTTTGTGGGCATGGGTGTTGGTCCTAGTTCCGACACACACTAGGTAGAATCCCATTGGGAGGTCTTGTTGTCAAAAACCAGAACTTCCGTCTTGTCAGAGCTGAGTTTCATGGAGTTGAGTCACATTTGTCCTGCCAAACAGTCGTGCTCACTTAGCATGTTCTCCACCGAGGCTGCATTAAAGCCTGGGTGGAAGACATGCCTAGGCCCCCAGTCCCTGTCTGAGCACCGAACTACGGCACTCAGACCAATCACAATGCTGCATTGCAGAGTTGGGATTGGCTTAGGAGAGCCAATCACAATGCTGCACTGTAGCGTTGTGATTGGCTATGGGGAGCCTGGCTGCATCCTGTTTGGCGGATGTGGAGGTGTGACGAAGTGGATTGGAGCAGGGTGGATGTAGGTGTCTTCATTTTTTACACCCCTTCACCCCCCGCCCTACCACCCTAGATCCGTGACAGCCGCCACTGAACTTTAGAAAAAAAAATTGCGCCTTATTTCCTTAAAGAAATACTCCCTACTACACCTGAAGCAGCTACCCCAGTTTCCAAAGGGTAAGATATCATGGCATGTCTTAGCTCTAACCAATGACCATGGTGTCTTCTTTCATGACCTCATCTGCTGATTCCTCCAGGGAAGTTCAGAAATCATGTTCAAGTGGCTTTGTTTTGAAGTGGGAATGGCTTTCAGGGTTTGGGGATGCTAATGGATTGAGTTTTGGGAAATGGATGACATAGATACTTATTTCTGTGAACGAATTAAGAAACGAAGGAGTCACAGGGTACATAAATATTGGAATGGCTCTGTGGCATAGTCTGACAACTCTCTTTGTGATACAGTACTTAGAAAAAGGAAATGACATATTTCCTGTTTCTATATGTGAGTTTTTTTCCACCAGCCAATTTGCACTTATCGATGATGGATTTACTGCGCATTAATTCCACAGCCGCATTTATCACCTGGTTAAATCCAGGGCTGAAAGCACTCCATGCGGCATTGCATTCAGGAATTCTGTTTCTACAGGACCCAAAAGTCTCATAATTGCCGGCCCAGCACCTAGATTTACTTATTGTCCAGAGTTAGAAATACTGCGTGTGATATTACCATACATGGATACTGTGAATTTGTAATCATTAACCCTTTCGCTCACAGAAAAAAATCATGACAAGAAATCATGATGGCTGTCCATGATGAATCATCAATGTGGTGCCGGTCCAGACGAGCCATTCAGGAAATCCAGCATTTCCAGTGGACTGTAATATTATAGATCTGGGAGTGCTCATTCAGGCCTTATTTATGAGGCCTGCAACACTTTTGCACCGCCGTTGTTTCACATTTTGTGACACACGGACATCATAAAAAAATGTGCCATATTTACAAAGTGACGCATCTAACCAGATTTGTCACTTTGTTAAGCCCGGGGCTACATTATACCTGCTTCAGGTATAGTGTATACAGAGTGGGGGTTTCCCCGCAAAAAGCCTCATAGAAGTGGCACAGTAAAATCTATCAGACTGCACTGCGCCACTTCTAGGATGCCACTGCATCAAAATCTTACGCCTGCCTCAAAGCAGGCACAAGACTGACACGTTTAGCATGGGACTTGTCGATGTGTAATGACCATTGCTGGAGTTGCTTCACTTTTGCGACACACTCTGGAAATTCGTCATTACTGTGCCTACAGATACGTCAGAAATACTGACGTATATGTAACTTCTTGCGACATTAAATACGGTGCATCTATCGTGTTGCAAAGAGGGTGCAGTGAAAACTGTTGCATCGCTGTTTTCACGCAGCAATACAACACAAATTGGGTCTGGGTTTGATCGGTTCAAATACTAAATCAGGTAGTTTGATTCCACACCCCTGGCATAGCAACTGAGAGTATGAAGGGCGACTTTCCATCCGTAAACATAGGCAGCTGGAGTGTTTGTTAAAATTGAGGCTGTATAGCGTCCCACTTGAGTAGGTTATGTTGTTTTTCTTGCCTGAGCCAAAATGCGCAGGGGGGCTGGCGCTGAGCGCGGCTCAAGCACGGACGGGTGCAGACGGCTTTGCCTTTGACGTGCCTTCGGCGCGCTTGTGGCACACCCGCGTCAGCCTCATTATTTGTATTGTCAGGGGCGGAACAACTAGCCCACTGACCTGCCTCCTCCCAAGATGGCGCCTCCGCGATTAGACAGCTGGCCCGGGAGTGATTGAAAGAGCATGTCCAATATGGCAAATGTCAAGTAAAAATGCTGCTAAATCGCTGTTTTTACTTTTTAAAAGCGTTTCAACAATGTTAGCAGTTAAAAACTATTCAAACACATGCAATCACATTAGTACCTTTGAAAAAGTGTCAACTCCCGGCTCAAGCCTCAGGAGGATTCCGACTAGTGCGCTCGTGTTAGCCTCAGTATTTATGCATTCAGGGGCGGAACGTCTAGCTCACTGACCTGTCTCCTCCCAAGATGGCTACTCCGCGATTAGACAGCCAGCCCGGTAGTGATTGAAAGACCGTGTGCAATATGGCAAATGTCAGGTAAAAATGCAGCTAAATCGCCGTTTACTGTTTAAGAGCGTTTCAACAATATAAGCAGTTAAAAAAAATTAAAACACAGGCAATCACATTAGTACGTTTGAAAAAGTGTCAACTCCTGGCTCAAGCCTCAGGAGGACTCTGACTGTGAATGTGAAGCTTTGAATGTGAAGCTCTAATCATGGATGAGGGAAAAAGTATAGCGTTTGTAACCGAAGCCTGGACGGATGATGCCTCTCGTCCAGACTTGGTGAAAGCCACCCCGCCTGATTATCTGTGTTTTACATTAAACAGACCCAATAGGAAAGGGGTGGCCTTGTGGTATTTTACCATAAATCAATCAGGACATCCTTTCGCCCACTGATCAACCTTGGATTTGAAGCTCTTGATTTCTGCTTCTACCTATCACACCATTTTACTTTCAGAGGCACTCTATTATACAGAACGCCTGACAGCATAATGGAAAGTGTATTAAATGCAAACGCCCACACCATACTCGGAGATTTTAACTTTCACTTGGAAACACTCCCTGACCCGACACCTCTAATCTATTAGACCTGATGAGCAATGCTGGTCTAAAGCAGCTGGTGATGGGCGCCACACACAAGGCCGGTAATACACTAGCCGGCATCTTTCAAGTGAAACACAACTATGTTTTAAAGGCACTCTGCCAGTCACCTGGACAGACCATTTGGCAGCACTATTTGAAATCAGCACGCCCAACCGTCACTCATGGAAACCTGGGAAAAAACAACTGGTTAGCAGAACATGGAATAAAATAAATCCTGAGCAACTATACAAGACGTTAACTGCTACAACTCCCTCCTTCCCCACAAATCAGGATGAGGCAACACAAGCATATACTGAATGGATAGAAGTACTGGGAGCAGGCTTGCCCCAAAAAAACTCCTCTACCCAAATAGGGCAAGGCCATCCTCTCCATGGTACTTTCAAGAACTCAGAGACAAAAAACTGAGCTGCAAACATCTAGAGAGAAACTGATGGAAGGAATACAATGACAATAATAGAAAATACATACAAACTTAGCTTAGCTCAGTACAAACAGCTACTATTTAAAACAAAACAAGAGTTCTTCACTAAACGTGTAAATGTTGCGAAAAACCCGACCAAAGAACTATTTAAAAGGGAGACATCTATAGCACTTTTGGAAAAACAGGGGCCCCCTACTAATAATGCGTTCGCTACACGTAGGGAGTAGAAATCATTTGAGAAAAAGGAAATGTAGCAAACAAATTATGTCTTATACACCATTTCCTATAAGGTGGACTTCTGTATCAACACAATTTACACAACAACATGAAAAAGCAGACACTAGCTAACTAGTTTTTATAAAAATATTTTTCGTTTATTTGTTTTTTCTTAATTTGCCTTCATTTAAATATATTTGATATCATTTTTAACTCAATGTGATCAACAACAAATAATGAGAAACCATACAGAAAAAACATAAATCAATATCAAATGACAAGTTGGTTAGAGGGCTATTGAAGTTGGCAATGCGGTGAGTTGGAACACTACGCGCGTTTCGGCTACTGCCTTCATCAGGAGACCGTCATTTGCAACGAAACAAAAAAAGGGAAAACATTTATGTGTTTAGAGGGGAAGTGTTTGTATTCCTATGTATATTGAATTTACATGTAACACGTATGGGGATAGTATATGCCCACATATGCCTTCATGGAGACTTGTTTGTTTTACAAAAGGCAGATACTCATTTTCATTTGTTTCATAAAATTTATCAGTATAGTGTTTCGCTGCAATTGGTAAGACATCTAGTCACTGGGTAGAATGATGAAGCGTCCAGACTGTTACCTCGTCAATTTAATTTTTAGATTAGAAAGGATGGCTTCCTGAAATACACTAGAAATAAATATCAACGTCCAGCATATTGTTATCCCAATGACTGAGACGTGTTTGAACGCGATGTCAATCCGACTACGACGCTAACCGGTAATCGCTAACCGGTAATCGAGTGATAGGTTTAAATACCTTGTATGTAGTAATTGCCAGTGTTAAATGAAGCTTCATCTAAGGGTTGTTTAAGGATCGCCGTTGTATATCGAGGCCATCGTGTAAATCACGGGAATCAAGGATAGAGTCCGTAGTTCAATGTAGCCGGAATTCTATGTTTGAGGCGTCGCCATCCGCGTTCAGGGAAAGTCATCTATAGAACTCCCATCACTCCTACTATCACCGCTAGTCAGGAACTATGTGATAAAATTGCACAATTCTTCCTGGCCAAAGTGTAATCCATCTTCTCCACAGGCCACAGACAAAACCATTTCCTCCCAGACTAATGCAAGTCAATTAGAAAGTAACGACAGGGAATCACTTGCCAAATTTTCTCAGGTTACACCTACAGAAATTTTAAACCTTATTAAGACAGCGAAATCAGGTTCGCCTAATGATCCCTGTCCTATCTCTCTGTTGAAACTAGCACCGGAACCAGTTGCCTCAGTACTGACCTCCGTTATAAATTCTATGTTCTCTCAGGATATTTTCCCAAAATCTGGAAAAAACGCCTCTATATTGCCTCTACTTAGGAAACCCTCTCTGGATCCTAAAGACCCTATGAATTTCAGGCCCATATCGAGGCTTCCTTTTCCAGCGAAAGTGGCAGAGAAAATCATGAACGCACAACTGAGCACGTTTTTGATTAAATCACAAGTGCTGGACCCATCACCGTATGGTGTCAGAGCTGGGCACAGCACCAAATCAGCCCTTATTAAATCTATAGAGGAAATCAGGACCATACTTGACCAAGGGGGCAAAGCAGTGATGATCATGTTGGACCTCTCTGCAGCCTTTGATACGATCCATCACTCCTTATTGATGGACCGTATGAAGGAGATTGGAATCCAGTGTGCCGCCTGGAAATTGCTAGAATCCTTTCTCTACAACAGAATGCAAACAGGCACTGTTGGGAAATTTTCTTCAAAACCCTTTGCCCTGCCATGTGGAGTGGCCCAGGGCTCCTCTCTGAGCCCAACGCTCTTTAATACCTATGTTTCATCACTGGGCCCACTTATTGAATCCTTTGGTTTCTCTTTAACTTCCTACGCTGAGGACACCCAAATTGTGGTGTCAGTATTGCCACGGGCGTTGAAGGAAACAGCAACATGTCTTAAATAATGTATGTCAGCTATAGGCGGCTGGATGGCGCAGAACTGTCTTAAGCTCAATTCCAGAAAAACAGAAGTGGTTCTATTTGGCAACGACCTCACCTTCTGGACTCCGGACTGGTGGCCGGATTCTCTGGGTCCCCTTCCTTCCCTGAGGAACAAAGCAAAAAACTTTGGGGTTTGGATTGATAATTAACTCAGTTTTAAAGATCAGGTGAGTGTTGTTATTTCCACCACTGCTTACACTCTCAGAGCATGTAGGAAAATAATACCTTTTTCACCCAAAGACAGTATACAAACAGTAATCACCTCACTATCTCTGTCTAAGTTAGACTACTGCAACGGGCTATACCTTTCCATGCAGGAGGGGCTCCTTCGAAAGCTGCAACTTCTACAAAATGCAGCTGCCAGATTGATCACTGGTACATCAAAATTTGCCACAATCTCGGCTCAGATCAAAAAACTTCACTGGCTGTCGATGAGAAAGAGTATACAGTTTAAGGCCCTCTGCCTGGTTCATAAAGCCCTACAGGGAACTGGCCCGGAGTTCCTCAAAAAGAAATTTCAATGGTATATACCAAAAAGAGTGCTATGGTCATCTGAAGCAAAACTAATATCAGTACCCAGAGTGCGTAAAGCCAGTTGGGGAGGCAGAAGTTTGCAACATGTGCAGCGAAGGCCTGGAACGACCTACAGCTGCAGCTTAGGTCTATGACGAATCTTCTCTTCTTTAGAAAAGCTTTAAAAACCTGGCTTTTCTCCTTCTAAAATCTCTGGGTACCATCCTTCTCTCTTAAGCCTTAAAAGGACTCTACAGCACCAGGACACCTATGGGTAACAGTGCGCTCTACAAATAGCAATAAGATAACAAACAGTAATAACATAACACTCTTCATAAATGAGGCTCTCAGTTTGTTTGAAACAGTTTGCTGTAAGTTTTATTGTATGGCTAAATTTTTAGTAAATGCAAGAAAGTCCCATCACCTCACGATGCAATCATAAGAGAATGCTCGCTCCCTCAAAAGATGCAATGTGAGTCTAATTCGAACACTTTTTTCCAGGGCTAGTGTTGGTTCACGTTGGACCCTGTTGAATGCTGGAAACCTGCCTTCACTCTCAATATTGTAAAGGCAGATTGGTGAGAACAGTAGTTGAATGCATTCAATTCTTTCATGTTTCATCAGCTATTGTTTTCACAGAAGTGATGCACTCAATCCAACGAACCATAGCCATTAAAAAGTATATGAAAAACAAATCTAATGTAAAAAAAATAAATAACGACTAGAAAGTCAGTAAGTATTGCTATTAATTTGGTAGTCTAGGAGGGCAGCGATAACATTTTTCTTCTTTAGTACTCTTTAGTCTTTTAAAAATTATAACGTGATCATCTCCCTATGCCTGTACTCGTTATCAACCAATAGCTGCTTAATGATCTTGCAACTGTGAATCAGCTCTAAGGCTCAGTACGGTTTTAATACAAAAAACATTTTTTAAGGACCAGCCGAGTTTCATGGTGCAGTGTTAACACCTATGGACACAAAAGCTGTAAGAGGCCTGTTACCAGAGCAATTAGGTATTGCAGCCAAGTTTCAAATGGATGAATTTCTCTCTCGCTCGTCCAGGTTTTCAGGTGTTGAAAAAAACAATTGCACTTCGGGTTTTGCACTGAGAAAAGCAATCAGCACTTCGTGCATCATCTTGAAGCTTGTATCAGGAGGCAACAACAGAGGGTCGTGGAAGTGTGGATTTCAAAATAATGTGGGCGACCTTGTTTGCGGACAGCAGAACATGGTGCCTACAAACTCCTTGCAGCTCTGCCTTTTGGTTACAGACTTTTAAGGACAATTTCTGGTGTATCTTTTGCAAGATACCGCTCTGATAGGCTTCTGTGGCCGCTAGCTTGGGAGCATCTCTGTTGTACCCTGCACATTTGTTACCAACTCTCACTCTGGCTGGACAGCTAGAAGGACCTAGGCTTATTACATATAAATGTAATACTTAGAATATAACATTTTCCATTTCCTTTAAATAGAAACACAAATTTTAAATCTAAAGGAGCGAACTATACACTAAAAAGCAGTAATGTTTGTAACTCAGGGATGCAACACAAAACAAAACATCTCAAGAGAGTGAACAATACAAATCAAGAAAAGATGGTGAGACTAGGACGTCCCAAACATTAAACCGCGTAAAACTGTGGCATCACAAAATATGAAACTTTTGATATTACTAATACCCTTCCACATACTGTAGAACACTAGTGACCTGTGCCCCACGCCGGTGAGCGAGCTCTCACCCGAGTTGTGCCAGGAAACAAACACCCTTGCGTAAGGGAACTAAATAGAGGACATGCCTAAAAGTAATGATACACATAGAGCAAAAGATGGCAGAGATAGTGACTAAAACACGTAATGACAAAAATTTACCATGTTACCTAGTTGTCACATATAAATTCTCAACATGTTGAGTGTAAGTACACAAGCAACATCACATTGTATAGAGCTAATACAGTTGAATTAAACATTCCTTGCAATATGACACCCAAAAAAAACAGGCATGAATCTTTCCGGCACCGCAGCAATATGCCAAGGACATCAGGACAACCCCAGACACAGTAACATTGGCAAAAACAAGCATTACTCACATTGATGAACAATCCTGAAATTATACTCAAACCCGCAGATAAGGGCGGTGGGTAGTAATCATTGGAATCGAGAAATACAGCCAGAAAATTAAACGACAACTCGCCAATCTCATCCACTACCGACCACTCTCCAAAGACCCACTTCTGGACATCAGAACCAAAATATATCAAGTTACTGGACAGGCCAGAGCTTCAAATATAATTTCCAAAAAAGAATATGACTTCCTCAATAACCAACACCCACGGACACCCGTATTATACGTACTTCCCAAAATCCATAAAGACAACACCAATCCACCAGGCCGCCCAATCGTATCTGGATGCGGTTCTATTCTAGAACCTCTAGGCAAATATATAGATGCCATTATCAAAGAGTTCGTCCCCATCACCGACACCTTCATCCATAATACCATGGACCTGATAAACACCCTCGAAGACAGACCATTCAATACTGAAACACACCTAATGGTAGGCTTGGACATAGAATCATTATACACTAACATTCCACACTTTGAAGGTCTTGCAGTTATCAAATCACTCTTGGAAACAAGAACCCAACCCGCCCTGATTCCCACCAAATTCATAATGGACCTCTTACAAATTACACTTGAGAATAACTACTTTCTGTACTGGGACACCCTCTATTTACAAGTTAAGGGAGTTTCCATGGGCGCTTGTTTCGCCCCAAATTTTGCCATTCTCTTTGTCCACCACATGGAAAAAAGACACATTCTTACCATAAACAATCCCTTTCTGGACAACATCACTCTTTGGCGTCCCTACATCGACGACATTCTACTCCTCTGGAATGGCACAATAGAAACTTTGAATCCATTTATTGACTGGCTCAATCACTCACAGAATCATCTCAAGTTCACAAGCGACTGCAAAAATAATGATCCACCATTTTTGGACATTACCATACATGCCGAAGATGGCAAACTGGGCACATGCCTCTATCGCAAGCCAACCGAAAGAAATACTCTGTTACAATACTCGAGTCACCATCCACGAGGACTGAGAGATGGACTCCCCTACGGCCAGTTCTTACGCATCAGAAGAAATTGTAAATGACGTAAAGACTACTTTTGTGAATCCAACATTCTCGCCAATAAACTAATCAGTAGAGGATATCCCAAACGCCTCGTGACAAGAGCGCAGAAGAGAGCATGGTATTGCCACAGGGATCATCTCCTCACACCGAAGTCCAAGAAATCCATGACAAGAATACCTTTTGTCTCCAAATTCAACCCATACACCAATCAAATCTCTAAGATTATAAAAAAGAACTGGACACTTTTGCGCCCTTTCGAACCCTTCCAAGAGCCACCTCTCTTCTCCTACCAACGCAGCGATAATCTAGCATCGCATCTGGTGCATGCCTTCACTTGGCCAGAAAAGCCAGCAGATAGGCATACCCTCACCACCGCATGGGGACTTGCACCCATTATTGGACACTACAAGTGCCAGAACTGAGGTGTATGTGACCTAACAGTCAACACCAAGGATTTCAAATGTAACAACAAAACATACAAACTAAAAAACCACACTAATTGCAGGTCACAGAACGTGATCTATGCTATTCGCTGCCCATGCGACCTGATCTATGTTGGACAGACCACGCAGACGGTTAAGCAATGTATAATTCAACATAAGAGCCGTATCAACTGTAAAGTCCTCACTGCACTGATGGTCACACACTACCTTGAAAAGAATCACAGTGATACTGACATTCACTGGCAGGTGATAGACAAACCCACCCTACCAATCAGGGGCAGAGGCATCAAATCCCTCCTCAACAGGTGTGAATGTAAATGGTTCACCCTATGCAACTCAGTCAACCAAGGTCTTAACACCATTGATAAATGGAACAGTACCATCTCTGTCTAACCGCCTAATTATACCCCATAGTTCCGGACTTCTGATTTTCAATTGTATTTTCCTTCCCCCCATCAGGCGCCCCACCTTCCTTCACTGCCTCAGCCTGCCCCGGGACCATCACCTTGCTTTCTTCAACACTAATTAATTTCTGTCCCTATGTACACCCTGTACTACATGCCTGTTATATCTTCCAACTAAATATATACATGCCTGTTACTGTCCCCAATTCAGGCTGTCCCGACGCTCTACAATGAGTTGTGTATTACTCCTATATGTGATTATATAACAGGACACGAGTTGTCTCCCAGTTGATTACACTTCCTACTCGTAATGTATTCCTGGTCGTACTTGTTAATGGATGCCACTGTGTACTCCATTTACTAAATGCATGAGACTCCTTCTTACTAAATATATGCATGCCTCTCTCCACTTCTGGATACCCAGTTGTCTTATAATGCATTGTGACTTACTCCCAAATATAATTATGCCATGGTATTGCAGATTTCTCTCAGATGACATACCCCGAGAATTTAACCCAATTGATTCTTTTGCATACTATAATTCTTATCCTTAGTAGCCCTTACAATTATGATGCCACTCGCTAGCCCGTTATATATTGTCTCTCACTGCTGCAGCGAGAAGCCGTGCTTAACGTTCTATGCCTTCAAATCTTTGTCAGACTCGGTCATCTACATTGATTTCTGAAACTTTCCTTTCCCACTTCTCTCCTCCCTCGTTCCCACCCTCCTCAGCTTTCCCGCCCCTTTCTCCTCCCCCCTCGCCCATACTCGTGCTTTCCTTGACTCAGCACTTGCCACGCCCCCCTAGCCAACACCACGCCTCCCTCCAGAATTTAACCACGGGCTTTCCCGACCGCGTAGCTAGCGATTTCCGGCACTCTGCACACAATCGTGGCGAGGTTACACCGTCCCCCACTGCTCCACTCAGCTCCAGGTAAGCCGCTCTCCCCCCGGGTTCGCTGAATTCTCCCTGCTTAGCGTCTCCTTCGTAGTTTATACCTTGCTCCGTAGGTATAGTCTATCAGAGGCCGCGACCTGACCTCCCCTGCAGGCAAACGGTCCTCGCCCATCCGTTCTCCCATTCACATAGGACGGTGCCATTACCTCCTCTGACCCGCCTTTTTCTTGCCACAGGTTCCCACCAGTCACCATTCGCCCGACCCGGTTCCCTGATCCATTCCCCCCGCCTTGCTGCTCCAGGTAATTATAGCACGCCTTACCCCATACTCACCACCGGCCCGCTCCCTTCCTTGATCCCTCGGTTTTGACCATCAGCCAGCTCCGCCCTCACCTCTATCACGACCACTTCCTTTGTGGCATCGAGCGAGAACCCCAAGCCCCTTTGATGTCACTGGGTTTTGACCACACCTCGAGCACGCCTCTTTCCATCACACATAGCGTCCCGGCTGTCTCCAAGGTACACAACGTCTCTAACAGACATACTCTGCTATCTATTGTGCCTGACTTTCATGAGCTTTTGATTACACAGCCCGGCTCCCCACTCCATTACAAGCCACCGATCGTCACACTGGCCGCTGTACACTGACACTTTCGCGTTTCACCATTGCGAGCACCACTCATTTATTAGCCACAGACCATCATATAATCATTATGGTCTTCCATCTTCTCACGTGGCCCCGTCAAATCTCCCAGTACCACTGCGCCACACCTGTCCCATATGCCACGGCACCGACTACCACCCATGCTGGCCCACTCTACGCCCTTCCAACGCGCTCCATCGCCCCAGTGTTCCTTCCCTAGCTAGCCGCTGAGCCACTGCGCTTACGCCTATCCTTTCCTCGCTCCTATTTTTCCTTTTCCTTCTCCCCTTTCCCACCCTTACCCTGTTCCTTCCTTCCCCGTACAGCACAGTTTTTCAAAAGGCAACCCGGTCCTGAAGATGATCCTGAAAAACGAGGATCGAAACGTCGTCGACCCCTCAGCTTATTAAATGGCGCATTCCCCAGTTTGGCTCATCTGAATCATCGTTGTCCAAATCAGACTACTTTACTTTAGAAATTTTATTCGGTTATTATAAAGAATATAACCATAAAATTACAATTAATACAACAAAATCATGAAGCACAATAAAAAAAACGCTGTACATCAATTAAAAATCTTCAATATGAGATAACGAGTTGGATTTCATGTTACAATCGTTTTTTGACATCTAAAAACAGCTTTTAAAAAGGCGGAGACAGAGGCGACAGTAAAAATAGTATCCAGTTTTTGGATAGCCAGAAATGCTGGGCGACATTGTCTTAATTTCAACCCCCCTAACAATGGGACTATCCATCTTTTCCTAGGCATAGTATAGAAAGTACAGAAAAACAGAATATGGATACATGACTGAGTTGAATGATCATCACATGAACATTTGGCAAGTGTACTTGTCCAGTCGTTTACCCTTGGAAAACGTAAAAGTCTGTGCAAAATGTTTAGTCTAAAACGGGTAAGTAAAAACCTTTCAAAATCCGTCATAGAAAGTGTGGCGTATGGCTGTATTTTATCGGAAGTCAGAGCAAGGTGATGTGCCTCCACTGTGGTTTTTATCATTTCCTTATTTAGTAGAAGGTCATTCAGGTGTTCCATACAACAAGTTTTAAGAGCTTTCCTGGGAACCTGACATAACAATGAAGGGTCTCTAAAATAGTCCTGATGGCGTATTGATGTTAAGAACGACTTTAGATAGTGAAGCCATCTTATTTTATTTACCTTTTCAACACTTAATGCGTCCTTTAAAACAGAACGGTTAAAATGGCACTCTTCAGTTGTCCAAACCCTATGGCACAAGAGAACAGATTGGATTTTGATTATGTCTTCAATATACGGGAGCCCTTGTTTGGCATGGCATATAAATGTAGAAGTTGTGGATGGAACCGCTAGGAGGTATCTCAGGAAAGTATTTTCCACCATCTGTATTGTCGCTACATTAGAGTAACCCCACATTTCTGCTCCATAACTTACAATGGATATGCAAGTTGCCCTGTATATATTTAGTAATTCCCCAGGCGGCCTCCTACCCATCTTCCTACTAAAATTGGTCAAGGCCATTAGAGATTTGGAAAATAATAGCTTTCTTGTTTTTATAGCATTGCACCATGAGCCGGAATGATCAAAAAATAACCTTAAATAAGGGAATGTAGGGATATTGTCCAGGGCCTTTAAATTGATGTAAATTGATTTCTTCATTTTGTTGGACCCTGGGCCGCAGTGCATGGTGAAGTTTTTTGTGCAGTTTAGGGTCAGGCCCAAGATTGTCATAAAAGATGAGAAGGACGTTACCGCCTTTTGCATAGCTATGGGGGTCCGAGCCATCAGCACCGCGTCGTCGGCGTATAGGAGTGCAGGGACAGATCTTATGGCTACCAATGGTAGGTCTAAACAACAAAACCTTTATAGAGGGCCCGAGGGATGTTTACAGACCAGCCTAGGTTATATCCCTCAAAACATTACATATACAACATCCAAACCTAGGGGTCTACAAGAGGGTATAGGAGAACCTCTTAAAAAATGGTCTTGATGTTTATGTTTATACATCAAGATAAAGCAAGGCTAACTAGTTATAACATTGGGCATGGAATTCCAAAAAACGGCCACCAAATGATTGTAGAAGGAACTCATTTAGGATTCCCATCAAACTCTTGTGATGATCAATATTATCACTTGATTATCCTTTAGGGTCATGTGTCTCTAGATCATTGAGGCATTGATCATACCCTTTGTCAGAATGGGATTCCGACCCACAATCACTTAAGGACCATATGATTCTGATCTAATGGGATCGAGTGCAGTGTAAAAAACTATATAAAGTGGTGAGTTAAAATAGGATAGAGAACCGCAGGAATTTATTTATTGAAAGAGGCCTCTTCCTGTTTAAAACCAAGACCTGCATGGGGGCCAACATGTTTCAGCCTAAACGGGAGAAGGACCCTAGGCTTTCTTCAGGGCCTCTGTTCTAACTTATATATGCTACTGCGTGTAATGTATAATATGCGAAAAAATTAATAACGCAAATATGTGAAATTGTTAAATAACAAAAAAGGATATAATTTTCCTTCATCTGTTAGTACTCCGCCGTATCACCTGGTGTTTCAATTATCTATAACAACAAACACACAATGGACACATAATTAGAGTTATCCATGTCCCAAAACACATGTCCAAACATATTCAAAAAGGACTGTGTCTACTCACCCAGTGTGCCCGGGGAACAGACCTCACCTCTCCTGGACCTGGCTCAGGAACTGTGAGACCCCGCTCTGTGAAAGCAAGACATACTGGGCTTAAATGTGGCAGAGAGAACAAGCCTGTCCTGCTCTGTCCTGAACCTATAATAGACCCAGACAATTATTGTCTTGGCTTCTGGAGTTAAACTCACTCCCCTCATCCTATCAATAAAAACCTCCAACCACTCAGGCCCTTAGCCATCCCTCTGGCTAGGGTGTACCTCCAACAACGGAAATGTTTGCTTCTGTAAAAATGCACCGGGAAAGCAAGAATCCTTTCTTACCAAAAAACTGTTCATGATGTAATACATATAGAAATCCCGCCGGGCTAATTAATCTGTACAAAAGGGGGTGGTGGTGATGGACGGAGCATCTGAACCAATCAAACACTCACACCCAGTCAAAAGATCTGGGTTTGATCCATCACCGTTCTTTAGCCCACTCTGCCACCCCAGTTCATATATGGCTATATGCAAATCAGTCTGACCCTGTGCCTCATTGGAACAGTCCAGCCCGAACTGCCAAGCCATGCCTTCCCTGGACCGGAATCAAGCTTCCGAGGACCGGTTTTTGGCATTCCAGCTGTCTTCAGCCCGGCTTGCTTGAATCCAGTGGCAAAGTGAGCAAGGGACTCACGTCTGAGCATACCCTGCCACACTTATGGCGGCCAAAAGCGGTACAAAAGGGGGTGGTGATGGACGGAGCATCTGAACCAATCAAACACTCACACCCAGTCAAAAGATCTGGGTTTGATCCATCACCGTTCTTTAGCCCACTCTGCCACCCCAGTTCAGATATGGCTATATGCAAATCAGTCTGACCCTGTGCCTCATGGGAACAGTCCAGCCCGAACTGCCAAGCCATGCCTTCCCTGGACCGGAAACAAGCTTCCGAGGACCGGTTTCTGGCATTCCAGCAGTCTTCAGCCCGGCTTGCTTGAATCCAGTGGCAAAGTGAGCAAGGGACTCACGTCTGAGCATACCCTGCCACACTTATGGCGGCCAAAAGCGGTACAAAAGGGGATGGTGATGGACGGAGCATCTGAACCAATCAAACACTCACACCCAGTCAAAAGATCTGGGTTTGATCCATCACCGTTCTTTAGCCCACTCTGCCACCCCAGTTCGGACATGGCTAGATGCAAATCAGTCTGACCCTGTGCCTCATGGGAACAGTCCAGCCCGAACTGCCAAGCCATGCCTTCCCTGGACCGGAAACAAGCTTCCGGGGACCGGTTTCTGGCATTCCAGCCGTCTTCAGCCCGGCTTGCTTGAATCCAGTGGCAAAGTGAGCAAGGGACTCACGTCTGAGCATACCCTGCCACACTTATGGCGGCCAAAAGCGGTACAAAAGGGGGTGGTGATGGACGGAGCATCTGAACCAATCAAACACTCACACCCAGTCAAAAGATCTGGGTTTGATCCATCACCGTTCTTTAGCCCACTCTGCCACCCCAGTTCAGACATGGCTATATGCAAATCAGTCTGACCCTGTGCCTCATTGGAACAGTCCAGCCCGAACTGCCAAGCCATGCCTTCCCTGGACCGGAATCAAGCTTCCGAGGACCGTTTTTTGGCATTCCAGCCGTCTTCAGCCCGGCTTGCTTGAATCCAGTGGCAAAGTGAGGAAGGGACTCACGTCTGAGCATACCCTGCCACACTTATGGCGGCCAAAAGTGGTACAAAAGGGGGTGGTGATGGACGGAGCATCTGAACCAATCAAACACTCACACCCAGTCAAAAGATCTGGGTTTGATCCATCACCGTTCTTTAGCCCACTCTGCCACCCCAGTTCAGACATGGCTATATGCAAATCAGTCTGACCCTGTGCCTCATGGGAACAGTCCTGCACGAACTGCCAAGCCATGCCTTCCCTGGACCGGAAACAAGCCTTTTGACTGGGTGTGAGTGTTTGATTGATTCAGATGCTCCGTCCATCACCACTCCCTTTTGTACCGCTTTTGGCCGCCATAAGTGTGGCAGGGTATGCTCAGACGTGAGTCCCTTGCTCACTTTGCCACTGGATTCAAGCACGCCGGGCTGAAGACGGCTGGAATGCCAGAAACCGGTCCTCGGAAGCTTGTTTCCGGTCCAAGGAAGACATGGCTTGGCAGTTCGGGTTGGACTGTTCCCATGAGGCACAGGGTCAGACTGATTTGCATATAGCCATGTTTGAACTGGGGTGGCAGAGTGGGCTAAAGAACGGTGATGGATTAAACCCAGATCTTTTGACTGGGTGTGAGTGTTTGATTGATTCAGATGCTCCGTCCATCACCACCCCCTTTTGTACCGCTAATTAATCTAGCAATTCCTAAAACCGGTCAGGGAAAGGGGGACACTGCCTACCTGTCCGTCGTTGCCTCTGGCCGGTACAGAGTCAGGGGGAGGCAACAAACGTGACAGGAAAGGCTCTTTTCAAACTCGAGTGATTGGACAGCTGCCAATCATCAGGGCGTAGGTATATATGACGCCAGGTTTCATTTATAACTAGACCAAATGTCCACTCTCACTATAACTACATAATCGTCTATTTGGAAAATGCTTATTTGTGCAGGTGAATGGTGTGTTCTTAGTAACTTCATACATGAACCTTCGTCTAAAAACGAACAACAGATAGCCTATTTTCACGAGAGTCGACTAAGAACTACCAAGTGACGTCATGTTTGTAGTCATGAGTAGTTCATGAAAAGCGTGTCTATAATTGAGGAGACTGTCCCATGATCCCAAAAAAATACTCTTAGCATTATGCCCCTAAAGAAACAGCATACGGGGTTCAAGAGTGCAAATACCCGGCTTGTCATTTTACAATCAGCGGCTGAAAAGCGAGTGCGTGATCTCGCTAGAGTGGCAGAATGACAGAAACTACCAAATTACAACATCCGTTTAACTTACGTAGTTCTATACATGGTGCTGCAGGGTCTGCACGAGAAATCAGACGAAGTTGGAAACTGTACTGATCAGCAGATAAATATTGTAGTAAACACTTCCCCAAATTAGCTCAAAATACATTTAAGGTGCAGTATGACCAAAGGGGAGAACCAATTGTAAAGTAAGTGTTGGGGACCTCTTGTAAATGTCTCACTATCAAAAGTCATTTATACAGATCATCTAAAATAAGCCACAGGAGTTATAAAGTTACCTATTGAAGGCAAAACCAGAGTATTTCGTCATTTAGTCCCTGACTGTCCGTATGCAATTTATATACCCATTTCTGTTCTTTTTTGAACAGGAATTTGGATGCGTCACTTATATGAGAGGGAATGAACGTTTTTTCAAGAACCATCCACGTGAAATATGATTCTCCATGGTTATGTTGTATGGATACCATCAGATCCATCCTGTGGGGGTTGGATCTTGACTCTATCACTCCAGTTCCCTTCATAATGGCCTTAGCTAAAATCGCCATGAAGGACAATTATTTCGGGTATGAGGACACCATCTACCTCCAGACCTCATGAGGCACAGGGTCAGACTGATTTGCATATAGCCATATCTCAACTGGGGTGGCAGAGTGGGCTAAAGAACGGTGATGGATTAAACCCAGATCTTTTGACTGAGTGTGAGTGTTTGATTGATTCAGATGCTCCGTCCATCACCACCCCCTTTTGTACTGGTTTTTTTGGGTGTCAAATTGCAAGGAATGTTTAATTCAAGTGTCTTCATGCCTGTTTTTTTTTTTGTAATTCACTACAGGAGTTGGGATCAGAATAGGTAATCAAAATAAACAGACAATATCCCAACTGGTATTATTGTAAAGAATATTAAACATGCATGCAAAAAGAATTGCGAGAACAGAAACAAGGAGACTCAATATGTTTTAGAACGTGCTCATGGCATCGTATAATTGGAGAAAAAATGATGACAGTAGGAAACACAGTTGTATCAGCACTGTACATGAATAAATAACAAAACAACCTTAATTGGACTTGGTGCTAGGTATGTGCAAGTGACACATGGGTGGCAACGCAAGTGACACTTGTGTTCTGCATGAACGGTGCATGGTGTGACAGTGTGTTTAATATATACAGTGAATCGAAAGGTTAAAAGGGCTAAAAAGAAAGACAAAGATTGGTCACTCCAATAAGTCGGATAACTGGGAAAAGATAATAACAAGCACTACCATGCGTACTCAGTCAGAGGTTGAAAAGTTGAAAGTAAAGCTCGAATGAAAAGGGGGGGCCCTTGGCCCCCCGCCCGCATGGTGGCGCGGCGATCCCCTCTCCCCTTGCCTCCCGGTGGTGTGGGGGCGTGATCTCCCGGAGCCCAATGGTGCGCGGGAGGTGTGCGCCACACCACCGGTCGGCCGACGCCCAATCCCTGATCCGGAGGCGTGGTGCAGTGTTCCGGGTCAGAGGGGCGGGCGTCGAGGGGTGAGGGGAGGGGGCAGCCCGCCCTCTCCCCGCGTCCCTGGGAATAAAGGAGGGGGGAGTGCTCAGTTGGCCCTTCTTGTCGCCTGATGCTCCCCCACACTGGTCGTGCCACGCGCTCGGGCCTCCTAATTTTCTGTTCTCTTTTTCAGATCAAGGATTGCTGACTGGAGTGTGTGGTAGCGCGACATTGGAAGCAGACAGACGGAGAGGTGACCGTAAAGAGCGAGGACGGTGGATCTGTAGAGTGGAGGACACGCAAGTCATCGGCAGTAAGGGGAAGCTGGGGGGCTTGCATTTTATTGCTTCGTGTGGCCGCCGGGTGGTTCTACGATAGAGTTTGGCCACCCATAACATTCGAATAGCCAGTGTTGCCGTCCCTGTTGCATGGTGCTCATAGCCCCCTGCACATCCTCCGTCTTGTGAAGGTATAGGACGCACTGGTTGCGAATCTGAGCAGTGAGTGAATCGATCAATAGTAAGAATGCCGGGAGCTAAGGCTAAGGGGTCAAAGATGGAGTTGATGTTTCAGGCCATGATGCGTAAGATGAATGCCATGGATAAAAGATTGAATAAGGTTGATGGCATAGAGGCCCGTATGATGGAAAGGATGGATGATATCGCAGGCCCGCGCGGTAGGCCCAAACGGCAGTTTGACGCGCCTTTACTGGAGGGAGATTCCGATTCCTCGCCTAAGAGGGGCAAGGCTAAACGGCCAAGGCGCAATGCTTCCGCTCGTGCACCATTGGCGGTGCCCACTACCCCGGAGCCGGTACTCCCGGCGCCCTTGGCACCGGCTCCCGCCTTGCCAGCAGGGACCAATCCTTGAAAGGACCGGCGCTGCCTGCCCCAGATGGCCCACTTCCATTGCCCCCAGTTCCGGCACCCATGGCGCCGTCTTCACCGGTGGTGCCGGCAGCATTACCGGATTGTGACACTCAGATCCCTCCTGAGTTAACGGCACAGATAGCGGCTATACTTCAGTGGCTGCAGAAAGGGGGTATGATGCCCTCAACGTTAGATCATGCCGCGGAGGCGGCAGAAATGGTGGAGAAGATTAGGGCGGGAACAGTTACGAGTGCGGCTGCGGCCTCTGTTTCTCCTTCTTCTGCAGGTTTGGATGCCGCTCGGCCGAACGGAAGCGATGCAGGACCACCCTGGTCGGTGTCCGGTAACGGTAAGGAGGTGGCCCTGCCTCTTTTAGGGGACAGGACGATTCCGTCTAGGAGCGAAGATTTAGGGCAACATGTTTCTCGGGCGGTGAAAGAGATGATTTGGGCGGGAAAGTACATATATATTTTCTCTTTGCTATTTGACAATAGGGAAATGGAGAATGCCAAAATGTTAAAGGAATGGATGCATTCTAGTGAATGGAGAGTACAGTGTGCGAAATTTAGGGTGGAGGAAACTCTGAGCAATTGGATCAGGGCCTTCTCCATCCTTACAGCTATCACTGTTGAACGCCTTCCAAACGTGCATGCGGCAATGGCTTGCTATCAGAGCAGGATTGTGGGTTGGAGCGAGCAGTATGCCGGAGACTCATGGAAAGAATATGACGTTAATTTCAGAAAGTCGAAGGAGTTTGACTTGTCGTTGTCATGGGACAAGGTGGACTCATTGTCGTGGCATAAACAGTTCACAGGGTGCACGGCCTCTGCCCAGCCCGGGACCGTAGCCAGCGTGTTCCCCTCAAGGACCCAGCAGCCCTTTCATGTGGCGCCGGGGAATGATTTCCCAGGGAAGAGTAGGGGAGGCGGCGGGGAAAGAAAGGGTGTGTGTTGGGACTTTAACAAGCATTCCTGTACTAGACCGGCCGGCACATGTAGATTCAGACATGCTTGCGCAATCTGTGGTCACACCTCCGGTCCCGAGACAACATGCAGGAAAAATGGTAACCAGAATCAGAGAGGGGGAAAGAAACCAGAATAGTGATGGAAGCCCGGTTAGCCCCTCCCCGGTCAATGTCCTGGCAATGATTCCATGGTTGAACAGATACCCAGACCACGGTGCAGCTGCGTTACTGCAGGAAGGTTTCTCCCAAGGTCTCCGGATCCCGGCTGGGGGACACACCGGCAGTGCGCACTGTAGGAACCAGTTATCTGTACAACAGAATCCTGCAGTAGTTATGGCTAAGATCCGAAAAGAACTGTCCCTGGGCAGGATAGCAGGGCCATTCCAGGAAGTCCCGGTGCCAGATTTGTGTGTTCATCATTAGGCGTAGTCCCCAAGAAAGAGAAGGGCGAGTTTAGATTGATCCACAACTTGTCTGCACCGAGAGGGGCGTCCTTGAATGATGCGATAGATGAAGGAATTTGTAGTGTGAAATATGCCTCCTTTGACCAAGCAGTAGAGCTATTGCGGGGATTGGGGCGGGGCAGTCTCAGGGTCAAATCTGATATTGAATCCGCCTTTCGTTTGTTGCCGGTGCATCCTTTGGACCACCACTTACTTGGTTCCGCTTTTGAAGGAAAGTTTTACATGGATAAATGTATGCCGATGGGTTGCTCGATCACTTGTGCGTTCTTTGAGACTTTCAGTTCCTTTCTGGAGTGGGTCATGAGACAGGCCACGGGCCACAAATAGGTCATGCATTATTTGGACGACTTCCTTTTCCAGGGAGCGGCGGGGACTTCGGAGTGTGCCTGGGCATTGCAGGAATTTTGAGTGCTCATGCGGGCTTTCGGGGTTCCGTTAGCGCACGGGAAGACGGTTGGCCGGACCACCTATTTGGAGTTCTTGGGTATCGAGATTGATTCGCTGGAGGGGTGCTTTGGGTTACCCACAGATAAAGTAACGAAATTTAGGGCGGCATTGTGCCAGTGCCTTCTGAAGGAGAAGGTTACATTGCAGCAGCTGCAGGAGACGGTGGGCCAATTGAACTTTGCATTGCGAGTCATCCCAATGGCACGCCCCTTCGCTCGGTCGATTGACCAAACCATGAAGGGTTTGAGAGAGAAACATCACCGCACTAGACTGTCAGCTGAGGTTCGCCAGGATATGCGTATATGGGTAGCATTCCTGGAGGATTTCAATGGCAGGGTAGTGTTGCCGGCCCCCCCCACGTCATCGGCAGAGTTGGGTTTATGGACCGACGCTGCTGGTAGCGTGGGCTTCGGCGCCATCCTGGGCACTAAGTGGGTTGCCCAGAAGTGGCCTGAGGAATGGGGGTCGTGGGGACTAACTACCAACATCGGATTCCTGGAATTGTTCCCGATATGGGTAGCATTGATTGTCTGGCCGGCGCACCTTAGCAATCAGTCAGTTATTTTCTGGTCGGACAACATGAGCGTGGTAGAATGCATTAACCAGCAAGCGGCGCGGTGTCCATTCATACTGCGCTTGGTAAAGGAGATTGTGCTACAATGTTTAAAATGAAACGTGACTTTCAGGGCCAAACATGTGCCAGGTGTTCTCAATAATGCAGCTGATGCCCTTTCTCGCTTCAAAATGCAGGTGTTCAGGGAACAGCTTCCAGCAGCGGACCATTCGCCAGCACCTTTCCCGGTTGCTCTCTGGCGGATTGGTGCCCCAGACTACCGTACCTCGTGGCATCTAGCTTAGCCCCCAGGACCAAAACAGCATAGGAAGGGGCGTTCTGGTCTTATTGTACTTTCCTCTGGCATGGTTGGGAGGATAGCTGGGCACATGAGGACAGTTTTGTTGCATACCTAGAGTTGATGCACAAGGAAGGGCGCTCGGTGGCAGCTGCAAACAGGCACAGGGCTGCAGTTTCATTCTTTGCACAGGCCAAGGGAGTGAGGGACCCTACAAACACGTTTGTAGTGCCCAAGGCGTTGAGGGGCTGGCGTCGCATTCAGGGACACTCAACAGATTCGAGAAAGCCTATTGGGCTGGTGAGGCTTACAGCCCTGTTGTTAGCACTCCAGGATGTCTGTAGTTCGTCTTGGGAGGTGCTGCTTTTCAAGGCTGCGTTCACGCTAGCGTTCTATGGGGCCCTGAGACTAGGCGAGCTAGTAGCCGCGTCAAAAGTTGACAAAAAAGGTGGCCTGCAGTTGGGCTGCATGGTGATCCATGCTGATACCATGTCCATGTAGGTAACGATTCAAAGATCGAAAACCGACCAGGAGGGAAAGGGGGAAACAATAGTGCTTCACCGTGCTCGGACCAACCCTTGTTGCCCAGTCTCGCATGTGGAGGCTTTTAGGAGGCAGCGAGAAGGGACGCCGGGGGGGGCACTATTGTGTCACATGGATGGTACTCCTTTGACCAGGTACCAGTTTAGGAAGGTCCTGGACCTAACGATCGTAAAAGCAGGCCTGGAACCCGCTGAATTTGGCTCCCATTCTTTTAGAATCGGGGCAGCAACTGAGGCAGTGGTAAGGGGCCTCCCAGCCGAAAAGGTTAAAAAGAGTGGGAGATGGTCTTCTGACTGTTACAAACGCTATGTACGTGTTGACATGTTGTGACATGGACCGATGACTCACGCTTGTATCTCTTGGTTTTGCAGTTTCTCGAACCTGTCACACGGGAGAGGAACTTGCCGAATGTCGGCAGTAGACAGCAGCATTGCAACAAAAGCAACAGGAAGATCGTCGGACATTGGTGACTTGGATTGTGGGCCACTCTTATGTTAGGCGCGCAAAAAATGTATTTCTCGCAGGTGAGAAGGGCGGAAGAGGAGGGGTTCTCCATCTTATTCTTCGGGAGGGGGGGCCTGGGTATTAGGCAGTTCAGGGATTACTTTCTGGAATTATTGTCACAGCAACCACACCCCCGTCAGGGGTGATACTTCACCTGGGGGAGAATGACTTGACCAAACTGGGGAGACGCATCCTGATAGAGGAAATTATATCCACTGCGGGGTGGGTGTCTAGGACTTGTGCGGGTTGCACGGTAGTCTGGTCGCAACTTATTCCTTGTTGGCAGTGGCGAGGGGGGGACTCGGTCAAGGCGTTGAATCACTCGGTAAAGAGGATCAACACAGAGTTGAGCAAATAGTTTCGAGCCCCCCGGTTGCAGACGATTCCTCATGGGTGTATTTGGGGGGAGCATTTCTACCTGCGGGATGGGGTACACTTGACGGAGGCTGGGAATGTCCTCTGGTCAAATAACATTTTAGCATGGCTAGGGGGATATGCGAGGGGGACATGACGTTTCTGAGGAGTAGGAAGGGGGGAGGCCAGATCATCGGGTAACAATGCTGGCCTGTGGCGGTAAGGTCATGACCGGTGAGCAGCTATTTTAAGGCCTTAGCGGGCGGCAACATCCTTTGGAGGTGTCCGCCCAAGGGGAGGGGGGGTCACTGGCCCCTCCTAGAACTTCAGGGGCAGCTGGTAACGCAAGTTAGGGCCCTCCTTCGCTGGTTAAATGGAGTTCACGGGGTGAAGCGAGTAATTAACGGGCTCGGCTGCATGGGTGGACCGAGTAAGTAACAGGTTCGGCTGCTTGGGTGGACCGAGTAATTAACGGGCTCGGCTGCAAGGGTGGACCGAGTAATTGACGGGCTCGGCTGCAGGGGTGATCCGGGTAATTAACGGGTCTGGCTGCGCATGCGCACCTGCGTAAGGGCGCAGCTTGTAAGACCTGACACCGGTTAGCAACCTTTCCATATCGCCATCAATGTTAGTATGCAAAATTTTCAGATGAGGATGTTAGATTCGGTTAGGAAACAAGCTGTATTAGAATCTTGTTAAGGCTAGCCGATCACAATTGTTGATAGAAATGTATCTAAATGTTTCTGAATAATTTTGCATACAATTTTTTATATTTTATTTAACAATTTTATTATTTTGTATCTTAATAAATACGGCCGGGGGGTTTTGCGACCCCCCGCCTTCCAAAGACAAATTATGTTCCGTTTCGTTGTGTTCTGGGTTGATGTGGGCATACAGGGAGAGGGGCGGTAGCTGTGGCTGACCATGTGAAAAGGGGGGGCCCTTGGCCCCCCGCTCGCATGGCGGCATGGCGATCCCCTCTCCCCTTGCCTCCCGGTGGTGTGGGGGCGTGATCTCCCGGCACCCAATGGTACGCGGGAGGTGCGCGCCACACCACCGGTCGGCCGACGCCCAATCCCTGATCCGGAGGCGTGGTGCAGTCTTCCGGGTCATAGGGGCGGGCGTCGAGGGGTGAGGGGAGGGGGCGGCCCGCCCTCTCCCCGCGTCCCTGGGAATAAAGGAGGAGGAGCGCTCAGTTGGCCCTTCTTGTCGTCTGACGCTCCCCCACACTGGTCGTGCCCCGCGCTCGTGCCTCCTAATTTTCCCCCACCCATCATCCCTGGAACAAAGCTGTTGTGGTGCATTATGTATACCTGTTTTGTTATTTATTAAGTCGTTTTCTCTTAGGATGTTTAATTGAAGCAGAAATGTCAGTAGACTGTTTGTGTAGTCGGGAGTTGTGTATACCTTTCATGTATTAAGTTTTGGCTTCTCGTTTCATGGAAGATGTAAAATGTAACTGTTAATGTTTTGTTTGTTTAGGCCTTTTTTCCCATAGTAGCTTGATGATTGTATGTCTTACATGTGTTGTAGATAGTGTAGCTGTCCTTTAGTTCCTTTTTTCCACAGGTCGTCGTATTTATTAGGGTATTGGACATGCGGTAAGGTCATGACCCGTGAGCAGCTATTTTAAGGTCTTAGGGGGCGGCATCATCCTTTGGAGGTGTCCGCCCAGGGGAAGGAGGGGTCACTGGCCCCTCCTAGAACTTCAGGGGCAGCTGGTAACGCAAGTTAGGGCCCTCCTTCACTGGTTAAATGGAGTTCACGGGGTGGACCGAGTAATTAACGGGCTCGCCTGCATGGGTGGACCGAGTAAGTAACGGGCTCGGCTGCATGGGTGGACCGAGTAATTAACGGGCTCGGCTGCAAGGGTGGACCGAGTAATTGACGGGCTCGGCTGCAGGGGTGATCCGGGTAATTAACGGGTCTGGCTGCGCATGCGTACCTGCATAAGGGCGCAGCTTGTAAGACCTGATACCGGTTAGCAACCTTGCCATATCGCCATCAATGTTAGTATGCAAAATTTTCAGATGAGGATGTTAGATTCGGTTAGGAAACAAGCTGTATTAGAATCTTGTTAAGGCTAGCCGATCACAATTGTTGATATAAATGTATCTAAATGTTTCTGAATAATTTTGCATACAATTTTTTATATTTTATTTAACAATTTTATTATTTTGTATCTTAATAAATACGGCCGGGGGGTTTTGCGACCCCCCGCCTTCCAAAGACAAATTATGTTCCGTTTCGTTGTGTTCTGGGTTCCTCATGGGTGTATTTGGGGGGAGCATTTCTACCTGCGGGACGGGATACACTTGACGGAGGCTGGGAATGTCCTGTGGTCAAATAACATTTTAGCATGGCTAGGGGGATATGCGAGGGGGACATGAAGTTTCTGAGGAGTAGGAAGGGGGGAGGCCAGATCGACGGGTAATAATGCTGGCCTGTGGCGGTAAGGTCATGACCGGTGAGCAGCTATTTTAAGGCCTTAGCGGGCGGCAACATCCTTTGGAGGTGTCTGCCCAAGGGGAGGGGGGGTCACTGGCCCCTCCTAGAACTTCAGGGGCAGCTGGTAACGCAAGTTAGGGCCCTCCTTCGCTGGTTAAATGGAGTTCACGGGGTGGACCGAGTAAGTAACGGGCTCGACTGCATGGGTGGACCGAGTAATTAACGGGCTCGGCTGCAAGGGTGGACCGAGTAATTAACGGGCTCGGCTGCAAGGGTGGACCGAGTAATTGACGGGCTCGGCTGCAGGGGTGGCCCGGGTAATTAACGGGCCCGGCTGCGCATGCGCACCTGCATAAGGGCGCAGCTTGTAAGACCTGACACCGGTTAGCGAACTTGCCATATCGCCATCAATGTTAGTATGCAAAATTTTCAGATGAGGATGTTAGATTCGGTTAGGAAACAAGCTGTATTAGAATCTTGTTAAGGCTAGCCGATCATAATTGTTGATATAAATGTATCAAAATGTTTCTGAATAATTTTCCATAAAAAATTGTATATTTTGTTTAACAATTTTATTATTTTGTACCTTAATAAATACGGCTGGGGAGTTTTGCGAATCCCCGCCTTCCAAAGACAAATCATGTTCCGTTTCGTTGTGTTCTGGGTTGATGTGGGCATACAGGGAGAGGGGCGGTAGCCGTCGCTGGCCATGTCATTGGACACATTGATAAGAGATAGCATTGGTAGCCTATTTTCAAGGAGTAGCGCAATGGAGACATCAGTAATTAAATGCTTACATATTGTGCAGCCAACCAGAACTGATAGAGTAGGATGTACTGGGTACATTAGCGATCAGAATATCAGACGGGATTTACCACTTTCTAACTCCCGTTCAGATTCTATTGTGCCCATAACTCCTATTACTAACGCCTCCCTAATTGTTCCCCCAAAAACAGCTGAAAGTATGCCACCTATTAATAACCCAACTGTTCAATCGAGGATGAAGCCATCTTTAGCTCCCTTTGTATTAAATGGAAGAGAGTATATGCAATTAGATCTACCCCCAGCCGCTACACCTTATGTAGTGATCTTTTTAAATGTAACAAAACCAAACGAGGTGGAGAGAGAAACCTGGGAGATCCTACGAAATAAGTCCTTACAATGGTTGGGTCGTAGAACAGGGTTGACTGATGAATTGTTTAACAAATTTAAGATGGCACGGAGGGTAAGCTGGTTGGGGAGAAGACCGAAGCACACTGAAGGGGACTGCATTGTATTGACTTTTAAAAGCGCACATTTTGTGCGTGCTATTTTGAATATACTAGAGAGGAATTCTTTAAATAACTCACAGATCAGTGTTGTCCCGTTGGGATATTTTTATCCGCCACCAAACCGATACATTCCCTCGACAACTTGCGGGGGCTCCATAACTTTCCCTAGAAACCCCATTGGTATCCCAGTTTTTTAACCGTTTTGATGGACTCTACGGTCTTGAAGAAGTGGACTGACTAAGGACAAGGGATTCTGTTGACGACCCTAACACTATTTCTTTAGTAACACCCCTGAGGCTTGAAGTTGTAACAGATAGATCTATTTGCTCAGTTAACGTGTATAGTGCACCAAACTTGAAATCTTCTATTGACATACACCCTGATAGGGAGGAAGACTTTCCGGTCCCATATTGTTGGCACAGATGACAACATTGGTGCCAACCGGGAATCGGATACTCTCGGTCAGCCACATAGTAGCACTGGTAATAAGATTGCCAGATTATGTTTTGGGACGTGGCAGGTTTAAAAACTAAGGTGTCTAATTAAGTGTGGGTGGATTTGGTAAACAACTATGAGATATTGTGTTTGCAGGAAACCTGGGCTGTAGAACCTCTACATTTGTGTGGTTTCAAAACATTACACACTCCAGCCATTAGCTCGAAACATGGTAGAGCGAAGGGGGGTGTTTGTACCTATGTCTCTAATCAGTTAAAAATTAGGAAATTATAGATGGTGCATAAAAATAGCTACTATCACACAGAGAGGGTTAGTGTGGATAAGGCTTTCAGCCTTATCATCGTAAATTTTTACAATAATGCAACCCCCGCGGTGATGGAGGACATGTTGAGGAACTTGGGTTGTAATATAAGAACCTTATTAGATGGGATTACCAAAGATATCCTCATTATCTGGGGGGGGATTTCAATTGTTTTTGTATGTAATAGAGCGGAAACGGGGACCTGCGGGTTAATGTTGGACAAAAATTCTAATGTGCCGCATTTTGCACACCCTACGTGTGGGGACCTTTTGAATGACATTATGTTCTCATGCGATATGGGGTTTGTTAATAACCTATGTCGACCGGAGGTTCCTTTTTATGTTCAAATCTTTTTATTTCACCCACGAAACAGGGAGTACGCATAGGAGTGACATGCACACAGCGATAAGCCTACAACCCCGGAAGGGCCGGCCGCGTCAAGGAAAATGCATCAAAAAACATTAACAGTGCACACAAGTAGTAGAATTATACACAGCATTCTGCCTACAACCCTATAGGGCCGGCCGCGTCTTAAAATACCCAGTGGATACCGGGCAGTCACTGCCAAGGATAGCCTGGCCCCTAGGGCTGAATGGAATCAATGAACTAGAACTGGTAAAATTACAAGACCAGAAGTGTCCGAACTGTAACGGAGTGCCTAAAACAGAGGCATCAGATCCAAAAAGACAGTAGAAAAGAATAGTGAGAAAGAATTAGGAAAGAGGAGAGAGAGGGCCTAGAGTACAGCTGAGGAGGCAGGGGGTGAGAGTATCGCTCCATACCCTAGGGATATCAGTAGCGCCTGCCGAACTCCATGCCACGGTCACTAGGGCTTGCTATAGCATTAGTCTATTCGATTTAGGGGGGATCACCGCGTCCTCTACCAAACGCAGCGCCCTTAGTTTAGTGGGCATATGTCGCGCATGTTCTACTGTGCATAAATATTACACCAGGGGATGCCACACTGCTTTAAAGCGCGTGTCACGAGCCTGCACTCTAGCTGAAAGGAGCTCCATTGTTGTGACATGCCAGAGTCTCACGAACCACGGAGCAATGGGAGGCGCTTCCGTATTTTTCCAATACAGGGCAATGAGCTGCCTGGCTGCTCCCAGCATTTGTAGCGCTAGTGTCCAATCGCTCCGGGTCAGCGCCAGCAGACCCGCAGGTTTAACACCCAGTAATATTGTGCTAGTGGCCTCAGGCAGAGGAAACCCCAGGACCCCCCTAATGTGACTCAGGACCTCTTTCCAGAAGAGGTCTAGCAAGGGACAGGTCCACCATACATGCAAAAAATCCCCAATCGCAGATCGGCACCTCCAGCACTCAGGAGAAGAGGTCGGGAACATTTTGTGTAATCGTTGCAGTGTATAGTACCACCTGGTCATCATTTTATATGTGTTCTCTTGTTGCAGTATGCTATGATATACTCTAGGTATGTCGCGCCGCAGACGGAGCCACTGTGCCGATGTGATGTCCGTACCTGGGTGGTTCCTTTTTATCCAACCTTTAATGGCAGAGGCGTTTTCTCTACTATCGTTTACATACTATCATCCTGCGGATATCATGCAGTTGTTAAAAATGTTAGTGTACTCGATACTGCTCTGAGTGATCATTTTCCTTTAAGCATTGGAATGTGTTTACCTAAACTAGTCCCCAATAGTAAATTAACCACTGGGCATGTCGCGCATAGCATTGCTCTAAACAGACAAAACGGATATGCCTTGAAGTGGATGAAGGGGATCCTGTAGGACTTTTTACATAACCTAGTTAAGAATTGTGAGTACAATTTTAATACTTGTTTAAATGAGCATCCCACTGATCTTGCCATTATTGAAAACTTCACAATTATTGCTGGGTTTATGGAAAAATGCCTATGGGTGGAAAATAAAAGTCAGGGTAAAAAAAACAAGGGCTGGTTTGACTCGGCCTGCACTAAAGCCTACTCCACTCTTAAACATGCATTGAACACTAATGTAAAGAATCAGAAACTAATTAGGAAATTGAGAAGGAATTATAAGAAGGCTCTCAAGAATAGGAAGGACGCAATGAAACAGGAAGCTTGGAATTCCCTCCATGAGGCTTCTATGAGCCGTGATACTGCTGCCTTTTGTATACTCAGACATGAGTCCCTTGCTCACTGCACCATCAGGATTCAAGCAAGCTGGGCCGACGACGGCTGAAATGCCAGAAACCGGTCCCCGGAAGCTTGTCTCCTTTCCAGTGAAGAATTGGCTTGGTAGTCTGGTCTGCCCTGTTCCCATGATGCACTGGGCCAGGGACAGACTAATTTGCATGTAGCCAGGTTCTGAGCTGGGATGGTGCAGTGAGCTAAAAAACGGTGATGGATCAAGCCCTGATCTTTGGACTGGGTAAGAGTGGTCTGCTTAATTCAGACACTCTGTTCATCACCACCCCCTTTTCTGAATCGTTTTTGGCCACTATAGGTGTGGCAGGGTATACTCAGACATGAGTCCCTTGCTCACTGCACCATCAGGATTCAAGCAAGCCAGGACGACGACGGCTGAAATGCCAGAAACCGGTCCCCGGAAGCTTGTCTCCTTTCCAGTGAAGAATTGGCTTGGTACTCTGGTCTGCCCTGTTCCCATGATGCACTGGGCCAGGGACAGACTAATTTGCATGTAGCCAGGTTCTGAGCTGGGATGGTGCAGTGAGCTTAAAAAACAGTGATGGATCAAGCCCTGATCTTTGGACTGGGTAAGAGTGGTCTGCTTAATTCAGACACTCTGTTCATCACCACCCCCTTTTCTGAATCGTTTTTGGCCACTATAGGTGTGGCAGGGTATACTCAGACATGAGTCCCTTGCTCACTGCACCATCAGGATTCAAGCAAGCTGGGCCGACGACGGCTGAAATGCCAGAAACCGGCCCCTGGAAGCTTGTCTCCTTTCCAGTGAAGAATTGGCCTGGTAGTCTGGTCTGCCCTGTTCCCATGATGCACTGGGCCAGGGACAGACTAATTTGCATGTAGCCAGGTTCTGAGCTGGGATGGTGCAGTGAGCTAAAAAACGGTGATGGATCAAGCCCTGATCTTTGGACTGGGTAAGAGTGGTCTGCTTAATTCAGACACTCTGTTCATCACTACCCCCTTTTCTGAATCGTTTTTGGCCACTATAGGTGTGGCAGGGTATACTCAGACATGAGTCCCTTGCTCACTGCACCATCAGGATTCAAGCAAGCCGGGCCGACGACGGCTGAAATGCCAGAAACCGGTCCCCGGAAGCTTGTCTCCTTTCCAGTGAAGAATTGGCTTGGTAGTCTGGTCTGCCCTGTTCCCATGATGCACTGGGCCAGGGACAGACTAATTTGCATGTAGCTAGGTTCTGAGCTGGGATGGTGCAGTGAGCTAAAAAACGGTGATGGATCAAGCCCTGATCTTTGGACTGGGTAAGAGTGGTCTGCTTAATTCAGACACTCTGTTCATCACCACCCCCTTTTCTGAATCGCCTTTTGGAAAGCAGTCAAGGCCCCTTTTTTAGCGATAACACTAAAGCAAGAATGGAGATTGCCATATCGGAAGAAAAATGGGTAGCACATTTCATACAGCTGTATAGCGATCTACCCCAAATAGGCCCTGTGTTAGAGGAAATGGCGCTACAAACTGAGCACCTAATTCCCCCCCTAAAAATAGAAATGGAATTCACGCTACCTGAAGTCTGTAGAGCCATCAAGATCAGCAAGGGGGGAAAGGAACCAGGCCCGGACGGTGTTCTTGTCGACCTGTCCAAAAATAACGTGGCCTTATGGGGACCGTTGCTTACACAACTATTTAATGCTTGTTGCTCTAAGGGACTGTTAACATCATGGTACGATTCCATCCTTGTCCCTATATTTAAATAGGGTGACAGGGCAAGCCCAAAATGCTATCGCCCAATATCTTTGTTAGATTCTACTATTAAGATAATCGGTTATGTAATCCTAGACAGACTACAGATATGGGCTAAAGAACAATCGGTAATTAGCGACCTCCAATACGGATTTCGGAAGGGCCTTGGTACTATAGACCAGGGCCTTCATTTGCATATTATAATTGATAAATATACGAAAGCTAAGAGTGGGATGCTGTTTTTAACATTTATCGATTTAACATCGATGTTCGACTGTGTCACACACTCTAAGCTCTGGATGATTATGGACAGGCTTTGTGTGGATGGTCAAATAGTTTCCTTCCTTAGGCAACTGGGGCCAAAGCCAAGGTAAGATTTGGTAACAATGGTGAGTGTATTAGGGTGTTTACAATCGCAAGAGGGGTAAGGCAAGGCTGTGTCCTTGCCCCCTTCTTGTTTACCCTTTACATCAATGATCTAGAACAAATCTTGCTAAAGGAGTGCAGGGACCTACCATTGGTATATACAACCTCCAAACCTACGGGTCTACAAGAGGGTATAGGAGAACCTCTTAATAAATGGTCTTGATGTTTATGTTTATACATCAAGATAAAGCAAGGCTAACTAGTTATAACATTGGGCATGGAATTCCAAAAAACGGCCACCAAATGATTGTAGAAGGAACTCATTTAGTATTCCCATCAAACTCTTGTGATGATCAATATTATCCCTTGGTTATACTTTAGGGTCATGTGTCTCTAGATAATTGAGACATTGATCGTACCCTTTGTCAGAATGGGATTCAGACCCACAATCACTTAAGGACTATGTGATTCTGATCTAATGGGATCAAGTGCAATGCAAAAAACTATATAAAGTGGTGAGTTAAAATAGGATAGAGAACCGCAGGAATTTATTTATTGAAAGAGGCCTCTTCCTGTTTAAAACCAAGAACAGTGCAACAATATATATGCCTTGCAGTTTAAACAAATACCTGCATGGGGGCCAACATGTTTCAGCCTAAACGGGAGAAGGACTCTAGGCTTTCTTCAGGGCCTCTGTTCTAACTTATATATGCTATTGCGTGTAATGTATAATATGCGAAAAAATTAATAATGCAAATATGTGAAATTGTTAAATAACAAAAAAGGATATCATTTTCCTTCATCTGTTAGTACTCCGCCGTATCACGTGGTGTTTCAATTATCTATAACAACAAACACACGATGGGCACATAATTAGAGTTATCCATGTCCCAAAACACATGTCCAAACATATTCAAAAAGGACTGTGTCTACTCACCCAGTGTGCCCGGGGAACAGACCTCACCTCTCCTGGACCTGGCTCAGGAACTGTGAGACCCCGCTCTGTGAAAGCAAGACATACTGGGCTTAAATGTGGCAGAGAGAACAAGCCTGTCCTGCTCTGTCCTGAACCTATAATAGACCCAGACAATTATTGTCTTGCCTTCTGGAGTTAAACTCACTCCCCTCATCCTATCAATAAAAACCTCCAACCACTCAGGCCCTTAGCCATCCCTCTGGCTAGGGTGTACCTCCAACAACGGTAATTTTTGTTTCTGTAAAAATGTACCGCGAAAGCAAGAATCTTTTCTTACCAAAAAACTGTTTATGATGTAATACATATAGAAATCCTGCCGGGCTAATTAATGTAGCAATTCCAAAAACCGGTCAGGGAAAGGGGGACACTGCCTTCCTGTCCGTCGTTGCCTCGGGCCGGTACCGAGTCAGGGGGAGGCAATGAACTAGACAGGAAAGGCTCTTTTCAAACTCGAGTGATTGGACAGCTGTCCAATCATCAGGGCGTAGGTATATATGACGCCAGGTTTCATTTATAACTAGACCAAATGTCCACTCTCACTATAACTACGTAATCGTCTATTTGGAAAACGCTTACTTGTGCAGGTGAATGGTGTGTTTTTAGTAACTCCATACACGAACCTTCGTCTAAAAACGAACAACAGATAGCCTATTATCGCTAGAGTCGACTAAGAACTACCAAGTGACGTCATGTTTGTAGTCACGAGTAGTTCATGAAGAGTGTGTCTATATTTGAGGAGACCGTCCCATGATCCCAAAAAAATCCTCTTAGCATTATGCCCCTAAAGAAACAGCATACGGGGTTCAAGAGTGCAAATACCCGGCTTGTCATTTAGCAATCAGCGGCTGAAAAGCAAGTGCGTGATCTCGTTTCTCATTGCTCACTTTGCCACTGGATTCAAGCAAGCCGGGCTGAAGACGGCTGGAATGCCAGAAACCGGTCCTCGGAAGCTTGTTTCTGGTCCAGGGAAGACATGGCTTGGCAGTTCGGGCTGGACTGTTCCCATTAGGCACAGGGTCAGACTGATTTGCATATAGCCATGTCTGAACTGGGGTGGCAGAGTGGGCTAAAGAACGGTGATGGATTAAACCCAGATCTTTTGACTGGGTGTTAGTGTTGGATTGATTCAGATGCTCCGTCCAGCACCACCCCCTTTTGTACCACCAAAAAAAACCAGGCATGAATCTTTCGGGCACTGCAGCAATATGCCATGGACATCAGGACAACCCCAGACACAGTAACATTGTCAATTGGATCTTCCAACCGCAGACTTGCTAACACCCCATTTATACAAGCAGTCAAGGTATATGATGTGCCTATCACCGGGATAGTGTGCCACATTGAAGTACCACAGCAGACAAACTTCACACCGAGGACACGTGTGTGAAGTACACCTTGGAGAACAGCAACACAGTCAATTTTGAGTCTGACTCCAGATGGCAGCTGAAAGGAACGAAAAGCCACCGGAGCTCATGGCCGTGTCCACTGGCCTCCGTGCGTTTGACCAACTGACCTCGGTAATTGTAGGAAGAACCTCAATTGCAGCAGAAATTCGTGGAAACAAACACAGTGTGAGGACAAAGGACATATCTACACTTCACACTTTCCACATCAGAAGTAGTGTTAAAATGTGGTTGGCATAATAGGGACTGAACAACTTGACACAGCAGTGACAGCCAATCAAAACATGGTGGCACGTTGCCTACGTCGCTCCGTATGGCTCATGGCACGTCCTTGCTGAGAGGCGTCCATCAGCAGCTTGTGACATGGATGTCACAGAAGAAACTCTATAGGACTCCCTAAACACGGCACCTGATAAGTTAATGTGCACGCGCTCTTAATTTAGATTCAAACCACAGCAAAGCAGTTTAACACCCTCAATGTCTGATGGACCCATCCACTCATTGAAAAAACATAGATCAAAATCCCAACATAGATCGTTCATGAATGTGGGAATAATGCTCAAGATTCCATTAGACGATCTCCTTCACAAATGAGTCGTGTGAATGTTAACACCCAAACTAATCAAGCGATACTCCGTAGTAGTGCCAGCATGTACCACAGCTGCAGTCAGTTTAAACCAAAACATGATCCTGAATAGTCCCCAACACATTCTCTCTCTTTGACGGGATTAGGCTTGCTTCACTTCAAAGCAGTAATGATACAAAAATCACTTCTGTGCAGTGACATGTTACTGAAAGCACAAATGGATCATAGATGCCGACAAAGTTCATACCAATTATCCTCTAGGATTAATGTTACTTCTGCAAAACGATGTGGCTCGATCTCCCACATGTAGCAGTAGTGTGCCTACAACACGTACACACTATCAGCACATACCTTTTTGTGAGTTAAATGGAGCATGTCAAGGCTGGCTAATAGTGGTAGGGGCCGTCCGTTGACAAGGACACTGGTGGGGCTGGCTTGCCTGTTGCTCCAAACAAGACGCATTTTTCTTTTTTTATGCTTAATTTCTTCTGTCTTGGTCCTCAAGTTCCTTGTAGTTTCTTTGTTTCTTTTAGCTTCTCTTGGTTTGTGTTGCATACTTAAAGACGCTTGGGTCCAGGTCCGCTCATCGCCAAATTAAATGTTGTACCCTGCACATAGAGACACAGGAAACCATGTTGTATATTTCAAGTCTTCTTTATTGGTACCAGTTCAGGGTAGTATCAATCTTAGTTCAGCCAGCTATAGTCAGGTACTAGCCATGTACCAGCTTCTACATCTCTTACACCCGCCCTACCAGGAGCAGCCTGCCTAACTGCTCAGCCCATCTCCATCTGTCACCACTCATCCACACAGACACCCAGCCATTCCATTCATCAAAGTCATACCAACATTCTGTTACCATCTCTCACTCTAGCTGAGCAGCTAGGAGGACCTAGGCTGATTACATATAAAAGTAATACTTAGGATATAACAATCTCCTTTAGCTAGGGAAAGAGTCCAGTGCTTAATTTGTAAAAACAGCAGTGCTGGGGTCCTTCTCTAGATACCATTGCACTAGATGGTCTCTGGAGAAGACTTGCACCACCTATTGCTCTTGCCAGCCCTGCAAAGACAACTACTAATTTCTCTGATAAATCTCCATTTTATTGCATCTCCTTGGTAAAATCACCCAAAAGTTACAAAGCGACATTTGGTGAAAGAAGCCCAGGAAATCAAACATTTTTGAGTGTAATGAATGAGTGAAATGCTGCCTAGCTGGGAAATAACAGTACCAAGTTTGGTTGCAGAGGACATGAGCCCATTAAAGCAACAGTACTGTAAAGATCATACAGTAAAACAAAATGCAACGCTCAGTGAAAGGAGCCCACAAATTTGGAAAACTTTTACCATGCATATGCCTTTACCAAGCATGCCTTTACAACCAAATTTACATTGTAAAGGAATGTGTGCTAAAGGCATATGCCTGGGAAAAAGTTTTTTGACCTAAAGGTATGCATACTAAAGACACATACATTGTAATGACAGCGTTAAAAAAGCATGCATATTAATGGCATGTGTTATTCCAACATACAACCGACCATGATCCCTTGCCTCTGCCCCGCAGCACAGGAATACAGACACCACACTTTTTTTCGTGAGATAAGGTAGCCCTTTTTCCAATATCCCATTTAACACTCTCCCACACTTTTTTGCATGTCTTCTAATATCCTTTGGTATTTTTTTAAGTCATTGTCACTCACTATGATTTGGAGTTATTTTACATCCAAAAAATCCACATTTTTTAAAGGACGAGTTGTCAGAGCAACAATTGTTTGGGGACTGAGTCCAACATACTTCTCTCAGTAGGAAAAGGCAAATGTGGTCCAGGATAGTTGAAAGAGTGAATGCAAAAGGAATCACCCTGCACACAAAGGAAGATATTAGGAAGAGGTGGAGTGATCTGAGGGGGAAGGTGCATTCCCTGGCCTCCAAGCAACACCTGGAGCCCCAGAGGGGGAAGGTGCCTTCCCTGGCCTCCAAGCAACACTTGGAGGCCCAGAAGACTGGTGGTGGTCCTGCTAGTGCCCCATTACTACTGTTTACCTGGGATGAGAAGGTCTTGGCTACCCTGCATTCTGAGAGCTTGACGGGAATATCTGCTGGAGAGGAGTCTGTTAAATTAAACCTCACTAACGGTCATAACATTTTAATGTCTTGTTTGCTCTCATCTCATCTCATCTCAGCTTTTGCTATTGTGTTGTCTATCTACTTTCTTAACATGCAATGCTCAAAGCATCAGAGGTGTTTGATAGTCAGTGTATTGTTGAATATAAGATCACATGCTTCAATATCCATTGCTTGCCATATGTTGCAATGGTGTTTCTGAGTCTATTGCTATGAAAATAACATTCAAGGACCCATGATATGTGTGAATATGTGAATGTATGGTCCATACCACCAGCATTGTGACAACAGGTATGTTTACACAAAGCATTTTGAAAGTGTTGGCAAGTAAAGATTGAAATGACTACAACTACCAGGAGGTCTTGTTTCTCCAACCCTAAAGAATTTGCAATTGTTATTTTACCTGTTCACACTGGTCTGACAGATTACAACTGGTGTACATTTCCCATGGAGTTAACCATTATGTAAGTGTGCATTATGCAAGTGTTGGCAAATAGAGATTGAAATTACTACAACTAAATGAGGCCCTGTTTCTGTAACCATAAACAGATGCAACTGTGATTCGTCACATTCACACTTGTCTGACAGTTTACAACTGATTTTAAATTCTCATGGGCTGATCAATCTACATACAATGCTCTACTAAGAGACATTTCTCTCATCATAGCTGTATGTTGTCCTGGTCTCCACTAAAACTATTGATGGCATGAATAACACCATACCATGTGATACCATTCCGTTCTCAAATGCCAAAGTATTTTAGCGGCCGATGTGAGCTGTAATAGTATCTTGTTGCGAGTACGCACAACTCTCGTAGCGCGTCTGGTTTTGAGCATGGTCTCGGAAGCGCTACGAGGGCTGTGCGTACTCATAACAAGATACTATTACAGCTTACATCGGCCACTTGGAGTTTTGCCTGGCATACTTTGGCATTTGAGAACAGAATTCACTCTGCTTTGCCGTACTCGGCTTACGTTTCATAATCTGAGGAACTTACCCAATAATGAGTTACCGGGCTCTCCTCTGACAAATAATACTGATTTAAGGCTCATATCATCCACTTTGGATCTCACCTGATATACTTTGGACACAGGATTTACTTTGCTTTCACAGTACTCGGCTGGCATTTAAACCTTTGAAGGACCAACCCCACAAATGGGTCACCAGTCATTCCTCTGATGCCCTGAGTGCAGACTCACGCTACAGAATGATACAGAGCTAATTTTAGATTACGTGTGTTTGGTCCATTTATCACTAGTTTTGATGTCTATGATACCATTTGTCATGTTACAGCCCTGAAGAAGTCAAGGGTTTAACACCCTATTGACCAAACATGTGTTGGCTGGTCTGTTGTGCAAAACACTATTAAATTCGAATACTTAAAAGGACACCAATTTTCTTCATCTTTGACCAACATAAATGTGTTGTACTGTAATTAACGTGTATGCGTGTGCATAGGACCTGTTGTTGTGCATATCCAGAACCCAGGGTCCTAAATTTGAGGGTTTGGGGGTTTTCCCTCTCCTGTGGCAGTGCATTTATTGACTTCATTCTATTTTACTTCACGCTATTACTTTTCTGATGGGAGTAGTATTGTGGGCTTCAAACAATTTGGTAAGTATGGGCGAAATTTACGAATTCGCGGTCCGCGAATTTGCACAAAAGTGAATTTGCGATCCGCAAAACTCGTGAATTTGTGCGAATTTGCGGATTTTTTTGCGTGATTGCGGGTTTTTTGCGTATTCGCAGGCCGCTTGCAGCGCACTGATCGCGAAGTTACACATGCAGTCATACATGGGCGCGGCCATCTTGTGCATGTTGCGTATTTCCGTTTCCGGGCGCTATTTGGCAATCTTGCGTTGTGTGCGGTGCGCTATTACGAGTTCGCGTGTGTTTTTGCGTACCGGCGGGGGAAATATCGTGCAAACTTACCCACACGGTCCTCAATGTGCGCGGCTATCTTGTTTTTCATTCATTGCTATGGTTCTGGGCATGCTTTTTCTATCCAGCTTCAATCTTTGCCATCCTTTGTCTGTTTGAAGTTTTTTTTGATCTTTTTTACTTATTATCTATCCCTCTATTTTTCTAGATCTATATTTTGTGTTTTCTTCTACTTTTGGTTAATTTAAAACTACTTTTTTAAACTCTTTTCTCTTCTTTACTTTTTCCCTATTCTCTTTCCTATTTATTATTTACCTTCCTGTCCAGACCATGGCAAAGGGAGCCGGGAAGCAGCCTGACAAGGGGAAGGGTCCCGCACCCCGTTCCCGGCTCCCATGCGGGTCATTGAGGGGGGAGCAAGTCACAGCCCGGGAGATCTTCAGCGCGGAGGAGGTGGCCGCACTGGTTTATTATGTGCAGCACTGCCTCCCCACGATCATTGCGGCAGGCGGCAGGATCGCAGCGGGTACGGGCTCTGGGAGCTTCGGAAGCTGTGGGAGAAGGTGTGCCGGGCCATGAATAAACACTCTCGGGTCCGGCGCACCTACAGCCAGGCCACGCACCAGTGGTCCGACCTCTTGGACCGTGAACACGACCTGCTCGGCCTGCTAGGCTCACCATGGGGCAAGAACGACACAGAAGCGTCACACATCTGTGCCCTAAAGCTGGCGCATTGCTGGAGTTGCGTCCCAACCACGACGCAGCTCCAGCAATGCTCTGGGATGCCCTATCTCCCCAATGCTGCGTCAAGCCGCACGTCTGCTTCAAGCAGGCCCAGAGTTTTGAGTGACGCAGCATTGGCCTAAAAGTGACTGAGTGAAATCTTGTAGATTTCACTGAGCCACTTTTAGGATGCGTTCCTGCACAGGAACGCCCTCCCTTGTGCCGGAATGCCCCCTGATGGCGCAGGGCTTTACAACGTGATGCATCTCCCAGATGCGTCACGTTGTTAATATACCCCGCACCATGGCGCCTCTTTTGCGCTGCCGCTGCGTCACAAAAGTCACACAACGACGAAGCAAAAGAGCCGCAAGGGACTTGTAAATCTGCCCCTAGAGACTCAAGTCCAGTCCTTCCTTTGTACACCTGCCACTAAGAAGAGATAGTGGTGGTGGATTGATAGTTTGAGTATTTTAATGACTGGTGCAGCTGTGCGCCGAATAAAAGTTATTAACATAACATAACATTATGTAGTAGGAAACTTACTTTTTAGTGTTCTCACTGGTCTGCAATGATGGACTTTGTCTGTCACTTCACGTGCTGCGGAGTGCTGCCTGCCAGTCCTAGTCGAACCTTTTTGTAGTTGGTTTAGTAAGTTACATAACTTTCCAAGTCGACGGTCCGCGAATCCAGCAATACTAATATCCTAGATCAGATAGGTCAATAAATGTAGTGCAATTGTTGTCTATTTGCTATTTCCCCGAAATAATTTGTTATTGTTCTTTTGAAATGTTTGATTTGGTTGACAACTATCATCCATGTTTGGGTCTTTCTTTCATGTTGTACATCAGTTCCTCCCAGGGGCAAGAGGACAGAGGAGGAGGTAGCGGCGCCAGCGGATCACGAACAGGAAGGCCAGGATCGGTCCGGCGAGGGCTCCTCTGCTGGCCCCAGTAAGTTTTCATGTTAATATTAATAATTTTACTTCCCTATCTTTTAGAGTACCTATTTTTTACTAACGTTCCTCATTCGATTTTTTCTAAATCGTCTTTGATCTTCTTGTAGACTGTTTCAAAATTCTTATCCTGCCTCTGCTATGACTCCCTGTGGTACTACTAGATTATTTTTATTAGTCTGTCTGTTTAGCTAACTAAGCTTGCACAGTTGGCAAAAGGTGTTAAACGAAACTCCCATTCTATTCAGCAATAGCTCTATGCACTGAGTGCAGTCCTCTGGTTGTCCATAATGTCTTTTGAAGTCTTCTAAATGTTTATGCTTTGACAATTCCCAACAATAAAATGTCAATGACCACCAAGAAAGAATAGGATACTAGTTTACTTTTTGATTGGATAGGAGGACAATCCATACTACTATTGTTGCAGGGACAATTTTTCACAAACAGAACTATGGACACTAAATAGTGCATTGTTTATCAATTATAATAGGCGCAGTTAGACTTTCCACATACCTCAGTCATAACAGAATTTGAACCCCCAATCTCCTTACTGACTAGCTAGTGTGGCAGAGTTGTTTAGCTCCCCAATTCATCGATGATTGATCCCCAATGATGATTATCCAACCCAGGACATAAGACTACGGAGTCCAGAACTGTCAGAGCCACAGACTCATGCTTGCAAATTGCAAACCCTTTCGCTCACTCACTCATGACCAAAAACCACAGAGTCTATGTAAGTTTTAAAGCTTTATTAAAAGTAAAAACATTTATTAAAATCAAGTTCATCGTACAACATAAATGGTAGATTGAAAATGGAAAAGTGCTTAGTTATTTCACACATTAATTGTGGGCGAGCCCTCACCTGGTTGGAACTTCAAATCTTCTTTGTGGTGCTGAATCGTTGTTGACTCCGTCCTAGTGATGATGATCTGATCTTGCTCTTGTTCTTAGAAGGGAAGCTTCTGTCTGTTATGAGAAAAATGGTGCATGTTAAAAAGCAAGCATTCATCAGTTGTGCCAAAAAGTGTAGCAAGACAACACCCTTCCCTGAAAAAAGGACAATTTTAGCTTTGAGTAGGCAGTCACAAATTATTAAATTTGTTTGTGTAGTCGTAGTGAAATTTTTTCATTCCTAGACAAAATACTAGGAAGTGGTGTATATGGCATCTAAGTATCTGAAATGTTTTTTCTAGGCGGAACATCGGCACAACCATCCACCGGTGCCGGGGCCAGCGCGGAGGTGGGCACTCCTGGGGCGGAGGCGGTGCAACAGCCAGCGGAAACTGCTGTGGGGGATGCCACGGTAGAGGCGGACAGTGGTAAGCTATTATATTCCTTACTTATTGAGATGGCAGACTGCAGAGTGTGCTCTCTGCACGGGTGTATATGTTGTACAGTACAAGTATACTATACTGTTAAGAAGACTTACAAACTTAGAACTAAGTTTTTATCAACCAGGTAGTAGCCTCCTCTAAATTGACTTCAACTCAGCTGCGAAAGTTTTTTCGAGAATCCAAGTCAGATCAGAGATTAACTTGATGGATGGGATGAACGAAAAGAGAAAGAAGGGTGTAAGTAAGTGTGGAAGGACGAGCGAGTTAAAAGTAATGATGACTGGCAAAGAATGATACGTGTTTTTGAATGCTGCCCGAGGTGGCTGGGAATATGATGCATGGCCGGTTGAAGGATGAAGCAAGGATGGGTGGAAGGAGAAAGGGAAGAGGACTGCCTGGGTGGGTGAAACAGAAACTGTATGTGTGCGCAATATATCCTTTGGTTGAAATTCAAATGCAAGTCAAGCACGGATGCATGGCTTGCGGTTTCCAAAATAAAATGAAAATGTTCTTTTCCCGTGAGAAAAAGTAAGGTTTGTCCAGTTGAGACATTAAGAAGAATGATTGACATTTACTTTGAATGGATGGATGCCTGGATCATAGTACTATCTGACTCATAGATAGCATATGTGTATGTAGAGAGAGTAGACGGTCACTGGATGAACTAAGTGTTACTTTGAAGAGCATGTAACACCGCACCCGCACGTCCGTTCCAGTGTAGGAAAGGCAAGGAAAAGAAGTTGTAATTTTTCCGAATACTACCATGAATAGTAGCAGTAGTTTGTATTGCAAGCACAGCATATATACGTCGACTACAGGGGCCACTCACTACCTCTGTTTATAATTTTAGTACAACTCTGTCATTCATGTGTGGCCTATCAGTGTTCTCTCAATAAAAAACAAAGCACCTAAAGTCATCCCATATGTAATCAAATACATATCCTGTGAAGGGATTGATAATCATATTATTTATCTTCTTCATTTTCCTTTTCTAGTAGTCATTGGCACTGTAGGGTGAAAGTTAAATTAATTAAGCAGTAGCCCTTGTAACAGTGTATTCTCAGTGCCACCCATAATAGAAAAGTAAGAGCTTCACCACCTGCATGTACTGGACTGGTACAGTAACGCAAGCCTGTGTCATCATGTCATGGCGTGCGCCTGTTTTTCTCGGGTGCAAGTTGACTGCGCTGGCATTATGCCGGCTTCCAGAAGTTTATGTACCAATTTCGCTAAACAGGAGGAAAGAAGAAGAATAAGACTGGTGTACTGTCATAGTCGACTTTAATGTAGTGAGTCCATAGTGCTCGTAGAATTGATTCCAGAACATCCCACTAATGTTAGAGCAAGGCTGAAGAAGTGGGAGGTTAGATAGATACAGGCCACAAATGTTATGTACTGTGCTTGCAAGTTGCTAGTTCTACTGTGACACAACTTTCTGCTGAATTATTTGGTGTTAATCTTAAAGAGCATTGGTTACAGAATGTTTTTCTTTCTTCATATAGATGCTCCTTCAAAACTGTCACGGAAGGAGCTGGCTAGACGGGCCCGGCAACGGAAACTGGAGGTGACTGTCGCTGAATATCGGCGGCTGGTGGCCCAGGAGGAGGAGGACACTCAGTCGACCTCCACAATATCCACAGCGACAGCTGCATCCTCCTCCGCGCTCCCTGGGTCAGCCAGTCAGCGCAGGCCTCCAGTGGTACGGAACTGTGGTACCGCAGCCACCCGCCACCGCCAAGCAGCCAAAAAATCAGCTGCCCCCGACAGCAGGTGCAAGGCACGCGTGCACCGCCTAACCCTCAGGGTGTCCTACCTTGAGCAGGAGCAGAAGAAAATGAAAATCCTGCTCAAGAACCTCTGCAAGGAGCATGACCGAAAAAGTACACCGCCTGCGGCATTCGAGGAGGAGAGACTGTCCCTTGCCCCTTTTTTAAAGACTTTTGGGGGGTGGGAATTGGGAGTTGGTTTTTTGGACTTTGGGGACTTTTTATTTCACGGACATTCTTTGGGGTTAGGTAGGGGGGTGGGTCGGGTCTTGCGGGATAGTTTATTTTTGTTAGGGATATATATAATTATTACTTTCAACTTAAACATAGCATACGTGTTTTTACTGCAGTTGAGGCTGGAGGGGGGGTTTAACTGTAAGTTTGTTTTCCTGAAACTTAAGTGTCTTCTTGATTCAAATTGTGTAAGTAATTGCCCAAATGTTTACAAAAGTAAGTGCCTCTCACATAGTTAGTGAATTCAATTGTCCTAGGACTTTACTAGTACTACCGTCAGTCTCTCGTCTCTCCTACTAATCCATTATTCTTCCTCCCCCCAAACGCTTATCTTACCTGTAATTCGTGTTTGAAAATAGGGCTAGGCACAGGGCTGGCTGCATGGCAAATGGCGATTAAGGTTGGCAATCCTGGGCAGATGAAATGGCATCATTGCGGTGGTACTAGTGGTGGTACACAGTGGCAGTTGCAGCATATGAAAAAAAAGAAAATGAAACCTTGATTGGCCTGAGCGGTGCATTAGAACGGTACGATAGATACGATAGCACGTGACAGTACACTAGAACAGTGCCATAATGTAGCCTTACAAATGCTAAAGTATTGAAAGTATAACTACTACTTGTGTGGAATTTGACATTTGCTACTACTACAAGAAATAGTACTGAAGGTGAAGAACACAGCAGCGTAATCATTTGCCACGTGTAGGAGGAGGATGTTCTTCATGATCAATCCAGTTGATGGCGCCCATGAAAATCTGCTTTGATTTGCCAATAGTCATGGGTCTGTGTCAAGCTGAGTAAGAATAGATCCTCAGATTCCTTCACCAGCCTTGAAATGTAATTCATTTTCAGTTGCTATGACCTTATCCTCCCCAGCAAGTGTGTGGAATTATTGCTGTCATTTACTCACACATCCATGAAAACCACACAGCCTGGGGAAAGAGGGTTAGGGTTTGGAAATTGGATGGGAATGGAGTTTTTTGGGAAAGTTTTGTTGAGAGAGGAAAAAAAACACAGCATGGACAAACAACAAATGAAGATAAACAAATCTTTGGATGCGAAGATATCCATAAATCTTTTAAGGGACATAAAGGAAGTGCATGCACTACTGCAGGCATGAAGTTGATTGCTAATTGGATGGTTAGGTTACTTAAACTAAGTAGCACTTTCTAGTGAATGAAAGAATGCGACAGTACAGGGCTGCAGTAATTATGCGTTTTCACTTGCCTATCTCTGCACTCAGAGAAACACTTCGTTCATTAAATTAGTTTGAAAAATAGCAAAGTAAAACTATACAATGGCTGGAGGGATGAATTTAGAAGCAGAGAGCAAAGAAATGCAGAGTCACACTCATAGCAGTTCACAGCAATAACATTACTTAAAAGATAAGTAGAAATGAATGGATACTGTTACTGTATGTTGTTGTACTTGTCCTGTTGAATTTGGGAAGTTGCATGCATCCAGCCATTCCTCTTATTTGCAGTACTCCTCCATTCCATCTGACGCTCCGTCGATCAATGTTGGTGACCAGAAGACACCCTGTCCACTGCCTGCCTGGCGGATGCTGAATTGCGGCTCGTTAATTCGAAGCCTGACTTCATCCTTTTTCCATTGCACAGGGTAAAAGCCGCCCTGTAAATGTTGATGGAAAAACAGGAAGTGATATTAAAACACCACTGAGAAAAAAATATAAGGTACGTACGCTATGTAGTGCAAAAAGTCACACTTTCAGTTTCAGAATCGACAGTACAATAGTTTCGAAAGGGCGTACTCTGAGTCTCCTTTTGAAGGATAAATAAGTATGGGCGAATTTTGCGGCTCTTTCCCCTCAACCTAGGTGTACTGTAAACTGCGATTTTAGAACAAAATTAGACCTTCCCAGCAGTGCTCCCAGACCCTTAAACTCAGTCACTAAAATGTAGAAGACCCCTATTCAGACCCAAAAAAACGTGCGATACTGCTACCTGTCTGAGGTCTAGTGGAAAATGGTGACAAAATGTACTTTGAAAGTAAAGTAGGCCCAAATCCCCCATTTCCACCATGGATTTTCTTCAAACCACTTGCAACCAAAATTAGACATTTCTCGACAAGTGCTCCAAGAGTAGACCCCAGAACCCAGTTGCCAAAATCTCGAACACCCCCAAACACATGCAATACTGCTAACCCTATCGAGCCCTAAGTTAAAAATAGTGTCAAACGCTTTCTTCAACTAGGCCAAATCGCCCCTTTCCCACCATGGATTTTCTTCAAACCACTTGCAGCCAAAACTAGGCATGCCCAGCATCGCTCCAAGACCCCCCAAACACCAGGAACCCCCCCCCCAAGCAGGCCCTCGAAAACACGAATGTGAGCGAAAACGCTGAAAAGTGAAAAACTTTTTCACCATGGATTTTCTCCAAAACACTTTTATCCGGTATTAGACCTTCCCAACAATGCCCCCAGACCCGTCAACCCAGGCGAAAACAAGTTTAACACCCCCAAACAGCCAAAAAGCGAAACCGGAAAAAGTGAGAAAATAATTTAGGCCTCATTCCCAAATCACTCCGTGCACGCTCTGCAGCTAGGCCCTAACTCCTCTTTGCCACCATGGATTTTTTTCAAACCACTTGCAATCAAAACTATCCATACCCAGCGTTACTCCAAGACCCCCCAATCCTCCCCAAACACCAGGAACCCCCCCAAGCAGGCCCCCGAAAACACGAAAGTGAGCGAAAACTCTGAAAAGTGAAAAACTTTTTCACCATGGATTTTCTCCAAAACACTTTTATCCGGTATTAGACCTTCCCAGCAATGCCCCCAGACCCACCAACCCAGGTGAAAACAAGTTTAATACCCCCAAACAGCCAAAAAGCAAAATCGGAAAAAGTGAGGCAGAATAATTTAGGCCTCATTCCCAAATCACTCCGTGCGCGCTCTGCAGCTAGGCCCTAACTCCCCTTTGCCACCATGGATTTTCTTCAAACCACTTGCAATCAAAACTATCCATACCCAGCATTGCTCCAAGACCCCCAAACCCCCCCCCAAACACCAGGAAACCCCATAGCAGGCCCCCGAAAACACGAAAGTGAGCGAAAACGCTGAAAAGTGAAAAACGTTTTCACCATGGATTTTCTCCAAAACACTTGATTCCGATATTAGACCTTCCCAGCTATGCCCCCAGACCCCTGCAGCCACCCGCAAAAAAACAGAACACCCCCAAACAGGCAAAAAGCAAAAATGCAACCGCCAACTAGTCAACATCGGTCCAAACGCGTTCTGCAGCTAGGCCCTAACTCCTCTTTCACACCATGGATTTTCTTCAAATCACTTGCAATCAAAATTATGCTATCCCAGCAGTGCTCCCAGACCCCCAGTGACCCTCCCCCACAAATCTAGAACACCCCCAAACAGCCCCCCAAAAACACGCAATACTGCTAGGCCTCAGTTTAAATTGTGCCAAAACGCTGTCTGCAACTAGGCCCAAACCCCCGTTTTCCACCATGGATTTTCTTCAAACCACTCGTAATCAAAATTAGACTATCCCAGCAGTGCTCCCAGCCCCCCCGACCCACCAGATTTGTTGTGGTAAAAGTTGCAAAACAAAGAAATACACACAGGAATAAAAGTGAATAAGGAAGTAATTTTCAGGGCTCGGTGTCAGGGAAGTAGAGCTCGTCCTCAAACTCCATGAATCGAGACGGGAGTAAGTCAGGTAACAGAGAAGAACTTCCGTCACCTAAGTCGGTGTCCTCTTCTTCCTGCGTGCATTCACGTACTTTGTAATCTTGTGGTATGAAGTGCTGATTCATCTTGATCAGTGTTAACCTCTCCACATTTTTGGCCGAGAGGCGGGTCCTTTTTGAAGTTACAATGGCACCAGCAGCACTGAAAACACATTCAGAAGACACGCTTGCGAGCGGGCAAGACAAATAATTTAGAGCCAGGTTGGTGATCAGTGGCCATAGAGCCATTTTCCTGTACCAATACAGCAATGGGTTCTTATTAACAAGGACCTCTGTTGGGTCATCCAGATAGGCCTGCACCATCGACTCAAGGTTCTCCATGGTTGCTCCACTTTGCGTACCATCTGTGGCCTTTGCAGCACTGGAACGAGCAAACCCTTGATGAGTTAGCCAATCCGCTTCCGACAATATTATGGCTGGGCCTGGTGCAGGTGAGGATGATGATACGGTTGCTGCTGGTGTCGTTAACGGCTGTGAGGGAAAGTGACTCCCTTCACCCACAGATTCAGAAGTGGAACTTGACGCCGGATGGCCTGCTGATTCAGTTGGACTTCTGACGGCTCCTTGAATTGTCTGTCGATCTTTTTCGAACCGAGTGGCTGATACAGCTAGCCAATGTTTGTACTTTGAAACATCTGCTTCATCAAAAGGAATGAATGGTTTGCTGGCCACTGCCTTTTTGTACCGTGGATCCAGAATAGTGGCACAAATGTAATGTTGTTCTGTATGTATGTTTTTAAGCCTTTCACTGGCAACTAGGCGGCTTAATAAGCTCTCCGCCAGCTGATATGCGTCTTGCTTTTTTCACCAGCATCTCTGAACGTTGAAGACACCGCCTTCAGTTGGTGCTCTAGCATGACCAACAATGGGATAGCTTTGTCCACAGAACAGTCCTCCCTGCTGACTTCACGCGTGAAGATCTCAAAAGGACGAAGCATGTCTGTCAGGCTTTTAACTAGATTCCATTCCTCCAACTCTAGCCTCATGTCTTTCATAGTAGAACCTAGTCGAAAGACATACTCATTGATTACCATGCACTGCTCAGACAGACGCTCAAGCATGTTAAAGGTTGAGTTCCAACGTGTTGCCACCTCCTGGATGAGTCCTTTGACTGGCACTTTACGTTCATGTTGAATGCTCCTCAGCTCCTTCCGGGCCTTAAAAAATGGCTGAAATGTGTGCAGATTCTTCGGCAGGTGGTCAGTAACTTCCTGACTGTGTTTTCATTTTTCAAGAAATCTTGCACCACGATGTTAATACTGTGCGCCAAACACAGCACTCTGAAATAGTCACCTTGCTTCATGGCCGTAACTCTATTACTGCCATTACCCGTGGAAACATAACCAACTATGCGATTTCTTGCTTGCAACCATTCAGAGACCTTACTGTTAAACTCCTCCAAAATGTTTTTTGCAGTATGAGATTTCTCCTTGGCAAACATGGCTAATGTTGCATGTCTCCGAGTTGCTTGAATAAGTGTGTCCAGGTCAACAACTGCACTTGACTTGTCTCTAACCCCTGCAAAAGAGACCCAGTGTGCAGTGATACACATGTAATCAAGGGATTGGCAACTGGTCCACATGTCTGTTGTCGAGTGGATAGTGTGAACAGCACTCTTCTGCAAAGCTGCCCCAATCATCTGCACATCTTGATGTAGTGCTGGAACCGCAACGCTGGCAAAATAAGACAGGCTAGGAACCTTCCATTTAGGGCAGACTGTTGCCACTAATTCTAGAAACCCCACCCTTCCACGAAAGAAAAAGGGAGAAGGTCCAGCGCTAGCATTTTAGCCAGCTTTGCGTTATACAGACGTACCGTTGGGTGGTTGCAATCAAATGGCGCCTCCGCCCAAAACATGCTTCTAATGGTGGGCTGGACCGTTTTACGTGATGATGATGATGATGATGCAGACTTCAAACCAGTTAGGCTTTTTGATGGACTTTTTTGCATTGGTGTCTGTCCCAGACTCTTAGTGTACCTCATACATGTTGCATGGGTAGAGGGTGTGGGCGCTACCACTGCAGTGCTGCTGCCAGGGGTACTGGGTGTACCAGAAAAAGTTTTAGAACTGTAGTTGCCTCAACTGCAATGCCCCAAACAAACAACACCAATTTACTTGTAAAATCTCAAGTCCAATTGTGATCCAAACTCCAAAGTCCAAAAAATCCTCAAATACAAATATCCAGCAGCAGCCACAAAAAGTAATCCTTCCAGCTGCAGATCCAAATCAAAAGTGGCCAGGACATGGACAAAGCACTGGGAGGAGCCTGCTGGACAGGAACAGGAAGTTGGAGACTCTGGGGCACTTCCTTCCTCCCACCCCACCCCAAAAAATGGACTCCTGCACCAAAAAGTGCAGCCAAATGTCAATCTGAGTTATTCTGATCAAAATCATCATTTTCACAAGGTTTATGCTTCCTGCGATGGATTTCTTGTGCAGAATTGCAAATTTTGCAATTTGGGAACGCGAGCTGTTCAAATCTCCCGCCGGAAGTCAGCTGCGCGCTGCATCTACGTGTTCAGAACAACAAACAAGGGCTTTGACTCATCTACAGTAAAGCAGAGTCCAATACTAGAATAAACAAAACTAGAATAAACAAAAAAGGTGCCAATACTGTGACTGATTTTGCAAACAAAGGTAACCTCAATTGGGGTCCAAACTAACAAAGAATCAATTGCTAGTCGACTGTTGAGACAAATCAAATGTATTTATTTCAATATAAAATATTTTTTGAATAAACAACCAGAAATAACAAAATACTTTTTTTGTATATATATATATATATATATAAAGACAGACAAAAATTGAAGGAAATAAATTACGAAGTAGGACAAACAATCCGTGCCGTGAACACAAATTCCACAAATCTTTCAGACATCAGTCATTCCACATTCACACTCACATTCCTTCCAAAACATGACGGTCATTCCACATTCACACTCACATTCCTTCCAAAACATGACGGTCATTCCACATTCACACTCACATTCCTTCCATAACATGACGGTCATTCCACATTCACACTCACATTCCTTCCAAAACATGACGGTCATTCCACATTCACACTCACATTCCTTCCAAAACATGACGTCATTCCACATTCACATCTACGTGTTCGGCATTGTTTACTCCCGCAATGCGTGGTCGCGGGCCTTTTTGACGTACTTGCGTTGTCAAACTCTCGCTGTGCAAGATGGCAAGCCGCGATAACGTAATTGCGTTCGAAAAACTTAAATACAAATATCCAGCAGCAGCCACAAAAAGTAATCCTTCCAGCTGCAGATCCAAATCAAAAGTGGCCAGGACATGGACAAAGCACTGGGAGGAGCCTGCTGGACAGGAACAGGAAGTTGGAGACTCTGGGGCACTTCCTTCCTCCCACCCCACCCCAGAAAATGGACTCCTGCACCAAAAAGTGCAGCCAAATGTCAATCTGAGGAGTTATTCTGATCAAAATCATCATTTTCACAAGGTTTATGCTTCCTGCGGTGGATTTCTTGTGCAGAATTGCAAATTTTGCAATTTGGGAACGCAAGCTGTTCAAATCTCCCGCCGGAAGTCAGCTGCGCGCCGCATCTACGTGTTCAGAACAACAAACAAGGGCTTTGACTCATCTACAGTAAAGCAGAGTCCAATACTAGAATAAACAAAACTAGAATAAACAAAAAAGGTGCCAATACTGTGACTGATTTTGCAAACAAAGGTCAACTCAATTGGGGTCCAAACTAACAAAGAATCAATTGCTAGTCGACTGTTGAGACAAATCAAATGTATTTATTTCAATATAAAATATTTTTTGAATAAACAACCAGAAATAACAAAATACTTTTTTTGTATATATATATATATATAAAGACAGACAAAAATTGAAGGAAATAAATTACGAAGTAGGACAAACAATCCGTGCCGTGAACACAAATTCCACAAATCTTTCAGACATCAGTCATTCCACATTCACACTCACATTCCTTCCAAAACATGACGGTCATTCCTCATTCACACTCACATTCCTTCCAAAACATGACGTCATTCCACATTCACACTCACATTCCTTCCAAAACATGACGTCATTCCACATTCACACTCACATTCCTTCCAAAACATGACGTCATTCCACATTCACACTCACATTCCTTCCAAAACATGACGTCATTCCACATTCACACTCACATTCCTTTCAAAACATGACGACATTCCACATTCACACTCACATTCCTTCCAAAACATGACGTCATTCCACATTCACACTCACATTCCTTCCAAAACATGACGTCATTCCACATTCACACTCACATGAATATCGGCGTGCATGAACACTGAGATGCTCCCCGGTCCACGCTGCATGAGGAATTGAAAGAAGCCAGCGGCTGCCATTTGCTGACCTGCCGCCCTAGTCACACTTATCCGAAGCGGAATACAACCTCTCACCCCACAGCCTTCATACAGAAAGCGTCCCTCTGTGATGGCCCCCTGACTACCCGCGCACAACGCAGCTCTACTTGGACTAACGTCCGATATATCAAAGACTACATAAACCTGTCCGTGACACTGACTTAACTTTGAACACACACAGATTCTCTGGTCCTGATGAGAATCGGACAAAGGGTCCGATTCGAAACGCGTCGACCTTGTGTACCTTCTTTTGTTAGGTCTTTGTTTAGAAGGAATTGTACATATTTTTCTTGTCATTTAACTGTTTTGATATTAAGTATCTTGATTAACAGTTTTGAGTCGTTTTTCTGATTTGCTTCTGACTCTGTTTTTTGACCTTCTTTCACCCCCTTGTTTGTCTTATCCCACATGCACAGTGTTCGTCATGTTTTGGAAGGAATGTGAGTGTGAATGTGGAATGACTGATGTCTGAAAGATTTGTGGAATTTGTGTTCACGGCACGGATTGTTTGTCCTACTTCGTAATTTATTTCCTTCAATTTTTGTCTGTCTTTATATATATATATATATATACAAAAAAAGTATTTTGTTATTTCTGGTTGTTTATTCAAAAAATATTTTATATTGAAATAAATACATTTGATTTGTCTCAACAGTCGACTAGCAATTGATTCTTTGTTAGTTTGGACCCCAATTGAGTTGACCTTTGTTTGCAAAATCAGTCACAGTATTGGCATCTACGTGTTCGGCATTGTTTACTCCCGCAATGCGTGGGCGCGGGCCTTTTTGACGTACTTGCGTTGTCAAACTCTCGCTGTGCAAGATGGCAAGCCGCGATAACGTAATTGCGTTCGAAAAACTCTCACGCGATCACGCAGCAAGATCGCAAATGGCGCAGCACACGCAAACCGGGAGAAAAACAACTCAGCAGACTCAGGGTCATGGTAAGTCACGCCGCGCGCGCAATATTGTATTTTTTAAGCGCGACCAAGCAAAATAATTCGTAGCTTGCAAATTTGCAGATTTTTGGGCAAATTCACGCGATTCGCGGATCGCGAAATTGCCAAAAATCCGCAAATTCGCCTGCGAAACGGATTTTACGCCCATGCTTACAATTTGGTTCTACAATTTTAGTTTCATTCACCATGACTGACTACTTCGCTTTTTTTTCCTGTTTCGTTTTGGACAAGGTATCTCTTAACCTTTACCACTTTAATAAATACACAATTCAGAAACTCATTTTCTGCTGTAGTGTTTCTCACAGCTAGCAATGTCTATATGTAATCCCATTTGAACTTTACAATGGGGAAATGTATAGGTATGGGTATGCACACAATGTTTATCTCAGGATCACAACAATGTTACACCAACACCTACATACAGTTTTGGTTTTGTTACCTTTTTGTGTCTGTGCTCCTTTTACCCTCGCCTCTCTCCTCTTGACTTTTTTCCCACTCTGTGCCCCCCCGATCCTCGCCGCTGCTCCCCTGCGGCCCGCCCACTTTTCCTTTCTGTTCTCGATCCCGCTCCCCATTCGCCGCCCCGCTCCTGCCTCCCAGCTGCTCCTCCCTCCCACTTCGCCATATACGGCGGGGAATGAGAAGTTAGCTAAAGGTAAGAGTAGAAGTTGATTTTCACATGTGGTGATTGGTAGTAGTTATTGCGAGTTATTCATGAGCTGGTACCATTGTTTTATTAGGGTAAGATTGCCGAAAAGTGCATGGCGTTTTAGTGAGTTAATTTGTGGTTTATGTGGCTATAAGGTTTCTGTCACAATTGGTGTTGGGTCTAAGCATGGTTCTTTTCTTGGGTGGTCTACATGAGGATACACAGTGAGTGTTCTGTAGTCCATACGTTCTGGCTTGCGGTGACCTTATATAGAGGATGCACTCGATTTTCAGTAATAAGCAGACGATACATATTTGAACTCAAGGTTTTTTCAAAATATGTTTTCTGAAAATGTTAATATTGTATGTTTTATGTTAGATTCATGGTGCAACATACGTCCTGAGGATGGTCTCTTCGATTTGATTGACCTTGTATGAGACCGAAACGTCGATGCTACGACACCTTTTTTGTGTGTATATAGTTATCAGTGGAAGTTTCATGAACTGAACTTAAACAATGAATTGATTGCAATGTATGGCTGATTCTATGTAATGTCCATACTGTAGAAAAAAAAGTTCCCATTAGCATGGCGGTGAGATTTCCTGCCCGCCACCTTTTCGCAGGTAGCAGTCAACACGTTTGCCTGGCGGGCAGAGCTGAACCACTAAAATAGGGCTGGTGCAGGGCCAGGCTCGACCGGCATGATTATGATGCCAGCAGTGGCCAGCCTTTCCGCGGCGATGGGACCACCACGGAAAGACATGTGGAAAATATCTCCGGGGGGGCACATTGCAGGTCCCCAATGTGTTTGGGGGTGTGGGTGCACTGTGCAGTGCCCGCCACGCGGTGCAGAGATATGCAGGACATGTTTTATTGGACATCGTGGCGGTGCTGCTTGCAGCATCAACTGGCGCAATGTTAAATGCAGCAATCCGACCACCGCAGTCGGATTTCGACTGCGGAGCATACTAATTGGACCGGCGGTTATGCCGCGGTCCTAGCGGGCGGTGTTTTCCTGCAACCATGACTGTCGGAGTGATTTTCCAAACGCCATCCTAATAGACCCCTAAGTTTTTTTTAAATTGCATGTTTTTTTTGTTTTTTTAATTATTTCAGTTACTAACTTTATATGTATAGCAAATATTTTTTTTACATATTTTAGCAATTATCTCAAGTAAAATATTTAATTTTGTGTATTTTTGGGGGATAATTAACATGTATTTAAATAATGTGATTTTACTAGTGTAATGTATATTATAAATGTGTGGTATTAGTTAATGTTTATCTTTAAAACATTAGTATTTTCCTTTATGTCTTTATACATGGCATGGGAATAACAGCGTTGCCCCCCCTCCCCCGGCTTCAAAGTGCAATACCTTCCCAATGTGGTTTCATTTGAAGTGTGGATAGTTATCTGAACTTCTCAAAGTCTAAAATTTTCTCTAATGTGGTTCAGTTTGGAAGAGGAGTAGTAAATATGAAGTTCTCAAAGTTCACCACTTTCTACAATTGTGTTATAATTTGAGTGGGAATAGTAAATCTGAACCTCAGAAAGTTTAACACTTTCCCCGGTGTGATTGAGTTTAGAGTGTGAATGATAAATCTGAAAGCTACAAATCCCAACACTGTCCTCAATGTGGTTATGTTTGGAGTGGAAATAATAAATCTCAATTGTAATTGTATATATGATATAGTTCCAGTTTAGAAACAGTTTCAATATTATCTATACTTTTTTTAAACATGTGCAGTAATCTTTCAGAATCATGTTATTCTTCACATTCTTTACAGTTTCTTCAGCTACATTTAGATAGTACTGATAAAATGTGGTGCTATATATATTATCAACATGTTTTACAAAATGTTTTTAAATAAAGACATTGTACTTTTTTGTACTTCTTTAACATAGAAACATTCTTCAACATCTAGCTAATATTGTATTCATTGTAACTTTCATTTATATGGGATGAAAGTCTTTTTATGATCCTTTTTTTCCACCATTTTTACAAGTTTCCTTTTTTTGTATTGTTTCTTTTTAAGTTTGGAGTCTTCCTGGATCTTGAGATCATGTTTTTCGGTGGCTGGTCTCCAGTTTTGATAAGCCTATTTTAAACCTATTTTCCTAGGGTATAATGGAAGAGCTGTTTAGACTTAGTTAAGGAGTTGAATATCGTTGTGCATTTTTATTTGGAGGAGTATGTGTTAGTTTACAGTATTGCGGTAGGCCTTATTTTAAAACATAATGTTTATTTATATTTGATATGTACTTAAGATTGACTTTAATGCCTTTTTACACTGTTTAGGTTTGTACAATGGTTATAAATGTTTCTGGGTTGAGTTATATGTTTTTTACTCTGTTTTTGTTTATTTACTTATGTCAGAGTTTATATTTAACATGGATGTGTTTTGTTTCTTTATTTGAGGTAAAAGGCTTAGGTATTGTTTTAACCAGAGTGCTTTTTTTTTTTCAATTTTTTTTATGGTTTACCTAGATTATTGGACTCATATTGTATGGTACTATTTTGGGGAGCTCTTTTTTATCAATATTTTTGAGAAATTATTTTTTTTGATTTTGGCTCATCATTTTCCTGACCAAGACTTCAGCCATGAAATTGTAGATGTTATCTCATTTTATTTGTTTATGTTGGTGAGTGTTAAATGTTATTGTTTTGGTTTTTATGTTTCTTTATTTATTGCATAGTTTTATGATTTTATTTGACGTTAGTATTTTTTTGGGTGGAAGAAATGTGTTTGTTTAGTTAATATAAGGTTGTTTGTTTTGAATATATGCTGTCACGATCCTCCAGGATATGAAACGGTTTATGCAATTTAGATTTGGTTCACTCCCTTTGAACGCTTTTACAGCTTCCTGGCATTCACCATCCACTGATACTATACACAATATTGTCCAGGCTGTCCTTGAAGAGTGGAATCAATTGGTCAAATATTTTTTGCCTGCCCACTGTACAAACGGCCGAGAGCCAAATAGCTAGCCCCGGTTTGTAAATGTTTTGGTATCCGGTGCCATCCTGAGGTGCTGCATATCTTAAAATCTTACACTAGCTTAGTAGTAGTCTGCACTTTAGCAAAGTTCTTTGGCATTATGAGGTCTAGTCGTCTGTGATGAAATCACAATTTTTAGATTCTGGTCAACGCGAAAATAATTTTTAACATACTTTTTAACCTGTTTTTAAATTCCCCTATATTTATTTCCTGTTCAAATGTATAAGTTGTGTTTTAATGGTTTTACCATTTTAGCACTATGTTAACTATCAATAAATTTTTTATGGTGGGCCTTGTTATTTACTAATCTCTTGAGACTGGCACCCGTTGCATTCTGTGCCCCACTGCTATGTGCCATTTGTATTTTTAGCATCAATTTTAACTGATCATCGTTGCCCTTTCTGTACAAATTTATCAATGTTGTTCTAATGAATAGTATGTAACCCTACTTTTATGGTCATTGACCGAAATAAAGTTTATAATGATGACGAATGTATGCATTTTAAAACATGTATTATAGTACATTTTAATTATCAATCAAATCAAATATTTTGAATACTTTTTTATGTAGACTGAGATTTAAAAATTGCTTTACTAATATTTAGAAATGAATATTCATAAAGTATGAGTTTATTTTTTAGGCTGGTTTAATGGTGCTGTAATGAAATATGTTTTTTTAAAGTAGGGTTCTAGCTATGGTGCACCTGGGTTGTTGGTTAAGGATCTTACTTTGAATGCTCTGAGTTCATGCAATTGTTTATCTTGATTTGAGTGTTTTGGTTTGAGCTGGGTTGTTCCATTCTTACTTTCTGATAGTGTTGTTATTTATTAAGAGTTTCTAGGAAGTGAATTCTTCAAATTGTTCTTTGGAAGGCATTGTGCCACCCTTCCATTACATTATTTGTTTTTCCTTCTTGGGCCATGGTGCTGTCTAAGACACACCACCACAGAACGTGATACTTGGGTTGGCGTCTGTGTCCTCAGCAGTGCAGGTGACCAACCCGAGTGTCCTCAAAATAATCCATTCTTAGAGCTAGTTTTTTGACAAGTTGTTGGTAATAGGGGGGGTTCAATTAGCATGTCATAATAACAGGATAATAATAGTAACAGGATTTATAAGAGCGCGAATAGCTACCTCAAGCAGAGGAGTCCCGGCGCTTAGAAAACAAAGCGGGCTACCCAAGGGACGTTAGGAGTGGTCACATCACTAGGGGGCACGGGTGAAGAGCCATGTTTTTAATGCTTTTCTAAAACAGGGCTCCGATTTAATCTGTATCAGAAAGTTGGGCAAAGCGTTCTAGAGCTTCCAGACCACGCTCCCAAAGGATCTACCTCCAATGTGGGCCTTCTTGAACCTGGGGGCATTCAGAAGGTTGAAGTTGTTGGGTCTGAGAGGCCTGTTTTATTTGTAGCTGCGCAGATGTAGTCTCAAGATGTAGTCTCTTAGGGCAGTTCCCGTGGAGAGAACTTAAAGTCAGAGTGTGTGCCTTGAACTCTATTCCGCTAGCTTTTGGCAGCCAATGAAGTGTTTTGATATGTGGCGAGATGTGGTGCTGGAACGGGACTCTCCTTATCATTCTTGCTGCAGCATTCTGTACCATCTGTAACCTTTTAATCTGGTAGACCGGCAGTCCTACATACAGGCTGTTGGCGTAGTCCAACCTAGATGTCACCATGGCGTGTATAACCCCCTGTCGGCACTTCTCAGGCAGAAGTTGATTTTTTTTGCGAAGGCTTTTCAGTTTCCTAAAGCAGGCCGTTGACACCTGCGTAACCTGGGCTGATAGGGAGAGATCGGTCTCCCATTTCACCCGAGATTTTTTGCTGAAGTTGCAGGGATGGGTGGGGGACCCATCTCCTGCGGCCACCAGAGCTCCGTTGGAGGAGGGCTGATGTTCCCGAAGAATAGTATCTCTGTTTTGCTGGCATTGAACTTCAGTTTGTTGTTGTTCATCGAGCGAGAGATATCAGTTAGACAACCCTTAAAATTAAGTTAGGGCTGTATCTTTATGTTCCTTAAAGGAGAACACCAGGGGTGTGGCCAAGATGGCGGTCTGATCGGACACAGACTCCAGTGGCTCCCTGCCCCGATCCCCCGTAAAGCCCCCTACACTGCATTTTCGACCCCCGGAGCACCAGATTCCTCGGTCGCCCGGGTGATCGCTTCAAAATCGCCACTGAAGAGTGACAACTGGAGCATAGAAGCCCCGCGCGGGGTCTGCGGAGAGGAGCCCCAGATCTGCGGCCAAGATAATGATGCCCAGCGCGAAGTAGCGACTAGCCCCGGTCGTTCCCCGACTGCAGCCTAGACCATCCTGTGGTCACCAGGATCCACGCCGCTGCCTCTTCGAGCAATGCGCCAGCTAAGGAAACGGTGCTGGACACACGACGCTGCTCTCGCCGTACTCCAGTCAGTGTGAGGTGTGACCAGCCGGGAGCCGCAAAACTTGAGGTCCCGGCTTCGGGCCCGTGCAAGGTAGTGGGCGGAGACCTGCCCCCCTGCCCTTCCGGACTGCACCCCAAGTAAAATCCAGAACGCCAAGGAGTACTGCACAGCCCTGCCACGGCGGGTCGGGGGCGGCCGGAGGGTGCCGACTCTGGCATCGCGGGGAGAGTGGAGTGTGTAGCGGCGAGCAGTGGAGCTGCCCAGAGGTGCCGAACCAGTGGAGAGCACGGGACGAGTGTCCCCCAACAGACCAGAGCTGCGGGGTGCCAGACGCCTCCAGACAGAGCACGAGAAGTGGACTGGGAGACGGCGGTGACAGAGGTGAGGAGAGCGCTGGGGCGCACAGCTTGGGGGGCATAATCGAGCCCCTGGCGTTGGGCCTGACCGCGACTGCCAGAGTTGGGGAGGGGCCGCACTTTTGACTTTGATTGAGCCAGAATCACCGTCTGCAGGGACCCACACCCAGAGATAGGGAGAGCCTGTTTTGGGGTTCACACCAGTTGCGAACCTAGGAAACCGCGATCGGGCGTGTCCCTTGGCCCTGACGCACCCTGAGTATCGGCTCCCCGACGGGCCCCTACACTGCACCCCCGCACAGCAGTCGCTGACCCCTGGGTAGGGGACGAGGAACGCAGAGCAGGCCATCCGGGGACTGGCACTCTCCACCGGGGACCTGGGGGCCTGGGTGGCTGGGTCACCGGCCCATAACACCACAGACTACAGAAACGCTGGTGCTCCTCGGGCTTAAACGATCCAACCTGACACCCCCGACGGCTGACATGGAGAGTTGGCCCAGCAAATCAACAGGAAATGGCGGGTCTCAGAGCTATTGGCGAAAACCCAACCCAAACTTAGCAAAGAACCACCCTCCCCCGAAACCATGAAGACACCACCTGCCCCCCCCCCCCCCCGGGACAATGCGCCCATCACCAGGTCCTTCTTAGAGACCCTATTCAACTCACTTCGAGAAGACTTCAAGTCCCTGAAGCAAGAGGTAGCCGGGGAGGTCAGGGAGCTAAGGAGAGATGTGGATGGACTCGGGGAACGGGTGGTCGCCTTGGAAGAGACTGACCAGGCGAGGTGCGACGAGATCTCACAGCTCCAGCAGGAGGTTCTAAGTCTCACTGATCAACAGCTAGACCTACAGGCCCACTCAGAGGACCTATAAAACAGGTCCCGACGCAACAACATACGGGTCCGGGGAGTCCCTTTGAAAACAGAAGGGTCTGACATAACTGGCTATCTACAGGACCTCTTTTGGAACATCTTGGGGGAGCCTACTGACTTTATCATTAGTATTGACAGGGCACATAGAGTGGGGCTCCCCAGACGTGCTGCCGCCCCGCCCCGCCCCCAGACATACTGGCCTTTCTCCACGACTTCCCACTCAAGGAGTGGATACTTAGAGAGGCCAGACAAACACAATCCCTTCAGTTTAGAGGCCACCCTGTCACCCTATATCAGGATCTCTCAGCCATCACGCTGCAAAAAAGGAAGACATTCAAAGTGGCGACGGATTTCTACGGCAACAGGAGGTGCCATATTCATGAGGACACCCGTTCCATTTGATATTTAAGTGGAACGGGAAGCTACAACAGATGTGTTCTCTCAAAGACACTTGTGCCTTGTTGGGGATTGAACTAGAGGAGGACGCACCACTGGAGAGACCATCGCAGGGGCCCCCTGAAGGAGGCTGGCAGACAGTGGGTCGTAGACGGTGTCTGACGCACCGCCTGAAACCCGAGGCCCACATCATAACGCAAGAGAGAGCAACGGCCGTAGGGGAGGTGGCCAAAGAGACATCAACTTCTGGCTGAATTCTACACCCCATGGGGGGTCTTTCATAGCATATCACTCGCTCACAAGCTGAGGGGGTGAAGGGTGGGGGGCCAGGTTGGTTGCCACTGAACACAGACCAGAGGGATGGCCACTGCCACGCTTCCCTACATGACACACTACGGACCTGAACTCTGTTCTGACAGGCCCGAGACTTTGGTTTGAATTTGGGGTTTTCAAGTTGGGGTAGTGGGGGGAAGATGGGGGTTGGGGTTGGGGGAGATGGGTGAGGACTCTGAAGTTGGGATTAGGGGGTACCGAAGGGGTTGGCGGATGGGTTCGGGGAGGGCGGGGAACGTCCAGTGTTCTATACAGGTCTCAGGCCCCTGGACTACACTTACACATCGAGCCCTGACTGGATGGAGGAACAGCGCTTTAAACTCCATTGTCTCACATGCCGCCCACAACCCTTAAGATTTTGACCCTTAATGTCCGGGGCCTAAATAACCCAGTAAAACGACGCGCAATACTGTCCCACTTAGAAAACACCCAGGTAGACATTTGTTTGTTACAAGAAACCCATCTACTTCCCGCGACTGCCACAGACTCCGCTCACACAAATTCCAGACTCAATTCTTTTCTTCTAGCAACACCAAAACTGCAGGAGTGGCGATTCTGGTGGCTTGACACTTTAAGGGGGAGGTTTTAAACAAATGCGCAGAACAAAGGGGGAGGCTACTGGCATACCGATTTAGGATAGGGGGCCTCACGTTTATGGTTGGATCCTTATACAGCCCTAATGTGAATCAGGAGCACTTTTTGAACTCGGCCATGACTGATGTTACATGCACACCAGATAGACATATTGTACTTGGGGGGGACTTCAACATGGTCTTTGACACGGCCCTGGACAGGTCGGCCCAGCGCACCCCTCACACAGGAACGTTCTCGCTCGGGTGTAGAGACTGGATGGCAGAAATAGATCTTCACGACCTTTGGCGCCATACACACCCCCGAGATAGGGAATATATTCGTACTACTCCAACGCACATAAAACATACGCCATGTTGGATCATCTCCTGGTCACGGGGCCCGTGTGCGCCCTGACCACAGCGACAGAGATAGGAGTTATCTCCCTTTCTCCACCGCTATCCAGTTGCCGCCGATATCGCACCCCCACAGAGTCTGGCGTCTCCGAGACACCTTGTTGCATAAAAAAGCAGTGGTGACGCGCATTCAAGACACTATCCGCGACTACCTATCTCACAGCGCCAATGCCGACACCTCCCTGGTGACTCAATGGGCAGCTTTGAAGGCAGTAATCAGGGGAGAATTCCTGGCCCTCTCCTCTGCGGAGAACAGGGAACGGCAATGCAAGCGAGACGAACTCACCCAGCGGGTGCGCGAACTCGAGCAAATGCATCAGCTCACGGGAGCTCCCAGAATCTGGAAGCAACTTAAAATTGCGAGGAAACTCCTAGCGGCCCTCGATGTGGACCGCGCGGAGTATGCGGCGCTGTGTTTGGTGACACGCCTATTATACCGGAGGGGACAAGTGTGGCCGCCTCCTAGCGAATAAGCTTCGGGTCGCCCACCAACGACAATTGGTGAAAGAGCTTTCAGGGCATGACGGGGCCGTGATCAAAGAGGATGCTCAAATCGCGGATACTTTCCGTAGCTTCTTTGCGGCTCTCTACATGGGTAGCCATCTGGACGACCAATTAACAGAAGAATATCTGGACTCAGTAACTCTCCCCTCCCTGGCTCCCTCACAGATGGAACACCTAGACAGGGACATTTGCATTGAGGAGGTGATCTCCGCCATTGCCAAACTCAAGCATGGGAAGGCTCCGGGACCGGACGGCTATACGTCCCTCTTTTACAAAACATTTTGTGTGACGCTAGCACTGATACTCACTCGCCTCTTTAACTCCTTTTCTGCGCCAGGTGCCATTCCACCTGATCTGCTATGGGCATCCTGACGGTTATCCCCAAGCCGGGAAAAGATAGTACCAAGTGTGGCTCCTATAGGCCGATTTTGCTCCTAAATGTAGACCTCAAGTTATATACAGGAATCCTGGCGGCTCGATTGGTCCCTCACTTACCGGGGCTTATAGCTCCAGATCAAGCGGGGTTTATCCCTGGAAGACAGACGGTGGATAACACCAAGAGGATCGTCCACCTTATTGAAAAAGCCTTGCGGATCCGCGGTGAGAGATCGATGCTGGAGGTCGAGGCGGAAAAAGCATTTGACCGCGTACACTGGCCATACCTAGAGCGGGTCCTGACGAAAGTCGGTATTGGGGAAAAATTTCGCCCATTCATTTTTAACTGTTACAAATTTCCCACTGCAAAGGTACGCGTAAACGGCTGCAGTTCACGGAGCTTCCTAATTGAGAGGGGCACGAGACAGGGGTGCCCACTGTCGCCCCTACTCTTTGCCTTTATATGGAGCCATTCACCCAGAGGAACCGCCAGACTTCTGCGGGGACGGGGGTGCGGTTTGGCGGCTTCACGCACACCATCAGTCTCTACGCGGACAATGTCATTCTGTCACTGGAGAATCCGCAAACGGCCCTCCCGGCCTGCATCACGGAGATAGACACCTTCACAAAAGTTGCAGGCTTCAAAATGAACTTAGACAAATCTGTGGTCCGAGACCTGTCCCTTACACCTGCCACCAAAACTTACTTACAAGACCTCTTCCCCCTACAGTGGTCGTTTGACCTCGAACCATACATTGGGATCCAGCTAGCCCCTACCTTGCCAGCCATAGTGAAGGCCAATTACACCATACTCCACGGAAAGATACAAGAGGAGCTGAGACGTTGGAGGTGCGGCACCTTTTCTTGGCTGGGTAGAATCGCGGCAGTCAAAATGACAGTCCTCCCCCAAATTCTCTATTTGTTCAGAGCACTTCCATTACAACCACCAGTGAGCTGGATTCGACAAATGCAAGCAGACCTTTTGCGCTTTATTTGGCAGGGCCGGAAGCCCAGACTAAAGAGGACACTGTCCACTCTGGCCCCGGAGGCCGGGGGACTGGGGATACCGGACCTGCGCAAATACTTACAGGCAGCGCAGCTACGCTATCTGGTGGAGTGGAGCAGGTGGGAATCAGACAAACACTGGCTCTTCCTGGACCAAACTATGGCAGGGCGTCCACTCCAGGAAATACCCTTCCTGCACAAAGCCTACCGACCCGCTAACCTGTATGCTTCCTTCGTCACAAGAGTCCCCTTGAGGGTGTGGGACGCCACCAACACTGTACACAAGCTTACTACCTTCCCTTCACCACTTACACCACTGGTTGATAACCCAGACTTCACCCCGGGACTAAAAAAGGGAGCCTTCACACACTGGCGACCCGCAGGGTGTCGATCCCTCTGCCATATATATGGTCCAGGTGGGGTCATTCCTTTCCCGCTCCTGAAACAGGAATATGCACTACCAGAGACGGACCGGCTGCGCTACATGCAGGTCCGCCACTGGTCACTACACTTACAGGTGAGAGAGACGGCTGACAGGAAACTCCTACCTTACGAACAGTGGCTTCTATCCCACACTTCAGACGCTAAGCTGATCTCTGATCTCTATAAATTCTTCCACACATTTCAACAACCCAGGTAGGGAACGATGGGAACGGGAACTGGGAAGGTCGCTAAGTCACAAAGAATGGGACCAAATCTCCTACAGAGCCAGACATTCAGCATACCACACGGGGCTCAGGGAAACACTCACCAAGGTATCCACATAGTGGTATTATACCCCAGGGAAGATACACGAAATGGATCGCAGCAAGACCTCAACCTGCTGGCGGGAATGTGGACATGTAGGCACACTATCACACATCTTGTGGGACTGCCCGCTCCTCCACTCCTACTGGAAACAAGTGATAGATGACATTGACACTCATTTCAAGACCGAGCTGCCTCGTCTCCCTGCCTACATTCTGCTGGGACTCCCCAACCGATTGACATATCCCTTGCGCTCCCGGAGGGGACGTCAGATTGCTATCGCCCTAGGCTCTGCAGTGCAGAATATCTTAATGCACTGGTGCACCACTACGATCCCTTCCCTTACGGGGTGGTTACATAGGCTGTGGCATGTGCTGGGGATGGAGAAGTTGTCACTTACCCTGGCTAGAGATGTGGACCAGTTTAATGAACTTTGGCAGCCGTTCCACTCCCTGTTAGCCACTGAAATCAAAGAAATCACTTGCCTGAAATACCTCCGCTTGTTGTGGCTCACGTTACCTGAAGGGGTGGATTTCTAAACAAGCTCTGAATGGGAGGTCCGTCCGAGATGGGCAGCAGGGAGATGGGATAAGATAGACCGGAGCACTGGATGGAGGGGGGGGGGGGATGGGGAGTTGGGGGGTCGGAGAAGGGGGTTTGTTCGGAGGGAGTTCCTTCTCTTATTGCAGCACTGCATATGCCGGTATAACTCTGTTGGTTAGCTTACTTTTGGACTGTCATTCAGAAGGCTTCCAAGCCTTATGCACGTTTCTGGCCATTACAGATCCGCAACTCATATGTAATGTATGTTCTGTGTCTTTGTGCTGCTTCAAAAAAACGATTTAAACATAAAGGAGAACACCAGCTGGGTGTCGTCGGCGTAGGAAATCGCCTTCACGCCCCAGTTTGCAAGAAGGGTGAATAACGGAGCCAGGTAGATATTAAAAAGGAGCGGGCTGAGTGCTGAGACCTGGGAGACACGGCACCAGATCTTTTTACGTTTGGATTTAAGGGTTTGAAGGGCGATTTGCTGTGACCGATTAGACAGGAAAGACCTTAGCCAGCTTAGTGCTGTGCCACCTATGCCGCTCTCTTTAAGTCTGGACAAAAGTATAGCATGGTCCACCGTGTCGAACGCGGCGGACAGATCTAATAACACCAGCATTGCAGACTCCCCAGCGTCCAAGGTGGCTTTGATGGATTCAGAGACTTCCAGCAGAGCTGTTTCGGTGCTGAAGCCCGGTCTGAAACCGGATTGAGTATCGTGCAAGATACCAGCATTTTCCTCAAATAAGGATAGTTGTCTTTGCACCCACTTCTCCAGCATCTTAGCAGGGGCTGATAAAAGTGAGATGGGGTGGTAATTACTCAGATCTTCAGACGCTATATTGTGTTTTTTCTTCAGGGGGAGCACCGTTGCATGTTTCCACATCTCAGGGAAGGTGCCCGTCGCTAGAGAGGAGTTCCATAAGTGAACCAGATTATTGGTTATTAAATGGGCCACTGTGCTCCATAGCTTAAAGGGGCAGGGATCTTCGGGGGACCTGATTTGCAACCCAAAATCAAAGACCACCCCTCTGACAGGGTAATGGGACTAAAGTCACATAGTTCTGCGCGATGGTCATTATTCTCACTGGGCTTGTCTGATTTGATAGTATCCTCGTTACCCACAAAGGAGTTATAGATCGTGCGAATTTTATTATCGAAAAAATCGGCAATGTTCTCACAAAGTGAGAGGGGGCAGGACCTTCCATAAGTGCGGCTTGGGGTTGGAGGAATGTATCCACCATCTTAAAAAGTTCTTTGCTAGAATTTTCAGCTGACTGGATGCAATTTACTATGTGTTCTTTTCTGGCTAATGTTATCCTTTTTCTAAGCTCTTTAAGTGCTAATTTGTAAGTATTTTTTGCGCTCTCATCATAGTTAATCCTCCACTTACGTTCAAGATGTTTGCATCTGCTCTTAGCTGCTTTGAGGGAATCAGGAAACCAAGGGGCTGATGGCGTGGTCCTCCGTTCCTTAGTCAGACGGGGTGGTGCCAGCGAATCTATGGCCGTAGAAATCCATGAGTGAAAGGCTGAGGCGTCTGTGTTCGGGTCAGTAGTACAGAGAGGTGTGCTTCTCCTGAGGACAGGGTCTAAACTTTCGATAGTGAGGTGTTTCCAGTTTCATTTTTGCACCCAGCGATGCCCAAGCTGCGGCTTCCGTCTCTGAAAGTCGACCAAAAACTGGATCAGATAGTGATCCGACCATGTCAGTTGGCTTGGCACCTCCATAACCAGCGAGGAAAGGTTGGAGAACACAAGGTCTAGGGTGTGGCCTGCTGTATGAGTCAGGAGTTTTACCAACCGCGCCAGATTAATACCAGCGAGGGGAGCCTCTAGCTGGACAGCTTGAGCGCAGTTGGGATTATCTCCATGAAGATTGAAATCTCCCAGTACCATGTAGTTATTGTAGGACAACGATTTCTGTGCTATGTAGTCGCATAGTTCTAAAATAGCGCTCGCTGCGCAGTCGGGAGGCCTATAAATAAGAAGCCCCAAGATGGCGGTGGAGGGATTTATCTTAAGGCAGAAATTGAGGCCTTCTACGGCTCCTATCTTGGGGATTATTGAGGTCTCTGCTTCCCAGGCCTCTCTGAATATGATTACTACCCCGCCCCCTCTTTTATTGCCCTCCCTGTGTGCACATCAGATTTTAAACTCTGCGGGATGGCCAGGGTGATAGCTGATAAGTTATCCTCCTTGAGCCAAGTCTCCGTTAAGAAAATGACGCCCCAGGTACCATCCTCCAATAGGAGCCAAATATCTGTTGCATGTTTAATCAGCGATCTACAACTAATTAAGCCTGCTTTAAAGGTGGAGAGATGTGTGTGGCCTGCGCTAGGGCAAGGAGTCAAATCGCACAAGGCAGGAGGCTCTAGCCTGATTTCAGGGGTCCATCTGCAATGTGCACATGAAGAGCCGTTAGCAACAGAACTGAGGTTGAGGACTGGCTAACCTAAGCAGGGATTCCTATCAAAGGACAGGAGCTCTTCTCTAGACCAAATAGTCCTAGTATGTGTTTTTAAAATGGGACGGGCAGCATGTCTTGCCCTGGACGCTGCCGGGCGCAGACAGGCTTGCCTTTGACACTCAATTGGCGCGCCCGCTGCGCGCGGCAGGCAACACATCCCAATTATCTCCTAAGCTTCTGGGGAGTGGCAGGTCCGGGAGGAGGATCTACGTCCCTCCACTCAAGCAGCCCTAAAGACCGTGGTGGACCGGGGATCGCAGCGCTGACTGGAAGATGACAGTAGTACGTGCAAAGTAAGTGCAAAGCAAAGCATCAAATTGTGTTTTAAAAAGATAAAAACAATCCCCATTACAATGGCACCTCTTGACGTTCTCTCGGGCGCTTCGTGTGCTGTCTAACGTGGCGGCAGCCCTTCTGAGATTAAAATACACTCTCCCCCGGAAGTGGCAGGTCCGGGAGGGGGAGCTACGTACCACCACTCAAGCGGCCCAAAGACGTGGTGGACCGGGGATCGCAGCGCTGACAGGAAGATGACAGTAGTACGTGCAAAGTAAGTGCAAAGCAACAAATTGTGTTTTAAAAAGATAAAAACAATCCCCGTTACAATGGCACCCCTTGACGTTCCTCTCAGGTGCTCCGTGTGCTTAGTGACTTCAATTACAGGGACTTATGCTAAAGCTATTAGCTTTTTTATTTTGGGTGCAAATTCTAGGGTAGTGGAATATGCTTTGCTTAGGGTGTATTTTTGTGGGTGTCTCCTTATGCTTTGGTTAAAGTGATAGCAGTATTTCTGAACTGCAGTTCATGGGTAGATTTTAAGTATGATTGTAATGGAAGTAATTGCTACTATGCACTGCATTTACCAGAATGCATCTGAGTGAACTTGGTGCTGGAATGTCAAGGCAGTGTGCTCCCGCCCTGTTTTTGCATGATTGAAATCATAGCCTGTTAAAAATCGTTGATGATTTCTTTGTAGAATATCTCTCTATATCCAAGATGAGGTTCTGATGAGTACATTTTTTGGGAAAGAAATTAATACAGTTGGTCCTCCCTCTCCAACAAGGAATTAACCCTCCTTTGAGAGAACCCCACTGCGTCATCGCAACATAACATAGTAGAACTCTCAATGATAGACGTTCTACATAACATTTAAAATACAACACATTTTTTTGGGTTATAGTTGCACTCTGTAAGGTGTACACTATTATGTAAACGAATGGGTTTGTTTGTATTTTGATATTGACCACATATTCTGTATAATAATTGAATGGTGGTGGGCAAGTGGAGAAGTGTGGCTCAAATGGTTAGAGCGGCAGACCCTCATGCAGAGGTCTGGTCCGGGACCAGGGTTCAATACCCGCCTCGGCAGGTCTTGGGCTCAATTTCCTCAGACCTGATAATTCTCGCCTCGGTGCCTATTCTAATCATGGGTCCCACTTTGCAACTCTGGGCAATAGCTTGCTTAATCTTCAGAACGGCCCCAACAGCGCTGGGATGCCTGGCTTTACCTTAGCCGTGCTCAGGAGTGGTCATTCCACAGGGAAAAACCAGGAAGGGTTCCTAAGCGGTATACGGACAGCGCCGGGACACCTCCGTTGGAGGTAGCTGTGCTTTACAAATGGCATTTACATTTGACATTACAATTAAAAGTGGCATTCATCATCCATGTTTTACATTGAGTCAAGGTCAGTAAATAGTTACCTGTGGCGTAAATGTTTATTTTTTTATCACTATTTTGGTCATATAGTAAAAATGTAACTTGTAATGTGTGATTAGTAAGTTTTTTTGAGTTTTGGGTTTGACTACATATGCGTATTTACTGTTTTTTCTCTGTGTTTTGGTCTATATGTTCTGGCAATTAATCCTTTTAGGATTGCTAACCAGGACTTTGCCTTGTTGCTTGTTCTGGAACATTTGGTATAACATTTTTAAGTATCATTCATGTTGACTCTGGTGACCTACTACTGTCCTCTTTTAGGCCCTGTGAAATATTTCTAACTTCTATTTCAGTAATATTAAGGGGATAGTTATGTTCACTTCCAACTATTTCATTTTGAATGGTAGCTCTACCATAACATGTATTTGAATGATATTTGGTTTATTTGCAGTGCGCTTTTTCACTGGTGGTGCTCTCCTGACTATAAATATATTCCCTATAATTTAATAACAGTTTCTCTTTTCAGAATTTGATATATATTTTAAAATTTCCAACATTTGATTTGTAGGCTTTAGAGTATATTGTAACACAAGCAAGTAAGGTAGCTACCACGATAAGCAGAATATTTTTGTTTTGTGAAATGAAAAATCCCTGCCCTATCTAGGATTCACTGGAGTTTCTTGGGGATGTGTGGGAAGACGAATATTTTGGAAGAGAATGCATCACCTACAATTTTTGGCATGCTTCATTATAGGCAACCTCTCCCCACCCTGGTAGGACAGTGCCACCTGGGCAGACTTTACTCCATGGAAAAGAAAGGAGGGAGTTCTTAGACAAAGTATAACTGGACAATTGAGGGATCCAGATCAGCTAAAAATACCATGGTGTACCCAAGTTTTTCACCCATAATGCTCTGGACCGCTGGTATATCTAAAAACAATACTGGGATGACAAGTGAGGGCATTGTCTCAATCCATCCCCCTAAGTCAACATATTTCTGCTCCTATTGTTTGCCTATACAGGTCATGAGTATTCTTTAGGGACAAGGAGCCCTAACAGACTGGCCTATTTTCCATAATACAATGTTTGCTAGAACCAAAAAATGGAGGTGAATCCTACCTGCATTGTGAGTAATCACACCCTAACTTTAGCAGATACCAACTCCCTAGTGGGTCTCTTGATGAATTTGTGTCAACAGAGGACATCGTCCACTCCCAGACCAAGGAGCTGGGAGCCCCTAAAGTTATGGTGTGAATATTTATGATCCAGGTAGGACTCACCTGGGGTTTTAGGCTTCACCAAACATTTGGTCTGATTACGGGTTCAGCGGTCTTGTGCCCCCTGAAGTTGTTCGCTGCCCGACCACCGCCTCCTCGTGGTCTGACTACCCAATAACAAGCAGTGTGCTTGGACTGCCGCCAGACCACCACCCGACAGGATCTGGGGTCCCACAGTGGGGGTGGTGGGAGAGGCAGCTGTCTATGCAGGTGGTGCTGGCATCGGCACCGCCATGGGAATTACGACCTGCCTTTCCACTGGCCTTTTCATGGCAGGAAACCCACCATGAAAATGTCAGAAGAAAGGCAGGGAAGGGGCTACATAAAGGGGCCAAAGGCGATTCAGCCCTTTGGGAATTGTGGCAGGCGGCACATGTTGTGCCCATCTATGCCTGCACTGTCTTGCATACACTCTGCCATGCACGACATGGGGCCTGACAACATTGTGCCCGCCGTAGAAGTGGCGCTGCACAACAGTGGCATTTGCTTCAGGCTCTCTCATTAAACTGAGGCATGCCGCCACCATGGAACCTCTGCCATCACACACTGCCAACCTGGCATTAAATCATAATTCGGCGGTCAGGATGCTGCCGGCTTGACGCGTTCTCCAGACCGCCACTAATGTGGCCTGGCAGTCCAACCACCAAAGTTGTAATAAGGCCTATTGTCTTATGGCAAATAGGCCAGTCCATAAGAGATCCCCCATAAATAGGGCAGGAATTATTCATTTCATGAAGGAAAAATAGACCCCATCTTGTCGTAGCTACTGTACTCGCTTGTGCTACAGTAAATCGTCCAGGGAGAATGTGCAGTGGCGTAACCTCCACTCTCCATTTATTTGTTTGGAGGCTTTAGAGTATTGAAATGATACATTCTTTTTATATAAAAATAATAGTTGAAGATTTATTAATTGTACTATGTTTACATCGCAGGTGCACACTTCAACTAATATTGTCTGTACCTCATTTTAGTTGTAGAACTTTGCTTTACAGATCTGTTATGGTGTTATTTTGGCACAGTTTTCGTTTGATGAAACCAGTGGAGAGGAAAAATTGCTAGGTGCGTCTGTTAATTTTTTATTTAAAATTGTTTTGGGGTTTGTTTTCTGTATTCAATATTTTTAATTAAAGTTTTATTTTTACTTTACTATTACTCTTGGTCATCGAGTGGGATACTTATGTTCAAGGTGGTCTTTTTTAAATTTAGATTTTTCATTTTAAAAGATGCACCTGTAATTTGGAGAAATAAACATGTAGAATAGTTGTAACTTTTTTCTTAAAATACTTTTAGTATAGGGGAGCCTTTGCTGAAAGAAGCACTGCCCTTTTGCTGCCTGATTCCGTCTCCACGCCTCGCGGCCCCCGCTCCGCGGGTGCCGCTCGTAGGCGAATCTCACCTGTGGGTTAATAGCCCTTCAAAGCCACTGCCTGTGCTCTGTGCACCAACGCGTCTGTGGACCTTCAACAGCCAGCTGACCGGGTAGAGGCGGGACTGCGAGGACCAGCGTTCCGAGCGGCGGACATCGGCCGCAGCTGGTCCTCTTCCCGCCCCCTCCTCCTCTCTTCAAAACCTGTGGGGAGAGAGTCCTGCCTTGGGAGCCTTTGCTGAAAGAAGCACTGCCCTTTTGCTGCCTGATTCCGTCTCCACGCCTCGCGGCCCCCGCTCCGCGGGTGCCGCTCGTAGGCGAATCTCACCTGTGGGTTAATAGCCCTTCAAAGCCACTGCCTGTGCTCTGTGCACCAACGCGTCTGTGGACCTTCAACAGCCAGCTGACCGGGTAGAGGCGGGACTGCGAGGACCAGCGTTCCGAGCGGCGGACATCGGCCGCAGCTGGTCCTCTTCCCGCCCCCTCCTCCTCTCTTCAAAACCTGTGGGGAGAGAGTCCTGCCTTGGGAGCCTTTGCTGAAAGAAGCACTGCCCTTTTGCTGCCTGATTCCGTCTCCACGCCTCGCGGCCCCCGCTCCGCGGGTGCCGCTCGTAGGCGAATCTCACCTGTGGGTTAATAGCCCTTCAAAGCCACTGCCTGTGCTCTGTGCACCAACGCGTCTGTGGACCTTCAACAGCCAGCTGACCGGGTAGAGGCGGGACTGCGAGGACCAGCGTTCCGAGCGGCGGACATCGGCCGCAGCTGGTCCTCTTCCCGCCCCCTCCTCCTCTCTTCAAAACCTGTGGGGAGAGAGTCCTGCCTTGGGAGCCTTTGCTGAAAGAAGCACTGCCCTTTTGCTGCCTGATTCCGTCTCCACGCCTCGCGGCCCCCGCTCCGCGGGTGCCGCTCGTAGGCGAATCTCACCTGTGGGTTAATAGCCCTTCAAAGCCACTGCCTGTGCTCTGTGCACCAACGCGTCTGTGGACCTTCAACAGCCAGCTGACCGGGTAGAGGCGGGACTGCGAGGACCAGCGTTCCGAGCGGCGGACATCGGCCGCAGCTGGTCCTCTTCCCGCCCCCTCCTCCTCTCTTCAAAACCTGTGGGGAGAGAGTCCTGCCTTGGGAGCCTTTGCTGAAAGAAGCACTGCCCTTTTGCTGCCTGATTCCGTCTCCACGCCTCGCGGCCCCCGCTCCGCGGGTGCCGCTCGTAGGCGAATCTCACCTGTGGGTTAATAGCCCTTCAAAGCCACTGCCTGTGCTCTGTGCACCAACGCGTCTGTGGACCTTCAACAGCCAGCTGACCGGGTAGAGGCGGGACTGCGAGGACCAGCGTTCCGAGCGGCGGACATCGGCCGCAGCTGGTCCTCTTCCCGCCCCCTCCCCCTGCCTAGTCCTTATCCCCGGTGTGGGTAACGCGCACGCGGGACGCGCGCGGGGCGACTACCGGGGCGAAGACCGGGCAAAGAGCGGGCCGTTTAAGGCCGTTCAAGGACGGCAAAGGACGGCCCAGGCTCTGAATCCCTGCTCCAACGCCGGGTCATAAACACCAGGTAGGAAGACACTCAACTCTCCGAGAAGCACAATATACTTTTAACACCTGGTAAAGCCTGTTTGCTGTTCACTGTGAAAAGAACCATGCGGCATAAAACAAGGAGCCATACCAAAAAGGCCGCAGAGGTAGCTCAAGTGACTGGTCCCATTGACCTCTTTATCTCACGAGTTACTGAGACAATTGATAAAAGTATCGTACTCCTAGAGAAAAGAGTCTCTCTGGATCTTATGCATGCCAAACGCTCCTCATTGGGGGCCCTTGCAAATGTTAATTCACCCTCCCAGCAAGTTTTGACCAATTGTTCCTTGCCTTTGCCTCTATCCTCTACAGTCACTGTTACAGTACCAAGTGCTGTCGACTTGTCAGTCACCTGCTCAGAGTCTGACCCTTCCTTCGAGGATCTGGAGGCAACTCCAGATCTAGAAGCTTGTCAAATAACCGGAGAAGCGGAGACAGGCCTGGATGGTTTATCTGCCAAGTCGACCCCTTGTGTACCGAGTGACTCTAGGGGAAAGACTATCTGCACCCCTACAAAAGCAGAAGCCAAGCTCAAATCCAAGGAGCCTAATCCCAAAGAGAAGTCGAAGAATAAAGCTAGTAATCATAACTTGGTGGCACCCATTTCCCAATCTATGCCTGGCATCCCATGTTGGGTTGAAAACATGGTCACGGACCTTAAACACGACCTTGAAACAACGATAGTGGCTCAAATCAAACCCTTGATTTCCAAATTAGACAAACTAATATCCCTTATTAATACCAAATGGCCCAATAGGTCCAACGAGTCTGGGCATGCTCAGAAACAAGGGCACAGAGAACCACTATCCAACCCCAATCCACTAGCAAAGGCTTCTAAATCCACTTCTGGCAAGGTAAAAACCCCTCAGCCCTCTAAAGAGCAATCTGGGTCACATCCTTCTCACTCAGGGAATAACCCTCCGCAATTATCACCAAAAGCAGGGAAAAATATCTCATCAGTCCAGCAGCTAGCGGCTGGCCCGAAATCTTTAACTCCCCAAGTCGTGGACCCCAAAGGGAATTCCACGAATGCTTCAGGTCTTGATTCTACCAAAAATCCTGTAGTCTCTAAACCTAGACAGACCCGCTTTAAATCTATTAGTCTGCCGCCAGAAGTTTCCCCCTTTGTGGTGGTACTGACTGCTGTTCCTCCACTGAAGGAAGGAGTTAGAGAAACCCATGTAGAGCTAAGGAATAAATGTGCCCAATGGCTCCAAGTGCATAGACCGTTACCTAGTGGGATGTGTGGGGAAATCCTTACTGTTCGAAGAGGGGATTGGGTGGGAAGAAGTAAGAAAAATATATCTGGGGATGTAATTACGGTTAACTTCAGAGATGTGGGAGCTGCGACCTTCATTTGTAATGCATCCAACAGCGGTCCTGCCACCCAGATCAAACCTCTCCCCTTATCTTATTTCCTCCCCATTCCAACTAGACCCAATTTCCATCATCCAGGTAACCAAGGGCCTGCACGTCCCCCCCAATATGCCTCTAACCATTGGCAGCAACCGTTCAACTTTCCATCTTTAGTCCCGCCTCATGCTGGGCTACAGTGGCAGCAACCTCTTCCCCCTCAACCCCCCCCTTTCTTCCAACCCACCCAGCAGTGGCAACGTCCACCTCAGCCTCCACCCAGTAACCAGCAATGGCAGCAGCAATGGCAGCAGCCATGGCAGGATCCATCTTTATCTTTATCTTTCAACCCTTCCTACACGCAGTTTGCCCACCCAAATAGGTACTGCGTCCTGGATGAGGTTGATTGACTTCCTCAAAATGGAGGTTTAGACACTGACCTCCATAGTGATAATAACAGCACACATGACCCAGAGCTTGGTGCATCTCTCCCTACTATTTCAGAGGTGGTATCACCCTCTCTGATTAGGGACAGTGCTGAAGCTTGTAATCACCAATGCCCTGTGTCTACAGTTGGAATCCCAGCAAATGGCAACCTCAAAATCCTCAGCTGGAACCTTGCTGGGATATCAAGGAAATTAGGACTCCCCGAGTGGAATGCCCTGGTCGATGACCATACAATCTGTATATTTCAAGAAACCTGGGCTACCGAACCACTACACCGGGTGGGGTATATTACCTTCTTTTCACCAGCTGCTAAACCTAAAACAGGGAAGGGCCGTCCTTCAGGAGGGCTTATTATATGGATAAGTGCACTCCTTAACTGCAGGATTATCACTAAGAAGTCAAGAACTCCTGACATTCTTAGTGTCTCTCTATTAGGCCTACAGGGCAGCATGAATATCGACCTCTTTAATGTATATATTAGAGGAACAAAAAATGGGGGGATCTCACCCACAACGGAAGAGCTTGAGGCTCAGTTAGGTGAGCGGCACGGACCTGGGCATATTCTAGTAGCAGGGGATTTTAATTGTACTTATGAACCCCTCCCCATAGAAGGAGATTTGGATCTAGCAGAAGAGGATAATAGATGGGGAATCCCCACTCTTTCCATTCCACCCATCAAACGCTGGACTCGTAGTGCAATCCACCTAAATGCACTTACCCTGGAGTTCGGCCTAAGAGCTGCAAATGGTCGCACGCGGTCGGATTCCCATGGTGCTCCCACATTCAACAGAGTTGGTCAAAACACACGAATTGACTATATTCTGCTGGATAGGGGACTCTGGAGCCATGTCCTTGACATGATTATCTTAAACACTACAGAGAGCGACCACAATCCACTCTCCCTGTCTCTAAAAAACCCCTGGCCTGCTGAGAAATCCCCAGTCTCTCCAAGTCGCCAACAGGGGATCACTGTCGCCACTTGCGGCAGACGCCTAAAGTGGAGCAAGATAATGTTAAATACTGATAAATTAACGGCAATGGATGAAGCGACAAAGAATATGCAAGCTGAAATCTGCTCAATTGACTTATCTACTGCAGCAGATAAGGCTACTGTTATATTCGAAGCTGCCGTTAAAACCATAGGTGACCTTTTTTGGGTCCAATTGCCTGTAGGTAAACAAAAATCCCTACTAAAAACAAAAGGCAAACATGATTGGTACTCGGCAACGTGCAGGAAGGCCAAAACTCGCCTGATAGAGGCAGTCAAAGGAAAGTCCCCTCTAGTAATCCAATCTGCTAGAAAAGACTATAAAAGGGTCCTACAGGTTGCTAAGAGGGAGTGGGAGGATACTTTTTGGCTAACCCTTAAGGAAGCCAGTATGAAGAAAGACGCTAAATCCTTCTGGGACGCAATAAGGGTACGGAATAAACCAGACAGCGACCTTGTAACCTGCAACATTCCGGGGCAGGTATGGGAGGACCATTTTGCTAAACTTTATTCTTGCCATAATTATTTGAACGCGAGTGGTCCTGTCCAATCCTCTCTGCTTATTAATTATATTTTTCTATCCAGTGACCCCGAGTTTACCCAAAAGGAGGTAGAATATGCTATTAACTCTATCACACCTCTAAAAGCTCCAGGACCAGACGGCATCCCTGGGGACCTGTTAAAATCTGATGGGGCTACATGGGGAAAGATAATCCACTCCCTTCTTCTTGCTATCTGCAAGGGTGCCCCCATCCCCGCCTCATGGAGGGGGGCAGAGGTGGTTCCCATTTACAAGAAAGGCCCAAGGGATGATCCGTCCAACTATAGGCCAATTAGCCTGCTAGACATAACCCAAAAAGTTATCGGTAAAGTCATTCTACTCAGGATCCTTAACTGGGTAGACGAAAATAAAATACTTACCGATTTCCAGGCCGGTTTTAGAGAAGGCACTGGAACAATAGAGCAGGCTTTTAGGCTTATGATGATTTACTGGAAGGTGGTAGTGATAGGCAAGGGCAGTCTTTATCTCGCATTCATCGATTTAAAGACTGCCTTTGACCTTGTCCCTCGGGACCTTTTGTGGAAGGTCCTGGCTAATATGGGGCTCCCATTGTATTTGCTCTCCTTATTGGTCAGGTTGCACCAGGATAGCTTTGCCCAAATTAGGTGGGGTCCTGGTGGGGAGAAAACGGCTTGTATTCCCGTAGAGAGAGGGGTCCGCCAGGGGTGTGTGCTGGCTCCCACCCTTTTTTCCTTGTATATCAACGGGGTGGTTGAGCACTTACTTAAAACTCCATCTGATGAACCATCGCTGGCGGGGGTACGGGTACCGACCCTCCTCTTCGCGGATGACACGCTCCTAATTTCCAAAACGCCTATGGGTTTGCAGCAACTCTTGGATAATTTCCAGTCCTTTTGTACTGATCGGGGTTTGATTATTAATACCAACAAAACAAAATATCTTGTTCTCAACCCCCCTAAACAGCATGTGCGTCCCCCTATTTTAAACACCGAGCCCCTGGAAAGGGTGAAAGTATTTGATTACTTAGGGATACGCATCTCTGACAAAATGGACTGGTCTCCTCATTTGGATAAGATGCTGTTGAATCATAAAAGGATCACAGGTGCCCTATTGAGGGAGCAACGTTCCAGTTCGTTCAAACCAATAGGAACAGTCCTTGAGATCTATGCCGCCAAGGGGGTCAGCTCTGCACTCTATGGAGCTGAACTCTGGGGCTTCGCATCCACAAAAGCTCTCCAAAAATCCGAGAACAACTTCTGCAGACAATTAATGTCACTTCCCCAAAGCACCCCACTTTTACCTTTGTTTTTGGACTTTGGCTGCACGCAGATTAGTGAAATTGCGAACTTTCGCCCTTTGCTGTTATGGGCTCGTATTTGGCGAGTAGAAGAACTGAGCGCCTATGCCAGAGGATTGAAAGAAATAATGGAGTCACCACATTGGGCTAGAATCAAGTGGCTAACTGATATGAAATCCACACTGTCGAATTTGGGCCTGCTGGACTATTGGCTCAGCAAATCCTCTCCTCCAAAACAAGTACTTAAAAAATTATTTCGAGATTGGATTTGCTCCCAAAGGCACTCCGGAGTTACTATTGGAAGGCTTTCCGAGGACTTCTTGAAGTTCAAAGACACTCCTAGGCGTGAACCCTATCTTGACATTATTGGGAAACCATTTGCTCGATCCTTATATTTTAAATTTAGAACGGGTACTTTGCCTTTGAATACTTTTACCAACAAATGGAACTCCTGTTTACATAAAACTGAATTATGCCCTTCGTGTCTAGGTTACCCAGAGACATTGGCCCATTTTCTGTTTGTATGTGACGAATATGCCAAGCCTAGAAGGGCCTGGCTGAAGAACTTGTGCCGACAACTGGGAACCAGGAGCCATGATGTGGCAATCAGGATACTTGTTTCAGACTGCTATGTACCCTATGCCTGTGCCTTAGCAAAATTTCTTTTTTGGGCCTGGGCTATTCGAGCCAGAAAGCTTAATAACACTGTTTAATCTTTTTTATAAAAAAAAAAAAAAATTCTTTTAAACAAATGTTATGCTGTTGTTATTAACTGGATATATTTGACACTTATTTTTAGTAATTAATAATTTTTTAAACTTGCTTTTATGATAATGAAATTTTATCGAAATAAAGCTTTTTGACTTTGACTTTGACTTTTAGTTATTTATTCATTTGAGTCGATCATTAAACCTATTTGGTTTGTAATATAGTGCTTGTTGAAATGTTGCAGACTTCTTATTTAGCGTTGCAATCGGACACTGTTGTTGGAAATGGCCCTTTTTGCAGTGTTCTCCCTAAACTTTTTGCTGCTTCCTCCCTTACTTTTTCTCACTTGTGGTTGTTGGCAGTAGGACTCTGGGAACTTTACCACTGCTGATCAGTGCTAAAGTGCAAATGCTTTCTATGTAAATTGTTATTGTAATTGGTTATCCATGATTGATATATTTGTATTACCAAGAAGTCCCTCCTGGTCCGTGTCCCCACTGGTCAGGCCTAACCCTTCCCTTTCTGTACCCTATGGAAAGCCCTGGTGTGATTTGAACTTGTATTTGTACTAGACCCACAGTGATTGGTGTACATCACTAGTGAGTGCAGACCACTCCGCAACCACATACTGTTTGTTTTTCCTGGTGTCCTCCTGGAAGTATTTTTTTGGGGATACTGAGACTCTGGTTAGTGTTTGACCTGTGAAGTCTTGCCAAAATGGAAGTCAACTTTTTCCACCTGCATATCTACACAGTGGAGAAGATAAAAGCCTTTTGCGAAGAGAGGGGGCAGCCCGTGGGGAGAGGTTCCACAAGGGGGGATCTTGAGGCATGCCTGTATTCCCATGAGGTCAGAATTTGGGAAGCAACACTAACAGACGATTCTGAGGAGGAGGACTTCTCTGACAGTGAGAAAGATGCGTGGCTCCTTGCTGCTGGGCAAAGGTGTAGAGAATTAGACTAGGAAAGCAAGGAGGGTGAGATCCGGTGCGCCTTAGCCCAAAAACGTGTAGCTCAAGAAGTGAGCTTGCTGAGTTGGAGGTGGAGTCCAGCTCAGATGGTGGCAGCACAATTATGATATCTAGTGCTGAGAGAAAGGTACAAACACCCCGAAATGTGGTGCCTGACTTGAGGGAAGGGATTCAGGTTTATGATGCAGTTCCAGTAGAGTGCAGTGTCCCTGAAGTAGATTGGGGGACAGGCACATGGGACCATATTCCTAGTGGTGGCAGGGACACTCTACTGACACTAGATGAGAGGTACAAGGAGAGGGGTTCCCCCATGGTAGAAACCTTGGTGTGTGTGTGTCAAGACCAGCCAGAAGAGTGTGGGTTGTGTGACAGAGACAGTCAGATACTGTCTTGCCAGTCTCAGGAGAGTGTTGTGGGGTACTTGTGTGAGGCACTGGAGGGTGAGGCAAAGGGTAGCTTGGTTAACAACTGTGGGGGGCTTTGTGATTCATTTGTTGGAGAGAATATTTTAAGTCCCTGTTTTCCAGAGCTATGCCAACACCCGGTGGAGTGTGAGTTCTCTCATCCCAGATAGCTTGCGTTTGAGGCAGATCTCTTGGTGGAGTACAGAGAGTCTGAAGAGGCATTGGGGAGTGATCCCAAAAGGAGTGGCCAGTATATCTTCCAGACCTGTGAGGTGGAAGAGGTCCAGTGTAGCCCAGTTAGGTCCCAGTGTAGTGGGACGGGTGTGGGGGCTCATGTCCGGTCTCAGTGGAGAAGGAGTGAATGTGGGATGGTGTGTCTCACTGTGCCCGAAAATCAGTCTCCGGGCCTGGAGGGTTCCTTAAGGGAACACAAGGTTGGGGGCCTAGAAGGTGCTAGTAGGCCATGTGAGGAAGATCTCCTAGTGTCAGGAGAACCTGGAGCTTCTTTAAACAGAGCTCCAGTGGTTCTGGTGTCTGGCGGTGCCGCTCCATTTGGGAGGGTACAGAAGTCCAGACTGAGGGGTGAGAGGGGGAAGGAGTCCCCAGCGGGAGAACCAGTGGGTCAGGGACCAGCCAAAATGGCTGAGTCTCCCAGGAGTGAACATGGTGACACCACTTCTGTCCTGGGGGATCTTTGCGCACTGTCAGCTGGACGGGGGTCAGGAGATCTGTGCCAGGCAGACTGTCACAGGATACATGAGTCATGTGTCACCCTCAAGGAGGTACTGTGTGAGTCCCCAGAAGTCCTGGCGTGCCAGGCAAGTGCACAACCACAGGTATTGGTCCCTGGGTTGGGAGACCAGGTTCAGGATCTGCCTGACCTGGAAGGAAGGACATCTGTAACCAGTGTCCTGACCAGTTTGGCTTCCAGGGGTACCCCTCCAGTAGTAGGGAGGGCGCAGCGCTCTGGAAGGGGATACTGAGGGAGGGAGCCCTCGCCTCTGACCCCAGTGCAACCTGAGGGGTTAAACCCTGGTTGGGAGACCAATTGCTGGAGGGAGGTCCTGAACTGGTAGGAGAGTTGTGTTCTGAGGGTGCCTCTCCTGGGAGGAGAGGGCGGGAACCCAGAAAGTGGGGTAAGAAGAGGAAAGTCTCACCCGTGAACCCTAGTGAGCCTGAGGGTACAGACCCTGGGCTGGGGGGCCGGTGTCAGGATGCCCTACCTGATTTGGCAAGAGGGAGAATGGAAGGAAGGTGACAGGCACCTGTGTCTACTGCCCCCCACTCTCTGATGTCACAGAGGTTAGAGAGGTCTGACAGGCATGTGGCCTGACTCATCACTGACAGCTGTCAGTGGCCCCTGTGGCTGGTTCTCCTGGTGGACAGGGTTGCCCCTGGAAGGGAGGCAGGAGTCTCACCCTGGGGGTGGACTGTGCCACACCGTTGTGTTGGCCAGGTGGGTACTGTGTACCAGTGTGGGCACATCAGTGAGTGAAGTCCTGGTGTGCCAGGCAAGTGTTCAACCACAGGGGTTGGTCCCGGGGTTGAGAAGCCAGGTTCAGGTGTTGCCTGACCTGGAGGCTTTGGAGCCTAGGTTTGAGGGCCAGGTCTGGGGTGTCCCCCTGACCTGGAATCCCAGTTGCAGGATAGAACCCCTGAACTGGTGGGTGAATGGTGTGGGACACCTGCCACAGGTGCCCTGACTATTCTAGAAGGGGGTACTGCTCCAGGTGGGAGGGTACCGAGCCCCAAAGAAGAGAAGGACCGGGTGTGGGGAAGCCCACCCCCGCCTCCTGTCCAGCCTCCGGATACAGGCCCGGGACTGGTGGGTCAGTGCCAGGATGTCAGACCTGACCTGACAGGAGGGAGAGTGGACACAGTGTGCCAAGCACCTGGGGCTACTGCCCCCCACCCTCTGACACTACAAGGGTTTGAGAGCACTGAGAGGCATAAGGCCTGGGTCTAATCCCTGACCACTGTTGGTGGCCACTGGGGCTTGCTGTCTGTTTGGTGGGACACACCTGTGAGTAAATTAAGGTTAGAGGCTGCACAGGTGGTGTCCATAGGTGAGGAGAAGGGTTCCACATGGATTGGCGTGGGGGACCCTGAGAGTATGGATAGAGTGATCCAACTGGGTTCAAGACGGCGTAGAACAGGAATAGTTCCCTGCTGATTGGGCCAGTTTCCATGTTCTATTGCCTTAAGCAGGGAATCCCATCGAGGTATCGTTTGGTCTGCCCTGGCTTTAGGCTGGAAGGGGGTTGTGTTGGAATTGGCCCTTTTTGCAGGGTTCTTCCCAAACTTGTTGCTTCTTCCTCCCTTATTTTTTCTGACCTGTGGTTGTTGGCAATAGGACTCTGGGCACTTTACTACTGCTGATCAGTGCTAAAGTGCATATGCTCTCTATGTAAATTGTTATTGTATTTGGTTATCCATGATTGGCATATTTGTATTACCAAGAAGTCCCTAGTAAAGTGCACTGAGAGTGCCAGGGCTGGTAATTCAAATGCTACTAGTGGGCCTGCAGCACTGATTGTGCCACCCGCATGAGTAGCCCTAAAATGGTGTCTCAGGCCTGCCACCGCAGGGCCTGTGTGCAGTCTGTGAACTGCCATGTCCTCCTGGTCCGTGTCCACACTGGTCAGGCCTAACCCTTTCCTTTCTGTACACATTGGTCACCCCTAGGGAAGGCCCAAGGTACCCCCTTGGGCAGGGTGCAGGGCATGTGAAAGGTAGAGCATGTACTAGTGCAGGTGACATGCTCTGGTAGTGAATTACAGCCATTTTCGTTTTTCACGATTGTAAGGCTATCTTGCCCCATATGCTATCATGGGGAATGCTGGCTACAGTGGCTACCATCATATCTTCCCATAGGAGCAAGATAGGACATAACAGTCTGGTATCCCTGAACTCAGAATTTAATAACACATCTTTTAGGAAAGGTGGTTTTGAAATCCTGTGTTTGAGAACAGCACTTTTAGAAAGTAGCTGTTCTCTTGTCTGACCTTTCTGTGTGCCTTGGCTGGTTTGTGAATTGACTGTCTGGTTTGTGAGTGACTGGGCTGGGCGATTCCAGGAGACAGAATGAGTCCGCCCAGTGGTGAATAGAGAGATCTGCATCTAACTGGGAGGAAGGAGTTGCACCTGGGACCTGAATAGGACTGTGCCCGCCCCCCACAGTGCTGGCTCCACCCCCTGTGGTGTGTCTGATGTCTCTGCCCTGCACTGTGAAAGGAGATAAGGAATCATGTCAACAAATTGCTCCAGGACTGTGCTTCGCCACCACAATGCTGGCTCCACCTCCTGCAGGGCGGCTGACGACCCTGTCCCTCTCTCTAAATGGAAAGGAGAGGCCAGGAAAACAAAGTGCTCAAGTAACAACCAAAACTAGTTCAGACCGGGCTCAGAGCCCTCCTGCACAAAGGGAACAAAGACTTTTAGGGGTATAAGTACAGGACCCCTGACTACAGAAAATTAGATCATCCTGGAATCAAGAAGGAACCTCTGCCAAGGAAAAAGCTGAAACTGAAGAAGGAAGACTGTCCTGCTGTTGGTCTGCTGGCCTGACCTGCTGTTGCTCTGCTGCCATGGAGAGGGGAAGGACTTTGCTTTGTGCTGTGTTCCCTTGCTTGAAGGAATCTCCAAGGGCCTGAGAGAGAGCTGGCTCCCTGTTATGAAGTCCCGGGAACAAAAGGACTTCACCCCCAGATTCTCTGAACTCTACTGAGAGAGTTCTGTCCTTACTGAGGTGTGTGGCCCATGTTTGGTGCCTCTAGAAGTTGTACATGTGTTGGGAAGCTGGAAACTAAGCTTTTAAAGACTTTCTGCAAGTTTTGTTGCATCGCTCGCTTGAGGAGCGCATCCCCCACAGTGCAAGAAAATTCCCGCCGCTACGAAGGCCGAGATCATCGCAGCGCCTGTTGCCGCTGCCAGAGCCTTCGCATACTTCGTTTGCGAGACGCACAAGACCGGTGCGGGAAGACTACCATCGCTGCGAGTGTCGTCTCAGAGCCTGTCGTCTCTGGGTGAGATTACTGCACTGCTTGCTTGCGGACCGCATCACGTCGCTGCGAGTGTCGTCGCAGGAGCCATCGCATCGAGGAGCTGCGAGAGAGAGATCACCGCTGGTCCGTGCATGGCCGCCTCGGAGATCGTCGCAACTCCAAAGATCATCGCATCGTGCCTTTGCAAGAGAAAACTTCCCATGGAACCTACGCACAGGAATCCATACAAGTCCGCCTTCCTCCTCATACAAACCGTATTCCTCGCAACACGCCCGCTGCTGCAGCGAGGTTGTCGCATCACCTCCCTAGGGTCTCAGGAGCAACGCATCGCTTGTTTTCCACCACAGCAGCTTCTGCTATGGAACTTTGTCGCATTTAAAAGGTACTGTTGGCTAAACGTGACGCAACTGTGAACTTTTCATGCAACTGTGGTCTATTTTATCGCAACCTTAAGAACTCTTTTGCAACAATATTCTTGAACTGTGTATGTTGGATTTTTGTTGTTTTGGTCTTGTGTAGTTTAGATTAAATACCTTTATTTTTCTAAACTGTTGTGGAGTCAGTTTGTGGTGTTTTCACTGTGTTACTGTGAGTTTTGGTACAAATACTTTACACATTGCCTTTGATAAGCCTTGACTGCTCATGCCAAGCTACCAAGGGGGTGAGCAGGGGTTATGTCAGAGGGTTTCCTCCTTACCCTGACTAGAAGCAAGGGTCCCTATTTGGAAAGTGGTACCTACCTCTGCCAACTAGAGACCCCAGTTCTAACATTCGGACAGAGTGACACTGTCTTAATGGAATTGATTTCATGGAAGCATTTTGTACTGCATTTTCATGGTTTTCTTATATTGCTTGTTAAATGGAAAAGTGGTTTAATTTTTTAACTGTAAATTAATTGGGTGGAGACTAGTTTTTCATGCACCATTTATATAAATGCTAATTAGTGCTTTTGGTATTTTTCTAAGGCTTATTACTTATATTTTGAGTTATTTTTATGTGTGTGCATATACATTTATTGTAATATTGTGCATTTTATTTAAAATTATGATGATTTTTTAGAGTTTAATATTTTGGTTTTCATGTTTGAATTCATGTTTCATTCGTTTTAAGGGGTAGGCAATATTTATTTCTTTATTTTAGTGTAAAATATTGTTGTATTTTAGATATTATTTCGATGCTCTTTTTGTCATAGATATCTGTTTGTTTACTATTTAAATATGGGTTCATGATATTTATGTTTTTTATTTTTGAGGCGATAGTTCTGTATGTCGATATTTTTTTCTCATATAATGTCATGCAACAAATGGTATGTCACCTTCAAAGCTCAATGAAAACAGCATCCCTTAGACATGGCACCTCTATACCCTTACTACCTTACTTCTATCTCTTTTATGCAATTCTCATTTTCTATCTATCTTACTATATAAATGCTACAGTACAACAGTTGGAGTAAAACGGATAGAGGAACAATCAATTGAAACTTTGTAGTGCATCAGCTACAAGTCCCGAGGTTTCATCCAGTCCCTCCAAAAGAGCCTCTGTGACAGAAAGAAACAGATACATGGCACTGTAGAACACAACATAGAGCATCTACAAAACACCTTACATGAACGAACAGGTCTCTAGGATGAGGGAAGTGAACATTCTGGAAGGGCTCATCAATAAAAATTCATGTCAGAATTCAATAATTCTGACACCCCTTTTTGGATTAAATAGTGTCTTCTGTTATAATTGGCTCTAAAGAACTTAGAAAATCAAACCAATATTAACATTTAGGCTGTAATTCCAGACACATTTTTACATTGTCTCTTTGGAAGGTGAAATTACTTTTCTGTTGTTTCTGCTGTATCTCTCTCTCTCAAAGAGGGTCTGATGGAATCTTGCATTTTCTGGCTTTCGTAGTAGAGTGCGACAGGGAACCGCTATTGCGCATTTGTGGAAGAGGTGGGAAATCCTGAGAGGGGATTTTATCCCAGGTTTTTCCCCCAGACACCTCCAACTACTTGTGACTGCAACCTAGTAGAATGTGTTAGTCACTGAAAGCTGGAGTCATATGGCTGGCTCTGGCGCAGGTCGGGGTCCGAGGTCCTCTTGCACCCTTGAGCCCAAAGCGAGAAAAAAGTTCACGTGGTTCTGCCTGCACCCTACTCTCTAACTTCAAGTGCAAAGAACTAAAGACAGCTGTGATATTTGAAGTAAATAAAGGAGAGGGAAAGTGATACCCATCTAGTGACTATATGAAACCAAAAAACCTTGGGGCTCATTAGGATGACAGGCGGATTTTGTCTGCCCCGCCATCCTGTCGTGTGGAGGGACCGCCTGCCATAAGGCCGAGGGTACCGTTGGGGGTATTAGAACGCGCCCGCCACAGTGGCGGGCGCATCCTGTATCTTTAGCATTGTGGCGCAATGCTAAAGATACATGTCGTGCATTACAAAGCACAACGTGACGGGCACCGTGCGGTGCCTGCCACGTTGTACTTTGTAATGCTGGGGGGTACCATAGGTGCCCCCCCACCCACCCTGGGTCCCTTGGGGCCCGCAACGGGCCCCCGCAGGGTGTCTCCGCATGCCGTTCCGTGGCGGCAAGGCATTGGAAAATGCCCATGCTAATATGGCTAGCGGTGTCTGTAAGACACCGCCACCATATTAAACCTTTTCCGACCCGGTCGCAAGGCGACCGGGGCGGAAAGCGGCGGATGGTCTTTCCATCCGCAGCGGACCCCCCAGCCATCTTAATATGGCGGGGGTCCTTCCAGAGCGGATGGCGGGCGGATTGCCCGCCATCCTAATGAGGGTCCTTGAATCAATCCAAACTTCCCTGTTGCCCAGACCTCAGTCCCATTGATCGCTGAGTAACTGGACTTGTGTTGTACCTCACTGCTGAGGCCAAAAATGTTTGAGGTTGCCTGTGTTCCCTACAGCGGGATCCATGCTTAGTAGTTCAGTGTAGACCATACCTTTTTCATGGAAGCCTAGATTGATTTGGGAATGGTTGATTCCTGCTTCAGTGTCACCATGAGAAAAATAATCGATGGACAGGAATTCAGCTCGGTGCAATTACCAGTGAGTCAGATTAATTCAGACATTTTCTCAGTAAGACGTCCTAAGTGACACAATTAGGTCCAGATATGGATCTTAAACCTCAGCACACCAAAACTCATATCTTCAACTCACTTATGAAGCACTACTGGATGGTCTAAAACTGATTTGCCTGCGGTTGCACCCAGCAAGGCCGGTTGTGTAGCTGGTGGGGCATTGCGCATTTTTGGCGCCCCACACCCCGTGACTGCCTCCTCGGAATCTCTCACTACTACCAGGCAAGAGTGCCCCTCATCCCTCCAATCATAAGTTATTGTTAAAAAGAGCCCTCCACAGGTCAGTGCCCAGTGTGACCGCACCGGCCACACTGCCCCAAAGCCAGCCCTGGGTCCCAGTCTGTAATTATTTAATCCATCCATCATTCTTTTTTCTTTTTTTCACCATCTCAGAATCGAGTTTTAACTAACAGTAAATACCGAGTGCTAGTGCTTCACCTTCCTTGCTCACAAGAATCCCTTCTCCCATGCTTTAGCCCGTGCATCGGGGAGATGGCCCTACACTTCCCCGTGATTACTGTACAATGGGTTTCCTTCTCTCTTCTCCTCCTGTGAGGAAGCGAATCTTCCTCATGCAGTGCTAGCAAGGCCATCCCTAATGCATATGCTGTGATTCAGAGCCGTTCTCTTGCCCACGCAGTGCTGTGCGATACAAATGCTTCCTGAACAGGTTAACTGAAGGCTTTAGTCTCTGCTCCTATGAGTCATACAAGATTGGCTCCATTATTAGTCTCAACGACTGCTTGCAACTACACAAAGCAGCACCTTGTGGAAATGTACACAAAGGATAGCTCTGACCGTGCATCGTGCCCGCATGAGCGATTCTGAACAATGTATTCAGCTATTAGAGAATAGCCAAGAAACACGTGTGTGCGTTTAGAGTCACATTAATGTAAGTGCAGATGTTTGTGCCTGTGCTCGTGCATGTGGGGTGTGTCTGCACATTTTAGAATTCTAAATGGACGAACTATACAGATAAAAAAAATTCTGTAGAATTTGCGGATTTGCACACTTCCCCCAATTTTTTTTCCCCTTTTTTAGGCACTCTATGATTGTGTATTGCATAAGACCTTTGAAGATAATGAAGGACGTTTTGCAGATTTTAGACACTGTGAAGCACTTTTGGCATTATCAACTAAGCATTGCAAATTGTGCACACTCTAAGGCACTTTGGGCATATTATCTAGGAAACGCGATAAATATCGCATTTCCCGCTTTGCACGATTTTGGCCAACGCCGGCTATCGCTGGAATTAATTGGCGAGATATTGCCTTATTATCAACTCATATCTCCAAGGCGATTAAAAATCCGGCGATGGTGGCGAAATGCGGGACTATAGCTGGGAATCCAGCGATAAACCTGCAGGGATAGGGGAATCCTTATTGATAGGGAGATGTGGACTTAGCCGTACAATCCACCTCCCATGATACAGATAGGCAAGTCAGGATTTTTGTTGATGTTTATTACCGGCGATAACCGCGGTTAGCACCGCTTTTTTTATCGCTTCCCGGTTCTGGCACCACGTTGATCATAGAGCGAAGTTGTGTCTGCTAGTGTTTCCATGACGTGTTAGTCAGGAATGCATACTTTGTATGTCATTAGCAATATATATCGCTGACATGCAAAGTGGGAAAAATTGTCAGCTATTGCCTGTAATCCTGCGCTAACGCCTGTTAGCGCTGGCAGGTTAATAGGGCGATTAAAATATTGCGCTTTTTCTGCAAAAAGGTAGCAAAGGTGGCGATATTGCCCTTGATAATAAGCCCCCAGACTGTAATTGGGCAAGTACTGTGATTTTTCTCTCCCCCTTTGTCATTCTATGATGGTATACTGCATAAGCACTTTTGAATATAGTGGAGGACCTTTTGCTGATTTTGCACATTGTGAAGCACTTAGGCATTATCAGTTAAACATCGCAAATATTGCACATTCAAAGGCACTTTGATTGTAATTTGGTATGTATTGCTAATTTTGCATAGTGTTAGGGTACTACGAGCAACAACGGGGCACCTTGTTATACAGCACTAGTGAATCTTGACCTATTGCAATAACACAAAAGAAGCAATCGCTGTATAGCATTCAAAGTACTAGATTAAAGACATAAGGTTGTTTACATAGTGAATTAGGTGTATCTGATACCTGGAGATACCAACAAATGCATATCACAAGGAAAAGTTTTTAGTGCAATTGTTATTTATCATATAGGGCCATTGTATATCTCATTTTGGGTCTATTCCAGAAATGTTTCAGTATTGGGTTATATCTATTTGTATATTTATATTTACAATTGAAGTGATCCTCAATATTTGTGTGCGCCCGTATTAGCTGGTTTAAGATGTCCTGTGGGTTTGGATCGCATCTGTGATCTGGTACTTCACCGTAATTGTAACAGTGCACTGTGTTATTTCAGCTCCCTTGTGAATGGAACAGTGTCATACACATTGCATACCTATGATGGATGATAGTTTGTAACCTGTGGACTTGTTCCTTTAATTTTTTTGTGCTTGTTGCCAAAACGCGTAGATCTGTTCTTGTCTAAATTCACGTGCACTTTTCTGGTGACAACAGATAAAGAATAGAAGTTAAAAAATAACGGCAGTAATCCGATTGCCTGCGTTTGTGCAGTGTTCCTTTATTTGTCCACTTCCACTTTGGAGGAGGCGAGATTGTTGGACAGTGAGCGGGAAATGTGTAATATATTAACTAGTGAATTTCAGTATTTTTTTTTTGGTTTAAAATGTAAAGTTTTAACTGCCACTTTCACCTAAATAAACATCACTTTAAACTTCGTTTTTTTCAGTGAAGTGTTCAGTTTTTTTTCAATATGTAAAGTAAGATATATTAACCATAAGTAACTATTAAGTCACTTTAACAATTTTACTTTTCAGTGAGTTTATTCTAGTAACATAAAGCAGCATTTTATTACCATGGCTTACTAGGCCTACCCTGTGCCATGCATGCCAGAAGGCCAGGGTCTGTTCCCAACACCCTGCAGCACAAAGCGTTTGCCTGTGTACAGTGTGTGTTGGTCATAGGGCCTGATCTGCAGCCAGGCCCTGCGCCCATACCTCGCCAGGCAGCCAACTCTCCGCCTGGCATCACCCCCCTTTTTCTAGACCCCGCTTGATGGACCACCCCAAAACATTTCAAGAAGGAGCTAAGTTGACTTAACAAATTGTGTTATCTCATTGAAAATTCAAGGACCTCTGAGTAGACGTCTTGCAAGCATTTAAAATTTGCTATGGCTAAAGTGACAAGTCAATACAGTCCATATCCACTTAGTACATGTGTCTCTACACTCCTAAGCAGCATATGCAGTGCAGTTCTGGAACCAAGGAAACCCTTGCACACATTATATGTGAATGCAAAATTTGAAAAGATTCAAGCTCAGCATATTTACAGCAGGGAAGCATTTATGCCCTCGTGCTAGTTATATTTATGTAAAACGCATAGAAACATGCACAGTTTGTCTATAAAACCAACTTGATATTCCATGATGTAAACTTGACCGTAGATCCCCTCTTTACTGCATGTATTATATTTAGTGCTCTCGTGTTATGGTATTTATTTTATTGACATTTCCATCTGTATCTCTCCACATTTCTTTTCTGGTCATTTTATCTTTATTTATCCATATTTATTCGGTGCTTAGTTTAAAACATGTAGCTCCAGTGGGCATATTTCCAAATGTATTTAACCAACAAATGTTTTCTTATGTTTAAATGTGCAATGGAATAAGCCGTTTACAGTACAATACAGTACTTTGAAACCACTTGCATCATAAAACAGCTTCAACAGCTGTACTGTTACAGGTATTAAACTTTACTAGATTTTGTTAAAAAAAATTACCTCCCCCTACCTATTACTAACCTAACACTCATGATTGATAGTAGTATCTTGCGAAAGAAAACTTATTTTCTGTATTTTTCCATATGTACAAATAATTACAGACAACAAAAAAAGCTGATTTTCTAGCTATATGTATCTGTAAAAATCTGTGAAACTGGACGCCTTAGTTATATTGCATAACAATAATTTTACATTCACCACATTGGAAGGTAAAAATGTGATTGATATTCTCAACTTCATATTGATGGTTTATCCTTTCTATATTGCATGAGTAATATCAAATAATATTTTTGCAACCACTGTATCGACGAAACCGCTCCATTGCGAGATAAATATATGATTATTTTTTTTAATTCCAGCTATACATACCTCCCACAGTAAGAGTAGGTTGAGTTAAAACAGCAATTACAGATTTACTTGGATTTGCTTTGCGCGTCTCAGTTCCAGCAGTATTCTTCAGCCCACTGATGTTTCTGTTCTGAATGTAATGGCTTTAAGGGATGTTTCTATACACCTAAAGCCCTTACCTCTATAAATAATGCTCAAGAAAATGTACATCGTCCTTATCCCAGGCCCCCTGCCCACTGGTGGTCCCTCCTTCTGCCCTCTGTTTTTGATGCAGGCACCAGATGTGAGGTACATGAGGTCTTGCACATGTTAGCCACAGCTCCTGCTCTGGGTGGATGCAATTGGTGCACTGCCTCTTCCTGTTCCATTGGCAGCAATTGCAAAGGACACAGCAACTATGGCCACCGGGATTGTTTTTAGCTAGAAAGAATGAGCACTGAAGCACACTGGATTCTCCCCAACACATCCATAACATAACCCGGTCTCTCATAAGTGTTCGCGGGGTTCAGATCAAAATCTGACTAAGGTTTTTTGTTTAAGACAGCTTTACATGGGACTTGAGTAAAAATATTGTAGGAAAATATAATGTTGAGTGGTACATTATGACAGATATGGGGTTTGTAAAAATACTTACAAATATGTAGGATTGGAAGGCAAATTACCAGGATGTTTGGGTGATCCCCCTCGACATTTTTGGTGATTTTAATTCACATTGGACAACTGAGAATGGCCAAAATTGAAATAAAATTGAAAACAATCTTATAAAGTGACTTGACGTTTTCTATCCCGCAGCCAGATGTGTCACATGATGGATTTTAAAGCATGTTGCCTCAGTAACATAGGTTTTCATTTGATATATTTAAAATAAATCTTTACACGAGAGATGCAATTGCCTCCACTCTTGCATACATACATTTAACAGCACTGTGGTCAATGGTGAATTTTAAAACACCGCAAAGTCAAGTACAGCACAATTTCAAAATTGAGCAGGTACTGTGTGAGGCAATACTCAACCAAAATATAATTAAAAAAATATCCATTAACCCAAATATTGCGATTTTCTAAAATATTGTGATTTTAAGAATATTATGAGACAGAATATTGCAGGAAAGATTATCGTTTTTGAAATATTTTATACGTTTTTTAAAATATAGTTGTACATGTTATTTTCTTTTATTTTTTTGTTGAATTTTATTCATTTTCGAGTGATAGGTTGTTATTAATATTTTAGTCTATGTTTCTTAATTTGGTAAAATATTTATTGTATTTTTACATTTTATTTAAATGTATTACATTTATTTTTTGGGTGGTTGTTGGGTTTGTAGGCAAAAAGATAAAACGCTTTTTTAATATTATTTTTTATATGATTATAAAAGTTTATAACAAATTATTTTTACTTAGTAAATATGATTATTAATTATGTGAATTATTTGTTTACAATAATAGTACATCATTAGAAAACTATTTTTGGTGATTGGTTAATTAGATGTTTGATTTTGTAAATTAATTGCTTTAATTGGTAATATATGAATTCATTGTTTTATGCTTTAGGCTTTTTATATACTAATTTACTTTAAAGTGTCATTTTTACAAATAATGTATATTGTTATTTTTTTTCAAGTATCACTTCAATTTGCGGCTATTGCTATTTTAGAGTAATAGGTTGCAAAGTGTTTTAAATATAGTTATGTTTTTATTTACAGCATTTTTAAATAAACATTTATTTCTACTTTTATTTATTTATGGTAATTTTGCATTTTTAGTCGTTTATAGAAATATTAATGTAAAGTGTTTTTTTATTCTGCTATGGAAGTATATTTAATGTTGTATTATTCTTAACAAAATAATTATATTTTTTAAATTTAGGGATGGAAAATTAAATCTGAACTTTCCAAAGTCCAATATCTTGCCTCCTGTTGCTTACGTTGGAGTAGAAATAGCACTTCCAACCCCTCCAAGTCCACCACTTTCCCTGCAGTTGTGTAAGTTGCAATGGGAATAGTACCTACAACGGACTTTGGGCTGAATTTACGGACAGATCTTGTAAGATGTGATCCAGTCAGGAGCAGTCCCCTTCAATGCGCACTGGAGGGACTGACCTTGCATTTCCTCCTGTGTTGAGCTCCGGAGGTCTGATGCGCGTTAGAAGGATGGTGTTCGCCCAGAAGGCCTGGATTGCTTCTGCCTGCCTCCTTCTGCCGTAACACGAAGCGGGGGAGAGGAGCTCAATATCCTGATGGACGCACAGGTTTCAGTCAGCAAGAGAGAAAAAGAAAAGCTACTCAAGTTATCATTAATATTATGCTCGTACAGGAGGGTTCAGGCGGTGCTGGGGGTACTGAGAGCTGTAGCGCAGTGTGGCATGAAGTTTGTTTCCTTTCCTGAGTTTCTCTATCCTCAGAGAGATTTGCCATATCCATGGCAGAGTCTCAGAAGTCCAAAGAAGAGGTTGATAGCAATTTCATTGGCGGTCTCAAGCCAACCATGACAAAGCTGAAGGAAAAAGGCAATGAGGCAAGTTTTTCACCTCACCCGTCCCCAGGTCAGACCATAGATTGGAAAAACCTTCCAGCAGCTGTAAACCCAGCTGAAGCAGAGCTTCCGAGAGAGGTACATCTGCAGGAGTATGCAGGGAGATTGCTCCGGAGTATCTAGGGAATGAGCACTCTGAAGCGGCCAGGGTCCCCCTCTCACTGGGACCCTGCTCAAATGCCCCACAATCACCACTGCTGCTGGAAATGGGAAAGATCTGCAGGCTTTGGAACTGTCCCTTCCACCTCTCTCCACTTTTGACCTGGAGGCGAGCTGGAGGATGAGGTAGACAGTGTTTCCCAGCAACACTGTGACCGGCGCTCTTGATGGAACTTTGACGATGGCCCCTGGGCGGAAACCATAACTGTCTGTACTTACCGCGGTGCCTGAGCAACCTTGATTGATGACGGGTGGAGCTGTCCTATGCAGCTGTTGAGGAGTTTGGCTCTGGTTCACCCCTCAGCCCGCACCTACCCAGCCGGACATCGGACATTGTTTTCCTCGCCTCCCTGTTGTTTCATTCCTGCATTCCTTACCCCTGGTTACCATTCCTCCTCTATATTTGTGTTTTCGATCTTCATTTGCGGATGTTTTTGGTGGTGAATTTCCATCATACAACCGCAGAGGCAATGTAAATCTCCCTAATCCATTGAACATGTACACCATGGGTAGCAGCACACGGAAGAAGGCACCGAGTGCAGCATTCACAGGTAAAGTATGGGAACAGCTGTGCAATCTTTGCTCATACATACAAAAGGGAAAGAATGGGCATCATTGTAAACTCCCCACCTATAGGGTGGGGCAGCAAAAACAGTAGGATTACCAGCTTCCTTACTTTCTGAACACGTTTTGAACATGCAGTAGCCACGCCAGCTCAACACACACACATACACATGCTCGGAACTCCTAATGGGCTAAAAGGGTTTCAGCCCTCGTCGTGTGTCTTATTTGTGTTTTACCTGCAGTTTCTTCCTAAATTCCAATGACACACAACCTGACATTATTTGAGATTTCAGAGCTTTTGTGGCATTGTGTTTGTCGAAATCTGTTAGCTTTCAGTCGCATGACAAATCCAAGAATTTAATTATTAATTCATTGAATGGAAACTGCACCTCTCATGGTTTACATTTTTCTGGAGATGAAAATATTTTATGAGGCTGTCGCTAATACTTTCACATATCTCAGTGTTGGAGCAGAAAATTTAAATAATGGGCGGCAGCACTTAAAGTGAGCCCTTGGAGTTATGATACAGAGCCTGGTTTAGAGTGCAGAGTAGGGTTTGCACTCTATGATGGCAGCAAAGTCAATGCTCCATCACCTTAATGCAGTACCGTTCCACCTCATTTGCAGATGACCGCCAACCTTGCTGACATCTTTATTCATGCACCTTCCTGTCAATGTGTTAAAAGTTTGATGGACAGTATCATCAAATTTACAGATGTTCATCACATTTTTAACATGTTTTTGTTTTTCAAAAATAAACTCCCAAAGCGAGAGTTTGTTTTCGAAACACCAAAATCTAATGACCAAAAAACCCTGTGGGAGTTGTCTTTCACCATGCTGTGGGAGTTATTTAAATATATTCCCTCTCCTTTACCACCAGGTTTTAGCCTGCGGTAGAGGACAGTGAAAACTGTCCATTCAACTGCCCACTTTAAATCTAGTAGGTGGACAAATCTCCAAAACTCTGACAGGGCACTATCACAGCATCAGAGCCAGACTGCACTCCTTTGTCGAGGTACTGAATGTACACCCACCTGCATATGTTTCACGGTTTCTATGATATTTTACTGTATTATCTTAAAACTAGGCATGAGCGGATTTGGCGGATTGGCAATCCGCGGATTTGCGGATTTGCGAATTTGCGGATTGCCAAAATCCGCAAAATCCGCGAACCGCGCGGATTTTTTTTTTATGTTCGCATGGGTTTCTGCAAGTTCGCGAGGGTTTTGTACAATTTCGCAAATTGCGAAATTGTACAAAACGCGTGCGAACTTGCAGCAACCCGTGCGAACACAATTATAAGAGAAAGAAGCTCCTGGTCACAGGAACAGCACGGGGATTGCGCTCATGAAAGTCAAGGATGCAAAGGCCTCTACCCAGCATCACAGCTGATTTTCCACAGTAGATTTGGGAAGAGGCAAACCTGTCCAGCCTCGAAGACGCTCATGATTGTTTTTGGGCTAATGAATGAGTCACAGATTTTGAGCATCAACTAGTTCGAGCGACCATGCAAAGGCCGCCCTCTACGCTATACCCAGCATCACAGCTGATTTTCCACGGTAGATTTGGGAAGAGGCACACCTGTCCAGCCTCGAAGACGCTCATGATTGTTTTTGGGCTAATGAATGAGTCACTGAATTTGAGCATCAACTAGTTCGAGTGGCCATGTGTGTGTTACTATGCAATCGCCCTGAAGGGCGCAGGGTTCCCTTGGGTGACCTGTGTAAGGCTGTAACTATTTTACAATGGCGCCAGCAAGCTGCCAGCGCCGTTGTAAAATAGTTACAAAGTTAGCTTGCACATGAAGCACCTGCTTCGTTTTATCTAGTGGTTCCTGTGCAAGCTAACTTTGTAACTATTTTACAACGCCGCTGGCAGCTTGCTGGCGCCATTGTAAAATAGTTGCATGAGTGGGGGTTCAACTTTTGAACCCGTTACGCTCGCAGATTTTTTTTGCGGATTTTGCGGGAAATCCGCAAAATTCGCGGATTGCGGATTTCCCAAAAATCCGCAAAATCCGCGAGCGTAACGGATTTCCCGCTCATGCTTACTTAAAACATGTTATGTCAAACGACAGTGAATTGTGATGTTGTAAAATCGGCATGTGTGATGAATGCATGGATAAGAGGCAAAAAAGTGAAGCCCCAATACAATTTTTCCATCATCTATTTTGATTAGTCTCCAAACCTTCCTTAAAGTTTTCAAACTTGAATAACTGGTATTCTGCGGGAGATGTATTTTAGTGGTTCCACCTAAGTGATATACATTATAACCAGTATGAAATGGTGAATTACAGGCACCCAAGATGGCCGACTTAAATTATGTCAGATGAGTTGCACATATTTTCTATCAGTCTATACAGAGCCACATGTACCAAACAAGGATGATATACTTTAGAGTCATTGATCCCACTCTTCTGCTTTAAACATCCTATTATAGAGCAGAGCCAGAGCTGTCCATTGTGCTAATGTAGGAGCCACGAAAGCTTGAAACTGATTTGAAGTTCAACACGTCGAGAGACACAAAAATAAAGCCTCAAGAAACCCCATGTAGATAGTCAACAGGTGCTTTGCCTTCTGAGAGCAGAAGCAGGAATGTGGTGAAGGAAATGACTCATGCTTCTTTCCCATTATTTCTATAGAAGTCACAAAAAACAAGTAAAGAGTTCGAAATAGAGTTGTGAAAAGACAAAATAATAATATGCCTCAAGTGTTTTTCAATTTGGCACTATTTGGCTATTATTCCAGTTTCCAGGGGAGATGCTTTCTCCAAGATTGCACTGGTGCCAATGATGGATAACACTCCAGGTCCCAATGTGTGTCGCTGCCAACTACAACGATGATTCATCTGCCTCTCAGTAGATGAAAATGCATAACATTGAGATTGATAGACATCAAGCAGGATAACAATGAATGGATCCTAAGTGAAACTTTAAAACTGTGGTATATAAGCATGGGCGAATTTTGCGGATCTCGCGTTCGCGAATTTTGCGGATTTGCGGATTCGCAATCCGCAAAATCCGCGAATTCCCGCGAATTTGCGGATTTTTTTTTTTTTTTGTGTTCGCCCGTGTTTCTGCCAGTTCGCGAGGGTTTTTACAATTTCGCAATTTGCGAACTTACCTGTCGGGTCGCAAGTTTTGCGAACTTGTTGTTTCTACATGTCCAGCCTGTTTGGGACACTCTTCTTCATCACTGCCACTCTCTGTCACCACTGCCACTCTCTGACTACTCATGCCACCCTCTGGCCCACCCATGCCACCCTCTGTTTCATCACCACACCCTCTGGTTGTCCAGTGTACATTATTTTCGGCAAAGCAAAGCACACCTTCCCTGCCTCAAGTGACCTGAATTAATTTGGGGCTGATTAATGTGTCACAGAATATTTTTTTAGCTGGCACCTGCTTCCTTAGTGCGCCCTGATTAGTGATCTTTTGCACTTGCTAAGTGCTTTCATTGTTGCAAAATTAGTTACAACACCTGCCCTGCCCCAACTGACAATAATGAATTAGGGGCTAATTAATGTGTCACTGAAAGAATTTAAAGTTCCAGCCTGGCACCTGCTTGTCTGCTCCTTTAGCTGTAAATCAGGACCTTTGTGGCATACAGTTAAGGTCAGAGCAGGGTCACACAAAATAGTTGCAAGCAGGCAACCGAATTCTGGAGGGCCCCCTCAGGAAGCACTACAAAGAATCGTTACAAATCATGAGGTTGACCTTTTGCACCTGCTCATTGCTTTTGCTTTTGCTGAAATCGTTTTTCGTTTTTTTTCGCGCTATTCGCGGGGCGCGGCGTCGTGCGAAACCGACCGCGGAAGCCGCCAATTCGTGCGAATGAGCATTTTATTTTTTTGCGGCTTGTTGTTTCGCGAGTTTTTTTGCAGTATTCGCGAGCCGCTTGCAGCGCAACACGCGAATTTACCCCAAGGTCAAGTACGGGCGCGGCCATTTTGTTTGCGTGACGTATTTCCGTTTCCGCCCGCTATGTATAATCTCGCGCAGTAAGCGCATTGCGAGTAGAGGTTCGCACGAGATCGCGCGGGAAATCTAGAGGTTCGCACGAGATTGCGAGGAAAATCTCGCGCGAATTTACTTTCGCGCTCGTGAACGGGCGCCGGCCATCTTGTTTTTCATTCATTTCCTGTGTCTGGGCATGGTGTTTAATCCTCTTGGTATCTTTGCCATCCTTTGCTTGTTTTCAGTTTTTTTTTTACGATTTTGCTTCTTATCTATCCCTCTCTTTTCCTAGCTGTATATTTTTGTCTTTTCTGCTATTTTTCTTTACTTTTAAACTACTTTTTTAAACTCTTTTCTTTTCTTCTTCCCTATCCTATTCTTTCTTAATTTTCTACTTCTTCCTACCTTACCTGCCCAGACCATGGTCAAGCCAGGCGCCGTGAAGCTGCCCAGGCACTTGAGGGCCGCAGCGGCGGCGGGGAGTAGTGCTGGACCCAGTGCCAGGACAGCATGCGGGAGATTGAGGGGGGAGCAGGTGACGCGACGGGAGATATTCAGCCCGGAGGAAGTGGGCGCGCTGGTCTACTTCGTCCAGCGCCGCCTGCCCAGGACCATCGCGGGAGGCGGCAGGATCGCGGCTGGCGGCTACAACATGCGGGAGCGCCGGAAGCGGTGGGAGAAGGTGTGCTGGGCCATATCCCACCTCTACGGGGTCCAGCGCACCTACAGCCAGGTCACCCATCGCTGGACGGACCTCCTGGACCGCGAGCGCGACCTGCTGGACCAGCTCGGCTTGGAGATCCCCGGGCTTGGTGAGTAGTAGTAGCCATTTAATCACTCACTACTATGATGTTTTCTCCTGCTCTGTGTTGTTGTATTGCAAATATTTGTTTTTTACATGGAGCAAGCCAATAATGCCGCTGATGACGATTACATTGTAGTTAAATTATATTTCAAAATCTTCTGTGCATTTCAGGTGCACTGCTCTCCTTCTCAGTGGCGTTGCTACTATGCTTATTTGTTTTCTATTTCGTGGTCTCATTGGCCTGAGTAACTATTATGTATGAGTGTACTTTACAGAACTGCGTAATGCTAGACACTAGGGGGCAGATTACATTTACAAGCCCCTTGCGCCACGTTTACGTTGCCTTGCGTGACGCAACAGCGGCGTAAACGTGCCGCATCCCTGCGAGTCATTTACAGCATGACGCATCTAGGGAGATGCGTCACGTTATAAAGCCATGGGCCTGCACCACAATGGGTGCGTTCCTAGTACGCAGGGTGGGCGGTCCAGCGGCTGTGCGCCTCGCAAAATTGCCTGCGTGAAATGTACAAGATTTAACGCAGGCACTTCTGCGACGCTGCTACGTCAATTCAATTCCTTATGTCTGCTCGAAGCAGGCGAAAGGACTGACACAGCATGTTAAGTATTGGGTGGCCCTGAGCATTACTGGAGTTGCATTGCGTTGGCGACGTGACTCCAGCGATGCGCCGCTCTTACGTGACGAGATGCGTCACGCAAGTGCCTACCCTTGCGCCAGGGCGCGCCGCATTGTAAATGAGGCACATCTGCCGTGTCGCAAGAGTAGTTTTGCGTGACGCATTTGATCTGGCGCATCTCTGGAGATGCGCCAGAACGCGTAAGTAAGTATGCCCCTAAGGGGCAGAATTGCAATTACCGTCGCATCCCTGCAAAGTAGCAGGGATGCGCCATTAATTGTGCGGCCCGCTACCACCACCAAACATGGTGCGCCGTATTTGCAATGCGGCGCACCATGGGCCCAAAACGTCACCGAAGCTTTACTGCTGGAGTTGCGTCGCAACGATGGCGCAGCTCCATCAATGCTCTGGGGTACCCTATCTCCCCAATGCTGGGTCAAGCCGTACGTCTGCTTCAAGCAGGTGCAGGGTTTGTGTGACGCATCATTGTCCTAAAGGTGACTGATTGATATTTTGTAGATTTCCCTCAGCCACTATTAGGATGTGTTCCAGCGCAGGAATGCCCTCCCTTGCGCCGGAACGCCCCCTGATGGCGCAGGGCTTTATAACGGGATGCATCTCCCAAATGCGTCACGTTGTTATAATATTATACGCCGCACCATGGCGCCCTTTTTTGTTTAGCTGCTGCGTCACAAAAGTCACGCAAGAACGGCGCAAAAGAGCCGCAAGGGCTTAAATCTGCCCCTTCCTTTGTAACCCTGACAATAAGAAAAATAGTGGCGGTGGATTGATAGTTTGACTATTTAAATGACTGGTAATGTAGCAGGCAACTGTTAGTGTTGTCACTGATCTGACTGAAATCACAATGGAGTTTGTCTGTCACTTTGCGTCTTGCCTGCGGACTGCGGACTGCCAGTCCTAGGTGAACGTTTCAGTACTTTGTTTAGTGAGTTACGTGACTTTCGAAGTCACAGGTCCGCAAATAAATGAAAAGTAACCATAATCAATATAATTTCGCGGAAATATTTTGTTATTGTTCTTTTGAAATGTTTGATTTGGTTGACATTGACAAGCAACAATCATCCATGTTTTCTGTTCTTTCTTTCATGTTGTACGTCAGCTCCCCCCAGGGGCGAGAGGAGGACACAGGAGCAGCAGGCGGCGGATGCTGTTCAACAGGGCCAGGATCGGGCAGGCGAGGGCTCCTCTGCTGGCCCCAGTAAGTTTTCATTTTAGACTAGTACCTATTTTTCCTAGCGTTCCTCATTTGACTTTTTTCAAAATTGTCTTTGCTCTTCTTGTAGACTGTATCTAAATTCTTATCCTGCCTCTACTATGACTCCCTGTGGTATTACTAGATTATTCTTATTAGTCTGTCTGTGTTGCTAACTAAGATTGCACGGTTGGCGAAACTCCCATGATTCTAGTCAGCAATAGCTCTATCAACTTAGTGCAGTCCTCTGGGATTGTCCATAATGTCTTTTGAAGTGTTCTATCTGGACTCATGCTTGCAAAAATTGCAAAACCTTTCGCTCAGTCACTCTAGTCTGGACCAAAAAACACAGATTGTATTTAAGTTTAAAAGCTTTATTAAAAGTAAACACATTTATTAAAATGAAGTCATAATAAAACTAAACGTTTAACTGATAATGGAAAAGTGGTTAGTGCTGACGATTAATTGAAGACATTTCTTGTGGTCGAGCCGAGCTCTCACCTGGTTTCAACTTGATCTTGTTGTTAGAAGTCCATCTTCTGTCTGTGTGGAGAAAAATGGTGCGTGTTAAAAAAACAGCCTTCATCAGTTGTGCCAAAAAGTGCAGCAAGACAACCTTCCCTGGAAAAAGGGACATTTTTTTTAACTTTAACGTAGACAGTCACAAATTACATTGTTTTCACATGTCTTCATTCCTAGACCAAATACTAGTGACTAGTGAGTGCTTTATTCTAACATTGTTAAATGTACTTTGTAGGTGGAACATCTGGTGGCGGGGCCAGTGTGGAGGTGGTGGTGCTCGACACGGAGGCGGAGGCCGATTCTTCAGGGGAGGAGGCGGCGGCGGCGGCTGTGAGAGTTGAGACGGTGGTGGTGGCGGCCAGAGGTAAGCTCTTATATATTCCTTACTTATTGAGATTGAAGACTAGCTGGGAAGGCAAGAATATGAGATGCATGGCTGGGTGAATGATGAAGCAATGATGGGTGGAAGGACAACAGCCTGGGTGGGTGACACAGAAACTGTATGTGTCCATATACCTGGATCATGCTACTATCTGACTCTTAGATAGCATATGTGTATCTAGAGCAGGGGTACTCCTAGTACGGCCCGCGGGCCGGTGGTGGCCCGGCAAGCCTTCCTTGGCGGTGCGCAGACCTTGCAGACAATCACTGCTCCCCCGGCCCCACAGAGCAGAGGCTTTTTTGTATTTCACCTGTTAGCGCCCCTGCATCTCCACTCTGACAATCACTGCTCCCCCGGCCCCCACAGAGCAGAGTGGAGATGCAAGGCCACAAAGAGGTGAAATAGAACAAAGCCTCTGCTCTGTGGGGCCGGGCAAGCAGTGATTGTCAGGGTGGAGAAGCAGGGGCGCTAAAACAAACAAAGCCTCAATAATATGTTAATGGTCTTTTAAAGACCTGTTAAGTACTTTGGTGTTGTTGTCTGTGTGTGCGCGTTGAGGAAGCGGTCTCAACCCGGGCTGAAGGCTGACACAGATAGACACACACACAGTGAGATGACAGAGGGGGAGGGAGAGGGAGGGCAGGAGGGAGAGAGAGATGGAGGGAGGGCAGGAGGGAGAGCAGGAGGGAGAGAGATGTTTGTAAATGCTGGGTCTGGTGGCTCAGTGGATGAGGGCATCTGCTGGAGGGACCTGTGTGCAACCTCATGGTCACAAGTTATCGTTTTGCTTTAGCCCCGCCCCCTCTGACTCCGCCCCCACCAGTGCGGCCCTCGGCCCCAAACTACACTGTAAATGTAGCCCCTGAGAGAAAGTTTGTGAGTACCCATGATCTAGAGAGAGTAGACGGTCAGTGGATGAACTAAGTGTAACTTTGAAGAGCATGTAACACTGCACCCGCACGTCCGTTCCAGTGTAGGAAAGGCAAGGAAAAGAACTTTTAATTTTGTCCAAATACTACCATAAATAGTAGCAGTAGTTTGTATTGCAAGCACTGCATAGATCCGGTTATTATGGTGGCCACTCCCTACCTCTCTTAATAAGTTTAGTAGTACTCAGTCATTCATGTGTGGATGTATCACTGGTCACTCAATAAAAAGCAAAGCACCTAAAGTCATCCCATATATAAGCAAAAACATCCCATGTGAAGTGATAGATAATCAGATTATTTATCTTCTTCAATTTTCCATTTCTAGTACTCATTTCCACTGTAGGGTGAAAGTTAAATTAATTAAGCAGTAGCCCTTGAGTTGTAACAGAGTATTCTCAGTGCCACCCGTAATAGAAAAGTAAGAGCTTCACCACCTGCATGTACTGGACGGGTACAGTAACGCAATGGCAACGCAAGTCTAGGTCACTCCTCATGGCGTGCGTCTCTTTTTCTCGGGTGCAAGTTTACTGCGCTGGCATTATGCCGGCTTGCAGAAAATAACGTACCAATTTTCCAAAACAAGAGATAAGAAGAAGAATAAGACTGGTGTACTTTCATAGTCGACTCCAATGGAAGTCCACAGTGCTCGTAGAATTTGTTCCTTAAACTCCCACTAATGTTAGAGCAAGGATGAAGAAGTGTGAGGTTAGATAGATACTGGCCTCAATAGTTATGTAATGCGCTTGCAAGTTGCTAGTTGTACTGCAACACAAATTTCTGCTGAATGATTGAGTTAATCTTAAAGAGCATTGGTTACAGACTATGTCTTTCTTTCTTCATATAGGTTCTCCTTCCAAACGAACAAGGAGGAAGGAGCTGGCTAGAGCGGCCCGGCAACGGAGGATCGAGGCCACTGTTGCGGAATATCGGCGGCTGGTGGCCCTGGAGGACGTGGAAAGTGTGCAGTCGACAACTACAACAACGTCGTCTGCATCGGCCTCCGTGGCCCCACGAGCTGCCACCCAGCACAGTGGTCCACCCAGACTGAGCCGGGCTGCCAAAGGCAAACGCCACCGCCGAGCAGCAAGGCCAACAGCTGCCTCTCACAGGCATTGCACCTGCAAGGCAGTGAAGGCACGCCTGCGCCGCACTACCCTGATGGTGTCCCGCCTTCAGCAGGAGCTCGCCTTGCTCCGCGAGGAGCATGATGCCCTGGCCCAAAAAGTTAACAGCATCCACCCATAGTGTCCCTTGCCCCTTTTTTAGAGACTTTTGGGGGGTGGGAATTGGGAGTTGGGTTTTTGGGGACTTTTGAAGGACAATCGTTGGGGTTAGGGAGGGTCTTGCGGGAGATTATTTTGTTAGGGATATAAATATACTTTTTCAAACTTTATCTGAGCATACCTGTTTTTTACTGCTTGCCTGGTGGGTGGGGGTTTAACGTTGACTGTTTTCCTGAAAGTTTAGTTCCATTTTCTTCCTTTAAGTGTAAATGCCCAAATGTTTTCAACACTAAGTGCCTCTCACAGACTAAGTGAAGTGAATCTAAGAGTCCTAGGACTTTAGTAGTACTACCTTCAGTCTCTCGTCTCTCGTACTAATACTCCATTATACCCCCAAACCACCAAACGCTTATCTTACCTGTAATTTGTGTTTGAAAGTAGGGCTAGACCCAGGGCTGGCTCCACGGGAAACACCGAATAACGTTGGCAATCTTGGTCGGATAAAATTTCCTCATAGCGGTGGTACTAGTGGTGTGACACAGTGGCAGTTGCATGCCTATGAAAAAAAAGAAAATGAAATCTGGTTTGTCCTCCTGAGCAATTCAACGGTACAACTGAGAATATAGCAGGTGACAGAAGTACAGTAGAGCAGTGCCACATTGTAGCCTAACAAATGGTAAAGTATAAGTACTAATTCGGTTGAAGTTCTTTCACATTAGCAATGGTTCTTTGTCAAGCAGAGTAAGAATATATCCTCGGATTTCTTCACCAGCCTGTTGCTATCACCTTATCCTCCCCACCCAGCAAGTGTGTGGATTTATTGCTGTAATAATAATTTAGTCACACATCAATCAAAACCACACAGCCCGGGGGAAGAGGGTTAGGGTTTGAAAAATGGATGGGTACGGGGGTTTTTGGGAAAGGTTTTGGGAGACAAGAAAAAATAGCACAGCATAGACAAACTATTGTGAACATAAACAAATCTTTGGGTACAAACCTATCCATCAATCTTTGAAAGTGCATGCACTACTGCATGCATGTCAGTGAAAAGTAAGTAGTACATTCAACAACTGTGGAAAGAAAGAATGCGACAGTACAGGGCCTGTGTGGAATTATTGATAACGATATTCAACATAAGGTCTCTGTAGCCAGATACCCGAGAGCCTTGCTGGTCACTATAAATCCATTCACAACAACACTCAATGGGGTTGGTCTGGAAGGTGTCAGGTTTACTCCCCGTGATCCAGTCGATGCAAATATGGTTCCACCTCCAAATGTCACCAACACCCAGAAGTGTAAACACAGGGTGTTCGAGCCATTAGGCAGGGGAGAAAAATAACAAACTAAAATAAAAAATGTGGGATGGGTAAAGGTAGGGTCAGCAGGGAAAGGATACCTGTAACAGAAGACAAGACAGGCATCAGTGAAGTGCTGTCCTAACATACAAGGGTACTCTCATATAGTCTCACTAAATAACCAAGGAAGTAGACAAGTACCTGAGCACCAAGAAAACATGACCTTGGATAGGAAATACTATAGCCCTTCTGCCACAATCTGTGAGGAAGGCCTAAGAAACACATAAACATATAGTTAACGAACACACTCCTGTCGCACCAAACACACTCGCGTTATACTAAGACATCAAACCCACTACTCACAACATACCACAAACATGGTAGAGGACTCAATGTACAAAGGGGGTTCCAAATAGTCAAAGCAAAGATGTATGGTCCAACAAAAAGGAAGAGGGAAACGGTAGTGTGTAGGAAGCAAGAACTACAACACTGCGCTCTCTAAGTAATGACCCAGTAGAGAATCTTTGGTGAAGGTCAAACAGAAAAACGTAGTTGCTGTTGCGACCACCACTGAATTCTGCCAACAACACACCCCACGGTGCACTACACAAAGAGAACTGGGGTAGCCTGTAGTTACCTCACTACATGCCCAGTTATGGAGGTCCTTTGAAATACACAGTTATACAACGGAGACGCGTAGTTGTCCTTACTACCGCGCTCCGTTTTAATAGTACAAAAACGATCCCCGATGTGAACGCTAACACGTGGTATAGACCGCCACTGTGCTCCGCCACACACAATTCAACCAAAATGGAATTCATCAAAGCTAGAATTCTGTTAGAAAACAGTCACAGAACCTCCCTTAACAATCCGTTCAGGCAGTAATCAGCTGACCGCACGGGCGGCCGAAGAGTTTAGAGCGGCTTTACCTGAAGACGCGTGAAGTCCGTCTACCGCCAAGGACAGAACACGGAAGCGCTCCCCACTGAGCCTCAGGGGGGGGGGGGAAGGTGATAGTCCACAGGAGACACGATAGAAAAGCATGCAGAGCGTCCGCTCTCATGCCGGTGCAGAACAGAAACCAGAATAACGCGCAACAGGAAGCGCGTCTGTTCCCCAGATAAACTTCCTGCAAGTCTCCCGCCTACTCATGGGAAATGTAGTTTCATAGTACGGTAGGCGCTTAGGGGCTGCGTAACCTGACAGAAGGTATAGTAGATAGAAAAGGAGAAATTGCTTTTTTTCTAGGTGTCCCCTCACTCACCAGGGTTGCCCCTTGGTGACATGCTTCATCATTGGGGCCATCCCAGTCCTCTACGGCCTGGGGCGTGCTGCGACTTGCGAATTACGTAGGAGCACTAACAAATGACTATGTGTGGTGCAGATGTGATAGTGGAGTGGACTAAGTGATGTGTTAAGGGATCAATTTAGAAGCCTAGAGAGAGCCAAGAAATGCAGTCACAGTCAGAGAAAAAGGCAAGGGATACTGTATGTATGTGGTTGTAGTGGTCCTGTTGGAAGTGGTAAGTAAGTTGCCTGCAGAAAAAAAATCCTCCTATTAGCGGCACTCCTCCATTGCAGCCGACGCTTCGTCCATCGATGTTGGTCACCAGAAGACACCCTGTAAAAAAAAGCACAGCATAGACAAACAATTGAACATAAACAATTCTTTGGGTACAAACCTATCCATCAATCTTTGAAAGTGCATACACTACTGCATGCATGTCAGTGAAAAGTAAGTAGTACATTCGACAACTGTGGAAGAAAGAATGCAACAGTAAAGGGCCTATGTGTAAATTATTGATAACGATATTCAACATAAGGTCTCTGTAGCCAGATACCCGAGAGCCTTGCTGGTCACTATAAATCCATTCACAACAACACTCAGTGGGGTTGGTCTGGAAGGTATAGTAGATAGAAAAGGAGAAATTGCTTTTTTTCTAGGTGTCCCCTCACTCACCAGGGTTGCCCCTTGGTGACATGCTTCATCATTGGGGCCATCCCAGTCCTCTACGGCCTGGGGCGTGCTGCGACTTGCGAATTACGTAGGAGCACTTACAAATGACTATGTGTGGTGCAGATGTGATAGTGGAGTGGACTAAGTGATGTGTTAAGGGATCAATGTAGAAGCCGAGAGAGAGCCAAGAAATGCAGTCACAGTCAGAGAAAAAGGCAAGGGATACTGTATCTATGTGGTTGTAGTGGTCCTGTTGGAAGTGGTAAGTAAGTTGCCTGCAGAAAAAAAATCCTCCTATTAGCGGCACTCCTCCATTGCAGCCGACGCCTCGTCCATCGATGTTGGTCACCAGAAGACACCCTGTCCACTGCCTGCCTGATGCTGAATTGTGGCTCGCTACTGTGAAGCCTGACTCCATCCTTTTTTCCCCATTGCAGAGACTGAAACCCGGCCTGTAATTATTCAACGAAAAACAGGAAGTGATATAATATTACAACACCACTGATAAATAAATATAAGGTATGTAGGCTGTGGAGTGCAAAAAGTCACAATTTGATTTTCCTAGTAGACAGTACAATATTTTTGAAAGTGCGTACTCTGAGTCACCTTTTGAAGGATAAATAAGTATGGGCAAATTAATGTAGCGGATCTTGCCCCTCAAGCTAGGTGTACTGTAAACTGTGTTTTAGAACAAAATTAGATCTTCCTAGCAGTGCTCCCACCCAGACCCTTACTAAAGCCAGTCGCAAAAATGTAGAAGACCCCCAATCAAATCTCAAAAAACAAGGCCTAGCAGAAAACTGGTGACAAAACTTACTTTGAAAGTAAAAGTAGGCCGAAGTACCCCCTTCCTAATTACCCATTACCCACCGTGGATTGCATTCAAACCACTTGCAAGCAACCAAGCAAAAGTAGCCATAGCCAGCATCGCTCCAAGACTCGAAATCCCCCCCACTCAAACACATGCAATAGAAATACTGCTAACCCTAACGAACCCTAAGTTAAGAATAGTGGCAAAGGCTTTCTTTAACTATGCCAAATCCCCCCTTTCCCACCATGGATTTTCTTCAAATGACTTGCAACCAAAATTACACATTCTCACGAGTGCTCTAAGACCCCAGAACTCAGTTGGAAAAATCTAGAACACCCCGAAACACATGCAATCCTGCTGCTAGGGCTAACCCTAACGAACCCTAAGTTACAAAAAGTGCCAAAACTAAAGGCTTTTCCGCGCGGATTTTGTCCCAACCACTTCTACCCGGTATTAGACCTTCCCAGGAATGCCCCAAGACCCGGCAACCCACCCGCCAAGAAGCATAACACCCCCAAACAGGCCAAAAGCAAAATCTCATACTTGCAATATTTCTGGGCCTTCGGTCCAAACGCGCTGCGTAGCTAGGCCATAAGTCGGGGTTGGCACGACGGATTTCCTGAAAAGCAAATGCAATCAAGATTAGAGTGTCCCAGCAGTGCTCCCAGACCACGAAACTCACCCACAAACACCAGGAAGCCCCCCAAACAGGCCCCCGAAAACGCTACATAGAGCAAAATGTCAGAAATAGCCCAAAAAAAAATCGGCCTGGATTTTGTCCCAACCACTTCTACCCGGTATTAGACCTTCCCAGGAATGCCCCAAGACCCGGCAACCCACCCGCCAAGAAGCATAACACCCCCAAACAGGCCAAAAGCAAAATCTCATACTTGCAATATTTCAGGGCCTTCGGTCCAAACGCGCTGCGTAGCTAGGCCATAAGTCGGGGTTGGCACGACGGATTTCCTGAAAAGCAAATGCAATCAAGATTAGAGTGTCCCAGCAGTGCTCCCAGACCACGAAACTCACCCACAAACACCAGGAAGCCCCCCAAACAGGCCCCCGAAAACGCTACATAGAGCAAAATGTCAGAAATAGCCCCAAAAAAAATCGGCCTGGATTTTGTCCCAACCACTTCTACCCGGTATTAGACCTTCCCAGGAATGCCCCAAGACCCGGCAACCCACCCGCCAAGAAGCATAACACCCCCAAACAGGCCAAAAGCAAAATCTCATACTTGCAATATTTCAGGGCCTTCGGTCCAAACGCGCTGCGTAGCTAGGCCATAAGTCGGGGTTGGCACGACGGATTTCCTGAAAAGCAAATGCAATCAAGATTAGAGTGTCCCAGCAGTGCTCCCAGACCACGAAACTCACCCACAAACACCAGGAAGCCCCCCAAACAGGCCCCCGAAAACGCTACATAGAGCAAAATGTCAGAAATAGCCCAAAAAAAAATCGGCCTGGATTTTGTCCCAACCACTTCTACCCGGTATTAGACCTTCCCAGGAATGCCCCAAGACCCGGCAACCCACCCGCCAAGAAGCATAACACCCCCAAACAGGCCAAAAGCAAAATCTCATACTTGCAATATTTCAGGGCCTTCGGTCCAAACGCGCTGCGTAGCTAGGCCATAAGTCGGGGTTGGCACGACGGATTTCCTGAAAAGCAAATGCAATCAAGATTAGAGTGTCCCAGCAGTGCTCCCAGACCACAAAACTCACCCACAAACACCAGGAAGCCCCCCAAACAGGCCCCCGAAAACGCTACATAGAGCAAAATGTCAGAAATAGCCCAAAAAAAAATCGGCCTGGATTTTGTCCCAACCACTTCTACCCGGTATTAGACCTTCCCAGGAATGCCCCAAGACCCGGCAACCCACCCGCCAAGAAGCATAACACCCCCAAACAGGCCAAAAGCAAAATCTCATACTTGCAATATTTCAGGGCCTTCGGCCCAAACGCGCTGCGTAGCTAGGCCATAAGTCGGGGTTGGCACGACGGATTTCCTGAAAAGCAAATGCAATCAAGATTAGAGTGTCCCAGCAGTGCTCCCAGACCACGAAACTCACCCACAAACACCAGGAAGCCCCCCAAACAGGCCCCCGAAAACGCTACATAGAGCAAAATGTCAGAAATAGCCCAAAAAAAAATCGGCCTGGATTTTGTCCCAACCACTTCTACCCGGTATTAGACCTTCCCAGGAATGCCCCAAGACCTGGCAACCCACCCGCCAAGAAGCATAACACCCCCAAACAGGCCAAAAGCTAAATCTCATACTTGCAATATTTCAGGGCCTTCGGTCCAAACGCGCTGCGTAGCTAGGCCATAAGTCGGGGTTGGCACGACGGATTTCCTGAAAAGCAAATGCAATCAAGATTAGAGTGTCCCAGCAGTGCTCCCAGACCACGAAACTCACCCACAAACACCAGGAAGCCCCCAAACAGGCCCCCGAAAACGCTACATAGAGCAAAATGTCAGAAATAGCCCAAAAAAAAATCGGCCTGGATTTTGTCCCAACCACTTCTACCCGGTATTAGACCTTCCCAGGAATGCCCCAAGACCTGGCAACCCACCCGCCAAGAAGCATAACACCCCCAAACAGGCCAAAAGCAAAATCTCATACTTGCAATATTTCAGGGCCTTCGGTCCAAACGCGCTGCGTAGCTAGGCCATTAGTCGGGGTTGGCACGACGGATTTCCTGAAAAGCAAATGCAATCAAGATTAGAGTGTCCCAGCAGTGCTCCCAGACCACGAAACTCACCCACAAACACCAGGAAGCCCCCCAAACAGGCCCCCGAAAACGCTACATAGAGCAAAATGTCAGAAATAGCCCAAAAAAAAATCGGCCTGGATTTTGTCCCAACCACTTCTACCCGGTATTAGACCTTCCCAGGAATGCCCCAAGACCTGGCAACCCACCCGCCAAGAAGCATAACACCCCCAAACAGGCCAAAAGCAAAATCTCATACTTGCAATATTTCAGGGCCTTCGGTCCAAACTGTCAGATCTCATATCGGAGGTTAGGCGCGAACCCTGCCTTGAGACGCGATCTAACACCTATAAACTACATTTCCCATGATTCCAGGTCATACGCGCGCGACGCCCGTGTGATGACGTCACACGCGCAGAGAACATTATCGGAGAAGAAACCGAAGACGCCGCCGTTGATTCTGGTTCCGATCCTGTTCTGGGTGAGATCGTGAGTTCCAGCGTATCCTTTGCGAGTGTACTCTACCGGCTGGTGAGTACAATAGAAGCCTTCCGCTTCTGTCTAGGGGTAGCGTCGGCTGGCGCTTCCCTTTTTCCGTGGAGTTCCTGCATATCCTTTGTGGGTGTACTTTACCGGCTGGTGAGTACAATAGAAGCCTTCCGCTTCTGACTAAGGGTAGCGTCGGCTGGCGCTTCCCTGTTCAGTGGAGTTCTCGGCTGAGGCTCTAGCGTCTCACTGGCTAGTGAGATGCCGATATCGAGGCAGTGTTTGCAGTGTGAAAAGGTCCAAGGATATTATTGGGAACACTGTGTTCTGTGAACTGCCATTCCGAGTTCTGGGTTCAATCGGGATTCTGTTTCCAGGGCTATTGATCTTTCTTACATCCTAAGCATTTGCTTTGTGCTTGGGGTGTGCAGACGAACTTACCAGCATTTGAGACTTTGTATTCCATTGGTGCATATTCTGTGGGTCACCAGCCCAACGGAGGACATTGCTGGTTTAGCGTCATGTGTGTACCTTTATTACGTCAGGAAGCAGGATGTTGATATTACTTCTTGTGTTCAGCAGAGTGTGTTGTCAGGTGATTTAACCGGGCAAACACATTAGGAGTGAAGATTATAACTGTTGTTTTTCGCTTTTCTCCTCTCTGACAACAGGGGCTTATGAGCTTCGCCTGGCAGGCTATATTCCATACTGACCCCTGTTGAAGCCCCTTTGTACATCTTTGTTGGTATGTAGTAATGTGCAATCTGTAATGTATGATTGATCTTGCTGAGTTAGATACTGACCATAGGTTCTTGTGTTCTAGGCATAACATCCTATTCAACCCTTTATGATTGCCAGGCAAAGCCAACCACTTATTCCTACCAGGTATAACTCAGTCAATTCACTCAAAGGAGGGGCAACAAGTTGTTTTGCGCATTACATTGCATCCTTAATCTGTGCTTGTCTCATGGTGCCTTGTTCTCGTTTCAGCTTCCCTTCCCCGCAGTTCCCACCCTTACCTTCCTGTTAATCCCTCGCTCGATCATTCCTGTGTGTCTGTTTCCATTCAGACCCAGGGGCTGTCGAGAGGTGGACCCCTTAGAGCATCGTGAGATCCTGAGGACCGTTGGACCTGACAGAATCAACGGCCCAAGACATATTGTCCTCCCGATTTCACGATAACATGTCCACAAACGAGGATATTTTAGCAGCCCTAGCGCTGGTCCAAACTGAGTTGCAAGCATCAAGGGCTGAGACTGCTGCTTTGCAGGCTCAAGTGGATAGGTTGAGTCGTAACCCATTTAGTGCGGGTACTCAGCAGGCCTCCTCTGTAGTAGTGGAAGTTCCCACTCCTATCCCCCTAGCCCCTCCAGAACGTTTCCATGGGGACAGCAGCAAAGTGCAGGTGTTTCTTACACAGGTGTTATTGCACTTTTCCTGCAAACCCAAAGTATTCAACACTAATCACGCTAGAGTAGCTTATCTACTCTCATATTTAGCAGGGGATGCTGCACAATGGGCTGTGCCACTGGTAAAGAAGGATGACCCTTTGTTAAGGGACTGGGAGGCTTTTAAGGCGGAGTTTGAAAAAACATTCAATCGCAGGTCAGCCACACTAACAGCAGATAGAGAGTTGTTAGGACTAAAACAAGGTACTAGAGACCTGATAACCTATCTCAACGATTTCCGAAGGCTTATCGCGGAAACGGATTGGCCGGAAGAAAAAAGACATGCAATATTTTATAATGGCCTCACTGACGAAATGAAGGATGTACTTGCCCAAATCGATCCTCAGCCTACTACATGTGAAGACATGATCAGCCTAGTCCTGAGATTAGATCATCGTCTGAGTGACCGTAAGGGTGACAATCGTAGAAAGGATCGGTTAACCCCAAGATATGAAAGTCCCAGGGGGTCAGAAGGGGCAAGCCAGTCTACACCTGAACCCATGGAAATAGGAGCAGTGAGGTCACCATTAACCACGGAAGAAAGAGAATACCGAAGAAAGAAAGGCTTATGCCTGTATTGCGGTAGAAAGGGACACTTCATTAGGGAATGCCCTAACAGAAACAAAACCAGAACCAATTACAAGAAGGTGTCGGTAGTGGCAGCCGAAAAGGAGTCGGGAAACGAGAATGCTTGAAGGTGGAGGAAGGGAGACCTTCAAGTACAATCATCATCCCTTCATTGGATGGAACGGAGAGACAGGACGGTATGCAATTTTTCGTGGATGTGAGGCTGGAAGTACAAGGGAAGACACTAAACATAAAGGCCATGTTGGATTCGGGAGCCACCGGGTGCTTCATGGATCATGCCAAAGCCATAAGGTTAGGCTTGGCTTTGGTAGATAAAGAGATACCTGAGGCAGTATATGCAGTGGATGGCAGAAAGTTGGATTCAGGTCCTATTCGACTGCAAACCCGAGCGCTTAGCATGACGATGGATGCAGAGCATCAGGAAGAGGTATGCTTTAACATAATTCATGCACCTCAGTATGGAATGATTCTGGGTCTTCCATGGTTGCGTAAACACAACCCCACCATAGATTGGGAAAACCAAACCATATATTTCGCATCAGAGTATTGTCATCAAAACTGTTTCTCTGTGAAATCAGGACCAGCTTATGGTTTAGCTGGAATACATCACATCGCTACCGCGGCGGAACAGAATGTAGCCTTACCATTGGAGTATCGCGAGTTGGCGGAGGTATTCAGCGAAAGGAAGGCGGAATCATTACCACCACATCGGTCGTATGACTGCCAAATAGAACTGATTCCAGGCGCGAAGATCCCAGCGGGGCGTGTGTATGCGCTTACTGAGCCTGAAACCCTACATCTCCGTGAGTACTTAGATAAGCTCCTGAAGATCGGTTTTATCCGAGAATCTAAATCCCCAGCAGCCTCCCCGTTGTTTTTTATTCCGAAGGCTAATGGAGAACTTCGCGCTTGTGCGGACTATAGGGCTCTGAATGCCATTACAGTCAAAAATAAATATCCTCTGCCACTCATCAATGTACTATTAGAACAAGTAAAAAATGCGGTGATTTTCACGAGATTGGATCTCAAGGGGGCTTATCACCTGGTTCGGATGCGTTCAGGCGATGAGTGGAAGACGGCCATCAAGACCCGCTTTGGCCTTTACGAATATCTGGTGATGCCCTTCGGGCTCTGCAATGCGCCGGCCGCATTCCAATTTTTCCTAGACGATGTACTCAAAAAATATTTAGATCATTTTGTTGTGGTTTACATCGACGACATCCTGATCTACTCTGACAACACCGAACAACATGTGGAACATGTAAAGACAGTATTGAAAACTCTATTGGAACACCAACTCTACTGCAAACTCAGCAAGTGCGAATTTCATTCTACGTCAGTGGAATTTCTAGGGGTGGTGCTCACTCCACATGGACAGGAAATGTCTGAAAGAAAGATCCTAGCGGTAAAGAACTGGCCCATACCAAAGTCCGTAAGGGACATTCAATGTTTTATCGGATTCGCGAATTTCTATCGCCGGTTCATTGAAAATTTCTCAGCTCTGGCCTCCCCAATGACAAGGTTATTAAGGAAGAAGGTGCCATTCGAATGGACGGAGGAGGCCCAGAAAGGGTTCGATGACCTCAAGAAAGCTTTTGTTTCTGCCCCAGTGCTGGTGCACGCGGATCCTGGTAAACCTTTTATAGTTGAAGCCGATGCTTCAGACACAGCGGTAGGAGCAGTATTGTCCCAACGTCATTCTGAAACGGGCCAGTTACATCCTGTTGCTTATCTCTCTCGTACCCTAAATTCAGCGGAGCAGAATTATGTGATTGCTGAAAAGGAACTGTTGGCTATAAGAACTGCCTTCCTGGAATGGAGACATCATTTAATGGGAGCAAGACATGTAGTAACTGTGTTTACAGACCATCGTAACTTGCAATACATGACTGCTGCCCGTCATTTAACCCCTAGACAGATGCGTTGGATGATGCATTTTGCGGACTTCGACTTCATCGTCACATTCCGACCAGGAAAGGATAACAGAAAGGCGGACGCTTTATCAAGACAGTTCACCAAAACAGAGCAGAGCAACACCAAGGAGGAGTCTATAATAGACCCAAAAAAGGTGATTGGAGTCACCTGTACCCAAATGTTCCTCAGAAGCGTAAACAGAAACATTCAGAATGAAGCATGGAAGTAATGGTTGAGTGAACACAACGAGTGGAAGATGGTTCAGGGTCTTCCAATGAGACAGAGACAGCTGCTGTTGCCCATCCAATCCTTAAGAAAACAAGTGTTCCAGTGGTGCCATAGTACGCCGTGCGCTGGCCATAATGGTTTCGGTAAAACCTTGGAGAGGATTTTAAGACAGTTCTGGTGGCCTAATATTCGGAAGGACGTGGCTGATTGGGTGGCTGAATGTCCTATCTGCAGTCAAATGAAGGCGCAACACTCTAGACAGGCTGGTTTGCTACAACCCCTTCCCACTCCCGAGTTACCTTGGGAAAACATTTCCATGGATTTTGTAGTGGGCATGCCGAAGGATCAGGGGTGTACTGCAATTTTGGTGGTAGTTGACTATTTAACTAAGATGGCTCATTTCATCGCCTGTAAACAAGTTCCTTCAGCTAGTGGGTTAGCCAGACTTATTCTTATCAACATAGTAAGGCTACATGGGTTGCCCCGAGTGATAATATCAGATAGAGGCAGCCAGTTCACAGCACGATTTTGGAAGACCTGGTGTACAGCCTTAGGAATTGCATCTAGTACCTCCACCAGTTTCCATCCCCAGACTGATGGGCAGACCGAAAGGGTTAATCAAACTCTGAAGCAGTATTTGAGATGCTATGTTGAGGTCACCAAGGAAGACTGGGTTGATAGATTATGGCTAGCTGAAATAGCGTATAACAGCGCGGTACATGGCTCCACCAAGACCGCGCCGTTTTTCTGTAATTATGGTTTCCATCCTAATTTCTTGCCATTTCACCATCCCGCACTAAACACCCATGTCCCAGAGGTACAAGAAAGGTTACAGAGCATTCATACGACCTGGCAGCATGTCAAGAGTCAGTTAAGGCAGTCAAAAGCGAGGTACAAGGCCTATGAGGATAAGCACAGACGAGCGGGGCCTGTTTACACAGTGGGTGATTACGTTTGGTTGTCCACCAAAAACATACGCTTTAAGCGTTATAGTGTGTTCAATCCCAAATATATAGGCCCGTACAAAATCATTAAGCTCATCAATCCTGTGGTGGTTAAACTGGCTCTGCCATCCTCCTTACGCATTCATCCTGCCTTTCATGTGTCTTTGGTGAAACCCGCGAGAAGGCACAGACAAATGGTGCAGGCTGAGATCGCTGTGGATAACGACGAAAACTATGAGGTGAGAGGTATCGTGGACTCTAAGATATACCGCACCAGATTGTGGTATCTAGTTGCATGGAAGGGTTATGGTAACGAAGAAAACTCCTGGGAGCCTGCCTCCAATGTCCATGCACCCAGATTTGTGAGGATGTTTCATCAACGCTTTCCATCCAAACCATGTCTCTGTCAGTGTTCTTCGGGAGAGGGATGTACTGTCAGATCTCATATCGGAGGTTAGGCGCGAACCCTGCCTTGAGACGCGATCTAACACCTATAAACTACATTTCCCATGATTCCAGGTCATACGCGCGCGACGCCCGTGTGATGACGTCACACGCGCAGAGAACATTATCGGAGAAGAAACCGAAGACGCCGCCGTTGATTCTGGTTCCGATCCTGTTCTGGGTGAGATCGTGAGTTCCAGCGTATCCTTTGCGAGTGTACTCTACCGGCTGGTGAGTACAATAGAAGCCTTCCGCTTCTGACTAAGGGTAGCGTCGGCTGGCGCTTCCCTGTTCAGTGGAGTTCTCGGCTGAGGCTCTAGCGTCTCACTGGCTAGTGAGATGCCGATATCGAGGCAGTGTTTGCAGTGTGAAAAGGTCCAAGGATATTATTGGGAACACTGTGTTCTGTGAACTGCCATTCCGAGTTCTGGGTTCAATCGGGATTCTGTTTCCAGGGCTATTGATCTTTCTTACATCCTAAGCATTTGCTTTGTGCTTGGGGTGTGCAGACGAACTTACCAGCATTTGAGACTTTGTATTCCATTGGTGCATATTCTGTGGGTCACCAGCCCAACGGAGGACATTGCTGGTTTAGCGTCATGTGTGTACCTTTATTACGTCAGGAAGCAGGACGTTGATATTACTTCTTGTGTTCAGCAGAGTGTGTTGTCAGGTGATTTAACCGGGCAAACACATTAGGAGTGAAGATTATAACTGTTGTTTTTCGCTTTTCTCCTCTCTGACAACAGGGGCTTATGAGCTTCGCCTGGCAGGCTATATTCCATACTGACCCCTGTTGAAGCCCCTTTGTACATCTTTGTTGGTATGTAGTAATGTGCAATCTGTAATGTATGATTGATCTTGCTGAGTTAGATACTGACCATAGGTTCTTGTGTTCTAGGCATAACATCCTATTCAACCCTTTATGATTGCCAGGCAAAGCCAACCACTTATTCCTACCAGGTATAACTCAGTCAATTCACTCAAAGGAGGGGCAACAAGTTGTTTTGCGCATTACATTGCATCCTTAATCTGTGCTTGTCTCATGGTGCCTTGTTCTCGTTTCAGCTTCCCTTCCCCGCAGTTCCCACCCTTACCTTCCTGTTAATCCCTCGCTCGATCATTCCTGTGTGTCTGTTTCCATTCAGACCCAGGGGATGTCGAGAGGTGGACCCCTTAGAGCATCGTGAGATCCTGAGGACCGTTGGACCTGACACAAACGCGCTGCGTAGCTAGGCCATAAGTCGGGGTTGGCACGACGGATTTCCTGAAAAGCAAATGCAATCAAGATTAGAGTGTCCCAGCAGTGCTCCCAGACCACGAAACTCACCCACAAACAGACGGAACCCCCCCTAAGAGCACCTCAAAGGCAAGCAAGTCATCAAAAACAAAAAATTTTCCGCCTCGGATTTGGTCCAAACCACTTTTAGTGCTTCCCAGCAATGGCCCCAGACCCGTCAACTCACCTGCAAAGAGGTAGAACAACACCCCCACAAGTGCTGAGTCTTTCTTCATTGGGCGTAAACCAGCCCTCTGCTTTGATGGAAATAGGAGTCTGGAGGAGGAGGATAGAGGAGCATGTTCTTCTGAACTTGTGAACCTGAGGAATGCAGACTGCGGCACCTTCAAATAAATTAGCAAACAAGTGAAGACAGTTCTGCTGATGGGCTTGTTTTTGTGATTATCTGATTAAAGTTTGAATTATATTAACTGTGCACAACAAAGAAAGACAGACACACAGGAATAAAAGTGAATAAGGATGAAAAAGAAAGTTATTGATTCGTTGTCTCATTTTCAGGGCTCGAAGTCGGAATCACGGTCCAGGAATAAGAATAAGGCTTCGTCATCATACTCTGCGAATTCAGGCAGGGTGAGGTCAGTGTCACCTGACAGAGTAGAAATTCCCTCATCTATGTTGCTGGCCACCTCCTCTTCATCCTGCACGCTCTCTCGTACTCTGAAATCTGGTGGTATGAGGTGCTGATTCATCTTGATCATTGTTAACCTCTCCACATTTTTGGGCGAGAGGCGGCTCCGTTTGGGAGTTACAATCCCACCAGCCGCACTGAAAACCCGTTCAGAAGACACACTTGCGAGTGGGCAAGACAAGTAGTTTAAAGCCAGGTTGGTGAGCTGTGGCCACAATTCTTTTTTCCCATGCCAATACGCCAATGGGTCAGAATTAACATAGACCTCTGTTGAGTCATTCAGATAGTCCTTCACCATCGACTCAAGGTCCTCATCCAAGGTTCCTCCACTTTGCTTAGCTCTTGCTGTGCCTCTGACCTTTTGAGAACCAAACCCACGCAGAGCTAGCCAATCCTCTTCAGCCTCCAATGTTTCTGTTGTCTTTCGTGCAGATGATCCGGTTGCCGGTGTCTTTAACGGCTGAGAGGTCACTTGTGCCACAGCCACAGGTGCAGAAGTGGATTGTTTTGACTGGGGATGGCCTGCTGATGTACTGCCATTTCCTTCAATTTCCAGCCGTTCTGTTTCAAACTTCTTGGCTGACAAGGCTAGCCAACGTTTGTACTTTGGAACATGTTCATCATTAAAAGGAAAGAATGCTTGGCCTGCCAGCGCCTTTTTGTAGCGTGGATCCAGAATAGTAGCACAAATGTAATGCTGTTCTGAGTGGATCTTTTTAAGACGTTCATCACCTTGTAGGAGCTCTAATAATTGCTCAGCCAGAAGCAAAGAGTCTTGCTTTTTGTCATCTTTTCCAAACACAGAACACACCTCCTTCAGTTGGTCCTCCAGCATGTACAACAATGGGATAGCTTTTCCCAAATTAGAGTCCTCCTTGCTGACTGCACGCGTGAAGACCTCAAAAGGACGAAGCATGCGTGTCAGGCTTTCAACTATGTTCCATTGCGGCCCACCCATCCTCAGCTCCTCTATACCCTCTTTCAAGAAATATTGATCGAGTTCCGTATACTGCTCATACAGACGCTCAAGCATGTAGAAGGTTGAGTTCCAACGTGTTACCACCTCCTGGATGAGTGCTTTCACTGGCATTTGACATTGATATAGCATGCTCCTCAGCTGCTTCCGGGCCTTAAAAGAATGCCTGAAATGCTTGCAAATTTTTCGGCAGGTCTCCAATACACCGTACGCTGCACTGCGTTTATTACCCAAGAATTTTTGGACAACCAGGTTTATACAGTGCGCCAAACACGGCACTCTGAAATAGTAACCGTCCCTCATGGCCTTAACTATATTGGCGCCATTGTCCGTGGAAACATAACCAACCTTGCGTTTTAGTGGGGACAGACAGTTAAGGACCTTTGTGTTAAAGACATCCAAAATGTTTTCTGCTGTGTGACGTTTCTCCAAACCAAACATGGCTAGTGTTGCATGTTTCCGAGCACCTTTAAAAACAATGTTAGTGTCAACACCTGAGTTTAGCTTTGCTTTAGCCCCTGAAAAAGAGACCCAGTGTGCAGTGATGCACATGTAATCAGCGCCTGCGCCACTGGTCCACATGTCTGTTGTCAGATGTATAGTGTGAACAGCACTCTTCTGCAAAGCTGCCCCAATCACCTTCAGAACATCTTCATGTAGTGCTGGAACCGCAACTCGGGCAAAATAGAACCGGCTAGGAACCTTCCATTTAGGGCAGAGCGCTGTCACTAATTCTAGAAAACCAACCCCTTCTACAAAAGAAAAAGGGAGAAGGTCCAGAGCTAGCATTTTAGCCAGCTTAGTGTTATACAGACGGGTCATTGGGTGGTTGCGTTCATATTGCGCTTCTGTAAACAACATCTTTTTAATGTTGCCCTGGACCAATGATTTACGGGATGATGATGATTTCTTCGACCCAGTTACGCTCGCTGATGAACTTTTCCGCATTGATGTCTCACTCTCTCCCACACTCTTAGTGTGGCTCCCATGGGGTGTGCTGCTGACATGGGAACTGGGTGTAAGTGAAGTGTTTGAATCGTCTTCTTCTACCTCCTCGTCATCAGCAGATGAAAAATCAACGTTTTCATTACGTGCAATTCCGGCTTTCTTGACCGCCTCTAGGTGCGGAAACCATTGGACAGCGTGCCTTCTCTCAAGATGACCTCTCTGGCCTCCGGTACCATAGTTAGAACCAAGCTTACCACGACCAACTCGAAGCTTACAAAGGCTACAAATGGCTACGTTTTCCTTTTTTGGGCAAACACTAAAGAAGTCCCAAACTGGAGACTTGAAATGTCTTTGGGGGCCGGAGGAGGCGGCGATACTGGTGGTGGTGGTCCTGCTGCTAATGCCAGATGAAGTGGAGGATGTGGATTGCCGAACTTCAGTACGTTTTGCACTTTCACCACCACGAATTGAGGTCGAGGACGAGGTGGGTACCTTCTTGCGAAGAAATATGGAAGCGGTAGGTTTTGGTGTACTACTTAACTCCAAATCTAATGATTCCATTTCCATTGCCTCCTCGCCGACATCATCATCACGCTCAGCAGCTTCTCGGGATAGGGTCAAAATGTCTCTTTGCTGCATGCCCGGTGGGGCTGCAGTGACCTTTGTGATGACTGGCTCGTCGTCATCGTGAGAGGCTTCATCACCAGCAGTATCTGTCACTTCTTGTTGAGCCTCATCACACTCCATAGGTTTGAGTTTTTGGACGACCTTCCTTTTACGCTTAGGTACCGGTGTCAGATCATGGTGTGCCTCACTGTCAGACCGCAGTTGTGGTTCCCAAGACAGATCACTTGCATCAGAAGGAGGTGGGCTTGAAGAAGATGTAGACACCCCCCTTGATCTTTTCCTTGCTAGGGATGTGGAAGACAATGAATGATCATCAGGAGGAGTGGCTTCCAATGATACCTCGGCTTCATTGTCGATTTCCTGATGTGCCCCTACTTCGGGAGGAACAACTATTGTGGGCACTTGTGAACCTCCATGCACCTTTGCTTGCGCATCTCCTTTTGCTGCCTCTCCTTCCACATGTACTTGGGCGTGTACTTGCACATGGTGTTGTTGTTGCGGCTGTGTTGATTCAGGGACATTGCTGCTACTTTCTTGCGATGAGCCAACATCACTGGTCGATGGTGATTGGAGAAGTACACTGACTGCCTCTGAAGCACTCAAGGGCTTTGACTTAAGTTGGCGTGGTGGTGGAGGCACTGAACCCAATGGAGCAGGGGTGCTGCTCCCAGCTTGGTCCCCAGCAGAACCTGCTGCAGCAGGCGTACTTTTTTTTTTGCTCCCAAAAAACGTGGCGGGTGGCACACCAGCCTCCTTGGTAACTTGCTTCTTCTGCTCCTTACTAGCAACTTTCTTGCTAGAGGAGCTACGGAGAACTTTCTTTGGGGGCGGGGCCATCTTCTTCAGAGCAGGTCAGACAGCAGGCCGCAGTTGCACGAATAGTAGAGTTGTCTGAGGCCAGACGTGACGTCGCGTGACGTTATGCTGCACACACACACCGCTGCAGGACTTCTTCCTGGCACTGGTGGTTCTCTTGAGTCTTGTGCACCTAAAAAAAATGGAAGACAGAGGAACATCAGTTCAGTTATAGAGCACAAAAAAAATCGAAAAACACTGCAAAATCAGCACAATCCCAATCCATCCATGCCCTCCATAATGTTTAAATTCAAGACAACCCACAGAAAGACTAGGCCCATGCAAGACTCACTAGTACCCCTGGGCATAAATAAAGGTTGAAAAGTAGGCAAAATGGTTGGAGGCCTAACAACAAAGCCTGCATTCAAAATGGCCACTTGCCTCCTAGCTCATGGCCAGGGCCTGCCTGTACCAGCACTCAAAATGGCCCCCACCCACGAACACCCCCAAAAATCGAAAAACACTGCAAAATCAGCACAATCCCATTCCATCCATGCCCTCCATGATGTTTAAATTCAAGACACCCCACAGAAAGACTAGGCCCATGCATCACTCACTACCCCTGGTCAAGGCCCCAACAACAGGTCAAAAATCGAAAAACACAGAAAAATCAGCACAATCCCATTCAATCCATGCCCTCCATGATGTTTAAGTTGAAGACAGCCCACAGAAAGACTAGGCCCATGCTAGACTCAAATACCCCTGGTGAAAAGGCCACAAGTACAGGCCCAAAAAACGAAAATCACTGAAAAATCTGCACAATCCCATTCCATCCATGGCCTCCATGATGTTTAAATTCAAGACAACCCACAGAAAGACTAGGCCCATGCAAGACTCACTACCCCTGGGCATAAATAAAGGTTGAAAAGTAGGCAAAATGGTTGGAGGCCTAACAACAAAGCCTGCATTCAAAATGGCCACTTGCCTGCCAGCACATGGCCAGTGCCTGTAGCTGCACTCAAAATGGCCACCAGCCACATGGCATGTCCCTCCCCATGAACACCCCCAAAAATCGAAAAACACTGCAAAATCAGCACAATCCCATTCCATCCATGGCCTACATGATGTTTAAATTCAAGACAGCCCACAGAAAGACTAGGCCCATGCACCACTCACTACCCCTGGTCAAGGCCCCAACAACAGGTCAAAAATCGAAAAACACAGAAAAATCAGCACAATCCCATTCAATCCATGCCCTCCATGATGTTTAAGTTGAAGACAGCCCACAGAAAGACTAGGCCCATGCTAGACTCAAATACCCCTGGTGAAAAGGCCACAAGTACAGGCCCAAAAAACGAAAATCACTGAAAAATCTGCACAATCCCATTCCATCCATGGCCTCCATGATGTTTAAATTCAAGACAACCCACAGAAAGACTAGGCCCATGCAAGACTCCCTACCCCTGGGCATAAATAAAGGTTGAAAAGTAGGCAAAATGGTTGGAGGCCTAACAACAAAGCCTGCATTCAAAATGGCCACTTGCCTGCCAGCACATGGCCAGTGCCTGTAGCTGCACTCAAAATGGCCACCAGCCACATGGCATGTCCCTCCCCATGAACACCCCCAAAAATCGAAAAACACTGCAAAATCAGCACAATCCCATTCCATCCATGGCCTACATGATGTTTAAATTCAAGACAGCCCACAGAAAGACTAGGCCCATGCACCACTCACTACCCCTGGTCAAGGCCCCAACAACAGGTCAAAAATCGAAAAACACAGAAAAATCAGCACAATCCCATTCAATCCATGCCCTCCATGATGTTTAAGTTGAAGACAGCCCACAGAAAGACTAGGCCCATGCTAGACTCAAATACCCCTGGTGAAAAGGCCACAAGTACAGGCCCAAAAAACGAAAATCACTGAAAAATCTGCACAATCCCATTCCATCCATGGCCTCCATGATGTTTAAATTCAAGACAACCCACAGAAAGACTAGGCCCATGCAAGACTCCCTACCCCTGGGCATAAATAAAGGTTGAAAAGTAGGCAAAATGGTTGGAGGCCTAACAACAAAGCCTGCATTCAAAATGGCCACTTGCCTGCCAGCACATGGCCAGTGCCTGTAGCTGCACTCAAAATGGCCACCAGTCACATGGCATGTCCCTCCCCATGAACACCCCCAAAAATCGAAAAACACTGCAAAATCAGCACAATCCCATTCCATCCATGGCCTACATGATGTTTAAATGCAAGACAGCCCACAGAAAGACTAGGCCCATGCACCACTCACTACCCCTGGTCAAGGCCCCAACAACAGGTCAAAAATCGAAAAACACAGAAAAATCAGCACAATCCCATTCCATCCATGCCCTCCATGATGTTTAAATTCAAGACACCCCACAGAAAGACTAGGCCCATGCAACACTCACTACCCCTGGTGAAAAGGCCACAAGTACAGCCCAAAAAAACGAAAATCACTGAAAAATAAGCACAATCCCAAGCCATCCAGCCCCTCCATGATGTTTAAATTCAAGACACCCCACAGAAAGACTCAGTCCACCCACCACTGAGTACCCCTGGGCAAAAGGCCCCAAAACAGCCAAAAAATCGAAAATTCCAAAATTTTAATTGCAGCAACTGTATTGCCCCAAACAAACTTACTTGTAAAATTTCTAATCCAACAGTGATCCAAAGAAAGTCAAAAAGGCCTCAAATCCAAAGATCCAGCAGCATCCACAAAAAGTAATCCTTCCAGCTGCACATCCAAATGAAAAGTGACCAGGAGATGGACAAAGCACTGGGAGGAGCCTGCTGAACAGGAACAGGAAGTTGAAGACTATGAAGCACTTCCTTCCTCCCACCCCCCTGCCCCCCTCCCCAAAATGGACTCCTCGCTAAAAAAGTGCAGGCAAATGTCAAACTAAGGAGTTATTCACATAAAAATCATCATTTCTAGAAGGTTTATGCTGCTTGCTGGTGGATTTCTTGTGCAGAATTGCAAATTTATATTTTCGCTCGCCGCATCTCAAATCTCGCAATTGCGAAGTACCGCGAGACGAGATCTCGCCGTACTCGCGTTGACAAACTATCGCTGGCAAGCCGCGATGACGTAATCGCGCTCGCCAATTCCCGCGGGATCACACAGCAAGATCCAAAATGGCTCAGCACTCGCAAACTATCGAAAAAAACAACTCGGCAAACGATGATAAACGCCGCGCGCCGCAAAAATTGTATCACCAACGCCGCGCGCCGCCAAAAAAATCTGCTGCGTGCGAATTTGCGGATTTTGCGGGAAATCCGCAAATCTCGCGGATTGCGGATTTCCCGAAAATCCGCAAAATCCGCGAGCGTAACGGATTTTCCGCCCATGCTTAGTGGTATAGCAGTTGGTCTCCGGAATTAGCCTCCCGTGTAAGTAATATGACATTGTACGCTTCAAATTTTTTTTATTGTAGAGCCTAGGGAAATTTCCATTAGGCAAGCGTAATCTTGTGTAGTTTTCTGCATTTTGTATTATGCTTGTTACACATGTTTCTACAAATTCCATCTTTATGCCACGGCATGTAATTTCAGGTCTGTTCCAGTAAAAATCCTATTGCGTGTGCAAAGGAACAATGAGGACAAGTAGAATGCATGCGGCTACTGCTCGCAGCTCCTTTTTATTCAGTGGCAGCCAGCAGAGATCGGGGTGGCAGGGCGGGGAGGGAGGGGTGTAAATAAAAAACAAAATTAAACGTACCTCCTAGCCGCATCTTCCTCACCGCACCCTCCTCGTCATGTCTCTCCACATCGTCCCTCTAGCTGAAACAGGATACACCCAGCAAGCACCCAGGCTCCCCTGTGCGAATCACAAAGATGCAATGCAGCGTTGTGATTGGTCTGAGTGCTCTGGATCGGCGCTCAGACAGGGAATGGGGGACTGAACATTTTTTTCTACCCAGGATGTGATGCAGAACATGCTAAGAGTGCATGAAAGTTTGGCCAACCCATGACGGCCGGGCAAACATTCATGAAAACCACTCCACCGCTGCTCTGTCAGCAGAGCAGCTCAATCAATTAAAGAAAATAAGTTTATTTTGACCATATGGCCTTTACACTACAAAGACGTTTTATCACAGAATAAAAATACAATTATTAAAATTCCTAGTGACCTAAAAACCAATTTCATAATATTCTCATAAAAACATATATTTGTAATAACACATTATAAATCACACTAAAATACTTAAAAATTGCAATATATAAAATTATTACAACCATACTATTTCTATCAATTTGTCACCCCTTGGACCACCCTATTTTGAATCATTGTTCCAACAGATATCTTTTGGCTACTTGTATAAATTTTGCCAAGGCGATTGCACTCTCTAAGGTCTGCATATCTGTAAGTAGCTCAATTGCTTGCAGCCTTGTTCTTATTCTATATTTTAAAAAGAGTGGTCTTAAAATCAAGCACTGTACTGATATCAATTTTGGACAATCCATTACAAAATGAACACTAGTACATTTTGAATTTAAACCACAAGTACATTTACCATTGTCGTCCATTAGCATGCTTTTTACTTTCTCATTTGTACGGGCGGGGTTCTTACCTATTCTCACTTTTAATAATTCTAATCTCATCCAATGGTCCGGGACTGTATCTAAGTATGGATATGAATTATCATTACTCCAGGTTTTGATCATAAATTGCACAGACTTTTTTTGCTTCAGATACTCCATATCGATCTGTCTGAATTTTTCATTTCCCAGGTTTTTTAAGACACTCTTCCCTTCATCAATGCACAATTTTTCTCGGTCAATTTAAACATTTTCCTTCCTCCTTCTCCCAGGCACATTTCCCCCCCAAGCACAGAATTTCCGCCCCATACTGTACTTGCGGGGGATCATAGAGCGGCAGACCCTGATGCAGAGGTCTAGCCCGGGACCAGGGTTCAATTCCCCACCTCGGTGGGTCTTGGACTCAAAATTCCACGGACCTGATAATTCTCGCCTCGGTGCCTATTCCAATCATGGAGTCCCACTCTGCAACTCTGGGCAATAGCTTGCTTAATCTCCACAACGGCCCCCACAACGCTAAGGATGCCTGGCCTTCACCCTGGGGGTGCCCAGGAGTGGACGCCTCACAGTGACAGCCAGGACGGGTTCCACAGCGGTATTCGTACAAGCGCCTTGAGACCCTTGCGGGTGAGTAGTGCGCTATACAAGTATCAATTTACATTTTAATTTACATTTACAGCACGGGTCTATGAGATAAGTCACCATAGATACCGTTGAATTTTTTCAACCCACATGTACCTGCAAAACCTTTTGTGTTTTGGGCCTGAAGGTGCCTATTCCAATTTAGTGCTCTGTCGAACCATACACCTAAGTATTTGTATTCATTTACAACTTCTAATTTTGTGTGACCCAAAGCCCAGTTGTAACCTTTGTGTTTCTTTCCAAAGCACAGCAGAGCAGCTCCACCCACCTCGCAAAGTTGCCACGCCCGCAACAGGAAAAAATAAAACGATAATAACATTGAGTTATCATTTTATTTTTCCTTACACAGCAGAAAAGCAGTGGGTTGACCCTCCTCCGTGTTAGTGGAGGAGCCGATACTGTTAGTATTTTCTCTTTCTATTGAATAAAATGTGTTCTCAGGTATACTTAAATATAGTGCTAAATATTGAGGGTTATATTTTGTGTCATTGTTCCAAAATTGCAAGTGGTAACAGAACTCACGCGAATATCACACTCCCCTATTGTATATGAAATTTTTGAGACCGAGATGTCACATAGCCCAATCAAGGTACAAATACTTCTGTTAGCAAAGTAAAACGAGGCACAGCATTAGAAATAAGAAGATTTTAGTGCAATTATATCCAAGTGAACTTCAAAAATGAGCACACATGCTGTAGAGGAAGCACCTAGGTGAATATGTTGTGTCTTTGGCCTGTTGAAAACACAGGCTGGTCCACACTAGGGGCCTGTGTCACCTACGATCATCTATGTACAACAGAATTGGGTGATCCTGGGATCCATTAAGGTGCCTAGATATCCAGTAAGTGCAACAAACTATTGCTCCACAAATAAACTTGATACATTTAAAAAATTGAAATTGCCTACATCAGAGAAAGAACCAGGTCAATCCAAAGTAGAAAGAAAATCGCAAATAGGAACCTGTCGCAAATGTGGTGCCCTGTGTTATTCCCCGTTCTGATCTCAAACCTGGCAATGGGCTGCGATCACCATCTGGTCCCCACAATATCAAATCTATATTACCATCACATCAGTTGAAGCCGGTGGTGGGAGTGCAGCGGGGCGGTGGGGCGGGGCCGCGTGGAGCAGGGTGGGGGGTAGTAAACTATGAAGTAAGGCTCAACGGAGGTAAGTAAACAAATAAATAAATAAAACTAATTTCATTGCGCTCACTGCATTGCATTTGGCAATGCGGCGCGCACAATGAAATTCATTTTATTTATTTATTTGGTTACTTACGTCTGTTTGGCCGTATGCCGTAGTTTACTACCCCCCACCCTGCTCCTCCACCACCCCGCCTCACCGCCACACAGCACTCCCACCACCGGCCGCTACTGCATCACATGATAAACGGCGGCTTGTAATGATTACTGCATACATTTATTTCTCTCCAGGTAACTTGTTTTGCCTGTTTTACTTTTGAATTTAAAGTAAAAGTATTTCCATTCCCACCCTGCAAACTAAAATGACTCCCTCCTGTGAAACGAATACAATTGCAAGCGTTTGTTCTACTTTTTTAGGTATGACAATTACAATGTCCACATACCTGCCTCTATCCAGGAACTTGCAACTGCAGAAATTCCACTGTTCGCAATTCCATTTAGGTAGTTACAAGTCGCATTTGCAAAGGTATTATTAAGCCAATGCTACTTCTGTCTACCTGGATTGTGGTTTTTCACTGAAGGGCCAGCTATAAAAATATTTAGCTGTCATTACTGCATTTATTTGCGCATGGAAGTCGAACTTCTATGACATAGACACCTCAGGGCCTAGCCTGTTCATATTCATGTGGGTTTATATGTCCAATTTCATTGTTAGGCTTATGCGAAAGTGTAGCAAGGTGCATTGGTAGAGAAGACAAGAGAGATGAGAGACGACAGGAGAGATGATATATCAATAAGATACGTTTATTTGCTATAAGAAAGCCCCCATCCAGCCATTCCAACTGCTGTCAAGCCCTCTCTCCTCCAACTGCCTCCCAGCCTCCACAGGTGACATTCTATGCTGACCCAACAACATTCCAATGGTATCTATTCTGTACAAACCTACATGTATTACCCAGCTCTCATATATCATACATCTCCCCTTTTCAACAAATCAAACATCCCCTTTGGCAAAATTTACAAAAATACAAGGAACAGACAATATAAAACAGCAATAATCCTACATTTCTTAAATAGCAGAAAGTGAAACAACCATACCTATAATAACATTGAATTAAAAAAAAACGTTATCCTTACATTTACATAAAAAAATCCCAAAAATTAAAGTTTGTTTTAAGAATCCAAATGATCTTTTACAATCTTCCAAATAGGCAGGGCTTTTGGTTTTTCTGTGAGATCTCATTACCTTAGTTTGAATCTCACTTTTAAGATCTTGAACAACCAAGACTTTTTCCTGAGGTATATTTCTTTTGAAAAGTACAACCCTGTTAAGATTCCATATGCAAAAAACCTCTGTTTTGACTGCATTTGTGCAGATCTTTATGACTCGTATTGGTTTAGAGAGCTTAATAATTCCTTCATTAATTCCGGCACCCTTATAATAACCCAGTCGCCAACACTCACTTCTATTTTCTTTACAGACTTTCATCTATGATAATTCTACTTGGGTGCTTGCACTTTCTCTGCCCTTCTGTTAGACCTGGAATCCATGGCTTGATTTCCCCTGTCTTTTTGCCTCTACCTTCTGTATTCTTTACTGTGTGTGGGATTTCGTTTTTGCTGGTTTAGGTACTCTGGGCACTTTGCCATTGACGATCAGCACCAAAGTGCAAGAGCTCCCTATGTATATTGTGATTATGATTGGTTATCCTTGATTGGCGCACTTGATTTACTGGCAAGTCCCTAGTGAAGTGCACTGTGTGTGCTCAGGGCCTGAAAGTCAAATGCTACTAGTGGGTCTGCAGCACTGATTGTGCCACCCACACCAGTAGCCTTTCAAAATGTGTCTCAGACTGTCATGTAATAGGAACAATTGATGGACAGAATGCAGAACAATGTCATACATTCACCCCAGTAAAGTGGTATGGGCCTGAATCCATAATTTATTTGCTCACCATGCCAATTCAGGTTTGGACCCAACCATGTGCAAATCAGTCTTGACCCTGCGCTCAATCAGAACAGTCCAGCCCGAAGTGCCAGGCCAGGGTCTCCCTGGACTGGAAACAAGCATTCTAGACTGTCATGTGCCTGAGTTTGGCCCAGTAGGAATTAGTACGAATCTTGCATGTAGGCGATCCCTTTTCTTAAAGTTGCTTTCTCTGTCTCACATTAATGTTTGACACACATTTGCATTTGTGGCGTTTGGACTGGTTTTGCAGAAACACAGACATTGCTGACACAGAACACTTCATGATAATACTATCACACTGCCTTGGGCATTGATGCAAGACGTCTCACCTGAGTAATGCAAATGTGTCTTATTATTACATCCATATAGCGACATAGCTATCTGTAGAATACAAACAATGGTTGCCTGATCGCAATCTTGTAACAAAAAAGTGGGAGACCCAATATACCCTTGGAGGCTTTGGCACGACAACTCATAATGGGTAAATACGCCTACAAGGGATTTCGTTTCATACAATTAATCAACACATTCAGAACAATTGCTTGATAGTAAAGCCCCAACTGGTGGCTTACAGAAAAATAATCTAAACATCAATTGAATAATTTTAGTAGAAACAATCAGTAATTATTTGGCACACAGGTATGAATTTCTCAAAGCATAAGCAAATTTAATGTGAACAAGATGAGAAAGGGGGTACAATAAATTATATATAAACACCACGATAGAGGCTGCGAAATTATATACAGAAGTGGGGATACCTTCTAATCATAGATGTAAACATCCATTCCAAAATAATATCAAATACAAAGAAATACTCCAGAAAAAAATGAACAATTCTTTGGGCCAAATTGAAGCTGTGGAATTAGATGAATTTGCCGGCATTTTTTTTTTATGGCATAATTGTCCGTTAGACCATCTTCAGGACGATGTGCACATGCCGTTTGTAGTTTGAACTGTACGCGTGTGGCAACTTGTCTAAAACGCTTTTCTAGTTGAAAGTAAGGTACATTAACTGAGCAAATTTCATTGGATTGCCCATATGCGATTCACTCGATATTGTTAAACAATTTGCCAAACAACTTTTTCCGGTGTCTGCGACCTGGAATCTCCATTTTAACTGTTGTGATTTACCTGGTTCAAAGACTTTCATTTGATCAGATTTAAGGGTCTTTCATTATTCTCAACTCTTCATCATGAAGATGGTCTAACGGACATTTATGCCATAAAAGACAGAAACGTCGACAAATTCATCTACTTCCACAGCTTCTGTTTAAGCTTATGCTTTGAGAAATTCATACACTTGTGCCAAATAATTACTGATTATTTCTACTAAAATAATTCAAATGATGTTTAGATTATTTGTCTGTAAGCCACCAGTTGGGGCTTTACAATCAAACAATTGCTCTGAATGTGTTGATTAATTGTAGGAAACAAAATCCTTTGTAGCTGTATTTTCCCAATATTAGTGATCACAATCTCAGCCTGAGGCAAGGATGCAATTTTGTATATATAGCCTTTTGTTTCCTTTCATAATCAGAGGAGACACTTCTGTTCACTTCGAAGGGTCCCTGCCTACTGAAGCTTTTACCTAGCAGCTGACAGACATCTCAGTGAGGGGTTTCCAGTTTGTAACCAAGACAGGTTCATACACTCTTACCCACTAGGTGAACGGGTTAGATCATCTAGACAGGGGTTTCTTGGCAGATCTTTCATTCACAATCTAGACACATATGTCAGGGTTAAGCATTGTAGGAGTAAGCCAGATTGTCATAGTCTTTTATGCATATGCATATATAACCTGTATCAACAAGATGGTGGTACTCTTTGTTTTATTCTCTGTGTTGACACTTAATATGATATTTGTCTGCTTCTGTTTATAAATCATCCCATGCATTATCTTTCATACAACAATCACCAACGTTCAATAAATATTGAAAAACCCCCTTTGTGTATTCATTGTGCCTTTCTCTGGCAGAAGGAAGCAAAAGTGATTGAGCAAAAGTTTGAAATCTGTCACCATGGTTCCTGAGGGAACAGAGTTGTCATGTTCAGTGGTTACCAGAACTGCTAGCTTTCTGTTCAGGTGTAGGACGGTGTGAGATAGACGGTACAAGGAACAATATATCCTGTGGAGGTGCATGGAACCAGTCTGGCACCATGCTAAGTTGCTAAGTTTATGTTGTCCTCAAACGCACAGTTCCTACTGATTATTGTAAACTACATGACAAGATCCGTCACTCCAGTGTCTGCGCGCACAGTTTGCAACTGCCATGTTGACCTGGCAAGTGTACCCACTTGCCAGCCCCTAACCTTCCCTTTTCTTACAAGTAAGTCAACCCTAAATTAGCTCAAGGTACCCCCATGGGCAGGGTGCAGTGTATGTTAAAGGTAGGCCATGTACTGGTGGGTTTTACATGTCTAATAGTGAAATACTGTGTATTTCGTTTTTCACTATAGCAAGGACTAGCTCTCCTATACGCTATCATTGAGGCTGCCTTGTAACATTTAACAAGTGTAACTTTCCATTGGGAACAGCCAGGGATTTGGAGTTTAGGCTCTCTGAGCGCAGAATTTAATAACACACCTTTTAGTAAAGGTGATTTTTAAATGGTGTGTTTGAAAATGGCACTTTTAGAAAGTGCAAAAAGAACAATTGATGGACAGAATGCAGAACAATGTCATTCATTCACCCCAGTACAGAGATCTGGGCCTAAATCCATCGTTTTTCTCTCTCCATTCCATTCCATTCCAGTTTGAAGCCAACCATATGCAAATCAATCTTGACCCTGCGCCCAATGTGAACAGTCCAGCCCGAACTGCCAGGCCAGATCCTCCCTGGACTGGAAACATCTTGGGCAAGAGTGGTGGGAGGAGTTTTCACTAGGACCTGAATAGGCTGTGGCTGCCCTGCACAATGTTGACTCCACCCCTTTAAGTGTGGCTGAATCGGGAAGGACAAACTGGTTTTACTGGGCAAGAGAGACTCTCTGAACAAAGACTTCAAAGTGAAAAAAGGGTGTCAGTATTAGACCTAAAACCCCAGAACTTTAGATTACTTCTGGACTGAGAGGACCCTGCCAAGAAAAAGGGCTGAAGAGCTGCCAGGAGGAGCATTTCCCCTTTGCTGTGTGTTGCTATGCTGGGTTGGCCTACAGTTGCTGCTTCTGTCTGTGAGCAGTGGAAAGGACTGTACTCTTGCCTTGCCCTGTTATCCTGCTTAAGATGGTCTCCAAGAGCTTGAAGTAGAGCCTTCCTCCTGATCTGAAGTCTCAGGGACATAAAGACTTCAACTGCAGCTTCCCTGAACAACACTGCTGGGATTTCTGACCTGCCTGGGGTGCCAAATGCACTTCTGGGTCCTTGGAGATTGTTTCTGCTGCAAAGAACTACCACAAATTGAAGGAAACTTCAAAATCGACGCTTTTCCCTTCTTGCAGCTGAAATCTTTGATGCAGCACTGCTGTGTGGGTGAAAATCCAGACACACAGCCCCATGTGGCCCAAAAAACTGACGCATGGCCTGTCATCCGCCTGAAGAACTGTCACACGCCGAGTTTGATGCAATGGTCTCTGAAGTCCGAGACCCCCACACCAGTCCGGTGCAGTCCCTGCTGTGCGGCTACAAGAAATTACACAGTCACCACTGAAGACACCACATCAACCATGAAAGGCGTCCACTCAGGAGCCCCAAGGGGCCCCTCCCCTCTTGACATCTTCCACAGAACCACTGCCTCCATTGCACCTAAACTACGATGCACCATCAAAGCCACCTTCAAAGCTGGCACCTTCCCCGGCGACTGGAAACGCTGAAGAAGGCCTCAGCAGATCCTGCAGACCTGAAGAACTACCGACCCATCTCTCTCCTCCCTTGCGCGGCCAAAGTCACAGAAAAGATCATCAAAATCCAACTAACGAAATTCATCGAAGGAAACTCCGTCCTCAACCCCTCTCAATCAGGATTCCGCAGCAACCACAGCACCAAGACCGCCCTACTCACCACCAAAGACAACAGTCGCACCCTCCTCGACCAAAGCCACACCACAGCCCTTATCCTACTTGACCTATCTGCAACCTTCGACACCGTCTCTCACTGCACTCTCACCACCATACTCTATGGCGCCGGCATTCAGGGAACCACCCTTTACTGACCCTCTACTTCCTCACTGTCATAACTCCAAACCCACAGAGATCAACTGCAGAGTACCCCAGGGATCTTCGCTCAGCCCCATGCTCTTCAACATCTACATGGCCCTCCTCTCCGTCATTGTCAGACAGTATTGAATCAGCATAGTATCCTACGCCGACAACACCCAGCTGATCCTCTCCCTCACTAAGGACCCGCGCACCACCAGACTCAGCTTCCAGGAAGGAATGAAGGATGTTGCATCCTGAATGAGCAGCAGCTGTCTGAAGGTTAACTCAGAGAGGACAGAAGTCCTCGTCCTATGACCCTCCCACTCTGCATGGGACAACACCTGGTGGCCCACCACCCTCAGCAATGCCCCCACCCCCACGGACCATGCCCAGAATCTTGGCATCATACTTGACTACTCCCTCACCAGGTCCCGACAGAACAACACCGTCGCCTCCATCTGCTTCAACACCCTTCGCATCCTTTGCAAGACCTTCAAATAAATCCCCCCTAAATCAAGAAAGACCATCACCCACGCACTCATAACCAGCATATTGGACTACAGAAATACCCTCTTCGCCTGGATCAACACATCTCTACTCTGCAAGCTCCAGGCCATACAGAAGACTGCAGCCAGACTCGCACTTGGCATACCCTGACACAAACACATCACCCAACACCTACTGGATCTCCACTGACTCCCCGTCAAGAAGAAAGTAACCTTCAAGATACTCACCCACACCCACAAATACCTCCAGAACATCGGACCCCAATATCTCAGTGAAAGAATCTCCTTCCACCTACCCAAGAGAAACCTCAGTTCTGCTGACCACACCCTTGCCAAAACCCCACTCATCTGTAGGGCCAGAACAGGTGGAAGTGCCTTCTCCTACCTCACGGCAAAGACCTGGAATGAGCTCCCAATCAACATCAGATACAACCCACTCTGCACATCTTCAGGAAGACCCTCAAGACCTGGTTCTTTGACTGACCGGAGCTGTACCCTCCCCAGTGTATTGAGACACTAATGGGTGAGTAGTGCCTTACAATTCCCTGATTGATTGATTGATTCACAGTGTGGGACCATGGCTGATGAAATCATCACAGCACCTGTTTGCTGTCGCCGCCTCATTGACCTCCAGTGCATCCCGTATTTCCACGCATCGTGCCTGTGCGCCACGCATCGCCGACCCAGCACCCGCAGACCAGAACAGTCTTGGATCCGATGCCTCACTTCCCCCTACAGTCCAGATTTGAAGCATCACTGCTCCTGTGGGCAAAAGAACTGTTCCATCGCATTCCCAAGGACTCAGGAACTGACACATCACTATGCTTCCTAACGCATTCCTCCTCTGCGACTGTTTTGCCTTGTGGATTTTGAAGCATTTGAGGTACTTTGTGTACAAATCCAGCATCCATAGATTTCAATAGACTAAATTGCGTAAAACCTTTTGAAAGTCATATTTTGAGTTGTGTATGTTAAATTATTGTCGTTTTGGTCTTGTTTTGTTTAGAAAAAGATACTGTATTTTTCTAAATGGGTGTCATTTCCATTTGTAGTGTTTTCACTGTGTTACTGTGTGTGTTATGTACAAATGCTTTACACATTGCCTCTGAGATAAGCCTGTCTACTCGTGCCAAGCTACCAAGTCAGTGATCAGGTGTTTTCTAGGTGTGTAACACCCTTATCCTGACTAGAAGGGAGGGTCCATGCTTGGACAGGGTGCATACCACTGCCAACTAGAGACCCCCAGTTCTAACACTCTCTTAGTCTTCTTTCTTTACTCACAACCACTTTGCCCAACTTTTCCTTCATATCATTAACCCACCTAGGATCTCCTAATGGGCTTGGTTGTCTCCCTCAAAATAATTAAAACTGAGTCTTTCCTGTGATAGAGTGCAGGATAACCTAGTATACTTCAACCATCTTGCAAATGTCCTCTTCCCACACTAGATCACTGTTCTTAGCCAAGTGTATAGTCTCCTTCAAGACCCTGTTGAAATGCTTCACCATTCCATTGGTTTCAGTGTGGTACAGTGTACACTGTATGCTTTATACTGCACTCCCCCAAGCACTTTCCCATTTCCTTTGATACCAATTGCACTCCATTCTCTGTTAACAAATCCTTGAGTATACCTTTTCCCAAAACGTCCTTCAAAAACCTCACATGTTTTGGCTCAATATATCTCATGAAGAAAGCTTCAAGCCCTCTTGAGTACATATCCATCATAACCACCAAAAAGGTCTCATATCCCTCTCCATGTATTGGACCAAAAATGTCCAAAGCAAATGTTTTCCATGGGCCAGTTGGACGATCCTTAACTGCTAAGGGTTGCACCCTAGCTTTCATAGTCTTCTCAAGTAGAGCACACTGCATACCTTCCCTAGCCCTTCTGGAGTTCTGGACTTTTTGGTTCTGTCCAGAGGTGTCAGGGAACAACACCCGAAGACCCCGGAGTTCCACCTGCCTTGGTGCACAAATGAACAGAAACACGGGCTTCTCGATGGTGGCGTCAAAGACCAAAGGTTTATTACTGCAGGGACACAGAAGTCACAGAAACCACACATGGGCAGATTCTAGGAGCCTGTTCGAATTGTACAAAGAGGGCTGCTCCTTATATACTAAAAATAGTGCTTCGGGCAAATTCTTCACATGTTACTACATTCCCAAACCTTTGCGTCCTAAACAATAAATATTTGGCGTTGCACAGGAATCGTTGACAATATCTGATGATACAACATTACGAATGAGAGGTTCCCACTTTTCCATCATAATCTCATGTCAACTTCTTATTCAAGACCCGGACCGCCTCATCGTAAATTTCGTTACCTCCCCCTAATAAAGGCCCAGAAGGAAAGGAGCAGAGCCAGGTGCAGAAGATAGAAAAGTAGGATAGGAGATGTTTGTGGGTCGTAAATGGGCAAGGCTACCAGCTTCGGCCGCCTAATCATGATCGGGACAATGGACACGAGAACCAGTTCGGTGGGGCTGGCCTCGGGCAGAGGAGGCAGCCTTTGTCGAGTCATGCAGCTACAGCGTGTTCTGTTCCAAGGTGCACGTGTCACTAGAGAGGTGAATCTCCGGCTAAGGCTACGTGTCCTTGATCAAATGAAGTGATCAGAGGTTATTGCGTATGTGAGGGCAAGAAACACAAAATGGCTGCCATGATCTAAGATGGATGCCGTGGGTGCATCAGAAATGTGTCTGTTACAGGAGTACTCTTGCTCGTAGCGTAGCGAAAACACCAGGATATGCTAAATGGATCATTTGCGGTTCGCTGATACCAATATTATGTATTTCCGACAATATTGAAAACACGGGTTCAAATCGTCACGGAACCTCAGACCCTCCTTTTGCCCTTACATAGGCAATTACTCAGTCTATGTCAGAATCTAATTCTATGCTCATCAGGTCAGTGACATGCTGTTGTATCATCATCTTTTCTCGTGCCTTTTCTCCAAACGCAGGTGGTTTCCTGAAACAGGTTGCAGCACAAAGACTACACAGAGCTGGACCACACTGGATAATCAGGCAGCATGAGAAGAGGAATACTAAGGTGATACCAATGACCATTAGAACCTTCCATCCCCACGCTGATATCAGAGTCCAAAACCATTCCATAAAGGACCAGTTTCCCTTGTCTACGTGAATAGAATCGGAAATCTTGTGTAGCTTCGAGATCGCCTCATAGACTGTTGGAGCATTATTAGGAATAAAGACACAGCAGCTCGATTGGATCATTCTGCATACCCCACCTCGATCTGCAAGTATAACGTCTAGAACCATACGATTCTGCAACGTCATGAGTCTATCCGCCTGAAGCTCAGCTGTCAGATTGCTAAGGGCACCAGCAGTTTCGGTAATAGTAGATTCAACTACCCGTGTTAGCTGACGTATGTTTCTACTATTGGCCATAGGCCCCCAGAACGGAAGGAAACCTTTGAAGAAGTCTCCAGCTTCCTGACCAGCGGTATCTTCCTTGCTAAAGACACCTCTCGCTACTCTGGTCCTGTGATAGTCAGATGAAGCAGTGTATGTTGGGGGCAACAATCGAGCAATATAGCATGATCCTGAAAAGTCGGCAGGCAACCATGTATAAGCTCGGTCTCGACAGATGAAGTAGGTACCCCTAGCAGTAAGAAAAGCAGGGGAAGAGTTAGCCGGAAACACATAAGTCTCTACGCACTCACTCCTCCCTAGCTGAGCTCTCGGATTTCTCCCATTACCTTGCAAACAGACCTGACCTCGGTGAGGTACGACCCAGATTGGAGTTGAGCTTTTACGCTTGCTTTCTCCCAAACTAAGGCGATACTCTGAAGAATTCCAACTTAAATATACTCGCAATTCGTCCCTAGGGTAAGATGGAGTATTATTGACGTCCTTGATCATGTCAATAATTCCCTGGACTAAAGCTTTGTTGGCAGAGTTATATTTAGTGGAACGTGGTGGACGTGGGGGATAGGTTTCAAGGGCATAAGCAAAGATTGTTTGAAGGGCCTGAAATGATCCATTGTAGCTGAAAGGCAAAACCAGATAGGGAATACCTTTATCCATAGTGTGGGGTATCAAGCCACACACCCAGCAGTCTGTAGTGTTAACTACCAGTTGGTGTTGATGCAAGAGCTGTACAAAAGTGTTATTGATGAATTCAGAGCGTCGAGCTTGCTCATGTTCAGGAAACGAATGAAAAGAGTGTATAGAAGAAACAGTAGAAGTAACAGGATCAAGGGGAGGTACTGTAGTTACTGGTACAAAAATTAAACTCATACCAAAAACGATTCCACCCACCAACGTTATCAAAACAGTCAAAAATGTAATGGCACATTGTATTAAAAAGCATTTGCTGTGAAGAATTCTGTAAAGTCTGTTTCTGCGAACATAAATCACATTTTCTCGTTGCAGCGCAGGAAGCTCCATCTTCTACAATCCGCTCGCGACCACTGATGATGTGTACGTAGATGAAAATGCCTCTATCAGCCCTGGGAGTTCCCAGAACCAACAGAAAGATCGACCTTGTGTCAGACCCCCGCAGATTCAACTAGGTACACAGCCACGACCCTACGGCTACCCAGACGGCAAGGCAATTTTAAAAAACAATAAAACAATAGCAAACTTCCTGGCTGAAGGCAAAAGTTCAAAATTTCAAAATATCACAATGGGCAGTTGCCTGCTTTATTTGTCCATATTACGAGGTCGTAAATTGTATCTTTGCTTTGCAGGTACTGTTTGATCGGCAAATAGCGTACCACTAGTAGTTGTTGCAGTGTTCAAGTTCGCAGATGACAGAGTTTTTTCTGATGCAGAGGACAAATGTTCAGAGTTCAAAGGAGTCTTTTCAGGAGGAGGGTCAGATTTTGGAGTGTCAGTAATCAATTCGGCATCGCTGAAAGGGATGAACTTTGGCGTTGTTTCAAATTCGGAGGCACCAATTCCTTTCTTCACCCAGTCGTCGTAAGGAAGCGGCAGAGGTACACGCTTGACGTGAGATGCGTGCACCCAATGCTTGCGACCAGCTACACGAACTGCTGTTCTCGTTGCAAGCAGGACTTGGAAGGGGCCGACGTATCTGGGCTGAAGATTCTTCGTCCTCGCAAAGTTCCTGATCACGATCTGATCGCCGGGTTTCAGCTGATGCCCTGGACTCTCCGGAGGCTTTGGCAATGCATCAAAAACCTGTTGGTGAATAAGACTCAATTTAGCAGTCAAGTCGTGAAGGTAGTCTATCAACATAGGATATTCCAGAGAACAAAACTCTTTAGGCCTCGGCACACCCCAAATATTTGCCGGGCGGCCAAAAACTATCTCATAGGGGCTAAGCCCCACTCTAGAATGTACAGTTGCTCTCGTGGATAACAAAGCCAAAGGAAGTGCGTCTGGCCAGGGTAAACCCGTGGATGCTCAACTAAACCAGCAGACTGGGGATGGTTCGCACTGTGGAACTTTTGTTTTATGCCTAGGCCGGCACACACACTCTGCATAACTTTCCCTATAAACTCACTTCCGTTATCTGACCATACAATCCGTGGCATTCCGTATCTAGGGAAATATTCTTTGAGAAGAATCTTGGCAGTTGATAGGGCAGTATTGTCCTTTAGTGGGTAAGCTTCTATCCATCTGGAAAAAGCACAAACTACCACCAGGACGTATTTCAGATTATTACAGCGATCCATGTGAATGAAGTCTAGCTGAATCACTTCAAAGGGGCAGGAAGGGGGAGCGAAGTGACCAGCAGGAGTTGGAGTTCCCTTGCCAGGATTATGCATCAAGCATACCATACAATTTTTCACTACTCTCTCTGCACATTTACTGATCCCATCATTCTTCCAGACTGGAGCCAACATCTTACAAATTCCCTTAGAACTTATATGCGCTACTCCATGCGCCATTGTCACCACTGCAAGCACATACGCGTCAGGCAACATCCAACGCTGCTGTTCTGTCAAATCAATCCAACACCCATTCGAATCCAACTTACCCGTACTTTCCCTCCATACACGTTTTTCCTCCTCAGTTGCCTCTTTCTGAATTTCTTTCACACTTTCCATTGTATCCTCACACATTCCAGACTCAGCAATCCATCTTGCAGACGTAGCAACATACATTCTGCTCATCATGTCTCTAGCTGTTTGTTTAGCAGTTTCATCAGCAAAAGCATTCCCACGACCAACATCATCCGTAATTGCTTTATGAGCACTGCACTTTACAATCGCCACTTCAGTCGGCAAGGTTAAAGATTCCAACAAGTCGTTAACTAGCTGACCATGTTGAATCTTAGTCCCATGGGACGTAATGAAACCTCTTTCTTTCCACAAACGGCCAAAACTATGGGCCACGCCAAATGCGTACTGACTATCTGTGAACACATTCACTCTCTTTCCCTTAGCTAAAACACACGCTCTTGTTAGAGCTATTAATTCTGCAGCTTGGGCAGAATTCTGACTCACTCTTGCAGTCTCCACAATCGTCTTCAAAGTCGTTACTGCGTAAGCAGCAGTCACATCACCATTCTCCAATTTAAAACATGATCCATCCACATACAGCGTGCCATCTGGATCTGACAATGGAGTGTCCTTCAGGTCAATGCGTCCACAGCATGAGGAACCATGACCACTAGCATATTGTTCATCACCAAACCAGCAGATTGTCGAATGGAAGCCGCAGCTGCCGCTGTAGCTCTCAAACAACTAGGTAACGCTCTAGCTACCGGATCTAATGTTGATGAAAAATACGCACAAGGGCGTTGTTTATCACCAAATGTCTGTGTCAGAACACTCAACGCGCAACCCTCTCTCTCGTGAACGTAGAGCGTGAATGGCTTGCTGTAATCAGGTGTACCTAATACAGGAGCTGAACACAATGCATTTCGTAACTCAGTAAAACTCTCCTGACATTCATCAGACCATGGCACCGGACTTGGAACATTTTTCCCAGTCAAAGCTACCAATGGTTTTGCTAAAAGAGAAAAATTTGGGATCCACTGCCTACAGTAAGAGGTAATACCTAAAAAGGCATGCACTTCTCTCTGCGTGCGAGGAACACTCATCTGCGTGATTGCTTTTATTCTCTCTGGGGTCAACTTCCTTCCCTCTTTTGACAAGAGATGGCCTAGGTAGGTCACTTCTTGGCAGCAGTATTGCATTTTCGAAGGTGACACCTTGTGATTCAAATTAGACAAATGGTGCAATAACGAAATTGTAGCTGCTTTGCAAGTTTCCTTGTCATCGGCAGCCACTAGAAGATCATCTACATACTGTACTAGAGCAGAACCTGGAGGAAGGACAAAGGTATCTAACTGACTTTTTAATGCCTGACTGTAAATAGATGGGCTCTCACAATAGCCTTGTGGAGCGCATTTAAATCTGAAGCTTCGGCCTCCTAGACAGAAGCCGAAAATATCCCTGCTTTCTTCGGCTATAGGAATGCTGAAAAAGGCATTCTTCAAGTCGATGACTGAAAACCAAGTAGCTGTAGCAGGAATCAATGTTAACAAGGCAGTAATGTCTGGAACCACAGGAAACTGCGGAACTACAATCTTATTAACTTCTCTGAGGTCGATAACAAACCTATACACTGGAGGCTTTGTAGGATCAGTTCGTTTCAAAATCGGTAATACAGGGCTGTTACAGACATTTCCTCTAGTTTCTTCAACCACACCTTTCTTAATCAAATCTTGTATAATCAATAAAAGTGCTCGTTCACCTTCACTAGATATTTTATATTGAGGAATTCGTGGAAATTTCACATTTGCTTTCAAAGTGACTACATATGGGGGTATTTCCAAAAGGCCTACATCGTTAGGACCAGTCGCCCAAAGAGTATCAGGGAGTGAACGCAGCTCTGGCGGGAGTGCATCCATTGACAAGTACATCGGAGAGGTGATTCTTTTACCCAATGTAAGCTGTACTCCTTCCGGAGAACAGTACAATGTCGCATATAGTCGTTTTAACAAGTCTAAACCAAGCAGATTTTCATTACAACCTGTCGTCAAAATCAGGGGTGCTTTCAATTGACACGGTCCAACAGAAATAGACAAAGGACCAGATATCGGGTTGTAAACAGGGGCGCCTGAAAAACCTACAGAGACATTTGTTGAGCCGGACAAAGGTGCGCCAGGGAGTTTCGCATGAATGATAGAACTTTTTGCTGCACCAGTATCCAACAGAAACGGTTCGACTACACCTGATGTTGCTACTGCGACATAAGGCCCACTCTGATCCACTGGAACTGATACTACTCCCTCTCTCTGTCCATGGCTGTCCTAGTACCCATTTTGCTGAAATCCCTCATCCACTTCACAATAATCTTCAACAAGATACTGTTGAGATCTATTTTGCTGGGCAGACTGTCCATTTCGTTGATCAAAGTGATTGGAAAGGCGATCATTCGTCTGGGGAGGCATAGCACCTCGCCCTCGACCTCTAGAATTTTGCACAAAACCACCACGACCTCTCTGAGCTGCTGCTGCATTGTTTTGCGCTAAGACTGGACACTCATTCTTGTAGTGACCCTCTTTCTTACAGTACGCACACTGGTTCCACTGATATTGAGGTCTCGGTGAACTATAATCTGTTCTTTGATATGAACCCTGTTGCGTATTATTCTGATTCGTGCGAGGCGGATACGCCTGCTGCAAAAGAACTTTAGTTTTTAAATCTTTCGTTTTCTTATCTGATTTCTCTTTCTCCTCTTTATCCCTGTTTTCATAATACTGTGCAGTTGCAAGTATTTGCGCAGTTGTAGAAACAGCCCACGCACTCTCGGAATCTTTTAATTTATTGCATAACTCAGGCAACAAATTATGCACAAATTTATCGACAAACAGTCTCTGTCCTCCTTCTGTGCTCATATCCTGACCACTGTGATCTACAAAAGTCTCTTCGAACCTCGTGAAGAAGTCGGAGACACTTTCGTCTTTCTTCTGCCTGCATGCGGACAACTTGTCCCAATTAACACGCAATGCGGGCATCAGAGTCTTCATTAAGTCAATTATCCTACCTGGAAGGTCAGCAATCAGAGGTTCGGGTTTTGCACCACCTACTTGCTGACCATCCGCTGCAATGATAGCTGCCCAATCACCACCAAGGGCAACTGGATGATTCTCTTTACGAATTTTAGCCCAAATTGGTTGCGGAACTACATTACCAAATAACATATCGATATCTGCTAAGTTCATTATACAAGCCTCAACTGTCTGTGTTAATTCCTTATAGTATCCAGCAGGATTCTTACGCGGGTCTGGCAAGGCCTGCTTCACTGCTAGCACTTCAGCTCGCTTCCACGGAATGTGTATCCACACTCTCTGGAATTGCGCCGGAGCGGCTACAATACCACGGACATTATCAGCTTGCACAGCATCGCGCCAAATTGGAGGAACCTCCCTCATTGGATATTGGCGACTTAGCTTCGTTTTACTTTTCTCTAAATCTCTTGGTGAACGAAGTGATGGGTCATTTCTATAACTTAAAATCAGTTCCATCGCTTCTTCTATATTTTCACCTACTATCATTCCTGCAGCAAACTCTTTCTGAACCTTAATTAAATCTTCTAAATTCGATTCAACATCATCTTCTTCTATTTCCTCACGTAACAGCGAGCACATCTCATCAAAGACATACCTTTGCGTTGGTTCCTTCCACTGCATAAATGTATCTAGCACATCTCTCGTACTATATCTTCTACTCTTCGAAATCCATCTGAGAGCCGTGGAATCTAAAATTCCCCGTTCCTCAGTACTTGGAAGCTGACTACGTCTTTGTACGGAGTCAGAAGTAGGAGTCTTGATTAAAGTTTTATAGAGGGGAGACAGAATGTTAGAGAAGGAATCAGTGATTCTTCGACGAACAGAGAGCGGAGTCAGCATACTGGCAGATGCAGAGAACACAGTAGAGGTAGGAACAGATAGCGGGACCGTAGAAGTATCAAGGAAGACAGCTTGTGGAACAGTAGGTGTAAGAGATATAGGTATAGGTAAGGAAGTCGGCAACCCAGGAAGGGGAGGTGCCGTAGGAACATGCACATTGACTACAGGAGGTACAGGGGCTTGATTCTGGGGGGCAGGAGCAGGAATACCAGGTTGTCCAGCAACCGGCAATTGAACATTCGGTAAAGGTGGAGCCGTAGCACCTTGAGCATACGGTGGAGGTGATCGTAACAAATAAGACAACAGAGGATCGTTTTCGGAATCCTCTAGTATCTTAATTGTTTTCGATGGCAAGGCAGGGTAGCACTTGTCAATCGCTAAATTATGCTCTCTAATGGCCACCTCTATGGCCTTCTCGGACTCGTTAACTTGCAGCTGTTTAGCCGCTTGTTCTAGAGTCAACTCTTCTTGTTCTTTCTGTTCTTTCTTCAACCTTTTAATTTCTCTCTGTTTGGATTCTTTTCACCAGTAACGGAAAGAATCAAACATTGCTGGCCGGGCTTTCTTCCTAAACAATTTCGCTTCTAAATTGTCAAGGATTTCGGGTTCAAAACTACCATGCAGTGGCCAACTAAGGACACCATCTTTCTCAGTGTATCGGACCCACACCTCATTATAAGATATAGGACCCACACCATGTTTACAATACAAGTCATATAGGGGAGTCCCAATCGGAGGAACCAGACATGAGTCCTCCAATCGTGAATCACTGTTGCAACCAAAACAAGACAACATACAATTTCTCCGACTTACCATTTTGCAATCCGGAACACAGAACGAACAAAAACACAAAACAGATATGTGCACCTGAACCAAGAACTTAGGCCTACCAAAAGCGAACTAATGTATCGATACCCAAACTAAACCAAATAGATTATCGTAACCAGAACAACCAGTGATAATCTTACGAAACCAAACCAAACCAAGAACCAAAAAGGATTTTAACAACCCTTACGAAGTAACCAGCTAGCTATCACTAAATACTTAACTGAGGCACTGAAGACGTCACCAAGGAGAAACCCGTCACGTTTCGCTGTACTAAGGACTGCACCTCGGGTCCAAGACAGGGCGACGGTCAAGGCAACGGCCCACTGCAGCCGTCCTGAACGGGAACCCTCGTGGAAGAGAACTTCGGGCCACTTTTGCGATATGCCGGGATCGATGAAGTGGGACGCCTCCCTCAGGAATCTTCACACGAAGCTTCTCGAACTCTTCAGGCTTTTGGACCGGTACCGAATGACGTCGCCCCACGTTGGGCGCCAATTGGAGTTCTGGACTTTTTGGTTCTGTCCAGAGGTGTCAGGGAACAACACCCGAAGACCCCGGAGTTCCACCTGCCTTGGTGCACAAATGAACAGAAACACGGGCTTCTCGATGGTGGCGTCAAAGACCAAAGGTTTATTACTGCAGGGACACAGAAGTCACAGAAACCACACATGGGCAGATTCTAGGAGCCTGTTCGAATTGTACAAAGAGGGCTGCTCCTTATATACTAAAAATAGTGCTTCGGGCAAATTCTTCACATGTTACTACATTCCCAAACCTTTGCGTCCTAAACAATAAATATTTGGCGTTGCACAGGAATCGTTGACAATATCTGATGATACAACATTACGAATGAGAGGTTCCCACTTTTCCATCATAATCTCATGTCAACTTCTTATTCAAGACCCGGACCGCCTCATCGTAAATTTCGTTACCTCCCCCTAATAAAGGCCCAGAAGGAAAGGAGCAGAGCCAGGTGCAGAAGATAGAAAAGTAGGATAGGAGATGTTTGTGGGTCGTAAATGGGCAAGGCTACCGGCTTCGGCCGCCTAATCATGATCGGGACAATGGACACGAGAACCAGTTCGGTGGGGCTGGCCTCGGGCAGAGGAGGCAGCCTTTGTCGAGTCATGCAGCTACAGCGTGTTCTGTTCCAAGGTGCACGTGTCACTAGAGAGGTGAATCTCCGGCTAAGGCTACGTGTCCTTGATCAAATGAAGTGATCAGAGGTTATTGCGTATGTGAGGGCAAGAAACACAAAATGGCTGCCATGATCTAAGATGGATGCCGTGGGTGCATCAGAAATGTGTCTGTTACAGGAGTACTCTTGCTCGTAGCGTAGCGAAAACACCAGGATATGCTAAATGGATCATTTGCGGTTCGCTGATACCAATATTATGTATTTCCGACAATATTGAAAACACGGGTTCAAATCGTCACGGAACCTCACTTCTCTCCACTTGAAAATCCATCCCTGGACACCAATAAACAATTCTAAGTCCCTCCTTAGTCTGTGACATTCCTTGCTGACCACAATGAGCTAGAGATATCAGCTCCTCTCTCACAGCACTTTGAGGAACCAGCCTAGTGCCTCTGAACAATAATCCTTAGTTCTCTAACAGCTCATCCTTGTCTCCCCAGAAATTCTTGCTTTCCTCACTTTCTTTGCTCCTCCCATCCCATCCATTCCCATCCAGTTTTCAAAAAGGACAGGATTTCTTGTATGTCCTTATCAGACTCTAGTTCTGAACGCCACTTTTCTTCTGAAACAATGGCAATACCAATATCACAAGCCATCTAATTATCAAACTCATATTCACCATCCATGTTTACAAATTGATCATCAAAATCTGATAACACTAATCTGAACAGACAATCAGCTATGTTGTTCTTTACTGCTGGATGGTATTTTAGTTCAAACTCTTACTCTTGAAAAGCAACTACTGATTTTGTAATTCTGCTTGAGACTGCATCTATTCCTTTCTTTTTAAATATCTCACACAATGGCTTATGGTCCATCTTGATCTCAAATTTTCCACCCATAAGAACGGCTTCTCTTTCTATAACCGAATACCACATCTCCAGTCCTTTCAAACTTCATGACGTAAACAAAATAATTATTTCTGAATCACTGTTGATCTGCTGCAATACAGCCCCATAATACCTTCAAACTAGTGTCTGTTCTGAGGATTGATTTTCTTCTGAGGTTATTATTTCTCAAATTTAGAGTCAAACGTAGCCTTTCTTTTACCTCCTTGAACTCAGCCTCACATACATTGCCCCATTCAAACTCCACTCCTTTCTTGAGCAACTTCGTCATGCCTGTGCAGATTTCATCAAAATCTTTTACAAACGTATTATAGTATTTCCATCTTCCCCAATGTGAGAAGTCGGCCTGATATGTGATGTCCACTATTCTAGTGGGCACCCTGTATCAGTCCAAACAACCCTTATGGTGATGGTTGTAAAGTCAACCTTAAAGACCAGTTATCATAGTGGTAGCATGGACAAAGCAGTCTTAGGCTAAACTCAAGAGGGCATGTGAAGCCAGCTGTTTTACCAAATGTAACCCCTTTAATACCAAATGAAAGGACACCACACAGGTTATATATATAAAAGATATATGTATTTATTACTAACACAACCCCTCTGAACTCTTTATGAGGTCAGAGGCACAAGCACATAACAAGATACTTAATTACCATACAATAAGTTGCACAATATACGGTAGCGCCCTAGGGGCACGTCAAACCATATACTAAAATAGTGGTATAAGAACGACGTCACGAACAAGGAATAGGCCTAGGGCATCGCTGGGGCTACGCTGTACTACCAAAGGATAGGAAGCAGGAGGCCCACAGGAGGCGTGTGCAGTGTCTTTACACACACGCGAGTTACCATAGAGTTATAATGGGAACGAAAGAAATGGAAACTAGGTCTTTTAGGACACTTACGGATGGACTAGGAGAAAGCCACTGAAAACTAGGACACTAGGATAGTAAATACCCACAGGAGCACTGGAGTACTCGCGTTACCTCACCCACAGGAAGCGGGTGCACAGGTGTCAAAGTGTGTCGGGTTTTGTTGCTGAATCCTATGGAGCCTTGGAGAAAGATGCTGCAGACGACCAGGAGAGAAGTGTCCGGGTGGATCCAAGGTTGGATCGAGGATGAAGAGTACATGAAAGCAGAGGGGACAGAGTCTGGGTCACTAGCCAGTGACCAGGTAGGAACCAGGCGATGGTGTGAAGCAATCAGGTGATGTTGTGAAGCTTGTCACTGCAGCCACGTGGACCAGGAATTGTCGACAACAACTAAGAGCTGGGCATGGACTGTCCCACAAAGGATCTCACTGTCTGCGGTGTCGGTTTCCGGATTGGAGTCAACAAGCCTTTGCAAAGGCAAACCATGCACGAATCAAAGATGGCCTCTGGTGCAGACCAGCAAGGTCTGCAGGGCTTCTCCTTTTCAGGGAAGCAAGGGCCAGCCTGGAGCAACCAGGCCAACAGTGTAAATCTGTAGGTTAATTGTCACAGAGGCCACTAGCCAACGGGCAAGTGACCGGACAGATGCCTCAAGCACAAAAACACTAGCAGGCCCCAAGCGGCACTCGTGGGGTGTGGAGGGCTGTGCGTCGGTGTAGAAGGTGCTTGGGCTGGGGCTTCTTAATCCCCAAAGCACAGCTTCGAGGGTGCCCCGGGAGATGCACAGGTAGCAAAGTGCAGGTTTTCCAAGATGGCCGGTCCCACGTCTCTTGTCACCTCCACGGGTCTCAGTTTTGCTGTGGCTATGGATTGGGCTCAGGGAAGTCTGGAAGTCCAATTCTTGTCAGACTCTGTGGTCAGGCTCTGGCGGGAGCGTCGACAAAGCAAACTGCAGATCGCTGGATGGTGCCTGTTTGCACAGGGTGGTCACTCCTTCACCACAAGGGAGATTCTTCAGTCTTCTATGTTCAGTAGAATGTCGAAGGTCCAGAGTTTTGTTTCAAGTTTCAGTTCAGGATAAATCTAAAGTCTCTTGACTCAGTTCCTACCTATACACCAATCTGAGGTGCTGGATTACCTGCTAGGTCCCTCCTATGGGTGGGACCAGGGAACTGGGTGGTTACACCCCTTTCCCTTTGTCCAGTTTCATGCCAGAGCTGGGGCTGGAGTGCCCCAGCAACTGGTTTCAACCGGACTATGCATGGAACACCTTGTGTGCCCCAGGCAGTGTCTCATTTCATTCAGCTCTCCCTGCCCCAATACACTATGGCCTGTCTGGGGTGGTGCTAGCACCTCCCAAGACAGGAAACCTTTTGTCCAAGCCTCCCTCGCTGGAAGGACTCCCAGCAGAAGGAGGTCAGACTTGTGTCTGTGTCAGCAGAATCCATTTTGTGATGCTGAGGCTCTCGTTAACTTTAACCGGGTTTACTAGGAACAACATGTCTTCTCCCTCTAGAAGGGTGGAATGCTACCCCCGTCGCCAGAACTGGCGAGGGGGTAGTATTCCAAAGCGTATGACACCTTGCACTACATGTTTTGATAAAGCCAAACCAAAGTTAGCATTCAACCGCGAGGATGATAATGCACTTAAGAGTATATGGTATGGCTATATCATAGAACAGCTATAAGGACATGGTTCCGAAAGCTTCAGACAGGCTCAGCTCATGCTAGAGCCTCATCTCACATAAAACCAAGCACTCTGCCTCCAGGATTGTTAAGGCCTGCTATAGGAGGGACTTATAGGTATATATGTGTCTACATGTAAAGGTAGGTATAGGGATACTACACCTAAGCAAGGGGTGATTACATGACCTTGCCCCAGCTGAGTGATCAGCCAGTTGTGTCAATGTGAATGGCCAGCCAGGGGTGGCATAATACATGCTGCAGCCCCTGGTAGGCCTTGGATGCACCTATGCCCTGGGTACCTAAGGTACACTATACAGGGGCTCATAAGGTGACCCAATATCCAATTGGAGATGTACCTAAAGTACATGGAGTCCATTTTACAGTGAGAGCAGATAGCCTGGAGCCCTGATTAGCAGGATCCCAGGCCAACTAAGTCAAAAACCAGCTAAACACTAGGCAAAAAATCTGGGCTAACCATAGACAGGTATCCACCTTCCTACACCCAAGAGCTGCATCAGTTCTTCCTTTTTGGATTGTAACTTCAAATTGCATATTGAGTTAACCAAAGCTTCTTTAGGCGTATCCCCTCCCCAGTGATGGTACGACCCAAATAGTCAATGTAATCTGTCCTAAACTTGCATTTCTCCATTTTTACAGTGAGATTAAAATCCCTAAATCTTCCCAGAATCTCTCTCACTCTCAAGCCACATTCAACTTCATTTCTTCCAAATACCAAGATGTCATCTTGATATATTCTTATTCCATCTAAACGATTCAGTACTTTTTCTACAGCTCTCCGAAAGACTGATGCAGCAGATACCAAGCCAAAAACAAGCTGGCATGCCTGAATGCTCGAAGTGGGGCGAAGAACGCTGTAAAATTCCCGGATGTCTCATTAAGATTGATCTGAAGATATGCTAACGTAAGATCAATGGTGGAAATAAACTTTGCACCATCTAACATACACTTTGAAGTGCTACTTACTCCGAATGATGCAAATTGTGTGGAAACTGGTTTAATGCATGTTGTATTCGATGAATGTGGCAAGATGTGGCTTTGGTTCTTGAAAGACTGCATGATGGTTATACATTTTCAGTATGATGGTTATTATTTGGAATGTTAATACTGCATTTTCACGTTCCAACGTCATATTTAGGATTATTGGTGGATTGAGCATAAATACTCTTTTGTCTATGACTCACCCCATAAGGGTGGATGCTCTTACGGTTTTGTGGTCGGATAACCTTCTTTATCTTCCCCCCCACCCCTTTACCCTTATTTCCAGACTTAATGGCCAGGCTTCTGGGGGAGGACAGGGAAATGATGATGGTGGTCAATCAAAGCTTTATTTCGATATACACACACGATATCATAAAAGCACATACAAAATTTTAAAAAAAGAAACCACAATTCATAAGCCTTACATTTTACAGGGTTAATTACAGTAAAAACATTTGTGTTACAATAAATAAGTTAAGAAGCATATTAAACATTAGCAGCTTTGTAGAGTTTATACATTTAATTAAAAACTAAATCATCTCATAGCTTTTGCTCTAATTACCCATACCCAGCTCAGAAATTTGGCAACCCCACAAACTAAAGATGTACTGGTGTCAGTCTTAAGTATTCTTAAAGCTACGGAATAATTCCTAGTTCCGAGCAATAGACATGCTGGTTTTAGCCATTGCTGTCTTGGTTTTGCATAGGCTGGGCATGCAAAAAAAACATGAGCGATGCTTTCAGTGACGCCTTCACAAATTGGGCAGTCTGGTCGGGTTTGATACGGAGGCTTCCACTTACAAGTGTAATCGTGTAAGGGTAGGTTTCCCAGCCTGAACTGAATAAACAGAGATCTATCCCTCGTTTTTTTTATGAAATCCAAGTAAGGCTCCAAGCGAGGCTTGGGTTTATGCTGTTTAAACTCTTCGGTCAGCCTTCCTCGGTTTAGGTCCCTTAGGTCTTGCTCGTCCACCCAATTCCAGTAGACTCGCTTAATTTCAAGCTTAGATAAGGGAACTCCAAGCTCCCAATTGATTGGCAAACCGATGTCATTCAGAAGCTTCTTAATGTTACGAATCCAGCTGACTTTGTGGGAGCCATTAAGATTCATAACCTCTATCAAACCATCAAGATACTTAGAGAGCTCAGGGGTCCGCCAAAGCCTAGCCCAGAATAAAAGCGGTCGTAACCTGGCTAGATCCCGGATGGAACGGCGACCCAGATCGCTCAATAATGGTTTGATTGGGGTGCCCATTGGGAGGGATACCAACTCTCTAAGGAACTTATTCTCAGAAGTGGTGAGACCGGTAATGCATTCAAAGCCCCACAACTCTGCACCATAGAGAGCGCTGCCCACAGCCTTTGCAGCATATATATCCAGGGCAGGAGCAACGGGCTTAGAGGTGGACATACGATGTTCCCGCCCCAAAACACCAGCCACCCTTTTATGGTTCAGAAGCATTTTATCAATATGGGCCTGCCACTTCAGGTTTTGAGAAATTCTAATTCCCAGATAATCAAATTCTTTTACACGCTCCAATGGTTCTCCATCAAGAAAGACGGTGGACCTGGAGGATTTACTAGGGTTAAAGTAGAGGAGCTTAGTTTTCGAGGTGTTAATGACAAGGCCCCTAAGTTCACAAAACAAACTGAAGCGATTCAGCAACTTTTGCAGGCCCACAAGGGTTTTCGAAACCAACAAGGTGTCGTCTGCGAAAAGTAAGGTGGGCACTTTATCGCCCGCCAGGACCGGGGCGTCTGCGTCTATTTCAAGAAGAAAAGAGACCACGCCATTCACAAACAGAGAAAAAAGTGTTGGGGCTAGCACGCACCCCTGTCGTACCCCACGCTTCACAGGAATCCTATCTGTTTTTTGCCCCTGGGAGCCCCATCTAATACGAGCATAGGTGTAGAAGTGTGGCTCACTGGTTAGAGCAGGCAGACCCTGAAGCAGAGGTCAGACCCGGGACCAGGGTTCAATTCCCGACGCGGCAGGGTCTTGAGCTCAAATGTCCACGGACTCGATAATTCTCGCTTCGGTGCCTGACCTAATCATGGGTTCACACTCTGCAACTCTGGGCATTAAGCTTGCTTAATCTCCACAACGGCCCCCCGCGGCGGGATGCCTGGCTTTCACCTTGGGGATGCCCTGTAGGGGCTATCTCACAGGGAAAAGCCAGGACGGGTTCCCAAGGCAAGCGCTTAGAGACCCCTGGGTGATAAGCTCTATATAAATCCAATATACAATACCATCGTGCATGCGTGCCAAAAGGTTTAAAATTGGAGGCGGAATCCCCATCTCCTCCAATATAGTCCACAGGCGGTCTCGAGGAACCAGGTCAAAGGCGGTCTTCAAGTCAATGAATGCCAAATAAAGACCGCTTTTGCCAATGGTAACCACTTTCCAGTGAAGGAGTAACAACCTGAACGCTTGGTCAGTTGTACCTGTGCATGCCCTAAAGCCAGCCTGGTAAGGGGAAATGATCTTGTGTTCCTCTGCCCACGAGAGGATCCTCTCAAGGAGAACCCTGCCCACCAATTTCTGTCCAGCGTCTATCAGACTAATTGGACGGTATTATTTGGAATGTTAATACTGCATTTTCACGTTCCAACGTCATATTTAGGATTATTGGTGGATTGAGCATAAATACTCTTTTGTCTATGACTCACCCCATAAGGGTGGATGCTCTTACGGTTTCGTGGTCGGATAACCTTCTTTATCTGCCCCCCACCCCTTTGCCCCTATTTCCAGACTTAATGGCCAGGCTTCTGGGGGAGGTCAGGGAAATGATTATGGTGGTCCCCATTTGGCCCAGGAGGGCACGGTTCCCGATTCTCCAGTCTCTGGCCCTGCAAAATCCTAGGTTACTCCATCTTCCTCCTTCTCCTCTCAGTTTCTCAAACAGAATTCCCTTGCAGAGACTACAACTATCAGTTTGGAAGTTGAGAGGAGAGACTGACAGGGAAAAGAGTTAGCTTGTCATTTGGCTGTGGCAATTCTGAATTCTAGTTTCCTTTCAAAGTTACACTTGTATGGGCGGTATTGGGCAAAATATTAGAAATGGTGTGCTGAGCAAGCATTTTTTCCTGTGGCGTGCTCCCTTCCTGGTGTATTACAGTTTCTATGGGATGGGTGTGAGAAACAGATGTCAGTTACTATGTTGTGGGCCCAGTGAGCTGCAATCAAGGCATTTTGTTATCCACAGGGGAATTTGAGTTCTACAGATGATTCTGTGAAATGTTTGTTGAATGGATTTTCTTGCTCTAGACCTAATGGTCAAGCCTTTATTTGCCCTGTGGGATTTACTGTTGGTTTAAAGTGCTTTGACTTCTCCTTTTGAGCCCCTTGAGCAGACAGACATTAGGTTTGTGACCCTGAAAGGTTTTTTTTAGTGGCAATTACATCTACTGGTGGGATTGGGGTGCTTGCAGATCTTATGGTCAGAGATCCTTACCTAACCCTTTTTGAGGATGAGGTGGTTCTGTGACTGGATCCATCATTTGCTCTGAAAGTGGCATCTGTCTTCCACAGTTATCAGGAGGTGGTTCTCCCAGCTCTTTTGGGTGTGTCTATGTTTTCTCAGGAGATTTGTTGGCATATTTTGGATGTGAATAGGGTAATGTATGTTTATTTAGCTAGGATGGAGCCTTTTCATAAATGTGACTCCCTTTTTGTAACTTTCAGTTCTTATAACAAGGATGAGAAGGCTTCCTTGGTTTCCATTAGAAGTTAGATCAAGCAAGCTAGTTCCCTGGAATACCATGTACCAGGTGAGTCCCTCCCAGTGTGATTCAAGGTCGCCATACTAGGAGATGTTCCTCCTCTTCGGCTGGTGCATGTGGTGTACCACTGCTGAGATCTGTCAGGCTGCTTCATGGGTAGGTCTGAATATGTTTGTTCGCTACTATCAGCTTCATAATGCTTTGCATGCATATAACAATTTTGGTCTGGGGGCTTTCCCTCCCTCCTGAAATCCAAGTACTTGAGATTTTTGGAGGGATCCTAGTATTCCAGGAGGAATGCTGGGTAAAGTTTACCCTTATTGCATAGTTCCTGTGAAAGAGGGACACTATAACAAGCATTTCCAGTTCACTCTTCTGTCTTAGGAGATGGATTTAACTCTTTTGTAATAAATGGGATGGGAACAAACAGGACTAGAAGTAATGAAGAATACTGGTAGGTAACCAAGACATTATGTGGCAGTTCAGATGTAGCAGGGCTGTGTCCCTTATTCTCCCATTGATGAGCCACCACTCTATAGGGAACAATGATCGCACCTGATAAAATCCAATCACCTTGGTATTGGATTTGATTGTGTGTGATGTGTATTACACAAGAAAAAGTGTTATTCATAATGAGAACCTTAGAGACTGATTACCATGCAATCCCTGTGCAAAAACTTGTATGCAAAACTGATATTTACTATACTTTTATAAGTGGTGTGATGTTTATTGAATCTGCTGACTGCAGAATGTGACAAACTTCACACACGCTCTTAAATTTTGGCAGGTCGAACCTGCCAGAACTTAACAGGCAAAAAATGCCTGATAAATGCAAGGACATTGATTTTAGTGTAGTAAGCACCAACATGTAATTGCTATCCCCCATTTTTGGTGCAAACCTCATGGTAGGGGGAATTTATTGCACCTGATAAATTTAGAATCATTGTGTATCGGATATTATTGGGTGTCGGAGGCCATGCTCTCTCTTAGATAGAGGTCCTCTTGGACCCTCTACCTCAAAAAGAGATGTGCTTTAATGTGCCTTCTGCCTGCCAACACTCTCTACCCTCATTCTATAACAATTAAAAATAAAGCATAAACGTTTGATATTAAAAGGACAAGAAAAAGATAGCCATCTGTGGCTGAATTGCATAATATGAAAACAGAAGTCCTGGAATCAATCCTGGTTTCCACCCTTGTTAAATGGCTTCCATTGTTGATTAAATTGTGATCCTAGGCAGATACTTTATTTCACTGAGTCTCTTTTTCGTTTATTATCACTCAAGCGAGCTACTTCAAACACATGAGGATGGACAATGTACAAAAAACCTCCTGTGTTTCATTTTATAAAGTAAAATGTTGCTCCATGCCTAAATTCAAGTTTAAAAATGATAATTTTAATAATTATCAGCCGATGCAGTAATATAATCTGATGCACTAATGTGTAAAGCTTCTGCATGGTAAACAAATATACTTTTTGAAATTGTAAGCGGTTTTTCCATTTTGTTACATTATGTTTGTTGCATGATTTATATGCCAGCTATTTTCAGGGCTCAGCACTTGCATGGGCTCTTGGGACCAAGCCAGACCTTGACTCGGCTCTCCCTGTTTATTTGGTGGCTTCTCCCACCTTTTCAATAAAGCACATATTCCCCTCCCACAATTTGTAATCAGACCCTTAGACTTTAATCCTTCTCTGGATTACACCTAAGGCTCACCGTTTTTAGTTTTAACAGATTTTTACAGATAAATACAGACAGAATACAATGTGTTTCCTGTCTGTATTTATTTTTAAAAGTGGAAGAAAACTGACAATTGTGCTTTTTGGGAAGACTCTCCATGGTCTCTTTCATGAATTCCACCCAGAAACTGAGCAGGTAGACAGAGGGGGAGTTACAAAATAGGATCTGCTTTCCTTAAACACAGGCATATGTTAACATATATTTGTGGTCTAAAGGTAATGTGCACCTCTGGGTGTAGTGTTTTTTTATATGTGGCAGCTTAATTTGCTAAAGCGCCACAGGCTTCCACATATGAGTGCACGCCTAAGAGTTATTTAAATGTGGAAATATACCACTTTACGATTCCATTCATTCTAAAAACACCAAATAAATATGGAAAAAGACCAATAATATGGCTAAAAAATACATATGGATAAATACAGACGGAAATGTAAACAAACATAAATACCATGAAACCGGAAGCCCTAATTATAAAGTTACCGCCAACAGGTTGGTTGTCAGTAAAAACTCCCATTTAAGTGCCGGATGCAATCCAGTCTGTGCTAGTTGATATATAGACGATATAATACACGTGCGCGCGGCAAGTCTGGTGACTGCCACCCCTGTTCACCATTAAACTAGCCTGCCCTCCTGACCCCGGGGGGAGCCGTGTGGAAGCGCAGCTGTCGGGGCTGATAGCATGTATCGATCTGTTTCCAGAGCCGTGATACAGATTCCACTTCATTTCCTTGACTGAAGTGAACACCTCGCCGCCCTTCAATAAAAATCCATTCGTCGTGAGGTCAGGGGTGCCGTTAGGCGCCGCGGTGAACATTGCTCAGTCTCAGCCGAGGGATCAGCGCGAGATGACAACAATGTCTCCACAGCTGGGCCCACAAAACGCAACCGCGGCTCCTTAATCTGCCAGATATGTTTTCATTCTGTTTCCTTACAATGTCTTATGATTGCCTTCCTCACTTATCTCCTATTCTGAAGTAAGAGCTTACATACTGATACGTAACAGATGCCTCGGAAGGACATTGTGAAGTTTAAAGGCAACCTTCACTGTAAGCAGGCGGATGAGGCTGAGCTGAGAGGCGGGAGGTCAACATTCCCGCCAAATCCGGATGTAATAATGTGGGCGAGTGGCTCAGTAATTGGTTGATATATTTATTGCGCCTGATAAAATCAGACTCAGCTGAGTAAACATGTATCCAGTGAGATAAAACACAACCCAGTTACACGTTGTTGGGGGAAATGCCATGCGTAATTGGTACTCACCGCACCAAAATCTGCGTGTTGCTGTAATACCGGGAAATTCACCATTAAATACCGACAAGTTTAACCTGCCGAAATTTATTATAAATCTCATAATTGCAATAGTAGCAGTTAACCTAAACATCGCAACTAACCGGGCCGTCGTAATAAGGGCCAAAGATGGAAGTAATTAGTGTCTCGACTCTAAAGTGAGGAGTGAGAGTGCAAATGTAAGACATGTCTTTGCCACAGTATTGGGCTGACTGCTATTTTACGTGTTTGAAGAGCAAGAGTAGTGCTACTTTACTACCTTACACAGTGGTAAATGACTGTTTGTCACAGGAAATGTGGGGCATGTGCAGCATTTGATTGGAAATGCTGAAGCATGTGTTGCCAAGTTTAAAGTAAACTACAGAACATACATGAGAGAATACAAAAAGTAGCATATTTACACAAACCAAAATTGAACAAAGTAAAAAGAATTTCCCATGGTGAAGTTAGCTGAAGTTTCAGCACCCAGCTGGCAGCTGTGAAGATTTTGTGCTGCAAAATGTCACATTGGCAAAACATCTTCTGGCATGGATTCACACGGTTTGTGAGCCTGCAACCCTCCTGTTGCGGTGAAAGGGAAAAGGGAATTAGTGTTTGAGCACGGATTCTTGATCACTGGGTATGTTTTCACCATTCTTTCATACATTGTGCCTGATTGGACGAGGTGACGTAAGAGAGAAAGAAACCAGGTGATATGGCATTCTCTTTTTGATGTTCAGTCCAGATTCCTGTGGTAATTTTTACTGGTCGCATTGGGATTATTTGCCCAGTATATGGGTATAGCTAACAATCGTGCAGCAGGTGCAGTGGCACATGGCACCAGAGGTATCAGGGGCCATCTGGAGCCCAAATGTAGCTGTTTTTAATTCTGGGAAAGGGGTGGTAAGTTTGTTCACCTCTGAATGAAGGCCTTGGTGTAGAGCTTGAGAAGTTATTTCCATATATTTTATTTCTTGCACCTCTTAATCTCAAATGGGAAAATGTTATGGCTGCCAGTGTTGTATTTGGTTGCTGAGATGGTGAGTTTTCAGTTTTGTTGGCTTAAAATGTTGGTTGTAGATGATTGGGATTATTTGGAAAGCCAAGTTGAGTTTACTCAGGGTCATAGTGGATTGATTAGGACTTTGATGAGTTGGACAGTGGAAGGATGGACACTCTACATTGGAATCATATGGCTCTTGGGGATAGCAGTGGCTAAGTTATTGCCGTTCTTCAAGTGGGAGAATAACAGGGATATAACAGTATTTGGAGTTTGAGTTTTCGTGGTTGTTGTTACAACCCAATTTCTGTTTTTGCCCAATGTGTGGATTGAAGAAGAGGGTACTGCATTTGATGGAGTCCCTGAATGTTATAGTTAGTGTAAATTGAGATAAGAATCCAAAGTTTTAAATTGAACTTGTTTGGATCCATTTCTCTTGAGGTTGAATTCAGCCTGTAAACCATGATGGGATGAGAGTAAGGCAGTGGAGGCTGGTGAAAATTAAAATTAGTAGGGCGCAAACAGACAGAGCAAGCAGGGTATGGGGCTGGTGCATCATTATGCCAAGGTTCGCCTGTCAGAGGCAGTGGCGGCGGGCCCATAGAGGGCGCTGGAGTGCAACCCCACCAACTTAATCATAAAAACCCGAAGAAGTTGCTTTTTACAACTACGGCAGCAGAAATTAAAACAGACAAACTGACACACCTGTCACTTTGAATGCTTTCATTTCTGTTGTCTGTGTGCTATCAGGGCCAAGTGTGCATGTTAAGAGGAAAAAGGAAAGTACAATAAGCAGAGTTGTGGTTACTGCCGGGAGGTTGTGCTGTGTGCCGGTGTGTCTGGACCTTTTTATTTTCGCTCTCACCTTCCTCTTTTTAAAAATCGCCGCATTTTAGATTTACATAATTTTTGTACTTTACATAGAGGAAAATATTGCACCTTGCCCTCAGACCTCCTGGCAGTTGTTGGCCCCGTGCCCCGCATTTGCTGCTGATTTTCCGGTGCTCGGCCGATTTTGGCGCTGAGTCACACGGACCCGGAGCATAGCGGCCGCCATCTTGGGGAAAGGTTCAACCTGCAGCGCTCTAGTCCACAGCGCATAAAAGAGCCCCCAGCCAAGCTCGTGTCTTGCTGTGTGTTGTCCCTCCTGAGGCGTAAAGCCGGGAGGTTGTGCTGTGTGCCTGCGTGTCTGGACCTTTTTATTTTCGCTCTCACCTTCCTCTTTTTAAAAATCGCCGCATTTTAGATTTACATAATTTGCACTTTACATAGAGGAAAATATTGCACCTTGCCCTCAGACCTCCTGGCAGTTGTTGGCCCCGTGCCCCGCATTTGCAGCTGATTTTCCGGTGCTCGGCCGATTTTGGCACTGAGTCACACGGACCCGGAGCATAGCGGCCGCCATCTTGGGGGAAGGTTCAACCTGCAGCGCTCTAGTCCACAGCGCATAAAAGAAATGAACATGCCTCTGCGTAGCGGACGCGTGCAGCGGACGCGCCGGACCTGCACCGGAGTCGTGCCAGAGTCCTGCCCGTCTGCGCCCGTCCGCGCCTGTTTGTCGCCTCTCGCCAGGGCCCCTGGAGAAACTAGGAAAGGTGAACTTATGTATTCTAGGCATGACTTACTAACTTTAAAATATCTGAAAGATGGCTGTACTAAATTCAACCTTTCACGGAGCAAAACTCGCCTTACCTGCCCTTGTGGCTTCTCCCTGCCAACACCCTCACTGCCACCGCCTCTCTTCAAAGCCACTAGGCAACAAATTAGGCTGGGCCAACTGAATGTAAGGTCCATGCAGAAACATCACCTGGAAATTCATGAACTACTTTCCAACCACACCCTAGACATTTTATTCCTAACAGAAACTTGGCTGAAGGATGAAATGGATTCAGTTGTCAACCTAGCTACCCCCAAGGGATACACAAGGTACACCCTAAATAGACACACCAGGGGCGGCGGGATAGCGATGATGGTAAAATCCCATCTCACCTGCACTTTCACAAGGTTAGAAACTGAAGACTGTGAATGCGCCCGATACAATATTAAAATTAATTCCCAACTTACCCTTGTGGGTCTTCTGATCTACAGACCCCCGGGAGCAGACACATACTTCATATCATCTCTCCTTGAGAACGTGTGCTCTTTGGCTATCGGAACTGCTAATTTCACTCTAATCGGGGACTTAAATATCCATTTTGATATTACCACTAATATTAAGATCAATACTTTGATAGCTGACTTAGCCGCCCTACAGCTCTGCCAACTTGTGAGCGGACCCACTCACAGCGGCGGACATCTCCTAGACCCGATCTTCTCCAACCTGATCAATACGACTGTAGAATCACCTATCCCCATGACTTGGACAGACCACTGTTTAGTGACTATGATACTGTCCACTGGGGGCGACCCGCACATAAATCCCACCCAGCAGGTTTGGAAAAGACCATGGAAAAAGCTCCGTCTTGAGGAATTCTATGCTCTCCTCACTACTGACCCCCCTATTCTTAGTGAGGACCCTAATTTAGGGTATGGCAGTTTTTGCGACTGGATCAACAGGGCCTTAGATACGTTGATCCGAGCGAAGTGGATCTAGGCACGATCTCATGAATCCAGCCCATGGTTTAATGACGAGCTTACCTTACAAAGAAAGGAATTAAAAAAAGCAGAACGTAGATGGAGAAGGGACTACGATCCTACGCTCAAGACCCTGTATGTCCAGTTACAAAAAAGCTATCACTGTAACATATGTAGGATACGAGCAGCATACTATGCTACTGAGATTAACAATAGCCAGAATGCATCCAAAACTATTTTTAGAATATTGAAAGAGCTCAGTACCAAAAAAACAGTAGACAACCCTATCACCTCACCCGCATTATGCGACAACTTGGCCTCTTTTTTCATGGACAAAATCCAGAAAATGTATAACTCCTTCCTGGCTACTTCTCAATTCACTCCCACAGCAGACCCGAATAGGCCCAAACTTTCCACCATTCCGGCACTTAGCCAAGAAAACCTTCTGACACTATGTAATAAAATTAAATCAGGCTCGCCTGCAGACCCCCTCAAACCTGAACAATTCAGAGAAGCAGGCAAGATAATACTTGGCCCCCTTAGAGACATTATAAACCTGTCTTTTCTTACGGCCAGTATTCCCGCCAGTTGGGAGCAAGCATTGGTCTCCCCCATCATAAAGAAACCCACGCTTGACCCTAACCTACCCGATAATTTCAGGCCCATTTCTCTACTTCCTTGGCCAGCCAAAGTGGCGGAAGCCCATGTTAATTCCACCTTGACCAACTTTCTGGTGTCTAACTCCATTCTAGACAGTTCCCAACATGGCTTCCGGGCCGGGCACAGTACCGAAACAGCCCTCCTGAGTGTCATTGAACATCTTCGGACTATACTTGACTCAGGAGGAATGGCAGCACTGATCCTTCTAGATCTCAGTGCTGCCTTCGATACTGTCTCACACAAAGTGCTGATGTCCAGATTGGAGGAAGCAGGGGTATCTGGCCAGGCCCTTAGCTGGCTCAAGGTTTTTCTGTCGGATAGATCCTTTAGGGTCTCCATCCCGCCATACCTCTCCAAAGAATGTCCCATTGAACAGGGAGTGCCCCAGGGGTCTGCCCTCAGCCCCACCTTGTTTAATGTATACGTTCAACCTCTGGCAGAGGTAGCCAGGAAGCGCGGGCTGTCACTAGTGTCCTACGCCGACGATACCCAGCTGGTGGTAGCACTGAAAGACGAGAGCGGCCTGAGTGCGCAGAATTTCAAACAGACTCTCGCCGACATCACCAGCTGGATGACATCAAACTACCTTCAACTCAATGCCGGCAAGACGGAGGTCTTGCTGGTAGGTAAATACACAACGGCTTGGGGGAACAACTGGTGGCCTGAGACTCTGGGACAACCACCGGTGCCCAAAAATGTTGTAAAAAACTTAGGAGTATGGATGGACTCTGCCTTGAACTTTACCCATCATACAAAAAAAGTGGCGGCCACATGCTTCGGGATTTTACGTAACCTAAGGCCTATCTTAAAATATTTTGATCACCATACCCGCCAATTGGTGGTACAATCAGCCATTCTCTCACGGCTGGACTACGCTAGTTCTCTGCTGCTAGGAACTAACGTAGCAGAGAAAGCCAGAATGCAGCGAGTCCAAAATGCTGCCGCGAGAGCTCTGATGGGCCTCCCCCGCCACAAGTCTGTTACAAATACCCTCATGAATCTACACTGGCTTCCGGTAAAAAAGAGGATTCATTTTAAAACTCTATGCCTCGCTTTTAAAATCCTGAAATCTGCCTCCCCCCATGTTGTGCCCACTCCTCTCATCTTATGTTCCTCAACGCACTTTACGGTTGGAGGGACAGAACCTGGCCACTGTACCTCGCATCAAATTAGCTTGGATGGGCGGTCGCTCATTTAGATACCTAGCAGCTAAACTCTGGAATGAACTTCCAGCCCAGATTCGTGGGCTGAAGGATCTTCTATCCTTCAGAAAAGCCATCAAAACTCACCTCTTCCGTTAGTTATGTTCTTTCACCTGCAGTTCCATCAGCAGCAGCCTCCTCTGGATACGAACAGCTAGCGCCGGGACGCCCCTTGGCTATATAACATACCATAACATAACTGCCCATGTTTGAGGGGCATTTTACATCTCTGCTCCCTTCATACATTCGCAAGCCATAGACATGCTGCGCATGCCCAAATCAGCGTGGCATGTCTGAAGAATGAAGCCTGCTTAGGCGAGGGTCATTTCTGCCCGCTATCCAAGCACCCTATCAGAAGCTTGGTTAAAGCGGGCAGAAGCAGGTTCAGACCCATCCCTTTACTGAATTCCGATTTGTAGTCAGTTCCACAGAGTCAGACCCACATGCAGTTGGATAGAAGCACGCAGCTCAGCCTGCCAGATACCCATATACCTGTGGAGCTCAAGCAAGCACTAAAGGTAAACAAATCGAGACACTTCTTGGCCGTATATTATAAAAGCTTCGGATCTCCTGTTCACTTCCTTCCTTGTAACTGCTGTAGGTGCCTTTCGATGTTTCACTCAGCATTCTCTCCCTCAAATCGTGTTTTCATTGTTATCATGCACCAATTGTGAGACATACGCCGCCTTTGAAATCGTAAGACACTGATTTTAGTTCTTGAACTCCACTTGCCTAAATTGTATGATTCCAGGCAAATGTTCTGCTTCAAGTTCCATGTCTGCTAATGAACACGGATAGGCGGTTTATTTCGCATTGACAAGAAAGATGAGCACAGTTTAATTTAATTTTGTTGTGGAGCGTTTTTTTATCCGATATTTCCAAAATCCAAAATGATGCGCCCTTTCCAAGCAGACTTGTCTTCACATTAGTAGCACTTCCCTATTCCTCCTGCCACCGCTGCACAATCCTTTCTTACCCCTCTTTCAGCAAGAAACAGAAAACACTTTTCATTTGTCAGTGCAGTATTTTCACAGATGTGTCAGTGCTGTGAACCCTTTGGTGCTTGCATGCTCTGCAAAAAACCCTAAATTAAATTATATAAAAACATAATATTAAAAAGCAACACTGGGATTACATGTTCAAAAATAGACTTCCATTTAGATTTGTATACATATCTGACCTAATGGCTCCAGAGTTACATACTTTTAGAGTACATGTTCCAAATCACAGGAAAGTGCAGTGATGCCATGCCAGTGACAAATTATGCACTACAAAAATGGTAACAACAAAATAACTACAAATGCAAACGAGGAAAAATGCCCAGGTGTTACTACTTGGTAAAACTAGTTGCTATAACATACATTTTTGTAGCTCATAACAGTCACCCTCCAGGGCCTCTCAGCCTATGTCAGCATGTTGTTTGTTACCTTCTTCAAGGATATTCGACATTTGAAAGATGAAAGGCTGAGTGGATGGGGCACAATCAACAGATTTTTCTTGCTTCTGCATAGTCCACAAAGCTACCAGGCCCTACTTGTGCACTAAAGAACTATATTGTCCACTGAAAAGATAAAAACACTATAATTACATGTGAAACCTTTTAAAAACATCCTTTCACTATTGAAATACCCTAAAAAATAATTGTGCGCTTCAGTTGTTCTAAAAGGCACCCTAGAGCTTCACTGCTGCAACAGAGAGTTTTAACAACTCGAAACATCATGCACTCGATGCACTGCTATGGCAAAGCTTGGTTTATCAACTTAAAAAGCTGGCCTACGGTTGCAAGGCTAGTGTAAAAAGTTTTTACCAATTCAAAAATATTTCCAGGCCCAGGCTGTTTTCAAAGTTTCTAGAAGGAAGGCCCCTATGAATCCCTTTCAAGGACAGGGGTATTGTTCACTTTGCTTACTAAATTGGTTCTAAGACATGTACTTTCGACCCACCACTTTCTAAGTTCACCAGCTGCCACTGGTCAGAGGAACAACCTCAGGCTTGAGCAGGAGTTCGGATCTATTTAAAATTAAAAACAAACGTGTCTTTGTGACTGAAAAACAGCACACAACTACACTTTCTGTTATACACGTTTTCATAACCACATTATATGATTAGGAACACAGTGGCACACTCTTTTTCAGTCATTAAAAACACAGTTCGGCCCGCAGGACAGAGCAACATAATAAAAAGAATAATAAGGAAGACTCACACTTTTTTATAATTTGGTGCCATCATCACAACATTTAAACAGCAGGTCTGGGCGGAGTTGGCAACTGACCCAAAAACTCAGCTGAGCTATGCAGAGTTCCGCAAGTGTCGGAGTGAGTTAGGTTGTGCAGTTCGTGCAGATTTTTAGCACTGGGTGTTTGTACCGTGCTGTAAAATTAGCGTGAACAGCACTTACACAGCTCAAGAAGGCTCTGCTTCTTTATGCCGTTCGAGTAGATTTCCTCAACCCGAATAAATGGTTTCTCAATGCGAGCGGTTGCGACCATCCGTGATCGCCCGCGTTGAGAAATCTTGCTGGGAGGTGGCCTAGCACTGGAATTTCCTCGCTCGCGCTCACCAACTTAACTTTGGGGAGTGAAAGTGAGGAGAAAACTCCGCTCCGCGAATTATTTGGGAACTCTGCGTGCTCAACAGAGCGCAGATTATAGACAACTCAACAAACTCCGCAAATGGAGAAGAGTTCACCACCCAGGCCTAATTAATATGCTGTGATTGCTGCTGCAGTCGTCAATAGCTTTCTTTACTTAAAACAAACTGATCAGATTAAAGGCATGTCTGAAGCTATCAGAGGCAGAGTTGAGGTAAACCAGGTTACAAGAACACTTACTGGTGAGTCAGCCCAGCCAATGGATGACGAAAAGTAACTCTGCAACAGCAACAGAACAAATGCACTGCAGCACTCCTTTTTCTTTTATTGTGAGAAGTCAAAAATGAAAGCTCCTGGACTCTGCCCTTCAGGACTCATCAGTCAAGAACAGCCACATGAACAGTGGAGGAGGCCAAGCCTGCATTTCCAAGGTAGACCCCCGCTCTGACATCGTTCCCCTGGGTCTGCCATGCCCTTCTCCATTAGATGAATGAAGTTCTGCTGACATCGCCGTAGGCCAGAGCAGTAAATTAATCATATGCCTGGCCGATAGAAATGGTCATGCCTACCACAGTGATGTCACTGCCCTGGTTTGTGCCTTGAGCGCAAAAATCACGCTCACTTGGCACATACGCAGCAGATACAGGCCCACTCTTAAAAATAAAAACCTTGATCCCAGTATAACTATTACCCTTTTGAGTAGAGTTGCTCATGGGTTCTTCTCTCCTCTCCCGTTAGTAGGGCGACGCCCCTCACGCCCTTTAACACCAGTCACTGCTGGCGGAGATAGCTTTTCCGATGGTTAAGGACTATTCCCGTAAACTTGCCTATCTTTTTCATATTTGTGGATCTTGATTTAGTGGTAGGCGTGGAGGATGTTGAGAAACTCTAAGTAGAAACGGAAAACTACAGCTGACATGATGGATCCCTTTGGTACTTCACTTTGTGTCTTTCAAATCTTGAAGGTATTCTATGAATGTGTTGATACTTATTGAAAAGGAACGTGGAAAACAATTGTACAACAGAATCTGTGAATCCCATGCATTCAGTGCTTAATTTAAACCTTTGCTTTCTGGTACTCGGCACCAGCACTTAATTGTCAACACCAGCACTTATGACAGTCTGCCACATGGTGGTGCTGTATAACTAATTTAGAGATAAGCACAACTACAGTTGTTTATTAATTCAATATACATTAAAAATAACTATTTCCTGACGCCCAAGCCATTCTAATAGCTAGGGTGGGATGCACTAGTCTGAATAGTCACACTTGTAGGAGTGTGATGATCAGAAATTATGTTTGTGCTTTCTCTGGCAGCGTTGGCAGGGGAATTGGTGGCGCAATTTGCAGTCGTCCCCTTAACAAGGGTACTGGCAATTTTTTAAATTGCAAATTAAGCACTGCATGTATGTTACTAGGATGTTGAAGATGTCTGTTGGTTTGCATAGTAGAGAGCTACAGAGAGGTCAAGTAGGACCACGGATTAACTTGAAACCTGTGTGATCTACAATTTTGATAGATACTGACACGTTGTTTCAGAGTCAGATGCAGCTTGCCGTAATCATGGAGTGGGAAGTTTTTGTTAATTCCCTTTTGGATGCCAATTGTTTTTTCCATTGGTCTTTCCAAGGAAGAGTGGGTGTTTATGAACCAGTAGTTGGTGAAGTGGTGAGGGTTTTGATTGAGTGTTTTTCAATAGTGAGTTTATTTATTCAATTTGAAATGCCTGGTGAAAAACGCCCTCAGAGAAGGAGGAACTGAGCAAGTTGAGCAGTGTTCTCGCAGTGTTTTAAGGACTTTTCTTGCACAGATTATGGCAGAGAAGAGCAGCTCATCTGACGGGATAGGTTGGATTTTGGTTGCCTGTTGCTGTTGATACAATGTCTGATCTATTTTATTTCATTGAGGAAGAAGTGATTGAATGCATTCCACTTGTTAGTTAAGATGGGTATTGTAGTAAATGGGATACATTCTCTATGCAGTTTTGACAGCTTTAATGATGGTTTTGCTTTCGGATGCTTCTGTTATGGTTGGCCAATGGTAAATGACAGTGTTGGCAGTGATATTTTTCCTGCATTCAGTGACCCTCCATGTTTGAGTAGTCACATTGAGTTGGCTTTTTCATCATTGCATTTCTTGCTTACTTCTTTGCAATTAGCACGTTCCTCGGTGTACCAGGGAGTGTATTGGCTTGCAGGAGACCAGCCTCACGGGGTGTCTTGTCAGCCTTTATCTTCAGGGTATATTTGGCACATCCATGTGGGCGTCAATATCAGCTACAGATGTGGTTGAGGATTGTAAGGTACATAGGTGTTTCTTCAGAATTGCAATATGGTACTTATTGACTGAGTGGTGCTGTTATTTGGTGAGTTAATGCTTCTGTGAGTGACTGATGTATGATGGGCGAGTATTCTAATGTCAGCAAAGTCAGATCAGTCCAGTGGCAATGTGTCAGCAGTGTCAAGTTTTGATGGAATCTTGAAAGCCAGTGCCATGGTCCTAATAATAGATGTGATAATGTGATTCACTCATTGAGTTACTTAACTGCACAGCCATTGGCTGGGTGAGGTTAATGCTCTTTAGTAAACATGTCTTGCTGTGCTAACAATCATTCATAAACATTTGCTGAACATGTCCAAGGTATGTGTATTCAGACATAGAAAGAGATATATTTCCTCAATACTGAAGAATATGAAATGAACAGTCCAGAAAGTATACGTGGGTCACAACATAAGAGAAAGGAAAGCTTGGTGGCTCAACTCCGACTCCCCCGGGTAAATATCTACTCCCATGGTGGAATAATTGACAAATCCAGAGAGTGTGTTAGGGATCTTGGTGCCATTAGATTGTTTCAATCCACAACCCCTTCTAGGATTATTGACATAGCCCATTACCCTCTCCCGGATTGCTTCTAATTTGAATAGTTTACTGGTTGCCATTTTGAGAACCCGGAAGTAAATCAATACATCCGATCCGAGTTTAGCTGCCCGGGAAACACACAGCCAGAGACACATACTCAGGTCTTGCTGTTTTTTAACGAAATATTATCAGGACAACTGGAAGGATGAAATTCTGTGTCTGTTGTTTAAATTACATTTATATAGCTCTTACTACCCCTGGTGAGGTGTTGTGTTTTCCACAAAAGTATGGATTTGCAACATTTGTCATAAAATCCATCATTTGTTTTATAATTTACGGATTTTAAGAAAATAAAATGTTTCTAGCTCAAATGTATCAAAGGTCACTAAATACATGGCAACATGTATTCCTGTGCAGGTGAAGGCAATTATCAAAGATTTACTAGTCATCTTTCAGTTCCTTATTGTGTATTTGGGTGTAAAACAGGTGCTATTAGGGTGAAAAGTTTTCAGATAGTGTTTCCATGTGTAAAAATGTAAAAATAAAGAAGTAATACTGCCACAAAATGTGGCACATTACATCACATATTTTGCCTTTCATTGCTGCATAATTTTGACAACAGTGTTGCATATTGTGGTCTTACTGTGGTGGTGAGCCTCAGCAAGGCCTACCAGTGCTAGGGATTCACCCTTCTCTGCACAGAGTCCTCAGACAATAGAATAGACGTTGGCACAGAAACTGGAAAAGAAAAAAGAAGATTTATTAAACTTCATGAGGTGGAACTACATTCACACAGCACCCTTAGGTAATGCATCAAGTAGCACACTAAATGGAAGGAGCTTGTTCCTTTTATACCCACACAGGGGCTCAAATGAAGGCGGTACAAGTACAAAATGCTGCTTTTTAGGTACATATAAGGTCATACAGAAAATGCACAGTCAACAAGTGAGAGGAGCTATCAGTTGCTAATTCTGGTAAACACATCCTGACAGTAACAGAATAAGCACAGTTCAACACTATTGAAAGCCGGAAAATTCACAAAAACGCGTAATTCCATTTACAGCATACCCCTTTCTCACATACCTTACAATCTATCCACGTGTATTTTAAGCATGGCCACTGGAATAATGCAAATGTGCGACTATGGCATGTTTCGCATAGTTATGGTTTTGCCGCATTAGCCACATAATCCATAACCTGCGGCTTAATCTGCAGATTTTAACAAAAAAAGTGTCTCTAGCTCAAGCAGTTTAAAAGTTTCTAAAAACTTAACAACACATTGCCGCACAGTGAAAGGCCCTGTTCTAAAGGTTGACTGGTCACCTTTCTCTCCCGTATTTCCATGTTTGAGAGGTAAACTGGAACTAATGAGGTGTGCCCTGTGTCTAGACGGTGTTAACAAGTGTAAAAATGGCAACATAATAAAGTGATACTATCAGAAAAAGTGCAGCTTTATGCCGCATAATGTGTTTTTTCTTAAGGTATAATTTAGTGAACAATGACGCATAATTTGCCCCTCTGCTGCTGCAAAATTTAAATGGATCTGATTTTAAGAGATTCGTGTTACATAGCTCACCAATCATGTTCACACCATCCTAGGCCTCACTGCTCATCGTCCCTTGCTACACTCCACCCGATTCCCTTTCTTAATTTCCCTGTTAGCACCTCACATAGGGGGGCTGGTGGGTCATATTTAATATGGGAAAAGGTGACATACTGGGGGTGCAAGGGGCTTGTAAATAAGCCCCAGGGTTTCAGAGTTTCCCCACAGTGTTTGTAGTGTGCTGTTGAGATTGGCATTCTAAATTCGATTCATTATTAGAACATTGGAATGTTGGGAGCTCCATTGAAAACAATGGAGTGTCCTGGGCTTATAATGGCTGGTATAAGCCAGGAGCTCCAACATTCCAATGTTTCTTTGTTCACAGCTCTGGCTGTGAACAAAAGCTTCAAGGAACATGAGGGGATTCCAATCCCCTCACGCTCCCAAAAGGCTTTGTTTTTTTGTTAGAACATTCTGTCCTCTAGTGACAGAATGTTCTAATAGCCTTATAGCCCTTCGTAGATGGGCTATACCGCTATTAATGTCCCTCTCCCTTGTTAAAGGCCCTCGCCTTCGGCTCGGGGCCTTTAACGCTGGAGAGGGCCTTTAATAGCCGGTGTAGCCCTCTACGGCGGGCTATAAGGCTATATTAAAATCCATGCACAATAATTGTACCGTTTCTAATTTTAGGTCTTTCAGTTTTGATTTCCATTTTAATAAAACGGGCCTACTTTCCTATTCTATTGGGCAACTTCAAACTCCCTGACTCAACCAAATAAATGTAACGGATAAACCTTGAAACATTTTGTTATCATAGTCATCAAAGAACGGTGCTATTTGACAAGAAAACGCCGGCCGCAGTTGTGGGTAGGTGTAAACTTACATCTCGGAGTCTGAAATACCCTTCAGGTGATCTGTAATGAAACCTGCAATAAAGCAACATCGAATAACGTTTTGGGGATGAGGTGTCAGATTAGTAAAGCTTGCACTAGCGCGATACTATAAGTTTTACTGAAGCCTTGGCCTGTACTGCCCCCTGGTGGCTAATATGGAGAATGCACATTAGACTGAGAACCAATGTAAAGAGTCCCGATACCTTGGGCAAAGTAAGGATATTTAAATAATAAAAATAATAAATGAATAATCAAAATATATTTCTATGGACATAAAAGAAATATATCCGAACTGCGCGTAGTATAAACAACCATATATTACCAAGTCGATACTTATAATAATTTCGTTCTTTTCCAGTATTGGTTTATGTCATTCAGCAGTGGAATTACGTTTAGTACCACCCCAGTGGGCACCTGTAAACACGAATCTGTCCCAATTGGTATGAATGTATGTATTGCTATTCAGTTTGCTTCTTTATGAGTGTAGTTAATGGGTTTCTCAACTTAGGGATTCACATGTTGAGTCCCAATGTTAATATTCTCTCCCCTTTAAAAGGTACTTTAAAAAACAGGCCCAGATTTTTCAATGGATTGCGGTGCCCTTGTGTCACACAGGGCGCTGCAAGGGCAACACAGCGCTTAAGACCGTTTTGCCAACACACTAAAGCCCACCTTGTGTGTCCCTGCAATTCTGGGTAATTATGGAGTAACATTAGGCGGTGCGAGTCGCTCTCTTGCTTTACTCTGAGCCGGGAAGGCGTTACGTAGGTGGAGTGTGGGTGTTCTGTGTATTTTGTTGCATTCCCAGATTTACCAAGATTGCTAAACCTGAGAGTGTGTCAAGGTGCAAAGGGCATGGATGAAGGGACGCAAGGGATTTGGGTTGTCGTTAGGTGCATTATTAGGCCCAGGAAGCTTCCTGCACATTTCCAACAACTACACTCCTGTGTTTTTGTGCTTAAGCATGTCATGTTCTACTGGTTATGTTGAAGTAGTTTGATTTTCTGTTCGGTCCATTTTTGCCTTTTCTAGTTCCTTTATTTGTGTTTTGTGTTCTCCACCCATTTTACCTTTCCCTTTTTGTTCTAATGTCAGTGTATATAGGAGTTAGGATTTTTGTAGTTATGTTCATTACATTTCGGGGCATATTACCAAGCAATAGCGATAATTATCGCTATTGCTTGGTTAGAGACAAAAATTTACCGCTGAGCTGCCGCGATTTTTATCGCAGATAAACCTTGGTATTACCAAGGTTTATCGCAAATGCGATAAAAATCGTCCGCAATGCATGAATATCGCTGAAAAGTCAGCGATATTCATGCATTACCGAGCTAATGCTCTTAGCCATGTTATCCACCTCCCATTGGATAACATGGCTAAGAACTGCTCAGGGCAGGTGTTAGCTTTTGGAGATATTCGCGCTTAGCGCGATTATCTCCAAAAGTTGCTAATAGGAGATAGTGATGTTAGCGACTGTTTCCAGTCGCTAACATCTTGGCACGCCCACTTTGCATGTCATTAGTGATAAGTATCACTGACATGCAAAGTGGGGCCCAAGATGGTCGCTATCTCCTACTAGCTGTCGCTAACTGGTGTTAGCAACAGCTAGGTAATAGGGAGATCATTTTATCTCCACTTTCTTGGCTTTTAAAGCAAAAAAAGCAGAGATAAACCCCCTTGATAATATGCCCCATAGTTCTGTGTATTTTGTTGCATTCCCAGATTTACCAAGCCTTCTACACCTAAGAGTGTGTCAAATGTGTACGCCTTCCCGATAGAGGTGCAACGAGCAGAAATATCTTTATTTCTCCTCAATGTTTCCTACTTTTAAGTGTGCTGCATTCTGTGGATTGTTTTTGTGCAGGAAGGTGTGCATTCCTGCACAAAGCAATCCTGCCTGCAATACAGGCACCCTTGCAACCTGGGGCAAGGGTGCTTGCATTGGCACTAGGCAACCACAAGTATGCCAGTAAAAGGAGAGAGCAGAGCTAACAGATATGACATATTCCTGTTCAAGTTGTCTTGCTGCATTGTGTGGCAGCAAAGTTTGCTAAATATGAGCCACAATGTCTGAAAGGGGCTATACAATCTTGTTATTCTGTCTTCAATACAACTAATTATTGGAGATTTTCTTTTTACATATTCGCTCTCCAAATCCTCTGAAAAAAAAGTTTTTCATTTTTCTACGCTGCCTGTATTCCTGAGCAATTGATTTTTGGGAGAGGAGATTAAATATGTATCACTATTTCTTCATCACTTTTTAGCCCCTATGGGGTACAGGCATGTAAATCAATAACATATCTTGACTCCACAACCCTAAAGGCTTTGATCCTTTTTTCACATCTGACAATATGATCCACCCTGTCCATGCCAAATACATTTAAAAGCTCTCTGTTACTACTCTGCATTTCTTGAAAGTGTTATACAGCAGGATAAATGGGATTTGGATTTTGTATGGCTCAGGTGTTCCAGTATTCTCTTTTTCAATATTTGAGTTGTACTTCCTATATAGAATTTCTGACATGGGAAGTTAGGCAGTCATTAGGTCAGGGTTTTTATTGGAAAGAAATGTTTTGTTTCTTTAATAACGTTACCGACCTGTGATGAATCTATACAACACATTTCAAAACAACCTTTATTCTCTTTGGTTCCTTCATTGAAACTTTTGAGTAGGGGTGAGTGGCACACTTCGGTCTGCCGGTGGAGTTTGCAGAGTTTTCGTCACTCCGTACTCTGCTTAGAGCGCAGAGTTCTCAACAAACTCTGTCCACCGCCGCATGGCAGAGTTTGCCACCGCGGTACCCCTACCCCTAGAAGTTGAGGTAATTAACATTTCTTAATTGTTTACACTGTCAAACTGGTACCTTATTCTAACAAGTGCTGCTATTATGAACATGTCAAAGATGTGCTTTCAAATAAAGTGAATTTGAACTCTTGCATGCTGCACTGCCATCAGCTAGTAATGATGACCAGTGCCCACACAAGCTTTAACATTTCTGCCACTTGCATCAGGCATCTGAACTGTGAGGATTTGGCCGTGGCTTGTAATTCCCACCCTACACGAGAGACTAACAGGTCAAGGGTTCGATGGGGAAGGTATTCTAGCTCCGTTCTCTATCCAAACCCTCTCTACCCCAGTGATTCTCCCTCCTCTTTCCCTGCACATCCCTGCCCCAGTATCATGTGAAATGACCGTTCTGGGGAGTTACGCTTGGCAACAACATGCCTTTCTTATCGACCAGTAGAAGAAATGTCTCCTTAAAGCACAGGCGACTACTTTATTTTTGTCGCCATTATTCTGTTTTGACGCAAGATTCAAGAAGTTGAAGTCAACTGGAAGAGCTAACTACGTCAACTGCTCTCTAAGGTGCTAGCTGGATCAGGAAGGATCACGATTCCCAACCCTTAGCGGAGTGAAACTGTAACCCTTCCCACGCTATTTCTCCAGACATTGGTTGACGTATCCGGGACACGAGTGGACACCATGGCTCCGGACATTGAATTTGCTGCTCGTCCTGCTCTTCATCTTACAAGAGCTACAGGGTGCAAGAACAGGTAAGTCTAATAAATATTTTACAGCTCTCCCACTAGCCTAAACCTGTGTGTTTTGAAATGGCTGTAGTGAGTGATTGCAGAGGGGGCATTGGGAAAGGAACTTGTGCAACGTTTGAGGGAGCGCTTTTCCTAAATAAATATGGTGGTGGCGCAATTGCACTCTGGAAATGATGATTTGCACTCATTGTGTGTTCCACAAACCACTGTAAAGTTGCTTCAGGTTGTTATGTTTGGTGCTATAAAACATGAATATTAGAAGAATGTGTTCCGCAGGCACCAACTCCCAACCAACGGTATAAAAATTAAGAGCCCTCCCTCTTCCATTCAATCATGCATTTTCTCTTTCGGCCCAGGTCGGTTCAACTTCACACTCCGCAGCATGTCCGACAGTCGATGGCCACCACTAGCCGCGCTGATCTTAATGGGCCACCAGAGCTGTTCACGCCCGAGCTACTTCAGCCTTCAAAGACATGGCTGAAAGGCATGCCCCTTATAACTAAGGCTCCTTGTTTTCCGTTTTTACGGATTTTTACAGATAAATACAGACAGAAAACAATGGGGCATATTACCAACAACTAGCGGCAATATTTTTATCGCCGAGCTGCGGCGATTTTTATCGCTTAGGAACCTTGCTATTATCAAGGTTTATCTCCTAAGTGATAAAAATCGGCCGAAATGCATAAATATCGCTGAAAAGTCCGCGATATTCATGCATTACCGAGCTAATGCTCTTAGCCATGTTATCCACCTACCATTGGATAACATGGCTAAGAACTGCTCAGGGGCAGGTGTTCGCTTTTGGAGATATTCGCGCTTAGCGCGAATATCTCCAAAAGTTGGTAATAGGAGATAGCGATATTAGCTACTGTTTCCAGTCGCTAACATCTTGGCACGCCCACTTTGCATGTCATTAGTGATAAATATCACTGACATGCAAAGCGGGCCCAAGATGGTCGCTATCTCCTACAAGCTGTCGCTAACTGGTGTTAGCGACAGCTAGGTAATAGGGAGATCATTTTATCACCGCTTTCTTGGCTTTTAAAGCCAAAAAAGCGGAGATAACCCCCCTTGATAATATGCCCCAATGTGTTTTCTGTCTGCATTTATTTTTAAAAGTGAATACATACAGAAAATTGTGCTCTTTTAAGTAACTTTCCGTGCTGTCTTTCATGAATTGTAGCCCAACAGCTGAGCAGCTGTACAGAATGGGAAATTAAAAAACAGGATGAATTTTCTATAAATAATTGCATATGTCAACATACATTTGTGGTATAACGCTAATATTTAGTGAATGTATTGTTACATAATTTTGGCAGCTTAAATAGCTAAATCACGACAGACATCAAAGTATGAGTGCGTCTCTGTCAGTAAAATAAATATGGAAATGTACAGTTTTACAACATCATTTATACACCAAACCCAAAATAAATATGGAAAAATACAGAAAAAATGGCCCAAAAATAAATATGGATAAATACACACGGAAATGTTAAAAAAATAAATACCATAAAACCGGGAGCCCTACTTATAACTGACAGAACTCTGCGCACTGCATCTAACAATGTACCAAGCAGAACTCTGCAAAAGGCACTGCACCGCAGAGAACGCAGCTCACTCACAACATTGCACCAATCAGGATAGTTGGGCTGGTGAAGCTATGACGCATTCCTGCTTCTTTTTGTGTGTGTGGGTGGGGGGAAGGGGCAGACATCTAGTGCTGCCTGCACTGTCTCAATAGTGCAACATCTAGGAAACTAGACTAGTGCCATGTTGGACATTCAGAACCACGTTCTGCCATGAAAGTTACAGTTTTGTGTGAAACAAATGACACAGAGCATCTGATAAGCGGTGATACTGATAACAACAACTATAACAGAAGAGACAGCAAGCACACTTACTGCTGAGTGCTGTGCTGCTTAGAGCAGATAGATGATTCTTTCTCTCCCGTTCCAGCATTGCGTTATGCCTCTCCTGAGTCCTTAACCACTCTCTCACAGCCCACAGCTTTTGGCAACTCATGTGGCTCCTGGCTCTCGTTACAGAGCTGCAACGCTCTGACTTCTCTCACTGCTGCTCAGGCCATCACTAGGTGCCAAGCTGAATAGGAAATTACCATTGCATTATGCGGCCTTATGGAGGGTGATTTCAATTTCCCTCCAACAAGCTGAAAAGTAGCTGGGATGCATGCAGCTTGCGTTACCAAACTTCTTCAAACAGTTTAACTTGCTGTTCACCTCCCGATTGGCTCTGTAGGTTTCACCTAGTGTCCCACAGAAGCACATCAGCACTACAAGGTGCATTATAGTAATCCTGTTTTTTCCGTTTGTTGATTTTTTAGGTCGAACCTAGAGCAGCGCATGCGCTGCATGCTCAACTTTTAGTAAAAGGGTAAAGAAAAAGTGCTATGTAATAGAAGGTGAGAACTACCCTGCCAGGGTATGATTATATGGTCCCTTCAGGGAGATCCAAAGAGTGAAGGGGGGGGGGGTGACATAAATTAATGCTTCGGAGCCAATGATATATCAAACACATTCAGAGCAAATTGTGAAAAAGTAGAAAAGTTTTTATTTTTTAGAATTAACAATTCATAAATAAAGTCCATGAAATAACTTTCTAAAGCATATATGCAAACACAGGAAAAAGGTTTTCCTCCTGGGACTGAATAAATATCATCATAAAAAGTTCATACAGGGAATAAGAGTTTATTAGCGTCCACACACTCCCACAGTCATTCACTAAGCAAACATACACATCTCAATCTCTCTCACTATCGAGATAATGCAAACATACACATACAAACATAGAAGGACCTAGGGGCCTGCAACATCACAATCAATGGTTGCTAGGGTAGAAAAAACCAACATGGAGGCAGTTAAAGATGAGGTGCAGTAAATGGTAATACTACACTGAAGGCCATCCATGTAGGTCACGCCAACGCGCGTTTCAATGCAAGGCAAATTTAGGCTGCATCTTCATCAGGGCATTGGAGACCAGGGAGGGGGACATACACACTGTGAATAAAAAAGAGATCTGTTATCTGTGAATCACATAGTTAGATACATATTTAATACATACAAATATGAATAAAATTTAAACAAGTCTTGATAAGCTAATGATATAATTTCATTGGGCATATATATATATGTTGCAAACTTGGATTAAGATGATAGGCTCATTTGAAAAGTATATCAAGGCTCCGAAGGCATAGTCACTCAGGGTGTAAGAATTCTTACTATTCCTCCTCAATGGGAGGGACACAGAGGGCAACAACGGATAGACCCAGGACCAGCAGAAACAACCACACAGGCAATCTGAACATACATTTACTGAAGATTCAAAGTATTTACAAAGGGGTACGGACACCTATAATAAGGGGTTTCACATATGTGTCAAGAAGTTATAAAAATTCGGTCTTAACATCAATAGGGGAAGTCTCAGGGTGCCCATAAGGTAGTATCAAACCTCATAAGGGTCTGTCAGGGTGGATTAATGGGGAGAGGATAATCTTACCATTTTTCTCATAGAGGAGTCTTATCATCATAGATTCTTCAGTAATTCAGATGAGGTTCCCGCAGAAAGGGGTTTCTCACGGGTCTATACGGATGAGAACCATGCGAGCTTCCGGATTAAACAAGTCCTATAGATGGCAAAGAGAATTTTTTATTATGTGTATTTGAGGGGTTTCAAAGGGGGGGGGTTGGGTTGGACTAGCCAAATGTAAGGCTCAAGCTATTTAGGTCTAGGTATAATCTGCGGGAAGAGCTTCAATTACATAGAGTTTATAGGTGGGTTTCTGAATCTGATGGGACAGGCGACCAGATCCGGTCAACAAATGTATAAATGAAGGAGAATACCTAATAAAAAATTAGAAAGCGGGCACATCTTTTTCTGGTTTCCTTCACGGGCGGCGCATCCCATTAGAGGAGACTCTGCAGAGGAAAATATGTAAATTTGCATATCGCCAAACAAGATCGGGGGACAAGAGATGTCCAATTCCACTAAGAATATATGGTTAAATTGAACATATACAGGTCAGCGGAAAAGATATGTTACCTGTGGGGAGGGGGAAACCATATGCTGATTGAGCAAACGTTCTGTAAGTGATCATTTTGGGTATAATCTGGCAGGGTCAGGAAAAAGTGCTACCAGATGGTGCCATGGCCGGCCTAGAGCTTGAGTGCATTTGCGCGGGTGCGTGCTTTGTGTGCCTCTCTCCTAGCTTCAATTCCTCCCCCCTCCCCCACCACAGATCTTGTCACTCTGCTGGCCTCATTAAGTGCAATTAGCCTGTCTGCACACACGTCTGCACTTCTCAAGTACTCGTGCTTCTGTTGTGATTCTTCCTGTGTCTGGCAAGCACCAAGATCACTTCACTCCTTTTTACTAGTTTAACATCCTCTGCAATATGCCATAAACTAGAACACCTGTGAGGTCAAACAGAATGCAGTTTGCTTTATTTCAGATCCCTCAATGTTTCAAAAACGACTTGTTAAAAAAATCTTCCTCACTGTGTCATGGTTCGCATCCACGGTAGGAAAATGTTAGTAGATGTCAGGCACGCAACACCCATTGGACTCAAAGGGCTTCAGCCCCCCCCCCCCCCTCCTCCGTCGTGTGTAGCAGCCGGGGATGAGACAGCTCCCCAGCCGCACCCGAGCACTTCATAGGTCTTTAAAGACCATTTTCATGTTAATGAGGCTTTGTTGTTGCTTCACCCCATCTAAGAGCCCCTGCCGCGCCACTCTGCCTATTGCTTATAGTTTCACCCCCCCCCCCCACACACACACACAAATCTGGCTCTAGTTGCGCCTCTGGTAGATGTACAAGCTAGGGTAAAACATGCAAAAATATCTTTTTGTTTTCTGTCCTCTCCAGTAGCATGAGTAGTTGCTTCCATGTTATTGTTCACAATAAAGCCTCAGATGTTTACCTTTTCCACACTTTGGGAATACGTTTTCAAATACCCTCTTCCACTGATGAGAGTTGAGGAAATCTGCACTGTTTTTTAAGTTAACCAATGTCTGCAATGGTTTGTAAATTCGAATATTGTTCAAAATCTAAGGTTAGTCACAGACACTCTGCCCTATACTGCTTGGCAGCCCCACCCCCTCAGTCCTATCTTGTGCACTACAATTAATAATCAGAAGTACTAAAACTTTAATTAAATCTCGACGATCCAGCCGTATGGGGACCGTGCTACCATTAAACCATTGAATTCATGGAGACAAGGTTGAAAATGGACCGAATTGGCTGTCACATGATTGCTGCTACCCAATTACAATTTGGAGTTTAATCAAAAGAGACCACTGGCTGTGTGATTGATACAATAAAAGCCAGGGGCCTTATTTATGAAGGTCTTGCGCCGCCGGTGCGTCACTTTTAAAATGGGAAAAAGTGACGTACTAGTGGCGCAAGGCCTTCACAAATGACGGTTCAGGAAGGCACGCCTCATTCTGCCCCATGCGCGGATTTATTTACACTTTTTTTTACACACTCGCACTCCTTTTAGAAAATATATTTTTTTTCCTCTTTTGCGTTTCTTGTGCTACAGGCTAGGCTGGCCCTGCCTCTGTCTGCAGCAGGCTCCTCGCATTGTTTCTGACTGCCAGGAAGAGACGTTTGCCCCCTCACACATGTATCCTCTCTGTGCTTTCTGGGCTCAGCTTCTTTTTAGTCCACAGACACAACAAAGCCGTACCTGGGAATGCAACATCGGATACCTGCAATCCAAGCCTCTGTTTATTGAAAACACGCTAAAGTGCGTGGTTATTTAATATCTAAACAGGGGCCTTAAAAATGAAAACTCAAACGAAAAAAGCAAGGCCCTTAATTTTCTAGATTCTGCTTCTAACAAAGTTGGAAGGAAAACCGGGGCTCGGTCAATCTTATTCGCCGAGCAGGGCTTGACAGCTCCTGGCCTCGAAGATCAGATTTTACTCGTTTAGCTCCGACAGGAGCCAATGTTGCTTTGGGGGACAGAGAGTGCACATTAAATGTGAGTAAAGAGAGAAGAAAAGAGTCTTCAGACATTTTTTTTCTCCCAGACGGTTTCAGTGTTTCCAGGTATGGTACCTTTCTTTTGTTTCCTGTGTCTGTTATGTGTGTCATGCGTGTGTTTGTGTGCTGTTGGGGGCTTGTGACAAATAGCGCAGAGAGCTGCATGTGTGTGTGGGAGAGTTAGGCAGAAAGGTTCTCAGGGCTTTAAATAGAGCTATTTAAACAAGCATTGGCATAGCCAATAGATCTCGCCTGTGGGACCTTATAAGTGTTTAGCCATTCAACAGTTGATGTTGTTGCACCAAGGATATTGTGCTGCATAACTAAATACTTATAGGGTCCCAAAAGCGAGACCTATTGGCTATGCCAATGCTTGTTTGTTTTGTTTTGCGTTGTGCCATTCTTTGGGTTGTTCCATGTATGACAATTTGTACATGCACTGATTTGTAGAGTCGGAGGCAGTGAGCAAATTCAGTTTTCTATGTATTTTATTGTGCGGGGGGTAAAGGGGGCAAAACGAGATGGGCTAAAAGAGGGAGCATTTTTCATGTTTAACATAGCTGCCTCATGAGGAATGCAGTTCAAGGGCCTGCTCTAATCAGCCAATAGCATAATATCTTATCTGAAATAAAATGCAATATGGGCTTTGCATGTAAGATCGTCGTGTGTGCACTCCCCTGATTTACAGAATACATGGTGCCCGTCCATTCCCATTAGGTACCTGCTCATTGAGCAAGTAGTTTATAGCTCATAGCTGATACTCATTTAATATTCATCAAAGCCATGGCACCTGTATCCACAATATGGCATTTTTATTAACCTAAGCGCGATGTGGTATAACAAACTTGCAGTGCTGTGTGCTAAATAAGGGCAGCGTAATTCCGTGGAAATCTACAGAGTTTTTTTGCAACTCCATGGATGTCCCCGAAGTAAAACTACGCAAGCTCTTCCCACCCCTAATTTTGAGCCAGTTCTTCAAGCGAGGGCCACGAAAATGGGGGATCGCAAGAGTGAGAAATTCTGATGCTCATTCCCATAGGAAAGTGTTAGACGGACCGGGGGGGTCGGCCGAGGATAAGGGGAGAGGTCTCCGGGGAGAGCCGTCTCCAGCGATCGTACAGACAAGTAACTTCCCCCCCCACAGACGGACACCACACAAGGTTGAAGTTCAACGAGACTTTATAGGCAATTCTTTAAGTTTACGATGGACTGGTACAAGGAGGTCTGGACTCAGGGGTCCCCTCGATTCTAGTCTCTGGTTTGGGAAAAGGGTAGCGGGACAGTCTTGTTACCACAAAGATGAAAATAGCTCTCAATCCTCGAGCTCGGCGTTCTAGATGATCGGGCCGCGGCGGAGCCAGCAGGTCCCGAGATGGACGAAGGAAACGACGGTCCGCGGCGGAGCCTGCAGGTCCCGATGAAGATGATGGTTACAAACGGTCCGCGGCCACGCCAGCAGGTCCCGACGACGATGAAGGATATGAAGGTTACGAAGGTTGCGGCAGCACCAGCAGGCCAGACGATGGTGCACAAGACAGAGCTACGGCAGCGCCGGTAGTCCGTCAAGGATGAGTTCTTCTTTGCGTCTCTCGACTCCAAGATACAACTGCCTTCCTGCTCTGGAGCTGCCCCAGTTATAGGGCTGGTGTGCTTTGATGTCCGGACCCTCGCACTTGGAGGTCGGGAGGTCCGGGATGAGGGAGTCCAGACACCCAGCAGGGGGGTGGAGCCGGCGCCCGGGGAGGCGATGGGCGAGCGGCACTTGGCGGGGGAGAGCCATCGACACCTCTTTCTCCCATTGACTTGCCAAGTAGCCCGCTCACCTCCTGGGTGGATGGTGGTGCCGGGATGTCTGAGGTCGGGCCAGGCCCAGGGTTGAGGTCGATCGGGGGCCGGCGGCCTCGTGGTGGATGGTCCAAGATGGCGCCCCAGGATGGGCGCGAGGGCCGGCAGTGGATTGGACCCACGAGGTTGACATGCTCGAGGGCAGGGGTCTCTGCGGGGGCAGAGGACGTGCAATGGTGGTGTGTGGTACTTGTGGGCCTGGACTTGGGCCTGGTTGGGCCGGGGGAGAGCGGCCCTTCATGTGGCCTGTCCAACATGCGTCCCCCCCAGCTGAAGGCGGGGAGAGTTACCCATCTTCTTGGGGACTCTCCTCGTCGAGGCGGAAGAATCGGGACAGGCCATCCGCGTTGGCGTGATCTGGCCCAGGCCGGTGTTCAACTGTGAAGTCCATACCCTGCAGGGAGATGGACCAGCGTAGTAACTTCGGGTTTTCCCCCCGCATCTGCATCAGCCACTGCAGGGGTCGGTGGTCGGTCTGCACCCGGAAGTGGGTACCAAAAAGGTAGGGCCGGAGTTTCTTGAGGGCCCAGACTACAGCGAAGGCCTCCCTCTCTATGGTGCTCCAGCGTTGTTCCCGTGGTAGGAGTCGCCGGCTGATGAAGGCCACTGGCTGATCAAGGCCTTCGGTGTTCAATTGCGACAGGACCGCCCCAATGCCGTGGTCGGAGGCATCCGTCTGGACGACGAACTCCCGGCTGTAGTCGGGGGCCTGGAGCACAGGGGCGGAACACATGGCGGCTTTCAATTGTTCAAATGCAGCTTGACACTCGGGGGTCCAGTTGACTTTCTTGGGCTGATTCTTTGACGTGAGTTCTGTGAGGGGCCCCACCATCGTACCATAGTCTTTCACGAACCTTCGGTAATAGCCCGTGAGGCCCAGGAAGGCTCGTACTTCGGTCTGGGTGATGGGGGGCTGCCAGGATTGGATGGCGGCAATTTTTAGCTGCAGAGGGGCCACCAGGCCGCTTCCCACCTGGTGCCCGAGGTATGTTACAGACCCTTGCCCAATTTGACACTTGCTGGCCTTGATCGTGAGGCCAGCTCGCTGAAGGGCTTGCAGCACTGCTCGGAGGTGGTGGAGGTGTTCGGTCCAATGGTGGCTGTATACAGCGATGTCGTCTAGGTAGGCGGCGCTGAATTCTTCGAGCCCCGCCAGGACCTGATTGACGAGCCGTTGGAATGTTGCTGGGGCATTCTTCATGCCGAAGGGCATGACTGTGAAATGGTAAAGGCCATCGGGGGTGGAAAAGGCAGAGCGTTCTTGCGCCCGGGGTGTAAGGCCGATTTGCCAGTAGCCCGCCGTCAGGTCGAAGATACTGAGGTAGCGGGCAGCTCCCATGCGGTCGATTAGTTCATCTGCCCGGGGAATGGGATGTGCGTCTGTTCTGGTGACCGCATTCAAGCCCCGGTAGTCAACGCAGAACCGGAGTTCTGGTGTGGTGCCGGGGGCAGCTGCTTTGGGGACCAGTACTACAGGGCTGGCCCAGGGGCTGTCTGAGGGCTCGATGACCCCGAGCGCGAGCATCTTGGCTACTTCTTCCTGGATGCAGGCCCGTACCCGATCTGGCACGCGGTAGGCCCGGTGGCGGATAGGGGGGCTGTCCCCCGTGTCCACATCGTGCACACACCAGGAAGTGACACCTGGGGTGAGGGAGAACAGGCTGGCGAACTGTGACAGGAGGACTCGACACTCCTGGTGTTGCTCTCTGGTGAGGGCCCCCGAGAGTCGGACCCCATCCACGGAGCCGTCTTGCTCCCGAGTCCGTAGGAGGTCAGGGAGGGGCTCGGAGTCTTCTTCAGCCCCACTGTCTGTGGCCATCAGGAGGCTGAGTTCTGTACGCACAAAGTGGGGCTTCAGTCTGTTAGCGTGGAGGACCCGGAGGGGGTTCCGGGGCGATTCCATGTCGATGAGATAGGTGGCAGGGCCCTTGCGCTCGACTACTTTGAAGGGCCCCGTCCATTTGTCTTGCAGGGCGCATGGCTCGGTGGGGGACATCACCCATACCTGTTGGCCAGGTTCAAATTCAATGGAAGAGGCATTCCGTCATACCACTTTTTCATGTCCTCTTGGCTGGCTTCTAGGTTAGCTTTCGCCAGCTCCCTGAACCGCCGGGTCTGGTTGCGGAGGGTTAGGAGGTACCGGAAGACATCTGGAGGGTTCTTTAGCGGGGGCATCTCCCAGCCTTCCTTGACTAGGCTGAGTGGTCCCCGCACTGGGTGTCCATATAGCAGTTCAAACGGGCTGAAGCCCAGGGATTTCTGAGGGACCTCCCGATAGGCGAAGAGGAGGCACGGTAGCAGCACATCCCACTGGCGACGGAGGGGTTCTTCCAACCCCCCGATCATCCCTTTTAGCGTGCGGTTGAACCGCTCAACGAGTCCGTTCCCTTGAGGGTGATAGGGGGTCGTGAATCGGTAGGTAACCCCGCACTGTTGCCAGAGGGATTTCATATATTTAGAAATAAAGTTCGTGCCTCTGTCGCTGACGACTTCTCGGGGGAAGCCCACCCGGGAGAAGATCCCCATTAGAGCCCGGCCGACTACCGGGGCTGTCACGGTCCGCAGGGGAACAGCCTCAGGGTAGCGGGTGGCGTGGTCCACTAGCACCAAGATGAATCGATGGCCTTGTTTGGTACGCGGGTCCAGGGGTCCCACGATGTCTATCCCGACCCTCTCGAACGGGGTGGTGACCACGGGAAAAGGTTGCAGGGGGGCCTTTAGTTTGCGGCCGCTCTTTCCACTGGCTTGGCATGTGGGACAAGATCGGCAGTGCTGGTGTACATCGTTTCTCATTTTGGGCCAGAAGAAGTGGGTCACTAGGCGACTGTAGGTTTTATCTTGTCCCAGGTGTCCTGCTAGGGGGACATCGTGGGCCAGGTTTAGCAGAAAGTCTCTAAAACGGAGCGGCACCACTAGTACTCGGCTGGCCCCCAGCTCTGCGATTCTTTGCTCACTGTACAGCAGATCATTGTCCCAGTAGACCCAGTGAGTTCCGGAGGTATCCCCTGCGCTTTGGGCGAGCGCTTGCTGGCGGAGTCCCTCGAGGGAGGGACAGGTCTTCTGTTCCTGGCGAAATTGCTCTTGCGTGGGCCCCCCCTCTTGAGGCCACTGGTCGAGGTTAGCGAGGTCGGAAGGTTGAGCTGGTTCGGGGGGGACGTCATGGTCGGTGGTTTCTGCTGGGGCGACCGGAGGCGGTGGCGCCAGCCATTCGGGTTCTTCTGGGCGGTGGTTGGCACGGGCGGCCATGGACCGGGTGGTGACACACGCCCAGTCTGGGACGCCTAACATCCCCAGGTGTTCTCTTCGTTCTACGGCTGCCCACGGAGAGCTTTCAAGGTCATTCCCCAGGAGGCAGTCTACGGGGGCATCGTCTCGGACTGTTACCTTCAACATGCCGGAGACCCCTCCCCATTCGAAAGGGACGCAGGCCATCCGACACAGACTTTCTGAGTTATCGGCTGAACGTACCGGGCAGAGAATGTTCGGTAGATATTGTTCTGGGGTCACCAGGTGACAGCGGACGGCTGTTACACTGGCCCCGGTGTCACGAAGGGCTTCGGCCCGGCGTCCATTGATGCTCACCCATTGGCTGTACTTCTGGGTGTTAGCGGGTAGGGGGACCCGCGGGACCATGTCTCTCCCCCCTAAGCAGGCTAGGGCCATGGCGGCTGGCTCCCATTCTTGATGCTCTTGTTCATATTCCTCTTGTTCCTCTGTGATCTGTTCCTCCCCTAGGGCAGCAGCAGCTACCTGGCGGGGCCTTGGGCTCTGGTACTGGGGGCAGTTTGGGTCGTTCGCATAGTGGCCGACTCGTTGGCATCGATGGCACGTAACATTGGCTCGATATCCCGGTCGCGCCGGGGTGCTGCCCCGGTTGGCCGGGGGGGTGGTGCTGGTAGCGGGGGCGACCGGGGCGTTGTCTCTTCCTCGTCCTTGGCCCCCTCCTCCCCCTCGGGGACGGTGCTGACCATTGTTGTTCCGGTTCTGTTCGTAGGACCCATTCCGGCCCACTCTGGTGATCTCCCACCGGTCAGCTTCGGCTGCGAGCTGCCGGGGATCCGTTAACTTGCTGTCGAGGAGGTGCTGGCGGAGTTCAATGAAGCAATTGTTCGACAGATGCTCCCATACCATAAGATTAAACAGTTGTTCGTAGGTTGTGACGTTGCTTCCTTTGATCCAGCCCTCGAAGGCTCGGCTAAAGTAGTTTACATAGTCCACCCAAGTTGTACCCGGGATGCGGGTGCAGTCTCGGAACCTCTGACGGTACATTTCGGGTGTGAGGCCATAGCGGGTGAGGAGTGCAGCTTTCATATGGTCATAGGAGGTCATCTGGTGGTCCGGGAGCTGTAGCAGGGCATCGCGGCCCTCATTGAGGAATCTCCCCCATAGACCGGCTCCCCAATCGCTTCTATCGATCCGGTGTGCAGTCATAGCGATTTCATAGGCCTTAAACCATTGCTGGATGTCGTCCTCTCGGAAGTATTCTCGAACGACATCCTTGGGGATGTGTACCTTTTTCTCTGTTGCCCCTGGGGAGTGGGGTTGTTCGTGCACCCCTACTCCTTTATTCTGCTTGCGTAGGTTGATCTCAGCTAGGTTCCGCTCGTGTTCGTACGCTAGTTTCTTTTCCTCGAGCTCCCTTTGTCTCTGTTTCTCCTCTCTTTCTTCTCGGAGACGCAGGTGCTCTAAGTTGATTTTTTGTTCGGCCAACTTAAGCTCAATGTCCATTTTGAGTCGGGCCATTTCCAGCTCGTGTAGTCGGGTTTTTTCTCTTTCCTGGATCTCGTCTTGCGAGAGACCCGTTCTTTGCTCTTCAGGGGCCGTGGTGGTTTTTGCTGCGGTGCTCTGATCGGGGGTTCCGGCGGCCCCGGTTTCTGCCCAAGACTCTAGGGCATGCTTAAAATCGTCTTTGGTACTTAGTCCGGTGGTAGCGATACCTAGTTCGATGCAGAATTGTTTTAGTTCACGATGGCTGTACTCATCCAATTTCTCCATCTGGAACTTCTCGGTTGATCCGCTTTCTTTAGTTGTCATTGTGATTTCGTCGTGGGGTGAGCTACTCTCTGTACGTTTATGCGGTGATTCGGATCGCGCCGCTGGCCACCAATGTTAGACGGACCGGGGGGGTCGGCCGAGGATAAGGGGAGAGGTCTCCGGGGAGAGCCGTCTCCAGCGATCGTACAGACAAGTAACTTCCCCCCCACAGACGGACACCACACAAGGTTGAAGTTCAACGAGACTTTATAGGCAATTCTTTAAGTTTACGATGGACTGGTACAAGGAGGTCTGGACTCAGGGGTCCCCTCGATTCTAGTCTCTGGTTTGGGAAAAGGGTAGCGGGACAGTCTTGTTACCACAAAGATGAAAATAGCTCTCAATCCTCGAGCTCGGCGTTCGATATGATCGGGCCGCGGCGGAGCCAGCAGGTCCCGAGATGGACGAAGGAAACGACGGTCCGCGGCGGAGCCTGCAGGTCCCGATGAAGATGATGGTTACAAACGGTCCGCGGCCACGCCAGCAGGTCCCGACGACGATGAAGGATATGAAGGTTACGAAGGTTGCGGCAGCACCAGCAGGCCAGACGATGGTGCACAAGACAGAGCTACGGCAGCGCCGGTAGTCCGTCAAGGATGAGTTCTTCTTTGCGTCTCTCGACTCCAAGATACAACTGCCTTCCTGCTCTGGAGCTGCCCCAGTTATAGGGCTGGTGTGCTTTGATGTCCGGACCCTCGCACTTGGAGGTCGGGAGGTCCGGGATGAGGGAGTCCAGACACCCAGCAGGGGGGTGGAGCCGGCGCCCGGGGAGGCGATGGGCGAGCGGCACTTGGCGGGGGAGAGCCATCGACACCTCTTTCTCCCATTGACTTGCCAAGTAGCCCGCTCACCTCCTGGGTGGATGGTGGTGCCGGGATGTCTGAGGTCGGGCCAGGCCCAGGGTTGAGGTCGATCGGGGGCCGGCGGCCTCGTGGTGGATGGTCCAAGATGGCGCCCCAGGATGGGCGCGAGGGCCGGCAGTGGATTGGACCCACGAGGTTGACATGCTCGAGGGCAGGGGTCTCTGCGGGGGCAGAGGACGTGCAATGGTGGTGTGTGGTACTTGTGGGCCTGGACTTGGGCCTGGTTGGGCCGGGGGAGAGCGGCCCTTCATGTGGCCTGTCCAACAGAAAGTTTGCTCTCAATAAGGCCCTGGTTTAGAGTTTGGGCAGAGGGTACTCTGTTGCAACTGGGATGGAGTAATCTCGCCCCAAAATTGAAGAGCTGTGAGCCTGATTAAAGCTGGGTAGACCGTCAGTATGTCAGCGATGGAAAATACTCCATCTCCATCACTGACATACTCTTCTGACGGCCCCAAGGAGCAAGGACCAACAAAGGTTAGGCCATCTGACCGCCAGCCCAAGTTAGAGTGGGTGGTCAAATGAGCAGTTTTTAATGACTAATTCTGTCATCAAAAAGTGGCCGTAAGTGAATTAAAAACTTTTAAATGTCCCTCGCATCATGGGAGAAAACCACCATGATGGGGGGTCATCATTATTTTTTCAAAGAAATTACAGCTTTGAGACTTTGTTTTTGAAAACTTCAAAACATGTGGCGCACTGCACTATCATGTTGATGCAGCCGTACGGCAAATTTTGATTACATTGACAGGAACCGCTGCAACACTGTTTCCTGCCAAAACGATTGATGTCTGCTAGGGCAGACAACATCTCTAAATTATGAGTATTTTATTCCATCACCCTGATGGTACAAATTCTATACTCTGAAGTATTAATCACCCCCTAGATATTTGCCCAGAAACATATTTTTTGTTATTTGGCGTACATTCTTTGGACCTCTTTAGGAAATTAGCATTTGCTAGGTAGGCATGAATGGGTTAACACTGGTAAAAAGTGATCTAGACTATTGGTGTCCATATATGGTCTGATTTGCCCAGTGAACGTGGTTGGAAGGTTCCAGATTGGCTGGCCACAACATGGAGAATATGCTGTGGCAGCCATTACAGGATTTAGGAACTAGGTCACTGAGTCCTTAAAAAGTCATTGGCTGCATAAGGGGACTATGCAGGCACACCCTGACCCCCAAGGCCATAGGGTGTGGGTGTCCCTAAGGGACCCATTTCCACTAGAGTCAAAATTTGAAAAACATATTTTGGGTCCCAGGTACCATTATAATAGGGCTTGGTACCATTGTTCACAGCTAGGTAACCCCAGTGCTACTGAAGTAGCAGTGTTAGTACTGTGGTTCTGGTACCATGGTGAGGCAGAAGCAATTTAAAAAAAATAGAGAAGGATCTGGTCCTGGGCCAGACTTTGTGGCCAGCCATCATTGTGCCTGCCGTAGCATGTGGGCCGTGGGAGTTGGTTGTCTTCAGTGAGTTAGGAGCTGGGCCAACCCACCACAGTGCAAGGCTGAAGGCTACATGCAGTGGGGGGTGGCTGGGTAAGGTGGCTGGGTAAGGTGCCTGTGGAGGTTGGGGGCACAGTTAAAGAAGGGCAGAGGCCAGACCCTGATCCCAACTTCTGTGGCCACCGGAAAAAGCGGTGCCTAGGAGGGAGTAGGGCACACGCTGGGGGGTGGACACCTGCTGGGAGATGATGACAGAGCTTGGCCAGAGAGCATGTTGTGAAGCCAACCCTATGCTGTGCATGACCAAAAGCCAGGGCATTGTAAGCCTGCAGAGAGATGGGCACAGACCTGGCTGAAGGGTGGGCATCTGTGTGGGGTTGGGCACCTGTTGGGATATTTTTTTACATTTTCAACATGCAGAGTCCCCATGTCCTGAAATGGCTGTCTCAAAGTTTCTGTTCATCTTGTGGCCAACCAATCAGATAGTGAAGTCCTGTGGGCACACAGTAGCATTGCAAACCCACAAGAGCAAAATGACCATGGGGAAAAAGGCTTCTAGATTGCTCTATGTTTTATTTTGTGTGACCACAAGATTCTTGTAGGCCAAAGGTGTACAAATATTTTGAACCATAATGCATGCCTTCTGGATAAGACTGGGTAAGGATTTAGATTTCTGCCAGATTTGGTGTAATGCATTCAGCCATTTTGTCTGGAGAACTTTTCGAAAAATCCCTATGGAAGTTGCATGGGAAAATTGCGTTTTTGGTCCCCACCCTTTTTTTCGGAACCCACTTGACAGACCACCCTGATTTATCAAAACTTCCTCACCACTCCCTTAACAAAGAGAGCATGCACACAGAAGCTGGAAAAATAAATCCATTTCAATGAGGTAGGTCCATCTTCAGTGGAGAAGTGTGGCTCAATGGTTAGAGCGGCAGACCCTGATGCAAAGGTCTAGCCGGGACCAGGGTTCAATTCCCCGCCTCGGAGGGTCTTGGGCTCAAAATTCCACGGACCTGATATTTCTCGCCTCGGTGCCTATTCCAATCATAGAATCCCACTCTGCAACTCTGGGCAATAGCTTGCTTAATCTCCACAACGGCCCCCACAACGCTAAGGATGCCTGGCCTTCACCCTGGGGGGCCCAGGAGTGGCCCCTCACAGGGAAAGCCAGGATGGGTTCCACAGCGGTATTTGTACAAGCGCCTTGAGACCCTTGCGGATGAGTAGTGCGCTATACAAGTATCAATTTACATTTACATCTTCACCTCGTGAAACAGAGGGACGCATTTCGCTTGTTCAACAGCCTTTTTCAATCTGTGGAGCGCAATTTAAAGGCCATTTTATACATTTTATGATATGGACAAAGAAAATGACCCATGCGTGAACTGAGGCAGAAATACTAAATGCTCACATGACCATAGAGATAAAAGTTACAACTTTTTGCAGCATTAACATATGTATAAATGCAGGATTAATTTAAAGGAAAAAACATAAACAGCATATTAAACATTCAAATATGTGCTGTTGTGCAAACTTGCTGAACTTCAGGTTGCATTGTATGCTCACTATTAAGACCATAATGATCTTTGGAACATGCCCAGCATAGTCAATATACACAACCTGACACATATATTTGAATCTGTAAAAATAGTCCTTGTAGCATGACATGCCTTTGTTGTTCACTGCAGCTGTTGTTGGGGTCATAATTTGCGAGACAAAATGTTTTCATACACAGCTTGCCGATGAGTATCACAAACTATCAAGCTGTATTACTACAATATATCCAAGTGGTTACTAGTGAATGCTGTATTTTCCATCATACTAAAAGCCACAACTTCTCTCAAGATTCTTAAATGTTTTCTAATTGTCAGCAATGTGAACACTGTTGCTGCGAAAATAAGTAGACCTACACAGGCAGCTCTTTTCATCTGCCTACCAAGTTAATTTAATTTTCATTTGTAAACTTGACATAATCCTTGAATATATTCGCCGCAAATCACCTTTCATTTTCAAGTGGCTAGATCATAATGAAATCTTGCTGCGAAATCTTAAGGCAGTGCATAAATACACAAGTCACATAGTAAGGAAGGTCCGTTCTCACCAGAAATATCAAAGGGGCATATTAGCAAAAAGTTGCGATATTTATCACAAAACGCGCTTAGCGCATTTATTTTTATCGCTGCCTATCGCTGGATATTGTAGAGGAGAACACATGCTATTAGCAACGTTTATTTCCACTGTGCTAAAATATCCAGCGATAGCAGCGAAATTCCTGAATATCGCTGGAAATCCAGCGATATTCACGCATTAACGCCATGGTGGACTTAGCCTGATAATCCAGCTCCCATTGGGGAATACATGTAAGTAAGGTTTCAAGCAGCTGGTAATTTCTAGCAATAATCGCGCTTAGCGTGACTTTTTTTTTTGATTCGCCTGCATTGCTAATAGGCGATAGCTGTGTTAGCGACTGCTTCCAGTCGCTAATAGTTTGGGTATGCCCACTTAGCATGTCATTAGCGATAAATATCGCTGACATGCAAAGCGGCACCCAAACCGGTTGCTATCGCCTGAAAGCTGTCGCTAACTGCTGTTAGCGACAGCTTTCTGATAGGGCAATAGAAATATCACTGTTTTAGCGGCAAAAAGTGCAGCTAAATCGGTGATACTGCCCTTGCTAATATGCACCAAAGTCCTTATTACTCCTCCTCCTTTTATCTCCAATTAGTCCCATACAGTGGGATTGCTAAGAGGTCTTTGGAGGCCATGCCCCCTTTCTCCACCACTCCACTACGTGGCTCATCATGCACTACTGGTTAGGGGATGAAGTCCACTTTACTCCCGACAGACCTTGGGGGCCAAGAAGCCCTCCTGGTACCTCTATAAGCCCCACACGCTGGGATTCCTGAGAGCTGGTCAGAGGCCCAGCCCCTTTGTCCACCACTTTGCAAATGCGACTACTAGTTAAACAAGCATTGGCATAGCCAAAATTCTCGCCTTTGGGACCTTATAAATGTTTAGTTATCCAGCACAATATCCTTGGTGCAACAACATCAACTGTTGCATGGCTAAACACTTATAAGGTCCCAAAGGCGAAACCTATTGGCTGTGCCAATGCTTGTTTCTAAATGTGATCATTTTCATTTGGGCCTAACGGGTGGCTGCAATCATTTTAAGATGATTATCCTCCCTTGGTATCTTTACCTTTTTGTTGTATCCCACTTTTCCTCCCAGTGGCCTTTTCCACTACAGTGGAGGCATTATGGCAGGAGTTTATTTGGTGTTATCGGAAGCTCTGAGGTTCTAATATTTGGCGCCGTTTCTTTCATTACTTCGGTTGGCTTTGGGTTGGAGGTGAGAGGCCACAGGGGCGTACATTCATGGAGTTTCTTTCGCTTAGTGAATCAATTGTCCCTGGTGTGGGTATCATGGCCACATTTTGCTTTAAGCTAACTTGCTTTAAGATGCTAAAAGTTTGTCCCCTCATCAGAGGTTCCTTTAAGCAAATATTTTCTTGTATCACCCCGTTTAATCAGCTCACATATTTGGGCTCTAATCCTAATCTTCCTTTTTGTATTCATGATGGTTTCAGGGAGACCTGGTATAGGGTTAGCCTTTAGAATTTAGGTTAACTATTTGATGGAGATGTTCTATCTTCATTTGGGAATATACAGTTCTCTCTTCCTTACACAATCTTTTAGAGATATCTTCAGCTGTGGCAATTGATGTTAGTGCTTAAGGAAAAAGATTTGAGTTGCTCTGAAAACACCGACCTGGACCTTATAATGAAAGCCCCAATAAAGAGAAACATCGGGCTGGTCTACAAGTTAATATATCGGTCTTTTCAGGATCATCTGGAGAATCTGTTCCAGTTGAGAGCAAATAAGTGGAGCGACCTGCTCAATACGGAAGTAACGGTTGCTGAGCTCCGGCACAGAACTATGTTGTCTCACTTAGCTTTGAATGTGTCACATATTAAGGTACTTCATCTCAAATGTATCACCGACTGGTGCTATACCCTGCACTGTCTCTTCATCATTAAGCTACAGTCAGGGGACCGCTGTTTCTGCTCTGGGCTTGTGGGAGCCAATGAGTTAATGTCTTTGCATCTTGTTCTATAGTGCATTTTTATTAGGAATTTGTTTCTGGCAAGTTGTATGGCATCTCTAACCTTGTGGTCGTAGCTGATTCGCACAAAACAATACATCAAAAAGTATCAAACACCAGAACTAATGCACCAGATGAAGTCTTCAAACTGGGTCTGATAGTGCAGACATGTAATCTACAACTGAGCACAAGACACCAAATGAAGCTCCAGAATAGTTTTTAGGACTTCCCAGATCATATACTGCTTAACACCTCCAGAACTGAACACAGTGGAAGTCTCTTAAACTAGACACAAGGCCTCAGATGAGAATTTCAGAACTGAACCGAATATACCCGATGAAACTTCAGAATGTAAGCATCTAGGATACATCGAATAGTGTCTTCACAACATCTGGTTTCAATACTTCAAATTAACCTCCAGAGTGGGGCACAGTACCACAGAAGTAACCTTTCGAAATTGATGCAGTTCAATAGACCATGCTCCTGGAACTGAACGCAACACTCCTGAAAAGCTATTCAGAAATGAGCACAGCAAACGAGATGAGTCCTCCATTACTCAGCCGTGGCTGGCAGTGGGAGTACCTGCAGGGCGGTGACGTGGGGAGGGGGAGGGGCAGGGTGGGGGGTAGTATAGTATGGATTACGGAGCTTCCCAGGTAAGTAAACATTTAAATAAATAAAATGAATTTCATTGAGTGCACTGCATCCCCAAATGCGATGCAGTGCACGCAACGAAATTCGTTTTTATTTATTTAAATGTTTACTTACCTGTACAACTCCGTTATCCATTCATTACTATCCCCCTTCCCCTCCCCACGTCACCGCCCTGCAGGTACTCCCACTGCCGGCCGTGGCTGCAACTACTGGGCACAATAACCAAAGTGGACACAACATACTAGATGTGGTCTCCAGAATGGGAGACGGTAAACCAGATAGAGCTCTGGGCACAATGTTCCAGATGAGGCATCCCAAACTGGTCACAATTACCAGACGAGGCCTTTACACCTACAACTGGACATAATATTTCAATATAGCCTTTAAGACAGGAACTGCTCTCCAGATGTAACCTCTCAACTTGACGCAACTAGCAAGCTGAAGCTTCTAGAACTGGACACAACTCATTATTTAATATTTTAGAAAAACACTCCATACAAGGCCATTAGCAAATGAAGAAATATGCTGCATGATGCCTAGAGACCTGGATACAGTAGAGCTGATGAAGCATCCAGAACCAGAGAAAATGCATTGAATAAGGCCTCCAGAGCTGGGCAAAGAACAAAATATGAGGGCCCCAAAATAAGTGGACGCAATACGCCATTCTGTCCTCTAAAATGGACTGGGTACTTAAGATTTGGCTTCCAGAAGGGGACATAAATACAGAAGACGAAACCTCCACAACTGGCTACAATGTACCAAAACGAGCCTTCAAAAGAGGAAAATATGCGCTCAAAATGCCGTTGTTAACCATGGAGGCATCTAACACAGGCTTCTTTGAGTATGCGGTCATGCTCTAGATGCGGCTGATTGGCTGCACATTCAGATGTCCTCATGGAGAAGGCTTCAGTGCTTTGACTCCCTACTCCTGTCTTGAGGCTGAAGCTTGGGCCCTGAACGCCAGACAGATGCATGCCTGCTAACCACAGAGTGACCTGAAATATCTTATCCCTCCAATGCCCGAATACCCCCTCCTTGTGGTGCTGGGAAATGAAAAAATGCTTATCCCATGATTAAAAAAATCTCAGCTTGAAATGTTTTGTTGTTTGAAGAAGCACCAGGATAAAGATACCATGGTCTACACTAATGTCTGGTTTCATTCGCACAGCATTTGTTGTCAGCTTTGTTTTTCATTTCTTTTTAGCTTTTGGGGCAGTGAGTTCAGAGTCTTCACTTAGCAGTTCCCTACAGGTAAATATTAATAACATCTTGTCTCATAATGGGAGCTGGAGGTCGGAGTCTCTCGGACAATGTCCTCTTCTTTTCTGTGATGGCACTGTCCCCACCCTATCTTCCTATTAGTCCCTCTCTTTTTGTCTAGTTCTCATTTACTGAAAACTGTAACTTGAAGAAACAGTTCACAACCTCTCTTTCCTTCTTTCATTTAGTTGCTTCACTGTGAAATGGATTCAAAAAAGACAAGCGTGCGCCTCGCGTTGACAAGGAGAGGAGGAGGCAGCAGGGGCAGGGGAAGAGAGGAGGGGGCCTGCGCCGGATTCCCTTGCGGGAGCGAGCAGGAACCATATGTCAAAGCTCGCTCCCGCAAGGGAATCACCAAATGTGCATGCGATGCCATTGAAGGCAAAGCAATGCGTGCACGTTTTTGGCAGCCAAACTGAATCGATGGCTAAATGTCCTTTTTCCTAATCAGCGCAGACCTAAAAACCATAGAAATTCACTGAACAAATCAAAGGCTATAGAGACATTATAGTTAGGAATTAGCATTTAAAAAACCTCAGAAATTCACTGTAAAAAAACAAAGATTACAGGGACATTATAGTTAGGAAATGGAATTTAAAAAAACTTAGAAATGTTCTGAAAAAAACAAAAGCTATAGAGACATGATAGTTGTCATTTGAGATGTCATCAGTGATGTCACTGACCATGTCATGAGTGCTGTAATTTGTGAGATTATAAGCAGTGCATTGCGGGGGTGCGAGCTATAGTTAGCTCAGCTAACTATAACTGCTGAATATCTCTGGTTTTGTATGAGTGGACTTGAGCCTAACTATAATGTCTCTGTAACCTTTGTTTTTTTCAATGAATATATATATGTATATGTTTGTGTGTGTGGGAGTGTATTTGACACCACCGCTGCGTAAGATACATCCGATTATGTCACTGAAATGAGGTATTTATGAAAAGAAATGATTTTTAATCAAACTTGGAAACATTCGTGCCTCCACCCCAAAGACAATGCCATTAGTGAACTAAAAGCAAGCCACTTCTCATATGCACCATGCATGTGGGCTATATTTTTATTTTACAAAGAGAGATTTTTGTACCTCACAAATGCTCTCATAGTTCAAGATTTTCACATATGCAATAATGAAAGATAAGAGGCACTATAAAATAAGATAATTGCCTAGAGCCACAAACATTGGTCAGGAGGCCAGGCTGGGATTGATCCCAGGTTTGCTTGTTATTCCGCCAATAAATTGGCATCCCTTTCGCGCTCCTGTTTGACATTAGAGTTTAATGCCTTTTTTCTCATTATTGGTGCATGATGTTAGAGTATAGGTAGTAGGCAGATGCTACATGAAAGCTGAGCTCATTTTAGGCACTGAGGCTCAAAAAGACCTCGAGCCAGGCATCTGCCTTGGGCCTTCAGTGGCTCACCAACCTCTACATTTTACTCTGGGTATTCTATGCGTGATATAAACTTAGTTCCTGCAATCAGTGTGATACCTTTTTTGTTTGTGAGGATGTATTAGTTTGCACGGCTGCTGATAATCTACTTGTGCTGTGTGTGAGGGGCACTTGCACTGCAGCACATTGGGTATGTACAGGAATTTATATAGCGCAAATCACCAAGCGGTTTCTAAGCGCTTGCTTAGGGAACCCGTCCTGGTATTACCCTCTGAGATAACCCCAGCAGGGTATCCGCAAGGTGAAAGCCAGGCAATCCACCGCGAGGGGCCGTTGTGGAGATTAAACAAGCTATTGCCCAGAGTCACAGATTGTGAACCCGTGAATCGAGTAGGCACCGGAGCGGGAATTGTCGAGTCCATGGACATTTTAGGACTCAAGACCCCGCCGAGCCGGGAATTGAACCCTGGTCCCGGGCTGACCTCTGCTTCCAGGTCTGCCTCTGCTAACCAGTGAGCCACACTTCTCCACACACAAGCTTGAACTGCTGATGCAGATGCTGTCCATCTTCTGTGAATGCAAGGGAAATTTGCACTTTTTATGGCCAGATCAGCATGTGTTTTTCGCATTTACTCCTGCCCAGTGCTGTACCTGTTCTGTGCTTGGAAATCTTGCCATGTGTATGAGTTAAGCTTGCACTCTTATACCCAGAGCTATTCCTTACACTTGTACCAAATCTGAAATGCTCCTTATTTATTTTATCTAAGGGATTACATGGTGCTGTCCAGTGCCATACTTGTTCTATATCTTTGAAGGAAGCTTGCAGTGGCCCTGAAGTACCATTTTTGTCCCATGTCTTTGAAGAACGTTTGACCAAACAGGCCCTGACGCTTGCCCTGGCTTTGCAGTACCACACTTTTTTTTTGTCCTCATATATGCCACCAGATTTTGTATGCTCTAGATGGGTGTCACTGTCGTCTTTTATACTGACATTTCTGTATCTGCCCGGGGTCAGTATCTAGCGGACAGGGATGTCCCAGAGGTAGGTTGTTTCCTTATCCAACTCCCCTGACATATGGTGGAATACTTCAGGCCAGGGGAGGACAGGACCTACACAACCCCTGGTATAATCATCGGACCGTTTACTTGTTAGACCAGACCTCCAATTTTGACCAAATATTCTCAGTATTTCCATTGCGACCGACCATGTCCATCTTACAGACTTCCATTATATTTTTTAGACACTCTGCGAATCTGGGAGGGGCGGCTGACTTCCTTTCTTTGCATATTTCTCTCCTGGCGATAACCACTACATAAAGGATAAACTGTGAATGTAAATTATTGATATTATAGTCATAAGGTAAACCGAAAAATACTAACCTGGGCGTACATAAAATGGTTGTTGTTAGTACCTCACCCAGGAAACCAACTATCACTCTCCAGTACTCCTGGATCTCCGGGCTTTCCAAAAAATATATGGATATCATTTGCTGCTATGAGTTTACAGCGGGGGCAGTAATAATTATTTTGCGTTATCTTGTATAATTTAGCCGGGGTCCAATATACTCTGTAAGCCGTAAATAAATGATTCCGCCTTAGATTAGCTGGTTTAATTAATCTCTGGGATAAAGTAAAAGAGTCTGACCAGATTTTACTGCGCTCTTCAGGGAATTCAGCTATTATGTTCCCCCAGAGGTTTGTCAATTCAAGTTGTAAATTATTCTCTTCATCAGTAGTTAACAGTTTATAACAGAATGAGACTTCTCTAGTCCATCCCCCCTCCCTACGAATTACATCCAGAAGTCCAGTATCTTTTTCCAGCTGTAAGGTCTGACTTGACCACCAAGCAGATAATTGGTAGAATTTAAATCTAGTCAGTTGCCCATTTGTAAGTGATGTTAGGGAGTTCCAGTCCATAAGACCCGAGTATACCCATGAATCCCCCCATTTCAATATTCCAGCTGTTCTCAAAGGAAGTGAGAGCTGATCTTGAAGACACACAGGAGTATCCGGAGAATCCCATATTGGAGTGTTCGTGTGATAGTAGAGAATTCCCAATACCTTTCGCATAAACCCCCAGTTTTTAAGTGCGGTCTGTAGGATCTTAAGACGAACTTTCTTAAAAAATTTCTGGTCGCCAAACTTAAATAACAAAAAATCATGGCCATATGGTAGATCGTGCAATAAAGCCTGGAACAGACGGCCCTGTGAAGATGCATCTAATGTGTTGGCAAGTAACCTAAAGTTTTTAAAGTGGAAAGCATGACAATATAATAGTAAGTCCGGTAGAGCTAGACCTCCTATTTTTAAGCCCCTCCTCAATTTTTTCCAGGCTACCCTGGAGGATTTACAGGCCCAGATAAAACATCCAATCTTACCCTGTAGGTTTGTAATATCTTTTGATGAGAAAGATAAAGGGATGGAATTATAAAGGAAAGTCAATTTGGGGAGTACAGTCATTTTAATTAGATTAACTCGTCCATATATGTTTAATGGTAGATTGCCCCATCTTGTTAATGTTTTAGTAATGTCTTTAACAGCAGTCTGCCAACTAATTATCGGTATATTCTTTAAATCTTGAGTTAAGTAAATTCCCAAATATCGCATTTTTTGTTTCACCCCCTGTATGGGAGTGTTGTTATTCCACCCCATTATCTCTGTCTTCTCCTTGTTGATCTGGTAGCCTGACAGTCTTCCGAATTCCTCTGCCAAGTAAAATAGCCTGGGTATAGCTTCAGCATGGTTAGAGGTGTATAAGAGGAGATCATCAGCATATAGGGCAGTTTTTAACTCCAAATTAGCCATCCTAAAGGGTTGAATTACATTATCCCTTCTAATACCACAAACAAAAGGCTCCATGAGGGGAAACCCTGTCTGGTTCCTCGAGATATGTCAAACCAATCAGATAATGCCCCATTAACCAATACTTTTGCCATTGGGTTGTGATACAGTGATTTAATACCCTTTATAAACACTGGGGGGAACCCAAATGCAGTCATTGTGGCCCAAAGATAATTCCAATTGACCTGATCGAAGGCCTTGGCCGCGTTTATCGCGACCAAGGCTAACGAGAGGCCTTTATCTTTAGCGTAATCTATAGCCCCTATCACTTGAAAAGTAAGTTCATTTAATTGTCTCCCTGGAATGAAGCCTCTTTGATCAGTATGGATTATAGATTTTATTATCTTCGCGAGTCTGGTCGCTAAGATCCCGGAATATAGTTTCATATCTATATTTAAAAGAGAGATTGGCCTGTAAGACTCTATTTTCTTGGGGTCTTTATTAGGTTTTGCAATAAGCGTTATTGTGGCTTCAGCCCAAGTAAGGGGGATACTATAACCATGAGTTAGTAAATGATTAAAGAGTGTTGTGAGTGCTGGTGACAGTTGTTCTATGTAATCTAAATAGAGCTCGACCGGAAGCCAATCTGAACCTGCCGCTTTACCCCGCTTCATTTTCTTTAATTGGTTTGATATTTCCCCCAGTGATCTCACTTTCTAGATATCCTTTATCCATATCAGAAATTTGAGGTAGATTTTTCTGGAGCAACCAAGTTTCTATCTCTTCTAACTTTGGGTTTTTGTCTTCAGTATAGAGGCTTTTCATAAAACTCCTGGCTTCATTTCTGATGTCAGCATCTTCCTCGATCAGGTCTCCTGTCTCTCTTTGGATTAAAACTTTGATATTGTTTCTTGTTCTTTCCTTTCTAGATTTCTAAGCTAGGAGGGCTCCGCATTTTTCACCATATTCAAAGTTCTTTAATTTACTAGTCTCCCATTTTTCTTTAATAATTTTCTCATCACAAACTTTAAGCTGAAGATGTAACTCTATAAGCTCCTTCTCTAAAGCCTGGACCCTCTCGGAGCTTGATAAGATGGCGCTTTGTAACTCAGAATCTTTTCTAGTTATTGCGGCTAGATCTTCCCTTCTCTTGGCTTTTATAGCCTTTCTTTTGTGGGCCATTAGGGAGCTCCATACCCCTCTCAAGAAAGCTTTATAAGTTTCCAAAACAACCTGAGGGGTAGAGGAGCCTATATTTATTGCGAAAAATTCTGTGGTTTTTTCTTTAACTTCTCTTATTACCTGATTACTGAGTAACAATGACCTTTCCAAAGTCCATCTAGTTTTTAAGGGACTCAAGTTTAGTAAAAATACCATTTCCAAAACTGCATGGTCTGACATCCCAACGGGTGTAAACGAGAGAGAACTAATGTCTGTAAGAAGATGCTGATCAACTAAGAAATGGTCAATCCGTGAGTAATTTTTATATTTTTTACTGTAGAAAGTAAATCCCCATGTAGATCTATAATTCTTCCTCCATACATCTAAGAGACTAAAATCTTTCATTATACCACCTAAGGTAGAAGGTGATTTAGTGGGAGCATGATACTTGGCTTTAGATGTTCTATCTAGTGTCTGATTGAAAACCAAGTTAAAGTCACCTCCCAAAATTACTGGGCCAGTTGTCCCGAGTAGAGCTGTCGCTAACTTTAGAAGCGGGCCGGGGTTATCATCATTTGGGCCATAATATACCGCAAGTGTATAAGGGATATTTTGAATAGATATAGCTGCTACCAACCATCTTCCTGTCTGATCTGTCTCATATTTTTTCAAACTTATCCCGCTATTTGCGTGAATTATAATTGTGACCCCCCTTGTTGTTCCTGTCTGCCTAGAGCATATAATTTCCTGCACCCACCTCAGTTTCTTAAAAAGTGTGCTACAAGCGTCTGCCTCTAAATGGGTCTCCTGAAGCATCTGAATCCCTTAAAAATTCACAGATCCTGGTCTGTTTCCTTTTTCCCCCCCGTCCATTTACATTCCATGAAAGGGCTTTAAGCTTATGTACCTTACTCATAACCCAACTATGATCTCACACCCATCCTGAGCTTTGTGTGAATGGATTTTTTCTATATATGAGGATTTTTTTTGGGTCTTTTCTCCCACTGCTCCCTCCACCCAGTGTGCTCCCTCCCCCCAGAGGAACCCCCCCAACATACCAGACGATGACATCGCCTTTGGAGCTCCTAGGAGGATCCTCTGACTGAATCTAAACTTAAACTAGCCTTTTACAGCGAGTAAAGTATCTGGTGATTTCCCTACCCCCTTCAATATATCGATACATTGTGACACGACATATGTTAAATCAACTTCAATAATTTATACTTTCCTTATTTCAACTTTCCCCTAAAAAAAAAAAAAAATCTCCCTTTTTTTTCTTTTCCTTTCCTTCTTTTCTCCCTCCTTCCACTCCTTTTTTTTCTTTTTCTTTTCTTTCTTTTTTGTTTTTTTTTCTTTTTTTCCCTTCCTTTTTCCCCTTTTCCCTTTTTCCCCCCTTTTTTCACCCTTACCCCTTTTTTTTTTTTTTTTGGACCCAACTCTAATATAAGTATCTTGTCTTATTCTTCACTAATTTTCTTGATTTTCTCTCATACGACCTAGAAGATTATCTACCTCATCAGGCTGTGAGAAGCTGTAGGTCTTATTTGTCCACATAATTCTGAGTAGAGCGGGGAACCTCATCTGCACATGGGCTCCTAGTGATCTCAATTCTGGCATTCTGGTGCCGAGCTCCCATTGTCTCTGTGCAGTTCTGGCTCCTAGATCTGACCTGATGAGGTAGGGGCTAGACCGGTAACGGAGATCAATTTTTGACAGACATCTCCCTAAGATAAGCTCCTTCACACTGAAAGTTTGAAAATTTACTAATATCTTTTTAGGGGCTTTCCTATCTGTGTGTCTCTTGAAGGGGTCTCTGTGTACTCTTTGGATTTCCGCCTCAAGATCTATATCAGGACGGTCTTTTAAGACTCCTTCCCTGAGAAGCCAACAAACAAATCCCTTAATGTCTTCCAGTTCCTCGCCCTCTGGAATCTTCAGAATCCTCAAGTTGTTTCTTCGGGCCTGAGTTTCCAATCTCTCTATATCTGTAACCAGAGATCTATTTTGCGCTCTCAGGGTATCAATATCTTTTGAGTTTCCTTGTACAGATTTACTTAACGCTACCACTTCCGTTTCCAATTTCCCAGTACGGCAAATATCATCATCTAGCTTGGACTCCAAAAGGTCGAATCTATCATGTATTGTCTTTTGATTGTTCTCAGATATCTCAAATTTAGACATCATGTCCCCCCTTAAAGACTGAAAAAGATGTCCCAATCGGTCACTATCTTGCTCACTCAATTCTTCTGATCCTCGTCTTGATCTGGAAGAGGCGGGCTCTGGGTTCCTGTCTTTATAGGGACCCTGATTCGTGGTTCCTTCTTGGGTTCCAGTTAAGACATTTAGTAAAGGCATAGCTGTTACTAGAGGTTTCTTGGGTCTGGTATCTTGCATGCCCGGTGCTTTGTCACTGGTCTGAGTCTTATGAGAAGGGATAGGGGGAGGGAGAGGCCGGGAAGAGGAAGAGGGAGTTGATAGTGTGGGGGGTGCGTTGGAGCTTATATGTTCTGCGTGATTTAATTGAACCTGTTGATGCTCTGAATCTGATGTTACCAAAGTCTCTATATCTCCATCCTCTTCACTTATTGCCCCTCCGTTTAATGGATCCGACTGCCCGGCGTCTTCCATGTTAAATAGATTTTCCAAGGGCCCAAACCGATTTTTTAAGGGCACTGTATTAACACTTCCCTCTATTTGTGTGGTAGAACTCATGGACTGATCTCTAACTTTAAAGTAGGATGTGAGCGAGGGAGTGTTCTTCACCACCTGTTTATCTATATTAGACCCTTTAGGCTTTTTTACAGTAGTCGCCCTTTTGTTTTTTCTTTTACAGGGGGTTAATGGCATGGGTCTCTCTCTCTCTTCGAAGTCCAGGGCCACTCCCTCCTTCAACTCTTGCCGTGATCTCAGCTGATATCTGTTCCTCCTTGGAGGGGGGTAGTTCTTGTTTTCAGTGTTTTTGTTTTCAGGCTTGAGTTTAAAGCACCTGGCGCAGTTACTGCAGTTGCTGTGACTGAGGCTGCTATAACAGGGTCTGATTGCGTCTGCTCTTGCCCTGGTACTACGTCTGGCTCTGAGGGATTCTCCACGATTTTTTGAGCCTCTATAGCACAATTACTCTTGACAGGGACCTCTGTTGATGTTTGCTCCATATAACCCTGCCTCATAAAAAAAGGCAGGGGACTTGTTATTAATCCCCCCTTTACTCCCCACCTTACCGTAGGAGTATAATTGTGCTGCTCTCCGGGTGAAACATTCTGAGTTCCCTCACAGCCGGTCCTCTGAGCCGGAGTTGAGTAAGCGCAAAGCGCAACCTGACCCTTAAGCTCCGCCGGCGCTCTCCTGGTGAAAGTGATTCCTCCCGTGTCATGCAGGTCCGGGTGTGCGCTGGTCCTAGCGCCGCCTGCTGCAACCCCCGCACAAGCTGCCGTTAACCTCGCAAAAGAAAGGGGAGCCGGCTTAGTCTAGCCTGGGACAATTTTGGGGCACAATACATCTGCCGCTTACCTTAGCATGGGGAAACTCGCGATCTCTCGCTACTGCACGACCTTGATCTCAGTCATCGGAAAACTCCTCGGTGCTGCCGCGACCGGCTCTCAGCCCGCCGCCATGTTCCTCGTGGGCGTGTCCGCCGCCTCCTCCCTTGCACGTACACCACCCCCTAGCACTGTGCAGTACCACACTTGTTCCACACTAGTTTTGTGTCTTTGAAGGAAGCCTGCACTGCCACACTTGTCCCAAGTCTTTGAATGAAGATTGCACTGGCCCTGCAGTACCACATTTGTTCCATGTCTTTGAAGGAAGCTTGCACAGACAGGCCTTGAAGCTTGCCCTGGCTTTGCTGTACCACACTTGTTCCATATTGTTTGGGGGACATTGAGATGCTTTTGCTATATGTCTCATGCATGTGAACAAAGGATCTGCTGTGTTTCTACTGCCTGTGCTTCAACTATTTATGTGTGTTTTAAATGTGACCAAAAAACTGTTTTATCTGTCTCACCAGCTTTATGTTTTCTCAAAAATAAAGCATTATCTTGCTTAAAGAAATGGGGCCTTGGATAAGCCTGCTTTATTTATTAATCAGACACAGAGCCATTCACATATTGGGCCAGCCCTTCTGAACTGCATTCATTGCAAGAAATCTGGGTATTTGTAAAGGGGGGGTAGTAATCCCACACAGACAACAACAACAATTCCTGTCAGGGTGAACCACAAAAGTCACAAAATTAACCTGAGTTAACCCTCTGGTAGCTTTCACAAAAGCAGTCAGGCTTAACTTAGAGGGACTGTCTAAAGTATTTACAGGTAGATTCATCAAGCATTTTTGCGAGCGCAAACGGTGCGAATCGCAAAAATCGGTCGTTTGCGCCCGCAAAAAATGCATTTGGTTTTCATCAATGGTTCATGCTCTCGCAATATAAGAATTCGCAAATAATTGCGAATTCTCAAATTGCGATAACATTTAAGGAATCGCAATTTGCGATTCCTTATATGCGATGCATGAACCATTTTAAAATAGCGATTTCGCAATCCGGGGCCGCTATTTACCGCCAAGTCAAACCTCGTGGTAAATAGGAAAAACTTAAGTGCATTTTTCTAAGTTGTATCTTACAGACACACATGTCCCTGGACCATGTGTGTGCGTAACACCAGCATCCCATATCATTTCAGAGGTGCAACAGGGTGTCCTTTGAGCACCCCTGCACCCTTGAAATCGCAAAATCAAAATGCGAATCGCTAATAGCGATTCGCACATTGATATGTCTTCCCATTCATGTGTAACTTTATTACAATCACAAGGATCCTGAAAAGTATACAGCACAACAGAGACCAGAATGTACAGCAATGATAAGATAGACAATATAAAAAGTTACTGAAATAATTACACAATTTACACAATTTGTAAAAAACTCCATGGAAAAAAGTGCAATATGCGATAGCAGCCAATAACAAGTCTGATTGATCAGAATTAAAGTGCTTAATGTGCTGGGTTAAAGAACCAATAGATACAGGATCCTAAACAATTTCAGAAAGGATCGGGACAGGCCATTCCTTATGGGCAACAGAAGCTTCAGAAACATCCTTCGCTTAATCCAAAGTGCATGCCAAAATTAAAAAGGCCAAACACAATGGGTTGTCTAGTATCAGTGCACAAAGCTTTTAACACCTCTAAGTAATGACCACTTTCTACTAGAATACATAACGGGACAATCAATTTTTTCCTCAGTAACCAGTAGGACGGGCAAAAGAAAAGTAAATTGACAATAGATTCCAAACTTCTTGGGCATGTTGGAAAGAGATCATCAAAAGTAGTACTGTTCGACCATTTTGAACAAAACAGTTTGGTAGGAAGTGTTTTATAATGGAATTGCAAGAAAAGCGTCTGTGCAAAAGAGGGAACAATTTCATCAATACTTGGTTTGAAGGATAAAAAGCATTTAAATGTAAAAAAGTCTTTAGTCAGGCTAGATTCCAAAACTAAAGCATCCTCTGCTAAGGTAGTTTCCCAGAACACTTCCTTCATTCTTGCTCTTGAGATTCGGCTCATACTTCCCGGATTTGTCCAAAAAGCATCCATGCCCAGCTTCCCCAATATTTTCTGTATGGGAATGAACCAGCTGATTTTTGATGCTTTGGGGAATCTCAGGAAATCTAGCAGAGTCTCTTGATATGGTTCAAGCTCCTCCACAGTCTGAACCAGAACATTAGCAATCTATAATTCGCCTTGTGTCAATTCTCTATGTGCCAGAACCATATACAAAAGTTTCATTGGGGAACTTTGGGGTAAATCCACTAATGATCTTAAAAAACGGTTTTCAACAACATTTAGCAGGGCTATCTTTCCTGTCCCCCACAACTCTACACCATACATTATACTCCCCAATACCTTAGTGTTGTAAATCTCTAGTGCAGGGGCAATCTGGCATGAGACTGTTTTTCTATGAATCTTGCTAATGTGGTTACACTGGACAATTTGGTTTAATTTTGCCTTCTCCATAAGAGCATCCCAGTGTACTGATGGAGACACTCGAAAACCCAAGTAGTCAAATACATCTACTTGTTCTAGTCTGGTATTGCCAGCACATATCGGTCTACTTGATACTTTCCTTCCCATGTTATTAAAAATCATATATTTAGTCATGAAAGGAAGCTTCTATAAATATAGCGTAGTGCCCCCTGAATTATTTGTAGGATATTGTAGTAGAATAGTATTCAGTTTCACAGGATTGCAGTTACTAAAAAACTCTGGAAGGTTGATGGGTGGCAAACGAAACTCGAGTCAAGATGTGACATATATCGATCACGGAGTAAGTCCCGATGTTGTTCCCTCTTTCTTTTCGGAACGTGCGGCACCCCCATCGCCACAGCTGATACCGAAGGACCGCAGACATGGAGATGGTGGTTGCCCGACCATCAAAATCGGAGACGCCAAGGTCACAAGTGAACATCTTATCATTGCTCACTGGTTTGGCATTTTATCTTGAGCACATAACACATGCAGCTGAACAGTGAATAATACATCACCACCTATCGTCTAACCTCTAATATCGGGCACCAACATATTTTTCTTTTGTCAGGACAACATCTTGACTTACTTCGTGATCGATGTATGTCACATCTTAACTCAAGTTTCGTTTGTCACCCATCAACCTTCCGGAGTTTTTTAGTAACTGGAACAAGTCTGTGAAACTGAATCCTATTCTACTATATCCTAGAGAGAATTCAGGGGGCACTACGCTATATTTATAGAAGCTTCCTTTCATGACGTGGATTTGAAATATTTACATATCGTCACTACAGTTCTCCAGTGAATGTATTCAAGGTCCTGATTTAAACAGTCGGACCAACATTTTCAAGCAATTCCATTTCCTCTCTTTTTCTATAATCTCGACTACCAATTTAAGACATATAGCTACCTGAAGAAAGCGTCCCACCGAAACACGCGTAGATTTTATTATGTTAGCCATTCTCTCTTTTGGATATTTGTTTAGATCATTTGAAATGGTATATCTTATCCTGTTTTTGAGCATGTTATCCATAACCATCAGGCTGCTATCAATTTTGTATCAAATTTGATATTTGTCTATAATTTATACACTGTATTTTGTATGCACTTTATTGTCTGTTAGTCTATGAGCAATACATTTGTATAAAATATAAATAATACATATATGTATATATTTAAAAAAAACATACATATCAGTTTGTTTCAATAAAAGAATATATATTTTGGATTAATAAACATCTCTCTGGGCATGTATTGTTATTGCATAGTATAGGTCCACCTTTTTAACCGTTTCCTAAATGTCTATTTGCAAATATTACTTATTCTCAATGAAGCCATTGACAATGGCGGGAAAAACCTCAGAGCTGGAAAAGCTGGATATCCGTGGCCAAGGAGATTGTCATCATTTATGTGGAGTCGGTCATCCTCAAGTCTTATGAATATTTTTACCTTCAGACTTAAACAAAGTTTTGGAAGTCAGAAATCACCGGCAGGATAAAGCTGCAGGCTGTAGCTGAAGAGGGCTTCACAAGGCTGGATACTATCACCGGGAGGTCTAGCTGAACAGGATTTGCGGCTTAAGGAAAATTGACCCAAAGTAGATTTTAATTGATTATGTGTTTGGCCTTCTCATCCTGTTAAACCACAAAGATTGGACAAGGACATATATGGTCGATACCTTCAACATGAGGCATTCTCAGTGAGGTTAAAAAAATGTCTCATGAAGATAATCATACCATATTCACATTTAATGTTTTAAAATGTAACTGATGTTTTATATGTTCTAATAACCTTGCAGTAATCCCGAAGCACAAATATGATATGAGCTACCTAAAAATGAATTTGGGCGAATCAAACTCATTGGGTATGCTTTTTCCTTTTTTCAATCACTCTGTAATCACTAGTGAAGGTTCCATATATCTTCTTGAAATTGAAGTATTTAAATTCCCTTTTGTGAAGAAAAATGTTTTAGTTCTCCACTTCTGTGCTCCCTAAGCTAGAATAATGTAAATATATGCATGAATGCAGAATATATATGAAATTATATAGTGATTTTTTTCACCTGATACAACAGATTTTTGTATGTTATATACTTACTATTCTCATAGCACAGCAGAAGTGGCACATTCTATGTTGTTAATGTAATTGAGGTCCAGACTCTCTTCTTCTTATCAAGGAATCACACCCAATCTCATTTTCAGCCAGATTATCCCACAGATCGTGTAACAAGATCTTGCACAAAGTAAGTTACGAACTTGCCTGGCCTGGCATAACCTTTTCCTAACTGCTACCATTTGCTCATGCATTTCCAAACTTCTCAATGTTCTTATCTTATGAAAATTTATACAGCGCGTAGCTATCCTGAGGCTTCCCAGTGCTGAGTGAGTCGAGTGTGCATCCTCAATTGTCTAGAGTTGGAGTCTAAGTTAAACTAATGAGGGTAGAGCCATGTTTTGATCATTTCCTGTAGTTAATCTCATTTGACTTCATTCTTATTTTCTGTAGCAGATAATTTCAAAGTTTGGGGGACATATAAGGAAACGATCTTCCCCTTCCCATCTGGATATGTGAACATGTGAGCATCTTAAACTCCTATTGGGAACATAATCTGATAGAAGAGCACTTATCAGTGGAGGTCCCCTATGATTCACACTCCTGTGAACCATGTAGAGAGCATTACAAGTTATCCTTTCCTCCACTGTAAGCCAGTGCAGAGGCCAAGACACTTTTCACTGAGGAATGTTTAGGCAGCTTGTAGAGAATCCTTATAGCAGCATTTTGGGCCACCTGAAGTATCTTAATAACTGACTGTGGGCAACCCATATACAAGGAGTTGCCGTAGTACAGGTGGAAAAGAATGAGCGGCTGGACCTCGATGGTCGTCGATTGTGAGGGAAGTAGATCTAAGGCTTTCAGTAAAGTTCTTAGCATAGTAAAGCAGGATGTGATCAATCTATTGACTTGAGCTTCCATTGTTAAAGAACTTTCCATCCACATACCTAAACTTTTTATAAGGGAAGAAGGGAGTGGAGGTGGTCCTAGACATTCTGGCCACTTTAGAATTTTGTGTGGGTTAAGATTGGGTTAAGATTGTTTCCCCATCAAAAGCTTGTTTTTGTCTCCATTTAATTTTAAGGAGCACTTCGTCATTCATTGTGCTACTTTTTTGGGGCATGGAACTAGCTGATGTTGAAATCCAATTTTTGGAGCAAGAGAGACCACCAACTGAGTGTCATCAGCATAGGATACCAATGATGGACCTAAGTCCTTAACTTAACAAATTCCTTAACTCCTTAACCATGTGTTTGCCCTTTATTCATTTGGCCTCCCACCTTCCTCGCTGTGGACTCTCTGCTCCAGGCAGTGCCATAGCTAGTCACTTTGACGACAGCGGTCTCTGTCTTTCCTACCCTACGGCTGCGTTGAGGAGCGGGGAAGGGGGGGCGGGGGTTGCTGATGATTATTCCCCCTTTCTACTCCACTGGCTACAGATTTTGACATATCCAAGTGTCTCCTTTTCTTCTGGTTACTTGTTTCGCCACAGTAGCCTTGCAGACTATCTATTAGTGCAATTTCCATGATGTCTCCTTCAGAATGAGTGACAGGATCGGGGTTACGGGGATACCCGAAATTGGGTTACTGTACAGCGCCATCAACACTGTCAGCACATTTCGGACAACTGGAGGGACATATAATGGATCCATAATCTGTTTCCTGTTGGAGTTTATTTAGAGCTTTGTTGAAACTACTTGCATAAGAGCGTTCCTTTTTTTGTCTCTTTTTCATTTTTTACTTTGTTTTTGTCATCAGTGTGACATATCATGGAAGAAAACCCTTAGGCCAGCGGTATTATTTATAGGTTTCTAAGGCGCCAATCAGAATATCCCACTATAATACGGTGCAATAAGTATTCGAGGAACGGTGCTATAAGGTAAAGGGAACCACAACTCCCTCTAAATTAGGAAAAATCCTAGACAAAAGCAAAGAAACTCTTTAGCACACGTCAAAAATCAAGTTGTTTTCAGTTTTTTCAAAATTGTGCATTCAACATTCTTGCATTCAGAAATGAATTGCGTCAGTATCATCCGGTTTTTTCTTGTGAAGTTTTATTCTTGAACTCTCACAGCCAACACGTGTTTCGTCGTATTGGGAATGTAACCCACGACTTTTTCAAGGCATCATTGGTAGAGAAAAGAACATACACAAATGTTTCAGGACCTAATACAACACATCCCATTACCACAGTGTTAAACGTCACACTGTTAAGCCTTAGTTGGTGTTTAAGTCAGTTGATAGTTATTCATATGTGCCATGCAACATAGTATCACAGGTGGTGATTAGTCAGTCAACTTCGTGCTTTTAAACAGTAGCTTCAGTTAATATTATAAACAAAGTATTACTTTATGTAAATGTGAATGTTCACATATTTTACAAAACATAACACATAATGTACCTCTGTTTTCAGTAGGTCTATGAACTCGTATTAAGATGGAGAGACCAACATGTGATATGAACATCTATATAATAGGTGCAAGTGCTCGAGATACTGACATAGTCAGCTGCTAGCAGTGGAGATTCTCCCCCGATGCCGGTGTACATGAGACTTATCAAGGTCCATGAATATGACTGTGGGAATATTTGAATAATCTCCACGCAGCAAGTCGCCCAAATTGAGAAGACCACTATCAAAGACAGTCTTCCTTACCGTGAATTGTACTTAGCACATTGTACTACAAGACGTGTAGGGTGACCTTGACCCTAGGACCATATCTTCTTGACCAATTTATTTGGATACATATTAACTGCATGACCATTGACTCCACCCACCCTCATATTGAAGAATAAGACCCTTCCGACCATAACATCTGATAAGAATACTTATTGCCTTGAAAAAGTCTCCATGAGACGAAACACGTGTCGGCGGTGCGAGCTGGAAAACTTTTAATGTGTTTGGAAATAAAGATTTCTAAGTACAACGTCTGTTTTGGATCCATACTTTGAAGTTTATGAACTGCAAATGAACTTACTATTTACAGTAGTGAAAAACTATCATCTGACCTATTAGTTCTATCAAAACCAATACTTTATAATAATCATATCAACTTTTTGTAATAAGAGCAATCTAGAGAGTGCTTGACTGACCTGGTTTTTCTAGGTTCTTGATATTAGCACTTGTTGCTTTGTTTAACACCCTTGGTGGTGGGTGTTTATCAGGTTATCAGTGCACCTCTTATGATTCTATTTACACTATTGCCTTATCAATATTTCACGTAAAATTATTTGAGTGAGAATTAGTACTTACAGTATGTGCGGACATTTTCTCGTTTAGAGAAACACTACCACCAATCTTCTGTATACAATAGTCAGAGGTGATTTAATGGGCTCAGGAACTTCTTGATAAGAAGTTATGGAAGGCCGTTAGAAGGGGATATATCTAGGTGCGGTATTACATGCACAAAATCTCGTGAAAAAGTATCAAAATACCCTAAGGAAATACCTCTTTGAAGTTATGCGGTCGTTTCTGTAAATAAATACAGTTTGCAAAAGGAGATATTCAGTATCAATGCATTAAATTGATGTTCATCGTAGTATTCATCTCGCTAGTCGCATTACTCTCGTATTTCGCGGTGATACTTCCAACCCGCAGTGGGTTTCTGTAGGGGACGATCTCTGCGTCTCTGTACAATTCGGTGAAAGAAGTCAAGAGTGTGGCTTCTTAATTCTGTATATTCTTATTCATGTGCAGGGCTGTAGGAATAATGTTCGGTTTCTAATTATTCTTAAAAATATTAACGTCTTCCTAAAGACATTATAGTCACATTCCACGCCTTCTCATTGTTTACTATCTCCGTAACTGTGGTAAAATCCAATGAATGCAAGAATGTTGAATGCACAATTTTGAAAAAAATGAAAAGAACTTGACATATCATGGAAGAATGAATCAGAAATTAGCAGTGATGTTATTCTAATAGTTTGCTTGATTTTTACGTCCTTTGTTTTACCCTGCTGAGGCTTTATAGACACTGCAACAGGCTGAAACTCGTCAACACCATCAGAGAATACAGGGTCATAATAAACAAGCAATAATAAAGGAAATTTTATGGCAACCAAGTAATGCTAGATGAAAATGACAGCCTGCATAGAAAGACCAAGTGTCTCTATAACCATATGAATTAAAAAAAAAAGTGAGGAGATACTTCATTAGTGCACTTCAGTATTTATGGTCACAGGTGGTACCCTACGCCGTGTATTGCCTTCTTCATAGTGCGCACCTAACATGTTCAATCACAGCTACCACATGCTGATGCCAAGCTAGACCAGACTCGGAAGAACATTGCCTGGAGGGGAGTGTGCCACAATTCACATTGCAGAAGGAACCAGTTTAGTGACAGGACCGAGCCACTCACTTTTTCGCCTATGCATTCACCCATTCATCCATACCTATTCCATCAGGTCAGGCCACAAATCTGAAATGTTACCAGTGCATCATTTCCTACCACCCTTCTGTTGCGCTATTTTGTCCTTAGTTGAATTTGAGCTATTACAAAAGTTAAATTTTTGACAGTATAATTACTCCATTCACAGGTTTCGTATCTGACTTTAATGTATTCTTCTACTAATTTATTCTCTCTTCTTCAGCTTTCATGCTCGCGTGCGTTTCCAACTCCTCGCTTTCCCAGTGTTTTTGAGGAGATGTTTATGCAAAAAGACTTCTTAATTCGTAATCTTTTTTTTATGTGAAAAGTTCAATGTTTTTTAGTAACAATCATTACCTAATTGTTCCTGCTGTTCTTGTCAGGCATCTTAAATAGCGTTCAAACCGCTGCCATTCAACTTCTAATGAGGGAAAATCTAGGTCGAAACATCTCTCCTCAGAGTAGATGCAGCCAATGTTTAAAATTGTAATTTCTAGGACTCTTTATAATCATTAGAATTTTCGTTTTTGGGGTCATTTCTGTGATACATTTTGCAAACATCTTGGTTCTGGCAGGAAAACATTGGCGCGCATTATAGTTTGCTTCTATAACATCGAAAACCTCGTTTCATTCAGCCAAAAAATTAAGACATGTTTCCTTATGAAGTTATCATTGTATTTGGGCAAGACCGGTAGCAGTGAGTGCCACCTGGGGCACATTCTAAAATTCTACATGGTTTGTGCCTTCCATAATATTATAATTAATGCAATTACTTCAGTCCATAAAACTAGAATGGTAACTTCTGACTGAGCTGGCAAATGTAAATATACCCATCTCTTCCAAATAAATGAAATTTTAGCACCCCGTGTGGAATGGGAATTGGTTCAGCCAATCGCAGTGCTTATAATGCTGGAATACACGCCTGTGGTGTGTGTCGCTGCGCCCTAAATTCAGTGTGAGTGTGAAAACAGACACGAAGCAGTTGGCTTGTTTACCTGCCTGTGTTGGATGAGACCAGAGCGACGGTTGTTAAGTGACGTATTTCCAGCTTCTTTTTAATTTTCCTTCCCCTCTTTCTATGTCCTTACCTTCAGGTCCATAATTGCCTGATAGGGACCTAACATTGGGTAATGCCCTAAACAGAGGGAGGTAAAGCTTAAGAAGCTTTTGGCAAGGCTAAAATAATTTTAAATATCGACTTACTGTCTTTTTTTTACGATGGATACATGTTCAATATTTTATTTAAGGTATGTTGTTGGAGCCTTTATATGTAATAAACATTATGGGCCTCATTTATGAAACCTGTTGCTTCGCTGCGTGAAAACTGCAATGTGACAGTTTTTACTGCACGCTCCATGCGACACCATGGAAGCGCCGTATTTACTGTACGGTGCTCCATGTAGCAAGGAAAAAAAGATACGTCAGTATTCCCGACTTATCTGTAGGCGCAAAAGTGAGCCTTGCAGGGCTGTGTCTGAAAACAGATGCAAATCCAACAATTTGTCCTTTCACATGGAGTAAACCCTAAGTGAAAGGGCTTGCGTCAGTCTTACGCCTGCTGTGTGGCAGGCGTAAGGATGTGACGCAGTGGCCTCCTAGAAGTGTTGCAGTGAAATCTTATAGATTTCAATACGCCACTTCTACGAGCCTTTATTGCGGGGGAATGCCCACCCTGCATACATTATACATTATACATTATAGGTATAATGTAGCGCAGGGCTTTACAAAGTGACGCATATGCTTAGATGCGTCACTTTGTAATTATGGTGCAACGTGGCGCATTTTTTATGTTGCTGCAGCGTCACAAAAAGTGACGCAGTGGGGGCACAAAGGGCTCATAAATAAGCCACTATGAATGTGCGCTGCTGTTAGCCTGGTGTGACAATATGATTCGAAAATGCAGCAAACTACCATTTTCCTACACTGGGTGCAATGTATAGAACATTATACTGCTTTCACCAGGCCAGAATCTCAGGTAGTTATCTCGCCATTACTTTAGATACACCCAGTAAACTGAATAATACTAACTTAACTTTATACCTTTAACCCCTTGCATGGTGATGACGACCCCCAGCTGTCATGCACTACGGCGCTCGTGTCCTGATGACGGCCGGGGGCCGTCATCAACCCGCCCACTTGCGATTTGCCGCACAGACGCAGAATCGCGGCCGCATGCAAGGGGTTAAAAGTGATTATCATATTTCACCACTGTACTGCACTTCTTGGACTTACTATTACTATTACTACTAGAAGATGTTACTATGTTGGGGGTAAAGCAGAGTGGCATAGAGTGGAATAGAATAGAGTAGAGTGTTGTAAAGTGGAGTGAAGTACTATAGAATAGCCTACTATTGAATGGTGAAGAGTGGAGTGGCTTAGAGTGTAGTGTGGTAGAGTGTAATTGCGTACAGAAGAGTAGCATAGAGTGCAATGACGTATAGTGAAGTGATGTACAGTGGAGTAAATTACAATATAGTAACATACAGTACAATACCGTAGAGTGGAGTGCTGTAGAGTGGATGGGCATAGAATGGAATAGAGTAAAATGGGGTTTCCTACAGTGGAGTGTCGTACAGTGGAGTGGTGTAGAGTGGAATAGGATATAGTGGAGTAGAATACAGTGGAGTGGCACAGAGTGCAGTGTCATAGAGAGGAACAGTGTAGAATGTAGTGGCGAGAATGGAGTGTGTACAGTGGAATAACGTAGAGGGGACTAGCCTAGAGTGCGGTGGCATATACTAGAGTGGCATAGAGTTGAGTGGCATAAAGTGCAGTGGCATACAGTGGAGTGGCGTAGAGTGAAGCAGGATAGAGAAGAGTGGCATACAGTGGAGTGGCATAAAGCAGAATACCACAGAGTGGAGTGGCATACAGTGGAGTGGTGTACAGTGGAGTGGCATAAGGTGGAATAGCATAGAGTGGAGTTGCGTACAGTGGAGTTGTGTACAGTGGAATGGTGTAGAGTGAATTGGTGTCCAGTGTAGTGGTGTACAGTGATGTGGTGTACAATGGAGAGAATTAAAGTGGAGTGATGTACAGTGGAATAACATAGAGTGTCCTGGCATATAGTGGAGTGGAATAGAGTGAAGTGGCATACAGTGGATTGCAATAGAGTTGACTAGCAGAGAGTGGGGTAAGGTACAGTGTAGTGGTGTATAGAACAATTGCATAGCCTGGAGTGGTGTAGAGTGGAGTGGCGTACAGAGTAGTGGCCAAGGTGTATTGTTGTTTAGCGGAATGCGGTAGAGTAAAGTGTTGTAGAGTGGAGCAGGGTAGAGTGTAGTCACATACAGGATAATAGCGTACTGTTGAGTTTTGTAGAGTGGAGTGGCATACAATGGAATAGCCTAGAGTGGAGTGTCGTGGAGTGGAGTGGCGTACAGTTGAGAGACATACCTTATAGTAGCGTGCAGTGGAGTTGTATGTAGAGTGGATTAATGTTGATTGTTACTGGCGTACAGTGTAGTCACGTAGAGTGGAGTGGCATATAGTGAAATAGCGAACACTAGAGAGATGTAGAATGGAATGTCATACAGTGAAATTTGGTAGAGTGTAAAGTGGATTGGCATGAAGTGGAGTGGCATACAGTGGAGTAGCGTAGAATGGAGTGATGTACAGAGTAATAGCATACAGTGGATTGTCATAAAGTTGAGTGGCATATAGTTGAGTGGCATAGATTTGAGTGGCATGGAGTGGCATGGCTTACAGTGGAGTGGGGTAGAGTAGAGTGGCACTGAGTGGAGTGGTGTACAGTGGAGTGCCGTACGAAGGAATAGCATTTATAAGAGTGACTTACTGTGGAGTTGCATACAGAGGTGTGGCATAGAGTGGAATAGCACTGAGGGGAGTATCATAAAATGAAGTTACGTACAGTGGAATAGCTTTGAGTGTATTGGCACATACAGCCAGATTCATGAAGCCGAAATTGGCTCGCAAAGGGCCAGATTCTGAGAATCTGGCCCTTTGCGAGCGCAATTTTTGCATTTGGGATTCATCATCCCAAATACAAAAATCGGTAATTGCGAATTCGCTAAATTGCGAGGAATTACATTTAAGGAATGTCTATTTGAGATTCCTTAAATGCAATTCATTAACCATTTTTAAATTGCGAAATCGCAATCCGGGCCGTTATTTACCGCGAGGTCAAACCTCGTGGTTAATAGCGAAAACTTAGAAAAATGCTTTTAAATGCATTTTTCTAAGTTGCATGTTGCACACACACACATGTCCTTTGGACATGTGTGTGCGCAACACCAATGTAGATTACATTTCAGGGGTGCCAAAGGGTGTCCTTTGGACACCCCTAGCGCCCTTGAAATCGCATCCTTATTTGCGATTAGCAATTTGCTAATCGCAAGTAAGGAATGTGTAGGAATCGCAATTTATTTAGCGATTCCTACATGAATCTATAGAGAACACTGTTTTAAATATAAAATTGGCCAAATTCGTTCAGCATGTTTATAGTCTTTTAGAAAAATTGGACAACTGTGCAGAATAATATGTACTTTAACCTCATCTGCATTGTCCGGGAGTGCTAATTTCTAAATTGACACGCTGCAGTAAGCACTGATAAGAAGGCCAAATTTTATTTTGTTTTTATTTTCTTCTTTTCTTAATCTCTTTTAAGCTGTAAAATTGTATTAATGTGCTGGAAGAATCTTTTAAAGATATGTTTTTATATATCTAAATAAAGTGTTTATATGGTTCCTACATGAATCCCGTTTTGCAAGTCCTTAATAGCGATTCCTTAATAATCGCTATTAAGGACTCGCAAAATGGGACTTTGATGAATCTAGGGGATAGTGTAGTAACATACAGTGGAGTGCTGTAGACTGGAGTATCGTACAATTCAGCAGCATAAAGTGGAATTGCGTACAGTGGAGAGGTGTACAGTACAGTGGAGTACACTGGAGTGTGTTAGAGTGGAGTGCTGTATAGTGGAATAAAGTAGAGTTGCATACAGTGCTGTGGCATAGAGTGTTGTAGAGGGGACTGGCATAGAGTGTTATAACCAACTTGTATGATGCGAGAGATTTTGATGTGAATAGGCAAGACATGTGCTTTAGAGAATGACTTCGATTTTATAAGCATCATTAAAACAGCCACTCTGCTGCTCTGCCTTCGATCAAATGGGGATCCTCGCCCAAATGGCCTCATAATGCCATATTTTGTGCCAATACAGACATTTGGGCTGAAGTGCTGACTCCATTGTTTAAGGAGGTACTGCATTGAATAGTGCCCCTGAGTCCTGACAAGGTACCATCATGCAGCCCATTTTCAAAAGCGACCCAGTTGACAACCCTGCCAATTATCAGCTAATTGCCCTAACTGCTGTAGACGCTAAGGTCTTTTCCTCCCATCTACTGATCATCTTGGGAAACTGGGCAGCACAGAAAGGTATAATCCCAATTAACCAAACAGGTTTTCGTAAGGGTTGATTTACGCTTACCAATTTGCTGGCCTTACTTTACTAGCGGAACGGGCTGCTTTAAAAAAAAAAATCAAAATCAATACATTTGTTTTATAAATCTAAAAGCTATCTTCAATTCCGTTACTCGAGCTCTGCTGGGGAAAAAATATGTAGGATGGACCATTCCACGAAAGCGATTGAATGCTATAATACTCCTCGATACCAACACTTGAGTTCAGGTTAAGCTACGTGACAGTCGTACTCTATCCCCAAAAATTAAAACCTATAATGGTCTTAAACGAGGCTGTGTCCTTGCACCCTGCCTTTTTAACCTATTTTTGTCAAACCTACTACAGCACCTTGAGCCTGTTAACTCCCCTTCTCCAAAATTTGCTGAGGTGCGTCTTAGTTATCTACAATGCGCAGATGAAACCATTTTGCTGAGCTGAACCCCAAAAGAACTACAAAGATTGATTAATAAAAAAATTTAAAAAAAACAGGTTCAATGTGACCAATCCAACAGTTGCCAAAAAGTTATTTTATCTTGTTTCCCAGGCCTAGCGAGATCTAATTTCGAGATCTGAAGGATTGAATCACACCGATCGTGAAATGTAGGAGAGGATGCATCCTTCCAATGCTTGCAGATTTCTCTGCGGGCCGCCAGGATAGAATAGAACAATAGGTTTTTGGCTGGACAACGAGTCTGGTCACCGACTCCAAAGATGACAATGGGAAGGTCGATCACAACATTAAAGCCCAGAGAAGATGAAAGTTTGCTACTGATTGAATCTCAAAAAGGTGCCAGATGGGAGCAATCAAAGAATATATGCATATCCGTGGCCTCTTTTAAACCACACCTTGCACAAACCACGGGACCCCCCAGTGAAAACTTGGATAACCTCTGTGGGGAGTAGTATGCCCTATGTAGGGTAAAGAGATGGTTTCTACGAAGCCAGGCAGGTTTAACTAAGTCCCAAAGTACTTTGCAGGACGTTAACCAAAGATCTTTCACATTCAAGCCTGGCATCGATTCTCCCCACAATAGCTCTGGAAGGTGAAAGTTGCCATCGATCTCCTCCAATTTTAAATTATACCACACAGAGATTTCAGGTCACATTGAACCTGTTTTTTTTTTCCCCCCAGGTCCGATGATTACCTAGCCATGGTTTTATTCTCTCTGCAATGCCCATTATCTGTTGGCATTAGCTATGATAGTAACTGGCTTAATGGCGTCATCTGCAATTTGGGCAACATTTAGGCTTGAGGGGTGTGAGCCAGTCTTTGCTGTTGGGAAATTGTTACCCTCTCCCGCTCGCCTTCCCTGACAGTCTCGACTGAGGCAGCACGACTGTTCTCTCTATACCTCACTACCTCCTCTGATGCCTGGCAGCTAGAAACCATGAACGTGAATGAGGACAACAACAAAAAAAAGATTGATTAATGCATTTGATGATTATATTTTAGTGAATGGCCTGGAAATGATTGTAAAAAACGAAAATCATGAAAATTGCCAGGTGAAACCTAAGACTATTCAAGGAGGGCTAAAGGCAGGTCAGTTGAAATAGTAAAGACATATACATTTCTGGGTATAGTATTTGATAACCGAGTCTCGTTCAAAAGTCACTGTAAAGATTTGAGTGCAAAAACTGCAACCTTAATTTATGCCTTTAAATGATTACACAAATCATTGAGATGCCAATCATACAACCATCTCCTTAAAGTCTTGAGAGCAAAGTTACAGCCAACTATTTCAGATGGCTTAACTATTACCAGGGGGAAAGATGAATTACTGGACCTATTAGTAATCAAAGCCTATAAATCAATTTTTGGGATCCCCAGGTCAAATGGCCAAGCTGAAATTAGATTGGAGTTTGGCCTGCAAAGACAGTCCATGGTGTCACAAGGGTCTTTTCTGAAATGTATGTACTCTTCGTTCTCATCTGACCCTGATTTTTTAGCTAATATGTGCTGGCATGAAATAATTCGTTCTCTGTCTACACACATATCTGGCGATCCCGCATTTTACCCTGCTCCAGAGTTCTAATCTGCAGATAGGGCTCTCAGGATTGACAATGTCTGGTTTTAAACAAATCTTTAAAAAAATTAAAACCAACTCATTTAATGTGTATAAGACAGCCTGAGTGACCCATGCATGGTTTGTGATTAGCTCATACTAGTCCCTGCGAATCCAGCCTTATCAGAATGCCCATTTCTCCGTCCAAATGAAAGAACCTTTCTTAAAATTAAGACTGGGCATGAATCCAACTAAGGAGTGCACGCCAACTTGGATCCAACAATGGCCAAGTACTAAATGTAGACTGTGTGGGTGGCCACGTGAAACCTTATTGTGCATAGTATGTGCATGTCCTAAACTGCTTAAAATTCGCTGCTAACTTTTAAAACCTTAGGGGCATATTACCAACAACTAGCGATAATTTTTGTCTCTAACTTGTTTAGAGACAAAAATTATCGCCGCACATCGGCGATTTTTATCGCAGATAAACCTTGCTATTAGCAAGGTTTATCGCAAATGCGATAAAAAACGGCCGCAATGCATGAATATCGCTGAAAAGTCAGCGATATTCATGCATTATCGAGCAAATGCTCTTAGCCATGTTATCCACCTCCCATTGGATAACATGGCTAAGAACTGCTCAGGGCAGGTGTTAGCTTTTGGAGATATTCGCGCTTAGCGCGAATATCTCCAAAAGTTGGTAATAGGAGATAGCGATGTTAGCGACTGTTTCCAGTCGCTAACATCTTGGCACGCCCACTTTGCATGTCATTAGTGATAAATATCACTGACATGCAAAGCGGGGCCCAAAATGGTCGCTATCTCCTATTAGCTGTCGCTAACTGGTGTTAGCGACAGCTTGGTAATAGGGAGATAATTTTATCTCCGCTTTCTTGGCTTTTAAAGCCAAAAAAGCGGAGATAAACCCCCTTGATAATATGCCCCTTAATTCCTTAAGACTTGGGTAAGATCAGCCCATCAGGCTCTTTTTTTTATGCCTATCAGGCGAGTCAATTCCTTTGGTATGTCAAACGATCATATTTTTAGCAAATGCTGGAAAATTGCTGGAGTTTGCAACCTAAGGGTGGTTTTAATGGATTAGAAATTAAAGTTGTAATCAGGTTTTAAAGAATATATGAAAACACTGAAGCACTTTATGCCCATTTGCACAATGGCACATTGGTTCATAATGTTTACAGCTCTTGTACCTAGGCACCTTATAGTATATTTGCACAATGTTAGGTAATGTTTATATTTTAAATTGCATATTCTTGGGAATGAAACCATATTATGTTATTAGTTCTATGATTATAGTGTGACCATGATAGAAGATGTTTATCTTTGGTATCTATGTTCTGGGACGGCATGTAACCATAGAAATATTTTTTTGTACAGGTATACATTGTTCGAAGAAACAGGAAATGTTGTCTTTTATTTATGATTTTCATGTTTTAATTGCAATGTTTTTTGTTAGTCTAGTAATAAAGAACTAAGGGGCATAATATCAAGAATGGCGTTAAAAAAATCGCCGGTTTAGCAGCAGAAAACTCCATGTTCTGGTTGCTCACTCTACCACTGGATTCAGGATAACCTCGCTGATGAGGATTATGAATCCGAAACCGGTCCTCGGATGCTTGTTTCCGGTCCAGGGAAAACATGGCTTTGCAGTTCGGGCTGGACTGTTCCCATGAGGCTCAGGGTCAGACTGATTTGCATATGGCCATGTCTGAACTGGTGTGGTGGAGTGAGCTAAAGAATGGTGATGGATTAAACCCAGATCAGTTGACTGGGGGTGAGTGTTTGATTTGCTCAAACGCTCCGTCCATCATCCACTTTGGTATCGCTTTGTTCGCCCTAAGTTGGCAGGGTATGCCCAGACGTGGGTCCCTTGCTCACTCTACCACTGGATTCAGGATAGCGTGGCTGATGAGGAATATGAATCCGAAACCGGTCCCGGGATGCTTGTTTCCGGTCCAGGGAAGACATGGCTTGGCAGTTCGGGCTGGGCTGTTCCCATGAGACACAGGGTCAGACTGATTTGCATATGGCCATGTCTGTACTGGGGTGGTGGAGTGAGCTAAAGAATGGTGAAGAATAAAACACAGATCAGTTGACTGGGGGTGAGTGTTTGATTTGTTCAAACGCTCTGTCCATCATCCCCTTTGGTATCGCTGGTGTGAACATGGGCTTCAATTGGAATTCTCCAGGGCATATTATCAAGCCCATTATCGCCGCTTTAGCAGCAGTTTTCCGCCGCTAAACGACGATAATTTTAAAGACGTTCTTGATAATATGCCCCTAATTCATTTGACTGGCATAGAGTGGAGTAAGGTACAGTGTAGAGGCGTACATTGGAATAACATAGAGTAGAGTGGCATGTACTGGAATGGCATACAGGGAAATAGTGTACACTGGAGTGGGATAGATTGGAGTAACAAAATGGTGCATCAGAGAGTGCAGTAGCGTAGAGTGGAGTTGCGTACAGTGGAGTAGCAAGAGTATAGTGGCAAAGAGCTGAGTGTGGGACAGAGTATGGTGTACAGTGGAATAGCGTAGACTAGAGTGGTGCAGAGTGGAGTGGAGTACAAGGTAGTGGCCTTGTGTGGAGTGTTGTAGATTGGAATACAGTAGAGTGGAGTATTGTAGAGTGGAGCAAGGCAGACTGTAGTGGGATAGACGGTAGTGGTGTACAGCAATATAGTGGAATAGCTTAGAGTGTAGTATGGTAGAGTGGATTGGCATAGAGTAGGGTGGCGTATAGTGCAATGCTGTTGAATGGAGTGATGTACAGTGTAATAGCGTACAGTGGATTCATAGAGAGTAGTGGTGTATAGTGGAGTGGCATACAATGGAGTGGCGTACAGTGCAGTGATGTAAACTGAAGTGATGTACAGTGTAGTGGCATAAAGTGGAACAGTATAGTGTGTAGTGTCATAGAATGAAGAATGTTCAGGGAAGAAGTTTAAAACAGTTCACAAGTTGGACTGATAACACATTGTCAATCTTAATAACCCTGGACCGCAAGCCCCCCTGCCCTACCATGCAAAAAAAGACGATATATTTCTGACTATTGAAATATGTAAATAATTGTTGTAAAAAAAATGTTCTATCGTGGCTAGGCTTATTCAGATTGACAATGTGTTATCAGTCCAACCTGTGAACTGTTTTCAGCTTCTTCCCTGAGGACCCTTTCGAATACTTTCCATCTTTCAATCGAGCATATTTCCCTGCACGTTCCTTTGGAGCAACCTTCCCTCTATTCATTCTTCACAATTCCTGAAATGCAGTAAGATACCTACTGCCAGTCTAACTATGAGAAAATAAAAGCATTTGTGTTTGTTGAAAATCTTTTGGTTGTTGCACATTATTAAATGGATTGGTTTTGATTACCTATTGCTGACAAGTTTGCGTGCTAAGATTTGCTTTATAAATCAATAGTGGTTAGACTTGTACTTTCTGAAATTAAGGTTTAGGACTATTCAGCCTGATTCATCATTGTTAAATCCGGTCGCAAAGGGCCAGATTCTGAGAATCTGGCCCTTTGCGAGCGGTATTTTTGCATTTGGGATTCATCATCCCAAATGCAAAAATCGCTATTTAAGAATTCGCATATTTGCGAGGAATAGCATTTAAGGAATCTCTATTAGATCCTTAAATGCTATTCTTGAAACATTTTTAAATTGCGAATTCGCAAAAATTTCCAGCTATTTACCGCGAGGTCAAACCTCGTGGTAAATAGCGGAAACTTAGAAAAATGCATTTAAATGCATTTTTCTAAGTTTCATGTTACACACACACATGTCCTTGGGACATGTGTGTGCGCAACACCAATGTAGCATACATTTCAGGGGTGCTACAGGGTGTCCTTTGGACACCCCTGCACCCTTGAAATCGCAATTTCAATATGCGAATCGCTAATTGCGATTCGCACATTGAAATGTCTTCCCATTCATTCCTATGGGCCTTTGGGCCCATAGGAATGAATGGGGAGATATTCCTTAATTGCGATTAGCAATTTGCTAATCACAATTAAGGAATAATTAGAAATCACAATTTATTTAGCGATTTCTTGGTGAATAGCATTTTGCTATTCCTTAATAGCGATTCCTTAATAATCGCTATTAAGGAATAGCAAATACTCACCTTGATGAATCAGGCTGTTAGTGTTCTTTATCGACTAACGCCCAGGTCCAAGACTTGAACTGGGACACCCCATTTTTTATAATGACCAACTCACATCAGCAGCATCAGGCAGCAACTAACTCAAATGTATTCAAACTCTAGAACAGATGATCACATAGAGCCATAGGGAGACATAGGCAGGATTCTACAAGGCAGTGGCTTATTGAAACAAATTCAAATCATGTGCAATAAAAATGCAGGGCAGGAACTAAATTGCTGGAAAAGAAAAATATAAAATTATAACAAACACAATGATACTTTTTTAGAAAAACTTTATTGTGCAAAACAACATCATTACAAATACGGGCCTACAACCACAGGGGCCGGCCGCTAGTATACGTAGATCAATTACTTGACGTCAAAAAGCAGCGACTGATCCCCAAAGGTCCAGCAGAAATACAGGATACATGTTCGGCAACTCAGGAGATAGGCAGGATAGGAATATAAAAAAATTTTTTTTTTTAGAAAAGGAACAAAGAGAAAAACAAGGAAACAAAACTCAAGGCGAAAAACGTTTTAGAAGATGTCGAGCTCCGGTGGGGGAGACCTGACGTACTGGATAGAGCATCAGGAGGACAATAGAGATGACCAGGGGGGGAGGCAGTGGGGAAGTCAGGACAATCAGCAAAAGAGTACAATATTCTAGGAACCTTAGGGTCAGGGGGACAGGGAAATTTCAGGAGTGTCTTCAAATGGGGGCTTACAGATGTTCCCTCGGTAGGTGTTCCACTGGCCCCAAATTTTACTCCACGCTCTAGGCTTGCCCCTAGCCAAGTATACCGTCTTCTCTCTAAACATGCACCAGTCCATGTTCTCTTTCCATACTGACACGGTGGGAGGCCGATGGGAACCCCAAAGCTGCGCAATATCCCTTTTGGCAATCATGTTCCCAAGTGCCGCCCACCGGGCCTGGGCATAGTTTTAGTCATTCGGCTCGCACACATTCAACAAACACCTACGAGCCTCAGGCAGCAGAACGACCCCAGTGACACACTCCATTACAGTATGCACGCGGTGCCAATATGCCACAATCTCACGGCACTCCCAAAGGATATGAAGGAAGGTGGCACTCATTCCACATCCGCGCCGACACAACCCATCCGAGGAAATACCCATAGCAACCAAACGAGAACCCGTTACATACACACGGTGAAGAATTTTGAGCTGGACGAGACGGAGACGGGCAGGAATGGCGACCTCTTTCGGGGAGGATAGTGCGGACTGCCAGTCCTCATCGTCCAATTCCAACCCATCTCCGGTACAGGCCTCCCTAAGACGCACTAGGAGATCCGCCCGATTGTTGATTAATTTCTTATAAATCAAGGAGATCGTACTATCGGACAGATGACCATCAAGTATACGGTCCTCGAGTGGGGAAGATTCAGGGACAGTGGTACCGGCCGTGAAGACCAACAGCAAAGCATGACGAACCTGTGCATATCTGAAGAACTCCCTCTCACTCAACTCATACTCACTCTGAAGCACCGCGAAGGATTTGACTGCACATTTCACCCAGAGATCACCCACTCTGCTAATGCCAATCGTATCCCAGTTCTCAAAACCTTTCATTGTTCAGAGGCATCCCAATCTTTCCGAGGCAAACAAAGGGGTCGTTCGCGTCAGTCGATCATTCCATCCCATGGCAACATTGGCATCCTTCCACACACGCACTGCAAACTTAGTGGGTCCCGTTAGTTTCCTCCCCGCCGTCCGAGAGTAGAGCGCTCTGTTGAAGTCGCCACCAGGCAACAGATATTTATCCATCTCGAAAGCCGGATTTGGACCGGGTGCATACGTAGCATGGTAGATGGCGGACAACTGGGAGGCCCAATAATACCTCCTGATGTCCGGGAGCGCGATGCCCCCGTCATACCAGGGGAGAGTTAGTTTTGCGAGAGCGATGCGTCCGCGACCGTCCCAAACAAGCCTCCTCTGTAAACCCTCCACCTCCCGAAAGTAGGTCGCCGGAATAATATCAAAAGAGTTCTGAAGCGCATAGAGGAATCGGGGCAGGGACATCATTTTAAATAGTGCCGCTCGACCGAGTGGCGACAACGGCAATCTGTGCCACCGAGCCACGTCCAACTTCAAGCGACGGAGAGGAGGAAGGAGATTATGCTCGTAGCGGACAGCCGGGTCCAACGATACGTAGACCCCCAAGTACTTGAAACCGGAATGTGAAATGTGAATGGGAAACCTATTCGGCAAGGGGGGAAGGCCGCCGGAAATGACATGCATACATGATTTAGACCAATTAATTATCAAACCGGAGTTTTTGCCGAAAGAAGTGAGGAGGTCAAATAGGACGTTAAGGGATTTGCGAGGGGAAGTGAGGTACAAGAGAATATCGTCGGCATACAACGAAACCCGGTCTTCGAAATCGGGGACCCACTGAATGCCCTTTATCGATGGTTCCCATTGGAGCCAGGCTGCAAGCGGTTCTAGGGCAAGAGCAAAGAGCAGGGGGGACAGCGGACACCCTTGTCTAGTACCCCTCCCGAGAGCGAAGGACTAGGACACCCTGCCATTTACGACAACCTGAGCCAGCGGATCCGTATATAAAAGTCTCACCCAACTGATAAATCCCGCACCGAAACCAAACTTCCCCAGAGTGGCCCAAAGATATGGCCATTCTATCGTGTCAAAGGCCATCGTGGCGTCCAAGGAAGCCAAGATGGCCGGCTCGGACAGAAACTCCGCCCTAGCGAGAACGCCATGTAAGCGCCGCAAATTAAGAGCTGTGCTCCGGTGGGGAATGAAACCAGATTGATCCGGATGGATCAGGTCACAAATGACAGTGAGTAGACGATTAGCAAGGACCTTGGCGAGAATCTTCGGCTCAGCATTCAGTAGGGAGATAGGCCTGTATGAGGCACAAGGGTCACGGGGCTTGCCCTCCTTGGGAATTACAACTATGGTAGCCAGATGATGGTCACAAGGGAGGGAGCCAAGATCACGCGACTCCATAAACATATGACGAAGATAAGGTGCGACTTTATCTGGGCGCAATTTGTACAATTCAATAGGCAAGCCATTTGGGCCCATAGCTTTGCCAGAACAGAGGGAACGGATCGCAGTCGCAATCTCGTCAACCGACAACGATGGCTCCATACACTCCCGATCCTCTTCAGACAGACAGGGCAGCGCGATGTCCCTCAGCAATAAACGAGAGTCGTCCTCATCTCTGTCGGACACCGGGGAGTAGACCACACGGAAATAGTCAGCAAAACATTCCACAATCTCGCCAGGGTCAGTCACATTCACACCGTCAGAATTCGGAATCACAGGGACCACACGATTCGCTCTCTCCTTCTTATTGAGCCAGGCAATCAATTTACCCCCCTTATCCCCAACATCATACAGTCTACCTTGCTGTTCCCTGTACATTGCCTTGGCAGCATCCGTAACAAGAGATTTATAATCAAACTGTTTCAAGCTAAGGGCGTGGAGTCTATCCTGGGTGATGCCTACGTCTAGATCAGCCTCCAACTCCAGTATTTCGGCCTCCAGACTCATGACCTCCCCATTCGTAGCTTTCTTGGTCTCAGCTATTAAAGATAGGGCCTGTCTGCGTATAACAGTTTTGAAGGCTTCCCACAGGGACACTGAGGACAAAACAGACCCCTCATTCTCCAGGAAGTAGTGGTCGAGCGACTTTATGAGGCTGGTACGGATCTTGGGGTTGCGCAGATGCCAAGGATTGATAAGGGCGATCCACCCCGCAGCGTGCAGCCCCGTATCGAAAATAAGCCACACAGGAGAGTGATCCGAAATGCCCCGGGCCAAGTGGCTAACCTTCCCAACGTAGGAGGACTGGGCAGCGGGCATAAGGAAGTAATCTAGCCTGGAGAGACTCCCATGAGCCCCGGAGTGATAGGTGTATTGACGTTGCGTTGGATGCATTAACCTCCAGCAATCCACCAGACCAAAGGTGTCCAAGAACCCACTGAGCCATAATTGGGAAGCGCCCTGGGGGGGTGGTGGTCCAAATCGCCGGATAGGACAGAATTAAAGTCCCCACCCATAAGGAGAAGACTATCAGGGAGCTCCAGCATCATCCGACCAACATCCGAGAAAGTAGAGGTCTGGAGGCCTGGGGGAACATATATCGTGACTAAAGAAAGAGTCTTACCCTCCCACCTACCGGTGAGGGCCGCGTAACGCCCTCTGTCGTCAAGGATGACATTATTAATCTCCAGAGGGAGGGAAGACCGGACCAGAATACCAACCCCTCTGGAACCAGTGGTGAACCCAGAGTGTGCAACCAATCGGTAACCCCACCTGTTCATAGCATGACACACATTGCCGACCAAATGCGTCTCCTGCATGAGTACCACATCAGGGGACAAACGACGCAAATATTGCAGTACAACACCCCGTTTTATGCGATCCCCCAGTCCATTGACGTTCCAAGATATGAACCTCAACCCACTACACCCCATCCCCACAAGTGTTGCATGAGTCTCCCCACAAAGAGCAGGACACCTGAAGCAAAGAAAGAACCAATATGCCGCCTTGAGAAAGGAAAACACAAACACAAACACCCCCTCCCATCCCCCAACCAGAACCCGTTACAACTACACCCTCCCTGCACCCCTGCAGTAGACTAAAAAGCCACCCCAAAATGCAGTGTGCCTGTCGCCCTAACAAACCCATTCTACAAAAAGACCCCGGAGGAGGAAAAAGACCCGTCCCCACCCGCCACCCAGAAGTGGACTATCATAAGGCAAAATATACAAAAGAAATAGCACCCAGCTGAGCGATGTCCAATGTTCGGAGGTCAGGGACCGAAAAGTCACTTCTGTGTAGGCTCACCACCCTTGGCACCGCCAGGGTGCTCCGTCCGATCGCTTCGGCCCGGCAGGGAATCCAACAAGTCACTCACATTGTCCGGTCGATCGAAAAAGAAGGTCCGTTGCTCATATTCAACTAGAAGCCTGGTAGGGAAAAGCATCGCATACTTCAATCCCAGGTCCCGGAGACGACGCTTAACCCCCTGAAAGCCCATCCTTTGTCTCTGGACAAGTTGAGTGAAGTCCGGGAAAAAATTGACAGAGGAGCTTTCAAATTTCACCGGGCCATGCACCCTCGATGCCTGCAAAATCGCATCACGGTCTCTGAAATGAAAAAGTTTAGCGATGATAGGCCTCGGAGGAGCGCCCGGCTTGGGCTTACCGCCCGGGACACGATGTGCGCGCTCCACAGCGAATAACTTGCTCAGTCCAGAAGGGGCAAGATGGGTGAGGATTAGATCTTCAACCAGGAGGTCAACCGAGTGAGTCTCGGGATTTTCTGGAACACCTATGATGCGAATGTTGTTGCGTCTTGCCCTGTTCTCGAAATCCTCCAGCTGATGGGACATCAGATCATTGGCCGATTTCAAATTGCCAAGTTCGGTTTGGAGTTCCGATACATCGGCCGTGAGGCTGGAATTCTTCACATCCAGTGACTTCCCTTTCTCGTTAGTTTTGGACAGGTCGGCCCTGATCAGAGTGACGTCAAGGGTGACTGTGTCAATTTTACGAGCCAAAGCCTCATATTGCTAGCCGATGGTTTCCCTCATGCTGGTGATGGTGACCATAATGTCCTGCAGGGACAAGTCAACAGGAGCAGAAGGGTCTACTCTGACGTCCTCTGGGGTATGGCTGGAAAGCCCGGGGGATCCTTTGGCTTGAGTGTACCGGTCCATAATGTTTGTCTGGACCGGTCCCCCACGCAGAGGCATCTTGGTTTTCCGCATCTCGGCTTCACCCCTGCCCACCATGCTGGAAGATGCGCCCCGGAGGGGCCCGTGCGACCTGGTGAAAATGGCCGCCGGCAGGCCGGGCACCAACAGACCACAAGAGCTGGCTCGTACGGCCAAGAGAAAGTCACAATTTGACCCAAAAGAGATATAATGAGGAAACAGACCTGGCACTAAATGGAGGCCGGATTGGTCCCCAGCCGGGCGAAACGGTCTCTCAATTAGACCCTGCCAGGATCCGGAAACGAAACCGAAAGTGGAGGTACGGTCACCAAGGAGGCCCCACTGCCGTTGTTGTTCAACTTCGTCCCGGATCCACAAGTCGCCAAGTCCCTGGCACAGCCTCCAGGTGGGCCTCAAAAGTTCAAAGTGCTGTAATTTTGGTTACCCAAGTCCGATTTCAATTCTGGAAAGAGTTATGGACTCAGTCGAGGTTCATCTTCGAGAGCCCGTCCAAGAAATCAGGATATCTTCAGGATAAATTGCGAGGAGTGGCGAGGGTCCGGGGAGCCCTGTGCTCACGCGACCATCTTGGATGCGCGCTAAGCTCCTCCCAACACAATGATACTTAATTATTTGAGGATGGATCTCAGCTAGTTACATATTCATTGTGCCAAACAGGTTTAACCCTTGATCGCTTGGTAGTACACTCACACTCAATACCCAAATTGATAACTGAATCACCTTTAGTTTAAGCATTATCCTGTGAACATGACCTGGCATCAATTTTCATCAAATGCGACATATTTCATACATCTCCATAACCAAAAATTGATATTTTCCTCAGAATTGCGCATGCCACTCCCTTCACCACCCAAATTCAACCATGCTAAATTGAGTTAATTTGGAGACTTTCTACCTCTTAATAAGAAAAATGGTGACATCAAGGTAACACTATTAGGCATACTACGGAGAGCCCACCATATCTCTCTGAAAACATTTTCCAGAGAATTCTTAGTGGAAATTGCTCTTTGGGCACAGCTCTTCACAATTTTATTCATGCTCTCTGCCAACCCATTGGCTTGTGGTGAATAAAGAGCTGTTCAGAAATGTACAATGGAAAGCTCTTTGAAAACTCACACATTTCTTGAGAAATGCCTTGCACACAATTGTCTGTAAACAAGTATTTGGGAATGCCTTCTCAAGAGAACGCCTTGAGAAATGCAATTACTGTTCTAGTTTTGTTAGGTGAAGCCACACATTTGGTAGCCACCCACTTGGATTTTTAAGCAACCGGCAACAAAACATACCACTCATCTTGAGCCATCAATTCAAAAGGCCTGAGATGTCTAAGCCAAACTTGGTCCAAGGCTCCAATGGAATTTCAACTTGTGACAACAGGTCAGGCTGTGTTTTCTTGCATTTTAATTATTGGCACTATGCCAGCAGTTCTTCACAACACCTTCGACCTTGATGATCCATTCCTGTCCACCAATACCACTCCTGTAGTCCTGCCTTTGTCATATTTCTCTCCAAATGCCCCTCATTAGCTAGGTTGATTATTTTCTTCCTTAGTTCTCTGGGAAGCACTACACAATTCCCTCTGAATATTTTTCCTTCAACAATACAATGCTCTTCTTTCACATTCAAATATCCTCTCAAAGTATCAGAGACACTCTAAGTAGCAGGCCTACCTTTCACAATGAACTCTTCTAAGGTCAGAGAATCCGCAGCCTTTGGAAATGGCATCTGACTATTCTGTGTCATCAACTGCAGATTCGCACACCCAACCAACCAACCAACCGACTATCATAATTCCCACTATGATAGTTGATGGGCAGACTGGACAGACAGCATAATATTTTTTGATCCAGGTAAGTATTCAACACTTAAATTGTACTCTGAGAATCCTTCCATCCATTGTCTAATCATGGAAGAAAAAATTCCCACTTCTCTCCAAGAAAAGATCTGAGAAAGTGGATGATTATCAGATATAACAGTAAATGGTACTCCTCATAGGAAAAACTTGAAATGATGAATGGCCCACTACCCTGCCAATGCCCCACGTTCTATAACGGATTATTACTCCTCCATGCCTTTCAATGAGTGTGCAGCAAAAGCTACCGCTTTCAGCTCACCATCAACCACTTGGGAAAGCACTTTGCCTAAACCGTTGATACTTGCATCCGTTGACAAAATGGTTTTCCAGCAAGCATCTAAATGTCCAAGTGTAGGTAAACTGCCAATACTGTGCTTGATGGTTGCAAATACTACATTACACTCATCGGTCCAATCTAACGTACATCACTTATTTAGCAAGAATCTTAAAGGAGAAAAACTTGGAAAAATTTGAAGTGAATTTTTAGCAGAACTCTGGCAAACCCAGAAAGAAAACAACATACCTTTTCATTGTTTTCAGGTGTTGCTGCTTCAACAATGCTTTTGGCCAAATCCAACTTTGGATAGAAGTCCTCATTGGAAATAGTATGACCTAATTAAGTCACAGACGTTACTCGGAACATACACTTTTCTTTTGTTATGACCAATCCCGCCTCTTGCAACTGTCCTAACACTTTCTTTAAGATCTCATCAGGTGTCAACTAGTCTTTGCCATAAACCAAGAGATCATCTTTTAAAAAGAACAGCTTAGGCAACCCTTCTAGGACTTTCTTTATTGCGATTCAAAGTAATTCCCATGTCCCTCTGGCGTCTTCAACCCAACAAATTGTTGCCTCTCCTAGCTATGTACACCTTCCCAACAGTCTGTCAGTTAGAAAACTGAATTGTCATGACAGAATACCCAAGAACAATAATCTACACGCTTCCATAACTCCCCAAAATGATATCTGGTGGAAGTAGATGAATCTTGTCATGCTAAACACAACATCTTAGTTCTAATCACCAATCATGGTGTAAGGTGATCCTGAATCAGCGGGTAGAGACACTTTCCTTCCACCTACTACTATCTTGTACTCTGGCACTACCAAAGAATAACCATCAACTACTCCATCATCCTTCGCACTCAAAATAAATTTATTTTCAATTTCTAAGCTGTTTACTCTTTGCATTTTAGCTCCACGACACACACAATCATAAGTCCCTTTCTTTTCATATTTTTTGCAAGTGGCAAATTTTGCAAAGCACCCTGGGCTATTCAGAGGTGTCCTTCACTGCCACATCTAAAACATTTCCTATGAAAACACTTGTTAGGATTTTTATTCTCAACACCAGGTGATTTCTTAGAATCAGACGTTTTGTTGACGTCTTTATCCGTCCCTTTACCTGACACTATTATTTCATGGACAGTACCTCCCAACTCATGTGTATCCTTTTCATTATCCTCTCTCATCTCACACACTCACATACTCGCATTCTACATTTCCTCTACTATAGCAATTGCTTCTTTTTTTTTAAACATTCTTTTTATTGAAAAATTGCTTCATCCACATTTATAGTACCGATACAGGTTGGAATATGACAGGCAGTAATTCGGGGAACCATATATAGATCACATACAGAAAAGCATACAGTTGGTAAAGGAGACTATCCACTCCTAAGCTCTATAACACGTAATTACACCTCCCTCGCTGTTCCACCCATTCCGGGCCCCCATGGCTAGGTTCTGTATTGTACCCACGCAGCTCATATCTTTTCCCACTTGCCAGATCGGCCTCTGCTTTGGTAAATAACTTTTTCGGGCTGTTGGCACCAATCTACGTCACGCTTCCAAGCCCCAATCCTTGGAGCAGGGGCAGCACCCCAAGCCCACGCAATGTTCCTCTTTGCCACCCCGTCGGAAAGTCAAAGCCATGTTTTAGTGTATTTCGGACAATCTGTCTCCCCTGTCACTCCCAGTATGCCCAAATGTGCCTCCAGTGGGACCTGAAGACCCACTACAGCTGACATCACTTTGGCAATTCTGCCTGGTATGACTGAACTTTGGGACCGGTCAAGAGGATATGGAAGAAAGTACCCACCTCCTCGCACTCCCTAGCGCAGCAGTCCGAGTTACAGAGGACCATACGTCGCTGAAGTGTCCTAGGGACATATGATCTGTGCAGAATTCGCAGTTGAATCAATTTAAACTGTGCCCATATGGCAGCTCCCTCGGGCACTGTGCAGCATCCACCCAATCGTCATCCTCAAAGCCCTACCTCTGTTTCCCATGCTTCCCTCAGGGGGCTGAGTGGGTCAGGAGATTTATTCATAATCTTTTGATACATGAGGAAGACAGCTTTGTCAATCATCAGGTCGAGTAGTAGCCTGTCCTCTAGTGGGGAATGCTCAGGTATTCGTTCTCCCTCCGACATATGGCATCTGAGTGCGTGCCTCAACTGCAGGTAACGGAATCGCTCCGCGTCTGCCATCTGGTATTCCGTTGGCAAATCTCCAAAAGGGATCATAGTTTCGTCATGCCAGACATCTCCCAAGCGGTTTATCCCAATGAGATCCTACTTATGAAAGCTCTGCAGGTGCCCAACCTCACCCAGCAGGTTACATTCCCAGAGTCGAGTCTGTTCTGTTAATTTAGTTTCCCACCCCAGTAGTTTCGTGGCTTTTCACCATGCCTGCACCACCGTCCGTGAGTGCACTGGAAGTGATCTCTCACGTCTTTTACTCTACAGCACAGTCGGGTAGCCGCGTTTCCCCGGACAAAGCAATCCACTCTCTAAGGGGGGTTTGTTGTATGCTGCAAAAACCCAGTCAATGATGCTAATGAGCTTGGATGCCAAGTAATAGTTCCTGACATCCATTAACGCCAGGCCACCCTCCTAACCCCCTGCAGCAATTGCTTCTTTTAAGTCAGGATTTTTTGTAAGAAGTTTATCCTGCACCATTATATTATTCATGCACCTTTCAATTTGATCTCTGACCGCAGAGTCTGTAAGTTGGCTAAATTCACTAGTACGTGTTAAAGGCTTTAATGATGCAACATAAATGCCAATTTTCTTTAATTTTCCTTGTACCCTTGTAAAGAACTTAGGGGCATATTAGCAATGGCGTTATCGCCGCGTTAGCAGCACTTTTTGGCGATAAAGCTGCGATTTTTTTATTGCCCAATCACCAAGCTGTCGCTAACAGTAGTTAGCGACAGCTTTCAGGCAATAGCGACCGATTTGGGGCCTGCTTTGCATGTCAGCGATATTTATCGCTAATGACATGCAAAGTGGGCGTACCCAAAGTGGTAGCGACTAAAAGCAGTCGCTAACACAGCCAATACCTATTTGCAAAACCAGCGAAGCAGTAAAAAAACGCATGCTAACCGTGATTAGTGCCAGGATTTTACACCTGGTAAAAACCTGACTTAGCCATATTAGTCAATGGGGGGTGGATTCTATGGCTAAGTCCTCACCTGCCTATTAGCAAGATTTTCCTTAGCGATAGGATTTTTATCGCTGGAAATCTCCCGTTATAGATGGGATTTGTCGCTATCACTGGATTTTTTCTCGCCGTGGAGATAAACATTGGTAATACTGCGTTATCTCTGCGATAAAATCCAGCGATAGTAGGCGATAAAAAAAATCGCGCTAAGCGGGGTTTGCGATAATTATCGCAAGTTGTTGCTAATATGCCCCTCATGCCTTCCAAGGACAATGTTAATATTGTGAGCTGAAAGGCTCCTCAAGCATCATCACAGACATATCATATGGATTATTTGGCTCACCGTCCCCTTGACCAATAAGAATCTCATCCAGACTCTCATACACATTTCTGCCTTCAAACCCTAAATTACTCAGCAAAAGGGCTTGCTTCCTTACAGCAGAACATTTTCCCCAGCAACTTGCAAAAGCTCACCTTGTCTGCTAAGACTTGTGGAGGCTGCAACATATTTCCAGCTGCCATGACCACCTCCAATAACGACTATAAAAAGGTGAGAATGGATGAGAAAGAAAGAAAAAAAAACGAATTTCAGCTTGAAAACCATTAACTGGAGCAATTAGATTAAGTTCAATTCAATTGAAGTTCCTTTAAAAAAAAAACTTTTACAGCTCCATCCAATGGCCTCAATGGCTACAGAGATCCAAAACTATGCTATATTTGAAAGTTAAATACATCTGGTTCATCCTCTGTAATAAATATTCCCAATTCTCACCTGAATATCAGAGATATAAAGAGGCTGTGATTTGACAAGAGTAATGACATCTGCGAATCAGAGGTGTCATTAACTGCTTTTGAATAGCATGGTTTGGCCTAGAGACTCGCCCCCTCTGGTATTCAGCTGCTCCGTATCGTCTAGCCTAAATGACAGCAACATGTCTTATTTAATGAATGTCACCAGAGGGTGCTGTTGCTATTGTAAATGAATATTCTGTTCTGTCTAGCGAGTCAGAAACCACTTAGCTTTCCAACAGCCTCCTCAGGTGTCTGCGAGGCCTGCCGGCGTTGCTGTTTTATGAAGGCACTTCCACAAGGGTAGAAATGACATAAATTGAGCAGCTCAGAAGGAATTCTGAATACCAAGCTAGTCAGAATGCCGTTCAAGATCTATGGGCAGCAAGTGGCGCTATAGAAATATAAAATAATTGCATTAAAGTGTGGATGCATTTATAATGCGCCTCGTACCCGGACTTAGACACCACGATGCGTTTGCGGACGAGTAGGGGGGAACCATTCTGTGGGCAGGTCTTTATTGAACAGCATGCGTATGTCTTCTTTGTGGATTATGTAGGAGGTTTTTCAGTGTTGGTGATGAGCAGCTGTTTTTATTCATGTCGTTATTTAGCAGTTGCAATCAGGCAGCTGCGGTCCGTGCAGGGACCAGAGGTGGGCCGCGTCGGTGGTGGGGGGGGGGGGGGGCGGGGGGGATTTCGAGGGACAATGCAGAAGGAAAATTAAATAAATAATTAATTTCCCCTCTGCATCGTCCCTCGAAATCCCTCCCAATGCGACCCCACGACCCCAAAGCAGCGACGGCTCGTGGAGGGAGTTACGGTGGGGCAGGAGGGCGGGGAGGGGGAGGGGCAGGGCGGAGGTTGCTAAAAACCGGCATATGGATAATTGCAGGTAAGTAAACAATTTAATTAATAAAACGAATTTCGTAGCTCGCACTGCATTGCATTTTGCGATGCAAGGCGCACTACGAAATTCGTTTTATTAATTAAATTGTTTACTTACCTGCAATTATCCATATGCCGGTTTTTAGCAACCTCCGCGCTGCCCCTCCCCCTCCCCACCCTCCTGCCCCACCGTAACTCCCTCCACGAGCCGTCGCTGCCCCAAAGCCCCACCGCTGTTACCTGCACGGACTGCGACTGCAATCAGGGTCTGAGTGGCAGGCTGAGTCAGGGCAGCCCCTCCGCTAAGGCGGAGGAGCGTCGCCCCACTGCCGTTCAGCAATGCAAAAAAGGAAAAATAAAATGTTAATACAGCGATTTTTTTGTGGAGCGGGGCAGGGCAGCACAGAGGGGGAGAGTAATGACACCCTCCTAAGTGCGCATAAATGTTTGACCGACCATACTTTCATGCACACTTTCCATGTTCTCCACCCAGGTTGCATTACAGCCTTTGTGAAGACCATGGCCAGGCTCCATTCCCCATCTGAGCGCCAAACCGCTGTGATTGGCTCAGGCCAATCACAGCGCTGCATTGCAGCGTTGTGATTGGCTTAGGGGAGCATGGGTGCTTCCAGCTTCCTGTTCGACCAGAAGCCACAAAGTGGACGGAGAGGACGGAAGAAAGGCGCCGGCCGGCCTGGTAAATGATTTATAAAAAAAATGTTTTTAACACCCCCCTTCCTCACTTCCCTCACCCCACTACTGCATCCCGGGAGCAGCCGCGACTGGGTCTGACCTGCCTGTAGCGCAATCTGGCAGTGCCAGTAGGGCTGGTCTGAGAGGTCAGTGTGTGCAGGGTCATTCTGGGACACAAACTTGTCCCAAGCACCAAAATAAATGTGGCCCACATTAAATGAACAAGAAAGCAAATCAGGCCAGTTTTGACTTTGTAAAAGCACACTAAATAATAGGTATTATACAAGGAATCGGGGACAGCATGCTTTTGTGTTTGCTGCGGTCTGCTGGCAACTTAGACTGGAATGTTCCCATGAGGAGCAGGATGAAGGCTGAATTCCATGTGGCTGTATCCAAACTGAGGTGGAATGGTGGTCAAAAAACAATGAACTGGGGGGGCGTGGCTTGAACGCCGCTCAGGATGGCGGCTTAGCTGCGGAGCTCCGCCAGTCGTGCACCGGAGCCAGCGACTTTCTTCGTCCATACCGGACCTACGGATGCGCAACTGATACCTACCGTCGTCGGAACGTGAGGTGAGCGGAATTTGCTGTCCTGCGCTCCTCTGTTCCGACGATATGTGCAGTTTTCGCCGGTGACGCATTTCACCACTAGGCGGCCGCCATTTTCCTACGCACCTCAGCGGACCTCTCAGTCACCGGGCGCCGCTCTCATGCTTCTGCGTCTGCGTGTGTAACACGGTAATTGCACGCATAAGCTACACGCTTTAATGAATCCAGCTCCTGCAGCAATACCCTTATAATGTGACTTTGTTTAGCGGTTTTTATACGAATTTACCGCTCTTTGTCTCTTCACTTTCCTCAGCATTGTCCCTCATGCCTCAAGCATTTCTCCCCACACGTTGGAAGCACGCTATTCTATATATAGCCTCTTGAATCCTGTCAAGCTACTTTCAATATTTCAATCATTTGAGGACATGTGGTGATAATTACATTTACACAGACATTATGGCTAATTCTCCTTGAGGAAATGTTATCTGTTTTGTAACTGCTATTAGGTCACTTCTCAAAACCCCTTGTTGCAGTTACTTACGCTTCTTATCATTTTTTCTTCATAAACCGTACCTCCTACTGCATATTTGTCACAGCTTCCTCTTCCTGAATTTGTGGAGTCTTTGCTATTCTGTATTTTGCCATCTATGGGGAAGCTTCGCACCCTTAAACTCACAGCATCCAAAACAAAGCCACAAGCTTCTTCAGACTCGGACTCCACAACACCTAATACAATGGAGGAACCTGCTCTCCTCAAACCAAACGCCGCCCACGGCGCAATTCCCAAAACTACGCCACCCAGTAAACTTCTACAACCTGGTTCAACGAAGCGTTTGAAAAAAGACCCCCCATCTCCAGGCTCCTCATCACACTCTGCCTCAATGGATCTTATTCTAGAGGAACTCCGTGCACTCAAACCCTTCATGGCTGAAACCACTAAAACCTTACAATTTCTCCATGACAAGTGGTCTACGCTGGAATCAAGGGTCCTTTTGGTAGAACAATCTACAGAGAATCTTCATGCCTCATGTGCAAAAATCTCGCTCTTGGAAAAAGATGTCTCTCTCCTCAAACGTCAGGCGGAGGAGTTGGAAAATCGCAACCGGAGGAACAACCTTCGCCTTTATAATCTTCCGGAACTTACAGAAGGATCCAACCCAACAACATTCTTCCAAACCTTTCTACCAAAAATCTTGGACCTTCCCTCTTCCACATCTCTGAATATCCAGCGTGCACATAGACTTGGCCCGAAAGTTTCCAACAAGCCTCGCGGAGTCATCATGCTGTTCCTTCAATACACGGATCTCCTCCAAGTTCTTTCGGCAGTGAAGGCTAAAAAACAAGTTATGTGGGAGGGCCGCAGATTATACCTCTCTCAAGATGTTGCTAAGGTCACAGCCGACCGTCGGAAGCAGTTCCTGGATTTGAGACCGCGTTTGAGAGCACTTGACGCCAGATATGGACTACTACATCCCTGCCTCTTCAAAGTGACATATAAAGACAGGACGACTACATTTGAAGATCCACTCGTCCTTGAAGAGTTCCTGCGTCGCCATGAAGCCGAAAACATGGACACTGCAAGATCCGTCTAACCGTTTGTTTGTTTATGATTGACGTGTTTCCTCATTTGTCTGCTTATACGTTTCTCTATCATTCTTTGTTTCTGATCCCTGTATATGACCACATGTCCTCCACCCCTGTATATCTTACTTCTTTTTATATGATGTTCTAGTGCTATTTTTTGTCTCATTTACCATATGTATTTTTAATGTTCTTATCTACTTATCTACTTTTTACCTTTTCACAGATCCTTTTCCCCGTGTTTCTTCATCCCGGTGTATCCGTACTTCCCTCCATCCCGTTTCTTCGCTGGTTCCCCAGGTGTTCGACGATGTGAGTCTCTGTTGTTGATGTCGTCTTCTTCTGGCGTCGTCATCCCTCAGTTCTTTTTGATCTCTCTTATCTGTTATGATATTCCTACTCTCTACATGCTTTGTTCTCTCTTTTCTACTGTTCTCTTTCTCTATCCCTTTCTTCAACTCTCTCACTTCTATCTCTTTATTACACTCTTTTTATTCACTTTTGATCTCTTCCCTTTTACATTTCTTATTTCTTGCATTTCTTATTACTTTTATCTCTTTTTTCCTATTCACTTTTCAATATATCCTCTCTCATATCATTCTACTGACCTTCCAAATTCCGAGTAGTTACTTGGAATGTTAAAGGGTTAAATAACCCTATTAAACGTCAACGTGTCTTAACCCACTTGACGCGACTCAAAGCTGATGTAGCTCTCCTCCAAGAATCCCACCTTTCAGACAAGGAGGCTAGCAAACTTAAACGTTGCTGGGTGGGACATGTATTTCATTCTCCTGCTTTGGGTAAGAAAAATGGTACTGTTATTTTATGTCATAAAAAGTTAAATGTTTCAGTTGTATCCCATGAAAATGATGATAATGGTCGTTGGGTTATTACTAATCTTCTTATTGATAACATTCCTATTGTTATTTTCAATGTTTATGCTCCTACAGGTATTGATAAATTATTTTGGCCTGCTATTTCTGACAAATTAGTTACAATTAATGAGAAATATGTTATTTTTGGTGGTGATTGCAATCAAGTTCTAGACCCCTTTCTTGACAGGAATTCCAAGGTTAAGTTTATTCCCTCCAAAATGCACTCCCAGTTTATTACTTCCATTCGAAATTATGCTTTAGTAGACATTTGGAGACTATGTAACCCTGACCTTAAAGAATACACGTTCTATTCCCCCACCCATCACTCCCAATCTCGAATTGATTACCTTTTCCTTAGTAAACCCTTAGCACAATTAGCCACTCATTCAGACATCGGTTCCATTTTAATCTCAGATCATGCCCCCGTTTTTGTTGACATTGACCTTATTCCCTTCTCTCCTCATTCAGGGCGTTGGAGATTTAATAACTCTTTACTCCTAGATCCCATATTCTCCACTAAATTTACAGCTTTCACTTCTGAATTCTTTACACTAAATCATCTCCCTGGATCTTCCTTTGTCACGGTGTGGGATTCCTTCAAAGCAGCTGCTAGAGGTTTTATCATTGACTTTGTTTCCCAAAAGAAAAAACAATCAATCACCAAATCAACTCAATTATTGGGAAAAATAAAGAAACTTGAATATACATACTATAACTCTTCCTCTGAATCCTCTCTTCGCGACCTTATATCAGCCAAAATTGAGTTCAATAAATTTACCACTAACGCAGCATCAAACTCTCTCCTTAAGTGTAATTCCCGTTATTATGGAGGACAAAACAAAATGGGCAAGCTTCTAGCTAATTATCTTAAAATACGCAAAGAGAAAACAAAGATCGAATCGTTACAAGGTCCAACTGGTATTTCCCTCTTCAAAGATAAAGATATATTAGCTCAATTTGTCTCTTTCTACCAAACTCTATACACTCCCGAATCTATCCCTGATCCTGATGATCTTCTTGCTTATTTTCGAGATATTCCTTCCCCGCAATCTTCACATGTGGATTTTCAAACGCTAAATTTAGATATTTCCCCCTCTGAAATCTCTCATGCCGTCTCAATCCTACGTAAAGGAAAAGCCCCTGGACCAGACGGTTTCACCATTGAATTCTATAATCATTTCTCTTCCCTTCTCCTCCCTAAACTTTTCCTGTTATTTCAGTCCTTTGTTGATTCTGGTTCCTCTCGGGGGACCTTCCAAGAAGCATTAATCTGCTTAATACCCAAACCAGACAAAGATCATACTTTATGTAAAAACTATCGCCCGATCTCCCTGGTCAATACAGATTATAAAATTTTTGCCAAAATTATAGCTCTTAGATTAGACCCTCTACTACCAGACCTTATCGGTCCGGAACAATCTGGTTTCGTTAAAGGTCGTTTGTCATCAGATAATTCTCGTGTTTTCTTTAACATTTTGAGTAGAGCCTCTTCTCTTACTTCCCCATTAGCCGCCATTTCTCTCGATGCCGAGAAGGCTTTTGATAGAATAGGCTGGGATTTTATGTTCCAAGCTCTTCGTTGGTTCGGTTTCCCACCTAAATTCATTTCCCTTATCTCTCTACTTTACTCTAGTCCCCATGCTTCTATTTTTGCTAACGGCATCACTTCTGATTATTTCCCCCTCCAAAGAGGAGTTCGTCAAGGTTGTCCTCTATCTCCCCTTTTGTTTATTTTGGCTTTAGAACCCTTTTTAACCAAAATTAGACGCGACGAAAATATTTCCGGTTTTCAATATGGTTCCCAACAACAACAAGTAAAATTATCGGTATACGCTGACGATATTTTATTTTACTGCTCAGACCCTCAAATAACCCTTCCTTCCTTCCTAAACCAAGTCTCCGCTTTTTCTAATGTCTCTGGGTACAGACTTAACACGGACAAATGTGAAATACTACCCCTGAATTCCCTTTGTCTAAAACATCTATTCGACTCCTCTGGATTCTCCTGGCAACCCTCTAAGATTAAATACCTAGGGGTTTGGTTTGCCCCTCGTCTCTATGACACCCTCAAATTTAACTTTGAATCCCTTTCCACTAAGCTCACTTCTTCCATCAACCGCTGGAACCCTCTCTTTCTTTCCTGGTGGGGTCGCCTGGACTCCATAAAAATGATGCTAGCTCCTTTGGTTCTATACACTATTTCTATGATTCCCATTCGTATCCCCAATCATCATTTCAAATCAATAGATTCTATTTTACTGAAGTTTTTATGGAAAAACAAGAAATCCAGAATAGCCCTCTCTGCTTTAAAGAAGGAAAAATCTCTGGGTGGAGTTAAATTTCCTAATTTTCAATCTTATCATAATGCCTTCTCTTTAAAACAAGCCTTACGTTGGATTTCTTCGGATCTTCCGTATTATCCTCCACTTTGGCTCACACTCGAATCATCTTTCCTTCACCCTTATGAATTCAATGAAGTTCTCTCCTTCTCCTCTAACGTCACCTCTCTCCGTTCTCCCATCATCTCCCACTCACGTTCTCTTCTTCAACCATACTTAATATCCACTTACCCTTCTGCATCTTCTACTTCTACCCAACCCATTTGGCATAATAAACTCATTAAAATTCGAAATCGTTCAATCTATTGGAAATCCTGGCATTCCCGTGGTTTAAAATGGGTTTCTCAACTTGTTACTGACTCTTGTCCTCTCCCATTCCACCTACTCCAAACTCAATTCTCGTTACCCTCCTCTTCTCGCAAACAATACTTATCTCTACTTCCCTCCCTTACTCAATATCTTTCCTCTCTCCCTGCCACCAACACTATTCCTACACTTCACCTTTCCATCTCAAATGCTCTTGACCAATCCCCTTCTGCATCTTTTCTTTATAAATCCCTTCAAACATCTATTGAGCGTACTAAATCTAAAATTGAGTTGGCTTGGGAGGATGATTTGTCTCAAAATTGGCCTCCTATGTTTTGGGATAAAATTTGGTCTAAAATTCAAAGCACATCTAGAGCTGCCAACACTACGCAAACCTTATTTTTTCTGTATAACCGTACGCTATACACCCCTGCAACCTTATCCTCTTTCTCTCCAGACACTTTTCCCACCTGTTGGTCCTGTCCCTGCCCACTAGCTGACTTGAAACATATGCTCTTTGAATGTCCTCCCATTCTTCATTTCTGGCATTTAGTTTGGTCTCAAATACAAAAACTCTTTAATCTCACTCTCCCCTTGACATTCCTTCATGTTTTCCTAGGCTCCCTTTCCCCTGATCTTTCTGGACCCCACCATAAACACAAACTACTTGATCTCCTGATAGCCATTGCTTTCCATCACATTACATCACATTGGAAACAGGCCAAAGATGTTTCTTTTTCTGCATGGTGGAATGCGGTTTGTTTCAATCACCGTCTAGACACCAATTTTGTCTCCCCTATTTCTCTAGCAATTAAACGCGACCTTCTATGGCTTCCTCTCACCGAATATTTATCTAGAATTGCCAGGCCACCTCCCAATCCTCCACCACGTACTGTTGAAGTTCAAAAACCACCGTGAATTGTTTTATCTTAGTATATGTAAAATTATTAATGCATCCTAATTTTATCTTCCAATGTTTTTACTTCACATTATTTCTTAGATCAATACCATTCTGTCGTAAGTGATTTTTTGTTTCTATAACTGCTGATTGTTTCTTCATGCACTGTCTTTTCTTCTTTATGCCTTAATAAACTTCAAACTTAAAAAAAAACAATGAACTGGGATACGGCCCAATCGATTGCCAGTGGCTGAGATTAATTCAAGCATTCCATCCATCACCTTGTTGTTTTTGCATTTGATGCCCTACGTGCACCAGGTATGTCCAGATGAAGATCCTGGGTTCCCAGTGCCACTGGAACAAAGCTATACCAACTGAAGAGCCCTAACTAGGGCAAAACCAGTCCTAGGTTGCTGGTGTTCTGGTTCAAGGAGGACCCAGGTGGGCAGTGGGCACTGGACTGTTTTCATATATAGCAGGGTCAAGACTGATTTGCTTATGGCTGTGTCCAGACTGATGTGTCATGGTGGCCAAAAACCGATGGTTTGGGATATGACCCAAGCAATTGCCAATATCTGAGGTTAATTCAAGTATTCCATCGATCACCTTGTTGTTTTTCCATTTAATGCCCTCAGTGTGCCAGGTATGCCCAGTTGTGGGTCCCAGGCTCACTTTGCCACTGCAACCAAATTATACCTGGCTGAAAAGCCCTAGCTCGGGGAAAAACAGTTCTAGGTTGCTTATGTTCTGGTTCATGGAGGAGCTTGGACTGTTCCCAGAACGAGTATGGCCAGGACTGATTTGCATATGGCTGGGTCCAAACTTAGGTGGCATGGTGGGCATAAAACGATGGCTTGGGATTCGGCCTGAGTGATTGCCAGTGACTGCGATCAATTTAAGCATTCCATCCACCACCTTGTTGTTTTTGCAAACATATTTTCTGTTTCAGTCCAGCTGTAGTTAAATCTTTGGGTTGGTTTGAATTGAAAGGCCGCATGATAGGAAAACAGTGAGTGACTGCAGTGTGTCATATGTGGGAAGCATTTAAGTTTTGAGGGCTTGTGAAGAGTGTGTCCTGCATGGGAAGTGTTTTTAGATATCGCATGTGTGTCTCTTCAAAACATTATGGGGCCTATTTATGAGAATGTCACAGAGTGCAGTGCATCAAGTCACCTTTCTGTGCTGCACTGCATGACGGGCAAAAGGCAGGAATGCGCCATATTTAAGGCAACATGGTGCATTCCCGCCTTTTCCCCTGCACTTGTCTTGTGACCTTTTCTCAGCCTAACCCCAATGCAGGCACTCATGCACCATGGTGCAAGGGGGTCTGCGTTGCATGCCAGATTGGTTTTGTGCATGAAGTTGCCCCTTCCTGCACAGAAACAATCCTGAGAGTCATATCGCTCTTTCTATGTGTGCTTCGGAATGCAGCACACATAGGAAGAGGAAGTAACAAGGAGAAATTAAGATATTACTCCTTTGTACGATTCACCCGAGAAGGCGTATATATTTGGTGCCTTCCCAGATCTACCAGTTCTGGTAAATCTGGCAATAGATCAAAAACCATGGGTGTTGCATGGCAACACCCACGCAATGCCCATGGAATGCCTTTCCAGGGCAGAGTGAGGCAACACAGCTATTTGCGCTTTGTTGCATTACTCCAGATTTATGAAGCCTTCATAATGATAGCATACTCTTAAAAAAATATAGTGGCTTCCTAAATCACATATAAGGTTTGCGTTGCTCTTGGACGACATAGTGTTATGCAAGAGCGATGCAAACCAGCTCATAATTAGGTCCCTATATTTACAGTTAGAGGGCTACAGCCAGCCCTTACGCTTACCATTGCTTAGCTTTGCATGCTTTGCCTTTGCTTTTTTTCCATTAGGCATGATTTGTACAACATATCAATGTCCCGCCCCTGGAGCATGAAATGAGTATTTATTTCCTTCCACTGCTCCCATTTTTGGAGCTACTTTTAATTTTTTTTTCAAGCACTCCACGAGTGCTTGCGTTTTCAGTCACTCCTATATCCCTTTCATTTTACTGATTTTCCCTCCCAACCACCTCCCCTCGTCCATTACTTCTCTCCCCTATACCCTGTCCCTATTTAATCTTAGCCCCCGCCTCCCCCGTCCTATCTTCCCCCCCATCTGCTCATCCCCATTTCTTGTTCTCCTGAGGCATTTACATTATGGGGAAAAAGGAGTGAACTTGTGAGCCAGTGGACTCCTTTTTCATTACCTAGAGTCGTTTTACAAAGACCTTCAAATTCACTCATCACCTGTTCAGACTCCCACTTCAGGGAATGTTCTCCTGGTGTTCAGCAACATTGGCAAACTGCACCTCAAAACATGGAGCAACTTGTTTTTCAACTGCTGGTGTTTCTGGTCGGAGGCTTAATTGGTGAGTGAAAAGTTTTCTTTCACAGTCCAATCCCACTTCTTTCATTTTATTGACTTGCTGCAGATCGGTGGACGGCTCTTGTGATACTGCCTTAAGCATGGCATTTTTGTGCTGTAAAAAAAGAAAATCGTAGTTCTCATTTTGTTATCTTAGTTTGCGTAAATCTGTCATAAAAGCTGAGGATTGCCCTTGACGTCCTGTCCAGAACCTAGATCTCCCTTCCTTAAAGAACAGTGGGCCATATGTGTCAAGATACCCATTTGCGATTCCCAAAAATCGCAAATGGGTATGTATGTACAAAATCGCATTTTTTTTGCGATTTCTTAGAATTCCTTAATTGCGGTTAGCAACTTGTGAATCGCAATTAAGGAATACTTTCCCATTCATTTCTATGGGCCAGGAGGCCCATAGGAATGAATGGGAAGTTATTCTCAATTTGCGATTCGCAATTTGCTAATCGCAAATTGAGAATAATTTCAAGGGTGCAGGGGTGTTCAAAGGACACCCTGTTGCACCCCTGAAATATGCATGGGTGCACATGAGGCTCACATACATGCCGTAAGGGCATGTATGTGTGTCACATGGCACTTTGAAAAATGCAAAAAGTTGCATTTTTCAAGGAATTCACAAATTACCGCCAACTAGAAGTTGGTGGTAATTTGTGATTCCTTAAGGGCATTTTGCTAATTTTTTTTTGATACATTCATTGCATTTAAGGAATCGCAAAACTTGCGATTCCTAAATGCAATTGCAAAATAAGGAATCGCAAATTTTGCGATTCCTTACTTTGCACCAGATTTTGCTTAATACATTCCATTTAGCAAATTGCATTCGCAAAGGCCGAAATTCTGCGAATTTCGGCCTTTGCGAATGCGAATTTGCTTGAAACATATGCCCCCAAATCCGCTATTTTTGACTTGCTTTTTATCACAGCCTGATTTCTTTGTACCTGTACTTGACTGCCTACACTTCGTGTACTTTTACATTGCTGCCTTTTAATTGTGGAGCTCTGGTTTGAGCAGTGTCTCTGGCCTGTACTTGCACAATTATGGAAACATATTGTCCTGTTTGAATATCATCATATAAGATGAAAGCAAAGTTGTTTTTTCAGTTCTGTCCCTCCAAAAATGTAACGTATCTGCAAGCACCAGATGCTTTTTGGCACCTGTTGCACCTGGCACTGTCTGGATGGCTGAAGGGATACCCCAGCTAGGCAGAAGGCCCTGCTCCCGTCAAGGGCAGGCGACTATACACACATGCTCAACCCGTCCTCACCCTTGGGTAGCTTGGCACTGAGCAGTCAGGCATCCTTCAGAAGCAAATGTGTAAAGCAAGAGCACAGCACGCGCACATGATAAATGTTCTACACGCCACAAAAGAGAGACCTCACACTTGACTTAGGGAAATGCTGTTTATATTCAACACACACATTAAACAATACAACATGAATGTCATGGAATCTGGGGAATAAATCACACTAGACAATTTTACTAGCAGAACTAGGCCCAGTTTGTGTTGATAAGATCTCCATAATATGCACACATGGAAAAAGTCCTATTCTAATACCCACACAGCACCCTTGTGCAGTGCGACATGTTGTCAGCTCCCTGCCCACCATCACAATCCCAATAATGCAATTTCACACAGCTATAGGGTGCATCCTGAGCTACAGCTATATCAGTAATATGTACATCCACAGAATTATAACACTTTTAGCAGCACCTTGGGGCGAGGCCAAATGAGTTAACCCATGGGTACTCACAAACTTTCTCTCGGGGGCCAAATTTACACTGTGGTTTGTGTCTGAGGGCCGCACAAGTGGGAGCGGAGCCAGTGGGGGAGGGGGCGGGTCTAGAGCAACCAAAAAAAACTGACCATGAGGTTGATCACTAGTCCCTGCAGCGGACACCTTCGTCCACCGAACCACCAGACCCGGCATACACACCTCTCTCTCTCGCTCTCTTTCTCTCTCTCTCTCCCTCCCTCCCTCTCCCTCCCTCTCTCACTCTTCCTTACTCTGTCGCCCTCCCTCTGTCGCCCTCCCTCTGTCTCCCTTTCCCTCTCTCACTCCCTCACTCTGTCTCCCTTTCCCTCTCTCACTCCCTCACTCTGTCTCCCTTTCCCTCTCTCACTCCCTCACTCTGTCACTCCCTTCCCCTCCCCCTTTCCCTCCCTTTCCCTCTCTCACTCCCTCACTCTGTCTCCCTTTCCCTCTCTCACTCCCTCACTCTGTCACCCCCTTTCCCTCCCTTCCTTTCCCTCCCTCCCTTTACCTCTCACTCCCTCACTCTGTCTCCCTTTCCCTCTCTCATTCCCTCACTCTGTCACTCACTTTCCCTCCCTTCCTTTCCCTCCCTCCCTTTCCCTCCCTTACTCCCTAACTGTCACTCCCTTTCCATCCCTCACCCTCCCTTTCCCTTCGTCCCTTTCCCTTTCCCTCCTTCCCCCTCACTCCCTCACCTGGTCTCCCTTTCCCTCCCTCCCTTTGTCTCAACTTCAGGGATTCCGCACTCCTTGATTTGTTCCATAATTTGCCTGCAGTAAGAAGAATTCACATTTATTACCAGTGTATTAGTATTAGGCAGAAACTATTCTTGAATCAAAGCTAATAGGGTCTTGAATGCAGTACACTCAAGTGCAAGGGACTCTGCAGTAAAGCACATGGCACCCTCCTAAACTTCACATAGTTAAATATGAGTAAAGATAAGCATTTTAAAATTCGCAATGCTGCCATGATAACTTTATCCGCCTACTTTCAGCTCCAATTTACCAATCCAATTAACCTGCTACAACCCCAGATACTAACCAAAATGACAGGAAAACTTGAGCCAGAGGATTGTCAAGTTGGATACAAGTGAATTGTCAGGTTAGTAGTTAATGTGTTTACGTGCCCACGATAAAATTAGGCTATTCCTCAACACATCAGTTCTTGTGCTAACTTTTATATACGAGGATTTGGAATGCATAATGCAACGCAAGTTGCAGGGGAGGGGGAAGCCCCCTTCAAGTCCCACAATCCAAGGAAAAGTTACTAGTCACAGCAAATTAAACTGGTCTATTTGTTCACTAGAATGTTGAATGCTCAATTAAAGAAAATGGTGTAGCATACAACTTGTACACCAGCAATCCAACATTGGTCTTTGTTGCACCCTTTAATTTACAACATTCTACTCACAGGGTACAGGATGTCAAATAGCCTTTCTGCTGCAGGCTATACCAGTTAGAGTTCATTCTTGTTCGAAACCTTTAACTTTGGTTGAGGGTAGCCAGTAAAGCCACTCCCTTTCCCTCCCTCTCCCTCTCCCTCTCCCTCTGTCATCTCACCCTGCCTGTGTGTCAGACTGAGACAGCTTTGGAGCACACACACACACACAGCCACACCGAGCGCATTAACAGGTCTTTAAAAGACAATTAGCATGTTAATGAGGCTGTGTTGTTCACCTCTTAGCGCCCCTGCAGCTCCACTCTAACTATGGCAGGAATCGCCCGGCCGGCCGCCTCAGAGCAGCAAAAAGGAGGAGTCCCAGTAATCAAGAAAAGATTTACAAGGCAGAACATATAATAAACCAATCACAAAAGAAATCTGTTCACATTGTTTTAATCACAATGTGAATGCTTGTTACAAATATATAACGTATATTGACATGTAAATATAGCTCATGAGGTGCCCCAAAGGTAGTAAAGGACAAGGGAGGGGGGAGTGATCCTGTGAGGAGATAGTGGAGGATGGAAGAAGGAAGTTTATTGTGACAATTAAATCAGTCAATTGGTATTATTCGTCCGTATTACACAATATGTGCAGGAATGGGGACCGCAAAGTTCAAATTGTCATTTCAAAAGAACAGCATACTCCAAAACAGTTCAAGTATAGGGGCAAATGGCTGTGCAGTGCTCACAAGACTAAATTAAAACGGGCGGTGGGACTCACCGAGCAGCAACGATCGGATGCCGATCTTGCGTAGTCCGGATCAGTCGGACAGAATGCTCCGTGATGAAGCCTGTAATAGAGCGGAAGGTCATATTGTAGACTGCCCATAGCGGTATGGATATCTCGCAATTATCAAAAAGCCTGGCGATGCGCTTACCGGTTATTAGAAGTTAATCCTAATCAGAAACGAGCATGGTTCGTAATGGCGACGCTTCGTTCCGGGTTGTGAGATATCCCCATGGTAACGGAGTCACGTGGTGCAGAGCACCCGTGTTGACATAGAAAATGATGTGCTTTCCCTTTTTGGAACTAGTTAGGGATTCATTTCCCATTTTTTAATTTATATATTTTACATTGATTAGGTGTGTCCCCTTCCCCCGTCCTGATGAAGACCCCACAGCAAGGATAACAAACCTACCTGCGCTATAGAGGGTCGAAACGTCGACAACCACCCCTATCACCAACTCCACGCCCTGACCTTTCATTTATTGAACTGTTTTGGAGTATGCTGTTCTTTTGAAATGACAATTTGAACTTTGCAGTCCCCATTCCTGCACATATTGTGTAATACGGACGAATAATACCAATTGACTGATTTAATTGTCACAATAAACTTCCTTCTTCCATCCTCCACTATCTCCTCACAGGATCACTCCCCCCTCCCTTGTCCTTTACTACCTTTGGGGCACCTCATGAGCTATATTTACATGTCAATATACGTTATATATTTGTAACAAGCATTCACATTGTGATTAAAACAATGTGAACAGATTTCTTTTGTGATTGGTTTATTATATGTTCTGCCTTGTAAATCTTTTCTTGATTACTGGGACTCCTCCTTTTTGCTGCATTGATCACCCAGGTCCCAGTGACACTAGTTGGGTATAACCCCCTATATATGGCCGCCTCAGAGCAGCAGTCTCCGAGTCGCGCTGCTGCAACTTGTGTTGGCAGACACTCTTTGAAAATAAAAATTTTAAAAGCCGGTACGATATGTGCAAGGTCCGCGGGCCGCCAGGGAAGGCTTGCCGGGCCGCTGTCGGCCCGCGGGCCGTACTATGAGTACCCGTGAGTTAACCCAATGTTGAAAGGTAAAGGTTTTTTGGCATGGGGAAAACGTATTAACAAACACCGATGACCAGTGTCTTGAAGCACAGGTGGTCCACACACAGTCCCTCCTGCACACTCACGATTACTTTGCACTGATACACGATGCCTCAGGTACCAGACCGGTCTGTATGGGCACTTTTACACACATATACGCACCCGGCACCCAAATGCGGTGCCACTGATACCAAATAGGTCAATAGATAACACTCAACAGACCCTGGGGCTCCAAGTCTCCTTCTATCCTTTAGTTCAACCCCCACTGTACCAGACACACTGGATGGAAATCCACCAGCCCCTCACTCCAAGGACACTCATGGCTGAGGTCACACTTTGTCTGAGTCCCCTGAAAGCAGGTGGGCATAGGCAGGATAAATAAACAAGAGTCAGATGTAAACGAAGGGGGTCTTGACGCCACTCAGGAAGTTCACCAACAAGTGCCAAGCAGAAATGAGCTAAGAACAGCAATTCGTGATAAACAGAGGTCCATCAGGGCCTTCTGGCACAAGCCCAGTTCTGCAAAGCACAGGGAGATCAAGCAGTCTCTTGACCTGCTCCTGAACTTCCTCAGAAGCATCCCTCCAGCCAAGTCAATTCCTCTCACTCCTACCTGGTGCCACAAAGTCTTTGGAAGGACCAGATGGGGGAGTGCAATTGGTCCACTGTGATGGCGCCAGTGAGGAAGCAAGCAGTGAATGACAAACAACACACAGGGGTGCCTCTTGGCGTGAGGAGGCCCCTTGTCAGTTACATGTTGATCCAGGTTGTGCCCCAGCAATCTGGGCAAAGTATCTGGCACATAATGAGATGAGTCACACTAGAAACTTCAGGTGACATGAAGTAGAGTTGCAATTCTGTACCCCCCTGGAAATGATGCACTATGTCCAGCACACCTTGCTGTCAGTTGCATCAGATGATTCCGGGCACACATACAGGCGCAAGTTCCACACAGCCTCACAAGGTAGAATGAGACTCTGTATTGGGTGTATTTCCCACCTCCGAGGAATGCAACTTGTGAATCACACACCACACACAATGACCATGCAGTTGGCAAGTGAAATACAGCACAGTCGACGAACCAGGCTACTTTGGATCCTACAACCGGTGAATTCGCTCACCACCAAAGGACACTTATGCGTGCCAAGGTCCCTGCAGTACAGGAACCACTTTGCGGCAGATGCAACTTCTTGAGCTTCACACTAGGCACACCAGTCTCCAGGTAAGATACTGTAGTTCCAAGCTCACACCGCACTCTCCAGCTTTCAGCAGGTGATGTGGGCACTTAGAGGGCACCGCTCTCCAGATATCACCAGTAGATGGTGTGGGTCCCTCATAGGAGATCTTTGATATCCCTGAGACATCCGAGAGAACCGAAGACCAGCCAACTGGTCACCGGGAGACCACTTCAGGGTGCCACATGTCAGCAGGTCATTAGCTCAGTCTAGCCACTATTCAGGAAGGCACGCAGTCCTTTTCATGGGCAATTATCCTCCATGTTCATGACAGAGTTCTGTAGCAATGTGCAACATGCAGACCAGGTTCTCCGGTCCTGCGTCCCCACAAGTGGATCTCTCCTCCTAGTGGGGTGGCACTGGGTAGTTATACCCCATTGGGCCTTTGAAGTTGAAGAAAGGCTCAATGGGTATTAGGGGCCTCATTTATGAAAAGTGACGCATCGCTGCGTGACAACAGCGATGCGTCACTTTTCACTGCGCACTCCTTATGACATTCCTGATGCGTCATATTTAATGTATGACACATCATGTCGCAAGGAGTTACAGATACGTCAGTATTTCTGACGTATCTGTAAGCGCAAAAGCAACGCATTGCTGGAGTATGTCACAAAAGTGACGCAACTCCAGCAATGCGTCCTTTCACATGGGGAAAGCGCCATGTGAAAGGGCTTGCGCCTGCTGTGAGGCAGGCGCAAGATTTTGACGCAACAGCGTCCTAAAAGTGATGCAGTGAAATCTCATAGATTTCACTGCGTCACTATCACGAGGCTTTTTGCAGGGAACGCCCCCTCTGCATACATTATACCTGACGCAGGTATAATATGGCGCAGGGGTTTAAAAAGTGACGCATCTATCTAGATGCGTCACTTTTTAAATATGGCGCAACGAGGCGCATTTTTTACACCGCTAGTGCGTCACAAAAAGTGACGCACCAGCAGCGTAAAAGTGACGCACGGCCTCATAAATGAGGCCCACGATTTTCATTATAGATGGAGGAACATTACAGTCTAGTCAATCAAACTTTAGGTATTCATGAAGTGCACATCCAGACCTCACTTGTTTGTAGGTGTTCTAAAATATGATAATGAAGAAGAAGGAGGCTTAGTGAAATAAAATATTTGCCTAGCATCACACATTTTGGTCAAGTGGGGAAAATGGTAATGTCTCTAGGTTTTCTTGTTTCACACTTTGCAGTTCAGACACTTGATGAGTATCTCTTCCTCGCACCTGTTTGACAGCAAAGGGCACCGCTTTGTTTTTACCTCTTTGTGCATGAGGTTAGAGCATAGTTGACAGACAGAAGCCACATGAAAGCTTGGATTGTTTTGGGCTCAAAGGTCAAAGAGGCTTGATCTTGGCTCTAGCTTTCTGGTGGTCGCCTACTTCTAGGATGAACCACATTTTTACTACATTTCTGAATACCAGGTGGTTTGGCTATTTCTTGCCTTTGCTGGGAGAGAGCTTAGCTCTCTGGAGAAGGAAGACGTTAACTGTGGTGACATTCTTAAGATTTCTCTTTCGTAAATATCCTTCAGTTTTACTTGAATGAAGGATAAACCCTTGTAGTGATGGTCTTGAGGGCCATGCTGAGTGCTTTAAAGGCCGAGACCCATATTATCATTGTTACGTCGCCCTTGGTAAAGATTGATTTATCAAGCCATGCAAGAGCCTCCTTGCGTCATTTCTTGGGACTTGTGTATTGCAAGTGCTGCGATATGTCAGCCTGCGTCACACATCCATTGTGTGGTGCTTGTGTGAATGTCAAGCTACATATATTGTCACTCATATCTTATCAACTAGATGTAGGCCTCAGCACGTAGGAATCTGGTGTTCCTAGCTCTTTCAAAATATGGGGGCATATATTAAATAAAAAAACAAATCAACACAGCGGCCAACTTTCTGCACTGCGCTGCATGAAAGGGAGAGAGCAGGAATGCCCCATATCTAGATAGATGGCCAGGTCTGGTGGCTCAGTGGACTAATGCATCCACTGCAGGGACCTGTGTTTGACCTAATGGTCACAAGTTCGAATCCCGGTGGGTCTATTCAGTCTTTCATCCATCTGAGGTCGATAAAATGTGTGCCATTGAGCTGGGTAACAATACCAATCTGTTATTCAGTGCCAAGAGACCTATGGGTGAACATGCTCTATACAAATACACGTTATGTTATTCCAGTCCTTCCTCTCTTATGCAGCACAGTAAGTTGTCTTGCTGTGTTCCACTGCATGAAAGTGTGTTCAATCTGGCACTCAGTGTATGTAGACTTGCAATCCTTTTATTAAGTAAGTCCCTGAGGCAATCTAAAAAATTATGTGTGTTGCAGATTTGAATATGCATAAAGAGTGTCAGCACTTTGGTGGAACAAATGTAGCAGCTGATCTCATCACAGATCTTGAGAGACATCTGTCACTGACAAAGCTCTAGCCTCAGGTGTTGATTTCAACATGTCATTTAGCTAATTTGCATGGATGCATGTATGGAGATCCACAAAAACCACATGTTACCCCTTCCCAGGGCTGATTAGTATAAGGTTTACATTTGCCTACACTTGCTGCAATACACATTTCACATGCTTTGCCAAGTAATGCAAGGAGGCTCAAAGACCCACATGAAAACATACATAAGTGATACAGTAGCATTGAGCAACAAAGTAAGACAAGGGAGATTGTTGCACAGCAGCATTTCACTTCAGGCATATAGAGATGTGTAATGTGTGAAGCATGGATATCAACATGCAAGCACAAATGTTTGTGGACATACACAAATCGTGAGAAATAATGTGTAACTGTAGGTGTGTGGACAAACTGTACTCATTTACCAATAATGTGTAATGTTGAATATTCATTGATGGCTTCTTTGAAAATAATACTTTGCACATGTGCTGCATTAGGCTGTACATATTAAGAAAGGACAGTCAGTAAGGTACCTCAATGTTGTGATGTAGTAATTGCATCCATTTTAGCACAAACAATGTTCACATACAGGTATCCTAGCCATATGTTGCAACAATTCCTCTGTTGGTGCAATATACAAATTATTGTAATCCCACTATAAGGAACCTAAATGTCATATTTATAGGAAAGTAGTTGTTTAGCGTTGGCCTTGTGACACAACACTGTGCAAAAAGAAGCAGTGAGGAGCTACTGAATGTAACTCATGAATAAGAGGACTGTACAGTTTGTGAGCAGGCTACAATCTCAAACATTTATTGGTGTTGCATGGGTGTGATTCATAGAAATGTTTAATTATTGTAAAGTTAGATGTGACCTCTGTGTGACATTATGGCATGCAAGGTATCAGAAAAATGCATACCAAAACCCTTGCGTAGACAATGGCAAAGAGTGTAGTATAAAAATGCTTTGCGAGGCCCCTGCGCAGACAAATAGCAAGGTGTGTAGTATAAAAAATATTTTCGTGGCCCCTGCGTAGACAAATGACATGGTGCCTAGTGTAAAAAACACTTTGGCAGACCCCTGCTTGGACAAATGGCAAGGTGTGCAGTGTAAACAGTTGCTTGTGAGTCCCCTGCAAAGCAAAAGTGCACGGTGTGTAGTGTAAAATAAGCTTTGTATGGCCCTTGCGTCAAGCAAAAAAGACAAAGGGGCAGATTTATGTTGGACTTGCGTCGCCGTTGCGTCACGCAACGGCGGCGTAAATGTTGCGCATCCCTGCTACCCATTTACAACGTGACGCATCCAGGCAGATGCGTCACGTTGTAAAGCCCTGCGCCACATGTGGGCGTTCCGGCGCAGGCTGGGCGTTCCGGGGCAGGTGCGCCTCGCAAAAGTGGCTGAGTGAAATCTACAAGATTTCACTCAGTCACTTTTAGGCCAATGCTGCATCAATACCCTGCGCCTGCTTGAAGCAGGCATAAGGCTTTATGCAGCATTGGACAAATAGGGCACCCCCGAACCTTGCTGGAGCTGCGTCGCGCTTGCGACGCAACTCCAGCAATGCGCCGCCTTTACGGCACAGATGCGTCACGCATCTGTGCCGTTTTTGCCCCATGGTGCGCTGCATTGTAAATGCGGTGCACCATGGGTGGCGGAGCTGCGGCGCACAATAACTGGCGCATCCCTGGGGATGCGCCAGTTATTGTAAATCTGCCCCAAAATGTTATACAAATTGCGTGGATACACCCAGGAAATGATGCAATGGGCGTGGCACCATACCAGGAAGAGTCTGAAATTGAGTTCACTTTCTCATAGTGTTTTGTGGTTGCTGGGTGTGCCTGGAGGTGTTTGTGGAATTTGGAAAGCTTTGTTGAGTTTGTGGCCTGCCAATTGAGCTTCTCTCTTTTTTGTATATTTGTCTTTCCTGCTCCTCATTAGTCTGTCAATAAGTGTCTCGTTTTATGCTGTTTGTAATTGTCTGTCTGTGGATGTATGACGGTACAACACGTACGGTCACAACGCATCCCTTTACCACGCATCCCTTACAACGCAAGTCGTTACCACGACTTGCGTTGGGGGCGCGGATTTCGAATAGTATAATTTACTATTCTAACACCAGTCCCCGTGGACCCTAGGGAAGGTGTTGGGATAGTAAATTTACTATTTGTAATCCTTTAGCGCCCTCCAGCGCAAGTCGTGGTAACGACTTGCGTTGTAAGGGATGCGTGGTAAAGGTACCGCGTTGTAAAAACTTCGTGGTAAACGATGTTTACCTCTGTCTGTTGGTGGAAGTTTGGGGTTTGAATATTGTAGGTGTTTTCAGGGGTGCTAGGATTAGGCAATTTTCTGGTTGTTAGTGTTTGGATTGTGTCTGGTAAGGGTAGAGGGATTTCCTTTGAGGAGGAGACTTAATCTGACTCATAGTCCACTACCTCCCTCAAATACTTGGGGCTGAAGGCCGGTGATTCATTGCTACAGTCTGGAGGAGAGATGCTGGAGGTGTGAGCGTGTACATAAATGCTTGGTACGTGTCACCTCCATGGAGCACAGCATCAACCAGTTGCAGCACAGATGGGTCAATGTTGTTGCCAGGGAGGCAGTCCTTTTGTACCTCTTTAGCCTTATAATTGGTGGACGAGTAGGTATGTATGAGTTTCATCTCAATACATAATTACATATGTTAGAAATGTTGGGGTATTTAATTATATGATCTACTCATATATGACAATGTTTAGGTAACTGATGGCACTACATTGAGGTTTCGATTGACTCCAGGGGGCTTTCAGTTCATTTTGCCCCGGGGGTCTAAAGAATGTGTGTGGAATCTTGGTAAAAAGCCTTTCCAAAAGTGTATTACAGAAGGTGATGAAGACACTTGTGCAACCCTTATGTAGATATCATAGCTGTGTACATATTTGTGCATCATCTTTACATTAGAAGGGTCTTCTCTGTGTTCCATGTGTGCTAGGTCCCTGGGGAATGATAAAATCATGTTAACTATGCACCTGAAATGTGTAACAGAACTGTGCACAGAGTCAAACATATCATTTGAAATTGTACTGAAAGTACAAACACTGATATCTCCTCCACTAGATGTGTGTGCATTCTACAGGCAGACCTTTGCAGTGCCTAAAAGGTCAAGTGGACCCACAAACATCACCCTGCAGACAAAAGCACTCAACCACTTTCCCTGCCTGCAAAGGGAGTCCCTCTAACCACCTCAAATGACATGCATTTTGCTGGCTGTATTGTACAATATTGTCTGGCACACAAGAAGGCACTCCCTATTCCTATGTGATTGACCTGTCAGAATGCTTTTTGGGTATTTGGCAGCCCCGGAAGAATGTAAAATTATTTTCATAGTGTACAAGGCCCCTGTTTCAAAAAGGTGTTTCGTGATGCAACCAGCCATACTCCAACATAGGACTGCTACTTACACTTTATGGTACAAATACATAACATTAAAATTTGTATTCCATCCAATCAACTGGTAGTCCACAGGATTAATAATTAAGAACTTCATTTCTAATCACAGTCTAGTGTATGTGTTGCAGACATTTCCACAACCTTCATGCAGCCGTCAAAACCTTGTATTTTTGATGCTTGGTGTTGCATGACATAGTTGCTGATGCTCACCTATACATTGAAATGAAGAAAGTGAAATAGTGAAAGCAAATACTAAAGATAAGATACCTATGGATATGTTACCGACGTCACACATTATTGTTAGAGCTGTATCTAGCTACTGTGCAGATTGTATATTTAGACAATAAGTAACATTTCACACCTCATGTCTTCCAGGTAGACACCATCCATTTGATTAGGCTGATATTGGATGTTTCTCTGACCCAAATGCTGAAGGTATGTGCAGGGCTCTACTGGGAACTGAAACCGGCCCTGGCAAAGATCTCGCCTGCCCTCCGGGGGGGGGGGGCGGGGGGGGATGGGGGCTTTGAGGGTGAGGGGTTGGGGTGTTATCTAGTGCAAAGCTTTGTGCTTCTCTTTTGTTGCAGGGGGGCGATATTGCATTCATGCTGCAAAACGGTAAAAAACAGTCCCCCAGGGGTCTACAACTGCTCCTCCACCCAGGCAGTCCACCGGGGATACTCCTGGTGCCCGCTACAGCCAGTCCAGCCCTGGGTATGCAAGCACACAGACATAGATGAGAATTCTAAACAGTTATATGCCACCTCAGCAGAACTATGTATGGACTATAAGATCCAAATGTAGTGCACAGTGACTAAATGCTATCCATCAAGGGTAATATATGGGTGTAGTCCTATCACAGAGAAAGTGCTGGTCTGCCCAATACCAGAGTACATCTGTAGCAGTTATGCCTACAGACAACACTGTTGGTATGAGCAGATGTGACAGTTAAGCCAAGCATCCCATCACCACCGTGCTACTGTGGCTGGCTTCAACACATGTAAGATATTATTTTGGAATACATATGGAAAAACAACCATCCATCAAGGCATGTTCATCTTGCTACATGTGTTGGAGTACTTATCTTGGTAGGCCTCAGCTATGAGGTTAGACAAATATGTGATCTCTTGTTGATTGGTTGGCCATGTTGGTGCAAGGTAGCACAGTAAGTATGTTTTAGCAGATATACACAATGTTGCTTAAATGTGTATATTTGTCAAAATTAATGTTATGGTGTAGTGATATAACGGATAACTGCTATACAACACTCACACCTACAAAGCACTCCCCTGCCCAGATTATCACTGCAGTGCATTACTCTGCAGCAAGGAGGCATTTCATGGGAGGAGAACATGGGCTTTTTGATTCATTCCCAGGTCTAATTAGCGGTAGACCTGGGAATGTGTCAAAATGGTATGCCTCCCCAGGTGAGGAATAACATGCAGAAATGTGTTTATCTCTCCTTGTTTTTTCCTATTTCTATGTGTGCTGCATTCTGGAACAGACATAAAAAGAAGAAAATGCCTCTGATGATTGTTTTTGTGCTGGAAGCCGTCTCTTCCGGCACAAAAGCAATCCTGCCAACAATGCAGGCACCCTTGTAGCATGACGCAAGCAACCAAAGGTGCAAGAGCACGGCAGGATATTCACTATATCTTGGTACATAAGGAGCATTCCTGCCGTTTCTCTTTCGCACAGCACAGCAAGGCCAATTGCTGCGTTGCCCTGCGTGAAAGAATGATACATCTGCTCCCCACCATTTATACTGATGACTGTGGGAGGGCCTTTCATGCAGGGTTATCTTTTGCCTGGTTTCAAGCAAAGTGACACAAGGGCAAGGCAAGGCTCGCATCTGATGTACCAAACCACTCAAGCCCTACAACAATGGTCGTGCTTAGGTTTATAAATGTGGATTAACATAATGCACGCCTGTCTAATGGTTTGTTTTAGTTAGCACAAGGGATGCATGACATAGTGCCTTTATATAAGGGTGGCATGATCAGGGGCCTCGTGAACCCCCCTGCTTTAGCAGCTACAGCAGGGTTGTAGTTCTTTATGGTCCTCTTCTGTCTACAGCTCGGCATCAAAGGCTCATAACCAATGTGAAAGTGTGGTGGGATGGGTGAGTGAAAAGGGGAATATAGAGAAAGGATGAATCAGTGAAAGGATGGATGTAAAATGGATGAGTGAAAGAATGGATGGATGTGTGAAAGGATGGATGGCTGAGTGAAAGGGCGAATGAATAGTTGAGTGGTGGGTGGATCGGTAGATAGGTGATGTGTGGATGTATGGGAGATGGTTGAGTGAAAGGGTGGATGGTTGATTGAAAGTGTGGCTGAATGGATGAGTACAAGGGTGGATGGATGAGTGAAAGGGTGGATGGATGGGTGAAAAAGTGGATGGATGGGTGAAATGGTTGATGGATGGGTGAGTAAATGGATGGGTAGGTGGATTGAAAGATGGATGAGTGAGTGAAAGGGTAGATGGATAGATTAGTGAAAGGGTGGATGAATGGATTAGTAAAAGGGGTGATGGATGGCGTGAAAAGGTGGATGGATGGATGAACAAAAGTGTGGATGGATGGCAGAAAGGAGAGATGGAGGGACTGATGAGCGATAGGGTAGATGGATGGATAGATAGATAGGTTTGATGGATGGATTTGGACATGGGAGTTGTGAACTGCCACTTAAGCAGCTACAGTGATGGTGGATTTCTTGATGGGCTTCAACAGACAAAGGCTCATAATTACCGTGAAAAGGTGGGTGGATGAGTGAGTGAAAGGATGGATGGATGGCTCATTCCATCTCTCTGCCTGCGCTGGGGCACAAACTACTGGCTACCACCAATGCAGACACTCTTGCAGCATGGTGCAAGGGTTCCTACATTGCAGGTAGGATTTATTTGGTGTAGGAAGGGACACCAAAAACAGGTGTAGCACCACTGCAGGGACCATTCCACCATGTAGCGAGGGTGCCTGCATTTTCTTTAGGCATCAGTGCGTGCCCCAGCACCAGCCAAGATATGCAGTGCATCATATATTGTTATACCTCACACATTCCTGCACTCTACCTTTCACATCACACCGCACACCAAGCTGCCTCGCTGTACTTTCTTGCATGCCATGTGTGAAAATTGCCCTCTATTGTTTATATTTCCCAAACATGCACACAACACTACACAGCAAGCTACCTTGCTGCATGTATATGCCATAATTCAAATTTATCATGGGAATACTGAAGTTTCTTGGCACATACACAGCTATCGTCTGAATTCACAATATAAGAATCTAAGGACCATCTTTGAAGTGGATGGCCTCCTTCATAATTGGAAATATGCAACAGCTGTTTCCTTATCTGTTCTCCAAACTCGACTTACGCAAAGGACTTAACAAAAAATTTAATTAACTCCTTGTCCTTCTAGTTTATTAATTTACACTACTGTATTTAGTCATGGTGCACTTTCAATACTTAAAAGCCATCATCACAGGTCTATACTAATTCGTGAAGAAAATGAAGTGTGTACACAGAGAGTACCTCACGGTTGCAGCACCCGAGGGGGTTACTGACTAATAATCGCCAGTCTAACCACTTCTCATCATTGGCCACTCTCTCTGTGTTGTGTTAAAAAAATATATATTCCAAAAACTATGTGCTCCCTTTACATCAACGACTCATATAGTGAAGAACTAGTAGGTGCAGTTAAATGCTCAACAGAACCCCAGTGAAAATCAAAAAAAGGAAATTTTTAGAATTCTCACTCGTTTAAAACTGGGTAGTGCTTACTGGCCATCCAGTTTTATTCCTGGCTGCAAGCATTCCCACTAAAAAATGGTTACCAATACACCATCATTTTTGCCAACATGTTTCGTTGCCAAGAGTTTAAGCAACTTCGTCAGGGCTTTAGGGGTTCTATATTCTTATTCTTCACTCTTGATAGTTCCCAAGACCTGATGGTTGCTGAGTCACTGCATACCTACAACCATCAATCGTTTATGGATCCCGTGTCAAAGGATCGCGTGTCCGCCAGGTAGGCCTTCAATGTTGAGCGCCCGATGCCGAGTCCCACCGGCGTATACGTGTTGAGGCTTGAATCCAGGGTAAGCTTGCAATTAAGAGCATCAATGGATTTTAGCCAATCTGTGTCCTGGGTTTCTGCTCCTTGTTGGATATGAAAAGGATTTCTGTTTTGTCTTGGATGAGCTTAAGGTGGTTGTGGGATATCCAGTGTTGGACTTCTCGTAGAGTGTTGTTTCATTTCTGGATGTCTCCAATTGAGGAAGTTTCTAGGTAGATCTGGGTATCATCTGCATAGAGGTGAAAGGGGATGTTGGCTTTTTTGAGTATGGAGGTGAGAGGCTCCATGTAGATGTTGAACTGTGATGGGGAGAGAACCGATCCCTGTGGGACTCCCCTGGTTGTGGGGAGAAGGTCAGACGTGAAGTTGTTAATTTTTATTCTTTGTGAGCAGTTCTGAAGGAAGGAGGTAAACCATTGTAGGACCACCTTGTCTACACCAATTCTTTCTCGGAGTGCATTTATGAGCACATTGTGGTCAACCGTGTCAAAGGCTGCCTATAGGTCAAGGAGTATGAGTAGGCAGCCTCGGTCTGCATCGAGTGATTTGTAGACATCATCTAGGATCGCTGTCTCTGTGCTGCAACCTTTTCTGAAGCCTGATTGGTGAGTATATAGAAGGTTGCTGCTGTCAATGTGTTGGTTAAGTTGAAGGAGAACACACCTTTCCAGGATTTTGGATAGGAAAGATTGGAGACCGGCCTGACGTTGTTATGGTTGCTTGGGTCAGAGACCATTTTTTTTATATTGGCATGGCTTGGACCATCTTTAGACAGTCTGGCATGATTCCAGTACTCAGGGAGGTATTTATGATCCGGGTTCAGAGAGGGGTTGGCTCAGCTATGTGTGAGGAAGTTTTGGACCTGATAATCATTTCCGTGATGTCTGCTTCGGAGATGGGGTAGAATGTCTTCCAGCTGCATGGAGGGTGCTGCGGGGGGTTGTTTCCTTCATTGCGGGGATGCAGGTTGTTGTTGGCTGCCAGGAGGTTGTCATCAAGGGAGTGATCGATCTTAGTGATTTTGTTGTGAAAGAAATTAGCAAAGGTGTCACATAGTTCTTTGGGAGCCTGTATGGTTGATGCAGGAGGTTTGGCTGTTTGTTGTTTGATGAGATTAAAGAATTCTTTAGGATGGTTTTTGGCATTGTCTAGTGCACTACGGTTGAAGGGAGATTTTTCATTCTTAATATGATTTTTGTGTTTCCTGCGTTCTGATTTGAGTTGGTCAAGGTGGGTTGAGGATGGGTTGTTCCACCAGAATCTTTCTGCCGCTCTGAGGTGTCTTCTTTCAGAGTTTAGGTCTGTATTGAACCCGACTCTCGATGGGTTGATCCTGACTCTTTTCTGCTTCAAAGGTCTATTTGGTCTAGTATGGTTGTCATTGTTGTGCTGTAATGTAATGTGTAGTGAGCTCAGTTGCAGATAGGGGGAGTTGGGGGAAGTAATGTTCTCACACTTTCTTCCAGGTCAGCAACGGGAATCTGTCTTAAATTTCTCACCCAATAAAGGGTATCCTGTGGACAGTGGTTCAGATGGTTAATGTGAAATAGAATGATATGGTGGTCTGAACAGTTGACAGGGAGGATGTGGTCGATAGTAACTGTATATTCCTGAGCTATAATGGCATCCAGGATTGAGCCCCTATTATGCGTTTGCCCTGTGCAGTGTTGGATAAGGTTATTATTGAGAAGAAGTTTGTTTAGGGTTTGGATCAGACTGTTATTTGCATCATTGTAATGTAGGTTGAGGTCCCCTAATATTAGGTTTTTGGAGTCTAGGAGAAAGCAGTGTGATATCAAGTCAGAGAGGAGCTCTCTGAAAGAGGGTATGTTGCCTGGCCGGTGGTAGAGAAGATGGCAGTGAATCATTTGTTGTCCTTCGTCTTAATGGTGGAGGATAGATATTCAAATGTGTTGTAGGAAAGGGAGTCGATTTCAGTTATAGAGATGTTGCTTTTGTGGATGATTGCAATACCCCTGCCACAATGGTTCTTTCTGTCTTTGTTTATGATTAAGAACCCGGGGGGCACAAGCATGTCAAAGATAAGTAAGGGGGAATTGTACAGCCAAGTTTCTGTGATGAATGTAATGTCAAGGTCATGGGTTAGGATGTTTGCCGGCAGTTCTGTTGCGTGTTTGGTCGCAGATCTGCAATTTATAAGCATGCAGTGGGTCTTTGTCTAGTTGTCAGGTTTCTTTGGCGGAGGGGCCATGGATACGTTTGTGAGGAGGGCCGGTGGCCTCTCTGTTCGGTATACGACGTTTACAACGCGAGCGTTACAACGACGTACCATTACCACGCGGTTATAACAACGAAAGTTGTTACAACGAATTGCGCTGGGTGGCGCTCAAGGATAGTAAATCATTTAATTTACTATCCCAACACCTTCCCTACTACCCACGGGGACTGGTGTTGGAATAGTAAATTAATTTTTTTTAATTTGCGCCCCCCCAACGCAAGTTGTTGTAACGACTTGCGTTGTTACAACCGCGTTGTAATGGTACGCGTTGTAAAAGTGTGCGTGGTAGTGGCGTACATCCCTCTGTTCTAGGTGTGGTGTGATCCCTCCAATAACCCGTGACTACCTGGATTGTGTAGTTTTGGTTGTTAGTTATGGAGTAGTCATAGGAGTTGGCAAAATCAGTCAGCTTTTTCATGGACATTGCGACGCTTGTTCTTTTGGGTCTCTGAGGCTGGTTAATGAGGGGGGTTCAGATCCAGTTGTGTGTCTGTGGATTGTGAGGGCTTGGGTGTTTTTTGTTGGGGACAGTAGTTGGGGAGTGTAAGCGCTGGATAGGCTCCAGATATTTGGTGATGTTCGATAGTATTTTGCTTAGGCCCTGTGTTATAATTTCTAGTTGGCTTTCCACCCGAGAGAGTCTTTGAGACATAATTAGTGAGCCAGGAGAGTTTAGGTTCAAGATGTCTTGTGAGGGACAGTCTGGGGGTGTGAAAACCTGTCAGTGAGAGGGTGAGTTACTATATCATTGGCTCCTATGTTGCTCCCGTGGTTGGCCGAGGCCATGCGGTGGGAGTACTCTTATTGCGCTTTAAGCAACAGTTTGTTGCGTACTGTTGTGTGGTGAGAGTTGGGAGACTTTGATTGTGTGTCAGTTCCCCTGGTTGTCTGTAAGGATGAATTTCTAGGAAAGGGAAGGGAGGAGAAGGTGTCTGTAGGGGGATGGTGAGTTTTAGTAGAGACATATATCGGAGATGCTCTGGCTGAGAGGGTGGTGTTAGAGGGAGTGAGATTAGCTTTGATGGAGTGCATCTGGAGATTGTTTTGTGAATTCGAGTGAGGGGATGGTAGGTTAGGGGAAGGGGGATAAGGTGTAGTGGGTTATGTGAGTGGTTACAGTATAAGTGACTGATGGCATTCCGTAGCATGTGGAATAGGGGGTAAAATGAGTCTAGGTTGGTGTTGTTGGCTTGAATCAAGACTATGTTGAAAATTTGACAAAAGTCCCAAATCAGAGGCCGAAATGAAACCTGTCCTATTTTAGTGATGGTACTACGAGTTATCTACTAACTTGACATGTCAACAAATCAACGGGAAAATACAAAGGTTCAATCAAATACATTTGATATTCAGTCTATATCAGTTCCACCTTATATTATCACGGACAACCATGGGTTGTGACAGATTCAGTACAGTGCTAACAGCAAGAATATAAATTAAAAATAAGACTTATAACAGTGTATGTTTGGTAACGTTATTATTTAAATTTTATTCCACATAAACAATATATAATTCACAATTCATATAAAAACATTATTAAAACATTTGTAATGTGCATTGCAATAAAAATAATTTTTTGCATGAATAAAAACAAAGAAAAGAATCACAAGGTCGACGCGGCGTTTCGGCTTTCTTTTGTACACCTTCTTCAGGACTGATTCTAGACAATTTAAAAATATTAAAAAACATAAAGTTACCAAACAGTTTTGGCTAAAGGTTTATATTCCACACATGGACACATTTCATTTTATTTTCTCAATCTGTCACACTGCAGTTCTTTGTCTTAAAAGTGAGAAGCTGTAACATTATTTGAGTACTATCACTTTTTTCTCTTTTTTTCATTATTCCATGTTTATACACCATTTGTTTGCCATCTATTTTACCTGTCCTTTGGAACTGAATCCAATGCTTGACAACCCATAGTACCACTACTAAAAAAGAGGGGCATGACGGAACCTATCGTACATGCATACCTTATTAATCCAGATGGAGTTATAGCCCATGTGGAGAATGTTTTTTAGCGAAAGTCCTGTGTAGAATGGGACGATCAACTGGGCACAGACTACTATCATCAATCTGTAGGATGTGCTGTCTCTAAATGAAGACATAAAATATATACCAGTGATTTTTACTTGTTGTTTTTTACCCATCTGTTTATGCTCGGTGGGCGACGTTATTAATACGTACCTATTATCAAAGGGGTACCTTTAATTTCCCTTTGGTCTCCTTTCCTGTTTGTTTTGTGTTAATCTGTAATAGGAAATAATACAGAGAGGGGTGTTTTCAATTACCGTTCCCCATGTTTCTATATTCTAGGTATTCAGAACATAAAATGCTTTGTACCTGTATATGGTACTGCCGGGTTCAAGCTGCCAGAAAGAGCCACCGTTTGTATGGATGATATTGGTCAATTTCTCCCTGTGGGGTTACAGTTGCTTTCTTAATTATAATTTCTAGAAACAATGTAAGGAAAAAATTTTTTGTCATGTTTTAATCGCAGCAGAATATCACTCACCTTAAGACCCTCAGGATCGGTCTGTAACTCACGAAGACCTCTTTCAATTAGATCTGCGGCTCGCAGTGGGACGATCAACGCACTTGGGGTTCGCCTCACAGGGTTGTCGCGCACTGTGGGAATGTTGGTTACATGAGTTTGTTTTCTATGTCATAATTTTATGCGTCCTATTTTCTATCTATTTACAGTTTTTTCTGCATTCTAAAACAATTAGTTGTAAATTACTCTGCTAAAAGATATTATAAAAGTTAGAATATATATGTTTCTGTGCATGTATTGCATGTGAATTATTCTATATAACTGTACTTGTCACCTTCTGTTCGCTAGCGATTTTTTATAGACTGTCCTGTGTGTGTTTTTTTGTTAAGTTCAATGTTTATTGAGACAAACGAGTGGGACTATTCCTCGCGTTGCTCGGGATGTGCCCTTCCATTCTGTAACCGAATTCTATTGCTCCTCCTTCGTCCTTTGAATTCTAGCGCTTCCTGATACTAGGCTGATTAATTAACTATCGCTACTATCGCTAGCGCTTCCTGATACTAGGCTGATTAATTAACTATCGCTACATGGTATTCAAATCAATTTAACCCCCGATTACCCTCTTGTTCTTACCTTCAATACTTTTTACGGCCTCCCTGCTCTTATCCTCTGGCAGCCTTTCTTCGTCTCAGTCAACCGGCATTTAAAAATAGAATAACCTGCTTCCGCGTTTTCTGTTTATATGCTACTTGTTTCGCGATAGGCCGCCATTACTCGCGCTTCCTGATTGGTTTGACCTCGGGCGATTCATTCCTATTGCGCCGGCCTTTTCTTTATCGCTACCCTATTGGTTATTCAAGCGACGCGTTTCTATGGCGATATTGCTCTCCTTAGTGTTTCTATTACTTCTCAGGGTTTGTTTCTATTGGGCAGGTCTTTTCTTTCCCGCTACCCTATTGGTTGTTAAAGTAACGCGTTGCTATGGTGATTTTGCTTATTCTATGTAGTTGTCCTATTGGTTTAAGCAGCGCATTGCTTTGGCGATGTTGCCGTTCTCTCTCGCCGGATAATTACATTAAACATTAAAGCGATTGAATTAAGTAAATCGTAGGGGTCCACCTCTATGTTAGCAGAATTGTGGCTCCCATTCCCAGTGGTTGTTAAACAGCCGTATTTCTCTGATGATACTAATGTTGTCTCTCACGACCTATTCCTATTGGGCAGGATTATAGTTCTTTATTTCCCATTGGTTATTGGAAAAACCACATTGCTCTCAGTTTGCCTCTATTTGATCAAATGATGTCCTGCATTTAACTATTTGGTTATTTGGTATAGCGTGTTAATATATTTGTTTTCTTTTGATTATGGGAGCTAGTCTTGCCACTTTTTATAAGTGACCCCTTACAAATAATTATATTGTAATTATCTTCTTCGGTCTCCATTATTACTATCTTTCTCTGATGATTCATTCTTAAATTATGGGCAAAATGAGTCACACATTCATCTCTCAAATTCCATTAGCTATGGATGTTCACTTTATTTTCACGCGGTCTCCTCTTGTTAATGTCTATTCTAAACCCTATGTTCTATGGGTATCTATCTGACATAAGCTCATACTCAAGAGAATTACAGAGCTACTTTTATGACAATGTCCTTATCTCATTGTCTATTCAACCTATATCCATTCACTATTTTACATATTTTTCTTGTTAAATTATGTGTTTTATTATCAGTTTGCTTTATTTATTTTCCTCTGTCTACGTCGGGATGTCCATTAGCCTTTAATCACTTTTTCCCAATCCTCTCTGGAGTTCAGCCCGCATCTTACACTATTGAAAGTTGACATATAAAATTGTTCCCTTCTTTTCCTCTTGTTATCTAAATTGCCTCCTCTCCTACTTCCTGTGATTTTTTCTAGCCCACACCATTTTAAATCCTCGATATGGTGCCCGGCTGCCCGCCAATGTTCAGTCAGGGGTGCTCCTATTTTATTGTTTCTTATGGCTGACCGATGTTCATTAAGCCTCAGTCTAATTTCTCTAGATGTTTCTCCTATATAAGATTTTTGGCAAGGACATTGGATTAAATAAATGGCATTTTTTGTCCGGCAGTTCATGAAGCTTTTTATATTAGCTGATCGGCCGTTGACAGTTACTTTGTTGCCTTTAATGATGTTCCCGCAGTTGCAACATCCCAGACAGGGGTGCGTTCCCGTTGGTAAGGGTGCATCGTTTATGGTTGGTTGCAAATTCTTAGCACTTTCTCTATATGTATGTACAAGAGAATTCCTGATTGTCTTATTTCTTCTGTATGAGAAGATAGGTTTTGGAATAGGGGTCTGAGTTTTGTCTCTTACTAAATGCCAATTTCTATTTATGATGTTTTTGACTTTATGGCTAACCTGTGAGCAATTAGTTACAAACATAATGGGTTGATGGTTTGTTTGGGCATTTTCTTTTGGTAGGAACAGGTTGTCTCTGTTAAAATATTTGGCCCGTTTGTAAGCATGCCTAATCATCCTTTTAGGGTAACCCCTTTCTTGGAATTTGGTTTTCAGAGTTGCCACATGTTTTTCATAGTCCTGCATGGAGGTGCAGTTTCCTTTTAACCTCAGAAATTGCCCGAATGGGATGTTATTCTTCTGAGAAGCTGGGTGGTTGCTATCAAAATGCAGCATGGTATTCCTGTCTGTGGGTTTCGTGTATAACTCCACAGACAGGCTGCCATCTACTTGTTTTATAATAATGTCCAGAAATTCGACACATTGTCTGCTTACATGTGTTGTGAATTTCAAGTTCACATCTCCCAGGTTTAACCAAAGTAAGAAATCTTCCAGGGTTTCCATATCTCCTGTCCAAATAAAGAAAATATCATCTATATATCGGCCCCACTCTGAGATGGGGCAGCTGGATTATAGATGTGTTTGTCTTCAAACCTTGATACATATAGGCAGGCCAGACTTGGGGCACATGTGGCCCCCATGCTGGTCCCCTTTATCTGTCTAAAAAAGTCATCTTTAAATAGAAAAATATTATTTTTCAGGATTATCGAAATGCAATCTAGAATAAACATCTGATGATCTGATAGATCCTGTTGGTCATTACTCTGGATCTCTTCCCTGATCTCAATGGTGCTATCTTGTGGGATATTCGTGTAAAGCGCTTCGATGTCCAAAGTCACTAACACTTGTGTCTCCGGGTCAAAGGCTAATCCCTCTACTCTTTTAATCATAAAAGTCGTATATTTTATGTAAGCTCTTTGCTGTTGCACTAGGGGTTGCAGGAACACTTCCACATACTTACTTAGTGGTTCAGTGAGGGAACCTATACATGATACTATAGGTCTCATGGGAGGATCCTTAAGGTCTTTATGGACCTTTGGTAGGCCATATAGTGCTGGGATTAAGGGATCAGGGTTCATAAGGAATGCAAATTCGTCCTCACAAATTATGTTCTCATCTTTAGCCAATCTAAGCATTCTACCTATATCCTCTTTTAGTGTCTGCCATTCATCCCTATTCGATTTCTTGTAGTGTTCCCTATTGTTTAAAAGTTTGTACATCCTATTGTTATAATCATTACTGTCCATAAGCACTATACTTACCCCCTTATCCGCTGGTTTTATAGTTAGGGTCTCATCTTTTTCAAGGAGTTCTAAGGCTTTTTTCTCCTCTTTGCTCAGATTAAAAGGGGTCCATGTTTTTTGATTGAGTAGAATATCAATACTTTTATCTATGGATCTCTCAAAAGCCTCTATATCTTTATGCACTATGTTGAGGGATGGGGTCCAGGTAGATTTATTTTTAAGTCCTGATTTATTGGGTCTAAGTTGTTTTTCTTTGCCATCAAAAAATACCTGCAGTTTGACTTTCCTAAAAAAAAATTGTAAGTCCCTTTCCAGAGCGTACCTATCTACAGAGGAACAGATGGCATACCCTAAACCTTTCTCAAGTAATTTAGTTTCTATGGGGGTTAGCTGATGGTCTGATAAATTTATGACGGCTACTTTTTGAATATTAGTTATTCCCACTGCTTCTGACTTCTGGTTCGTGGACGTTGAGGGTGTTGGACTTGTGGGTATTGTGTCTGCTGATTGTAGTTGCTGCGGCCCCTTCCCCTCCCTCGTTGTTGGCCAAAAGATTGGTTTTGTTTGTCTAAAAAAGAGAAACCTTCTTTTACAGGTGGTTGCTGTTTACTTTGATCCCCACTTCTAGTCTTATCATTTGGTTGTTCTCCCTCCGAGTCCGTGCTCGTGCATGAGGAATCAAAAAACCTCACTTTTCTTTTCTGAAAATTTCTTGGTTGGTTATGCCACTGTCTACGGGGTTGATATTGTTCTTTGGGGCGTTCATAAAAGTCTTTCTGTAAGTAAGGATAAACAAATTCGGCATTATAATTCTCTATGTCTTTCTTAAGTTTATTGCTCTTCTTTTTAATTAGATATTCATTATATCCAGTTATATCATTTTGGATCTCATCAAGACTACACCGTTGCTCTAGATGCTCTAGATGGTGGCAGGGGTGTTGCCGCTGCGTGAAGGGTGTTTCTGGTTAGAGATAGTCAGCTTGCAGCTGAGAGGGGTGCTAGTTGTTTTGGACATGCTGAGGTGGGATCTAAGTATGATGTTCCATTTCGCGGCACATTGGGTGTGGAATATACGATCCATTTTCTTTTGGCCTTTTATATCGGCGATGAGAGTTTCCAGGAGTTGTCTAATCAACCTATGAGTGCAGTTTCTTTTTGCTTTGAGTGAGAGATTAGGTGTCAAGATGATGGAGAAAGAGTTAGGGCCATCTGTTTTCAAACATTTCGCAGAGGGTCGAGAGGCATCTTGCCTCATTGGGTGTCATGATGTTGTTTGCACACAGTTGAACAGGTTTCCACTAGGGGATCTCCACTTGGGGGTCTCCCCAGGGTTATAGGGTGGAACAGCCACAGGGGGACAGATCACCGTCTTGTCCTAGGCTGGGTCTCCCTGTCCCGGTACGGAGGTCCAGACATACGATGGTGGGAGTCTACAGCAGTCCCAGGCCAGACCTGTGTAGGCTATGCAGAGAGTCACAGCAGTTGCTCCAGGCTCCGCAGCAGGCCTGGTCTTGCCATCCCACCCTTGTGGTGGCTGGTGCTGGGATACCCATCCCACTTAGGGTGCATACAAAAAGTGATGGATGGAATGCTTAAATTGATCTCAGCCACTGGTAATGACTTGTGGCCGCATTCCAATCCATCATTATTTGGCAAACCATGCACCTCAGTTTGGACCCAGCCACGTGCAAATCATTATTGACCCTTCTCCAGTAGGAACAGTTGAGCCTGAACTGTCAAACGTTAACAATTAAATAAAAAACAACAAATAATTAAAATATAAATCAAACAATTAATTAATTAACGCCATTAATTAGCAAGTAATAGACTAAATGACATTAAGACATGTATACTTTGTAAAACAATAATTTATATATTAAATAAATTCCCATCCTAATCCCCTGCAAACTCAACAAATTGCTACTAAAAAAAACTAAATTATACATTTCTAATCATATTTTAGAAAAATAATTTCCACATTAAAAATGACAAACTACAGCTAAAAAAATTAAGTGCAAATATCATTATAAAGCTATTACCATATAATGATACATTAAGTATGATTTATCAAATTAATTGAAGAATCTATTTTGTACATCTGTTTTACTTGAACAATATTATATCCACCAGTAGCTTTGCATCAGTCAGGCACACTTCTGGTGGCTGTGCTTTAACAGTCACAATCTTAGAGCAGTCTTGTTTAATTCACCTCAATCAGGCACGCTTGGTGAACATTCACTTCCGGTAGCCGAGCCTCAGCCAGTCAGGCACTCCGAGTGGACTCCCACTTCCAGTGGCTGAGCTTCAGTCACCTTCCCTTCGACCACTCCAGCCATGTTGTCATACCATTCCCTAAATGTAAAATGTAAATGTGTTTGTATTTATATAGCGCCTTCTACCCAGAGGTCTCGTAGCGCTGTATTCATACCGCTGTGGAACCCTTCCTGGCTTTCCTGTGAGATGTCCACTCCTGGGCACCCCCAAGGTGAAGCCAGGTATCCAAGCGCTGCTGGGGCTGTTGTGGAGATTAAGCAAGCTATTGCCCAGAGTCACAGAGTGGGACCCATGGTTAGACTAGGCACCGAGGCGAGAATGATCAGGTCCGGGGAGGTTGAGTCCAAGAGCTGCCGAGGTGGGAATTGAACCCTGGTCCCGGGCCAGACCTCTGCATCAGGGTCTGCTGCTCTAACCATTGAGCCACGCTTCGCCACGCTTCTCCTAACCACACATGCCCTTCCAGCTGAAAACTCACTGGCAAAATTGATCCCTTCGTCCTTCATTTCAGGGTTCTCGTTGTGACTATCTTTGTGACTTATTGCACAGTTGTGTTTTCCTCAATGTCACTAGGCATCCACCTGGGCAGCCAGGTGACCTTGCAGCTGCAGTGGATCGGCCTGTAATTTACGCCAAGTCTTGCTAGTGGCTTTTGTCAACAGCAATGCCCCACCAGTCACCACCTTGTACAGTCTGTGAATAGCTTCCTGAAAAGCAGCAAGAGAAAGGGGCCTGGGACTTTGTTCGTGGTGGGAAGGTGGGAAAGGCTTTTTGAGGGGACTTCGGCTAGTCTTCTCGGCAGGCAGCATAGTATAGATTAACTGCCCATGCGGTTGTTGGTGCCAGCATCCTGAGTTGCAGGCAATTTCAGTGTGCTAAGTCTGTAACTGCAACAGGAAGTTTGGACAAAGGGACAAGGTCATCGTTTGCTAGTCCATGCTCTACTGGGGACACCACAGCTATTGTGTCCTCATAGTGGCCCTCTGGGCAACTCACACCAAGAAGACTCACGCCGCAAAAAGTCACCTGATTACCAGATCCACTATACCACCCCTGTGTTGCAAGTGGTGGCAGAGTGGATCTGGTATTCAGGAAACTTTTTTCACTGTGTTTTTCCAGAAGGTGGAGTTGCTGGGATGGAAAGATTTTAAATATCCTAATCTCCCCATTTAACTGCTTAGGGTGTGGGTGGGATCTCTTGACCACCCTGAGATTGGAAGGTGGGCGCTTTACTTCCCAACACCTGGGAGCAGAACCTGTGTACCCTGCTGGAGCCTTTGTGCTGGAGGTCTTCCTCTGGGGACATACTGCTGGCATCCTGGCCTTTTGATGTGCCCAGCGGGGATGAGCCTGGTGCATGATGCCAACACCAATTTTCACTCACCTCTTCATGCTGGATGCATACCTGCCAACTTGAAGAACAATCTTACCATATGAGGAGGGGGCGTGGCCTTGAAGGGAGCTGGGCCCTGCGCCAAGAAGTACAATCGAGACACGTTTGAACCCCACCCCGCCCCCTTACACCCTCCTCCCCCAAAAATGTAAAACCTTGCAGAGGCTGGGGCTGATGTCCTGGAGTATTTTCCCACCCCTTAGTGAACATAGTCCGTTCAAAGTCTCTGAAAACGAGCTGAAAAACCACTATTTACAGTGGTTTCAGCTCGTTTTCCTTGCCACCATGTGATATTGCTCCTTATTGGGAGACCGTGTGATGGGAGCCGATATCGCGTGTCACACGGTGCCACCATGTGGCAGGTATGGCTAATGCTCTATGCACACGTTTGAATGTGCCTCGCAGTTGGCAGACTGTAATCAGGAACAGTACATACTAGGGGCCTCATTTATGAGGCTGTGCGTCACTTTTACGCTGCCGGTGCGTCACTTTTTTTGACGCACCAGTGGCGTAAAAAATGCGCCTTGTTGCGCCATTGTTACAAAGTGACGCATCTAGGTAGATGCGTCACTTTGTAAACCCCTGCTCCACATTATACCTGCGCCAGGTATAATGTATGCAAGGGGGGTGTATTGACGCAAGGAAGGCTCGTAGAGTTGATGCAGTGAAATCTATGAGATTTCACTGCATCACTTTTAGGACGCCGTTGCGTCAAAATCTTGCGCCAGGCGTAAGACTGACGCAGGCCCTTTCACATGGGGCTTGCCCCATGTGAAAGGAAGCATTGCTGGAGTTGCTTCACTTTTGTGACACACTCCAGCATTTCGTCACTTTTGCGCTTACAGATACGTCAGAAAATGACGTATCTGTAACTCCTTGCGACATGATGCGTCATACATTAAATATGACGCATTAGGAATGTCGCAAGGAGTGCGCACTGAGAAGTGACGCATCGCTGCTTTAACGCAGCGATGCTTCATTTCTCATAAATGAGACCCTAGGTCTGCAGGTCCTACGCTTCCACTACCGATCAGTCCTTGCTAAGTTTAGGAAAAGCCCCGAATCCGCCATCTTCTTTCCCGCCACCCACGTCTCCTCCTTCCCTCCCCCTCCACGGCTCCTCGCGCACACGCACCCAGCCTCTTATCAAGTCTAGCAACCCACAGAGTTGAAAGCAGTCCGCGTCCTTTCAGGCAGCGAGCAATGCAGCCGGGGTAATTTATGAGAGAAATGCCATGCTAATGCAATTCAAAGTTCAAATGATGTTTCATTTCAAAGAGCTGGGAACGCTTGTGCAGGAGGAATGTTAAATTAAAACCTTATATGCAAACTTAGACTATAGCTCCAGGGAATACACGTGTCGTGGGAACGCCAGCAGAACAGGACCAGCCCCTGCACATTGAGCCGGGCGCATGCGGGTCAGTGCATTAATTCCTGTTAGGGCAAATACCCCGAAGGCATTGGAAATCAGGAGCTGCACTACACAAATGAATGAAGAGGAGCGAGCTGTTCCTTTATGCAGCCATTTTTTGTAGCGCCTCGTGATCAGCCATACTTATGCGGCTTCTTTGCGGCCAAGGTAATGCCTTATTCTGAATAGAGCACAAAGTGTCAGTCAGTCAGTCAAAACACTTTATTCGATTACTTAAAATCATAAATATATAGAATAGAGCACAACGTGTCAGTCAGTCAGTCAAAACACTTTATTCGATTACTTAAAATCATAAATATACAGAATAGAGCACACAGTGAATAACTGGACACAAATGTTTGTCTCTTTTTTTTTTACTTTGTCCCTGATTTCCCTTTATGTGTCTTGTCAGGTGTGCTTGCTGGAATCTATTAGGGGAAAGCTGTCAGGTTGTGCCAATTATCACACAACTCGCATTTCCATTTGCACAGGCATCATCACCATGTACCTCAGAAAATGTAATCAAGGCCTTTGTAACTATCACAAGATGAGCTCAGATAACGCTCTCCGTCAGTTTTTGTTTCCTCCCTGATGGAAATTGTGCATGCAACACTAGGGTTCTGATTACAAGTTCAGAGCTAGATTGAAGGCCAATCTGCTCCTTGCTGTGACGTTTTACAAAGACTGTCTGACAGGTAGGAGGGTCTCACAGTCAATGTGGATATTAATGAAGTTTTGACAGAGTATGTTTTTCTCTCTAACATTAAAAACCACACACTTAACAGTAATTTTAATGCAGTTTTTTTAAATGTCGTTAATATTTAAGGAGAGTGGTCATGGGCATCATATAAAGCATTCACTGAAGATTAAAGGAAAATGAAATACACATCTCATGAGTGAGAATAATGAATAGGAGCAAATTGAAAGATTACTAGTGTGGAATGTGACACCTGAAATGAATGCAAAATGTCATACCCGTCCACGCTCCTACAGGTAAGCGCAGTGGGGAGGGGCAGGGAGGGTGTCGACAGACAACGGAGTAGGGAAAATTAAATAAATAAATCCTATTCCGTCATCTGTCGACATCCACCCGCTGCGCCCTACCGCCCCAACTCGCTCACCTGCAGGAGCCACAACTAACCCGTCTAGCTTCACTGTGGGTGTGAGTGAAAGCAGGTTCATTTTTGCATGCGGTGATGTCCAACCGACCCATTAAATTCAAACCAATAGTGGGTTGGATCAAAAACATTTTTGGCTCGCAATATTACATGTTAAGTAAGGTAGTGCTTGGTGAAAAACTCCTTTTCCCACTGTATCATGAAAGCAGATAAATGTAAGTGGTTATACATGACCAGAACCTTTGTGCATATTTGGTGTGTTACATTTAGTTGTGGTGATGGCATGGTATTTTGATTTTTGTGGTGTAATTTGTTTGTGCTGTGCTACGGTATTGTGTTTTTATTATGTTGTAGTTGTATGTTGTGTTGCATTCTGTTTTGACTGTTTCATTATGACGCTCCTTGTTGTGTTTCTGTTGTGTTATTATTTGTCTCTGTTATTGTGCTTTGTTCTACAATTACCATAGAGATACCACCAAATACTGATATATTTCCTACAAAAAGCTTTACATTCCTTTAAAGTTCCATTGACAAACTCATCTTTACCACTCTCTAAGGTGGAAAAATACTGCTGCCAGGGGTGGTTTCTCGTCAAGGGCGTCGGCGCTCCACCCTCTTTACTTTTGCACCCATCGCCATTGCCAAAATAAAAGCAAAGTTGTTGTTAAAATTTTTTAAACGTTACACTGCACTCACTTACAAACATCATTACTTTTTCTTTCTGGGGCAAAGGCCGGAACTTCTACACACTGCCAGTCTGCCACTCAGCGTCAATCAATGACGCTGAGCGACGCTTCTGGCCTGGGCAGACCCAAAGTCTACTGGGCCTCATTTATGAGGCTGTGCGTCACTTTTATGCCACCGGTGCGTCACTTTCTGTGACACACCAGTGGCGTAAAAAATGCGTCATATTTACCAAGTGACGCATCTAGGTAGATGCGTCACTTTGTAAACCCCTGCGCCACATTATACCTGCGCCAGGTATAATGTATGCAAGGGGGGCGTATTGACGCAAGGAAGGGTCGTAGAAGTGACGCAGTGAAATCTATGAGATTTCACTGCGTCACTTTTAAGACGCCGTTGCGTCAAAATCTTGCGCCTGACTCACAGCAGGCGTAAGACTGATGCAGGCCCTTTCACATGGGGCTTGCCCCACGTGAAAGGACGCATTGCTGGAGTTGCATCACTTTTGTGACACACTCCAGCAATGCGTCACTTTTGCGCTTAGGTATCTGTAACTCCTTGCGACATGATGCGTCATACATTAAATATGACGCATCAGGAATGTTGCAAGGAGTGCGCACTGAGAAGTGACGCATCGCTGCTTTCACACAGCGATGCGTCATTTCTCATAAATGAGGCCCACAGTATTTTGTGGGCTGACGATCTTGCAGCCCTGAGGCCTGTGAGGTCATCAGCTCGGCGGGCACATAGCCTTGGGGACCAGTCTCTAACCCCTGATGATATGGAGGTTAAATTATCCCAGGGCATTTTAAACTGAAGCTCTGTAGTGCTGGGGCTTCATGTCAGTCAGGAAGTGGAGAGCGTGGTCACCACACCCTTTCCCAACTCGTCACAGGGGGGGTGGTCCCACCCTGTGACAAGTTGACAAAGGGTGCGTTAGAGACTGAAGGCAAGTGGGAAGGCGAGAAATCGATACATCACTCTTTGGCTTCAGGGCTTTTGAAGACACACTGTGCAGACTCGAGGTGTCTGGTTCCCGACCCCCACTTTGTGAGGACATCATTAGCTTTGGTGCATCTCCCGTGTATAGCACTACACAGCAACTGACTGTCTGACAGCCAGGAGCAGACTCATGGATCTGATGGTGACATGGAGCAAAGGTGGTGTTGGTGCGCACTGCAGTTGTATGTGACTTGGGCCAGCACTGCTAGCTTTGAGACTCTGTTATGACTGTGTCTGGCCCTGAAAATCTTTAGATCAGTAATTGTGTGTCCTTTGGTTTTTACCTCTTTGTGCTTTTCTGTGCAGTTTTTATATAGCGACTGCAAGAACTTGACCCGAAGGCAGCACTAAATATTTTTGTACAACTAGCATTCACGCACATATTTGAAAGTGCTTTCATAGACCATAATGATTTTTATACTATTGGCATTCAGACACATATATGAAAGTGCTTTGATAGGCATGCAGTAATGATTTTTGTACAACTGGCATTCTGTACACACATATTTGAAAGTGCTTTCCTATGCATGTGGTTGGACCTGCCCCTTTTTGCAGGTTATCCCCAAACTTTTTGCCTTCTATCTCCTATTTTTTCTGACCTTTTGTTGGCTTTATGACCCTGGGCCTTTTACCACTGCTAACCAGTGCTAAAGTGCATATGCTCTCTGTCTAAATTATATTGGTGATTGCTTTATCCATGATTGGCGTATTTGATTTACTAATAAGTCCCTGGGAAAGTACACCAGGTGTGCCTAGGACCTGTAAATCAAATACTACTAGTGGGCCTGCAGCACGGATTGTGTCGCCCACATGAGTAGCCCTGCAAACCTGTCTCAGACCTGCTACTGCAGTGTCTGTGCGCAGTTTTAAACTGCCATTTTGACCTGACAAGTGTGCCCACTTGCCAGGCTCAAACCTTTCCTTTTACTACCTGGAAGTCACCCCTAAGGTAGAGCGTAGGCAGCCCCCTGAGCAGTGTGCAGTGTATTTAAAAGGTAGGACATGTGCTGTTGTGTTTCACGTGTCCTAATAGTAAAATACTGCTAATTTCGTTTTCACTACTTTAAGGACTTTCTCTCCCATAGGGTAACATGAGGATCGCCTTGAAATATCTTTTAAGTGTAATTTCTCATTTGGGGGCTGATAGAGATTTGGAGTTTGGGGTCTCTGAACGCACAATTTAAAAATACATCTTTTGGAGAAGTTGTTTTTTAAATGTTGTGTTTAAAAATGCCACTTTTAGAAAGTGGGCATTTTCTTGCTTAACCATTCTGTGCCTCTGCCTGTCTGCAGAATCTACCTCTGGGTTGGCTGACAGTTGGACTCTTGTGCATTCACTCTAGGCAGTCTCTCAGAGGGAGATGAGGTGTGCCATAAATATCCTGTTGGGCCAGCACCATGATGATGGGCTTTCCTGAGCTAGAGTGGTGGGAGGAGTTGTCACTGACACCTGAATAGGCCTGTGGTTGTCCTCACACAAAGCTGTATCTACTCCCCTGCTGTGTGCCTTGAGTCAGGTCAGGGAAAGGCAAGGTATTGTGCACTACACAAGATTTTCCTTTGAAGTTTACTCACTGCAGAGGCAAACAGTGGTATACGTATAGGACCTCTAACACTCTCAAATCAGAGCACTTCTGGACTAAAGGACAGTCTGGCAGGAAGAAGAGCTAGATGCTCTAGGAGGCACTGCCACTCTGCCTGTTTCTTTGTTGTGCTGGCCTGCTGCTTGCTGCTTTAGTCTTGGGAGTGAAAGGATTGTACCTTCTTCCAAGGTTCTCCAAGGGCTTATGTGTGCTTGCCTCTTGTTACACAGTCTCAGGGCCATCAAAGTTTTCACCTACCGGTGCCTGGGTTTTTCTGCTGAGAGTCCAGACTTGCCAAGTTGATCCAAATCCAGTCGTAGCCCTTGGAAGTGCAATCTATTGAACTGACAATGAAAATCAATGCATCAACTCCCAGCGTCTGTTTTTATAGATGCATCACTACAAACTTCGATGCATCGCTGCTGCCAGTATTGGAGCATAGCTCCCGATGGGTGCATCAACCATGGCTTTTAACGCAAGCCCCAGCTTTCCATCACAGTGCATCATAAGAATCAGCGCAGTGTAAGTTTTGAGCACTGCATCACCGAAGTCAGTGACGCACCGCTCCAACCCCGATGAAGCGCCTGATTCATCGATGTGGAATTGACGTAGTGTCTCTAGATATTCAATCCATCATTCTTGGGCACTGATTTCTTCATCGACGTTGCCCAGCAGTAAGGAACCAACTCTACATGCCTGGTGACTGACGCATCACCTCCGCTTCCAGTAAGGAACCAACGCTTTACCTCCTCTGGCAGTAAGGAACAGGTGCATCACCTCCCTTCAGAGTAAGGAATAGATGTTTCGCCTTGCTTTTCCAGCGCCTCACTGCCCCTGTGCCTATTTCATCTTTGAATTTTGACGCATTTGAGATACTTTGTACTAAAAGTGATGCATCCATAGATGTCAATGCTGACTCCCATCACCTCTCAGTTGGATAAAAAGTGCCATCGAGCACCAATTGAAAGCTAGTGGGCCCAGAAAACGCAGTTACAAATCATTTAAATGTGCTCGCTGGGTTTGTCAAGTGAATCGGTGTTGACGTTAGGACCTTCAGGTTCTGTTTTAAGTTCTCAAGGCAGTTGGTCTGAAGCAAAGATCATAAGAAACCGTGATGGCACAATACTTTGATATTGATGGAAATGTCTTGCCGGAGATGTATCCAAACAATAATTTGACAAAATATTTATGCAATACCCTTTGTGGCACCATATTCTTCTTATCCCTAAAGGTTACCTCTTTTTGCGAACACATGTCCATCTGTTTATGGAGCTCAATTCAGAGAACTTAAAGTAGCATCTCTCGTATTCCTCTGGATCACTAGAACTTTCCCAATCATCAAGCTTGTAAACAGCCACAGCAACAAGATCCAGGTACTCCCTTCTGCACTAACTAACTTTGAAGGGGGTGTTAAGAGATCAAGAAGGCAACATCGAGCCAAAGTTATAGACATCCATCTAACTCACTTTGTTGTCTTTAAAGTAGAAAGGTTTGTCAATGTAATGCTGAAAAAAATAATATTGTCTACAAATGCTAAAATGACCAGTTGAGGCGTTTGACTCAAAAATAAATTATCTTAAGTGTTGATGCAGATTCCCATCTGTAGGTAGTAACGTTTAACGAGGACCCTCTCTATTGAACTATGGGGCCCTGACTCCAAGTGGGCCTTTAAATTCCCAGTAACTGCACAAACCACTTTTGCACAGTGATCTGAATTATGAAATGGACAGTAAACACTGCACCTCTCTATGGCAGTCTTGCGCTGCTACATTTCAGTAGGTTAAACCCAGAGTCCCCCCCACCACCCCATTAGGGCAGAGTGTTGACCCGTCCTGCTGTCAGGGCAGCAAAAGTGAAAAATAAAACAGTAATAAAACGAATTATCATTTTCTTTTTCACTGCTCCCAGCCCAAGCAGTGTTCGGGAGCGGGCATTGCTGTTGACCGTCAGCAGGAGAGTGGTGCTCACTCCACTAGTTTACACTACACAAGTCACTTTGGCCGGCCTGACAGGCGCAGTGTAGACCTCTCCACCTAGCTGTCTCAGACAGCTGGTTGGAGAGCAGGCACAGGTCCCCTGTACCTGCTGGAGCATCAAGGCAGCCCACTCCAGCCAATCATGGTGCTGCTCTCATGCTGCTCATCTGCAGCATGAGCGCAGTAACAAGATTAGCCGAAAGGGGTTGCCTGAGGGTACATGAAATGCCCTGGCTCGCGCCGATGCCAGAAGAATGAAGAAAACACAGAGAGCGAAACATGGGTAAGGACATTTTTTATTTGTTTTTAAATTTACTATTTCCCCGCCACTTTGTTTGTCGCTAAGTACCTCCTACAGTAAATACCTCCACTCCATCGAGCTCACTCATAATAGAAAAAAACAAAAATCTGAAACACGGAGGAAGAAATTCTGCCACAAATGGAGAAAGGAGGAACCTGCAAGAGTGAGATAAAAGAGCAGGGAATGTCTGGTAGTGGCTTAATGAGGCATGAGGGGAATTTAAGACGACCAGCCTTCAGAGACGGACTGGTTTACTGTGCGTTTTGTAAGGCTGGCAGGATTGTCGGCCAGTTTTATTTGCGTGAACCGGTTTTGTTGCCGGGGACCTGCTGGCCATGTTCCTACTTGCATCAATTAAAAATAATGCTAAAACAAATAGTGCTTAAAATGTACATTAAACCCTTTTTGCCTTGTTTATTTAGAAGTTACGCTGGCATCCAACCTTCCATTCCACCAAAACTCCTGGTGCCCGGTAGGGCATTCGGTCCCTTCCAGCCTTGGTATTCAGTGCACTGACATTGAATTACACTGACTGCCAGCTTTTGAGCAGAGCTTCAGGCACCACCACTCTTTCTTTTACAAATGAAGTGCGGTGTCCTGGTCAGTACACAGTCATTGGTGTTTCAAGCAAACTTAGGCTTAAAATCGACTCAATTTTTTAAAAAGTTGGATTTGTGGCAAATATTGCTGTGTACTCAGCCAAACAGATTGAATGCTTTGCTGGCAGCATGTTTTTTTTTTTGATCAAGCTATTATTATTCTGTTCCAGAATCCACATCATTCATATAAAAGAGGCAAGCCATATGTTGAGTGCTAAGGGCAGCTTCACCATCGTTTAACGGTACTATAAGTGTTCTGCATGCCTAGCAGTGGTTGAATTGTGGGATCAGTAGATCACGCATGTTAACGTTCACCTGCTAAACATATCACTATACGCTAAGAAATGTGTGTTACCTCAGAGGCATTGTCTATGTAATTGCTACTGCCCTTTGTGATTTTTGTATATCAGCTGTGATAGACTACAGCGGCCCCTGCAGGTAAGAAAGGTGGACTAGGTGGGATTTCGACAGCCTACAAGGAGGAACATTAAATAAATAATACATTTTCTCTCATCATCGTCTGCCAAAATCCCCCCCACCAGGCCCCATCGGCCCACCGCTCTTACCTGCATGGGCCTTGGCTGGTGTTAGAACTTTGTAACTGTTGTTACCGATACCATCTGAATTAACAGACCACTCACAAGGATAGTACCTTTTTATGTGGTCCAAGGTGGCTGCTGTGGTGGTTTCCATCATGCCTTCAATGCATGTTGAGTGACTATAGGGTTGAAGAATTTCACGTTCTCAGCCGCATACATCAGGCTCTGATCTCCTGTGGATGGGAGGGATGGTGAACCGTACAGTACTATATGACCTTTTATACATACATGAATACTGAAATGTGCTTTGATTCTGTGCTGATTATCACTTTATGCCTTTGGTTCTTTTTCAATAAAAAGATTTATAAAAAAATAATTTCTAATTCTCTTCTCAGGAAGGGAAGGGCTTGAAAGAATGTACTTCTAAATACACCACCCATTCCTGCTCTAGACATCAACAGAGCATAGAGAAAGGCTTGGGTGCCACTGCCTGTATGATCTATGTACTGATCATTACGAAGAACCATCTTTTAACATCTGTTAATGTCCATGATATTTGGTGGGAGGGTCACAATACTTCATGCAAGATATTGCACAACAAAAATATTGCATCCTCTGCATTGACTACCGCTACATTACCAAGGTAAGTACATGTGGAGGTAAGAATAGTAAAATATACCTACCTCAATGAAGTAGTCCACATGTACATGGAGTTAAAGACAGTAAATATATTCTCATCCTGTAGATGTAGTCCACATCTACATATGGTTAGGAACAGTAAATATATACGTACCTCAACCGTGTGGAGCAAGCCTCTTTACTTTGACGATGTAGCTGCAGGTGATGTAGAGGATGTCATATTTTTGTATATTGATATTAATAACCTCGAAATAGTGACATACAAACTCCATCACACTTAAATAGACACAAAAATAATGTCACAATCACACTAAGGCACTTCATTAGCAAGGTAGACTTGATTATCTCGCATCATAACGTTTAGTGTTAGCTATTGAAATGAATTCTTCTTGGCAAATGGGTGTGATTGCTGTCACCCACTTTTAAGCGTCATAGAGTAAAAGCTATTATAGATCCAGGGCTCTAAAATATCTAACAGAACTCCACCAAGCATTCCAAGTAGGAGATATTGCCTGGCGTCATACTTTACAAATCTCCCTCCTAGCCAGCAAAATTAAGTAAAAAACCCGTTTTTGTTGGGGCCCTATCGGGTCAGAAGCTCCCCCCAGTGCAGGAATAAAACCATATAGTACATCATCTACATTCTGAGGGCCGCATCTCATACAGCTGGCTTTTCCACCTCCCTTTATCTTGGATAACTTAGCGGAAGACCAATAGATTCTATGGAGTGTAAAAAAGAGTTTTTTTTCAGTGCAGCATATTTAATCAGGGGTTAAAGAGTATCTAGAGATACTTGCCATAAAGTTTCCAGCTCCTCGCTCGGCAAGTAGTTCTCCCCGATTCTGTATGGTTCATCCATCTTTCTGTCTGTAACTGCCAAAAGATGGTTATAGCATTGCGCCACTTCTTTTTTCCTAGGAGCTAGATCCTGTAGTTTGCTTTCCATACTGCTATCCTCTATAAGTGGCCAGCGTTGCTTGAGCTTCTTACACCAGAAAGAGAGCTGATAAAACTTGAACCTGGACAAAGTACAGTTAGTAATATGGTTCCAGTATTCCCAGGAATGGCATTTGTCACCCAGTACAATGTCTCCCCAATATACAACTCTTGCCTCTTTTAGTGGGTAAGCAAGAGAGTCCAAAAGACACTCCGGTGTACCGGGAGAGTCCCAAACTGGTGCCCAATCACTATAATAGGATAGTCCTAAACAATTTCGGCAGTCCAAAACCACAACCTAGCCGCTGAACGCAGAGTCTTTAAACAAATAGATATTTTAGAGCAATTGATCAAAGAGTAAATGTTTATAGAGAAAGCTCAGAGACGGGGCAGTTTTGGGATCTCCTGGATGATGTGCCATCTGGTTGAGTGTAGGGATAGGACAATGACCCAATGATTAAAACCTCTGGTCAGCTCAGTTTGTATGTTATGGGTACCCCCGTATAGAACATCAGCTGAGAGTGGAACCACCAAGCTAATACGCATCAGAGGTGGTACAGATCGAATGGGTGCTATAGCTACGGAGGTCATATGAGATGAGTCAAACAAAAAAAGAGAAAAATTGAAAAAAGAAGAAGCTATTATAGATGTATATGCTTGTTTTACAATGCAGCTGGGGATCATCGTAGGCGTGCTGCTTCCGGAACCCTAGTCAGATTGTCAAAGTTGAGAAGCTCCATCTATGCTTTGAGAGTCTTGAAAATGATTCTTCACTGAGAGGTGTTTTAAGACTGAGCTCTGTGTAGGTTCTGAAGGGTCTTTTTTGGTTGCTGGTTCTTTTTGTATTACATTTTCATTCCTCCTCTCTGCTACTTCAGCCTTGTTATTGTAATATCTGTAAGGTCGTCATGAGATTGAATGAAGCCGGTTTTTTAAACTATGGAAGAGTGAAGTTGCATTAATAATGTGAGTTGTGGCAAGTCGCCGCAAACCTTACACCTAAAACATGAACTGGTTTCTGGGAGCAAACCCTGCAACATTCTTGAAAGCAGACAGACTTGTCTCAGTGGAAGCAGATGTACAATGTGTCAGCAGTCACTTGAGGAATGGCAGCTTTATTAAGGTGGTCGGTCAGTGCACTTCCCTGGGTGCCTTCTCAAACGAGATGAACCCTGCCACATTGTCTGGATCTTCCTTTGTGACTCCAGTGTACAGTGCATCCTCCAACCACTAGCTTATTTGCCTCTTGATCACTCCAAGTTCTGGGTCAATATAGGACACTCCTGTGATTGCATCAGAACCATTTCCTGTCAGAGTAGGTAACACCAGGCCTTCAGTTTGAGCACTGCAGGTCATCTCTCCCCCAATCCTTATTATAGGATTCATGAAACCTAACACCAATGTCAGTACACATAGTGGTTCTCTGAGCATCAGCCTATGTACTCATACTCATAAGTCCAAATCTGAATTGAGCAAATCATTGGCAAAGATTAATTGTATAGGCCACTCACCACTGCTTCCTACTCCAGGATGACCAATACCAAGGGGCAGTCACACTCTGTGAACTTGGCCCTAACTGATAGACTTTTTAAATCAACTTGATTTAGCTGGTGCTGGTGTCCTCTAGTATAGTCACAGACACTCAATTTACTGAGGCCTTCTGAATGGACCTCTCCGTGTTTTGAGTCATCACCAATCATATCTCAAGCTCCACTTCCCTATGAATGGAAACTAGGCATACATTTCGTGTGCTGTATTGTCCACAGCAGGACATTCTACAATTTCTTAGTGCAGCCTGCAACAAGAAGCCCGCCACTGATTGGCTGCCCTAGTGCATAGCTAATCAGTGGAAGACTTCTTGATGCTGGCGACATCCCCTCCGTTATCTCCTGGCATCTAAAAGTCAAAACTCATCCCACTTTTGGCTATGGTGTCATGGTACTCTTGTCCGTACTTGCACACTAGGGACATTTGGGATCTTCTGCTTAAATCCACTCATTCCCTTCTCCACCTCGGTTCATCTGGGGAGTTGCCTGATCCAGCCTTGTGGAGATCCTTTCCACGGATCTCCTGGATACTTGAGTATGACCCACAGGTCAGTGTTCTCCGCAACATCAGTGAGATCAGAATGCTCTATATGATAATGGCATTTTGGAAAATGGTTACTCAAGGTGTGCTTCAGCCTAATCAAATTGTGCAAATCTATATAAGTAGCAACTTTACTGGCGTTCCCCCATTTCCATATTCTTGGATTGCAGTAAACTATTGTGGGGAAAAAGTAGGCTGAAAACAAGTTGTGTAAAAAATCTATTCTACCGCAAAATTAGAATGAAAAAAGTTGTGGTTACAAAAAGTAGAACAATGTTGTGCCTTATATACCAAAGATTAGTGTACTGTGAGTAGTGGCAAATGGAGAATAATCCTACTAAGGTAGAGATAGGCAATTACAGTGAGGTGGAGAGGAGGACTGTTAAGCAGTTTGTAGGATTCAGGGATTAGAAGCGTTAAGGGGTAGTTAGGGGATTTTAGGGTTCAGGGAAAGGTAACATTAAGGGTAGTTGGGCGTTCTTAAGGTTCAGAAAAGGGTAGCATTAAGGGGTAGTAAAAGGTGTTAGGTTAAAAAAAAGGGTAGCATTAAGGGTTATTGGAGGTTAGGGTATATTGTTCCAAGAAGGGTAACGTTAAGGAGTATTAAATGGTTGGTAGGTTTAAAGAATTGGTAGTGTTAAGGTAGTTAGGGGCTTTTGGGGTTTAGGGAAGGGTAAAGTTATGTAGTAGTATGTTTATTTAGGGTTGAAGAACAGGTAGCATTAAGGGGTAGTTTGGAGTTTCACAGGTTTGTGGATGTGAACTTATGGAGATACTAGTGGGTTCTTAGGATACAGTTAGATAAATGAATGAATGCATTTGTGCAATAGAAACTACTATATTAATTTAACATTTTGGAATTGCCATAGGTGTCAACGAAGGGCACAGCAATTTCAATTTAACTTTCAAGTAGTCAACAATCTAAAAGCCAACTTTGTTAAATATAACCATATTCTCTAAGGTGTAATGTTTAATTCGAGTATTTTGTTCTGTCCCTGACTTTCCTAAGCTATTGCTCTGTTGCCATCCTAAACCTCCTTAATAAAACCTCCATGATGAATTTAAACTTAGTGCATTTGCATGATTCAGATGTAGAGAGAAACTGTCCCCTGTTCTCTTTGAAGATCACAGCCTAAGAACTCGAAAGTGCTCCCCTTCTATCTGGTGCATTGAACAGTTAAATTCTTAACATGTAACCCATTTTCATTGTGATCGCTGATAACATAAATGTGTGTAACTTCTTATGGAAACTGGTGCTTTGGCTACACCATCTCAGATGATTCACTCACCACATTCTCCTAGCTATCATGACCACTGCATTCTGATGAATCATAAAACTCAAATTTCATCATCTTTATGCTCTGTTCATGGTGTAAAAACGACCTTTCTTCCAGGACCAAAGCTGAAACTTTTTCCCCTATGACTAGTTTACTTTCCTCCTGAGGTAAAGGTTTTTCTCTTTATCACAGCCACCAATTATAATTGAATTCTCCTTTCCACAGTTTTGTTCTATAGCATTATCTTTTTGCCTTTTAGATGTACAGCAAACTTTCAGGAGACAGAAGTCCTGCTTCAGGATTGGGAGGGAAGAAGAAAATTAGTGGTGGGCGGAACTTGCAAAGTTTTGCTTCATGAATTTCCGCAGAGTTACATGAAAACTCCGCATGATTCTGCGCAGTTCTGCGAGCGGGCAGATTTGACACTTTTCGCAGATTTTTAGTGCCAGGAGCTTCTTTCGGGCTGCAGAATCAGTGCGAATGGCACCATGTGGCACACCAAGGGATGCTACGTCTTTTCTACCGCTCGAGAAGGTTTTCCACTCGAGTGGCAGCTTTCTCACTATGAACAGCCGCAACCGCCCCCAACTGCCTTCGTTGAGAAAATCTCGCTGGGTGCCTTCCTAGCACCCAAAAATTTCACTAGGGGGTGAAAATTCTCGCTTGTGCTCGCCAACTTACTGTTTGCAAGCCACAAGTGAGAAAAACGTGTCCCGCATGGCTGTTGGCAGAGTTTTACAATTAATCAATCAAGGACTTTATTTCGATCACTATAGATTATAAAAGTACATCAAAGAACAAGAGAATTACAAATACACAATACAAATAAAACATAACATTATAAATAAATATTCACAGTCTATTTACAATCACAGCAAATGTCAGTCAGTCAAGGGGCATCAGTGTTTGTTCGAGAGAAAAGTCAATTTTGATAGTAGCATGATTAGAGACTAAAATTTCCATCATTGTTTATAGTTAAAAACATCATCATAACACACTTTAAAGGAAGGGGATAGAATATGTAAAAAAATGATTTTCATTTAAAACAACACATGGCCCACAATATAACCTGAGCGGGCGCCATAAAATATGGTATGCCCTAGGTAATTGCACCCAAGAAACTATCAGGAGGTACTTATTTCGCCTGATCCACATAACCATTAACAACTTTGCTGTACAAAATACAATCATGCGCGCCATATTTGTCTGCATTAATCTGTACACCTCCTTGTACCTCCTGACTACCAGATTTATGCAAAGAGAGTCGATCCAATTGAATCGAGTTTGGCAGTAGAAAGGACAAAAAAACAAGACATGTTCAAGTGATTCAGTTATCCCTTGGCAACAGGGGCAATATTCTTCAGCACTCTCTCCTGCTTTACACCAGTTTATTTTAAAATAGTTAACAGGTAAACAGTCATACCTAAACTGTAGGTATAGTTTCCTGGCTAACGGGGGCTAAATTTCATTCAGTGTGGGCTCTAATAGCGAAGTCGGTTTAGCAATCAACAGCGAACCCTTACAATTCACTATCCTATCAGTTTCAACCATACCCCAATAAACAGCTTTAAGTTGAGATTTGATAATCTGGCTGGGGGTTTCTGGTTCTCTCCAATAGGCAACCAATCCGAGCTTGAGTAGCAAGTTCTTGACTGTGAGCATCCAAGGAATTCTGTCCACACAAGATGTCATTAGTTCACGGAGGCCCACCCTATAGGAAGCAAGTGCTGCAGTAGACCATAACCGATGATAGAACATGAATATCAGCAGGGCGGTTTTATGTGAAATTCTCTCCTGGCCAAGATTCAGATAAAGAGGAATCAACCAGATAGACACCGGAAGATTCTCTAATGATGTAAGACATTTTTGTTCAGTGGCTGAGAGAATACCACAGTTTGAACAACCCCATGGCTCTGCACCAAATAAGGTCGCACCTAGTGCTTTTACATTATTAATCTCTAGCTCTGGTGTCAGCTTTCTGGATATTGTTTTCCTGTGGATTTTCATGTACTCACCATTGGGTGAACAAGGGTTAACTGTGAGTTTTCCAATTGATTCACTCAACTCGTAGTCTGTGTGAGTTTGGTACCCAAATAATCAAACTCTGTTACTAGTTCTAGTGGGTCACCCCTCACATAGCCCGTCAGTATAAAAAGTCATTTTAAGGCCTCACTCTTAAACGCTCGATCCCTGAATAAACATGCTCCCCACATTTATGATTTATTAGTTGATAAGAGCCTGGATTTCTTTTTTTAACTGAGACCTAGCTCAGAGAATCATCAAATCCCACTATTGCCACGGTTATTCTCCTGGGTTATTTGATGATGAGAAAGGATTAGCGGGTGGCCTGGGCGGAGGCCTTGCCATAATTTTTAATCAACAATTTTCTTCTTCCACGGTCCTTACAGATGATATAGCTGGTGCCGAAAGTCTGGGGTTCCACATAAGGATATCAGCACATCAATCCTTGGCTGGTATCCTTATCTATAGACCCCCCAGCCCTGCGGACAGTTTTCTGGATTCTATCTGTAATGTGGTCTCCCCTTTGGCAGCAATTATAAACATTGTATAGTTTTAGGAGATTTTAACATCCATATGGATAATTCTACAGAAAAGGAATCTACCACACTATGAGAGTCAATGGATTTGTTTAAAATGTCTTCTTAGGTCCACTAAGCAACTCATGAAAAGGTCCATACCTTGGACCAGATTTTTTTCTCAACAGATAAAATAGTGACTTCCTCTCCAGTCCACTTAGTATGGTCAGACCATTCCATCACTGATTTTATTATTATTGAGAATATGCAGCATCTGCGTGAATCCCAAGGAAGGCCTCACTCCCGTAGCTTTCGGTCTTACAGTAAAATGACCACAAATGCCCTTACCACTGCCTTAATCAGCCACCCGATCCCCGTCTGCGGTACTTTGGAGGAGGATGTGAACGGCCTAGACAATTGGGTCCAGTGCCATTTAGACAAGCTTGCCCCCCTCCTCCAAGCGTCGCACTAAGGTATTGTGTGCCTCAGCACCTTTGTTCACGGCGTGCCTTAGGGAAAGCAAGAGTGCTTGCAAACGCCTAGAGAGGGCATGGCGAAAAAATTGACCCCAACGACAAAATAGATTACAAGCTGGCGCTGAAGAGGCATTATAAAAAAATTGTGCAGGGGAAAAAACTCTTTCTCTCTGTTAAAATCCCACAGGCTGAGAACCAAAGCAAAGAACTTTTCAAAACAGTTAAAGAGTTTTTTTTCATGGCAAGGCCCTTCACGCCATCTGAGACCTGGATGAACTACCTAGCCTCCTACTTCCACGAGAAAATTAAAAAAATTCAAGACACCTTTTCTATGCTGCCCCAGGCCATCGGTGCAAACCAAGCTGTCGCCTCCCTGCCCATTTGGCCAGAAGGCCCTCCACTTTTGCCGTTCCCTCCTATACCCCTGGAAAATCACTGGATATCATAACAACCCTTAAATCAGGTTCACCTTCTGACCCTTGTCCAGTCAAAGTGCAGGCATCTATAGCAGAGGTAATTAACCCTGCGTTTAACCGGATCCTAAATGCCTCCTTGGACTTGGGGACTGTTCCTGACAGGTGGAAGAAGGCCAAATTTCTTCCCCTGTTAAGAAAACCTTGGTTAGACCCTGAATCAGCTGCCAATTATAGGCCAAGATCTCTGCTTCCTTCCTTCTCTAAAGTCCTGGAAAAATATATAAATAGTGTTATCACATCATATGCTGAAACAAATCAAATCTTCCATCAGAGCCAGTCCTGTTTCAGGTCAAACTTTAGCACTGAAACCACGCATGTATACGTCTTGGAGACCATCACAGAGATTCTAGATAAAGGTGGGAAGGCTGTGTTGATATTAATGGACTTATCTGCGTCTTTCGATACCGTGCCCCATGATCAGCTCCTTCTGAGACTTCGAGAGTTTGGCTGCGGGGCACAGTACTTCGGTAGCTCTCCTCCTTTTTGAAAGACCGCCAACAAAACGTCTGGGCTCCGCCCTTTGCAGCATCCATTCCCGTTCTAAAGGTGGGGGTCCCACAGGGCTCGATTTTGAGCCCCACCCTCTTTGATCTTTCTTCTATTCTGTTCTATTCTATGTTTTGGTAAAGCGCAAACAGCTGCCCCAGCGAAGAGGCGTCCCGGCGCTAGGGAGAAACACAGAATCCCACCTAAGCTAGGAAAGGAGGGAAAGAGGTGAGCTAAACAGAGGGGAAAAGGAGGGTCTTAATAGCCTTTTGGAAAGTGGTGAGGCTGTCTAGGGAGCGGATATTGAGAGGCAGAGCATTCCAGAGCTTGGCTCCTAAGACCCTAAAGGAGCGTCCTCCAATGTGGCAAAGCTTTGTGCGGGGAACGTTCAGTAAGTACTGGTTAGAGGAACGCAGGTCACGTCGTGGAACGTAAGGAGTGAGGAGAGTTTGTAGGAGAGTAGGACTTCCCAGTTTAAAGATTTTGAAGGTCATGATGAGGGCTTTGAAGTGAATTCTGGAGTCAACGGGTAGCCAATGCAATTTGCGAATAGTAGCTCTAACCGAGCATCTGCGGGGAAGGCCGACTAAAGCTCTTGCCGCCGCATTTTGCACGCGTTGCAGTCGTGCTATTTCTCCTTTGTTGGCGCCTAAGAGGAGGACATTGGAATAGTCCAAGCGAGGGAGGATTGTCGCTTGGATGATAAGTTGGCGGACCTTGGCGTCGAAAAAACCAAGTATAGGGCGGAGACTCCTCAACAGACCAACACAGGTGGAAGCCACTTTCTTAGTGTGAGTCTGGTAACTGAGTGATGCGTGCATCCAGACTCCTAGATTTTTTACTAGGGACTTGGGAAGAGGAATGGGGCCTAGGGATGACGGCAACCAGTGCTCATTCCAGTGGCTGGTGTTTTTGCCAAGGAGCAGCACTTCCGTTTTTCCCGCGTTGAGCTGTAAATAGTTAGCCGTCATCCATTGGGCCACTGCCGCAAGGCCATCCTTGAATCTAGAGGCCGAGATGGAGGGGCCTTCCGTGAGAGTGATGGCCAGCTGGGTGTCGTCGGCATACTACACCAGCGTCAGACCCCACTCTTTGGCCACTGCTGCAAGTGGCTGCACATAAAGGTTAAAGAGGGAGGGGCTCAACGCAGAGCCCTGAGGGACTCCCTGTACAATGGGGTGGGGTTTGGATAAGAATGAAGGAGCTGACACCCGGAAGGATCTGTCCTTTAGGAAGGAGCCCAACCATGTCAGAGCAAGGCCAGAAACTCCAGTCATCTCCAGACGTTTAAGAATGATGTCGTGGGATACCGTGTCAAAGGCTGCGCTGAGGTCGAGAAGAATCAGCGCAGCACTCTGACCGGAATCTAAGATCGTCCGGAGGTATTCAAAAGCAGCCAGGAGGGCAGACTCCGTACCGTACTTTATATGACCCCCATGGCTTTTCTAGCTGAAGCCCATGGAGCCAAGATAATATCGTATGTGGACGATACACAACTACTTTTTACCTGTGGCAAGGAGGCAGTCTTTAGAAGAGAAGTGATCAACTCCTACCTCGCTGAGGTGTTTTCCTGGCTCCAATCACATCAATTGAAATGTAACTTTATGAAATCGGAGATTATTCTTTTTGGCTTCCTTAGATAATATCTGGCGAAAATGGTGACCCAGGATATGCCTCCCCTACCTCCTGATTCAAAATGGCAAAAAACGTAGGTGTCAGGCTTGAGGATAATTCATCTATGAACTCCCAAATTCAATCTGTAGTGGGTGCCTGCTTTGGAGTACTGAAGATGCTCAAACAGTTCATTCCTCTGCTGTCAGTAGCACACAGAAAAATTGTGGTCCATGCATTAGTTACTTCTAGGCTGGACTACATCAATGTTCTGAACTTGGGTTTTCCTGAATACCTGCTGAATCGACTACAGGTAGTATAGAACACAGCAGCTAGGACGATACTCATGCTTGGCCCCTGAACTCAGATGTCCTCCCACCTGAAGGCTAGGCACTGGCTCCCAAATCCGCAGGAGGATAACTTTTAAAGAAATGGTTTTGGCTTTCAAAGCACTCTATGGTTCGGGGGTCCCATATCTTAGGAAGAGTCCAATTTTACCACCCTTCTCGTGCTCTGAGATCCTCTGTACTTCATATTGCGCGTATTCCTTAATTCCATCGGGCTCGAATAGGGGGTCGCTTTTTTCAGGTGCATCCAGCACACCTCTGGAATAGTCTCCCTCCGGCACTTAAACTGGCACAGGACCTTCTGACCTTTAGGAAGTCATTAAACACCTGGTTATTTCATCTCAGCGAGCCTAGTGCCTTTTTGTCAGCCACGACCAGGATGTTTAGCCCTGGGACACTCATTCAAGTAGCCGTGCGCTCTATAAATCCTGAATAACATAACATAACATAACAATAACATGAAGTCTGCTTTCATGCCTGTCACTGACAGGCTTGCTAATGTAGACACGTCAATCTCCATGATCCTAAAACTCTTTACTGCAACAGATGTATGAAGCATTAGGTAGTTACCAACCCCGTGACACCCAAAAAAAGGTTTCCAAATGCAAAATGGTATTTTTAAATATACTAATACTTCCTGAATCGCAAATGGGGTTTCTTAGTGGGATGTATTACTCGTTTGTGACAGCAAACCATTGGAAAGTTACAGACATCTCAAAGGAGTTGATAACTCATTCACAAATTGGAAGCAGTTCCCATTTTGCGGCTTTCCCTTTGAAAATTGTGTGGGGAGCCCTTAGGGAATATGCAGTGGAAGTGGTCTTGGGGACAATTTGCCTGCTTACCTTGAAGTCTCCCACAAAGTATTTTTTTAAAGCCTAAAGCAACACCTGTTCTTTTAAGGAGGACATGCTGCTTTAAATAAAGTTCTACATTTGGGCACGTGAGCAGGGATGGTGATCTGAAGTTCTTTTCAGGCCACCATTCCTGTATTCAAGGCCAGTCGCAGGAGTTCACAAATAGTGAAAGGCCTTATTATAGCCTATACTGACCATTAAGGGCCTGCTTCAGTGATAAAGGCCAAAGCCCAAGGTGAGGTCTTTAATAAGAGAGTGTCACTTTAATGCCGGTATAGCGCAGTTATGGAGGGCAATAAGGCTATTAGAAAATTCCACCACTAGAGGGCAGACTGTCCTAACAAATAAAACAAAGGCCTCACAGAGCCGAAGGGATTGAGATCCCCTCGCTCTATGTGAGGTCTTTGTTCACAGCATCAGCTGTGAGCAGCAGCATTGCAATGTTGAAGGTCTGGGCTTCTACCAGCCATTAGAAGCCCGGAGCTCTCCATTGTTTTCAACGGAGCAGCTTGTTATAATATAGCCTGAAATCTCGCTGTAGCAGGCTCTACCAGCCTTTAAAGACCCGCTCCAGCGTAAACAAGGGATTGGGCCTTTAATGGCTGGTAGAGCCGTTATGGAAGGCTCTTAGGCTTTTAGAGCATTCCACCCCTAGATGGCAGAATGTTTTAATTTGTAAAACAAAGGCCTCACGGAGTCTGAGGGGGTTGAAAGTCTCTTGGGCTCTGTGAGACCTTTGTTAAACTTGGGAATGTTGAAGCTACGGGCTTCTACCGGCCATTGGAAGCCCGGAGCACTCCATTGTTTTCAATGGAGTGCTCAACATTCCAATGTTCTAATAATATTTATTAGGCAGGTGTCCTCCAATGACTGGGCATTTTGTGACACGACCTATTAGTATATAGGCAAAATTACAAACAGATCACCAAAAGTTACTTCACAATTTTCAACCCCCCCCCCCCATACTGCCTCTTAATATATCAGACCTGTAATCTATTTACTTGTAAGACTGCTCCTTGCAAATCAACTATGCAAGGTGCTGAATAACAGGGTAGGAAAGTGGATTTTTAAGTTATGGATGCAAGCAAACAGAATCTTTATGAGAGCATTATCTAAGCTGAAACAGACCCAAATAAATCTGTCCTCTAAAAGCCAAAAAGGTATGTTGTTTCTTTGAGAATTCCCCAGCTCATCTATTTTGTTTGACTCAAGCCACAGGACTTTTCAGAGACGAAATATTTCAGGTACATAAGCAACAACTAGCAAAATCAACTATTCAGTTAGGAGAAACAAAAATATTTCTAATGAAAAGAGTTAAATATAAAAAAACGGTGCACAGACAAAATATCGACTACAAAATATCGAATGGACAAAATATATAGTTAAAAATATCGACAACAATAAAATATCGATTACAAAAATATCGTTGGTCAAAATATCGTATAAAATAATGATAAAAAAATATCGAGTACAAAAATATCGACTCAAAAAAATCGATAATATGTAGAAAAAAGGTTAATTTTTTTTTTTTATTAATAGTAATATAAATTGTAGTTAATGTTTAGGAGCGGGATGTTGGGTTAATAGGGGATAAGGGTGGGGAGTAATTTAATAATAATAATTAATTAATATATGTTTGTAAATATTTTTAATTAACAATTAATTGGTAATTAATTAATATTAATTAGTTAATTAATGAATATAATTTTGTTCATATTTTTAATTAGTAATTAATTGGTAATTAAATAATATTAATTAGTTAATTACATTAATTAGAGTAATTTATTTATATATATAATTTTTAGTTATTGTTAATTAATTAATTGGGAAAAAATAATATTAATTATTAAATTTAATTAATTACAGCTAATGTGCTAATATATTTACTTTATTGTTATTGTTAATTAATAATTATTTGGTAATTAAATAATATTAATTAATTTTGGGTAAAGGAGTATTTTTAGGGTTCAGGGTCAGTTTTGGTTTTTTGGGTAAAGGGGTATTTTTAGGGTTCAGGGTCAGTTTTCAGTTTTTGGGTAAAGGGGTATTTTTAGGGTTCAGGGTCAGTTTTCAGTTTTTGGGTAAAGGGGTATTTTTAGGGTTCAGGGTCAGTTTTCAGTTTTTGGGTAAAGGGGTATTTTTAGGGTTCAGGGTCAGTTTTCAGTTCTTGGGTAAAGGGGTGTTTTTTGGGTTCAGGGTCAGTTTTCAGTTTTTGGGTAAAGGGGTATTTTTAGGGTTCAGGGTCAGTTTTGGGTTTTTGGGTAAAGGGGTATTTTTAGGGTTCAGGGTCAGTTTTCAGTTTTTGGGTAAAGGGGTATTTTTTGGGTTCAGGGTCAGTTTTCAGTTTTTGGGTAAAGGGGTATTTTTAGGGTTCAGGGTCAGTTTTGGGTTTTTGGGTAAAGGGGTATTTTTAGGGTTCACGGTCAGTTTTCAGTTCTTGGGTAAAGGGGTATTTTTTGGGTTCAGGGTCAGTTTTCCCTACTGTTGCACCCACTGGAGTGGGAATAGTAATTTTAACCCCTACGCTATCCAACGCTTTCCCTTCGCTTGCACTCTTTGGAGTGGGAATAGTATTTTTTACACTTCTGGTATCGTACAGTAATATAATAGTATCTTATTTTATTATAGTATATTACTATATATATATGTTTTAACAAATAAGATTGTAAAAAAGTATTTTTATTATTTTCATTTATTATTTAATTATTATAAGTTAATTTAAGTATTTTTTTTGTAAAATTTTTATTTTGCAAGTTGTATCATAGAAGAGGAAAAGAGAGGAAAAACAGAGGAAGAGTGAGCAAGAGAGAGAGAAGAAGGAACAGGCGACAACCCGCCATGTATCCCCACACAGGGGGTGCTTTTAGAACATGTTCTCAAGAACTTCGAACGACGACTTAAACAACGCCCAAGTCTCAAGTTGTAACCTCCAGTGGTGGCGAGGTACGCTCACTGCGCCGCAGTGAATCCCAAATGTCAAAGGGGAGGAGCGACTCAGGCTCGGTCACAGACCAAAGATAGGCCAAATCGTATGTCCATGTATGCAAATCTGTCGCAACAGAGAGATAAACATTCTCAACGTAACAACCCACCCCCCCCACCCCCCACCCTCAACCCTAGTGGTGGCGACCAACATTCATTCAAATCATCACAACATAATCAGGTGGCTAAAATTGGAAGAGGTGGAGCGCACGGAGCGCCGAGGGACACACTGCTGATGGCAATCCACGGGACAGAAAACGGACCAAAGGCCCCCAGGTGAACATGAAGTTTTTAAAGTTCCCCCGAAAGATATCAGAAAGCCTCTCCATACTCAAGAGGCGCCACAGACGAGCATGCCATAAGGAGATAGCCGGAGTCGTCGGACTCTTCCAGGCAGCCGCCAGGGTTAGTTTAGCCGCGCCAAGGCACAGCCATAGAATGCGTTTATCCGCCCTCGTCTGGTATTGGAGCAATGGGTCTCTCAGCCCCAACAGGACAAAGTCCAATGAGTCCGGGACCGGATAGCCCACCACTTCCCTGATGTGCGAGAGAATCTCAGACCAGAACGGTCGGATAGATGGGCAATCCCACCAAATGTGGCGAAAGTCCCCCAGTTCCCCACAGCCCCGCCAACATCTATCAGAGGAAGCTGGGAAAATCCTATGTAGTTTAGATGGATATAAATACCAATCGAAGATGAGCTTCATGTGTGCCTCCCTAAGATCAGTGGAATGGTTATGTGTTGTCACATCCCTCCATAGAGTCCTCCACTCAGTGTCAGTTATGTCCCGCCCCAGTGTAGTCTCCCAATGCTCCATATACCGAGGTCGGGGGGACACCGTGGTATCAAGGAGCAACTTGTATAAAAAAGAGATCGTCCCCTTCATGGTGGAAGTGTGGAGGATAAAGTCTTCAAACTTCGTCAACGGTCTCGTGGCCGCATCCACCACCCCAGGCGATGTCGCCCAGTGAAGAAGTTGAAGATGTCGAAAGCGTTCAGTAGGTAAGACACCGTAATCCCTCATACAGTTATGGAACGTAAGAGGTGTCACGCCATGGAACAAGTGGGTGAGGGACCTGCATCCACCCTCTCTCCAAGGCCCAAAGGGACCATCCGTCAGAGCTGGTGGAAAGGCTGGATTTAAGTGGATAGGAGTAAATGGGGACGGGAACGTTGTCCAACGGTCATCGCCACTAATAGCGTCCCAAACTTTCAGTACCGTGCTAGTGGGGGTGCAAATGTACGCGTTCCTGGGTCGGTCCGCCTTGGGCTTCCAAGCCAGGTCCCAAATGGACCGTCCCACTACACTTCGTTCCATGTGGAGCCAATGCTTTTCGGATAGCCGCTGGGACCACTCTACCAGGACTCTCAATTGGGCTGCCTTATAATATAGGTGCATGTCTGGAAACCCCACCCCCCCCTCCGCCCGTGAACGTCGAAGTACCGCATAGGAAAGCCGTGCCCGACCACCTTGCCAGACGAATTTCAGCATGAGAGTCTTGAGTCGACGGAAGTAATCCACCCCTATCGGGATGGGCAGTGCCTGATAGAGATATAAGAGTTTGGGAAGAAGGACCATCTTGATGGCATGAACCCTACCCAGCCACGAGATAAATTTGGGCTTCCACCTCTCCAGCTCCGTCCGGATCACAGCCAGCATTGGTGGGAAGTTCGCCTGGAACAGCGCGCCCAAGGTAGAGGTCAGTCGCACCCCCAGATACAACAGGGAGGAGGTCGCCCATGGGAGCGGGGTAAGCAAGCTAACCCGTTGAACCTCCGGAGGCGGAAGGGTCAGGTTCAGAATGCACGATTTGTTGAGGTTCACTCTGAAACCAGCCACAGCTTCGAAGACCGCGAGTTCCTTGTGGACGTGTGGGAGCGATAGCACCGGGTCTTGGATAGAGAGCAACACATCGTCCGCGAAGAGCGAAATCTTGTGCTGTTCCCCCGTAAAGGGAAGTCCCAAGATCCGTTCATTCTCCCGGATCGCCAAGGCTAACGGCTCTATGCTGAGGGCGAAAAGAAGCGGCGACAGCGGGCATCCCTGGCGCGTGCCGCGGGAGTGCGAGAACGGCCCCGATCTACAGCCATTGACCAGCACCCGCGAGGTAGGGCTATGGTAATTGGCTTCAAGCATTCTAATAAAGGGAGGTGTAAACCCGAAGGCCGCCAATGTACGGTGTAGGAAGCCCCAGTCCACGCGGTCAAACGCCTTTTCCGCGTCGAGTCCTATCAGCACAGCGGGAATGCGAAAACGCTCCGCCTTTTCAATCAGGTGAATCACGCGGCGTAGATTGTCATGGGTCTGACGACCCTTGATAAACCCAGACTGGTCCGGGTGGATCAGGGCCGGCATCAAATCCTTCAGTCGACCGGCAAGGATAGAGGAATATAACTTGGCATCTAGATTAAGGAGCGCTATCGGGCGATAGGAAGCACATTCGGAAAGGTCCTTCCCCGTTTTGGGGAGAATGGTGATCAGGGCCTCCGCCATAGACTCAGAGGTTCGCCCTTCGGATGCCATCGCGTTAAAGAGTGAAACCAAGAAATCGCATAGTTCCGAAGCAAAAGTTTTATAGAACTGAGCTGTGTAACCGTCGGGGCCGGGCGCCTTGTGAAGCTTCAGGCCCTTGATGGCTCCCAATACCTCCTCCCTGGAAATGGGGGAAGAGAGCAAGTCGTTCCATTCCTTGGAGACCTGTGGAATAGGAAGGCCCTCCAGGTACGCCTCCTGGGCTGCGGAGTCCAAGGCATCCGCTGAGTAAAGGTTCGCGTAGAAGCGGCCAAAAACGGCCGCCTTGTCCGCGTCCCTATGCCGGACAGCTCCCGTGTTGTCACGTACGCCCCCAATGTAATCCTTCTCACGCTTATCCCGGAGTTGCCGGGCTAGGTGATGCCCCACTTTGTTCCCCTGGGAGTAAGAAACCCGTCTGAGACGCAAGAGGGTATATTCAGCCCGGTTGTTATAGTGCGCCCTCAGTTTCCCCCGCACCGCCGTGAGGGGTCGAAGGGTCAACCTAGAGGGGTTCGACTTATGCGCCTGCTCCAATGTAGCTAACTCCGCCTCCAGGGCCTCCCTTTCAGTGCGCCTGAGTTTATTAAGATTCGCGTTGAGAGCGAGACACGTACCTCGAATAGAGGCCTTGCACGCATCCCACGTGGTGTATATCGACGTATCGGAGGGTGGGTTGAGAGTAAAGAAGTCTGCAAGCGCCCGCCGCAACGCAGTGCAAGAGACATCATCCCGCACCAACGCCGCAGGGAAGTACCACTTCCGCCAGCCGTCCCCCCCCACCGCCCAGTGTAGCCCAAGCACCACTAGACTATGGTCAGATAGCGACAGTGGGAAAATACCAGCCAGAGTGATGTCCCCCCTGAGAGCCTGATTGACAAATATGTAATCTATGCGGGAGTATGTATGATGCACATGAGAGAAGAACGTGTAATCCCGTGTGTGTGGGTGCATGAAGCGCCAGCTATCCACTAAGCCCAGGTCGCTTACTTGCTGCTGTGTAGCCCCTGAAAAGACCCCAGTGTCTGCCCTGCGTGCACCCGAGCCATCCAAATCCCTGTCCCACAGCATGTTGAAGTCCCCCAACAGTATCAAGTGCCCTTCCACAAAGTCTCCCATTTTGTCCAGCAGCCCTTGCAAAAACCCATTCTGACCAGTATTCGGAGCATACACAGCCACAAACGTACACAGGCGATCATACAACAAGCCCTTCACCATGAGCCAACGGCCCTCCCTATCGCTGCTCACTCCCAGTGGCTGGAACTGGAGAGAGGCCCTAAACATAAGGGCCACCCCCCTATGCTTAGAGGATGCCGAGGCCCTGTAGAGAAGAGGAAACTGTCTATGCCGAAGCCTCATTTCATCCTTCCTGGCCAGATGAGTCTCCTGTAGAGCAACTATATCTAGATGGTGGTCCAGCAAGTACTTCCAGAGTTTCTGGCGCTTCTGCGGGGAATTAAGACCTTTCACATTCCAGCTACCTATGCTAACAGGCATAAGGACAGTAGAGGAAGTCGCTCAATACCTGCATGAGGGACAATCAGGGCGCGGAGCCGGAGCGTCACCCCACACCAATCCGCTATACCCCCAAGCAGAGCTACAGCCAAACAACCCCACTCATTACCCAGGCCATTCCGTCGGGCCCGCCAGACCCATCCTCCAGGCGTCCAAGAGCTCCGTGGACAAGCAGACATAGGAAGAACCGCAATCTCGGGACATAAAGACAAAGGGCTCGGGCTCGGTATCCCGGACCCCTCCCTCCCGTGGGGAATCCCACCCCCCTCCCCCCGAGAGATCAACCAGCATGACCTGACAAGGTAAGCAGAGAACGAACTGGTCCCAGCCCAGCTCCTGACATAGGAAGCGGCAAAGACTATCACAAGCATCAACCACACCCAGTAGTAACCTACCAGGGTCGCCACCACACACCCCCCCCACCCCAACCCCAGCACCAACCATCCCCCCTCAACCAAAGCCCCCATAACTCCCCAGACCCAGAGCCCCCCCCCGCACCCCCCCTGCAAAAAAAGACAACAGCAATAGACTTAAGACATAGAACCTGAGTCGAACAGTCATCAGGTCCAGTAGGTCACGATCCGAGGGACTCCTTCCGGATCGATCTGGGGAAGAGGACACCAGCTCGGTAGCCCCCTGGACCACGGCCCGGTGTGTCTTCTCCAAAGTACAATAGTACTCCCGGGCCACGGGGTCAGAGCCCCTCCGACGCCATCAGTGGGAGAAGGGGTCACGCAGCTCCAGAGCTCGTTTGAGAATCAGCCAAAGTGGCGGAAGCCACCGATGCAACCGCAGCATCCCTTTCCTGCACGCTAGTCGTGCGATCCGGCCGTCTCCGCTCTGGAGAGGGGCCGACTCTATGCCAGGAAGAAGAGCGACGTCGCCTCCTGGACGGTGAAGAACGGCTCCCCTGAGATGGCGCCACATCCTCTAGGCCCAGCAAATCAACCGCCACCTGCAAAGTGTTTATCTGCGCCAGCCGGTTCTGCCAGCGGAAGATGATCCGGAAGGGATGTCCCCACGAGTAAGAGATGTTGTTCTCCCTCAGGAAGGTGGTCACGGGACGGAACTCCCTCCGCTTCCGAAGGGTCGTGGCAGCCAGATCCTGGTACAGCTGTGGACGGTGGTCTCGAAACTGCAGAGAGGAGATGGTTCTAGCCTGGCGCAGGATACGCTCCTTCAGTTGAAAATCGTGCACACAGACGAGGATATCAGGAGGAGGGCCCCCTCCCCGTCTGGGCAGACCCACTCTGTGCACCCTGTCCATCTGTATTGTCTGCACACTCTCGTCGTCCAGGATTTGCAAGAATAGGGCCTGAACATATTCACGGAGGTCCCCGGCTTCTCCTTGCCATGGCACAGCCTTGATGCGAATGTTATTCCGCCTGGAGCGGTTCTCCAAATCCTCCGTGTGGGTTTGCAGATCTAAATTTTGTTCCGTGAGGCGCATAATGTCCTGCTGCAGCTGATGCACATCATTCGCCAAGCTGAGGTCGTGATCCTCCAGTGTCGCCACCCGTTCGCCGATCCCGTCCACATCTCTCCTCACCTCCCGCAGGTCCGACGCCAGCTGTGACCTGAGTTCCGAGATGTCCTCCCTGATGGAGGAAAAGAGCTCTGTCATGAACGCTTTAGTGGCAGGCGCCTCATCGTCAGATTGCCTCGATGAGCCACTAGCTCCCGGCGAGGCCGGCTGCTGAGAGTTCTTGGGGGCTCCCTCCTTCCCCGCCCTTCCCTTGCGCAGTGAGGTGGTCATCCTGAGGGTCCGCCCCAGGCCGCAGCGTGGTGGGCCTCCCGCGCCCGGAAGTCCCTGCAACGGTGATAGGCTGGGTCCGCAAGCGGTGAAGATCACCTCCTCAGGCAATCCGTGCTGGGGTACAGCCCGCCTCTGCCAGCAACCAGTGCCACCGCGGGAATGCAACAGTCATTAAGCGCGGTCCAAAGAGCAGGGTGGTCCTCCGTGCCGGGGACTGACACCGTGTGCAGAGGTAGCGTCACCACACGAGGCCCCCAGTACTATAAACCAGTAGCAAGGCTAGGCAGGACCCGGTCAGATAGAGGGGCCCCAGATAGAAGATGGCGTTGTGGCTGCCCTCGATGAATTCTGCAAACCAGAGACCCACCGTGGGAGCTCAGGTCTCCGCCCCCAAGGGCCGACGGTCCGGTACTGGGGCCCTACAGGCCAGGCAGCAGGGAGTCCCAAGGGCCGATGCCCGCCAAAGAGATGTGCCCAAGCACGCCACGTGTCCACCTGTGTTCCGGAGACCGCTCCGCCTGCACCAAAAGAGGGCTGCCTCAAGCCTGTCGCAGGGTGTGCGTGACTCAGCTGGCACCCCGTGCCGGGTCCGCAGCAACGCCAGCCGTGTCTCCAGCCGCCCCACTCCAGCAGGTCTCCATGAGCCGGGGCCGCCCCCCACGTGTGCACACAGCCTCAGAGCCCTCCGGCGCTGGGCTCCCCCTCCGGACCCGGTGTGCCGTCTCCCAGTCTCCTACCGAGGCTCCAGACGCGTCTCGTCAGCTCCTCGCCCGCTCGGACCCCGGCCCACGCACAAGGCCGGTCAGTAAGCCTCGGGGGCGGGTCCCGGCAGCAAGCGCTGAACGTCCCTCGGCACGCCGGCTGCGGCGTCAGGTGCGGCCGGCCCCTCGGGCACCAGAGGCCGGTGCTTCGCAGGCCTCAGCTCGTCCCCGCTGCAGTCTCCGCCACTGGTCTCCGGGCAGCACTCCGACGGCACCGGACGGCACCTTAAGCTTCCAGTGACCTCCGCCGCTCTCGGATCGACGAAAGGAACGTCCTGGACCCCGCTGTTCGTAGCTTTGCAGAGTCGGCGTCGGAGAGGCTCTCAAAAGCGTCCTATTCCGACGCCATCTTGGCCACGCCCCCTCAATTTAAGTATTTTTAAGTATATTTTAGTAATTAAATTTGAATATTAATTTAATTTAACACTGTTTTTAATAAAGTCGATATTTTTTACAACTATATTATTGTAAACGATATTTTGTACTCGATATTTTTGTACTTACCTGTTTGTAGATACAAACTCGATATTTTGACTGTCGATATTTTGTCCACGATATTTTTGCAAGTCGATATTTTGTCCGTCGATATTATTTCAGTGATCCATAAAAAAACATATTAAGAGAATTCAATATAAGGATAAAAAGCTATAGCAAACATTAATTGGGATTATTTGGCTAAAGCAGTCCTGTTCTACCCGAATGATTAGTCATCTTCTACAGACAGTGACAATGGACCATCTGTCTGTGATTACAGAGTGCATAAGGTCCTGGAAAATAGAACAATATGACGTTTACAGGAGAAAAACTTCGGACAATTTATAACTAGACTCTTTTATGAAATTCCTGAATTTCACATTTTACTAAGTTTGTGAAATTTTAGGGATTTGGGCATTATGTGATGACACTCATTTTCCTGCAAGAGATTGTGTCGTGATGAAAATATCTCTTTTATAGATATTTTCTGCTCTTCTAAAGGGCCAATTGCGATGTCGAACAGACCGGAGTCCATCCGACATTGGTTGGGAACTGGAACCGAACAACTTGCTGTCGTCGGTTCCAGCCCAGCAAATAGGATGTGACCGAACCCTGTTTGGTCGCAATCCTATTCTTTAAAATTGGAGCATGCATTCCAAATGGAATGCACGCTCTCATTGCAAAGAGCACAGGTGCACTTCATCCCTGCACCCAGTGGCAGGCACCCCAAGGTGCCTGCCACTGGGTGCAGGGATTAACAGGGTAGCACCATAGATGCCCCTAGGCCACCATTCAGTGGCCTTGCACCCATGGGGGCCTGCCGGGGGCCCCCTAAGACAGATTCCCAATGTCTATCGGTGTCAGCAAGGCCATCACGGAGGTAGTGGGAATCTGCCATCATAATCCTTCTGCTGGAAAGAGCTGGCCGAGGGATTACTGACGGCTTTCCGAATGTCGGACAGGCTCTCTGAGCACATCGTAAGCCACTCAGAAATCCAATTCAGATTCCCTTCCGACCAACCCCTTCGAAAGGGTTCCGTCAGAATCAAATCCGACCAGCCGATTACGATGCAGTCTGAAGGGCTACGACTGACAGTCAGAGCCGTTCCAGCCCGCATCTTAATCAGGCCCTAAGTCTATATTGTTTCTTTTTTAGGCAAATTATGCTTTCATATGAAAAAACTCACACAAGAATCCTGCAAACCACATTTCACCCTTTAAAAAACCTTCCACAAAATTACAATGAGAGTCTATAAAATTTTACAAGAAAACAGGCAAATTCAAACCCACTTACTTTTCTTCCTTCCCTTCTGGTTGAGATTGATCAAAGTCATCCATCCATCACTTGTTTGATTTCTTCATCGTAATGCCCATTGTCCGACAGGTATGCCCAGACATGGGTCCCATGCTCACTGTGCTACAGAACTCAAGCCAATGATGGGGACTAACTGGCCCCAGTCTGATATTGTTTGTGTTCCATTTCATAGGGGAGCTGGCCTGGGATTTCTCGCTGGAGCAGAAAAAAGGCTGATTTTCATATGGATGGTACTGTCTGACATGAGATGGTGGACAAAACGTTGATGGGCGCAGAACCTACCCCATGCAATTACCAGTGGCTGAGGTTCCTGTGTGACAGGGCAGTGAAAAAACGTTGGACAGGGATGCCATGCCACCCAATGATGCTCGAGTTATTACCATCACTTTTTAGTTGTTTTGATGCCCCACTAAGCATGAGGAAAGCCAAAGGTCCAACAGACAAAGGACTCTGGTGCTATTGTAGATTACCCAAAGGACCAGTTGTATCTGGACATTTTGGCCTCAGGCCCGACCTGCACTTATGAGTAGCCCCTTGATATTTGACACCATGCATTTGTGTCTATGCAACCAGTCATAAATGTCTGGACATTTAAATCAAAATACTTTTTAGCAATAGCATTTGATTTGCAGTTTGGTATCCTGCTGGAAATGAGCAGAATGTTAGTATTCACATAGGCATCTCCACACAGTGAGTCCAAATTCGTATCCAGATTCAAATAACTCTTTCCAATCAAAACTTATGAGAGCTGTCATAAATATCTAATTTTTTAGCCAAAGGCGGACTAACGTGAATTTGCATCACTTCCTGTAAGAAGGAACCTCTATTATAAAATGTTAGGGTTTGAAGTGGATCATTTAGTCTCTGCCAGGAAGTGTGCATACAAAGTTATTTTATAGTAGGGAAAGGGGCAGTATGTGCCGTGGTTATTATAAACATTGGGGGACTTATTTACAAGCCCCTTGCGCCGCTGGTGCTTCACTTTTAATATGGGAAAAAGTGACGTACGGTAGTGCAAGGGACTTGTAAATAAGCCCCTGGATGCTTCTTCCGCTGCGTGTTCCATGCTTGCTGGAGATCAAAGAAAGAATTTGAGTCTCTCCTTGCACACCATAGGTGCTAGCAGTTTTGTCAGAAGACGACAAAATTGTCTTTGTTCTTCAAGTCAGTAGGAAAAGCATAAAGGGGGACAACTTGGGATCTTGAATGAGCTCTGAAGAACAGCTCCTTTCTTCTGCCACGTTTGAATTTGTAGAACAAAGTGCTTTCTGATTTTTTAACTCACAAGACCAGGAAATGCATCATGCTAAAGAAAAAGTGAAAAGACCTTGCATGGGAATTAAAGAGTGGCTGGACAGTAGACGTTTACCAATTGTATGGGTTTGCATGCTCCAAGTGGTCTTTTGTCGCTGCTCCTCAGAAACATCTTAGGACTTGCCCCGCCACCCTCCTCCCTCCCCCGGCCCAAAAAAAGGCATTGTGGGTCAAAGGAGTCTGCAGGCCTGCTGTAAACTGTGAATTTCTACATATATTTTTATGTGTGGCAGAAACATGTTGGACTTTTAACCTCTTCCATACTCATGACGGCTCCTGGCCGTCATGAGTCAGGGTGGGCGTGTGCTGATGACAGCCGGGAGCCGTCATGACCACGCCCGTGATGGAATTTTCAGCACTGCGGCGGAATTCGCACCGAAGCGATGAGGTTAAGTGGACTGCTCCTAAGATCCTTGCTGTCCTGTTTAGCTACTTTCCTGCTGGCCTGAGGGCGACTGGTTCACAGGTTGTGTATCATTTGGGAATTGCCCATGAGACTGACATAAATGCTTAGATTACATTTCTTTTGAAACTCTCCAGCAGCATCATCTAGAGGAACACTTCACTTGGAATAAAACTGAACACAGAATTTTCAGGGCAGGTAAAATCTATACATTAAACCTGTTAGAAGCAGAGCCGATCGATTCCACCGGTGCTTTCCAACAGATATCTTTCTTCATTCACTGAGACGCTCTTCTCTTCATCACCTGGCTCCAGCTTTACTCTCTTTCAGGCACGGCCCGTGCAGGTAAGAGCGGTGAGGCCGGGTTTAGAGGGGGTTCAACAGACAACCACAAAGGAAAATTAAATAAATAATTGATTTTCCCTCGTTGAAAGTCCCCCCCCCCGGCCCCACTGCTCTTACCTGCAAGGGCCGGAGCTGCTCTCATTATACAATTCATGTTTGAATGAGAGTTTGACAGGTAAATTTTTTTTTTTAAGTTTGTATTTCTTTTGGCCTTTTCCATTTTGCAAACAAAACAGGTGATGGACAGAATGTGGATCAATGTCACACATTCACCCCAGTCCAAAGATCTGGGCCCAAATCCATCGGTTTTTTGCACTCCACACCACCCTGGGTTAGACAATGGCGATATGCAAATCAGCTCTGACCCTGTGCCCCATGGGAACAGTCCAGTCCGAACTACAAAAGCCATGTCCTTCCCAGAACGGAACCAAGCATCCGAGGACCGGACCGGTTTCGAGGTAACACCTCTCATCAGCCCGGCTAGCTTGACTCCAGTGGTGTGGAGTGCCTGGGACCCACGTCTGAGCATCCCCAGCGCACTTATGGCGGCAATTGCAAACAAAACAGGTGATGGACAGAATGTGGATCAATGTCACACATTCACCCCAGTCCAAAGATCTGGGCCCAAATCCATCGTTTTTTTGCACTCCACACCAAAGCCATTATCTGACCCAGGGTGGTGTGGAGTGCAAAAAACGATGGATTTAGGCCCAGATCCTTGTACTGGGGTGAATGTAAGACATTGATCTACATTCTGTCCATCAAATTGTTTTTTGTAATTTTCTCCCTGAGTGTACTGGGGTAGCTCAGACGTGGGTCCCAGAGCCTCCACACCACTGGAGTCAAGCTAGCCGGGCTGATGAGAGGTGTTACCTCGAAACCGGTCCGGTCCTCGGATGCTTGATTCCGGTCTGGGAAAGATATGGCTGTTGTAGTTCGGACTGGACTGTTCCCATGGGGCACAGGGTCAGAGCTGATTTGCATAAAGCCATTATCTGACCCAGGGTGGTGTGGAGTGCAAAAAACGATGGATTTAGGCCCAGATCCTTGTACTGGGGTGAATGTAAGACATTGATCTACATTCTGTCCATCAAATTGTTTTTTGTAATCTTTTCCATTTTGCAACATTTCTGATTCATCCATCAGTTTGAGCAGCGTTTATTTATGAATGCCATTGATTATCTTTGACTAACTTATCTAATTTTATAAATTTTTGTTTCTGAATAAGCATTAAATATTTCTCTTCTTATCTAAAGTTGATTAGGCCTTGGTTTCTTTATTTCTTTTGAATGTACTATTGTGTAAACAGTGCTGCTCCTGCCAAAAACACCCTCCCCTAGAGTAGGGGTCTTCAAACTGGGATGCAGGCCCCATAAGGAGGCCTCAAGTGATCCCAGGGGGCTCTGGCCATGCTGGTTATGCTGATAACAGTGCTTCGTTTTCAGCAGGGGAAATACTCAGCAGCAATAAGCCCATTTGTAATGTGCCATCACTAACATCTTTTGTCATTTACGTCCTGGGTGAGAGAAGGTGTCACAAGGGAAAAGACTCCAAATATTCTTCAAACACCCCTACTCCTATTTTTAATAACCACACTGTGGATACATTTACACTTAAGTAGGGCTTACCAGACCAGTATAGTATGTTTGGCAATCATGTATTTTAAAATGGTCGAGAACTTAACTGCAATGTTTAAATAAGTCTAGACATATTTAAACATTCCAAGTTTAATAGAATAATTGCGAAATATTTGAAGGGGGGATCCAATTATTTTTTTCCATGGGGGCACGGCATTTAAACGTTTGAAGACCACTGCCACAGAAAGTGGCATTGCTGCTTAAGCAACATTGCAGGAAAAACTGCTTACCCTTGCAGGTCACACCCTCTGAGATGAAGCACAGCAGGCCCTCTCCGTCAAATGTTGGACAGCAGAAAGAAGCTTACATTATCATGTTGTATGATTGAACAAAATTTTCACAGCAAGAGCATAAAAGACCTTCCAGCTTGTGGTGAATTCTTTGTCATCCTACTATGTTTTTTAAGTGTCTCAAGATCTGCCTTTCTTTAATGGCTTACTGTCCAAAGCTCCCATTGATCTGTGCCAGGAAAAAAATCACCTTGATGGCTTTAAAGTGATAAGAACTACTCTAGAGAATGTAATTAATGCCTGAAAATGACGGGGAGAGTCCAAATAGGCCCCTATGATATTATGGGAGGGCTCTGAATTTGAAAAGAAGGATACTAGGATGACTCCTTGAACATTCACTTGTCGCACACATTATCTTTAAATAGCAGCCATACCTTTATGATGTGTGAAGCTACAAGCATGTCAGCATTAAGGAGATTTGTGATAGAGAATAAAATGCTAGAGGAGAATTGGAGCTGGCTAGCCAAGGGACACAAGGCTAGGGGTGAGCAAAAAATTCTGCTCTGCCAGCAGAGCTTGCTGCGTTTTGCCTACTCTGTGCTCCGCTTGGAGCACGGATGTACGACAAAACCCCACCAACCGGCATGTGGCCAAGATTTTCCTTGTGCGCTGCTTGCCATCATTATGTTAGAGAGCGCAACCTAGAATTTGCATCCTCTAGCATGAGTTTCGTTCACTAGAACGCTGCCCGCCAAGATATCTGAAAGGCCAGTTGTACCAGGCCACTACCGTTCACATTTAGGAAGCTGCAGCAGAAAATTGACTCCAGTGGCAGAAAAAGGCAGCACCCTCTTGCATTCCACGTGGATTCATGCTGATTTTACAGTGTGGAACAAGTTCCTGGCATTATAAATCAGTGCAAGCAGCACGACTTGCCGAAATTCCGTCCAATGCGGAACTCCGCAGAATCTCACAGAGTTTTTAGGTAACTCAGCAAAATTTCACGGAGTGAAACCTCGCGAGTTCCACTCACCTCTACACAAAGGACGAGCAGAACCTCCAGTTGAAAGTGGCCCTTGAAGAAAAAAGATTGATGAATGAGTTACAGTATGATGTACCTAAAGTTGCTAGAGCAGTCCCAAGTACACAGGGCACACTCAGGAGGATGCTTCCCTGGGGTGGTTGCATAGCATCAAATTCTAGGGGCCTGTGTGTTTAGAGTGGGTTGGTGTGCATGTGTGCTCAAGCTCAGTTTTAGGGAAAGTTCTAGGTCTCTGGGAAAAGTAGGAAGGGATGCAGATCAGCTCCGGTGTACAGAAGTCAGGCAGTGCCATGCTTGGAGCACACATTCCTGTTTACTTAGCAAAATTCAATTTGACCCCTGTTGTAGACATTCCAATGTGAATCTTTCCCAGTAGAAGAAAGTTTGATCACTTCTGCATTTCAAGTTTCCTTTACAAGTGGTGTTAGGAGAGTTAAGCAATGTGGAATTAGTACTAGATGCATCACAATTCTACCATGAGTTCTAAACATCTAAATTGTTACCTTCTTGTATTACTGCCCATTATAGTTCTTTTGTTAGTCTTGCACCCTTTTTTGATCCTATTTCAGTTTTCTATCTGCCCTGTTTTGCAATTCTGCCTGCTCCATTTGGTATGTTTCACAGTATGTGGAAAACAATGGAGGCCTTGATTACTCCCAATCTGGGTTTAGGCCGAAACACAGCACGGAATCTGCCCTCTTGTCTGTCACCGATGACTTACATATGCTTCAAGACAAAGGCTACTCCGTGATTCTAGTGTTACTAGATCTGTCGGCAGCGTTCGACACCGTGTCACACAACATCCTTATTGACCGGTTGTCGAACGTAGGAGTTAAGAACAGAGCCCTTGATTGGATAAGGAGTTTTCTAACTGAGCGCACCCAGACTGTCACCATGGGTGCTCACCGCTCAGCAGAGGTGGAGATTTCAAAAGGGGTGCCACAGGGCTCCTGTTTGAGCCCAACACTCTTCAACATCTATGTGGCTCCCCTGGCAAGAGTGATGCGAAGATTTGGGTTCATCCCCGTATCCTACGCGGACGACACGCAGCTCCTCTTCCCTTTTGAAACTCTCACTACTGAAATAAAAAACTCCTTTTCTGCTGGTATGAAGGCCGTTGCACAGTGGATGTCCACTAATTATCTGCAGTGCAACGTTAGCAAAACAGAACTCATGCTATTTGGCGAAGCCAAGCTTCTATGGGCTCCAGACTGGTGGCCTTCTGATCTTGGTGTGGTCCCAGAACCCAAACAGGTCGTGAAAAACCTGGGGATCCGCCTCGATCAGGATTTGTCATTAAAGCAACACACTAACACTGTTGCAGGTTCATGTTTTCATGTCATCAGCATGCTACGAAAAATTTTCCCTCTGTTGCCTGACACGTTTAGGAAGACCTTAGTGCAAGCCCTGGTTCTAAGTCGTATTGACTACTGCAACGGCCTGCTCCTATCTGCCAACGAGGGAGTGTTGGCCAGACTTCAGGTAGTCCAGAACACAGCGGCGCGCCTGGTTCTGAATGCCCCTCCAAGAACAGCATCCAAACCTCTTTTACAAAAACTCCACTGGCTCTCCATACGACAGCGAGTAAAATTTAAAATCTGCTGTATAATACATAAAAACATAAATGGACAAGGCCCTACCTACCTGCGACAGAAATTCATTCCCTACATCCCGTCCAGGCCACTTAGATCCAGCACAAGCCACCAACTGGTGGTTCCTCGTGTCAAAAAGACCAGACACGGAGGCAGAGCACTGTCCGTAGCTGGACCCAATCTATGGAATCGACTCCCCTTAAATCTCAGGATCTGCCCCTCTCACATACAGTTTAGAAAACTTCTCAAAACTGTCTTATTTAAAAATGAGATCTAATCCCTATTAGTGTTCTTTTCTGTATTTGTTGACTGGCCCAAAAGCGCAGAGATACTCCTGATGGAGTCGATTCCAGCGCTATATAAGCTTGTAAATAAATAAATAAATAAATGTTTTCCTCTCACTCTGTGTGACTTTGTTGCTTGCAATAAAAAAGTTTTTTTTTATGCCACTGGCATTGTTTGTATTGATTTGGGATTTTCTTCTAGGACACTCCCCAGCCTCATGTTAATAATCACTGGCTAGAAAAGTGGTTGCCACAGAATATTTCCCCATTTTCAAGATCAGGAGATATCAAGATTAAGCATGGGCTGAAAATTCGTTCCGCTTGCTGAATTTGCGGATTTTCCGCGATTTCGTTATCCGCGAATCTCACGAATCGAGGTAAAATCCGCGAATCAGTGGGGACGAATTTTTAGCCAAGCACTTACAGGGTTACAGCAGCAGGTGCAAAAGTTGAAGCTAATTTTTTGTAACCTTTTACAAAAGGGTTACAAAGAAACTAACTTCAACTTGGGCACCTGCTGCTGTAAGCCTGTAAGTTCTTCCTGGCGCCTCGTTGCCTACTTGCAACTATTCTCTCACCCTGCTCTGTCCCTTGAAGCAGGGTCAGAGAATAGTTACAAGTAGGCAATGAGGCGCCTGTCACCAAAATTAAACCTCAACAGGAAGCACTGACAGATATAAAAAGAAGCATTTGCAATGCAATAGGTCTCGAAAGTTTGAGCTATTGGTCTTGTAAATGACAATTTTTTTTATTTATGTGTTGGTTTTGAAAATAGCTAAATTAATAGCTTTGTCCTTTACAATGCCAAAAGTTATAACTTTCGCAAATGTGACACCTATAGCATTTGTAATGCAACATGTTTTGTATTTACGTGACTTAGATGTATCAATATTACAAATTACAATGGCTTTTAATTTTTTTAAATAATCAATACTTAAATAAAAGTGATTTTAATTTATAATGGCAATAGCTTAAACTTTTGTAAATAACTTTTGTGAAGATTATGTTCAGTGTAATTTATTGTGACGAAAATCCAAGAACAGAAGTGAAATATTAACATCTTTTTGTGACATTTGTAATAAAGCTTGAAACATTGAGAGAACATATTTCAACCATTTGTTGTTGAATGGTTGCGCAGATTGATGCTGAGGTGGCGCTGAGTGGTGCTGTGATGGTGCTGCTGTGGTGATGCTGAGTGGTGCTGTGGTGGTGCTGAGTGATACTGGGATGGTGCTGAGTGATGCTGGAGTGGTGCTGAGTGATGCTGGAGGGGTGCTGAGTGATGCAGTGGTGGTGCTGAGTGGTGCTGTGGTGGTGCTGAGTGATGCTGTGGTCGTGCTGAGTGATGCTGTAGTGGCGCTGAGTAATGCTGTAGTGGCGCTGAGTGGTGCTGTGGTGGTGCTGAGTGGTGCTGTGGTGGTGCTGAGTGATGCGGTGGTGGTTCTCAGTGGTGCTGTGGTGGTGCTGAGTGAGGCTGTGGTGGTGCTGAGTGATGCTGTGGTGGTGCTGAGTGGTGCTGTGGTGGTGCTGAGTGATAATGTGTGGTGCTGAGTGATGCTGTGGTGGTGCTGAGTGATGCTGTGGTGACACTGAGTGGTGCTGTGGTGGTGCTGAGTGATGCTGTGGTGGTGCTGAGTGATAATGTAGTGGTGCTGAGTGATAATGTGGTGGTGCTGAGTGATGCTGGTGTAGCGCTGAGTGATGATGTGGTGATGCAGTGGGCAAAAAGGCACAAAAAGCAGTCTAACAAAGGGCAGAAGGGCAGACAAACAAGGGAAAAATGAGTCTAACAGAGGGCAGAAGGGCACAAAAAACGAGTTTAACAGGGGGCAGAAAGGCACAAAAACGAGTCTAACAGAGGGCAGAAGGGCAGAAAAACAAGGGAATAATGAGTCTAACAGAGGGCAGAAGGGCACAAAAACGAGTCTAACAGTGGGAAGAAGGGCAGAAAAACAAGGGAAAACAATTTTCACAAAATAAAAGTATAAATATATGGAAGAAGTCTTCGAGGTAATATTGATAATGTACCCTGTTGAATAAAAACCAACTTGTTTGTTATAAAGTGCCCAGATGCCGAGGTGTCTGAACAATTTGCAAAACTTTATGTACGAATTTAAAAAACAAGCAAACAGCATGATGGATAGGGTGCCTAAGAGTCTAGGATCTAAAAATGTTACTCGAAACCCTTGAAACTTGCTTGGCTCTCAATATCCCTGCTAGCTGACGAGTGTCATTCACTAATGCAGAGGTCTTCAAACGTTTTGATGCTGAAACACCTTTCTCAAAATTGTTTAGGTTAAAGGACCCCCTCCTGACAAAATGTTCTAGAACCTGGTACTCCACATCATTGACAACTATCAACAAAGATAAACACCCCCGTTTCCTACAGCAAATGATTTTAATAGTGGGGCAATGTATTAAACAGTGTTTAGCAAACCAAAGGTCAGTGAGTGTGGGGGCATAGTCGAAGGTGTAGCTAAAAACAAAGGGCATCATTTGTGTGGAATTGGCAAAGGGCAGCACCACAAGCCTTCTTGCTGTGCTGTCCTACACCAATTTGAAAGGGAAGGAATGCATCATTTTAATGAAGTACAGTGGGTTCCTGTACTTTCCTCTTGCTTTTGCACGCAAATTGCTGCTTAGCATCTTCCTTCACAAAAACAATCCAAAGAAGCATTTTCCTGTTTCTATTGCCCAGATGCATCAAAGAAAATTGCATTCGCAAACGGTGCGATTCGCTAAATTCGGTCGTTTGCGAATGCAATTCATGTGTTTGGAATGCATCATTTTTTTCCTGTGTTTCGCATATTTAGGAATCGCTATATATTTTGCGATTCTCTAAAAAAATCGCTAAAATTGCGATTCCTTGAAAAATTGCGAAAAAATGCAATGCATCAAAATTAGCAATTAGCGATTTTGTTAAAAATCGCACTTTGGAATTCCTAAAATTAGATGAACTTGAACCTGGTGCTAATTTCAGTAAGTGGTATAACTGGATCTGTCAATCACCTGTACAGCATATAAGGACCTCTCAGACCTTGACCCAGCCTTTCAAGATGGCTGCACTTTACTTTTTGGCACGCAGGCAGAGGCTGAGAGCAGCTGCAGGTTGGAGGAGAAGGCTCATAGAGGAGAGAATCTTCAGAGTGCGCATAACCTTATTGGGGCAGACTGAGGCTGAGATATTTAAGAAATGTAGGCTGAATGCCACTTTAATATTAGATTTAATCCAGGAATTGGACCCAATCCTGCAGAGGCAAACACGCAGGACACAAGCCATACCTACCCATGTGCAGGTATTGTGTTCATTGCACCTCCTTGCATCTGGGTCATTTCAGGGTGTAGTGGCCATTGCTGGTGGTGTGTCCCAGAGTTCCCTTTCCAGATTTTTTAATGCCTTTTTAAATGCCATGTTACAAAGAATAAGGTTTCATATCCAATTTCCAAGCACACAACAGGATTTAATTAAGACCAAACTGGATTTCTACAACATGGCTCAATTTCCTCATGTAATTGGCTGTGTAGATGGTACACATGTCCCCATCTGTCCTCCCTCAGAAAATGAATATATTTATCGCAATAGGAAATGCTTCCATTCTCTTAATATTCAAGCTGTCTGTAATGCTAAAACCATAATTACAGACCTAGTTGCTAGTTACCCAGGAAGTGCCCATGACTCCTTTATATTTAGACATAGTGCCATTCATGCTAGACTGCTTGCTGGTGAATTTGGAGATGGATACCTACTAGGTAAATGTTTCATTCCACTCAACAAACTTATAATTGAACTGCACACATGTATGCTTACATTACATTTACATTGCTTTCCATTGCAGGAGATAGTGCCTATGCAGTGAGGTCTTACATCTTAACTCCATACCTAAACCCAAGTTCAAGGAAAGAGCAGCACTACAACCAGGCGCACATATCAACAAGGAATGTCATAGAGCGGACCTTTGGAGTGATGAAATCACGCTTCAGGATTCTTCATAAAACTGGAGGAGCATTGCAGTACCAACCAGACATTTGTTGTAAAATTGTAGCAGCATGTGCAATGCTACATAATCTAGCAACTGAAAGAGGAATAGAACTTGATGAGGACGATGTGTTACCTCCAAATATAATTCAGCCTCCACAATCACAACCAAGAGCACATGAAGCAGAGGCAAGAGAGGGCAGAAGGAAAAGGCAGACATCACACAGCATTACTTCTAAATGAGGTAAGAAAAACTCTGAAAAAGTACTTTGTTTGCAAGCAATGTGAAATTTAATTGAAAATGAAAAGGAATAGCTATATTTTTGGAACTTAAACTGTATGAAAAACTTAATTGAGGCCTTTGAAATCAGGCATGTACAAATGAAAAGCAGTGAATTTCAAACAAATTAGAAACATGAATACCCTGCAAGATGCATTGAAATGTCATTTTTTGTGGCCACACACTCCTAATGCCTTCCCAGGACTTTTCCCAGTGTGCATGTTGGCATTTGTGGCATCATTCTGCTTCCTAATACTTCTCCGCGTGCCAGTCAAGCAATGCTCAGATGTGCCACTTTCAGCACTGTTGTTAAACCGCTCCTCCATTGGCATTAGCTTTTCTGGGGATGCCTTGGACTGTGTTTTTTCAGATGGCTCTAAGGTAGCCCCCACACCTTTTTGAATGTGTTTAAAAGTTTTCATCAGGAGTACCTGTGTGATAGGGTTTGCTTGCAGAGGGCACAGGTACAATTTGTAAGGGAAGTCATCTACCTGTTATGGGCCTGCATGTTGTTCAGGAGTTCAACCTGCCTTTTAGCACTGATCTTTTGATGTTTCTGCATCAATGTGCACATTGTCTCCAACGAGTTTGCAATACGGTCAAGCTTCATTGCAGTTGATTCATGGCCAGTTTTCATCACATTGATCATTGTATTCATACTGCTTGCCAAAGTACCCATTTGTTTGCTGATGTGCCCCATTTTGCCTTTTATAATCCTAATGTCTTTCCCTTGCAGACGCTGCACCTTTAAAATTTTGTCCTCTACAAGATTGCCAGTGAAGGTACCCTCTCCATCCTGACCACTTTCACGCACAGTAGTTCGACGCATTCTAAACTGCTGCAGTCTCCTTCGCCTACTCATCGTTGAATTAGTGACTGTAGGAGTACTTTGAGGCTGGCTTGGTGTTACATTGACATTCTGCTCTGTTTCTGAATCTGTCTGGAGCAGTTGTCGCACTCTCTGTCTTTCACTTGGCTGTGAATTGGCAGAAGAAGTACTGGGAGCATTTTCCATTTGATTTTCAGTTACATCTTGGTTGTGCAAATCCCTTAAGTCCTGCTCAATTAGATCTTGGAGTTGCTCTATGATTTAAAAAAATTCAAACATATTGTTACTTTTGGTTTGCACTACCCTTGCAATATGTAATAAAGTTTACAAATGATTTCACTTGAAATAATGTAGTCTTATTTTTACTATTTGCTTGAAACAATGTTTTGGTATAATGCAAATGTTATCCTTTGTGTACTAAGTCTAAAGAACTACAACTACCACAATGCACTGCTTCGAGTTCATTAACATTACTAGGAGGATGAATGTGACTCTGTCACATCATTTGTTATCCAAGTTATTTAAAAATGTTGAACACACATCAGCACTTTCAAATTAAGGGTCTCCATTCACACTTTTTGAAGCACATACAATTCACTTACCTTCAGTAGGAGTTGGAATCTCTGATGTATCAATGTTTGTAACTCCAACTACAGCCTCAGTCAAAAGTGTGGCTTCCACCATTTCTTCCAGGGGAGTGTTGGATGTATCCCTGGGTGTTCCGCCTCCAGTAAGCTTAGCAGATTTCATTCTCTTTGCAAGCTTCTCTTTTGCACGGCTGCGCAGGTCATACCACCTTTTTTGGAGAATATTAATATCGCGATGTGCAACTCCTACTGCATTGACCTTCGATTGTATGGCAATCCATAGGTTCCTTTTCACAGCCTCAGGGACCTTAAGAGACAGCTTACCAAAAAGCTGCTCCTGTCTTGCAGTCAACTCCTCAATGAGTATTTCCAATTCTTGATCTGAAAACTTAATTTTTCTTTTTCTAGCTGACCCCCCTCTTCAACTGGATTCTCATTTTCCATTTTCAAAAACAGAAGAAAGGCACAGACTGCAGCAGCAACCTCCAGGCAAAGCTCACACAGCAAACTGCCAGACCACACCTTCAAACTAGGGAGCAGCTGCGCCTGATTGCTGTACTGGCTTTCAGGCAGTTGAGTCAATGAGATGCATCATGTGTGTAAAATCGCAATTTGCGATATCGCAAATTGCGATTTCGCAATTAAGGAATCGCAAATGTAATGCGATTCGGTAAAAAATGCGAATTTTACTGAATCGCAATAATTTTGCGAAAAAAATTATGCATAGCCATTTGCGATTCCTTATTTGCGATTCCTTATTTTTCACAAATAAGGAATCGCAAATTAAAACGTTGATGCATCTGGGCATATGTGAGCTGCAGAATGCAGCACACATTGAAAGGAAAAAAGTAGGAGAAATTAAACCATATTTCTTCATTACGCCTCCGCAGGGGAAGCGTAAGGTTTTGATGCTGCCCCGGGTTTACACAATTTTGCAAATCTGGGATAGCATCAAAGTCCATGGGTGTTGCGTGGAAACCCCATGCAACATCCAGTGAACACCTCCGTGATGCAGAATAAGGCAACACAGTGACTTGTGCTGCTTTGTCTTTCTGTATATGAGGCCATGTAAATCCATGCAGGGAAACTTTGCGCCGCCTCATAGGTATGGTTGAGATTCTTGCACTGCAGGAGCATCAAAAAAGTGAAGCTCTGGTGGTGAAGCCTCTCATAAATAAGCCCCAAAATATTCAGTACGTTTTTTAGGTCTTTCACCATCAGGTAGCTACCTATAAAATAATAGGTAGCTTACATTACAAAAGCTTACATTACAAAAAAGTTGTTACTCAGTGGGAATCACTGTAGTACATTATGAAACCTCTATTAGTTAAAGTACTGCAGAGGTCTGTGTGTAGCAGAGAGCCACAGAATGAAATCTTTGTTGGTACAGTGCAGAATAGTACTTGTGTTTTTTCAGTGCTACGTGGGCACAACCTTTGATAGAAAGCACTGTGAATATTTGTCATAATTGTATACTTGCATTACACACATTATGAGATAGACTGCTACCAAATGTGCAAATTGTTTTAAGATAAAATGGTGCTTCCAAAATGTAGATTTTATTCATACCAGAGCATATGTAATTCAATGGTTTTTTACATAACTGTCCCTTCAACACCTTCTATTGGGTAATAAAGGCTGTGTAAATACAATTACATTTAAAAGCATGCACATCAGAGCACAGTTATTAATTCTTTGCACTACCAATCAAAAATAAGAAAAACCTTTGCCAGAACCAGCTGCCAAGCACCCTTTTAGACTTGCAGATTTACTAATAGCACACATTTGCATTTAATCCAGGCAACCAGGCACCATGGCACAAAGGCTTTTCACAGCACAACAGACTCAATTAATGAAACGTTAGCTGAGGCATTTTAAGGAACAAAATTAGCCCTCCCAAGATAGTTTTCTTTTCCCAAAAAGAAAGCAAACATTTTGGATTCCAGACACAAGTGAGGCTGGGGAATATGCACCCCCTTCCAAGGACTCCATAGCCCCCCCCTGGGGGTCGCGCCCCACAGATTGAAGACCTCTGCACTAATGGATAGACTTTCAAGAAATACCACTTTATAGCCTCCAGCAAAGTCCTCCATCGAGAGAGCAGGTGGAAAACTTTTAACATCCACATCCTCTGCATGCTACATTTTTGTGTCCTGCACCATTACAAGCATGGCTTCTCAACTTGAATGACGTTCATGGAGCCAGCACATACCTACTTTCTCGTGTTTGAGGTGTTTTAAGGATTGTCAATCAAAATGCTGTGTGACATTAACTATCTATGAAAATGCTTTGATAAAAAGTACTAGCAAACGCCATGCAATGAAGCTTTTTGAATCCCAAAGTAGAAATTAACTACCAAGAATATAGTAATCTTTATAATAGAAGTATTACAAGTACTGTGCTGTTCTGCCTAGGTTACCAAAGAATCAGAACAAAATATAAAAAATGATGATGACTTAAAAATTAGATTATTATAGAAGAAATGGATCACGAAAAAGCTATCATTACTCAAAGAGTACCGTAAAATAACATTGTATTGCCTCCAGACCACTACAGAAAGATAGCACCAAGGGTGATGGAGGGAAAGCTGGAATGTATATCAACCACTGGGGAGAGGATGAGGCCTAAGGGCTAGAGCGGCCAACCTCGAAGCTGGGGAACGGAGTTCGAGTCTCGGCAGGGACACTCAACATCTTGAGATTCTGGGCAAATCACTTAATCTCCCCATGCCTAACAAAAATGAATGTGTCCGTCTGTAGCGCAACAAGTGCTCATCTAAAGAACTCTGATACCTTCAGGTTAGGTTTGAGCTATATAAAACTGTCAAATAAACCGACTCAGGACCACATCAAGTACACTGTTTTTAGCTCACTTGTGTATTTACAGGTGCGTCTAGAGTCCAATCACATGCAAATTAGTCTTGGTCCAGCCACAAATGGGAGGTTCACACAAAATGATAGGCCATGTTGTCTCTGAACAATGGATTAGGATCACTAGTGTATGTAGAGTTTAAGATTAAATCAAACTTCCTCACATCAGGTTTTAGTTTTTTTCATTATGAAACCCAAAGTGTGATGAGCATGCCCAAATGTGTGTCCCATGGTTACTCTGCCACAATATTCAAACCAGATTTTACTGATTAGGCAAAAGCAGGAGAAAATTGGTCTTAGGTGTTTATTTTCATGACTTGATGGGACTAGCTTGGCAGTTCAGGCTGAACTGTCACTGGGCCAAAATTAAAGTCTGATTTGCAAGCGGCTATACTAGACATAGAGAGACTTAATGGACAAAAACATGATGCCCTGGACAGCAGTGATTTCCAGTGACCGAGACTTTGCAAGCTTTACATCCATTGTCTTTGTGTTTCAATATGGCACCCTACGTGAGACGTGTATGCCCAGATGTGGGTCCCATACGTTCTGTGCCATAGGACACAAGACGCACCTTACTGATGAAACCCAACAAGGCTTGTGTTAATCATGTAGAGTAAACGTATCCTGACAGCCCTGGTTTATCTACTCCTACTGAAGCAAGTATATCGCTGGTCCCTATGTGTAACTGCATGATGGACAAAATGGATGTAGACTACAATGTGAGAATGTGGCCCGAGTGGTTGCCAGTGTCAAGGACCTTTGCAAACATTTCACATTTTTCTTTTAAGTTTCAATGTCAGGCTCTAAGTAAGATGGGTAAGGAAAGTCTTGTGTCCCGTGCCCACTGTGGCAAGGACTCAGGCTTACTGGTTCATGTGAGACTGCTCCTATTGGAGCAGGACCAGGTCTGATTTGCATTTGGATGGGCTCTGTCTGCCTTGGAATGCAGCCTGAGCAATTGCCAGTGAACTTCCACAAGCTTTCTCCCATCAACTTTGTGCATCACATTAAGATTTAGCACTCTGATGTTTAACACATGCTGTCCATCAGTCTCCAGAATCCACTTTGGCAGCAAAGATTTGGAGTAGTGCAGTAAATCTAGCATTATTCCATGTACTTAATGCTACAAAGTAAGGGTCATATTCACAGACTGCATTTTGTAGTGTGTTTTGTAGTATTACAGTAGTATTATATATGAACTACAAGCTGAGAACTCCACCCTGACTGTGGTTTCTTTGCACATGTGAACAAATGTCTTAGTAGGAAATGTGGAAGGAACAGTGATGAGTGGCTGGAAAATGTGGAGTTCTCACTACTGAAGAGGATGTGATTATGGAGCAGTAAGGATGGATTAAGGAAGAGTTAGGTAGGGTTTAATGAGGGACATGCACCCACTCACAAAAGAGTAAATCCATTCTTGTTCACAGACTGCACTTCTGAAGTTCCTAGAGCCAAGAATTGACCTAAAAAAGGAGTACATTACTCCAGCTAAAAGCAGAGATAAGTGCTATTGGTACTATAACACCCCTCCCACTGAAAGTAATAGAGGTAGGGACTTAAAATAAAAGCCCATAGGAAATAATGTTAAATTAAATGTAATTATTTAAAGCAATAAAAATAGAAAAACATTCAATTTAATGTTTACAAAAGAACTAAAATTAAAATCTATTTATTATTTTATAATTAAATATTTAAATTACCTTTTTAATGTTAAGATTAATGTAAGAATAAATGTCAATAAAAGAGAATTACATTACTTTTCAATAATCTTATTGTTGCAAAGTCATCCTGTGCTCTGGGCACCCCCCAACTTTTTGCTGACTGATACTGGTGGTAACTGACTCTGACTGGCCCTGGGCTCTACCTAACCAGGCCCAGGGCCAGTGCCATGCTAAAAGAGACACATTAGAATACAATTTTAAAAAAGGGCCTTGATCAGCCAGTTGCCTTTATTAGTAGGAGATTTCTTCCCAGAGGGCAGAGGTGGAGTGCCATTGAGAGAGAGGTGTTTTGCTGTGGTGTGGTCCCTGAAAAAGATGAGACCATATTTGTTTGGGACTCACTTTTGTGTTCAAACTGACCACATACCTCTCAGGTGGCTCTTGCAGCTGAGAAGGTGATTCATTTCCCTACAGGGAATTTACTTTACAGTGGAACTCAGACTTGGTGTTGCCCCTGCAAATGCAGATGGACTTTCCAGGTTTTTCCACTTAGCTGATGAGGACTACCAGGGTGTAGGTTAGTAACCCATCACCTTTCGTTTGGGGGGCTGTGTTGCAAAGTCATCCTGTGCCCTGGGCAATCCCCCAACTTTTTGCTGACTGATACTGGTGGTAACTGACATAGGTTAACATCACAAGAGGTTAGTAACTAATAACTCTTTAGAGGAACAGGCTAGAAATGCCATTTAAAGACTTCCCAGAATGATATTAATATATCCAACAATATCATATTGTTGAATTTCCCCTAAAGTGTACATACAAAAAGTTATGAGACTTTCTTGTTTGTAAGTCCAAATTCAGCCTTCCAGAGGTCAGCCCTGATTGGTCAGAGTTAAGTGGATTAGGCAGGCTGCCTTGAAGAGGTGATAAAAAGCCCATGGAGTTAAAGAGCTCCGCTGGGAGGGCAGTGTGCTGCTACACAGGAATGCCAGAGCAGGGGGAGGAGTCGTAAACCATGGTCTTCAATGCAGAAGGATGGCCACAGAGTCAGTTTCCACTCCACACTTTTGACCCCAACCAAACCTAGGATTAGGGAAGCTATATGCAGATGGTAGGGGAAGAGTCTATGGGAATACGCCTTCCTAGGGGTGTGTTTTGCCAGCTCATTACTCTCTGCTGGAAAATCAGCCAATATGAATTTGGAAGATCTGGTGCACTCTGGGACAAAATAATGGCACACTCTGCAGGATGTGGTCATGTTTTTGCAGAGTTGGTCTGCTCCCCTTGGTCGGCAGTGACCTCCTGCTTGACCCAGAGAACAGGGAATATGTGTCTGAGAGGGGCAGAGCCTCTCAGATCTGCTGCTTGAAACTTACTGAAGCAAGAAGTGCCCTGTTGAGAAGTTTTGCTGTGCAAAGATTTCTAAGGCCGGACCTCTGAAGACTGCACCATCTGAAAATACAGCCCTGTGGATTATCGTGCGAAAAAGAACTAAAGAGTGAACTCCCTGGAAGCTACAAGTTGAAAGAGCTCATTTCAAACATCATAAACTAAATCTGCACCTTGGAGAACCACCGTCGATTGTGGGAACTGAAGTCCTCAACTTTGAAGGACCATCTCTGAGCTTCCAGACCCTTGGAGTGAGTTTGAGACACTTTGGGACTCCTTAAGGAACTCCAGGAAGAAGCTCAAGAACTTTGGAGAACTTTGGAGCAACTTTGGAAAAAAGCTCCATAGAGGGACCGACTCAACTTGGCCAGCCAGGCCACCTACCTTCAACCGCGAGCTGGCCAAGCCAACCAGGTTCGTCCCGTTAAAAGCTCCATCGGTACAACTTCCAGAGTTTGACTGGGACTAGAAGAAATCTGAAGCCGACGAACCCTCACCGGATCCGGCTACATGAAGAGCATCGACAGACCCAGTGAGAAAAAGCTCCAGAAGAGTTTCTAACTCCGCTCGTAGAAAAAGTGACTGGGAGCAACTGAAAACGCCAAGCAGCCTGCCTTCCATCGCGGGTCCGCCTGGATTTCTGGCTTGCCCCACTAAAGCGCTAAAGAAAAAGTTTCTAAGTCGGCTTCAGGGAAGTTTACCTGGAGCTCGTCGAAAGGCAATCTGGTGAACCCTCACCGAATCCGTACTGGCTTGGAGCTTCGATGGACCTTGGGGGGAAAAGCTCCAGAAAAGTTCCTAAGTGTGAAGGTAAAAACTGAGACCAGGTCCTGCCGCGAACTGTAGCCGCTCAGGGCTCCATCGCGGTCGGCCTGAAACTTAGACTTTGACCCAGTCTATCGAGACAAGGTATCCCAATATGGTGCTATAATCTTCTATGTGCTATATTTTACTAAATATTTGAGAATTCATATCTCTGGTTCCCTACATTGGATTTTTGTTGTTTTGCTGTCATTTTAAAGATAACACTATTTCCTATTTTTATACATTGGTATTGGATTTTTATTGAGTGTTGTGTCTTAATTATTTACTGAATTTGTGTTTTCAAATGCTTTGCATACCTGTCTTTGAAGTTAAGCCTGCCTGCTCGCAGCCAAGCTACCAAGGGTTGAGCATAGGAATAATTTTCTAAGATCAATGCTGAGTCCTAAAATCCTTTAGTGGCTTTTTTGCCAGTAGCAGACCTACAGTTGCCCCTACCAATAACCCACTTTTCAAAACCTATGCATTTTTTGAATAATTAGAGATGCATGATAAAATCTATAATAATTTTATATTACATGGTAATATTATTTTTTATTTAAACTTCAGATTTTTTTGCTTTAATTTAATTTAATAAATTGTCATTTGGGCTTTAGCATTTTTTATTTTGTTTCTCATTTAAAATAAAAAAATACAATTAATTTAAAAATTATTTAACATAAACATATATTTACACACGTTTTCCCAATTTAATAAACTTTTTAATGTTTTCCTGTAGTTGTAAATTCAGCTCAACACCCTTTTTAAGGGGCAGAGACATGTAAGTCTACATTTTAAGTAATTTTGCACTCAGATTTTTTGAATGTTGCAAAGTCGCTAAAAAATGTAAGAGTGAATTATATCTATCAAATACTCAGACGTTACCTTTCTGAATAGCCCCCTAAGTGTCTGTTGCTTTCCAGATGCTAAGACAGAACTGTGCAAAATATATCTACATTCCCTTTAAACCATATAACAAATATGACCTCTTGAACTATTTCTTTTCAATTTTTCCAGGACAAAGCTGAACACATGAGAAATGAAACACAACACAGATATTAAGGTTGGACTCTTTGGAAGTTTGCCTATTCAAAATAACCCTTTCTAAACCCACCTAGGAAATTGCATAGTTTAGTGTATTTCTTCTAACTCCCACCATATCTACAAAAACTATGCTTCTAAATACAATACTTTAAGTAGCTCTGAGCAAGCTTCCATCTAAATTATGACAAGTAGTTGGGGCGAAACACGTGTCACAAGTTGACTATGAGCCTACAAACATTTTAAAATAAAAAACAAAAAAATAAAACTGCTATAATGTCTTTCATGAGCACAAGAAGCATTCTTTATAGCCATGTTCCTAGGGACCGCACCCAACAAATGGAGTGAAACAAATGAGCATTAATTAGAACCTCTAAATCATAAATGAGAAGTAAATTCACTAGGTAAATAGATTGAAGGCGTGAAGTGCAATGCACAAATACTTTTGATACAGTAATCACCAAAGAACTGTGATGGAAAGGGTAAAACTATATACTGTGATAATCAAATGTGGTACTAACAAAGCGGCATATTATCAAGAAACAGCGTTAAAATTATCGCCGCTTTAGCGGCAGGAAACTGATGCTAAAGCGGCGATAATGTGCTTGATAATATGCCCTTGTGAATTCCCATAGAAGCCCATGTTCTGGTGTTAACATGGGCTTCTATTGGAATTCACAAGGGCATATTATCAAGCCTATTATCGCTGCTTTAGCAGCAGTTTCCTGCCTTTAAAGCAGCGATAATTTTAACGCCGTCCTTGATAATATGCCCCAAAGGGCTTATTACGTCACATATAGAAGGAGGCTGAAATCGAGGAGTGTTGGCTTAAATCTGCTATTCAATGACTATACAAACAACTTTGAAAGGACATGTAACAGATTCGCATTATGTAAGGCAATGAGAGATTGCAGAAGAATGTTAAACAGAATATTAATTACGAGAATTTAAAATGAGAATTGATTTTCATTTCTATGAGAGTGGAGAACTGCAAAAAGCAAGGACTTTTAGTACCTGGAAGTGTGACTAATTTAGGAGCACAGTAGCGCACTTCAGAAGAGTACAAAATAGATGATTACTAATGCGACTACATTAATAATGAATGCACTGCTCTGAGCAAGTGGTAACTGTATGCAAGAGGCTGGTGTGGGGACGAGGGTGATGAGGATTGGAGATGGAAGGAGGAGATGTTGTCTGACTGGACGGTGGAAGGGAGCAGGGAGGGGGGAAGGGGAGAGGAGATTAGGCTGTGACCGGACCGCACTGTAGCCCACTTCCAAGGTGATTTTACTGGCCGGATATTCCAACCAGTAAAATCATGCGAGGTTGTGGTGGAACTGGAAAATCCAAGTGAAGGAGCCCTGCCCACTAATAATTGAAAGAAGTGGATTGGTACCCGGCTCACGAATCTTGTAATTGGGACCAGAGGCACAACTAGAGTGACATTTCGGGGGAGGGGGGGGGGGGTGGGGTAATAAAAATTTCACGAGGGAGGAGGCTAATAAAATTCCACCAATCGGCATATTAAAGATGCAGGGGCTCTAAGAAGGGGTGAAAGAACAACACAGCCTCATTAACAAGTAAATGGTCTTTTAAAGCCCTGTGAAGTACTCGAGTGTGTGTGTGCCCGGGAAGCTGTCTCAGCCCGGGCACACACACACTCAGCCCGGGCAGACACACACGACAGGGAAGGGGGGCAGTATTTGGACTTGATTTGCTCCCATGTGTAAATGAATTGTAAAAAAATTAAGCAGAGAAGTAATGGCGCCCATTTTACGCTCACTCTTACCATTAGGATGGCCATGACATAAGCTAGTCACAAGCTAGGTATGACCTGGTTGTAAATGACCGTTCAGACGAGGATGGGCTGTTCATTTTCTAATGGGTGCAATCCGCAAATTCGCAAATCCGCAAATTCGCGGATTGCCAATCCGCAAAATCCGCTCATGCCTAGTCAAACAGCCGCAGTGAAGGGAAGCGTCAAGAAACAAATAGATGCGTCAGTTCCTGAGTCCTTGGGGAGGTGATGCGGCAGTTCTTCTGCGCGCAGGAGAAGTGATGTGTCAAACCCAGACTGTAGGGGGAAGTGATGTGTTGACTCCAAGATGGTTCTGGTCTGCTGGTGATGCATCGGGAAAACTTGCCGCACAGGTGCGATATGTGGAAATTCTGGAGGACAGAGCGAACGATGCGGCAAGCGGTGCACGTCAGTTTCTTCAGTCGCAATCCCACGATGTGCCAGTTCTTGCAGCTGCGATAGGCGGTGCATTGTCTCTGCAGCTGTGTGAGGGTGCATGGAGATTCGCGGGGCTGCATCAGAAGAAACAGCCGCAAGAAGAGCGATGCGTTGATCAGCTTAGTTCTTCAGGTTTCTTCCAGCTACCAACAGCAGGAACAACCTTCAGAGGCCCAGAAATGGAACAGGCAGCTCCTAGCAGGTCAGAACTCTCAGTAGCAGAGTCCAGGGGAGTTGGGGGTGAATTATTTGTGTCCCTGAGACTTCAGAACAGTAGGCCAGCACACACATGCCCTTGGAGATTCTTCTTCAAGCAGCTTCACAGCAATGTTCCAGTCTGTGTCCTTTCCTTGGCAGAAACAGCTACTGCAGGCCAACCCCACACATCACACAGCAAAGGAGTGTTACTCCTCCTTACAGCTCTTTAGCTCTTCTCCTTGGAAAACATTCCTCTTGAGTCCAGAAGTGATCTAAAGTTGTGGGGTTTAAGGTCTACTACTTATACCACATTTTGTCTTTTTTCTCTTTGGGCAAGGGTCTCTGAGCCCAGTCCAAACCAGCTCTGTCCTCACTGGTGTTGTATGACCACAGGCAGTGAAGACAGCATTGTGCAAGGCAGACAGGCCCTACTCAGGTGCAGGGAAATCTCCTCCCACTACTCTAAATGCAGCCAAGCCCCAATCAGCTCAGCTCTGAGTCATCCAGTAAGGGCCAGGTACACACCCCAGTGGCTATCTCTAGTGAATGCACATCCCCCTATCACTCCAAAACCAGACAGTCAATCCACAATCAGGCAGAGGCCCACAGAATGCTTAAACAAGAAAATGCCTACTTTCTAAAAGTGGCATTTTCAAACACAATTTAAAAACAATCTTTACTGAAATATGTATTATTAAATGCTGAGCTCAGAGAACCTAAATCGTATTTCTCTATCGTGTCCCAATGGGAAGTTATACTTTTAGATTTTACAAAGTATCTCCCGGTCTATCTATGGGGCAGATAGCCTTTCAACAGAGAAAAACAAAATTGGCAGTTTTTCACTAACTGGACATGCCACACACACCAGTACATGTCCTACGTTTCACATGCACTGCTCTTTGCCCATGGGGGTACCTTGGGCCTACCTGTGGGGTGTCTTACATGTAAGAAAAGGAAATTTTAGGGCCTGGCTTCTGCCAAGTCAACATGGAAGCTTAAAACTGCACACAGACACTGCAGTGGCAGGTCTGGGATACCTTTTCAGGGCTCCTCATGTGGATGCTCAATCAGTGCTGCAGGCCCAGTAGTAGCATTTGATTTACAGACCCTGGCACACTTAGTGCAGTTTACTAGGGATTTGTCAGTAAATCTAATAAATACGCCAATCAGGGAGAACCAATTGCAGTAACAATTTACACAGGGAGCACTTCCCCTTAGACACTGATCAGCAGTGCCAAGGTTCCCAAAGCATCAAAGCCAGCAGAAACAAAACCAGCAAAGCATCACAAATCCAGGAGGTAGAGGCAAAATTCAGGGGAACCACACCAAAGATGCAAAGTCTAACACGCACCAGTGGTGCAGGGGGCTTGCAAATAAGCCCCTAGGTTCATAAGTCTCAGCTCAACCACTGCCACAATGCAATCTTGCTGCTGGAAGCTTTAATCCAATTTTGAACACAAAAAGAAGTCTTGGCTCTGTTTAGACTGGCGCAACCGCATAAATACTTGGTTTCTGCTCTTTCGGCATCCGTGTGTAATGTTTCGCTGAATTGTTATTCACCACAACACCTTTGCTGTCAAGAGAGTGATCAACTGACATTTCTGGTGTTTCTACTGACAGCATAGTCAGTGAGACATTGGCCTTAGTGCAAGGAAGGAAACTGCTCCTGACTGATGTTTGAATTATAAAATACAGCAATAATCAGGGTTCAGTGCACCACTGCATCTGCTGCACCAGTTGCAGCTGTGCCCCTGCTGTCTGCTCTAAGCTTGCCGGAAGTAACTTTGAGGTTCTACTTTTCTTATTACAAGCCTGCAGCTCCAATCGTGCTAAGAGCTGTTGGCTGAAATACCAAACCAGACTGAAAGTTACATCCATGACATGAATCCAGTTGACAGATATGTTGAGGGCATTTTAATATTCCTGGGCTTATATTCCCTAGAATTGTAAAACCTGTATTCTGGAGGGCATGAGTTTGGCCTCGGGCTCAGGCACGTGCAATCAGTGCATTTCTGAAGTCGTTACTATTGTGAAAACATGGGAAACACTCCAGAAGAGTATTATGACATGTCAAAGAAGCTGTATGTACCACATTACAACAAGTAAAGTGCAGGACTCAATATCAATATTCCCATGGCACTGAGGCACCCAGCAGCTTGATCACCAAGCAAATTCCACCTAAGTGTTGTATTATAAACCAGGGAGCCCATTCAAGACAATATAATTTACAAACCACTAAGTACATCTTTTAAAAGCTTCATTATTGAACTGTTAATTGGGAGTGTGCTAGATATTTAACCCTTTGGCTGCGAAGCATGGACATTTGCGCCCCAAGGCTGTGACCAGCCGCCGACACCACTTGCAAGCTCCGTGTTCCTGGTCGCCGAAGAACTGCAACATTGAGAGGGCATGAGGGGGTGGCGGGTAAGTATGCCATTAAGAGCCAACAGGAGGGTAGGAGCCATTCCATGTGGCAGCTTATTCATTGTTAGCATTCCGAGAAGTCATGATTTTTTATAGAAAGCATTCACAATTCAACATCAAAACCATGGTATGTATGTAAACAGGCCTTTAAATACTGTTCTTATTATTAATATTGAAAAAAATGATGCCAATATGAAGGAACTGTTCCTATTTTGCCAAATTTCTCTTGTTTTTTCAAGGTATTTCATATTCAAGCAACATTATCTTCTGACATTTGCTGAGCGTTCAGAGACACAGGTCAAATCTCAGGCTGCGTCTTCCAAGGAAGCCTGAGGTTTACTTTTCTTTGTCTTACTTCAAAGTGAAAGGACTTCTGTGACTATCTTGTGAAAGCAAAGGCTTTTCTAGTACACAACAACATTTACATGTATGTAATAAATTGTGCAGATATTTCACAGTATATCAGAATTAGGAATGCACAAATTAAGCACTTTTTTGTATTTCTTGAATGTAGTGGAAACACATATTTTAATATGATCAAAATAATTCACTACACTAGGAGATGATAATGCCACGTATTATTGTTTGTGTGCTCTGTACTTTTATCAGTGCTACTGTATAAGTCTGCAAATGTAGTGGTCATTTCAATTGAAAATGTGTTGGTTGTATAGGCAGTGCACTACCATACCATGCATACTCCAATCCTTGTCAAGCCGCTGGACGACACTACGCTGGACGACACTCCATGCCACTTTACTCCACTCTCCTCTACGCCAGTCCACTCTACAACACTCGAATCCCTCTATGTCACTCTATGACACTCCACTCTACTCCATGCCCCTTCCCTCTGCTCCCTCCATGCCACTCCACTCCACTCCACTCCCTCCATAGCGCTCAACTCTATGCCCCCCACTCTGACACTGTACAACACACTACACCCTGGCACATCACTCCATTCTACGCCCTTCCATGACACTCCAATCCACTCTACGCCCTTCCACATTGTTCCTTGGCACTCACTCTACCCCCTCCATGACACTTCATGACACTCCCCTCTATGCCTCTCCATGACTCTCCACTCTATGCCCCTCTACAACATTCAACAACACTCTCCTCTATGCCACTAAAGTTTAGCCATGCTGAAAAGCAGCCATGCTTGGTGTAAAACATGGCTTAAACAAACTGCCTAAGCCAAAAGATCTTGCATAGGCAAGACCTATTGTCCTTGCCAGATGCTTGTTTGTTATGGATAGGAGAGAAAACCTTACAGATTTAATTATTTTATAGATGTTTGAGGACATGGAGACAGACTAACCTCAAAGACAAGGGTAGGAGAGAATTTAACAGAGTGTAGTTCCCATCTTCAAATGTCGTTGACTCTCACAATGGTAAGAAAGGATGAACTAGGTTTTACCAGGGTTTATCCTGGGGAAAGTGTTAGACATCCATTTGCAAAGGATGTCTTCCTCACTGTGAATATTGAGTGTGATGATATGGTCTTCTAGATTGTGATTACTTCATCAGCTTCCATTAAAATGCCATTGTGTCCTTCACTCTGATAAGATCGTCTCTTTCACCGTGGTGAGATTGTCTCCTTTCTTCTGATTACACGCCTGTGTCGATATTGCTTTCCTTATGTTAAGTTTGTCTCCCACATTGTAACAACACAGCCTTCTTCATTATGATGATATTGTTTCCCTCCTTGTAATAATGCTGCTGCTTTCACTGAGATTATATTTAGTGTCCCTTCTGATAATATTTTATTCAATATGAAAATGTTTTCTTCTTCTTGGTGATTGTCTTATCGTCTTCACAGTCAAGACCTATTCCTCACATTCTCGCACATTATGAAGTTTGTGTCTCTCGCAATGCCATTGTCTCCTATAAAGTGACAATGTTTATTCATTGGGATACTTGCGTTTCTTCATTCTGTGAGGGTTGTCACTTTTATTATATGAATGATGTCATTTATATAGGGCAGCTTTCACTACTAGGAGCGTCATGGTGCCAATGCGGAGAGGTACAGATAGGAAAACATTAGAGTGGTCGAACACTGATCAAATACGTGAAAACACTAGAGCATCTATTATTTCCACTCTTTGTGAGAATTTCGTCTGCCTCCTTGTCTCCTTTGTTGTGATGTCATTTTATAATAACATGTCTCATCCCTCATGGTGAAGATGCTGTTGCCTCACTGTGTGCAGAATAGGGGCTATTGGAGGCCACTACCTACACATTTCTGGTGGAAGACCACCTGCTATCCTCAGAGGTCCCCCACTGGGCAGACAGTGATCTCACTGCCTTCAGTGTAGCTGACACTGTAGCAGCACCATTGAAGGAAGTGAAGCTTTATCAAGCAGGCACCATGCTTGATGTGGCTGTCCTGCAAAGTTTTTTTTCTCCCAATAATAAACTCCCAAAGCACGACTTTATTTTTATAAAAGCAGTTACCCCAATGTGTTTTCTCCCCCTGTCTGTGGGGACCACTGAGCAATTTCCCTGCCGGGGGATCCGGGGAATGAAATCTTGTGGCAGTTTCCCCTCCCTATACAGGACAGGACAACAATCAATATGGCTGCGCACTGACAAGTCGAAGGTTTGCATTGGCAGAGCCAGCATAGGCTCCACAGTTGGAAGACCAGAGCTTCACCCGACTCTGAGTAGAGTGTGGCAATGGCAAGTTTCTGGTGGCGCACCCACTCTGCAAGACTCAAAGGGCCTCATTTATGAGGCTGTGCGTCACTTTTACGCCACCGGTGCGTCACTTTTAGTGACGCACCAGTGGCTTAAAAAATGCGCCTTGTTGCACCATATTTACAAAGTGACGCATCTAGGTAGATGCGTCACTTTGTAAACCCCTTCGCCACATTATACCTGCGCCAGGTATAATCTATGCAAGGGGGGCGTATTGACGCAAGGAAGGGTCGTCGAAGTGACGCAGTGAGATTTCACTGCGTCACTTTTAGGACGCCGTTGCGTCAAAATCTTGCGCCTGCCTCACAGCAGGCGTAAGACTTAAGCAGGCCCTTTCACATGGGGCTTGCTTAATGTGAAAGAACACATTGCTGGAGTTGCGTCACTTTTGTGACACACTCCAGCAATGCGTCACTTTTGCACTTACAGATACGTCAGAAATACTGACGTATCTGTAACTCCTTGCGACATGATGCGTCATACATTAAATATGACGCATCAGGAATGTCGCAAGGAGTGCACACTGAGAAGTGATTCATCGCTGCTTTCACGCAGCGATGCGTCATTTCTCATAAATGAGCCCCAAAAAGGTCCGGAATGTCTTTTCCCTTCTGATGACATATTTTGCTTTCCCTGTCACAATTTTGTCTCCCTCACTTGTAATGACTGTTTCACCTTCATTGTGATCATTTTGTTGATTTTATTACTAACTCCAATCGTTCTGGTGATGCTGTCTTTCGAAATGTGTATTGCCTGGCAAGCTGTTGACTCTCCCCCTACCATCCTTGAATGGCCAGCTTTCTCCACCTGCCAGCCCTACTGGCCCTTCAAAAGCAGACTTATGTGACATGTTATGATTCTGCCACAGCCCTGCAGGTCTTTCAAAGGAAGGTTTATCTGACATCTATGGCCCTGGTCTACTGGTCTTTCAGTGGTATGCCCTCCAGACAGGTGGCTGACAATACCATCTGCAACACCTTTCAAATCAATCTAATCTGGCATGGCATTAACACTGCTAGGGTACTAGCAACATTTTAAAGGAAGGTTCATCTGAAATGTAATGGACTCTGGTCATACCCCATCAGCCTTTCAGTGTAGTATGTTGTGACATGTAACTGACTCTGCTACACATTACTGGTCCCTCAGAGGCTGGTTCAATGACTTTTGTTGCTTTTATGTTAGGTTACTATAGCTTGATAAAGCACAAAAAATCATACCCGAAGGTATAGCTTGGCACTCACCCAGAACATAGCAAACAATAAGAGACACAGGGCCAGATGTAGGTAAATCCGATTTACCGACTTTTAAATACCGAGTCATACCGATTCGGTATTTAAAAGTCGGTAAATTGGAAGGAGGCAGATGTAGGTAAAAAATTACCGAATCTGTCAGAGTCGGTATTTACAGATTCTGTAAATACCGATTCTGTATTTCCCATTGATTCCTATAGGCCTTGAAGCCCATAGGAATCAATGTGAAATACAGATTCGGTATTTACAGAATCGGTAAATACCGAATCCTGCAAGGGTGCAGGGGGTGTCACTTTGACACCCTCTAGCACCCCAATTCTGGACTTGTGTGCAATGTGGCACACAGACATGCCCTTAGGGCATGTCTGTGTGTCACAGTGCACAGGTGTGCATGCACAGATGTGCATGCACACCTGAATTCGGTATTTTACCACCCAATAGGATTGGGTGGTAAAATACCGATTTTTAAGGGCCTGTGGCACTCTTAGGAGTGCCACCTACATATGGTTTTTCCGAATCGGTAAATATACTGATTCGGTATTTTACCGATTCTGTAAATTTACCGATTCGGTAACTTTACAGAATCGGTAAAATATAGGCCCCCTACATCTGGAAACCCAAATATTGGTCGGTAACAGCCGAATTCTGCCGTTACCGACCGGTATTAGGGCTCCTACTTCTGGCCCTAAATAGAGACTAAAATAAGCATGTTTTCAAAATGTTCTCGAATTTAGTGAAATCTGCACCACAACGAAGATGGAGGGGCAGTTGATTTCAGGCATTATGGGCCGTGAAGAAGAAGGCTCTGCCACCGTATCTGGAATTGTAGACACGGGGAATAATCAGAAGCTCCATACCGCTAGATCTTAAAGTGCGGGTAGGCCAATAGCGATGCAGTTATTCCTTTAGGTATAAAGGGGCATTGCCCGTCAAGGATTTGTGGGTAAGACATCAAGTCTTAAACTGGATATGCTTTCTGACAGGAAGCCAATGAAGATCTCTGAGAATGGAGGCCGAGGGTGAGTCTGATGGGAGATTAAAGACCAGGCGGGCCACAGCATTTTGCACCACCTGGAGCTTAGACAGTAAGGGGCCATTAAATGCCATAAACAATGGATGACTGTAACCAATTTTGATGGCAGCCAAGGAAAACCCCTCCTTCTTCCCTATCTTGCTAAAATTCTCGAATATTATGTTACTTCCTGTCTTTCTGCTTATGTTGAACGGAACCAGCTTTTGGCCTCTCACCAGGCCGGTTTCCGTTCAGGTCATTCGACCGAAACCGTGGTGTTAGCCGTCCTTGACGAGCTCAAAGCCAAGGCCGACGTCAACTCTCCCCAAGCTTTGATCCTCCTCGACTTGTCCGCTGCGTTTGACACGGTCGACCATAACATTCTTCTGGACCGTGTCAGCGCAGCGGGCATACGAGGCACTGTCTTCTCCTGGATCACTTCCTTTCTGACAGGCCGTTCTCAAGCTGTTCACCTTCCTGGCTTTTCTGCTTCCCCCCTCCCGGTGCCCTGTGGGGTCCCCCAAGGTTCCTCTCTTTCTCCCCTTCTCTTCAATCTCTACATTCACCCTCTTATTTCTTCCCTTCTTGAGCTGGGGGTCTCTGTGTATAACTACGCTGACGACCTCCAGCTCGTCTTTGATCTTTCCTCATCTTCTCACGCTTTATCTTTTTTCCATTCCACCATGGTTTTCATCTCTGGGTGGATGAGCGCCAACCACCTCAAGCTCAATCCTGATAAGACTGAGCTTGTTCTGATTGGCGGCTCATCCAACCCCTGGTCCTCTGCTTTCTGGCCTCCCATTCTTGGCCCTTCCCCCACCCCTGTTCCTTCCGTTAAAACCTTGGGCATCAAGGTTAGACAGGACCTGTCCATGCACGGCCAGGTCAGTGCCGTGGTGTCCTCCTGTTTTCTCTCCCTCCGGATGATCCGGAAAATCTCTCGTTTCTTTTCTCTTGACTCCCTTAAAATTATTATTTCTGCCCTCATCACCTCCCGCCTTGATTACGGCAATAGCTTGTTCGCCGGCATTCCAGCTTATGAAACCCGCCGCTTACAAGCTATCCAGAATCAGGCCGCCCGTCTCATCTTTCACTTGCCCAAAACCCATCACATCACTCCCGTCCTTAAATCCCTTCACTGGTTGCCCATCTTGCAGAGATCCCTGTTCAAATTAGGGTGCCTTGTTTATCGGGCCCTTGACCACTCTGGACCGGCTTTCATCAATTCTCTGGTTTCTCTTCACACCCCTGCCCGCACTCTCCGTTCTTCATCTTCTGCCCTCCTCACTGTTCCCCGCTTTCGCAAATCTCGCACCGGTGGTACCCGTTTTTCTGTTCTTGCCCCCCGGTTCTGGAACTCCCTTCCTCTTTCTATGCGTTCGATCCCTATCTTTTCCCACTTTCGTAAAGCGCTAAAAACTTTCCTGTTTGCCCAGGCCTACCCCTGCTAATCCTCCTGGTCTTGTCTGTCCGGTTCTTTAGAGCTCCCAGCGCCAGGAAGCCGTTTGGCCGTCGCGCGCTTTACAAATAATTTTCATTCATTCATTCATTCATTCATTCATTCATTCATTCCTCAGAAGTCTCATAGTTGCAAAATAAGAACCACAGATTTTAAAAATGTGATTCTTCATGGAAAGTTTTTGGTTCAGTTCAGAGCCCAGATTCTTTCTAGCACAACTAGGAGAGGGAACTGCCCCCAGCTCCCTCAGGGCATCAGCTGGGGGTCCAGAGGGACTGAGCTTTTCTGAACAGCAGGACTTCAGTTTTTTCACCATTGAGCTGGAGAAAATGTGTTGTCATCCAAGCCACAATTTTTCTCAGACAGTCTTGAAAACAGTGTTTAGCATCGTCAATGTCCTGCCCCAGTGAAATGATCAGCCGGGTGTCATTGGCGTATGAGAGTATATCCAAACCACAAGCTTTAAGAATCTGGGCAAGGGGGGCCACATAGATGTTAAACAAGTCGGGCTCAAAGATGAGCCCTGAGGCACCCCCTTCCTAATGGAAATAGTGCATGATTTGAATGAACCCAACATGATCGTTTGCCAAGGTTGGCCCGTGTCAAGGGGCAGACGTGCCTTTGGTGGGATGCCGGTCCTTGCCGCAGAGCTTGGTGGCGGCGGCGGAAATCGCCCCTCACACCAGCCTATAACTCACCCAGGCATTGGTTGTTGGATGTGTGGTGACCCAGAAGTGTTTAAACACTTCCAGGTTGCGGGGGACTGGTTTTTGCCATATCCACCCACTTAAAAGAGGTAGCTGAGTGGCGAAGCGGTCTCTTTCACCGCTTGCTGCTCTGAGGGAAATAAGCTGCTGACTGACCCATCGGGCAAAATCTAAACTTTTTGTGTTAATCTTTTCTCTTTACAGGCCTCATCTTGTGTGCTGACCTGCCACCGGGGCTCATGGCAGGAGTCGGAGCACCGGTCAGCAGAAGTGCTTCAGGATTGGCTGGGAGACATACAGGCTCAAGGTTTTGACTCGCCTGACCCACGTGGTAGCACACGTGGTGGCGGCTCCGGTGTAGAGTTGCAGGTGAGGGAGGAATTGTTTAAGGCTGTTGCAAAAGAGGTGCCAGTAAAAGGCGAGTGTTGTGTTGGCTACTAGTTTCTGTGGCAGCAGCTTTTTTTTGTTGGTACTTAGGCCACGATTTTCAGAGGGTATGCCATTGAAAGGCTAGTGTTGTTTTGGCTACTGTTTTTCTGCAGCAGCTTAATTTTGTTTGTGCTTAGGACACGATTTGCAGAGGGTGTGCAGCCTTATTGATTGTGCCTAGTGTGCTAAAGTCTGCTGTATAATTGAAAGGGGGAGCTTGCTGTTTTTAAGGTTGTTTGTGCCCAGGTCTTTCTTCCATAGTATCCCTCAGGCTCCATTAGGGAGGGCGGGTAAGCTACAGGAATGCCAGCGAGGGTGCAAAAATGGGGGAAAACATGCACATGGAGGAGCTTATGGAAGCTATGATGTGCAGGATGGATGCCATGGACCAGTCCTTGGCAGCAATGAGGGACCACCCTCCTGCAGATGGGCAGGAATCAGAGGAGAGGCCCAGGTGGGCGGGAGTGGCCCCTACAGCGGCATTCCGACCTGTGCCTAAGAAAGCTAGGAACAAGCACTATAGGAATGGAGGAGAGAGGCCTCTGCAAGTTAGGCCTGAAGAGGAGGTGCTAGGCCCCTCAGGGAAAGGAGGCCGGTTGAGGAGTTGAGAGGGATTGTGCCTACGGGGATAAATGCGCCAGGTGCTGTACCAGCTCAAAGGGTTGTGGCGAGTGTCATAGGGTCCACAGTTGGGAGTGGGCAGAACGGCAATGGTAGCTTGTCCGTATGATTGACACCGACTGGAGCACCTAGCCAGCCCAACTTTGTGACCAATCTGGCCGTCTTACTGTGGCTTTCCAAATTTGGTATGTTAGCTTCCCTGGCTTGGAGTGGGGTCATGTTGACAGAAGGGGATGATTTGGAGAATGCCAGAAGGTTAGTGGCTCAGCTAGAGGGGTTCAGGCCGCAAGGGATTCAGCCAGGGCCAGCCACAGAAGCAAGGTTGGGGGCTGGTGCCTGGGGAGAGTCAGAGGTCACGGTGCCCAACAAGGGCAGAGGACAGGGGATGCAAGCATGGCCAAGATCCTCCCTGATTCAGTGCAAGGCAGGGCAGCAGTGACTGGAGCGTCCTCCAAGCCTCAAGACTCGCCGGATAGAGGTATGACAAAGATGCTGCCAAGCTTATGTTTGGGGGAAATACGGTCATCCTGGGACTGGTAGGGTGGGCATATTGCACCTAAGGTGAAAGAAAAGATTTGGAAAGGGGTGGACGTGGATATCTTTGATTTGCTCCCGGACAAGTTGATAGGAAAGAAGCAAAAAGGTGCAACGAGTCTGCGCACTCCAGGGACTGTGGCCACTGGCCATACAAAAAGAGGGTAGAAGAGACTTTAGCCAATTGGATTAAAGGGTTCTCAATTATCAAGCAGTTTTAGCTGAGCGTTTCACTGGCTTGGGCACACATCTGATGTGTTACCAGAACAGGATTGCTTGTGCATATGATGAATATGGAGGCGTGGGGTGGAATGAATACGACAAAGAGTTTAGGAGGGCAAAGGCAACTGATCACAACATGACATGGGAACAGGTGGATATTGGTTCATGGCTACGGCAAATGAAGCATGTGCGCCGGGACCCCACCCCTCCAGTCAGTCCTTTTGGTCAGGCCCCTCCAGCAACATGGGGGGAGGCGGGATGAAGAGGACATGTTGGGACAACAATAAGCGGCAACATGGGTCATGTAAATTCAAGCACGCCTGCTCATTTTGCGTGCTCCCGTCACATCCTGAATCAAAGTGTTCCAAGAAATCAAAGGATAGAGGGGGCAAATAGCAGGATTAAGGTAAGACTATGAGACCATCAGCAGTCATTGAGTTCCTGGGTATTGAATTGGATTCTGAAGCAGGGGTGTCACGGATCCTACAAAGAAAGGTTTCCGCCTCCTCCCTCGCTTTGCAGGTTTGCTTGAGTAAAGATAAAGTCTCCTTAAATCAGTTACAGAAGACTTTTGGCCAGCTCAATATCACCTTGAGGTTCATTCCCATAGCCCGCCCATTTTCACGTTTCATTGCACAGGTAATATCAGGTTTGAAGGAGAAGCACCACCACACCAGGTTGTCCTGCGAGGTACATCAGAACATGCATATGTAAATGGGATTCCTGCAGGATTTCAATGGCACTGTGGTGTGGCCCTGCTCCGCCAAGATCAGTGAGGTGCTGGGCCTCCTTACCAATGCAGCAGGTAGCAAGGGGTTCCGTACCATCCTGGGCCTAGCATGGTGTGTGCAGCGCTGTCCAGCAGCTTGGGAGATGTCAGCCCTGACTATCAACATAGGTTTCTTGGAACTTTTTCCCATCCTCGTGGCATTTACCATATGGCCAAAATAGCTCCTCAGTCAATCTGTCATATTTTGGTATGACAGCATGACAGTGGTCGAGTGCATTGACCCACAGGTGGCCAAATGTAAAATGATACTGAGGTTGTTGAAGGAGATAGTGCTCTAATGCATGAAACTGAATTTGTTGGTTAGGTCCCAACATGTCCATGGGGTGTTGAATAATGCCGCTGATGCTCTGTCTTATTTCAAGATGCAGGTGTGCATGTCCCACCACCCAGAAGCAGTGGAAGCCCCAATGCCTTTTCCAGACCGTCTGTGGCAACTTGGTGCCCAAACCTATTGGACCTCATGGCAGCAAGTTTGGCACCCAGGATGAGGCAGCTTATGAGGAGGTATTCAGTGCTTACTGTATTTTCCTCAGGGATGGGTCAGAAAGTGTGTGGCCTTAACCTTCGGTTATCCTGTCATTCATGGGAGCATTGAGCGAGGGAGGGTGCTCTGCAGCTTGCAAGCAATGCTACATAGAAGCAATTTCTTTCTTTTCTAAGATGTGGGCCTCCAGGACTCAGCTAGATCTTTCATAGTGCAGAGAGCTCTGTGGAGATGGCAGCAATTGTAGCGTTCCCAGGTGGATGCCCAGTGGCGTATTGGCATAGGCACACTCTCAGTAGTATTGGGTATGCTGGAAAAGTTTCTAGGTCCAACTAGGAGGTTTACCTTTTCAGGTCAGCGTTGACGTTGGCCTTTTATGGAGCTTTCAGGTTGGGGGAATTGGTGGTAGAAAACAAGAAGAATTGGAAGGGCTACAGTTGGCTCATGTGCAGTTGTCCAAGGGTTCATTGTCTAGTACAATACCACACTCCAAAATAGACCATGTTGGCAAGAGGCACCACATCATCCTGCAAAGGGTGCAAGAAAACACCTGCTGTCCTGTGACTCACTCTACGCTTCCCAGCCGAGTGGTCGCTCCCTTTGGCTCCGGTATCGTTATATAACGCTTTTTGCTGCTAACTGTGTGGAATCAATTGCCTGCTGTGCGCTTTGTATGCCGCTTTGCATATTTGATATTTTACATTGCCAGCGCGACTTTGCTGCTCTTTTAGCATATTCCCCCAAGCGCCCTCCATTTTGTTGTTGTTGTCCTCATACCTAGCCCGCCCCGCCTCCCAGCTGAGACGCCCTCCCACAGACTTCAACAGCGCTCCGTTACCTGGAAGCGCCGTGACTCACTCTACGCTTCCCAGCCGAGTGGTCGCTCCCTTTGGCTCCGGTATCGTTATATAACGCTTTTTGCTGCTAACTGTGTGGAATCAATTGCCTGCTGTGCGCTTTGTATGCCGCTTTGCATATTTGATATTTTACATTGCCAGCGCGACTTTGCTGCTCTTTTAGCCTATTCCCCCAAGCGCCCTCCATTTTGTTGTTGTTGTCCTCATACCTAGCCCGCCCCGCCTCCCAGCTGAGACGCCCTCCCACAGACTTCAACAGCGCTCCGTTACCTGGAAGCGCCGTGACTCACTCTACGCTTCCCAGCCGAGTGGTCGCTCCCTTTGGCTCCGGTATCGTTATATAACGCTTTTTGCTGCTAACTGTGTGGAATCAATTGCCTGCTGTGCGCTTTGTATGCCGCTTTGCATATTTGATATTTTACATTGCCAGCGCGACTTTGCTGCTCTTTTAGCCTATTCCCCCAAGCGCCCTCCATTTTGTTGTTGTTGTCCTCATACCTAGCCCGCCCCGCCTCCCAGCTGAGACGCCCTCCCACAGACTTCAACAGCGCTCCGTTACCTGGAAGCGCCGTGACTCACTCTACGCTTCCCAGCCGAGTGGTCGCTCCCTTTGGCTCCGGTATCGTTATATAACGCATTTTGCTGCTAACTGTGTGGAATCAATTGCCTGCTGTGCGCTTTGTATGCCGCTTTGCATATTTGATATTTTACATTGCCAGCGCGACTTTGCTGCTCTTTTAGCCTATTCCCCCAAGCGCCCTCCATTTTGTTGTTGTTGTCCTCATACCTAGCCCGCCCCGCCTCCCAGCTGAGACGCCCTCGCCCCTCCCCCTCCACCGCCCATATATGACAGGAGTTCCCGCGCGCAGCGTTCACACGCAGCGTTCACGCGCAGCGTTCACGCGCAGCGTTCGCGCCCAACCCGTGCCGAAGGTGCGCCAAAGGGAAGCCCGTCTGCGCCCAGTGCCAGACCCCCTGCCCCTCGCGCCGCGCTGCCCTCCCGCATCACCTACGATGCCGCCACCCTCCTAGCCCTTAACCCCGGTCGCGCCCCCAACTGCGTCCAAGCCGCCCCTGGACACACCCATGGACCTTTCTCTTGCTACTCCTGCAAATTCATCAGCACCGACAACATCTCCGCTACAACCACAACACAGATTCCCGACCCCAACCACCTACAGTGCATCCTTCTCAACACTCGATCGGTCCACAGACACGCCATTGACCTATGGAATCTAGTAGACACCATCTATCCAGACATCGCCTTCCTAACAGAAACATGGATGAACGCTTCCTCCGCCCCAGACATCACCATTGCCATCCCTGAAGACTATAAGATCACACGCAAGGACCGCACCGGCCACACAGGAGGAGGAATCGCTATCGTCCATAAGAAATCAATCCGCATCTCAACCAGCTCTGACGCCAACCTCGCCAACTCCGAGCACCTTCACTTCCAAATCCACATCGACCCCAAGACCACACTCAGAGGCACCCTCCTCTACAGACCACCAGGACCCCGCGCAAAATTCAGTGAAGACATCACGGACTTCATCACCCCACACGCGCTCCCCTCCAAAGACTACATCCTTCTAGGAGACCTCAACTTTCACCTTGAAAAGATCAACGACCGCAACACCACCACCCTCTTAGACAACCTCGCCAACCTCGGACTTAAACAACTAGTCACTTCCCCCACCCACATCGCAGGTCACACACTCGACCCCATCTTCACCTCCAGCAATCATGTCTCCTTCAGCCACACTACGGATCTCCTCTGGACTGACCACAGCTGCGTTCACTTCACCTACAACAAACCAAAACCCACCAACCACCTCCAACCAACTCTGCTAAGAAACTGGAACAAAATCACCACGGACCAGATCTCCGCATCGCTCCTTCTAAACACCCCAGCCCACTCTTCTAACCCAGACCAAGCCGCCGCCAACCTCACCCTATGGTTATCCAACACCGCCGACACCTTAGCACCACTGAAAAAACGTCAAAGCAAACCTGGCAACAAGAAGGCCTCATGGTTCAACGATGATCTTAAGAAGTCCAAGAAACTCTGCCGCTCCCTTGAAAAGGCCTGGAAAAAAGACCCAACCACTAGCACCAAGGACGCCTTCAAAAACGCCTCCCGCACTCACCACCAACTAATCCGAAAGGCCAAGAAAGCAGCATTCAAGGATCGACTTGACAACAACGCCCACAACAGCAAGGAACTTTTCAACATCGTCAAGGAATTTTCCAATCCCTCGGCCAACTCCAACGACATCACCCCCTCTCAAGCCCTCTGCGACTCCCTAGCCTCATTCTTCCAAAACAAGATTGCAGACATCCACAACAGCTTTGACAACCAACCCGGAGACCAACCCACCCTACCATCTGTTGAACATTCTCCCCCCGTGAACACCCTTAACGACTGGAACCCAATCTCCACTGAGGACACAATCCGCCTGATGAATTCCATCCACTCAGGATCCCCCACAGACCCATGTCCTCACCACATCTTCAACAAAGCAGACTCCGTCATAGCACCGCACCTCCGAGACATCATCAACTGCTCCTTCAACTCCGCCACCTTCCCGGAAGACTGGAAACACGCTGAACTCACCGCCCTTCTGAAAAAACCCACAGCGGACCCCACCGAACTCAAAAATTACCGCCCCATTTCGCTCCTTCCATTCCCGGCCAAAGTCATCGAGAAAGCTGTCAACAACCAGCTCGCCGCTTTCCTCGAAGCCAACAAATCCCTCGACTCCTCACAATCTGGCTTCCGAGCAAAACACAGCACTGAGACCGCCCTCATCGCAGCAACAGACGACATTCGAACTCTACTGGACAATGGAGACACAGTCGCCCTCATCCTCCTCGACCTCTCTGCAGCATTCGACACAGTCTGCCACAACACCCTTTTACAACGCCTCAATAACATCGGAATACAAGGAAAAGCACTTGAATGGATCACCTCGCTCCTCACCGGAAGAACCCAGAGAGTCCGCCTCCCACCATTCAAGTCCGAGGCCACTGAAGTCATCTGTGGCATACCACAAGGATCCTCACTCAGCCCCACCCTCTTCAACGTATACATGAGCCCCCTCGCGGCCATCGCCCGCCAACACAACCTCAACATCATCTCTTACGCGGATGACACTCAACTAATCCTTTCTCTCACCAATGACCCCAGCACCGCCAAAACTAACCTACACGAAGGAATGAAAGAAGTTGCCGAATGGATGAAACAAAGCCGTCTGAAACTGAACTCAGACAAAACTGAAGTCCTCATCTTAGGTACATCCCCCTCTGCATGGGACGACTCTTGGTGGCCGGAAGCCCTTGGAAAAGCACCCATCCCGACAGACCACGCACGGAACCTAGGCATCATCCTGGATTCTTCACTCTCAATGAACAGACAAGTCAGCGCCGTATCCTCATCCTGCTTCAACATTCTCCGCATGCTCAAAAAAACATTTCGCTGGATCCCCACCGAAACAAGGAAAACAGTCACCCATGCTCTGGTCACGAGCCGACTGGACTACGGAAACACCCTCTACGCAGGTACTACCGCTAAACTCCAGAAGAAACTTCAACAAATCCAAAACGCCTCAGCCAGGATCATATTAGACATCCCACGCAACGAACACATCTCTGGTCACCTGAAAGACCTCCACTGGCTACCCGTCAATAAGAGGATCACTTTCCGACTGCTAACCCACGCACACAAATCACTCTACGACATCGGACCAGAATGCCTCAACTCACGACTGTCCTTCTACACCCCCTCCCGCCAACTACGTTCTTCCAGCCAAGCCCTCGCCACTGTACCTCGCATCAACAAGACCACCATGGGAGGCAGATCCTTCTCATACCTGGCGGCTAAAACATGGAACTCACTCCCCGCTGACCTTCGCCTTACCCAGAACCACCTAGCATTCAGAAAGCAACTTAAAACATGGATATTTGACAAGTAATCCTCCTCCCCTTTCTAAGCGCCTTGAGACCCTCTGGGTATGTAGTGCGCTATATAAATTCTCTGACTTGACTTGACTTGACCTCAAGTTTTTTTGGCTCACAGGCCTAGGGGCACTCCTGGTTCATTCTGATGGCACCCCTTTGAGGAGGTTTCAGTTTGCCAGGGTGCTTGGGCTGGCCCTTATGGCAATGGGGATTGACTCCAAGGAGTTCAGCTCTCATTCCAGAATACTACACATGCTAGGTTAGGTTGCACATGCTCTAGGCTTGCTCACGGTGGTCAGTAACTGTTTTTCTTTGTTTTTCTCACAGTTTGATTGTCCTGTGAGGCAGAACTGGAACCTGCCAGGTCACATTGATCGCCAGAGTCCTATGCAGCCCCTGTGCACGACGTGGTGCCAGATTCAATTGAAGTGTTGGTGATAGGGCATTCGTATGTGAAAAGGTTAAAACATGTTTTTTCCACATCTAACTTTGTTGGCCGGGACTCTTCCATATTTCCTTCCATGGACAAAGGGGCTCCATCTAGGACAGCTGAGGAAATGCTAGGATAATACCTCCGCAAGGAGGGCACGTCTCTGGGAATAGTGGTGGTACATCTAGTGGGCAATAGTTTAGTGCACTTAGGTGGGAGGGGCTTGTGTGAGGCATTGATTACCAAGATGGGATAGTTGTCAAGGAGATGCCCGCAGTCAGTCCTAGCATGGTCCCACATCATCCCATAGCGACAATGGTGAGAAGGGGAGTCAGTCTGGGCCCTGAACCATTCCCTAAAGTGAATTAATACGAAGGTAGACAAGTTGTTTAGGTCTCCAAAACTCCAGAAAATTTTACATGGGTACATAGAGAGGGAGAGGTTTTTTGTGCAGGATGGTGTCCAGTTATCACAATTGGGTAACAAGATGTTTATGAAGAATATGCTGGCATGGTTGACCCATGGGTAGAGCAGGGTATGACTTTCTGGAGAGAGGGCAAGATAGTAGGGGAACTATGCTGGCCTGTGGCTGTGAGGTCATGATTGATGGGGCATTTACGGTCCTTAGAAGGCATCCATTTTAATTGGGATAGGTAGGGGACAGCAGTCTCTCAGGGCCCTCAAAGGGGATCTTCCGGCAAGTCGGCTAGAGGGTGCGGGGGTTGGGAAGTGCACTCTTTCAACAGACCCTTACTGCCAATCCCTCCCAGGCATCTTGGCGCCACTCGTGCAGCACAGGCCCTTGAGGGGTATTTGAGGGCATATGGGAGTGCCCAAGGTAGGTAACCTTGTGGGCAGATGGGCCCCCTGTGCAAGATCACGCTGGGGAGACTTCATAGGTCGGTGGACCAGCCATGATATCACTCGTAGGCTCAATGCAGGATATGCAGGGACAACATATAGTTATGGTTAGGAATGGCTTTGTATTAGAGTCTATGTTCATGTTAGCCATCCAAAATATATAAATAATACTGTATGGGGTGTTATGGCGATTTCTGCATATTAATGTGAAAGATTTATAATTTTTAATGTTTGATGTGTTACGTGTAAAAAATACGGCCGGTGTTGGTTACGACCCCTAACCCAAAAGATTCTGAATGTGTTTGCATGTAATCTGTGCCGCAAGGGGGGTGATGGGGATAAAGGCCCAATGGATGTGTAGGAGTCTCCAGGGGTGGTCTGCTTCCCAGTCAAGGTTTAGGAGCTCGGACTTGGCAGTACCATATTAGTGTGGGTCTCTAAAAAGTCTGTCAGCCACAGAAGAGCCTTGCCCCCGACACCAATCACCTGCAGTCTGCTGATCACTTCGGCATGGGAAATAGCGTTTAACCTCATGCGCGCTATTTGAATTCAGCACCTATGCTGAGATTTTAAAAAACCCATGTTACATGACGAGCTGGGCTCGTCATCAGCGTGCGAGGAGGCTGCACCATGACAAGCCCAGCTCGTCATCAGCGTGGAAGGGGTTAAAGCTGCTTAAAGGTCTAACAATACAAGCATGGCAGCAAGACCAGCATCCAAAGTACAGTGTATAGAATCCGTGACTGCCACCAGCGCGGTCTCTGTGTGGTGAGAGGCTCTGACTCCCAATTGGGAGGAATCCAAAATCTTGTTGACCTCCAGGAATGCCATAAGATGTTTATTGACACAGGTTTCCAGCATTTTTGCCAGCAAAGGTAGAAGTGTTATGGGATGGTAATTGGACTATTTGGATTGGCATTCAATTTTTTCGGTATGGGGAAGACCAGTACAGCCTTCCAAGCAGGTGGGAATTTGGCTAATTCTAGCAAGAGATTGGATAGTAAAAGAATAGAAGGGGCTATCAAGGTTGCAAGATTCGCAGAGACTCTTAGGGACAAAGGTCTTCAGGTTAACCAGATTTTGCGTTAGCCAGTAACCCACGAATTTGGTCCAAAGTGCAAGGTTGGAAACTATCTAGTTTATGGAAAGCGACTTTGAGAGGCAGACTTAAAAGGGTAGCATTAGTCTGAGTTTGCCTAGTAGGGCACGTCTTATATGTAGCTTTAATCTTATCCTCAAAGAAGTCTGCCAAAGAGTTGCTTAATTTTTGGGAGACTGGGATATTCAAGATGCAGACACGAGGCTTGGTGAACTCGTTGAGCACTTCATAAAGCTCTTTGATAGAATTATCCGCCTTTTCAATTATGCCTGATATATAACGTCTTCTGAACTTACTAATATGGGCATGGTATTGGGATAATGCCACTTTGTAGGGGTTTTAGTATGGTGCCAGTATCTCTACAGTTTTTTACAGCCAGCTTTCAGGGTGCTCAGTTCCATAGAGAACCATGGGGGCATGTGCCCTGGCAAATGTATGCCTAGATTGTTTGAGTGGAGCTACTTTGTCGAAGGCTGAAGTAAGAGCGTTTATGATAGCTAAAGAGTGCTTTGTCCATGTCTGAATTAGGACTCACAGCTCATGGGCTGAATTTCTTAGAGAACCCTTCTAATGAGATGGCATTCCGATGTCTGTAGGCCGTAGGCCCCACATTGGCTAGCTAATGCATGACGTTCATCTTATCATTCTGAAATGTGATCAGATAGTGGTCCATCTAAGTGAGAGAGAAAGAATCCTCACTGTTTAAAAGTGCGCAATTAGTGAAAATCATATTCAAAGTGGGGTTTGTCACATGTGTTGGATCCGTAACAATCTAGCAAAGGTCCAGCATCTCTAATGCATCAAGGTAAAATCCGCTCGCAAAGGGGCAGATTCTCAGAATCTGCTCCTTTGCGACCGGTATTTTTGCATTTGGGATGCATCATCCCAAATGCAAAAATCGCAAATTAAGAAATCGCAAAATTGCGATTATTTGCATTTAAGGAATCTCAAATTGAGATTCCTTAAATGCAATGCATTAAAGTTAAAAAAATAGCGATTTCGCTAATAGGGCTCGCAATTTACCATGAAGTTGAACTTCATGGTAATTTGCAAAAATTTTGAAAAATTCACTAAAGTGCATTTTTCAAGGTTTCATGTTGCGCATACACATGCCCTAAGGGCATGTGTGTGCGCAACATATGTGCACAGATCAATTTCAGGGGTGCAACAGGATATCCTTTGGACACCCCTGTACCCTTGAAATCACATTCTCAATTTGCGAATCGCTAATTGCGATTCGCAAATTGAGAATGTCTTCCCATTCATTCCTATGGGCCTCAAGGCCCATAGGAATGAATGAGGAGGTATTCCTTAATTGTGACTCGCAATTTGCGAGTCGCAATTAAGGAATTTTAAGAAATCGCTATTTTTTTGTGATTTCTTCATGCAAAGCATTTTGCTATTCCTTACTAGCGAATCGTTATTTTTCGCTAGTAAGGAATAGCAAAATGGATACTTGATGCATCTGGGGGCTAGTCCTCAAAAACGTGGTTAACCTTTAGGTTGGTAAAATCTTCCCCATGAAAATTAAAGTCACCTAGCAAAAGAAAATTGCTGGAGGACAATATGAAAGAGGCAATCTGTTTAGCTAGAGTTGGCTGAAATCTTTCTTAGTACCCGGTGGCTGGTTGATAAGGCCACCTTTCCAATGGAGACCGGGTGGTGCAAATCAAGCAGAAATAATAAATGCAGGTTATTTTTAAAATGCCAGTCAGAATGAAGGGAAGAAACACTTGCTGTGCAGTGGCAGTGTGATCACGCCCTGCTGCTATTTTTATTGGCCTAGCTGAAGACAGCGCCTGCTCCACTGACCTGTAAAAAAGACAACTGTTCAGCGCCATCCAGGAAGTTAAAAGGCCCAGCTCGATCCACACATTAGGCCGAATCCATGGTGGACCAGAGAGCAAAGAAGTATTTGAAAAATATGATTTAGAGCCTCCCTCCCTAAAAATGAGGTGCAATCAAGCAGACAAAATAAATAAATGCAGGTTGTTTTTTAGACAGCAGACAGAGTATTGTAGAGGAAACACTTGCCATGCAGTAGCATCGCGTCCGTTCCCTGCAGCTATTTTTATAGGCCTAACTGAAGAGAATGCCTGAACATCTGACCTGTCAAAATGGCAGCTGTTCAGTGGCAACCAAGAAGCTAATAGGCCCTGCTCTCTCAAAATCAGTCAAAGCGCAGCAGATCAGAGAACATAAAAGTATTTTAAAAATATGATTTAGAGCCCCAACTTCCCTAAAAAAAAGCAGACGAAACAAATGCAGGTTATTTTCAAAACGGAAGTCAGAATAATGGGAGGGAACACTTGCCTGCAGTGACATGATCCAATCCAATCCTTCATATTTTAAAAAGTTGAGTTCAGCTTACACAGTTGATAATTCCCAGTCTCAGTCCCTGTGCCTTTATTCAGATGAAACAGGTTTATCACCACTAATCCAAACATACTAAACACGGCAGCGCTACAACATCCAGATCAGAAATTACCATTGAAAAACATATCAAGGAATTTCCAATACAAACCTATGAGAGGAGCAGCACTCACAGCAGTGAGAAACCAAATAGGATGTTTGTCACTACCAGGACATGCCACACAATCAAGACAAATGCCCTACCTTATACCTACACAGCACCCTGCCCATAGGACTACATAGGGCCTACCTTAGGGTTGACCTATATAAAGTAAAAGGGCAGTTTCAGGCTTGGCAAATAATTTTAAATGCCAAGTCACTGTGGCAGTAAGCTGTGCACACAGGCCCTGCACAGGCCCGGCAGTGGCAGAGGCCTGAGACAGGTTTGAAAGGCTACTTCTGTGGGTGACGCAAGCAGCGCTGCAGGCCCACGAGTAGCATTTAATTTACAGGAATTGGGTATATGGGATACCACTGAACAAGGGACTTACGAGTAAATAAAAATGCCAAACAGGTGTGGAACAAACATACCATGTATAAAGGAGAGAGCTTGTGCACTTAAGCATTAAATAGCAGTGCCCAAAGTCCTAAAGTCAAGAAAAACAAGTTAGAAAAAAATGCAGCAAGAAGGCAAAGTGTTTGGGAACAGCTCTGCAAAACAGCCAGGTCCAACAGGTGTCTTCTGAGACTCATCTATGAAACTTCCTAATGCCACCTTGTAAATACGGCCCCTTTACACACATCATTGCAACTCGTATTGCTATAAACTCTGCCCCAGATTTAGCAGGAAGTGTATATCTTGGGCAGCGCCAAAACCAATGCCATGCAAGAGCAAGCTTTTGCGAAACGAGGAGAAATACTATTATTCCTTCTCATTTTGGCTTTTTCTATGTGTGCTGCAGCACACATAGAAAGAGCAAAGTGCCATTCCTTGCAACCCAGACACCCATACACTCTGCTGCTAGGGAAAACACAGGGGTGCGCCATATTCTTGTGAATACGGCTGGTCCTGCATTTTGAAAATGTCAGAACACGTCGCTGCCAAATTAGTCGCAGCTCGGCGCTCCGACATTTTCTCGTAAATATGCTCCTATGTTTCTGCCCTAATAGGAAGGCTCACCCAGCACGTGATTCACTGACCCTCTCCTATTGACCCTTATAACTCAGGCTCACCTGACATGGGACTCACTTTCCCCTTGCCTATCCTTTATAAAGTTAGAAGCTCTGAGGCACTGTGTGGCTGACTCTGCCCCAGGTCTGCTGACCTTACATAGGCCGGTAGAACATTTCTTTATGTGCCTCTTCTTTGCTTCAAGCCCTGAATGCTGATCCTGCTGTCCCAGTGTCGCCATTTCCCTCTGCTGTCTTGGTGAAATACTATAACCTCTTTCTCAAGAAACAGTGACGTTGACTGCTGGTGCACGTGGCCACCATCCGGGCTCCATGCTTGACCCTAACAAGCTTTGCTTCACAGATCGATACGTCACTGGCGTGCCCCACGCTAAGGGACAGAAACACTGCCGACTGCCGAGCGTTTGCATTTTTAACAAGATGTCATGACAGCTCGAGCCCGCCCAATCCACCTGAAATCTGCTCGGCTACGTGTGAGGCTCCTTGCTTTATGCGTTTACTAAATGTATAGAACCAATATTTTTAACCTGAAGCGAAATGAAAGGCGCCATTTTATGGAATCTGTTATGAATCTCACCATCTTTCGATGACAAGACGTGTTTTCACTTTTAAAGTGCTCCTGGTAATATGTGGGGGCAACTTCCGGCTATACTCTGGCTTGACGTGGCGTTTGTTTTCTAATTGGGCGTGTTTGTCCAGGATGTTCAATTGGCCAGATTACAGCCCGGCTGGCTTTTAACTGATCCGGCTCCAGCCCTGTTGGACATAATGGATCAGTGTAGTTAACGGGACAGGGGATGCTGAGGAGAGTGAGGCCTACGGCCCCCTTTGCCAACATTTATGTGACCTTAATTTCAACACACAGATGCTTTCTGTAAGGTCCTGTTGGATGCCATAGAAGATGCGATGGGGCCTGCTGCATGCATTGGTGTTTTTTCAGGGCAGCTAGGCATGCCCGCTACCGCAGGATGGTACTTCAGTGCCTGGTGGAGCCAAGCCGGCGTGTTTGAGAGCATGGTGGATGCACTTATGCAGTCTTCAGGGCCTGATTTGATGCATTCTTCATGGCTGTGTAGATGGATTGGGACATGCTTTACTCCCGGGTGCATGTACTGTGGTATTCTCGGGGTGTATTGGATGTACTGGTGCTTGTTTAGGGCTCTGTGGAGGTCCTGGCACATGCTTCATTGTCTAGTGCATGCATCCTGGCATGTGTCAGGGCTTGGGGGTTGCAATGATGCTTTTTTCAGGACCTAATCCTTTGCATTCCTCATGGCTGTGTAGATGGATTGGGGCATGCTTTACTCCCAGGTGCATGGACTGTGATATTCTTCAGGGTTTATTGCATGCACTGGTGCTTGTTTAGGGCTCTGATGATGTATCACCACACGCTTCATAGTATAGTGAATGCATTTTCCAGGACTCTGTGGATGCACTGTTGCAGTCCTCAGGACCTAATGATGCATTCGTCATTACTGTGTGTATGCAATAGGACAAGCTTTACTCCCTGGTGCATGGACTGTAATACTCTTCAGGGTTTATTGCATGCGCTGGTGCTTGTTTAGGGCTCTGATGATGTTACGACACATGCTTCATAGTATAGTGAATGCGTTTTTCAGGACCCGGTGGATGCACTGTTGCAGTCCTCAGGGTCTGATGCATTGTTCATTGCTGTGTGTATGCAATGGGACATGCTTTACTCCCTTGTTTAGGCTCTGATGATATACAGACACATGCAACATGGTCTAGTGAAGGCATGTTTCAGGGCCCGGTGGATGCACTGATTCATCATTTAGGGCCCGTAAATGCAACTGGACATGCATGCGATTGAATTGGAGCCCCATTTTCTTACCTAGCAGCTAAAGCTTGGATTAAACTCCCTCTTGCTCGCACTTCCATCAAGTCAGAGAATCGTTTTCGGAGGCTCCTGAAGACTCGGTTGCTCACCTCACTGTAATTGGGTGCATAGAGACCCCGCTTGTAGCCTCGGAAAGCCTTTAAAGGTAATTTCCTAATATCTCAAAGCGGCTCCTTCCGTTCATTTGACTCGGCTCCTCGACTGCCCAGGGCAGGTCTCTTCGGTGAGCCGGGCTGCGCCCTGCTCTTGCACTTGGCAGGAGCCGGAGGATTTCTTCAGAGCGGCGGCAGCCATTAATTAGCTGTAGTTCTTGGCTCCCAGCCCACCGTCTGCGGGTTTGAAGAAACAAAACAGACTTTACTGCATTTCTGGGAGCTTAGAATGAACATGGGCGGTCCCTTTGGAGTAGATTTTAATTCGGAAAAACCCTACAAACGGTGATCACAGACTGTAGTTTGATCTGGGCAGATTTCAAAGAGTGGGTGAGGAAGTAAACATATTTATATAGGCCCTCATTACGAGTCTTGCGTAAATCTCCATTAGGCTGCTGAATGAGGATTATGGGTATTACGCAAAAAAAGCACCTTCGGGATTTTCCTGCCACAGTCAGTGAAAAGCATGTGCAATGTATGGGGGGAAGTGGTGAGGACGATTGAAAAGTGTGAGGAAAATCTGTGCCAAATTACAATTGTGCCCTTGAACGTTGTCAGAATGTTGCACAAAATAAAATACCAGTCAGTGCTTAGTTTGTAAAATAATAAGTGCCGGGGCCCTGGCCTGGAGGCCACTGCAACTTGCACCACCCATTGCATGTGTCAGTGCTGCCAATGAAGGTACAACTCTCTCACCTGCAAGTGCGACTGTTCAGATTATGTTAGGTCCACGTAACTAAAGGAATGGCCAGGGAGGTAGGTTTTAGTCATTTTAAATATATAGGGGCAGATTTATGAGGCCGTTGCGCCTCTTTGCGCCGCAATTGCGTCACTTTATTTGACGCAACTGCGGTGCAAACAATGCGCCCTATTTACAACGTGACGCATCTAGGAGATGAGTCACGTTGTAAAGCCCTGCGCCATAAGGAGGCGTTCCTGCGCGGGGGGGGGGGGCGTTCCTGCGCAGGAACGCCTCCTGAAAGTGGCTGAGTGAAATCTATGAGATTTCACTCAGTCACTTTCAGGGCAATGCTGCGTCAAAACCCTGCGCCTGCTTGAAGCAGGCGTAGGTCTTGACGCAGCATTGTGCAGATGGTGTACCCCCGAGCCTTGCTGGAGCTGCGTCGCGCTTGCGACGCAACTCCAGCAATGCGCCACATTTCCGGCACAGATGCGCCACGCATCTGTGCCGTTTTTGAACCATGGTGCGCCGCACCATGGGTGGCGGAGCTGTGGCGCACTGTGGCGCACGTTAACTGGAGAATCCCTGGGGATGCGCCAGTTAACATAAAGCTGCCCCATAATACATTCATAAACCACCTTTGTTCTGCTCATCTCTAAATTAGACGAGCAGCGCCATCATGTGGCAGACTGTCATACATGTGGTGTTGACAAATAAGTGCTAGAGCCAGCACCAGAAACCAATTAAATACAGGTGCAGAGCACCGGAAGCCACAGGCTCAAATTAAGCACTATGCTATGAGCAGTGGTTGCTGATTTACACATAGGACGCGACAGTCTAAAGTGGAGATGGGTGCTGTACTGTGTCAGGAGGCTGATCACAGGTCTGGACTGTTGACGAAGGTGCTGACATTCGTACAGGTTGTTGTCTTAAAATGTTTCCTCTACTGCGTAAGGGGTGTGCCCCTTGAATATCGATGATAGAATATCGTAGCATAGGAATATAAAGGACAAAATACCTAAAGCTAGATGTCGAAAGGTAAGTAAGTATAGAATCTCTATAGCTAACTCCATATATATGTACTTTGACGATATATATTCACAAGTTACGTAGATGTGTAGTTCGAATACAGAGGAGTGTACTTCCTCTGCAAGCATTTAGCTTTCGATGTTTTGGCTTTTCGATATTCTGCCCATGGTATTCTTGTTTACCTATATCTTTGATACTCAATAGTACAATATAATAATTGTACCGTTCTCATGCTACTTTCCACCTTCCCTGTTATATAAAGTGCCCCATTGTCATGCCAATTTCCACACAGTCGACTACTAGCATCTAAAGTATCACTAACATGTTGGGACCCACAGTAGAGCTTGGCGACAGGGCGATCCACCACACAGGCGGCAGAGTACCCTGTCCGCCAAACAGATAGCTAGCCCACTCTTTTTAAAGTCCAGCAGCCGGTCATGTTTCTTCTGGCAATGTAAACTTGTAAACTTGTAAACTTGTAGAGCGCGATTTGCTGCCCGGAGGCGTCCAAGCGCTAGGGATGTCCTGCTACCACCACTATGGGAAGCTTTACACTGATGGCACAATGGACTGGGGCCATCATTGTAAATACATCAGCTTGCCTACACTATTTAGATTGTATGGTCTGATGTACTTTTTTTGTCTCTTTAGGGCCACCAGTAATTAACAGGCTGTCCGCATTCTGAGGGAAACCTCCCACTTTGGGAGTTTGTTTTGCAAACTGAAAATATTTGTAGACTGGCCAAATGAAACCTGACAGCCACTCAGAAAATATTCAGTACTTTCAGAGGAGCCGTCAAGGCAGTGGTTCTAATAAAAGGCATAGAAATCTCTGCCAAACTGGCAGACATATCTAAATATGGCGGGTGGTAATCTTTCAGGGCAGTGGAGAGTAATGCCCTCCTATCCTTCCAATCTCTAAATCAGGCCCTTGGGTTTTACTTCTACTCAGAAGATAAATCATAGGTCTCAAGCAAATACCCACTTCCATGTAAAGGATAATTACTCCCCCATATCGAGGTAAAGCAGATTTTTTCATGCTGTTTGCACAACCTGTCCACGACCAGTATGCAATCATGCTTGCCAAGTCAATTTTTACCCTCTGCAGTATGTAAAGCACCATTTCATTCTATTGACTTACAAACCCCTTAAGTATTTAACTGCCGTTGTCATGCCAGTTCATACGTTGTTGGTTTTTTGAATGTTTCATAAAGTTTACAGGGTTACTTCTTCTTTGAATGTAGACAATAAATACCCAGAAGCAACGACCTTGCTACCACTACCCTTCTGCATTATGCAGGAAAGTCCCTTATGCATGGGTTTTTGGACTGTCACTAAAAGTACTGTTCCACTTTCTGCACGCGTTCCCTTCTCCCTGCCCCCTCCTGTTCCCAGGTGCACTCCCCATGGCCATGCCACCAAGGATCTAGCTGCTGTCCTAGTGCCCTGGTGCTGCATTGGTAGGAAACCCGATTCCTTTGCAGTCTACCCATGCAGGCGAAAGGGAAAACATATCTGCCAGCGCTCTGAGAGCCCATTTTAATTGCAGTATTGTCTGACTCTATGCAGCATAATCAAGAACATAAAGGCTCACTTATCGTGTCTACTCGCTGCATTACTTTTGCTTTTTGATTTAATATGTTTCAGGAATGCCACCAGTATTTCCCTGTACTGTCGTTTTCCTGTACTTTACGAGTTATACTGACATGCTCTGCACAAGGTGGTTATTTTACAGAAAAAAGGGTGAATAGCATGAGGCATAGTCAAGCCTTTTGAGTATGTGCTGGCGCGGAAGTGCTCCGTCGGAGCCGCCCCCTTGTGCCGGCAGTAATGGCTGCCTGTTTGAGCGGCCACTTTGATGGCGCAGAGAGCAGTGACAGCCGGGATGGAGGGCAGCGCGAGCGTCGGGAGGACGGTCTCGCGCCCGCGGCGCTAATAATGGTGCCAGCGGGAAGCCACTCATGGGCGTGCTGGCAGAATTATCATCAAGTGCTGTGTGAAAATACACAGAGGCCCGGGAACACATTTTGATGCCTGCCAGGGCAGACTCAGGGTCGAAGGATGCAGGGCTGTGCTGTGCTTCAGAAACATGTCTGGGGCTGCATCTTTTGCTGATACTTATGCAAGCATGAAAAGCAACTCCCGTTAAGAGCCACGCATGGACCGAGTCGGTGCCTGAATGTGTTGCATTATGGTAGACTCTAGGGGCCTCATTTATGAGGCTGTGCGTCACTTTTTGTGACGCACCAATGGCGTAAAAAATGCGCTTTGTTGCGCCATATTTACAAAGTGACGCATCTAGGTAGATGCGTCACTTTGTAAACCCCTGCGCCACATTATACCTGCGCCAGGTATAATGTATGCAAGGGGGGCGTATTGACGCAAGGAAGGGTCGTAGAAGTGACGCAGTGAAATCTATGAGATTTCACTGCGTCACTTTTAGGACGCCGTTGCGTCAAAATCTTGCGCCTGCCTCACAGCAGGCGTAAGACTGACACAGGCCCTTTCACATGGGGCTTGCCCCATGTGAAAGGACGCATTTCTGGAGTTGCGTCACTTTTGTGACACACTCCAGCAATGCGTCACTTTTGCACTTACAGATACGTCAGAAAAAATGACGTATCTGTAACTCCTTGCAACATGATGCGTCATACATTAAATATGACGCATCAGGAATGTTGCAAGGAGTGCGCACTGAGAAGTGACGCATCGCTGCTTTCACGCAGCGATGCGCCATTTTTCATAAATGAGGCCCTAGGGCTTTAAGTAGGATGAAAAAACTGTGTGTGGAGGGGGGTGGGGGAGTGCCTCAAAGGGGCGTGTCCAATGTAATTAAGGGAGTGGCTTAAGATGTAAGCGAAACATCTGTGCTTGTCAGAGTGTGTCACCTGACTGGTATTTTGCTGTTCCTGTCATTGCATCCAGATGTATGCCACAACAAGTAACACCAGGTAGGTCGCTCCCCCGACGCACAGCACGGCCTGTGTCTCCCTGCCCCTGGTGCCACTGCTGGGGAAGTTCGAGGCCCTCAACCACCCGCAGGCTACCACCAGCGCCTCATCCCTGGTCGCCAGTGGTAGGCCGTACGTAGGTTTGTTCATCCTCTGCTTTATTGCTTTTATTGTATTGCCTGTATTTTCATTGTTGTGTCTGTGACTGCTGTTGTCTGTCTTCCCCTGCTGCCTGTATATGGTCCCTACCCCTTTTTCGCCGGTCTGTTTCCCTCACTGTCCCTGTGCTCTCTCTGCCCGGTCTTTCCTTCTGTACCCCTCACTGCCCCGTGTCCCTGCCCGGTTTTCCCTTCTGTTCCCCTAGTTGCCCCTGTGCCTCTCTGCCCGATCTACCTTCTGTTCTTAGCTGCCCCTGTATTTCTGTATTCTGTATTTTGCCTTTGTGCCACTCGTGTTTCTGGTATTTCTATGCCTGTCTGCCTTCTGTGCCACTCCTTTTTCCCTCGTTCTTGTGCCTCTTTTGCCTCCTGTTCCACTCGTTTTTTGTGCCCTTTTGTCCTCTGGTCCACTCTTTTTTTGTGCCCTTCTGCCCTCTCTGCCACTCGTTTTCCCATCTTTTTTGTGCACTTCTGTCTTCTGTTCCACTCGTTTTTTGTGCCCTTCTGCCCTCTGTTCCACTCGTTTTTTGTGCCCTTCTGCCCGCTGTGCCACTCGTTTTTCCCTCGTTTTCTGTGCCCTTCTGCCTTCTGTTCCACTCATTCTTTGTGCCCTTCTGCCCTCTGTTACACTAGGTTTTTTTGCCCTTCTGCCCTCTGTGTCACTTGTTTTTCCCTCGTTTTTTGTGCCCTTCTGCCTTCTGTTCCACTTTCTTTTTGTGCCCTTCTGCCCTCTGTGCCACTCGTTTCTCCCTCTTTTTTGTGTCCTTTTGCCTTCTGTTCCAGTCATTTTTTGTGCCCTTCTGCCCTCTGTGCCACTCGTTTTTCCCTCGTTTTGTGCCCCTTTTGCCTTCTGATCCACTCGTTTTTTGTGCCACTCGTTTTTCCCTGGTTTCTGTACCCCTTTTTCCTTCTGTTACCTTCGTTTTCCCTCACGCACTCGCCGCTGCGTCCCCTGCAGCCCTGCCCCCCTCACTCCCACTGCCCATTTGCTGCTCCTCCCTCCCACCTCCCCATGTGTTCCAGCCGCTGCGCAGTGAGGAGAGCGATCCTTGACCGTACCAGGTAGGTCGCTCCCGCTCTGCACAGCACGACCTGTGTCTCCCTGCCCCAGCTGCCGCTGCTGAGGAAGTTCGAGGCCCTCCACCACCCTCAGGCTACCACCTGCGCCTCATCCCTGGAGGCCAGTGGTAGGCCGTAGGTAGGTTTGTTCATTCTCCGCTTCATTGATTTTATTGTATTGCCTGTATTTTCATTGTTGTGTCTGCTGTTCTCTGTCTTCCCCCTCTGCCTGTTCATGGTCCATGCCCCTTTTTATTCCCTCTGTTCCCCTTGCTGTCCCTGTGCTCTCTCTGCCCGATCTTTCCTTCTGTACCCCATTCACTGCCCCCGTTTCCCAGCCCGGTTTTCCCTTCTGTTCCCCTTGTTGCCCCCGTGCCTCTCTACCCATTCTGTCTTCTGTTCTTAGCTGCCCCTGTATTTCTGTAACCTGTATTTTGCCTCTGTGCCACTCATTTTTCCGGTATTTCTGTGCCCTTTTTGCCTTCTGTGCCACTCATTTTTTTCCATTGTTTTTGTGCCCCTTTTGCCTTCTGTTCCACTCATTTTTTGTGCCCGTCTGCCTTCTGTGCCACTCGTTTTTCCCTCGTTTTTGTGCCTCTTTTGCCTCCTGTTCCACTCTTTTTTGTGCCCTTCTGCCCTCTGTGCCACTCGTTATTCCTTTGATTTTTGTGCCCTTCTGCCTTCTGTTCCATTCGTTTTTTGTGCCCTTGTGCCATCTGTTCAACTTGTTTTTTTGTGCCCTTCTGCCCTCTGTGCCACTTGCTTTTCCCTAGTTTTTTGTGCCCTGCTGCCTTCTGTTCCACTCGTTTTTTGTGCCCTTCTGTTCTCTGTTCCACTAGTTTTTTCGTGCCCTTCCGCTCTCTGTGCCACTCGTTCTTCCCTCGTTTTTGTGCCCCTTTTGCCTTCTGTTCCACTCGTTTTTGTGCCCTTCTGCCCTCTGTTCCACTCATTTTTTGTTCCCTTTTGCCCTCTGTGCTACTCGTTTTTCCCTCGTTTCTGTGCCCCTTTTTCTTTCTATTAACTTTGTTGTTCCTCACCGCCCTCGCTGCTGCGTCCCCTGTGGCCCCACCCCCCTGACTGCCCACTGCCCATTCGCTGCCCCCGCCTCCCGCCTGCTCCTCCCTCCCTCCTCCCCAAATATGCCGGCCGGCCTAAGGCAATCCCATCTGTGCCCGTCCGTGCCTGGACCACCCCAGCGCCAGAACCCCTGGCCCCCGCACACGCCACGATGACTGCCGCCACTATGACGCCAACACTCTGCACGTTCTCAACTCTGGATGGAGCCACACCTCTTCAAGGCCGCCCGAAACACAAGCACAACTCCTTCACCTGCCGGAACTGCAGCTAGACCAGCCTCAGAGCCGACTAACCACCCGCCAAGAAAGACCCCAACCACCTCCGATGCATACTACTGAACACCCGCTCCGCGCGCATGCATGCCGTCGAGCTCTGGGACCTGCTCGACACAACATCTCCCGACGTTGCCTGCATTGACATCGCCATAGCCATCCCAGACGGCTACAAGATCACCCACAGAGACCGCACCAACTGGGTCAGAGGAGGATTCGCCATCATCCACAAGAACAGCATCAGGGTCTCGACTAGCACCAACAACGTGCTTAGCACCACCGAACACATGCATTTCCAGATACACACAGGCCCAAACTCCACCCTCAGAGGCACCCTCGTCTACCGACCCCCCGAACCCTGTCCCCGTTCAGCGACTCTATTGCCGACTTGATCAGCACGCACGCCCTGACCTCCACCGACTACACACTCCTCATATACCTGAACTTTCACCTTGAGAACAACAACGACAACAACTCCACAACCCTGATTGATAACCTCACCAATGTCGACTGAAGCAACTCGTCACAACACCCACCCACTCCACCGGCAACACGCTCAACCCCGTCTTCTCCTCAAGCCTGCACGTCTCCGTCAGCCACACCACCGAACTCCTCTGGACCGACCACCTCTGCATCCACTTTGCCTTCCTGAAACCCACCACACACCACCTCACCCAACAGATCCCCCGCCACTGCTGGAGCAAAATCACCAAAGACCAACTACACGCAAACCTCGCTCTCAGCCCACAAACCGAACCCTCCAACACCGACGACGCTGCCCACAGCCTCAGACGCTGGATCGAGGCCTGCACCAACAACCTCGCCCCACTGAAGAAACCCCCCCACTGAGACACCAGCAAGAGGGCCAGCTGGTTCACCCAAGAACTCCTAGCCTCCAAGCAAGCCTGCCAAAAACTAGAGAAAAAATGGCACAGTGAACAAACTCCGGACAGCGACGCAGTACACAAGGACACCATAAGCAACCACCTCCACCTCATCAGGACTACCAAGAGGACCTCCTTCAAAGACCGCCTCAACAACAATTCACACAATAGCAAGGAGCTCTTCAACATCGTGAAGGAACTCTCCAACCCCAGCTCCAACACCAACGTCATCCCGCTGTCCCAAGCCCTGTGCGACTCCCTCGCCACCTTCTTCCCCCGGAAGATAGCAGACATCCACGACAGCTTCAACACCCAGACAGCCCCAACAGACAGCAACACAACAGACCCTCCACTCACCATTGACCACAATCCTCTGCTAGCCTGGGCCAGCGTGAGCATCGATGACACCATCAAGACCATGCGCACAATCCACTCCGGCTCTCCGTCAGACCCATTCCAGCTCCACGTCTTCAACAGAGCAAGCAGCTCCATCGCACCCCACCTGCGCAACATCATCAATCTCAAGGGCATGCAATATTTCACACAATTTTCTTCATCAATGGGGCATGCAATAGGTGTTGCTGTGCACATACCCATGCAACACTCACTGCTTTTTGACACTGCCCCAGCTTTGTAGGGATGTGTAAATCTGAGGCAGCGCCAAAAACTGATGTCATTCAAAAGAGGCATTAGACTGGTGCAACAAGAAGTAATATTTTCATTTCTCTTTGTTTTTTTGCTCTTTCTATGTGTGCTGCCTTCTGCAGTATACATGGAAGGAGCTAATTGCCATTAATAATTATCTTTGTGCAGGAAGGTGTTTCTTCCTGCAAATAAACAAACATCCCTGCAACGTAGGCACACTTACACCACGATGGAAGGGTGCCTGCATAGGCGCTAGGCAGCTTTTTTAGCGCTGGCGCAGGGGTGAGCATAGGAATGCCCCGTATTCTTGTTAATACAATGCATACCTGTATTTTTTAAATGACGCAGCGCAGCTGATTTGCTTGTGGTACATGACTGCACCATTCTGTGGTAAACATAGTGCTGGGTTTCAGTGTATATTTCATTTGCACATTACCAAGTGTATTGATGTGCAGTGATCATATTAAAAGCTTTTGATTCCATCACATTTCAGAATTACAACAAAAGGTTGCTTTATTTCTGTTTTCATAACAACAATTTTTCTTAAATATTTGTACAGTTCATTTGGAGGTATTTAAATGCTGTTGTGTGTTACAAAAAGATAAATCCTACAGCCTTTCCTTTCACACTGGCTGTGCCTGACTAGACTGCACATAGTTCACATTAGAAAATCGTCCTACTTTACAGCAATAGAAAGAAGACTAAACATCAACCTCAGCAACCCCCCTTTTAAGACAATAAGCAGCAATGTGTCAGAAGACATAGACTGCCGTTAGACCTGCGTCTTTGAATTAACAGCAAATGTGATAAAATAAAAACAACTTTTAAAGGCATCTTAGTTGCTCATTCACTTTCTGAACTTCAGCATGATTATTTTGGGGAGTGCTGCAGCACCCCCGTACGCCGAAGAAGAGGAAGCTCTCTCTCCACTGGGTTGCCTGATTGGCTTATGTTAATTTAAGGTTTGCAGGAAGCTCTCATACATCCCTTCATGGCCTAGGTTCATGTGCCCATATGGCCTGTGATGATTTAAAATCTGTAAAGAGCTGCCAGTCATACCTGCGTATTTACTGCTTGTTCTTTGCCATTTCCTCGAAGAAGATTCCTCCTCCACTGTCTTTTATTGCTGTTGACCCTGTTATCTCTTTAGGGTAGGGCTCAACCCTACCAATTCTGTTTTATGACTTGTGCTAGAAAGGTATGCTATATTTTGGGCATTTGAACTGTGCATTTTGTTGACAATTGTATGGTCCTGTAGCACTCTCGAAGTATGGGCTACAGTTATGAGAACACTGCAAATACCTGACCTAAGGAAACCTTTGTGAGGCTTTGCAGGAGCATAATGTTTTTATAATTTTGGCCTGAGGGGACTTATTCAAGCAGAAAATGCCTTGAGGGAACACTAACACTGTGACACAGAGAGAGAGAAAGAGAGAGAGAGTGATTTTAGCTTCAAACCTGTCTTCTGCTAGTTGTTATTGTACGATACTAAGAACCTGATTATGAGTCAGACAGAGAGGAATTACCTCATGGAATTCGACATCACCTGCCTTAATCTTCCCAGCCTGAAAACAGTACGGAAACATCGTTTAAGACTTTGGCTGCAGCCAATGGTAGGTCTTATTCCTGTTTTCGTTTCCCTACAGGGTAGCCTCTCTGACAGAAAACATTTTTCCTTCCTGCCCTACTCAACCACCATCTGACTTTCCTCCCCAGCCACAGGCACTCGCATGCATTTACATTCTGCTCAGAACTGGCGAAGAGTGTTTGCAGTAAAAGCCCATGAAATGGCGAATTACATGTGGTTTCACAACTGAAAGAAATCAGCCTCACACAGTTATATGACATTCTCAGGCATTCTACTACCTCAGTATTGGTGAGAAATTGTCGCACAGTTACAGTAAAATAGCATGCAATTTTACGGGTACTCTAGTACTGTGAAACTCGTAATTGGTGCTTGAGGGAGCTATCTTTCACCCTATGTACTTGGCTGCCAACCATAGTATTAATGACAGTCCACAATTGATTCTACTAACTACTTCACACTGACATATGTTTCGACACCCCCCCCCCCCCACACCCCCCCGAAATTGATATTGGAAGATCCACCAGCACACATAAACAATTTTGTTTGCTTTGGTTAGCTTCATTTTTTTTTGCACATTCAAGGTCATTTCTGCATTTGTTTGCATCTGTTTATCAATAACCAGGCTTTGCCGCATCCTTACATTAGCGCCGCAGAATTATGCAAACCTCTCTTGCCCATTTTCAGCACCATGGATAGTTCAAAAGCGACCGCACATTATGGGGAGCGTCCTTCCATGCCCGGGCATCTGTTCAGCACCACGGCTAGCGGCCGAGGGCGTTCTGTTCTCTGCAGTATTTAAGCAGCTGTGACTAACATCCACCCAGCAAGGTTAATCATGAAGTCCTGCCTGGAAGGCTGGTGTAATTTAACAAGGGAAAATATAATCCTGCGCGCGTGGAAAAGGCCCAAGATTGTGACCATAAAACGCATTTTACGTCTCTGTCCAAGGCTGGTCTGGAAATCACCTATCAAACGCCAGGGCCAGACTGAATTGTATTTGCGCTTATAAACGAAGATAATGCGAGAATTGATTTTTTCTATACATTTTGTCGCCTATCCCTTTTGTGAACAGGTGCGGGACCAACGTCACGAACGGAACCCTTTGGGTCTGCAAGTGAGGATTTCATGGGTCTTTTTAATGACGTTCCCCAGTCGTGAACCTACCAGGAAGTGACTGCACACATTGCTCGTGGGTAGTGGATCCCCTTCAGTGGTGGAACACTATGCCCGAGCATCTCTTTTTAGACTCCTTGTCCTCATTTATGAAAAGTGACGCATCGCTGCGTGAAAACAGCGATGCGTCACTTTTCATTGTGCCCTCCTTGCGACACCAATGATGCGTCATATTTACATTATAACCCATCATTGCGCAAGGAGTTACAGATACGTCAGTATTTCTGACGTATCTGTAAGCGCAAAAGTAACGCATTGTGGAGTGTGTCACAAAAGTGACGCAACTCCTGCAATGTGTCCTTTCACATGGGGCAAGCCCCATGTGAAAGGGCCTGCGTCAGTCTTACGCCTGCTGTAAGGCAGGCGCAAGATTTTGACGCAACGGTGTCCTAGAAGTGACGCAGTGAAATCTCATAGATTTCACTGCGCCACTTCTACGACCCTTTCTTGCGTCAATACGCCCCCCTTGCATACATTATACCTGGCGCAGGTATAATGTGGCGCAGGGGTTTGCAAAGTGACGCATCTACCTAGATGCGTCACTTTGTAAATATGGCGCAACAAGGCGCATTTTTTACGCCACTGGTGCGTCACAAAAAGTGACGCACCGGCGGCGTAAAAGTGATGCAAGGGCTCATAAATGAGGCCCCTTGGGCCTTATTACAGAAAGGGCTACATTTTCCTGTTTGCGCCACAGTGCATTTTACGGCATAATATGTTGATTGCATTCAAGAGAAATAAGAAGCAGCTGTTTAAAACCTGCGCTGTTTCCCTTTGCAGGCAGCAACCCACCTGCACTTTCAAGGGTGATTCGAGATCCCCTTTCAGGTGGGTACAGTGAGTCAATTCACCCGCCTGCAAGGTGATGTTTGGGGGTCCATGATACACCCCTTTCATCCCTCCAGAAGGCTGCCTTTAGAAGGCACAATAAAAGCGTGTATCCTTTCTGTGGCTCACTTTCAGTGCACCTCCTAAAGGCATGTTTGCCTCTGCAACCATGTCGATAAAACTGCACGGGCGCATAGGCTAAAAGTTTCCATCATTTGATTAGGGCCACTGTTAGAAATGGGATTTCTGGTTGGCTAGGGCAAGCGCCTAGGCCAGGCAGAAACCACCACTCTAGTCAGGGTAAGGGAGCTACACACTGAAGAAAACCCCTGCTCACCCCCTTGGTAGCTTGGCACGAGCAGTCAGGCTTATCTCAGAGGCAATGTGTTAAGCATTTGCGCAACACATACACACAGCAGTGACACACTAGGCACACCACAAAAGAGACTCCACAAAAGGTTATATAAAAATAGCATTTGTATTACTCTTAAACACATTAGTTCATAATCACAAATAAATACTGTGCCAACTGGCACTAGCTAGTACCTTACATAGGGATTATATACAGGACAGGGCCAATCGAGCCACTGTCAGCACCATGAGAATCACAAGTAGTGAAAATAAAACAACCAGTAACTACTGGTATTAGTATTTGGCATAAACACATTACAAATAAAAAACATTAGGTATAAACCATCCTAGGCATATATCCTACATTAGCAGTGCACCTCAGTAGCACTTAGCATAGATACATTATGCAAAATAACATTAGACATAAGCACATTATGCTCCACATTAGGGCCTTGAGCCCTACCAGCACCTCAGGTCCTCACAGGCCAACTGGGGGGCCATCTGGGACTTCCCTTCCATGCCCTATGTCCAAATAGTCAGGGCTCTAAGCTGCCACTGCGGCCGGGTACAGGCCCAACAGGCCGGTAAGAATAGGGGTGTGAGGGTGTAACCCACCCTGGTCTCTCTGAGACCCAAAAACGCCTCCAACTTTGCAGCTGCAGCGAACTGGTGATACAGCTGTGTGCAAAACACAAGGCACCCACAGTGCCTTGGGAGTCCCTCCTTCCCAGGACTCCTTTCTCACAAGGCCTCCACAGGCCAGTACTCCCCTGGGGCGAGGATGCAAAAGAGATGCCCCCTTCGTAGCAGCTGCCCGCAACCTCGCGGTGCAGCTGTAAAATCAGCACTGGCACCAACAGTGCCTTGTGAGCCCCCTTCACCGGGGCTCTTTCAGTGCCACTCACAGGCAACAACAATTCTCAACTTCAGCCCCACTCATCGGGCCTGTCCACTTTTCACCGGCCCAAACAAGGGGATGTCACTGCAGGGAGTGCGGGAGGCTCCGATCCCTTCTTCAGCGTCGGGGCAACCAGCAAGTCTCCGTCTCCCTCTGGCTGGCACACAGGGCTCTCCTCGGCACATGGGAGCCCCGCCCACACTCAGGCACAGGACGCCTGACTTCCTGTCTTGTGCTGCTTCTTCTCGCTTCCCCAGGCAAGGCACCGCCCACGTCCAGGCAGGCCACCTGACTACCGGGACGCCGTGGCATCACAGAGGGATCCTCCATGTCGGGATTCCTTCTCAGGGGAATTCCACGATGGGACAGGCTGCGCAACACAGCGCGATCAAGCACACAAAATCCTGGCATGTTCCTTGCACCTTGTCGGTTCAAGCCCATACCTGGGGCTCTGACAAAATGAGATCAGAAACGCTCACCCTGTGCAGCAAGCAAGAGCCCCCTTCTAGGACTCAAACGGCAAGGAAGACAAAGCCCTCACCACGCGTGTGCTGCAGATTAACCCGTAAGGTCTGGAGGGGCAGAGTTGGGTATAGGATGGCCAGCTCACAGGGCCCTCCAGCAGAGGGGCAATCCCTCCTGGCAATTCCTCCTGGGGCCCAGCAGTCCATGCAGGCACACTGCTCCAAGTAAGAACCAAAGAAAAGGGGGGGGTTTGGCCCTATGGGAAAGAGGGTAGGTTGGGCCTTTAAGTAATACAAAAGGGGAATTTTACCTATGCCTCTGATACAGATTGAAAAACAATTAATGCATAAAGAGGGGTAAACCAAAATTTATTAGTTCACCCTGACACTTGATTTGTGTTATTTACTTTTTGTTGAATTATAAAACATTAAACATTTCAAGCCAGAGAAAGATCATCATCAACTTCACATTATACCATACACCATTGTTGAAACAAGAGAAAAACAGTATGTACAATTAATGTGTGAAAAATAAACATACAATACAAATGTGCTCTCAAATTACAAAACAAATCAATATAAACAAATCATTGAACAGTTGCCAAGGGACAGTACAAAAAAACTGCGGTTGACAAATGAATTAATTTCCCAGGGGGTAAGCATTATTTGATACCACCCACATTCCTGTTCCAATGTTACTATATTTGGATATTGTTTAACACAGGGAATGTAACATATGCCGATGGCGGCGCTTCTTCCTCCCTTTTCTCTTTTTACACCTGTTTTAAAAGTTTAAAATTAACCTTCATTCGCTCTGATGTAATGATTTTTGCACTCTGATTTCTTTTGCTCCGTTCTGCTGCCTCACCTCTGGGATGTTAGGCTAAATAGCTGTGTGCATTGCTTTGAAATAAAGGTTTTTAAAAATTAAAAAAAAAAAAATATATGCCGATGGCACGATTCCTTTAGTGAATAAATGAATGCCGACGCGTTTCGAGTCTCACTGTATTAGTCACAGGACTCTCATCAGGGCAGGATAAGTCCTATCCATAGGAACTTAAGAGACCAGGGGTTTGCTGGTCTTTTTAGAATGTCATCAATTAGGGTGGGTATCAACCTTTATTCTATAGGTCTGGCGGTACATCCAAATAACCTTGATGAACGAGTTGATTATACTCCCAATGTCGAATGCTGTTTATATATTTGTGGAAAGACGTCAGTTAGGCGGGAGGGAGTTGGTTTGCCTGGATCGGGGCTGGCTTGCCCCAAGCCGCCGGCGAGAGAAATTGACATCGCGTCAAGTTTCATAACTAACGGATACAGACTCTGGTCATTCATTTGATAGCGGTAACTCCCTCCCGCCTAACTGACGTCTTTCCACAAATATATAAACAGCATTCGACATTGGGAGTATAATCAACTCATTCATCGAGGTTAGTTGGATGTTCCGCCAGACCTATAGAATAAAGATTGATACCCACGCTAATCAAAGTGGCAGTAAACTGAGCGCTCAGGACCTGCAATGGCAGATGCCTGAGACGAATGTCTGACTAAATATCGAAATCAAAAATATCGACATACAAAAATATCGGGACAAAAATATCGAAGTCAAAAATATCGGAATCCTATCCCTAACAAGGTAAGTACAAAAATATCGAAAAAATAATATCGTAGTACAAAAATATCGAAATTAAAAATATCGTTTTTTAAAATGTATTATTAATAATGTTAAAATAATTATAAAATACATATAATGTTACAAATATTAAATAAAAATATTAAAACATAATTAAAAAATTAAAACTAATACATATACATTTAAAATAAATTAAAAACGTAATAATTTAATGTAATTTTATATTTTGTAATTTCATTTAATTGATTTAATTTAAATTTATTTAATTTTTACCCTGTACGACTGTACCCCAAAAACCCAAAACTGACCCAGAACCCTAAAAATACCCCTTTACCCAAATACTGAAAACTGACACTGAACCCTAAAAATACCCCTTTACCCATGAACTGAAAACTGACCCAGAACCCTAAAAATACCCCTTTACCCATGAACTGAAAACTGACCCTGAACCCTAAAAATACCCCTGTACCCACAAACTGAAAACTGACCCTGAACCCTAAAAATACCCCTTTACCCATGAACTGAAAACTGACCCAGAACCCTAAAAATACCCCTTTACCCAAAAACTGAAAACTGACCCTGAACCCTAAAAATACCCCTTTACCCAAAAACTGAAAACTGACCCTGAACCCTAAAAATACCCCTTTACCCATGAACTGAAAACTGACCCTGAACTCTAAAAATACCCCTTTACCCAAACACTGAAAACTGACCCTGAACCCTAAAAATACCCCTTTACCCATGAACTGAAAACTGACCCTGAACCCTAAAAATACCCCTTTACCCATGAACTGAAAACTGACCCTGAACCCTAAAAATACCCCTTTACCCATGAACTGAAAACTGACCCTGAACCCTAAAAATACCCCTGTACCCATGAACTGAAAACTGACCCTGAACCCTAAAAATACCCCTGTACCCAAAATTAATTAATATTATTTAATTACCAATTAATTATTAATTAACAATAACAATAAAGTAAATATATTAGCACATTTGCTGTAATTAATTTAATTTAATAATTAATAATATTTTGCACAATTAATTAATTAAGAATAACAATAAATAATATATATAAAAATTACTTTAATTAATTTAATTAAATAATTATTAATAATTAATTACCAACTAATTAATAATTATAAATATGAAAAAAATTATAATAATTAATTAACTAATTAATAGAAATTAATTACCAATTAATTATTTAAAATATGTACAAACATATATCAATTAATTAATTATTATTAAATTACTTCCCACCCTATTCCCCTATAAACCCATAACCCGCTACAGAACATATTTATCAATTAATAAATTAATTAAAAATTATTTAAAATTAATTCTCAATTAATTAATTAATAATTCCTACTAATTAATAATTAATTTAACATAATTAAATTACTTCCCACCCTATTCCCCTATAAACCCACAACCCGCTACAGTAGTAAAAGACAATATTTAATAAAATAACATTAAAAATAAATAATAAAACATAATAAATACAATATAATATACACTAAATTTATTTAAAAATTGATATTAGTAACATCAAAGTTATTAATTTCGATATTATTAACATCGATATTTACAACTTCGATATTACTGATATCATACCAATATCGATATTTAGACTGTCGATATTACTTACCTTCGATATTTTTGTATATCGATATTTAAACTTCGATATTTTTGCATATCGATATTTAAAAATCAATATTTTGTCTGTGTACCGCCTGAGACAGGTTTGAAAGGCTACTTTGGTGGGTGGTGCAAGCAGCACTGCAAGCCCACCAGTAGCAATTAATTTACTGGCCCTGGGTATCTGAGATACCACTTTACATGGGACTGACAGGTAAATTAAAATGCCAAACAGGTGTAGACCAACCTAACCATGTTTACCACAGAGAGCACACAAACTTTAAAAAGGACAGCAGTGCTAATGTGCCCAGAGTCCTAAAACCACCAACACCAGGTCAGAACAAAAATAAGAGTAAGGCAAAAAGTTCAGGGATGACCCTGCAAAAAGGGCCAAGTCCAACAGCCATGCCCCCATACAAATGAGGGAAAGCCCTCCAATGAGATCGCTGGCACTACATTTGCACCAACGCTATCTGTATTACAGAAGGCAACACACAAACTGAGGACACACAAATAGGGCTCAATGCCAATCCATCGTTTTTTTTGCTCCCCATGCCATTCCAGTTTGAACACACCCATATGCAAAACAGTCTTGACTCTGCACCTAATGGGAACAGTCTAGCCCGAACTGCCAGGTCCTCCCTGGACTGGAAACAACCATCCTGATACCAGTTTCAGGGTTTCAACCCTCATCAGACAGGATAGCTTGACTCCGGTGGTATGGAGAGCATAGCATCCCTGTCTGGCATACCCGTCCCATTAGGGGTGACAAATGCAAAAAGAACAATTGATGGAAAGAATTCAGAACAATGTCATTTATTCACCCCAGTACAGATATCAGGGCCTAAATCCATCGTTTTATTTGCTCCCCATGACATTCCAGTTTAACCCAGCCACATTCAAATCAGTCTTGACTCAACACCCAATGGGAACAGCCCAGCCCGGACTGCCAAGCCAGGTCCTCCCTGTACAGGAAACAAGCATCTTTAGACCGGTGTCAGGGTTTCACCCCTCAATAGCCAGGATAGCTTGACTCTAGTGGCATGAAGAGCATGGGACCCACGTCTATGCACGCCCTTCCCGCTCGGGGTGACAAATGCAAAAAGAACAATTGATGGACAGAATGCAGAACAATGTCACATATTCACCCCAGTACAGAGATCTGGACCTAACTCCATCCTTTTTTTAGCTCCCCATGTCATTTCAGTTTGAACCCATCCATATGCAAATCAGTCTTGACCTTGCCCCCAATGGGAACTGATAGAAGGTGTTTCTGACACTCTGGAATGCCCAGATTTTTCATTTTATTTCAGCACCTATTTGTTAAGCTTTTACTGTGGGAGAGCCTCATGAGTTTGGACTCACCCACAGGGAACTCATGATGACAGAGACTGCATGTGGATTTTACTGGTATCCCCTTAGTTTGGCTAGGCCTCTGCGCAGCAGCGGGAGTAAGGGCCACCGAGCTGGTTATATGCAGACACATGTGTACATATGTGTGCACACGCTTGTGGGCTGCGCAGGGGAGATTCCTGGCATGCGCAGTCCAGGAATAGCTACAAAGTGAATGGTGTGGCAGGACTTATGCAGAATTGGGTGGTGACATGGATTAGGCTTTATACAGTGGGAAGAAACATGCCAGGGAAAGTCAGTGTGCTTTACAGTGTTTATTCCATTATTCTCTTATGGGGATCGGGAGCACATGGGCTAGCTTTATTTTACTGGGGCCTACACATTCCAGACATGCACCAAAGTCCACTGTAACCTATGTGAGAAGAAGTATTCTGCAGAGTCTAAAGTCATATTTGTACTGCTTTTGGGTCATCCAGAAATGTTATGTTTCTCAGAGTCAGCTCATAACCAGGGCCTGGCTGGAGGCTGATCCCAGCAGCCTGGAATGATGACCTTCCCTCCAAGGAGAGAAGATGGGTGGAGCTACAGGCTAATTCATCATCAGCTGTCTCTGGGTGCCAGGCACTTAGCCGCACAAGGTAGAAGGTAGCTCTGGGGGGGAAAGGGTTCCCAGAGACCATGTGGTAGGAGACCATGGACGATGCCATTTGGAACAAACACAGAGACCTGGGCAGGAAGTAGGGAGCAGGGGCAGAGAAGTGAGGTGTCGCTGTGTGATAGGGCAAACAGAGACTTCCTGCTGGCCCCCTCCCCAAATCTTTAAAAGAACTTGCACAGGAAGAGGAGCCCTCTCTGGGGTGTGGTCTGCTGAGGCAGAGTGTGCTGAAGCCTGGTGCAATGGGCAGTTGGAAGGAGGAACCCCCTGACTGTCTCAGGATCCTGAGCAGATCAGGAGAAGAGGAGAAGTGCGCAGAAGCAGGGGCCTCTGCGCAGGGAGAAGAGAGTGCCAGGGGGAGAGCCAGACGAAAAGCTGGCACAGGGAGCCAGTGAAGACAGCTCCCTGCTCAATCCACCCTCCGTGTGACCGGGGCGCCAAAGGAAAGTGCTCCCAGTGACTGGGGTGCGCCACCAGGAGCAAGAAGAGGCCAAGATCACCAAGATCGGACCCCTGGGGACTGAGATATGCTCCCAGAAGGTAGGCGACCTTTGACCTCTGTCAACCTACGATGAAGTGTGTGGGGCTCCACCGCCAGTCCAGAGAATGCCCCCGGGGTGGGTCAGGTCCTGGGGGCTGCCCCACAAGAAAAAAAGTTGGGGAGAGCCATTGCGCTCCCCGTGAAAAATGCCCATGAGGGGTGCCAGAAGTCCACCCTGGCTCATGCAGAAACTGGAGGCAGGAGAGCGCCATTGCGCTCTTGTGAAAAATGCCCTTGTGAGGAGGAGGCGGGGGAGCACCGTTGCACCCCCCATGAAGGTGAAAGTCAGGGAGCGCTGTCACGCTCCTTGTGAAAATGGGCCCAAGGGGACCGGGACCCTATCCGTGGGCCCGAAGAAGGAGAAGTCGAGGAAGAAGTGGTCACGGAGTGCCAGGAACCCACCTTGGCCCCGGCAGAAGAGGCAAGGTGGGGAGCGCCGGCACGCTCCCATTGAAGCTGTACCGGGGGTCGGGGACCCCATCTCCGGGCGACAAGTGCTGAAAGGAGGAGGGGGGAGTGCCTTCACACTCCCCCGCGGCCCCGCCTGAACAGCAGAAACCAGCGGGTCTGCCGGCAGACAAGAAAGGAATGGCCGGCTCATGCGGCAGCACTTGAGGGTGCTGGTTGGACTGGAAGCAGGCGGGGGCAGCTGGGGGTGGGCTCCCTGGGCTGCCCTCCAACCATGTGGCAATGCATGGTGCCCGAGTGTGACCGGACCCCGCGAGAAGAAGAACGGCCGGGGGTGGGCTCCCCGAGATGCAGGAAACACTCACCACGAGGAGCATCCAGGGGTGGGCTCCCTGAGCTGCAATGTATCCCCTGGGGATCCAGGTGGGACTGGGCCCCCCAATGAGCATGGTGATGTGGGAGGGCCTGGGTGGGACCGGGCCCCGTGAAGTGAAGCAGGTTGCACGCTCTCCCCGGCACAGTGGGAGAGCCGCTGTTCTAATATGCACGGGGCTGGGGAGTAACGCCCCATAATGCCTTGCAGGCCCGGACCGACCTGCAGGGGAAAGCTGCTTTTCTCTACTTGTTGTGACCCCAGGAGGATGGGGTCACCACCACATGTGTGACAAAGTGCAGGGGGAGCTGCAGGAGCAACACAGTCTACCCCAGCACAACATGAAGAAGTCCTTCCCTAGGTCTCATGGGGACTGGATAATGATAACCCCTCAAGGGCTCAGCCAGCATTTTAACACCTTCTGGGCAGGAATTTTGGTTCTACTGCTGGGGGTGTGTGGTAAATTATTCAATATTACCTCATCTCAGAATTTCTATACTTAATAATCATAATTTCAGTCAAAGCAAGGAGAGGAGTCCGTGGTGCTCGAGTACAAAAAAAAGGGTCCAGTAACTCGAGTTAAAGGGAGAGCTCCAGCACCAAGTGGGTACAGGAGTGGTCTTCAGCTTTATTCACACATCAGAATATTTATACAGTTTTCAGTCAATAGGCAAAAGAAGAAAAGAGAAGTGACAAGAAAAAGGAAAGTGACAAGCAGTAATTTCCAACAGATGTGTCAAGGTAGGGGCGTGTCTTGTGTCTCGTGAGAGGGCATGTGATGCGTGTAAATGTGTTCTCTTTCAGTTGAAGGCCCTTACTCATTCGGGGGTTTATCTCTGGCTTAGAGTCAAGAACAGGAACCATATTGTGTAAAACAGGAACTATCTTGCTGGTTCTGGGAATTGGCTGAACTACAAGAGTCAAAAAGAGGAACTATCTTGTGTAAAACAGAGACCATCTGCTCTCTGGCTTGCAGTCAAGGACAGGAACTATTTCTTAAGACAGGAACTGTCTGCTGGTTCTGGGAATTGGCTGAAGCACACGAAGGGGTGGTCAATGAACTAAGATGCCAGGTGCCGGGTGTTTTACAGTTAAGAAAGCAGGAACTATCTGCTGCTGGTTCCCAGAATTGGCAGAACCACAGAAATGTGTGGTCAATGAACGGGGGTGCCAGAGGCAGGGTGTCTTGCTTGTGGGTATGAAGACAAAATGGATGTCACACAAAATGGGTGCTTGTCTGAATAAAGAAATGGCTGTCAGGCAGAAACAGGGAAATGATGGGGCACAATTGCCAATTTTATTTCCACATTCCCTCCTTGCCCCAGAGTGTACCTACATTATATCTCAATTTGCATGAGATCATCTATACATTCTTGTAGCATAATTCTTTCCCTTTCTCTCTGCTGGACAAGTGGTTTAGGAATACAGTTTGCAGCGCATAGACCGCACAGGACAGGATCACATTGGATGCAAAGGCAGCATCCAGTTATTATCAGGAATATTATACCTGCTGCTGACAGCAGTTGCCATCCCCAGGACGATATTATCTTCCAGAACCAATCAGACCATGTCCAAGTGCCAGGTTCTTGATGTAAACTTATGGCTATCTTGTGTAATTTTGTTATGGCCGTGTATACAGATGGGGAATTATCAGGAATAAATATACAGCAGCTAGAGCCTATAATTTTACAGGCTCCGCCTCTGTCTGCCAGGATGATGTCAAGGACAAGGCAATTTTGGAGAGTAACCAATCGTATGGCGGACTGCTCCTGGGTTAAGCTCCCCAGGGCAGACGCCGTCTGGTTTACAATAGCCTCTAAGGTCCTTGTCAACCTGCGTATAAGCTTGCTGTTCTGTACAGGGCCAACAAAGAAGAAGAACCCTTTGTTAAAATCTGTATACTGTTCCCATGAAGTTTCTGTTTGGTCAACCAAGGAGGTATCGATTGTTCTTTTATGTCTGACATGGGGCACCAGGAGGTCTCCGTGGTAAGTGGATTGGGCCACAAAGACAGGGGGTAACAGGAATGCTATATAGCAAGTTCCCCCCCAGTTCAAGGGCAGCTGCACATAGGCCGTTTGGCCACAGGCGAAATAAGTAAGGCCAGATGCTAGAAATGAGGACTTTCCTCTGTCTTCAAAACTTATAGTGGTATGACAGTCACTGTGCCCTAATGGAACAGAGCCATTTTTCTGGATGCACAGGTGACCTTTTACTGGTGAGACCGAGATGGAAGGGGGACCAGCATTCTTTTTAGGTTTGGTATTTAACATCTTGTAGGACATGGTCATGTTCCCTTGCTTGTATTCTTCACTTTCTAGGACTGTACCTGTCGCCTGAGGATTTCCATCCTTATTTGGGTAACAGGCAGCATTAAGTACCTTGTTTAAGTCCCCCCAAGGCCACCCATTCTTGCATGAATTATTTCCGTCAGGGCAGGAGGTGGGGGTAGTATCGTCAGCTGTTATTAGGGCGAACCAGGCTTCACAAGTCCCATTATAGGAAAATGGAAAGAGGCATCCTTCCCGTTTTCTGATGAGGTGGGAGGCGGCCACATATCCAGCAATTTGTGCTATTGCTGGCCTGATGAGTGTAGTGTAACATCTGTATAAAGGTATTGTTTTGCAAGGCTAGTCTATGGGCTTGTTCATGAGGGGGTAGGTCATGATGTGTGTGTTCCTGAGTGCTGTTGGGTGTATGAGAGGTGTGTGGTGTTGGAGGAAAAACAGTGTGGAGGATCCAACCAAGACACGTCATAATGGTTATGAAGAAAAACAATATCATTAAACATATGATAGAACCTCTACGCAAGTTCTTAAAGTTCTTGTTTCTGCATTTCATTCTATATTTTTCCCACATAGTCAAGGTGTTTAAATCCATTCCCATGCTCCGTCAGGATGGCAGACCTCAACTTTGATTTATATTCTTGTTGTGGGGTCAGTTCCAAGGGCACAAAAGATTGTTCTGTTACAATGTCACTAGGGTTGGCAGCGTCGCCAGCAACAGTGTCTCTTTTGTCCAAAATATTTCCGGCAGTGGCTCGCGTGTAGCCAGCCCTTCCTGCCTTCGACCTTCACTGCCGTCCGCGTGGTTAGGAGCGCGAGCTTCGGAGTCTTCCGCCTGGGCTGAAGAGGACTGGTCCTGTCGAAGTTTCTTATCATCACCCAGTCGCCGGGTCGGATGGTGTGTTCTCCAGGGCGGTTTTGTCACGGAAGGCTGCAGCGACCTGTGAACGACAAGATTGGAGTGCAGACATCAAGGAAGCCAGGTAATCAGTCAATATTCTGCTGTCTACATCAGTAATTCTTTTAGGCATTGGCGTACCCCACATATTTGGTGGGCTGCCAAAGACCACCTCATATGGAGATAGACCAGTTCTGGAATGTGCTACCATACGCATGTAGAAGAGGGCAACCGGTAAGGCTACCATCCAGTCCACGCCTTTGTCTGTACATATCTTGGCCAATTTTGTCTTCAAAGTCTGGTTGTGTCTCTCTACTAGACCTGCTGCTTGAGGATGTCTTACACAGTGAAATTTCCAAGTTTACCCTAACAGAAGAGACACTTGCTTCATGAGTTCAGAGGAGAAAGGCTGGCCATTGTCTGAGTAGGTGACGCGGGGCAACCCATATTTTGGGAAATATTCTCTTACTAGTTGCTTAGCAGTTGTCGTTGCAGTGTAATCTGGGACGGGATAGGCTTCTGTCCATCTGGTCAGAGCACATACTACAACTAGCACATACTTGTGACCTCTACATATCTCCATCTGGATATAGTCCATTTGGAGAACTTCAAATGGATGGTCAGGGGGTTGGAATCCACCCTGCTCCACCTTTGTGCCTTTAACTGGGTTGAACTGATTACAAATCATGCACATTTTGACTTTTTATTTGGCTGCAGCTCTCAAATGTTTGTTGTGCCATATGTTCTGTATGCTGTCTAACATTGCTTTGTCTCCCCGATGCGCTGGTCCATGTATGGTGTTTATTATAACCTGTACCATAGCATCCGGCAGAAACCATACTGCTCTTTCAGGTGTCATCCAACCCTGATCTGTAAGGACCCCTCCTTTTTCCTTCTATACTAGCAGTTCCTGTGGTGTGATGTGACTTTAGACATCCTGGATGTCAGAAAAGGGGTCTCGTATTGCGTATTGGCGGTGTAGTATATTCAATTCTGTGTTTGCTGCTAATTTGGCTGCACTATCTGCGGAATCATTTCCTTTTGATATTTCATTGGTTCCTTTTGTGTGTGCTTTACACTTTAATACTGCAACTTTCGCTGGTAACTGACTGGCCTCTAAGAGGGCAGTGATGAGTGTAGCATGCTGTATTTTAGACCCATGTGATGTGAGGAATCCTCTCTCTTTCCACAATGTGCCAAAGTTGTGTACAACCCCGAAAGCGTACTGTGAATCAGTGTAAATGTTAACTGACTTTTGCTAAGTGACATGCTCGTGTTAGTGCTATGAGTTCGGCTGCTTGTGCTGACAGTATCTCTATCTTGTGTGCTTCCAAGGTGTTTGTACCATTTGTGATGGCATAGGCTGCTGCTATTTCTCCAGTGGGGAGTCTCATGCAAGAACCATCAACAAAACGTGTCATTTCTGCCTTAGAAAGGGGAGTAAAATCTGGTCTGGGTTTGGTCACTAAATCAATTATGTCAATACAATCGTGAAGTTGTTCAGTAGGAGAGGTCAGTGGCAACAGTGTTGCTGGGTTTAAAATGTTGCATCGTCTAATCTCAATATGTGGCTGAAAAAGCGGCATCTCATATCCGGTGAGTCTGGCTATTGTCAGATTCTGTGTTTGCATTCTGTTTAGCAGAAGTTCTACAGCGTGTGGGACCTGGACTATCAGATAATGTCCCAATACAATAGCATCATTTTGTCTAATAGCTTGTGCAGTAGCTGCTACTGATTTTAGACATGCAGGTAATGCTTGTGCTACTGGATCTAATGTACTTGAAAAATAACCACATGGTCTATGTCTGTCTGCTTGAAGTTGGGTCAGGACTGATAGTGCTGTACCTGAGTTTTCTGTTACAAACAAGGTAAAATATTTGGTGTAATCAGGTGTTGCTAACACTGGGGCTTGACACATAGCCTTTTTAAGAGACTGAAAAGCTTGCGTGTGTTCATCTGGGATATCATCAACATGTTGTAGTATGGCTGTATCCGTGGGCATTTGAATAGTATCCAATTGTCTTTTCAGCGCTTGGCTATATACACTTGGACTTTCGGTGAAACCTTGAGGAGCTCTTGTGAATTGGAAACTTCGTCTTTTATACCAAGCAAATTTTCTGTACATGATTTTGTCAATATAAGATCTGTAATTCTCGTGAGGGGACCAACCTGCAAGGGCAGTGGTTTTGACGTGGCGTTTGTCACAGGTTGTCCGGAGAAACCCAGAGAAATACTTTTTGAACCCGAGAGGAAGCCTCTGGGACCTCTTGAAGGCTTATTGTTGTTTTACTAGCCCCAGTGTCTACTAGAAACTTTCTATCCTCCCCAAGAAGTCGGACCTCTATAAATGGGCCTTTCTGATCTACTGGGATGGGGATTAGGGGCAGTTTCTTCTCTCCATGGGCAACATCATGAAAAATCTGGGTAGTATACAGTGTAGTCGCTGTCTATAATGTTCATTTGGGCCATTTGTGTTTTCGGTGGAACTGAAGGTGTTGAACTGCCTTGGGAAACATTCTGTTTTGGCTGATATGGACGAGGCTGTGTTTTACTAGTAGCCAAATTGTGCTTTAAGACAAGGCAGTCTTTAACAAAGTGTCCCGTCTTTTTGCAATAATTACAAGTGCTCTTCACGTTTGTCTGGCTACCTGGTGTCTGTTGGCGCTGGGGTGCAGTTTGGGCTACTAATGCTTTCATCTTGGTGCTTTCATGCGTTTCTTATCATTATCTTCTTCATCCCCAATGCGATTTTGGTGATATTGTAGCATTTGTAACACCTGTGGTGGTGTATGTGCTTGCCAGGTACTTTCTACTTTTAGTACTCTTTCCTTAATAGCTGGCAAGGCGTTGTCTACTAATTTGGAAACAAACAGTTGCGGGTAAGCTTCACTTATCGGCGTAAGGCCGCTATTTACCGCAAAACATTTTTCAAGTCTGGTGTAATAATCTCCTATGTCTTCACCATGTTTCTGTTTGCAGGAGGAAATGTGCCAGTCCTCCTTTTTCACTGTCAGTAACTGTGGTAGCACCTTTAAAATAGTGCCAGGAAGTGCTTTTAGTCTGTCTCCTATACCTTGACCTGCTACCCTAGTATTTTCGTCATTCTGAAGTTCGGTCCATCTAATGTGTTCACCTGCTACTTCCCAATCTTTTTCTCTTAGTTTGTCACATATACCCGATGGCAACAATAATTTCAGAATTGCTGTGATATCAGAAAGAGTATATGTTCCCATCATTAATACATCTCCTAATTCTTTAAAGAATCCAGCAGGATCCTTTGAGTGGGAGGGAACCATCTCTTTTATCCTTAGTAACTCAAGTTTTGTCAAGGGTACATAAATAAATAAAAAATAAATAATAAATAAAATTTCCACAGGTGTATGGAGAAGTGCGCCAAGTGATGGAGGGCTAAGATGGGGATGTCTGGAGAAGGGTATCCCCTGGAGGTGAAGAGGTATAATTGCACCAGGACTGAATTTACTAAGGTTATTTCTTTTAGAGGGACTGGAAGTCACTTGTGTAATGTGGAGTACCTGTGTAAGGTGATGTCATAAGCCGTCATAAGCTGGGGTTACGTTGCTCGACATTCCTGCTAGAGTGTCAGGGCTCTATATGCCTAATTCAGTGAGTTCATCTGTGATGCCTTTAGGGGCTGTAATTGCAACGCATTCTAATGACCAACAAATGTGATGAGTACTGTCATTCTAAAGTGATGCTTAAACATGTATTCTTGCTGCTGCGCTTAGGTGAAGAACAACCCAGACTGTTAGCCCCTAAGATGTAGAGGTGTATCCTCTATGGTCAGTGGGAAATGCTCAGCCAGGATTATATGTTACCAGGGCAGGCTTGCCTATTTTAAATGCGTGTTGAGGTAATGGGGGGGGGGGTCGCCACTGGAATGGTGCCAGTGCACAGGGCTCTTGCTCCAGGTAATGTTCAACTACCTGCATTAGGGGGCAAGATGATGTGCATGCATGGAAGTGGTGGTACTAGACCCCACCCCCCTGCGGGAGGGGTGAAGATGTTATGCAATGTCACAAAGTAATTCTAACAGCTTATGTATATTTGTATATTGGTGCATAGCATTGAGTAGTATGTGTGTTTAATAAATGTACTTTTACTTTCATAAAGCAAAGTGCACACGGGAAAATCAATTATTGTGTGTTATTTCTGTGCACCTGTAATGGCGATTACTAGCCCACATCACCTCCCTTGAGTAAGCCTCAGACTGCTCTGCAACGCTACCCTCTGAGAGTCAGGCGCTACAATTCGGTGTTTGGTTCCCAGTGAAGGACATATGTAGTCATGTTATTTGCGCAGGCCTCACAGATACTGCCTCGTTTCCATCATTGATGTCTAGCGACGGTAAACATAGTATCCCATTCTGATGCGCATTTATTGCATTTGATAAGTCCAGTTTTGCCACACATTACCTATGCAGTAATGAGCAAATGGAGGAGCGCAAGGCTCTGAGAAGGGTTCAAAGTTTGGTTATGTGAACTAAAAGTATGGGAAAGGAAAGCCCTGCACACAGATATGTTATGTGAAGATATTATTATTTAAATGTAAACTGCATTGTTATGACTGAGTTAGGTTGATTATCATTAGGGCTCCCGCTCTTATGGTATTTATTTTTTTGCCATTTCCGTCTGTATTTATCCATATTTCTTTTTTGGGCATTTTTTTTGTATTTATCTGCATTTATTTTTGCCGCAAGCAAAAGACGATGCTACAGCTAGTATTTTTCCACATTTATTTCCATCCCCAAAAACTCATGTGCAACTGCTTGTACACGGACACAAGAGCTGAGGGAACAACAAACTAAATGGCAATGAACTCAACAAACACCAATCACAATGCAAAAGGGCAACCACAAGCCTCCCCCACATGAGGAATCATATGCAAGTCACACACCCATGCATCAAAATAGGCTTACAAACAACCACACACGAGTAAGGGCGCAAAATCCAGCTGTTTAAAACAAAATAGAAAGCAACGGGCAGTCTTTAATTTGATAGCGCATGGAGGCAAAGGAAAGCACAAATGCAGTTTACCTGAATCAGCACACTGAAGCCTAACCTGCTGATATGCCAGTTCTCTATTCCAAGCCGAGCACTGTTGCTTTAATGCCATCCTATCAGATGTCTCAGCAAGTTTAGTGGTGGTTTCTGACATATCGTAAGCTCAAATGCCAGCAGTCACCTTAGTCTTTCATCTTTCAAAGTATGGTAAAATTAAAGCCATAATGCTGATTTGGTTTGCATTTGTTTTTCAGAGGGGGTGCTAATTTTTACAATGAGTACAATGTCCAACATGTCTCTTTATCTAAAACAAAACATTACAGGAATTGTTGTTGTTGTTAAATATCTTTATTCGGCAAATTGATCACCATAAAAGAATACATATACATAATACATTTCCAATCTCCGATTAAAACTATAAAAAGATACGAATAAAAGGGCCGAATGCACCACAGTCACTAGTTTGCTACAGGCGGTTACAAGCATCATTACAGGAATTGGAAAACAGGTTCTGCTCAGAAAACTTTTGGAGCTTGCACTTCCATGGAGAGAGTTCTGTCCTACAGAGCGCTTTAACTGTGTGCTGTATCTATTATCTACAGTACAATACCAAGCAGGGGCATTGGGTCCACGCTCTGCTGATTTCTGGCTGGCTTTCAGATCTATTTCAGTTCCCTGCTTCTTATTGGATGGCAATCCTCTCTAATGTTGTATTGAATCCGTCCCTGGAGTGTATCTTCTTTAGCTACGTTTTTGACTAAAGAGCTGCATTCTTCCATTGTTGAAATCTGAACTTTTGTTTTGCTATTTTTAATAGACATGGGAGCGCATGACTTTTCTTGTTCTCTATCCAGCCCACACATTCTCTATCTACGCGCTGCCTTCTTTTCCAAGCCATATCCACTCACCTATTGCTCCCACGTAACATTTTGTTTGGGGGGGGTCGCAGCTGCTACCATACCACTCGCTTCTTTCTTTTAGCACTCCTGCCCATACTCCTTTTTAAAAGCGTGCAGACTTTCAGCAGAGTCTCAAAAGCTGAGGGGCAGTCCTCACCTCGCTTCAGGAACGTGTATCTTTTAAAGATCAGTCGTACAAGACCTTTCAACATGCAAATACGACTGTTGGAAAGCACAGCTCGCAGAATACAATGCACACTCCCTGAGCTACAGTTATCCTAATCCTTCGGCGCAATGAAGGTTAATTGCTGATTCAAAACCCCCTGGTGTTGCCCGTCTCATAGGTGGTGGGGGGTGCCAGATCCAGAGCCCGAGGCTGCAGCAGGACAGACATGTGCAAAGCAGCATTCCAGGGGTCGCCATTAATCTGACCCCTGAGGCCACAGACATACATTTATCTTGTGAAATGGTGACGGGCTGGCGCAGAGCTCACTCAAGCAGCGGAGCCCTGGAGATGCCCAATTCACAAGAAAGACTGGGGGCAGCAACAAAAGGAACAGGGGTGTGCCAACTCTGGGCTAAGCGCGGTAATGTTTACTAGTATTTTGCCGTTTCTACATATAAATACGGACAAAGGAAACATAGTTTCCCGTCGGTATTTATATGCAAAAATCCATATAAACGGAAAACCGGGAGCCTTAATTATCATGTGCTAGTGGGATGGTGCTTTACAGGAAATGATTACATGCAAATGTTCTGTGCCAAATTGTACACCTGTGACCCCTAACACTACGTACACTACACCTACATGAGGAGGGTGTCTCCTCAAGAGATAGGGACAGCAACTGAATCCTACATCACAGATGGGGGTGTAGGGGTGGATTGACCTTTAGGGGCGACAGGAGAGATAGGGGGTCCTGGGAGATTTTTGCGCTTTTTAAGGGCAGGGAGGGTGTCCACAGAAGGGGCCCCAGATATCCTTCCCCAGCTGAAAGTTTCTAGTCATTGGTGTAGGCCAAAACCAATGGAAGGGTGGGGCAGGAGGTTTCTTTACCCCAGTAATAACACCCCAGGGGTACCCATGGTGGGGGACCCCAAGAAACTTTTCCCACGGTGGGAGGAGGGTGTGGTAGAGTTGGGAGTCCAGGAGACCCCCAGGTTATCTGATGAGAGAGGTGAGCAACCCAGGGGTGGCCCCAAAGGAGAGTAGTTCTTGAGTGAGTGTGTGTAGTGGTAGCCCCTAGGTACCCTAGGTGAGCTAGGTAACTGACCCAGTGGAGATCTGAGTGAGGGTGATGTACTTCCTAGATTCCAGGTGAAGGGTTAGTGGTGGACCCTGAGGTGTCAGGGTCCGGTAGGTGGTTACCCCAGGGTAGCCCATGGTGGTGGGTGACCCAAAAGGTGGGGTACTTCTCGAGCTAGGATGTCACTCTGAAGCTTGTGTGGTGAGCCTGAGGTGTTGGCTGGGACGATGCCTGGCCAGCTGACCAGTCAGGTAGGTCCTCAAGGATTCGTATCCCAGGACCAGAAGCAGGAGGGCATTCCCTAGCTTGAGGCAGGAGGTGGACTTCTGCAAAGTAGCACAACCCTGGACACAGCTGGGGCCCATCTTAAGTGAAGGGACCCTGTGTTTCCCAGAGGGGTGGTGCAGGCCTAGCTGGGATCTTTAGGGTCCCTTGTTGAGTGTGGTAGTAATACCCCGAAGGCAGGTGGGGCCTTTCTTAAGTGAAGGGACCATGCTCTTCTGAAGGGGTAGTGTAGGCCATCCAGGGATCATATGGGTCCCTGTACGGTCTCCCAAGGTGCTGCAGGGTGACCGGGGAGAGACATGAGAGGTGGGCCTGGGTGTAGCTATCTTGGGGCCCCCTGGGCTTTCTAAGGGTACTCCGGCAGGAGTGCACACCTCTCGGAGGGAAGGGTGCACTGGCCCTGTTCTCGCAGAGGAGAACACAGAAGTGCTCTAGGTTCCCGGGGTAGTTTCCGTGTGGAGCTACTGATGGGGGTAATGAGCTGTAGGATGTCTGATGAGGCACCCTCAGTGTTCCTACCTGGCACTGCCAGTGTGGTAGTGAGGCCGGTCTGAGGTCCTATCGGGGAGCCAGGCTAGTGGCCAAAGGTGCTTTTCTGTGTGGGGAAAGCACTAGTGGCTGTGCTTTCTTTCGGGAAGACAGTCATCCTGAAAGGGTGGTGGCAGCTGAATGACACCAGCGGCAGGCTGAGGGTGAGGGTCCAGAGAGGTTGCATCCTTGGGGTGCAAGGACCAAATGAAGAGAGGGTACAGGTTGGAACAAACTTCGGAAGGGAGACCAGCTAGTGACCCCAGGATTAGGATGTAGACTATCCCAGAAGACCGCATCGGTGCTGATGCACTGTACCCTTGTCCAGAGAAGTGGTAGGCATTGTGTTGCATGCCCATGGGCAAAAGTGGGCCTAGTTAGGCAGAGTCCATGTAGACCACGAGTGACCTAGGGGTATCTAACCTAGAGCCTGGAGGGTTCTTAGGGTAGTCGGGGGTCCCTCTCATGGGTGGAGATTTCATGGATAGGAGGAGTAGGTGGTCTAAGTGAATAACTGGTGAGTAAGGGGTATCTGATCAGAACCCCTTATAACTAGTTATTGCTGACTACGGTACGAATACCCATGTAGAGTGGCTATTTCTTCCCTGTAGGAATCATCTGGGCGTGGTGTGTGCTAGAAGGCGGTTCTGACACTCTAGGCCGCCTAGATTTTTCACTTTTTTGAGCACCTATTTGTTGAGCTTTTACTGTGGGAAGCCTCATAAGTTGGTACGCACCCACAGGGAATTCATGATGAAAGAGACTGCATGTGGATTTTATTGGTGTCCCCCTAGCTTGACAAGGCCGCTGTGCAGCAGCTGGAGTAAAGGGCACCGGGCTGGTTACATGCAGACACATGTGTACATGCGTATGCACATGTGTGTGAGCTGCGCAGGGGAGCTTCCTGGCGTGCGCTGTCAAGGAGTAGCTACAAAGTGAATGTTGTGAAAGGACTTATGCAGAGTTGGGTGGTGACATGGAATAGGCTTTATACAGTGGGAAGAAACATGTCAGGGAAAGTCAGTGTGCTTTACAGTGTTTATTCCATTATTCTCTTATGGGGATCGGCAGCACATGGGCGAGTTTTACTTTAATAGGGCCTACAAATTCCAGACATGCACCAAAGTCCACTGTAACCTAGGTGAGAAGAAGTATTCTGCAGTGTCCAAAGTCATATTTGTACTGATTTTGGGTCATCCAGAAATGTTATATTTCTCTGAGTCAGCTCATAACCAGGGCCTGGCTGGGGGTGATCCCAGCAGCCTGGATTGATGACCTTCCCTCCAAGGAGAAAAGATGGGTGGAGCTACAGGCTAATCCACCAGCAGCTGTCCCTGGGTGCCAGACACCTAGCTGCACACGGGAGAAGGCAGCTCTGGGGGGAAGGGCTCTCAGAGACCATGTGGCAGAGACCCTGGATGATGCAATTTTGAACAAACCCAGAGCCCTGGGCAGGAAGGAGGGAGCAGGGGCAGAGAAGTGAGAAGTTGCTGTGTGATAGGGTAAACAGAGACTTCCTGCCAGCGCCTACCCCAAATCTTTAAAATAACTTGCACAGGAAGAGGAGCCCTCTCTAGGGTGTGGTCTGCTGAGGCAGAGGGTGCTGGACCCTGGCGCAATAGGCAGTTGGGAGGAGGAACCCCCTGACTGTCCCAGGATCCTGAACAGCACCAGGAGAAGAGTCCAGGACTAGTGCGGAGAAGCAGGGGCCTGTGCGCAGGGAGGAGAGAGACCCAGGAGGAGAGCCAGGCAAATTGCTGGCACAGGGAGCCAGTGAAGACAGCTACCTGCTGAATGCACCCTCCGTGTGACCAGGAACGCAAAGGAAAGTGCTCCCAGTGACTGGGGTGCCCCACCAGGAGCAAAAAGAGTCTAGGATCACCAAGATTGGACTCCTTTGGGCTGAGATATGCCCCCCAGCAGGTAGGTGACCTTTGACCTCTGCCAACCAACGACAGAGTGCGTGGGGCTCTGCCGCCGGTCCAGAGAATGCCCCCGGGGTGGGTCAGGTCCTGGGGCCTGCCCCCACAAGAAGAAAAGTTGGGGAGCGCCATTGCGCTCTCCGTGAAAAATGCCACGCTGGGTGCCTGGAGCCCACCCTGGCCCCTGCCGAAACTGGAGGGTGTGAGTGCCGTCGCGCTCCCCGTGAAAAATGCCCATCTGAGGAGGAGGCAGGGGAGCGCCGTCGCGCCCCATGAAGATGAAAGTCGGAGAGCGCCATTGCGCTCCCTGTGAAAATGTGCGCAAGGGGCCTGCGACCCCATACCCGGGCCCGAAGAATGAGAAGTCATGAACTAAGGCCCAAAGAAGAGGGAGGTGTGGTCGTGGGGTGCCAGGAGCCCACCTTGGCCCCCGCAGAAAAGGCAAGGGGGGAGTGCCATTGCGCTCCCCTTGAAGCTGAACTGGGTGCCCGCTACCCCATCTCTGGGCCCCGAGTGCTGAAAGGAGGAGGGGGAGTGCCATCGAACTCCCCCACGGCCCCGCCTGAACAGCAGAAGTCGGCAGGTCTGCCCGCTGGAACAGGCAGACCATAAAGGAAGGGCCTGCTCCCGCGGCAGCACGTGAGGTTGCTGGCCGGATGGGGAGCCAGCAGGGACAGCTGGGGGTGGGCTCCCTGGGCTGCATTCCAACCATGTGGCAATGCAGGGTGCCCAAGTGGGACCGGGCCCTCATGAGAAGAAGAGCGGCTGGGTGTGGGCTCCCCGAGTTGCCGGAAACACTCACCCCGAGGAGCAGCCAGGGGTGGACTCCCCGAGCTGCAAAGTATCCCCTGGGGGTCCGGGTGGGAACGGCCCCCCCAACGAGCATGGTGATGCAGATGGGCCGGGTGGGACCGGGCCCCCACAATGGGTGGCAGGTTGAACGGCTCTCCCCGGCAGAGAGGAAGAGCCGCTGTTCTAACATGCACGGGCTGAGGAGTAATGCCCCATAATGCCTTGCAGGCCCGGACCGGCCTGAAGCGGAAAGCTGCTTGTGATGGCCCCAGGAGGACGAGGTCACCACCACATGTGTGAGAGGGTGCAGTGGGAGCTGCAGGAGCAACACAGTCTCTCCCAGTACCCCACGAAGAAATCCCTCCCTAACTCTCATGGGGACTGGAAAAGGATCACCCCTCAAGGGCGCAGCCAGCAGTTTAACATCTCCTGGGTAGGAACTTTGCTTCTACAGCTGGGGGCAAGTGCGCCAAGTGATGACCGGCTGAGATGAGGATGTCTGGAGAAGGGTATCCCCTGGAGATGAAGAGGTGTAATGGCACCAGAACTGCATTTACTAAGGTTATTTCCTTTAGAGGGACTGGAAGTCACATGTGTAATGTGGAGTACTTGTGTAAGGTGATTTCATAAGCCAAATGGGGTTATGTTGCTCGACATTCCTGCTAGGGTGTCAGGGCTGTATATGATTAATCCTGTGAGTTCATCTGTGGTGCCTTTAGAGGCTGTCATTGAAACGCATTCTAATGACCAACACATGTGATGAGTACTGTCATTCTAAAGTGATGCTTAAACATGTACTCTTGATGCTGCGCTTAGGTGAAGAACAATCCAGACTGTTAGCCCCTAATATGCAGAGGTGTATCCTGTATGGTCAGTGGGAAATGCTCAGCCAGGATTATGTGTCAGCATAGCAGGTGTGTCTATTTAAATCCTTGTTGAGGTAATGGGGTGGGTCGCCACTGGGATCGTGCCAGTGCGCAGGGTCCCCGCTCCAGGTTATGTTCAGGTACCTGCATTAGGGGGAAAGAGGATGTACATACATGGGAGTGGTGGTACTAGACCCCACCCTCCTGCGGTAGGGGTGGTGATGTTATGCAATGTCACAAAGTAATTCCAACAGCTTATGTACATTTGTAAATGAATGCATAGTATTGAGTAGTGTTTTTGTTTAATAAATGTACTTTTACTTTTATAAAGCAAAGTATAGACTGGACAATAAATTATTGAGTGTTATTTCTGCACACCTGTAATGGCGATTACTAGCCCACACCACCTCCCTTGAGTAAGCCTCAGACTGCTCTGCTACGCTACCCTCGGAGAGTTAGGCGCTACAATTGGGTGTTTCGTACCCAGTGAAGGACAAATGTAGTCATGTTATTTGTGTAGGCCTCACAGATACTGTCTCGTTTTTCAAAAGGAACAGTCCAGCCCGAACTGCCAGTCCAGGTCCTCCCTGGACTGGAAACAAGCATCCTTGGACCGGTTTCTGGGTTTTCACCACTCATCAGCCAGTATAACTAGACTCCAGTGGCATGGAGATGATGGAACCAACGTCTGGCCATAACAGTCCCACTCAGGGTGACAAATGCAAAAAGAACAATTGATGGTCAGAGTGCAGAATCATACATTCACCCCAGTGCAGAGATCTGGGACTAAATCCATCGTTTTTTGCTCCCCATGCCATTCCAGTTTTAAACCCAGCCGCATGCAAATCAGTCTTGACCCTTGCTCCCTATGGGAACAGTCCAGTACGAACTGCCAGGCCAGGTCCTCCCTGGATTGGAAATACGCATCCTAAGACTGGTTTCGGGGATTCACCGCTCATCAGCCAGGATAGCTTGACTCCAGTGGCATGGAGAGCACGGGACCCACGTCTAGGCATACCCGTCCCACTCGGGTGACAAATGCAAAAAGAACAATTGATTGACAGAATGCAGAACAATGTCATACATTCACCCCAGTACAGAGATCTGGGCCTAAATTCATCGTTTTTTTGCTCATCATGCTCACCATGCCATTCTAGTTTGAACCAAGCCATATGCAAATCAGCCTTGACCCTGCCCCCAAAGGGAACAGTCCAGACTGAATTGCCAGGCCAAGTCCTCACTGGATGGGAAACAAGCATCCTAGGACCGGTTGTCTCCGGTCCAGGGAGGACATGGCTTGGCAGTTCGGTCTGGACTGTTCCCATGAGGCGCAGGGTCAATACTGATTTGCATATGGCTGGGTCTAAACAGGGGTGGCATGGTGAGCAAAAGAACGATGGATTTAACTCAAATCTATTGACTGGGGGTAAATGATTGATTTGCTCAGCATTCCGTCCATCATATGTGTGCCTTTTGTCAGTTAAAACAGGCCGAGCACACCACCAAAATCTACAATTAGTGAAACCACACACCTGCAATATTGGGAAATCTGTCTAGAAATGCACCATTCAATATAAACCCGAATGTCATCTTAGTGACTTTTCAATTTGCAGGACACTGGTACAGAAATAGCACATGTTTGCACGCACAACAAATTGGCCCAACGTTTTGGTTTGCACTATTTTTTGCACCACCCATGCGATTTATCATAGAAGCAAGCTTACTGGCTGGTCTATATCATAGGATGTCCTGTAAACATCCTTCATCATTGTATTTGAAGTAGGGATGGGTGAAATTAGACTGGGGTAATTGCAGTAAAGTTTGTATGTTTGTATCAGTGTTTTAAACTGAATTTACTGAAAACTACGCGATGATGCTCATTCACGTGATTAAGAGTAATTTGGCATAATAATTCTAATGCGGGTTTACCAGCATAAAAAACATTATGAGTGCGAGTGACAGCAGCTGTTTGTGTTCTTTTGAAATTAGTACTATTTTTTTAGCGCAAATGCATTCTTGGGTTCACTTTGAATGCAAGGGTACAAGACAATAGGGCAAAATGCTGGGTTACTATTTTAGTGTAATTCCATGTAATCCTAGGTAAATTTGCTGCAATTTTACACAATTACGCTTTAGAAAATTACAATAGTTGCACCCACCTCAAAGGGAACAATGGTAATTTTTCAGGTGTCCTTCTCCATTTAAATTAAGGGACACCACTTTTTTGATTGATTGATAGGCTTTATTTCGATATAAAAATATCATAAAAGCATGTACAATAAATATAAGACACAGTATTTAAAACAGTCAATTTCCAGATATACAAAGTGAAAAAGCAGTAGGAAAAAGTGTTAAAAACAGTTAAAACAATATTAAATGGATAATGAAAGCCTTCTTGCACGAATCAACCAACACCACTTAAACATTTTTGACACAGTACAGACAATCAGGGTTGATGTATCAGACATTAAAATAAGTAGCGCCACTTTATGTTGCCGGGTGCCTAAAAGTCTGCATAAGGGTTTGAGCCATCGCCTCCTAGGCGCACAATAATCCGGACATTCAAAAAGAATGTGGGCTACTGACTCCACACGAGTGGGACAGCGCGAACACAAGGGACATATCTGGTTAGGGGATTTCCAACGGGCAACTAATTCACCTACTGGTAAAGCTCCCACTCTGAACTTAAAGTACAGGGTACGATCAAAAGGGATGGAAATCATGTCTAGGTAGGGTTTATAGGCCACCCCGTCTTTGATCCCCAAAAAGGCTACAGTGGAATTGCAATGACTTGGATCTGAGAGTAGTTTGGAAGAGATCCAATCCCAATATAATTTCTTGATCACAGCTTTAGGAGGGGCGGATCTCGCTGCCCAAGCCTCGCCTAGCCCTATCTCCACTAGCAGCCATTTTACGTCCCTCAACCATTTAATCCTAGACCAGCCTACCATTGCCATTATCTCTGATAGCGCTTCTGCATAGGAGGCTAATTCCGGCACCCGCCACAACCGAGCCCAGAGAAGCAAGGGGCGAAGTTGCGCATGATCCTTGATCGATTTACAGCCTAAGTTAAGGGACACTGGGTCAGTTGGAGTACTCGACGGGGGAGCCATTACATCTTTCAAAAATTTGCTCACTGATTTTACTAGTACATCCAAATTACAAGTACCCCACAACTCGGCCCCATAAAGGGCAGCGCTAACCCCTCTAGCTTTGTAAATCTCCCTCACTAGGGCTATAGGTTTACTTGTGAAGGAGCGTTGTTCCTTAAGTAATGTTCCGCCCACTCTTTTGTGACCAAGGAGCATTTTGTTAATATGTGAAATCCAGCTTAGGGAATCATTAAGACGGATACCCAGGTAATCAAACTCGGTACCCTCTCCAATGGAGCAGAATTTAAAGTTGGCGGGCGCCCCAGGTTTTTGGGGGTATTCATAATCAGATACTTGGTTTTGTCAGTGTTGATTACCAACCCCCTCATTGAACAAAACTCCTGGAAGTTATTCAGGAGGCTCTGAAGACCCAGTGGGGACTTTGAGATAAGAAGAGTGTCATCTGCAAAAAGCAGTGTAGGAATCCTTTTACCCGCCAGGGAAGGAGCATCGGAGGGATGTCTTAACAAATGCTCAACCACTCCGTTCACATAGAGAGAGAACAGAGTGGGAGCTAGCACACATCCCTGATGGACACCCCTTCCTACAGGAATCCTATTTGTTTTTTCACCGTTCTTGCCCCATCGCACCTGTGCAAAATTACCTTTGTGTAATCTAACAAGGAGGGATAGAATATACGAAGGGAGCCCCAGTTCTGATAGGACCTTCCACAACTCCTCTCTAGGTACCAGGTCAAAGGAAGTCTTATGGTCTATAAAGGCCAAATATAGGCTGCCTTTGCCCAGCACCACCTCCTTCCAATACAAGAGGAACAGTCTAAAGGCCTGTTCGATAGTCCCGGTTCCAGAACAAAAACCGGCTTGGAGGTCCGACAGAATATTGTTGTCGTCCACCCACTGGAGCACCCTTCTCAAAATCACCTTCCCTGCCACTTTTTGGGAGGAATCAATAAGACTTATTGGCCTATAATTAGCAGGGTTGTCCTGACTCCCTTTTTTGAATATCGGGACAACCTCTGCCCTTTCCAGGTATCTGGTACAGGCGCACCTCCGTTGATTGCATTGAGTAAAGAAGAAACCAACTTCCCCCACTCCTTAGGGCTAGCCCGTAGCAAATCGCCCGGTATGCCATCCGGCCCTGCTGCTTTGAGAGGAACCAATGATTTAATTACATCTTCCACCTCTCTGGCGGTAAAAGAAACATCCTGACTACTCCTGATGAATACAGGCCTCAGCAAGGCCTGCGAATGCAAAGGGGTTCGCTCTTCTGTGCACGAAGTCCTCAGACTACACAAAAAAATTGGCTCAGGAACTGGAAATACAAAGACATAGTTTAATAAACCTTTAAAGGTGGTACTACAGCCCACACAACACTCTACAGTATTGTACAAGGTAGCACAAGGAACTCAGACATGCGGTCCCCCTTTAATACACAAAGAAGGGGCTCATAAGTAGGCGGTTAAAGCTCAAAACATGATTTACAACCATATATGGACATTTCTTGAACATGATCGATAATGGGTGGAGTTAACGGTTCTTGAGACCCTCCGAAATGCACATTCCAATCTACGCTAATCAGAGACAGATGTGGCTCCTACTGAGCATGCGCTAGACGCACAAGGAACTATTTATAGCTTGTTGCTGGGCAACCTCCAGGGGTGATAATCAGTGAGGTAGGACTCGCCTCGTGGCGAGCACATGGCAATGTATAGCACACAAGATGGACGCAGAAAACAAAATGGAGTCTGGCCGTATTTCAAGTATGAGCGGGAAAACTAGAACAAAGACACAATAGCATGTCTTCAGTGAATGCTTAATACTATCGCTGTTTTATTTACAACTGACCACCCTTTCAGCATTTGCTGAAGACATTCGGTTTACTTGGATAATCTAAATACTCATTGTTTATATCGATGCTCATCATGTCAGCTATCTCTCTAGTTATAGTTTTCTGATGGGTAGCCTCTGCGACAGATCGTTTATTAGGCACACAAAATGAAACACATAAAGAACATATCATTGGACTACATTGAATACATATACAACACGTGAATAATATGGCAACAATTATACAAAGTCCAGTAAGAACTTTCCATCCCCATGTAGAGATCAAGGTCCAGAACCAACCAGAGAAGGTCCAAGATCCATTTTCGACATGTATATCAGCTGCAATTTTATGTAATTTGTTAATGGCTTTGTACACAGAAGGAGTATGATCAGGGGTAAAGACGCAACAACTGCTTCCAATAATTCTACAAGCCTCGCCTCTATCCGCTAACATTACATCCAGAACCATTCGGTTCTGTAATGCAACAATCCTAGTAATTTGCAGCTCTTCAGTAAGATTTCCAAGGGCTGCAGCAGTTTAATTAGTAACAGCTTCAACTACTCTCGTTAATCGTCGTATCTTTCTACTATTTAGTGCAGCTCCCACAAAGAAAAATAATCCTAGATTGATATCTATATACTGCTGTGGACTAGTATCAGTTTGGTCGATGTCATCTACAGACAAAGTTCGTTTATATCTATTTACAGTCACATTATTCAATAATTTCAAATCTGTATGATATGATGCAGGTGCCAAAAATACAGGTGGCAATAAAAATGACACATAACATACTCCGGGCCATCCAGCTGGTAATCGATAATAGCCTTTGTTTCCACATATCAAATAGGTATTATGAGAGGCGAGGAAGGTGCTATTATTAAGGCCATCAATATTCAATACAACAATACAAACACTAACACCTACAGGAATATGGCCTATACTCTGTACACATAAATCTGCTTGTGCTTGGGCCCCTGAAATCACAAACTTCTCTTGTCCAACAGTGTCTCTAGTGTTCGTAAAGATATAAGACGTTGATTCATTGTCCGGTCGATATTCTTCCCACTCCCATATAGTTCCGTTGGCTTGTGGATAGCCTTTCTTATCTTGATGGCATTCTTTATTCAGTCTGAAAAGCAGTCTACCCACTGTGGGTGTTCTTGTAGCAAAAAGCAAAGTGTACCATGCTCTACAAGAGCCATTATGAGAGAAAGGGAGAGGTATAAACGGTGTCCCCCCTTTCTTTTGATGCGCCGGCATCATCCCACATATCCAACAGTCCGTGGCATTAGTAGCAACGTGGGTATGATGTAACATTTGGATGAAAGAGTTATTCAAATACGACTGTCAATGTTTCAACTCTTGATATGGAAGTGTATAGAAGAAATGCTAATCTGGGACTGGAGTGGAAACAACATATAGCTCACGGGCAGGAGCTTTATCTTCTACAAACCACATGACTGTAGCAATAACTGCTACAATGATAATGATGCCTACAGAACCAAAAATCTTCTTCTTATCCATTCGAACAAATGTACACAGTATCTGTCTGAAACTAAAGTGTTGTCAGAACTCTTACCCCTAGGTAGCCGTTGTTTTCTTCACCAGCGGGCCAAGACGGGTGTCACTACACTAATGCAGGGCTGATCCCCCCCTCCTTGCCTCATCAGCTCTCCATTTCACTGACCTAGGGACCGTTCTGACAACTTCTCACACAATTGCAGATTCTTTTCTTAGTCGCAGATTATATCTTCTTGATCCAGGAATTGTCGGGTCCGGGAAGAACTCCTCTGATTCGTCAGGTACCACAGCAGGGCCTCTTTCCGCAGTCAGGATATCTCGATGGTCGGTCAATACAGCAGGCTCCACCAGGTCAGGTTGCACCTTCTGGCAATGGATGGAATGTATCCAATTCTTCCGGTTGGTGACTCGGACAGCTGTTCTTGTGGCGAGAAGAACCTGCTCGGGACCACACCACCTCGGCTCCAGACTGCTCGACCTCTCAAAGGACTTCACGAGGACGAAATCACCAGGCCGGAGATTATGACCTTCTCCTGTGGACCGGTCCGGGAGTGCTTCTTGAACCTGTTGATGAATGGAAACCAAGTTATCAGTTAATTGTGCCAAATAGTCATTCATTAAAACACAAGGTACATCGTACACTGAGCTCTGTTTGGGCACCCCCCATATGTTCATAGGGCGCCCGAAACCGATCTCATAGGGCGTTAGGCCCGTCCGAGAATGCGGTACTGATCTGATAGACAATAATGCCAAAGGCAAAGCATCTGGCCAAGTCAGAGAAGTAGAAGCCTGTATTTTCGCTATTTTTAGCTTCAGCGTGCCATTGTACTTTTCCATCAAACCTGCTGATTGCGGGTGGAACACTGCATGAAACTTTTGCGTAATGCCTAATCCTTTCAGGACATACTTAACAACGTCCGCCACAAAATGGGGCCCGTTGTCACTCCACAACAATCTACAAACACCGTAGCGAGGAAAAAATTCCTTCAACAGCACCTTAGCAGTAGTCATTGCAGTATTGTCCTTTGTAGGGTATGCTTCAATCCAATTGCTGAATGCACAAACCACAACCAGAACATACTTTAGATTATTGCAGCGTTCCAGCTGAATATAATCCATTTGCAATACTTCAAAAGGTGCAGTAGGTGTTGCAAATCCTCCTGCTGGAGTTTGTGTCCCTTTTCCTGGATTGCATTTAAGACAAATCATGCAGGTTTGCACTACTCTCTTAGCCGTGCTAGCAATTTCTGGATGCTCCCAAACTTGTGTAAGCAATTTCACAATTGCCGAAGCTCCAACATGTGCTAGCCCATGTGCCATCTGAACCATAGGTTGTACGAAAGCGGTGGGTAACTTCCACCTATCCATCTGCTTATTCCTCCAGCAGCCTTCATCATCTAATTCTCCATCTTTGGACCATTGCTCTTGTTCTTTATCAGTAGCAGTCTTCTGTATCTCTAACACCTTTTCCCTAGCATCATGCCACCGCTCAGCTTGTGACTTCACAACATACATTGGAGTGGAGCCAGGCTGCATCATGGTTTCACGTGCTACTCGATCTACAAAAGCGTTTCCTTGTCCCACTTTATCTGTCTCTTTCTTGTGTGCGCTACATTTCACTATAGCTATCTTCTTAGGATAGGTCAATGCAGTCAAGAGATTATGTACTAATTCTCCATACATTATCTGTGCTCCATGTGATGTCAGAAAGCCCCTTTCCTTCCAGAGCAGGCAGAAATCGTGCGCTACTCCGAAAGCATAGCGGCTATCCGTATAGACATTCACACATAACCCTGCACTGAGCTCACACACTCGTGTCAGCGCTATCAGTTCTGCTGCTTGTGCTGATTTCTGCGGTATGCGTGCTGTCTCCACTATTGTGTGTAGTGTAGTAATTGCATATGCTGCTGAAGTAGTTCCGTCTGGTAACTTCAAGCAAGACCCATCCACCCACAACTCTCCATCCACATCTGTAAAGGGCGTATCTTGCAAGTCAGTACGACCCTTTGTCTTTTCCTCAGTCACAAAGACACAGTCATGTGTCTCTTGCGCCTCAGGCCGAGTCACTGGAAAGGGCAACAACGTGGCTGGATTCAGTGTTGCACATCTCTTCAATGTAATATGAGGAGCCAACAGTGTTAGCTTGTACCCTGTCAGACGAGTACTAGTTAAATGCTGCGCCTTTGTTTGATTCAAAAGGGCATCGACAGCATGGGGGGCCAACACCAACAGCTTATGAGATAACACAATCCCTTCACTCTGCCGTATTGACACAGCTGTTGCTGCAACTGAACGAAGACAACCAGGCAATGCTCGAGCAACAGGATCAAGCATCACCGAGAAGTATGCACAAGGGCGCTGTTTGTCACCGTGCATCTGCACTAACTGATAACGCGCATCCATATCTCTCATGTACATACAATGTAAAAGGCTTCATATAATCAGGGTACCTAACACTGGTGCTGAACAAAGGGCCTGACGTAATTGTTGGAAAGCATTCTCACACTCATCTGTCCAGGGAAGGGGAACTGGAGTATCCTTTGTCAAAAGTGATAACAGTGGTTTAACTATATATGAAAACCCTAATATCCACTGTCTACAAAAGGAAGTAAGACCGAGGAAGCCTCGAACATCTTTCTGCGTGGAGGGTGCTGGTGTATCTAAAATGGCTTGAATGCGATCTGGTGTAAGTGCGCTTCCCTCCTTAGACATAAGGTGACCTAAGTTGGTTACCTTTGGTCTACAATATTGCAATTTCTTTTTCGATACTTTATGATTGTGCGATGCCAGGAAGGTAAGCAAAGACAATGTACACTCCTCACATTGTTCGGGGGTGTCTGCTGCCAACAAGATATCATCAACATATTGTTTAAGCGCTACACCTTCAGGTAGAATGAAGGAATCCAATTGTCGTTTCAGCGCTTGGCTATAAATGCTGGGGCTCTCAGTATAGCCTTGAGAAACTCTACAAAATCTGTATGATCTATTATTCAAAGTGAATCCGAAATGGTATCGGCTGTCAGGATGAATAGGGATCGAAAAGAAAGCGTTCTTCAAGTCTATATCTGAGAACGTTGTTGCAGTTGGCGGGACCAGAGTCAGAAGTGTCGTAATGTCAGAAACCACTGGGTATTGAGGTATCACTATCTTATTGACCTCCCTCAAATCGATGATAAATCGATAAATCCTAGTGTCAGTGTCCTTCAAAATCGGTAATATAGGACTGTTACACACATTGTATGGAACTTCTTCAACAACCCCTACTTTAATCAGATCCTGCACTATCTGTATTAGCGCCTCCTCCCCCTCCTGTGAAATTCGATACTGAGGCAGGCGCGGCAACACAGCTCCCTCCTTTACACTAATGTGTACCAGGGGGATGATCATCTGTCCCACATCAGTATCCGAAGTAGCCCACAACGTATGAGGTAAAGAAGCCAATGCAGCATCTTCTTTAATCGTAGACACCCTCTCCATTGTCGGATAGTTGGCATTCAAGATAACACGTACTCCTTCAGGGGAGTATCGTATCGTAGCCCGAAAATGCTTGAGCATATCCAGGCCCACAATGTTATCAGGCGTGTTCGGGGAAAGCAAAAATGGACATGGTGCAACAAACTTATCTACATAAAGTGCAAGAGGTTGTGATAGTGGGCTAAGAGAAGGTGTTCCATCGAACCCTATAGACGTAATTGTTAAGCCAGACAGGGGAGCCCTCCGAACCAATTTTTTAGACAAAGCGCTACGAGTAGCTCCTGTATCAACCAGAAACCAATCAGTAGAACCCAAAACATGTGCTGTAACATAAGGACCCCTCTGATCTACTGGCACTTCGACTGATTCCTTACCCCATCCTACGCAATCCTATGCATACTGTGAATCGTGCTGTTCAGGAGGTACATACTCAGACATTTGGTATTGATTTCGTCGATCAAAGACATTGGACCCATCTTGCGGTCACATACTAGAGTCAAACCTAGCTCGATCATTCGTGTTGCCCCTAGGGCCTGAAGAACCTCCTCTACCCTTCATGGTTCCCTGCCCACGCTCTTGCCGCTGTGCGCGCAACAATGGACACTTGTTCGCCCAATGGCCTCTCTGTCTGCAATATGCACATTGATCCCGGGCCAAATAAGTGCGGCCCAAAGAAGAACCAGGGAAATTCCGACCGCCCCTTTCATTACCTCTACGAGGCGGTCCATACACTTGAGCTAACATAACCTTCGTTTTTAGATCTTTAGATAACTTTTCCTCACTACCCTTCGCTTCTAATTCCTGACACTCATAATACTGAGCCATCAACAGGAGGGATGCTGGCGACGAAGTCGTCCAAGAGCTTTCACTCACTTTCACTCGCTTTCAATCGAGCTGCTACTCCCGGCAATAAATTCGAAACATATTTATCAACAAAAAGTTGTCGACCCGTGTCGTCCGTAAGCGACTGGCCGCTGAAATCATGGAACGTTTCCTCAAATCGTGTAAAGAAATCTGAAACTGATTCATCTACTTCCTGTTTACATGACGCTAACATAGTCCAATCAATCTTTTTAGGGGGAATAAGCGTTTTTAATTTAATCAAAATAGCAGCAGGAAGATCTAAAATCGACTGGGGCGGTTTCTGTGCAGGTTTCCTTTCTCTATCCTCATCCTCAAGATCCGCCCATCTAACCTTAAATGTCATAAGATCATCTACCTTTCGTATAGATCTCCACATATCTGGGGGTAATGTAAGCCCAAAAAATAAATCAATATCGGCCAAGGTCATAGTACAGGAATTTAGAGCCCCCTCCACTTCCTCATACAAGGCGGCGGGATTCTTTCGTGGATCAGGTAATGCAGCTTTTAATGCCATAACATCTGCTCTATTCCAAGGAGTATAAACCGGGTTATAGATGAAATACCCTTGAGCGTCAGGAGACCCTCTATCTGAACTAGTATCCGCTCCTTTAGGAGGAACATACAAAGGTGCTGCCTCCCGCATCGGTTTAACATGCACTGCATCGATCTTATCTGAATAAAAGATGGATAACTGCTTCCGTCGCCATTCGGATTTGTTCTCTCCTCGCCGGCTTTACTTTTCCGCGCTTCATCCCGTAGCCGAAACATCTCATCCCACAACGCAAATATCGGTCGAATCGCATCAGGCACCTGAGAAGGAAGAAAAAGACCTTCACGCAATTCTTTAGAATCAGCTACCACATCATCTGGCTCAAGAACATCAGAATTTTTCCGAAAAGCTGTCACTACTTCATTAGAAACAAATTCAGTAAAGTATAGTTTCTCCCTATCTTCCCATACTTCAAGCTTTTTTAATAAATCTGCAAGGGAGACAGTATCCTTGTTGACCCGATACGCAATCTTTCAGAGATCAGCCATACGATCAGCCGATAACATAGACCGCGTATCCACTTTCTGCGTGGGCGGTCCAGAATCCTGATATCCTCCTCTCAGAGCAGACGGGCCAGCGTACGAAGGCGGAGAGCGATCTAATAACGAAAAATCATCATCAGATTTATTAAGGACAGGATAAAGAGGCTGTCAAATAGGATACTGGCCAGATATTTGCAACTGACGTTCTTTCTCCTGTTTCTCTTCTAATTCCTTTGCTTCGCGCTTTTTCGACTCTTGCGCTCTCTCACGCTCACTCTTACATTGCTCCTTCTCAATCAGTGCCTGCTCACGCTTCTCATGCTCTCGCACCTTTTTCACCCACATACGTATACACTCAAACATGTCTTGTCTAACTCGCCGCTTACACATACACTGTTCCACATACTCAATTTTCCGCAAATCAAATGAGCCATACATAGGCCATCGTAACTCAGGATCTTTTTTGGTATATTTCCTCCATAACGTGCTGTACATTATGGGGGAAAGACCAAACTTGACATACATATCCCTATTCGGCGTCCCTTCCGGGGGAGCCGGCTGTGATTCTTCAAGTATCAACCGGTCATTTCCAAAACAGCAGCACCACTTACAGAGTGCGCTAAAAACAGGCATGTCTAAAATAGTGCAAGCTATGCAATATTATAATTAAAAATGGCACTTAAAACGATGCGCCGCTCAAATCCAAAGTTTAGGAGAAATATCTCCACATTGCCTGCCTATATGTGTTGCAACACATATATACACAAATTCAAACCAAACAATATGACTAGTCACCTCAAACAAACAAACAAATTAGTCGCGGCAAGCGTATCCTAAAACTGCCTTGCCAATCAAGACAACCAAAGGCTCGCAGCAAGTACCGTACAAAGATTCTTACCAATCAAGAGCATCCAGATTCCAACTGCCAAGTTCCAAATTCGCCCAAACGGCCACTTACACAGCAAACCGACAGAAGAGGTCTCAGTCGATGACCGGCGCCACCCAGATGGTCAGATCGGAAGGGAAGGAAGAGTACCTCTGGATGCCAGGACTAAAAGGCGCCGCTGGCAGTGATCACGTCCCCGGCAAGGTTCCAATCCTTCATCACGACCAATCCTTCGAGCATCCGAGTCGTCGATGAGCCCCATGTGACGGGTGTCAATTGATGAATACAGGCCTCAGCAAGGCCTGCGAATGCAAAGGGGTTCGCCCTTCTGTGCACAAAGTACTCAGACTACACGAAGAAATTGGCACGGAAACTGGAAATACAAAGACATAGTTTAATAAACCTTTAAAGGTGGTACTACAGCCCACACAACACTCTACAGTATTGTACAAGGTAGCACAAAGAACTCAGACATGCGGTCCCCCTTTTATACACAAAGAAGGGGCTCATAAGTAGGCGGTTACTGCTCAAAACATGATTTACAACCATATATGGACATTTCTTGAACATGATTGATACATGGGTGGAGTTAACGGTTCTTGAGACCCGCCAAAATGCACATTCCAATCTACGCTAATCAGAGACAGATGTGGCTCCTACTGAGCATGCGCTAGACGCACAAGGAACTATTTATAGCTTGTTGCTGGGCAAAATCCAGGGGTGATAATCAGTGAGGTAGGACTCGCCTTGTGGCGAGCACATGGCAATGTATAGAACACAAGATGGACGCCAGAAAACAAAATGGAGTCTGGCCGTATTTCAAGTATGAGCGGGAAAACTAGAACAAAGACACAATAGCATGTCTTCAGTGAATGCTTAATACTATCGCTGTTTTATTTACAACACCCCCTGAACAGTTGGCTATAGAGAAGATGGTTTTAGGAGCCACCTCAGTAGGGGTATGGAGAGTTGAGAAATGGTCGAACCAGTTCTGGGCAGGGATGTTGCACGTCAACAGCCTGCTATCTGGCCTATCCCTAGATCTTATAAGGTTCCAGAAGCTTCTAGCGTCCCTGCCCTTGCTTGCATCCATAAGATCAGCCCAAAACCTATCCTCCCATTCTCTCTTGGCTGCCGCGATAGTCCGGGAATACTCTTCCCTAGCCAGTCTAATTTCAGCCTGGCATTTGCTTTTGACAGCAGTAATCAGGGTAGTTTTCTTCCCCCTACATTTTTGAGTATGCCAGCCAGGCGGGTTCGGCAACTTTTTGCTATTGCCAGTTCGTGAGGCCTTGTATGGGAGAGTAAAAAAGTTGCTCAGTGCTAAGGTTGTGTCAAAAAATATCTCTGTGGCTTCCCCTGACAAAGGAGTCAACAAATCCATTTTGGACTGAGCTGTGTCTCAAAGAGCCCCAATAGCTTTCACTTTCTCTTCGTCCATAATAAGCTTGCTCCATTTCAAGCGTCTGCCACAGTTAGAAGGATGTACTTCCTGTGGGGTAGGCACTGAGAGAGACATGAGCGCCCCCTGATTCCCAATCCACAGCGGACAGAGAATAAGAGAGAGGAGATTGTGATCACTCCCAACTGAAGGGTGAAGTTCCATATCCTGCAGGAAGGGCCAAAGTTTTACGTCAAGGAGGATGTAATCTATCCTGGACGTATGGTTCGCCCTATTGTAGGTATGGGCTCCAGAAGGGTCTGACATTGTCCTTCCGTTAACAGCCCTCAGCCCGAATTCCATATTTAAAGAGTTAATTTGGATCACCACCTTTGACCACCTCCTAATGGGGGGTATAGTCAAAGGTGGTATCCCTCTCCGTGTGTCATCCTCGGTAATTCCCAGGGTGTCCTCCAGGCAAGGGGCTCAAACGTACAGTTTAGGCCTCCTGCGACCAAGACATGAGAACAAGCGGGGCTCTGCCTAAGCAGGGACTCCAGCCCTAATACTATAGGTGAGTGTGAGCCTCCCTTCGTGCCCCTAGCATAAATATTGTAAATGTCTAAAATCAACCCCGTGGTCCTTTGATTGATATGCCCAATAGATCAAGGGAATTAGACACATGCTGAGTAACTTGGCACCCAAGGGAGATGGCTACCCATATAAGGAGGCCTCCTGACGGGTGGCCCCTCACTGAGAAGGGGGACTCTGCGAGTGCAAAAAAAGATGAATATCCCACCTTGTGGCAAGTCTCCCTGCTCCAAGTTTCTTGGAAAATACAAATAGAGTAGCCCTCCACAAGGGTATTCCAGTCAGGAAGAGCCAGCTTCCTCAGAATGCCCGCAACATTCCAGCTGAGAATTCTTAAATTTGGATCCGCCACAGCTGACTCGCCGCGGGATTCGAGGCTAGATAACTTCTCCCTCTCATCAAGTGCCCAGGGTGCTCTTCCTCCATGTCGGCTCCCTACAACCGGGGTAAAATCGTTGGTTGGAGGGCTACATAGAGCAGGTGTAAGTGGCGGGTTTTCATCAGCAAAGCCAAGAGCATGTTGCTCTGGCACAAAACCCGGACTCAAACGAGATGGAACCACCCTAGGGAAAGTATCATTTCAGTATCCTGGCGTCCTCCCAAATGGCCCTGACCATGCTACTTGCTGAGGGGGTAAGGGGATAAAGTGGTTCTCGGGGAAGATAAAGTTGTGCATCCGACTTCCTCCTGTTTGGATGCTACATGGGTTGCCTACAGATCGGAGGTATCCTTCTCCATTTAAATTAAGGGACACTACTTTTTCAAGGGATGTTCCCTTTATGCAGGGCCACTTGAATTATGTCGGAGAGGAGGACTAAATTATGCAACAGTGTAAACTACTAGAAAAGGCAAATTATATGGCATAACACAGCACATTCTGTGATAGTATTGCTCAATTTTTATAAATGGTGACAATGGGACAAGATTTCACCTTTTAGCATTAATTTAACACTGAAATAGGGGGCGTAACAAACACCCCCGCAGCCCCCGCGGTGCGGGATGGCCCAGTCTTCAGTACATGAAGGGGTCCCCCTCAGCTCTTCGGTAGAGAGCTGTGGTAGGCTCTAAAGCAGCTTCAGTTTGCAGCCTGCAGCCTGCTCTGAGCTACTCCGGGCTGACCCATGACTGAAGAGAAACAAAGTAACAATTTACATTGTTTCTCTTCAATCAGAGCCATGAGCCAGGCTGGAAAAATGAATGGGGAGGGAGGGGGCCCCAGAGTCAGTATTCCCCACAGGACACAGCCTCTGAGAAGGGACAAGGCAGCACAGATGCACCCCACGATGGAGCTCTGATACTAGTGCACCGGGAGGATGTGCACCACAGCGATGCTTCCTACAATGGAGCTCTGATACTAGTGCACGGGGAGGATGTGTGCCACACCACAGCGGTGCTCCCCCACAATATAGCTCTCACACTAGTGCACAGGGATGATGTGTGCCACGTCACTGCGTTTCTCCCCACAATGGAGCTCTGACACTAGTGCACAGGAAGGATGTGGGCCATGCCTCAGCAGTGCATCCCTACAATGGAGGTCTGATACTAGTGCATGGACGATGTACGCCACGCAATAGTGGTGCTCCCCCACAATATAGCTCTCACACTAGTGCACTGGTATGATGTATGCCACACCACTGCGGTGCTCCCCACAATAGAGCTCTGACACTGGTGCACAGGGAGAATGTGGGCCATGCCTCAGCTGTGCTTCCCTACAATGGAGCTCTTATACTAGTGTACAGGGAGAATGTGGGCAATGCCACAGTGGTGCTTCCCCAAGATGGAGCTCTGATATTAGTGCATGGAGGATGTGTGCCACGCCTCAGCGATGCTTCGCTACAATGGAGCTCTGATACTAGTGCACAGGGAGAATGTGTGCATCGCCACAGTGGTGCTCCCCCACAATGAAGCTCTTATACTAGTGCATGGAGGATGTATGCCACGCCTCAGTGGTGCCCCCCCACAATGGAGCTCTGATACTAGTGCATGGAGGTAGTACGCCATGCCTCAGCGGTGCCCCCCCCCACAATGGAGCTCTAACACTAGTGCATGGAGGACGTGTGCCACGCCACAGCGGTGCTCCCCACAATGGAGCTCTGATACTAGTGCACGGGGAAGATGTATGTCATGCCACAGCGGTGCTTCCCACAATGGAGCTCTCACACTATTGTACAAAGATGATGTGTGCCATGCCACTCTGGTGCTTTCCCACAATGGATCTCTGATACTAGTGCACGGGGAAGATGTATGTCATGCCACAGCGGTGCTTCCCACAATGGAGCTCTCACACTATTGTACAAAGATGATGTGTGCCATGCCACTCTGGTGCTTTCCCACAATGGATCTCTGATACTAGTGCATGGAGGATGTGTACCATGCCTCAGCGGTGCCCGTCCCACAATGGAGCTATAAAACTATTGCACAGGGAGGATGTGTGCTACGCCACAGCGGTGCTCCCCACAATGGAGCTCTGATACTAGTGCACTGGGAGGATGTGTGCCATGCCACAGCAGTGCTCCCCACAATGGAGCTCGGATACTAGTGCACAGGGAGGATGTGTGCCATGTCACTGAGGTGCTTCCCACAATGGAGCTCTCACACTAGTGTACAGGGATGATGTGTGCCATGTCACTACGGTGCTTCCACACAATAGATCTCTGATACTAGTGCATGGAGGATGTTCGCCATGCCTCAGTGGTGCCCCCCCACAATGGAGCTCTAACACTAGTGCACAGGAAGGATGTTTGCGACACCACAGCGCTGCTCCTCACAATGGAGCTCTCATACTAGTGCACAGGGAGGATGTTTGCCGTGCTTCAGCGGTGCCCCCCACACAATGGAGCTCTGATACTAGTGCACGGGGCGGATGTGTGACACGACACAGTGGTCCCCCCCCCACAATGGAGCTCTGATACTAGTGCACGGGGAGGATGTGTGCCACGCCACAGCGGTGCTCACCACAATGGAGCTCTGATACTAGTGCACGGGGAGGATGTGTGCCACGCCACAGCGGTGCTCCCCCACAATATAGGTCTCACACTATTGCACAGGGATGATGTGTGCCACGCCACTGTGTTGCTCCCCACAATGGAGCTCTGACAATAGTGCACAGGGAGGATGTGCGCCATGCCTCACTGGTGCTTCCCTAGAATGGAGCTCTGATACTAATGCATGGAGGATGCACGCCACAGCGGTGCTCCCCCACAATATAGCTCTGACACTAGTGCACAGGGATGATGTATGCCACGCCACTGCGGTGCTCCCCACAATGGAGCTCTGATACTAGTGCACAGGGAGGATGTGCGCCATACCTCAGCGGTTCTTCCCTACAATAGAGCTCTTATATCAGTGCACAGGGAGAATGTGCGCAATGCCACAGTGGTGCTCCCCCACAATGGAGCTCTGATACTAGTGCATGGAGGATGTACGCCACACCTCAGTGGTGCCCCCTCTCACATTGGAGCTCTAACACTAGTGCATGGAGGATGTGTGCCACGCCTCAGCGGTGCTTTCCTACAATGGACCTCTGATATTAGTGCACATGAAGAATGTGCGCAACGCCACAGTGGTGCTCCCCCACAATTGAGCTCTTATACTAGTGCATGGAGAAATATGTCACAACTCAGTGGTGCCCTCCCACAATGGAGCTCTAACTCTAGTGCATGGAGCATGTGTCCCACACCATGGTGGTGCTCCCCACAATGGAGCTTTTTATACTAGTGCATGTGGAAGATGTGTGCCATGCCACAGCGATGCTTCCCACAATGGAGCTCTCACACTAGTGTACAGGGATGATGTGTGCCACGCCACTGTGGTGCTTTCCCACAATGGATCTCTAATACTAGTGCATGGAGGATGTGCTCCATGCCTCAGCGCTGCCCCTTCCACAATGGAGCTCTAACACTAGTGCACAGGGAGAATGTGTGTTACACCACAGCTGTGCTCCTCACAATGGAGCTCTGATACTAATGCACAGGGAAGATGTGTACCATGCCTCAGCGGTGTTCCCCACAATGGAGCTCTGATACTAGTGCACGGGGAGGATGTGTGCCATGCCTCAGCAGTGCTCCCCACAATGGAGATCTGATACTAGTGCACAGGGAGGATGTGTGGCAAGCCACTACGGTGTTCCCCACAATGGAGCTCTGATACTAGTGCACGGGGAGGATGTGTACCATGCCACAGCGGTGCTCCCCACAATGGAGCTCTGATACTAGTGCACGGGGAGGATGTGTGCCATACCACAGCAGTGCTCCCCACAATGGAGCTCTGATACTAGTGCACAGGGAGGATGTGTGGCATGCCACTACGGAGCTTCCCACAATGGAGCTCTCACACTAGTGTACAGGGATGATGTGTGCCATGTCACTGCGGTGCTTCCACACAATAGATCTCTGATACTAGTGCATGGAGGATGTGCGCCATTCCTCAGCGGTGCCCCCCACAATGGATCTCTAACACTAGTGCACAGGAAGAATATTTGCTACACCACAGCGGTGCTCCTCAAAATGTAGCTCTGATACTAGTGCACAGGGAGGATGTGTGCCGTGCTTCAGCGGTGCCCCCCACACAATGGAGCTCTGATACTAGTGCACAGGGAGGATGTGTGACACGCCACAGCGGTGACCCCCCCACAATGGAGCTCTGATACTAGTGCTTAGGGAAGATGTGTGCCACACCACAGTGGTGCTCTCCCACAATATAGCTCTCACACTAGTGCACAGGGATGATGTGTGCCACGCCACAGCGGTGCTCCTCACAATGGAGCTCTGATACTAGTGCATGGGGAGGATGTGTGCCACACCACAGTGGTGCTCTCCCACAATATAGCTCTCACACTAGTGCACAGGGATGATGTGTGCCACGCCACAGCGGTGCTCCTCACAATGGAGCTCTGACACTAGTGCACAGGGAGGATGTGTGCCATGCCTCAGTGGTGCTTCCCTACAATGGAGGTCTGATACTAGTGCATGGAGGAGGTACGCCATGCTTCAGCGGTGCTCCCCCACAATGGAGCTCTAATACTAGTGCATGTAGGATGTGCGCCACACCACAGTGGTGCTCCCCCACTATTTCTGCAGCCTGTAAGTTACCCAATGGCCATGGGACAGTGCTAGCTGCAACCTGTGAATACAGCCACTTGGTCCCGATGATTGGTTTTAGCAGCTGTGACAAACAGCACCGATTACACGTTCTCCCCCAATAATAGGAAATAACTATGGATTTTGCAGCTTTCTGCAATAAAATCTGCACATTTGTCGTTTCCACCCGCTGCATTTCCGCCATCTTATTTGCTGAAACATAACGGAGGCAAAACTCTGAGGGGCAGATTTCTTGTATCTTCAATGTTTGCAAACATAATAACGACGCATTTGTATTGAAGGTCTATATGTTGAAAGTTCGGAAACGACACATACAAACCCAGAGTGAAAAAGCTTGTTTGTCATATTTCGGAGGCATTGTCCATGTTTTTTTAGCTTTATTGTTTTTATTAAAAGATCATACAGCGGACTACAGTATACGATTATTGAATATGTATTCCATGTTGAAAAAGGAATATTCAAGATTTACAAGTTCAAAAATAATTCAAAAGTATCTCGTTTTCATAACAAAGTTTTATTATATCTACTTTTAAAAGAACTTTCTCCATGGTTCTTCAGTGACTTGCAGTGCATAGCCTGAATCCTTGCGAGGCGCACTTGTCTCTACATCCTTCTGAGGCTGGTAAATTGAGAATCATGACATTGGATAATGCCATCACCTTTATTTACAGCGTTTAGAAACACCAGAAGTGAGGCAGGAAGCGCTGTATTGTCATGCTGCCTGATAATGTAATTCTGGTCAAATTGGAACTTTTCATTAAACGGCTTTTGTTGGGCTGGATGAAAATACAGGAATAAGCAGTTGATCCTTAAACGAGGGTCACTAGGGGGGTGAGCGGGGGGGAGGGTAGTGAGCAAGGGGTGTCTCAGTAAGGCCTCTCCTGCAGGACTCGTGGACCAAAGGGCACATCTCTGTACCAGGGCCGGTGACTCCTTCTCACTAGTGGACCAAGAGGCCAGGAGGACGAGGAACAGAAGATGCAAGAGGCTTGATGGAAGGGAAGGGGTCAGGCAGAGGGGGGAAACTGAAGAGTGGGGCTGGTAGGACTGTGTAGAGAAGTAGAAGAACGACAGGAGAAGGACTTACCATCGAGCAGGCAGGGTTCTGGCTCCTACCAGACAAATTAGATGTTCGAACAGAATTATTATTTTTTTTATTCCGTTTTCAATAGAACTATAAGCTTATTTCATACCACGTTAAAAACCCACACCTATAAACGATTTACAAAACAAATAATGAAAGCAGGAACTCTTTTAGAAGTCATTGCCCTATGGTCAGCGATGAAAACCTGTAAAAAAGTGTTGAAGAGCAGTTTCACTAACAAGACCTTGTGGCACTCGTGAGTCAACCCCCTGTGACGTCTATCTCAGTACGCGCCTGAGGGACTCGTCCAACATGATTGGATGAGCTCACTGTCACCAGATGCTCCTAAGATCGTTGTGCACTTCCGCTTTGGCTAACCACCTGCTGGTGACGTCATGGATGCGTGAGTCGGTTTCAAACTTAAGGGGTCTACGGGGTCCAAGTTTGGACAATATCATCTGTATGCGTGTACCGCTCTCTCTCTCTCATGATTGTGGTCTTTTTTTATCTTTTCCACTTTCTTGTTCTTTAACCCAGATTCACTTGTGTGCCCTGCTTTGCCAGCTCTGTCTTTCCATATATATTCCTCTATCTCGCTCATACTCTCTCAGGCTCTCTGTTTAGTCATCTGACTCACTTTCTCTTTCACTGTTCTCCTCAATATCCCTCTATAAGTCTTTTTCTTCTATTTGCCTGTCTATTCCATTCTTTGTTCTTCCGTCTCTGTCTCATTCAGCTTCTCCCTTATGCTCTTTATTTGCCACATGTGATTGCCCAATCCCTTGCCTCACTGTCTGCTCATTGTCTTTTCCTACCAGTGAAGCATAGTAACCCAGTCTCAAGCCCGGGTAGGCATCCCTCATCTTCACACAATCAGAATCATGAATTTCCAAATGGCCAGGCTGTGTGTGCATACTCTAGAGAGAAGCAGGGAGTGGATATGTGCATCTATGTGAGAGTGATATATAGCAAGTTTGATACCCTCAGCCATTTCCAGATCTTCAGCTAAGCACACGGAATGGTGGGATTTCCAACCTCATACATGCGGGAAATTAATAACATCTCCAAAAATGCAACACACTATTGACTCGAAGGTCAAGTCTGTCTGGAGTTTGTCAAACCTGAAATAGCTGACTTGGTGGGGGGTCACATAATTTATTTTTAAAACGTTTTTATAATTGCATAATTTGGCTCCGTTCTTAATATCTATCAAATAGATAAGCAATCTCCTCTTCATCAAGTCCTTTAGGCTGGTATTAATATATAGTAAGTTAACTAGATTGGCCATGTCACCAGGGGCACCCTATTCAAGACCATCTATTCCTTTTACAAAGCATTGTCATTTGGAATCTATCTATCGGGCCAGAATAGAGAAATAAGGCTTTACCTTCTAAGGATCGTGCATTGTATTAATCTTTGCAATCAAGACAACCGAGGAAAGTTTTTCAGAGCGTACATTGCCAGGATGAATATATTTATTTCCCAAAACAGAAAGTGGCTGACACAAGAAGTTTCTGATAGTAAACCGTTCTTATCAGCATCCTGTTTGCCTTCTGCTCTTCATTTTGATCTACCTGCCATGGGTCACAAGGGGAGTGCCATGGGTCGCAAGGGGAGTGCCATGGGTCGCAAGGGGAGTGCCATTGGTAGCAAGGTGTTGCAGGTGCGATCCCTGGCGACTTCTAAATGATAGCCCATGGCTGCATCCTTCCTCTTGGTACTTTTCATTGGCTCCTGCCTCTGCTGCAGTGCCTCACTAGGAGCCCCTGCCTCGCAGCTAGCACTGACCACTAGAGAACAGCACAAGCCAACCACCACTGGAGGGCCTAGGATGACTAGGTGTCCTGGATTTGCCAGGACAGTCCAGGTTTTTCACCAGCTGTCCCATTAGATTTCAACAATTTTAGCACATGTCCTCTATATCAGAGAGGGTCGACTAAAGATAAAGCAAGGCACGTTTTATGTGTTTCATGGGCAGTATGGCGGGTCGCTGGCTTGAGAGCTCTTGACTGGCAAGGAGAATGGGGGGCCCCCTCCGTGTACTTTGTAGGGGGCCCCCTCAAGTTTCGTTAAGCCACTGTGAAATACGGCAATAATCAACTGAAAGATGACCTGTTAGTCTTTTCAAGGGGCCTTCTAGTGCACAGGAAAACATGTTGCCATATTTTTAGTAACTTCAGGGATAAATATAACGGTACTTTCAGGCATATAATGTCCTCAATCCATAGGCCAAAATAATGGGCCCAGCACAGCTTTGTCTGGACATGGACTGTCGCAGTTTTGCCCGAGCTTGGCACATTTTTGCCCTGTCGAGTCCAATGCTATGGGAACTAGCAGTGGCTTAAGTGTGCCCGCTTAACGCTGATGAGGCCTAAAGGAAAGAGCTACTCTTCAGTCTGCTGAGGTTACATTTTGGCTAAAAGTTGAACTGCGTTGGACTTCAGATGGGGTCTCTATATCTGGCAATACCACAGCAAGAAAACCTACAGGGCACTTTCCAATCTAGACCAGTGCAACCTCTGTCTGTATCCCTGGCTGTACTTTTAACCATTTGGGGCAAACGTAGTGTACACCACAACTGTAGACTCCTATGCGGTAGTCTGTGACATTTTGTGTAAACAATACCTCTCTGTAGACTTGTATGTAGAGTTACAACAATGCTTCATAATGATATCAGGCCAACATCCTTGATCATTGACTTGCCACAATAACCAATTCAGTCCTTTCTTGATCATTGGCTTGCCACAATAACCAATGCAGTCCTGCTGTATGAAGCATAGGCTTTCCACAAGTGAAAACGTTCAGTGGAGGCACTATTTTTCAGAAGAAGCAGACATCGTCAGCTCAATCAAATGCTGTAGTCAAGGTATCCTACTTATAGGTCGCGCTTAAGGTGCTCTCTCACAAGCGCTTATGAAAGATCTTTTTTTCTGTTGATCACATAAAGTCTGTGTACAACTGCAAACTAAAAGGGACCCGTGTTTCAGGTCCTGTGGACTGTGTTCCATTTCAATTTGTTTGAACTAGCTTAACAAAGAGAATAGATTTGTCAAGTTATTTAACATCACACATGAGCAGCACAGTCCAGTTTTCTTTGGGTTCTGGTAGTGGTGGCTTGTAATTTGGAGGCGTAGTGGGTTGGGCACACATGTGGAAACCCACTTCCACCTATCCATTCACAAGCAAATACACACAGAGCCATACCCACCCATCCACCCATTAACAACCACACTCACTCGCACCCATCCATTCAGAAGCCCGCACATATACTTATACTGATCCATCTATTCACGCTCATTCACATTCATCCATTCTCAAGTCTCCACACATACACCCACCCATCCACAAGCACGCTCACACTCATCCATACATAAGCGTTCACACATACACCAACTATTCACAACTATGCACACACATGCACAGAACCATCCTGACACATGTAAATACCCATACACTTCTACTTAACAACACATGTATGCACTTACACATTCAATAAGCCTTTACCGGGCTGTGGCGGTGACAGCAGGACTATCGAGTGGGCGGGATAAGCACAAAGGTCCAGGAGGGAGCTGGAGGCCTCAGAGAGGGAACGGAAAACAGAAAATCCCGCTGCCTTCTCTCATGGGCTAACCTTGTAATCGGTCAGCCAATGAGAGAAGGACTTTCCCTTAAACATCACATAGTGGGGTGGGGTCAGTGTAACTTGCTCAGCACATCCCACTCTGTGACACGTTTGAAAAGGGTGGTGTGCGGCATCATTGATAGACAGTCAGCCTGGGCAGCTCAGGACTTTCATATGATGTGCCCAAGACTAATCCTATTGGTGATGCTCCGCCTCATCATGAGGGGAGGACCTCTCAGAGCTTAGCTTGGCTGATGAGATCAGTGCCCTTAGAGCTGAGTGATCTTCACCCCTAAAAATCTTGGGTCAGGCAGCCGAGTGCCTCTGCATGAGGACATTTAAAGAGTCAGACTGACCCTGACAAACCTTGAGAAACCAGAACTGTCCAGACAAGTCCAGGCATCTTGTCACCCATCTTCTGTCACACTTTACAAACTCATTTGTAAAGCCCAGCTGCAAAGCCTCGACCACTGCTAGCTTATGGTTAAGGGCACACCCAGACTATACCTCTCAGTTGGTGAAGCTCACTTGGTGCTTCCTTCCAGATGAGTTGGGATGACGTACATACAATAATATCCTATTCCCCTTCAAAAGGCTAACCTGGGGCGTGGCTGTGCGCATGGAGTGAGATGTGTTTGCCTGGGTCTCCGCTCCATGGCACTTGACTAAAGCTATCTACACCGACTCCCGGGGCTCCTGTCTGATGTCTCGGGCCCCACGTCGCTGCTGAAGGATCGAGGCTGGTCCTGGTTGCCCGTGGGGGCCCCTACCTGGCTCGACGACCCGCTACCCTGAGCCTACCTCTCGCCGGAGATTGGTGGTCACCATCTTGTGTGAGCCTCTTCGCAGTGCGGATCCTGTTGGGTGGCGCCTCTCGACCCGAGAACCACAACAGCGGGAATGGCAGTGGGGGAGCCCCGTTCAGGGTGCCCTCACCGGTGGTAGAACTTTGGAGCAGTGGGGCACCCAGTCAAACCCTGAATATCGGCAGGCTTTCAATGAAGTGGCGCCTCGCATCGGCTGTGCCACGGGGGATCATTACACCGCAGACGCCGAGAGAGAGGTGAGGTGGCTCCTGGTGCAAGCCTGCTAGAGGAGAGTCTGCTGAGTTGGGCGTGGGGACCACCCGGGCCTAAGCAATTGATGGCTTTGGGACCAGATATCCTGGCAGTCCAACCGGCATCATTTTGGAGGGCAGCACTACTCCGTATTTTCCCAGCTTTGTGTGAACCACCTATGGGGCCCTTGACTGGAGACCGCTGAGCGCCACCTTTGCCCCGCTGCGAGCTTGATACTGGAGCCAATTGAGATCTAGCCTACCCACGTTGGCGGATGAGCCCTGGGGGAAGTACTGGGGGCTTCGGACTCTCTGTCACCTGGCAGATTTGAGGCCGTGAGTGGTGTGGAAAGATTGTGACTGTTGCACAGGTGGCTGGGGGCGAACTGTAAGCAGAACAGCCTCCTGGTGGAGTGGCCTCTTTGTCTTCTGGGGGTTTCCACTGGGGGGCTCGGATGGGACTCGGTGAGCTCTCCTCCTGCCACTCTCTGGGCCCCGTTTTTGTACTTTGCCATGAACTGAGTCCTGAGGCGGTCAGAGAACAATTATAATAAATGTTGCCAATAGCCAGAGCTACTTGCCACCACTAGAGACTCTGGGGATTACTTGGAGGATTGATGGACTGTTGGTGTCACAACAGTCCAGTGCCTTATGGGAACTGCAGATTGTTCTGTGCAGTGAGTGCTTACCCCTCTTGACATCTTGGACCAGAAACTTTGCTGGGGGACAAGAGGGTTTGCTAATGCTCCTCTGGAGTCCTCCTTCTGTCATTTACACCCTGCACTAGCTCCTCGTGGGCACAGGGACGATGTGGAAAGTCTGCGGCTATAATGGCGCTCTGAAGAGACTCCCTTACTCTACCCGTTGGGCTCCAAGATGGTCTATATTGTCTGATGGTACTGAACTAGGGGTGATTTCCCTTGGGTGGAGTTTGAGAGAGTGGGGCTGGTTTTAGGGCTCCCCCAGTATCCCCCCTGCTGACTCTCTATACCTGGTGAGGGCAGATCTGTTGCGTTTGCCCTGTCCTCTGTGGAAATTCTCTGTTCACATAGTTGCTACAATAATATCCCCCACACACCAGCCATGCCCCCCAAGAACAAAGCCAACAAGGATCCGGACTCGGCCTCACCTAGAGATAATCCGGTAACCTCTCTATGGTCTAAAACTAGCACGCAGTCACAGGATGCCCCCACACCTTCGGCGTCTGCTCCAGACCAAGCAGGACTGGGAGTGCCGATTATACAGGCCTTCATGGTTTCTTTCCTCCAAGAGATCAAAGATGAAATTGGCTCCCTCAGACAGGATTTCAAAGCTGGCCTTCAAGACATCCAGAGGTAGGTCATGGAGATAGGCGAAAGGGTGGACAACCTCGAACGCACAATAGTTGCTAGATCTGAGGACCACAAGAGCTTGTGGTAAAGAATGGCAGAGTTTGAGGACCAAAACATCAGTCTGCAGTTGAAGCAAGAGGACTTGGAAAATCGCAGTAGGTGAAATAACCTACGTATTAGAGGTGTACCATTGGGAAGGGAGGGCAAAGACATCATGGCATATATGGCTGAGCTCCTACATGCGATCCGAGAGGGAGCAGAGGCAGAGGCGTCGCCCCCTATGCTGGACAGAGTTCATTGTGTGCAGGGTCCTTGCAGTAGTCCTCGTTTCATCCCAGACATCCTCACAAGGGTACATTTCTTTGTAGACAAGGCAAGGATGCTATCGCGAGAAAGAATCAGAGGGCCAAGGACATTTCTTACAATGGTCTATCGATCCAGATTTTCCAAGACTCGGCCCCACGAACTCTGAAAAGGCGAAAGGAATTTAAAGTAGTCACAGATAAGCTCAGAGATCTTAATATCAAGTATCAATGGGGCTATCCCTTTGCTCTGTTAGTCACCTGGGAAGGAAAGCAACGATCTCTTCGATCGCTGACGGAAGCAAAAAAGCTCTTACAACTCCCCATTGAACCAGAAGATGCAGGCCTCCCTACTCCCCGGGAATGTCCCACAGGGCCCTTACACCCAGATTGGTCCACGGTCAGACCACCTAAACACAGACAATGTCTTCAGGAGCGAGACTCTTCCCAGGCCAAATGGGAAATTATTAGACACATCAGGGTATTGAGTGACTCCTCTCCGCCGTCTCGCTCGTCGGCCCACTCAGAATAATGTGACCATATCTCACTTCTTCTCTTGGTGTCTAGCTGCCACCTGTGCTATCAGGACTTTGGTCACTCCAATTGGATCTTCTCCCCTGAATAACTTGGATCAGCTGGTATTTGGTCGAAGGGCGCCACACAATGGTACTACCTGTCCATATATAGGAATGCACTCACTACTGGGAAAGTCCCCTGGGCAATGACACTCCTTGAGCCGTCACCGGCAGCAACAGCAGCGCCCCGGTGGTGGGAGGGTTTTAATGCTGATCTTGCATGATTACAAGTGGTTGGATGCGGAGGCCCATGAGATGCTCTGCACTAGCCACCCCCCTACTCTTGCAGGGTCCTCTACCAAAGTGACTTTTCCAGAATGGCCTGTCCTTTGGACTTTGGGCTGTTCCTCAGGTACTCTGACAATGTTTGGCCCAGTTGGCTATGTAATTTGGCGTTCTTTGTTTTCCTTCTTTTTCTATTCTTTCTTTTTCCTTTCCCTGCTGCGCTGCTCATGGAGGGATGGGGACTGGCACCTGGCGCTCTTGAGCCTTTGGGAAACCCAGGGAGATATCAAGCAAATATGGGGGTATTGGAGTGGTTCTCGAGTCTACTGCTGCCCTACGGGGTGGGTATAGGGAGGCTACTAAGTTCGCTATGTTGGCCTAGACGTTGCTATGGGCATAGGGACCATTCAGAATGGATCTGAGTGACCCTGTGAAGTTTCTCATTTTGAACTTTAGTTGGGCTGAACTCGCCCTCTAAAAGGCGCCAAGTTTGGCGGTATCTACTTCAGCAGGATCCCAACATTATATTTCTTTAAGAGATCCACCTCCTCTCCTCTGACACTCATCTCATGACTCATCCCAGGTATCCTCTGCAATTCTGGGCTTGTGTCCCTACTAAAACGGGTGGTGTGGCTGTTTTCCTTAAAACCAGATAGGGTGTCCAAAATGCTGGGATACAAAAGATGAAAGTGGGAGGTTTCTAAAGCTCCAAAATACCCTGGGATAGGAGATCCCTTAACCTTGTGAACATTTATGCCCCCAATCAGAACCAGGCTACATACTTATGCTCCCACCTTTAAGATCTCCTTCACTCAGTCACCACACCGATTATTCTTGGGGGGTGGTTTAACTTGGTCGGGAACCCGGATTGGGATCGCACGGCGCCAGCCCTCCACAATACTGGAGCAATGTCGGCCATTTAAAAAAATGCTATCACGGACCTGGAACTTACACCCAAACTATAAAGACAACTCCTTTTACTCCCATGTACATCGTTCATACTCCATTGTTGACTACTTCTTTCTTTCTCTACCATTGCTAATCAAGCTTGCCACTGCTGAGATCTCTGACATCTCTTTGTCAGATCATGCACATTTATTGATATCTCTACAATCCCACAGGCCTCATGCAGAGGCCATCCGCAGGTGGAGGCTCCCACTCCAGGTTCTACGAGACCTTGTTGACATAGCTGACATCCGTAAGGAGATAGAGGCCTTTTTTATGGTGAATGACCTCACACACACTTCTGAAACTATTAGGTAGGATGCTTTTAAGGCTTCCATCCGTGGGGTTATCTCTACTATTTCAATTGCGAGAACCCATGAATCCCGTCTTGTCGTAAATACACTCGCCGTGTACATTAAAACATAAGAACGACAGGATCACCTTCAGCCATCTCTTCACAATAAACGTCTACTTGCAGAGGCATGGTGTCAACTATGCTTACACCACACTAAGGCGTAGAGACTGCTGCTTGCCCTTAAACAGAAATGTTATGTGGGTGAGGACAAGGTGGGGACAAGTCTTGTGCGACGCCTTTGGGCTCGGAACCTGAGGGTTCATATAGTTAAACTCAAGCCCCTGGATGGTACATGGGCTATCTCAGAATACGATAAATCCACGGTCCTCTCTGATTTCTATAGGAAACTATACGTGGGCGCTCCTTGCCCTCGTGAAGCAATCAGGGAATTTTTTGAGTCTTGCCCTTGGGATACTATTAGTGGCCATCATAAGGGTCTGATGGAGGAACCCATCTCGCAGGAGGAAATAGCGAAAGCTCAGAAACAGCTCCCAGTGGGGAATACTCCGAGACCTGATGGCCTGCCTGTAGCCTTTTATCGGGTCTTTTACCCTCAACTGCGTGAACATTTATTACACCTTTTTACCAGTTTTACAGATGCTTCAGGCCTTACTCCGACCATGGCGGAAGCAGAGATTATTGTTGTGCCAAAACCCTGGAAAGTCGACTCTTTCCCTCACTTGTATCTCCAGATAGCTCTCTTAAACTCAGATGCTAAGATCTACACTAAGATCTAGGCAAATCGGCTGGAACTCCACCTTCTGGGTCTGATGGACCCTGATCAGTTCGGGTTTATCACCAACGGCAGGGAGCAGAAAACATTCAAAGAATCACCCATATAGTGGAAAAGGCGCAGATCAGAGATTTACCGGCTTGTCTGGTGTCCCTTGATGCTGAGAAGACCTTCGATCGGGTGGACTGGCGCTTTCTTTGCAAAGGGTGGGCCTGGGCCTGATAATGATCTCTAGATTGATGGCCTCGTACGCACACCCTATTGTCCGCATCCGGTTTAATGGACGTCTCACCGCTTCCATCCCGATTCATTGCGGTAACACAGAGGAATGCCCTTTGTCCCCTTTGTTATTTGCCCTCGTGGTGGAACCCCTTGCTATTGCTATTAGACATAATCCTGAAATCCAGGGTATCCCTTTTGGGTGATATGATCATAAGGTTTACCTCTCAGCAGATGATCTGCTGCTTTCTCTTTCCTCCTCCTCCTCCTCTCTTTCAGCGTTAGCCACACTTTTACAGTCTTTTGAGATAGGGTCGGGATTCCGGATTAATCTTGCTAAATCACATGCCCTCAACCTCACCCTACTGGCCTTGGAAGTTCAGGACCTAGAACATTCACTCCATCCCCAGTGGACAGACAAGTCGATCAGATACCTAGGATTAGACTTGACCCCCTCGCGTTCCTCTTGGACATCAACTAACTGCCCTAGATTTAGGGGGGCAATACATGAGAAATTATTTAGATGGAAAGGTCTTCCTCTTGCATGGCTGGGACGTATTAATGCTATAAAAATGTCATTTTTTCGGAAGATTTTGTATTTATTCCAATCCCTTCCCACCCGATACCTCAGGCTTACATTCTTTTGATCCAACGTGACTTCACCTCTTTCATATGGGGACGGTCGCACCCTCGTTTTTCTAATAGGGCCTGTCATGTTTGGTATATTTCAGAATGGGTGGTCCGTGAGAGAGAAAAACATTGGTTCCATATGGACCGGACTGTTTCCTGTAGGTCCTTGTGGGATCTGGCTTGGCTCTCTCATGGAGCTCGACCCCGTAGTACCTACATTGCTACCCCTACTAAAACTGTTCTGGAGATTTTGGATAACTTGGTGGTTTCCCGTGGTCTGACTACTTTCTCTTCCCCTAACACCTCTATTGTATGTATTACCATGTTCCCCCCGCATTGCAACCTCAGGCGTTTGCAACGTGAATGCCTGGTCATCCAAGACTTGTTTCAAGGAGACAAACTCCTCCCTTTTGATCAATGCAAATGATCCTTCACCTTACGGAGGGCGCTCGGATGTAATACTATCAGTTACCACATTGGTTGCTTGCTGAGGCCTATGCCCAAGGAGCCACTAGAAAACTCACAGACTTTGAAACTCTAGTGCGTCAATTTGCTGGGTCAAGGGGATTGATTTCTCGCACCTGCACCTTTTTGGAACACTCACATCAGCCCCTGCCTCACACTCACCAAAAGCAATGGAATACTGACTTAGGAGAAGACGTAACTCCAGAATGTTGGGCCCTGTTATGGCAGGATATCCCAAAAATATACCATAGCATACTGCAGTGCGAATCAGCGTACAAGTTTATGTCACATTGGTACTTTACCCCAGTTCGACTTCACCAGATGCTATAAAATCTCCCCCCGACTTGTTGGATATGCCAGGCTGACAGAGGGGACTTTCTACATATTTGGTGGTCCTGCCTGAGCCTTGAAACGTTTTGGAAAGAGATCCTCAGTCATATAAAGTATGTAGTGGGTTTACCTATCCCTTCCTCCCCGATGGTCACCATACTAGGCATTAGACCCCCGACAATGACAGCCATAAAATATGCAGACTGGCGGTTGATACTACAGATGCTGGGAGCAGCCCGGCAATCCATAGCTTTATTTTGGGAGAAACACCCCACCCCAAGTGGCCACTTGGTTCCTCCGTTTGTGACACATTCTAACCCTTGCGTTGCTCACTGCATGTGTCAACCACACGGATGCCAAAGTCACCAGTGTCTGGCAGCCTCTAATATGACACCTTTCTAGTATGGACCACTCTCGATTGGTTCCCCTAGGCTACGAGCTCTGCAGCTGATTCCCCTGAGCCAACACCTTCGTAGAAGAAGCCTCACCTTTCCCTTTATGCCATGACCTCTGACCCCCCTCCAACAACAGGTTATTCTTAATGCAACTTCCCTTACTCCCTCACTTGATTGAGCAATTTGATCCTCTCTTCTTTCTTCCCCTTTCCTCTTCTTTCTTCTTTCCTATTGTTTAATGTGAGCTATGTGCCCCTGATGTCACTCAATTTGAAATATTAGTTTGTCTAGTGTATGAGCCAGGTGAGCAGGCTACCCTACAGGTTGCTTTATATAAATCAACTAATAATGTTGGATGGGAAAGCCTCCATAAGATGGCAGTGATGTCTAATGCCTTCCCTTGTCTTTGCCTTTGTCTTTCCCGAACTGTGAGTGAAGCCTTGTAACTGTAAAAGGGTCAGTAACATATTGCTTTGCTTTCTGCTTTACTTTATTTTATTTATTTTATTTATTTTATGTGCTTGTATAGCGCCTGAATAGACCCCTGAAGGGGTATCTCCGCGCTTTAGCCAGTGGAAGGAGACTATACTGTGCCAGGTCATTTCAGAGTAGCTAGAGCATGTAGAAAGTTAACTACTAATAAAAAGATGGGTCTTGAGGGTTTTACGAAAGAAAAGATGATTAGTGATGAGTTTTAGTTTTGGGGGGAGGGAGTTCCAGAGAACAGGTCCAGTGTGTGCCAGGGCACGGCCTCCCTGACGAGACTTTCTTATTTTAGGGACCTGTAATAGATGGAGGTTGCTGGATCGTAAGGAACGGCCTGGGATGTAGGGTTGAAAGGCTTTAGTAAGATATTTGGGGCCCTTTCCTATCAAACATTTATGGATAGTACACAAAATTTTGAACTTTGTGCGTTGCCGCACTGGCAGCCAGTGGAGTTTAGCCAGTAGAGGTTGGGAGGGGGTCCTAGATGGAACATTAAGGACTAACCTCGCTGCCGTGTTTTGGACTACTTGCATTTTGTTCATTTGGTCTTCATTAGTTGACAAAAGAAGGCCATTGCAGTAGTCCAATCTACTGATCACTAGTGCCTGGACTAGAGTCTTCCTGTGATTGTCAGGTAGATAAGGGAACACCCTTTTCAACAGTCCAATGGTCCTGAAACATGTGCCAGCAACTTGATTGACATGATGTTTAAATGTCAGGGCTTGATCGAACAGTACTCCTAAATTTTTCACAGTCTGCTTTGGAATTGGAACTGGTCCCAGTTCTACGGGCCACCACTCACCAGACTATAATTTCACCGCCTCCCCAAACAGTAAGACTTCTGTTTTGCCCACATTGCATTGTAGGCAATTCCCCGCCATCCATTTTGACACTGCCCTCATTCCTTCTGAAAAGGATTTTTGCAGAGCAGGGGTAAAGGTTTTAAAAGGGAACAGAAGTTGGGTGTCATCGGCGTAAGACACCGGGGTAAACCCAAAGGACCTCACCAAGTCGGCCAGGGGGGCCACATACACATTAAATAATGTGGGGCTTAGGCATGAGCCCTGTGGCACACCCCTGGTGAGCTCTCTAGAGATGGATTTATGGGAGCCAAGCCTGACTTCTTGAGAGCGACAGGAAAGGAAGCTTTCCATCCAGGACAGAGCTACACCTCCCAGCCCTACATCCCTCAGACGGCCGAGAAGCACTTCATGAGACACCGTGTCGAAGGCAGCGGATAAATCCAACAACACCAGAATCATAGACCCCCCACCATCCAGTGTCATCCTGATGTTATTGGACACTGCAAGTAGGGCCGATTCGGTGCTGTGATTTGGCCTGAACCCAGATTGTGACGGGTCCAGGCCTTCCGCTGCCTCGATATGGTTATGATAGATGGGTGTTTACGTGCTTCTCTGTCATCTTACCGATGTAAGGTAGGAGGGAAATGGGCCGGAGGTTAGAAAGATCTGTCCAGGGGGAGGCGGCCTTCTTCCTAATAGGGTTTACCACCGCAATCTTCCACTCCCTAGGGACTTGTCCCTTTGCCAGTGAGGTATTCATTACTGACTGAATAGAGAGTCCCAGGATAGAAATCAGAGGGGGCACCATTTTTGCAGGAAGGAGATCATTGGGAGAGCCGGTTTTCATGTGGTTGATGAGGAGTGGGAGATCTAAATCACTAACTGGTGGGATGGTAAGGAAAGAATTTTTATTCTGTATAAATGGATCATGTGGGGGAGGAGACAGAGTTCCTACGTTTTGAGAGGCCACAATTTTGTTGTAGATAAGATTAATTTTGTCCTCAAAGAACCTAGAAATCTCATCACAGAGTGTTTGTGAGGCATCATCGGGGCTCTCACTGGCTATGGGTTTTACAAACCTTTGCAAGATTTTAAATAATTCCCTCGGACTGTTACCTGCCTCAGCAAGTTGAAGGGAGAGTTTATTTTTCCTTGCCATCTTTATATTTTTATAATAAGTTGACTGAGCCTCTAGAAAAATTTCCCTTTCCTTTCCATTTTTGGATTTCCTCCATGCTTTTTCTAGCCGCCTACATTTCTGTTTTTCTTTCCTAAGATCTAAGGTATACCATTTTTCTTGTTTGGTAGGAGGAAACTGCTTGTGAAGTTTTAGGGGGGCCAAAGTGTCAATGGCTGATTTAAGAGAATTATTACATTTTTCCAGTGCTAAATCAGCTGAATCTGCATCTGTGAATAAGGGTTGTTGCCAATATTCACGCAAGTTTGTTTCAGATATTTTGTGCCATTGGCGACGAAAAATTGGCGGGGGTGGTATCCTATGCAGTCGTTTGGTTGGTCCGACCAGATAGAACTCAATCAAAAAATGGTCTGTCCAATGGACTTCTTTAGCGGGTAGGTATCTAATTCTAGTGCAATTGGAAAATATGGAATCCAAAGTATGACCACCTATATGTGTGGCACCACTATTCATTGCTTTTAGTCCAAGATTGGACATGTCCGCTGTTAACTGAATTGTTTCTGGGTGTACGGGATTATCCATATGTATATTAAAATCCCCAAGGAGGAGAAAATCCTCTTTTGCCCTAATATGAGGGGCCAGTAATTCCAGAAGGGACAGAGCAAAAACTGGATTGGGGCCTGGTGGGCGGTATACCAATGCACCTTTCCATGAGATGTTACTTGCTAAGCTGATTTTGAAGAACATAATTTCTAATAGAGGAGTAGACTTTTGTTCTAAAATTGCAACCTTAAAAATGTCTTTAAATATGATGGCTAATCCACCTCCAGCTTTAACTGGCCGGTCCACATGCATGATCCTGTAACCTGCTGGGACCCCTAATGTAATCGCTGTTATGGTATGGGGTTTCATCCATGTTTCGGTAAAAAAACATATATCAGGCTGCTGAGTGAAAATCAGATCCCAAATCTGCAGTTGATGTTTAGGGAGGGACCGTACATTTAAAAGAAGGCATTTAAGTTCCATGGGGGATGCTGATTTAGGACCATGATCGTGAGTGCTGTTTATTGCCACATCAGACTGATAGTGACATTGTAGGCACGAAAAGCAGCCCTCAAGCAGGTTGAGAGACAACCGAGTATCACAGTTCCTCGTGGGTTGTAGCTGCCGTAATAAATCAGCGGAATATGTAATTAATCGAGTACCTGTGGTGCCGGGGTCCATAGCATCTGGGCTCTAGCCCCTATGCCCCATCCTGTCGCGGACGGGCGCAGACGGGCTTTTCTTCGGCGCTTCTTAGGCGCGCTCGAAGGCGCCCTCTGCGCGCAACCGCTGCGCGCTTGACAATAGGGCGTGGCTAAATAGCCCCGATGACGGTGACGCCTAGAGGGCTGACCTCCGCACTAGCGGAAGTGTCGCTTTTAGTATGCCTGGCTCTTACCTGTCCGCCCTCCGCTCTACGGCTGTAATTGCCGAGTCGGACCGGGGCGGGCAGGCTGTAATATCGAGCCTAGGCAATGCGGGGGAGAGTGGTAGGAATTTTATATACAAATTAGATGCAGGTTAAAAATAAGGATTATAAATCAATCCTAATCTGAACGATTCCAAAATCAATCGTACAAATGTTTTAAAAATGCCAAAGTAAAGGAAAATGTTTCCTAGCTCCTCGCAGCCCTCGCTTCTTCTTCCTTCCTTTGCAGTGCGGGCTAGGGTGAGAATGTGCCGACGTGTATCACAAAAATTTGAAAAGGGGGTCCTAGGGAAAATATTTAAAGACCAAACAGTATTCTGTCCCCAAGCTAAACCTCACATAACACAAAAGAAACCATTGGTCTGTGAGAGGTAAACTTAGGCAACACCAGACTGAGAAGATTAAGTTAAAGGAGTGCTTTTAAAGAGGACGGAATCCCATCACCCACCAAAGTGGCATGCTTCATCATCTGGAACCTCCTCTTAGTTGCAAACCCTAGTGCAACCAAGGGCTGCAACCTTCCCAACAGTAGAAGGGAGCTCACAGATGTTTAATTGAGTATCTTAAGATGGAATCCACTGTGATCCCAGAGTGAAGAACTAGAATTGAAGTCACAAGGGGTAATAATTGCAGTGCATGTGAATTTGTGTTTGTGAAAAAATTTGATATTAAAATTGACTACCAGAATACTGAACAATTTTAATAGATGCTATCCTAGTGTCAAAACTAAAACAGTGCGTATACAGTTTCAACAAATAAATATAAAGTCCAAAAGGATGACAGGTCTACATGTTTCAGCCTATGGATCTTCTGATACAGGCTTTCATCAGGACCTTAAAGACTGAATCGCTACTGCAAACCAGTGCGCTCAATGTGCAAAAAATAATGCATAAATAAAAGTCTCAATGGAAAGTTGTTGGAACAATACAACCTACGATCACCTGTGAATCCCGAATATGCTTTATTGTCACAGGAATATTGGACTCGTTCCTAGAAAAACAAAAAGTAAGTTTTACTAAACAATCCTAAAACAAACTAAAGGCTGTTGTTGTCAAAGAAACATCATCTTAACATTTTTGTTATGATGATGTTCAATACTCTATAAATGTATTGTATCTCTGTAAATGTATACACTGCAGAAAAATATATTAGAAAGGAGTAGTTGCACTTACCCGTCTTTATGCGGGAGTGCTCCTCACCTCACCTGGCATCCACTCAGGGAATGAGGCATCGCTCTGTATTAAGGGTACAAACGTAAAAAAACGCATTTAGAGTAAAAAATCCTTCGAATAGTAGCTACCTAACATATTTACAAGAAAACTGTCACGTGAATCAATGACTACCAGCATAGTATAGGAGTCCCTAGTTACCATGTAACAAAGTTGTTCATGCACCCTTATGGCGCTCTCAAAATCGATCCTTGGTGTTACTGTATTGACTATTAGTCAAGGACACACGCCCAAAACTGATTGGCATTTACATTGGCTGAGTAACCAAGAGTACACATGAAAGGAAATACTCCATATGGTCAAACATTCCATTCAGAATTATGCAACAGTCCTGGTACATATTTATTTACGACTGGCTATACCAGTGTCACCATTCAGTATGTCCTCAAAGTTCTCATGCATCCCCCTGGTCATCATACTACACGAGAGGAGGAACAACATGAAAGAGCACCTGGAATCCAATACGCCCGACTTAGATGATTTTCAGACAACCAAAACCTGACAAGAGTCGGGAGCCCACTCATAGTATCACTAATAAAAGCAAACCAGTCCAAGGAGAGAGAAATACCTGTTTACAAACCCCTGTTAAAATCACACCATACCTGTCCGTCGGTACCCCTGGCTGGACTAAGCTGGAAGGGGAGGTAACCAACAGACAGGCATCACAGTTTAAATACCGGCCAGTCGCCTTCAATAATTGCCGCGAACGCGTTGTCAGTAACACCTGTGTGTGTACACGGTCCAGGAAAAGGCGTCCTCACGCTTCCTGCGTGGCGTCCATGGAAGGTGTCATCATACTAACTGAATATGCCCCTACGGATGTATGGGGAATGTAGTTCAAGCGTTAACAATCTCTCCGTGTGAATGCGGCCCTGAAACCCATTGGCATCACGCTTGTAGCGCGGTGCACACAGAAGGTGTTATCACGATTGCTAAGTGTGATCCTTAGCTGAATATGCCCCTACAGATGTATGGGGAATGTAGATCAAACGTTGACACTCTCTCCGTGTGTATGCAGCGCTGGAACCCATCGGCATTATGCTTGTAGCGCGGCGCACACGAAAGATGTTTGTCACAATTGCTAAATGTGCTCCTGGGGATATATGGGGAAAATAATTCACTCATAGTCCTGATCTTGTACATAGTATTTACACCTGTTCCAATTTATTTTCTATAAGAAAAACTATTTTGCGTGTTTTGCAAGTTTAAACATATACTGATATCAGGACAGGCTTATTAGTAAGAAGTGGTTTGCTACTTATTAGTGCCCACGATAGCTTATAACCAACGTGGAGTGATGTTCTACTTATACATTCATAGGCTGATATCAAAAGATATTACCTATCTGCTCAGTGAATAGATTCTCAAAGTCAATTACTCGAGAGCCTAAAAGAGTTAAAAGACAAAAATACTCCTAGTCATGAAATGCAGCCCTTCTTGACGCGGCAGTGTAAATACCAGTGTCATGGCCTCATGATCCACCATTAACTCCAAACCATGCTTATGGCAATAGGAAACGAGAGAGGAGGAAAGAAGAGGAAAAGAGGGGACCTTGAATATAACCAGAAAAATATCATAATCAGACATTGCTGTGTACAGATCTCTACAGTGTCACCCATGGTATGTCATCATTCAACCCCTGGCTATCGCTCTTAAGTTTGAAAATCCATTTTTTTTCCTTGACAAACAGGAACCTGGCGATGTCACTAACATGTGATGGAATAAAAGGTTGCTCTAAAACCGTCCATCTCAAATCCTCTGCTTTGTGTTTAAGTGTAAGGAAATGATTTGTCAATCTCGAGGCTTGCTTGTTGCACCTGATGGTGCTTTTATGCTCATTGATGCGTAGTTTAACCTTCCGTGTGGTCATCCCTATGTAACGAAGAGAGCACGGACACGCGATGAAATAGATGACTCTTTCTGTGTTGCAATTCGTGTGTCTTCTCAGGACCCATGGTCTTGCAGTCCCGATATCGATTGTCTTGGTCAATTGCGTTTGAGGACAGGTGGTACATGATCCGCATGGAAAATACCCTAGAACAGAGGGTAAATCCAAAGAGTATTTTCGGGACCTGGGGGTTTGTTTTTGGGCCTAGTATGAACTAGACTGTCCCGGAGACTAATACCCCTTTTGAATGAAAAAATTGGAGTTGGAATAGTCTCATTTGCTACATTGTGGATTCACCAGTGTTTTCGCACACTTCTTTGCACATTATTCGAGAGTGTGCTGAATGTATTGACAAAAGTTAGTCTCTTTAGAGGTGGCTTCTCTACCGGTGGTTCCAAAAGAGCATCGCGGTCATTATTAGAGGCTCTTTTCTAAGCCCGCTTCACCAACCGCTTTGGGTACTGCCGTTCTTTAAGTTGCTCTGACAACGCCTTTGCATGATGTTGAAAATCATCTTTGTCCGAACAGTTCCTACGTTTATGTAAGAACTGTCCCACTGGCAAGTAGCCACTATACAGAGGATTTTTTACTCTGAATGCGGTGTTTTATGTTTGTAGCTTTAATACAGAGCGGTGCCTCATTCCCTGAGCGGATGTCAGGTGAGGTGAGGAGCGCTCCCGCATAAACACGGGTAAGTGCAGCCACTCCTTTCTAATATACTTTTCTGCAGGGTATACATTTACAGGGATACAATACATTTACAGAGCATTGAAAATTATCATAATAAAAATGTTAAGATGATGTTTATTTGACAACAACAGCCTTTAGTTTGTTTTAAGATTATTTAGTAAAACATACTTTTTGTTTTTCTAGGAATAAGTCCAATATTCCTGTGACAATAAACCATATTCAAGATTCACATTCGTAGGTTGTATTGTTCCAACCACTTTCCATTGAGACTTTTATTTATTCATAATTTTTTGCACATTGAGCGCACTAGTTTGCAGTAGCGATTCCATCTTTAACCCCTTAACTGCTTCGAATGTTCCGCGCCAGTGTGGAACGTTCTAATAAACGGGCAGCGCCGCGTCGGCCAACGGACCTGCGCAGCACTACTGAGGTAGTGCTCGCGACGGTTGTTGGCCGACACCCGCAGCGAACGGGTTAAGGTCCTGATGAAAGCCAGGATCAGATGATCCATAGGCTGAAACATGTAGACTTGTCATCCTTTTGGACTTTTTACAGATATTTGTTGCAACTGTATACACACTGTTTTAGTTTTGACACTAGGATAGCATCTATTAAAATTGTTCAGTATCATGGTAGTCAATTTTATTATCAAATTTATTCAGACACACAAATTCACATGCACTGCAATCATCACCCCTTTAGACTACAATTCTAGCTCTTCACTCTGGGATCATAGTGGATTCCATCTTAGGATACTCTATAAAACATCTGTGAGCTCCCTTCTACTGTTGAGAGGGTTGCAGCCCTTGGTTGCACTAGGATTTGCAACTAAGAGGAGGTCCCAGATGATGAAGCATGCAACTTTGGTGGGTGATGGGATTCCGTCCTCTTTAAAAGGACTCCTTTAACTTAATCTTCTCAGTCTGTTGTTGCCTAAGTTTATTTCTCACAGACCAATGGTTTCTTTTGTGTTATGTGTGAATGTACCAACTCCTTTATTTACGTTTATTCTAAATGTTCTGACAACCAAATTGAGTGATGATGTTCTGTTTATCTCTTGTTGGTAGGGCTACATAAGCTTCACTTGTGTGGTATGTTTTCAATAAACAGATTTGAAACAAAAAAAGGCTAACCTGTCGGAAAGCAACATTCACAACCTTTTATATACCTTTGGGTAGTGTTTTCTCCCGGGACATTTTCCCAGCGACAAAGCTCATAGGAGGTTGGTGGAGTGTCCTACAAGCCTAGTAGAGGCTGAAAGTCAAGCTCTGGGAGACCCTGTCAGATCTGACAGTCTCTGTCAGCCTTCAAATGGCTTTAGCTGTCCTATCAGTAGGGGAAGCTCAGGATGGCGATCAAACCTCCTTGGGACACCAAAAAGAAAACATAATACTCGGTTTGGGTTGAGTACAGTCCGATATTTTGCCCCTTGATATTCTGCTCACGATATTTGGACCCTTTGGCATTCTGTCTTCGATATTTCCGACCCCACCATAAGATCTCTACCTTTTCCGTTACTTTCAGCCTTTTGACCCTTCGAGGAAGGAGACATTGTGTGGGTTTGAAGGGTGATCCCACTGAAATTAATGGAAATGTACAAAAGAAAAGAGCACCGTTTTCTGAGCAGGTAACAACACTGATGTTTGGGAGGCGTTTTTAACCGTTAGAAAGGCAAATGTGACTTGAAGGAGTGTTTGTCAACCTCCAAATAAGAGTGAGTTGAGATCTATGTGTCCTATCTGGGCAGGAAAAACACCCACAACTGGGACCTTGATGCCAGGAGAGATATCACTACAAGTCATGTGCAGGAGAAGACCGACCACTAAAATTACCAGGCTAACGTTTGGTCAGCCAAGGCCCCCTTCACTGCCAATGTTCCCTTTTATTCTTACTTGAATCACAATACATATACAAGTCACTCATTGAAGGGCACCTGTTCCATCCACTCTCCTTCTAAACAAACTCAAGTTCTACAGATCCACTTCATTATACTTTAAATTCACATAATTCATAGCCAAGTGAGGCATCTCAGATCATCTGCTCCTGTTTCCAGAGAACACACTAGACCTATTAGTTGGCATAATAGGCTGAGATGGCCTTGAGCCTGGATAGGACTGTTCCTGCTGGACTGGGAGAGAAAGAGAGGTGGAGACTGAGTCTTATGATCAGCTATATGAGAGAGAGGGATGACACAGACAGACAGTGTGACCAGTGCTTAATTTGCAAAAACAATAAGAGCCCGGGCTCTCGTTAGGAGGACACTGCACCTTGTACCACACATTGTCCCTGCCAGCGCCGCCAATTGTAGCAACAACACAAATGCTACCATTCACGCTCCTACAGAAGTGACAATTCGGCCTATTTGAGGTCCCCCCAAAGATTTAAGAATGGCTTGGGTGGCAGGTAATATTAATTTTTTCATGTATATTGAGTTATTATTTAACTGTTGTTGTGGTCATCCCTAAATTAACCAAACAGCACCATCTTTTGGCAGACTGTTACAGGTCCTGGTGCTGACAATTAAGTGCAGGTGCAGAGCATCGGAAACCACCGGCTCAAATTAAGCACCGTAGTATGAGACACCCTGTGAGAAGGAGATGGTGGCTTGATGTAAGGTTAAGTGTATTTAAGAGAGCAGCTTGTGCACCTCGGCGTGGTTAAAGGGAAAAAATGTGTCACACTTTGTGATAAAGATATTGGGGGAAACCAAGAGGGAGGACAGAGAGCACATACAATGATAGTGCGTACTAAAGCCCCAATTGTCGACCCTATTTAAGTGAGTAAATTCTGCCAACATGTACGCATAGACTTTTCTCGTAAACTAATTGTTTTTCGCTATAGAAGATGTACACAAACAGGTTTTGTGTATCCAAAACTTACTCCCCAGTATAGGAGGATGGTGTCCAAGGAAAGGACAGTGTGAAGTGCAATTGTACTTATGAAAGACATTTTCACACGTGCAGTGGGAAGCTGTATAAAATGAACTATCAGAAAATGCCTTTTCATGAACAAATATGGAAATTCTCAAAAGATCTTGAGGCGTGTTAGCGGAAAACCTCTGTGAGTTCTAAAAATTCATAAAGCTATACGCCAATGCAGATTTTCCCCTCTGCGTGTAGATTTACTAAGAGGCCTAGTGTATAGCATGGAATATTGACAGTGTATATAGTGTGCTAGATATGGGAGATGTCATGTGTTATTGATAACCCGTAAAAACGGTGCGGAAAAAAGAGCCAGAGAGTAGAATCTGTAACACTGTGTAGCTGCGGCTGAAGAAAGAGCGTGTTTACAACTGCTGTAAAACTGAGACAGTTGAATTAAAATGTGATTTGTGAGATACCATTGCACATCAAATTCTGATTTAGTACAAACAAGTAGAAAACAGTTTTAAATAACTGCAGAAGTGGCACTATTCAGCACAAATTCAACTGAAGATTCATGCAAACCGTCCCGGGGTGCACTTTAGTTTTCCTTTTGAGTGCTAAACATATGCCAGTGATGCTCAAAGTAGGGCCCTTCTGACCTTTACATGAGCTCCAGGTCACTGGGCTGAGGTTTATTGGATTCAGCATTTACATTCAGAAATGTGATGAACAAAAGGGCAAGCATTTTAACACTTAACTTAAGGAACACCTTCATTTCTTGCAACAAACTGTAAAACTATAATAAAGTTATCAAATTTCAAAAAGTGTATTTCATTAACACGCAGAGGATTTCACCTTAGTACATCAGATTATATCAGGGCATTGAGAAGCCTTTTGTGAGTGATGCTTCAAACAGGAATTTAGAAACATTCATGCCACCCCCCACCCTGACCACACTTCCAGTAGTGAACTAAGAGGTACGTCAGTTGTTATGAGCACCCTCTGGGTGGGCTAGTTTAATAATAATTAGTTTAATAAATCAAACACGTGGAGGTTTTTTTACAGCACACCTCCTGAACTCATGTATTACTAGACCCTTTTATATGTGATGTTGAAAAAAATGGAAAGTAAAAAAGAAAACACTTGCCTAGACCCTCTTATATGTGAGAATGAAAAAAAATGGAAAGTAAAAAAAACAATTGCCTGGGAGCACAGAATTTGGTCAAGTGGAGAATTCAGGATTCTTCCCAGGTTTTCTGATTTCACATTGCACAAACCAGCCATTTAATGTACATGCTTCACATCATTTAACGCCCAACTTACATACCCCCCTAGCCCTTCCTGCCCTCCACCCTGCTGTCCCCGGTCACACCTCAAACTACGTTTTTGGCCCCTGAGAAAATGTTTCCGAGCACCCATGACTTCTGCTCTGTGTGTTATTATGGGGTCTATGCTGCAAGGACTGAAGCCCACTGACCTGCATTGCTGGAAAGCCAAAAAAATATTGAGATTTGTTGCTAATGTAAGAAGGGTCAACGTTTATATGTAGAGAAACAATCTCTGTTTTTCTTAGAAACATTATCTCTACCTCCACCTTTGAAGTTTCCTACAGTTGTGTTTCTGATTGTAGGTGTGGATTTACTTTCATAGAACTGAGAGACACGCGACTGCACACTATGGGCCTCATTTATGAGGCTGTGCGTCACTTTTACGCCGCCAGTGCGTCACTTTTTGTGACGCATTGGCGGCGTAAAACATGCCTCCTGTTGCGCACTATTTACAAAGTGACGCATCTAAGCAGATGCGTCACTTTGTAAACCCCTGCGCTACATTATACCTGCGTCAGGTATAATGTATGCAGAGGGGGCGTTCCCCCGCAAAAAGCCTTGTAATAGTGACGCCGTGAAATCTATGAGATTTCACTGCGTCACTTTTAGGACGCTGTTGCGTCAAAATCTTGCGACTGCCTCACAGCAGGTGTAAGACTGACGCAAGCCCTTTCACATGGGGCTTTCCCCATGTGAAAGGACGCATTGCTGGAGTTGCGTCACTTTTGTGACACAATCCAGCAATGCGTCACTTTTGAGCTTACAGGTACGTCAGAAATATTGACGTATCTGTAATTCCTTGCGCAATGATGCGTCATAATGTAAATATGACGCATCATTGGGGTCGCAAGGAGGTCGCAATGAAAAGTGACGTATCGCTGTTTTCTCGCAGGATGCGTCACTTTTCATTAATGAGGCCCTATGTCTGCATTGTTTGATGCTGAAAACAGTGAACACCTAGGCTATTGACTGTTCTAACAGAAACCTATTACAATTCATTGATAAATAAAGTGACTCAGTGGACTAAACATTTAGATTGAAATATACATTCTTATAAATTCATGATAAAAACAGTATGATCCACAGAGAAATCGCCTGCTAATTGATTTGGTTTTGGGTAAACTTTCTGGGGCAGATGTATCAACAATCTGTTTTGCGAGTCCTTAATTGTGATTTTTTGCGAATCGCAATTTAGGAATCGCAAAATGGGATGTATGTATATTTTTGCGATAAATTAGCGATTTCTTAAAAATCGCAGAATAATTAGCGATTTTTCTACGATATCTTATTTTGCAAATTTTGCAAATTAAGAAATCACAAAAACGGGAATCTGAAATGCAGGAACAGGCTGATGACATCACAACCAGGAAGTTTCAGTGATTGCTTGCACCTGCTTGCCTAAGCCACACCCAGTGGCAGTTGGAAGAGTGTTGTGAGGCAGAGCCGACCTGTTTGGAGAGCAATGGAGTACCAAAGCACACAGGAGGAATTGTCTACAGAAAAGAGGAAAAGGAAGCAAAAATTCTCTGTAAAAGATCAAGAAATCCTCATAGAAGAAATGGTTTGTAACCATGTGGTACTGTTTGGCAAAAAAGCACTTAAAGTTCCTGATTCAAGAAAAAGAAAAACCTGGCTGGAAATCCAGGACAAAGTAAATTCAGTTGGAGTTACCACTCGCTCCATAGATGAAATAAAGAAGAGATGGTACGACATGCGTCTAAGATCCAAAGAGAGGCTTGCAGAAAGGATTAAAGAGGCAAATAAAACTGGTACGACATGCGTCTAAGATCCAAAGAGAGGCTTGCAGAAAGGATTAAAGAGGCAAATAACACTGGTGGTGGTACATCATCTGCAGACCAACCTACACCCCATGAGGAATTAATTGAATGAACCCTGCTTCCAGAGAGTGTGAGTGGAGTGGCTAACATTGATAGCTCAGACCCTACACCAACTACACAAGGTAAGATGCATGCAAATAAGTCCATAGAATGTGTGCAATGCATGTGTGTGTGTGCTGTGCATATACTCAGTTTGATAAAGGTGGAAGTCTAGTGAGACTGTTAAACCTGTATAAAGCAATGCATCATGGGAGTTGTAGTGCAATAATGTTTGTCACACATATCATCATAGAAATTCATGAGTTGTTTGCAATTGATAATGATGGTAGAAAAACAGTGTAGTCCAAGTAATTGTCATCACTGAAAATACTTTATTTGTAATAAACACAAACTCATTTATCACACTCTAAATCCACAGAACAATCAAGGGAATCCAGGGAAGAAAGTGATTTGGATAATTCACCTCCACATGTCACAACTGATACAGAAGAAAGAGGCACTGAGGCCACGGCCCTAAATCCAAATATGCACAGAAAGCGCAGACATGTTGTCCCTCTACCACCAATGGAAGATGATGATAAAGTACATGGAGGTACACTGGCCAGTGAGACTGACACATTGTTCCCTCAAGACTCACAAGACCAGCCACAAATACCAAGGAGGCCACGGTCATTCAGGTTGGACACATGTAGGAGCAGCAGTGGGCAAATTGAAGGTGGCACTGTTTTTGCTGGCCTTGAGCAGGATATGCTTCATGTTCAGCGACTGCAACACAAGGCCCTCAGGTCAATCAATAGGCAGCTTTTGAAATTAAATAACAAACAAGAAGGCATGGCTGCATCAATAGAAAAACTCTGCCTGACCCTTGAACGCACAGAAAGTGCTCGGAACAGGGCTGCACAGACAGCACATGTGAGGATGCAAGGGTACACAAAGGCAATTAACAGGCTTTGTTCTGTCACTAGCAATTTCACCAGGCGCAGCATTAACATGCAGCGTGAAATGAGTGACTGCACACGTGACAAAATGACCTCTGTGTTAGAAATAATGCAAACATCCTACTCTGGCGCAAGCGCTCTCCTTGGCTCAGTTGATAATAAGGACACCTGCATTAGGAGCAGTAGGAACCCAACTCCAACAACTCAATTGACCCAGCTCAGGAGTGGAAGGCGTGCTAGTACAGTACCTGAACAAGAAGGCATACAATCACAGGAACAACCTGCTTCCAGCCGCCTGTGCAAGAAATAACTTTTTGAATGGCAATTTATTCATCATTACTGCATTGTGGAAGCTGTTTTTTGTTCCACTTATTGACATTTTCCGTTCCTTCATTTTTAATTTAACATTTCAGCACAATGCACTATGGTTTTTCTGTTGTGGATTAAAACAACAATTGCAAACACGAGTCTGTAGTTTGGCTTTTCTTACCTAAAAATAATTGTGTGTAATCTCTGTCCTTCTTTGTTGGCCTGCCATTGCTCCAGCTCCTGCTACAGCCATTCTAGGTGGAGATATGTCATCATCATCAGATGAGTCAGACTCACTCACTTCAATATCTGTGCCTTTGCGCATGGCCATGTTGTGCAGCATTGCACATGTTGTAACAATTTTACAACGGGTTTCAGGACTATATTGCAATGCTCCTCCACTTTTGTGTATGCATTTGAAACGGCTTTTTAAAATTCCCAATGTACGTTCAATGACCCCACGTGTAGACCGGTGTGCCCTGTTGTACCGTCTTTCACTTGTATTTGCAGGATTCAAGTATGGTGTTAGGATGAAATCACGCACTGCATCGGCACTATCACCTGCATGTGAGAAAAAACATATTAACTGTATGTTCCATTTTCAAATGATGGATGGATGGATGGAGGTTTGCATGAGTGTTACTCACCAAGCAGGTATCAGTCTCCAAACTGACCAGCACTCAGACGTCTATGAATTGCGCTATGTCTGAAGATAAAGGAGTCATGTGTGCTCCCTGGATACTTGGCCACAATGTCATTGATAATGTATTTGGCATTGCATATGATCTGGATGTTGAGAGATTGGTAGCTTTTCTATTACGAAAAAAATATTCAGTGGCTGCAGGTGGAGTGATAGCAATATGAGTTCCGTCAATGCATCCAATCACATGTGGAAAGCGTGCGATTTTATAGAAATCCAACTTTGTTTCCTGTATGGCTTGTATGGCTTGTTGTGTATTTGAGAAATATACATGTATATATATGGTGTTGGAGTCTCCTCAGCATTGCATCCAGGAACACATGAAAGAAGCGTGATAGGGCACTTTGTGACACTCCACCAACCTCTGCAATGAAACTTTGAAAAGACCCTGAAGCCAAAAGGTGAAGTGAGCACAATACCTGCACATGTGTTGGAATTGATTGTGTCCTGGCTGTAGGATGTTCCAAAAAAGGTTCCAATTCATTTATGAGGTCCAAAATGGTGTGTGGATGAAGTCTGTATTTATCATATATCTCCTCCTGTCTGCTGGAACAGCGTAATGCGTATTCTGAAGATTCTCTCCTGTCTCTGTGTCCTCTGGGCAAGAGCTTGAATGCGCAGCCTCCTGCCAATCAGGTATAGTGCAGCCATTTTGGAATCCAAAATATTGCATTATGGGTCCCTTTTTATACTTTTTTTTCTTTTAGCACCTGTATTTGGTGTTAATTGCGATTTCTTATTTTGCGATTTTCAGAAATTTGCAAATTGCGATTTTTACATACATCCTGTTGTGATTTCTTAAGCTGCTATTTCTTGTTTCCGATTTTCGCAAAAAACAAAACATGAAAAATAAGGAATCGCAAACAAATTCGCAGAAAACACTTCTTGCACACTAAGAAATCCAGTGTGGAATTGATGCCGCTAGATGAAAATCACTTACCACGGACTCATAGTACTTAAGTACCGATCCAACTCTGTGAGATGTAGAAGCGATGAAGGGTACTGTTGACAACCCCAAGACCTGAGAAGGAGGAAGGTAGGAAATTCATGTGAAAGTCAGGACTCTGGGACTGGTTCATTAGAGGCGTTTATATTAATTTCCTACTCTCCCTCCTTTAAAAGTAAGAAAAGGGTTAACATTGAATCTAGAGGGGCATGTGGGGCAACTATTCAAGCTCGAGGTATCAAGAAGGGGGGTGCCAGATGTACTAGAAAGAAACAAATCAGTAATCCAGGAAAAAACGGTCTCAAAAGACTTGTCTGAGTGGGAATTAATTATAATAGACAATTGTTCAAAGTGCTTCGACAAGTTGGTGGGCATGTTCTCAGATTTTTGTATAGCATTTTTCAAGAAATTAAAATGTATTGATTACAAATGACTTCAAAAGTCCCTCCCAACATGATCGCAATTTTCAAAGAATTTCATCTCGTCACCCACCACCACAAGTACTTCAGGTTCCTTTAGTGAACACCAGCTCCGATATTCAGCAAGAGGCAAATTCCTCCAAATACATCATTCAGGAGAATAATGTATCTATCCCGACAGGTGCAAATATCATCCCTGCCCATTCACCTGCTTTAGATCGAGAGACGAGTGCATACAATAAGGGTAGAAATGACTATCCCCCAGAAGGCACACCGTATACAATAATTTTAGAGGATGTTCCAATGCTATCATCCTCAAAGAGGGAAGACTATTCTGCATTAAAAAGGTAAGACAGTTCAGTGCCTCAAATGTAACTCCTGGTTGTTCAATGATCTATCATCAGGTGTGCTTTTTCTTATAAGAAGTCCCTGGATTGCAAGGCATCAACTGGGGGCTGTGTGACCATTATTTTCAATCCCCTCATGTTGTATGATTTCTTTTATAACACCTATATCAACTGAATTTTGTCCCAGGTTCAATTAAAGTTCTTCCTTTGGGTTATATTTGCAGGCTGAATGCTTTAGCAACTGTATCTCCTTTGTTACCAGCTAAAACAAATTAATCTAGAATGTGACCATTCCATAATGTAGAAACAGGGAACAGCATTGATGTTTTATTCTCTTTGGAAAGTATGGATTGACTTAATATGTATGATGACCATGAGAACTGGGGCTAGATGAGCCAGCAGTGAAACACAGAAGTAGACCAGATCCAACAAAAATTCTCATCAACCGGTACAGGGGTACCTGTCTTTTTAGTTGATATGATGTTTTCTATTGGATGTGCAGTCCAGCTATTCCCTTCCCTCAGGTGCAAGTAGAGCTAAAGAGGACTTACCATGTTTAATTGGAATACATTTACTGAATTTGTCATAAAAAATTAATTTCACACCTTACTATCAAATGCTATGACTTGTGATACATAATTCATTTGATATTATATTAATTTACTTTTATAGCAATATTTTTTTTTTGAAACCTTTATTATATCGTTCAACAAAAATTACAGAAATAGGCCTACAACCACAGGGGCCGGTCACCACATGTAGGCGATATATATCAGGAGTTCCAATAACACAGCTCTTCAGCCGGCAACCCTGAGGCCCGACAGCGGTATAGGATATACGGTGCATTGAAAATAGTACTGATCGAAGGATATTCATGAGGTTTCATTTTACATTTAACCCCCCCCTCTCTCCCTCCCCAGACACAAAAGAAAGAAGAAGATACAGGATATCCGGAGCCACACATTCGAAGGTATAATAAATGCGGGTAGGTGTAAGAAGGTAGTCGCGGACCAAGTTAAATAAACAGTAAAGACGCAAGCGCCAGTAAGCTCAATGAGGGTGAAGAACAAGACAACCGATCTCTCTTTGTGCCGCCCACCCCAAACCCTGCCCACTCGTATACTTCAGGATGAAACCGAAAGCACTGCTGCCGGACACTGCAAGAAGAAAGAAAAAATAAAAGGGGCCATAGAACAAAACAAAGGGAAAAATAACAAACCCCCCACTCACCCCTCACCCTGCACCCCTGCAATGGCTACGGCCTACCCCACTAGCAGCGTACCTGTCGCCCAGAAGAATACCCTAAAAAGAGAGAGAAAGAAAGAAAAAGGGGCCATAGAACAAAACAAAGGCAAAATAACAACCCCCCCCCCACCCTGCACCCCTGCAATGGCTACGGCCTACCCCAATACCAGTGTGCCTGTCGCCCAGAAACTTACCCTAAAAGAAGGAAAGAAAGTGAGTGGAGGAGGAGAATAAAAACACACTCCCGGACTCCCTTACCCTCCGTCATAAGCGACCTCCCCAAAATATATCCAATACAGTATGAGGCAAAGTACGGAATCCAACCGGGGGAGGACATTAAAACCACCCAACTCCTGTTACGTTATAGGACACAATCCCGGCATCAGATCAAGACATTCTATCAAACCGTAACAATCAGATTCAACCCTGGCCAGTACGATTCTGTATAAGAGCCCTTATAATCCAGACCACAGTCACAATGGGGGAATCGAAGCGTTCATAGAAGTTCAAGTCAGAGGAATCGGATCGAAAATAGGATAAAAGTTCACGATATCCACAAAGTAGGCAAGGAAAGGTGAACAAGGATGGCGAATCTCTCCGATAGTCACTGAGGAGCTTGTTATGGCACTTGAGACTGTCCATGGCGATATTCGGCAGGATAGGGTTCGAGCAGGGAAAGCTGACGATGATCACAGGCGTGCTATTTGTTACACGAGAGTCAACAAAGCATATGAAATCAGGCTTCCGCACAGGGACCTCAAATTCAGGCGTACAATACTCCACGGGTACCACCGCTTGCTGTAAACATGTCGAGGTGTCGTCGTCTGGTCTCAGACGGATATTGCCCACTGTTACAAACAGTTTCTGGTACATGACGGTGATCTGCGAATGGAGTGCCCCAATGGCGGCCATTATGGTCTGCAGCGATGGTGTGCCGTCCGCCCAATCCATTCCCTCTCACGAAGCAACGAAGCAGGACCCGGACCCCAGAGGTCGACTACTCCTGGGTATCAGGCACACACGGAGCCGATGACAACAGCGGGCGCTCTCCACCTTGCAATAGCAACACCGTCGCCGCTAGCGGCGGCCAAGCCAGGCCACCCCGGGAGGGTAACCGAGTCTCCGGGCATCGTACTTCTGACCACAGCAACCGGTGCGTCACTCTGTTGCGTCCTCGATGTAAACAGTTCACAGAGTAGCCAATCGGAGAAATAATTGTATCCCAGTCCGGGAGACCGGACGCAGCTCAGGTCCCGCGGCCGATGTTGATCAACTCTAACCCGGATGGGCTAGAAATCGAGGCCCCGGCTTCCACACTGAGTTAGGCCGAGAATGGAAACGGCATATCTTCGTCACCCGAGAAGCTTGAAATTTCGGGATTGCACCTTAAGAATCAGGAACACCTCATGTGCACGGGAGTCCGGTGCGAGGTCAGGATAGATTGCAGGATATACGAGCTGCTGGCGGAGGTCGGCGGAGCCGGGAGCTTATGCGGCCATCTTGCTTGCTAGCGTAGCTCCTCCTCTATAGCAATATTTTTAATATGTACTTTACCAAGGTTAATAATGAGCTTGTAGCTGATCTAGTCAATTTTGAAGAAGGGCATAATAAGGGGGCTCTATTTAAATGGGTTGGCGATTTTAAACGTCATCTGTTTAATAAAAGCAATACTTTGATTTGTGGCCTAAAGAACACTGAAGGGCTGAATGGGCCATCTTTTAAACATATCCCCCATGGGGAGGCACTTAATAGGATCGTTATCTCTACAAATATGTTGTTTGCAAGCAAAGATAAGACTTTAGGCACATCCCTTCCTCCGAAAAAAAAGGGACATGAGAATTGTAGCAATATTTACTATATAATTCTTTACTCGGACCTGACACCTTTGTTGATGGAGTAAAATGTAGCTGCTAGTTGCATTAATGATCATAAACCACATGTTGTTTCTCTTGATTAAAAACTATTTGGTGATAGTATGTACGAGGAGAACCGGGCTTTGAAAAAACATGCAACAAAGCGGGTAGGATCAAAGGGAGAATGTTGATAAGAAGGAATGTATGTGTGGGCTCAATAGGGATAGCCAGTATGCTATTACAAGACTGGCCACTCCAAAATGAAGCTCCTAAGAACACCCTAGGGGCTTTGAATTGTTTCCGTACTGCCATTTCCTTTAGATTACTTGCACACAAACCTCCCAAAGGAAACTCCCCCAGAGGGCTGGTTTAATCATGCTTGTACAGCCGCTCACAAGTAACTCAAATCTGCCCTTTCTAAACGCTTGCTTTCTAAGGAATGCATTAATTCTGCCAGGATGCTCTACAAAGAAATGCTACTTACCAGAAAAATGACCTTAGCTTGAAAGCGTGGGAGGAACAAGAGACTGCAGGAAATGTAAAGGATAATGCAGCCTTTTAGAAAGTTGTTAAACATCCTTCTTTTCAGGGATACCAAAAGCCCCCGATGGAATCCTTTATATGAATATAGACTTGGGTTATCAGTTTTCTGATATTTTCAACCAGTTAGCTCTGAGTCCCATTTTACCATCTGGGAAGGAGTACCCCACGATTTGGGGCCTGCCTTACAAATCAGTCGATCCATCGAGGTAAAAGATGTTACAGTTGCCATTAACACAAGCCCCGGTAGGGAATGTCCCAGCGCTGGATGTTGTCCTCATGGACCTTTTTAAAAAGAATTTTGCATTCTGGGCCCCCGCTAACAAATGTTATCAAGGCTGCAATAACAGGGCAGCTACCACCATCTTACAAGGAGGCAGTTGTTGTGCCTGTATTTGAAAAGGTGAATAGTCACTTACCTAGTTGTTATCATCCAATTTCTCTTTTAGGCAGTTCCTTCAACATTCTGGGAAGAATTTGAACTTCAAAACGAGAGTTATGGGCAGCAGAAAAGTAGGTCCTGTCCATGCTGCAGTACGGCTTCCTGCCACGGCTGGGCACTGTAGAGCAGTGTCTCACCCCTCAGTTAATAATTGGGAAGTATGTCATGGCCAATAGATGGTCCATTCATTTTGCTTTTTTTGAACTGACCTCTCCTGTGCCTTTGATAAGGTAAATAGATCAAAGTTTTGGACATTCCGGAGGCGATGGGGCTCAAATATGCCCTGATTGATTTGTTACACGGGATGCACTGGAATACTGTGGCCAGGATTTGATACAAGGAACAGATTAACTTTCCCCTAAAATTAAATCCACCATGGGAGTTTGCCAAGAATGCATGATGGCCCGCTGCAATTTCTAATCAATATAAATGGATTGGAACAATTCCTGTTCCTGTCAGGGAGGACTTGCCACAAATGGGGGTCCCGTGCAGTACCAGCCTTGCCATATGCAGATGATGCAGTTTTAATAGCAGAAACTGAAAAAAGCCTCCAAATACTTTGGATGCCTTTAGTGATTTTATGAGTGATCTGGGTCTCAAAACTAATCTTATCAAGACTTTTATCTTGAATGTTGGACCTAGAACACAAAAAATAGAAAATGTCAACTAAGAGGGGCACAGATAGATAAGATGCATAATGTTATGTACCTGGGTTTTTCCCTTGATTCAGACTTAAGTTGGAAATTCTTCCTTAAATCAAGGGCTTATGCGTTCCAAGCATCATTTGAGTCTGTTTTTAGCTTTGCATAAAGACTGGGTCACAGACTGGTGAGGGAGATTGTGAGCATATATAATAGCAAGTGTGTCACAATGGCGAGCTATGGTTCTGGGGTTTGGCAGCATAAGGTGCTGAGCTTCTACAAAAGGAGGAAAGAGCATTTCTATGTCTATGTATTACTAGGGCCTACTCTCTGGAATACACTCCCCCGTCACATTCGCAAAGAGGAAAACTATGCCAGGTTTATGAAGAACATTAAGACCTGGCTTTCCAGAAATAACTCTACTGACCAAGCCCATCCCATACCTCTGCTCAGCAATATGTTGTCGGCCCCGGGAAACCCTTGTTGGGTAGCTGTGCGCTATACAAGTGTAAAAAATTAAAATAAAATAAATATGTAGACTGTTGGCTGTCTCTCAGTTCTCCTCAATCTTTATATGTGTTTCAAAGGTAGGCCTGGATTTCCTGGAAGATAAAATCAAACTCAGCCCTCTGTTATTGTGGTTAATTGTCTGGGGTACCCCAGAAGCAAATTTCCTGTAGGAGATTTTGTCATACTCTCTTTCTCTGAAAAATGCTTAGCCATCCTATGGCTAGGCTACGAGAAATCAGCTTTGAATGGTTTGGGGATTCCAGAGGTTTTTTTTTTATAACCAAGAAAGTTTTGAAGTAAGCTCTAAATGTTTGGTCAGAAACCTATTTCTTCAGTGGCAAGTGAGAATCTGATTCGGGAAATTTGAAAGAAATTGAAACTTTGCAGTGCGCCATTGACTTTGCCTTACTAAGCAGTCATTGGGACTTGTGTTTTATTCATTTAACATTTATAATAGTGAGCATAGAATTATTTTTACTAGATTATGTTTTAAAATTGTTAATTTTTCTTGTTAGGCACTCTTTATAGAGAGATTCATTTGCTTTGTCAACTGTAATTTTGTATTCATTTGTAATTTTCTGATTGCATACCTGATGGTTGCTCTGCACACAATCATAGGTGGGAGACTTTCAGAGTGATAATCGCCGAGAGAAGATGTTGATTGTTTTGTCAACTGTAATTTTGTATATATTTGTTACTTTAGAACTATTTGCATAAAGGGTGCCAACATATGTGCGCTTCAATAAGCCTGTCCTTTTTATGGTATCACGTCCATGTCAAAGGATATAAGAAGTATTGTTCCATTGGGAAGAGTTGTGTCAGATTCCACAAGTTTGATCTGTTTGCAATGAAAATTTATGACAAAGCCAGTACGTCAGGCTTATTGTGGAAAGTGTGCATTAAATGCAACAGGCTTTTAAGTGTCAATTGTTATTACACTGTGCTGAAGTCTGTATCAGATATTTTTTTACATGGAATCTCACACATTACAAAGGTAGGCAAAGGTTTTGGTATTGGTGACCCTCGCAAACAAAGCATTGGGGTAGATGATGTGCATTATGTTAATCCTTATTAGGCCCTCTTAGGAGGGATTTTATAATATTTCAATAACTGTCTTGTACATATTTGTAATTTTATGGTAGTATACCTGATGGTTGCCTTGTGGAAAACGTTATGCTCAGTACTGTTGGTCTGAGTTTGTTATTATGACAAGTCATTGAAAAAAGTTGTAGACCTGATTGGTTCATTTGCATAAGATATTTCAGATGCCATATGACTGGTTTGTTTATTATGACATACATATGTTAATGCTAATAGGCCGTTTAGGGTGGATTGTTATTTCACCATGTAGAATCCAACACAAGTATTTTGCTGCATGAACATTGTCTTTGTAGGCAAGAGTTGTGTTGTTGATGATCCCTTTCACAAAACCTAGGGGTAGAATAATTGCACATTAATTAATCTTGCTAGAATCTCTTCAAAAGTACTGAAATACTTAGGGGCATATTCACAAAGAAATGATGCAGAATGATGCTGCAAGCAATTTAGCTTCAAGAATTCAGGGATGCACCATATTCACACGAATACAGCTCATCCCCGTGTTTTCCCTTGCTCTGGTATTAAAAATAAAGCTGCCTAGTGACAACACATCCACCCTTACGCCATGGTGCAAGGGTGTCTGCATTGCAGGGAATCACCCCTTCAAAGCAGGCACCCTTGCACAGTGGTGCAAGGGTGCCTGTGTTGCAGGGATGATTGTGTTTGTGCAGGAAGGGACACCTTCTTGCACATAAACAATCATTAAAGGTGATTTATCAAGCAAACATAGAAAAGCAAAAACTAGGAAAAATGTAAGTAGATCTCCCTGTTGTGCCAATCTAACACCTGCTTTTCAGTGGCATTCATTTTTGACACTGCCTCAGATATACAGATCCTTGTAAATCTGGGGCACCATCAAAAAGCAATGGGTGTTGCGGTGAAACGCCCACAGCAGCACCCGTAGCACATCCTTTTCATGCCGACACCTGCATGAAAGGGTCAATATTTATAAAGCAGCATTAGGACAGGCATAGTGGCTTAATGCTGCTTTGTAAATATGGAGCAGAGCATTGCGCCAACTGGGCGTCCTAAAAAGTGACACTCAGTGGAGCAATGCCTTTTTATATATGCCTCTTAGTTGTCTGCCAGGCGCTTATGGTTCAGCAGCCCTTGTATTTGCCCATACCTTTTTTACATGCATACATAAAGGTGCTTTGGGTCAGTCTTCTGCCATTGGTGCCAGTTACAATCTGCTTCCCTTCTTGAAACCATGCAGCAAGGGGCAATGGATCAGACCACTTCAGCCATTGGCTCTCCTGTCCTGTGAGCGATGGCGTGTGTGAATACATGTGCACATCAGCCTGAAAATGAGTGCGCTTCAGTACTTGGGATGGTGATGGTCAGCAGGACTTTAGTTTTCCATTTTCTCCTTTATAGGTCTCCTTTCATTTTTTTCTCTCTGTTAGTTTTTATTTTTAGAGTATACTACAGTCCCTAGAAAATGCTAACAGGCAGCTTGCTTTACAATTATTCATCTGCAGTTCATGGCACCATGCTTGACCACTGCATCTAATCCATCATGAAATGTTATTATCCACAGTGTATCAATGTTTTGCCATTCTGAGATGGTAAAATTGGTTCTAAACACGGCAACTATGTTTAGACTTTAAAATGTTGATGAACTATTAAAAATACAATTGCAGGATGCCCACCAACTGCTTTGTTTCCTTCTATTTGCCACTGCAAGAATTTACTCACCGTGTTTATAAGGGTGCATGTTTTAATTTTTTCTTGTATTCTTTTAATTCTTCTTCCATAATTCGTATTCATGTTTTATTGTAGTTGTGTAAGGAGGTGAATAAAATAATAAGTCAATGGATGGATGAATCGAAAGATGAGTATAAGAATATAAGAAACAGTGACAGTGTTCATGCACGATGATTTATTAAGTGCCTAATCCCATCAATGACAAAAGTTGCCTTTTTATTTGTAATTTAGAACTTTTGGCATTGCTGATGCTTGTTCATAGGCTTGTGAGATGTTGTGATGTATCATTCTTCTATATTAGTGGGTGCTGTATGGAAGTCCTTCAGCATCCATGTTTGGTGTTAATAAGTCCTACTTCCATGTTTTTTACCATCCTGATTTTTAGTTTGAAAATCTTGTCACCCTAGATCAGTGGTCCTCAAACGTTTTAATGCAGTCACCCCCACCTCCCAGTGGAAAATAAAATCAATGGGCCCTTCTTCAGAAAGGTTCACAATTATTCTATTAAACTGCCAATGTTTAAATATGTCTAGACGTATTCAAACATTGCATTTCAGTTATGTCACCGCTTTAAAAATGGAATCAAATGCATGATTGCCAAACCTACTGTTCTGGTCAGGCAGCCCTTACTAACTTGTAAAAGTATCCACAGTGTGATTATTTTGAAATAAGGATGGGGGGTTTAAGAACATTTTGAATCCTTCCTTTGACACCACCTTCTCCCTGCCAGGATATAAATGACAAAAGAGGTTAGTGATGGCCCATTACAGAGCAGCTTGGTGCTGTTTTTTTCTACTGAAAACAAAACACTGTTCTCAGCATAATGCTTCTTTTGCCCAGAGCCTAGAACCCCTTCCCCCATCCCTTGAGGCCCCTTAGGCCTGCTCTACAGTTTGAAGACCCCTGCCCTAGGTGTAGGTCCTGAGTGCCATGCTAAGGAGCCACTGATACACTCACCTCATCCACCACAAACATACTGCATGTCAGACCCTAAAGCACACCTCAAAGTGTGGCAGCTTGGTAGACTGGTCTGTGGTTGACTATGGAGACCAATGAGAAGCTCTGCTCCAGGCACAGATAACTTCTGCCTGCTAAAGCAGTAAAGTTCTACATTTAGGCTAGTAGATTCCCGCAGTGAATGTTATGCAACTTGTTTCAGCACCGAAATGTTGGGCTAAGTCTGCAGATACAGAAACCCGTAACCTAGATGTTAAAAAGAGATACTTGGAGCTGGTGAACAGCTGTCTCGCTTACTTTGAAAGTGCTGGGTTTTGCTGGCTTCTAAGTGATGTAAGTAAATCCTAGGTTTGCCCTCTCCCACCACCGTCCACTTTGTGGAACGTATGAGGATGAAAGGCTGGGTGGGCCCACTTGAACCAGATGGGCCTATGTGGAGGGGCTTACAGGGAGGAGGAAGATGCCTGTACTAAGTTTTTTTGCTAGACCACGTGGTGTCTGGGAGAAGGTGATCCAGGCGACCAACGCCCATTGGCCTCGAATGGCTTCAGCCCCCCTGTCGAGTGTGTCACCCAAGGCTGAGAAAGCTTCCCGGGCACACACACAGCTGCACCCGGGTACTTCACAGTTCTTTAAAAGACCATTTACTTGTTAGGGAGGCTTTGCTGTGTTTTCACCCCTTCTTAGAGCCCGTGCATCTTCTTCCCCCGCCCGAAAATTTTTATTAGCCCCCCCACCCAAATTTCACTCTAGTTGTCAGCCGCGGCCGGTAGTGGGAGTACCTGCTGGGCGGTGACGTGGGGAGGGGGAGGGGCAGGGTATGGGGTAGTAATGTATGGATTACGGACCTTAACAGGTAAGTAAACATTTCAATAAATAAAAACGAATTTCGTTGTGTGCACTGCATCACCAAATGCAATGCAGTGCGTGCAGCAAAATTCGTTGTATTTATTTATATGTTTACTTACCTGTTAACGTCCGTGATCCATACATTAATACCCCCCACCCTGCCCATCCCCCACATCACCACCCGGCAGGTACTCCCACTACTGGCCGCGGCTGCTAGTTGTGCCTCTGAGGTGGGCACACCTCATTTGGTAAGGACTCGGACGAGGAAAGGTAATTGGAGTAATGAAGATTACCGGTAGGTAATCAGTAGATTCGCTCTTTCTGGTTCCACACCTCCCGGCTCTAGGGCCGCTGCCGCACTCGGCGCTTGTCGCTGCCTCAGCCATCCCTGTCGTCGTCTTATGCAGCCTGGGCTTTATCTGCGTGTTGCACTTACATCCCTTTTAATTCTTTAATCCCCAAACCATTTTCCCCGGGAAGGAACAGCGAGAAATGGCACACGAAGAAAGCTTTAAAAAATACCTTTCATCCTCCGAGATAATAATTGATATTTCAGCGGGGACAAAATTATACCTTGGATATTGTTACTTTGTGGAGCGATTTAATAGACTTTCTGCAAGTGCGAGAGGCCCACACTTCCGCAGGGGCTGAACCTGGAGACTGCCTGTGGAGCTTGAGGGGGGAGGTGGGGGGTGCTTTTATTGTGTGAAATAGTAGAAATTGTGCCTTGTATGGTTGCTGAAATGTTTCCACCTGCGCTATTATTCTCTCTATCGCCAATGTGAGGCTTTTTTTTACGGAGGGCTGTGTGAGCAGTGCTTTAAAATAACAGAGTTCAGTGACCACGGCTTCTGTATCAATCCGTTGTTCAGCCTGCTTAATTTCCACCCTGTTTCTGAGGACTGACTTGTTACACTGTACCATTTTTGCGTAGTCCAGTTTTCGCCAATGTATGGGTTCTTGGCATTGGCAGCCTTCTATCCCATATCCGTCAAACTCCTGCCTCAAAATGCGGGTGAAGTTAGGCATTTATTAGGGTGATCCAATTAAGATTAATGGGGCATTAGCACTGCTTTTTTTGGAGGGGGGTGATGGCCGTCTATTCTGTGGCATACGCAAAATGAAGCCCCCACCCCTTAGCAGAGTATGATATAAAATGGGCCCTTCGGTCTCCCATACCTCGCAAAAATAATTGGCTTTGTGGCGAATTGGACCCCCTGAAGAGGTTCAGCGGCCCATGGAGGGTTGCTCCCCCCCACACCACCGAGCTCCACATGGGCTGCCGGGGCCTGGGTAACCCCTCTGCTTACATTGTATAGTCATTTGGAATGTGGAGAGAACAATTGAGGCCAGGCAAATATATGTTAATTATGACCACGTAGTCTGGAGTAGTTGAAACACTTTCATTCCTTTTGGCGAACTAAAATTTCCCAAGTGAGGCGGCTTAGCCAGATAAATCGGTCCTGCTAGTCTGCACACCGAATTTCATGGCACCGCCATCGCCGTGGAGGCTGATCCTGTGCCAAGAAAATAATATTCTGCCCATAGGTTCCTCTCTGACCAGCACTTTGCAAGCTCGCATCTTTTTTTCCATTTATTTTTATTTTTAAAAGCAATTGTGTAAGTCGGAGGTCTTAACAACCTTGCTCATCCCTACTTGTAAACTTCCACAGAACACATGTGTTTGTGTGTGTGTGAGAGAGAGAGAGAGAGAGAGAGATATCATTTCGCCCATTTAATATGAATAATTCTGGCATGATCTATTACCTGTCATGTATGAAATAGATCAGTAACTCTGTTGACATACATGTCAAATGGTCACGTTGTGTAATGCAGCCATAGCAGTGTGACAAATGAAGAGATGTGGGACATACATGCTCAGTTTTTGGTTAGTAATATGGTAACAGTTTTAATTCAGTTATGCAGGTACCTTTATGGCAAAGGTCTTCAAACTTTTAGATGGTGAGATCCCCAGTCAAAGTTTTCAGACGTGTAGGAATCCCCCCTGACAAAAGTATCTAAAACTCGGTACTCCTCATCATCGACAACCATACACACCCCCAGTTCCCACAGCAAATCATTTTTACGGTGGGGAAATATTATTGAACAGTGATTAGCAAATCAACGTTTTGTGGGTGACGAGTTTCGAGCCACAGGTTTACACACACAATCAAAAATAAAAACAGTCCACTAGACCATAAAACAGGCCACCAAGCAGCCAAAAAAAGCCCATGCACTGACCTGACTGGCCACCCCTTTGGACACTGCCGGACTGCCTCTAGGCAGGGCTTCTGGAATTATGAGGCAAGAGTGCACCAAATTATGCAGCTGTTTCAAAATTGTAAAAGCCAAGCTGTATAGGTGTTTTTCAAGGTACAGGAGACTAAATGCATTTGTGCCTGCTGCAGACAATATTTGTGGTAATAGCACATAAAACAAGAGTAAAAACAGTCCACAGACCATAAAACAGGCCAACAAGCAGCCCAAAACAGCCCACCCACTGACCTGATTGGCCTCCACTCCTTTGGGCACTGCCAGACTGCGCTATAGTCAGGACTACTGGAATTATGAGGCAGGGGAGGACCAAATCATGCAGCAGGGTCCACTAAATTGTGTGGTAAGAAAATTTAAATAATGCTATGAGATGCTGCATATTTTAGTGTAGTATTGATTTATAATTTTGATCTTTCTTAAACACAGTAACACCAGGCAAAGATTTCACCTTATCATTACCAGTTTATAACCAAAATACAGCAATAAACAACAGAAAGATTTCTAGTTAATCTTTGTGAAGGGCCTTCCACGCTGCAGGAATACATGTCAACACAGTAGAAGCTGATCTGGCCCTTAAAACCCTGGTGGTCTTGTGCAAAGTTAAGCAGTTCACCCTTGCCTCTTTCCACTCAGTCCCTCTCTTCCATCCCCCTCACCTGTCCCAATCCCAGATCCCTCTCTCCCTTTGCAGGCCATTTTCTTTCACCCCTTTTTACAACTTCCGAAACCTCCCCATTCAACCTCTCACTTCACTTTTAATCACCTCTTGCTGTTCTGTCTTTTCACTACCCTCATCTCTAAGAGTCTCCTACATTTATCTCATGGCCTCTCTCACCCCTCAGCACTTCTCATTCACCTCATCTATTTGTATCCTACACCTCTCCAGGCCCCCATTCATCATTCACATCTCCCCTTTGTTCTGTCACACCTTCTTGAACCAACGTCCCTATCTCGTGTCACCTCAACACCCACCCCAGTACAGTCTCTTTTCCACCATTCCTGCTGTCCCTCACCCATGTTGCATCAAATTCTCTTTTTATCTTACAGATCACCTATAAGCTATCTTCTCTCTCCCTTTAACAGTAGCCCTTCTCTCTGACCTCAACTTTCTCTCATTCTCACCTCTCTTGTGTTTCTGCACTTCCTTTGCCACTGCATTTCTACTCACCCCTGACGTCTTAAATCAAATTATCTCACTCCCATGCCTCCCTCCTCACCTCCCTCAGCTCTCTTTTCTCATCCCGTGCCCTCTAACCCTCTCATCGTTCCTCACCTCTCACCTCCTCACCTCTCACCTTCCACCACTATTCCACGTCTCTCGCCTTGTCTCTCCTCACTTCACTCATATCATCACCCCTTTCTTTCTCCAGTCCCTTCTCACACCCGCATCCCAGCTCTCACCTCTGGCTTCACACCTCTCTCCTTGCCTTCCACTCGGCCTCACGTACCGCCATCTCCTCCCCCCCAAGAGCCTAGAATAACCTATGTAGCCTTTCCTCAAGCCAGCATGGAATTCAGAGAGCATCAACAGATAACAGCAGGGGCAGAGCAGAGGAATCCAAAAGACAGCAGTGGAAAAAGGGTGGGCGTGAAAATAAAGGAGGGTTTTGGATTACAGATCAAGGCAGTTCCAGGAAGAAGTGCGACTGGGAATGCACAAACACTTTCTATAACTCCACGGCCCCCCTGGGGGTCGCGCCCCACAGACTGAAGACCCCTGCTTTATGGAGTACTTCTATGATGCACTCCATCTTGATAGTTACCACATAAGGGTCGTATTACAGAAGGTGCACCAGGAGTGCAACAAGCGTTTGCGCCCACTTTGCACAAAATTAGAGAAGGGGTTGCAGGAACTCGTGTGGCCCCTTCTGTATAACCAATAGTGCATGTGCACTTAAAGCGCCAGCACTGCTTTCAGAGGGCGTTTCCTCATTTACATTGGGGCGTGCCCCATGCAAATGAGGGAATCCCTTTGCCTTTTTGCTCACGCCCTATTACAGACGCGGCCCCAGAGGCAAAGCCACTCTCAGAAGGCGCACTGACACTTTGTCACCGAAAAGGTGGAGCACTGTCAGTGCACATCCTGATAGCATCTATCTAGAGGAGGGAAAGTGGGATCCATGGACCCCCCCAAGACATCCCCTTGCAGGCAGGTGCAGTCACTCTCTGTATTCGCCAGCAAGGGGAGCTCTAATCCCCCTTAAAAGTGCTGGCGGCTACTGCCTGTACTGTGAAAACACAGAGCGTCTACTTCAAATTCACTCTGTTTTTCACAGGAATGCTCTTCCCCCAGGGCATCATGATTTCATGGCTGCCCTAGGGCAGCGCATTCTATGTAATAGGGCGCAGTTTCTATGTGAGCGCGCCGTGCACCTGTTTTTAGGCGCTCTGGGCGCAAACAGGGAAAGTGCGCCCTAATACAGAATATGGCCCCAGGTCGTCAATTCTAAAGGTCTTCTGTGCCCAAACAGGCATTTGTGAGAGGGAAGAGAGTCAGAGATCTGACAGAACAAACTGCATTGCAACAACCCTGTCTGTAAGTCCCAGTAGATGATCTTAAGGAGTGGTCATAATTATGTGAACTATATAGGAGTTCGTTGGTGGGCAGGAGCGAGCATCAGATCTCTTTAGCCGGTCATTCCATGCCACTCCAGATGTGGGTAGAGAGGTTAGACTCCATTGACTTGATAGATGTATTGGTTTATAGACCACGTCTCTAGAAAATCTGACCATATTTAGTCTAAGAGAGGCATGTGGCAAAGTGTATTATTATACAGCCTGTGCTGGTTTACAATCATCTAAGGGACTGCTGAATGTTGAATAATTAATCCCGGACAGAACAAGATAGCAATCCAGGAGGGATTGATTTCACCTCTGCGTGGATCACGTACTTTTTTTAGGGAACTGAACTGTCTTGTGTGGCTGGCAGTGGGATGCTTTTGATGCAGTCATCACAGACATCTCTTATTTCAATTAAAAACGTTTCTTATCTGAGTGAAATGATGGTGATCGACAAAAGGCTGATACTCTGTTTAACCTTATATTACTACGTTAGAATTACATTCAGAACTGATTGCACAGTGGTGTTGGAATTCACACCAAATACAAGTTCGCCCAGGGGCACCCAGACCAAGTAGATCAAGGTGCGTTTCAATCACAACATCAAATATTATAATAAAATGTGTGAGTAAGTCAGAAGTATAAACTTATCTCCCAAGTTCAGCAGGAGCTAACATGGAGATGAGCTATCAAAGAACTCCTAAGCACCCTGCATCCCAGAGACCCAGGAAAAAAACTCTCCACTCCTGGAACAAACTTAAAATAAACGAAAAAAGGCTCAAGATCATAGCCTTCCTAAAATATTAATGGCAGGTATGTGAGCAGCATTTTGTCACTAAGAAGCCTTAGGCATTGCTATAGGCAAACGAATGCAACTTACTGTTGGCTTGATGTGATTGTATTCATAAGTTCAAAATGAGTATGCCCAAAACGAGGAATTCCGAAATCACCTGTGTCTATTAAATGTAGTCTTTGTATAGAAAGAAAGATATCTTCTTTAGAGTGAAAGCACGAGGCACATAATCTTTTAAGACAGTGTTTTTTTTACTTGTCCACAGACAACAGTGGCTCATGAAGCCTACGACATCCGTGACTGCTAGAAAATTAAATATTAACAGATTATTAAAGTATATATACATAAAAAAGCTAAATTGAAAGTTGCTCGGTAATGCTCAAGAATTTGAAATTGGAATCTAAAATGACGTTGTTTGGATTCCTGAGAGCAGTGAAAATAGATTACTGGTGGCCTCATTTGAAGCAGCACTGGTATGTGCTGACAAAATGAAAGCATGTATTAGGGGAAAAAAGACAAAGTAATGTGCTAGAACTTAGAATATTGCTTCGTCTTAAAGAATGAAACCAACCTTTTGAAAGCTCCGACCTTTTTATTCCAATTCAAATGTACAACAATTTGACATATTTTTTTTTACGAATCAAACAAAATATTTTATAATTTCTGTATTTTTTTATGCATTGTTTTTTGTTTGTTTGTTTTTGTACTGATTTGAAGTTAAAATAGCAGAAATTCCTTAAGTGAGTGCAGCTGGCTTCCAGTGCTGATTCAGTGGGGTACACAGTAGTCAAAAGGTTAAGAACCAAGAGATACTGAGGCAAAAACGCTTGCTGACATCAACATCAAATCTGCTCCTACATATTTTGCATAAACCAACAAGAGGTCAGCAGTTAAGGGTTTGATTAGCAAATTATAAAGCATGCGATTAACCAAACTGAATGTCCTTGTGCTGGAGAACCAAACGTTTGACACAGAATCTGCAAAGAAAACAAATTATGTTTTTAGAAATGTACAACATTTCTGCAGATTTTATTCAGCCCAAATATAGGAAGATCGTCCAGGCTTGCATAGTAACCTCTGAAAAGGCGTGTCCTCTAATACGAGATTTCTTAAGATCAACAAAGATTCATCAAATAAAATTACTCGAATATTTTAAAGAATACTTAGTAATCTATGAAAAGTAATATGTGGTCAGGTACTAAATGCATGATGGAGAGTTAATAGTAAAGGAAAATATACCGATTTCTAGGCAACAGGCTAGAGTGAGAGGAGACTCAACCAGTGGGATTTCCTCAGGCATGCTATTTTTATATGTTGAAAATGTCGGTATTCCATCAAAATATTGACGATTTAATATAATGGGGCCAAAATATTGTGGCAAAAATATGAAGGCCCAAGGTATAGTAAAGGTACATCCATTAGGTAAGCATAGGTTTACTATACTTAACATATATGTACATTGAATATATATATATATATATATATATATATATATATATATATATATATATATATATATATAGCACAACTCCCTTCTTGCATGAGGGGAAAAAGTCAGCACTCACAAAAGGTTATTTTCCCAATCCTTTTATTTCATTATTATTACTCCAGCTTTGCAAGTTTAGAACCAACGCGTTTCGCAACTAACTGTCGCTTGTTCACGGTCAGTATAGCAATGTTCAATCTCCTCCTATATTTCGAAGAACTCAAATTTTTCATGATCTCACTTCCTGTTTGCAACCAGGGAGCTAGATGGGAAATGTAGTTTCATTTACCAAGTCTCGACACTTTCCACATTTAAAAAGAAATTTCATCATGGCAAATGGTAATAACAATTCGGCAACATTTCATCATGTGTCCTTAGCCCTCATTATTAATACATCGGACCGCCGTCCTCATATGATTTATCATTCATTTATGATATATCGCTGTTTGGCATAAAAACGATCTAGCCCTCTAGGGCATTTTTTAAACACAGCCGTATTTTCAAGATTTGGCATATCTCGTTAAGACAAAATTTACACCTTAAAGCCCTCCAGTGGGCATAAGGTGATACTATATAATTCCACAATGTTATAGTACAATCATAGCAGCTGTTCCATCTTTTTAGACTTTATATAAAGCAATTTAAGCCACTTGGGCTATATTTTAAGCCAAATTTTGTATATTAGGGGCTACTGTTACATGAAATGTCTTAGATGTAAAATTACACATCATTCAATATATCGAAGTGGGGCTCTGCTTGATAGTCAAAGCACCGGTGACAAGAGCGCCATTGGACCGCAGAATCGAGCCAAGACTGTGGTTATATATATATATATATATATATATATATATATATATATATATATCAGCGACGGCTCGTGGAGGGAGTTACGGTGGGGCAGGAGGGCGGGGAGGGGGAGGGGCAGGGCGGAGGTTGCTAAAAACCGGCATATGGATAATTGCAGGTAAGTAAACAATTTAATTAATAAAACGAATTTCGTAGCTCGCACTGCATTGCATTTTGCGATGCAAGGCGCACTACGAAATTCGTTTTATTAATTACATTGTTTACTTACCTGCAATTATCCATATGCCGGTTTTTAGCAACCTCCGCCCTGCCCCTCCCCCTCCCCGCCCTCCTGCCCCACCGTAACTCCCTCCACGAGCCGTCGCTGATATATATATATATATATATATATATATATATATATATATATATATATATATATATATATATATATATATATTTTAGTATACAAAGGAGGCGGCACAACCAGGATACTTTTCAAGCCTTATTTATTTCACTTCACTTTGGGGTGAAGTGAAATAAATAAGGCTTGAAAAGTATCCTGGTTGTGCCGCCTCCTTTGTATGGACATGGAGATGGACATAGGCTATAGAAAACCACACTATATACATTAGGGGGGGGGACGTTAGGGGAAAAGTAGTCCATATAGGCGTATGGATACAGTGATTGCGCGCGGCGTTTGGCGTCGTCACAACGCTTGGGAGAGGCGTAATGGCGTGTGGGCGTGAAGTCACGTCAACGTGACGTTCGCTGTCCGGACCGGAGCGCAGGAAGGAGCAAGGGAACAAAACACGACATGCGGGGAGGAGCGGCGGCGCGGGACGGACACACAACATTGGAGTGCCCAGCGTGGGGAGAAGCGGCGATGCTCGTGGGAGCGCAGGAAGGAGCAAGGGACACACACCCGACATGCGGGGAGGAGCGGCGGCGCGGGAGCTGGTATGTATGCTCTGCTGCTCCCGCTGATGGCCGCTCTGCTGCACGTCTCCTGCAGCAGTGCTGTCCCCAGCCCCCTTTTGCCCCGGACAACATCGGGGCGGGCTGCTAGTATATATATATATATATATATATATATATATATATATATATATATATATATATATATATATATATATATATATATATATATATATATATTTTTCAATGTACATTGTTGTGGAGTTAAGAATAGTAAATCTATACTTATATGTATGCATTTGCCTTGTTAATTTTGTGGTCCTCAATATTTTTCTACAATATTGTGTTCCTACAATATTTTTGTCTTCTATATTCTGTTATATAACAAAAAATTGATTAGTGCACTCTCTTCTGGATTTAGCACCTGGTTTAGAAATCAGAGACTATTCCGTTGTTGATCTCACCCCATCAAATACATTTGACAGTGACATAACATTCCATGATCTTCATTAAAGTCTACAGTTAGCATTTACGGTCTGCAAGGTATTGGGAGGATATTTAGGGCAGTGTCTGACAATTAAATTTTTAAAAAAATATTTCACAGGTATGTGCGTATGTTTTCATGACCCTGCATGTCTTACATGTCCTGGTTAGGTTTTTACGTACTAAGAAGTTTTACATGTTTTAAAAGTTGAACTTTCTTTTTAAATTAGAATCCCGGGCATTCTCAATTGTTTCTTTGCCATGTGACAATTTTATGTATGTAATAGATTGACATAGGAGGCCTTTTTGAATCCCTGGAGATAGAATACGACAAAACCCAGTCAAACAGCGACACCGCCTCACCTTGGCTCTCCGGACTCTTGTTATTTCAACATTTATCATCTCAGTGGGACATGAGTGTTAGTGGCACATCATCAAGTACAGTATTTCACCACTAATGATCGACTCGGTCCCCATCTGTTTCTGACTAACATACTTTAATGGAATGCACCATTTGTCTCTCATTGTCCCCTTAACACTAAGGGGCATATTATCAAGAACGGCGTTATAAATTATCGCCGGTTTAGCAGCAGAAAACTGCCACTAAAGCGGCGATAATGGGCTTGATAATATGCCCTTGAGAATTCCAATAGAAGTCCATGTTCTGGTGAGAACATGGGCTTCTATTGGAATTCTCCAGGCCATATTATCAAGCCCATTCGTCACTTTAGCAGCAGTTTTCTGCCGCTAATCCAGCGATAATTTTAACGCCGTCCTTGATAATATGCCCCAAAGTTCTTTGAGGTAACTTCAAGGAGGTTAGTAGCAGTTTATAAACAAACCAATTAAATAAATAAATTAATAAAAAATTCCATTGTTTCAACTTTAAACTTATTGAATTCCCCAAAAAAGAACAAGAAGACTTTTGAAGCCAGCATTGCCCCCCTTAGTGCAAGATTATATAAGACAGCTTTGATGGGAGCTTGAAGTGCGTTCTTGCTATTCACCAATGTGCATTCTTGTTCTTTGCAGGCTGAATTTTAGCCTTACAAATATACTTCTCGTGTGTGCCTATGTGAGCATTGTCTCATTAATGTCACTGGGTCTTCAGTCCAAAGCGAAGGAGGAAAATGTTGTGGAAATCAAAACTAATCAAGGTTTGTACACTGGACCATACCCATTCACACTACTGAAAACACATTTTCACAAGCCAACCCAGAATTCAATCTGCTACATTAATCTCAGAACCATTCCTACAGTCATCCTTTACCTACTGAAAGTTCTGCAATGCTATAATAAATTCCAGATTGTGTACCGTGTTAATAAAAATAGCAGTACCAAGTACACAAAGTGTAACACTCCCCCTAAACCGCCCAAACATATTTTACAAAGTCACTTGCAAATGACTAATATTTTTGTAAAAAATAAAATCAAATCACACAATTACCACTCCATATTGAGAATCTTGAGACACAACTCCCCTTCCGCTATTTTGTGTAACGTGTGTTTACAGAGTTTTGACAAAAAAAAACCTTAATGTTTCTGTGAATACCCCACATAACTGGCTCCACTCTGTTGATGAGTATTCTGTGTTGCAATTTTTACAACACTGATTCAACTAATAAGACATTTGTGAAGCATAAGAATCCAAATTTTTCCAAATTCTTTGTTTGATATTCTGTTAAATTGTTCTTCAGAGTTGCATTTACCTTTTTCACTACTATCCAGTGGTAGACTGGGAGCAAAAAGTAATAGTGAAAAAGGGACTCAAACCTGCCCCATAGTCTACTGAATAAGTCTAGTGAGAGATCCTTATGGGCTCCAGGAGGGTTTTAGGACCAGTAAGTTATACACGTGTCTACAGGATCATTTGTGCATCTATGAGTGTATTGCCAGGCTGTGGGGCTGATGGCCCCAACAATAAATGGAATGATTTATTGGGGCCTGCTAGACCTGTCAGACTTATGGTGGAATTCAACCAAACTTTTTGTTTTCACCCCACCTGTTTTCAGATCCCATTTTTGTTGGCTTTTAGGACTCTGTGCACTTTACCATTGCTCTCCAGTGCTAAAATGCTCTCCTTTAACAATTGGTAAAAGTGGCTTGTGCCCAGTTGTCACATTTAATGTACTTGTAAGTCCCCAGTAAAGCGGTACTACATGTGCCCAGGGCCTGTAAATTAACTACTATTAGTTGTCCTGCCACACTACTGTGCCAACGAATTGGTTAGCCCTTCAAAATATGTCTCAGGCAGGGCCAGACTGGGAACCACAACCGGCAAAGTGCTAGGCCGGCCCCCCCTCCCCACTCGGGGGGTGGGGGGTTGGGGTTGGGGTTAGAGTTGCCGCCGAGCTCTTTGCCGGGCCGGTTTTTGGCCGATTTTGGTACAGGGCTGCAAAAAAGGCCCCCAGGGGCACAAAACTGGCCCCCACCCATGCGGCCCACCTGGGGATTACCCGGTGCCCTCTATGGCCAGTCCGGCCCTGGTCTCAGGCCTGCCACCACAACTGTAAAACAGGTAAAACTGCCAATTCGACCTAGCAAAATAAACACTTTGCTAGACCTACACCTTACTTTTTAATACATATAAGTCACCACTACTGTAGGCCCTAAACAGTCCATAGGGAAGAGTGCATTGTATTAAAAAGACTGAACATGTACTTTCTAAGTTTTACCTGTCCTGGTAGAGAAAAACTCTTAAACTTCTTTTTTACTACAGTACAGCCTACCTCTTCCATAGGATAACATTGGGTTACCTTATTACATTCAATAAGTGATAACTATTGCTTGGGAACAGGTAAAAAAGAAATGTTTGGTCTCTCCATAATTGTAATTTAAAATCGTTTTTAATGGTAAAGTTGAATTTTATGTCACAATTCTGAAATTGCCACTTTTAGAAAGTTGAAAACACAATAAGACGATGGCCGAAGTGCTGAAACTTTTCAGATACTCACCCCCCAGTCACAGATCTGGGTTGAATCCATCATCATTCTTCTGCTCACTACGCCACACCAGTTTAGATCCAGCCATATGCAAATCAGTCTTGGCCCTGCTCCTCTTAGTAACAGTCCAGCACGAGCTGCAAGGCCAGGTCCTCCTACTCCTACTCTTCAGGACACTTCTGGATCCATGAACATTACAAGAAGGGCTGCCTGTGGACTGCTCTGTGACTTCTCGCTGGCCCATCTGTTTGAGGACTCCCCTGCTACCTGATTCCTGCCATTCTGTTTGAACCCAGGTCTGCATGAGTGTCTCCAATGGTCAGTCTAATAGCCTCCTGTTTTGACCTATAGGGACACAACAAGCTCCTGATCAGCAGCTTTTTCAGAACAGACCCTGTGTGATGCATCTCAAAGCAAGTCCCATATCACCATCTCCAGACCTATGGCTTCCGCAGAACTGATGCAACACGAGGCATTTTGACGCAGTCCTGGAACTTTCAGATCCAGACCAGTGGCTTCATTGGAAACAACGCGACATGCCACAGCCTTTTGTCAGACCTCACATGGTAGGGCCTGATTGGCCACTTCACCAGCACTGATCCAGCATGACTCATTGTGATGCAAAGTCTCTGCAAACAGCTCAAGAACGTTGGCTTCATCGACCGGACAAAGCCCAAAGCCTACATTACAGCTCCTGATTAGAGGGCTGTGATAGCACTGACCCAGCGTGATGCATCTTGACACAGGACCATGCATCACAGCTCCTAATCGAAGCAGCATGGTGAAGGCCAAGGCAGACTTCATATTGTAATTCCAAGGAAATAAGTACTATCTCAATAGGCTAAACTTGGCCTTGTGTCTGGCCTGCACTCCATCATGGTCAGCTTGTACTTGTGACTTTGTCCATGTCCAGCATGAACAGAAAACCGTAATTTGCGCAATTTTCTTCTGAGTGCCATTTTTCCGAAATTCTTTGAAATTACATATTTCCATTTCCACTGATTTGACATTTGTTTTTTTGCTCTCATTCCATTTATTGAAGTAGCCTACAACCTTTTTGTGATCGCCATTCCTCTGTGCAGTCTCCCAGCAGGGATGAACTGCCCGGTCTTCCTGCTGCCGGCTCACTGTGTCACAGATTTGGCCACATTCCTGCTGCTGTTTTCTTGCCTCCAAGGTTGGCGAGCCCCTTCATTGCTTATTTCTGGAAATTGTTATTTGTAGTATTGTAGTTGGTGCCTGTGCAGCATTCAATTGACTTTTCTCTCTGCCCAGTGATATAGCCTCTTCCAGGCTCAGTGGACTGGGTTTCTGGCCCTTGGTTCATTTACTTTTTAACTGGCTCCTTAATGCTTTGAAACCAGATCGCTCCAACTTCTCCCCATGATGTCCTTCCACTCAGTCCCCTGCCCTCCTGCCTCCCAGTGAGCCCCTCCCTCCCCTCAGGGCTACTTAATGGAGGCCACTATGCGGCCAAGCTGCCGGCGCTCCAAAGGCAAGCCCATTTAAGCCTGGCTGTGCCCGTCGGTGCCCATCTGCACATTCCGTGCCTGGACTGCACCTTCCACCCAGTGCCAGGACACCTGGACCTCCAGCCCGCATCCGATACTCCTCAGATGATATCCGAAACCTCAAGCCTAAGACATGAGTTTACAACTGCAGCAACGCCTCGCCACAGTCCACGGAAGGAACCTTCACCTGCCACCATTGCCGCTTCTCCTGTGACGTAAGAGCCTCCAACACATCCAAACATCAACAGGCATCCCACCGAGACCACAGCTACACTGCACCCTACTCAATGTCCTATCTCCCTGCAAGCATGCCACGGAAGTCTGGGATACCATCACCACCCTTGCTCCGACGTGATGTTCATCACTGAAACCTGGCTCACCCCCGCGCCAGCACCCGACATAGCCATGGCCACACTTCAGGATACAAGATGATCCACTGTGATCATCCCAGAAGACCCGGCGGTGGCATTGCCATCATACCGAATAACTCCCTTGACTGCATCACCCTGCATGACGACACTGCTCCTATCATAGAACACCTAAACTTCCAGATCAAGCCCAACGCCAAGACTACTGTCAGTGGTACCCTTGCCTACAAAATGCCAGGCCTATGCCCCAGCTATTGCAGCACCTCACCAGACCTCATTGCACACCTGATTATCGACTCTACCCACTCCACTGCACCCTCCAGAAAATCCTGAATTTTCACCTTGAGGACCCCAACAACACCAACCCCACCAGGCTCCTCAATAACATGAGTATTATCAGCCTCTCTCAACTGGTCCACCCACCAACGCACAGTGCAGGACACACCCTGGACCCCATTTTCTCCACCAACGATCATGCCGAATTCTCCCACACCACCAAACTGACCTGGACTGACCACAACTTTGTACACTTCCCATTGTAGGCCCACCAGAGCCCCCTACGAGACCTCCTTCCCTCCCTCAATGCAACTGGAGCAAAGTGACCGAACCCCCCTAGACAGCCACCGTCAAGGCAGCAAAACTAGTCTTGAGGACTTCCTTGAGACCGACATACAGAACTTCTCCCACTGGATCTCCTCAGCCTCCAACACCATTGACTCCTGGAAGAACACCACCATCAGAAGATCAACCAAACAAGCAAGCTGGTACACTCTGTAACTCCTGACACTCAGGCACCACTGTAAGAACCTCGAAGGACCCTGACACACCAACAAAACCCCAGCCAACCTTGACTACTTAACAGCTACCACCACCGGTTCCAAGCAACAAGCCCTCAAAAATACATTGAAGCAAGCTCCAACCGCACCAACGAAGTCTGCAACATTGTCCAAGAATTCTTCTGCCCTCCCAACACCTAAGAACACAATCCGCCCTTCCTAAGCCCTCTGCAACACTCTGGCAGACAACTTTCACCACAAGATCTCCAACATCTGCAGCAATTTTGACACCCAACCCACCACCCTCAACCACTTCCGTACCCTAACCAATGCCTCAACCACCACCGAATCACTAATTGGAAGCAGCTCTCAACCGAAGACACTCCCACCATCATGCACTCCATTCAATCCGGTTCCCCATCGGACCCCTGCCCCCACAACATCTACAACCTAGAAAGAAAAGCAACAGGAGACCACTCACAGCTCTCCTACACATCTCCATCACCACAGCCACCATCTTAGATGCCTGGAAGCAGCAGATGTCAAACCTCTCCTGAAGACACCCTCAGTTAACCCCAATAAAATAAAAAAAACAGACCCATCTGGCTCCTCCCCTTCCCCACCAAAGCCCCGGTGAAAGCCATCAACCACCAGGTCACGGATTACCTCACAGGAAACCACCTGCCCAACCCTTCACAATCAGGATTCCGGCTCAACCACAGCACCCAGGCTTCCCTAATTGCAGCAATGGACAACATCAGAGGCCTCCTCGACTAAGGTGGATTGGCTCTCTGATCCTCCACGTCCTTTTGGCAGCATTCATCACTGTCTCCCACCTCATCACCAGACTCCACCACATAGGCATCAAGGGCAAGGCTCTCAACTGAATCTCCTTCTTCTTCTCCAGCTGAACACATCGGATCCACCTTCCACCCTTCTCCTCTGCACCCACGGACGTCATCTGTGGCATCCCCCAGGGCTTCTCCCTCAGGCCAACCCTCTTCAACACCTGCATAACACCTGTGGTAACCTTCGCCTGCACTCACGGACTCAACTTAATCTCCTACACGGATGACACCCAGCTCGTCCTATCCTCACAGAAGAAGCAGGCACCACAAAAGCCAACTTCCAAATCACCATAACCGACGTTTCCACCATGATGATGACCAACTGCCCAAATCTCAACTCAGACAAGACTGAGATCATCATCTTTGGAAAAAAACCTTCCCCTTGGGATGATATCTGGTGGCCTGCCGTTCTCAGCCCGCATCTACCACTACCGCCAAGCGCACAACATCAGAATTATCCTAGACTCCCACCTCACCATGAAGCAAAAGATTATTGCTGTCTCCTCTGCCTGCTTCCACACCCCCTGCATGTACCACAAGATCTTCTGATGGACCCCTGTCTCTACCAGGAAGCAGTCAAGAGGCCCTTATCTCCAGCCGACTCAACTACGACAACCCAATCTGCGCCGGAACCTCCAAACAGCTCCTGAACAGCCTCCAAACTATCCAGAACTCAGCGGCGGCCAGACTCATCCTCAACCTACCCAGAATATCTAGCATCACCCCTCACCTCAGAGCCCTCTACTGGCGCCAGAAGAAATGTCTCTTTATGCTGCTTACACACACCTACAAAGCCCTTCACAGAACCAAATACGCCTACATCAACAGCCGCCTGACTCTCCACCGACCAACCAGAGAGCTTTGCTCTTCCACCCTTGTCTTGGCCCACATCCTCCACATCCATCTCAGCTCCTGCTGGGGTCACTCCTTCTCCTACCTCCCTGCAAAGTCCTGGAACTACCTCTCCCTCCACCTTCACACCTCCCCATCCCTGAAGGACTTCAGAAAACAGCTCAAGACTTGGATCTTCAACCACCACCACTCCAATGAGGCCTGCTGATCCACCCACTGCATGGAGACTCCCTGTTGTGACAAGTTCGCTCTACAAGCCCCTTTGATTCATTAAAAGCTTACTGTATTTTTCAACATTGGTGTAGGATGTTTCTTGTGTTGTGGTCTCACTTTATTACTGTTTGAGAGCCTCATAAATAATTTGCACATTGACCCTAAATTGAGCCTGACTGCTTTTGTGCCAAACTACCAGAGGGTTAAGCACAGGTTAATTTAGTGCCTTTGGTTGGTTCACCCTAACAAGCATTGTGGTTGTTGCTTGAGTATGGATTTCACCCCCATACCCAATAACCACATTTCTCACATTTGTGTTCAGTGTTTGAATCCAATACTTGTGTTTGTATGCTGCCATTCAGTTATTTTGTGTAACAATAACATCCCATTATGTTTAAATGTATTTATTGGCATTTTCAAAAAGTGGGAAACCATACAGAGGCATAAACCCAGAATGCACAGAGAATACAATCCACATTCCATCTCATATCAAAAGAAAGCGTATAGTCATCATAAGATTCGTAAGGAATGGCACAATCACGCAGTTAGGAAGGGATTATATCATGAACAAGTCCCAATTATACATCTTTGGCATCACTAACTAAACACTGGGAGGTGCAGGATGATCTTTCCATAGGTCTGATAGGCGCAACACTCGTAGGTATTTGGGCTGGGTAATCTCGTTGAATTCTGATGGGAGCAATTTCAGGAATGGGCTCAATGTTTTCTGGAAGGAGTCGGTGGTGATATGCAGTGTAGATACGTTCCATCCCGAAGATGTACCATAGCCTATGAAGTCAGCCTATGTGCGTGGGAGAGGTGGAGTTTCCCCAGTGAGATAAAATGTTTTGCAGTGCTGCACCCAGTGCCAACCCCATTTGGCGTCCCCTTGTGCTCTTGAGTGGAAATGTGATGGGATTTGGAAGGCCTAAAATTGCATAAATAGGGATCCTCGGAATCTGTCTGTCGAATAATTCATCTATTTCATCTAAAATTTTAGACCAGTAATTAGTTAACAATGGGCAGTCCCACAGTATATGTATTAATGTTCCCTCATTGTCACAACCTCGCCAGAAAGTGGGACTCCTATGTGGGTTGCCTCTATGTAAATGCACTGGAGTGAGGTACCAATAGGTAGCTATTTTTATGGCTGTTTCTATACAAGCTACATTTCGAGCTGTGTGTTTTGCCCTATAGTATACTCCTTCCCAGTCTTTCTGTGTGAGTTCACCACCCAGTTCTCTCTCCCATCTCCTTTGAGTCTGTGTGACTTATGGTTTTGGGTCGTGCCGTATCATGTCGAACATTTCGGAAATCAGTCCTTTGTCAGTGAGTTTGGCAATCAGCCATTTCTCATATTTGGTCAGGCGGCAACGTCCCTGCTCCCTCATCTCCTAGTTGAGTGCCCAATGTTGCAATTGCAAGTATCTCAATCGTTCATATTCAGGAATCCCGTACTCAAGATTCCTTTGGGTAAATGGTAGTATTCTGGATAGGCCAAAGAGATGACCCACCGGGCGGCAAGAGGTGACCGGCCATGCTACATATGTTTTATCGGACATTCCAGGTGAAAATTCGCAAATAAGGGAGTCAAGGGGGAAGAAAAGGTGGTGAGTTTCTTTGTTGTTGCCACCCCTTCCCAGACCGTCAGCACTGATTTGGTGATTGTAGACCCCATCAAACTATGTGGGCGTTGGGTCTTCTTCAAGAAGGGAACCTTCCAGAGAAGGATCCCCGCAATGGCTCTATCCTGGTCCGGTTGGGACAGCTGAGCGCTTTCTCTACTCCGCCACTGATCTCCTACAGTTAAGGTCAATCCAATGTAGCATCTGTCCCCAATATGATCCCGAGTTTATTTCCCAAACGGTTATCACTACCTGTCCCAGTTGCGCTTCCCTTTTACCTTTTATTAATAGCAAAGCCCGCACTAAGATAGGTTCCAACAACAAAACCAGAAAAGTGATTATTGCACTTATTAATGCCAGATCTCTGGGAAGGCACAGACAGGAAATTCAAGATCTGATTCTAGACAAGAACATAGACACATTATTTATCACCGAGACCTGGATGGATGCCGAATCAGACCCAGATCTGGTGGTCGCTGTACCGCAGGGATATACGGTACATTGACTAGATAGACAGGGAAAGAAAGGAGGAGATTGAATCTTCATGCCACCTAGCCAATATATATTTTTTTATGTCTGTTAAATGTCAAATTGTGATTGTCAAGTGTACTATGAGATTTGTATTGCTATTTTGTGTCTTATAATGAACCTTTTTTACTTGTGTTAACTAACTAATAAAACTGTGTTTTTTAGCAGCTGTAGTTCATTTGTATTTATCTTTTGATCTTAAAGTAATTTACTGTGTTTAATTGCCTAGGTTGTTATTTCTCAAACACGGAGGATTAGGGGTTATCACTCAAAATAGCTTCTCAGTCAGAACATTTCCGATTCTATCTACAAGCTGTGAAGCTCTTCAATTCGCCATTAAGGTGACTCCCTCATACAACCTTAAGGGAGTACTTCTGTGCAGACCGCCTGGTTCTCGCTCTGTTTTTCTGGCCAATCTTAATTCATTGATCGAATCATTGGTGACCGAGGACTCCTTCATAGTATTGGTGGACTTTAATTTTCACTTAGAGAAGAGGGATGATGCTGACTCCCAAGCACTAATGGGCGACCTGGAAAGCTTGGGGCTTGTTCAATTGGTCAATGCCCCCACACATGAGGCCGGCCACACGTTGGATGGCATTTTCTCCAATATATATAGGATAACAGTCCAGGATATCCTGCCCCTTACATAGTCTGATCACTATGCCATTCTTTGTGTTCTTCCCATCACTGACACTCCTTCATTCAGACAGGCCCACTTAAATCAAGAGCCTTTTAAAGTATGAAAATACATAGATAATGTAGCTCTTACAGAGTTGCTGATCAAGACCCGCCCTACTATATCTACGGATGCTAATTTAGCCGCCAAACAATTTTCAGATTGGATAGGGAATACAATGGATTTATTGGTTCCATCCAAGACCATTTCAAGAAATAGAAAGGTGCCTTCGGCTCCGTGGTTCACAGAAGAACTCAGGAGACAAAAGCAAGAATGCAGAAAGCATGAAAGATATTGGCGTAGGTCTTATGATCAGGTTAGCAAACTACGTTATAAGGAGACACAGCTTATCTATAGAAAATGATTACAAAGACCAAAAAGAGGTTTTTTGGAGATCAAATTGATAATGCTAAGAATTCCAGCAAACAGCTATATGATGTAGTGAAACAAATGGCTGGGAAGTTCTCAGATATAGCTCCCATTCCATCGCAGGCCCTCTGTGATTCTTTGGCTAATTTCTTTTATGCCAAGGTTAATGACATTTACTCAGAGTTTTCTGTTAACGACACACCTGTCCCTCAAGCGACATACATTAACCCTCCTGCCTGCTCACTAGTTCAATTTGAAGGATTGGAGGAGGAACAAATTAGGGACATCATGCAGTCCATAAAAACAGGATCGGCCTTGGATCCATGCCCCCCCAAAGTTTATCTGCCGGTAATTGATTCTATCAGCAAAGTTATCACACAAGTCTGCAATGTGATACTTATGTCAGGGATATACCCGAACCTGCTGAAAAACACTCTTTTAAAACCGCTCCTTAAAAAACCATGTCTTGACCAGGATCTGCTGAAGAACTACAGACTGATAGCTAGTTTGCCGTTTCTAGCCAAAGTGCTCTAAAAGGCAATGAATGTTCAGTTGTCCGACTACATCGAGCAAAACAATCTGCTAGATGATTCACAGTTTGGGTTTCACAAGCTCCATGGCACCGAGACGGCCCTAATTAAAGCCGCTGATGATATTAGAACCATCAGAGATCATGGAGAGACAGCAGTACTTATAATGCTGGACCTATCGGCGGCCTTTGACACGGTCAATCATTCCATCTTGATTGACCGTGTAGGAAATCTGGTCATTCTATCTAGTGCAAAAGATCTGCTTGCCTCGTTTCTTTCCAGTAGAACACACGCTGTAACGTTTGCTTGCTATTAACAACGATGGAGAACAGGTAGCGGCATGCTTACAAGAAGGTATGTCAGCAATTAAAGACTGGATGAATGCCAACTGCCTTAGGCTGAATCTGAGAAGACGGAGGTAGTCATTTTTGGGAAGATCTCCCCACAGTGGTCATCAGTGTGGTGGCCTCCATCCTTAGGAGCCTTACCAACGCCATCAGCAAGGGTCAGAAATCTGGGAATTGTCTTTGATGAGAAGCTCAATTTTGCGGCACACGCTAATCAAACAGTGGCAAATGCTCATCTTAAACTTAGAATCATAAGAAAGATTATCCCATTTCTTTCAGAAAGCGCTGGAAAAACTGTGGTGAGCACATTTGTGCTTTCTTCTTTAGATTACTGTAATGGCTTATTTGCCAATTCGCAAGCCTGGGTAATCTCCAAACTACGAATGATTCAGAACGCAGCAGCAAGATTACTCTCCAGGACCCCTAAATTTAAATCGATTATTCAAACAATTTGAAGTTACCATTGGCTAACAATCAAAAACCGGATCAAATTTAAATCACTCTGCCTAACTTTCAAAGCTATCCATAACCAAGGGCCGAAGTTTCTCCAAGAGCAGCTTTCGACCTACCGTCCGTCCAGACAACTTGGATCGACGACGCTGTATCAATTAGCAGTACCTCGCACTAGGACGGTCACCTGGGGAGATATGCGCTTTACGGTGACAGCAGCCAGACTCTGGAACTCTCTTCCATCAACAATCAGATCGAGTCAATCCCTTCTCCAGTTCAGGAAATTGTTGAAGACGTGGTTGTTCAACCAGTAATGAGTCTGTTTTAGTGACATGCTGCCACCTCTCAGAGACCCTAAGTGAAATCTTAGCGCCAAGATGCCCACGGGCATACGTATGCGCTTTACAAATTGTAATAATAAATAAATAAATAAATAAATCCAGCAAGAGCCAGCATTTCTCGGATTCCAGACTCGCCCATTCCACTAGATATGGCAGCTGGGCCGCTTTGTAATAACTGAGGAGATCAGGTCCCCAGTCCCCCATGTTCGGGTCGCTTATTTCCTACAACCTTGCTCAACCGTGGGCGCACCCCTGACCAGATAAATTGGTTAATCACCCACTGTATCGAGGAAATCATCCCAGGAGGAGGCAATGCCAGCAAGGTGTGAAACGGGTAGAGTGCTTTGGGTAAAAGGGTCATTTTGACCGCTGCTATTTAACATCCCATTTTAAATATTCTGATACCAGATTCAGCCTCTTTTTAAAATCTCCTTGATTGGCCTCTTTTGCTTTTATTCCAAATTTACTTTCATTCTACATGAGTTTGCACATCTCTGACTCTGCTTGCTGCAAGCATGGGGTCTGAGCCAACAACCTGGAGAGCGACATTGTGACTGAGTTCAAGGGACTTTGCAGGGAGAGGGGACTTTCAGCAACCAGCAGCTCCAAGAAGCAGAACCCCCAGAAGATTTTCAGGTCCTGATGTGATGCCCTCTAGTTAAAGGCAGCAGCACAGGAGGAGGAGGATGAGGAGGTGGACTTTGAGGAAGAGCATCAGGAGGGGATGGAAGGGGAGGATAACAACTAATTGTGGCCCTAGAAGAGAAAGAAAGTTCACAAGGGTGAGGCTCCTGACAGATCCAAAGCAAGCAGCAGCATCTCTGCCCACAACCTGTTCCCAGTGGAACTGCCAGACAGAAAATCAGAAAAGGAGTTCAGGCTGTAGGTGGCCAAACTGGAGGAGGTTGCTGCAGAGATGGTGTAAGAGGAGGCCATCCGGGTCTTAAAGGAGAAGAAACGGGCCTTGGAGGGGAGATAGATCTTGATGGCTCATGAAGTGAGTTTCAAGGAACTGGACATAAAAGCCAAGTAGGCCTCAGAATCCAGTAGCAATGGTGGCAGTGACACACCAGTGACAAGTGGAGACAGGAGGGTCCATATTCCCAAGGACCTGGTGCATAACTTTGTCATGGAGTGTGATATTAAAAGTGGTATGGGGTTATGAGGTTGCCCTAGAGATATGCAGAATCCCTGAGGAGGATTGGGGTGCAAGTCTCTGGGTGCAGATTCTTAATGAAAGGAGGAATGCACTGTAAGCCTCAGAGAAAAGAAACAGGATGAGGTATCCCACCTATGAAGGATGTATGACGTTACAACGCATACTTTTACCACGCATGCCTTTACAACGTGGTATTTACAACGAAAACCTTTACAACGCATAGTGCTTTGGGGTGCTGAATAGTGAATAGTTTAATTTACTATTCCAACTCCAGTCCCCGTGGACACTAGGGAAGGTGTTGGATAGTAAATTAAACTTATTCCCTATCCTAGAGCGCCCCCCAGCGCAATGCGTTGTAATGGTTTTCGTTGTAAATACCGCGTTGTAAAGGCACTGCGTTGTAAAAGTTGCATCGTAAAGGATGTTTCCCCCTATGAAGGATACTCTTGTAAAGAAATATGGTCTCACACCTGAGAAGTACAGGCAGATATTTAGGGACAGCCAGAAATACTCCCAATAGTCCTGGGTGGATTTTGTGGACTACTTTTGCAAGACACTGGATGGTTGGTGAAGGGCAGTGTTGTGCATGATTACGAGGAGCTGTACAATTTGTTTGCCAGAGATCACCTGTTTACCAACAGTTTTCCAGGCCTGAGCCAACACCTAGGGACAGTAAGCTCACTGACCCTAGGGAGCTTGCTAAGGAGGAGGACCGCTGGCTCAGGGTCAGGGTCAAGAAGAAGGTGTCTGTAAAGGGATCTCCAAAAGGGTTGACAGGGTCCCCAACAGAAGAAAGAAGGAGAAGATAAATGCAAAAATAAAGAGTTCTCAAAAGTTCCCCAAAATAGGTCACAGTGGAAGGAGACCCAGACCCACCTGGCCCGTAAAAGAAGGGTTTCTTTAAAAAAAAAAAAAGACAAGTAAGTTTGACCCCAAGTGCCATGAACCCTACAGGTATGGGCACTTGATGGGAGATGCCAAGTGCTTCAAAAGGATACAGCTCCTCCCCCAGTGGTGAGCAGACCCAAGGGTCGCCTAATGTAGTGCTTGGGGAGGTTATTGTCCCTGTTAGTGTGGGGGGGTACAACAAAGAATACCCCAGTGTCTCAGCGTGACGAATAAATAGTACCTAAGGCCCACATGCCTTAGTATACTTCTAAGTACAGTCAGCGGGTCACCATCAACAGGCAGAGAGTGAAGGCTCTGACAGACACAGAAGCCAGAATGACTGCTGTAAGGTGTCATCTGTTGTCCCCAGAGCAGGAAATGCCCTATACAGGTTGAAATGACAGACAACCTTTGACAGTCGCTACCCAGTGGCTCTAGTTCCATTTGAGTGGGAAGGGTTTCAGGCTCTCTATAAGAAGCTGTGAGCCCTTCTATGCCTACAGATTGTCTGATAGACAATGATCTAGAGCATCCTCTCTGGAGGAAGGGAAGCTTAGATCTCACGTAGTGACGTTAGGGGTGCCTGACCACACAGTCCATGGCTGCCCAAGAGCTGAGTCAAGGACACCTGGAGGCTGGAAAAATGTCCCAGGCTGCTGGCAAAAAGAGGAAAAGCAAGAGGCATTGGAAACCAGGTCCTGAAACTCCAACATTCCAGGATAAAGGGGTGCCTGAGGAGGCCATACTGGAGTCTACAGGGAAGGATATTACAGCTCTGGGAGACCTGCCAAAGCTTACAAAATGTAAAGTTGAGGGTGGGCCCACAAGGGAGGGTTTCTATAGAGCTCAGAAGGAGTGCCAAACTGTGGAGTGCTTGAGGGGGAAAGTTGAGTCCCAGACAGTTGTGACACCTCTGAGTTCACCTGATCTATTGAGAAGTTGACTTCCTATATACCAAGCCTAAGGTTCCTGGGCCTCAGGAAACCCACGTGTTGGTGGATGCCCAGTGCTACAGAGCCTTCATACTGGGTCTGACTTATAATATACCCTTGGCAGGGTATATGGGGCAGAACAAAGGTTTTGTCAGGATTGTCACCCCACTTTGTTTGGCCTCAGATGAAGATAGCCTCAGATACATTCTGCAGGTCATGTTCTACTTGCCATGCCAGTGGGTAAACAGGGAGAAAGTTCAAATCTCCCCTAGTTCTATTGCCTGTTGTGGCACCACTTTGAAAGAATGGGAATCAAAATTGTTGGGCCCCTGGGCTCCAAGACAGCCTTAGGCAACAGGTTTATCCTGGTATTGGTGGACCATGCCACCAGACACCCAGATGCCATACCTCTGATGCATGTGACTGCACTTGCAATTGCAAGGGCCCTGATGGGGATTTTTACCCGAATGGGGTTCCCAAGGAAGTGGTGTCTTACAGAGGCGCCAACTTAATGTCTGCATGTGCCACAGAAGAGATTTGAGTTTAGCCCCATTTGAGCTCCTCTATGGCCACCTTGTTAAGGGGCTTCTAAGACAAGTAAAGGGGAGTGAGAGCAAGCTTCCAAGTAAGCCCCTAGAATATAGCCGGTTACATATTGGCTCTCTGCAACCAGATAGAAGGATTCTACAGGAAGACCTCTGAAAATCTGCAAGCCAACCAGGAGGCAATGAAACTCTGTTATGTCCAGAAGGCTACTCTTGTTAAGATTCATCCTGGATAGAAAGTGTGTGTTATGGTTCCAGTGGAGCCCAGTGCCCTTCAAGACTGTTGGTCAGGACCGTATGCATTGAAGTAGAGAAAGGGGAAGATCATATACTTGGTGGACCTCAAGACCCCTGGGAACCCTTTTAGGGTGCTCCACGTAAATCGCCTCAAAACACACTTTGAGAGGTCTGAAAGCACCATGTTTCTGTTGACAGATGATGGGGTGGAAGAGGAGTTTGGACCTTTTCCTGACCTCTTATCCTCCAAGGAGCAGGATGGGTCAGTCAGAGCTATCAACCGCTCCCCTACTCTGACCTCAGAGCAGCAGTTGGACTGTCACCAGTTGCTAGGGCAGTTTGCCTCTCTGTATTAAAATTGAAACTTTTCCTGTGGTCTGAGCATTGAAGAAGCTGAGACCATACCTATTTGGGACTCACTTCCAATTTTAGACAGACCATGGGTCCCTCAGATGGGTCATGCAAATGAGGGGTGAGAATCCCTAACTGTTGATGTTGCCCATTTCCCTACAGGGAATGGACTAGTTCTTCTCAATTTCAGCTTGGGGGCACATGTTAGTCCTGTCAGTCTTAGGGTATTCTTCCCCCAACATTTTCCCATCACCTCTCCTGTTTTCTGAACCCGTTTTTGTTAGCTTTTAGTACTCTCTGAACATTATCACTGCTACCCCGTTTTAAAGTGCTTATGCTCGCTCCTTTAAACATGATAAAATTGTGTTTCCTCCAGTTAGCACATTTAATTTACTCGTAAGTTCCTTGAGAAAGGGTGCTACGTTTACCTAGGGCCTGTAAATTAAATGCTACTAGTGGACCTGCAGCAGTTATTGTGCCACCCACTTAAGTAGCCCTTCAAAATAAGGCTCAGTCCTGCCACTGCAGGCAGAAGTGCAATTTTAAATTGCAATTCGACCTGGAAAAATAAACTTTTTTGCCAGACCTAAACCTTCCTTTTTAACATATATAAATCACCACTAGGGAAGGCCCTAAACAGGTAGCCTGGGTGCATTGTATTTAAAAGATTGGACATGTACTTTTAAGTTTTAGCTGTCTTAATAGTGAGAAACTCATTCATTTGTGTTTCACTATTGCAATGCCTATCTCTCCCATACATGTGGTTACCTTATTACATTTAAAAAGTGATAACGTTTGCTTGAGAACAGGTAGAAATATCATGTTTGGTCTTTACAGAATTGTGATTTAAAATCCTCTTTAATGGTAATGGCACTTTTATAAGGTTGACACTTTCTTGCCATAACCACTTGATGCTTGCAGCCTGTGTCCTGGATCACAAGACCAGGTGTAGTTGGCAAGTGACCATTGTGTGTTCCTCCCTGATAGTGTCACAAAGGGAGACTGGGTTACGGCAGGATTGGTCATCTTGACATGATGGGTGGGGCAGAGCTGTCACTTACCACACTTGTGATTCTATAGGGGCTGCCTCCTGTGCTCACTAATATCTTCACACTAGCCTTTGATCAACCCAGATATCTTGAGACCTGGGCTGGGGAAGAAAGGCAATTCCAGAAGCAGATGTATTGGGAAGTCTAGAAATGTATCCCACTTCAAAGCTGGCACCAGGGATAAATATTGGACCCTGAGAACCACTCTTTAGAACAGTTCTCAACAAGTGGGCTCTGCAAAACGATGGAATGTTCAGCGTCCTGAGGACTGTCCTGCTGCCTGAGGACTGTCCAGCGGTTTGAAGACTCCCCTGGTGCTTGAGGCCTACCTTGCTGCTTGAACCCAGGACTACCAGAATGTCTGCAAAGGTCAGTTGGCTGGCCACTTGTTCTGAGCTACAGTGAGACAATAGGATTCTGACCCGCAGCTTCATTGAACAATGCAGCGAGACGCATCTCGATGTAAGTCCTCATATCGCCTGTACCAGATCGGTGGCATCCTCAGAAATGATGCAGCATAATGCATCTCGAGGGAAGACCTTGCATCACCAGCTCCAGACCCTTGGCTTCACTGGAACCGACTTAGCGCGCCGCACCTTGATGCGGTACCTCGCATTCCTGCTCCCGATCGGCAGCTTCACCAATACCAACCCAGCATGACTCAAATCAGTGGCTTCATTAACCCGATGCAGCATGACATATCTCAATGTCAGCATGATAGCTCCTAATTGGCGGCTTCCAGACACAGAACCATACATCACAGCTCCTGCTTGACAGCTCCTCAAAGCGGCGCAGGCCAGAGGAGTTTGCATCTTGATTTCAAGGATGCATGGTACTATCTCAGTTGATCAATGTTGGTCCTGTGCCAGGCCTGCACTATATTGCAGTCAGCCTGAACTTGTGACTTTCTCTCGATCTAATAAGATTAGAAGACTGAAATTGGTGCTATTTGCTTCTGAGCGCCATTTTTCCTAAAATGTTTGAAATTGCATATTTCCAGAACTACTGATTGAATGTTTTTGGTATTTGTCTCATTTTATTTATTAAAGATTACATGTCTTCTAATTCTCAATGCAGAAAGGGACTTTGTAACTTTTTGAGAGGGAAAATCCTAACCAAGGGTGTCACTGCTAAATCTGTAGCTACTGCTATGTAAGTGAAGGCTGGATACCTGAAGCAGGTTTTTCTCGCTGTTGCTCTGGAGCTTTGAAAATGTCTCACTGAACATTTTCTATGTCCCAATATAGAAGGGGTTTTTGTCATTTTTTTGGAGGAGGGGAAGCTTTGAGTGGGATGAAACTGAAATCCAATCCAACTATACTTCTCCCAGCAGATTCCGCTGATGCTCTGGTGGAAAAGCTTTCAAACTTTTTCAAGTTTTCAAAGTTTACATTTATCCTGGAGGTCAGGATAGGCACTTACAGGTACATGCATCAAACTCGGCATTTGCGATTCCTTAATTGCGATTTTTAAGGAATCGCAATTAAGGAATTGCAAATGCCTATGCATCAAGAAATCGCTAAATAAATTGCGATTTCTTAGAATTCCTTAATTGCGATTAGCATTTTGCAAATCGCAATTAAGGAATCCCTTCCCATTCATTCCTATGGGCCTAGAGTTCCATAGGAATGAATGGGAAGACAATCTCAATTTGCGATTCGCAATTAGCTAATCGCAAATTGAGATTGCGATTTCAAGGGTGCAGGGGTGTCCAAAGGACACCCTGTTGCACCCCTGAAATCAAACAATGCACATATGTTGTGTACACACATGCCCTAAGGGCATGTGTGTGCACAACATGAAAGTTAAAAAAATGCAAAAAATTGCTTTTTTCTAACATTTCGCAAAATTACCATGAGGTTCAACCTCATGGTAATTTTTTCTCTCTAATTGCGAATTCGCAATTTTTTTTAGTTTCATGCATTGCTTTTGAGGAATCGCAAATTTGCGATTCCTTAAAAGCAATCGCACTTGAAAAAATCGCTAAAATAGCGATTTATTCACTTTTCAGTTGATGCATCCCAAATAGTGATTTGGGAATCGCAAACGGCCGAATTTTGCGATTCGCACCGTTTGCGATTCCCAAATCGCTTGATGCATGTGCCTGTTACAGCCTTATTCATGAAGGCTAAAGCGGCTCGCAAAGGGCCGGATTCTGAGAATCCTGCCCTTTGCGAGTGCGATTTTTGCATTTGGGATTCAGCATCCCAAATGCAAAAATCGGTAATTGCTAAATCGCTAAATTGCGAGGAATTACATTTAAGGAATCTCTATTTGAGATTCCTTAAATGCAATTCATGAAGCATTTGAAAATTGCGAAAATGCAATTTTGAGCCGCTATTTACCGAGAGGTCAGACCTCTCTGTAAATAGCAAAAACTTAGAAAAATGCTTTTAAAAGCATTTTTCTAAGTTGCATGTTGCACACACACATGTCCTTTGGACATGTGTGTGCGCAACACCTGTTTCAATTTGCATTTAAGGGGTGCTACAGGGTGTCCTTTGGACACCCCTGGCACCCTTTAAATCGCTATCTTCTTTGCGAGTAGCAAATTGCTAATCGCAAATAAGGAATACTCCCCATGCATTCCTATGGGCCTTTAGGCCCATAGGAATGCATGGGGAGTTATTCCTTATTTGCGATTAGCAATTAGCTAATCGCAAATAAGGAATCAGTGGGAATCGCAATTAATATTGCGATTCCTACATGATTACCGTTTTGCGAGTCTCAAATAGCGATTCCTTATGATTCGCTATTTGAGCCTCGCAAAACGGCCCGATCATGAATCAGGCTGATAGAAACTTACAGAGTGTCAGGTAAAGGCCAACAGCATGGTCCAGTCCAGGCTCAATTGTTAATGGTCAGCTGGGAAAAATGCCTCTCGCATTTTGTTGTGTCCCTGGAGCCACACCGGAGACTAGCCAACTGACCCTTCAAATCCACTTATTTGTCATGGGTACACTAGTGAGCAAGACCAGTCCTCCAGGGCTCCTTTCAGGTTGCAGACAGCAGGACTAGTCCTTTTCTGGTCCTCCACAGGTCCGGCTAGTGTTCTGAGGATGGTACCCGTGGGTGCAGTATTTTTGCCTGGCACAAGCTTGTGGCTAGGTGGTGAATTTTGAACACCCCCTAACCAATGGGGTAAAATTTCCTTGCGCCAGTCCTGCCCACTTTTTCAGCAGGTCCTTTTTGCCCTACTACAAAGAAACTGGCAGTGCCCGTTCACTCTAAAAATCCAAGCTGGGGAAACCCTTCTCCCCTTGTGCACAGCCTGTGTGTCCACCCAGAAGTGTGACAAGGTTAATAAGCAGTGCCACCCTCTGTGAGCACTTAAAACCGGGTCTGGGGTTAGCTTTCCTTCCACGGAGTATGGTGTCAGCCTGAGTAGGGGGATAAAGGCTGGGGTCTTTCCAGGTGTCAGCTAACATTTACTTTGACTGGGTAGGCCCCTATGGACTTAATTAAGCTCATGGGCCCACCCCAGCTGGTCTTCCTACCAAGGGAAAAAAACACATGCCCACTCCCAGACCATTGTTCCTGCTCTGGGTGCAGTTTTCACAACTCTTTAACACCTCGTTCAGGCCAAGTCTAGACTGGGCAGTGGCTTCAGAGTTTATAAAAATTAGTCTCCAGCAGCTTCCGGCAGGTAAAGGCCACTTTCTAAAACTCACATGTGCCATGTAATTTAATAATACTCTGACTTCACCATTAGATTGGATTTGTATTAAGTATAAAATAGGTCTGATCGGAGTCTTAGCTAGTACAAATTAAAAGTATTAGATTAAAGTGTATAATCTGTACTTTTGCTTTTTGGCCAGACATAGCCTGAACCCGTGACCATGTTGTATTGGGCCTAATCACTGGTGGAATATGCCATTTCTAATGTAACACATATTCCACTCTTTAATATTATGCAGCCTACCTTGTGGGACGCTAGGTGTGCTTAGGGGTGACTTGAATACTATTTAAAATCAGTTTTATTGTCTGTGCAGCAGATTTCAAGCCACTGCCGTAAGGTTACACATAAGCTTGAAACCATGCTATTATTTTCACACTAGTGAATGACACAGTGAGCATTTCAATCCATCTGTGACATTTAGCTTTCTATGCTATAAGTGTAGTTTCTGCACCATGTACTATGGCCCTATAAGAATGTTAAGTAAGCCAATCAAGGATAAGACAATTTTCTCTCATTTTAGGGGTCAGATTGCAAACCCTGGGTAGTGAAAACACCAGTGTCCCAGCGTGTGGAGTCTGAAAACTGGCAATACAATTCTGCAACAAATGAGGGTGACACACAAAAATGGTGATTGTCTCAAAATCCCCCGTATAATCACCCGAAAAAAAAATCCCTGAACTTTAACCTGTTGGTGATTGTCTGTTAGTCCCTAGCCAATCCTGCTCTGCTTCCAACACACTGGTGGGCTGTATTGCGGAATACTGCTTTTGAAAGAGGAGGTGTTGGAGAGGGAAGATAAAGTGAAAATGGAATTTAAAAATGCCATGCAAGGCTTGATTTGCACTGCCTTGCATGGCTTCGTTAAGTTATGTAGCTCAATGCAGTGGCTTGTGCTGAGTTACATTATTCAGTGGTAGACATTCCAGGGGCGGGGCATCTGCATTCCGCGCTATCCACCCACGGATTTCATGCAATTCCTGATTTACCAAGGTTTGTAAAGCTGGAATTGCGTGAAACCATTAGATCTATCAGAGAAAGACTTAAGAAGAAGACATGTTTATTTCTCCTCGTTATTTCCTCTTTCTACATGTGATAAACTCGGCATGACACATAAAAGGTTGGAAAAGGCCTCTTTGGATTGTTTTAGTGCACAAAGGTATCCTTTCTTGCACAAAAACAATCCTGCCTGTAATGCAGACAGGATTTCAACATAGTGAAAGGGTGTTTGCATTGGCGCTAAGCATGCACAAGTACGCCAGTGCTGGGACTTAGCCAAAGAGCACCATATCTTTGTAAATATGACGCTCTTCAGCTGGCTCTCAATCAGACAATGCAGAACATCAACTTACCTTGCTGCACTGCATTGCATGAACTTTTAATAAATATGCCCCTTGATACTGTCAGAGGAGAGTAAGTCTGCGCCAAGGCTGGAAATCAGGAGATAATGTATGGAAAAAGTGTGGGGGCGTAGGAAAACGAGTTTTTCAACTGGGAAAAATATTTTGCCCTTGGGGTGTACACGCTTGTGTAAATGTGCAGTTTGTTCATTTAGGCACCTAGAAAACGTTTTGTTTGGTCGTAAAAGCAAATTACAAAGGAATTTCAGTCATATTCCTCTTGACCTGGCTGTGACTGACACAGCTTCCTATGTGTTCTCCTCTGGGAGGACTAAGAATGATGTACATTTAGACCAAGCGTAGGTGAAATAATGGGTGGAATCTGTTTGCAAATGTTCATGTGATTTGGATTTCTAACCCCGTTCATTATCCAAGGGAACCAAGGTTGTGATGTACCTCACTGCGCTGTACAGTAGGGGCCAGATTTGCTGAACATATGATGGATCTAATATATGTGGATTTAAATGAAACTATGCGTGGATCTACATGGACCTCAGGAACATAGTAATTGATTATCCCTAAAATGTGGCCTGGATTCACCTCTTCTGTATCAGCTACTTACACCACTACAGAACAAGAGTTATTTTCAGTTAATTGATTTTAAGTTATTCCAAGTATTTTAAAGACTCAGAAAGGCGGGATCCCTATGAGACTGTGAGCCAATCACAGACCAGATGTTTTAAAACATGAAGCTTCAAATTGCTGACTGGTGAAATGCCACATCGTACTGTTGTAACGAGTAAAATAATCATAGCTACTTTTTTAACCTACGCCTTGATGAATGAAATGAAATGAAAAGAAGATTTATAAAGCGCGGTGGTTACCCTAAGGCTTCCCAGCGCTACAGACAACTGCAAGCTGATGGAAGAGAAGATTAGTCAGGGTGAGAGAACAGTAAAGGTTTTAACTGTTTGCGGAAACAGAGTAGATTAAATTCTGAGCGTAAATTGAGGGGAAGGGAATTCCAGAGTTTGGAACCATTATAAGAAAAAGAACGGCCTCCACTTCTGGATTTTTTGATCCTGGGGACTGTGACCAGTGAAGAAAAAGATGATCTGAGGTGTTTACAGGGTTGTGAGGGGTAATCAAAGGATGATTTATGAGAGGATCAGTTTTCCAGTAGGCTTGGTGGGAGATGCAGAGGGTCTTGAACTTGATTCTATGCCTTACTGGTAACCAGTGTAGAGTCCTCAGACCGGCCTTTATTGAAAGACGCCGGGGGATTTGAAGGAGAGTCCGGGCCGCAGCATTCTGCACCACCTGGAGAATGTTAAGAGTAAGTTGGGGGGCACCTAGGTAGAGGGCATTTCCAAAATCCAGTCTGGATAGAATTAGACCCTGAACCATTACTTTCCTTGCTTTGAAAGGTAGTAAGGGAAGGATCTTCCGAATTAGCCTAAGAAGGCCAAAGCAGGTTGCCGAGAGTGTGGTGGCTTGGGCATTAAAGCTGAGGGTTTTATCAAGCCATATACCCAGACTCTTAATTTTTTCCCCAGGTAGGGGAGGCGCACCCAAAGAGGGGGGCCAGAGTGAGTTAATAGCTGATGGAGAGGGATTGCCTAAAAACATTAGCTCGGTTTTGTCACCGTTCTATTTCAAGTATGATTGGGTCATCCAGTTTGAAACTTTTTCCAAGCAGGTCCTAAGGTTGTCCAGGTTTGTGTCAAGTTGGTTGAGGGAGACCACCAGCTGGGTGTTGTCCGCATATGTTATGATTTTAATACCAAATGGACGAACTACCTCAGCTAGTGGCCCCATGTAGACATTAAACAATGTGGGGCTCAAAGATGAGCCCTGAGGAACACTGCAAGGAAGAGATTTGCTTGGAGAGATGGAAGGACCCTCGAACACCTGAAAGGAATGGTCAGTGAGGAACGATTCAAGCCAAGAGATGGCCGTGCACGAAATCCCAATGTCAGAAAGTTTGTGAAAGAAGTGTGCTATGGTTGACAGTGCCGAAAGCGGCACTGAGGTCCAGGAGGATTATGGCTGCTGATCCTCCCTGGTCCAAGATCTTTCATGCCTCCTCCGTCACTGCCAATAGCGCAGTTTCTGTTCTATGCCTGGGATGAAAGCCAGTTTGGAAACATCGAGTAGATAGTTGCATTCGATTAAATCTACCAAAGTGGCATTGGCAAATTTTTCCAGTACTTTGCTCATCCAAGGGAGCAAAGAGATGGGCCTGTAATTTTTTAACTCGGACTGAGTGTGATTTGTTTTTTTTAAGAGGGCCCTAACCATCGCACGTTTCTAGGGTGATGGAACCACACCTGAGCCTAAAGAGGAATTCAGTAGGTTGAGAACTGTGGGAAGAATGATGTTGTTGACCATGTGCAGTGAGCGTGGGGTATCTGGGTCATTAGGAGAGCCTGATTTGACCTGGGGTATTATGGGGTTTAATAGACTGGGGTTGAGTAGCAGAAAAGCTTGTAAGGGGACGGTACGGTAGGTGTCAGAGGTCAGGGTAGTTCGGGATTGAACGGTGGGAGGGGAGGGCAGGAAGGCAGAATAAATTATTTGAATTTTTTCCGAAAAAAACTCTGCTAAATCATTACAGCGGACTTGTGCATTGCTCGGGTCTAAAGGCTGCTCTGGGCACTTTAGCAGGGTTTTTGCAATCCTGTAAATTTTTTTAGGTTTAGATGCCGCTGTATTGATTTTTTCTGCTAAAAAAAATTATTGGGCCGTTTTAATCTCCTTTTTATACGCTCTAAGCATGAGTCTATAATTGCTTTTGCTAACAAGGGAGAAGTCTAATCTCCATTTCCTTTCAAGACGTTTGCACTTGGTTTTTAGTTCCCGTAGTGCGGGGGAGTACCAGGGGGCCGTCTTGGCACTCCGCTTAGGATCCACGGCACTTAGGGGAAGTACCAAGTCTAAGGAGTTGGAGATCCAGCGATTGAAATCCTCATTAGCTGAGGTAGGGTCTAAATTGTCAGGAGGTCTGGTATTCACCAGGGTCGACCTCCAGTCATCCAATGGCAGTTTGGTCCAGTTCCTACGCTTGGAGGAATGGACTTGTGCGGAAGGAGGAGATTTAGAGACCGTCCAAGTGAAGGGGATCAGATAATGATCCGACCATGGAACTGGGGCGGGGGTATGGACAACTAGTTCAGGGCAATTACTATAGATAGGGTCGAGGAGGTGACCTTTTAGGTGGGTTGGATTAATTACTAACTGAGTTAACTGTAGGGCAGCAAGACTGGCCAGCAAATGACCAGCAGTAGAGTTAGTGGGATCATCAAAATGGATATTGAGATCACCCAACAGGGTGAAATTAGCTGGTGTAGTTGCTAAACAGGCTAGCATTGACTGAAGATTGGAGGTAAAGTCACCCAGGGGTCCCGGAGGGCGGTAAACAAGAACTCCCAAAAACGTATTGATAGGGGAGAATTCTATAGCAAAATAGACACTTTCACAGTCCGGAATAGGATGACAGGAACTACAACACTGAAAAGTGTCCCGAAAAATAATGGCTAAACACCCTCCCTTCCCAGTTTTACGGTCAGTGCGAGTTATCTGGTACCCATGGGGAATGGCCTGAACCAGATCCGGTTCAGAGTCATTGGTAAGCCATGTTTCCGTCAAAAAAATAATGTCCGGGTCCTGATCCTGAATGAGAAGATTGATTTCTAACGAATACTTTACCAGGGATCTACAGTTTATAAGGTACATCTTGTGATTTGTTGACAAAATTTCATTAGATGGTAGTCCCCGAAAGAAGAAACTGCATCCCGGGCAAGTAGACTGGGGACAGGCTGGGTCCCAGGAGTGATCACAGGGTTTTTGAATGTTGGGCCTAAGATCAAGGAGCTTCCCGGAACGGTATGATGTAGGAGATGGAGCAAAAGATGCAGGGTTTATGGCCCCCGGCCGGCCGCGGACGGGCGCAGACGGGCTTGCCTTTGGCGCGCCTTCAGCGCACCGCCGGCGCGCCCGCTGCGCCGTCGGGGAGTAGTGATCATTTATAGCTGAAAAAAGAGAGGGAAGGGTAGGAGGCAGCCAGCAGCTAGAGCGCTACCCCTCCGTTCCCCCAAGATGGCATCCACCCCTCTCTCGCACCAGCCCCAAATCAGCTGTGCAGGGAGTAGGGGTCAGGAGTGGCGTGGATGAGGTAGGGATTATCTAAAGTGCAATTTTATGTAATCTAAATTGCACCAACAGTTTATACACAAAAATATTTTAAAAGTTCAATTAAAAGAAGTGTGAGCCGCCGCAGTTTTAAAATGGCACAATTGAAATAAAATATTCTTCAAGCTTTGCAGCCCCTGGCTTCCGCCTCAGGGGTAGAACAACACTAGTCTGTGCGCTCGCATTTCAGCGCGTCTTAAGTAGCCAGCAGGGTGCGGGAGGTAGCCAGCAGCTAGAGCGCTACCCCTCCGTACCCCGAAGATGGCGTCCACCCCTCTCTCGCACCAGCCCCAAATCGGCTGTGCAGGGAGTAGGGGTCAAGAGTGGCGTGGATAAGGTAGGGATTATTTAAAGTGCAATATTATGTAATCTAAAATGCACCAGCAGTTTATACACAAAAATATTTTAAATGTTCAATTAAAAGAAGCGTGAGGCGCCGCAGTTTTAAAATGGCACAACTGAAATAAAATATTCTTCAGGCTTTGTAGCCCCCGGCATCTGCCTCAAGGGTAGAACAACACTAGTCTGTGCGCTCGCGTTTCAGCGCGTCTTAAGTAGCCAGCAGGGGCGGGAGGCAGCCAGCAGCTAGAGCGCTACCCCTCCGTACCCCCAAGATGGCGTCCACCCCTCTCTCGCACCAGCCCCAAATCGGCTGTGCAGGGAGTATGGGTCAGGAGTGGCGTGGATGAGGTAGGGATTGTCTAAAGTCCAATTTTATGTAATCTAAAATGCACCAACAGTTTATTCACAAAAATATTTTAAAAGTTCAATTAAAAAAAGCGTGAGGCGCCGCAGTTTTAAAATGGCACAATTGAAATAAATTGACGATTCTTGAAGCTAGCGACAGCTAAAGGCATATTTACTTTTTAATTAGGATTGTAGGGTTACATAAATCACAATCCTAGGTAAGGCCCCAGGCAGTCTATGGTGTGGCAGCAGGAAAGGAACCTGGCTTATGGGCCTGGTGGTCCTTATTGGCCATTAATAGTTATTAACGCCTGCAGAGGTACCCCATTGTGTTGGCAGAAATATTTCAAACCAGCTGCCTGTTTTCTTAACTTTAGAGCACAGGCTGTGCATTCAGTGTGGTTAATAAGTGAGTCACAGCTCCAGTATTAAATTACTTCATTTCATACAATTTGGTTGCCGTTGTACAGTTTTAGGCTTGCGTGAAAACTTCGGTATTTCCTGATGGTTCGGTTTTGACTGTCTCACGTACTATTCTTTTTCTCCTGGGTGTTTTTCGTGCACGTTTTTGCAATTGAAGAAGAATTTTAGCAGAACATGTCTTTCAGGAACCATGAAACAGATTTTTTTTTTGTGTATCGTGGTCGCCAGTTTTTTTCTGTTCAAACTCAGCGGCGTGGCTATCCATAATGGTGGAGGGAGCAGTGGCAAGGGATACAAAGGTGCTGGTGTCTTGCTGCACCCCAATTTTTTTTTTTTTTGCTGTCAATACAGAGGATGGGGACCTGCTGTACTTTTGTAGAAGGGGGGGGGGATGTCGCCCTTCGCCTACAATTTTCATGCATACGCCCTTGTATTTTGCAAGGAAAACATGTTATGGTTTCTCTCAGGGTTAATAATTACCTACTTAGTAATACACCAAGGTTTGCGGGCACTTTCCACGTAGCAGTCTAATGAGCTGCAAAATGTGAAAACACAATTCATTTCACTGGAAAACCGCTAGATGTCACCAGTTTATTATGGAAAACGTCATAGACCAGAAAAAGCATGTATAAAAAAACACAGGTTTAGAGAATAGCAGCAGGATTTTAATGATTGACAATGAAATAAGCAAGATGTAAGTGTGTAGTGACTGTTGCTATAGAGCGCTCATAGTGCCAGATATACGAAGATTTATATGGCCGCAAATGTCAGATCGTTTCTTATGCACAAAACTAAATTGCAGGTTGGTAACTGATACTGATACTGAATTTCACTTTAGTTTGTGACCCAGTACCAGAGGTACGAAGCATGTTACGGCTCACAAATTGTTATTGTTATTGTTAACTACAGCTTATATAGCGCCAAATTACAGACAGGTCTCTAGGCGCTATTTGACAAAACAACAATAGTGAAATATAAGGAAAGATGTACAGAACTGAGGTGTTAGGCAGTGTTTAAGACTTCCCTAAACAGGAGTGTTTTCAAAGATTTCCTGAAATGCAATAGATTAGCTTCCTTACGGAGAGACTCTGGGAGTTTATTCCAGATCTGTGGAATCTCCACTGAAAAAGATCTGCCACCCTTCGTTGCTAATTTATAGCGGGGACAGGACAACCGTTGGGTGTTAGAAGACCTTAATGAACGTATGGGGTTATATACCCCAAGGCGTTCTTTTATGTACGCAGGTGCCTGGCCATAGACAGCCTTATGAGCGATGCATAAACTTTTAAACTCCACCCGTTGTTTTATGGGGAGCCAATGTAGTTTACACAACAGTGGAGATGCCCGAGTCTGTCTAGGTAGCCTGAAAATCAGCCTGGCTGCGTCATTCAAGACAACTTGCAACCTGTTAATCAAAGTTTTGGGCAGACCTAAATACAGGGCGTTCCCATAGTCTAGTCTTGAAATTATTGTGGCAGAGACAATGGTGCGAAGCGTGACAGAGGAAAGAAGAGGGACTAGCTTACGTAGCTGTCTAATTAAGTTAGTACAGGTCCCAACCACAGATGAAATCTGACTAGCCATTGACAGTTCATGGTCAATTTTTATACCTAGACTTTTGACCTTATTATTTTTTTGTATAATATTTATTAAAAGTTGTTTTATAGTGTTAATTGTGTGAATTAATTTAGATTTGATGATCATTAATTTTATTGTTAATTGTTATTAGTTAATTGATTAACTGTTAATTAATTATGTTAATGTAATAATATTTTACAATATTGTAGGTGACATTTATAGGGGAAAATGGTGGGAGGTAAATTAATGTTGAAAAAATAATTACTTGCTATTTATTGTTAACTATATTTCAGGAGTGGGTATACTAAACTATTCCCCTATGCTATCCAACACTTTCTCTACTGTTACACTTGGTGGAGTGGGAATATTAAATTATTCCCACCCGCTATCCAACAATTTCCCTACTGTTGCACTCACTGGAATGGGAATATGAATTTTTACCCACCCGCTATCCAACACTTTCCCTACTGGTGCACTCACTGGAGTGGGAATAGTAATTTTTCCTCACCTGCTATCCAAAACATTCCCTACTGTTTAGCTCACTGGAGTGGGAATAGTAATTTTTACTGTCCCACTATCCAAAACTTTCCCTACTGTTCCACTAGTCGCAGTGGGAATAGTATTTTTTACCCTCCTGCTATCCAACACTTTCCCTACTGTTGCACTCCCTGGAGTGAGAATAGTAAATGTAACCACTGCTTTCCAACACTTTCCCTACTGTTGCACCAGCTGGAGTGGGAATAGTAATTTTTATCCACCCGCTGTCCAACACTTTCTATACTGTAGCACTCCCTGGAGTGGGAATAGTAATTTTTACCTACCCACAATCCAACACTTTCCCTACTGTTGCACTCACTGGTGTGGGAATAGTAATTTTTAGCCGACCCGCTATCCAACACTTTCCCTACTGTTGCACTCGCTGGAGTGGGAATATTAATTTTTATCCTCTCGCTATCAAACACTTTCCCTACTGTTCCATTCGCTGGAGTAGGAATAGTAATTTTTACCCTCCCATTATCCAATACTTTCTTTACTGTTACACTTGGTGGAGAGGAATCTCCACCCGCTATCCAACACTTTCCCTACTATTGCACTCGCTGGAGTGGGAATAGTACATTTTACCCATCCGTCATCCAACATTTTCCCAACTTTTCCACTCGCTGGAGTGGGAATAGTAATTTTTATCCTCCCCCTATCCAACACTTTTCCTACTGTACCACTCACTGGAGTGGGAACAGTAATTTTATCTACTACGCTATGCAACGTTTTCAGTATTGTTGTATTTAATATAGTGTCAAATATTATTTTTAAAAAATATATTTATTTTAATGTTGTAACTTATTTTATATAATTTATTTTTGAATGTATGTTATAGGTTTATTTATATATATATATATTTATATATATATATATATATATATATACATATATATATATGTAATTATATTATAAATTATGTTTTAAACATTTATAATGAAACATATTAAAAAATATATATTATTATGGTAATATATATAAAAAAATTAAAATGCATGTTATTTTGCCATTGCATTCATTATTTATTAATTGTAACATTTTTTAATTATTTTAAAGTATGTTTCACTTAATTACATTTATTATTTAATTCATTTTATATTACTTTTCAGACATTTAAAAAAGTCAATATTTTAACAAACTATGGGTGGCTGTTGGAAGATCAGCCCGACCACCATGGTAGCAGGAAAAGACCGCCCGCAAGGACCACGGCATAACCGCCTGTCCGATTAGCATGCTCCGCATTTGAAATGCAACCGTGGCGGTACGGTCGCAGGCATTCACATTGCGGCTATTGCTTCTGCCAGGAGCACCGCCACGATGTGAAAAGGAGCATGTCATGAATATCACTACACTGCGTGGCAGGCACTGCACAGTGCCTGCCAGCTGGTACATGGACATGTAGTGGGGTACTATGGGTATCCCCCAGTGCACCCACACCCCCCAACACATTGGTGCCCTAAATGGGCCCACAGAGACATTCTCCGCATGCCTTTCCATAGCGGTCCCACCGCCGCGTAAAGGCTGGCTACTGCATGGCACCATTGTAGAGGTCCAGTTCCGCCACAAGGCAGGCGTGCAGACTGGTACCGGCGGAAAAGTGGCTGGCGGAAAATCTCACTGCCGCGGTCGTCACCGCCACGCTAATGGGACCAGCGGTTTACCAGGTTGCAGGTGGATGTCCGCCCTCGGTCCGTCGGTGGCCATCCTCCATCCTAATTGACCCCTATATTATTAAGAACAATATTTAGGATTCAATATTTTTGTACTTACCTGTTTGTAGATAGGAAGTCGAAATTCTGTTACATGATATTTTTACCTCGATATTGTTACAGCTCGATATTCTTCTCCTCGATATTCTGTCAGTGATCCGTTTAAAATGCCCTTCCAAGTATCAAACCAGATTAGTATGTGTTAATGTTTGGCAACCAAATTCCAGTAATAGGTCTTTTTTAAAATACATATAGTATAATGAAGCTTTGGAAACAGTGGTGGCAAAGTAATGATTTGGTATTTCAAGAAAGATAAGCAATGTGTTCATAAGTCACAAGCCAACCAGTGCCTCTACCCTTCTCTGCATTTTCCCCAAATAATGCTTCCCTTGATTTAAGATGTTTATCAGCTGTTTATCATTTGTCTGTTGCTTGAGCCTTCTGAAACAGAGTTTTAACAAAGAGCTAGGGCCTGAGTAGGAGTTGAGGCATTATTTATTGTCCCTGGTAAATAAAAATACCATAGGATACATTATTTATCAGGTACGATTAATGACACCTTGTCTGTGCAACTTTTGTGTGTTTGTGTTTTTAAAATATCGCCTTGCCTTGCATTCACTGAGCGTCATTACCTTTACCTCGCTGTCTGTTCCTCCGCACAGCCGATTAGGTGCTGCAGCGGGGACCGGCGAGTTCCGACGCCATCTTGAGGGTACTCTGGGGTTGCCGGTGCAGTCTCTCGGCCACTCCACCCTCTGGCAAGTACTTCTGTCGTGATTCTCGTGCTGTGCTCATGATTGACAATTGCCCGCATACCTCCTGAGGCAGAAGCCGGGAGCACCGATAACCTGTTTATTTTAATAATCACTTGTCTGTGCAACTTTTGTGTGTGTTTGTGTTTTTAAAATATCGCCTTGCTTTGCATTCACTGAACGTCATTACCTTTACCTCGCTGTCTGTTCCTCCGCACAGCCGATTAGGTGCTGCAACGGGGACCGGCGAGTTCCGACGCCATCTTGAGGGTATTCTGGGGGGCCGGTGCAGTCTCTCGGCCACTCCCACCTCTGGCCAGTATATCATGACACCTCCTTCCCGGCCGCGAAGCGGCCGCGCGCAGCGGGCGCTCTGGCGGCGCGCCGAATGCAAGCCCGTCTGCGCCCGTCCGCAACCCATCGGGAGCCGGGGCCACAGATCCTGCCCCTTTTTTGATTTACTCTCCCGCCCAGCTCCTCGTTCACCAAGGTGACTGGCCACTTAGCCCCTCCACTCTCGAACACATCTATGACCTCGGCATTTTTGCCCCCAATTCCCCCCTCCCTGTGGTTTTACCCCCAAAGCCTCAGTTGGTTGCCCTTTCTGTTCCTTTTTCCCTTCCCCTCTCCTGCCCGCCTGCTGTAGCCTCGGCCTACCTCCTTAATACCCACTCGGCGGCCAGGCACCATCTAGAACTTTACAACCTTTTGGACGCTGAGACACCTGATTTTTTGTTTCTTATGGAAACTTGGTTTTCTGCAGATTCTTTGCCCGATGTATTAGCAGCACTCCCCGACTTCTATTATGCTCTCCGTGCCGACCGCCCTGATGGGAAAGCCGATGGAGGAGTGGCTATGATCATCCGGTCGAATCTCCAATTCCAGCCCCTTTCCTATTCTTCCATCTTGAATGTGGACTTCACTGTTGCCCGTTCGGTCAACCTCTCGGTTCCTCTTACTGTTATCCTTTTTTACCGTCCCCCTCAAACTATGTCTCATTTTGTGCCAGCTTTACAGGATTTTTTGGCCACTCTTGTGGTCAACAATTCCTCAGTCCTTCTATTGGGTGATTTTAATTATTGGCCTGGAGACCCTAGGGAAGAGCAGGCATCTAAAGATTTTTCTGACACCCTTCGTTGTCTTAACTTCACTTCTCATATTCATGCCCCTACCCACGTGCATGGTCACACTCTCGACCAGATTTGGTCAGCTAGTCGGACCATTCTTTCTCCTATTATCTTTCCTTGCACTTGGTCGGACCATTCGTTCATCTCCTTTTCCATTGATCTTGGAGTTATTGACAAGCCCCCCCTGCCTAAGAACGTATCGGCCCGGAACTGGAATCGGGTGGACCTTAATACACTCTGTTCTTCCTTGGCCACTTCCTCCCCTGACTTATCTGACCTTCCCCTTGACCTCCAAGTGGACTCCGTGAACAGCTGGCTGTCCACTTCCTGCGACTTGGTCGCTCCCCTCAGGAGGGTCTGGTCCTACAGCCTCCACAAAGCTAACAAATGGTTTTCCAGCGATCTCAAAACTCTCAAACTGGCTCAATTACTGTCCTTCGCTGAGGGCCCGATATAGGTCTCTTCTCCACAACTATAAGAAAGCTATCCTCTTAGCCAAAACGGAATACTTTACTGGGAAGATCATATCGGCGGCTAATAAACCCAAGGAGATCTTTTCCATCGTCACAATTTAGCTGCATCTGATAGAGCTAATCCCAATCCTGTCCCCTCCCAAGCTCTTTGCCATTTTCTCAATGATTTTTTTCTTGAGAAAATCACTAATATTAACCAAAACATCCCCCTGTCACTCTCTCCCTTTCCCTCTTCTCTCCCCCCGCCTTTTCCTTCCCTTGACCATTTTTCACTTATTTCCAAGGAATCCTTCCTTGCTCTGCTCAGAAAGGTCAAGTCATGCTCCCCTGCCGACTGCGGCCCGGCACATATCCTAAGGGAGTTGTTTTCCGGTTACCCTCACCCCCCACCCCCTGTCCCTTCTTAACGCTTCTATCTCTCAGGGTACAGTCCCGGCCTCTTTCAAATCGGCTATAGTTGTCCCCATTCTAAAAAAACCCGGTTCTGACCCCACTCTCCCGGCCAATTTTAGGGTTATATGTCTGCTCCCCTACCTGGGTAAGATTTTGGAGAGCCATATTACTTCCTGTCTCTCGGCTTACATAGAGGACAACCATCTACTGGCCTCCCACCAAGCAGGCTCTCGTCCGGCTCATTGAACAGAATCTGTGGTCCTTTCTGTCCTGGACGAGCTGAAGAGGAAGGCAGATTCCAACTCTCCCCAAGCCTTGGTGCTTCTTGATTTGTCCGCTGCTTTTGACGCGGTCGACCATTCCATTCTTCTCGACTGTGTCAGAGCAGCGGGCATCCGCGGGACTGCTCTTGCTTGGCTCGCCTCATTTCTTCAAGGCCGGACGCAGGCGGTCCAACTTTCGGGCTTTATTGCCCCTACCCGTCTGGTGCCCTGTGGGGTTCCCCAAGGTTCTTCCCTTTCCCCTCTTCTTTCCAATCTTTACATCTATCCCCTTATTCTTTCTCTGCTTAACATGGAGGTCTCTGTATTTAATTACGCGGATGATCTCCAGCTTCTTTTTGATCTCTCTTCCTCCCCAGATTCTGTCCTTAAATTTTAAACTACACTCATCTTTATTTCTGATTGGATGAATCAAAATCATCTTAACCTTAATCCGGACAAAACGGAGCTGGTCCTGACTGGCGGCCCTACCAGCCCCTGGACCCCTGCCTTTTGGCCCCCCATCCTTGGTTCCCCCCAGTTCCCTCTGCCTCAGTCAAAACCCTGGGAATCAAGATCAGCCAGGACCTTTCCATGCGTCCTCAAATTAGCTCTGTTGTTTCGTCCTGCTTTCTGTCCCTTAGAATTATCCGTAAGATCTCTCGTTTTTTCTCCCTAGATGCCCTTAAACTTATTGTTTTGGCAATCATTCTCTCCCGTTTGGACTACGGGAACTGCCTGTACGTGGGCATCCCTGCCTACGAACTGCAGCGCCTTCAGTCCATTCAGAATCAGCCCGCTCGTCTCATCTATTGGCTCCCCAAGTTCCATCATGCCACCCCCCTACTTAAGCCCCTTCATTGGCTCCCCATCTTGAAGAGAACTCTCTTCAAGATGGGCTGCATGGTCTTCATGGCCCGTGCCTGCACGGCCCCAGTCTACATAATCTACCTTGCCGCAACCTTCGTTCTTCAACCCAGGTTCTCCTTAGTGTCCCCGGCTTCCGAAAGTCCAGAGTGGGTGGCACTAGGTTCTCCACTCTTGCCCCCCCGTTTCTGGAACAGTCTCACTTTGACCATTAGGTCCATTACCGGATACCTGCACTTTCGTAAAGCACTCAAAACCCATCTGTTTGCCCAAGCCTTTTCCCCACAGTAATTTCCTGGTGCTCCCCCTTTCCCCGCCTGTCAATTTCCCAGCGCCAGGAAACCACTTGGTAACAGAGCACTTTACAAATCCTTTCAACTTTCAACTTTCAACACCTATCACTAGTTTATGTGGATTTTGGTGTTTAATGAACCAAACTCAGTATGATATGGTAAGTGCCGCATATATTCCCTGTTACATTTTGACAGGTTTGGCCTGCCAGAACTTAATGAAGGTAAAATAGTTAACACATCCAATAATTATCGACTGCACTAAATACCTTCAGACTCGAAATTACGACCCCAGCACAAACAGGGGTTAACACATAGGTTGGAATATTAGGAGCAACTCGTAATCAGGTCCCAAGTATAATTAACAATCTACGTGTGGCTTATTGTTGCCCTGTTGAAACAGAAGTAATGAAATCACTGCACATCATATTGTGACGGCAACAGGATACCAGGAGTCAAGAAAACTGCTGGTTTTCTTTGTACTTTTTATTCTTGCACGTATCTTCTATGCTTCCTCCTGATTGCCGAAGTCTGTCCTGTTCTATGTGTGTGAGGCAAGCTTGTCCTACTGTTCTCCATGTGATACCAGCTCAGTACATAAAACAAGCTTGAACAGATGTGTACATTATTTTCCTATTCTGCTTTTCTGAAGGAGACTTGCTGTTGTCTATGCTGTAGATGTCTGATTTGTGTGAATTGATTGAACGTTTGATGCCCACAGTGTGCTAGCTCTTTCTGTGTAACTGAAACCTGGTCGGCTGCTGCCTCTGAGCTAAGTGTGCTTTTATTTGAAGCTTGCAGACCTTCTCTCCAAGCTGCACTTGTTTGTAGAGTATTGATGCTGTACGCGCTAGGACACTAGTGGTTCTAGATGGACTTTAAACGGGAACTGCGTGATACGTTGCGAGGTGCAAGGGTGTGGTAATTCAAAAGTATGCTGTAATGCATCGTGTGTGAATGTTTGCTGAAGAATAAAGTAATGCTTAACCGCAGCTCCCGTTTGGCATAATTCATCTGCATGCTCCAGGGCTGGGGAAGATGCTAGATCTGGTGACGAGAATTGGATACGTGCCCTGAAGAAAACAACACTGTTCTCCCAGAGAGTTTGCAACAAAATGGCAAGCTGCCCATGCATGCCGCATGGCCCAATATCAATGCAGAGCAGTCTGTGACCAGCACATGTGGAGTCAAAGCCCCGCTCCATCCCGTACACGGTTACAGAAGAGATCTAATGCTTTGCTGCGGACCTTATTCAAAACGCCCACCAAAACTGCCAGTAAACTGGTCAACTGAAACATTGTGATACTCCCTGAATACAGAGCAATTACTCAAACATAGCAGAAAGATAATAGCAGCGACAATCAGGTACGACAAACAGAAACAAATTATTGTCAAAAACAAGTGAAGTAGTCTATGACAGCAGATCATGCATGGTAACCCAAATTCAAGCACAGGGGTTGTGCTTGCAGAAGTTGCAGAGGCTGCCAAATACAATGGAAGCTGTCTGATCAGCACATGCATCCAATGGCAGAGAAAGAGAGCACAATATACAACACAGTCTCCTGAAGCCATCACCACCTTTCGACACATCCAGGAAGCGGAACATCGGGGCTACGTGGACTGCGTGGATTGAAACTTCAATGACTTCATGGGTGCGCTAGAAGAAGATGCGAAGATGATCATCAAATGGTTGAAAAACCATACAATTGATTGAGTGAAAGAAGTGTTAAAGAAAGTTTTGCACACTGAAATAAAAACATTCCAAAAGGTAAAGGAGGCCCTAAAGGCCAAATTCTATCCAATGTCCGATTATGAAAGGTATATCTTCAGTCAAGCATGACAACAGGTTGGCGAAACATGGGATGAGTTTGTCCAAAGACTTGAATCATTTATTAAACATTTCAAATTCTGTCACTTCACTGACGAAAAAGCCATGCGCCTCAGAATCATCAAGGGGTTCTCGTCAGATTCATTTAGAAGGTGCATGTTGAGAGAAACACACAGTTTGAAAAAAATGAGATGGCTGCGAGAGCGTAAGAATGAGCACACCGACAAGCTGCTGACATGGAAGCAGAACCTGCTCACAATGATTTAGCCTTGACTGTGAACACCAAGCACAAGCAACATCAAGGTGCACATGAGTAGACATCTTTAAAAAAGTCAAACCTATGTGTTCGATGAGGATTTTCATTTACCCATGTAGGTGAATGCCCAACCACTGTGCAAGTCTGTAAAGGTTGTTTTGCCAAGTTAAGACCAGGTTTTCAGTGTTCTTAATTTTGGCGCTGTCTCCTATTTACGGCAACCTTGTAAATAGGGGCAGCGTCAAAATCAATGGGTGTTGCAGTGGAACGCCCACCACAACACCCATTGCCCACCCCTTTCTCGCTAAGCATAGCGTGAAAGGAGGCCTTATTTACAAGGCAGCGTTAAGCCACGTTAAGTAGCTTAACACTGTCTTTTAAATAATGTGAGGCCCTATCGCCACAGGAATGTCAGAAAAAGTGATGTTCCTGTGGCGATAGGGCCTTGTACATATGCCCCTGAGATTCGGAGTGTATCCGGCTGCTGAGATATTTCAAAATGTGTTTCGTTGAGTAATTCAAACTGTCACTAATGCTTCCAATGACAGTGATGACACTGTTTTTAGGAGAACACAAGATTATGACAATGCCCTTAGCCAAGTATACCAGTTACCTGCTGATACAGGTCTCACTCTGAATGCTGCACAGTGTGAGTTTCACTGCACCAAACTCAAGTTCTTTGGACACACTTTTTTCTGATGGGAATATTAGACCTGGCTTTTTCAGTGGGTTTAGCCCCAGACTGTTTGTTTTTTGTCCTCCTACTTTTGTTGGTTTTAAGACTCTGGGCAATTTCCCACAGCTCATCATTGCTAAAGTGCACATGCACGCTGTGTAAATTGTTATTATGGATTGGTGTTTCCATGATGGGCTTATTTGATCTACTACTAAATCCCTAGTGCAATGCACTGTGTGTGCCCAGGGCCTGTAAGGCAAATGCTGCTAGAGGGCCTGCAGCAAATTGTGTCACTCACACAAGCAGCCTTTAAAAGAGGTCTCAGACCTGAAACTGCAGTGTCTGTGCGTAGTCTGACATTGCTATGTCGACCTGGCAAGTACACCCACTTGCCAGGCTGTAACCATCCCTTTTCTTACATGAGACACCCCTAAGGTAGGCTCAAGGCACCCTTGTCAGCAGGGTGCAGTTAATGTGAAAGATAGGACATGTACTGATGTGCATGATATGTCCTAATAGTGAAATGCAGTGTATTTAGTTTTTTACTATTGAAAGGCTATGTGTCCTATAGGATAAAATGGGAGATTATTTATAACATCTTATACATATAACTTCCCATTGGAACAAGATAGAAAGATGAAGTTTAGTATGCCTGAACTCAGAATATAAAAATGCATCTTTTAGTACATTTTTTTTCATATTGTGTGTTTAAAAATACCCCTTTTAGAAATTGGGTATTTTCTTGCTTAGCCATCCTGTGCGCATCTACTGGTTTATGGATTGACTGTCTGGCTTTGGAGTGGCAGGGGCTGGGGATGTCCATTCACTGTAGACCATCAGGGGGGGAGTTGAGGTATGTCCTGCAATTTCTGAATGAGTCAGGCCTGGCCTGGATAGACCTGGGCTGCATTTATATTAGGGAGAGAAGATTTCCTTGCAACTGAATAGGCCTGGTCTGCCTTACACAGATCTGTCTCCACCTCCTGCTGGGAAGCTGGACAAGAGAGGACAGAATTGGTTATGACAGAGCACAGAGCCTCTCTGCCACCAGAGCACAAAGAGAAATGGAATATAAATATTGTGGACCAAACCCCAGAACTTTAGAAAACTTGTGGACTCAAGAGAAACCTCTGCCAAGGAGTAGAGCTGGGAAAGCTTAAGGAGAAGCACTGCCCCTTTGCTGTGTGCTGCCTGGGGTTGGCCTGCAGTGGCTGTTTATGACAAGGAGAGGGTAAAGACTTTGCTGCTGTGCTGTGTATCCTGCTTGAAGAAGATCCCCAAGGGCTTGAAGTAGAGCTTGTCTCTTGTTCTTAAGTTGCAAGGACACCAAGACTTCACCACCGGATCTCCTGAACTTCCTTGCTGTGAGTTCTGACCTGCCAAGAGATGCCCATTGCTGAGTTGGGCCTCTGGAGGTTGTTCCTGCTGTTGGGAGCTGGAAAGGAGAGGCTACAACGAGAAATGCAATGCAGCTTAGTTTCTCTGTTCCTGGCAAAGGACTACTCAGTGGAGGACTTGGGGAGTCGTTGTTCACCCTCCTGCAACCCTCAGTAATTTGAACTTGTCTTCCAGAGAAAGAAGAAGTACCAACTATTTTACCTCACACCTCGGCTTCTAAATGGCATCCAGGGGGTCTGAGCTGTCTGCTCCTTCACATGAGCAGGGCTTCAGCATGGCCGAAACCAACTACCTCATCAACGCCTACACAGGGATCTCCAGAGGCATGGACTTGATGTGCCTGACCTTAACATGGCAGCCGCCTCTGCCTTCATTTCCTCAGCAGCCTAAATGGCAGCCCCAGCTCCTTCTCTGGATTGCTTTATACTCCCTCCATCTTTTACCTCTATCCTCCAGTGGGGATATGCTCTTCCACTGCTTGACTATGCAACTGTAGCCTATGTATCTATTCAAAACTGTTTTTCCTGAGAGCTGAGACCTGAGCAACAAGGCTGATGCCCGGTGGAGCTGCTAGACAGCTATGGAGGAGTTTGGCCCTGGTTTCCCCCTCGACCGTCACCTACGCAGCTGGACATTGGGCACAGTTCTTCCTCGTATTCCTGCTATGGCTCCATCCTCCTCTCCTTTCCTATGAATTCTCACAACTTCATTTTTGTTTACTGCACCTTACTACGCTATTTAAACTGATGTAACTTGTAATGCAACAATCCTCTGGTAAAGTGCTTTGATACCTCCGGGTCTAGCCTGCGCTATATAAATGTTTTCAGATGTACCTTGTAATGAAACGATCCTCTGGTAGAGCGCTCTGATACCTCCGGGTCTAGTCAGTGCTGTATAAAGCTTTTCAAATCAAATCAACTCAAAACAGTTTTTCGTGAACGCTGAGACCTAAGCAACATGGCCGATGCCCGGTGGAGCTGCTAGACAGCTATTGAGGAGATTGGCCCTGGTTTCCCCTGGACTGTCACCTATCCAGCCGGACATTGAGCACAGTTCTTCCTCGTCTCCCTGCTATGACTCCTTCCTTCCCTCCCACCTACGAATTCTCGAAACATTGTTTTTGTGTACTGAACCTTACTATGCTCTTGTAACTGATGTAACTTTTAACTCAACAATCCTAAATGTAAAGCGCTCTGATACCCTCTATGGTCAAGTTTGCGCTCTATAAAATGTCATAAATAAAATAAATAAAAAACAATAAATAAATCTGCACCCATTTCTGCCGCAGTAAGAAACCAACGCATCACCTCCCCGCACAGTAAGAAAACGTTGCATCACCTCCCCTTCAGTAAGTAAACAACGCATCACCTCCCCTGTGTGGTAGTAAGGTACCAACACATCACCTCCCCTGGAGTAAGGAACTGACGCATCACCTTTCCTGGGCGTAAAGAACCTATGCATCACCTTCCCTGCAGCTGTTTTTGTTCATGATTTTTATGTATCCAAGGAACCTTGTGTTGAATGTATTGCTTCAATAGTTTGCTATGGACAAAAGTGTTTTTACATTCTAAAATTCATATTTTTATTATTGTATGTTGGAATTTTGTTGTTTTGGTCTTGTTTGGTTAAGATAAAGATTACTTATATTTTCTAAACTGGTGCGGTGTCCAATGGTAGTGTTTTCACTGTATTACTCTATGTGTGTACAAATGCTTTACCCACTGTCTCTTAGATAAGCCTGTCTGCTCGTGCCCAGCTACCAAGGGGGTGAGCAGGGGCTAATTTAGAAGTGTATCCCCTTTACCCTGACTAGGAAGAAGAGCCCCTACTTGGACAAATGTGCAAACCATTGCCAACTCGAGATCCCCATTTCTAACAGGGAAGTACTCTAGACGCAGACAAGGTGCAAGCACTGTCATGCTCACTAGCCCCGTGATGTAGTACACATCGGTCGTTTGTGGGCCCTATCACTTTCCAATGTCACCAGCCGCCACTGCAATACACTGTTGTCATAGACCACCAGGGATGATGACAATTTCCAGAAACCGAAAGGCCCGGATGCCCCCTCGCATTGAGAGGTGAGGGTTAATACTACAAGAATATGACTATGAGATTGTGCACAAATAAGGGAAAAGACCAAAACCCAGCAGACTACTTTTCACGAGTTCCACTACATTGTCACGACATAGAAGACAGCCAAAGCATATATCAACTTTATCATGAGATCCTGCACCCTAGTAGCTCTATAGGTGGAACAAATCATTGTTGCCACCAATACTGATAAGAACATGATCGCTACCAAAGAAATCATTGCCACATAATCATAGAAATGCCTTGTCCATTGCCTGTAACGTCGAGTTTGAAAAATTCACAAATGTTCAGGATGAGTTGTCAGTCACCCAAGAAGGCATAATACTAAGAGGCTCAAGAATCGTCATACATGAAAGCCTAAGACAGAGGGTCATCAAGCTGGCTCATGAAGGACACTGTGGTATTTTAGCCTCCAAGATGGAATTACAAGACCGAATTTTGTTCCCCTGTCAAGATGAGCAAGTCGAGAGAGAGCTGAAGGCATGCTGAATTTGCAATTGTTTATCCCTTATGTTTATACAACACCCTGTGACAATGCCTGACCTTCCTGGCCATGCCTGGGAGAAGGTTTCCGTTGACTTCTTTGGACCTTCAGGAAATGGACACCATCACATGGCTGTCATTGATGAATATTTGCATTTACCTTTGGTGGAAGACCTGTCGTGGACAACCCATGACATAGTCATAAAATGACTTGATGATATTTTTGTGACATGGTCATTCCTGAAATCCTGAAATCTGATAATGGACAGCCCTTCAATAACATAAACTTTAAAAAACTCCTTGCCTGACTCAACGTCAAACACCAAAAATACACCTCTTTGGCCTCAACCCAATGGTATAGTCGAAGGATTCATGGGCATCCTTAAGAAAGCCAGTCAACGAGCGTCTATGGAAGGAATCGATCTGAACCAAGCCCTGTGCCACACCCTCCAAGCCCATCGATCAACTCCTCACCCTACAACTGGTGAGAGTGCAGCCACCCTTTGATTTGGAGAAGCCATCAGAACAAAACCACCTCAAAGGACATTGGATCGATCAGTCAATACAGACCAAGTGAGAGACATTGACACAGCTTGGAAAATGAAAATGAAAACTTATGCCGACCAGCTTCTTCTTGACCCGGAAACAGTCTTTAATGAACGAGACTTGGTACTGATTAATCAAAGCAGAAATGGAAAATGAATCCTCCTTTTGCAGCTGATCCTTTATGGGTGAAAGCATGCATGGGGCACATGCTGATAGCACATCATCCTGGAAAAACCATCACTCAGGACACATCACACTTTAAGCACCTACATCAACAGGTGTCAACTCCTGAAGCCATGTGTGAGGTGACCCCGACCGCTGGTCTATCTTGATCATCTGAGCCTGTCTCACCAGTGACTGATCAGAGTGACTCTTGATCACTCTGGACCACCCAATCCAAAAGAGAAGTGAGAGTGTCTCGCCAACTAATTGAGGAAATTTGACTTTAATGATGCAGAGTATCGATGATGTATGGGCTGGGACCCTTGTGGTTCTGGGCAGACTTTATACAGAAAGTGCATAATGTGCTGGGAGGTGTCAGGGTGTGGTAAATTGAAAAGTATATTGTAATCTGCATTGTGTGAGTGTATGCTGAAGAATAAAGTAACACTTAACCACAGCTCTCATGTGACATAATTCATCTTCATGCTCCAGACTGGGGAAGATGCTACATCGTTCAGTATGTCAGGGAAGTTTTCATGGCTTTTGTTTTGGTTCTGTCCATTATCTGCAGGGAGCATGTACTTCTGCTGCATGAGCTACACATGTCACCTGTGAAGTAAGCTTTCACTGCAGTTGTCTGTGAATAATATTGCATTCTTTGATGGAACCTCATTGTGCCTGCTCAGTGTGTGAGGAATATTGTACAAGTGCAGGTTGTACGGCACCCTAATTGCTCTGTGTTTTTGTGAAAAGCTTACACTGCTGTTGGCTGTACAGTAGCTATTCTGTGTGGCAACTGATTTTTTGCCGACATTTCAGTATACAAGCCTCTAAATAACTGAGGCTGGTAAGACTTGCCAAGGTTTGTAATAGAGCCTAAGTAAGCCTAATAATATAAAAATGATTAAAGAAGAGTGAGCAGAGGGTATGTCAATGACCATTCAGTGCAATATATCTGCCACTTCTGGCACCTCCTGCTATGCACTACGACTGTGCCCACAGAGGCTGACTCAACTTGTCTCTCTGTTGCCTTACGAATTTCTCCTTTTCTTTTTAAGTTACTTCTCCGTGACAGGTTTTAGAAAAGGTATGAGCCGGTCTGTGACATGGACATTGGAAGATGATAAGTGGCTGACTTCTAGGGGGCCTTATCGGAATGGGGCATCTTGTTACCATAACAGTTTGCATGTTTGTCAATATCCATTTTTAACTCAGAGGGGCATATTTCCAAGGGCTTATCGGCACAGGAACGTCACTTTTTGTGACATTACTGTGGCGATAATCCCTTGACCTTATTTACAAGGCGGCATTAAGCCCCTTAATGTGGCTTAACGCTGCCTTGTAAATGAGGCCCCATTTCACGCCTTTCACCACTCTTGGCGCAAATCGACCCAGTGTTGAGTGGGATTGTGGTAGACATTTTTGAGTTATGACATAAAGGGAGAGCAGAGGAATTGGATAGTTAGGTAACAAAGACTTATTTGTAAGTTTTATGGCTGTAATTGTATTATAAAAAATTCATGATGAATGAGGCAGTTTTAATGAAGTCTGAGAGTAGAGAGTATGGAAACATTAGCAACCAAGGAAGGTTTTCATAATTAGAGGTAGTAAGCCAAGATATTCTCACAGCTACAAGGAATGCAGTTTGGTAATCAAGCCAGTTCTCCATATGGACGTCTAAAGGCCAGATGCACGACCAGTGTAAATTTCGCCTCGCAATTTGCTCTCAATTGCAAGTCGCAATTTACAGATACACTGATTTAGATTCCCAATAGGGTCGCAAAATGTGAGCCTTGTGAATATTAATGAGGCACTGGCAATTTATGACCCCATTGGGAATGGCTGGCCCTCCCAGGGATGGTGGCCTGCTGGGCTCAGCAGACCTCCATGTCTGGGAATGCTTTTCAATAAAGCAGTTTTAAAAAACTGAATGCAGCCCATTTTCCTTTAAGGAAAATGGGATGCATTTAAAAAAAAATGAAATATTTTCATTTTATTTTTTACGGGCAGGTAGTGGTCCCTGGGACCACTGCCTGCCCCTAAAAATATTTACCCCTGCATTTGCAAAGGGGAAGCCTTCCCATTTGCGATTGTATTACCACCCTCTTGATGAGGGTGGTAAATTGCGAGTGTTTTGCAATAATGGTCGCAAAACATTTACACATGGCTTGTGAGTCGTTATTAGGAAGGGAATGCCTCTTCCTATAAGCGAGTCGCAAAACACTATTTTGCGAGTCGCAAAATAATCTTAGTAAATGGCCCAGAGGAAAATTGCATGCGTAAATGGGTCGCAAACCCGTTTGCACATGCAATTTTCGATCATACATCTAGACCATCATACATCTGGACCATTATCTCTTAAGGTTCATTCTAGGTTTTTTATTAGACCACAAGAAATTAGAAACTGAGGTATCTAAAGTAGAAACAAAGGTAGAGGATAGTGTAACAGGGACCATCATTATCAAAAAGTTCACAAGTGGGGTAACCATCTTTTTCAAAATCTCCAATCTCCCCTAACCATGATAAAAATGTGGGGGGCCACAACGAAAATTGATCTTTGATTTTATCACACATTTGCTGTTGATTAATATTAACAGACTCTGCCAAATCTCCGGAAAATCATATACTCAGGTATTTAATCATTTTTGGCTACCAAGGAAGTCCAGATTGTCTGATAGAAGAAGACTGACAGTGAATACTGAGCAGCATAACTCCAGTCTTGTCAGTATTCAGCGATTAACCAGAGAAAAATGCAAAAGATTAACTTAAGGAGAGTACTGTGGGAATAGTAGTATCAGGATTTTTTAGAATAGATAAGAATATCATTTGCCTAAGCAGCCATTTTGTAAATATGGGGTCAAAATATGGGGTCAAACTTTACCTCACTGATATCCAGGGAATCATTACTCAGCACTAGCACAGGGTCTATGGCCAATAGGAACAACAATGGGGACACAGGGCAATCCTGTCAGGTGCCTTCGTGTAAAGATAAAGAAGAGGATAGCACTCCATTCACCCTAATCCTCACTTTAGAGTTATTGTATAAAGATTTAACCATTGAAGAGAAGAAGTCACTTAGATTACATCGGTCCAGAGCAGTTCTGAGGAAAGGATAATCAACTTTGTCCAAGGCCTGCCCAGGATCTAATACAATTGCAACAGTAGATGCTGAGTAAGCCAAAGTTGCTTTCTCAATAACGTGACTGAAAAGGTGGGTGTTATCATAAGCCACCTACCTGTAACAAAGTCGGACTGCAATTGATGAATTATTGTAAGCATCAGAGATTCAAGATGTTTCACCAAAGGTTTTCCATATATCTTCACCTTCCTGTTCAAAAGAGAAATAGGCTTTTAATTTACAACATCAAGATGATCCATACCTTCTTTACATTTTTTTAAAATCTTGAACATTTCCGCAGTTTTTGGCTTATTTTCACCTTGTGAGTCATTAATTGCTGTGATAGTGGAATTATTTTGCCTAAATTTGTGATTTGCTGCAAGAGACTTGCCTGCTTTATTCAAATAATGTTTTTTACTTTTTTTGTGCTTGAACCGCAAAGTGCGCCCCCTTACTAACAACAGAATTATACTCATATTTAAGTCTTTTGATATCTACCAATAAGGAAGGATCTTTTAATGTCTAAAAGGAGAAGTTGTATCCTCGATTATTTTATTAAGAGAGGCTAAAGAATCGCTAAGATCTTTATTTCTTTTAGACATACGACTAATGCAAATGCCCGTAACTGCACATTTTACAGCATCCCAGAGAGTTACTAGAGATGAGACTGTGCAGAGTTTACTTTCAAGAACTCATTTAATCATATTCTATCTTCCTCAGAACCCAATAATTCTGTATTCATTCTCCATGCACGTCTTTCAGGGCGCCTGAGAGAGAACGTAAAAGACACAGTAGTAGTAGCATGGTCAGATACAATGGTAGCTCTAGAAGAGCTTAAAGCATTTTGAGCTACCCCAGAGCTAAACAGGATAGTCCATCCTAGAAAAAGAATAATGAGGTGAAGAGAACAAGGTGAAATCATTACTTCTGGGGTTCTGTAAGTACCAGACATCCAGCAATTTATAATACGTAAATCTTGACTTTTAGACTTGCGTAACCTGTCAAATATCTTAGCGAAAAACACGCCGACGCCTCCGCTGCCCCTCCAGCTGCATGGCTCCAGGAAATGAGAGCTGGCTTCCGGTCACTGGATGGACGCTTCAACACCCTCGACAAAGCTCTAGAATGGATGGGGGTCAAAATCCAGGTACTTGACAGATGCCTAAATGTGTCCGAGGTGGGAATCGCTGACATTGAAGATGGCACTGCTCAATCAGCTAAAAGTCTGGATAGAATGGAGCGTATACTGAAAGAGGTGGCCATAAAGAACGAGGACCTCGAAGATCGAAGCCGGCGCAATAACGTCCACTTCCTCGAGGTGCCGAAGTCCTCTGTCACGGGCCGGCTTGGCCTCTTTGTGGAGACCCTGCTGTCCGATCTGTTAGGGAGGGAATTTTTCACACCTGGCTTTGTGGTTGAGTGGGCCCACCGCACCTTGGGGAGACGGCTTCACCCGGACCTACCTCCACGCCCTCTCATTGCCCCCATTAAGAACTATCGAGATTGTGACACTGCCCTAGGCCTGGCAAGAGAACATGGAGACACTATCTGGCAGGGTTCGAAAGTTGCTCTTTATCCAGACTTCACTGTTATGGTACGGGAGGCACGGCGCAAGTACAACGGAGTAAAGGCTACCCTCAGAAACCTTGGCCTCAAATACAGCATGCTGTATCCTGCGCAGCTCAGGGTGGAGACTGGAGGCCAAGTCCGCATCTTTGATAATCCTAACGAAGTCTAAGAATTCTGCCGCCCTTATAAATGCAATAATGATCAGACGGATAATGGTGGGGGCGGTCCCTCTCCTCCGCGTAGTGGTTAAGTTGCAAGTGTGGATCTGTTTTCAGGCCCTGGAATCGTATGACATTGCTGTCCTGCTGCCATTTACTTTCATTAATTTGCATGGGGATTGTGCAATGTACCAGTTTAGTATGTCATATATAGTTGGTCGAATGACGTGGCGTTGCCAACCCTCTTGGTTGATACCTTGGGTTTGTTTTGGTTGGTCGTGATGTACCTTTTCCAAGTAGTGCTGTTCCACTGTAAAGATGATTGGTACTCTGTTTCTTGTTCTCAATGCGGGATTTGCCTTACCAATCGTAATCGACGGCAGGTGGTTCATTACTTAATCAGACGCAATGTAGACATCACAAACAAAACAGTTATGGCACACCCTATATAGTCACAATGAATTTAATCACTTTACTCAAAACACGTACGGACGGTGCGCTGGCTGTTGGCTTCGTTATTTAGGGAACCGAGGTATCACGGTCTGGCTCCGGTGATTAGATACTTATGAATTTAGGGGCTACTGCCCGGTCAATTGTCTATTTTGGCATCACATTGGGGAGTTCTTTTACGAGTTGAGGGTACTAATGAATTGATGGGTGGTCCCTCTTATTAGCAGTTGACACTCTCGGTCAAGTGTTTCCCTAGCACCACACGGGGCTACTTTTTCTCAGAACGGGGTCGCCAAGTTATTTTGACATGCTTTTACTCTCTAATAGTACTACTGCTTATCTACTCCGACTTTACCGAGGGGTTGAAGTGTTCGTGCCGGACGTGATCAAGGTATCGTGAGGTTTAATTGTGCCCATCGTTATCTGGAAGGAGGAAGATCCGACTCGTCTTGGAACACTGGTCCGGCTCTTCAGTCTGCCTTGAGAAAGTCTGAATACATATTTGTACAGACATGTTGGCTTCAAGAATTGGCTTCAAGAATTGCTGGAAGTTTGGCGCACACAAATAAAGGAACTTTTTTTTACATCCCTTGTGATTGGTGGATGGTCCTTTGTAAAACAATGGTGGATTAAAATAGGATATATTTGCCAATGGACATTGGAGACTTCATTATATATTGTTTCTTTGAAATATTCTTATTTTGGGATATTGTTCTGATTGAATTCATTGTGACTATATAGGGTGTGCTATAACTGTTTTGTTTGATATGTTTATGTGCAGGTCCTTGTAACCTGCCGATAGCACCATTTGGGAGTTGGTGCTCCCAGTTAATTCAGCACCCCGACTTCTCACAATATTTGCACGAAAAAGACACTCATGCTTGTAATTTGGATACATTTTACTATTGTGGCTTTATCTTGATGTGCAGTGTTTCCCTTTTGGGATTGCTGCTACCAATGTAGACATCGCCTTCCTGCAGGAGACACATTTGCCGGTTTCAGACCCTGCTCTCTTTGCCTAGAGCTGGGGAACACACAGGTACTTCGCTAATTCAAGTAATTCTGCAAGAGGAACAGTGGTTCTTATACATAAGAGGGTACCTGTTAGCTGCCAACTAATAGTCACAAAGTCACATTGATTTGTGTCTACGCCTCGAACACTGACTCTCCGGAATTCTTCTGTACTCTACATGTGCAGCGCTTCAAATGAGAGCCCAGTCTGATACTGGTGGGTGGGGATTTTAATCTTCTTCTAAACACCACCCTGGATAGTATGGCCACTTCGCCAGATACAAAGCCTCGGGCGTGGCACGCTCTCCTTGAACTATGTGAACTATGTGACCAGTTTTTGTTGATAGATATCTGGCGCAAACGCAACCCTTTTCTCACCGATTTCACACATTATTCGGGCCACTATGACAACTGGACCAGAATTAATCTTTGGTTACTCTCATCTGGAGTGTCCTCCTGGTATCACACGCTGAATACATTTCCCAGGACGTACTAGGATCGTTCTCCGTTCCAGATCTGTCTATGTGTCCCTCGACCAGAGGGGTTTGAGTGGCAGTGGTACTTCCCTGGTCTCACCCTCCTCGACTACCTTTTCTGCCATTAGGTCAGAGAGGCCAGAGAAAGCTACTTCGATCTTAACACCGGTACAGTGGACACCTGTGCTGTGCTGTGGGAGGTGTTCAAGGCTTACATTCGAGGTGTGTGCATTTCCAAACACGCAGGAGTTCTCAAAGCTCTATATACAACATTGACGAGGTTAGAGGGCGAGCTCACGGACCTAGATAATGAGATTCGACATGCCCCTACATCTACTCTGCAGGGCAAGAGGCTGGCCCTCCTCTCTGAATACAGAGACACAGCGGCTCGTGAGATCCTGTACTTGGGCAAATATCAATCAGCCCGATGTTATGGAGAGGGCGACCGCCCAGGTTGTACGCTGGCTCAGATACTCAGGCCACCCTACAACAAAGCATACATCACTGAGATCCGCTCTTCCACAGAGACCCTAATTACATCCCCAACTGATATTTGGGATGAATTCCGGTCGTATTACACTATGTCATATACCTCGAGACTGAGCTGTGACCCTACCGCACAGGAGGCTTACCTCTCAGAGGTTGCTCTGGTATACCTAGAAACGGATATGCAGAACTTCCTGGCAGAACCTATCACTGAAAATTAGGTACTTGGAGCCATCAAAGTGCTCCATGGCTCCTCCGCCCCCTGGCCTAGACGGCTTTACTGGGGAGTTTTACAAGGCCTTCCAGGACCTTTTGGCACCACAATCGATTGAAGGGTATGCAGAAGCCTTGGAGAAACAAACCCTGCCCCCCAAATTGAGCAAAGCGGTAATTATTCTTCTCCCTAAGCCCAGTAAGGACCCCTCCCTCTGCAGATCATACAGGCCACTTTCTCTACGTAATGTAGACTATAAAATACTTGCAAAAATTATTGCCAATAGTCTCTCACAATTAATGGAATTCATTATATCCCCGGTGCAATCTGGTTTTGTCCCACACTGCTCAAACTCCTTGAATTTGCGGACCTTGTTCGTGGTCCTCCACAGGATCAGCCCCAGAGGTTCCAGCTGCAGTGATTCTCCTTCACACGGAAAAGGCCTTTGACACTCCAGAGTGGTCTTTCTTTGTGTCCATCATGTGTCGCATGGGCATGCCGGCTGGTTTTATAGCCACCACAGTTTTGCTCTACAGTCGACCCATGGCAAGACTTCACATAAATGGCACACTTTCTAGTCAATTCTCATTATCACGTGGCACACACCAAGGGTGCCCTCTGTCTCCCCTTTTGTTCATTCTCGGCATGGATCCGTTAATACGATATTTGCAAGAACGGCCTCTACACAGGGGGAAAAGTTTAATACAGGCCCCCTTTTGGTTTCATTAAGCGCAGATGATACTATCCTGTATATCAGGGAACCCACCTAAATCTAGACCCGCTTCTCTGAGAAATCCTACGTTTTGGTCTGCACTCTGGCTTAGGTATCAATTGGCACAAATCAATTCAATTTTCCTTAACGCCCTCCACGACCCCCTGGGCTTGTGAATTTCATCTGGAATGGTGCTCAGACTCAATCAAATATCTGGGCATACACATACACTTGGACCCGGAACAGATTATTCATCTTAATTATGGATGGGCAGTGGGGGCCCTGGAGACTCAAGTGGAGAAATGGCTACGTCTTCCGCTGTCCATAGCAGGTAGAATCGCCATAATTAAGATGATGGTCCTACCTAATTTTTTATATCTTTTCAATAATATCCCCATTTCCCTCACAAGTAGTTTTTTTTTAAATTGCGGTCACATCTCATCAGGATGGTTTGGGGTGGAAAACAGCTGCTTGCTTGCTGGTGCTGGAAGATACTCACCTTACCATATGACAGGAGCAGATTTGGGGTACCAGATTTTTATTTATATAATCTAGTAGCTCAATGTAGATTTACTTTTGCATGGTACCACCAGGATGCCAGGATTCCGTTTCTGTGCCCTGAGGCAGACTTTGTCCTTCCTGAACGACTGGCTTCCGTCCTGCCAAAAGGTGAACCTAGGGACCCCGTCAACATACAAATGGTCTCAACCACTAGCTGGGCGTGGAGTAAACTTCAGCGTTACACTGGCACTTTGGTATTGTACTCGTCGGCCCTCCCGCTTCCTAACGCCCGCTGGCTCAACATCACAGGTGAGAAACTTGTGCACCGCACGTTGACTAACTTTTGCATTTCAACGATAGGTGATCTGTACCCAAGCGGTCACATTATTTTGGCCTCTGAGGAGCTTCACTTCCAAGAGACCACATTCATGGACAGATCTGTTCTTAAACATCTGTACTTGGCACTGCGGGCTACGATCAATGGCTTCCCGTTAGAACCGGACTCATTCGCCCCTCTGTCCCTCCCCATTGAGAGTGAGAGCGGAGTAGACATCGTATCCAAACTTTACACAGCCTGCTCCACATAGATCCCTATCATAGACAACAAGCTTCGTGAGGAATGGGAGACTGATCTGGGTCACCCGATAACAGACGACCAATGGGGCAAATGCTGTAAAGCCACGAAGTGAGTCTCATTGATTAGCCGACATAAATTATTACAAACGTTTTTGCGCAAAGTGCACATTACTCTGGCTAAAATATATAAACTTGACACCAGCGGACCACATACATGCCGGAAATGCAGTGCTCAGCTCACCGTTTTTGCCCACCTTACTTGGACTTGCCCCAATATACGCTGCTACTGGGAGCTAGTGCATTCAACGTTAGGAGACATTACTGGACTCACCCTAGTTCCTACTCCGGAAGTGGTGCTTCGGGATACACAGTAAACTTCCCTAAGAAAGTCCGGAGACTTGCATCCCTTAGCCTATTGTTACCTAAACATGAGATCGCATTACACTGGGGTAGCAGAGTGTCTCCCACATTACAGAGCTGGTTTGAATTGTTTAGCATACTGCAACACTCAAAGTGAGATATACTCCAGCACGTTACCCAGTACCGCACGTCCCCAAGGATATCTGGGGCCCATACAAAGTATACCTAGATACCCTTCACAACTCCACCACTTCTCAGACAAGCTCAGGCATAGTACCACAGGTATAGGATAGGAAATCTGGTATGCACACTGACATACCATCTCAGGTGACACTCTGTTTTATGGGGTTAAATGCCGGCACAGCCATACCTTTACTCACACTACTGGTAGGGGGGATGAGGGCGCAGTCAGATACATAGACAACGGCTGTTGCATCGCTGGACATGGAAGGGGCCTTGGAAAATGTATTTAACTGACCACTTATCATGCGCCAGACTGCTCTTATTTGTTACTTTGAGATCGAAATGTGTTGAATTCTTTAATGCATATCAATGTGATGCTTTCATGAATAATAACTATACTCTGAAGTAAGTTCAATAAGGTTACCTTCAGGCAAAAACATAGATAACATTTACACCATAGTTAGATCATAACATCTAATCAGAAGTTCTAATATCCACACACTTAAAATACAATATCTCTATTCAACTAGGCAAATAAGATTGTCTTCTAACACGTAAACTTGGAATGTTACAAGTATCTACTTTATTAAAATTACAAAATATAAAAACAAATAATTCATACAATCTTAAATTGTGCACTACCTTGGTAGTGCTGCACACGTCCGTTGGCCGATGCTGCCCCACCCGTTTTTCGAACGTTCAGCACTGGAGCTGAACGTTCGACGCAGCCATCGGGTTAAGCATGGTTACATTGGCTTACTCTTATTGACATATTTTACTTGAGTATAAGTTCCTAGTACATGCTGTAGAAAATGCACCCAGGGCATCGTAGTTAATTGCTGCATATGGACTGCAGCACCCTTTGAGCTATCTGCATGGGTGGCCTGTAAAACATGGCTTCAGGCCTACCATGCGCAGCCTGACTGAAGCAGTCTGAAACCCTGCTGTCAAACCCATCAAAATAGAGTCTTTTTGACAGATGGGAATTAGTCACAAGGTCTGGTGCCTGATAATTAAAAATGGAGCATGTACGAAATTAAAGATGGCATGTTCCTCCAGTAAGTAACCCCAAACACATTTTTCACTATCATTGCTGTAGCTGAATGCTGGAAAATATTGAAGTACAAATCTGTAATTATAGATGGGAAAAGCCTAGAATGGCCATTCACATATATTTTCTCTTTGTTATTAAACACCCAATTCATTGATGATGGTGGATTTGTAATAAATATTTAGAAAAAGTAACTTTTAGAAGGTTACCGTTGCATGCCTGAAGCTCCTGGACAATAATTTGCATTAGCCTGCCAGAAGCTGCAAAGCCCATGGTTGATCCTAATGAAGTGTAAAAACTGCTCACAGAGCAGACCAATGGCTTAAGCCTCATGACAGAATGGTCTGGGCATGGGCATATAATCGCTATCAACCCAGAAAGGGCTGCTGGGGAGGTTCTAGGAAGTGTATTAACTTGAAAGTAACAGAAGTGAGGACTGTCTTTTCCTAGTTTAGCTCAACAGGAAAACTGGGAGGGAGAAACTCTTTAAATAATTATGCCCCAGTGGGAGGGGAACTGGCCCTGGAACCAGTTAGCTGTAGCTTAGGAGGAGGAGATTGCTATTTTCCATAAACACACCACTGACAGGATCACAAACTTCCTCCAAGGAAATATGGCAAACTTCGAAAGAGGAAACCACGAGAAGAAATAAAGATACTTCTCCTTGCTGTGCCTTTGTCGGAAAGTTGTACAATTATGAGACATTTCCAGGTCTACAAGTGTTGGTAAAACTCTGAATGCTTCAGAATACACAGGTGGATGCATGGGAACACCCATGCTCCACCCATGTAAAGCCTTCCCTGTGCAGTGTAACACAAGGCAGTTAGTTCCCCTGCCTTGCACTGCACCAGATTTACTAAGCTATGCAGGTCCACGCAGGGTGCCATTGCGTGGCATACTAAATATCATTCTAGGTTTTGCATTGCCCTGTGTCGGCTTGCGTGGTGCAAGACCAATGCAAAAACGTAATCGATCTGGGCCCAAAGGTCAGTTGACTGATCTTGTGTGTGGCTACAGGGAAATAACAAACTGTAAGAGGCCTTTCTTCTGAAGTGATTGGTCGACCAGTAACAAATGGACCGGGACAGGACCCTGCTGGTGTCCTCAGCTGGAATGAACCCTGGTGCCTAAGTGCTGTCCCTGAGGTCCTGGGATCCTTTGAAGTGACCCATAGGAGCTTCTCCAAAACTCTTAAAAGTTGGGATAATATTTGGACTTCCAAGACCTCCAGTGCATCAGCAGGATCTCATGGCAAAGGTGTCTGATTTCGATGCAAATTCATCGGATATAGCTTCCGGCTTGCCTCAATGCTTGATTTGATCTCCACAAAAATGACCAAGTCAGAGTGTAAATTCTTTGACCAAGGTAAACCCGCTTGATGTATCCAACCCGCATTCCATTGCAGTCAGCTTGAAATTATGCCTAGGTCTTGGTACACTGTGTACATAGACAATCATTAGACCTTAGTGTTTTTTGGAACTATTTTCACTTAAGTCATTAAAAATCACATCTCTGGTTCCCCTTGTTAAATTGCTGTCCCTTTGGAGCATTTATTTTTATTAACATTTTCACTATTGTTCCAATTCGATTTGGGATTTTTATTGTTTGGTGTTTTGACATTATTACTATTTCAGTGCTGCTTAAATACTTTAGACATGGTCCTAATTTAAGGTGTCTGCTGTGTGTCATAGCTACCAGAGGGATGAGCTCAGGTTAATTTAGTTACTTTTAGGGTTCATCCTGACAAGGTAGTGTTATTACTCCTTGTGTTGAGTGACAGCCCACCCCAAATAATAATCCACCTTTTTACACCTCTATTTTCAAGATGGTGTTGAAATTGTTAAACAGTGAGGGATAAGGAGTGAAGAATGAGATCTAGATAGTGGGCTTAGGAGGGAGTGATGAGGACTTAAGGATGTTGAGTGAAGAATGAGGACTGATAAAGTGGCAAATAAGGAGTCAGGGATGAGAAGTGGGGGATGAGGACTGAGGGAATAAGCCCGAAATTTAAATAAGGAACACAAAGTGGTACATAAGTGAAGGAGGAGGGGTAAGGGCTAAGTATTGATCAATGAGGGATGAGGAATGAGAGGTGAAGGCTGTGCAGTGAGGACTGAAGAATAATGGATGTGGAATGAGATGCTAGGGTTGAGGAGTGACAGATGAGAAATGGAGTGTGCAATGATGACTAAACATATCCTAAGTTTCATGCTGTCCAATAGGTATTACAACAAGAAGATGTTAAATAGAATGCTTGAATTAATCTTAATCTTAGTCACTGGCAATCACTTGGGGCCGCATCCCAATCTATTGTTTTTAGCTCACTGTGCCACTTCAGTTTGGACCCAGCCATATGAAAATCAGCCTTGACCCGGCTCCAATGGGAAAAGTCCAACCTGAGCTGCCAAGCCAGGATTTCCCTGAATCAGAATACAAGCAAATTAGGCCCAGTTATACCCTGGAAAAGGCTCCTTACCCACGTATAACTTGATTCCAGTTGCACAGTGATTCATGATCCACATCTGGGCATACCTTTCACACTTACGGTGTGAACTGCAACAACAACAAGATGATGGATGGAATGCTTGCATTAATCTCAGTCACTGGCAATTGCTTGCGCTACATCCCAATCCATTGTTTTTCGCACACCATTCCACCTCAGTTTGGACCCAGCCATATGCATATCACTCTTGACCGTGCTCCAATGGAAATAGTCCAGTCCAAACGGCCAAGCCAGGTCCTCCCTGAACCGGAATCAAGCAACCTAGGACCGCTTTTACCATGAATAGAGCTCATGAGCCAGGTATACTTGATTGCAGTGGTACAGTGAGCATTGTACCCATTTCTGTGCATACACATTGCAGTTAGAGCACCAGTTGCAACAACAACAAGGTGATGGATGGAATGCTTGCAATATTCTCAGTTACTGGCAATTGCTTGTGCTGCATCCCAATCCATTGTTTTTCGTACACCATTCCACTTCAGTTTGGACCCAGCCATATGCAAATCACTCTTGACCGTGCTCCAATGGAAATAGTCCAGTCCAAACTGCCAAGCCAGGTCCTCCCTGAACCGGAATCAACCAACCTAGTACCGCTTTTACCACGATAAGAGCTCATAAGACAGGTATACTTGAGATTGTAGTGGCACAGTGAGCACTGTACCCACTTCTGGATTACACATTGCATTTAGGGCATCAGTTCCAACAACAACAAGTTGATGGATGGAATGCTTGAATTAATCTCAGCCACCAGCAATCGCTCGGGCCGTATCCCAATCCATCGTTTTTTTGCCCTCCATATCTCAAGTTGGACCAGGGCATATGCAAATTAGTCTTGATCCTGCTCCAATAAGAACAGCCCCATGCAAACTGCTAAGTGAGGTCCTCCAGGAATGGGAATACACACAACCTAGAAGCCTTTTCGCCTAAGGGCTCATCAGCCAGGCCTAGCTTGATTCCAGTAGCATATTGAGCATGGGTCCCACATTGAGGCTTACCAGTCACACTAGGGCCTCAATTACAACGACAATATGGTGATGGATTTGAATTAATCTCGGCCACTGGCAATTGCTCAGGGATGCATCCCAACCCATTATTTTTTGCCCACCTGCCACCTCATTAGGCTGGGAAGTTATTTAAAATGTAAATTATTATTTTTAAATGTATATATTTTTTAATGTAATTTAGTATATTACTTGATAATTATTAATGTTGACTAATTAATTGATTAGCTGAAATGTTAATTATTATTATTATTATTTTGTATTGCTCATTGGCTTGCATTTCAGCTCGACTGTTCCTACTGGGGCACGATCAAGACTGATTTGCATATAGTTGGGTCCAAATTGAGGTGCCATGGTGTGCAAAATAAGGATAGACTGGAATGCAGCCCGAGTAATTACCAGTGGCTGACATTAATTTAAGCATTCCATCCATCACTTTTTGTATACTTTAGTACAATAGATATTGGCACAATTCCTATGCAGAGGGCGATCTCAAAGAAATTGTTCTCTTGTAAGAAAATTCCCTCACCAGTTAAAAATTCAAAATTCAATACTTGTTTAACATATTTTTCTACTTTTCTATGTTCTATTATTCACTGACCTCAGTGGTATTATATTGGAAACCCCCTTGTGACTGCTGCCAAGGGCACTGAAATTGTAATGCGCTGCACTATTTGTGCTCTATCATTGTCTTTTCAAAGTCAAATTTACTTTGTAATTAATTTTGTGCTGGTATTGTAATGATTGTGTCAGCAAACAATAAGCTTGATGACTTGACTAAAGATCTCAGGACTTAAAAAAGAAATACAATCATGCACATTGTCACAGATATGCAGACTTATGGAGTGTGGACAGACCTAGCAGTAACTGTTGTGACAGCAGGAGAAATAGCGGTACAATGGGCACAGAACACTAAAATGTCAGTGAGAACTGCCAACCAGAAATGGCGAAAGGATTTTCTGAAGACTGGCAAAATAACAGTTTCTCTCCTGGAGAGCTCCCCATACACAACCATATGGCTGAGATACCCGCCACCCCCTCTCAACACAATCCCCAAGGAATGGGAAATCGGAAACGGTTCTGAACTTTTGGAAGACGGGAGGGAGTGACCCTCCCGGCCGTATTTATTAAAATATGAAACAAAATTAAAACATTAAAATAACAGTTTCATATTATGTACAATTTCATTTCCACATTGCGATATTTGGCTAACCTTAACATATTCTCTAATACAAAGGTTCACCTAGCCGAACTAACATCCTACAAAACATTTAACTTGAAATTGTACATCCTAACGTTTAAGGGCCAACGGCAAGGTCGTAACCGGTGTCAGATCCCTAAACCAGAAATATCCCCCTCACTTGTGAGGGGCGACCGCACAGAGGTGTACCTCACGTGCATCTACCAATTTCCCTTGACTTGACGGGGGCCCCAATAAACTCGACGCCATTTAAAGGTCGTCCGAGGACTCGTGTGAGGTGTCTAGAAGGTAGCGTAAACCCCCTCCCAAACCCCACACAACTTACCACATCTGCCGTCGCAGATGTCCTGGCCCCGGGAAATTCCCCAGGAGGGGGCTGTAGCCCCTCCTACCCAGGAAGGGGCCTTGACCGCCTTTCCTTTCCTTTCGGCGGCCCATCCTTAGAAGGGACCGCCTCCCCGTTGAGGGGCCAATGGCCACCTCCCTCGAGCGCTCCCATCCGTAATGGGTGACGCCCACCCATAGGGATCTTCCAATTACTGCTCACCGATCATGACCTTACCGCCCGACCAAAATAAATACGACAATTCTAACTAAATTACTAAATGACTAAATTACTAAATGACAGTAATAATTACAATTTATTAAAAGCATGATTACTGATCAACACTAGTGCAGAATTACTTTATTTGCAAAACTTACTACAAATTGACCATTCTTTATTGCATATTCAAAGTTATCACGATAATCATCACAACCTGCAAGAAATAGAGTCACCACATCAAACTTTATTCAAAAACCACTTGCTGTCCTCAGGGGCTGGTGGGTGGGTCAAAATTGGCTCTTCGTTCCGTCTCGAGCTCACGTGCAGCGAGGAGGTGCAGCTTCAGAGCACAGGAACAAGAGGATGCTTTCTTGGCTTGTTGCTCCTTTTATCCGTCTTCAGGGGGGGCGTAAACCCGCCCCTGCCTGCCCCAAGGGCGTGGCCGGCCGCGTCAGTGTCTAGGCCAGCCCACTCCAGGGCGGGAAAAAGGCGCGCCCCGGCTACGCCGCTACGGGCATACCAGCCGAGACTCGCCTCCCGCCCAAGATGGCTTCCCGGGGGGATCGTGGTACTCCGCCATACGTTCGGGGGGACCGAATGGTCGCCCCTTTCCATATGGCTGAGATACCCGCCACCCCCTCTCAACACAATCCCCAAGGAATGGGAAACCGGAAACGGTTCTGAACTTTTGGAAGACGGGAGGGAGTGACCCTCCCGGCCGTATTTATTAAAATATGAAACAAAATTAAAACATTAAAATAACAGTTTCATATTATGTACAATTTCATTTCCACATTGCGATATTTGGCTAACCTTAACATATTCTCTAATACAAAGGTTCACCTAGCCGAACTAACATCCTACAAAACATTTAACTTGAAATTGTACATCCTAACGTTTAAGGGCCAACGGCAAGGTCGTAACCGGTGTCAGATCCCTAAACCAGAAATATCCCCCTCACTTGTGAGGGGCGACCGCACAGAGGTGTACCTCACGTGCATCTACCAATTTCCCTTGACTTGACGGGGGCCCCAATAAACTCCACGCCATTTAAAGGTCGTCCGAGGACTCGTGTGAGGTGTCTAGAAGGTAGCGTAAACCCCCTCCCAAACCCCACACAACTTACCACATCTGCCGTCGCAGATGTCCTGGCCCCGGGAAATTCCCCAGGAGGGGGCTGTAGCCCCTCCTACCCAGGAAGGGGCCTTTACCGCCTTTCCTTTCCTTTCGGCGGCCCATCCTTAGAAGGGACCGCCTCCCCGTTGAGGGGCCAATGGCCACCTCCCTCGAGCGCTCCCATCCGTAATGGGTGACGCCCACCCATAGGGATCTTCCAATTACTGCTCACCGATCATGACCTTACCGCCACAGGCCGGATAGTTGACCGGCTATCCGGACCCCCCACAACACTCCTGCCTAAAGGTCATGTTATAAACTCTTTAACCAAGCTATGAGGTCTCCTATGAGTAACTCGTTCCCCACCTGGGACAAATGAACACCATCCCCCAAATACATACTGTCCCCTTTAATACTACCATGCGAAACAGAATGCAGTGTACTTGAACGAAACAATCTACTCACTTTGTTATTAATTTTCCTTACTGAATGATTCAGAGCAGAAACCGAAATAGCCCCGGGCCACACTTTTCGTGGGATCATATGGGACCATGCAATTGTGCACCCTGGAACTCTTCTTGCCAACCAACTTACTGTGGAAAGCATTGCCTCAAGAAGAAGTCGTCTACCAGTGGCCACCAAATCGTTGCCCCCAAGATGGACTATGATTATAGACGGCGGTGACCTTGTCCGCCCTAACAAACCCTCAAAAAATGATTGAAATTGGTCAATACAGAGCCCGCCCTTTCCGTAGAAGGACACCCTGTACCCGTATTCCCCAGCCACGTGAATCATGACACCTGCTTTGAATACGTCCGCGGCACGCCTCACGTATGAGTGGCCCACGACCCACACCTCCTTTTTCACAGCCGGTGATGTCTGACCGCTGGTCCCCAGGTGTCGGGTCGACTGCACAGTCCGCCCCGCCTCGTAGGCTTGCGCAACTGAAAACCAAACAAAAACAAGAAGCGTGAGTACATCATTACAGCTTCACAACATGTGCAACCGCACATACCTTTTATAACAGTTCGAGGACCAACGCCCCACACGTTTTACTTCTTCTACACTCAGATCCCTGGCTGTAGCCTCTGTAGCAGCCCCTATCCGAAAGGAATGGGTCCCAAACTCGCCGGGGTTCAAGCCCGCGGCCGAAATCGACATCGCAAGCACCCGCTGGAACTGAAACCTCGTCAGTGGGGTGGCGTCAGCGTGTCTCAACAAGGTCCCCCCCCATGATGCCACCCTTTGCGCTAAATATTCCTCTACGCAAACCACAGGGCACATGGAAGACCCGGGAATCCTCTGTATGATTATACAGTCCCCAATCGCACCCTGATCGGTTTTGGACCTGACAAACGAGACAGTCATCGTCTCCCCCTTGACCTGGATGTGCTCTCGGCACAGTCCCCCCATCGTATCCTGCTTGTTCTTCGCCGCTAGTTCGCTTACCCGCATAGCCCCATGGAATGCCAGCGCAAAAGCGGCTCGGAATAACACTGTTTCATACTGGGATGAACACGTAGCAGGGAGTACGGATAATAACAGGGCCAACCTATCCAGACCTATCGGGTGCCTCTCATCTACTCTGCGACCCTCAAGGCGTTGCCACCCACGTAGCGCTTTTTGCACAACGAAAGACGCTGTCGGGTCCTGGATCCCGTGAGCCCTTGCCATAAAGGAAATGGCGGCCCGATGCCTCTGGGCCGTAGCTACTGATTTGCCTGCCCGATGTAAAGACAGCAGAAATTTTACTACAAACTCTTCCTGGCCCTAAAGCTCCCCCCTAGCAGTCCCCAAAAAGGCCCAATAGGAACGGAACGCCCCTTCGTATGCCTTCCTCGTCCTGGGTGCTAAACTCTCTCCCACGAGGTTTTGTAGTTCGGGGCACCGAGAGACCAGAGAGCTTCGGGAAAGGGTGCCGCCACCGGGTCCGCTGTGGGCAGAAAACCCCAGAAGGCCTGCATACGGAAACGAGAAAGCGCATCAGCCGCTTGGTTCATTACCCCCGGCACATGTCTTGCCTTAAATAGCACATTCAATTGCATACACAATAACACAATTTCTTTGAGCAGTCTCAGAATCCATTTGCATCGTGCTGCCTGACTATTGATACACTCAACCACGGTCATGTTATCAGACCAGAACACCACAGAGTGATCTCTGAACCCCTCGGGCCAAGTTTTCAGGGCCACCAGAATAGGGAAAAGTTCAAGAAAAGCAATGTTACTTGTCAGCCCGCACTCGTGCCACCATGTCGGCCATTTTTGAGCCGACCATCGAGCGCCGAATATGGCACCAAAACCAATGCTTCCTGCCGAATCTGTCCACAGCCCCAGCTCCTCGGAGGACACCGCCGGTTTGTTCCAGACAATTCGACCATTGAAATCCGCCAGAAATGCCAACCAAATGCGCATGTCCTGGCGAACCTCTGCCGACAGCCTCGTGCGATGATGACCTTCCTTCAGGCCGACCATGGCTTGAGCGATCGAGCGGGAAAAGGGGCGGGCCATCGGCATTACTCTCAGGGCAAAATTCAGCTGGCCCACCAATTGTTGTAATTGAAGCAGTTTGACCTTAGACTCATTAATACACGTCTCCAGGGATGCCCTGAATCTTAACACTTTTTCTCTCGGTAATCGAAAACAACCTTCCTCTGAGTCGAGCTCGATCCCCAGAAACTCGAGGCAAGTCGAGGGACCCACAGTCTTACCTGGTGCCAATGGCACACCAAAATGCTTCATTAAGACACGAAATTCGTTCAAAGCCTGTCCACATTCTGGATCCCCGGCTGCCCCCAGAAACAAAAAGTCATCGAGATAATGCATAACATGTTGAAAACCCGTCCTCTTTGTGAAGACCCATTGCAGAAAACAACTGAATTTTTCAAAATAGGCACAAGATATAGAGCATCCCATTGGCATACATCTATCCATGTAATAGCGACCCTGAAACAGGAAACCAAGGAGACGCTGATCGTCTGGGTGTACCGGGAGCAACCGGAACGCTGACTCAATATCTGACTTTGCCATCAGCGCACCGGGCCCTAGGCGATTCAACATGGCAACGGCCTCATCGAAAGATGCGTACCGCACCGAACACACTTCCGGGTCTATCGCATCATTCACGGACAGACCACGTGGGGCTGATAAATTATGTATCAGTCGAAACTCACCCGGGTCCTTCTTGGGGACCACCCCTAAAGGGGAACAAACAAAGTTAGCCATCGGTGGCACATCAAATGGACCGGCGACTCGACCTCGAGTAACCTCCTTCCCAATTTTTTCCTGTACCACGGTCGTATGTTGCAAGACCGACAGTTGGTTCTTACATTTTGCTACACCCTGAAAATCCCCCACTGGGATGCGGAAACCATATGAAAACCCGTTCCGCAACACCCCAGCGGAAGCATGATCCGGGTATTCGTTGAGCCAAGGAATCATCGCCATGGTATCAATCGGAGTAGGTAAAGGCGCCCCTCGGACTATTTCAGACCTGTTTGGCGCTTCCCCTACCACCGTTATCACCCGTTTTGGCTCTGCACATGGACTCAGGATGGGATGGCTGCCCACACCCCCCACATTCGTGTCTAAACTTGCACGACCCCTGGGGCCTCGTACATTTACCCCTGTTAAAATTCCAACAAATCCCCCTTTTACCTGCGTTGCCATTCGGCTTAGAGTGGTAGTCGTTACCTGCACCCGATCGAAAGGGTGTCCCAGCGTATTGGCGGGAGGACTCGCCCCCGCTACTTCCTACCAATGGTACTTTCAACATTCCTGTACTCTCCATTTTTGACCATGAAACGGAGTCGTAACAATCCCAAGTCAAGTTTTTGTCGTGTTCTTTCGCTTTTCTAAAAATATTATCATAGCAGAACCACTGATTGCCCCCATATGATACGTAATACTCCATGATCCGTGACTGATAAATAGGCAATTCGGTCAACAACTCGGGCCTCCGTTCGCCCATGATGGAGGTAAAGATTCCCCATGCCCTGCCCCAAGTGCCAATGTTTTCGTCGACCTTAAAGGCGGCCATTTTTGCGCGCCAAACACTCGGATGCATGAGCTCCTTTTGGCTCTTAACATGCTCCATCTCATAATGATCGGTAAGCAACGAAAAAATGTTTACATACTCATCCGCCCAAATCTTTTCCTTAATTGCCAGAGGAACATGCTGAGCCACCTTCTCCCTTCGTGAAGGTGCAGACCCCTCCCTCGCAATCGGCAATGGCCGCTTACCTGAACCAGGAGCTGCATCTGCCGCCGGACCTGGGCCTGTTGCTTTTTCTACCGCCGGAGACAGCGGGGTAACTGACGATGGTGCCTTCACCGCCTCCCTAGTTTCACGCAGTTGTCTCATTAACACCCGGGCGTCGTCAGCCGTGGCGCCCTCGCTATCTTTCCCCAACCACGCTGCCAATTGTGCTGCTAACTCGGGAGGCATATCCTCCCCGGACACGGGAGTGACCACCACGGGAATCGGATTCCCCTCCTTCGGTACTGGAGTTGGCTCTTCAAGCGGGATATCGGGAACCGGGGTTTCCCCCCCCGGGTGCCCCCCTTCTGGACCTCTTGCCTCTCCCTCCAGGGGCTGCTCCCGACAAAGGTCGTTTCGGTCCCCCTTCCCCGTCCTTAGCTGCCATCTGCTTCTTCAGATCGGTTACTTCTTTCATGAGCATGCGGAGCATCTGATCGGTACTGACTCGCTTCCCGACTTTCTTGGGCATTCTGAGACCGAGTATCTGTAAGACAAAAAGAAAGATTACCACGCTCAAAATTGGCTCTTCGTTCCGTCTCGAGCTCACGTGCAGCGAGGAGGTGCAGCTTCAGAGCACAGGAACAAGAGGATGCTTTCTTGGCTTGTTGCTCCTTTTATCCGTCTTCAGGGGGGGCGTAAACCCGCCCCTGCCTGCCACAAGGGCGTGGCCGGCTGCGTCAGTGTCTAGGCCAGCCCACTCCAGGGCGGGAAAAAGGCACGCCCCGGCTACGCCGCTACGGGCATACCAGCCGAGACTCGCCTCCCGCCCAAGATGGCTTCCCGGGGGGATCGTGGTACTCCGCCATACGTTCGGGGGGACCGAATGGTCGCCCCTTTCCAAAAGGCGCTTTATTGGGCTTTTGCTGTATTTTATTCCGTGGATAGGGTTTTTTTTAAAGCTGCTGTCTTAACTCACCATCTGCAAACACCAGCACTGCACTCGGTCTTAGTTTGAGGATTTGGCTCGGTCTTATAGAAATGCATGGAAAAGCACATGTGTCCAAGTAGCCATTTATTATTGAAACCAATGCCAGAGATGCTTAGCATATCATGGAAAGCACTAATTAAAGGGCTTCTATTGTGTTGCATCTTTAATTTAAACGTCTACATAACAATAACGCAATATACTCAAAGACATCTTTGAAAGCATAAGTGTCTGAAAATACTAGCCACAACATATTGACCTAAATTAGTTACTATAAAAGGAGACACAATCCTGTTACTATACTAAATATGTATTCTTTCGTTACTTAAGCTGTGTTATTTTTTTATGCTATGTGATACACATTTATATGAGACGTATTATGCCACTGGCATGCCCTGCAGTGCCAACAGGTTTAGTTATTTGCCACCTTAATACAGAGGATTCCATCTCAGACAACACTCTACAACTCTCTGGTGCTTTTTGTGAATTGCAATTTGTAGGAGTAAGTGTGACAGACAGTTCACGTTTAGTTGTTGATAATTATAGTCTTTGTATGTTTGTTGCTCAAAAAAAGTAAAAATTACAGTTTAAAATATCAAGGCTGAATCCATTCCCTTTCCAACAAGTATGTGTTATGAATGTTTGTCTTCTAAGTAAAGCGCTAACCTAGCCAAAAGGCTGTGGAGCGCTGTACAGAGTCAGAGGCAAAGATGCAGACAACGGGTGAATGGAGAGATAGCTGGTATCTGGGAGCAGAAGTGCACTGTTAAAGTACTGTTTTTTAAAGAGGTATGCTGTCAACTTTTTCAGAAACTGGAGCCAGGTTGGGGTGGTCTTAATGGATACAGGGATGCTGTTCCAGATCATGGCTGCATAAATGAAAAAGGCATGTTTTCTTTTTTACACCTTTCGGTTTTCCAATCTGTTGCTATCCTGGCTACGGGTGTATCAAGACCCACCGAAGATGGTGTGTTTCTCAGCCGGATAGGCGAGTTGGTGGTGTGAAGGCTTTGTAAAAGATGCAACTAGTTATGAAGAAGGGAGGGTGATGTGATCATATTTCTTCAGATCCTGCATGATACATGCTGTTGCATGTAGGGTCTAGAGTGAAGTAGGGTGGCTAGTCGAATAAGGGATTTCCACCATCCATATGCAAGAGTATGAGGGCTTGCACAGCACTTCTGAAATCACTTTTTTTGCAAGGATGGTTTCGCTTTCATCAGTAGAGACTTCTGATACCAGACCCGCTAAGCAAATACAATAAGATGATGAACAGAGCACTGAAACTTTTTAGAAACTCACCCCAAGTCACTATTAGATCTGTGTTGAATCCATCATCATTCTTTATCTCAATTCACCACCCCAGTTCAGACTCAGCCATATGCAAATCAGTCTTCACCCTGTTCCTCATGGAAGAGTCCAGCCCGATCTGCCAAGCAACGTGTTCCCTGGATGATAAGAAGCATCCTGGTACCGGTTTCAGGGCAACACCCCTGATCAGCCAGGCTAGCTTGAATCCAGTGGCAAAGTGAGCAAGGGACCTACGTCTGGGCATTTGTGCCCTAAGAGGGAAGGGTATGCCCAGACGTGGGACCCTTGCTCACTACACCTGAAACCTGTCCTAGGATGCTTGTTTTCTGGTCCAGGGAGGACCTGGCCTGGCAGTCTGGGTTGGACTGTTCCTATGGGGAGCAGGGTCAAGGCTGAGTTGCATATGGCTTGCTCCAAATTGGAATGGCATGGCAGGAAAAATAACAATGGTTTAATCCCAGATCTGTGACTGTGGGTGAATGTTTGACAAGTTCAACATTCCGTCCATCATCTTTTTGTATTGCACCAGGCCCTCTAAACCTGTGTGTGTGCATCTCACTCAAATACTCACGACATAGTATATTTACATTATGTCTCCTCTCCCTTCTCTACAAGCCTCTTAAATTCAGAATGGAACTGGAGGAATCAGTACCTTCATAATTTAGGTACTCCTGCCATATGGCCTCCTGAATATATATGTGGCCTGTAGGAGAGTGGGCAGGGCAAAATTAAACATTAATAGTCCGGATAGACCTACCCCACCCTCCTGCCTTCCAAAACATTAATTTTGTGGGCCCTTTCTGCCCTCTCTAGCCCTCCCTCTTGAATCTCAACAATGCTTGTTGGTTATGCATGAAGGAATTAGAGGTGAGTGATAAATTCCATTCCACCGGCGGAGTTTTGGCCACTCTGCATTATGTAGGTAACACAGAATTCTGGCCAAATTCCACCAAATGCTACATGTCAGAGTTTTTTCTTGCATGCAGCTGGCCAATGGTAAGTTGGCGCGAGCAAGACTTGGCATCTCCTAGCTCAATTTTTGATCGATAGGAGAGCACCTGGTGAGATTTCCCCAGCGCGGGCAGACGTGACCGTTCGCAGTCAGAGAGCTGCAGCTTGAGTGGAAAATCTACTCGAGCAGCAGCAAAATCAACTTGAGAAGCAATGTCCTCTTATGTGCCTCATGGTGCCGTTTGCACTGACTTTACAGTGCAGTACGAGCACTTGGAACTAAAAATCAGCCCATGTATCTCTGCGAAATTACGCAGAGTCAAACTCTGCACGTTCTGCACACCCCTATAAGAAGTGCTGGATCTGACAATAACCATGCTGGGGGGTGTACTACCACACCCCTTCTCTTCAGGCCCATACATAGTCTGAGCACATGCACTTTCCTATCAGCTTGCTGCAACAACACTTCTTGGCCCTATTAAGGTGACCGCCTGCAACCATGTTCCCATATGAATTAAGGTTATATTGAGTCTTAAGGGAATTTTCAGCTCCACTGCACTACACTCTATGGACACCAATCAATCGATTGTTAGGAAACATTTTGACACTAACAAACCACCACTGTGCATCTTAGGGGTTCTAAATTACTATATTCTACTGCAATCTAGGAATACTATTCCCAACACTGCACTGCATCTGAGGAGTTCCTACCACCACTACATGCTTGGAACAATAAACCACCATCTTTTTGCTGGAATGCTTTCTAAGGACTCATAACACACCACACATCTGTGCATTGCCGATCACCCACAAATCGACTCTAGAAACAGTCACCTACCAAACTGCACTGTCTCATACTGAACCAAATCTGTTGCACAACTTCTCTGTGGCACTAGCCAATGCATTTCACTGCACCCTAGGGACACCAACATCATACTCTACTGCTCTTAGTGATCAAATCTCAAAAAGTTCACTTCATACCATGAACAATCCCACCAAAGTGCACTGGGTAAAATGAACAATACATTGCTACTCTCCACAGCATCTTAGTAGTAGTGTCATTGGAGTGGTGTGGCTCACTGGTTAGAGGCGGCAGACCCGGAAGCAGAGAACGGCCCGGGACCAGGGTTCAATTCCCGACGCGGCATGGTTGTGGACCAGGGTCAGCAGACTCGATAATTCTCGCCTCGGTCCCTACTCTAACCAGGGATCACACTCGGCAACTCTGGGCATTAGCTTGCCTCATCTCTACAACTGCCCCCCACATTCGCCGGGGATGCCTGGTTTCACCTTGGAGATACCCAGTAGGGACCATCTCACAGGGATAGCCAGGACGAGTTCCCCAGCGGTCTACAGTGCCACGATGCCTCAGGGCAGCAGTGCGCTTTACAAGACACATACATTACATTACATTACATAGTACATAGTGCATTGAGATGCCAATGCTCCTAACTCTGATAGGCAGTAGGGACAGTAGCACCTTGTTTAAAGCAGATATATTGCACTATTGCAGACAATAGCCTATTACGTTGCAAGTCATCCAATTACACTACCAGTCATTGCAATCTATGAACACTCAGCCACCACACACCACCACACCACAGCATGACTGCACTGCATTGCATGGACGCCGACTCACCTTGCATCACCCTAGAGACATCACATCAAATAAGCCTTGAACCATAGTCTGAGGCCTAACCTTTCTTACCTTAGTACTTGTTTTTCTTTGTCTGTCTCTGACTCTTTTCAAATATCTTCCCTTTTCAAAACAGTATCTTAATGTGGGTTAGTCAGAAGCACATATATGGAAACCTTCAATATACACTTGGCTTTTGAAAATGCTTAGATGAGCAAGAACAAGCTTGATGTCTTCTCAAGTCATCTATATTAGCTTCAGGAGAGATCCTATACATCGTGTAAAAACAGCAGAGTGAAATGTCACACATTAGAGGGTGATTTTGTTGTTCTTTTATGACATTGCTTTGCTGTAAAAATATATCAATTAGATTAGTATATTGTCCCCTTTGCCTTTTTCTCTAACTTTAGTAGAGTTAATTTCCTTTAAGGTTTATAAATAGCTGTTTTTTGCTGTCTACAGGTTATAAACAAGTTCTTTTCTGTGGTCCAGTGTACTATTCTTCTAACACGGTGGCTAGTATTACTGAAGAATGAGCCTTGCCATTATTGTGAGAAATGGCCCCATTTTAGTTGTGGTCCCTTCATTTTGGTAAATTTTCATGTGCAGACATTATAACTCTATGCACTTTAACACTTCTAAACAGTAGCAAAGTGACTGTGTTTCCTCTCTAAACTGTCCTGTTTTTTGGAACTCACTGTTTGGTTCATTTAAGGTCCCTATAAATCCCTTGTATAATGCACCTTAAATGCACTTATGTCATGCAAACATATATTCAACAGCGTGTCCCATCTGGGAGACGTCCCCTAGTCACAGCTCTTATTACCCCGAAGGGGTATCCTCAATTGATAATGAGTTCCAATTAATCACAACGTTATTGAGTTCACATTCGTTTATTTTTCTATGTCTGAAATCTATACAAAAAGCGGACAAAGGGGGAGCCCTGGTGGTAATGAATTCGACATTTTACAAGGAAAGTGTACGTACACATCTGGAAGACACTAATATTTACCACAAACTTGATAAAGACCCGACGGAAATCTTTGCAGCTACACTCAAAGAGATATTAGATAAAGCTTTGGAGATGAAATGGATCACCAATAAAACTTATCAATTTCTCAACATAAAATATCCACGGAGACCACAGTTTTACATGCTGCCAAAAATGCATAAGCACCCAACACAACAACCGTTTAGACCAATTGTATCTGCTTGTGGTTCACTCTCAGAACCAATCGGACAATATCTAGATTGGTTTTTACAACCATTAGTTCAAAATTGGTGTACCCACATCAAAGATAATACTGCATTTCTAAATATTTTACAGACAATTGAAGTTACACAAAACGAAGAGACATGGCTTTGTTCAACTGATGTAACTGCACTGTACACCTCGATCCCCCATAACGAGGGATTAAAAGCAATGGAGTGGTGCTTACTACAGAATGAAATAGAAGGATCGGACAAAGTTTTTCTGATGGAAATTCTACATTTTGCGCTTTTTCACAGTTATCTAGAATGGGAACAAGAATATTATGCACAATGCAGTGGCACCAACATGGGTTTTGCTGGGGCACCGTCAAACACGAACATTTTTATGGCTAAGTTTGAGAGTGACCATATACTCAACAATTTAAATTGGAAGATAGGACTGCTGGTCTATAAACGTTACATAGACGATATTTTCATTATCTGGAGAGGCAAAAAAGAGAGATTGGGAGAGAACATCCATGTGTTAAATTTGCAACATGAGAGGATCAAATTCACACATGTGATTGACCAATATCAATTATCTTTTCTGGATGTAAAAATTTCCATAGAACAGGGTCTAATATGCACGTATGTACACATAAAAGAAACTGATCGAAACAGTGGACTACACTTTACCAGCTTCCACCATTTTTTTCTCTCAAGAGTCACTTACCATTGTCTCAATTTATCCGCCACAAAAGGATAATATAGAACTCCAATGATGTTTCAACCACCATCGACAAACAGATCAAAAAGTTTGAAAAACGTGGATATCCAGCTAAACTACTCCAAGAATCAAAAACTAAAGTCATGGCAATGTCTAGAGAGTCCTTACTGATAAAAAAGGATAAGTCCAATGAGAAACTCACAATTTGTGTTCTTAAACATTCTGTACAGGCACGTCAGATCACCAGTATTATGAGAAAACACTGGTCTATCCTTACTCAAGAACCAGATCTACAACCACTGTTTGCAGAACGCATAACATTTGCTTATAACAGATCCAAAAATTTAAAAGAATTGTTGAAGAAGAAAAAAACGACCCAAAGAGAGGATGCCCACAAAGGAATGCGCAAATGTGAGAACTGTACGCACTGTAATAATGTGATAATAGGGCCATCCTTCACACATCCAAGAACTGGGCAACAGATTCCATTATGACATTCTATCACCTGTGACACTAAAGGGGTGATTTATGGTATTAAATGCCCCTGCGGAAAATTATATGTCGGGCAAACAGAACGGAAAATAAAGATAAGAATAACCGAGCATAAAAGTAGTATACGTTTAAAAAATCAGAAATCAACAGTGGCAGCACATTGGATAGAAGCAGGACACAACATTTCTCAGCTACGGTTCACAATATTGGAAGTGTTTGAAACACGCCTGGATATGGATACACATAAGATGAGATTAAGAGCTGAATATTTCTGGATAAAAAAAAAAGGGGAGTCTTCAGCCACTTGGGCTTAATGACAGACTGGAACTATCATGTTTTCTATAAATGAGTATCAGGAAGTTATCTGTTTTTTCTTAATTGACACCAGTTTACCCGGTTTTACCCTGGTTATATCCCATTCCAAAATGGCCGACACGCTATGATCATGGCAATGTTTACCTGTTGATTAACCACATTGGTCATAAATATGGTATCCACATTCGATGGGTTTACGTACAGTGTGATGTACATTTATTAGTTTTTTTTATATTGTGGGTTTGTTCGATATTTCGTTACACTCCATTTTTTATTGTTTGTTTTTTGTATTAGGTTAGAAAACCCAGGAGGAGCAATGTATAACCTTGTAAGAGCTCATATAATGTTCTGTTCACCTTTTAGTGTGTTAATATACATTTCTCACACTTCGGTAAAATCGCGGTCATGTGATCGCGTGTTTAACCAATGAGTATAAAGATAATAGAAAGGGGTAATTCGAGTCATTTAAGCTACACTGACATTGGTGGAAACCGGAAGCCGAGTGTGCAGAAGCATTTCAGAAAGTAACTGACAAGAAACGCGATCCGTTTATGTCATAGAGCGTTTAGTGGATAGAAGTTAAAACAATGTTGTGTTTTTTATTTGACATAGCGGTTCATCTATGATGGGACAGTTAATAAGATTTAACACTAGAAAGAAGGTTTAACATTTCAGAACTGTTTTATGTAAGTCGGATCCAGTACAATCCAACAGGGGTGAGATTACCGTGTGGTCAAATTAGAAAGGGACTGGCAATTAAGTCTTTTTGAAAATGCTAATGTCATATAAGTGTCAATGTTTTTCGCTGTAGTACTTTGTGTTGTTAATCATGAAATAATCATTATGACTATTCTCGAACATAGCTTTGGGCTCAAAAAAGGTTGTTTGTTCTTTGCCTGGAGACCCCTGAGGAAGGGTCAGGTGGGACCCGAAATGCATTGGGTTTTGTCGAAATGCTTTAAGCAATGAATCTCGCAACTATTTGAAGTATATATTGAATGAAGAGAAATATGGAATAAATATTTCATTGGAAGATTTTGAAAAAACTTTTTTACGTTGAATACTTTATTGAACTTTAATGAAACAGTGAACAGGACCAATTTAGGTCCAAGTGTAAATGTGCACACCTCCAACAGAGAGTAGAATCTCTGCTCTCACCTATTTTCGTCTTTATCTTACTGCCTGGTCTGTCCCACTGACGATTGAGAGCCTAGTAAGAGGGTCTGCTTTGTGTGCACATCATGTGTCACTGATAATGAACTATGCTTGGAGCACAACTTAAAACTTCACACGCCTCACCCAGCTGACCTCATGTAGACCCTTTTAAAACCAAGAATATTTTTAAGAATGCCTGAAATGTCTCCCACAACCCCAGTGAAAATTGGCTCGTTTCGTGGACAGGTCAGTGGTTTGAGGTTCTAGATAAATGCAGCAATACATGCAAAATGGATTTGAATGGAAACTTTAATCTCCATACTCGCAGTACCACCATTGGCTAACTGCCATTTCAGTGTCTGGCACCTTAATCTGATGAGACCCTCTGAAAACTTTTTATGTCGACATGCACTTATATCGACTCCACAATATGGAATACCAACATGTAGTCAAGGTAAGTTGATGGGTAGCTAACAATAATGAATCAATATTGTTGGACTTGGCCCTCCATACAGTCACCACCAAACCTTTTGCCTTCACCTCTCTTGTCTTCAGAAATTCGTTTTTATTGGCATTAGGACTCTGTGCACTCTACCATATCTAACCAGTGCTAACATTCTTATACCCACACCCGAAAACATGGTACAGTTCGCCTGTACCTGAGTGGCATATTTAATTTACTTATAAGTCCTTGGTATATGGCACAACATGTACCTAGGGCCTGTAAATTAAATGCTACCACGTGACCTGCAGCACTCATTATACCACCCAATAAAGTAGCCCTTTAAAACATTTCAGACCTGCCATTGAACCTGTAGTGCAGTGTAAAACTGCCATTTCGACCTGGGGAAATACATATTTTGCCAGGCCTTAACCTTCTTTGTATTGCATGTAGGTCACCTCTAAGACAGACCCTAAACAGCTTGTTGGGCAGGGTGCATTGTATTTAAAATATAGGACATGTGTTTTCAAGTTTTACATGTCCTGGTAGTCAAGAACTTCTAAATTAGTTTTCACTAATATAAGGCCTATCTTTCCCATTGGATAATATTGGGTTACATCATTACATTTAATTAGCACTAACTTCTGATTGTGAAAGATAGAAATGTCATGTTTGGAATCAAATGAATTGTAATTAAAAATCCTCTTTAATGTTAAAGGCAGATAATAGATTACAATTTTGAAAATGCCACTTTTGAAAGTTGTCATTTGTATGCCCTAAAGTTACTTAAGCCTTCAAGAAGTTTCCATTTGCCTGGGCCAATTAATGGCTCACTCATTAAGAATACATAATGTGCCTAGCCATTGACCAATAGAAGCTTAGTTGTGGGCAGGATGGGCCATCTTGCCAGGATGGTTGAGGGCAAAAATATAAATGATGGATTTAGGCCCAGATCGCTGTACTGAGGATAAATGTTTGACATTGTGCAGCATTCTGTCCATCAATTGGCTGATATGGGGTGATGCCCCGAAACTGGTCCCAGGATTCTTGTTTCCAGTCCAGGGAGGACCTGTCCTGGCAGCTCAGGCTGGACTATTCCCAAGGGGAACAGGGTCAAGACTAATTTGCATATGACTGGGTCTGAACTGGAATGGCATGGGCAGCAAAAAAACTATGGAATTAAACCCTGATCTCTGTACTGGGGTGAATGTTTGACATTGTGAAGAATTCTGTCCTCAATTGCTATTTTTCCATTTGTCACCCCAAGTGGGACAGGTATGCCCAGACGTGGGTCCTGCACTCTCCATGCCACTTGTTTCAAGCTAGCCTAGCTGATGAGGGGTGATGCTCCGAAACCAGTCCCAGAATGCTTGTTTCCGGTCCAAGGAGGACCTGGCCTGGCAGTTCGGGCTGGACTGTTCCTATGGAAAACAAGGTCATGAATGATTTGCATATGGCTGAGTCGGAACTGGAAAGGCATGGGAAGCAAAAAAATTATGGATTCAGGCCCAGATCTCTGCACTGCGGTGAATGTTTGAAATTGTGCATCATTCTGTTCATCAATTGTTCATTTTGCATTTATCACCCAGAATGGGACGGGTATCCCCAGACGTGGGTCCCGTGCTCCCCATGCCACTGGTCTCAAGCTAGCCTGGCTGAGGAGGGGTGATGCCCCAAAACCGGTGCAAGGATGCTTGTTTCCAGTCCACGGAGGACCTAGCCTGGGAGTTTGGGCTGGACTGTTCCCATGGGGGTCAAGACTGATTTGCATACGGGTGGGTCTGAACTGGAATGGCATGGGTAGCAAAAAAAGGAGGGATTTAGGCCCAGATCTCTGTACTGCTGTACATTTTTGACATTGTGCAACATTCTGTCTATCAAATGTTCTTTTTGCATTTGTCACCCCGAGTGGGTCGGGTGTGCACAAGACGTGGTGCCCATGCTCTCCATACCTCTGAAGTCAAGCTAACCTGACTGATGAGTGGTGATGCCCCGAACCGGTCCCAGGAGGCTTGTTTCCAGTCCAGGGAGGACCAGGCCTGGCAGTTCGGGTTGGACTGCTCCCATGGGGAACAGGGTCAAGACTGATTTGCATATGGCTGGGTCTGAGCTGAAATGGCATGGGTAGGAAAAAAAACAATGTATTTAGGCCTGGATCTCTGTACTGGGGGGAATGTTTGACATTGTGCAGTATTCTGTCAATCAATTGTTTTTTTAGCACTACTTGACCTGAAGCTCTCATTATGCTACCCACTAAAGTAGCCCTTTATAACATCTCAGGCCTGCCATTGCAACCTCTAGTGTAGTTTAACACTGCCATTTCGACCAGGGAAAATAAGTTTTTGGCAGGCCTTAACCTTGCTTTTATTGCCTGTAGGTCACCTCTAAGGTAGACCCTAAACAGCTCATTGGGCAGGGTGCATTGTATAAAAAGTAGGACATGTGTTTTTACACTTTACATGTCTTGGTAGTGAAAAACGTCTAAATTAATTTTTCACTAATGTGAGGACCATTTCTCCCATTGGATAATACTGGGTTAGATCATTACAATTAATACGCATTAACTTCTGATTTTAAACAGATAGAAATGTCATGTTTGGATTTAAATGAATTGTCATTTAAAATCCTCTTTAATGTTAAAGTCAGAATTTAGATTACAATTTTGAAAATGGCACTTTTGAAAGTTGGCATTTTTTATGGCCAAAGTTTCTAAGGCCTTCCAAGAGCTCCATCTGCCTGGGCCAGTTAATGACTGCCTCATTAAAAATACATATTGGGCCCAGACATTGACAAATAGAGAAGTTTAGGTGTGGGCAGTATGGGCCATCCTACCAAGGTAGTTAAGGGCAAAAATCTATTCCCTGCCTCACTTGCATTTCAAGGGACTTGCCTACAGCACAAACAAAGAAATCTACAATAGTCTTTTTCACTCTAGACTTCCATGAGTCTTGGCAGGGGAGAACTTTACAGAACCAGATGTGGGGGTTGCCTAGAAAATTCCCCCACTTTAAAGGATGGCATCAGCTATATGTATAGGGCCTACTCAGCCACTCTTCCATATACTCCTGGACTTGTCAATATTACAGAAGAAGGACTGCTTTGCTTCCCAGAGAACTTGCCAGCTGCTTGAGGCCTGCCTTTTTCCTCAACGGACTGTCCTGCTGCCTGAGGCCTGTCTTGTTCCTCCAAGGACTACCTTGCTGCTACTAGAGGACTGCCCAGCTGCTTGCCTTTTTCCCCAGAGGACCGTCCTGCTTCTTGAGGCCTTCCCTGCTTTCTTCAGGGTAAGATGGGACCTGTTCCCTTAATCCCAGTCTACCCAAATGACTCCAAGAGTCAGTTGGCTGACCAACTGTTCTGAGCTACAGGGACACAACAAGCTCTAGAGGCCTCCCAGCAACTGTCCAGCTGAACTGCTGCAACTCGACCTGCCTGGACCTGCAAATGGACCTGCATAAGCTTTGCTGGCCTTTGCCTAGAGTGAGTCCCTGATTCCCAGGTAGTACCTCTCGAGGTCCAGTACCTTTGGCTGGCATCAGAGTGCACTCCTCTAAAAGAAACTGATAAACCCTGAAGTTCTGGACTTTTCACACCAGACTTTGAGGAGGTAACTTTTTAGCAGAACTAACCTGCTCCCTGTATCCAGCTGATGCCTTATTGTGGTCGGCCTAAACATGTGACTTTTCCCCAGTCTGCAATAAACAGAAAGTGGTTGGGAGGGATCAATCTCGAACTTTACTACAGGTAAAGGGACAATAATTTCCCATACAGTGAGAACACAATTCTCAACAATTCCCCAGTCTAGCATGACCAAATGATTGCGAGTGGCCCTTGGTACTTTTAGGCACCATACCAACCTAAAACTTTAAAACTGCATATCTCTGTCTATACTGATTGTATTTTTTCTTGTCTTGGTCTCATTATATTATTTATCTACATATACTCTATTTCTCTAAATTGGTTTGAGATTTTTCTTGAGTTGTGCTTTCACTTTATTACTATTTGTGTGCTGCATAAATACTTCACACAATGCCTTTAAGTTAAGCCTGATTGTTTTTGTGCTAGGCGACCAGAGGGTTAAAGCAGTTTAATTTAGTGACTTTTGTGGTTCATGTAAAAACGATTGTGGTTGTTGATTGAGAAGGGTTTCACCCCCTCATCAATAACCCAAATTCTTACAGATACTTTTTTTACATATACTTACTTTCATAATATATTGATAATTAATACCCTGGGGTCAATGTAAATGCCAGTGAATATGATTGGCTTGAGTATTTTGACCTGCAACCCTCTGTATTGACAATGGAGCGGTTTCTGCTGGGCTGTAAGAGGGTAGAAAAGGCTGAGAAACTTGTGTAAACATTTTATTTACTCTGAGACTTTGATTTGTATCTCTGGCCATAACTACAAGACTGTTTTGAGCTGCACACTTACCACAGGGCTCAGAAATTTAAAGGAAAAATAGGCAGTAGACGCTGATATCTCTGGAGAAGATGCCCATGTAACTTTATAGAATAAAAGCATTTTCAAGATCCTCCAGGGATTACAAGCACAGCAGCAACACTAATGCCATTCTCAGAAGTGGATTATAAAAATCAAATTGCTAAATGGGAAGATTATGCATTCATGGAGCTGCACCTGAAAGTGTGCAAGGTCCCAGGAGTATTAGGAATTTCTACATTTGCACTCGCTACAACATTGCTCCTCTAATTTATTAGCATAGAAAAAAAACTAAAGTGAATCACCTAATAGAAGCTGCTACATTTACTCAAGGTGAAACCGCTGAGTTGGCTCTCTGGTATTACGCCCACCAACTCTGTACCACTAAAGCAAAAATCTGAGAAACAGAAGAATTGAGGGAATTATCAAGAAATAAAGACCGATTTGCACGAGTCAAACACTATTAAGAATGGATGCCCAGAAGTACATCGAAGAAGCATGTTAAATAGCGCCATTTCCAGGAAATGTACAACTATATAACCAAACAACATTTTTAAAACAGCTTAGCATACCGTTCAGGGAAAGATCCTCGCGCCTTGAAACAGGAAGTTGTAAGACAAGTATTTTTTAATTCAGCGGTTCTTAAGCTTTTGGCTGCTGAGGAGCTGCAATGAATTGCTGCTGGAAGCCAGGGATCCTGCGCATGGAATGCCTATGACCCAGTGGCGTAGGTAGCACTGTGAACGCCCATGGTTGTCCCTGCGTTTGCCACCCTGTGGCTGCATTGAAGATCGAAGGGGTGCTGGAGGCAGTTCTCCATTTTGTATGCCGCCGTGGTGGGCGATTGAAGAGTGGGGAGAGGAATTGCTGCCCAAGATGGCAGGTAAGAGCAGGGGGAGGATGCCGCCCCCAAAATTCGCACCACCAGGAGCAAACTGCACCTCGCCCACCCCATGCTATGCCACTGCTACAGCTGTAACACAAAATATACACAAGCATACAGAAACCAGTATACATAAAAGTTAACCCAAGGCGTAGTTCGCGAAGTAGCGCTACGCAAAGCTACGCAAAGTGCCGGATGCTTGTCCGCACTGTGCAATCATTGAAAACGGAATCTTGCACAGTGCGAGATGTCTTTTACTGCCGCTCGAGTAGATTTTTACTCGAGCTGCAGCTTTCTCATCATGGACTGGTAGTTTCTCAGCGCGAGCAGTCACGAGCATGCGCGACCACTCGCAATGAGAAACCTGACCTCCCCACATTGAGAAACGCGCCAGGAGGTTTATTTTCTACGCTTGCGATCTTCAACTTGATGTTGCTAATTGCGAACAAGGAAAAAGTCTCGCCGGGATGTCATTTTGCTTGCTCGCGGTCGCCAACTAGAAGTTGAGGACCGTGAGAAAGCAAAGAATGTCCGCTGCACTACACTACGCGTGCTTGCCCTGTGCTACGTGCCATTTGCGTAGTGCGGAGTAGCGCAAACTTTGCAAACTACGCGAGCGTAGCGTAGTGCTTTGCCCAGGGTTAATAAAAATAAGCATATTATGAAGTAACGTATTAAAATCATAAACAACAAATATTTTAAAAAACAAAACTTTTAAGTAAGTGGATAAGTTGGAACTTTCAAAATGTAGTTTTATTCCCAAGGATATAGCAATATTCCAGGTCAGGGCTTGATTTAGAGTTTGACAGATGGATACTTTTTCACAACATGACGGATATCCCATACACTTATTATTATGCATGCTATAGGATATAATGCACTTTTAAAATTGCAGATGGGATATTTGTCATGTTGGAAATGAAATACCCGTCCACCGAACTCTAAAGCGGAAGCTTTGTCTTTTGTGCTCCTAAAGCATACTCAACTTTTACCAGTGCATACCAGTTATACCACCATCCAAATCATTGGAAAACATTTCAATTTTCAATGTTGCATATTTATGTATGTATACTTTATTAATCTACTGGTATTATTTAATTTTATAAACACTGGCAGATCTTCTGAGTGACCGTTATGGACCCTAATGGGTCAATGGACTCCAGATTAACAGCCAGTTATAGACGGAATTGGTGCCCTTTGATGGGGACATGCTCTCCAAAACTAAAGAGGGCATCACAGGAGGCTAAAAGATGAAGTCTGATGAGCATGTATTTTTCACGCATGCCCTAGCTTAGGAGCAAGACCTTCTTTGTAAAAAAAACAGTGCAGGAAACCAAAGGTTTTTTTAAGCTGACTGCTGGGTTTCACTGTAAAATGTTTGGATAACTGAATATTCCAAGGATGCTGCGTCATGATTTCATCTCTCAGTTTTCCACCTACGCTTCCCGACTCCTTATTTGACTGACGCACATTCTTCTTTTTCATGCTTTCTCCCTTTGTCACGGTTTTCTAGTCTGTCTCCTACTCCTACTTTCTCACTTTTCTGTCTCTGAGTCTGGATCATGGTCAGATGGTGGAAAATAATCAGTGCTTAATTTGTGAAAAAATAAGTGCCACAGCTCTCTTCAATAGGCCACTTCAGCTTGCACCGCACATCGCCCCTGCGATGCTGCCAGTTATAGTAACAACTCAGCTACTAGCCATCACACTCCTACAAGTGTGGCAATTTGGCCTATTTCAGGCCCCCAAAGCTATAAGAATGGCTTGGGCAGCAAGTAATAGTCATTTTTTATGTATATTGAATAAATAATTAACTGTTGTTGTGGTTATCTTTAAATTAGCCTGATACCGCCACCTTGTGGCAGACTGTCACAAGCTCCGGTGTTGACAATTCAGTGCTGGTGTCGAGCACAGGAAGACACTGGCTCAAATTAACACTGAAAAAAAGTCCCAGTTCCCAGATATGAGTGCTTGTGCCCACCACCTGCACCCAGTGCCAAAAATTAAGCAATGCATAAGAACAGTGCTTGAAATTGGAAAACAGAAGTGCAGGTACTGCGTACTCCAGAGTACCTGCTTGTTTCTGAGAAGTGCCGGTAATTTCCAATCAAAAGTATTGCTTCTGTTTTGAGAAGAGCTGGTACTCTCCCACTCAAAATAAAAAAGTGCTGGTAGTCTGTACCGGGCAGTACGGGCCCATTTAAATCACTGCATAGGAATCGATGCAAGCTGTTAATCTTTAAATATATGAACATTGTCACCATTAAAAGTGTAGGCTTTATGAAAGGGAAGATTATGTAATTCATTTGGTCTTTAAATGGCATATTTGAATAAAAAAATATGACATTGTGCAGTGAGACAAGGCAAATATGCACTATTGGCCTTCGCCATGATTCATGAGGAACATTTCAATGAACTAGACCATTTTATCATGGTGGAATCATTGGTGTAATAAAGGTCTCCACAGCCCCCACAGTGCAGGGGGTCTCCAAGCTCCAGGGGTCTCTCTTTGCACAGTATCCTTGCCTGAGAGCTCCTGGGTGAGTCCAGCGGGGGGCCGCTCCATGTACTTTGCAGAGGGGATCCCTCAAGTTTTGTTACACCACTGGGTGGAATTTGGTTTGTGGATCTTCAAAGAAAACGTTTTTTGTCAAGTCATGGTGCAGCGAGGGGCTTTCTCCATTTTTTGTTCAGGTACCTCCAGATCATTAACAGGCATGGTAATAGTATGAGGCGAGGCAAAGTTTGAATCAATTTAGTCCAGTTCTAATGTACTTGTCACTATGGAGAAAACATTTCCCAACCTGTACTGCTTCAGTCAACATCTAGCTGTTTTGCTTGAAAGTAGACCTATTTAATTTGCTAATACACACTCACAAACCACATTTAAAGAAGAATGTTTGATAGAGATAAATTAGACTACAAATCCAATCCATTTGGATCCTCTTCACTTCCAAATTCCTTTCAATTTAGATCAGCTATGTAGAGACCAGGATAAAGCTTTCTTGGATCATCCATCATTCATCGTTCTTTTGTGACATCGCCATTGGGTCCTACAAAATTCACACATGCAAAATGCATTATGTACCTCCTCAATTGCACATGATCATACACAAATACCTCCCAGGAGCAGGAAGAGGCATGTGGCCAAAATGCCCCAAATATTCAAAAGGAGTTTCCTGTTGTGTGGTGAGGAACTTTCAATTGTCTCAATAACTGATCAACAATTTATGTCATGCGTGTCCCATTCTTACATCAATATCCTCTGGTATTAGATAGACTTCTCGGATGCTACAAAGTACCATGCTTGAACATGGACAAATAGTTCTGAAACTAAAATTGTACTTGACTTCATAAAAATAATTTGAGAAAATAGTGAACGTCTATGACCAGAATACAGCAGGACTCTAATAATGACCCATACTTGTTGCTAAAGAGTTGACTTCCTCTGCCCTACCCATTGAAAGCTTGAATTTTGGCCAAACCTTTAGTAACACCCAACCTCTGAAGTAGAACTTGAAGCACTGGTTTGGATTATAGATGCATATTCCAGAGCTGGGGCCACACTGGACAAAAACCTTTTAGTTTATTGAAGTAGGCCTAGATTTACAAATTTTTAATCCAATCCAGCACAGCATCCAAATTTTCTGCACTATGGGGTCGATTAGGATGGCTGACGGATGGACGACCACCGACCTGGAGTAGGCGGAAAATGCCTTTTTTCTGTCCGCCAGCCGCGGCCAGTCCGTCCACCATATTAAGATGGGAAGCACTGTCAAATTTGCATCAGAGCATGGGCACTGGATAGAACAGAACAGGTACATCTGAAGCAGCACATGAGAGGGGCAATGAGCATCAACAGGCCATGGTACAGAACAGAGCAGGTACATCTGAGGCAGCACATGAGAGGAGATAAGTGCATCAACAGTCCAAGGCAAAGAACAGGTCCATCTGAGGCAGCACATGAGATGGGCACTAAACATTAACAGTCCATGGCAAAGAACTGGTACATCTGAGGCAGCACATGAGAGGGCACAATGCAGCATCCTAACAGCAACAGGGAGGTGTTCACAACAGAGCAGGTACATCTGATCAGCACATGAGAGGGGATAAGTGCATCAACAGTCCATGGCAAGGAACATGTACATCTGAGGCAGCACATGAGAAGAGATAAGTGCATCAACAGTCCATGGCAACGAACAGGTCCATCTGAGGCAGCACATGAGAGGGGCGCAGAGCATCAACAGTCCATGGCAAAGAGCAGGTACATATGATGCAGCACATGAGAGGGGCACAGAGCATCAACAAGCCATGGTACAGAACAGAGCACGTACATCTGAGGCAGCACATGAGAGGGGATAAGTGCATCAACAGTCCATGGCAAAGAACAGGTACATCTGATGCAGCACATGAGAGGGCACAATGCAGCATCCTAACAGAAACAGGGCAGTGTTCACAACAGAGCAGGTACATCTGATGCAGCACATGAGAGGGGATAAGTGCATCAACAGTCCATGGCAAAGAAAATGTACATCTGAGGCAGCACATGAGAGGGGATAAGTGCATCAACAGTCCATGGCAAAGAACAGGTCCATCTGAGGCAGCACGCACAGAGCATCAACAGTCCATGGCAAAGAACAGGTACATATGAGGCAGCACATGAGAGGAAAACAAGCATCAACAGTCCATGGCAAAGAACAGGTACATCTGAGGCAGCACATGAGAGGGGCAACAAGCATCAACAGGCCATGGTACAGAACAGAGCAGGTACATCTGAGGCAGCACATGTGATGGGATAAGTGCATCAAAAGTCCATGACAAAGAACAGGTACATCTGAGGCAGCACATGAGAGGGGCAACGAGCATCAACAGGCCATGGTACAGAACAGAGCAGGTACATCTAAGGCATCACATGAGAGGGGCACAGAGCATCAGCAGGCCATGGTACAGAACAGAGCTGGTACATCCGAGGCAGCACAAGGATGTGTGTCCCATGGACATTAATAATGCAAGGGTGGTCACAATGGACAATCCAGACACCAAGTACAATGACATGTGAGTGATGGAACTGCACCTCAAAGCAGAGAATCAGGTGGACTGATTTACCAAGTAGCTTCGGACACAGTGGCAGGATCTGATAAAGGATTGGTGATACAGCCACAGTACCAGTGACTGACACATGAGCCATAGACCACGACACATTGCCAGCACCAGAAACAGGAGCGTGAGACACAACCACAGCTCTAGTGACTGACACATGAGCCATTGACCCAGACCCACTGGTAGCAACAGAAACAGGAGTGTGAGACACAGTCACAGCTCTAGTGACTGACACATGAGCCATAGACCCAGACACACTGCTAGAACAAGTCCCTGTACAGTGACCAACAATTACCATGCCAGCATCTGAGACATGAGAGTGGTGGGCACACACAGTAGCAGTACTTGAAACAGGAGAGGGCATAACTGACACAGTGCTACTACATGAGGCATGACAGCGAACAATAGACACAGTGCCACTATCTAACACATGAGAGTGAACTGCATCTGACCCAGTAGGACCACTGAAATGATGAGCCACAGGGCTGTATGTGCCAGGAGGCAGGGTGGCTCTGGGAGCAGGGGGCAGCTGTACTGGAGCGACATTGGGGTGGTCAGGTGTCACTGGTGTGTGTCTCCGTTTCTTTGGGATATGTAAGGGCACCCTGGACATAACTGGACTGGTAAGTGGTGCGGGTTCATCTGAAACATCACCCATCAAAGGTGGTACATGTGCTGGTGGTGGTCTGCTCTCTGGGGACGTGCTGGACCCTGCTTGATGCTTGCTATGGCCCTGCCTTCTGCCCTCTGTATCATGTGTAATGGGGGATGCAACAACAGTGTACTCCTTCCTCTGCTTCACCGGAGTGTGGATGGGAGTAGAGGTATGGGGGGACTCCACCTCTGACACATGTGGTGTACGTTCCTTCAGCAACACCAGCTTCAGGGGACACAGGGGTGATGTATGCCTGTCCTTGGTGGATGTCCCGTGAATGGGAGAAGCCTTGGCCCTGGGAGGTGTCCTGTCTTTGGAATGTGCCTTATCCTTGGGTGGTGCTCTGGCCCTGGGAGTTGCCCTGTCCTTTGTAGTGTCCTTGTCCTTGGGAGTGTCCCTGGCCTTGGGAGTCTCCCTGTCCTTTGTAGTGTCCTTGTCCTTGGGAGTGTCCCTGGCCTTGGGAGGTGCCAAGTCCTTTGTAGTGTCCTTGTCCTTGGGAGTGTCCCTGGCCTTGGGAGGTGCCCTGTCCTTTGTAGTGTCCTTGTCCTTGGGAGTATCCCTGTCCTTGGGATGTGCCCTTGCCCTGGGAGTACCTTTTGAGGGGGATGCCTGTGTCACATGTGAATCCCTGTCCCCTAACAACCCTTGAGGATCCTGTGTGTCAACTCCAGGGTAGCTGATGTCGTGTTCTGTGAAAGATTTCCCTGTCCTAGGGGATGGTGACTGTGGCCTCCATGCCCTGCCTTTCTGCCTGTACCTGCTTCTAGTGCAATACCCAGAAAATGAGGCCTGGTCTGAAATGTCACTCTCCCCTGAGACCTCAAGTGGTGTGGATGGGGGAACTGAAGTGGAACCTTGTCCATGCGTTGGATAATGACTGAACTGTTCTGTGGAGACCAGCAACATCGCCATGCATCCCCTCCATGAATGCTACCACCTGCCCCAACTTCCTATCGTGGTCTTGGAATGCATTGATCATGTTGGTCAGCCCCACACACAGCTGTCGCAGCAGATCACCTGCCTCAGCACAAAGGGCAATTTGTGTCACACGGACAGGGGCAGCGGAGCCTGCACCAAAGGCCACTCTGCTCCACCTACTCTGGCGAGCACAAGCAGTACTTGTTGCAGTTGGTGGCAGTGTGGGCAAAGTGTGCTGTGTACCGACTGAAGGTGAAGATTGCCCACTCCCTGTGTCTACCAACAGTGCTGACTCACCAACACTGTCTGAAGATGAGGACGATGGTGTCTCCACATGTGTGTCATCAGGGACAGTTCTGTCCCCCTCTCCGGAGCTACTCTCTTCAGTCTCATTCTGCGTGTGTGTGATCTCTGATCCGGATGCATTTCCACCACTAAGCTCTGTCGTTTGTGGGTCAGTGCCCTCGGCCAAAGCTGAAAGAGAGTGAAAAGAGGTATACCTAAGTGCCACACTCACCTAAAGCAAATTACAAAATCTAAACTTCCTTGACTGCTAACCAACATGTAGCACCCATCCTGCACACGAACCACCCCTATCAGACATCCTCATGTCATAGAACCGGGGGTGCCTGTGAAACATGTACATCAAACAAACAGGGCAATTGCATGCTGACCACCACACATGTGATGCCATGGGACCACAGATCTCAACGGCATGTTCTGGGACCCTGCACTACAATGCAACTGGTATGTCCACCTGGCTGACATGGATGCTAACGCTCACTCCGCTAAAGGCACCAACATGCAATTGCAGCACAACATACACCCCACAGATGTCACTACTGTGTCTGAGCAGCAATACATGCATGCACTCACAAGTCACAAGCCCATTCAGTCTGCTTACCGCTAGTTTGCTGCTGCTCCCCTCTCAACCGGGTGGACAGGTCAGGATGTGTCACAGCTATGATACGTAGCAATAGAGGGGTGATGGTACGTCGTGCAAGCCGGCCTGATCTTGGGATCATCCCCAGTGTCATCTCTGCCACATTCTTGCTGAGCCTGGAGATGTCGTCCTACCGCTTGTGGCAGTGTGTGTGTCACCTATTGCACACCCCCACTGCCCGTACATCACGTGCTATGGTCCTCCACACGGCCTTGCGAAGGTGCAGCTTGATCTACCATGATGGGAGACAAGAGGGGGCAAGTCAGTGGACAGTTGGCCATTCACACAGATAGGAGCAACTCGTATCTTTCAGCAGCCATGCACAGTACAACACATGGGAAGGTCACACAGCACACCGCCAAGATTGCAGAAGCCAGTAGTCAGTGACCACCTCATGCACAGCAACATGTCCCCCACTGCACTTACCACCTGTCCGGGGGCACAGTAGAGCGGTTCATAGTGGCGGAGCACACCGTCCACAAGGACATCTAGCTCCGCTGCGTTGAAGGGACGAGAACGGATCTCTCAAATTCTCGGCATGGCAAGGTCCAGGACTGTGGCACAACAGCAGCAGTTGGTGGATTGCTCAGCAGCAGCAGGTAGAGGTGATGGGTGCAGGTAGCAGTTAGTGGATTGCTCAGCAGCAGCAGATAGAGGTGATGGGTGCAAGCAGCAGTTGGTGGATTGCTCAGCAGCAGCATGTAGAGGTAATGGGTGTAGGCAGCAGTTGGTGGATTGCTCAGCAGCAGCAGGTAGAGGTGATGGGTGCAGGCAGCAGTGGCTGGAAGCAGTGGATGCGTGCTGCTGAAATTCACACATTTATAGGGCCCTGAGCTCATATCAGTGGCACACGTCTGCAGCAATTGGTTTTCGCGGGCTGCATCATTCAAAATGAGCCAGTGACTGGCCCTGCTCTGGCGGTGCACAGCTTCTGCTATTTTCAAAATCGCTTACGCGTCCCGCGTTACCTGTTTCCATTGCCTACATGTACAAGGACCATCACGGTCACAATCCCCAAACCGCATGTGCGCGCTACCGCGGTGGTGCATCTTTTGAAAATCATCACTCACTGGCATTGCAATGGCGGTGTACGCATTCCGTGGGGGCCGGGCAGGCTGACACATACACTTGAATGTGCAAGTAGAAATGGTAGTTGGTATCCCCCCTTTCAGTCACATAGCACCGCCCACTGCAGACTGCCGGGTGCGGGCGGTCACCCACCGCCGGGTGCGGGTGGTCACCCACCGCCGGGTGCGGGCAGCAGGTGACCGGCCATGACCATCAATGCCAGGCTGACATCAATACACAGGGCAGTCACCCACTGCCCGCACCTGGCGGTGGGTGACCGGCCACGACCATCCATGCCAGGGTGACATCAATACACAGGGCCATCACCCACTGCCTGCACCCGGCGGTGGGTGACTGCCGGCACCTGGTAGTAGGTGACTGGCCATGGCCATCCATGCCAGGGTGACATCAATACACAGGGCGGTCACCCACCGCCCGCACCCGGCGGTGGGTGACCACCCGCACCTCGTGGTGGGTGACTGGCCATGGCCATCCATGCCAGGGTGACATCAATACACAGGGTGGTCACCCACCGCCTGCAACCGGCGGTCTGCGGTGGGTGATGCTATGTGACTGAAAGGGGGATACCAACTGCCATTTCCACTTGCACATTCAAGTGCATGTGTTAGCCTGCCCCGCCCCCGCAGAATGCGTGCTCTGCCATTGCAATGCCAGTGAGTGACGATTTTCTAAAGATGCACCACCGCGGTAGCGCGCACATGCGGTTGGCGGGGTGTGACCGTGATGGTCCTTGACCATGCAGCAATTGTTACGCACAATTGCAGTATCAAGGATCATCTTCTGTGTTGGCGGAAGGCATACCCGGATGCCGTGTGTACACACACTGCATGTGTCCGCACACATATAATGTTTGTAGGTGTACATGTGTGTCAGGCCATGTCCAGAATGAGTCAAGAATCATTATGTCATGGCAATGGCCCGTGTCCACGTGTCTCATTGATGTACATTAGTCGCATGTGTGGTCATACTATTGACCTTGCCAGTGGTTAACAAAGGCCACTGATGTGAGCCCAAGTTGCGTTATATGTGCATGGCTATGTGGTGACGTCTTGGTTTTGAGGTCATACGTTTCTAATTGTACACATCTACACAATCCATTAAGGCTGTGTACCTACATTTTGAAGCAGTCGTGAGTGTGTGGTTTGTGTGTGCAAGTAGCAATGATGGGGGTATACATGCATTCTGTGCATGCGTCTGTGTGTCGCCTGTTGTATGTCCATGCCTGTCATGTGAGGATGCACAGCATTGTAGGTGGGGTCATGGGTGCATGAAGTCAAGGAGGGTGTGTTCCATGTTCGTGTTGTGTGTGCAATTCCATGTGTGTCTGTGGGGATGCTTGTCCACACATGGTCCCTCAGTCATGTGATGTTGGCTGTTCTTTCAACATGTGTGCACGTACCATTGGACATGTTTGCACACAGGATGTTGTTTGTGGGTGAACATTGTGTGTGTAGTTAGCTATAGTGCCTTATATTTCTGTCACATCACACATTCAATCAGTGTCTGCAACATGTATTATTCGTATTGTGTTGATGAAGATGTGATAGTGTGTCAAAGCTGTGCGGTGTTGGTCTATTGACATCTGCTCCCATCTACTCCCACACAGGAGGGCTTCAAATGTGCATCGACCATACACTGTGCTGGAGGACATGGTTGAAGAGGAGGTCATCCGAAAATTCCGGCTTGACCGAACGACATTGCAGGACCTTGTAGCCCAATTGTCACCTCATCTGCAGCCACGCAGGCCATATCCAGGAGCAATTACACCCACAGCAAAGGTGATGGTGGCACTTCACTTCTTCGCGACTGGCACTTTCCAGTACACAGTTGGTCATGCCGGGGGGATGTCACAATCCATGTTCAGCATGGTACTGCGGGATGTGCTGCAGGCCATGATGCATTACAAGGATGATTACATCCATTTCCCATGTCCGGCGGAGCTGGCTGCAGTGAAAGGTGACTTCTATGCCCTGGGCCAGATTCCACACGTAGTGGGTTCCATTGATGGCACACATCTGGTTCCACCCCAGGCACGTGAACCCGTCTATCGGAATCAGAAGCACTACCATTCTATCAATGTGCAAGTGGTGTGCCTGGCTGACAACCTCATCTCCCATGTGTGTGCCAGATTTCCCGGGTCTGCACATGACTCCCACATCTTGCGGAGCACCATTGTCCCCCAACTGATGGCTAATCTGCATCAAGAACGTGCGTGGCTTGTAGGTGAGTGTGCTGTGATGATTACTGTGTTGTATGTGTGTCATGCTGTTCAAACCAATCCTGGGAATGATGTATGTGTCTGTCATCCCCCCACCTAGGCGACTCTGCGTACCCAAACCGCCCGTGGCTGCTAAGCCCCCTACGGAATTCAACTACCCCAGGTGAAATGCGCTATAATGAGGCACATGGGAAGATATGACGGGTGGTGGAACGTACATTTGGACTGCTGAAGTCTAGGTTTTGCTGCCTGGATAAAACTGGAAGGGCCCTACAATACTCACCCGGCAAAGTATGCAAAATAGTGATTGCCTGCTGCATGCTCCACAACCTGGCCTTACGCAAGAACATTGAACTGATCATGGACCCTGCAGACCAACATGTTGCTCCGCCTCTCATACCACCCATGTCCAGTGATGAGGATAGTGGGGAGGAAGAAGAGGTGGACTAGAGGCGTCATTTCATTGATCGCTACTTTCCTTGACTGTGAGAAACTACCTCTTGTGCTGCTGTTCAATGCGTGACATATGTTTGCTGGTGATGGGTGGATGTGGTGTGTGAATGCTGCCTGTTATGTTCTGTTTGCACATGTGTGTGGGACATGGTGTACGAGCAATGCTCCCTGATGTGTGTCCCGTGATCTACTTACTTTGAGATGATTGTGTGATGTGGGATGTTGCAGTACATTGTTGTGTGATAGGTGTGATTCAGTTTCCTGACCTATGCTTGTTGTTCTCTGATTGTCCATAGGTCACTCACACAGAGCCATGATTCCAAACAACATTAATCCCTGCACCTGGTGATGACAACAACTGTGACAAACCTGTGTTTCAACATGGAGATCACACAGCCTTCAGTGTTTCCGTGATTTTTATTTACAGGGTGTGGATTACTGTTAGTGCATATTTACAAATAGGTGTTGGGGGGGAAGTGTGAGTTGAAGGTCATGTCAGATGACAACACCGTGGGGACACCACATTGAGAGATGTACACCTAGTCCAAAAGTCGTGTGCCTGGGAGGAGCTTCGCGCATATCCAAGATGGACGCATGAGCACAGGGCTCCCGAGACCCTTTCCGCCTCCCGCATCTATCCTGCAAAGTATCCTGATTTGGACGACGGGTACTTTTGCTGATGCCCTGCTGATACAAAAACTTTTTTCAAAAATCAATTTGGCCACCGGGAACTGGACTTATTGCACTTTGAAACTTGCGGCCTATACCGAAGACCATCCACGGGCTTGAGTCCCCGAGGTACCCAGGTGGCAATTGAACAACAACGGCTGGTGTGACATGTCCGCTGCCCCTGTGGTACTTTCGGTTTCGCTCTTGGTCATTGTTGACGGCGACTTGCTGCCGATCGGTACGGCTGACCTGATTCTGCTGCCAGTCCTACGCTTGCTTTCGATCCTCGCCCTCTCGCCTTTACAGGCTTGCCGCGAGGGGAATCATTCTGACCAGATCCCGAAGGTTCCGTCAGAGAGATCTGCACTCCCCCCTTTGTTGAAGCTCCCGACATTCCTCAATTCCCTTGACTGTGCGTTTCGGTTTCTCAACTTCCCGTTGTATGTGAATTATTGTTTTGCTCTCAGCCCCCCCCTCCAAGATCTCTCCTCCTTCAAAGCAATACTCATTACTCATTTGTCTCCCCCTGCCGTATGAGACAGTCATTACATTGCATGGTACCGCCTCGACTCTTTTTGGTGTTTCAATTTTTGTTATTTATAAAATTTAAAAAGTGAAACCTTTTATTTATCCTCTTATTGCCACAAGCTCTCCATTATATTGTGCCTTTTCGCTGCCGGGCCCTCGGGTTGTCGGATGATGAGCTGTGTATTATTGTGCTACTGGTATTGCGTACAACTGACCAGCCTCCTTGGTTGTAGGTCTGTAACTGTATTCCCTTTTTACAAAATAAAGGTTTTCAAAAAAAAAAAAAAACGTGTGCCAATGCTTGGCATTGTGGGGCAAGATAGTTCGCAGAGTGAATGCCAGGCTCAAGGAAGGGTGAAGTCAGTGGCGGCCCCTCTTCGAGCGGGTGGATGGTGCATTGCCACTTCTCTGTGCTGGATACAGCCTCGGAACGGCCCCTCCGTCTTGGAGCAGGAGCGGAGCCAGCGGTGGGGGCAGGTTGTTCTGGGACCACCTCCCTATCAGTGGCCTCAGGTGATGGTGGCGGTGGTGTTGGTGCCCTGTCCCACTGGCCACTTGGGGGAGGAGGAGGTGGTGTGGCACGGGATAACCTCTCCCTCCAGAGAGCTGTTTGCTGCCCCATGAGGTCAACAATTTGTCCCATTCGGGTGTCCATGGACCGCAACAGCTGGCAGGTCTGTAGCGAGTCTTGGTGGGCCCGATCCGCCTGTGCCTGCGACAGGTCGTAGGAGGCTTCCACTCTGGCAATGGCATCCATGGTCTCGGTCCCAGGATGGGCTGGGTGTTGTTCCCGACCTCGTCTTGCACCTGCACTCCTGTTTGTGACCTGTGGCCTCACCTGTCTCCTCCCCCGTCCACTCTCACTGCTAGTCTGAGATGTTGATGGACCATCATCGGATGATGGGTTAGGCAGGGTGGCACTGGCAGGAGTGGTGGTGGTGGTGGTGATGGTGATGGTGGTAGCTGCACAGCTCACAATGGCAGGTGTTGGTGTTGTGACACTGGCCAAGGTGGTGGAGGCAGAGATGTCCTGGGAGCCTGATGGCCCTGGGAGTGTGCTTGGGCCAGCATCGTCCTCTGCACCCGAGGTGTCCATGGAATCTTCACCGGAGAGTCCTGGCTGTGAGGGGGCGACTGGTGCTGGTGGTTGCTGGTTTTGCCTGTCAAGTTGCGATCACCTGAGGGACAAGAATTTAATCATCAATGCTGTGGACATGACATTTCAAATTTCTAGGGAATCAGGACATGGTTGTTGGTGTCATCATGTTGGTGTGGTAGAAAGTACTGGGCATTATGGTGGTGTGGAGGTGGGGAGACAATACTTGTTTTTTTGTGTTTGGTCCTGCTATTGGATGGTGCCCCTGTGAAGATGGCTACCTACTTGTAAGTTTGACGGGGGAGATGCACTGGTCAGCAATTGGTGGGCGGACTCCATCTTGCTCTGTGATGGGACATGGGGGCCTGTTGGGAGTTGTAGTGCTGGACCCCCATACACACCTACCCACCCCCTCCCTCCCTGTGGACATGGGGGCCTGTTGGGAGCTGTAGTGCTGGACTCTCACCCCACCACCACCACCCTCCCTGTGGACATGGGGGCCTGTTGGGAGTTGTAGTGCTGGACCCCCCACACCCCCACCCACCCCCACCCTCCCTGTGGACATGGGGGCCTGTTGGGAGTTATAGTGCTGGAACCCACAAACACCCACCCACCCCCACCCTACCTGTGGACATGGGGGCCTGCTGGGAGTTGTAGTGCTGGACTCTCACCCCACCACCACCACCCTCCCTGTGGACATGGGTGCCTGTTGGGAGTTGTAGTGCTGGACCCCCACACACCCCACCCACCCCCACCCTCCCTGTGGACATGGGGGCCTATTGGGAGTTATAGTGCTGGACTCTCACCCCACCACCCCCACCCTCCCTGTGAGCATGGGGGCCTGTTGGGAGTTGTAGTGCTGGACCCCCACACACCCCACCACCCCCACCCTCCCTGTGAGCATGGGGGCCTGTTGGGAGTTGTAGTGCTGGACTCCCAAACACACCCACCCACCCCAACCTCCCTATGGACATGGGGGCCTGTTGGGAGTTGTAGTGCTGGACCCCCACACACACCCACCTACCCCCACCCTCCCTGTGGACATGGGGGTCTGTTGGGAGTTGTAGTGCTGGACTCTCACCCCACCACCCCCACCCTCCCTGTGGACATGGGGGCTTGTTGGGAGTTGTAGTGCTGGACCCCCACACACACAAACCCACCCCACCCTCCCTGTGGACATGGGGGCCTGTTGGGAGTTGTGGTGTTAGCTGCTTTGTGAACATGCAAGCCTGGAAACGTAGGAGTCAGCATTTGTGGTTGATCCTGGTGGGTGCATTTGAGCCCTGGACTTCACATTTGGGTGACTGTGTGGTCCACATGCATTGATTGGAGCCTGGGAGATGTGTCTTGGAAGTTGTGCAATGCAGACCATGACAGTGTGATAGTGGTTATTGGTTTGTACTTACCAGCCTCTAGTCCCTCTTCTATTCCTTCCAGGCTCTCAGGGTAAAGTATGCCCAGCACCTTCTCCTCCCATTCGGAAAATGGTATAGGCTCCGGGGGAGTGCCGCTGCCAGTGTGTTGTGCCCGCAGGTGGTTCTTGGCCCTGATGCCTTTCTCCCTTGCCTTGAGGTCGTGCCACCGCCTCTGGATCTCTTGTTTGGTGTGTGGCACAGTCCCTGAAGCATTGACTCTGGTCACTATCCGGTCCCACATGGTGGTTTTGGTTGCCTAGGTGGTGTGCTGGACTAGGGTACCGAACAGATGTGGTTCGACACGGATGATTTCATCCACCATGACCTTCAACTCACTCTCCGTGAACTTGGGGTTTTTCTTGGGTGCCATGGTGTGTGATGTGCAAGGTGTTGGTGGGGTGTGGTGGGGTATGCAGGTGTGTGGTATTTAGGGATGGTACTGTGGGGGTTTGTGTGGTGGGTGTGTTGGTGTGAAGGTTATGTGTGCTTGTGTGTGTCTGCTGTTTGTGCTATTCTGCCTTTTTCTTCCAGCTGTGTTGTGATGCAAAGGATTGTGGTAATTGGAGGGATTCATTTTATACTCTGTGTGGTGGTTGTGTCCCAATGGTTGTTGCCAGTCAGGTGTTCTGTGGGTGTGGTGACTTGGGTACTCTTGTTTGTGGAGGGGGGTGTCATTGGGGCATGTAGTTGTTGGGGGTGGGTGTTTCAGGTGGGTGTGTGTCCTGTTTTTGTGTTTTATATTTACTTCCGTCCGCCATTTTTTAATCGGATTGACAGCAGGGGTGATGTTCGTTTGGTCCTTCCGCAGTCAAGCTCCGTTTGTCGGAGCTTTTTTCCTCGGCGGTCGAGGAATGTGGTGAGTTAAGTTGGGATGGCGGGGTTATCCTATTCGTGTGGCCAGACTCTCAGCAGGTCTGGCGGCGGTTGGGCCTGTTTCTGCGGTCAATGCGTCCGCGGCGGACGGTGTTTCTGTGGTACCGTCCGCGTGCGGCAGTCTTTGATGTGATCCGTCTGCCGCGGTCGGTATGTGATGACAGAAATATCCTAATCGCAACTGCGAATTCTCTGCGGTGCGGTCTGGAGTATTTTTGCCGCGAACATTGCGGACGGGACCCGTTTCCGTCCGCCATCCTAATGACCCTCCTGGTTGTACAAGAATACATTTCCATTAAAAATTAATATGCACCAACAACATCCATGTTACCAACATATTGGAAATGTGCTGCACACTGTAGTACACATGCAATGTTCCTTTTTTGAGAAATGAATACATTTACTTTGTCTGCGCCTCCTTTGCTTAGGCAGAAATTAGTTTGCGCAAACCAGGTCTGGTTATCACAATAGATTGGACTTTGCATCAAAATCTATGAGTGTATATTCTGATCCACCCCATTAACCCCCCCTTGAGGCAAAGTGAAACAAAGCAGTACAAAGCACATTTTATGCTGGCTGGTAAATTCCACATGCCCTTGCGCTGATTTTCGTTATTTTCCCTTGCATTGCTCTTGAGCAAGAGGCTTAGTAAAGCTGGGCCTTAGTTTCTTTCAGAAGCTGAGCATCTGGCCAGGCTTCTTCTCACAAATTGTTGAGATGCTCCATAGGTGGGATGTTATATATGTTCTTCTGATACAAAGGCCCTCATTATTATTTGGCATTAAATCTATGTCGTAAGGTCCACCAGTGCTAATTATGTATTAGCATGTTATTACTGGTGACTAGAGCTGGCCATTGGAAAGGATGAATCATAACTTGCAATCCAATGTTCAGTTACAAGAGCTTTATTGTAGTCATGGCAAGATTTGCTTCTTTTTGTACCCCTAGGCCCAAGTTTGCATGATGACTCCCCTTTGCATACAAGTGTGGAAAAGGAGAAAAAATTAAATGAGTACACAAATATCATTGGGGCCTAGTGGCTGTATTAACGCTGGAGCTCTCAATTGACCACTTTGATTGCAATGGCTCATGTTAGGAGACAGGCTAGGGAAGAACTAATGCGGTACAGACTGATGAACTTTAAATGAGGTGGGACATCAACAGGGGCCTGAGACTGCATAAAATGATTGAGCATATATGCATAATTTGGCTGACAACCTCAGATTTTCAATCACGTCATACTATCACAGTGTACCAGTCAAGCCGATGATAGCCAGTGGTGTTTGGGGCTCACCAACCAAGAGAAAACATCCAAACAGTGGTGGCAAATGGAGCAATTTCAGGAAATCTTTTCTAGAAACTGTCTGGAATACTAGAAGCCAGAGACATTAGAATTATTTCATAAAATGTAGTTGTACAATTTTATACAGACTTTAATGTTTGAAAAATAACATATAGCATCTGTTTTCACTTAAAGCTCCCCATGTCCTTTCATTTTTCCACCGTGTCCCTTCAGAGTAGATTCTCAGTCATATTTTTTGGCTACGAATCCACATGAAATATAGAAGATTGAGCATATCAAAATGGCACAAAATACAACTTTAGGCTCTTGACAGCAGATCTGTCCTTCTGGTTATTAGGAGCGGCCCATACAGTTAAATAGCAGTGGGGATTTGGAGTAGGAGGGAATCGACAGACGACAATGAGTGAAAATGATATTAAAAAAGCAGAAAATCACTTACCTTGCTCTCACTGCATTGCCAAGTCGGCAATGCAGCAAAAACAAGATAAATGGTTTTAGTTACCCTTGTCGGCGTCTGTCGACTCCCTCCTCACTCTGCTCCATCGTCCCACCCCTCTTACCTGCTTGGGCCGCTCCTTCTGGTTAGACTGTACATACACAGATAGAAAAGCTACCACCGACTTTGCAAAGACATTATTGGCTCAGATTGATGAAGTTAAACCATACATACAGTGTCAGGCTTCAGACATCAGTACTGGTAGGGTCATAGCTAAATTAATTTTTCTAATGAATTGCCTAGACATCAGTCATGATATAACAGTCATAGCAGCAAATACCATAAAATTCAGTTGTTCTTAACCTGTGCTCCGGAATCCTGAAGGTCCACAAAGCCTTCTCAGGGGGTGCCCAAGTGCTTAGAAAATTAAATAATACTAACAGATTATTAGAGCTCCAATCATCTCATTAAAATAAAAAATAAAAAAATAAAAATTCTAATTACTTGTGAATGTAACATTTAATCATTCGGGTATTTGTTTGATGAACGCTAACTTCTGATCTTTTTGTGTACTGGTTTGCAATCCAAATCATCAAAAATTCTTATGCCAGGGACTCTGGCTTCGAATAATTCCTTAGTGGGGGTTCCTGGATTCCAATAATGATTCAGTGGTGGCCTCAATTTTCTGATAATGATTATGCAGGCGTCCACAGAAGGTTAAGAACCACTGCTCTAATTCTTAGGGAACACAATAAACAAGACGTCTCCACAGATCAACACGACTTACCACTCACATATATGTTTGAAATATGTTTTAGAAATACAAAGATATTTCTTCCAATCATCTGATTGACATTTTCTGAAACTATATTGTCATCCAAATTACACGTTTTCATTCAGTTTAAATAAACTCTGTTATTCTAAATAGGGCAGAGTAATATGTTCAACAAAGCCGACTCCATCATCGCACCCCAACTCCGGAACATCATCAACAGCTCCTTTGCATCCGCCACCTTCCCGGAGAGCTGGAAACATGTCGAGCTGAGCGCCCTCCTGAAGAAACCCACCGCGAACACCACGGACCTGAAGAACTTCCGCCCCATCTCGCTCCTCTCCTTTCCGGCCAAAGTCATCGAGAAGACCGTCAACAGACAACTCTCCGCCTTCCTCAAGACCAACGGATCCCTCGAACCCTCGCAGTCCGGCTTACGAGCAAACCACAGCACTGAGACCGCCCTCATCGCAGCCACCGATGACATCAGGTCCCTGCTCGGCAATGGGGAAACTGCTGCCCTCATCCTCCTGGACCTCTCAGCAGCCTTCGACACCGTATGCCATCGCACCCTGACACAGCGCCTCAGCAACACCGGAATCCAAGGAGCGGCCCTGGAGTGGATCCTCTCGTTCCTCGACGGAAGAACCCAGAGAGTCCGCCTCCCCCCGTTCCGATCTGCGGCAACCAAAGTCATGTGCGGCGTTCCGCAAGGATCGTCACTCAGCCCCACCATCTTCAGCGTCTACATGAGCCCTCTCACAGCCATCGCATGCCAACACAACCTCAACATCATCGCCTAGGCCGACGACACCCAGCTGATCCTTTCCCTCACCAACAACCCTGTCACCGCCAAAGCCAACCTCCAGGAAGGAATGAAAGACATCGCGGAATGGATGAAGATCAGCCGTCTGAAACTGAACTCAGACAAGACAGAAGTCCTCATCCTCGGACCATCCCCCTCTGCCTGGGACGACTCCTGGTGGCCCCCTGCCCTGGGCACCACACCCAAGCCAACAGACCACGCACGCAACCTGGACTTCATCCTGGACTCCTCCCTCACGATGACCAAGCAAGTCAATGCCGTCTCATCATTCTGCTTCAACACCCTGCGCATGCTTCGAAAGATCTTCCGATGGATCCCCACAGAAACCAGGAAGACGGTCACCCAGGCCCTCGTCACCAGCCGTCTGGACTACGGGAACACCTTCTACGCTGGAACCACAGCCAAACTCCAGAGAAGACTCCAGCGCTTTCAGAACGCCTCAGCACGACTCATCCTGGACATCCCTCGCCACAGCCACATCTCTGCCCACCTGAAAGACCTGCACTGGCTCACCGTTGACAAGAGGATCACGTTCAGACTCCTCACCCACGCACACAAAGCTCTCCATGACACGGAGCTGAAGTACCTCAACAGCCGCCTCACACTCTACACACCCACCCGCCAGCTCCGATCCGCCAGCCTCGCCCTCGCCTCCACCCCACGAATCCGCAAATCCACCGTCGGAGGAAGATTCTTCTCCTACCTGGCAGCCAAGACATGGAACTCCCTCCCCTCTCGCCTATGGCTGACCCTGGACCATCTCTCATTCCTCAAGACCTGGCTGTTCGAGCAGTTTTATGTGAGGATGCATTTTATGCTAAAAATAGGGAAGAAAATACTGTGAGCAACACCCGGTTGGGTTCTGTTGTTCCCATGCGTTTGCAGTACATTTTTAGCACAAGCGGCATGTTTGTGATAAATGTATACCGCAAAAGACGCATAATTACACTAAGTAGCATAATGGTGTAATTTCTGGAATTTCGACGAACAGGGTTAACTCAAAATTTCTGAATTTACACAAATCACATTGGTGTAATTTAAATTTCACCCAGGCCTACTGAGCACTCACATGGCCAAGTCAATTTGACTAACAAATGTGAATTGATTTCTGAGTGCCTGCTAGTCTCCCCAGTGACAGTTGTTAAGCTCTTCCTTTGTGTTGCAGAAATAAAACTTAACATATATACACCAAGTTATTGAGAAGGACTAACATTACGTGTGAAAATAGTAAAGCTGGAAAAAACTAAAAGCTTTTCAAACTAAAACCTTCATGCAGTAGACAGTGAGGCAGGAATATCTGGTGGCGGACCTACACATGAATGCTGTTATTCACACATTTATCATTAATGCTAAGGGTCGCTTGCAGCTATATCTAGTCCTTCTGTGAAAGCTTTTCATGAATCCCAAAGTTTTTCCAAAGGTTCTGGTAGTACTTTGAAGAAAAGTCTTCAACTTTTCAGGATTGGCTCCACTCAAGTTTGGGAGATTCGGAGCTTCCAGGTTCACAAAAATTGTCCAGTGCCCAGGGGGTCACCTAGATTTCATCCAGGCAATACATAGCTTATTTCTCTTTAGCCCCTTTAACATCCTCCAGCCTCAGGTGGATGCACCACAAGATGGCTTCAGTGGCAGTAATTTCACCTCCTTTAGTCATGTCGGTCAGCTGGAGAAAGTTGATGCCAGCTACAGAGAACAATACTGGAATGAGAAATTCAGGAAGAGCATGAGACAATCTCTTCAGGTGTGTTTTAAGCCCCCAAAGGGTTGTATTTTAGAAGCAAGTGCAATAAATGTATCCTTCATTTAGACTTGGCCCTTTCTGCAAGGCAATCCCCTGAGATTTTGTGTTCACTGCTCAATTTGTTTTGCCTAATTTGTTTTTTTGGCCTTACTCTGCACACTTTACCACTGCTAACCAGTGCTAAACTGCTTGTGTTCTTGACCTACAACATGGTAACATTGGTTGGCAACCAATTGGCATTTTTAATTTACTTATAAGTCCCTAGTAAGGTGGCACTACCTGTGGCCAGGGTCTGTAAATTACATTCTACTAGTGGGCCTGCAGCACTGATTGTCCCACCCACTTAAATAGCACTTTAAACATGTCTCAGGCCAGACATTGCTGCCTGTGCGTGTTTAGTTTTAAACTGCCATTTTAACCTGGCCAAGTAAACCCTTTGCAAACAAAAGGAGTTGATGGACGGAGTGCTGAAACTTTTCAGACACTCAACCCCAGTCCCGCATTTTTAACATTGAAAGCACCGTCCACCGCAATGCCAAAAATGCATGTTGTGCGTTTCACAGCACAACTTGTCAGGCACCGCGCGGTGCATACCATGTTGTACTGTGAAACGCAGGGGGGCACCTTAGGTACCCCCCATGTGCACCCCCCACCACCCTCCCCTTTACCCTGGGGCCCGCAATGGGCCAGCAAAGCCCGTATGCCTGGAAAGGCATCTGCATACGGCCATCCTAATATGGCTGGCGGTGTCTGATAGACACCGCCACCATATTGGACCTTTTCCGCCGTGTCGCATGGCGACCGCAGCGGAAAAGTGGCAGACGGGCTTCCCCTCCGCCACAGTCCCCCCGCCATTGTAATATGGCGGGGGGAAAATAGGTGGCGGACGGGCAAGGATGGCGGACGGATTGCCACCGCCAGCATGGTGGTGGCGATCCGTCCGCCATCCTAATTGACCCCTTAATGTGTAGTCAGATTTAAGTTACAATTTTGAAAATGCCACTTTGGGCATTTTCTTGCCTTAGACAATTGGTGCTTGCAACCTGTCTCTGTGTCACATGACTGGGTGTGGCTGAGAGTTGGGATTTGTGTATTAATCCTAGACAGCCACACACAAGGGGAGCTTGTGTGTGACTGGATGGGCCATCACTGGCAGGTTGCCATTAAGTAGTTTTAAGAAATAGAGATTAATATTGATCTGTCTCAGGCAAACTGGGATAATATAAAATATCACTGTATTAATTAATGTTTATTAAAAACATCAACTTATTACATTTTCAATACTTTCTGCTCTGTAGACTTAATTATACCCTACAGCGTCTTCACAAAATTTCATTAGAATCTAGTAATGTATGCACAAGTTGTAAGCGGAATATTGACACATGGATACATATGATGTACGAAGGTGCAAAGATCAATAGTTTCTCGCTGACTTCTATTAAAGTATAAGTCTCACAATGGGTCAGCAACTTCTTTTTGACCTATTTTTACCCTGCTGGAGTTTGCAAGGCGATCTCACTAAAGCCAGTGTGACTGCTATGTCAATTTTTATTTTAAAAAGAAAAGGATATTCTTTAAACAGGACACAAGTGATTGGAACCCATTAGCATACACTGCCGCTGTAGAGGCCAACATATTAGAGGTCAAGGGAAAAATGAACTGAGGAAACATAGGATGCATATGGAAAACACAACAAATCTAGGGGGATATTCACAAGGAAGTGGCGGAGAGAGGCATTACCCTTCTTGGCTTAACACCTCTCTCCCCCACTTTGGAAACGCGAGGCTGCACCATATTCACAAGGATTTGGTGCAGCCTTGCGTTTTCCCCTACGATGGCCCTAAGTTTAACAAGTAAGCGCCAACGCAGGCAACCTTGCATCAGAGTGCAAGGGTGTCTGTGTGCAGGGGAGGTTTTTTTTATATGTAGGAAGGTGTCCCTTCCTGCACATAAATAATCCTTCTCCTCCCTCATTCAGCACACATGAAAGTGACAGAATTGCTTTTATTTTAAAAGGTTTGTTTATGTACAGGAAGGGACACCTTCCTGTACATACACAAACCATGGCAATTTGCTTTTTCCATGTGTGCTGCACAAGGCAGCACACATGAAAAAATAAAAAAACTAGGAGAAATAAAGCATTTCTCCTTGTTTCGCCTGTTTAAGACCAGGTTTTTCCTGATCTTAATTTTGGCGCTGCCTCCTATTTACGCTGCCCTTGTGAATAGGGGGCTGTATCAAAATCAATGGATGTTGCAGTGGAACGCCCACCGCAACACCCATTACCCTCCCCTTTCATGCTAAATACAGCGTGAAAGGGTGCCTTATTCACAAGGCAGCGTTAAGCCACGTTAAGTGGCTTAACACTGTCTTGTGAATGCGACAAGGCCCGTATCGCCATCACAATGTCACTGAAAGTCTTTTTCTTGACCTAACTCTTTTTTGTCGACAAAAAATACTTTACAAAGTTGATCTCCAGACTTTGCTTGCACACTGTCATCAAGCGCTTGTAAGAAGTAGAGCTAAATATTGAGCTATCTCAGGCAGACTGTGATAATTTAATACTTTTTTTAATTTCTTAATGTTATTTGAAAATCTTCAACATATTTAATACTTTTCGCTGAATGCATTTTATTACACCATAGAGGGTCTTCACAAAAGGTTATCAAAATACATGAATATATATCAAGTTGTTCTCCAGACATTGGTTGGCCCCTGCTGTCAGGTACTTGAAAGAACTAGAGCTGTATATTGAGCTGTCTCAGGCTGACTGGGATAATTTAATGCTGTAGTGCATTTATTAGTATTAATTCAAATCTTCGACATATTCAATACTTTTTTCTTTGTGGACTTTATTACACCCTAGAGCGTCTTCACAAAATGTCATCAGAATACAGTAATATATGCACAAGTTGTAAGTGAAATATTTCCACGTGGAAGCATATAATATAGGAACGCACAGCGATCAACCCCTTTTGGTCGACGTCTATCAAAGTAAAAGTCTTGCATGGGGTCAGCAACTTCTTTTTGACCCGTTTTTAGCCTGCTGAGGATTGCACAGGGATCCCACATAAGACAGCTTTTATTATTGATGGTGTGACTGGTGAGGTCATTTTTCATTTCTTTTTTAAGTATGTTATGTAAACTGGGCACATATGGCTGAAACTGATTAGTAGGGTACTGTCACTGTTGATGCTAAAATACCAAAAGTCCAGGGCAATAACAAATGTCAGAAACATTAGAAATAGATGGAAAACACTGCAAACAATATGTGGTCATTTTCTTGAAATATCTATTTTTTCTACAAAAACTTGCTTCACAAATCTGCTCTCCAGACATTAGTTGGTCAATGTCAAGTATTTTCAAGACCTAGTGCTAAATATTGAGCTGTCTGTCTCAGTCTCAAGCAGACTCGGATAAATGAACATTTTTTATTGCATGTATTAATATTAACTAAAATATTCGAATTATTTAATCCCATTTGCGCAATTGATTTTATTACACCTGAAGGCTTCTTCACACAATATATGCATCAGTTGTAAGCAAATTATTCTTATTACGTGTACAGGGATGCCTACGATGCTGGAATTCCAAGTGATTGGTAGTTTCTTGTTGTTGTCTATTAAAGTATAAAAGTAGAGTCTCATACTGGATGGGCAACTGCTTTTTCACCCGTGGTTAGCTCAGCTGGGGAGGGGCCCGTGAAACAAACTTAACTGTCCACGCATACCACTTTCTGTTCTTTGGATCTCGATTGATAGGTCATCAATTGGTCAACATTGGTGTGCCGAAAATTCATCACTTAAAGACGTGGGCACTTCAGCTGAAAAAACTCTGATAAAGATTTCTGTAACAGAACTTGTCATTATGGCAAATTCTTTAGGATTTCAGACAACTTAAAAACACTTTACAGAGATTGTGCTTCTCTTAATAGAATTTAGTGAGCAGTGGCGGCTCCTCCGCTATGGCGGAGGAGTGGTGCCTCACTGCTTTTAAGCAGTGCCGAGTAGAAACATAAAATGATAATAACTTAGGGTTATTACCATGTTATGCTTTGTGTCCTGTTGCTTTGTGGGCAGGCTGGTGGGCGGGCTGCTCTGTTCTCGGAGCAGGGGAGGAGTCGGTTGCCAGCTCCTAAGTGTGCAATGAATCTTTGGTTGGCCCTCTCAGGCGGCCCAAACCTGTCATGCGCACTTCCCCATTCTCCATGCAGACTGCTTTACAGCCTCCATGGAGTACATTCTTATACATTATTTTCCCAACGGCTGCGGGACGCCAGCAGACATCTTCAGCGCGGCTCCGACGGGTTGACACAGACGGACCTAACGCTCTCGTCCAGAAATTGAAACTCGGCGTGGTAATATATTCCCCCACTGCCTATACATGACGGCAGGCACCTCGAGCCGCTTTGCCTATCACACCCCTAAGAAGACGGCAGCAGCACGCTATCTGTGCTCTTGCACCGCCATGAATATTCCTCATTATCCTTTGGAAGTGGATAAATATAAGACTTCATTGCTCTGATGTCTTCCAGTGTGGGTGCTTGAATGCAAAGTATTTCCTGAATTGTTTTATCGCTTTGACGCATGAATGCCATTCGTTCAGAAATAAAGACAAAGTTACGTTCGCATCAGAAGGGGTCCCCTCAATGTGAACTGTTAGCGAAGATTCACTATGATTACAATTTACGGACATTGATACAAAAAGAAAGACAAACATTGTTTGTTCCACTTCCACCATTGATACCTTGATACTATTGTGGCTCCTGAGGAAGGCGTTTCCAACAATGCCGAAACGCGCGTCGAATAATATTGTTTGCCACTGTCACAGGATTTTTGATATGTACTTTGGATATAATTACATGATTACTGTTTATTTGTGTTGTCTGTATAACTGATTTATATTATGCCTTTTTATCAATTGTTTTTAATGTGAACATTTATATACGTATTAAATGAAATATAGTTTTTTATTTACTTGGTTATGTGTCTTTTATGCAATTTCTCCCTCTTTTTGAGTTAATATTATGCCATTCTGTTTACACTGTTTATTTCCCTGTACTACGAATTTATTTTCTTAACAGGGGGTCCTTGATATTTACATTAGTACATGCCCACCCCTCCATCCCCTGACTTAGTGCCATGTCACCGACTCACTCCAATTACAACACTGCATTGAAGCATTGTGATTGGCTTAGGTGATGGAGCATGGCTGCCTGCTTCCTCTTCCTGGAGCCAGAGGCAGGAGAGCAGGAGCAGAGATGCGTGATTCGGCCTCAAGGTAAGTTTATTATTTTTTTATCCCCCCCCCCGTGACCCCCGTGCAAACCCCTCTGCACCCCCACGCCTACCCCACCACCTGTGAGTCATGCCAGTCGCCACTGTTTGTGAAACTTGTGTTTTGTATAATCCCTCCTCATGCTATTTATTTATTACCTTCAGGAGAACTTGTCGTTGTGTCAGAGCTACATGTTTTACTTCACTCAATGAATGTAACTGTTTTATGTATATACATAATTTGTTTAAGTATATTACTTTCCTAATGAAGCAAAAACAATTGCAACCCTGCAATACAATTTAGACAAAGTGTTATTTACGCAAGGGTCAAGTGGCTGGAATGTGTCTGAAAAAACAATCTTCATTCTAATCAATCAATATAAACTTAATTCGGGTTTTAAGAATAAAAGCCATAAAAGCAGCACAAACCATAAAATAGCACATCCAATAAAATCCTACCTCAATAGAATCAGATTGAAAAAGAAAAGACAAACAATATATAAAAATACATAAAAAGACCACAAACCATTTAAACAGCCTCATACTACAAAACATTTAAGCAAAGCTATTTCTCAAGCTTACAGCTATTTTTAAAAAGCTAAGGACGTTAAGAATAGTATCAGCTGTAAGCATCTGCAAATAAATTAGGACAGGTCGGACCTGGATAAAATTAGCCCTTCAGTATAGGGAGAAGGTATAATGCTCTGGGGACAGCATAAAAACTGCAAAACATGGTAAAATGTAGTGTGACCGATGGAGACCTATTGCCGCAACCACAGGACAAACACATTTGACCCCAATTCCAACAACAAGAATAGGCTAACAGAAAGTGCAATAAGTCCAGCCGGAACCGCGTTAAAAAAAGCTGATCATCCCTGCTTTTAACGCACAAAAGATATGGATCGGTGGAGGGCACAACCTTTATTCAAATGGCATTCTTTAGCAGGGAAATTTCCAGAATCCATTAGAAACAATACCACCCAAATCCCACAGGATCGACCATAAAGAGGACAAAAACCCATAAGGTTATATTTCTTTCTCTTGAGATGTCAGAATAGGTTGCGTATAGGAGTTGAGAGGCAAATTGATTTTCACAATTTATAAACAAAATGTACTCGCAAGAACTACATCCATTCATGAGCAAAATCTTCCTTGCATTTCCAAGTAATACAATCCCTTGCTAGTCGTGCCCACCATTTGTCACAATCGCCTCCCAAAGTCAAGAATGGCTACCAAATGTCAGAGATGCATATTAGGAGGGGTTGATGGCCAAGATACACAGATAGCTGCATAACGATTAGCCAAGTTTTGCAGGCCACATGAGTCACACTGTGTAGCCGAATGCAGGACTTTTGAGCCTATCGGCTCCATACTGATAAGTGCTATGAATAAGTCTAGTTTGTTAAGGTTTAGATGTCATAGCACTCTGTTAACAGTTTTAGACTGCTGTGTTGCTCCCGTTTATCATTAGTCTGAGTCCTAGGCGCTTCTCCCCTAAAAACAGCTTGATCTGCAGACGTATAATGGGATACTAACAGAATCGCCCTTGTGCAGATTCTTTTATTCTCATAACTAGTCAGAGGGGCTGGAACTGTGGTGTCTTCTTTAGCAGGTTTCAGGAGACAGAGCTGCACAGCACTAGGCCATTAGACTAAAAGGTTTGGGATTCTAGTTGGGACCTGCTCCAATGCCCCAATGAGCAACTCCCAGTGAACTGTACTGGTGCTTCCCTTTAGATGATGTATTGATGGAGCAAGGATTCGCACGTTAAGCAACTTGCTTGTATTCATGAACCTCGAATAACGTTAATAAAATAACAACATGTTCGTTTTACTAATTTTGCACCTTTTTCATTACAAGGGGCGACCGAGTGAAGCTTGCTTATTTGTTTATTAACCTTAATACGCTTGCAAAACTAAAATGGCCGCTGCTACGCGGGAACTTAGACTGCGCATGCGTCGGTCATACCCATGTGACGTGAAGTATTCAATGTCTTGGAGGGAAAATAATTGCACATGCGCAATAAAGCTAAAATGGCTGCTCTGTGTTCTCACATGCTCAAAGCTTGCATTGCCGCTTTCGCTAAGCTGTTTGTTCTGCATAATCTTAATGCTATAGTTTATTATAAAGTAATGGGAGTAGTATAGAAATTCATGGTATACAGTGAAATCATTTATTCTATGTTTTAAAACTGTTTCTTTTCCATTTCATGTACACTTCGAAAACTTGGCCCAATTGTAATGCTGTGCTCCATTTTGAATGAAAACTGCGTCTGCGCGAGATCTGCGAGTCTCCAGAGCAGATGACCTTTGAATCTCTGCCAACGAGCTGATTGACTGAGAAGATACTCCTGGGAACCTCACCTCACGAACTCTAAACGAATACAATGTATTTGTAAATAGAACATTTATTGTTATACGAAAAGCATATGTCATGAGAACCTGGAATTTAAGGGGCGGACACAGAAATTGAATATTAAGCCTGAGAAAGTTTAGAAATTAGGTGGTGTGATGACCTGTCCTCCTCCTCTGTCCAATCAAAATTGGGGATCCTTACACTTGCAACATTGGGGCCTGGTACACTGACTCGAAAAACAGTATAACTAGCGTAGGTTTAGCTAGAGAAATTGTCCGACTTGTCCGAATAGCTGACCTGTCACTGACCCAACGCACTCAATAGGTGACTGAAAGCAGAGAGCTGCGAAGCACTTTGCTGGGAGTTTCGAGAACCCAATCAGGGTTTTTGCAGATTCCTTGCAGAGAGGGAGTAGCGCAGGCGTTGCAACCGAAGCTGCGTTTGTTGGTCGTACCCTTTGGTGAACCCGGTCCTGATCCAAATTCTGGGGTTATCCTGTCCTGACTGTCCATGAGCTGCACCTGCTCGCCTACTGGCATCCTAAGTTCTTGAGGGTTCTTTCCGTCTTTTCCAAACTGACCCATGGCCAGGGTTGGTCTTCACTTTATCCTAGGTAAATATAAAGTCTGTGTGGGTGATTGCTTTTCTATATTTGCATTCTAAAATTCTCGAATATTGCAAAGCATAATTGAATATGCCCCTTTTCTCCCCCGTCTCTTTGTAAATTAGATATTCATGTATTACTGACCTTAGCATGTTCCATTTTCCGACCCTCCTTTAGTCAATGTTAAATCGTTTCTATTTTAGTATATGTTCCTTTTCTCACCCTCCCTTTTAGGAGATAAGCTGAATTTAATAGTATGTTCCAAATCTTACCTACCCAATAGTATTGAGCTAAAATTAAATCTTGAATTGCAAATACGTTCTTCTTTAAGCTGCAAATTTTTATTGTGAAAGTCTTCTGGTTTAGTATGTTCCTTTTCTTTACCCTCCTTAATCAAAGTTGCAAAATATTGATACCTAAATATAGCATGTTCCTTGTTCTTAACTTCCCTTACAGTTTAAGTTCTTAAATGCTTAGCATACTTCATCCCTTGCATAGCTATACGTTATGCATGATTTTGATTATAGATAGCCTAATATGTTTTAACCTTATGCTCATGACATACGATGATGAAGATGATTAGATAAAACTTCGAACCTGCCCAGAGTCTGTGGTTATTTCATATTTTACAAATGTTATAAATGTTTTTGAATACCTAATTTTATAACTCAACTCCCTGATCCTATGTGTTTGATTGCTAGTATCTACATTGCTAGGTTAACAGATATAGGAATTAGTAGTATAGAATCTCAAGGTATACTGATAGTAGAGCGTGAGTTGCCTAATTGATGTTGAGGTGTATAAAAATATGGGCCCAGGTGAGTATTAGTAAAAATTTCCTAGCTGGGTGACCTGTGCGCTCTATTAGTATACTTTTGTGGTAAGCAGAGGGATGGTTAGGGCTTAGTTAAAGTTAGGTAGTTAGTTAGTAGGTTAAAAATTCATATTTTATTGATCGATCAAATGTGTTATTATTGAAATGTTATATTTGATGCTGCTGTATTGAAGTTTTTGTACTAACTAAAATTGTGCGTACCTGTTATATGTTTTGTCTAGAATTCCCGGGGGCAGAATAGCGGGTGGTAATCGAATCCACATCATCACAGTGAGGTCAGTGGCTCGAGGAAAATTAGTGCATGGTTAGGCAGAACTGGAAGCACTAATTAGGGTTTTCTGTATGAATGATTGAATAAATGAGAACAACGAGTTCGCTAGCAAAACTTCTATTGTGATATAACCTAGTAAGGGTCACACGGAAGGAGCAGCAGGTTCGTCGGAGCTTGATTGATAGCAAAAGGGTTCGCTGGTGAAACTTTAGACTTAATATATATCCCAGAGTGGATGAGTCAAGGGAGTAGCAGGTTCTCTAATGCTTGTATGAAGGATAGGCAGAAGGGATCTATCCGCAGTATATGAAAAGTAGACAGAAGAGGTTTACTTGCAGTGAAATAAATCTTTCCTTTCTAGACACTCGAGTACAGTGGCGAATGTTTTACATTCTAAATTAAATAAAGTCCTTGCACTTTAAAGAAAGAAAATTGAATTTCAGTTACCTTGTGAAGGAGAGAGTCAGTTGCGGAGCTGTTCTGACGTCACTCAGTGCCGCGCTGGTGTTGGTCAAAACAGCGGGCGTGTAGCTGAGATAGTATTGTAAAGGAGGGGTGAGCGCAGGAGCGTGAGAACTTGACTCACGAGAAAAGCCGCGCATCCATTGGTCGAAATTACTTGTAACCACAGTGTTGATTGGTTGTCGAGAAAAATAAGATGCGCTAGTATTGGAAGTAATTTTGTAAACAAAGAAAACTTGTAGAAGGTATATGTGGTATCCAACTTTCCCAGAGATTAGACCTGATCCCACATACCAGGGGTTTGCAAGAGAACAGGCGATACGAGGTAGACCTTGCAAAATGTCCGCAAGCAAGAGAAAAATGACTTTCGTAGACAAAGTTTAAAATTATTTTAAAAAAGCCAAGCCGATTAAAACTAGAGAAGGAGTTATTATTCCACCACCAAACACTCCGCATCTTTCATGATCTTTGATAAAGGTTACCATTCTTGTGTATGGTTAGAGAACTGGGTAGAATATACCAAAGATGATGGAATTTTAGCATTCCCTTTAGAAGGTACCTTTAATGGAAGAGTTTTGTTCAACTTGAGAACCCGAATGAATGATTTACATCCCATACCTAGATTGACACAATATGAGGCATTAGTGTAATGGGAAATAGAAGCATTTGAGCGGGATAGACGAAGAATTGACAAAGGGTTGAGTAAGTTTTACCAAAAGTTAAAAGAGAAACCAAAGAAAAACGAATGAAAGAATGGAGACTATGCTAGTGGAAGGACTGTACCCAGTCTTAATGGTAGAGGAGCCTATGGGAGGTATAAGAACTGAGAAAACGACATTTAATGAATACTGGTGATTCCGATGATGATTACCTGGAGGATTTATTAATGAAAAGTCCACCACCGTATAGTGAAGAAACGAGAATATAAACCCTAATAATCCGTTCTTGAGGCCTCCCTGTAATGAGGGCTCAAGTACATAAAATCCGACTGCTCCGTTTTTTAAGCCACCTTTAATTCCGCAAGTGATTCATGAGACCTCCATCGAGAGGGTATTACAAGAAAGAGAGAAGGAAGCTTTACATAAACAGAAAAGTGAATTAATTCAGAAGATTTCCCAATTAAATACAAGTCCTGAGGCTTTGACAATTCCAGTCACTATTGGCCTAGTTGTTCCATTGTACGGAGATAAACAATCTAGTCCAAAAACTCTCGTTATAACTACATCAGTAGTACAGCCAAGAAAAGAAACCCTAACAGTAGATGATCAGGCAAGTGAATGTGAATCAGTAATTTCCTTAATGTATTTACCAATACGAGAGCCTGAAAGTGGTTCCATGAGAAAAGCCAGACCTGTACCCGCAATGGAAGTATAGATAGAGACTTCATCAGGAACGAGAAGTGCCACTGTAGTAACTCCTGAAGAAATAGAGAGATGGACCCGAGAAATAGAGAGACCAAAAATGCAGCCCAAGCCATCAGACCTATATAAATTAAGAAATAAAATAGAAGAATTGATGTCGGGAAATGTGGGATTAGAAAGATTAAATACCCTTAGTGAAGATGAATTGCTATTTGTCTGTAAAAGAATCACTAGAAATACGAGGGTGTTTCACGAAAAATTAATGGATATGGCAGCTAGCATGGGAATTGATATAGGCAAATCTAAAGAGTTGCAGAAACCCTATTGAGTAGAATTTTCTGACAAAAATTTAGAAAACATGAATGTGTCAGGGAAAAAGGTCCAGATCAGAGAGCTGATGAATTTAATTCAGAAACGGGGTGAACTAGGGAAATGGTGAGCAAGATGGGCAAAGAAAAAGGAGGAAGTGCGATCAAAACATTTAGCTTCGGAATATGTCTTAAAAGAGGCAGACAGGGGCGTGGCCAAGATGGCGACGGAGTAAGACGTGCCTGCGAGCTCCTCCGGCACCCCGAGCCTTTCATAGCTTTGTTTAGCTGCACTGGGGCGATTTCAGCCTCGGCTTTGTCTCTCCTAGGGTCGCTGAGGTGTCCTGAATTGGTTTGCTCCTTCTCCCGTCGAGCTATGACCTAGGACGGCGGACTTAGCCGAGGTGTTAGTGTGGTGACGATTGAGTACCGGAGCCGCCTACGGGGCTTCATCTGGGCGACATCGGCTCTTCACACGAGGGGACCCTGGACTCTAGCAAGTTAACGATTGAAGCGCTTGCTTTGCGAGTCCCCCCCCACTGGGATTGTAGCGAGCCTGCCTGTGATCCCGGCGTTCTATCTGGCTGTTGTCGCCGAGCGGAGGTGACGAAGAGGCGCCGGCCTGTCTGGAGGTTGCTGGACAGCGCAGAAGACTAACGGACGTAGACGTGGTGCCATCTTGCCTCTCACCATCTGTGCCCTGGGGGTGACCCCTCAGACGGCCCAACGGACTTGGAGCGAAGGGGCGAGTGCTGCCCTCTGATCGCATCGGTCCCCCGGTGTCTACGGAGCGAAATTAGCTGAAGGTGGAGAAACATAGCTGGCTCTCCGGGACGCTTTGGGAGGTCGTGAGGAGCCTAGATCTGAGCTGAGGTGTCGCACCATGTCGACGAGGAATCGCCTGAATAAACCGGGGAAGGCTGGTCCTGGTAAGGGGGCGTCTGGTTCACCCCCCGGCCCTAGCAAGTCGCCGGCCAAGGACGACAATGATGGCCCGGTCACGAAGGCCTTCCTGATAGAGCTTTTTTCCTCCATCAAGGAGGATATTACGGAGCTGAAAGCACAACTAGCCTCCGACCTCCGAGAGGTCCGCCGAGATGTTGACGGCATCGGCGAGCGTGTAGCGACCTTAGAGGACCACGACTTGGGCCTCAGTGGGGATGTCCATCAGCTACAGGAAGATTTGCTCCAGCTCAGCGAGCAAAATCTGGATCTTCAGACCGACTGCGAGGACTTGGAAAATCGGTCCCGCCGTAATAATATCCGAATACGAGCGGTGCCGTGGGATGGAGACGGTGGGAACCTACGGGAGTATGTGGAGGTGCTCTTTTTGCAAATTTTGGCGGAGGACGATCGCACTGAAGTCAAGATGGACAGAGTACATCGGGTGGGCCTGCCACGTGGCGCGCACTCACCGCCTCCCGACATCTTGGTTTGTGTCCACGACTTTCAGCTGAAGGAGACGATCTTGCGGAAGGCAAGGGACACCAACAACCTGCTTTTTCGTGGGCACAGCCCTCAACTTTTTCAAGACCTGGCGGCTTCCACCTTGCAAAAGCGACGGGACTTTCGATCACGGCCTTCCTGAGGGAGCACGGGGTATCCTACTCCTGGGGTCACCCCTTTCGGCTTATCTTCAGGTGGCAAAATAGACTGGTGCAAGTGCGAACTCTAGCAGCCGCCAGGTAGCTGCTCGGAATGGAGGAAACAACTGCGTCGGCGGATGCCAGCGCCTCCCCAAGAAGACGTCGCCGTTCCCGCTCCCCAGCATGGCAGAGAGTGGGCCGACATGGCGTAGCAGAGGGTCCATCTCCATCGGCAAGCCATAGTGAAAGGGGAGAAGCTTTAGCCTCGGTGGCCCAGGTGACTGAGTCGAGCCGAGTGGACAGCTCCTCGGCGGCCTAGGCCCCTCGACAGCGGCCTGTGGGAGCCAGGGGGGCTCTATCATCTCAGGTACTCTGTGGGACAGTTCTCCGCTGGAGGGTTTCCCCGACCCTGGACTCGGGGGGCATTACCAGGGTCTTCTACCCCCGACCCTTATGGTCATGTCCGACTTTCATTGTTCTCTTTCTAGTTCTTGCTTTTCCTTTTTTAAGTTTTGTTTTTGAGGCTCCTGTGGGTTTTGGTAGGGTTTCTGGGGATGGTTCCCGGTGGTGGTGGCTGGGGACTTGGTATGGCTGTGGTGTGTCTGGTTTGTATCTGGCGGTGGGCTGCATTGATTGGAGCGATGGGGGGGGGTGTTGGACCTAATGTCGCCTGCTACAATAGGCTCCTAGAATGTTAAAGGCCTTAATTCTCCTCAAAAGCGCCAGAAAGTGTGGAAGTATATTCTTGATCATCAGCTAGATGTGGTGGGCCTGCAGGAGACTCATTTGGCCCGTAAAGATGAATCTAGACTTAAGCACAGGCAGTATCCCCTGATTTATAAATCCTTAGCTGCCACTAAGCACCGAGGGGTTGCGCTTTTGTTCCGCTCTTCACTTCAAATTCAGCCTGTGGGGGTGCGGGGGGACAAGGAGGGGCGGTGGTTGATGGTGAAGGGGATGCTCATGGGTAAGCTTTGCACGTGGGTGGTTGTATATGCGCCAAACACGGGCCAACAAGGGTTCCTTGAGGCTCTTCTGAGGGTGGTGGGGGACTTCGGGGAGGGAGCATTGATTGTGATGGGGGATTTCAATTTGGTTTGGGATAAATGTCTTGATTGTTCACATCAACAGAGGACGGAGATGGGTCTCTTCTCCCCGGAGCTGCGCGATACTTTGTTGAGTCTGGGCCTTATTGATAGCTGGCGCTCCCTCCACCCCCGCACTAGGGATTACACGTTCTATTCACATGTTCACCACACATATTCCTGTCTTGACCACATTTTTGTGCATCAATCTCTACAGGGCGATTTGTGCGATAGCAACATTTTTCCACTTTCGGTTTCTGATCATCGCCTTTTGGCGACATGCTTGATCTGGGCCCCAGAGTCGTCCCCTCACCGCAAATGGTATTTCCCGGCATCCCTTACGCGGGATGAGGAATCCTGCAAGAAGCTTAGGGCAGCCATTGGTGAGTTCTTTGAGCTTAACAAGATTGGTGACACCTCGGTCTTCACCCAATGGGACGCCTTCAAGGCGACGACACGGGGCACGTTTATTGCATTGAACTCCGCCCTGAACAAACTTCGGCGCGAGGAGAGGGAGGCGCTGGAGGTGGAACTGGCGACGTTGGAAACTGCACATAAGCAGAATCCTTCTAGAAAGACCCTTCGCCCTCTTCCCTCGGTGCGAGGGAAGCTTAGGGCGCACTATAATAATCGGGCTGAATATACCCTCTTGCGCCTATGCCCCTCTCCTATGCTCAGGGCAACAAAGTGGGGAAGCACCTGGCACGGCAGCTCCGTGATAAACGTGAGAGGGAATATGTGGGTGGCATTCGGACCCCCTCCGGTGTCGTGGAACATAGGGATGCGGTTAAGGCAGAGCTCTTCTGCGACTTCTATGCCGCCTTATACTCGGCAGACCGCCTGGCGCCGGCCCCTCATCGAGCATACTTGGAGGCCCTGTCGTTTCCACAGGTTTCCAAGGAATGGAACGAACTCTTGGAGGCCCCCTTTACTAGGGAGGAGGTGCTGTCCGCCATTCGGTCCCTTAAACCGCAGAAGGCCCCGGGCCCGGACGGCTATACGGCTTCCTTCTATCAGACGTTCGCGTCCGAATTGGGGGACCACTTGGTGACTGTTTTCAACAACATGTGGGAGGCGGGCCCTACTACGGGCACTATGGCGGAAGCTATGATCTCGATCATTCCCAAGGCGGGGAAGGACCCCTCTAAATGCGAATCGTACCGGCCCATAGCCCTAATAAACGTTGATGCCAAATTGTATTCCTCTATCTTAGCCACCCAGCTCCAGGACCTTATGCCTGCCCTCATCCATCCGGATCAATCGGGCTTTATAAAGGGTCGCCAGACCCATGATAACACTAGACGGCTAATCCATCTGATCGAGAAAGCTGAGCGCTTTAAGATTCCGGCTGTTCTGCTAGGCCTTGACGCTGAAAAGGCGTTTGATCGGGTGTACTGGGACTTCCTCTTTGGTACTCTACAAGCTTTTGGCTTTTCTCCCAAATTTATAGATATGCTTCGGGCCAATTATCATGGCCCGCGCTCGAGGGTTATGGTGAATGGTCATGTCTCACCCTTTTTTGCACATTCCCGGGGCACGAGGCAGGGCTGCCCCCTATCTCCCTTACTTTTTGCGCTCAGCATTGAGCCTCTTGCCATTAGGGTACGAGAGGACCCGGATATTGTGGGCCTCCCCTTTTCGGGGGAACAGCACAAAATATCTCTGTTTGCTGACGATGTCCTATTGTCGCTAGCTGACCCCGGGACTTCCCTCCCACGGTTGCAGGACGTGCTATCCCAGTTCGAAGCGGTGGCGGGATTTCGGGTGAATCCCGGCAAATCATACATTCTCAACCTCACGCTGCCACCCTCTGAGGTAGCGCGCATTCGACCGCTTACGCCCCTATCCTGGTCTAGCTCCTCCATACAATATCTCGGGGTCCGGCTGACCTCCTCCATCGCCACCTTGTATGCAGCTAACTTCCCTCCTCTGCTGACTCAGATACAGGCTGAGCTGAATCGCTGGAAGCCTATGTTTATCTCCTGGCTGGGACGCGTGCATGCCGTCAAGATGACGCTGCTCCCCAAGCTCCTTTATCTGTTCCAAGCCCTCCCCATTACCTTGGACGGGTTTTTTTTTCGACGTCTAAAGTCTATGGTTCTGCGTTACATCTGGCAGGGGGGCCGTGCTAGACTCTCCTTTCTTAGGCTTCGCCGGCCGTTGAGGAATGGCGGGGCTGGCCTTCCAGACATGCTTCTTTACAAAGTGGCACAACTCCAGGTGCTGGCTGAATGGACCCAAATGGAGTCGGAGAAGCACTGGCTGCATATGGATAGGAGTGTGGCGGGTCGTTCTTTATGGGACCTGGTTTGGAAGGCAAAGGGGGATCGGCCTCGCAACGCATACATTAGCACCCCTACGAGCACTACTCTGAAGGTCTGGGATTCGGTCTCTAGTGATGAAAGATGGACCTCCTTTCCCTCCCCCTTCACGCCTATTCACTTTAACCCAGCGTTTCCGCCGGCTCTTGTTGAGGGGCCCTTTGATGGGCGGGGGGCTGCCACGCACTTACACATTTGTTCCATGGCTATGAGCCGCTCAACTTCCAAAATTGCATGCGTGACTATGGGGTGCCACCTACTGAGCGCTACCGGCACGCCCAGCTGCTGCATTGGGCATTGTCTCCTGCGGTACGGGACGCCGCGACAAGGCCTCCCACGGATTTCGAATCTTACATCACACGCACATCATCTATGAAGGGGGTGATTTCATTCCTCTATGATTTACTATTAACCACGGCTATCTCACCTCGCCCTAGATACATGGGTTTGTGGGAGGAGCATCTGGGGCGGATATCTCCGACGAAGAGTGGTCTCATCTTTGGCGAGATCTGCACAAATTTAATCATTCTATCGATCTGCGAGAAGCCCATATGAAGACCATGCTGGATTGGTATCTGTATCCGACCCGGTTGAAAAAGATTTTTCCATCTGCGTCTGACAGATGTTGGCGGGGCTGTGGTCTCCTGGGGGACTTTCGCCATATCTGGTGGGATTGCCCCATCATACGCCCCGATTGGGAGGAGATTCTGTCTCATATTAGGGAGAGTCAAAGACAAATTGATTCCCTTGGGTTGTGTACCAGAAAAGCTAGAAAATTAGCTATAACAAAGTGAAATTGTGCTCCTCAAGTTAAAAATGTAAACAAAATTAAGAGTACATAACAATTTATTGAAACATTAAAATAGCATACAGTACATTTGTAAAATAATATGAAAACACAATTAAAAACAAATTTATATTTTTGTGACCTGCACAAAAGTATGGGACAGACAAAACTAAATTGTAAAACATGGGACTTGAAAGTTACAAAGCGTACATTCACAGAAAAAGTTTCAAACAGCCCTGGTGTTATAACCTCACAATCTTATATGCATCAGGGAGGAAAAACATGAATTGTACTTAAACTTGCGTCAACGCGTTTCGGTGGTTTTGCGTGTAATTCGGTGCCACCTTTATCAAGACTGTTATTTTCGTTGTCTGTCATACAGTTGGATCCTCATAAGTCTCCTGTAGGTTTCCTTTACGTAAAGCTTCCTATAGGTTGTAGTGGCTGTGATTCTCAGGTAGTCAAAAAAATTTTACCATCTGCGGATTATTATTGTCATTCCTATCCAATAACAATTTTGGGATTTGGTTCAAGTCCGTCGATCTGTGGACACTTTTATATGGCTGGCCGACCGCTATAACTGGCATGCGTCAGGCTGCACTTCTGAACCGATTCTGGTAATAGCCTAAGTAAACCATTCAATATATGGGGACAACTTGTTTTCAAAAATTGTTTTTGAAGGCGCGGTGTGCTGCCTTGTCTTGGTTATAATCTGGGGTATTTCAGATAGTCGTATCCCCTGTTTAGGCTGTAGTGTGGCTTCACTACGGGTGTCTGTTTTTCAAATGAGTTCTCATTTGAAAAACAGACACCCGTAGTGAAGCCACGCTACAGCCTAAACAGGGGATACGACTATCTGAAATACCCCAGATTATAACCAAGACAAGGCAGCACACCGCGCCTTCAAAAACAATTTTTGAAAACAAGTTGTCCCCATATATTGAATGGTTTACTTAGGCTATTACCAGAATCGGTTCAGAAGTGCAGCCTGACGCATGCCAGTTATAGCGGTCGGCCAGCCATATAAAAGTGTCCACAGATCGACGGACTTGAACCAAATCCCAAAATTGTTATTGGATAGGAATGACAATAATAATCCGCAGATGGTAAAAAATTTTTGACTACCTGAGAATCACAGCCACTACAACCTATAGGAAGCTTTACGTAAAGGAAACCTACAGGAGACTTATGAGGATCCAACTGTATGACAGACAACGAAAATAACAGTCTTGATAAAGGTGGCACCGAATTACACGCAAAACCACCGAAACGCGTCGACGCAAGTTTAAGTACAATTCATGTTTTTCCTCCCTGATGCATATAAGATTGTGAGGTTATAACACCAGGGCTGTTTGAAACTTTTTCTGTGAATGTACGCTTTGTAACTTTCAAGTCCCATGTTTTACAATTTAGTTTTGTCTGTCCCATACTTTTGTGCAGGTCACAAAAATATAAATTTGTTTTTAATTGTGTTTTCATATTATTTTACAAATGTACTGTATGCTATTTTAATGTTTCAATAAATTGTTATGTACTCTTAATTTTGTTTACATTTTTAACTTGAGGAGCACAATTTCACTTTGTTATAGCTAATTTTCTAGCTTTTCTGGTACACAACCCAAGGGAATCAATTTGTCTTTGACTTAGGTCTAACACCCCAATTCCCTTGTTCGCTTCAAGGGGTTCCTCTCTATCTTTACATATCATATTAGGGAAATCCTGGGCTACCCGATTCCAGATTCCATTGGCTTTGTGCTCCTGGGCCTTCGGGACCCGCTTCTGGAGCACCAGACCAGGGCTGACAAACACATCCTTTGGCTCTGTTTGGGTGCGGCCAAATTGACTCTGGCTGCTGCATGGAAGAAGAGGGAGGCCCCAGCTCTTTCCCTTTGGTTCGCTAGGTTGTGGAAGTTGCTGAATGTGGAGCGTATGGCGGACATTTTCAGAAATAACTTTAAGAACTTTACTTTCAGATGGGGCCCACTGGTCCGCTTTCTCTCTCGAGGGTTGCCGTCAGCGGTTTGCCCGCCCACCATACGCGCCCTACATCTGTTTCAGGTGTGAACTGTGCTTGAGTGAATGGTTGTTGTCAGGCTGCCACCAACGGGAGGAGGGACGTACCGGGGAGGTTGGAGCCTCTGGGGGTGGGGTTTTTGTTTGTTTTTCTTTTCTGGAGGGGGATGAGGATGTTTGATTTTTCATGATCGGCTTTGCCGCGTTGTCTTCCTTATGGCCCGGCCGCTTGGAGGCGTTTATGGACTTGGTCGACTAAACCTCTGACTTGGATAGCTTTGCCCGATGCCAGTGCGGGCTTCCCCCTCCGGGTCTTCTCGGGGGGCTTGACATTGTCCCGGGCGGATTTTTGAACTCTTTTTTCCTGCCCTGAGTGATGACACTGTACGGCCCTTCATTACTGTTATTGCTGCTCGGCCTTATTGCATTGGCCCCTGCGAGGGCACTTCTTTGTTTTGCATTTCATGTGCTTTCATCCATTCTCTCTTCTGTTTTTTCTATCTCTCTATCTTCTCAAAAAAATATCTTTAACAAAAAAAAAAAGAGGCAGACAAGGTAGAAAAATTATGTCCCATGCGAGAAGTACCAGGTGAAGGATATGTACATGTGCCATGGTCCAGACAAGATATTGTATCATTTACAAATGATTTCCCAAAATTGTGAGAAAAACCTGTAGAGTGGTACAGACAGGTCGAGAGATTTGTGAAAGTTTCAAAATGCCTCCTGAAAGATCTAGATGGTTTCTTTGACATTGTAGTCCCTGTAGATCTGTGGACAGAATGTAAAATTGCTGTTGATTGGCCAAATGAGGAATACCCTAGAGACCCAAAGACAGGGGCTCCTTCCGAAGATGTCATGAGAAAGTACAATCAAGTGATGTTGTACCTAAAAGGAAAGGTGCCTGCAAAAGAGACAGACTGGAATCAAATAGATAGAACTACTCAGAATCGAGATGAAACTGTACATTCCTATTACGAGCGTCTGTTAGAAGTGTTAAAAACGTATAGTGGTCTGGACAATATTGAAATTAAAGACTTGACCCACTTCATTTATCGATTTATGCTAGGGTTAAGGCCAGAAATTTCGCAGTGGATCAAAGACAATAAAATCTGTTGGCAAGCTAAACCAATTGATGAAGTCCTTAAATATGCTAAATACTGTGAAGATGAGCTAGAAAATAAGCGAAAAGAGTTAAAAGAAAAAGTCATGTGGGCAGAGGTAAAATTAGCAGAGCACCAAGAACAGCAGTTAAGCAAAATGACAAATACTCAGAATCAGAGCCCTGGGAGTGGCGGAAAACCGAGGGTAAAAATGAGCAGAGAAGAGGCCAGAAAGAAATTTCCCTGCCATGGGTGCGGAAAGATGAGGCACTGGAGGGACGAGTGTAAGGCTGTGCAGAATGATAATGTACACATTAATCATTTAAATCCACAGGCACAGAATGAGGTACCACGGAAGACCCAGCAACAGGTAAAACAGAATCAGTTGCCTCGTGCACCTAGGCCAAATTATAGGAGCAAAGCACAACTGAGTGAAGACACCGAAGTTTGGGAAGGAAGGGAGGATAGAAATGCAGCAACTTTGCAATTCCTGTTAAATGATACATTCCTCTGTGATAAACCTTACTGACGGTGCCTGAGGGGGAAGGTCGAGGAGTGCGTGCTTGGCTCCTCCTTGCCGGTGGACCAGTCAGGGGCATACATTGAAGGAAAGGTTGAAGGAAATGACGTCACCTTTCTGTTGGACACTGGTGCTATCCGTTCTACTGTGAGAAAAGCAGACGTTCCAAACCTACCCCTTTTGGGAGAAGCAATCCAAGTAGTGGGCGTTTCTAATAAATTAATTAGTACCCTAGTTACAGAACCTATGGAAATTACAATAGGGAATTTCAAAGAGATGCATATATTTGTTGTTTGTGATTCAAGTCCTGTGAACTTACTAGGACAAGATTTTCTGTGCAAAATGAACTGTACCATCTTTTGTACTCCAAATGGTGTCGAAATTCAGACCCCAGATGAAGACGGAATATATAAATTAATGTTGATAAGACCCGACTCAGAAATTAAAAGACTGACAATACAAGACTTACCTGAAGAGCTCCAACAGACAGTGAAACCAGAGGTATGGGGTTTTACTGGAAAAGATGTAGGATTAATGGCAAATGTTGACCCAATTAAAATAACCATAAAAGAAGATGCAGTTTACCCGAATACTCGACAGTATAAAATGAGTGCAGAAGTAAAAGCAGGGGTTGCTATTGAAATAAAAAGGTTGTTGGAAGCAGATATCATACAAGAAGTGTTGAGCAGTCCTTGTAATTCGCCCATAATTGGAATAAAGAAACCAAGTGGTAAGTACAAGGTAGTACAGGACCTGTGCAAGGTTAATAAGATTGTTGTTCCTTGCTGTCCTATTGTGCAAAACCCTGCAGTGATCTTGTACCAAATACCGTGAAATGCTGGATGGTTTACTGTCATTGACTTGTGCCATGCATTCTTTTCAATTCCATTACATCCAGACAGCAAATTTATTTTCTCATTTGAATTCGACAGTCATGTTTACGTCTGGAATCGTGTTCCTCAGGGGTAGACAGAGAGTCCTTCAATTTTTAATCAAATTTTGAAAAAATGCCTTGAATCTTTGGTATTGCCTGGGGAATCAGTCCTAGTGCAATATATAGACGACCTCTTGGTGGCGTCTAAAAGTAGGAGAGACTATGCTGTTGACACCATTGCCTTACTGAACCAATTAGGTGAAGGGGGACATAAAGTGTCGCCAGACAAACTACAGTTCTTTACCTCCTCAGTGAAATATCTGGGGCACCAGATAGAGAGAGGTATCAGGAAGGTTACCACAGAAAGGATTAGAATAATTCGAACTATGGAACTGCCCAATACCCAGAAAGAAATCAGAATGTTTCTTGGAATTGTAGGATACTCTAGGCAGTGGATTGTGGGATTTGCAGTCCTAGCAAGAGTATTGATAAAAATGACAAAGAAAGGAGCATAAGACCCAGTGGAGTGGGATGACGAAAGCATGTCATCTTTTACGAAATTACGGGAATGTCTGTGTACAGCTCCCGCATTAGGAATGCCTGACTATTCAAAGGATTTTGCACTGTTTTGTGACACACGAGACAATTGTGCACTTTCAGTCCTGACTCAAATTCATGGTTTAACTAGACGTCCAGTGGCATATTTTTCCTCTACATTGGATCCAGTGGCTGCTGGATTACCTGGATGCCTGAAAGCAGTTGCTGCAACTTGCATAAGTCTTGAACAAAGTAAATCCATTATTATGGGACATCCTGTAACTTTGTATGTTCCCCATGCAGTTGTAATTTTGTTGACCACAACCAAAACTCAGTATCTTGCACCTAGTCGGCTGACTAAGGATGAGAGAATTCTTGTAGGTGCAGGAAAAGTAACCATTGCCCGGTGTAACTTTTTGATTCCAGCTACCTTACTACCAAATTCACTCACAGCAGAAGTGAAAGGAGAAGTTGGCCGTGACTGCCTTGATCTGACTGAGTATAGCACAAAACCACGCCCAGACATAAAAGAAGTGCCCCCAACTGATGAAGATTACGAGCTGTTTGTAGATGGCTCATGCATGAGACATGAGGACAGAGGCTTAAGTGCTGCTTATGCAGTATGTACTTTGGGAGGTCCAGTGGAAGCATCCTATTTACATGGAGTCAAGTCTACACAAATAGCTGAATTGGTTGCATTGGCAAAAGCCTGTAAATTTGGGAGGAACATGAAAATAACCATATACACTGATAGTCAGTATGGTTATGGGGTTGTGCATGACTTTGGCCAATTGTGGTTGCAAAGGGAGTTTCTGACTTCTTCAGGTACTCCTATCAGAAACGGAAATTTTGTGCAAGAGTTACTGAAAGCAATCCAGTTACCAAAAGAATTGGCAGGGGTCAAGTGTGCTGCTCACAAATCCGGCAATGACAAAGTGACAGCAGGTAATCGATATGCTGACCAATTGGCCCAACATTGTGAAAAATACAAATTGGCTATAAATAAAAAAAATGGGAGTAAACTGAAACAGCTGCCAACTTCTGGTGCTTGAAGGAATAAAAACATGGGAAGAAGTGAGAGATTTCCAGAATTCAGCAGAACCAAAAGAAAAGGAAAGATGGAAAAAAATTGGTTGTCAGAGAAGGAATGAGGATGGTGTCATTGTTTACCTTGATGGTATGCCTGTGTTGCCAGACTGTCTGCTTGCTCCTATGGCTAGATTAATACACGGAGACACACATTTGGGAAGAGATGCTATGATACGCATCTTCAGGCAAACATGGTTCAACTCGAAATTCAGGAACATAGCAGAGGCACTCTGCTAAAGGTGCCTGGTTTGTCAACAATTCAATCCCGGTAAGAAAACTGTAGTTTTGCCAGGAAAGATTGGAAAAGCGGAGGCCCTTTCATACGATTACAACTTGACTTTATTCAGTTACCCCCTTGTCGAGGCATGAAGTGCGTCCTTGTCATTGTCTGCCTATTTTCAAAGTGGGTGGAAGCTTATCCTGCTTGCAGAAATGATAGCATTACTGTAGCCAAACTGTTACTTAGGGAACTAATGCCACGGTACGGATTTCCAGTCACAATTGAAGCAGACAGAGATGGGCATTTCCATAGTGAAATAATAAGACAAATCTGTAAAGCATTAAAAATTACGCAAAAACGGCACTGTGCATATCGTCCAGAGGCATCTGTACTGGTAAAACAACTGAATGGCACTATCAAGTCAAGATTGGGAAAAATGTGTGAATCTACTCAAATGGAATGGCCAGATGCTTTGCCACGTGTTTTGATGGGACTCAGAAGTATTCCAGACCGGAACACAGGCTTGAGTCCCCATGAGACACTGATGGGAAGAGCAATGCGGCAAGCATGGGTGCAAGGATAGAAACTGATAAGCATATCTGATGATTTGGTACTAGAATACTGCAAGCAACTGGGTGACCAAGTGCATCCTGTCTCTCACCAGATTGGGGAAGACGCCGTCGCCAGACCAACAACTCCAGCACATGACTTGAACCCAGGTGATTGGGTCATAATAAAGAAAAATACTCGGAAGAGTTGCCTTGCACCGAAGTGGGGAAAACCAAGACAAGTAATCCTGGTTACCACAACAGCTGAGAAGTGTGCAGGTGTGCCACGGTGGATCCATGCCAGCCATACGAAGAAAGTGACTGAACCTGAAGAAACTGAGGCTGAAGGTTGTGCAGCTGAGCGGTTTCAAGAAATTGGTCCTGAAGTAGCTGAAGAAGAACAACCGAGCTCCAGTCAAGATGATTGGGTCCCAATATTCAACCTGACTCTAGATCCAATAAGAACAAGAAGACAAACCTACTAAGATAGAGAGTGGGATAGAGAGGACGAGACAGGAATCGAAGAAGACAATCAGATCATCGAAATCCAAATCAAATCTGATGATGAGGAAGACCAGATAGGGAAAGAACAGATTATTGACACTCCTCCAAGAACTCCTGAGCCTGAAAAGGGACAGATAGAAAATAGAGCAGAAGTTCAAGTGGAAGAAAATCAAAAGTTTGAAGTGCTTGAACAGGATCAGATAGAACTAGACAAATGTGTTCAGGAAGAAGAAATTGAAACAAATAAAGCCAAATCCAGCATACACATGAACAAGGCCAGTTTAGCAACCAGGCAGAAGAAGCTAAAATAAGACCTGGAACTAGTGTGTTGGCATTTATATAGCGCACTGCTACCCATAGGCGTTCTGGCGCTTCGACCGCTGCGAAACCCTTCCTGGCTTCCCTGAGAGATGGTCCCTTAATGGGTATCTCCAGGGTGCGACCAGGCATCCCCGGCGGTCTGGGGGGCTGTTAGTGAAGATGAGGCAAGCTAATGCCCAGAGTTGCCGAGTGTGACCGCTGATCAGAGTGGGCACCGAGGCGAGAGAATTATCGAGTCCGCTGACCCTGGTCCAGAAACCTGCCGCGCCGGGAATCGAACCCTGGTCCCGGGCCGTCCTCTGCTCTCGGGTCTGCCGCCTCTAACCAGTGAGCCACACTACTTCACACAGTAGTCAGACAGGAAGAGAAAAAGAAGACAGTGAAGTAGATGTGCCACAACTGAACAAGAATAATAGAGCACTTGAAGAAGGCCCAAACACAGTGCCAGTTAAAAGATTCAGAAAAGGAGCTAAAGTACCGAGATTTGTCAAAAGACTGAGACTGAGACTAAAGACTATCGACGAAGAACTTGAGCAGGAAAATCAAAACTCCAGTAAAACTGATCAGTCTGTGATAAAAGAGAAGAAGTGCCCGAATAAAAAGACTGAATAACAAGTATCAGAGTACTGAATGGACTTATCTGGTGTTGGAAGACTTTGAAAACCTTGAAATAAGTGACGAAAGTGATGAAGAATTGATTACTGACCAGACTGACGAAGAAGTGAAACCAACCTGAAAGTTGCCCTGAGTAAGCAACCTGTGCGAAGTTACAAAGAGGGGTTGAAACTTCTTTTGAGTCAAAATGTCTGATTCCTCTGTGAATGGAAGACCGAGACAAAATTGTTGTAAAACATGCTGCAAAGTATGTTTATGTAGTATAGCATTAGTACTTATTCTATGGATAGGACTAACAATAACTATTCCTTTCATGATGAGTAAAGATACTAATTTGTACCCTACTAAATCAGTGACAAAGGACACAGAAGAGCTGCAAACGAAAAATACACCACAAAGAGTAGAGACACAAGAGAAATCACTTAGCCTTAGACAAACTAGAATGAACTTAGATGCAGCAGATGAGGAAGGACTGCATTATCATAGAATCAAGAACTCATTTAAATGTATTTGCAAACCTTTTAGTACATTACGTAGAAGCAATGGAGATAGAAGACTGTTACGTCTGTATGAAGCTACCTATTTCCGTAGCTGAGGGTGTGACCTACCATCATTTGCCACTAACATATGGAATTTCCTTGAGCATTTTAGCTAGTTTATTCTATAAGAGAGGACCTTTACAGTATTATTACTCTAATTCAGATGTGATATTTTCTGAACTTCATACACATGGAAATCTAAATCCTGTACTACCAAGAGTGATGTAACACGTTATATGGGTGAATACTTTCTAACTATAGGTACAATAGATTTAGGCGAAGCACATAGAAATAACTTAACATGTTCATTACACGAACAAGAGAAAATGTTTCTAAATATGGCAGAGAAGAGAAGAGAAAGTTTCCAAAGAAAAGCAAATGACAAAAGGCAGAAAACCCCTAAATGGGCTAAAAATATAGGTTTTACAAAATCGACTTGCTCTTGACACCCTATTGGCAGAAGAGGGCGGAGTCTGTAGAATGTTGAAAGCGCAAAATTGTTGCACGTATATTCCAGACAAAAGTGTTGAAATTAAGAAGTATGTGAAAAACATCACTAATTTGGAAAGAGAGCTCAACCCACTGGAGGTTGATAGTGCGTGGAAGAGACTAACTGATGTCTCTCCTCTGTAGGTAGTTGCTTTTCTAATCTAGGTAAAAGTCTTGTGAGTAAAATACTGATGCCAATAGCGGGAATAGGTTTATTAGTGTTCATTATAATAATTTGCTGCAAATGTCGAAAGCACAAAAAGAAATATACTGTCAATAGGAGAGGGATAAAAAGAAATGTTGAAGAACTCGAACTAGAAGAAATGAATAATAAAATTTATAAATGAGTGAAAAATTCTCATCCTAATAAAGATGCAGAGAAAAAGCTAAATAGAAAGTTTGAAGAGATTGAAATGGGTGAAATGTGAAAAGTTGGCATCTGGTTCCATTAATAGTGATTGTGTGTATGCAACAACAAGGGAACCCAATCGGTTATCCGGGGACCGTGGGTAGCTATAGTCTAGAAACAACAGTGGTCCCCAAGAGTATATAAATTCAAAATCAGATAAACAATAGTCCACAATGGGAACTATATTGGCCACTGTCCAGCCGGACAGGGTAGTTTATTTTTTACAATGAAACAAATACTGGGGTGTGGAAGGGCACAATCCTGTACCGTTTTCAGGAACAAACAAGGGGAGTTTTTTAGGCAAGAAGGAGCATGATTGGCCACTTATAATTCAGTAGATATTGAAAGTAGTGCCAGTAAAAGTGCTAGACACAGCATAAATCAGACATAATAGTAGGGCTGTGAAAACACTTAAAACAAGTCGACGTTTCGATCCCATATGCTCAATGTTGCGGGACCATCATCAGGACTAACAATACATACATTTGCTTGCCTGGTATAAAAAGTTAACCACACAACCGCCTAATAGGAACAAGGAATAAGGAGAAAGGTTGGGAAACAAAAGAAAGAAGGAATAAATAAGAAATAAATATGCATGAACCCACTTAATTGTACTCTGAAAAAACTGACAATGCACTATAATCGGAACCGACTTATCGTGTTCGTTAAATCATGCAAGTGGTATCATTAGCCTTGGAACACGTGATTGTTGCAGTCCGTGTCTATAGCCTTGAGTCATACAAGTGGTGAGGTGCGTGACATGTGTGTGCGAGAGATAATACTTCACTTTGATCAACAAAATTATTTAGAATTATATATATTACTAAGCCAATTACGCTCAGCGTCCGCATTTATTCAGCATTTGGGTGCACTCTTGTCCCCTTTTGTATCAGCTTTTGTATCATGCATATTCGTGCTCACACATTCAACACCTCTTAGAGTGACCACTTACCCATAAGGGTCGGGGGGTTTCAGGGATTTTAATAAATGGGTCCTCGTTTTGATATTCGCCTGAATGGAGGGGGATGACAAGTTATAAGCAATTTATGAGCGCTGCGGGTTCATTTGCATAAGATTCAAAGATCACGTGCAGCAGCAAGGGCTATTACCTGTTTGGTACAGGTCGTACCGTTATGTCCACCTCATTTCCGTTAGGGCAAAATTATCTATGGGATAAATATTTACAGGGGCTGCTATCAGTCAAAGGATTTGCAACCAAGACAGCCGTTTTTATAAAAAAGGGGAGAAGGCGAGCTTACCTTACGGAGGGGATCGGCCTGTTAGGTCCGGTAATACTCAAAACGAGTCTACAATAAAAACTCAGTTTTAGTATAAGAATGTGGGGGGCCAGCATAGCGTTAATCGCCAATCGCTCAATCTGCTTACCAGTGGGAGGCGATGCCTCCGTAGTGTCTGTGGTCCCTGGGTGCTCTGCCGAGTCGCAGTCACTGGGGCCAGACGGTCAGAACGCTTGATAAGCGTGCAACATAAAAAATGGAAAAAGGACTAGACGCACATGGGCGCCATCTTGGAGTGGGGTAATGTTCATTGGGATATGCTGCAGCGAGGGTTGTGAGCGTGAAATTGTGCAAAAGTGACTATAGTTATCGGCGCAGTGATAGAGTGATTAAAAGTTTAAACATGAGATATTTACATTAGATACAATTCATTAATTTTCATATGTAAAGAATTAGTAGCCAGTAGGGCAAACTCATTTTCTCATTCACAAATACATAATCTCCAGTCCATTGAGATTTCTGAATTTTCAAATTAGACCATTCATAATAATGTTGTCCAGTCCTCAGCGCGATTTAGACCATCGCGGATAGTGTTAAATTGAATCATAATCCTCAGCTCCTCTCTGTTGAGCATCTGAGTCAGGTTGCCGCCTCTTGGTGGTGGTTTGACGACTTTCAAAACAGTCCATTTGACGTCATTCTCATTGTGCCCTGCTTCATTGTAGTGATCCACAAGTGGTGCATTGACGGTATGGCACCTGATTTTACTCCGATGTTGGCAGATGCGGGTCTTCACTTTCTGTGTGGTCTGCCCTACATACATTTTAGGACAAGGACATTCAATGGTGTAAAGAACGTGATTTACACCATTGAATGTCCTTGTCCTAAAATGTATGTAGGGCAGACCACACAGAAAGTGAAGACCCGCATCTGCCAGAGAGGAGCTGAGGATTATGATTCAATTTAACACTATCCGCGATGGTCTAAATCGCGCTGAGGACTGGACAACATTATTATGAATGGTCTAATTTGAAAATTCAGAAATCTCAATGGACTGGAGATTACCACAGACACTACGGAGGCATCGCCTCCCACTGGTAAGCAGATTGAGCGATTGGCGATTAACGCTATGCTGGCCCCCGCCATTCTTATACTAAAACTGAGTTTTTATTGTAGACTCGTTTTGAGTATTACCGGACCTAACAGGCCGATCCCCTCCGTAAGGTAAGCTCGCCTTCTCCCCTTTTTTATAAAAACGGCTGTCTTGGTTGCAAATCCTTTGACTGATAGCAGCCCCTGTAAATATTTATCCCATAGATAATTTTGCCCTAACGGAAATGAGGTGGACATAACGGTACGACCTGTACCAAACAGGTAATAGCCCTTGCTGCTGCACGTGATCTTTGAATCTTATGCAAATGAACCCGCAGCGCTCATAAATTGCTTATAACTTGTCATCCCCCTCCATTCAGGCGAATATCAAAACGAGTGCCCATTTATTAAAATCCCTGAAACCCCCCGACCCTTATGGGTAAGTGGTCACTCTAAGAGGTGTTGAATGTGTGAGCATGAATATGCATGATACAAAAGCTGATACAAAAGCGGACAAGAGTGCACCCAAATGCTGAATAAATGCGGACGCTGAGCGTAATTGGCTTAGTAATATATATAATTCTAAATAATTTTGTTAATCAAAGTGAAGTATTATCTCTCGCACACACATGTCACGCACCTCACCACTTGTATGACTCAAGGCTATAGACACGGACTGCAACAATCACGTGTTCCAAGGCTAATGATACCACTTGCATGATTTAACGAACACGATAAGTTGGTTCCGATTATAGTGCATTGTCAGTTTTTTCAGAGTACAATTAAGTGGGTTCATGCATATTTATTTCTTATTTATTTATTCCTTCTTTCTTTTGTTTCCCAACCTTTCTCCTTATTCCTTGTTCCTATTAGGCGGTTGTGTGGTTAACTTTTTATACCAGGCAAGCAAATGTATGTATTGTTAGTCCTGATGATGGTCCCGCAACATTGAGCATATGGGATCGAAACGTCGACTTGTTTTAAGTGTTTTCACAGCCCTACTATTATGTCTGATTTATGCTGTGTCTAGCACTTTTGTTGGCACTACTTTCAATATCTACTGAATTATAAGTGGCCAATCATGCTCCTTCTTGCCTAAAAAACTCCCCTTGTTTGTTCCTGAAAACGGTACAGGATTGTGCCCTTCCACACCCCAGTATTTGTTTCATTGTAAAAAATAAACTACCCTGTCCGGCTGGACAGTGGCCAATATAGTTCCCATTGTGGACTATTGTTTATCTGATTTTGAATTTATATACTCTTGGGGACCACTGTTGTTTCTAGTCCATTAATAGTGATGCTAGCAAATATCATCAAAGAGGGTATTGATGGAGCAAGGATTCGCACGTTAAGCGACTTCCTTGTATTCATGAACCTCGAATAACGATGTGGGGTCCCCCAGACCTACGTTAAAAAATCCAAATGGGGCAACAAGACTCTTGATAGAGACTCAGACAAAGGCAGTTTCTGTAAAAACGTTACACTGGTCAAGTAAAATGTTTCACACATTTTTTTTCCTGCCCGGCGTACAAAACCCCGAGGGAAAGATGGATCAAACCCTTATGTAAAACCCTCAAAGTAAGACACTATAGGGAGGCAGAACGAATTCTCCTATCAGATACTGCACGACTGATAGTATTTTGTGTGTCTAGATTTCTTATGCGTGTAATGTTCTATAGAGCCAAAAATGGCTTGAAACTGTAACTTTAGTTGACCATTATGTAAGCAGTTAGTGGATAGTATGTAGACTGCCTTAACATATTTAGACGACACAGGTTTTTAACATATAATTTGTGTGTAGCAACAACGATTGGTTGTCGAATAGCAATCTTTCTATTTTTTAATCTTGTCTGAATAGTAATAGTTTTTAATTGGAATGTATGAACTAAAAATTTAGTATACCTCTGCTTATTTAATTTTCAGGATGTAAATATTTTATACCTTTTATTCCATTTTAGCGTTTTTAGAAATTTCTGATGAATTGTGTAAATCTTTCCCCCATCCATGACATAGGGCCTAGCCAGTTATTAAAAATCTTTTGCTGTGACGATGATTTTAAATTCTAATGTGATGTACTTTTATTATGCACTTTATTGGTTTAGAAAAAAACTAAATAAAGTATGAATTGAATTGAATAACGTTAATAAAATAACCAACATGTTCGTTTTACTAATTGTGCACCTTTTTCATTATAAGGGGCGTCCGAGTGAAGCTTGCTTGTGTGTTTATTAACCTTAATACGCTTACAAAACTAAAATGGCCACTGCTACGCAGGAATTTAGACTGCGCATGCATCGGTCATACCCATGTGACGTGACGTATTCAATGTCTTGGAGGGAAAATAATTGCACATGCGCAATAAAGCTAAAATGGCTGCTCTGTGTTCTCACATGCTCAAAGCTTGTATTGCCGCTTTCGCTAAGCTGTTTGTTCTGCATAATCTTAATGCTATAGTTTATTATAAAGTAATGGGAGTAGTATCGAAATTCATGGTATACAGTGAAATCATTTATTCTATGTTTTAAAACTGTTTCTTTTCCATTTCATGTACACTTCGAAAACTTGGCCCAATTGTAATGCTGTGCTCCATTTTGAATGAAACTGCGTCTGCGCGATATCTGCGAGTCTCCAGAGCAGATGACCTTTGAATCTCCGCCAAGGAGCTGATTGACTGAGAAGATGCTCCTGGGAACCTCACCTCACGATCTCTAAACAAATACAATGTATTTGTAAATACAACATTTATTGTTATACGAAAAGCATATGTCATGAGAAGCTGGAATTTAAGGGGCGGATACAGAAATTTAATATTAAGCCTGAGAAAGTTTAGAAATTAGGTGGTGTGATGACCTGTCCTCCTCCTCTGTCCAATCTAAATTGGGGACCCTTACACTTGCAACATTGGGGGCTGGTACACTGACCCAAAAAACAGTATAACTAGCGTAGGTTTAGCTAGAGAAATTGTCCGACTTGACCGAATAACTGACCTGTCACTGACCCAACGCACTCAATAGGTGACTGAAAGCAGAGAGCTGCAAAGCATTTTGCTGGGAGGTTCGAGAACCTAATCCGGGTTTTGGCAGATTCCTTGCAGAGAGGGAGTAGCGCAGGTGTTGCAACCGAAGCTGCGGGTGTTGGTCGTACCCTTTGGTGAACCCAGTCCTGATCCAAATTTTGGGGTTATCCTGTCCTGACTGTCCATGAGCTGCACCTGATCACCTACTGGCATCCTAAGTTCTTGCGGGTTCTTCCCGTCTTTTCCAAACTGACCCGTGACCAGGGTTGGTCTTCACTCTATCCTAGGTAAATATAAAGTCTGTGTGGGTGATTGCTTTTTTATATTTGCATTCTAAAATTCTCAAATATTGCAAAGCATAATTGCATATGCTCCTTTTCTCCCCCGTCCCTTTGTAAATTAGATATTCATGTATTACTGACCTTAGTATTTTCCATTTTCTGACCCACCTTTAGTCAATGCTAAATCGTGGCCTTTGGGGTTTGAGCAGAAATTACAGTATCTACCACAAAGACCTGAAGAAAAGGCCTGCCAATTTTCCTCCTCTCCAATGCTTAATTTGAGCCGGTGGTTTCCGGTGCTCTGCACATGCATTTACTTGTAAACAACAACACTATAACAGTCTGCACATGGTGGCCCTGTGTGTGTAATTTAGAGATAAGAATAACAAAAGCTGTTTAATAATCCAATCTACATTAAAAACGAATAATCCCTGACTCCCAAACCATTCTTATTGTTTAAGGGGCCTGGAATAGTCTGCTTGCCACACTTATAGACCTGTTATGGGTGATAGCTGCATACGTATTGTCGCTGGCAGCACTGGAAAGGCAATGGTCTAATGGCAAGGGCCCAGCACATATTTTATTACAAATTAGGCACTGCTTCCTCTCCTTCCAGAGACCATGCATACGTTTTTAATCAGCCAAAGGCAACGCGCCTCTGTACCAAGGCTCCATTTCTTATTTTTTCACATCATCATATGTTTCTAAAATGTGAGTTTTCTGCTCCTGGATATCTCCTGTGTTCAGACATTTCTCTTCTCTTATGATCTTTTCATTGGGTTATTCCACAGATAAGCAATTATTACTCTGTGTAATCCCCACAATTTCATATCAAAATGTTAATACGACTTCAGCATTGTAGAGGGCACACACGACGCGCAGTATTGACAGTACAATTTAATTCAAACCGAACAGCCGACTGCCAGGAAGGAAAATTAATTATGCTGCTCAGACGCTGCAGAAGCTTGGAGTAATGACTCGCAAAATATAGAAATCAGGCTGTCAGAACGGGGAAAAAGTAAAGATATGAGGAAAGAATGAGCTGGAAAGGCGCAGCTAAGCTGCCATTTCCAAGGCTCCAGTGGAGGGAGGGGTTTCTGTTGCAGAGAGCGCCCTACTTCCCGCGGGAGCAGCCACATCATCAGGGGCCAGAAGTGTAAACGTTTTTCACGCTTGCAAACACCCCGAATCAGAGTTTGCACATGCAAAAAATGTTTTTTTGTATCTATAGCAATCGTATTTAGGTACTAGGGGGCTTATTTACATGCCTCTTGCGCCATTTCTGCATCATTTTTAACATGGGAAAAGTGACGCAAAAGTTTCTGAATGGGCTTGTAAATCTGCCCTAGGTATTTTTTTTACCAGCTGCGCAAATCTGATTGTGATTGGATACAAATTCATTATTTTGATAGGGTGTGTTGTAGGCATCCCTAATAAATATGAATTGGTATTCAAGGTATCAAAGGTTCGCAACTGTAATTCTGCTATCAACCCGTATAAAAATTACCATCTCTCAAGTTGGTGTAATAACTTATTTGCAAAGTGGAAGGAGTCCCCATTGGAACCTATTCACTCTGTGACTTTTTGCAAACGTTTTTTGGGAGAGTACGCACTGGACAGTGAAACTTTGAAACAATGTTTTTTTTAAGCTGCCCAGTTCCATTAAAAAAATCTTTATTAAAAATAAATCACAGACACAGTGGTCTGCTGACCCTCGCTACCATCATTATACAATCTAAGTGAGTCGTAATTTGTGACCTGCATAGTGAACATTAATGAAGTAGTTCGGATTGTCCCCCACTCTGATTCTGAATTTTATGAATGACATATGAATAATCTTTTATAATATTTATTATAAATATTTTTGAACTGTGTATATTGTTACCATGTTGGACTCCAGCCTAGATAACTATAACTAACTAACTTGGGAGTCTAGGCTGATAAAGACTCTGTAGGTGAACATAACTGTCATTTCCTTCCTTGACAAATGTGTTCATCGACTTGGTGAATGCTGTGTTTGTCTCTCCAAAGTATTCCCAAATTTGCTTAATTTGTAAAAAAACAAGTTCCTGGGCTCTCGTCAGGAGGCCACTGCAGCTTGCACCACACAGTGCCCATGTCTGCGCTGCCAATGATAGTAACAACACAACTACTAACCTTCACACTCTTACAAGTGTGACAATTCGGACTATTCTAGGCCCCCAAAGCTATAAGAATGTCTTGGGCAGCCGGTAATAGTAATTTCTAATGTATACTGAATTATTAATTGACTGTTGTGTTCCTCTCACACAGCGCCACCTTGTGGCACACCGCCACAACCTCGGGTGTTGATAATTCAGTTCCGGTGCCGAGCACCGGAAACCACCGGGTCAAATTAAGCACTACCCCTACCCATCCAATTATATAATCTACAACCCTCTTCTTTGTTGTAAGATCTATTGTGCTGTTGTCTGTTTCCATGAAAAACACTTGAGGGGCGGGAGGTGCAAGTAACGCTAAGCTGTTACAGTACGGTGCAAGTAACGCAAAGCTGTTACAGTACAAGGTTATACAAAATGCTTAGACTTAGGTTGATGAGCAGGAAGTGGGGAGGACAGAGGGGAGATTTTAGTGGTGGAAGTGCTCCTCCATAACTCTCGTGTAGCTGCACAGTTTCCTTCTCTGTGAGGGTCTCAAAAGTGTGAGTTACTATTTTCATTCTCATTGCAAAGTTTGTTTTCTGATTTAAAAATGGCTGAACAGAATAATGCCAAACCCGGCACCAAGTTCGATCTTTACTTAGCTTTACTAAGAAAGCAGTGGGGATTTTGAATGTATTTTCAAGAATGGGGTTTCCCCTTCGGGAACAGATAGAGATATCTTGACCATTTATTGACAGGAGTACTGTGGTACCGATACAGTGGTACTCCTGCAGTTCTAAAACTAAAAAAATACTCAAAGATGATTGGTCCAGAGAGCTTTTACTCCTGCCAGGGATTTCAGTACCACGATTCCTCAGTAAGCATGGAGCATTCTGATTAGTTGACAGCAACATCGGGACAAAATGTTGCAGATGCCACTACTGGATATGGGGACTTGGTGCCTGAGTCCTGTAAAAGAATAGAAAAGGGGACTAGAAAAGGCATATAAGGGGGTACGGCGAGCACATCCTAACTCCCATGTCCATGTGAAATGCCCCAAGTGATTAATTGTTTTTCAAATGTATTTTTTGTCATGGATATCATGGCACAACCACAAAAGCCAACGAGGCCTCTGTGATGTGGTTCCACAGTAATATTGGTGGTTGCATTACCACAATAATATTGTGCTGACAAAAACTAATTAAAAGCAAAGCCATTGGCCACTTTGCACAAAGTGGGCTCAGGGACAGGCTATAGGCCAGGCTCTGCAGCCAGCTCCTGCTGTGCACAGCCAAAGGATGTGATCAGTGAAGGGTGGCTGATTTCTGGGAGGGGCTGGCTTCAGGACCTGGTCATAGTGTTGGCCCCGGTGTCAACCAGCAGCTGCAGGATTTGCGCTGTGGTGGTTGGTCACTTGCTGGGCACAACCAACCCACCTGCACATGGCCAAAGGCCATGGACGTTGGGTTGGCCAATTCCAGAGGGTATGGGTGCATGGTCTAGACACTGGTGAGGCCGTGCAGTCAAGTCCCATGAGGTACGGTGAAACTGAATGCACAGTGGGGTTTGGCCGCCAGCAGAGAGTTGGGTGCATGGCTGAGCTGCAGGCGAGGGCCTGTGGCCAACCTCAGCTGCACATGTCTGAAGGCAGTACACAGAGTTGATTGGTCAACCCTGGGATTTGGTCGCAGGGCCTTGGCCAACCCTGCTGTACCCAGCAGCTGGCCGGGGTTGGGAGTACCCAGCAGCTGTCCAGGATTGGAAGTAGGGTCTTTGGCGGAGCATAGTGGGGATTCACTCTCCTCGGTGAGTTGGGCATAGGGCTTGGCTCTGGACAAGGGGTCCTGCATCAAACTCTGCTTTGCAGAGTCTTTGCTCATGCACAATAGCGGTTGGCTAGATCTTCATGGTTGACATGGTGGATCTGATCAGGGAACATCAGCGACAGTCACCTCACCCTGAATCAGGTGTGCCTTCATCGTGGTGACCTTACCACCGAGTTGAACGTCCTGCTGTGAATCAGTTAATCTTTAGTCAATTTGTATTGACTGACTGTCTTATGCTGTATGCAAGGCACTAGCCTTGTTTTTGCTTGCACAACATAAAAAACTATTCAACAAATAATTACATACATTGATGTATTACATTGATTAATTTATTTTCAACTGATAAAAGTGTTTGTGTTCATGACTTATTTAATTGGGAAACATATTGGCTTGCCTTCACATTGAGTGTAAGGGTCCTTGGCGAGATGCATTTTCCTACTTTCTGCAGGATTATAAGGTTTGGGTGGGGAACCTGACCGAGTGCATGTGGAGCCAAGTACACACCTCACACTTGCTCATGGCTGGTATGTAAACCTCAAGGCGATATAGCTGACCTGCACGCTGGCTGAAAGGTAATGAATAAAATGAATTGTCTGTAAATAATTGTGCATGTTTATGATGCCAAGCTCTGTAGGTCTCCTTCTAGGGGGGAGACAGGCCAACTGTCTAGGCAGTATAAATGGCATAGAAGTAACTACTGGATGATGTTTAAAGGGAAATATCAATAAGCATTGTCTTTTACCTCGTGATGGTGTTCTTAAGTGACCTGCATGCACCACATGGTGCCCAAGAATCTACTGAAAATTAAAGTAAATAAGTAAATGAATACATGAATGTACTGGCTACTAGACTACTTTCATTTAATTATTCATGGTGTCAATAAGTAAAGATAAGAAGAAAAAAAACTTAAATCCCAAGAGCTTCTATTTACATTGCAAGATCGTGCACCTTAAATGTCTACGGATACATTGCATTAATGTATGCTTGTACAAAAGTGAATTAGGGTGAAACGGAAGCAGCATTCCCCTCTGCTCAGGGGAATACGTGGTGGGCATGTGACTCACATATAATGAGAACTTTGGAGAAATGTGCTCTAGTGCAGTGGCGTAACATAGGCCCCCGCATCCCCCACGCAGTGCGGGGGCGAGCTCTAGTGTGCTCCCTCAGCAAAAGTGGTAGGTGGTGGGCTGGGGAGAAGGGGCCCCCTCCATATACTTTGAAGGGGGAGGCTCAAGTTTCGTCGTGCCCAGTGTTTAATTTGTTAAAATATAAGTGCCAGGGCTTTCATCCGGAGGCCACTGCAGCTTGCACCGCACATTGCCCCTGCCGTGCTGCCAGTGATAGTACCAACACAACTACTAACCATCACACTCCTGCAAGTGTGAACATTCAGACTATGTCAGGCCTCCAAAGCTATAGGAATGGTCCGGGCAGCTGGTAATAGTAATTTTAATGTATGCTCAATTAATAATCACCTGTTGTTGTGGTCATCTCTAAATTAGCCTGCCATCCCCACCTTGTAGCAGACTGTCACAAGCGCTGGAGTTGAAAATTAAGTACAGGTGCAAAGCACTGAAAACCACTGGCTCAAATTAAGCACTGGTTATGCCACTGTCCTAGTGTAGCACAATGAGAAAAGAATGCAGAAGAAGGGCCTCGCCCCAGGCAAAACCATGGAGGCGGTGCGAGTCTTCTGGGACATGATGTGGGATTTGCAGCCCACAGAACAATTCACTGACACCATGTCCATCAGTGGTGCTGCTCAAATACTCAGGCTCCTGCAGGAGAAACAGCTCAGGCGGCCTGACATGGAAGAGGGAAGTTTAGATACTAATGTAGCAGAAAAGGGGTCAGAAGGGTTCGGTAACACTGACAAGGGCCATTCAAGGTCAGTATACCACAGGAAGATCACCTCAGCACGCTGTAATCTACATTCACCACCACTTTTCTCTTTACACTTTATATGCAGAGTGATTTTCACTTCTAAAAGGACAATAGACATCAAGCCCAGTGTATAGAGTACAGGGACGTTGCTCACAAAAGGGAGAAATGGAGCAGCTGTGTGGAAAGCAATCACAATAGGAACATTGCTGGACATGTTGGTGCAGGCAGAGTGATTTGCTTAACTGGTTGGGAGGGAGATGCTGCTCAGGTCAGAGTTTACATTTATGATCCAAATGTCTGAATTAGTGAGTGCAATTGGCCTAAGAGAAGATTTAGGAATTATGGGGCAAAGGCTCCAGTCCAGCAAAATCAACAGGATGACACTTAGATACGAGAGCCATAGATAAAACTATAGTTTACCACGCCCATATATGGTAACTGTTAGACATGATCCCTTAAGGTAGCATTTCCCCAAACATTTTGCTTTCTCCTCCCACATTTGCTGTTTCTCTAACTAGGGTCTCAGAGCCTGGGGCACTTTACCGCTTTAAATGCAGTGCGAAAGTTTGCACACTCTTCCTACACCCTTTAGGAAGTGGTGCTTACCTGGGGTTGCAAGAATGTGTTGGTGTACGCACTCGCCCAATGGTGCTCTACAATACATGTCCAGCCTGCCACTACAGGCTGGTGTGTGCTTTGTGCCAATGGTGCTACTAAATACATGTCAAGCCCACCACTGCAGGCTGGTGTGCAATTTGCACCAATGGTGTTCTTAAATAAATGTCCATCCTGCCATTGCAGGCTGATGCCCTCAATTTGGTGTTTACTCAGACTGGCCTGTGTAAGTCACTAGAAATCCTGAGGGGACCTCTCACTTCCACCCAAGTACCCGGAGGGTGTGTCTAAAAGGGTGAAGTGAGTGGTAGGTGAAAGGAAGGGTGGGTACACATGAGTGTCGCCTGCCCAGGTAATGAGGAGTACCCAGCCATGTTTTCCCTGCCTATGAGGTTTAATCTTCCCATAGGCTAACATGGGGAATTGGTTGAGATCACATCAGGCTGCAATAGTGGAATGCAGTGGAGCAGCCTCATTATGTTTCATATCATTGGATAAACAGTGACAACCCCTGGCTAGTGGTAAAGATGGTTTTGTTGTAATTCACACCGAAATACCACTACTAGAAAGTGGGTATTTCTGTACTCTAAATTATTTGTGTGCTTTGGTGCTTGACTTCAGTCGACACTGAAGGTTGGGGGAGCACATATGGGCATTACCCAGCGACAGCTATAAAGCACTGGGCATGCAACTGGAGTGACAGACCTCTGCCATTTGCAGTACGATTAGAAAGATTAAAGGAAGAGATTTTGACACTTGACCTCAGGAGCCAGATCGTAGCCCCACTAAAGATAAAGACCTGCATTCAACGGCCTCATGGCAGACAGGACTAAAATTTAGGGAAGACATCTGTGGTTTAAACGGAGACCCTTTGAACCACAGATGTTTGGGGTGGTTCAATGGGAGACCCTTTGAACCACCCCAACTTCAAAGGCACACTCTATTATAACTACTGGTGCCATCCTGCAGCAAAGGGTGAGGTACGCTTGTGGGGACGTGAGACCGGAGAACCTGGAACTACGTGGTGCACATTGCCGGAGGACTCTGTTGTGCACAAGGGGGATTACTGCCATGGAAAGGGACCACGGGCCCTGACTGAATAGTGGTAGGCCTGGGCCGACTACCTGCTTCTGTGTGACACCCTGAAGTGTGATCTCCAAGGGCTTGTTGAGTTTGCTCCCTGTTCTTTCAGAGGTCTTGCGGACCTCAAAGTTTTCCTAAGAGGGACCCACATCATCTACCTTGGACACCTGAGGTGCAGTACTCTTTCAAGTGCCTTCACCGTCTGCTGGATTCCAAATGGTAGCACAGCATGGGTGTGGGCCTGCAGCATTTACTGTACTGCCCTATTAAATAGCCCTGCAAACATGCCCCAGGCCTGCCACTGCAGTGTATGTAAGTGAAGTTTTTAAATGCCATGGCAACCTGGCAAGTGTACCCAGTTACCAGGCCCAAACCTTCACTTTTTCTACATGTAAGACACCTCTAAAGTAGGCCCAAGGTACCCCCATGGGCAGGGTGCAGTATATGTGAAAGGTAGGACATATATGTTTTACATGTACTGATAGTGAAATACAGCAAATTTAGTTTTTCATTATTGGGAGAATTATCTCTCCCATAGGTTATCATTGGAGTTTCCTTGTAATCTCTTTCAAGTGTAACTTTCCATTAGTCAGAGATAGAGATTTGGAGTCTGGTGTACCTGAACTCATTTAAAAATACATCTTTTAGTGAAGTTGCTTTTTAAATTGAATGTTTGAAAATGGCTCTTTTAGAAAGTGATCATTTTCTTGCTTTACCATTCTGTGCCTCTGCCTGTCAGTGGAATCAATGTCTGGCTCTCTGTGCATTCACTCTAGACAGTCACACAGTGTAATAAAAAATTGAGAGCATACAAAGCAAGTAGAGCCCCACCCAACATCTGTAATCACGAGCTGCCCCTGTGCCCCATGGCACTGATTTTGCCCCCTGTGTGGTTAGGGGTTGCAAAGGCAGTGCCAGAGGTTGCAAGGGGCACGCGGGGATTCCAGCTGCGACTCCTGATGACCCCCTCAATGACGTCCACGAGTCTCTACAGCTGTAAAAACCAATTATCCGCTAAATGAGAGAAGCCACCACTTCTGCGAGGTGCTATATAGGACAGACCCCAGAAAAAGTGACACTGCGTAACCAACTAAAGGAAGCCCCATGCACGTCTCTCCTTGCATACCTTAATCTCTAAATACATCACACCCAGTGTAAGAAAAATATACGTGATTGGCTGATGTACCCTATTGACACATCCTTACTTACTACAATCAACTTGTCAATGTCATATCAGACGTAAATGTAATTTCTTCATTCATATATTCATTCGATGTTTCCCAAAAATGTGTCATCAGAAAGTACTTCATCGCTATGAAAAAATAAAGTTACAAAGTGAAGTAAAGTATGAAGAGAGAACATTTCGTACATTTTGCTATTTCATAAAATGAACGCGTCTCATGGAGACACCAGATGGAAAGACACTGTTGCCAGATGACAGAGACACGGGATGTCGGGCCTGTTGAGATGCACACACCAAGAAAAATAACTGAATGAGAGCAAGCGAGATGTCGATTTGTGAGAAAAAACTATTCTGCAACACGTTTAAATGAAGAGTACTGCTGCTCTAAATTTTTCATGCAAAAACATTTCTTGTGCAGAACTTTTATAATGAAGTTGGCTAACGAAGTTGGCTAGGAATACTTTGCCTTTCTGGTTATCCATGTTTGATGCAAGAAACTCATCCTCATCTTGATTGCCCTGCCTTCCACTGAATTCAGCTCCTATAGTGCAATATAGTCCCACCGATGACTTACCTTTATCTGGTGTGTTGCACGCCATATTGTTAGTTATTTTAATCCACAAGGCCTCATGTTCCTTGTAATGCCTTTAGCCCTCACCCCACTCTAGCATTCCGGCCATGTACCGGTGTATGAGGCAGGTGAGGCGACTCCCTCCTCCTCTGAGAACCTTTGGTTACCATTTATCCTCAAACGAACTTAGATTTTATGAAAAAGGAAAACTAAAAAAAACAGGTAAGCAAATGCTTGGTACTAACAAAAGAAACGTCAGGCGAGAATCAAAGTACATCCATTCAGTACTCCACAGCGATCCAGATAAGTGGTGGCATCGGTTTCAGCAGTAATTCCAGCATCAATTGGAATAGAGAACAGGTCAAAGGAGGTTCAGTTCTCAAAAAATAACAAGCCCTCCTGGGTACAGAAAATGTCTCCTACATCACAAAGCCACAAAATCCTCACTAATGCGATCTTTACAGATTCCATTCTGCTCAGAACTATGGGCCTGATTTAGGATTTTGGCAGAAGGGTTCTCCTTCCCTGATGGAATGGATGCCTTATTACAATTGCAATAGGATATATAAGTGCATTAGAATATAATGGGCCTGTGATAAGGTGGACAGGATATCAGTGACATTTGTGATGGAGTACCCATCTGTCAAACTCTAAATCAGAGTTACAGAACAGTGGGAAACCCAAAAGCCACTGGACCTGGGTCATATACAGTACAAAACGAGGTGGTGACAGTGGAAATATATTAATCATTTGAAATCACATCACCTTGAGGAAATTTATCCAATTTAATTATATTTAAACATATTCACATCCACATTTTGATTTGCAAAAGTATCTACAGATTTATGCTAAGGTGCTCCACAGGGAAAGGAAAAGAGTGCTTGAGGATGTGCTCGGGTGAAGGTTTCAGAAAGGGAAAGTCAATGTGCAATATTTACATCACAGAATGATATTAACCGGTCCAGCCACATTAAGGGCTACATATACATGAGAAAACATAGTATTCCAAAGACACAGTCAATTAATTGCTGTTGTCTGTACGTGAAAACAAATGAGACCATTGACGTTTCGACCACAATAGTGTATGAAGGGAAGTTGGATCCTTAGAGTAGGGCTTCATCTGGACGTGTGGAGACACCTGAGGATGGTTTAAAACATATTGGGCATATTAATTCAGGTGATGGAAACCATCATTTCATATCATTAATCAGAGAAAGGCAATGTATATTAACCTTTGTTCCACCTAGAAAAGTCTGGTGGATCCACTCGAAAAGGTGGGCCTGTTGGCTCCTATGTCGAGGAGGTGAGCACTTGCATAAGGGTTGCGGCTTCGTAAGTGCTGTAAATTAATCAAAGGTACAAAATGTATTAGCAAATGTATTCCCTTAGACGTGAAATAATCCAGGGTCCCAAGGGGCCTAAGACGTGTTAGCACACTTACTCAGTGTATATACTCCCTTGGTTTGCAAAAAGTAATCACCTTGGTTACAAGCATCTCACAATTACCAGCTTTGAAAGTCATGGTTACAGTACTAAACAAGAGACCTCAACCGGCCCAGGTTCAGAATGACTTCATCATTAAGCTTCTGGAGGTAACCATAATGCAAAATTTCTTCTTCTTCCAAGGTGATTACTTTTTGCAAACCAAGGGAGTTGCCATGGGTGCCAGCTTTGCTCCGGACCTGGCTATTCTATATATGGACAATTTTGAGAATACATTTATCTACAATGAAGCCCACCCCTACAATGACCATATAACTTTCTGGAAATGTTATATAGATGACATCTTGCTCATCTGGACAGGGAGCCCCACAGAATTGGTCCCTTGCTCACTTTGCCACTGGATTCAAGCTAGCCTGGCGGATGAGGGGTGTTACCCTGAAACCGGTCCCAGAATGCTTGTTTCTGGTCAGGGAAGACCTGGCTTGGCAGTTCGGGCTGGACTGTTGCCATGAGGCACAGGGTCAATACTGATTAGCTTATAGCTGGGTCTGAACTGAGGTGGCAAAGTGAGCTAAAGAACGATGATGGATTCAACCCAGATCTGTGAATGGTGTTGACCTGGCTTGGCAGTTCGGGCTGGACTGTGTTTGCTTTGCTCACCCACTAACCATCGCAGACACTGCAACTATGAATGCACTTGTGAAAATTCAAATTTCTTATTATGCAGTATCAACGGTTCCAAGTCCGTGAGGCGTCTTCTTTTCTTTGTGGGTCTTTAAATCATGCCTTTTCTACTGGGTTTCTCTGCAAACATAAAACCTGAACTATAGACAGATATCAAGACAGATGCTATAGTGCAGTCTGTCCAATAACATAATCTCATGTACTCATTAATATTAGGCTTACTGCTGTATAAAAGGATATTGGTCCTACCAACCAGTAAAACAAAGAAAAACAGATCAAATACTAATTTATTTCATGAGCTGCAGAGAGCTTGGATGCAAGATGGCCACCTTTTGAATGATTTACAACAAGAGGGAGAGTTTTTTAAAATTGTTTTATTATGGTAGGGCGATTACCACTCATAGGGAGTGGAAGGTCCAGCTTCAACGTGTGCCCTGAAATTGTATGTAATACAAAAGAAGCTGAGCTATTCCTCAAACTAAGGAATGTACGTGTCCCGCCGGTGTTAGTGGATGTTGTAGGGCCTCGTTGGGTCCTACAGTTGGGCATCCATATTGTTGGATGTAATGCCCTCACACATCCTTTCAGGTGTCATGCTTCATCATCTGGGCTGCTCCTCATTGGGTCGGCGGTGCAATACCCAACGGGCGACACCTCAAAGAGGGGGACTTTGGCGGAGATCTTCTATCCAACTGCCGTCAGGTGAAGTGAGGGTGTGGGGCCACAATAGCGTTGACATGGTATGTGAATTAAAATAAAGCTAGGAGTACCAGGATCAAGTTTATTCTGGGGGTCCCCTGCTCTAATTAAAAATGAATTACTAACCGGTACTCGCTGGAATATAATGTTTCCTATTCTGAGTCTCAGTTTAGTGTGTGCTCTGCTCGGTCGACATATTTCTCGCCTGTGTACAGTGACTGGCAATTCTTCAGGACTTAAAAAAAAAGATTATCTTGAAGGAGCAACTGTCTACGTCAGCGTGGGGTAACCTCTGTCAGCTAGGTTCCTGGAGAGTATTTTAGAATCCGTCTTGTAGCTCTGTATATGTAAATGAAGGAGAGATTGGACAAGCATAACAACAAACAACAAGCAGCTTTTCTGGATGGAGAAGGCCATCAAAGACAAAGTTGAGAACCTTGAGGCATGCTGCAGAGAATGCAATGTACACATTTTGGGGCTCCCGGAGCCAATCGCCATGAACAAAATTGAATCCAACATCGCACACTTGCTTTGCTTGCTATTTGGTGATACCTTCACTCCCTTGTTCTCTGGGGAGCGGGTGCATCTCTCCTTTGGATCTCAGCATCCTCCTGGTGCTCCTGTGATAGGGCAGTTGTTAAACTGTAAAGTCTAAAACACAAACCTAAAGTTAGCTAGAGAGTTATATGAGCTGAACACTAGGGGAACTGGATCTCCATATATCCGGGTTTACCCTGGTGGTACAGGTGGCCCATAGAGACTTCCTCCCTCCGAAATGTACCCTCCTGAACGCCTGGATATCCCATGCATTAATTCAATGATTACCATGCCAATCTCCGAACCAGGATTAAGTGTAATCCTCACTTTTTAATGGACCTGAAACTGGCCATCAAATTCTGCTGTGCATATGTCTGCAACACTGATAAAGAAAGGTAAGGGGCCAGAGAAGACTATGACAGCCACCTTAGTGATAATGATTGATTGATATTCCTGGCATCTGTTTCAGTACAGACTGTGGGGTTCCTGATCTGCACTGGTCATCTGTGTTGCTCTTTGCTGGAGACTATAACTGAGGTGTCCCTTGTCAGTGTTACCAAATGCAAGTGTATATCAACATTGTTGCACTTTAACTCACTGAGGCCTTCTATCTACACAATCATATTTCTGCCGTGTAGCTTAGCCTGTCCTGCCTGATTGGGCATTCCTAAACTATTTTTTAGCTCAGCCACCCCTCTCTTCATGAGAGGGATTGCCTGCCTTGCTACCCAAGGGATGTCTCACAATTTGTATGTTTGATTTCTACCTTGTTTTCTATCTAATTTGGCACACACAAGTCTGGCCATGCTTCCCTCTGTATTTGGGTATGGGTTTGGTTGTTCTGGGATTCACAGGTTCCCACTATTGCTATTCTAATGCACTACTCAGTGGGTCACCTGCCTACACTACAGCACACTTTCCTTTTGCACATTTGCAGACTATCTTGGTCCACAACTCATATTTCACTTGTCTTATACCCATAGATGCATGTGGTTAGACTCCTCTCATGAAACATATGTGGCATGATTTGAATGATCTGAGAAAGGCAATACAAGTATTTGCCTATCTCGATCGGCACAATATAGAAATTGGGCTACTCCAGAAGTTGCACTTAACCGATTCCACAAATTCCAGAGTTTTGGAATGGCTGGACAGCCGAGCCCCATGTTACAACATGTTTGGCCTATGCTTGTGGGGAGTCAGTGTTTGTCCCAAACAGAAATTTTTTTGTGCACAACTCCGGTCACCTGGGTCTGCGAGGGCAGGTATGTCTTATTATGTGGTACTCTACTTGGTCAATCAATTTACCTAACACAGACAGTTTTCTTTCTGATATATTGCGGTTGATTCTTTGAGAGGCCGGTGGGCCCTCCTGTGGGGCAGTATTTTTAATGTTGTCTTAGACATAGCCCTGGAAAAGTCTTCCATTGCCTGATAAACACACCCACAATTGGCTATACATTTATGTAGGTTATCCAGAGCATGCCTGGTGACTTAGCGTTGAAGTCAGATGGCCTAACACATTGTTCTACAGATAACACTCTGAAATATTAGCTCAATATACTTGCACTGTATGAGGAAGCCTGTACTTCTTGCTGCCTCTCACCTTTACCATGTGAGGCCTTGACTGTCACCATATTGATACCTGATACGTCTCTTGACAGGTGCGATCCATACCACCCCTCTTCTTTGAATAATATTGACAATAAAATACTTGTCAAACTGATTGCCAATTGAATCCTCCCATTACTACCCGACATTGTTAACCCAAACAGTCAAGGTTCATTTGTGGTAATTAACTGCCCAAAACATTCCTACCATATTTGCTCTACTCCACTCATTGAACCCTAGGCTGAGGGCAGCTCCTCTCTTTCTTGATGCTATGAAAGCACTTGATTACCAGGAATGGAAGTACTTCATACTATGGAAGCATGTAGGTTTCAGCACTCAGTATATTCTTTGGTTTCAATTGTTATATGCAAGTCCTGTACAGGTTCGCATATCAATGGCACTGTAACTCCTCCATTTCCTATTGCCAGAGGCACCAGGCTGGGGTGCCCTCTATCTCCGGAACTGTTTGCAATTACTCTATAGAGCCATTGGCCCACCAGATTGCACAAGGATCAATTCGGCTTAAATTGCTCTCCTTGTAAGCCACAGCTTTTCAAACTGTTCATGTTGGTGACACACTTTTTGGAGATGCATCATTTTGGGACACAGTAAGGCAGTGTAGCGAGCGTGCGTAGCGAGCGTGCGTAGCAAGCGAGCCCAAACCACCTAAGGGTGTTCGGGGGGTTCTCACTCACTCTGTCTGTCTCCCTCTAACTGTCTCCCTCTCCCTGTTTCCCTCCGTCTCTCTTCCCCTGTCTCCCTCTGTCTGTCTCTGTCTGTCTCCCTCCCTCTATTTGTCTCCCACTGTCTGTCACCCTCTGTCTCCCACTCTCTGTCTCCCTCTGTCACCCTCCCTCTGTGTCCGTTCCTCTGTCTTCCTCCCTCTCTCTCTCCCTATGTCTCCCTCTCCCTCTGCCTCCCTCTGTTGATCTCCCTCTGTCTCCCAGTCTGTCTCCCTCCCTCTGTCTGTCTCCCTCTCATTCCCTCTGTCTCCCTCTCTCTCTGTCTCCCTCTGTCTGTCTCCCTCTCCTTCCCTCTGCCTCCCTCCCTCTGTCTCCCTCTCTCTGTCTCCCTCCCTCTGTCACCCTTTGTCTCCCTCTCTCTCTCTCTCCCTCTGTCTCCCTCTTTGTCTCCATCTCTGCCTATCTCTCTGTCTGTCTCAGTCTCTGCCTCTGTCTGTCCCTGTCTCTCTCTCCATCTCTGTCTGTCTGCCCCTGTCCCTGCCTCTATTTGTCTCTGTCTGTCTCTGTCTCCCTCTCTCTGTTTCTCTCTCTGTCTCCCTCCCTCCCTTTCTCTGTCTCTCTCCCTCTGTCTCCGTCTGTATCCATCTGTCTCCTTCAGCCTTTCTACCTCCCTCTGTCTCTCTCTGTCTGTCTCGCTCCCTCTGTCTCCCTCCTCCCTCTGTCGCCCTCTGTCTCCCTCTGTTTCCGTCCCTCTATCTCCCTCCCTTCCTCTGTCTCCCTCTCCCTCTGTTTCCCTCTCCCTCTGTCTCCCTCTCTCTCTGTCTCCCTCCCTCTGTCTGTCTCCCTCTCCTCCCCTCTGTCTCCCCCTGACTGTCTCCCTCTGCCTCCCTCCCTCTGTCTCCCTCTCTCTTTGTCTCCCTGTTAGAAATGGGATCCCTGGCTGGCCAGGGCTTGCGCCAAAGTCAGTCAGAGACCACCACTCCTAAGTCAGGGCAAGGGAGTTAAACGCCAAGATAACCCCTGCTCACCCTCTAGGTAACGTGGCGTGAGCAGCAAGGCTAAACTTGGAGGCGATATGAGTTAAGTATTTGCGCACGCACCCCAGCAACAACACCCAAGGCCCACCACAAAGGAAACTCCACACAAGGTTATATATAAAAATAGCCTTTGTATTACACCAAAACACATTAGATAAAGCACACACTTTACAATGTGCCAGGGGCACGGGCAGAATTTACAAGGGATATGTACAAGACAGGGCCACCTGGACCACTGTCAGGAATCAGCACTTTTAGAACTTAGTATACAATACTTGTAGGCCTAGAACTTAGAATATAGAGCCTAACGGACAGTACCTCCTGACCTGGTTGCAGGGATAATGCGAGTGACCTCCTTAGTAAACTTGAGCGGGGGCCCAGCGAAGCGGCACGACTCAGGGGAGAGTGGTGCGGCTCGAGGCTTGAGCGGGCGGCCGGCAAGGTACAAGCGTTTCTCTGGGGCGACAAATGTGTGCGGCTCAGAAGAGGGGGGGAAGACAGGATGCGGGCGACCCAGCGAAGCGGCGCGGCTCAGGGTAAAGCGGTGCGGCTCGAGGCTTGGACGGGCTGCCGTGCACGAGCTGCCGAGGGGAATGAGCGAGGCACATTTCAGCGAGGCCCCAGGGGCCCAAGGGAGATCAGACAAGTCCCAGCAATTTGTCAGGGAAGGCACAATAGAGTCCACTGGTCCTTGGACTCTGGTCAGGGGGCGAGCTCAGTATCAAGCCCTTGGAATATCACTTAGCACATAACAGAAAATCACTGTAGCACAAAACAAGTAACTACTGGTAATCAGGTAAGTACCCCCTACGCAATCCTAACCACCTAGGAACAGGTCACGCAGGGATCCAGGACCTCACTAGCACCACCTGTACCAGCAAGAACAACCAACTAAATATCACCATACATTTAGGGGTATAGACCTGGGGACAAAACACATGATGTATCAACAACACATTCAGCGGTGTAAGGAGCACATGACGCATCAACACACGTTCAGCGGTGTAAGGAACAAGGCACATGATGCATCTACAACACATTCAGAGGTGCAGCAAAGAACACTTTGCATAAATCACATTAACACAGAACTTACATCAAAAGTCCAGGGTCCAGGTTGCGCCACTGCGCCAAAACCTAAACGTGGCAGCTGCCCACAAAGTGCTGGGCAGCTGGAGATGATGGGGAAAACACAATGTGGGAGCCTCACAGGCTCTGAGGAAATGACTGTCCCCTTTTTGGAGCCTCTCTGGGCTCTCAACAAAAAGATGTAGCCTCACTGGGCGGTGGGGTCCCTCACAGGGGACCTGGGAACACTGGGGGTGCCCTGAGCCTCCCTAGGCTGTAGGCACAATTGCGGGCATCGTTGGAGTCCCCCTCCTGGGGACTCAGAGAACAAAGGAATGCCCCCTTGAGCCTCGTGGGCTCTCAGTAAATCAGAATGCCCCTTTGAGCCTTTCCGGGCTCACAATGAAGCAATGCAGCCCCTTCTACGTTGGAGTCCCTCTCGGGGGACTCGAGGACAACTGGGGAGCCTCTCGGGCTCAAGAGAACAAAGGAGCCTCTTGGGGCTCAGCATCTGGGAGCCTCTCGGGGCTCCGGGCAACAGCGGGGGAGCCTCGCAGGGCTCAGCATCTCAGAGCCTCTCGGGGCTCACTAGCAAGGTGGGGGGTAGGCGGAGTCCCTCTCGGGGGACTCAGCATTGCTGGAGGCCTCACGGGCCTCGGGACACACAGGGTCTCGCTATGGAGGGGAGGGGCGGGCACCGGCAATGTGCCCCGACGCCCCTTATCTCCCTTTAGCACGCACTCACCGGGTCTCTGGTGCTCGGCGGCGCTCTGCTTCCTCGCTCCATCTCCTTCGCGGCGGGCGGGGCTCTCTCTCTGCCAGACTTCCCTCCACTGCGGGGGCGCCTCGCAACACAGGGGCTACACTTTGCTGTCTGCCCCGGGGCTCTCTCCACCTCATGGGGGCCCCGGGCAGCCATCACTCGGCTTCTCTCTCCTGAGGTCGGCAGCGGCGGGCGGGACTTCCGGCCGGCCGCACTGCCATTGGCCGGCCGGCCAAAGCACTTCCGGGTTGCCGCGGGCAGCGCGGCGGCTCGTTTCAGACAGGCAGGCGGGGTCCCATGATCCGAGGAGTGGGTTCCCTCGTGATCAATTACAATCCCAGGACGGGGCAATGCCGGGTGGGCTCCGGCTCCAATTTCAAACCCCGAGCGAGGTGGGCATTTGCTCGGCAGAAAAACAGCGGCAATGTCCCGGGCAGGGTGGGCACCTGCCAGGGGACTCTAGAATCGGCAAAAGCGGCGTGGGCAGCCGCGGAAGGACAATGACAGCGCTCCCAGCGCTTAGCCGATAAGTAAAGCGCTTCTGAGCGCTAGGGCCGCAAATAAAGCGCTTTCAACGCTTCAGGGGTAAAGAAAAGCGCTCTCCGGCGCTAAGGGCCACAAGGAAGCGCTTCCACGCGCTAGAGGCAAAGTCCAGGCCCCAAAGTCCCTAAAAGTAAAGCCAAAGTCCTTGTGGGGTCCATCAGCAAGCCAGGGGCTGGGCAGGGCCCAGAGGGGGCAAGCCTTCCCCTGGGCCAAAGCAGCTGCATGCCCCTGGTAGATCCAAGTCAAAAACAAGAACATTTTCATGGGGTCACAGCCCCTCTTTTATACACCTTTTCCTTTGTCTGTAGGTGCAGGGTGGGGGCAGAACCAGTCGCAGCTGGTCTGTGAGCACTGTTGATGGCTCAACCACCCCTTTCATTCATCAGGCAGGCTAGGGTCATCAGTCGCACCACAGGGGGCAGAGCCAGCATTGTGTGGGGGAAACCCAGCCTCATTCAGGACACAGGCGCAGCCCCTCCCTCACATCAGCATGCTAATCTCTCCATTCACCACCGGGGCAGACCCACACAGACTTCCTGGAGCCTGGCATTCCAGCCAGCTCCAGCCAATCACACGCCAGGCATATTTTACACTAATATGCCAACTCCTAGAAGTGGCGCTTCCGTACAAGACACATACACGCCGCACATACCATTGCGCAGCATTCACTCTCACGAGTTCGCACATACCAAACTTGACCATGCGCGCCTCACGCATCAGGAACTACCAGGAACACAGACATTCCCCCTGCATTCCTATGGGAGAGCAGGCCATTCTCACACACACACTCAGGGAGTGCACGCACTTTACACTGCGCCACAGTGTCAAAGTGCGCAAAGACCAGATATCACTAGGCAAAAAGTTCAGGGGCGAACCTGCCAGACGGGCCAAGTCCAACACAACCCCCTTCCAGCCAAAACGCAGGGGAGAACAATCACCACCGTGATGGACTTCCCTGCTTGGGGCGATAGAACACGGACGCGGGCCCGCACTGCCGGGACACCCTCCGGTTCTACCCCACATTGATCCATAAGACAAGCACATACTTAAAAAAAAACAGGCCCAACTAGGCTACCCCATTGGTACTCCTTAGTTGTCCACGGCTAGGACCAGGCCCTAGGCCACCCAGATACCACTGGTCCCTGCCGATCCACAGAGTGGGGGGTGGTAACCCCTGGCATACAATAGCCATTCTCCCCTCCCTTTCTCAGTGTAGTTCCAAACTACCACTGATCCTTTAACCTAGGGTCCGCAACCTCAGGCTGACCAGAGGTCACGGGCAAGAATGCTCCACCCTACCTCTACTTCTGAAGCACCCTCCAGAACACAACTCTCCCACCAGTTCGGGACCTTTACTCCCTCAGCAGCAGTGACCACGGTCAGACCAGCACAAGATCGGTGTAGTGAGGCGTTGCACTTTGCGGGTTGCCAGATGCGGCGCAGGCGGCGGCTCACGGACCGCGTCGAGACGGGGACGGCGAGCGGCATAGGCTGCGTGGCCGAAGGCAGACCCAGCTCAGTGCGGTGCCTACAGGACACCAGGCTGGTCATGACAGATAGGTCACAGCTCCCTTAACTGGTCTACCACCTGGGATTCGAGTTCACTCCTCCTTCAGCAGCAAGGCAACCACTGCAGGTCAATCCCCCATACAGCTTACCCGGTTCCTTCTCTTCAGGCAGGAGTTCCTTCAGGACACTACATACAGTTGCCCTTACATCCAGATCCGGACACACCGGCTACTGGCTCCCCAACCGAGGGACGTACCCCTTTGGTCAGATGCCTGGCGCACCAGGACTTCCTTGAGGGTGACACATAACTAATGTGTTGTGTACAAGTCTGCCTGACACTCAGGACAGAAGTGGCATCACCCTGGTCACTCCTTGGTGACACAACCCTTCTGGTTGGCCCCTGACCCACTGGTTACTCCACTGGGGAACGTATCCCCCTCGCACCCCTCCATCTGAACTTCTGCACCCTCCCAACTGGAGCGGTACTGCCAGATAACAGAACTACTAGAGCCCTGTTTACAGGCGCTCCACGTTCTCTCCACACTGGGTGATCTCCCTAGAAGGACGCTCCATACAGACAGGCTAGGCTCCCTCACCTGGTGTTTCTTAGAAAAAAAACACCCAGACTACGAAGACCAGGCTTGTGCTCCTCTGAGCCACTTCCACCACACTGGGCTGGAAGACCAGAACTTTCCTTAGGGTCACTCCCCACCAATTAACACAATGGCACAGGGGCAGGGGAGACTCCCATGAGCTTCAGGCCCACCCATGAAATCCTGTTCACTGATGTTCTACGTTCTTCAAACACTCTGGCAGATCATCCTCAAATGACCTATTGGTACAGCCTAGGCCCCCGACCTGACGTTCCCTGCAGAAACATTCCAGGGCCTGACACTGGGTTTCGGGCACCTGGAGACATGCAGTCCCACCCACTCCTTCTCCTCTTGAGACAGGACGTGACCTAGCTGGGCTACACTTAACCTCTTCCACACACTGGCTGGAAGACACCTCAGGCACTCCTTTTGGAATCACTCCATCCCCTATGCCTCTCTCCTCCCAGAACATTACCAACTCCAAACATCTGTCTCTAAATAGACCACAGAAATCAAAAGCAGGCTCCACTGTCTGCAGACGTTCTTGCGAAAAGTTTAACACACAGAACTTTGGTATCTGAGCAAAACAAGAGTACACAAGCATTCAGCAAGCTCCCCATCCAGAGAACTCACACCACTTGTCCAGTGCAACACACGAATCATCCACACACACCCCTCCCCAGACTGGTAAGACAGTTTCTACCGCCCCTGATTTCTCAACCTGCCCACACGTGACACAGGTACCATTACTCCAGGACAGGGACGGGGGACACATGCACTGAACACATTTATGCTGCCACCACTGGATCCCACCCTCATGGTGAATCCCGAAAACCCACTGCACTTAGGGGGATGATCTACCCTCCCGAGCTAGGGACACCTAACTCAAAGTGCACAAGAAACACATTTCCACAGAAATGACATTTTTAGACAAACTCCATACAATAATCCCCAAAATGTGATTTATCTAAAATGCAGAGTTTTGTAGATGTGGCCAGTTGCCACTGTGGTACAACGCAAACACAAATCCTTATCCTCACCGCTGCAAACCAATGTTAGAAATGGGATCCCTGGCCAGCCAGGGATCCCATTTCTAACACTCCCTCTCTCTCATTCTCCCTCCCTCTCCCTCTGTCACCTTCTGTCTTCCACTCTCTCTCTCCCTCTGTCTCCCTCTCCCTCTCTGCCTCTGTATGTCTCAGTCTCTGCCTCTGCCTGTCCCTGTCTCTGCCTCTATCTGTCTCTATCCCTGTCTCTCCCTGTCTGTCCCTGTCTCCCTCCCTCTGTCTCCCTCTCCGTCTCTGCTTATGTCTGTCTGCCCCTGTCTCTGCCTCTATTTGTCTCTGTCTGTCCCTGACTCTGTCTCTATCTCTGTCCTACTCCGTCCCTCTCACTGTCTCCCTCCCTCCCTCTCTGTCTCCCTCCCTCTATCTCTGTCCGACTCTCTCTCTCGCTGTCTCCCTCGGTCTCCCTCTGTCTCACTAACTCTGTCTGTCTCCCTCTCTCTCTCTGTCTTCATCTCTCTGTCTCCCTCCCCTCTCTCTCCCTCTGTCTGTTACCCTCTTGTCTGTCTCCCTCCCTCTGTATCCCTCCATCTGTCTCTCTCTATTTGTCTCCCTCCCTCTGTCTCCATCCCTCTGTCTCACCCCTCTCTGTCTCCCTCCCTCTGTCTCCCTCCCTCTGTCTGTCTCCCTCTCTCTGTCTCCGTCCCTCTGTCTACCTCCCTTTATCTCTCTCTCTGTCTCCCTCTCGCTCTCTGTCGCCCTCCCTCAGTCTCCCTCCCTCTGTCTGTCTCCCTCTGTCTCCCTCTATCTGTGTCCCTCTCTCTTTCCCCCTTTCCCTCCCTCTGTCTATCCTGGACTCCCTCCCCCTGTCTCCCTCTCTCTCTGTCTCCCTCCCTCTGTCTGTCTCCCTCTCCTCCCCTCTGTCTCCCCCTGACTGTCTCCCTCTGCCTCCCTCCCTCTGTCTCCCTCTCTCTTTGTCTCCCTGTTAGAAATGGGATCCCTGGCTGGCCAGGGCTTGCGCCAAAGTCAGTCAGAGACCACCACTCCTAAGTCAGGGCAAGGGAGTTAAACGCCAAGATAACCCCTGCTCACCCTCTAGGTAACGTGGCGTGAGCAGCAAGGCTAAACTTGGAGGCGATATGAGTTAAGTATTTGCGCACGCACCCCAGCAACAACACCCAAGGCCCACCACAAAGGAAACTCCACACAAGGTTATATATAAAAATAGCCTTTGTATTACACCAAAACACATTAGATAAAGCACACACTTTACAATGTGCCAGGGGCACGGGCAGAATTTACAAGGGATATGTACAAGACAGGGCCACCTGGACCACTGTCAGGAATCAGCACTTTTAGAACTTAGTATACAATACTTGTAGGCCTAGAACTTAGAATATAGAGCCTAACGGACAGTACCTCCTGACCTGGTTGCAGGGATAATGCGAGTGACCTCCTTAGTAAACTTGAGCGGGGGCCCAGCGAAGCGGCACGACTCAGGGGAGAGTGGTGCGGCTCGAGGCTTGAGCGGGCGGCCGGCAAGGTACAAGCGTTTCTCTGGGGCGACAAATGTGTGCGGCTCAGAAGAGGGGGGGAAGACAGGATGCGGGCGACCCAGCGAAGCGGCGCGGCTCAGGGTAAAGCGGTGCGGCTCGAGGCTTGGACGGGCTGCCGTGCACGAGCTGCCGAGGGGAATGAGCGAGGCACATTTCAGCGAGGCCCCAGGGGCCCAAGGGAGATCAGACAAGTCCCAGCAATTTGTCAGGGAAGGCACAATAGAGTCCACTGGTCCTTGGACTCTGGTCAGGGGGCGAGCTCAGTATCAAGCCCTTGGAATATCACTTAGCACATAACAGAAAATCACTGTAGCACAAAACAAGTAACTACTGGTAATCAGGTAAGTACCCCCTACGCAATCCTAACCACCTAGGAACAGGTCACGCAGGGATCCAGGACCTCACTAGCACCACCTGTACCAGCAAGAACAACCAACTAAATATCACCATACATTTAGGGGTATAGACCTGGGGACAAAACACATGATGTATCAACAACACATTCAGCGGTGTAAGGAGCACATGACGCATCAACACACGTTCAGCGGTGTAAGGAACAAGGCACATGATGCATCTACAACACATTCAGAGGTGCAGCAAAGAACACTTTGCATAAATCACATTAACACAGAACTTACATCAAAAGTCCAGGGTCCAGGTTGCGCCACTGCGCCAAAACCTAAACGTGGCAGCTGCCCACAAAGTGCTGGGCAGCTGGAGATGATGGGGAAAACACAATGTGGGAGCCTCACAGGCTCTGAGGAAATGACTGTCCCCTTTTTGGAGCCTCTCTGGGCTCTCAACAAAAAGATGTAGCCTCACTGGGCGGTGGGGTCCCTCACAGGGGACCTGGGAACACTGGGGGTGCCCTGAGCCTCCCTAGGCTGTAGGCACAATTGCGGGCATCGTTGGAGTCCCCCTCCTGGGGACTCAGAGAACAAAGGAATGCCCCCTTGAGCCTCGTGGGCTCTCAGTAAATCAGAATGCCCCTTTGAGCCTTTCCGGGCTCACAATGAAGCAATGCAGCCCCTTCTACGTTGGAGTCCCTCTCGGGGGACTCGAGGACAACTGGGGAGCCTCTCGGGCTCAAGAGAACAAAGGAGCCTCTTGGGGCTCAGCATCTGGGAGCCTCTCGGGGCTCCGGGCAACAGCGGGGGAGCCTCGCAGGGCTCAGCATCTCAGAGCCTCTCGGGGCTCACTAGCAAGGTGGGGGGTAGGCGGAGTCCCTCTCGGGGGACTCAGCATTGCTGGAGGCCTCACGGGCCTCGGGACACACAGGGTCTCGCTATGGAGGGGAGGGGCGGGCACCGGCAATGTGCCCCGACGCCCCTTATCTCCCTTTAGCACGCACTCACCGGGTCTCTGGTGCTCGGCGGCGCTCTGCTTCCTCGCTCCATCTCCTTCGCGGCGGGCGGGGCTCTCTCTCTGCCAGACTTCCCTCCACTGCGGGGGCGCCTCGCAACACAGGGGCTACACTTTGCTGTCTGCCCCGGGGCTCTCTCCACCTCATGGGGGCCCCGGGCAGCCATCACTCGGCTTCTCTCTCCTGAGGTCGGCAGCGGCGGGCGGGACTTCCGGCCGGCCGCACTGCCATTGGCCGGCCGGCCAAAGCACTTCCGGGTTGCCGCGGGCAGCGCGGCGGCTCGTTTCAGACAGGCAGGCGGGGTCCCATGATCCGAGGAGTGGGTTCCCTCGTGATCAATTACAATCCCAGGACGGGGCAATGCCGGGTGGGCTCCGGCTCCAATTTCAAACCCCGAGCGAGGTGGGCATTTGCTCGGCAGAAAAACAGCGGCAATGTCCCGGGCAGGGTGGGCACCTGCCAGGGGACTCTAGAATCGGCAAAAGCGGCGTGGGCAGCCGCGGAAGGACAATGACAGCGCTCCCAGCGCTTAGCCGATAAGTAAAGCGCTTCTGAGCGCTAGGGCCGCAAATAAAGCGCTTTCAACGCTTCAGGGGTAAAGAAAAGCGCTCTCCGGCGCTAAGGGCCACAAGGAAGCGCTTCCACGCGCTAGAGGCAAAGTCCAGGCCCCAAAGTCCCTAAAAGTAAAGCCAAAGTCCTTGTGGGGTCCATCAGCAAGCCAGGGGCTGGGCAGGGCCCAGAGGGGGCAAGCCTTCCCCTGGGCCAAAGCAGCTGCATGCCCCTGGTAGATCCAAGTCAAAAACAAGAACATTTTCATGGGGTCACAGCCCCTCTTTTATACACCTTTTCCTTTGTCTGTAGGTGCAGGGTGGGGGCAGAACCAGTCGCAGCTGGTCTGTGAGCACTGTTGATGGCTCAACCACCCCTTTCATTCATCAGGCAGGCTAGGGTCATCAGTCGCACCACAGGGGGCAGAGCCAGCATTGTGTGGGGGAAACCCAGCCTCATTCAGGACACAGGCGCAGCCCCTCCCTCACATCAGCATGCTAATCTCTCCATTCACCACCGGGGCAGACCCACACAGACTTCCTGGAGCCTGGCATTCCAGCCAGCTCCAGCCAATCACACGCCAGGCATATTTTACACTAATATGCCAACTCCTAGAAGTGGCGCTTCCGTACAAGACACATACACGCCGCACATACCATTGCGCAGCATTCACTCTCACGAGTTCGCACATACCAAACTTGACCATGCGCGCCTCACGCATCAGGAACTACCAGGAACACAGACATTCCCCCTGCATTCCTATGGGAGAGCAGGCCATTCTCACACACACACTCAGGGAGTGCACGCACTTTACACTGCGCCACAGTGTCAAAGTGCGCAAAGACCAGATATCACTAGGCAAAAAGTTCAGGGGCGAACCTGCCAGACGGGCCAAGTCCAACACAACCCCCTTCCAGCCAAAACGCAGGGGAGAACAATCACCACCGTGATGGACTTCCCTGCTTGGGGCGATAGAACACGGACGCGGGCCCGCACTGCCGGGACACCCTCCGGTTCTACCCCACATTGATCCATAAGACAAGCACATACTTAAAAAAAAACAGGCCCAACTAGGCTACCCCATTGGTACTCCTTAGTTGTCCACGGCTAGGACCAGGCCCTAGGCCACCCAGATACCACTGGTCCCTGCCGATCCACAGAGTGGGGGGTGGTAACCCCTGGCATACAATAGCCATTCTCCCCTCCCTTTCTCAGTGTAGTTCCAAACTACCACTGATCCTTTAACCTAGGGTCCGCAACCTCAGGCTGACCAGAGGTCACGGGCAAGAATGCTCCACCCTACCTCTACTTCTGAAGCACCCTCCAGAACACAACTCTCCCACCAGTTCGGGACCTTTACTCCCTCAGCAGCAGTGACCACGGTCAGACCAGCACAAGATCGGTGTAGTGAGGCGTTGCACTTTGCGGGTTGCCAGATGCGGCGCAGGCGGCGGCTCACGGACCGCGTCGAGACGGGGACGGCGAGCGGCATAGGCTGCGTGGCCGAAGGCAGACCCAGCTCAGTGCGGTGCCTACAGGACACCAGGCTGGTCATGACAGATAGGTCACAGCTCCCTTAACTGGTCTACCACCTGGGATTCGAGTTCACTCCTCCTTCAGCAGCAAGGCAACCACTGCAGGTCAATCCCCCATACAGCTTACCCGGTTCCTTCTCTTCAGGCAGGAGTTCCTTCAGGACACTACATACAGTTGCCCTTACATCCAGATCCGGACACACCGGCTACTGGCTCCCCAACCGAGGGACGTACCCCTTTGGTCAGATGCCTGGCGCACCAGGACTTCCTTGAGGGTGACACATAACTAATGTGTTGTGTACAAGTCTGCCTGACACTCAGGACAGAAGTGGCATCACCCTGGTCACTCCTTGGTGACACAACCCTTCTGGTTGGCCCCTGACCCACTGGTTACTCCACTGGGGAACGTATCCCCCTCGCACCCCTCCATCTGAACTTCTGCACCCTCCCAACTGGAGCGGTACTGCCAGATAACAGAACTACTAGAGCCCTGTTTACAGGCGCTCCACGTTCTCTCCACACTGGGTGATCTCCCTAGAAGGACGCTCCATACAGACAGGCTAGGCTCCCTCACCTGGTGTTTCTTAGAAAAAAAACACCCAGACTACGAAGACCAGGCTTGTGCTCCTCTGAGCCACTTCCACCACACTGGGCTGGAAGACCAGAACTTTCCTTAGGGTCACTCCCCACCAATTAACACAATGGCACAGGGGCAGGGGAGACTCCCATGAGCTTCAGGCCCACCCATGAAATCCTGTTCACTGATGTTCTACGTTCTTCAAACACTCTGGCAGATCATCCTCAAATGACCTATTGGTACAGCCTAGGCCCCCGACCTGACGTTCCCTGCAGAAACATTCCAGGGCCTGACACTGGGTTTCGGGCACCTGGAGACATGCAGTCCCACCCACTCCTTCTCCTCTTGAGACAGGACGTGACCTAGCTGGGCTACACTTAACCTCTTCCACACACTGGCTGGAAGACACCTCAGGCACTCCTTTTGGAATCACTCCATCCCCTATGCCTCTCTCCTCCCAGAACATTACCAACTCCAAACATCTGTCTCTAAATAGACCACAGAAATCAAAAGCAGGCTCCACTGTCTGCAGACGTTCTTGCGAAAAGTTTAACACACAGAACTTTGGTATCTGAGCAAAACAAGAGTACACAAGCATTCAGCAAGCTCCCCATCCAGAGAACTCACACCACTTGTCCAGTGCAACACACGAATCATCCACACACACCCCTCCCCAGACTGGTAAGACAGTTTCTACCGCCCCTGATTTCTCAACCTGCCCACACGTGACACAGGTACCATTACTCCAGGACAGGGACGGGGGACACATGCACTGAACACATTTATGCTGCCACCACTGGATCCCACCCTCATGGTGAATCCCGAAAACCCACTGCACTTAGGGGGATGATCTACCCTCCCGAGCTAGGGACACCTAACTCAAAGTGCACAAGAAACACATTTCCACAGAAATTACATTTTTAGACAAACTCCATACAATAATCCCCAAAATGTGATTTATCTAAAATGCAGAGTTTTGTAGATGTGGCCAGTTGCCACTGTGGTACAACGCAAACACAAATCCTTATCCTCACCGCTGCAAACCAATGTTAGAAATGGGATCCCTGGCCAGCCAGGGATCCCATTTCTAACACTCCCTCTCTCTCATTCTCCCTCCCTCTCCCTCTGTCACCTTCTGTCTTCCACTCTCTCTCTCCCTCTGTCTCCCTCTCCCTCTCTGCCTCTGTATGTCTCAGTCTCTGCCTCTGCCTGTCCCTGTCTCTGCCTCTATCTGTCTCTATCCCTGTCTCTCCCTGTCTGTCCCTGTCTCCCTCCCTCTGTCTCCCTCTCCGTCTCTGCTTATGTCTGTCTGCCCCTGTCTCTGCCTCTATTTGTCTCTGTCTGTCCCTGACTCTGTCTCTATCTCTGTCCTACTCCGTCCCTCTCACTGTCTCCCTCCCTCCCTCTCTGTCTCCCTCCCTCTATCTCTGTCCGACTCTCTCTCTCGCTGTCTCCCTCGGTCTCCCTCTGTCTCACTAACTCTGTCTGTCTCCCTCTCTCTCTCTGTCTTCATCTCTCTGTCTCCCTCCCCTCTCTCTCCCTCTGTCTGTTACCCTCTTGTCTGTCTCCCTCCCTCTGTATCCCTCCATCTGTCTCTCTCTATTTGTCTCCCTCCCTCTGTCTCCATCCCTCTGTCTCACCCCTCTCTGTCTCCCTCCCTCTGTCTCCCTCCCTCTGTCTGTCTCCCTCTCTCTGTCTCCGTCCCTCTGTCTACCTCCCTTTATCTCTCTCTCTGTCTCCCTCTCGCTCTCTGTCGCCCTCCCTCAGTCTCCCTCCCTCTGTCTGTCTCCCTCTGTCTCCCTCTATCTGTGTCCCTCTCTCTTTCCCCCTTTCCCTCCCTCTGTCTATCCTGGACTCCCTCCCCCTGTCTCCCTCTCTCTCTGTCTCCCTCCCTCTGTCTGTCTCCCTCCATCTATCTGTCTCCCTCCCTCTGTCTGTCTCCCTCTCTGTCTCCCTCTGTTGCCGTCCCTCTGTCTTCGTCCCTGTCCCCCTCTCTCTCTGTCTCCCTCTGCCTGTCACGCTCTGTCATCTCACCCCAGCTTCCTGGGCACACACACAGCCGCGCCCAAGTACTTTGCAGGTCTTTAAAAGACCATTTACTTGTTAATGAGGCTTTGTTGTGAATCGCCTGGCCCCCATAGAGCAGAGTGTCTCAGAATCCACGCTGCTGCAGCGGACTCCAAGACACCCTTTCAAAGGAATGCCTCTTAATTAGCAGCAGTTACGTGCTAAGTGCCCTTGATACTGGTGTCATCCCGCGACACACCCACCATTTGCAGGCAACACAGTACTATGTCGGGACACACAGTTTGGAAAGCTCTGTGTAAGCTCTTGAAATCAATGTATGCAGTGAAAGTAACATTACATATTTGGGACCCTGGGGTCAATGTCCCACTTATACTTTGTGAATTCATGAGATTCAGTGTCCTTATTGGTTCACCATTTATTTGTTGAAATCTGTCATATTTCCATGAATGCTCATTACAAGTGAATGTACTGTGGAGTTCCTGTTGAAGCTGTCTGAGGCGCCGATTATGTTTTTCAGCATCTTGATCAGCTGAGATACAGAGGAAATCTGGCAGGAGAACAATGGCAGAGCAATTGGTTGGCTAGACGAGCCAGTGCCTGTCTGGATGCAGCTTCCATTATCCATGGCTGTAAGGAGTGCTATTGCCAAGATGGTGATTCTGCCGAAATTTCTGTACCTCTTTATTAATGTTCCACCTCTGCTGACAAAATGCTTCTTCATTCTACTTAGATCAGCCTCATTGCGCTGACGTGGGTGGGTAGCAGCCCGTAGTATTGTATTGTATTGTAATGGTTTTTGTAGAGCGCGATTGCTGCCCGTGGGCGTCCAAGCGCTGAGCTGACCAGAATGTGACGGAAGAGGTGCTTATGGTACAGTGGGTTTGTCAAACAACCATGTTTTTAAGTCCTTACGGAATGAAAGGAGATTTGAGTTGGACCGGAGATAAAGGGGAAGGTCGTTCCAGAGTCTGGCGGTGTTCAGCGAGAACATTCTTCCCCCTGCTCTGGCTCGCTTTATTCTCGGAGTGACGGCAAGGAAGGCCTCCTTTGATCGTAGGTTCCTGTTGGGATGGTAGGGGGTGACAAGGTTTCTGTTGATCGCTGGGCTTGTGTTCCAGAAGGAGCGGTGCGCTAGGCATAGTGCCTTAAAAGCTATCCTCTGCCTCACTGGCAACCAGTGGAGAGTTTTTAGGGCAGGTTTAGCAGACTGAGTGCGCGGAATTTGTAGCAAGGCACGCGCTGCACAGTTTTGGACAACCTGTAGTTTTCGAAGTGTAAACTCAGGTGCCCCCATGTACAGGGCGTTGTTCGAATCAAGGCGAGACTGAATTAGCCCTTGGACCGCAACTTTTTTGGCTTCTAGCGGCAGCAGCGGAAGAACCTTCCTCAAGGTTCTCAGAAGGCCGAAGCATGTGGCAGATAATTTTGTAGCCTGGATGGAAAAGGAGAGTTTGTTATCCAACCACACTCCCAGGCTCTTCACGCTCTCCTTTGGGGTAGGAGGGGGACCCAGTGCATTGGGCCACAGAGAGGTGAATGGTACTGGCGAGGGTGGGCCTAGGAGCATGAGCTCCGTTTTGTCTCCATTTAATTTAAGGGAGGAGTTGGTCATCCATCCCTTTATGTCCTCTAGACAGTGTAACAGATCGGCTGGGGAGCGCTTGCTGTTCTCGGTGGCCAGTGAGACCACCAGCTGAGTGTCGTCGGCGTAAGATACGATTTTAATGCCATATGGTTCGATGACACTTGCCAGCGGCCTCATGTAGACGTTAAACAGCACAGGGCTCAGGGAGGAGCCCTGTGGAACTCCGCAGCTCAGGGGTTTGCTAGAGGATACTGTTGCACCGTCGAAGATCTGGAACGACCTCCCAGACAGGAAGGATCCAAACCACCTTAAAGCGTTACCCGAAACTCCGATGTTATGGAGACGGTCTAGCAAGGTGGCGTAGCTGACCGTATCGAATGCGGCACTTAGATCAAGGAGGATCACTGCCACTGATCCCCCCTGGTCCAGAATCCTTCTCGTGTCTTCGGTGACTGCTAATAAGGCGGTTTCAGTCCCATGTTGTGGTCTAAAACCCGTCTGGAATGTGTGCAACAGCGAGTGATCCTCCAGGAACTGTACCAGCTGTGCATTTATGTGCTTCTCTAGCAGTTTGCTCGTCCAGGGAAGGAGTGAAATGGGACGGTAATTTGACAGGTCGTTTGGGTCTAGGCTAGGTTTCTTTAGCAATGCCCGTACCATGGCCTGTTTCCAGGCTGTGGGGACAGAGCATGCAGAGATGGACGAGTTCAAGAGATCCAAGATTACAGGCAGGGTGGCTTCGCTTGCCTGCATCAGGATGTCTGGAGGGGCGGGGTCACGGGGAGATCCTGATTTGACCGTACGGGCCACTTTGCTTAAGGTGTCGAGGTCAAGAGGGAGAAAGTGCTCGAGCGATGGTTGGCCTGGACGGGGAGGTGGTCTAAGGAGAGATGGTTTGCACGTTTCCGGGGGAGTGACTACAGATGGGAAGGTGGAATAGATTTTTAGGACTTTGTTATAGAAAAAATCTGCAAGCTCATTGCATTGCTCCTGGGATTTGATAGGGGGGGGGGCCGTAGTGGCGCTGGAGCATTGTTTTATGATTTGGAAGATTTCCCTGGGTTTTGACTTCGCTTCCATTATTTTCTCAGAGAAATAGGTAGCCTGAGCTGCTCTAATCCCTTCTTTATATATCTTAATGGCCTCTTTGTAGGAGGTCTTCTTTTCTGGGAGGAAATCTAGGCGCCAGGCTCTCTCTCTTTGTCTGCAGGTGCGTTTAAGTTGTTTTAGAGAGTCAGAAAACCAGGGGGCAGATCCGTGAAGTCTTTTGACGGAGGATTTTCGCATCGGTAGAGTGGAGTCTAGTGAGCAGGTGATCCAGTCTCTGTAGATGTCATTTCCCACATTGGGATCCGGGCAGGGTGTGGGGCGGGTAGAGTCTAGTTGGGACAGCCAGGATACCAGCGGGAGTTTTGACCAATTCCTCTTGATGGTTGCTTGGGGGGGTGCTTGGGGATTTTTGTGAATAGCCCACGAGAAGGGGATCAGAAAGTGGTCTGACCACGGAAGGGGAGAGGGTTGATCGACCGTTAGGTCCGGGCAATTACTAAAAATGGGGTCTAGCAAATTGCCTTTTTCGTGGGTCGGAGCCGCCACTAGCTGGGTGAGTTGGAGGGCCTCCAAATCTTCTAGTAGGTCCTGAGCGATGTGATCAGCAGAGGAATTAAAATGAAGATTGAGGTCCCCCAAAATCGTATGGTTGGCTGATGTGAGGATTCTTTGTGCAATGATTTCTGGCAGGGACCTGTGGAACAGTTTTGTAGGTTCCGGGGGGCGGTAGATCAGGGTACCTGAGAAAGAGTTGTTAGCATCGAACTCTAAGCAGAAAGCTGCGCTTTCACAGTCAGGGATGTTGTCTGCCGAGAAGCGGCATTGGTACTGGTTTTTCAGAATTATCGCCAGTCCTCCACCTCTGCCGGCCGGTCTATCTACTCTGAGGATGTGGTAGCCTGTAGGAAGTGCTCGCACCACGTCTGGGTCGGAGTGGGCAGTGAGCCATGTTTCTGTCAGGAAGATTGCATCAGGTTTTTTCTCCTCGAGCAATATGGCTATCTCCGTGTGGTGTTTCGGTAGGGAGCGGCAGTTTAGTGCCAGCAAATGGAATACTTGTGCTTTAGCCGATGGAATAATGCGGAAGGTGTGCTTGCAACCCTGACATGAACCGGGTAGTTCGGTGGGGGTATATATATGAGGGCAACGGGGAGTACAATTCCTACCTATTTTGTGTAGGGCCGCCGAGCTGTACGTCCTGCTCTGATTAGAGAAGGGGCCAGGGGTTATGGCCCTGGGTCCCGGCTGGTCGCGGACGGGCGCAGACGGGCTTGCCTTAGGCGCGCCTTCGGCGCGCAAGCGGCGCTCCCGCAGCGCTCGTCCGCTGCGCTTCCTGTAGATGCACATTTGTAGAGCGATGGGGCGTGGCCTCTGGTGGGCGTGTCCGGCGAGCGCGCCTGCTCTAATGGCGGCCGCTTTGTTGTGCTAGGTGGCGCTACAGCGTATGCACCGCTGAGTGCTTCAGGGGGTGATATGGCGAATCAATAGTTTTTTTTTTTTTTTAAAACAGATTACAAGTGACACCACACAGGTTAAAAATCTTGGATTAGCCAAGAGTTTCCGTTCTCGTACCTCCAGCCCCGGCTTCCGCCTCAGGACTGGGTCAGCTGGTCTATCGTTGCGCTGTGGAGCAGCGTTTTATACTCAAGGGGGGCGTGGCCTCTGGTGGGCGTGTCCGGCGAGCGCGCCTGCTCTAATGGCGGCCGCTTTGTTGTGCTAGGTGGCGCTACAGCGTATGCACCGCTGAGTGCTTCAGGGGGTGATATGGCGAATCAATATTTTTTTTTTTTTAAAACAGATTACAAGTGACACCACACAGGTTAAAAATCTTGGATTAGCCAAGAGTTTCCGTTCTCGTACCTCCAGCCCCGGCTTCCGCCTCAGGACTGGGTCAGCTGGTCTATCGTTGCGCTGTGGAGCAGCGTTTTATACTCAAGGGGGGCGTGGCCTCTGGTGGGCGTGTCCGGCGAGCGCGCCTGCTCTAATGGCGGCCGCTTTGTTGTGCTAGGTGGCGCTACAGCGTATGCACCGCTGAGTGCTTCAGGGGGTGATATGGCGAATCAATAGTTTTTTTTAAAAACAGATTACAAGTGACACCACACAGGTTAAAAATCTTGGATTAGCCAAGAGTTTCCGTTCTCGTACCTCCAGCCCCGGCTTCCGCCTCAGGACTGGGTCAGCTGGTCTGGGAAATCCTTATGCTGCCATTCGAGCTGGGTGGGATCTGCGCTCTTGACCTAGAACTGTTCTATTACTGTGCGCAGGCCCATTCCTCACATTATAGTCACCTATCTACAACATTTCAACCTCAGTCAGCCCTTTAGGCCGGTAACATGCCATGCCCTTTGGGCACTGTCCTCTGTTTCCTCAAGCGGCACCCTAGTGCCTAAATTAACACTGTAGTCTGCACAATCTGGACTTGGACTCGTCTCCCGCAAGGCCCTACATTGAATATATTGTATGCAAGTGGGATGACTGACAGCTGCAATCCAGTGCTGTCTCCTACTAAGGATAATGGCATATGTATTCACTTTATTCACATGCAACTCATCCTGTTTAGGGATTTGTATCCCAATGGACAGTTTTTGCCCCTACACGACATTAAAAAGGACCCTCTTTGACCACTGGACATTTTCCTCTATTATCACCTTCAGGCGACATGTAGGGAGACACACGGTATCTTCTAGGCTACTCACTCTGTACTATATGCTCTTGAGGAAATTATTGACACACCTTCCTCCTGCAAGCTCATTTGACCACAGTATTTCACTGAGCAGTAAATAGCTCCTATATTGACTCCTCTCGTGATGTCCCTCTGAGTGACTGACCTGAATCCTTGTCCTCCTGTAGATCATCGGTCCTACTCTTGTTCTCAGATGGGACCACTATCCTCAAACTATCATCTGTGAATGATTCATATTAGGCTGTTACACAGAATGCACCACATCTTTTCTTGCATAGATTGGGCCTACTTAGCAGCTATAGTTGTGCCCGAGATACCGATTATTGACACATGGCTTCTTAATGCCCTGCTGTTGCCAGAATCAGGTCACCTGTTTTTGACACTATCAAATCGATCATTGACTTCTCCCTGCAGCGATCTGCACAAGTTACCTTGCTAGGCAACGTCAAGGATGTCCCTGTTGGGGTGAGATGTCTCACTTTACAGCTTCCATTGGCCAAGCAAGGCTGACAATGTTTTTTTATTCATTTATTTTATTTTAAGGTTTTATGGAGCGCGAACGTGACCCATGAGGGTATCAGAGCGCTTTACAGATTCAGAGAGTAATACAAAAGGCAGGTTATCACAGGAGAACTGTATATCAGAGCGAGGGTGCTGTCTATTGACAGGAGCAACTTGAGGTAGAATTGGAGCAGATGCCTGCAAGATCTCGCCCTAAACATATATGGGGCCTGCTCACAGTTTATTTAGCACTTCAGACTGATCTGGAGTCACCAATCACAGATCGGGAGCTGGGAGATCACATTCCCTAGCCACAGCTAAACTATCAACACTGAAAAGCGATCTGCTGTTTGAAGTCTCTTTGCTCAGTATCATGCTGGTATACCATGAGCATTCACATTGAGTATTACTGCTGTGTGCATTTGCTCGTCCCACACCCGATCACATTTTAGTAACTCTCCTTGATATTTTGACTGTGGATATATCTGTTTCTGAACCGTCATGAGTGAGACTGTTGCAATGTGTGCTGTTCATTTGTATATTGCCCTGGGTATTTGCTCACTGCTTACCTTGTGGATTGTTTGATTTTCTTTTTAGGAAACTATCAATTAAATAAATTAAGAAAATACTAATTTCATGATAGCCCCCCTTGCTGAACATACTGAGCAATACAAAATACTTGATTCAATAAAACAATACCTCTGGTGTCCAAACAATAAGAAAGGTATTCAGTGTCTACTGACAATTGTGCCATTAATAATAAAACCATCAGTCAGACAGTCTACAAAACCTGCTTGCATACTCTTAGATTAAACTTTCAGTTGTATTCGTTGGCCTCCATCTCAAGAAGTGAGAGGTTTCATAGTTTGGAACAGTTTATTATGTAACCCTACCATTCTTACTGCAATTAACGTTGTCTTTTTTAAATCACATATATTGTTCACATGACCCACCATCTAGGTAGGCATGAGCGAATTTTGCGGATCTCGCGTTCGCGAATTTTGCGGATTTGCGGATTCGCAATCCGCAAAATCCACGAATTCCCGCGAATTTGCGGATTTTTTTTTTTTTGTGTTCGCCCGTGTTTCTGCCAGTTCGCGAGGGTTTTGTACACTTTCGCAAATTGCGAACTTACCTGTCGGGTCGCAAGTTTCGCGAACTTGTTGTTTCTACGTGTCCAGCCTGTTTGGGACACTCTTCTTCATCACTGCCACTCTCTGTCACCACTGCCACTCTCTGACTACTCATGCCACCCTCTGGCCCACCCATGCCACCCTCTGTTTCATCACCACACCCTCTGGTTGTCCAGTGTACATTATTTTCGGCAAAGCAAAGCACACCTTCCCTGCCTCAAGTGACCTGAATTAATTTGGGGCTGATTAATGTGTCACAGAATATTTTTTTAGCTGGCACCTGCTTCCTTAGTGCGCCCTGATTAGTGATCTTTTGCACTTGCTAAGTGCTTTCATTGTTGCAAAATTAGTTACAACACCTGCCCTGCCCCAACTGACAATAATGAATTAGGGGCTGATTAATGGATTTTAACTTCCAGCCTGGCTCCTGCTTGTCTCCCTTAGCTGTAATTCAGGACCTTTGTGGCATATGTGTAACTATTCTGAGGTTCAGAGCAGGGTCACATAATAGTTTCAACTGGCAACTGAACTCTGGAGGGGCCCCTCAGGAAGCACTACAGGAAATGGCTACTAATGATGAGCCTGAACTTTTGAACCTGGTAAGTAGTTACTTTCAGTTTTGCTAAGATCGTATTTCTGCAATTTTGCACTTTTTCGCGGGGCGCGAACTCACGCGAACTCACGCGAACAGTGCGAGCAGTGCGAGCAAAATCCGCTGCTCGCTGATTTGCGGATTTTGCGGGAGATTCGCAAATCTCGCGGATTGCGGATTTCCCGAAAATCCGCAAAATCCGCGAGCGGAACGGATTTTCCGCCCACCCCTACATCTAGGTAACATCTTATCAGACAGCAGTGCTTAATTTGTAAAAGAATAAGTGCTGAGGCCCAAAGTTTGTCTCAGAACACATGCCCAGCGCTATCAAATGTCGGGGGAAGGGGAGGCAGGTAATACCATGACGGCTTTACGATGATTCCACCTTATTGCTCTTTCATTCCCTAGCAGGCACTTACTGTCAATTTATATCACTCATTCAGGTCTTTTTCATCTTTGATTACTCCCTTTGTCATAGTTTTTCCATCTTTCCTTTTTTCTTCCCCCTAGTTTTCCTCTTTCTTGTGCTGGGTCAAAGTTCATGAGGAAGTATAAGTGCGGGTCACCCGAAAATTAGTGCTGGTGGACCCCACCTGCAACCACTGGCTCAAATCAAGTAATGATGGACAGAAGCTCTCAGTTCACAGCCAAGCTGTGTCAAGATCTGTGTTGTTTGTTCCACAGCAAGTCAGCAAAATCCCTGTAATATAATTTCTATAATGACGGATAAGACCTCAGAGCAATACCTCTGTTGCTACACCTATGAAGAGCGTAATGAGTAGTCCTCGCAGAGTTCACCTTAAATAATTCCTTGCTTAGGTCCTTTGGCCAATGTCCATTCTTTGGCTCACATGCCTTTCATCCCTATTTTGGGTCTGGAAAACAGTGCTCCTGGTATGCATGTGTATATGTGTGTGTGTGTGCACACACACAAATATATATATATATATATATATATATATATATATATATATATATATATATATATATATATATATATATATATATATATATATATATATATATATATATATATATATATATATATATATATATATATATATTCACTGAAAAAACCATTGGTTTCACACCAGTTATAGTTAGCTGGAAATTTTACTGACATAAAACCAATGAAATTCCACGTTATAGTTAGTTGGACTCACTATAACTTGCGCTTGTAATGCACTGCTGATGACATCACATATTACATCACTCATGACATCACTGATGACACCATCCAGTGAATGTGTGTCTTTCTGAAAAATAAATATGTTTTATATATGTATATGTAAAGGTTGATGGAAAAATAAATGTTTAAATTATTGTCTTAATGAATGTTTTTTTTTAAAAAAATGATTGGATAACTGGCTTATTAATTGTATCTTAGTGAATACATATATTAGCGAGTAATGTTTAAATATTTAAATGTTTGTATCAGTGTTTCACTTTGTGTATAAATGGCTACATGGGTTGGTGAGTAGCTACATGTGTGTGTATATAAGTTATTAGATGTTTTTTTGTATCAGTATGAGTGTCTGTATGGTTTGGTGGGGGTGTTACTTAGCATATAGATGCATCAATGACTGACTCACTGTTTATATGTTTTTTGAAGACAGCATAAGTGCAGGACTGTATGGGTGGATGATTGTGTATATGTGTGTGTTAGTGAGTGAATGACTGCCTCACTAGTGTCTTTATTAGTAACTACATATGTTTTAATCTAGTTTATGTGAGTATTGATATATAAAAGTCAGTATATGTGAGAGTGAGAGATTGAAACAGTTCCTGTTTAAATAAGTATGTGTTTCTATAAGTAATTGTTTAAGAGAGTAAGTATGTGTAAGTTTCCTTAGAAGTAAGGTGGTAGTGTGTGTATATCTGTATATGTAAATAAATGGATGTTTATTAGTTTATTTGCATGTGTGAATATGTGTGTGAGTAACTTTTTGATGACTGTCGGTGTGTAACAGAATATATAGGTGTATCACTACATATGATGAGTGAGTATATGTATGAGTGACTATATAGAACTGTTGGTGAATGAGTGGATGTGTATATAGATGGTGGAATTACTGAATTGGTTGTTGTAACTGGTATGGGTATATCCACTTTTTTGAAAATGTTAGTTTCTATTTTTGAATATATGTTTCAAGGGTTACTTTACAGTGAAAGGAGGTCTGTCACTCTGTCACAAGGATGGTGTCATCAGTGATGTCATGAGTGATGTCACTGACCATGTCATGAGTGATGTAATATGTGATGTCATCAGCAGTGCATTACACTCGCAAGTTATAGTGAGTCCAACTAACTATAACGTGGAATTTCATTGGTTTTATGTCAGTAAAATTTCCAGCTAACTATAACTGGTGTGAAACCTATGGTTTTTTCAGTGAATTTAATAGGTTTTTTAAATGCTAATTCCTAACTATAACTGGTGTGAAACCTATGGTTTTTACTGTGAATTTAATAGGTTTTTTTATAGCTAATTTCTATAGCTATGAAATGTAATATTTTCTAAAATGAATCCTATATTGTATATTTATGTAATACTATTTTTTTTATATATATTGTTCATGGTTTTTATTTTAATAGCAAATATCTATAGCTGTAATATATATTCTTCTTTATAATGTATACTATATTTTCTATGTATGTAATACATTTTATGTTTATTATTCTTTTTTTTTTTGCCATGGTGCGCTCCCGGTGCGCGCACTGGGGAGTGCACCGGTAAGCGCAATTTTGTGGAACGCCCCGGTGCGCGCTCCGGTGAGCGCCCCGTTAGCGCTGTTTCCGCGATCGAAAACAACATCGTGACGCGTCGCGTAAGCGTGACGTATCGGGTAGCCGCGTGATGCGTCTTATGGCGCATCGAGTAAGCGCGACGTATCGCGTTGCCGCGCGATGTGTCTTATGACGTGCTGCATAAACGCACCCGGAAGCGCTCCGCGGCGCGGCCCGGTGCGCATAACGTAAGCGTGCCGGAGCGCGTAAAGTAAGCGCATCGGGTCATGTGACCTGAAAATAACACTTTTCATTGGTTCTCATTTTTTTTCTCAAAATTATGAAAGCCCCCTCCTTTTTTTCCTCATTCTAACTTTCTTCATTGAGAGAGCAAGAGCTATTTTTGATCTGTGCAATGGCATCACTTGTAGCTGCAGCTGGTGCACCCCCACCACCACCACCAAGAAAAGAAGGTCCACCACCACAGTTCCTTGGAAGACAAGAAGAAGAGGAGGAGGAGGAACAACCAAGGTGCTTCCAGCCTGAAGAACCAAGGCAAAGGCACATTAAGGTGCACTTTATTTGGCAATTCTTTTCATTTCCTGAAGGCGAGAAAAAGGTGAACGCCCCCAAAGTCACCTGTCTAATTGTGGCAAAGTCCTCTCCAGGGGCAATCCCAAAATGAAATATTCATTTGGTAATTTTACCATGATCCGCCACATGGAGAGGTGGCATCCCAATAACTTGGCCCAGGCTGAAGTACAGGAACTTCAGAACAACCCACCGCCTGTGGCCAGCACCTAGTCTACTGAAAACTCACTTTCTGGTCCTGAAGGACGCCAAATGGTGCCAAATATACAAAAAAAAATTGGCACCATAAAAATAGTTTGCATTTTCTGTGGCAAAACGTTATGTTATTGTGAACTTAGTGTCACCTTAATAAATAATGCTGTGGACAACCATCAATGCAGCAGGAAAAGGAAGCAGTAATTCTTTTCTTTTTTTTTTGCTCCTGTTGAGCCATTTCCAATTCCCTTTTTTTGTTTGTTCCCTTAAAAAATACAAAAAAAATATAAAATTGTTCAAAAATACAAAATAAAAATGTTCAGAAAAATAATAAAAAAAATATAAAACAACAAAAAGAATAAAAAAAAAGTTCTTTTCAGAACTACCTCCCATTTATAAAATATTGCTAAAAATTTTAAACTCTGGCATTCTTTTTTCTCTTTTGTGCGCTTCCCGGTGCGCTCCCCGGTGGGCCCTTTTATAGCCCCCACATCAAACCTAGGGGGTCAGGGGGGGTCTACCCTGCCCCCTTTTGGTCATTTCCCCCTTTGTTTTTGCCACCTCTTGTTTCTCTATCCTGCCAAGACACAAGATGGCGGCCGCTCTGGACTGTTTGGAATGTTGACAGACACCGGAGAGCCAATCCGCTTCTCCTCGTGAAGTTCCGTTACGCGCCCGGAGCGCGCACCGGGGCGCTCACCGGAGAGCTGTCACAGATATATATATTTTTTTGAACCTTAATTACTCAAAATCCACTGGAGCACATATCTTGAGACATAGCAAAGGCACATCGGGCTACCAGTCCCTACAATTTTGCCAAGTTTGGTGGAAATCCATTCAGCCGTTCGGGCTAAAAGTGAAGTCGACCGCCCTATGGAAATTAACATGGGGAAAACACGTTTTGGGACCCCCCTTTTATCTCGGCCCCTGCTTCACGAATCCCCCCCAAACTTTCAGGGAAGGAGCGGAGCCAAGCGGGCCATTTTCTTGGAGAAATTCGCGAAGATTCGTCCACCGGCACCAAAGTTATTCCCAATAGAATGTTGCGGATTTCCTATGGAAAGTAGATCCTAACTATAACTATAACTACCTACTGGCGACCGCCAGTAGGTAATATATATATATATATATATATATATATATATTCATATATATATATATATATATATATATATATATATATATATATATATATATATATATATATCTCCCGGTTTTATGGTATGTATTTTTTTGACAATTTCTTCTGTATTTATCTATATTTATGTTTTGTTAATTTTATCTGTATTTATCCGTATTTAATTTAGGTTTTGTGAAAAAATAAAGCTGAAACTAGTATATGTCCGCATTTATTCAAACAATAAATGTACACCCTTATTTGAATAACTGACAGGTATCAATGAAATGTATTCCGACAAATGGTAAATCAATATACTTATACGAAAATATTAAAGTTTTGATACTAACTTTATGCATATTTTCTGATGCTTAAGCCTCATTACTAAAAATTAACTGTCAAGTTTGCAGGAGACTGATCTGCTTGGTCTGTTCAGGGCCGGCGGCGAGAGTACTGGTGGGCGACAGGGATTTTGAAAGTCCCAGTGTGCACAGTAACTTTCTCAGGGGATTGCAGTGGTGCCGTCAGCCTCGGAATCGGGACCTGTGTTGCTGGAGTCTCCCCTTGCTGGATATAATGTGGTGATTGGAGTAAGGGAAGGTAGACACCCATTGTTCCTTGATGCTTGCAGAGTGCGCAGGTCACACTGGACTGCCTTCAGGTGCTACCGCTTTGGCAAAATTGAAACATACATTGGTCTGCGCTTGAGCAGGCATACTCGCCGGTTCTTGATCGGCGCATCACGCTGATACCTGTTGGTGCCCAAAGGCGGCTGCTGACACTCTGCGAAGGCCCAGGACTTGTTGAGGACAAGTCAGTCAGAGTCAGACTTTGGATTAGCAGAACCCAGCAGCGGTTGTTTGAGCGAATGAAAGCTTTGATGGCCGTGAGATTTCCAGAACAGGGGGCAAGACAACAAGCCCTTGGAGTTAGTAAGGTTGCAAAAGGTTGTAGAGAATAGGTTCAGTCCTTCTCACCACCCAGGTCAGAGGCAGCAGGCCAGCACAGCAGAGCAGGTAGCAAAGTTGCTGACCCTCCTTTAGCCCAGCAATCAGCAGGCAGCAGGCAAACACTCCAAAGCAGTTAGCAAAGTGGCAAACCATCTTTTAGCATTGCTCCTCTTCTTGGCAGTCCCTCTTTAGGACCCCAAAGTGAACTAGGAAGAGGGGATCATAAAACCAATACTTGACAAAATGTGTCTTTGCAGTGGAGGTGACTACAAAGCAAAGCCTTTGTGGTGAGCAAGTGTGCTTTCAGCCAAGCTCTGTCTGTGAGCCTATCTGTGGGGGGTAAATCAGTGCTTTGTGTGAGGCCAGGCCACTATATATCCAGGTGTAAGTGTCAGCTCCTCCCCTCCCTTTTTCCCAGGAAGAGCCATCAGTATGCAGATGAATACAGCTGAGTTCCCTGTACTTGTGGCTGTGTAGAGGGAATGCATAAAGTGTAGCTGTCACCCCATTTCAAACGTGTATTGGAGATTGGCTGTAAGGCACACAAGAAATCTAAGAGCAAAGAAATATCCACTTTTTAAAAGTGGTATTTTGAAACTAGTAATATCAGCTCCAACTTTACCACTATAGAGGATTTATCATTAGCAATCCAATGATATAAAACATAAAGCAGCTACTCATCTGCCATCTGTAGTTACACTTAAAAAGGATATTTCAGGAATTCTCAATGTTAACCTATGAGAGGAGCAGGCCTCACAGTAGTGAAAAAGGTCTTAGCTGGTTGTCACTACCAGGACATGTACAACAAAAAGGTACATGTCTTACCTTTCACTTACAATTCAGCCTGCCCTTAGGGGTGACTGATTTGTAAGAAAAGGGGAGTTTAAGGCTTGGCAAGGAAATTGGAAAATGCCAAGTAGAAGTGGTAGTAAACTGTGCCCACAAGCCCTGCAGAGGAAAATCTGAGTTAGGTTTAAAAGGCTAATTCTGTGGGTTTCATAATAAGTGCTTCATGCCCACTAGTAGCATTTGGTTTACAGACTCTGGGTATATGGTATACCACTATCCAAGGGACTTACAAATGAACCAAGTATACCAATCATGTATAAACCAATTCTCATTACAGTTTAGATAAGAGCACTGGTCCGGAGTGGTAAAGTGCTCAGAGTCCTAAAGCCACAAAAATGAAGTAAAAAAAGAGGAGGAAGGCAAAAAGTGTGAGGTAACCCTACAAAAGGGGCCATTTCCAACAGTTGGATTCAGAGAGCTTTCATTACACCATTTAGAAAAAGATGACTAATGATGACCATAGGACTTTCAGGTAGGTGGCCTTCTGGATTACTGAATTGAAAGAACTACAGGTGAGGAAAGACCAAAATTATTCAAACCCCCTCCTCTCAGTAGCCATGCGGTCAAGCGCTTCTTCCTATAGGTATTTAGATGGAGGGGAAGAGAACAAAGGGGAACTTGATCTATCGCAATGACCCATTCTGGAGCTGTAGATAGCAGTATCAGAACTGGAAACCAACTCTTCCTCTGCCTAAAGGGGGCTCCCAGAATAATGGATACCTTTTCCCTCCTCAATCTGGCTAACAGTTAGAATATTAGAGGGAAAGGGGCCAAAGTGTACTAAAGAATCTGAGGCCAAGGACTAGTCAATATATCTATCCCAACCTGGAGAGAAAATTTGCAGGAGTTGTATTCCCTGGAGTGGCAGGATTAACAGTAACACATTTTTGGCATATTTTTTTAAATATGTGGTGCTAGACAAAATTCAAGAGAGGGAGGTAAGACTCTGCTTAACCTGTCTACTAAGATATTGTCCTTCCCTCAAATATAAGCTACTGTGAGAGACACTAGCTGATCTTCCACCTACGATAGTATCTGAAAGGTAAGATCTGCAAGGTTCTGAGATACTATGCTTGACTTTCTTTTTAAGTAATACTTTGGGACCGTGTTGTCTGTCCTTACTACAACAACCGGCTTCTGCAAGGGGAGGGATAAAGAAGAGAATGAAAAACTGACTTCATCTCCTTCAAATTTGAGGAGTGTAATTGTTCCCCTGGAAGCCACCTCCCCTGAATTGACTGATTGTCCATAGTGGCACTCCAAACGAATATTCTTGCATCTGTGTTCAGGACACAAAATAGAGGCAAAGCCAAGGAAACGCCTTTGTACAAGTGAATGTGATCGAGCTACCACTGCATTTGTAGCAAAAGATTGAAAGTCAAAGGCACCAATTGTTCGAGGCTTTGAAGAGTTGGAGTCTAATGTGCCAAAGCAGGGGTCTCAGATGTTGATGAGCCCAGGGGACAACAAAAACATGTGATGCCTCCAAAAAAAAGCACACATACAAAGAATTATGTATACATGTAGCAAGAGAAACGTGACAAGAAACCTCCTACGAAGAACATCTTACCATGAGACTCTGGAGACCCAGCCACTCTTTCACTAACATCTGAGATTGTTGCCCCAGATGAAGGACAAGGTCCTGACATTTCTATGCTCTCTCTTGAGGCAAAGAGACCAATCCCCCATTGATCTGGAATCAGGCTCCAATCAACTGCAGGTCCTGGCTTGGTGTTAGGTGAGATTTTCCCAAGTTATCAGCAGACCATACTCCTCCTAGGTCCTGAAAACTAAGATGATCTGTTCCTGAAGAGTCAACTATAAAATAGAATGGATAAGCCAATCATCCAGATATGGATGGATCAGGATCTCCCTGTAGTGTACGATAGCACCAATAGACACCATGACCTTCCTAAAAACCTGTGGAGATAAAGTGTGGCTAAGCGGTAGCTAAGAATGGCCAATGACTGTATTCTACACAGAATATGAGGAGTTCCTGATGAAGAGGATAGATTGGAATGCTAAGGTGAGCATCCCACAAGTCCAGAGATGCCAGCTGTTGGAAAGTGGACTAATAGTAGGGGTAAGTATGCACCTACCACTAGCAATAAGGCAACAATGCAATTTAAGGTCCAGACAAGGTCTCAATAAATGTTTGCTTGGTAGCTGACAACGATCAGGCAGGCTTAACTTAGGAGACAGGTCAGTGAAGGGTTTACAAGCACCAATACATTAAATAAGTAAGAGAAAGCACACAATAAATATCCACAACCAATTTATAAAAATAGAAAATATTTTCATGATTTTTGTGATTAAAAGGATAAAAATCCAATATAGGGCACCTGAGATAAGAATGTTTAAAGAATAAACACTTTCTAATGCTTAAAAACATATAGCTCCAATTCAAGACATCTGGTCGCGCCTGACTGGGACTAAGTCAAAATTTTAGTCCGACCACGATGGAGCCCTGGTCGAATACACTAGCGGGAGGCCCCGGGTAAAATTTTACCTTCAAACTTTGAAACTTTTCTCGGGGATTTTCTCTCGCTATCGAGCAAAGATCCTCTTCAGGACGTTATTTGAGGCGCCAATGTCATCTTGGATTAGTGAGAGGCCTTGGGAGTCTTGATCTACGGAGCTTTCAGTGGGGTGAACCTAAAATCCAGGCCGGGTCATGATTTGACACTAGCGGCATGACTCTCGTTGATGGGTCGGTCTCCTTGTGCAGCTTTTTCCACCAGTTGCTCTAAACTTCTCCAAACTTCTGGAACTTCTACCTGGAGCTCCACTTGAGGGTTAAATGTGTACAAAACACAAATCCATGGGTCTAGAAACTCTAAGGGGGTCCTTGGAAGTTTAGGACTACAATTCCCAAAATGCACCTAGCCGAATCCTCAAAAGTCCACTGGACACACTCCAGTCAGGGGACTTCATGGGAGAGATGGTGCAGGTGAGCTCTGTTAACCTATTGCTTTCAAGTAGTCCATTGCTTAATTATTTTTGAAGCAAGGCAAATTCCTCAGGGCTGTAGTTCCAAGAGTGTAGTTGGAGCAGTCCTTCATGATGCAATCCTTTGGGGTGCAGACCAGAGTTCTACTAGGGCACTCCTTCTTCTCCTTGTAGTTGCAGGCTGCATATCAGAGTTGTTATGCAGCTTTCACATATTTACACAGTGTTCTGGTGTGACAAGCAAAAGGGCACCCTGACCAGTTGGGTTCAGGATGCCACCCAAAAGCCTGACAGCTTCCTCCAAAGAGTGGCATAATCTTGTCCCACGAAACACTGTGCTTTAAAATTAAAGTTGGAGAATGTCTCTCCTTAGGAGTAAGAACTGGCTAAGTCAACCTACTGGTGTGGCTCATTACCCTTAACACTCCCTTTCCAGACCTCCTACAAATTCCACTCCTGGGGTTGCCATCTGGTTGGTGGGTACAGGAAACGGGGGTAAGCCTAGCTGGCCTTCCTTATTGTATTGTTCTCTTTGAAGCCCAGTATGATTTACCCAGCCGCCTTCCTGGCCTGTTCTCTGTCCCTGCAGAACTCCCCCACCAGATAAACTCTGTCTCTATGCAGGCCACTTATTACCTCATCAAAGCAGTTTGGCTAAGCCTGTTAGGCGCTAACCAATCAGGAAAGGCTGCTAGAAGTATCAATTTTGGCTCACAGAAAAGAAAGTTCTATAACTTCTTTTCTGTATTAGTTATGACAAGTTGTATTTAACATGACCAATTGTGGAAGTCCTTGAAATATTATTTAAGCTCACTCCAGTCAATAGTTACACTGTATCCCCATGTTAGACTACAGAGCTAAATGGGGAAAAAACAACATTGATCGTTTTTCCCTCACCAGGGCATTTAAAACATCTTTTAAATTGTCCCTGCTTTTTTTACATGGCACCATATCCTGGGGGCACCAAGGGTAGACATTAGGGATGACATATGTACAAATAAGGTAGTTTAATACGTTGAAAGTACCTTTAAATCCAAAGTCCAATTTACATGTAATTTCAATTTAAAAGCAGTTGCAAAGCAGGGCTTAATATAAAAATTACTTCAGGCAACACATCAGTGCACACGTAAGTGCCTCAAAGCTGCTGGGACTCCAAACCTACATGCCGTACCATATACTAGGGACTTACAAGTAGGTTGTCAGTAGCAGACGTAATTACACTTAATTACCTTATAACTTTTTATTCAGAGCACTGGCCCTGGGCCTGGCTAGCAGAGCCCAGGGCACAGTTAGAGTCAGTTACCACCAGTATCACTCAAAAAATGGGGGGTATCAGCGCAAAAAGGATGACTTTCTTACACCAACCATTTGCCTGGAGACACAAAATGAATAATTTTCTGTGGAGTTTCCATTTTGAAGTGTTTTTCTTGATGTTTGAGATTGATGATTAATCAGAACTTTCCTAAAGGTTTCTTGTCTAGGAGAAGAGTGGAATAAAAACCTTTCCACTCTGGTTGTCTGGGACTAGGCATATTGCACTTTAGTTCACAAGATCCAGTATCCCTCGAGATAATGCCAAGCTCTGTGTTTTTAATCTGGTGCTACCAGGCCGTGAATTGGAGCTGCGTCTAGGGGAATGTCTTCAAATTCTAAGACATAGCCTTTTTCTATTATCTGCAGAACCCAGACATTTGAAACAAGTTCTTTTCCACATCTGAAGAAAAAAGGAAAAGCCCCCCCCAACCTGAAGCTCAGCATAGTCAGGAACGCTTCTAAGGTTTTGGAGAGGGAGGGGAAGGTTTTGTATTTTGACCCCTATCAAAATATGACTGATGCAACTTATTTCGCCCAGACTGCAAATTGAAGGGAAAGCCTTTTTTGACTCTCTGCCTCTGATTTCTCTTAGGGGGATCATTGCTAATCTGAGTCCTAAAAAAATTGGCCATGCTTCCGATTCTTAAAAGTCTTTTGCGCAGGTCCTCCAACTCACTCCCAAAACTTTTGCGACCGGAGAAAGGCATGTGGAAAACCCCTGCCATCTGAGTGCCTTCCATATTCCAATTTCTTAAATAAATCTGATGCTGCGCTGCTATATTTGAAGGCATGGAAGAGGTGGATGCTATCAGGTTGACACATTAAGCATCTGAAAGGAACTTTGCCTGCATATCCATACTGGAGAACAATTCAGAGCATTAAATGCCCAGTTGATTGGCAGAAGTAATAGCCTGAAAACCCTTAACTAGCAACTGAGAAGCAGAAACTGTAAATATAGCTGCCCCCAAAGCCAAATTAAGGTAATAACAACTCTTTTTTTTAAAGAAGCTTCAATTTTTCTGTCACAAAATCAGTGACAGGGAACTCTTCTACAATGACAGTGGAATGTCCTGCCAAATTAGTCACAATTGGATCGCTCTTAATGAAAGAAGAAATCTCCATTCCTCCCTTAGTGGTGGGATAATATGTTGTCAAAAATTCTGGGAGGTCAGCGTGTCTGGATTCTTCCAATCCTGTGTCAGAAGACCAATAACCTCTCTATAGCCAAACATCCGGGGGGATGGTATTGTAATTGCTGGAATAACCCAACGCTAGTAATGGTAACATCATCTTCCATGGAAAAATTTAGATTACCCCCCAAATAGCAAAACAAAGAAAAAAGTTCAGACTCTTCTATAAAGTTGAATTTATGGGTAGTTTCTGTGATCTGACCCTCCTCATCATCATATTAGGGGAATGGCCATGAAGAAGCAATGGAAATGGACTAGTTGGAAGAAGTAGGAGAAGAACGAGAGGAACGATTACCTCCTATTCGCCGCCTGGTGCAAGGTTTCAGATAAAGATGCTAGTAGATATCTCCTTTGATCCTCTGAAAGTTCAAACTCTCTAGAAACAGGTGCAGAAGAAGACAAACTCCATCTAGGCTTTTTGCCATGTCATACTTCCTCTTAACCTACAGTCTTAATCTACAGTGGCGCGACTGGGAGGAGTGTGTCCTGTGCTCCATATTAGTGTACACAGGACTGAGCAATAGCTGTCCTTATAGAAGGGAGTGAAGGACCCTATGGCAGAACAAAAGTATGCCCAAACATAAATTGCATTTGTAATAAAAAATATGAAATATTTAAATTTTAAATGACCACTAAAGGGCAGGAGACAGCCCCAAAATATATTTTTTCACAATTTTTTGCAATTCTCAAAATAAATTGCCAATATATCTAAATGCAGCACGAACACAGCAAGACCACTGGTTTCAGACTGCTGCAGAGTAATAGAGTTCATGTGTATGTGGCTCTCCTGAATCAGATGGGAGACGCGTGCAGGAGCCGTCACCTGACTCAAGGAGAATATCTTTCCAATAAGCGTACGGCAGGAGAGACGCCAACACAAGCACGCGGTGGTGTGGCACGGGCAGAGTGGCAAACACCAGAAAATGGAGAGAAGCCTGATTGCTCTCTCCTGTATCATGCAAGGAATTCATCGCCACTATTGAAACACTGCCATCAGTACTCAGGTAGGCGGGAGGGGGAAGGGTTTCAGGAAGCCAGTCCCCACAGTTACTGCTTTATGGAAGCAAAAAATGGCTTCCCCCAATCCTTCAACCCTCTCCAGACACAATGCCCCGCATAGTGTCATACCTACCTGGAGATAGAAGTGTAATAATGAAGGGAACTCCAAACCCCAATAAGCCCAGCCCCCAGGGTTTACTTGTAGAGTTCCAATAGGTTCCATTTGTGATAGCTAAGAGTAAACAAAACAAACAGTAAGTGTGGTGGGTTCCATCCCACTTTATTCCCATATTAATGGGAGGGGTATGAAGGGGGGATAGGGTGTTTCTCCTTTTTATTGGTGTAGGTAAGTCACATGGTGCCTCGGAAGAAGCTAGACAGTTCATTTAGTAAGTACTGGTATGAGAAAATGGTTGAGAAGGTAATGGAGAGCTTTACATGTACACCAATTACATTGCACAAGGACACATTCATTTTTTTTGTTTGATTTCTAGGTATGGGGAGAATAAGTGGTTTGCCCAAAATCACAAGATGTTGAGCAGATGCCGAGATTCCAAACCTGGTTTACCCAGGTCCAAATTCGCTAGTTCTGGCCGTTATGCCACATACTCTCTGTAAACCAAAGACATGAAGGCATCCTATATCGAGCACTTTCTCTTAAGCACAAAATAACCTGCAAAAAATAGCATACTCATGTCAAAACCTGGATTCACCTGTACAGTAGGAGAAGTTGTGTAGCTAACCATACAAAATATCCTATTTGTGAAATAATAGGGAAATTAATATCCAAATATAATTGCTTTTTGAACATATGGAAAACTATTTTGTGAATGGCAATTTTCTGCATCAATTATGCTAGATATGGTATTATTTAACTGCAAAACTATTTTGTGAATAGTATTCTTGGGATGACCCTGTAATGTACCACCTCACCAAGTTAGTAGGGTGGTTTAAGAGAATGCAACCGTGTGTGAGCTAATAATGGAAGGGTCCTCCTTAAAGTAGGGGGACTGTATAAATACATGAGGGCAGTGCTGATGAGGCAGTCACAGAGTATGCCTTGAAAAGTAATCTTGTGTGTTGTGTCTCCCTCATTTGTAGGCCCACTTGTGACCTGGTCTAAGTGACCATTTTTTGAAGGGCCGACATAACCTGTGGCCCAACATTACACTAGTGATGAGGGGGGCCACCGACCCTGCTTCCCGCCACCCTACATTGGAGGAGAAGGACAGAGCATTGGCGTGCCGCTGAGTACAGCCGGTGATACTGCCAGGCGGCCTGTGTGGAACCAGGGACTCACTACTGTTGTGGCTGCTGCATTATTTGGGTAAGGGCACGCTACCTGCCCACAAACCTGAGGTGCCCTCTGCCATCACCGTCATGGGGCGCAAGGCCTCCTATTGCGCTACTGTGACTGCAGTAGCACCGCCTCACACACAGCCTAATCCCTGCAACACCACCCTGTGACGTCTGGTGGTGGCTGTGTGCGGCCATTGCAGTCTGCTTGCTGCCCTGCTGGTGCTCCCAGATATCATCCTGCCATCCCAACATACGGCCCACAGCAGGCACTGAAAAAAAAACTAAATGGCCGGAGCAAATTGGTAGTATCCCCAGTTCAGCCATGGTGCTTTCCTTTTGGCCAAGAGGAATGGCGCAGGTTTCTGTCTGGCCTCCTCATTGATATTGCCAGCCTGGAGACTGTCTGTGTCCGTCAGCCTCAAGCTGCACAGGCTCTGAGTTATTCCACTGCCCACGTGGATCCCTACACTCCAAGTCAATTAAGAGCACTTCAGCCTCAATCACATTGTCAATTAAGTGTGCGTCAGCCTCACCACATACCCATTCCCTCAGCCTGGCAGCTGTCCTTAACACCACAGGGACAAGACAGTGCTTGTGCCACAAGGTGTTCCAGGAATGTGAGGCCCCACACCTCGACCATCATGGCAGCAATCCCCACCGGTGAACCCTTTCTGGCGGATGGTGGGCCATTGACGCTAGCACCCAAATGGAGCATTTGGATGGAGTAGTTACAGTTCTATATTGAGGGAGCTGGCATAGCTCGAGAGAGAAGAGGCTTGCTGCTACATCTGGGATGGAAGGATATTCACAGAATCTGTTAAACGGTTCACTGATAGAATATCGATGGTAAAAGCAGTGATGGCAAAAATTTCCGGAAAAATATATAGATTGTAAAAATTTCGGCTCCAAATATCGATTAAAAAATATAAATTAAATAAAATAATATATATTAAATATATAAAATATTAATACTATCTAAATATAAAAATTTAACGTAATTTAAAAAATATAAACACACAAACAGAATGTATATATATTCATATATTTACTTACAAATAATGTATTAGCTATTATCTATTATCTTTATTTAATTTTTTTACTTTTAAATTATATAAAAATAAAATATATACATATATTATTCATTTGAAATGAAAACAAAACTTTCTATAATTAATTAAAACATTAAACTATTAAAACAAAATTAAAACGTACATTTAACAATACAATAAATCCAACAGTAGGGAAAGTGTTAGATAGCAGTGGGGTAAACATTACTATTCCCACTCCAGTGATTGGAACAGTAGGGAAAGTGCTGGATAGCGAAGGGGTAAAAATTGCTTTTCCCACTCCAGTGAGGGCAACAGTAGGGTAAGTATTGGATAGCGGAGGGGTAAAAATGACTAATCCCAGTCCAGGGATTGAAACAGTAGGGAAAGTGCTGGATAGCGAAGGGGTAAAAATTACTATTCCAACTTCAAAGAGTGCAACAGTAGGGAAAGTGTTGGATAGCGTAGGGGTAAAAATTACTATTCCCACTCCAGTGAGTGCAACAGTAAGGAAAGTATTGGATAGGGAAGGGGTAAAAATTACTATTCCGACTCCAGTGAGTGCAACAGTATAGAAAGTGCTGGATAGTGGAGGGGTAAAAATTACTATTCCAGCTCCAGTGAGTGCAACAGTAGGGAAAGCGCTGAATAGCGGTAGGGTAAAAATGACTATTCCCACTCCAGTGAGTGCAACAGTAGGGAAAAGTATTGGATAGCGGAGGGGTCAAAATTACTATTCCCACTCCAATGAGTGCAACAGTAGGGACATTTTTGGGTAACGGAGGGGTATAAATTCCTATTCCGACTCCAGCGAGTGCAACAGTAGGGAAAATTATTGGATAGGGGAGGGGTAAAAATTACTATTCCCCCTCCAGTGAGTGCAACAGTACAGAAAGTGTTGCATAGCAGAGAAACAAAAATTACTAAGACGAGAGGCCAGGGGTTGTCTGTGAAATAATGATGTGGATATGCTGGGTTTGACACAAATATATATTACCGAAAAATTAAAGATACATTCTTATTAATGGATGCGTGGTACTGGCAGGCAAACGAAGTGCCTTAGAAAGCAAAACTGCCACCATGTATGCATGTTCTCAATACATACAATAAGGCTGCAAAATAGAAAGCCCTGAGTGAAAAAAAATTGGAAATCTGAGTGGCGAGTCTCCACCTATTAGAGAGATTAGTAGGCGGGGGAAAGAAAGAAAAAAATTGATATGTCCAACAACGTGTATAGCATGAAAAGGAAGAAGCAATATCAAGTCTAAAGATTAGATGTAATTCCCAAGGCAAAAACATGATACAACAAGTTTAGTCTACCTATGATTATTCAAGAGACAATAATCCCTTCAGCGTGGGTCAAGGTGTTTTCGGAGAAATTGTCACCTATTGCCTTAGTGTAACAAGATCAGCTCTCATGAGATATGACGCTATTACTCTCTAGGGATGGAAGAAACCCATACCATAGTTAGATACTGGGCGGATCAATAATACAATGGGTATACAAACTATTCTGTAGTGGCTAACAAAGAACATGTAACATCTTACCCTGCTGGGCGATTTCTCTCATGATGCTCCCTTAATTCATGTTGGAGTGTCAGAAAACGATCCCTATTATTGTATTTCTTCCAAAATGCTATTGAGCTGAAAAGAAAAAGTATAGGCTTTGGGGTTGAGATTTGCGTACACCAAAAGAAATTCAGAAGTACCGGCTGTCCACCGTGTTTGTTTGTCCTGAAGAAGACTCGTGTTAACATTGTTAATGAACGCTGATTGTCAAGGTCAAAGCGTCAACGATTTTTGTATATGAATTCGGTCCCCTAGCACATCAGTTTATGTAATTCATTTTACCAAGCCAGGGTGACCACCATTATTGATGTGTAATTGGACCTAGTTTTCAATATCTTTTTGTGTAATTACTTGTACAGTATTGGTTCACCTTGTTGTATAATACACAAATCCTGTCACATTGTCACTTCACTCACCATGTCACTATAGTCATTATTATGGGAGTACACTCAACATGGCTTTCACAATGTTGACTAACTCACATGAGATCCCGTAAATAGCGTCACACTAATGGCTAACGCTATTTACAGCTTCGACCAGGAAGCAAGCACTTGATTATACTCATGACTAACCTCGGGTATCTCGACCTTTGACTAAGTTTTTGTTTACTCTTCTTAATTAATGAATTATCAAGGTAGTTTCTTAAGAATTGATTTGATAACTTGTAAGGACTTTTTGTTTCATCAAGATTGCGCAGGCTATTCACTTAATAAGCTCCACACAAGTCGGTCACTTTCAACTAATATACCTGAGCACGCCACTTGCGTCATCCGTTTAAGCTTTCGTAATGCCACGGGACACGTTTTATTTTCCCGTATAAGCATGTCACTTTCTTTTTATAGCATTTAAGTACCGGGCTTAACATTGTCCATGCAAGCTTTTGTTTATTGCCACGGAACACGTTTCACTGCCTCGTAAAAGCATGTCCCTTTTCTTCACAGAGATTGTGGCAGTGGACCCTACGATGCCGCACCTAAAATCCAGTTGCAAAAATAGTCTTTAAAGTTTTGTGCTGCCGATCCCGACGTCAGCTGTGCTTTCCAGATCAAAAGGTGCTTTGTTTGATTCTTTATGGGGGCGCACCAAGAAAAAGTCCAGAAAGATAGTCAGCCAACGCATTTCACTTCCTTCCAGGGAGTTTCTTCAGGGCGGAACGTCAGACACAAATAGGGGAGGCCATATTGTCCCTTACATCAGATCCATTGAAGACTTCTAGAGACTGCAAACAAACTAAATTGATTGCATCGGTATTCAGGATAAATAGAAATTTGACCGACAGAAATACGAAACATTAATCCGAATCATAAATCTGAAGGATCCATACGTACGTTTCCGGTGAATTTTCCATTCGCCCTGAAGAAACTCCCTGGAAGGGAGTGAAACGCCTTGGCTGATTTGTTTGTAAAGTGCACGGTGATTGTTTTTAAAAGAATGGACAAAAATAAATAAAGAACTTTTCTATATACACAAGTGACTATCTTTCTGGACTTTTTCTTGGTGCGCCCCCATAAAGAATCAAACAAAGCATGTCCCTTTTCTTCTATAGCACTTGATCACCGTGTTTAACACCGTCTATGCAAGCTTATGTTCATTGCTGTAATGTCGCGGCACAAGCTTTACTTTACCGTAAAAGGATGTCGGGGCATATTATCAAGGGGGTTTATCTCCGCTTTTTTGGCTTTAAAAGCCAAGAAAGCGGAGATAAAATTATCTCCCTATTACCTAGCTGTCGCTAACACCAGTTAGCGACAGCTAGTAGGAGATAGCGACCATCTTGGGCCCCGCTTTGCATGTCAGTGATATTTATAACTAATGACATGCAAAGTGGGCATGCCAAGATGTTAGCGACTGAAAATAGTCGCTAACATCGCTATCTCCTATTACCAACTTTTGGAGATATTCGCGCTAAGCGCGAATATCTCCAAAAGCTAACACCTGCCCCTGAGCAGTTCTTAGCCATGTTATCCAATGGTAGGTGGATAACATGGCTAAGAGCATTAGCTCGGTAATGCATGAATATCGCTGACTTTTCAGCGATATTCATGCATTTCGGCCGATTTGTATCGCTTAGGAGATAAACCTTGATAATAGCAAGGTTCCTAAGCGATAAAAATCGCCGCAGCTCGGCGATAAAAATATCGCCGCTAAACCAACATAGCGATAATTATCGCTAGTTGTTGGTAATATGCCCCGTCTTTAGCGTTTAATGCACTAGAGCACTGTGCTTCATATCAGGCGCGTTCCTTTTTAACAGCACTAATGCACATCGCCTAACATCAGGCATGTTTTCATTGCTAATCTATGATTCTTCCTTAATATTTTAATCTAGTTCTGAATATCGGCTATTTAACGTCACGTGCATCCATTTGTCAGTCTATGATAATTATTCACGTAACGTTCCTTTGACTACGTAGCAGTCCACCTTTCGCTCCGCCTGGTCTCCTCCCTACCCGCTTCCCGCTTCCCGCCACCGCCGCTAACCACGCCCCCTTTTTCTTTCTGTACCCTCCCCGCTCCCGCCTCCCAGCTGCTCCGCCCTCCCTCGCACTTCGCCATATATGGCGACCGTGCGAATGCGCAGCGGTCACGCCCAGCGGGAGCGCCGATTGTGCGCCGAAGGCGCGCCAAAGGTAAGCCCGTCTGCGCCCGTCCGCGCCTGGACCGCGCCCAGCGCCCGAACCCCTGGCCCCCACCGACGGAAGACGACCCAACTGTCCTACGACGCCACCGAACTCATCGCACTCAACACCGGCGGGATCCCTGGATGCTACCGAGCCACTCCGAGGTGCACCGACGGACCCTTCAGCTGCCACGCCTGCAAGTTCACCTGTATCCGGACCAGCCCCGCACCAGCACCCGCCAAGCCGAACACCAGCAGCAACCACCTCAAGTGCATCCTGCTCAACACCCGCTCTGTCCACAGGCACGCCATCGAACTCAGGAACCTCCTCGACACCACAGCTCCTGACGTTGCCTACCTCACGGAGACCTGGATGAATGACTCCTCAGCACCCGACATCGCCATCGCCATCCCAGAGGGATACAAGATCACCCGAAGAGACCGCGTCAAACATACGGGAGGAGGCAACGCCATCATCCACAGGGACACCATCCACATCACGACCAACACCGACGACACCCTGGCAACCGCCGAACACCTGAACTTCCAGATCCGCACCGACCCGAACACCACCCTCAGAGGCACCCTGATCTACCGACCCCCGGGACCACGCACACAATTCAGCGAGGACATCGCCGACTTTGTCAGCCCGCATGCCCTCCCCTCCACTGACTACATCCTCCTGGGGGACCTCAACTTCCACCTGGAGAACAACAACGACCGCAACACCATCACCCTGCTCGACAACCTCGCCAACCTCGGACTCAAGCAGCTGGTGTCCACCCCCACCCACCTCGCCGGACACACACTCGACGCCGTCTTCTCATCCAGCAAAGACATCGCTTTCAGCCACGCCACTACACTCCACTGGACGGACCACAGCTGCGTCCACTTCACCTTCAGAAGAGCGACGATCCACCACCACCAGCAACAGGTTGCTCGAAGAAGCTGGAACAAGATCACAGCCGACCAGCTCGCCGCTTCCCTGAGCCAGCACCCTCCCGCCAGCTCTGCGAACCCCAGCCAGGCCGCCGACAACCTCACGAAGTGGATCAGCAACTGCGCGGACAAACTCGCCCCACTGAGGACCCCGCCCAGCAGACCCGGCAGCAAGAAGGCCCCATGGTTCACCGACCAACTCAAGAGCTCCAAGAAGAACTGCCGAGCCCTCGAGAAATCCTGGAGAAGGGAACCAACACCGGACAACATGACCGCCCTCAAGCTTGCCACCCGGAAGCACCACCAACTGATCCGCGCCACCAAGAAAATTGAATTCAAGGACCGGCTGGACAACAACGCACACAATTGCAAGGAACTCTTCAACATCGTGAAAGAGCTCTCCAACCCCAACGCCGGAAACAACGACATCACCCCATCGCAAGACCTCTGCAATTCCCTCGCCTCCTACTTCCACAACAAGATCGCGGACATTCACAACAGCTTCAGCACTCAACCGACGCACGCCGCGACCGAACCACCGCCCCCCACAACTACCCTCCACGCCTGGACTCCGATCAGCACCGAAGACACCGTCCGCACGATGGACTCCATCCACTCCGGATCTCCGACCGACCCCTGCCCTCACCACGTCTTCAACAAGGCCGACGCTGTCATCGCACCCCACCTGCGGGACATCATCAACACCTCCTTCGACACCGCCACCTTCCCGGAGAGCTGGAAGCACGCCGAACTCAGCGCCCTACTCAAAAAACCTACAGCGGACCCCACCGAACTCAAGAATTACCGCCCCAACTCGCTCCTCCCGTTCCCAGCCAAAGTCATCGAGAAGACCGTCAACAAACAGCTGGCCGCCTTCCTCGAGACAAATGGATCCCTCGACCCCTCACAGTCTGGCTTCCGAGCCAACCACAGCACCGAGACCGCCCTCATCGCTGCCACCGATGACATCCGAGCCCTGATGGACAACGGAGAAACAGCGGCCCTGATCCTCCTAGACCTCTCCGCGGCATTCGACACTGTTTGCCACCGCACCCTAGTGCAGCGCCTCAGCAACGTCGGAATCCAGGAGAAGGCACTGGAATGGATCATCTCCTTCCTCGACGGAAGAACACAGAGAGTCCGTCTACCACCGTACAAGTCAGAGGCCACCGAAGTCATCTGCGGCGTCCCTCAAGGATCCTCGCTGAGCCCCACCCTCTTCAACGTCTACATGAGCCCCCTCGTGGCCATCACACGCCAACACAACCTCAACATCATCTCCTACGCTGACGACACCCAGCTGATCCTCTCCCTGACCAACGACCCCGCCGCCGCCAGAGCCAACCTTCACGAAGGGATGAAAGACGTAGCCGAGTGGATGACGACCAGCCGCCTGAAACTGAACTCAGACAAGACGGAAGTCCTCATCCTGGGTTCCTCGCCCTCCGCCTGGGACGACTCCTGGTGGCCCCCCGCCCTGGGCACCGCACCCAAACCGACAGACCACGCACGCAACCTGGGCTTCATCTTGGACTCCTCCCTCACCATGACCAGACAAGTCAACGCCGTCTCCTTGTCATGCTTAAACATCCTGCGCATGCTACGGAAGATCTTCCGGTGGATCCCCACCGAGACCAGGAAGACGGTCACCCAGGCCCTCGTCACCAGCCGACTGGACTACGGCAACGCCCTCTACGCCGGAACCACCGCCAAGCTCCAGAAGAGACTCCAGCGGATCCAGAACGCCTCAGCCAGACTCATCCTCGACATCCCACGACACAGCCACATCTCCGGACATCTGAAAGACCTGCATTGGCTCCCCGTCAACAAAAGAATCACCTTCTGTCTCCTCACCCACGCACACAAAGCCCTACACGATCAAGGCCCGAGATACCTCAACAACCGCATCAACTTCTACGCTCCCAAACGTCATCTCCGATCAGCCAGCCACGCCCTCGCCGCCGTCCCCCGCATCCGAAGAACGACAACAGGAGGAAGGTCCTTCTCCTACCTGGCCGCCAAGACCTGGAACTCCCTCCCTCCCGACCTGCGCCTGACCCAGGACCACCTCTCCTTCAGGAAGAAGCTCAAGACCTGGCTATTCGAGCAGTAGCAGCACCCCCCTCCCCCCCCCCCCCCCAAGCGCCTTGAGACCCTCCGGGTAAGTAGTGCGCTCTATAAATGTCTGTGATTGATTGATTGATTGACAAATCGTCTAACTAACACAACAATTAGATTTTTGAACCAGACTTTAGAATTTTACATCTTATGAATGCCATTATGGTTCCTCCCATACTTCAAGGCATTTTTATTTAACTTTAGAGTGATCCCTGACGAAGGGCATCCCCCCAAAATGAGTTGGATTTCGGAAATCCAAAAAGGATTATGATGATGGCACTTTGAACATTAAACAATAATGGACTGAATTGAAGTTCATCAAATAAAACCAATTGGATTTAAAAATCTCGACTACTGTTTTTTTTTTAATTATACACATTTTAAATCCTCTAGTGACATAGAGACCAAGATTGTGCATGGGGGATTTCAACCCATCGTGGGTTGGACTATCGATTTACTATAATCACACCCACATGCGCCGCTTTTTAAATTGAGTTATCGGACAGCTCTCATGTCATAATAATTCTTGACTTCATTCAAAAATTTGCAAATATGAAGTAAAATACCTTTTTTCTTTATGAATGGGGTAAATTTGTTTCTTTTTGTTTGTGTTCAAGTTGTTTCTCATATTCAATCATGTTGTTTTCATTCAATATTGAATACTACAAAGCAATTGTATGACCCAACAGAACCGATTGTTACTTGTATCATACAAACACAGGTTCTGAGGGACACTGGGTTACCCCATTGCTTTAGCTAATATAATATAATATGAAATCTTCTCCACAGCTGAACTAAAGTAACTGGTCGGTTTTTTTTTCTCAACACAGAAACCTGCCTTTGTTCCGTCCTGCTGCAACTCTCTGAAACACATGGTCATGGGAGGCCTGGGTTTCACACAGTGATTCTCATTGCACTCAACTGGAATGGCCCTAACAGAAGGATCTATTCTGATTTGTTGAAAAAGTGGCTACCTTTAGACCAATACAAATAGCGCTTTGTGTAACATCTTTATGATTAGCTACTGATAGCCAATCATAGCTGCATTTTGTCCTTAAGGCACACTTGGACCAGTAGATTCACAGTAGTCTGTGGATCACTGCAGAATTACCATCTGTTGTTCACCCTTTTAGGCAGTATTAGGGATTCTGTAAAAATTACAGGTTTGTTGTACAATTGTGCGGGTTCCCTCAGGCCTGTTTGTGAGCCTGGGTAGCTCATGATATTTGTGTTCTTTCACTCCCAAAAAGCAGCCCTCTGGTGCTCAGGCCATTGGAGTGGGACAATGGTAGGGGGTACAGAGGGGGTCGTTTCTATTGCCTGTATGGCTAGTTCAGTCCTGTCACTGTGAAAAGATACCTTAGCCTGCCCAGACTCTGTCGAATGACAGGACAGCATGTGATTGAAACTGCCCCCCTCGCCACTGTCCTTTCCGAGACATCCTAATAATATTCTCAATTACTCGTGGTCAGTGCTGAAATGAATGGAATGCAGTTAGATCCAAGATCTGGCAGCTATGATTGAACTGGTTTGGGGATCCGGCTGATCCTACTGAAATGTGTTGAATTTGTCCCAGTGTAATTTGCAACAGACTGTCACAGCTCAGCAGCACCTGCATATTGTCTACTTTCTGTTTGCAGCAGCAAGGTGTAGGATGCGAGAGGGATTTCTTTCTTTAAATTCCAGCTGGGTTAATAACAAAGGCCGAAGTAACATGAATAACAATTTATAGAGCTCTTACTGATTTTTTTTAATTTGATTCTTTTGTAGCGCCTTACATCCCGTTGTAGAATGTTTAAGCTCTTGAAGCGGCGCCACCCGCACCTAGGGGCATAGCGCCCTTAGTGGCATCTCGAGTGGGAGCACCATGGAATTCTTTGAAGTGGAAAGGGGGCAGGGAGTAGACGGCAAAGTAGAAGGTTAGGCGTGCCCCCGTGAGCGCAACGTCATCAAAGGGTGCAGGGTCGACCTCCCCTCCTTGGAGGGTTATAAAAGCGTTGGCAGGGGAAGATTAATCCTCCTTGTCCTCTCCAAGCAGCTCCGGTGGCAGCAAACCAGCAACCGGTTACCCACCCACCCTTCCCTACAAATAAGGATGAGTATGGCGAGGGTTCCCGGCAAGAAGAGGGTGTGGACTTCCTTTTTGGCATGGACTGGCTGACCCTGGACACGGCAAGCATTCATTGTGGGGCTCTGGGCTGGCGGGAGGGGGAACCGACCAGCTGATGATCCTGGACTCTCCTGCCCTACCCAGGATACCGGTGTGAATGTTTGAGAAACATTAGAGGGGGTATATCCCGGTCCGGTGGGGCCAAGGTGGAAGCAGTGCCCTGATGGTAGTGCCTCTCTCTGGGAGGAGGACTAGCACGGAAAGTTATAACTGGAAAACCGTGCGAATTGGGGCCTGCTTGCACAACGAGCACAGGGGGCCATGACTAAGAGGTATGGCCATGATTGGAATGTAAATAATATTGTGTATACCTTTGCCTTGAAGAAATAGTCAAGTAATTTAATCAAAGATGAATAAAGGATGATGCTGCTTTAGGATTAATAAAAGACTACGCATTGATCAACAACAATCTTCTTCATGTCTTTTATGTGGCCACATAATTTTGGGAGGAGGGTTAAAGATGTTAAGATGTTTGGTATTTAGGGAGGGGGCGACTCGCAACCAGTATGCACACTATTACATCACACATATGCCTTATACATTAACAATAAATCATACAGGTGTGTAAGTCAATATGCAGAATGTTACATAAGACAATGAGGGTTTCAAAGTGGAGGCATCGCACATCTTCTTTACTGACAGGGATTATATGTTAAGAGTGCATGGCTGGGAGAAACACAAAGTCAGGATTTAAAATGTTTCGCAATGTTTAGGGCTGTTTGTACTAGTTAGACTTTATTACTACCCAAAGAAACCATTTTAATATACTTATAATAACAACGGAGAAAAAACAACAATGGTCTAAACTCATGCCTTGCAGTTTGTTTGCAGGTCCTTGATGCAGGTTGATAGCTCGCTGTGCTACATTAGAAGAATTGCAATTTATGAACTACAAGTTATAAAATAATCAGTTTCAAAACCAGTAGCCCACATATCTAAATTTAATAAAACCCTATCATCTGCAAGTTATACAATGTGCTTTGCAGGAGGCACATTAATCCTCTATGCTACTGTATGTGTCCAAAGTGTAACTAAACACAAAAACAGATCTCTTCAGCAAGTGCATTGACCACCTGGGTTTTTCCCTTTCATACTATCCTCTTAGATTTTACTGGCACACAAAACTCTCTGTAGCATTTCCCTTGACTTCATAGCATATTTTAAAATACAGATTTTTAAAATAATTACAGTGAGAATAGATTTACTGTCAAGTTTCTCTTTGTTTCCAATTTCCTTGGCGCAGAGTTTGTTAAAAATAAATGTATAAATTGACTCCGCCCCTTGTAACGCCACTCCCCTTTTATTGCCGCACCTTGACTCCAATATATGTGTTTCAGTCAGTGTTTCCGGTTTAATGTTTTTTCCAATTCCATCAGAGCTCATATGTGAAACGGACCAGTGGGCTGAGCGTTAGGTTGACCTGCAAAGTGGTAAAACGTATCCGTTTTCTATAGATTGATGCTGAGGCTGGGAGAAGGTTCTTTACGGCTCCCATTTCGCCTCAGCGAAGATCCATGCAACGTTTCCTGTCAAGAAATATGTAGTTACAGAAAGAGCCGAGGCGGAGGGCGTCCGGAAGGGTCCTTCGTGCAGTGTATTTGCAGACTGGCTGTCTGAAATTGTGATTACGATGATCCATTTTTCATCCCTCTGGTGGGCCTTCTCTGGGTTTTTATGCCTCCCGTCTCGCGCAGCGAGCGAGGATATAATATCAACTTGAAATTGGCTGCTTAGAATATGGAACGCCGGAGCTGGCCGGTAAGATCCCTCGCCGGCCTTAAATCTCGCTGTGAAAAGGGGGGAAAGTTATAAAGAAAGTGAAAGAAAATAGAGAGGGGAAGAGGAGGAGAGAGGCAAGGAAAAAGAAAGAGATGTTCAGAAAGAGAATGGAAATAAAAGGATACTGAAAACGGAGGAGCATTACGAGCCGGAGAAACGGGGAGAGAGTTAGAGAGCAAGAAATAGAAAGTGAGACAGGAGGCAAGCTTAAGAGGCGGGAGAGAGACCGTGAACAGATGGTAGAAAGAAAGAGAATAAAGTAGAAAGGGAGACGATAGAGAGAAAAAAGAGAGGAAATAAGGAGGTATGAAGAGAGTGAGAGAGAAAGACAGGTGAGGAGAAACAGGAGGCAGTGGGAGTGGGAGAGTGAGAGAGAAAGACAGGTGATGAGAAACAGGAGGCAGTGGGAGTGGGAGAGTGAGAGAGAAAGACAGGTGATGAGAAACAGGAGGCAGTGGGAGTGGGAGAGTGAGAGAGAAAAACAGTTGAGGAGAAACATGAGGCAGGGGGAGTGGGAGAGTGAGAGAGAAAGACAGGTGAGGAGAAACAGGAGGCAGTGGGAGTGGGAGAGTGAGAGAGAAAAACAGTTGAGGAGAAACATGAGGCAGGGGGAGTGGGAAAGAGGAAAGTAGTGACAGAAGCAGGAGGCAGACAGACAAACGAGAGAAAAAAAATACTGAAATGCTAGGCTCGCAGTTTTTTTCATAACAACGAAGGAGGGGGAGAATTGACGAAATCAAAATACATCTTCAGTGACCCACAAATGTATGCTGTGATCCATTACTGCTCCGCCCCCTGGGGAGGCCTTGTTAAAGAAGGCATACTGAGCACCGCGTGCACTGCTCACTGAGGTTTGCTACACAGCTTCTCTGGACTGCAAAGAATGAAAAGAAGACCAGAAAACTGTAACTATACCAACTTTTACATGGCAAGGTGACAACAACAGGGGTGTTTTCCAATAAGGCATTCCAAGTGACATGACCGACTGTGGAAGCACAGCTCGAGTTCTCGCTGGAGTCACTTAGAACCCCCAGGGAGAACACAAGAAGAAGTAGACGTAGCTCGTGCAAGTCCGTTAGCGTAATCACACGTAATTCCGCGAGTCTATGCCTGAATGAGACGAGACGAGTAATTCTACATTTGTGCAACTTCTTATCAGAAAAATGTCCCTTTGCATCCAAAATGGATGCAAAAAGGCATTTTGCACTAAGAAATAGCTATAAGGCAACCGAAAATAAATAGCAAATGTAATCAGTTGCTCGGGCTCGCTAACTGCGCTCTTAGGGTAGGATTTCCCCCTTAACTTACTACTGGCTTTTAGAGCTATATTCATAGCGTAAAATGCATCTTCGCATTCCAAATAGATGCCAGGATGCATACTTCACTTAGAAAAGCAATACATGTAGTATCTCAGCAATCTAAATGAGCTCTTGTAGTAGAATTTTTCCCTCTAAATTACTCTTAATTGCTCAAGCAGGTGTAATCACATAATTATTGTTACTTCGGCATCAAAGAGTAACACAGAATTACCAAAATTACTGTGATTACTCTATAGTAATCGGAATGCTGCCCAGGCCTAAATACAACCCTCGTGGATAATTGCACATGCTCACCTCCCCCCCAAAAACAATAATTCCATGAACTGTTTATAGTTGAGAGATAAAGATTGAAATCAACAAAAAAAACATAGAAAATTTGGGCTTTTTTCAAATATTTGCTGTTTGTGAACCCTTTCCATCCCCCACCTCCACCACTCAGGCCCCAACTACAGTCCGCCAGGAAAAGGGGGCAATATTAATTGTAATTGACAAAGCCCAATGGCGCAGGTATCAGAATTCATCAGGTGAGAAAAATGGCTCCCACTTAAGTATAAAGTCTGGAAAATGGGGCATACCATGCACATTTTGGTGCATACTGCACAATACTGAAATAGAAGGGGGTTCCCCGAGACTAATAAATGATGTAGGCAGGAATGAGGGGGGGGAAATTAAACAAGCCAGTAGAAAGAATCACCCTCCCAAAAAAAAACCCGCAACCTCAGTCTCTACTTACGCTACCCTCCTAACGTCAAATCACGCCGTCACATCTCCAGCCTCCAGACGCGGCAGTGTTTTCCGTATTGTATCCAGTGCTCCCCCAACTAAGGAAGTTCTTGATGACCATCATCTCACCGCTGAACAACCATTTATATATATATTAGTGCCCCCTAAATAAAGGAAACCTGCGCCCTCCCAAATAAAGGAAACCTGCGCCCTCCTAAAATCGTTTGCTCGCTAGTCATTCGCTGAGCAGTTTCTCACCTGGATCCCAGCTTGTGTGTTCCCCTCCCCACTCCTTTCTGCCAGCCCTGACGAAGGTGCCTCCCACCGAAACGCGCGTTGGCGTTATTACGGCGTTTGCCATCTGAAAGGCAACAATATTTCATCTCCTTGCCTCTCATTAAGTGTACCCACGTCCATGCAACCATAATCCCATCTTCTGTTTGTTGCAGGCTTTATGTTTATTATCTGTATGAAGTGACTGAATGTGTTAGAGTATGAGTGAATTTTTAGACTAAGAGTGCCTGTTGAGCCCCCTGTTTTATCTCCCGGAGTGAGTGGAACACCATTTATCTTGTCTATGTTTCCCTTATGTTTATTTTTTATGAACTGATCTTTAAAAATGATGAATAGCACTGATAACCCATGAATTTTTTATATGTATAATCTTTGAACACATTGTCAATATGACTAAATGCACCAAATGAACAAAGTTAAAAAATATATATTTTCTATGATCCTCTTTGTGGTCCATTCGTCCCTTTGGTCTCAGGTATTCTTCTGACTTTCCTCCCCCCCTATCAAAAGCTGATCCCACCTGGGACCACCTCTCATCATACCTGGCAGGGTGATTCTTTCTACTGGCATACTGCACAATACAACAGAGTATACCACTCTGTCATATTTCAAGTTGTCCGATGTATATTGAGCTGTGGTTTTAAAACACTGGACGTAGTAAAACCGCACAGATCAGTATATCTGGGAATAGGACAGTCTCCACCTGATCCAATTTAGTATCATGAGGTCAGCAGACAATGCTTCCTCCAGCCAGGACATATCTCTTTGATATCGTCAAGTAAGCCCTTGAGTTCACCTACATTTTTTGCCCCAAAAAATGCAATTTAGGAATTGTCAGGAAGCTTTGTTCAGAACTTGGATTTTCACAGTAAGCAACCAACCTATCCAACCACATCCACTTCCGTCAGGTTAGGTAGCTCTGTTGACAACTTTTTAAATATAAATAAAGTCTGTGTTTAAATCTTCTACTAAGTGCATCAACAATATATACAAACATTCTTTTTTTTTTTACAGAACTCTGTGTTAAATGTTTTTATTTCTTTTGTAAAACTATCAACTGTGATATATGTGCATTGTGTGCAATTCCTCCTCTTAACAACTCTTCATTTTCCATAGAATCCTGCTAAAGACCAAAGAAACAAAACTGCACATCACCACAGACCTTTTCTACGCCTGTCACACTACCATGCAAAAGTGCTCTATTTAGTTATTTCTAGTAAACATAAAGCAGGAGTTTTCACATAATACACCTAAAGTTCGCTTTGTTGAGGGTTGTTAGACCAGGCATATCTTAGTGTGATTACCCCATTTTTTTGCCTCTATCTACTTTGTTTTAGATGCTTTGGGTACTTTGCCACTGCTGATCAGTGTCAAAGTACACGTGTTCCCAATAAAAAGTGTAATGGTAATTGGTTGGCAATGATTGGTATGTTTGCCTTACTAGTAAAGTCCATAGTGATGTGCACTGTGTGTGCCAGGGCTAGTAATGCAAAGGCGCGCAGAGACGGGAACTCAGCCTGCAGTGTAGGGCCTGTGCGCAGTTTGCTAAGTTAGCATGTTGTCCTGACAAGTGGAACCACTTCTCAGGGCTTACTTTCCCCTTTTCCGTACACATTGGGTAACCCCTGGGCAGGGTGCAGTGTAAGTAAAAGGCAGTACATACACTAAGGTGTGTGTTATGTTATGCTATGTTATGTTAATGCAATTTGTATTGCGCACGGCTGCTCCAGCGAAGGAGCGTCCCGGCGCACCGACAAGGTGGCGAACACAACACAACAGGGGAACAGAAACGGTTATTAAGAAATTGGGGAGTGAAGGAATTAATAAGGCTCAGAAAATAAATGGGTTTTTGCGGCCTTGCGGAAGGAAAACAGGTCACCAAGGGTCCGAAGTTTCAAAGGGAGAGCGTTCCAGAGTGCGGCTGCCCGCACCTTAAAAGAGCGACCCCCCACCCGGCTGAGTTTAAACCGAGGGGCTACCGCTAGTTCTTGGTCCAGCGAGCGCAGAATGCGGCCCGGGATATACGGGCGCAAAAGTTGGTGCAGTAAGGGAGGCGATAGGCCCTTCAGAATCTTGAAAGAAAGGCACTAAACTTTAAAGTGAATCCGCTGCCTAACGGGTAACCAGTGCAAGGCTCGCAGAGATGGACCGGTCGAGCAAAACCTAGGAAGACCTACGATCGCTCTGGCCGCAGCGTTCTGCACTCTTTGGAGACGGGTTAACTCGGCCTGGTTTAATCCTATAAAAAGGGAACTGGCATAGTCCAATCGAGCCAAAACCGTTGCTTGCACCACCAATTGACGAGTTGCGGCATCGAAGTATTTAAGAGCAGGGCGCAAATTGCGCAGGATGCCGAAGCAGCACGCCGCCGTCCTTTTGGTGTGGCCAACGAAGTTGAGGGAAGGGTCCAGCCAGACACCAAGATTTTTAATCTCCGCAACCGGGGTGGGGGTCGGCCCCAGCTCAGAAGGCCACCAAGTATCTCCCCATAGGTCCGTCCGCTTCCCAAAGATCATCACCTCCGTTTTTTTGGCGTTTAGTTGGAGACAGTTGGACGTCATCCAACCAGCCACCGCCCTGAGTCCTTCTCTGAATCTTGGGGCATCCACCCCAGAGTCCCCACTGATCGTGACCGGTAGCTGGGTGTCATCTGCGTACGACACCATGGTCATACCACAGAGCTTCACAACCTCAGCCAGCGGCCTCACGTAGATGTTAAACAACGTGGGACTCAGTGAGGAACCCTGTGGGACCCCAAGAGACAGAGGATGACATTTGGACTGGTAGGGCGGGGACGCCACACAGAAGGAACAATCCCTGAGAAACGAACGGAACCACTGGTGTGCAGTGACGATCACCCCGATCTCCTCAAGACGTTGCAGGAGAATATCATGGGAGACCGTGTCAAAGGCGGCGCTTAGGTCTAACAAAACAAGCGCCGCCATTTGACCTGCATCCAGAACTACCCGCAGGTGCTCGACCATAGATAGCAGTGCTGTCTCCGTACTGTGGCCAGCCCGAAAACCATTCTGGGTGTCGTCCAGAATGTTGGCACGCGACAGATGACCAGTGAGGGCGGTGTTAACATGCGCCTCCGCGAGTTTGGCTGGCCACGGGAGAAGCGAAATCGGGCGGTAGTTCTCCGATTTTGTGGGGTCGAGAGACGTTTTTTTCAAAATGGGCATTACTACCGCATGCTTCCATTTCAAAGGCACCTGGCCTGATGATAGCGACGTGTTGATTAAGTCGCAAACCGGGCGAGCAAAAAACTGGCCTCTGAACATTGGTGTCTTGAGCGGGTCGTCCGGCGACCCAGACTTAACTCGGAGAGCCAAGGCCGTGTAAGACTCCAAAGTAAGAGAGGGGAGAGAGTCTAGCACTACCTGATCTGGCAGGATAGGTGGCCCCATACTGGTTTGTACAGTGGAGGAGGGGAAGGCCCTATATATGGTCTGGACCTTCTCCAGGAAGAAAGCCACCAGCGCTTCACAATGAGTATTGGAGCTGATGGAGTTACCGGCCGGCTTCCTTGCCACAAGGTCTTTAAGGGCCTTGAAGATGGTTTTAACAGGATTCCCACTGTTACGAAACTCCAGAGCGTAGTATTCAGCCCGGGTTCTACAAACCGCGCGGTGATAAGACTTGACCGCAGCCATATACAGGTTTTTTTTGCTGCTGTCATACCTCTTCCTCCAGTCTCTCTCTGCACGTCTGCAGACACTTTTCAGAGCCCTCAGTTTGCCATCGTACCAGGGGCTAGGGGCGCGGGAGCCACACTTACTGGAAACCATCGGGATAAGGGAGTCGAGGGCCCTGGTTACCCATCCGCAGAAATGGTCATAACCAGACTCCACGTTCTCCACTGCACCCAGTGTCCTGACAGTGAAAAACATTCCATTTAGTTTTTCACTGCGGAAAGGCCATCCTGCCCATAGGACAGAATGGAGGAGGCTGGGTGTTGTGTTTATTGGCCTAGTTTCCTGTAAGTGTAAAATGGAGAGGTGAATTTTAGTATGTATGAACTCACAGTGTCTTAACATATCCTTCTGTGAAAGTGGTTTTGTCATTGTGTGTTCAGAAACCACTCTTTTAGAAAGTTGCTGAATTTTGTGCTTAAAGCATTTCTGTGTCTCTCTGCTGAATGTTGATTTACTGCCTGGATCTGAGAGTTGAAAGAAGCTGGGAGAAGTCTTGACCCAGGGAGAGGTTGAGATGGCCTCAGGTTGCCCTGCATCTGGAGAGTAGGGAGAGGAGAAGCCTGGTAGGTGAAAAGGCCTGGGCTGGTGCTATAAACCAATTGACATATTCCTGCTGAGTAATTAAGGATCCAGACCCCCAGTATCAAAGGGAAAAAGGTGACACTGGGAGGGAGACACCCAGAGCTGATTTAGGCAGGGCTCAGGGGTCTTTGCATGTCGAGTCTGCAAAGGCTCTGACCTCTTTCATGGTCAAGAAGAATCTCTGCCAAGGAAGAAGTTGCTGAAGAGACTGCTGGATAGGACTGACCCTTGCTTTGTGATCTGTGGCTGGCCTGCAGTTTGTAGCTTTTACTAAGGAAGAGACTGAAGGGACATTGCAGTAGGTGGTGTCCCCCCTTCTTGAACAGGACTGTGCTTCGTGCTGTGTCCTTAACCCCATAGGCCTGAGGTGAGTTGGCTCCCTGTTTGGCAACACAGAAACATAAATGTTTCCGGAGATGTCCCAAGCAACGAAATCAAAGTAATTCTCCGCAGTGCTGAGCGCGGGTCTCGGTGTCCACTGAGACCGCAGGAAGGAGGGCCAGGTTATTGGACCCTCAGAGTGAAACAGTAGCAGCCCGGACCAGCAGCCACAGAGGAGCTGAGCCACCGGCCGAGCTCGGCATGCCCATTGACGGAGTTCTGGATCAAGGCCCAAGTTGCTCCCCCCCAGGTAACGTGGATCACCGCCTGGGGTTTGTGCGGGCTCGGAGGGACACTGACTGGGCCTCTCGCTTCTGTCAGCTGTGCAAGCATGTTGCTTCGGCTCAGATCGAGACCTGTGCTGGCCCAAGGAGGGCAGTACTGGGGTTGGAGTGAGAAGCAATACTTTTGTGTCATCATTGATCCATGTTGGGGGCAGCTGTTACTGTAGCACCTAAACTGTTGTATTACACTTTGCATTATTGCTGCTAACGAACTATCGAACTGTCGTATGACGCATGCCCTAATTTGTGTCCGACGAACAACATGCTTGATGCGGTTGCAGAGTACATGGTTGTAACGTGGCGCATTGCATTATTTCTTCATTGCAATGTAAGGATCCGCTAGCTCTGTGGCATGTTTGGTGGCTGATCTGCAGTTTATGAGCATGCAGTTGGCGGGGGTTGTCTCTGTTTAGGGTTTCTTCGTACAGGGGGGCTGTGGGGATGATAGTGCGGGTGGCGGGGGTCTAGGGGATTCGGAAGGACCTGGTCTCTTCCCAATCCGGTGATCACCTGAATGTTGGATTGGAGGGAGACATTAATAGGATTGTTGTACGAGGAAGCAAGTTCTGCCGCTTCAGTCTCAGACATTGCATCTCTAGTTCTTTTGGGTCTCTATGTCTGATTAGCTAGGGGGTAGGGATCCATCTCAGGTGGGGAGCTTTGGAAGGTCCTTGTTGTGTGCGGGTAGGGAAGGAGGGGAAGTGGTGAGGCTGATGGGGCGCGGTTGGATAGATTTCGCTTAGACCCCCTATTATAGATGCGATCTGGGTTTCGAGCAGCAGGGTGAGTCACTGCCCAGTCTCTATGTCGGTGAGGGTGTTCTGGGTTGGTATGGTAGATCTATAGGGGGGAGAGCCACATTGTTGTTTTACTGTACACATGCTTTTCTTCTGAGCTATGTGTTAGTGAAATCTAGGTATCACACTAAATTACATGCATGGCCCTCTAGAAACATACGTTGATTTGTTATTGAGCATGCACATGCATCAGTAAGTTTCTAAAACGGAAAGCAACATTTAGAAATTTTTCAAAGCACAAAACCTTTTGCGAAAGGCATACCTAAATTATTTCTTAAATACTTCTTCTGCTTCTAAAACATATATTCAGCATATCTCAAACAAAAGTTACTTTCAAAATGAAGCTAGCACAAGAGTTCTTTAGGCATTCTCCACTATTAATCCTTCTTAATTTTACCCAAATCCTGTTTAAAGTAAAACACTACCCTCACTATATACATGCAATTTTCCTGAGCTTTACTGAACATAGATCGCCATGCAAACATGTATGTGATTTCTTAATAGATGTACACCTTCAAGCCATCTTTCCCAAAATATATACCTCGCTGTATCTTTAAGCAAACTCTAAAGTCCCACTGTATATGTAAATATGTGCAAGCTCAAAAACCATAGCTCACCACCTGAGCATATGCAAAGTGGTCATATAAGTTGCAAACTACATTGACAAACACTTACCTATATATATAAGTATTACTTCTTTCTCCTTTACATGCAGTCGGACAACATGTTCTCATCTTTTATTTATCATTGCACTATTCCTGTTTAATAATGTTACTAAAAGTACTACAACTCCCAGAGTACAAATTACAGATGTATCTATTTTGCATATGATGTTTAGACATTTAAAACAAGCTTAGTTCCTCATTACAACTTTCCACAATACTATTATTTTTCAATAAAATACACAATCTAATAAACAGGCACAAATTCATTATTCTCTTATTCTCAAAACATTCACCACTAACCTCTCAAACACATACCCTCTAATATATAAAGTTTATCTGATATATTTTTTCTCATCACTGTGATCCTCCTTTTAATTAAACTCCCATACACATCTTCATTTCACATGTACATAGATTATATTGCTGTTGTAGCTCTTTCTGCATAGTTTTGACACTATTAGGATTTGTAAAAACTAAGCACACCACTCCTATACAAAGCAACTCTAAAATGGCAACCCCTTCAACTTTTCAGTCTAGCATCATGAGAAAAGCAGCAAATGAAACCATGTCTTTCATTTTAGACTACTGCATCTTCACTTGTGAATGGTTAGCATCTGTTAACCCTTTCCCTCTCTTTAAAACGAGGTTCATGTCTGCACATTCTCGTGAGGAACACAGAGGAATTGCGAATAAAAACTGGAGTTCAAACCTATATCTAGCTTAATTTTTCTGAAATTCAAATACTACACATCAGATTTTTACATAGTCCTGATTTGTAAATTAAAGCTTGCCATTACTTACATTGTGTCATCACTCCTCAACTTAAAAAAAAATTTCTGCCTCTTAAACACCCCCTCATAAACAGTCTTAGCTCAGCGTACCTAGCAACCCAGTGGAACCAGTTGGTCAAAAAATTACAGCACATTCCAGAAGGAACATGCTGTTTCCAAATAAGGTACAGCAGGTATGCTTTACTCCACTGATTCAAAAACATATCCATGTCTGTATTTCAGCAGCCAATAAAAAGATCTCTTAGTAAGACATTCAACACACTACTCATGTTTATTCACTTTCATGCTGACAGCATCCAATGAAAAGATATATATATATATATATTATATTATATCCAACAAATGCCCAAGCATGTGGGGGCGCGCTCACAGCAAATTCCACCAGCCGGTTCCTCTTGCCACAATTATCACTATCGGCTCCATTGAAAGGACAGGACCACGCAACACTGCTCTTTTAAAATTTTCTTTACTGCCGACCTAACGCGTTTCAAAGCACTAGCTTCTTCATCATAGGTCTCAGTGATTCAAACAGTCCACAGGAAACTCCGTAGGTCAAACTAAGTAACCCCTGCAAACTCCGCCTTCAGTAGGACGCGCATCGTGCGTGCTTTGCATTGTGGGACATGTAGTCAAAACAGGAGCAAATTCAACCTTAAGTAGGTCCTGTGCGGCCGTTCATTTGCCAAGTGTGCAAATTACTTGGTTTGGCCTGAGAGGGTTAAAGATTCATCAGTTGCTGGCTTTGTTTAAATCCATTGTGGGTTCCCAAACTCCTCACCTCTTGATTGTGCACAGTGGTGGCAATGACCTAAGCACATTGATTGGAGTAGGGCTGGAAATCCTAGTGAAAGAAGAAACCTTTGCAGAACTGATGTCGCTTTTCCCTCACCCTGTCTTGGTGTACTCTTACATTTGCCAAAGACAGAAATGGAAGTGGTCAAATCAATTCTGCCCACAGATTCACAAAACCAGAAAACATGTTAATAAAACTGTTTCTGCATTCCTCAGAGACCATCGCATGGGCTGTATCTATAGCAATAATCTGCATTATAACATGCATGGAATTTATTGAAATTATGGCGTGCACTTTTCAGATGAAGGCAACAGGGTGTTTCTATGTAACCTGAAACTTCATCCGGTCTTATGTGTGGTAGCAATATACACACAAGCAACACAACAGCCCTTGTCAGAGCTGCCCTAGTACCCGAAATATTGCAGCGCTGGTGGGTGCGGAGTCATCATGAATATCACACGCGATAAACAAAATCAATCTTGGACATATAACTTCTGTCACTAACACCGCCATTTCTCAACCATGGGGTCTGAGTATCTCTATCCTGACCCTTATGTGGGCTTTCACACAGATTTTCAGGCCTGGGAACCATTCCCGATAGATAAAATGGCAGCTGCAACTGTGTAATCAGGTTGCGTCCAGCCAATCAAAGCATACCCAATGGCACGTGCATTTGTGATTCATCGCGAATCCTTTGTGAAATATCCGCAGCCAGAGATATCACTTTAATTTTAAACTTTAATTTCTCAAAAACTACTGAATAGATTTACACCAAATAAGCAATGGACACTTCCCTGAACCAACATCTACCTCCCTGCCAAATTATGTGTATGTCAGTTAAGTGGTTCGGGCAGTAGAGGTGGCTAAAGGTTCCTATGGGAATTAACATTACAAACACAACCTTATTTCACACCACAAATTCTCAATTACCCAGTACAAGGATCACCCCCAAACTTTCCCAATCAATAGTACCTACTGTGACACTTTTTTTGGCAAAATTTCATGCAGATTGGTCAAACAATGTCAAAGTTATAGCCAAGTCAAAAAATGTTTTCCTATGGAAACTAGGTCCTAACTATAACAACCTACTCGTGACCGCCAGTAGGTAATATATATATATATATATTTTTTTTTGGCACGCAGGTTCCACCCACCACCGCTCCACTACGTCCACGGGTGCCTCTTGCCGCACGGTGGTGTGCGTGATGTATTGACAACGCCAAACCCCACAATCCTCGGGATTCGTTTTTCAGGTAAAGAGCACTCAAAGCCAATACAGCGTGGTTTCGCCAAGTTGTTTAATCGCAGAAACTTTTAGCAGTTAGTCAAGCTTACAAACGCGTTTTGGCGTTGCCGCCTTCGTCAATGTTGGCGTTGTCAATATATATATATAAATCCAGCCCGTCTTCAATGTGCTTGCCGCACAGAAAGGCACGCAGACAACGAAATTAGCACTCCGAGGCAAGTTGTTCTTAAAGCTGCTAATTTATTTGCACAACATGTGGGTAAAAGCTGTCATCAGACGCGTTTCGGGCACGTCCGTGCCCTTGCTCACTGATAATAGACAGACGACATTCACACATTTTTAAAATCAACTTGCTACACATTTCGCGCCAAGGCTCAGTGACAGTAAACAGAGTACATATATATATATAGATATATATTCACTGAAAAAACCATAGGTTTCACACCAGTTATAGTTAGCGGGAAATTTTACTGTCACTGACCATGTCATGAGTGATGTAATATGTGACGTCATCAGCAGTGCATTGCAGGCGCGCAAGTTATAGTGAGTCCAACTAACTATAACGTGGAATTTCATTGGTTTTATGTCAGTAAAATTTCCCGCTAACTATACCTGGTGTGAAACCTATGGTTTTTTCAGTGAATTTCAAAGTTTTTTTTAATGCTAATTCTTAACTGTAAGTCTCACTTTATAAGTAAGACTGTTAGCGCTCTAGTGGTTCTTTAGAACGCTCTGGTACATACTGTCATTGGGCTATAGTTGCGCTACATCTGGCTAATATTTGGGCTAAATTTGTATTTTTTTTGTCTCTGGTGGCCATCTTTGGGCTACATTGGGCTACATTGGGCTACATTTGGGCTACATTTGGGCTCGAACATATATATAGCCCAATATATATTTTTTAAAAGTTAATTTTCTTAAAAACAACTGGAGCATATATCTTGAGACATAGCAAAGGCATATCGGGCTACCAGTCCTTACAATTTTTCATTTTTTTTTTTTGTGTATTGTTTTTTTTTTTGCCCTGGAGCGATCCCGGTGCGTGCCCCGGTGAGCGCCCCGGAAAGCGTAGTATTTTGAAGCGTCCCGGTGCGCGAACCGGGAAGCATCCCGTTAGCGCCAATGTCGCGATCGAAAACAACATCGTGACGTGTCGCGTAAGCGTGACGTATCACGTAGCCGCGCGATGTGTCTTATGACGCGCTGCGTAAACGCACCCGGAAGCGCTCCGCGGCGCAGCCCGGAGCGCGCAACGTAAGCGCACCGGAGCGCGTAACGTAAGCGCATCGGGTCATGTGACTTGAAAATAACACTTTTCATTGGTTCTCATCATTTTTTTTCTCCAAATAATGAAAGCCCCCTCCTTTTTTCCTCATTCTTACTTTCTTCATTGAGAGAGCAAGAGCTATTTTTGAGCAAACAAAGGCCTCACTTGTTGCTTCAGCTGTTGCACCCCCACCACCACCCCCACCACTAAGAAAAGAAGGTCCACCACCACAGTTTCTTGGAGGACAAGAAGAAGAGGAGGAAGAAGAGGAGGAGGATCAACAACCAAGGCGCTTCCTGCCTGAGGAACCAAGGCAGAGTCACGTTAAACTGCACTTTATTTGGCAATTCTTTTCTTTTCCTGATGACCAGAAAAAGGTGAACGCCCCCAAAGTCACCTGTCTTATTTGTGACAAAGTTCTCTCCAGGGGCAATCCCACAAATAAATATTCTTTTGGTAATTTTACCACGATCTGCCACATGGAGAGGTGGCATCCCAATAACTTAGCCCAGGCTGAAGTACAGGAACTTTCGAAACAACCCACCCCCTGTGGCCAGCACTTCCTCTACTGTACCCTCACTTTCTGGTCCTGAAGAACGCCAAATGGTGCCAAATATTCAGCAAAAATTTAGCAACCTCAAATTTGTTTGCATTTTCTGTGGTAAAACATTATGTTATGGTGAACTTAGTGTCACCTTAATAAATAATGCTGTAGACAACCACCAATGCAGCAAGAAAAGGAAGTAGTAATTCTTTTCTTTTTTTTGCTCCTGTTGAGCCATTTCCAATTCCCTGTTTTTTGTTTGTTCCCTTAAAAAAAAAACCAAAAATATAAAATTGTTCAAAAATACAAAAAAAATGTTCAGAAAAATAATAAAAAAATATAAAACGACAAAAAGAATAAAAAAAAGTTCTTTTCAGAACTACCTCCCATTTATAAAATATTGCTAAAAATGTTAAACTCTGGCATTCTTTTTTCTCTTTTGTGCGCTTCCCGGTGCGCGCCCCGGTGCACACCAAAGAACCAATCAACTTTCTGCGCGCAAGTCGCGTGGCGCACCCGGTGCGCTCCCCGGTGCGCGTACCGGGGCGCTGCCATAGATATGTATATTTTTTTGAACCTAAATTACTCAAAATCCACTGAAGCACATATCTTGAGACATAGCAAAGGCACATCGGGCTACCAGTCCCTACAATTTTGCCAAGTTTGGCGGAAATCCATTCAGCCGTTCGGGCTAAAAGTGAAACCGACCGCCCTATGGAAATCAACATGGGGAAAACACGTTTTGGGACCCCCCTTTTATCTCGGGCCCCACTTGACGAATCCCCATCAAACTTTCAGGGAAGGAGCGGAGTGGAGCGGGCCATTTTCTTGGAGAAATTCGCGAAGATTCGTCCTCCGGTGCCAAAGTTATTCCCAATAGAATGTTGCGGATTTCCTATGGAAAGTAGATCCTAACTATAACTACCTACTGGCGACCGCCAGTAGGTAATATATATATATATATATATACACAAACAAATCAGCTCCTCTCAACTTCCAGCAGCAGGCAGACAAGCACACCAAGCCGGCGACGAAGGAGACGGACCACCAGGTGCAGCAATGATGTTATTCATTTTACCGCAGATAACAGTTACGCGCTTCGGGCTAGATCGCCCTTGTTCACACTGTATATATATTCAGGATGTTGTGTCTCCAGCTGATGTGCTGCTTCGTGAGGAGGTGGGAAGTTGGAGACCCAAGAACGCTTATTCCTGCAGTATTTCCATCAAAGACTTCCTCTGCAGCTCGTGGTATTCCAGCTTGGTGCATGATGGGACTGTTAGTTTGTGACATGGGACTAGTGGATATCAGCACCACGAGTTGCAGCTGGGCCCTTCACTATTTTGGTGGGAGGAGCTCTTTGTATAATTAGAGGGGATTCTTTTCCATAGACTGAGGCATTCGAGAAAGGCTGAGCGCTGAAACCGGTCATGCCGAAATTCTTGTGAATAAAGCGTCCAGACGAGCCCCGCTGTTTCCCTTTTCTTCTTTCTTGAATGGGGGAAACTGCTGTGATATATATATTTTTTTTTTTTATTGGTCCAAATATGGACCGATAAAATACTTATGTGGACAAGGTATATTGACGACCTTTTTATAATTTGGCAAGGGGATCGTCAATCTGCAGAAGAATATATTACCATACTAAACAATAATACGCTCAATCTCAAATTTACCAGTACCATAAGTGCTACCAGTATTAACTATATGGACCTTGAAATCTTTGTGTATAACAACACCCTACACACACGCCTGTATAGGAAACCGACAGCAGGCAATGCGGTCCTGCATGCCAAGTCTTACCATCCCAAAAGCTTGGTCAAGAATGTGCCTTATGGGGAAATGTTACGCCTGAAGAGAAACTGCTCTCTGGAGAAAGATTATAAAATAGCAGAGAGAGAGGCTAACATCAGATTTGAGCGAAGGGGTTATAACACTACCACCCTAAAACAAGCCAGTGTCAAAGCTTCAGGAACCAACAGGAGGGATCTCCTGATTCCTAAAACTAAAACGGAGGCTCCCGAAGAAGTACGCATGATTATGGAATTCAGTACCAAATCGGGGGAAATAGTCAATGTTTTCCAGAAACACTGGCATATACTCGCTGCAGACAAAGTCCTGAAGAAAGATCTGCCAACAAGACCACCAATAACCTATAGGAGATGTCCCTCCCTGGCAGATCATTTGGTCCACAGCCATTTTAAATCTCAGGCTAAATCCATCAAAATATCACAGTCAGTGGGGTTCTTTCCTTGTCTTAAATGTAAGGCATGTAAATTCAGCTGTAAAACAACAGAATACCCGAATCGCACAGGTGACAATAAACCGAATATTAAGATCAAACAGTTGTTGAACTGCAACTCAGAATACACGGTATATTGTCTCACCTGCCCATGTAAGCTGCGATACATCGGCAGCACAATAAAACCGGTGAAACTCAGAGTTCTCGAACATATGCGGGCTATTACCAATAACGATAGATCCTATCCGGTAGCCCGCCATTTTGCACAAGAACATCAGAGCAAATGGGAGAAACTGAGTTTTTACTGTATAGACCAGGCCCCCAAATTGGAACGAGGAGGAGACAGAGACAAGTCTCTTAGGATTTTAGAATCCAAGTACATCATTGGCCTCAAAACCATCACTCCTTGGGGACTGAATAACAACGAAGAACTTTGGGTACACTTGTAAACAGCTGTTAAATTTTAGGGATATATAGTGGACTTAAAAACTGAACAAAAGAAACTTTGCCACTTTCCCTATTACTAGGCCTTTTCATTTCTATTCTTATGTATCTCTTGCACATGGTCAAGTATGCCCATTCAGGGCTAAATAATGAACTCAAAATAATGAACTAGAATTAAGCGAATGTAAATGCTTTATTTCTGTTTATGATCATTTTCACTGTGAATATGTATATAATTTAAAAAATGAATAACAACGTTCAATGGTTTTTAAATGAGCACTAAGCACTTTACACTACCACCACATATAAGTCATGGCATATGTGATAAATGCACGTTACAATATGGCGCCCACCACATTTTGAGAAAAATTGTCCTTTCTCTATTGTTATTGTAAATGTAATTGACCAATGACTTTAAAATGGTGGTTTTGATTTCATCACAAACGTTGCACTGACGAAGCCTGCAAAGGTGAAACGCGTCTGCGAGGGGTGAAGGGGGGTTCTGGTTATTAAATTTTGCAAAACGGATACCAGTGTGCTGGCCCTTTCTTTTTTCTGACACCGCATGGAGCCAGGAAATGTGCAGCTATATATATATATATAAAAATCCCATGCTGTGAGGACCACCTCGGTCCTCATAGCGTGGATGAGCCTAGACAGGGGCAGACAAAAACTATCTTTGTGAGGACCGGTCTTGGTAGTATGTTTAGGTACTTTTGAGTGAGGAGTGAGAGTATCAAAAACTAAAAGTACAGTTATATTTGCATCGGTCCTCTTTATAATCTACTCCACTATTGAAGTGGGCGTGGCGTTAGAATAGTAAATACACACTTCATTACGGTCAATGGCCGGTCCTCATAATTTTACGTATGTTCTGTTTTGTGTGTGTCTGTCTGTCTCTCCTGGGGCATCGTGAACTCCAGGGTGGCAGAAATGCCCTAAATTATGGATTTGTGTGAATAACATGGAGACTCAGGGTTTCTTCACCAATTCTCTTATGTCAGAATTTCAGCAGTGGAAGGTTTCAGGTCAAATAATCCGGATCTACAGAGTTACTTACAGTGGATCTCATAAACGGGATTGGGCCAGTAACTCCCAATACCAGCCCCATCAGAATCATAATTACTGGGCCCTTCCTATTGCGGCTCTATACGTTTATGAAATGAAATACATTCAAGGCTTGATGGGGTATGAGAGTAACACTGTGGATACATACATTTCACAAAGTACCTAAAATAGGGGCACCTGTGAACCCTCTCATAAACATGTCAGCGCATCGGACGTTGTTAGGCAAATAAGGCTTTGTGTGGCTGTTGTGTTATGTGGAGCCAGGAACTGTACACGTGCAACTACTAAATTGTATTGACTCTTGCTTTTATTCATCTTAGTCTTTTCTTTGTTACTGTACAGCTTTATGCGGCCCTTTGGTTAGGTTTGCGCGCTTCATATACCACATACATCAGAGCCAAGTTCTGTGATTTTTATGATTTGTAGAGTTCAGAATTATCAGTGCCCAGTTCCACAGCATTCATAACTCACAGCTTGTGTTTTAACTTGTGAGCCTACGCTGTAATAACAATATCATGAATTCTTTAAGGGCGCTGGATTGTTCTAGGCTGAGTCAAGCAACTCATTTTGGCTCTGTGCTTACTGTTATTTTTGAGAAATAGTTATTTCTGAGACAGGTTTATTTCTAACATGACATTACTTTGTAATTAACTGGCAGCACCACCAAACTGTAATTTACTCAATTCAAACAGGTTTCTTCTACTTGAATGGGTATGTGTCACAAAGAAACAAAAAATGCGCCAATGATGGCTGTAACCAGCCCTGCCATTTTTTTAAAGTCAACTTTTTGGCTGATGAAACTATATTTTTCACATAAAGAAAACGCAATATATCTCTTGTGATTATATGCATGCGTTTAAGGAGAAGTGCAGATCAATGAGGGGCAAGATCCATGGTTTGCACAAAAGGAGTATTCTAACACGACAAGGTGACTTTATATTGCATGTGGCAATTGGATATAGGTAATACCCATCGGTCTGCGGATGGAAACTACTAGACACTGCGGACTCCACGTGCAAGGCCTGGCACTACATCCTCCAGAAACTCGCTATGTACTGCGGGCCCCTATCCGATACAATAACCTTGGGGATTCCGTGTAGTTTAACAATGTTTTGGAGCACCAATTGTGCTGTTTGACCTGCAGTGGGCAGGTTTTTGCAGGGAACAAAATGACCCATTTTGGTAAGGCTGTCCACCACCACCAGAAGCGCAGTATACCCCTGATCCATGGGTAGACCAGTGATAAAGTCCAAACTGATGTGCTGCCATGGCAAGTTAGGAGTAGGCATGGTAATCATTTTCCCTTTCTTTTTTGTCGTGTTCCCTTTTCTTCTAGCGCAACTCTCACACCTTGAGACCCATCCTTTGACATCTTGAGCCATAGAGTCCCACCAGAACTGTCTTTGCATCAACAGGACAGTTTTACGGATGCCAGGATGTTCAGCCAATGGGGAATTGTGACACCAAGCAAAGGCTTTCTTTCTTAAAGGCACGGTAGGTAGATATAGCTGACCATTCTGAAAAGGCAACCCCTGCTTAATGGCTCCTGCAGGTTTGGCTTTGGCCCATTTCGCTCATTCTTGACTGGTTCTGGAATGCTGCACCTCTTACAGGTACTGGTCAGCCTTGAGAGTGCACACCACCTTAGAGGGATCTATGATGGCTGCAGGAGGGATTATGACCGGGTCACCGTCGGATGTCAAACAAGACAAGGAGTCTGCTTTGCGGTTCTCTGCTCCAGGCCTGTAGGTAATGATGAAATCATACTCTTCAAAGAAGAGCATTCACCTCATTTGTCTTTGGGTCAGATGTCGAGCCGCTTTGATGTACTGGAGGTTTGTAATGTAATGTAATGGTACTTGTATAGCGCACGAATCACCATGAGGCATCTCGGCGCTTGTACGAATACCGCTGAGGAACCCTTCCTGGCCTTTCCCCCCAAGGTGAAGCCAGGCATCCTAGCATTGTTGGGGCCATTGTGGAGATTAAGCAAGCTATTGCCCAGAGTTGCAGAGTGGGACCCATGATTAGAATATGCACCGATGCGAGAATGATCAGGTCCGGGGAAATTGAGCCCAAGAGCCGCCGAGGCGGGAATTGAACCCTGGTCCCGGGCCAGACCTCTGCATCAGGGTCTGCCGCTCTAACCATTGAGCCACACTTCTCCACTTTTCTTCTCCAGGTTTCGATGGTCGGAGTACACAGTGATAGGAAACCGGGCTCCCCACAAATACAGACGCCATACCTGAAAAGCCACTTTTATGGACAGCAATTCCTTCTGCACTATGTTGTAATTCTTTTCAGCCGGGTTTAGTTTTCTAGACAGATAAGCTACTGTGTGTAGCTGTCTGGTATGTTTGTCTCTTTGGGAGAGTTTAGCCCCTATCGCCTCCTCGGAAGCAACAGCTTCTACGATGAAGGGAGCGTCCAACTGGGGATGCCTAAGAACTGGTGCAGAGGTGAAAGCATGTTTCAAGTATTTGAAGGTGTCTGTGGCTTCTTGGGTTCATTTGAAAGGTGTTCCTTTACTGAGGAGTCCGGTGATCGGAATCGCCTTTTTTGAGAAGTCTTGAATAAACCTGCGGTAGGACTTGGCGAATGCTAGGAAGCTCTGCACACCTTTGACATTTGTTTGCACCGGCCATTCCTGTACCGCCAGTACCTTCCTCTCTGCCATACCCAAACCATCAGGACGGAGCATAACCCCCAAAAACTCTACTTCATGCACCCCAAACTCACGCTTGCTTAGCTTGCAATACAATTGGTGCTTTCTCAGGGCTTCTAGAACCTGTATGACATGACCCTGGTGCTCTTCCTCTACCTTGGAGTAGATAAGTATGTCATCTATGTAGACGACTACTGTATGATCTACATATTCTTTTAGTACATCGTTCAAGAAGTACTGAAGTGCCACAGGGGCGTTACACAGCCCGAACGGCATCACAGTATAGTCGAACAGGCCATAGCGTGTTTTGAAGGCCGTCTTCCACTCGTCCCCTTCTCTCATGCGCACCAAATGGTACGCCCCTCTTAAGTCTAGCCTAGTGTAGATCTTAGCCTCACAAACCTGGTCTAACAATACTGGTATAAGGGGCAGCGGATAAAGATAAAGGATGGTGTTCTTATTTAGTATGCAATAGTCACAGCATGCTATCAACTCCCTACTGGCTTTAGCTATGAAAAACTGAGGGGAAGCTGCCGGGGAAAAAGATGGCCTAATGAATCCTATAATCATGTAATGATCTAAATATTCCCTTAGGTGTTGGGTTTCCGGCTCAGATAGGGCATTAACTCGGCAAACGGGTATGTTGGCTCCTTCTACCAAATCAATCTGGCAGTCATACCGCCTATGGGGCGGGAGGTTTTCTGCCTGGGACTTGTTAAATACATCAGCGTAGGCAACATATTTGTTCAGCAGAATCATCTCCTTTTCAGCGGCCGCAGCCACCAAAAATGGGTCGCACAGGAGATAGGTTCGAGGGATATATGATCCCTTCATGCATCCGACAAGAACTGCCCGTTCTTGTCCTTCTAATTTATGGTGGGGTTATGGTGGCAGAACCATGGCATTCCCAGTATCATCTCATACTGAGGGGCATCAATGATGTTCAAAGTCAAGTCTTCCCTGTGATGTCCCCCAACTATGTCCACTGAAAAAATTAACGGTCTCTGTTTCTCAGTGGTAAGATCAGATTTAAGAGGTTTACCGTCCATGGCCAACACCTCCTCAGGGATCTCCAAGGGCATCCTATGTATGTCTAGATGGTGAACCAACCCGTTATAATTTAAGACTAATTATGTAATACTTTTTGATGTACGATCAATTAATGAAAACCTTGTGGTTTTTGTGTTTTGGTGGCATTTCATTTCTCCACTCTTCACGCTAATTGACAACTGGGGGATCACGGCAATTTCATATGCCGATGACACTCAGCTGGTTTTTCCATATTCAGAGGTGTCAGAGACATCCTTTCTGAGTCTGAAGGGGTGCCTACAAGACGTGGCCTGCTGGATGACCACCAATAAACTAAAACTCAATGCCAGCAAGACAGAGGTGATCTTTTTCGGAAAAAGCCCCCCTCCACCATCTGAACTATGGTGGCCGGCAGAGATGGGACACGCCCCCTCTCCCAGCCACTCAGCAAGAAACCTTGGCGTCCGGTGGGACGACAAGCTGTCCTTTGCTTCACACATCCAGCAAGTGGCAGGTTGCTGCATGAGCAAATTGAGAAATCTTCGCAAGATTCTCCGACTTTTACCAACTAGCTGCCGAAAAACTGTAATCCATGCCACAGTTACTTCAAGGCTGGATTACACCAATGGCTTGTATCTGGGCTTACCAAAGTACCTTATACGACAACTCCAAATGGTCCAAAATGCGGCTGCGAGACTTTTAATGAGGATTCCTTACAAACACTCCATCTCTCCGCATCTCCTTTCCCTTCACTGGTTTCCAGTGGCAAGCAGAATAAAATTTAAAGCACTCACCCTGGCTTTTAGATCTCTGTTCGGCAACTGCCCAAATTACCTGAAAGCTAGACTACCAAGATACACCCAAGCCCGGCCCCTAGAACAAAAAGAGCCAGGTTAGGTGGACGCACCTTCTCGGCCAATGTGGCGGTACTATGGAATTCGCTACCCCCTGCTCTCCAACAGGCTCCATCCGAAGCATGTTTTAAGCGATTACTGAAAACCTGGCTGTTTGCCCAACCACGCTAGGCACCACGTCAGACTCCAGCTCTTCTACCTAAACGGGCACAACACTGTTGCTATAGCGCCGGGACACCTCCTCGTGAGGTAGCTGTTCGCGCTTTATAAAACTCTGTATTATTATTATTATTATTATTTCTTTTTTTAATGCTATGGTGATATATCGGTCTGAATACATTTCAAGCTCCTGAAATGATGGCAAACACAAAGATTTATCGTTTGCTTTACATAGTTCAGGTGGTGCAGTGATAAGTGGGTAAGTGAAAGTCATGGCAATGATTTATAACACAAACCAATAGTTTGAAAGCAAAAACATCAATTATTAAAACATCTAAACTCTTCGGATTAACATCTTCAACGTTTCAACCCCACAAGTCTAGAATTGGACAGGGTCTTCCTCAGAGAAGTTGTCGCTAATTTCTCTTTGGCACTGTACAATTGTAAACAAAAAAGACATAAAAATGCATAGGAAAATCAATTTGCACTAAATTTTATAAATATATTTCAACATTGTGCTGAGTGTTTAGTTAATTTTAAATGAACCCTGGCTGTGCTCTGAAAATATCTGAGGATCTGGAGGATTTCTCGTTACACTGCAATTTGTTCAGGATGTGAATGTGAGCAAAACAGGGAGCGACCCCACTAGCCAAGAGACAGGGTACACTGGTAAGTATTAAGAGAAAGCTCTCTTGGACAATGATACCTTATATTGTGTCTTATTTTTACTTGTTGAAATGTTGTAAAACAATGTAGTTTTTTATCTTTTTGTGACATATAGTTGCTTTTTGGGTTCAACTTATGTGAATGTATCTGGATGTGTGATTAATCAGTGTACATTGGGTTGTGTACCTGCCTGACTGCATATTGGTAGACTTCTATCATTGTCCAAGAGAGCTTTCTCTTAATACTTATTTGTTCAGGATGCACAGTCTTGAAGACTGAAGCAGAGGGATGCATATGAATAATTTAACTCCGCAGGATCCTGGTGTTTCCATTATATCATATAAAGTCAGTGTTGTGTGAGCCAATATGGTATTTGGTCCTGGTCCATCTTTGTCTGCTACTTTGCAATCTTGACATATTGAGATTTTTGTGTCTTATGGGAATGAAATGTCCCTGTATGTGCAGCAAGAGATGTGGTAATAGTTAGTTATGAGACAAGCATTTTTTGTATCAACATGCTACATTGTTTTACAACATTTTCAACAAGTAAAAAAAAGACACAATATAAGGTATTAGACTCAATTTCCTCAATCAATCAAGAATTTATAAAGTGTGGCAGATCATCTGTGACAGTCTCAAGACACCAGAGTTTCTAGGTGCTTCATGGTGCTCTTGTTCCTTTGAAAAGCCAGGTATTTCCTGAATTTCTGAAGTGATGAGGCAGTCCTGAGATGCAGTGGAAGTTTGTTCAAAGCTTTGGCCGTGAGGTGTGAGAAGGACCATATTCTGCTGTTACACTAGCGGATCCGGGGTTCTGTCTGTGAGGAAGAGGGAAGTGGATCGTAGGTGTTAGGTTGGTTGGTGGAAAGTCATGCATTTGTTGATGTTTGCTGTTCCTTCGTTTTGCAGGGCTTTGAATGTGTGGGTCAGCATCTTGAACTGGCATACAATACTTCTGGATCTGTAGCCAGTGTAGTTTCTTGAGGTGTGGTATGACGTGATGTGCTCCACCTGCCACATTGTGTGATGGCTTCCTGGATGTGAAGCCAGTCGGGACTATGGCCGGAAGAAAGGACTGTTCTCTTCTTTTGTGCTATCAAAATACCCATTTCTTGTTAATATATTTGCCACACAACAAATTTGAGACTGTTGAGAATGCAGTATAAATGAAACTTGTGGCACAGCGGAGTTTATCAAAAAGGTGTCAGTCGAGAAACATTGTGAGTTTCCCCTGGGTTGAGCGATTGTGGTCTGATATTTGGCAGGTCCTGAGGAAGGTGGTGTTTATAAACCCTTCAAGCCACTGAAATGTGTCGGCCTATGCTATTCAGATCCTGCTATATGCACTAGCCTTAAATGGTCGTGGAGACCAAAAACTATTTATTGTCTTCTATTTTCCATATGTATGCAGTGATGAGTGTGGTGTGAATGCAGCGGAACGGGTGTGCTGGAATGAAAGTTTGTTGAAAGGGTGTTTGTTGTCTCTCTAGCTGGGGTTATTTAATGTTCATCTATGACACTGTCATTATTTTTTAAGAATATGTGTACATGTTGATTATAATAATTTTATGTGTAAAGTGGATAAAAGAAATGGCAACAAGAATTTTATTAAAGAAATAAAATAATACAAAATTAATGTCAAGGCAGATGAATATGTTGATGTTTCTGCATTTTGGTTAAAAAATATATTTGTTTTATCCTATTGAATTTGTGCTGAATCTGAAATAAGCAATTTAGGTCTTGAGGGAGGTTTCTTTTCTACATTGATGTTTTGCCCCTTTTCTCCCTTACCTTGTAAGTACTTTCTCAGAGGGGGTACCCTTATTGTTGCATAGCGTGACGTGATGTGGGTCCATCTGGGGAGGTCGAGGATGAGTCTTGCCACTGAATTTTGTATTGTTTTTAGTCTCTTCAGGCGGCTTCATGATGGTCATTCTTGCATTGACTGGGAGCCATCTAAAGATCTTGCAGAACATGCGTAAGGTATGGAAGCAGACGGATGAGACTGTATTTACCTGTTTCTTCATAGATAGCCTGCTGTCTAAGATGATGCTGAGGTTTTGATGTGGTCCGCTAGGGTGCATGATTGGCTGAATTTCACAGGCTACCATGCGTCATTCCATGAGGAGGTGTTGTTCCCAAAGATGAGGACTTCTTTCTTGTCCATGTTGAGCTGGAGACAGTTGCTCGTCATCCAGTCGGCGACGTTTATCATATATCTTTGACAGTGAGAGGATAAGCCAGGTGTCATTGGCATAGAAGATGATGTTGAGTCCATGTGATCTGATGGTGTTGGCTTAGGGGTCATGTACAGGTTGAAGAGGGTAGGCCTGATGGAGGATCCTTGGGGGATGCCACAAATGATTTTCTTGAGTTCCAAGATGAACAGAGGGAGAAAGTTTCTGTGTGTTCTTCCATTGAGGTATTAGGCAATCCATTTGAGAGTGTCTCCCTGGATTCTGATGTGGTGAAGTTTGTTTAACAAGATGTGATGGGAGATGGTGTCAAAGGAGGCTGACAGTTCCAAGAGTATGAGGACTGATGTTTCGCAGCAGTCCAGAGGGGTCCTGTTGTCATCGTTGACTGCTATTAGACCTGTTTAACTCCTGTTGTTAGCTCGGAAAACGGACCTATGCAGGTATGGTGCATGTCTTCACTTGTGGTTTAGCTCATGTGTAGTCCTAAAGGTAAACATATATCTTCAACTGACCCCAGTACTCTACGCAATTAAATCAAAACTTCTGTGACTAAACCATCTTAACCGATTGCTGGTACCATTGCTCGCTTTGCAATATTGGTGTTGCTGAGAAAATGTTAAGTATTTCAGGGTGATGAGCATGTTTTCCTGAAAATGTATTACCTTTTAATAAAACATATTACCACTTCTGCATCAATCATTTGGATTTTGTTTTAAATTTCATACAGTTCTTCGAAATTATTTATAAAAAATGCTTTTGGCTACCCGAAGGGAAGAGTGACCAAAGACTTTCACAAGCGCCATGCCTATGCTTTCATAGTTACCTAGGCAGGGGAACTCATTAGGGGCAAACTAAAGATGAGTTAAAAGTATCACTCTTTAATAGTGTGATTCAAGCTCATTAATTGCATTCAAAAAGGTGCCTGTTGTGTAAGGACAAACTTCTCACATCAGGGTTAGAGATGAAAAAAGTTCCATGTCATGTACATAAAAAAAAGAACAATGCATTAGTACAACTATGAAATAATCAGAAGAAAAATGCGAAGGAAGCAACTACTAAATTGCTTTTCTGTGGAACTCAAATGTTTGTTTTATTTTTGAATTGAATGTATTGGGAATAGTTTTTTTACCCCTCCACTATCCAACACTTTCCATACTGTTGCAATCATTGGAGCGGGAATAGTAATTTTTACCCCTCCGCTATCCAACACTTTCTATATTGTTACACTCACTGGAGAGGGAATAGCAATTTAGACCTATCTGCAATCCAACACTTTCCATACTTTTGCACTGACTGGAGTGGGAATAGTAATTTTTACCCCTCTGCTATACAACACTTTCTCTACTGTTGCACTGACTGGAGTGGGAATATTAATTTTTACTACCCTCGCTATCCAACACTTTCCCTACTGTTGCACTTATTGGAGTGGGAATAGTCATTTTTACTCCTCCGCAATCCAACACTTTCCCTACCGTTGCACTGACTGGAGTGGGAATGGTAATTTTTACCTCTCCGCTATCCAACCCTTTCCCTTCTGTTGCACTGACTGGAGTGGCAATGGTAGATGTTATCCCTCTTCTATTCAACACTTTGCCTACTGCTGCATTGACTGGAGTGGGATATTTAAATTTAAGGGGTTGCTCCTGATCTTGTTTGGAAAGCTCTCCTAACAACTAGGTCCCGAAGAGCTTTCTGAACGAATCGCGCTCCGTGATTCCGAATGGCCTGCTACAGCCCCACGAAGTTCGATTCCCACAGCCGTTTTGTCTCGTTAAAACCAAGTCGGTATGGCTGTCAGAATCGGGCATCGTACTCGCACGTTCGGAAAGCCAGCCCATTGAGCTGAATGAATTGGCTCAGAACGAGTTGGACTGACTGATTCGGGTACAAAACCGATTCGGTCTGCTCAGGTGGTTTCCTCTCATCGGTCTTGGTCATTCGGAACGGGGGATGATTCGTTCGGAAACATATGCTCGGAATTGGATTTGCTTCTTCTGAATCCCGTTTGGAGCCTTTCTGAATGACACCGGAATCGACCCCTAAATATTTATAAATAGCTTAATGTTTTAATTAATAATAGAATGTTTTTTAACATACATTTTATGTTATTGGTATATGTATATATGTACATTTATTTGTTAACATTTTATATATTTTTAAAATTCTAAAATAAATGTAAACTATTACTTTATTAATTGTTTTACAGGAAAAATATAAAATAATTATTATATATGTGGGTTTAACTTTTTTAAGTTAAGTTTATTTGGTATTTTTGTTCAAATGTATATTAAATCTATTTTTTAAATTACATTTATTATGTAATATATTTATTATTAATTATTTTATTTTATATATATATACATATATACATATATATATATACACAATATTTTTTACATCTTTATTTATGTCATCAATATTTTTTTTAAATATTTTTGTACCTACCTTTATAAATATAGGATGTCACTTTTTTTGACACCCATATTTATGGCTCGATATTGTGGTATGGGGATGTTTTGGGTGTCGACGTTTTGCCAGTGAACCACTCTATGGCATTGATCCTGCTGAACCTCCAACTGTACGGTGGATCGGTGAACAGTTAGTGTTCTTACAAAATATTTTGCAAAATAGTTGACACCATGTGGTACAGTCAGGAGAAGGTGTGATGGTGGCTGCAATGCTACTGAATACCTCCCTGGATTTGAGGAGATTCATGAGACCCACCACCTCACTTCTAAGGCTCGGTTGGTTTTCCCTTACTCCTGACAGTCTCCTAAGTCTTTTGATTGCTGTGTGCACACCACTCCAAGTTAGCGACATAGGCTGCTTTTCCTTGCTGGTGTTAGCTTATGTACAGACACAAAGCCATTGAGTTTCATTTTTAGTGCCTGATCCATGGAGTTTATGTATTTTAAGCTACGGTGGGGGAGTGGAGCAACTCCGCCCGCTTGCGGAACTCACTGGTATTGTATGGGTTTTGTCTGCAACTATGCAGAACTCCACATGGTGCAACTACGAGAGCTCCACCTACCCTCAATCTCACTGTGATTTTGTGCTGGGACTAGAGCACATTCCATGCAAAAAAATCAGCGCAAATGGCAATAAGCGACGTGACAGAGGGTGCAACTACTCGTGTTGATTTTGCTGCCACTTGAGTAGATTTTCTACTGGAGCAGCAGCCTTCAGACTGGAAACGGTCCAGGCTGTGAACTGTAGAAGAATCTCGCTAGATGTCCTCCTAGCAACTAGAAATTGTGCTAGGGAAAGCCACATCTCACTTGCCAACTTACCATTCAGGAGTCACGTGTGAGAAAAAAGTCTGCACAAGAGTAACACTGAGTCACCGAAATTCCACCAGTTCTGCAGGGGTAACAGAATATTTTGCCCACCCATAGTAAAAAAACTATATTTACAAGTCGTTAAAGTACTTTTGGCTCGTAAAAGGGGTCTATGCAACCCGTTGCAAATAATTAAGAGGAGTAGGAATGAAAGATACATTTCTCTTTTTGTGAACTGCAAAAAAATAAACCAATGGTTAGTGACCTCAGTTGCAGTTGAAAACTATTGAAAAGTTGCTTCTCAAGGTGAGGTGGTAACTAATTTGCAAAAGACATGCTGACCCCATAACAGCACTTCACCTTTTGAAATCATATTGGATAGCCTTGGAGGGAGCAGGGAGTGGCTGCAAAAACGCTGTGCTTTTTAAGTAGGACACATATCCTTTATAGACAAAGGATGATTTTAACAGAACTGTTTCTCATTCTAGTAGGCAGATGGAAGGATCTTTACCTGCTGTCCCTTGCAAGCCACCATTCATGCATTTCCATTTTCAAGGAGGGTAACAAAATATAACCCGACATATTAATATTCATTCGGCAGGTTTCTTTGTGACTCTGGGTAATTTACACATCCACGTTCACAAACCACTCAATGTGAAATCTGCACATTCTCAGTTTGTGAACGGGGATAGTATACCAGACCCATAGACCCTAGTCTTCATTAGATGTCAAAGCAAAGGTGAATGGTTTGGTGGATCATAAGCGTGCAGATGAAATTCATACACGAGCTATTGATGTTTTATAGAGTTATTGATGTTCTAATTAATCATTCGGTTCATTTTCCACAACTTCACTACCTATCTAAAACATACTGTACTACATTTTTAAAAGTGCATGATTTAAATTTGAACTTGGTATTTTTCCAGGTACTGTAAACTGACACACTTTAAAAGCAGAAGATTATAGTGGAAATGACTGAAAGTGTTCTCTCAAGGAGTTTAGTCAAAATGAATTAAATGTTTTAGTCCATTGTATAGCGTCCTCCCCATCCTGGGTACCCGCCCAAGACAATGCCACTCATGGAGCTTAGTATTGCACGTCTTTATTCATCTGCCTGTAACTGTGAACTCTGTATTCTAAACCAGTCTTCATTGCAATCTGCTCTATCACTTGTGGCACAGTTTTACGGAGTCCATCAGGAGCCGAAAGGGTTCCAACATTTCCAATTCACGAGACACTTCATCTCCCCCTCTGCTAAATAAAAAGTTAACATTTTCTTTACAAAATAGACTTGTATAAACATGTACAATTAAATCTCTCCAGGCAATCTTTGTTGGCGCTTTAATTCATCTGATTTTGTTTTTGGTAAATGGGAACTGTCACCATCACTGTCCAGGATCTGCCTCAACATTGTGGAGGCAAGAACAGTCACTGATGTTTCAGACTCTGTCTCTCCTTCAACAATTAGATCTGATTAGCAACTAGTGAAGTGCCTGAAATGAGAAAAGACTCTGGTGATAGACTTCCCAGGGTGCTGAGCAGTCACCAGGTGTCCTTTTGTAGACACCACTTTAAAAGGTCCTGCCTCAAATTGAAAATCAGATTTTCTTCTGCACATTTGTCATGTGAGCAAGGGATCTCCTTTCTTAACACCATTGATGCTGGTGTTATTCTCCTCCAGTGCTGAAGGTCATTGATTCCCATTATTTATGACGAGCTCAGCTCGTCATGAGTGTACGAGAGGTGTACCTCATGACGAGAGCGTCGAAGGGGTTAAAGATAATGTTTTTCTCATGACATCTTTAGTCAGCATACGATTACAACTTTTGCATCTTAACGAAGTCCTTGTCATGAGTAGCCATCACATCTTTCTTTCTATGATAGGTCCATTGAGGTAACTTGGTGTTTATTGCTCTCCAGTACATAAATGTGTTATGACTTTCACCTGTGGTTGAGTGGGGTGTTGAATGATCAGGTCTCAAGGTAGAATTCATCACATTTTTGAAATTGAGCTTCTCAAGACTAGCATGTCGCACTGCTTTCTTTAGTGTACTCATAAAACACTCAACAAGTCTGTTTGCCTGTGGCCACAAAGGTGTGCTCTTTTGATGATTTATAGTCAAATGCTTCAAGGAATCTTTAAACTCTTGAATGTTGAAAGTCTGGGCGAATGTCAGGCTTCACTATGACTGGAACACCCCATGTCACAAAGATGCCATCTAGTCTTTCAATGAAACACTCTTGAATAGTAGATTAAATATCTTCAATTAATGAAAATCGTGAGTGTTCATCCGTAATCACCAGATGGTGATGTCAAGTGTCGAGTGGACCAAAAAAAAGTCAATGGCTATTCTCTTTTATGTATGATTTGGGGTTTTGCCAAGTTCAAGGTGTAGTGAATAGTTTTTGTCGAAAGGCAGTTGCATAGATGGCAGGCCTTTAATTCCCTTTCAACCCTGTCATCAAGATAAGGACAGCAGGACCTGCCTTGGAGAGCTTGTTTTGTGGCAAAGATTCTATGATGTCCTTCATGTGCCACTACAATTATTTTCTATCACATACTCTCTGGAATCAGAATTCTTGACCATCATAGTACACTCCTTCCTGAGTCATGGACAGCTGAACGTTGACATTTTTGTATTTTTGATATTCACTATCACTGGTGTGTGGTTGAGTGTGTTAGTTCTATGACTGATGTGTAATGATATCCTTCAACTTTAACGCCACTATCATGGCAGTGATAATCTGGGATAACGAAATGGCAACTGATGTGTTTGATTTTATAATGAAGTTAATATAGGCCTCAGCCATCTTGTATGGAGTACTTGTAACCTTGTATAGGCACTCTGGAAAAGTAGTCAGAAGGGCTCTGATCCTTCCCTGGATGATGCACAATAGTATAATTATACTCTTCTAACTGTAGTCCACATTGTTCAATGCGAGGAGGCATTTTGGCCTTTGGATTGTCAAATATAGTCAGTAAAGCTTGTTTACCAACAAAAAAGTTTTTCTGCCTAGGAATACATGGAAATGTTCACAAACACATTCTAGAGCTAAACTTTCTTTTTCTGGTTGTGAGCAAGCACATTCTGTTTGAGACAAACTTCTACTTGTATATGCCACAATATGCCTTTGAGCATTTGGGTGTCCGCTGAGCTGTGGAGGTATAGCACCTCACCCTGCTGGGCTAGCGTCAACAACAACCTCTGTTGTATCGAAGTATACTATTTCAGTAGCATTCTCAATGGTTTGTTTGATTTTCCCAAAACATTTCTCACATTTATGTAACCAATGAAATGAAACATTATTTTTCATCAAGTCTTTCAACGAAGCACAGTGGTAAAGTCTTGTATATATCTGGAACAGTAACTGGCCATGCCAAGTAATTAATGCACCATAGAAACCTCTTGTGGGGAATCAGCATTTGACAGCGCTTGTACTTTAGCAGGATCTGGGATCATACCCCATCAGAAAAGATATGACCAAAGAATTTTAGCTTTGTCTCTCGGAACTCACACTTGTCTGCATTCAAAGTCAAACCTGCTTCAGCATGTAAATGACATACTTGTGTAGGAGCTTTATAATTTTTTTGAGTAGCTCTAAAAACCAATATTTCATCACTGTAACGGAACGCATTCCTGACAGGCTGTATGATACGCCAAAAGATGTCTTGAAACAATTCTGCAGTGGATGACACCCCAAAACTGAGTCTTTTGTATTGAAACAGACCAACATGTGTAGAAAAGGTTGTAATGTACCTGGAATATTCTTTGAGTTTCAACTCATGATAACCTTTATCTAGATCAAGGCGACAGAAGTCCTTCGCACCATTTAGTTGCATTATCATGTTAGCATCTGTGGACCTGGATGTCACTTCTCAGTCAATTGTCCTTTTTGCCTGACACCTGTCAATGCATATTCGTAGAGCCCTTTCACTGTCTTTTTTAGGCATCACTACTATGAGAGAAACCCATTGCATTGGACCAGTAGAACGCTCGATAATATAATGCTTAAGCAACAATTCAAGTTCTTTTTCGACAGCTTCTTGCAAATGAAAAGCAATTCATCTAGGTCTTTGAGAAACAGGATGAATGTCCTCCTTAATATGCAAATTTACTTTCATAGTCTTAAGCTTTCCCAAACCATGAAATAACAAAGGGAACTGATTTATTATTTTGAGTTGAGTGTTCATGGTGTAATTCACAGAAATCAGTCCCATACTAGCAGCTGTGCAGAAATTCAGTATGAAGTCACTTGACGCCATGCCTTTAAGCCATGGATGGGTGCTTGCACCTTCATTTTCTTATGTTTTATTGTTGCTACAAATGAACCTTACATTTTCAAGGGTGTTGATGCAGCCCATGAATACACATTGGTTTTCGATGGCATAGGTTGCAGCAATGGAGATAACTCATTGTATTTTATCCTCAGGCATAATGTATATCGATGCACCACTGTCGGTTAATGAAGGTGTCAAATACCCATTTATTTTTGCTGTAATCTTTGGACAATGCTTGAATCACTTTGTATCTTTGGTATGTTGATCTTTCTTTGACTGAAATTTATCTACACAAGTGGCTAAACCAAAATGTGCATGCGTTTCGGAGGTGAACATTGACCTGGCACAACCATGTTCTTCACTCTCACTTGATAACAATTTTGAAGAACTGTTTGACAATGATTTAGATGACGTTCAACTTCATTCATTGACAACGTGTCCTAACTGATATCGCCGCTTTGCCTTGTAAGTGTGCATTGAATGCTTCTGGATCGTTCTGAAAGCCATATTGTCTTAATTTTTTCTTCTTTTTGCAAACCATCACAAAATGGTTCTCCTTCCCATAATCTTTACAAATCTGTCCAAGAGCAGAACATTTACCTTTGTGTGGAAATGAAAATCCTCAAACGGAAACACAACTACTTTTTAGGTGTAGACATAACATTCAGTCTTTCAGTCTTTATTTTGGCTGACTTTTCACACTCATGACAAATTATTTCTTAGAGCCTCGGGTTTCTGTCAGCAGCTTGCCTATCTGCGTGCACTTCAGCTCTGGTAGCCACAAATGCTAAGAGTTTCTCTCAGCATTTGTCTTCTGAATGAATCTGACAAGCATCTGTCAATAACTCTCAGATGCATAGCTTCTTCATCATTAAATTAATTAAACTTACAATGTCTGATGAGTGTGACGAGTCTCTTGTCAAATTTATCAATGATTTTACCACTTTCTGAGGTTCTTGGTTGAAGATGTTTCGCTTGTATTCAACATTGGTCATGGATTAGACTTGAGATTCAATACTTCTCTAATCTCAAGATATGTGACTTCGTCAGTTTGCATCATTTTTCTATGACTTCTTTTACACCATCACCAGCAAATGTTTGCATAACTTGATAATCTTTTTGTAATAAGTCTCTTCAAGTGCATCAACAAAATTATCAAATGTATCTATGCAAGAAGTCCATCTATCGCCAGTGTTCAGGTTTTTGGCGGTATCAAAAAGGTGGTGGTGGTTTCCAGAAAGCCGAAGCATTGTAGCCATTTCTTGGAGTGGCTAACATTGAGAGTGGAGCCCTCTCCAACACAGTGTGCTGTCCGGTTAAACCTGCTTTATATATACCATCTCCAAGGCCCTATACTGTTCTGGCCTCTGTGTCAGCTTTTCCATTTGATGTAATGGTGACCTCCCTCTTGGTCCTTGGGAGTCCTTCTCTTTTCTAGAGACCTATGAAGTTGTTCTGAGACGCCACCCAGCAGTTTTGATGGTGACATATGAATAGCTCCATAAGCACAACCCTAGGGCTACTCTGCCCAACTCTGTGGTACGACTCTCCTTATTCAATTTTGGCAAGCAGATGACTGTTTCCTGTACCTGACTTATTTTGTTTTTAGACATCTATTTGTACCGCCTAACACCTGGTTGATCTCTGCCTTGCAGCGCCTCTAATCGCAGAGCAATTTACTGTCGATACTTGCTACTCTTTCAAAACCTAGTTGAATCCATATTTAGCCCTGTCACTCCATATTGCATGTGACTGTATAATGCATAGCAGTAAGGTACCTTTATGTATGGTCTGACCAGCATGTTCTTGGTCACCCATATGTACATTTCTTTGCAAAGATTTTATTGTTTTCATCTTCTCTATAGCGGCTGGAGATGTGCTTTGACTGCACAGGGCATATTTACTAAGAAGTGATGGAGTGCGGGGTTAGCCTTCCAGGCTTAACGTTGCCCTCCACCACTTCTGAAACGCAGGGCTGCACTATATTTACAACAATATGGTGCGGCCCTGTGTTTTCCCTTACACTGGCACTAAATTTACTAGCCTAGCGCCAACACAGACACCCTTGCACCAGACTGCAAGGGTGTCTGGGTTGAGGGGAAGATTCTTTATGTGCAGGAAGGTCATAAACACATAAACAATCCTTAAATGGCATTTTGTAACTTCTATTTGAGCTGCTTAATATAGCCTTTGCGCCTTTATTCATCTGCGTGTAACTGAGAACTTTACATTCTAAACCAGTCCTCATTGCATTCCACTGTGACACTTATGTCACAGTTCTACGGAGCCTATCAGGAGCCAAAAAGGTTCCATCATTTCCAATTCATAAGACACAACACCATCAGAGTCTAAGTTCTAGAGCACTTTTCAGCCTTTATCCTGCCTGTAGAATTCTCTTAGGATTTATGTTGTTCGGTCCTATACGAGCTTCTAAAATGGCAACATATAATTTGCCCCTTTTCCTGTGGAAGGTTAATAAGATATTCCAATTGCAGGAAGCCTCATTTGCCATGTGCCTAGTTATCCACTTGAGATTAAGTGCGGCCCCCACCAAAAAAATGTCATTACATTCTGCAAACCATGTTGATAAATATTTGACAGCCTTTCTGTTGACGTTTTTAGTATGTTTACCTGTCTTACATTAAAGAAAGGAGTACATGGAGCCAAGGCATAGTTTGGTCTATGTTCATGATTGCCATATTGATGAGCAAGCTTTCTTTGTGACGGTTGTGGGGAAATTTCTTTGCTTGTTTATTGCTGTATTAAATGTGAGCAGGAGGTGTTTGTCTGGATTCCTGCCACAGCTCATCTCTTTTGACTATCATTATATACCAGCATGACTCACATCATACCTCCCAAAACCTATGAATAAACAAAGAACTTGTACCCTGACTTTTGACCATATTACATGTTGTTGGTAATAGCTACCTGCAGCTATTGCTCCCCAGTTTGATTGTTTTAAAAAACTTAATAGCTTTACTGAATGCTTTACTACATATGCAAGGTCAGGTTTTAGGTGCCTTGGAAACATCCAGCAAATCCACCAGAATAGGCATCAAGCAACTGGTATAGATGACCTCAACGTGAACCTTCTAGAAGACAGCGCTCATCACAATAATCCCCTGCACCAGTTCCTTGCTATAAGCACTTAGAATGCAACCTTTGTGAGCATTCTAAAAACACCTTCTAGAAGTCAGTCTCATATAATAATCATCTGCACCTGTTCCTTGCTATAAGCAATTAGAATGCAACCTTTGTCAACATTCTAAAGCACTTTCTAAAAGGCCGCCTTATCAAGTTAAATATCTGCAACCGGTTCCTTGTTACAAACAATTAGAATGTGACCATTATGAATGTTCTAAAGCAGTCTTATTTTAAGATCGTCCACACGCATCCCATTCGCTTAGACTCTTCACCTGCCCTTACCTGTTTCCCTGCTTTCAGTACTCTGTCTTTCAAACTCCTTTGATCCTTCCATTTTGAGCTCACAGCAAAGAACTCCTACATTAGTCTTGCACCTCGAATGAAAAAAAAACAAGAAGAAAAGGAGAGACGCATTAATAGACTTGATTTTACTACACCCTGAGCTCAGTCACAACATGGTGCTGCTAACAAAGGTAATTGCAAACAAAACAGGTGATGGACCGAATGTGGATCAATGTCACACATTCAACCCAGTCAAAAGATCTGGGCCCAAATCCATCGTTTTTTTGCACTCCACACCACCCTGGGTTAGACAATGGCGATATGCAAATCAGCTCTGACCCTGTGCCCCATGGGAACAGTCCAGTCCGAACTACAAAAGCCATGTCCTTCCCAGAACGGAATCAAGCATCCGAGGACCGGACCGGTTTCGAGGTAACACCTCTCATCAGCCCAGCTAGCTTGACTCCAGTGGTGTGGAGTGCCTGGGACCCACGTCTGAGCATCCCCAGCGCACTTATGGCGGCAATTGCAAACAAAACATGTGATGGACCGAATGTGGATCAATGTCACACATTCAACCCAGTCAAAAGATCTGGGCCCAAATCCATCGTTTTTTTGCACTCCACACCACCCTGGGTTAGACAATGGCGATATGCAAATCAGCTCTGACCCTGTGCCCCATGGGAACAGTCCAGTCCGAACTACAAAACCCATGTCCTTCCCAGAACGGAATCAAGCATCCGTGGACCGGACCGGTTTCAAGGTAACACCTCTCATCAGCCAGGCTAGCTTGACTCCAGTGGTGTGGAGTGCCTGGGACCCACGTCTGAGCATCCCCAGCGCACTTATGGCGGCAATTGCAAACAAAACAGGTGATGGACCGAATGTGGATCAATGTCACACATTCAACCCAGTCAAAAGATCTGGGCCCAAATCCATCGTTTTTTTTGCACTCCACACCACCCTGGGTTAGACAATGGCGATATGCAAATCAGCTCTGACCCTGTGCCCCATGGGAACAGTCCAGTCTGAACTACAAAAGCCATGTCCTTCCCAGAACGGAATCAAGCATCCGAGGACCGGACCGGTTTCGAGGTAACACCTCTCATCAGCCCGGCTAGCTTGACTCCAGTGGTGTGGAGTGCCTGGGACCCACGTCTGAGCATCCCCAGCGCACTTATGGTGGCAATTGCAAACAAAACAGGTGATGGACCGAATGTGGATCAATGTCACACATTCAACCCAGTCAAAAGATCTGGGCCCAAATCCATCGTTTTTTTGCACTCCACACCACCCTGGGTTAGACAATGGCGATATGCAAATCAGCTCTGACCCTGTGCCCCATGGGAACAGTCCAGTCCGAACTACAAAAGCCATGTCCTTCCCAGAACGGAATCAAGCATCCGAGGACCGGACCGGTTTCGAGGTAACACCTCTCATCAGCCCGGCTAGCTTGACTCCAGTGGTGTGGAGTGCCTGGGACCCACGTCTGAGCATCCCCAGCGCACTTATGGCGGCAATTGCAAACAAAACAGGTGATGGACCGAATGTGGATCAATGTCACACATTCAACCCAGTCAAAAGATCTGGGCCCAAATCCATCGTTGTTTGCACTCCACACCACCCTGGGTTAGACAATGGCGATATGCAAATCAGCTCTGACCCTGTGCCCCATGGGAACAGTCCAGTCCGAACTACAAAAGCCATGTCCTTCCCAGAACGGAATCAAGCATCCGAGGACCGGACCGGTTTCGAGATAACACCTCTCATCAGCCCCGCTAGCTTGACTCCAGTGGTGTGGAGTGCCTGGGACCCACGTCTGAGCATCCCCAGCGTACTTATGGCGGCAATTGCAAACAAAACAGGTGATGGACCGAATGTGGATCAATGTCATATATTCAACCCATGCTCAAATAATTGGAGTTAAGAGGGATTTTTAGGACTAGGTAGCCCTCCACTCATTCAATCACAAATCACAGAAACCTAGTCCCAAAGGCAATAATTATTATAAATCTATGGGCATACTTGGATTTGTCAACAGATCATTCCAATAGCTCTCCTAAAGATAGAAGTAGGTGTCATGCTCAAGTTACTTGCCAAAAAAAAGTTATAAAAGTAGCCACTCTCTGATAAGTCTAACACTAGACAACACAGAATAAACATTCACTAGAAAGACGACATTTGAAAAAATGTGTGAATAGCTAGAGGACACCTCACGGGCGCACCACCAATGGGGCTCCTGGTTGGTACTCACCAGGTTAGCCCTGTTCTCATCATCGGTGTCCACTAGCTTAACGCAAACGTGTCCGACTCCCAAAAGTAAAGAGACAGTGAATGGTGCAGTGTACACAAACTTATATGTGACAAGGACTAACAACATTCAACATATAACTAAACAAATACTGTGCAAACAAGAAACAAGAAACCTTTTTATTTATATCCTCTTGTCTGCCACAGTAAACATATATACTTAAAAAAAGGAGAGAAGCGAATACTACCTATCGATTCGCTTACAGCTCACTGCCGACATGTTTCATTGCCATGGTAGGGTTTCAGGCAATTTCTTCAGGGCAAATGTTTATAAAAAGCCACTGCCAGCAATACTATGTTGAGCGTGCTGGCTCTCGGCTTTTGCTATCATACCACTTATGATCACATCTTTACAAGTCAAAAGACCCACTTCCAGTCGGTAAGTATGGTCTAGTCCTCCCTTATATTTTATCTGTGGGGAAGGGAAGCTATTCACACATTTTTTCAAATGTCGTCTTTCTAGTGAATGTTTTTACTGTGTTGTCTAGTGTTAGACTTATCAGAGAGTGGCTACTTTTATAACTTTCTTTTGGCAAGTAACTTGAGCATGACACCTACTTCTATTTTTAGGAGAGCTATTGGAATGATCTGTTGACAAATCCAAGTATGCCCATAGATTTATAATAATTATTGCCTTTGGGACTAGGTTTCTGTGATTTGTGACACATTCAACCCAGTCAAAAGATCTGGGCAAAAATCCATCGTTTTTTTGCACTCCACACCACCCTGGGTTAGACAATGGCGATATGCAAATCAGCTCTGACCCTGTGCCCCATGGGAACAGTCCAGTCAGAACTACAAAAGTCATGTCCTTCCCAGAACGGAATCAAGCATCCGAGGACCGGACCGGTTTCGAGGTAACACCTCTCATCAGCCCAGCTAGCTTGACTCCAGAGGTGTGGAGTGCCTGGGACCCACGTCTGAGCATCCCCAGCACACTTATGGCGGCAATTGCAAACAAAACAGGTGATGGACCGAATGTGGATCAATGTCACATTTTCAACCCAGTCAAAAGATCTGGGCCCAAAATCCATCGTTTTTTTTCCCCACTCCACACCACCCTGGGTTAGACAATGGCGATATGCAAATCAGCTCTGACCCTGTGCCCCATGGGAACAGTCCAGTCCGAACTACAAAAGCCATGTCCTTCCCAGAAAGGAATCAAGCATCCGAGGACCAGACCGGTTTCGAGGTAACACCTCTCATCAGCCCGGCTAGCTTGACTCCAGTGGTGTGGAGTGCCTGGGACCCACGTCTGAGCATCCCCAACGCACTTATGGCGGCAATTGCAAACAAAACAGGTGATGGACCGAATGTGGATCAATGTCACACATTCAACCCAGTCAAAAGATCTGGGCCCAAATCCATCGTTTTTTTGCACTCCACACCACCCTGGGTTAGACAATGGCGATATGCAAATCAGCTCTGACCCTGTGCGCCATGGGAACAGTCCAGTCCAAACTACAAAAGCCATGTCTTTCCCAGAACGGAATCAAGCATCCGAGGACCGGACCGGTTTCGAGGTAACACCTCTCATCAGCCCGGCTAGCTTGACTCCAGTGGTGTGGAGTGCCTGGGACCCACGTCTGAGCATCCCCAGCGCACTTATGGCGGCAATTGCAAACAAAACAGGTGATGGACCGAATGTGGATCAATGTCACACATTTAACCCAGTCAAAAGATCTGGGCCCAAATCCATCGTTTTTTTGCACTCCACACCACCCTGGGTTAGACAATGGCGATATGCAAATCAGCTCTGACCCTGTGCCCCATGGGAACAGTCCAGTCTGAACTACAAAAGCCATGTCCTTCCCAGAACGGAATCAAGCATCCGAGGACCGGACCGGTTTCAAGGTAACACCTCTCATCAGCCCGGCTAGCTTGACTCCAGTGGTGTGGAGTGCCTGGGACCCACGTCTGAGCATCCCCAGCGCACTTATGGCGGCAATTGCAAACAAAACAGGTGATGGACCGAATGTGGATCAATGTCACACATTCAACCCAGTCAAAAGATCTGGGCCCAAATCCATCGTTTTTTTGCACTCCACACCACCCTGGGTTAGACAATGGCGATATGCAAATCAGCTCTGACCCTGTGCCCCATGGGAACAGTCCAGTCCAAACTACAAAAGCCATGTCCTTCCCAGAACGGAATCAAGCATCCGAGGACCGGACCGGTTTCGAGGTAACACCTCTCATCAGCCCGGCTAGCTTGACTCCAGTGGTGTGGAGTGCCTGGGACCCACGTCTGAGCATCCCCAGCGCACTTATGGCGGCAATTGCAAACAAAACAGGTGATGGACCGAATGTGGATCAATGTCACACATTCAACCCAGTCAAAAGATCTGGGCCCAAATCCATCGTTTTTTTGCACTCCACACCACCCTGGGTTAGACAATGGCGATATGCAAATCAGCTCTGACCCTGTGCCCCATGGGAACAGTCCAGTCCGAACTACAAAAGCCATGTCCTTCCCAGACGGAATCAAGCATCCGAGGACCGGACCGGTTTCGAAATAACACCTCTCATCAGCCCGGCTAGCTTGACTCCAGTGGTGTGGAGTGCCTGGGACCCACGTCTGAGCATCCCCAGCGTACTTATGGCGGCAATTGCAAACAAAACAGGTGATGAACCGAATGTGGATCAATGTCACACATTCAACCCAGTCAAAAGATCTGGGCCCAAATCCATCCTTTTTTTGCACTCCACACCACCCTGGGTTAGACAATGGCGATATGCAAATCAGCTCTGACCCTGTGCCCCATGGGAACAGTCCAGTCCGAACTACAAAAGCCATGTCCTTCCCAGAACGGAATCAAGCATCCGAGGACCGGACCGGTTTCGAGGTAACACCTCTCATCAGCCCGGCTAGCTTGACTCCAGTGGTGTGGAGTGCCTGGGACCCACGTCTGAGCATCCCCAGCGCACTTATGGCGGCAATTGCAAACAAAACAGGTGATGGACCGAATGTGGATCAATGTCACACATTCAACCCAGTCAAAAGATCTGGGCAAAAATCCATCGTTTTTTTGCACTCCACACCACCCTGGATTAGACAATGGCGATATGCATATCAGCTCTGACCCTGTGCCCAATGGGAACAGTCCAGTCCGAACTACAAAAGTCATGTCCTTCCCAGAACGGAATCAAGCATCCGAGGACCGGTCCGGTTTCGAGGTAACACCTCTCATCAGCCCAGCTAGCTTGACTCCAGTGGTGTGGAGTGCCTGGGACCCACGTCTGAGCATCCCCAGCGCACTTATGGCGGCAATTCCAAACAAAACAGGTGATGGACCGAATGTGGATCACTGTCACACATTCAACCCAGTCAAAAGATCTGGGCCCAAATCCATCGTTTTTTTGCACTCCACACCACCCTGGGTTAGACAATGGTGATATGCAAATCAGCTCTGACCCTGTGCCCCATGGGAACAGTCCAGTCCGAACTACAAAAGCCATGTCCTTCCCAGAAAGGAATCAAGCATCCGAGGACCAGACCAGTTTCGAGGTAACACCTCTCATCAGCCCGGCTAGCTTGACTCCAGTGGTGTGTAGTGCCTGCCCGGTCCTCGGATGCTTGATTCCGTTCTGGGAAGGACATGGCTTTTGTAGTTCGGACTGGACTGTTCCCATGGGGCACAGGGTCAGAGCTGATTTGCATATCGCCATTGTCTAACCCAGGGTGGTGTGGAGTGCAAAAAAACGATGGATTTGGGCCCAGATCTTTTGACTGGGTTGAATGTGTGACATTGATCCACATTCGGTCCATCACCTGTTTTGTTTGCAATTGCCGCCATAAGTGCGTTGGGGATGCTCAGACGTGGGTCCCAGGCACTCCACACCACTGGGGTCAAGCTAGCCGGGCTGATGAGAGGTGTTACCTCGAAACCGGTCCGGTCCTCGGATGCTTGATTCCGTTCTGGGAAGGACATGGCTTTTGTAGTTCGGACTGGACTGTTCCCATGGGGCACAGGGTCAGAGCTGATTTGCATATCGCCATTGTCTAACCCAGGGTGGTGTGGAGTGCAAAAAAACGATGGATTTTGGACCAGATCCTTGGACTGGGGTGAATGTGTGACATTGATCCACATTCTGTCCATCACCTGTTTTGTTTGCAATTACCGCCATAAGTGCGCTGGGGATGCTCAGACGTGGGTCCCAGGCACTCCACACCACTGGAGTCAAGCTAGCCGGGCTGATGAGAGGTGTTACCTCGAAACCGGTCCGGTCCTCGGATGCTTGATTCCGTTCTGGGAAGGACATGGCTTTTGTAGTTCGGACTGGACTGTTCCCATGGGGCACAGGGTCAGAGCTGATTTGCATATCGCCATTGTCTAACCCAGGGTGGTGTGGAGTGCAAAAAAACGATGGATTTGGGCCCAGATCTTTGGACTGGGGTGAATGTGTGACATTGATCCACATTCTGTCCATCACCTGTTTTGGTTGCGCTAACAAAGGTAACCAGTGTTTTTGTTCAACTTGTACATACTTTTGGAAGGGCTCTACCAGAGAGGACTTGGGTGAAGCTAATCCCGTCCAAATTTGCTTGTGGATGTGATGCTCAATTCATACTCACTACAGTTAAAAACATTTTGACAAAGGAGCTTCTACGGACAATCTAAACGAAAACAACAACTACAACTACAAAACTAAAGGTCGGTTGACGTTTGAAATGCTTTTATGAGGTGATACCATAAGAGATAAAGTTAATACTAGACTAAAGCCTTATTATTTGTTTGTTTATAGGTAGCATATCTGTGGGTACCATTCATAAAGCTGGTATGAATGACTGTTGCAGTGTTGCTGTTGAGAAGAAGAACCACAGCATCTTTGACTCTACAAGCTCTCCTCATCCCAACGCCCTGCCCCCTGGCATTTGCCACTTGAGCAGTGTTGCCTCCTGTAAACTGAGGGCATGTCTCGGGAGGATTCCAGAACCAGTGGCACCACCCCATTTGTATCATCAGGAATCCAGGTATGTGGCTTATGACAGTGTTTCAACTTATTCTTGAGGTTCAGTTAGACTAGACAACACCAATTTCATGAGCTCCCATGTTCTCAAGTTTTAACATTTATTCAATTTGCTCCTATTGCATATTTGTTGCAAATTAGTTGTTACCTCACTTGACCAACACAGATTTAGGATTTGACTATAACACCCTAGGCACATTGTCCCAAATAAATGTGTTCTCATCCTCGATGTAACTTTGTTCCTAACTTGACTATAAGTACAAGCCTCAAATGTTTCATAACATTATCACCTAATTGATGGATCTGAAATGTGTAGTCTTGCATTGAGTAGGGAATTTTAAGCTTGGACCAGTGCAGAGATGGGTCCCATCCTAGGCACAGTATTGTTTTGCCCACCAGCACTCTCGCATTGGTCATATTCTCTTGCCTTGCCAAAATAGTATTCCATGTTTGAAACTCATGCACTGTCCAAAGTCATTTTTCAAGGTAAAATTCTCAAAGTGATCTTAATTTGTGCAGCATATTGATGATTCCTTTCATCTTTACTCAATATCCTATTAGTTAATTAAGATGAGCATTCCAGATCTTTCCTTCTCATTAGAGGTAACATTGAAGCATTCCACAAGTGTGACATTTGTAGAATAAATACTACATTCATACAAGTAGTGTGTGAATACTAGGTGGGCAGAATGTAGTTCAGTAAAATCTTTGAGAAAAGTAGCCTTTAGAAGTCATAGAGCAGGTGATGGTTCTGAGAGGGCCCTAGTTTGGCTGAATAATGTGAGTGCCATCATCAAAGTGTGCAGGCAACCTCTCATGAAGCGACTTTATTATGTTTTCATTCACAGCCAATAGTGTATTTCTAAAGTTTTGTTCCTATTAATATTACTTTCAAGAGGTTATAAGCAGTTTAAGTGCAATATTCATATAGACCCTATAGTCAAATGGTCACCAACCAATTGATTAATTCAGGAGATCTGAACTATGACTAATTCAGTTTGCTGTACTGAAGGCTCATTTAATAAAACTTTACTAAAGGTAGGAACCCAATGGTTCCTTTTCTACCTTTATGATATCCCTAAGATAAATCCTAGTTACTAAAATTGGTGAATTTGAAAGTCACTTTATAATTTGCTTTGAGTATACTGAACTGAAAAGAGAACACAAATTATCACTTGGTCTGCTTTCAATCTTGAAACAAAACCCTGGAGAAGGGGAACAGATAGTCTGGGAAACACGTGTTGGCATTTGTCTTCATATATAATTTTCCGGGCAATGATTCTAAAAAAGTTGGACGTTGTCAAATGGTGTAGAAGTGATGTTAACTGATAAAAGATCCATACACGCACCTATTGTTTTAATATGTGTTTTGTTGAAATGTGTGAACAATACTTATTTAACTATTAGGAATATCGATGTCTGGCACATTTATGATTTTTGATAAGTCGCTCTCCATTTCACTTTTTACTGTTCTTCATCACAAAACCCGTATTTGTGCATTATGTAATTTAAGAAACTCCATATCTCAAAGTTAGCAAAAGTGGTGTACCTTGGGAAATTTTATGCCTGGTAAAAGATTTTTGTGTAGGTGAAATCTCATGAAATTATTTCTGTTTTTCAATAAGGTTATATAAAAATACCCTTTGTATTATTCATAACACTACATTAGGCCACAATCACATAAATCACTGTGCCACTAGGCACCTGTCATTACGTCACATAGAATCATAAATCACTTGGCTAATCGGGCCATTGTCATAACTTATGTAGTGCACTGAAGCAGTGCTCATAGGGTGCACACGTTACAAAATAGCATAAAAACATTATGCATAAACACCATCACTGAACAGTCTTAGCTATTCTGTCAACGCCCCCATCACGCCCCCATCACGTGAGACGTGACTGAGCGAGGCGAGCCACTGCGGAGCTGCTGTTAACGGGCATTGCCGGGTATCAAGTGCTGGGTATCAAGTGCCGGGTGCTGGCGTGCCAAGGACCGGGTGCGGGGAGTCGTCAGCCGCCTACCTCAGCACCTCCTTCAGCTCTGACCCTAGCGGCAGCGGCAGCGACAGCGGGTCCAAGAGCACTGAACTGCGCTGAACTACACTGAACCGCTGCAGTGGAAGACGCTAGAGACGCCACAGACCTCGAGCAGGAGGCAGGAAACCACGGCTGCAGGCTTCAGGTGAGCACAGACAGAGTTGACAGTGTAAGAAAGAGGAAAGAGGCAATAGAGGTTGAGTAGCCCTTTGAGAACCTACTGCCTCTGCCTCTGTCTCTGCCATTGCCTCTGTGATACCGCCTCAAATTTCAGTTACAATCACACTCCCGCATATAAATTGAGAGCGCAGTAGAAAGCAGAAAGCACTGAACGCCACAAACCATCACAGCAAGTCGCCGCGACACGCCACATCAGGAAGCATATGAACTGTAAAATAGTGGCTTAGAAAGCTTCTGAAATCGTCAGAAAAATACAGACAGCCGCTAACCAGTTAAACCAGTAAATAAACAATTAAACTTCATACTGCAACCAAAACTCCTCTATAAAACTCTTGCATAAACACCAGTATAACATCTATTTAACGCCACCCAAAGAAGACGTGCCTCTGCCACTGAGATGCCACTGAGATGCTGAAAGTTTAGGTGTCAAAACACAGTGCTCCCACACTCCTGGGTTACTGTCCTACCTACTGCTAGTACCATTCCCTATCCCCGACGGCTGCTGCTCCTTGCTGCCTGCTAGTACCTGCCTACTGCCATTGCATCCCACTGCCAAGCTGTGTGTTGTGCCATGTTGTTTGTGCCTCTAAGCTTGGCAGTTTTTGGCAGTTGAGGTTGTGGTGCTCGGGCAGCGAGCAGACAGGCTGGGCAGGTAGAACGGTGTGCAGTGGGCTTACGGGATCAAGAGACACGGAGGCACGGAGGGACGCTGAGCCTGTGCGCGATTCGCTGTACGACTGGTTCCTCACGCAACCAGGCTGATGAGGCAGCTTGACGTACCCAGTGTGTAACAAGAAGGGAAGGTGCCATGGTATACGCCGTGGTATAAGCTGGTTATGGTGATTGAGAGCACAAGCAGCGGGAACCAGGAGAGTGGAAAGCAGGAGAATAGTGTTGTCTTCACGGGTAAACCGTTCTGGACACAGCAAGCACAGCCAAACATCTCTACAACACGGGATTCACCGACTCACTGCTGAACAGGAAAACAACAATAGTAGAACACAATTCCTCACTGATTAAGTAAGGTATCAATTAGAAATGAGATCAGGTAAAGAAAGACCTGTGGGTAGTCCAAAGAAACGCACCCGAAAAAACCAAGCGCCCAAGGCGCTAAAGAAATCCAGAGCTAAGGCGGAAGTGAGGGGAGTGACCCAGACACTGATTTCACCTATAGCAAGGATGTTTGAAAGGTCAACAAAAATCACGAAGAAATTTGACTTCATGAAAGATCCAGCTACGGCACTTATGTCAATGCAATTAGAACCAGAACTAAAATCACTACAGTCCCCAATCATACCAATACCAATAAATACATCGAATGAGAACTTGGACCTATCTGAGAAAGCTGGAGCCAGTAACCACATTTTAAACCAACAAGTAATTATTGGGATTTGGCAAAGCGAAGGGCAATTCCCTGTTGAAAATGAATTCTTAGATGAAAGATCAAAGGATCTTGTTGATACCATCAACAAAATATTTGACGAAGGTGTTCCAATCCCATTAGAGGCCAAAGTGGTCATTAGGAATAAACAGGATAAAATATTGGACTCTAACGACACAATAGGTAGTAACGATCCTCTAGCATCAACATATGAAATTGCAATTAAATCTAAAAGTCCCAACAATAAAACCAGGATCCCAGTGTCAAAATATGTATCAACAGTTGCAGACAAAGAATTTCTAGATAGAGAAAATAATCACGAAGATACCCATAAAACATCGGATTGGAACAAAAAAAGTGGGAACAAAACAACAAATGAAGAAGAAAAAGTGGATGCAGGAACAATATGGGATATACACTTCCAAACTTCAGTATTAACCCTTGAGGCACTAGCAGCACAGTCAAACAAAATGAACATCCAAATAGATATACTGGGATTTATGGCCAACGCAGTTGCCGGAATTTAGAACAAGTTAGCTGAACTAAATAATCTAATAATAAAAGCACGAAGGGAATCAGCACCAAGTTACATCGAGTGCTCATGTGCTCCAATAATCAACAAACTGGTAACTTTACCGGAGGTCATGAAAACAATCTTGGAGAATGTCAAAGTAAGTGTCTACATAAAAAATAAGGACACCTGTAAGGAGTACGGTCATCAATCTAACCTTAATAAATTCACACCAATAGAAAAACAGGAGCAAATACTACAAAACATGGGTACGGCTAACGATAACACATCAAATGGGTCCTTAAAACCAAATATAAATCAAGAAATGAACATTATTGAGGATGATAAAATACCATTGACCTTACAATACGAATTGAATAAAGAAGGTGTAAAGGATGAGGATACAACAGCCTTTGAACCAACGAAAAGACAGAGAAAAAAGCTGCGTAAAGCAAGGAACAAGGCAATAAAGGAAAATACTTCGCACTTTAAAATCGAAATGGCCACACCTACCAATGAAAGAGGAACAATACCAGACACTAAATCAGACTCATTGCCCACTAAGAATGAAATAGGAAAAAATCATATACAATTAAAACCAATGATAATACTAATGGGATGAATAAAACAAAAGGTATCACCAACGAGAAGAACCAAACAAAAGATACAAAAACTACTGATGGAGACAATAAATAGTAAGAGATTTTTTCAAAACCAATAGCTTCCAGTAGTAAACAAAAACCGGCTCAAGCAAACATCAGTACACTAACCAAAAATCTCAGTGAAGCAAAACAAAACAAAGCTCAGGAAGAAGAAGTAAAGCAAAAAACTAATGGAAATGGTTGTATAATAAAAGACCACAATAAGAAAAACGATTTTCCCTCAATGGCCACCTTTTCTAGTTTTTGTTTTAGCAGTCAATTCAGTATGGGTGACAAATACATAACAGTCTTATTAGCTTTCTTTAAAAAAGTGTAACGTTTTATTCATTATTTCCATATTATTTCTTTTTGTAAGAATCTTTTTTTATATTAATTCAAAGAGGAAATTCATTTTTTTTTAAAAAGAGTTTTTTTTTGTTTTCTGATTTCTAACCACTTTCATAATAGATATATAAATCTCACAAATCCAAATGCATTGGTATTTCATTCATAAAAGACACTACTCACTCCGAAATCCATAGTGACCACTCAAAATGCACAACCAAAGAAAAGGGGCAAGGGAATTCACTGGAACCCGAAACATCATCACCTAATAAGAATGAACGTCAAAATCACGCAAATCCATTGATGCTAACAGAACAAGATAAAAAACCTTTGCTTGACATCCTTAGAAATTGTGCCCAAAATGTCGACTTGGTGGCAATGAACGAAATAGGGACAAAGAGAACAAAATCAAATTCTTGGAATGAAAAAGAACCAACAGACGATTGGATACATTCAAATATTCAGAATAACCTAGTAATTGAAAGAAGAGGTCAGAATAGGCAGATCATATATACAGAACACAAAAGAAATGGAGATACCAATGCTTATAACTGTCACCTAAAAAATATGTTCTCTCACCTTATCCTCAAACCACTATATGAATCAAAAGGAGCACATGATGTTATAAATAGAGGAAATATCCTCAGACTGTTCAAATCTATAACAACACTTGAAATGATAACTTCAGAAGATATTATATGTGTGGGCTTTCAGCCTAACCGGGACGGAAGCCTACCGTTAACATTATTAACAGTGGCCACAGGACCATCATCGGAGTCAATTCTGAAAGAACACGGTACCTTTCTTAAATGGGGTATACTAATCAGCCAGCCACCTCCAAAGGTGTATCCAACACCTCTTCTACCCATAGAAAGCAAAACAAAAACATCACAGCCTGAAAGAAACAAGAGTGTTTTTTCTATTTAAAAAACCCTCATGGCAAAACAGTCCTTGAAGATAGAAAATGTCCGAATAATCTAAAGGAAAATGACAGCTACGAGGTAAACGAAAAATGGATTATGGCAGCCTTGCATGGCAGCAAGATAAATTGACAACACTCGTCACAAGTACTATTACAAGAGCAGAGCATATCCACCTCGATAACAAAGATATGCTCATGGAATATAAAGGGGATTGGTAGCAAGATAATTGATGCCAAAATAGAAGGCCTCTCGGATCAAAACCAATTAATATTACTGCAGGAGACATGGGCAACAGACCCACCTATGTTAAATAACTACAAGGGATATTTTGTGCCGGCTATTAAATACAAGAAGTTTGGACGACCCTGCGGAGGCGTAGCAATATATGTTCCGTTGGTATTAGATGCAAAACATGAACAAATACAAACGAATAATCCAAATCTACTCGTAGTAAAATGACGATATAAAACGCTTAGAAGTGGGTCATATAAAATTCTATTTTTAGTCAATATATATATACCTCCGAAACAGATATCAAAGAAAGAAATGATTACTGCCATAAATAACTTGCTTTTGGAGCTAACCTTGGAAGAGCCATTAGCTGATTACTTTGTAACAGGTGATTTCAATATAAACCTGTTGGCAGCCTTTGAGCGGGACAATTTCGTCCAATCTCAAAATCAACAATGGGAAATCCCAGATCCAATAATAGAACCAAGAACACTTAAAAAACAAAATAGAATAGGGAGAAACTTGGTAAAGGACATGGAAGCGCTTGGTCTCAGGACACTAAATGGTAGGTTCGCAATGGACTGTCCACCGGCTTGCTCTTTTTATTCAACGAATGGTAATTCATGTATTGATTACACTCTCACATCATTGTGTACTTTCAACAGAGTAACATCCTACTGTCTGAAAAAAGTTTTGAACAGTGATCACAGTCAGCAAATTATTGAGACAAAGCTATTCTGTCCAAAATCTGAAATGTACTTGACGCTTCAAGGTAAGATCGTCACCACCAATTATAAGAAATTTACATGGAAGCCCGAAAATATGGATGAGATTACAACAATGGCAAAAAATCTAGTTAAAGCATGTTTTGATGAACAAATAAAGTCTACTGCTATCGATATGTGGGTTGAATTTACGCAGAGAGTAGTGACGTACAATACAAAAATAACAGGTGAACAAAAAGCACAATTTCATGGATACTAGAGAAACCAACATCTTTCTTCCACATGCTATAAAGAAAACTAGAAGGATGAGAAACAGGCTTAGGAAAGAGCTAACCAAGTCCCCACACAACAAGGAAAAATTGACAAAAAATACAAATTGCATTTTAAGGAAATTAATTTGGAATGAAAAGAATAAAGCCAAACAAGAGTTTTTTTGTCAAAAATCTTCCATGCAAGCACCCAAACAAACTCGCGGGAGGTCTGGAAACTAATAAATGGCCTAGCCAGACCAAATAAAGCTGCTATAGGATCTAGCTTATCTGAAGAAGAATGGATGACGTTCCTTAAAAATCATCTAAATTCTGTACCCACAGCACACAAACAATTGGCTAACGACCAGATGTATACAAAAGCTGACCAAGAAGGCGATTCTGAAATCTTAATAACCAAATGGCATACCGTTTGCACTAATCAAGGAAGCACCTGATTTCTGGTCTACCTATCTTACAGATGTTTTTAGAGAAGTAGTTGAAAGTGGCCAAATCCCTAACTCATGGAAGGGATCAATAATAGCACCTATCTTGAGGAAAGGAAATTGGCAACTACTGGAAAACTATTGCATTATTACATTGCAGGATACAGACGCAAAGTTGTTTGCTGGAATCCTCCTGAAGAACCTAACAGACTGGGCAAAGGAGAAACATGTACTACCCCCGAACCAAACAGGCTTTATCAAAGGCCTTGGTACATCCACAAACATTTGAAAACTATCAATACTAATTGACAAAGCAATTACAGTTAAAGAGCCATTAAACCTGTGTTTGGTAGACTTTAAGTCTGCTTTTGACTATGTTGACAGAGAACTTCTATGGGAAAAACTTAACAATCAAGGAATACAGCATAAGCTGTTAATGATGATCCGGCTCATGCACTCGGAAACTTGGGTGAGGTTAGGTTAGGGAAAAACACTAACCAATATAATTCCTACATTGAGTGGGTTGAAACAGGGGCTGCATTCTGGCCCCCTTACTTTTTAATTTATTTTTAGCAGATATATCTACTGAGCTAAACTAAATCATTGCACATCCGCCAAGGTTAGCTCAAAAACGGATATCTAACCTATTTTAGGCAGATGACGTTGTACTTTTAAGTCAAACCAAAGTTGGCATGCAACAATTATTCGATGGAGTTTTTAGGTATTCACAGGAAAATGTAATGCAAATAAATGAAGCTTAGACCAACGTGATGGTCATCTCAAAAAATGTGCATCTTAAATCCAAACACAAATGGTTTTTGAATGGCAAAAAATTGGAGCAAGTAGCTGATTATAAATATTTGGGAGTTACTTTTAATGATAATGGCAACTTCCAGACACAAAACATGGAAATTACAAGGAAAGCAAACTCACTTGTAGGAGCATTTAAAATCGTACAGAAATCAACAGGAGATTTGTCTTATTACCCTTTATTAAAAATAATTGCTGCAAAACTATTGCCTGCCTTAACTTATGGCAGTGCTGAGGCGCTCAATGGTAAAGATGCTGAGATTATTAACATCGCTGTGGCCAAAACGTATAGATCTTTATTCTCTCTCCCGAAGAATGCCTCACAAGCCCAGGTGAGATTGGAGTTTGGGCTAAACAATCAATGCTACGCAAGGAAAGGGCGCATACTAAAAGTATGGAACAGAATAAAAAATGATCAGGCTAATGAAATGTCCCTTGTGTCTTGTGTCTTTTGGCAAGAGGTAAAAAATACAACAAACACAAATTTTAGCTCCTACTTAAATAGTGCAATTGGAGAATTTGGTATAACACCTATCTGGAAGACTACAATTACATCGGAGAGCTTCAATAAAAACAATAAACAAACTCACCAATTACCTATCCCTGATTAAGGACAAAGATATTTTAGTTAAACGCAGCCATGCATGGACAATTGTCTCTAAATTTAAGAACAAAAAGGTTCAAACTTACCTGGAAACACCGTGGGCCACGAAAAATAAACACATTTTTATCAATGCTAGATTTGGCTCCCTCCCAGGTACATGTCACTTAGCTCCATGGAAAAGACTACAAGAAAATAACTTATGCAGGCTTTGCAAACTAGGAGAAGAAAACATTTTACATTTATTGTGTCTTTGTCCGGTCCTGGATCCCGAAAGAAAAACCATGCTTAAAAGATTGTTTAACCTGTGCGGTGTAAGGAAAGGCAGACAGGCGCTGATTGCAAGTCTAAATCCAGAAGATCTGCCAATGTGTTCTGCGCTTGTCAAATTCCTTTGTGCCGTTAAGAAAAAATTGGAGGCTTTCGCTTAACTAAAAGACTGACTATGTGAACATGGATTTTATATAATACAGTTTTAGAAATAATCGTAAAAGACAGACTATTATATAATTAAATGTGCCCGATGCATATTTAACCCTTTTGAAATTAAGTGTTTTATCATTTTAAAATCTGGTGAAGTTTTAGCAGGTTTTTTTCTTTTCTTTTTTGTAAGATTTTAATTAATCAAACAAATAAATAAAAACTTGAAACTTGAAACCATCACTAAACACATAGGTGCCCTTTCCTGACCATTGCAAGATATGAGCAACACTTCACATCATAATATCAGGGCACGAATATGAGGCTAATAAAGTGAGGCATTACATTAATATATCAACAGATTCCCCTATGAACCTAAGCGTAAACACTCCTGGCAGGGAAGTGCCTGTTTGGAGACACAGGCCATCTAACAGTCACCATATATCCCCCTTAGCATGAGGATCACAAAGTCAGTTCAGGCAATCATGAGGAGCAGCACCTGCACTCCTAGGATGTGGTATACAGTGTTCCTGTCTCATAGGCTACTGTGCTATCTGCCCAGCTACTACCGGGAATGCAGTAATTATAAAATCAACAAGATCCTTAACTGCCCCCTAGGTAAGGCCACCAGCGTAAGGGGAGGGTACACACTCTCTCCAAGTCAGTGGAGGAAGTTCATTGGTCCCCCATGTAGAAAAGGAATCGCCCAAGGCAGCTGCCTGAAATCACGCGGTGCAGCTACCCGCTGAATGTGGTGCAGAGTAATGGCCCCACCCTGGCCTCCAGAGGCTGGGACACCGGCTGTGGCGGGCAACTCACCCATCAGCCTTGAACTACACCGGCCCCTTTGGTGCTGTAGTTGTAGGACATGGAGCAAAGTCTTGGTCAGCTTCTCCTTCCTCCCCCTTGCCTTCCAGTGCAGCTAGGCCCACCCGTAGTGCGTATGAGTGGTAAGGGGAGGGTGCCCTTGCTGCAGGGGATTCCTCTCCCAATCCACTTCAGCACCAAGAAAACAGCCAAAAGGCAGCTATGGCATCTCTGCGGCTCTACCAGCAGGGGAGTCCGTTTTCACAGGCTGAAAGGAGGTCAACCCGCCTGAGTGTGAGAGCGCTTTCTGACTCGCTCTCAGATTGCAGGACACCACCAGCAGGACAGAATGGATCTCCTCCTTTCCCTTGCAGCTGGGGGGTGGAATCCCAGGCAAAGTTTACTGCGGTGCTGCGCTCTCAAAGCAGGCACCTCCACTGTTCTAAAAGAACAAAGGGGGAGAGCACTTCCAAAATCAAGTCCTCCACTCCAGCTGTCCCAAACACAAGGGATAATGCAGTGCTCAACACGTCCTAAGTGCTCCACCACAGCTCTCTCCATGTCCTCACTGGCACTAAAATGGAAGGGAGATATAGTGCCAACCATGAGCTTGAGTTCACTATGACCAGGGACCACACCAGCAGGGTGCAGGCAGGCAGGCCAACAAGAGGGTCCTCAGGACAAAATGGCAGTTCTTGTTTCAGCCCAAAAGGCAGAAGGTCAGCCCCCAGAGGAATTAAGTCCCAAGGCGCTTCCTCCTGGCAATCCAGAAGTCCTATGGTAGTGTGCAGAGCCAACAGCATCTAGCTACACGTCCCATACAGTGTCTTCTCTATTTCAGTGGGTCACAGCCCAGGTATTTAAAAAGTGCAAACTTTTTGGTCTGGGAGCACTTCAAACACATATTAAAAGTGCACAACAGCCCCATTCACATTGTAGGACCTGACCCCAGACACACCACAGGAGGGTGGAGACAGCATTATAGAAGGCAGGCACATCCCTATTCAGGTGCAGGTGCAACTCCTCCAACCACTCCAAATGCAGATTAGGCCTATTCTTTTGCAATGAAAAGTCCTCCCACTACTCTAAATTCAGCCAAGGGCTATTCAGCCTAGCACTGAGTCACCCAAGAAAGGTAGGACACACCTTAACACCCCTTGTGACTGTCTAGAGGGAACGTACATCCCCTCTCTCCTGTCAGTCAAAACCAGACGGTGAATACACATCCAGGCAGGGCACAAAGTCTCATAAGCACACAGAAATGCCCACTTCTAAAAGTGGCATTTCTAAAATATTAATAATAAATCTGCATTTACCAATAAGCAGGATGTATCATTACTATTCCAAACATACCAAACATGGTCATCCTACCCCTCTCAGATCAGAAATTACCACTGAAGCACATATCAGGGAATCCTCAATGCAAACTTATGGGAGGGAAGCCTCACAGCAGTGAGAAACCAAATAAGCTGTTTGTCACTATCAGGACATGCCACACTGTTAAGGCACATGTCCTACCTTTTACCTACACAGCACCCTGCCCATAGGGCTAGCTGGGGCCGACCTTAGGGGTGATTATATGTAGTAAAAGGGGAGTTAGGACGTGGCAACCCCTTGCCATGCCCCGTCACTGCAGCAGTGACCTGCAAGCGCAGGCCCTGCAATGGCAGAGGCCTGAGACAGGTTTGAAAGTCTACTTCAGTGGGTGGCGTAAGCAGCACAGCAAGCCCACTAGTAGCATTTAATTTACAGGCCCTGCGTATATGGGATACCACTGTACAAGCGATTTACATGTAAATTACATGTGCCAAACAGGCGTAGACCAATCTTAGCAAGTTTACAAGAGAGAGCACATGCACTTTAGCACTGATCAGCAGTAATAAAGTGCCCAGAGCCATAAATCCATCAACATGTCAGGAAAAATGCAGGAGAAGGGCAAAAAAGTTCTGGGATGACCCTGAAAAAAGGGCCAAGTCCAACAGGGTAGTAACTAGCTAGTAAAAGCATTATTTGGTGGCTTATGCTTTATTGTTTTGGTTCTTTGTTAAGTAGTTAATACAGCTCTGAAACTGCCTCAATGCACTGAGTGGGGAGAGGACACGTGTGTCAGAGGCAAGTGACTGAGGAAGGATCCTTCTGAAAAAAAAGATATTCTAACAAAATACCCCTACTCACGAACTGGCAGATTGGTAGTGCTAAAGGCCCACCAATCCTCAGTTGTTAATTTGGATGGACTGAAAGGTAGAAGGAGGGATATCAGGGTGTGGGAAGAATGAATAAAAAGGCATGGTCAGTGAATTTGACGAGAATGAAGGTCTGATACAGAGTAAATACTTGATGTGCCTAGATGTATGTGTGAGAGAGGGAGAGAGATGGAGTCAGTGTGCTTGTGTAGGTATGTGCAGGAGCAACCATAATTTGTAGGCATTCCTCTCTGGAGATTAAGGGCCAGATGTATAAACACTCACATTTACGAGTCGCAAATTGCATCAAAATGGGACTCTCAATTTGCGACTCGCAAATGTAAATGTACAACACTGTAAACACACACCCTGTGTGTTTACAGTTGTGATTGGGGAGGCTGGAGTAGTGGTTGTTCTGTGCCTTTCCCTCCTTCTTGTGTGTGAGAAAAACATACAACTGTGTCTCAGACACTGTTTGTGATTCCCAATGGGGTCGCCAATTGCACGCCCCATGAATATTCATGAGGTAGTCGCAATTTCTGACCCCACGGTGAATGGCTAACACTCACAGTGATGGAGGCCTGCTGGGGTCAGCAGACCACCATATCTGTCACTGCTTTTTTATTAAAGATGTTTTTCTTTTTTAAATAGAGACGGTTTTCCTTAAAGGAAAATGGGATGTATTTAAAAAAGAAAAATTAAACTTTTCAGTTTCATTTTTTTAAGGGCAGGCGGTAGTCCCTGTGACCATTGCCTGGTCTTCAAAAATATTTTCTCACATTCTCACAAAGGAGAAGGGGTCCCCTGGGAACCCCTTCTCTTTTGTGAGTGGTTTACCACCTACTTGAAGTTGGTGTTAAACTGCGAGTATTTTGCGGCCACAAAGGCGGTTGCAAAACAATAGTACATGGCAGTGAGTCTCGCTATTAGGAAGGGGTGCCCCTTCCTAATAGCATTTGTGACTAACAAAATAGCATTTGTACATGTCATTGCCCCTTTTTGCGGTTGCAAACGGGAGGATTTCCAATTTGTGCCTGAGAAAAAGGGTCGTACATCTGGCCCTAAATCAGGTCCATCAGTGGGCTAGGATGGCCTGAGGAGAGATATAAAGAGAATAGAAGACTGACACCTACCTCGCCTCTGACAGTAGTAATATTATTTCAGACCTCATTTATCAATACATTCACCAAGGTGAGATGATGGATATTAGTGTTGTTGAGGCTGTTAGGTACATTCTTCTTCATTTTCCTAGTTGTTTTGACCTCTGGGATGTCAGGCGTGTTAGGGTTTGAGTAGGAGTGCTCCTCAGGAAGGCAAGGGCCATGCATTAGCACGTACCAAGCTTCAGGTAGTCTGGGTTACAATACAGAAGTGTAAGACCTCACTCTGGTTTTCTAGACAATTGGTGTAAGGAAACCAGAGTATCAGTGGATTGTAGTATGGAAATTAGTGAAAAAGGCGGTATGTCTGCCCCTGGGAGAGGACACAGATGAGCATTTCAAAATGCAAGTGAGAAATGTCTGCACTGTTTACTTTACCGACTCCCCATTTTCAGTGCAGGTGGGGTTCCTTCACCACACTTTGCTTCCGATTGAAAGACTGATTGGTTGCAAGTGGGAGAAATGGGTTAATTTAAGATACGATTAATCATTATGAGTTTATCATCCTATTTTCTATGGGGTTCTTCTTGATTTTATATAAATGCAAATATTCACATATTTAAAAAGTCATTCATGCGTGATCATGAGGCAGCAATAACTGAGCCCAGCCATTGGCTGCAAAGATGATGGACCCTATTCCATTGGTGACCAATGTCGTGTTTACTCTTAACAGTAACCTCGCACAAGAGCTTATCTTTCAGATTTTATGTCAGAGAAAAGTTCTCAGAATATCGCCTGACATAAATATCATGCCCTAAACATTATTCATCAAAATGTTACCGCACTGGGTGCATATTTTCAATCAATAACCCCAAGGGGGCAATATTTTTTAAAACGATATTTAACCCCAATATTTATGTCCCCTTATATGCTTCTAACTATATAATGGTACCAAGCCCTGCATTTATGTGCCCACTACGGGGTCATCTTTCTGGAAGGTTAACAGATATTTAGATACTCTGATGAAAGAGAAGAAAAGCACAAGTTAAACTAAACCACTTATCATGATTTGTACCGCTCTCTGTGGATTAACACAAACTCTAGATATCTCTGCCTACTGACGTCATTCACTATTGGGTTTCTGTTTTTTCAACCTCCCATTGGGAGCAGTGCTTGAGGAAAACGTTGCCTCACAAGGAAATAACATATTCTTTGCCGTACATAGTGAGGAAATGTGTGTGTGCATATCTGATTATTACAGCAAGTGCCATTTCTATGGTAACCAAGAAAAATGTTTGGAACTAATTGTACAGAAATACGCAACACGAGAAAAACCTGAACTGGATTATAAATATTTGTCTGAACAAAATGTGAGAGCATTGGTTCCAGGTTTTTACATGCATAAATTCCTCCATGTAATCCCTAGAGAAATTTGTGCGGCAAAAAACCCCAATTTATACAGTGTGTGTGAGACATAACTCAAAGGAGAACTTATTATTTCTGCTCGTTATTTCTCGCTGCTCTTTCGGCAGTAGATGTAAGTGTGGTATGAAAACTTTCACAAGTATATGTTAAGAACATGTAAACACAATACAGTTTCTCCCACATCTCTCTGTTTTAGCTCATACTTAAGCACACTAAAGGCTTGTGAACACATCATTGGAGCACCCGTTGCACCTCTGCTCACAACACAAAATATACTAGTCATAGGTTACAGCGACAAAAGAAACTCTCTATCATCCACGCATATCTAGCTGAGTAACTATTTGCACCCAGTGTCGAATAGGCTTATAAGGGCTGGTCTAAGAGGACAGAATGTGGGCCGTTTATTGTCTGTTTGTGGATCTGTTTTATTGTTTGGTGAACCGATTTTTATTGTTGATTTTATTGATAATACCACAAAAATGCACATTTGCATTCAGTCTCCCATACCCTGCAAAACACCCATACAACTTGTCATTGCAAGTGAAAAACTGCCCTCATTTGCAACTAAGGGCACATTTTATTTTCTGTTCCAGTCTGACCCTGCATAATTACAGCTCTTTTCAGAAAGCGCGTTGGGACTTCGTGGGGGTAAGGGATTGCCTCATTTCTTCACAATAGACCTTAGAAAATCAAGGTTAGCCAAACCCTGTCTAATACTATTCCGGTCACTTTAGGAGTCCCACAGGGGTCCACTCTATCACCTACTCACTCCAACCTCTTCATGGAGCCTCTAACCGAAATTCTGAAATTTTCCAACATCAAATGCCACATGTATGCAGATGACACCAAACTGTACCTAAAAATCTCCTCCCCTGAAAATATCCATCTACTCAACTCAACTTTACAAAAAACGCAAAACTGGTTTACCAGAAACCACGTCAAACTGAACTCACTCAAAACAGAATTCCTCTTAATCACCATACCAAAAGGATCTCTCACATTCATAGATTGAATAAAACACCTAACAGTCTTCAATTGCCTTCCACAAGTTAAAGATTCAACAGGATCGCTAAGAATAACACTCAACAAGAATCTCAACATGCAAGAACACATCAGCAGAGCCACCAAAGGAGCCAACCCTCAAATCAACATACTGAGAAAAATAAAACCGTTCCTCCCCTTCGATGACCTCAAAACAGATGTACAAGCACTAGCAGTCCCCATGTTAGAATATGGAAGTGCTAACTTATGTGGTCTGCCTAGATCCAAGCTGGCTCCACAAAAGGCATCCCTTAATTCTGCTGCTAGACTCATCACTGGTTCCAAGAGAAACAGCCACATCATGCCCAATCTGAAGACACTAAACTGGCTCCCTTATGAGGCAAGGATACAGCTGAAAATTGCTTGTTTGTTACACAAAGCACTACACTTCAACACACAGAAGTACCTAGTTGACAAATTGGAAGTCTGGTGGCCGCTGATCCTCTGGGAGGGCCAGCACATTATTGTTAAAACCACAGAAATTTCAGAAAAAGAAAACATAAAACTGAGGCTTCTCTGGAATAGTCCCTGTAATTTGGAACTACCTAACCCCTTAAATCAGACAGAATCCTTCAATCACCTCATTCAATAAAGAAGTAAAACTGTTTTTAATAAACACAAATCTACACTAGAACACTCTGATGCAGCATGTGGAAATTACCTGACACAAAAGCCCAACCTGGGATCATGCTCTTCGTTGTTTGGTTGTTTAACTCACTTACCTCCTCCCGATTTTCAACGAATATTGACAGCATTTGTGTTGCTTGGTTGTCATATCTTCTTCCAGACCAACCTATTGTAAGACACCCTGATACCCTACAAGGGTCAAGACTATGACATATTTGGGGAGAAGATATAGCCTTATGGCTAGAGCAGTCGACCTCGAAGCTGGGGAACCGGGTTCAAGTCTCAGCAACGACGCACAACATCATGTGATTCTGGGCAAATCACTTAATCTCCCTATGTCTAACAAAAAAAAGTGAATGTGTTCAACTGTAAAAAAAACTGGTGCTCGTGTAAAGCGCTCTGATACCTGAGTCTCGGGTCTGGTTTGCGCTATATAAAACTAAAAAAAAATATATAAACTTTATGAATAAATAAAACTAAATTAATTGATAGCTTCTGGCAGCGGTGCTATAGACAATCTAAAATAAGAAAAAGTCATATGGTCTTGGGATTAATCATGCAAGAAAATGTATGCAGATTGACTTTACATGTAAATAGAAACGTAATATTTCTTTTAATTGTATGGTTCTGCTACTGCACTACCAATGTTATTTCAAATTAACTAATTTTACTTTTAGTGACTTTTTATGAATGATGGACTGGACTGTAGTTTTCTGCCCATGGTGATTTGTGGCACGGACTGTCAAATTCAATTATTGTTTCTGTGCGTTATTATAGCACAATCATGTTAGAAGCCTAGTGGGAGTAGTTTGCCCATACTGTAATACACCGAAAGCTGCTGTAATTTTTAAAACGCAGTACATTTCAGATATTAACCGCATGGAATAATGCCACTGGTAACCAGAACAATAGTGCCACATTCTTATAAGTTAAAACGCACACAACCTAAGTAATGCTCTCCTTGTATCTAAACTAAAAGTAGCACTTTATCTCGCCTGTTCCTTCAACATTCTGGGCTAATTTTTTTAAACTTTTTCTAGCACCAGACATCTCAGGTAAAGAAAGAACTCCTGAGACTACGCCAGCTATACATTTTTTGTTACTGGCGTAGATCATTAATTTTGCTCAGTTTTGCTCAAATTGCCATATGAGAGAGAATCTTCTTGAATTAAGCAATTGGTGAATAGGGTGGCCAACTGAAATGGGTGCAAATTCAGGATTGTGAGTGTAAAAGTTAAGGCCAAAGGGTCAAAATTCACAACAAAAATTCAGGACAGAAGGTCAAAATTCAGGACAAAACTTCAGGGAAAAAGGTACGTTTTACAGACACAGCAGTGCCATTGTGAGATGTAAAGCGGCATGCATAGGATGTAGCTAATTGGGACCTGTAGTGCTGGACTTGATTACAGTCCTCCGAGTGGACAGCTTTATGTGTCAGATCACTTCAGGTATTCCATGTCTGTTCAGCTAGTGATGAGTGGTATAGGGGCTGGTACAGTACTCAGTGATGGATAAGACCCATAGCCAACAGGTCTTGTGTGAGGGTAAGAGCATGAAGCAAGAAAACAGAGTTATTAACCATCCTGCATTCACTATAAATGGCTGCACACTGCTGAGTGTTATGATATTATTGTGGGTTAGACCGGTAAGATAGGAGTTGACATTGCTCCAAAGTGCCCTGAGTAGCCATATATCAGCCCTCCTTATTTTACCTGTATATGGGGAATAGTATACTTTCATTTTTGTGAGTTGTAAACTGCAGATTCTCATTGATGCACAGAAGTTTGCTATAGACCAGAAACTGTATACGTTGTTGAAGCATTATTGTAGGTTAGACGGAGGCACTGTCTTTAACATACAGAACATTTTCTATTGAATGGAAGCAAAAGGCCAATATGCAGTTTTATTGATAAAACTATATAGCACACACATACTAATGTGCAGAAATGTTGTTTTGGCAAATTTGTATCATTTGAACCTCCCCAAGTAAAGTGTCTTGATTGCTTTGATCCTATCCAAGCACACCTCTGATTTACAAACAAGTCGTTTTCTAACTGCTGATATGTTGTGAAACATTTGCACAGTTCATTTGAAAATATTTAGTGGTTTTGTGTTACAAACAAACTGACAGCTTACAGCCTTTGTGATTGCACCCCCAAGTAAATTTGCGAAAACATGGTGCAAGCTACAATACATTTGTCATTCTTTAGCCAATTGTATTAGCTTCTAAAGCATTGTAAATGATGACCTTACTGGTTACAAGGATAGAACACTCTTTGAAGTGGTTCTTCAATGGTTCCCTCACTATTACCAACAGTGCCTCTCTCTCACATGTATGTTGTTTGTTTTATAGCACCTCTCATGCCAGTGTAGGGTGCCAGAGCACTTTCTATCACACACACATACAGAGACAATGAATCATACATGTGTAAATCAGTGTATAGAAAATGTTACATAAGGCAACAGGGACTACAAGGTGCAGGATGCACGTCACCCATACTGATAGGCATTTTATGCTAAGCCTGAAGAAGCACAAACTCAGGATCCAAAACATAACACAGTAGTTAGCGTTGACTTTATTGATAAGAATGTATTTTTACCCAAATAACCCCTTTTTAGCAACATCAGGATATTGAGAAACTGGGAAAAACATAACTTTGTAACCTGTACCTTGCAGCTCTCATGCAGGCCTTTGATGGCAGTTCATAGCTCACTGTGCTAGATTACATATATAACTTATCAACTGCAGAGCAACAAATGAATCTCAGTGACAAAAACAGTAGCCCTCTGAGCTCTGCACATGAAATACTGTTCTTTGATATGCAGAGTACACATTCTCTGCAGCAGGCATATTAGATCTCTGTGCTACCTCAGATGATTCGATTCAAAATTGCCACTAAACAAAACTCCCTGCTCTGTCGAGTTGGTACATAAGTCACTGAAGTTATTGTGACATTTTTATTGCTGCCTGAAACTTCTGGCAATACATGGAGCTTTGCAGTCCCAACCCCCAGTAACAAAACTGCCCACCTCCCTTCCAGCCTCCCAGGGAAACGCCTGATGCCAGGTACCGCCAGTCTGGCCTTGCTACCACCCTCCAATGGTGGACCTCATCTTCACATAGACCCTCTCATGTGGATTTAATTCCTTTTATAGTGTAACTCATCCGAAATATGTACAGCTGGGTGTTGGAGTGTGTTACGTCACACACATATTCAGACCTTCTGGGGCCCGCATTACCGGCCGGAGGAACTCGCCCCCCCCCCCCAAACCCTCTACCTCTGTCAAGAGCCTAGGGGTCACCATAAACAACGACCTATCGTTAAGAACACAAGTTGGTGCAGTCGTCTCGACCTGTTTCTTTCAGTTACGTAAAATTAGAAAGCACTGATACAGGTTGTGATAGCCATGGTACTATCACACTTAGACTACGCCAACTCGATATACCTAGGCATACCACTTTTCTTAATCAAACGGCTTCAGATGGTCCAGAACCAAACTGCAAGACTGATCCACCAGCAACCCGGATGGCAATCCGCCGGACCTCTTTTAAAAAAAACTACATTGGCTCCCCATTCTCCAACGTACAGCCTTCAAGACGGGATGTCTAATTTTCAAGTCTCTTCACAGCCGAAGCCTCAAATTTAATAACTGCCTCTTACCAAGGTACACTCCATTCTACAACCTTCGCTCAGCCCACCTCCAGCTACTACCACCCCTGCCTTCGAGCTAAAACGTCAGGGAGGCTGTAGGTTCTCATCCCTGGCCCCTAGACTGTGGAATTCCTTCCCACTGGAGATTGGGTCATGTACCAATCTGCAAAGCTTCAGGAACATGCTCAAGGCATGGCTGTTCAAGTAGGCTCACAATTAACTTCATCCAACAGTCCCAGCACACTCTAGAGTTAGCTCCATGAAACCTCCTGGTGCACGTGCGCTGTATCAGAAATTTTTAACATAACATAACATATTATTTAGAGACAATGGCTCATAAATGTGAAAGTCAGTGTATAGGAAATGTTACTTAAGACAATGAGGGCTACAAGGTGCAAGAGTTAGATGTTATCCATACTGGTAGGCAGTGACGTAGTGTGTGTGGGGCCACAGGGGCAGTTGCCCTGGGCACAATATTCTTAGGGGTGCAAAATTTTAAAAGAAAAAGAATTTTGGTTGAAGGGACTCGAGACACATCGGTGCTTTTGTCTGTAAGTGCAGGTTATGTTGTCCTGCACGCCTTTCCCCTCAGAAGGGCTCCATGGAGCTGTACCCTCATCCATCTCTCATGGCCTTGGGGCAGGTGGAGGGCTGCTCGAGCTGCTTCCCGGTGGCATGGGAGCAGCTCGGCCCAGCGGCACAACAGCAGAACGTTTCTTGTGGTACCATGGCGCATTACGAGGAATTAGTTTCTGCTTTTTGGCAGGCAGAAGGAGCATTTCAAGATCGAGTTTCGCCCTTGCTGCCTGACGTCATGTGTCAGTTTGGGATGGTGGGTTTAGTCACCCGGGGGTGTAGCATCCAATCATTCTTTCATCCATCATTCAGTATTTCACCATTCATTCTGTTCTTCCATCTGTGTATGTATTAGGAAAATGGTCCTAGACACAGATTTAAAACACGGCTAGTGATGTGAGTCTTACTTTTTCACAATACACAAATAGTCAGACTAAATCTGAACATACAAACACATGGAGATGTATTATTAGCTTAATTCAGCTCAAAAAAGGCAAAAAAATGCAGAAAACCCAACACAACAGTATTATAGCAAATTCTACTGCAGTTTATTTACAAATTCATATAAATTTCGGCAAAAAGAAAGAGGAAAGAAAAATTTCAAATACTTCCATCTGTGGGCCCATCCATATCCAAACCTATTCAACCATTTTCAAACCTATCCATCATCTATCCTTCCAGCCATCATTTTACTCATCCATCCCTCCATCAAGTCTTTCACTCATCCATCCATAATCAGTCCATCCTTTCACCTCATCCATCCTTTCACTCATCCATCCACACTTCCACCTATATATCCATTCACTCATCCATCCAACCATTTACCCTTTCACCCATCCAGCATCCTTTCACTTACTCATCCATCCATCCATTCACCCAGTCATGCATCCGTCCATTCATCCATCCATTCACTCATCCATCCATCCTATCTTACAGCTCTTCACCCTTTCTTTCACTCATCTATGCATTCTTTCAATCAACCTTCCTTACATCATTCTCTTCACTCATCCATACACCCATTCGCCCATCTATCCTGTCAATCATTCATCCAAACTTTCACTCATCCATCCATCCTCCATTTCTCTCTCCATCACCCTTTCACTTAGCCATCCCTTCACCCATCCATCCACCCATCTATCCACTCATCCACTCATTGACCCTATCACTCATCCATCCTATTACTCATCCATCCTTTCACTCATCCATCCTTTTCTCCATCTACCTTCCCAGCATTCACTCATCTATCCTTTCATCTACCCTTTCACTCATCTGTCCAACCATTCACCCTTTCACTTACCAATTCATCAATCCATCTATCAATTCACTTATCCTTCTACCCATTTACTCTCCCATCATCCACCCTTTCACTCATCCATCCACCCTTTTACCCATCATCCACCCTTTTACCCATATATCCACCATTCCACCCATAGATCTATTTATTTACCCTTTCTCTCATCCATCTTTCCACTCACTCACTCACTTATCCATCCATTCTTTCTCTCATTACCCTTCCATTCACCCATTCACTCATCTATTCATCCTTTCACTAATCCATCCAGCCATCCACCCATCCCTTCACTCACCCACCTTTTCACATTAATTAAGAGTTGAGCCTTTGTCTGCAGAGTTGCAGGCAGAAGAAGCCAATCAAGAACTTCACCATTGCATAAGTCCCTAAAGGGGTGGGGTGGGGGAGGCTTCACTGTGCCCCTGCACATAGGCAATCTGAAAACTTGGAAGTCATGAGTCATGCATGATGCACAGTGCCAGGACGTGACGTGACTGTGACATGGTGTTGTTTCCATTGCTTTAAGTAGTTTGAAAAAACTTGGGGGTATCTCCAAAAGGAGTGTCCGGTGTACTTAAGGGCTGGTTTAAAACACTTAAACTAAAAATCTGTGCTTAGTATAGTGTGCTACTCACTAGTCGATAAATGGCCAAGATAAATCACACAAACCGAAAACCGATTACCAGCAGATTGAACATCATGACCTGGAACGTTGCAGGAATTACAAAGTTGCTCCAAAACCATGCTGCAGTGACATTTCTGGAAGAAGCGGATATAATCTGCATACAAGAAACTTGGGTGACAAAACCGATATCAATAAGAGGATATGCAGAATACGGTAAACCAGCCACAAAGACCAATATATTTGGAAGACCTTCAGGTGGGATATCCATTTACATCAAGCACTCGCTAAACCTTGAATTTATGGAAATAAAAAACTTATCAAATATGTTCTTGGCAGGCATTCTGAAAGGCCTTTATTCGATCAACGGGCCACTTTCAATACTTGGAATGAACATTTACCACAATCCGCATGGGTCTACAACTAAGGACAACTTGCCCACGCTAACAAACAAGCTGGAAGCCCTGCTATTACAATATCCTCTATCGGATTGTATCATCCTTGGTGACCTCAATATACACAATATAGGGGTCACGGCCACACAAAGCCACCACCCTGGGGCCAGCAACGCATTGAACGTCTTAATAAAATCTTATAACCTGGAAACAGCTCACTCTGTCCTCTTAAAGAACAAACCCGGGGCTTTCGTTGCCCCAACATATAACACCAAACAACAGTTGACTACATCATTCTAAGTGACAAATTACAGCCTTTGATATCAAACTACACAGTGCATCAGCGAAATGAAAGCGATCATGCTGCCTTAACACTCACACTGAACCTGACAGCAGAAATTCGTCATAGGATACAATGCATTTGGGTCCCAAACGGTGATGAATTGTTAAAGCTACCTAGAAGAATCAAATGGGGGCGGGTATCAATCTCCATGCCCAACAAATGGACAAACACTTGGGCAGGCTGGCCTCCGAGCACCCATAAGATGGGCGCAATGAAGAATGCGATAGAACCGCCCGGACCTTAGCATCCCTACTTCGAGGAGACACAGCAAGCACCAACCGCTGGCATCAGTGCTTAATTTGTAAAATATGAAGTTCAGGTGCTCAAATGTTTGTCGGAGGCCACACCTACTTTTCTCTGGCCCCACCCACTTCATCCGCTGGCTCCACCGACTTACTATATTAGCCCCACCCACCTTTTCAACTGGGACTGCTAAAAGTCAGAGGTAATATATATCTGGCTGATCCGAATTTCAGCATTGTGAACTAACTCTCTGACAAATGCAATAGGAAGTGTTTTTTACATTGTGAGCCATCCACAAGAAAGGACTTTACATATTTTATCACTTACACACTTTCTTGCACAGATCTCTACTTCAGGAGGGCTAAAAATGTCTGGTTTTCTTTGTGTTCATTTGTAATTTTAAGTTTTGTATTTACTCATGCATGAATTAAAGCATGTTTTCTTTTAAAAAATAAAACACAGATAATTTTTTGATTTATTTAGCATCAGTGTTTGCTTGGTGGAGTTCTGAATTTGTAACACGCTCTAGTTCTCTGAATAAGTCTTGCACAGCAATGACGCGCTACCCGAAAAGTCCAGTGCTAAACGGGAGGAGATAGTGCTCGGTCTGGATCCAATAGTAATGTTGCCACAGGATACGAGAGATGAAAAAAATCAAACTGTCAAAAGCAGAGCCCAGTAACCCCGCGTTACACTGGCTGGGACCACCCAAACAATTACCAACATTTGAATCTGAACTGCAATATAGATGCAGTGTTAGCTCCCTCTGCTGTGGAATCACACACTTCAATGGCTGCAGTGCTTTTCAGTGCTGAGAAAAACAGCTGTAGCATTGCAATGCATGAGTGCCGGCAGCAGGGCTTGTGTTCATGAGAAGTTGAAGTTCCTCCATCTTTTGACTTCCAATGGGCAGATCTGTGGGACAGGGACTTGCTTGTTATTTTCTGCTTGCTGTTTGGGTAGCAAAAGCAGTGTGGTCTGTTGGCTTAGCAGATGAATAGGTCCACTGTATGGGTCTGTGTTCGACCTCATGGTCACAGGTTCAAATCCTGATAGGTCCACTCTGCCTTTCATCCTTCTGAGGTCGATAAAATGAGTACCATTGAGTTGGGCAACAATAAACATCTGTTATTCAGTGGCAAGAAGCCTACGAGTGAACGTGGGCTTTACAAATACACTTTATGTGTGGTACAAAGTTGACATAGAAAGCAGCAGTTACCAATGACCTGGAAGAAAATAAGAGACAATGGCCGGGCGGTGATATGATAATAAAAGGTGGGTCTCAGTGTGAGTTGTGGTTCTACTGCAGTTACTACAGGATTTGTATTGTATCAAAAAAGTAATCTTCTCATGGCACTCTAAGACCTTGAATTAGTGTTACCTTTGGCTAGGAGAAATTCTATACCCGACAGCAATATATTTACCATGCCTGGCGCAGGAGCAGGAGAAAAGCTGCCCATTTCAGATTTATTTGTCACTGCAGCATGGAAACATTAAATCTGGCAGTGGACGACAAGTAAAATGTCAGGTACCACTGATGGGTTTACATTAAATGAGCAAATCCCAATTAATTGACCTGACCCAACTATATTCTGAATGCTGGCTCCTGGGGGACGTCCCAGATTCCTGGAGAAGGTCGCTTCTGCACCCAATACACAAGAAAGGGCCTAAATCAGACCCGTCCAACTATCGCATGATTGCCCTCCTGGACATCGAGGGCAAGGCCTACGCGAGTACCATACTGGCAGATCTAGCAAATTGGGCAAGCACAGAAGGACTTTTGCCCCTCTTCCAAACAGGTTTTAGACCCGGGGCCTCAACCATGGATAATATAACAGCACTTTCTTATCTAGCCCACCAAGCACGGTCGCGCAAAAGCTTTCCCCTCTTCGCTTGCTTCATAGACTACTCTGCAGCGTTCGATGGGGTAGACCGCGCAATTCTTTGGAAGAAGCTGGCACTTTGGAACATCAACCCAGCCCTGGTGAAAGCAATTCAGTCGCTGTATCAAGGAAAGTGGGTCAGAATCAAACTTTCGAGCGATTCCGCATCAGAGAAAATCGAAACGGACCGAGGTTTAAAGCAAGGGTGCGTCCTAGCACCGCTGCTGTTTAATTTATACACAGCAGATATGGACCAAGCCTTGACGGGAGCGGCATTAGCCACACCAAGGATCGGGAGCACTAAAATCCAGTTTATGCAATACGCCGATGATTTGGTTCTTTTGGATCACACCAAAATAGGCCTACAAAAGGCGCTGACGGCCCTGGCAATCTACAACGATGAAAACAGGTTGGTGGCCAACCCATCCAAATCAAAAATTGTTATCTTCGGGCATTATCCGAAAAAAAAACTAGCTAAATGGAGGCTTGGTCACTTGATTCTGGGATCTACGCAGCAATACAACTACCTGGGCGTCTGGTACCATGAATCGGGGCTACCTGGTGCTCATCTAAGGAAAATTCAATTCAAAGGGAAAACAATCACCTAGGCCCTTTGCAAACTACAAGCCACCTTACATAGCCCCACCACAATGGCTATCCAAAGAGTTCTAAAGGCAAAACTAATGCCAGCCCTTAATTATGCCCTACAAGCGTTCCCTGGAAAACTAAACAAGGACCTGAAAAAAATCAATTGCAGCGATATAAGAGACTATTCCACCAACCCACGTGCACTAGAAACACTCTAGTACGACTAGAATTTTCTCTGAACCAACAAAATCTGGAAGAGATGGCTGCCTTGAGCAAATACTTCTACCTTATAACAGCGGCACATGAGAAAACATTGAAGGCAGTCTTAAAAAACATCTTCCTGGAACCTGGGAACCCCTGGTCAGCGACCCTTACCGCGGCAAAGGATCTCCTTAACCTACCCACGGAGAACTGGGACTCTGAGCTAATTAATTATCCTGCCATCAAAAATGCAATCAAAAAACAAGTCCGCATTTGCTCTTGTGCATTGCACTTGGAGTCACTGGCAAAAAGAGGCCTCCACGAGTCTCAAAGTCTGCCGCACACAGTGCACAATTCTAAACACCATCTCACGCAGGCAGCAGCCCAGCCCAGCAGTACATAAGATTTTAGCCTACAGATTACATCCCCTGCCCCTTAAAGAACTATACACCATTGAACGGACAGGTTCAGCGACCAAGGAAGGCAGGCTCTGTAAATACAAATGGGAGTCTCTGGCCCACCTCCTATTTTGCTGCCCGGCGCTGTGCACAGCTCGCAGCCTTTATCTCAGGCCCATCATCTTACAACTGGGGACGCATACCGCAAAGGAGGCGGTTCATCAATTATACACATTGAACTCCGTAAAACAGATGGCCACATTTGGTAAATTTATTCAACAGACTCGCACTAAGTTGATGGCCATCTCGAGCTAAAATGGCCAGAGCCTTAGCCGATGCATGCTGGGCCGCAAGGCTATGGACACTACCGATTCCAGCCCACAAGTATTCAGATTTTAATCACACAGTCTTGCCTTAACGAAGATGACTTCCCTGTCCTTTTTGACTTTCATAATTTTTGTACCTTGGTTTTAATGTAATGGTTTTGAGTAACCAAACAATAAATGTATGCATTCATTCATTCATTATAGTGTGCTACTCGACTGGTATTCTGCTACTTCTGTTATTGCACCCTGATATATTATAGATTACACCTACAACAAGCCAGGATTATTGGCTTTGTCAATGGTTGGTAGTTGCATAAAATAAAAAAGCAGCAACTATGGCTTCGTTGTATATAATATTGAAAATGCTCCAGTTCTAAAATGATGAGACTGTGCAAGAAGTATAAACCCTTCTTTATAACTTCTTTCACTGGCTTCTTATCATGAACTGGATTCTGTATTTTCTTCCATCTCATGAGGTGCAACACTTTTGTTTATGTTCTGGTAAAACAGAATGCCCTGCCCCAGACCGAGGCTAAAGGAGGCCCACCCCATGCTGTAACAGCCCAGACTGGCCCATTGTCTTTCTGTAATCAGCCGCCTACAGAATGGCAATTGTGGGGGGGGGGGGGGGGGGGGCTGCTCCTGTACTCCAAAGATGAGTGCAAGGCGCCCCATCAGGAAGATAAGGCTTCTCACAGGGGAACAGTGCTATTCCCAAATTCCCAAAACTACGGACAAAAGGTGTCTGTTAAAGGGATCATCACGGACAACGGACATTATATCCAAATTAGGTGAAACAAGTTGAGAAGGCATTTCTCAAGGTGCCTGTTTCACCTGCTGTGTTTTTTCTTAAAGAGCTGTCTGACTCAGATGGTGTTTAATTAATTGCAGAATGCACACCCGTCTCACATCGATCGCTGCAATTCAATCAGAAAAATAACACCACTGAGCACTCGTCTGGTACGACAGCCACAGTTCACCATCCTTGACTGCAGTGTGTGTTACCTTGTAAAAGAATCAGATGAAAGACAAAACCTGCACACGTTCTCGGGAGCGACCCGGAGATACCTGGCTCTGCTGGCAGCACGGGCTTCTGTAGCCCGTGTCTTCATGCATACTGTCTAAAGGAAGAGAGACCAGAAGAGGATAATAGAAATGAAAAATTGCCACTTTAAAATAAAGCAGCACCTTAATTGGCCAAATTATAAACTCTTCCCGCTCCTGCTCTGTCTGGCTCTTTTGCTCCAGAGCTTGGAGCTTCCTGTGTGCCAATTAACCAATGCCGATGTAGCTCTTATACTACATACTATGGTAAATAGCATTAGAGCTGGGCCAGAATTTGTTGGACGAAGCAGCACAGCACCCCGCTTAAGAAACAGAGGACTGTGTTAGCTGACGCAGCCCTTTCTTCTAGGCAGAGTGGATGTAGACTGAGGGGCCTGAATTACACATTAGTCTGGCTGAGTCCAGAGACAGGCCAGTCTGTCATGCTCACTTTGAGTACAGAGTGCTGCAGCTCTCCATGGAAATAGCCATGCCCTCTCCGTACGTGGTGGCATTTACAAGTAATTGCAGCCTAGCCTGCCTCAGTAGGAAGCCCCACCTAACGTGAGTTTTCATATGCAGCCTTAGATTACACAGTTAAGGCTTCTATGTCTGTATTTTCAGGGTCGGTTGCAGATGAAAGCAGCGGGTCAACACCCTTTTGCTTCTTAAAATGAGCCGCAGCTGGTTACCACAGCTGGAGATGGTACACACAGGCGTTGTTCCTTTCCATGTTCAAGGCAGAGCTGACTAAGTGCCTACTGCTGGTGTGTCCAGTGCTGTGTCTGGACTTGGTGTGTTGATGATAGAATCTCAGGCCCAACAATAATTTATTGAAGCAGTCCCCCAGACTTAGGGCTTATCATCCCTATTAGGCAAGTGGTTTAATGGAGTTTGTGGCTGCAGCAATACATTTGTTTATTAAAGTTTACTTTGCTTTGGTCTTCAGTGCCCAACTTTCCACCTTCCTTCTTAGTATTTTACCTGTCTCTCCTGATATTGCATCCAAGTACTGCACATGTAACACTCCCTGTATGGCTAATCAGAGCTTGCACAAGAGAACTTGTGTTTGGACTGCAAAGTGGAGTTCAATGGTGCTGATTCACCAAACTGCCAGAGGTAGCAGAAGGAACATCACACAACTTTGGCCAACATAACATCACAGGGGTGACACGTTGTCCTTTCCATACACTCTCAACGGCTTCCTATTTCTTTTGAGGGGCTCGTCAAAGGTTGAGGAGAAGAAAGTACAGGGGAAAGCTAATGACCATATTATTAAACAGATGAGAAGAAGATAAGCCCCAAAGTTTTTTATGAAGCGTCTGATTGCCACATATAAAGGGCTAATTTTGATTCAGTCTCTGTGTAGAAAAATTGAGAAATGCCGTCTTCAATAATCTTAAGATGAGAAGGCTCTTGCAAGAAGACCTGAGTGTCAACTGCTTTTAAAGGGTCTATCAGCTATTGTAACATCCATCTCCTGTCCATCGGGGCCTTACACAGGCCTTGTCTTACAAAGATCGAGTCCACCTTTATAGGCATGGTAGGACGGTCTTTGGCAAAGATTGCTTGTTGGAATAGGAAGTTGCCAATGTATATAAGCATTGAACGAGAGTATGATGACTTGATTCGGGGTCCCTCAGTTACTAAAGTTGTTAGTCTATGTGTCAAATCCATATGCCAGTCGGCAAGATCAGGGAATGCTTTACTGAAATAATCTAACCATGTAGCCTCTAGGATCTGAGCCTTCCCCTCCTTACGGTATGCCAAAAGCCCTTAAATTGTTGCAGCATTGCTAGTTATCGAGATCATCAACTTTGCCCTGCAGAAACACCATCTGGTTTTCCTGCATTTTTATTGATTTGACCACCGCACAACTAACCTCCTCAGCCGCTGCCACACGCTGTTGTAAATCTGGAAACTAAGAAGAAAGCAATAAATCTAGAGACATCCATTAGTGCCTGCTTTATTTGCTGACTGTCTCCATTTGTTTGTATGTAATATTCTTGTGCCTTTGCTGGTTGAGTATGAGAAAATTGCAAAATTGTAGTAATTGAGGGCTCTTGCACTTCGATAGATTTAGAAATCTCATCTCCTAACCCCACCGGAGGAATGGAAGGATCCATTAGTAAGAGAGAGCATCCGGACAGATCAGGAGTCCCTCCTAGGCTACTCTGCTGCTCTGGGCTTGAGATTATATTATCCTGGGTAGCTTGGCTGGCTTCCAAAGAGTGTCCATCCCCAGATGAGCTCACGGAGGGCTCGTTGTTCAGAGAATGGACTGCTAAGACATCATGGCTCTAACTTCTCCCTTAGAGGTAACCCACTTTAGTAAGGGGGGCTAGCCTTGCACCCCACTTTTGAGCATATTGACACAGATCTTTTGTGTAGCTCCCTCTCAGAGTCCCCACAGGGGAGTTTGAGACCTCCTCGACCTTTCCCTCCTTTGACCCTAGGTGGCTTATAGCCAAGGGGAGCACTAGCTTTTGAAGCTGTGGACCTCGAGTTCCCTGTCAACTCCAAATATCCCCCAATAATGTTAGTAGTACCATCTGATGCCATGCTTAGCACTGCAGGGTACGCCATCTCAAAATCGGAGTCTGACATAGTAGGAGATATCAAACACTCCACACTAGATGGCCCTGAGACTACCAGGCTGTCGAGTTGTATGTTAATGTCCGTGGCCCCCCTTCAGATGATTTAGTGTTTTGACACATAGCAGTAGCAGTCTGTTATACCTTGTTGTAGATCATTTGCCTTACTCATGTTGTCTGTTCCAATTGTCTCCTTTGAGCCATCCTCCAGGTCTTTTTCCACAATGAAGGTTGGGCATTCAGCTATTCCTGAGATCGTTGAAGGCGCCATATTGATACCCCAGGAGAACAACAAGCATTTTCTACAAACAGAGGGGCCGCTGCACTGACCTACCAGGTCACCGGGTCACTGCTGCGCCGCTGGGTCCCTGACACTGTGGTCGCCCTGCCGCCGAGCAGCTCACATCGCCCGGCCGCTGAGCGGGCGGACCACAGTTCCCAGCCTGCCCTGGGACAAAAACATCGCCCACTTCCTGTTTCCAGCGCCTGGAGGCGCACAAAAGGCAGCAGCTCCCTCGGTGGAGCGGGAGAACAACAAGCATTTTCTACAAACGGAGGGGCCGCTGCACTGACCTACCAGGTCACCGGGTCACCGCTGCGCCGCTGGGTCCCTGACACTGTGGTCGCCCTGCCGCCGAGCAGCTCACATCGCCCGGCCGCTGAGCGGGCGGACCACAGTTCCCAGCCTGCCCCGGGACAAAAACATCGCCCACTTCCTGTTTCCAGCGCCTGGAGGCGCACAAAAGGCAGCAGCTTCCTCGGTGGAGCGGGAGAACAACAAGCATTTTCTACAAATGGAGGGGCCGCTGCACTGACCTACCAGGTCACCGGGTCACCGCTGCGCCTCTGGGTCCCTGACACTGTGGTCGCCCTGCCGCCGAGCAGCTCACATCGCCCGGCCGCTGAGCGGGCGGACCACAGTTCCCAGCCTGCCCCGGGACAAAAACATCGCACACTTCCTGTTTCCAGCGCCTGGAGGCGGACAAAAGGCAGCAGCTCCCTCGGTGGAGCGGGAGGAACAACAAGCATTTTCTACAAATGGAGGGGCCGCTGCACTGACCTACCAGGTCACCGGGTCACCGCTGCACCGCTGGGTCCCTGACACTGTGGTCGCCCCGCCGCCGAGCAGCTCACATCGCCCGGCCGCTGAGCGGGCGGACCACAGTTCCCAGCCTGCCCCGGGACAAAAACATCGCCCACTTCCTGTTTCCAGCGCCTGGAGGCGCACAAAAGGCAGCAGCTCCCTCGGTGGAGCGGGAGAACAACAAGCATTTTCTACAAACGGAGTAGCCGCTGCACTGACCTATCAGGTCACCGGGTCACCGCTGCGCCGCTGGGTCCCTGACACTGTGGTCGCCCCGCCGCCGAGCAGCTCACATCGCCCGGCTGCTGAGCGGGCGGACCACAGTTCCCAGCCTGCCCCGGGACAAAAACATCACCCACTTCCTGTTTCCAGCGCCTGGAGGCGCACAAAAGGCAGCAGCTCCCTCGGTGGAGCTGGAGAACAACAAGCATTTTCTACAAACGGAGGGGCCGCTGCACTGACCTACCAGGTCACCGGGTCACCGCTGCGCCGCTGGGTCCCTGACACTGTGGTCGCCCCGCCGCCGGGCAGCTCACATCGCCCAGCCGCTGAGCGGGCGGACCACAGTTCCCAGCCTGCCCCGGGACAAAAACATCGCCCACTTCCTGTTTCCAGCGCCTGGGGGCGCACAAAAGGCAGCAGCTTCCTCCGCGTCGCGGACGCGCGTGGGCGGTGCCGGGCTGAGCCCGGGCAGAGGCCGGGCCGTCTACGGCCGTCAGCGGACGACAGAGGACAGGACAGGCCACCTCCCTAGGAACTACCATTATGGGTAAGCGTAAACAAACATGTAATGGGAGTCTCAACAGTAAAAAACCCAAGATACCTAGAAAGGCTGATTCGATACTTTCTTACCTAACTTCTGCAGTGGGGGCTATTACCAAAGAAATCGCTAATGCTGAAAAAGAACTGGCCATTTTTCATACATTAGATCTCATACCTGGCCCAGTCCCTGAAGGGCAAAAAACTTTGATCAACCTAGTCTCCCAGCCTGATGCACCTGTGGCTGTAAACCCCAATTTGGATCTGGATCATGGTCTTTCAAACATCACACCCACAATTGGAAAGGGACAGGCCACATCTCCACCTCATGTTATAACACAGGGGGAAGGACAAAAATCCAAAAAATGCTCCAGAAAGACTAAGCATACTGACACACTGAATGAACTCTGGGAAGACGATTTGATCAATAGACTCAGTAATAAAATCGAAGGACTTGTAAATTTACATATAGAGCCTATTCTTACAGGTATAGCGAAGGACATAATCGATGTTCTGAACACTTGTGTGGCTGGTTTGTTAAAAAAATGTAACTTGATAGAGTCCTTCTTACAAGAACAACGTGAACATGTTAAAGGAGGTCAGATACAAGTGCCTTTGCCTGCAGAGGCACACAATGCAGATGGTAAACGTGGCCCTTTAACAGATAGCCTCATACCCACTGTTACACCAGGGATTAGTAGCCTGGCATCGGGGGAACATATGAGGCAACCTTGCACGAGAATAAGCGTCTCTGACACTAAAAGGAGTTGTGACTTACCAATCATGTCAAATAACGACAAAGATAAGAATACACTACCATGTAAATCTAGGTTACACCTTCCCCCACAAGCAGCCCCCCTAGTAGTCGTGCTGACAGGGGTTCCTCCCTTGAAAACTAAAGTCTATGAGAGCTCTAAATATCTAATGGAAAAAACTAAAAACTGGTGTCAGGACTATTGCAGTGGTGACATGGACATTGCCCGCCATATAAACATGGTGAGAAGGGTGGGATGGGTAGGCCCTAAAACAAAGTCAATTGAGGGGGACTGTGTGGTGATAAACTTCAAAACCCAGAACGTGGCAGAGCGTTTACTCTGGGATGGCTCTGGCATCACAAAACCAGGCATTAGACCCCTACCCCTAGGATTTTTCTATCCCCCCCCAGATAAGAACAGGATTACTTCCCGTCCCAATTGTTTTAGATGGGAACATAATATCAGTTCCTACCCAACATGCTCACACTACCACTCAGTATGTAAAAGATGTAAATATCCCTTCTTGTAGTACAACTGTAATACCAGTTTAACATATCCACCTCCCTGCACACTTGCAAATCGTTTTACCCCACTCTCTAATCTAGAAGAAAACGACTGACTAAAACATAATGAGACATCTGTAACTGCTAAGGTCGCTGTTAAATCCAATCAAATATGTAGAATAGTGAGTTGGAACACGGCAGGTGTAAAAGCAAAAATGGCGAATGATATCTGGATTAGCTATTTAAAAACATTTCACATAATAGCTTTACAAGAAACCTGGGATCATCAAAACAGTTTTTCCCTGGATGGTTATTCTCCTTTCCACGTCCCAGCTAGGAAAAATGGGGCCGGAAGAGCCAGAGGGGGATTAATTACCCTGTTCTCCCTAGAAATAAAAGGATCGCTCACACAATTAGACATGGGAGGTCAAAATTGTTTGGCGGTAGAACTCCGGGCACTTGACTCCGGTAATATCTTATTTTTAAATTTTTATAACTCCCAAGATACAGATAATAATCTTGGCTTACTAGAGGAGTTATTATTATCATACAGCAGTAAGTCTAAATCCTTTGAAGTGATCCTAATAGGGGATCTGAACATACATCCATGCGAAAATAAATGTGGGAGTGATATGTTTGAAGGACCACAGTTCTCAGCAAACTCTCACTTCGAACACACAAAACAAGGGGAGGATCTAGAAAATTTTCTAGCTAACCAGAACCTATATGAATCAGGGTGTAGCGAGGTAGGACAAAGGATCCCCACATTCAAAGGGAGGGATGGAGACACGGGCACAGTCATTGATTATATTTTTTTAACTTCCTTTATGTTAGGTTTGTTTTTTAGGTATTTTATAGAGGTCTCTACCTTCAGCGACCATAATCCCGTGATAATCGAACTAGCAGCGGTGGGTGCACTGACTTTAAGATCTGACCCCAAAAGGTCAACAAGAGAGGTCACATCAACGGACCAAGGAAGGAAATTAAAATGGGAAAAAGTTGTCCCTGAGGCCTTTACAACAGAAATTTTAACGAACGCAGGGGCCGAGATAAATACATGTTTAGATGACACAGGACTTGGACCAACCATCATACATGCGTTTGATGTTATTTGTGCACACATAAACCAAAAGTTGACAGTCAGGCATAAACGCAAACCTCAAAGGGAGCACAGATGGTTTGACAAAAAGTGTTCTTCGGCTCATGCCGCACTCCTGAAATCCCTGAAGACAACCCCACGGGATAAGAGACTGGTAGCCCAAAATAGAGCTGAATAAAAACAAGCTGTATTTAACCGGAAAAGGGAACTACGGGATGAAGCTTGGACTGATTTGCTGTCACCTGAAGTCTTGAAAAATAGCTCCAGATTTTGGGAAGTTATAAATCAGCCACTATTTGAAAACAATGTTAACACTGTGTTAGACTGTAACATCACTGATGAGGCCTGTATCGCCCACTTTGAGCAAATATATAGTGTCCCTCAGAGTGGAGATAACACAGGGAATTATGCACCTAATTATGCTGTACTGCGCTTAAGGTTTGAGACTGAAGAAATTGAAAGGTCCATTGGGTAAATGACCAAAAATAAGGCCCCCGGCTCGGATGGGGTCCCTGCGGACCTGTTCAGAGCCGCCCCCAAATTATGGGCAAAAGTCCTAACAAACGTTTTTAAATCTATAGGGCAGGACAGTATCCCCTCTACATGGACCACATCAATTATCGTGCCAATTTTTAAGAAGGGGTCTAGACAGGACCCTACATGCTACAGGCCGATTTCATTGATCGACTACTCTGTAAAAATCTTGGGTCGGGTCTTATTGCATAGATTGAATGATAGTCTAGCTGATAGAGGTGTCCTGTCAAAAACTCAGTACGGTTTTAAAGCTAAACATAGTACTATAGATCAATGTTTGAATTTACATCTTTTAATCAACAAGTATACTGTGGCAAGGGAGGGGTCCATGTACATGGGGTTCATGGACCTCTCCTCTGCATTTGACTATGTAAATAGATCCAAACTCTGGAACATTCTGCTCGAATTGGGGGTAGACGCACCGCTAGTGCACTTCATAGCAGAACTGCACACAAACCTCACGACCAAAATTAGAGTAAACTCAGATGGCAGATGTACTAAGCAATTCAGGTCAGACAGGGGCATCAGGCAGGGGTGCATTATGGCACCCTTGCTGTTCACACTTTATATAAACGCCTTAGAACAAACCCTAGGGGAGGTTTTCGCAGATAGTCCGCGTGTGGGGGAAATGGTTTTACCTGTTCTACTATACGCGGACGACGCGGTCCTTATTTCACAAACCGGGGTAGGCCTACAAAGACTGTTAAATAGCTTTGGCTCCTTCATGCAGAACCTGGATTTAAAAGTAAATGCCAAGAAATCCCAGGTCCTCATTATAGGAAGAAGTAAACCAAAAAACAAAGCAAAAACCTTCTTTTGCAATGGCAAAATGGTTTCCAGGGTCCCTACATTTCCCTATCTGGGGGTGGTCTTCGGTCAGAACGGCACCTGGCGGGCACAAAATCACAGCCGCTCGGTGGCATTCACGAGAACAGTCTCAGGACTTATGGGGTTTAGTAAAAAATTGGGAGCTAAACCGATTAAGGCGATCTTAAAAGTATATGAATCTAAATGCCTGTCGGTTGCAACGTATGGGTGCGAAATGTGGGGTTATACTAGAGAAGAGAAACTCCAATTAGTGGAGAACCAGTTTCTACGAAGCGTACTCTCAGTTCCCCAATCCATCCCTACTTTCTCAACCCACACAGAACTGGGACTTGGGTATATTTCTGATCGGATCAAAATCGCACCCTTGATTTACTGGCTAAAAATATGGGTGAATGATGAGATCCCTCTAAATCATTCAATAATTAAGGACTGTCAGACACTGGATAATGCACATAAAATCCCCTGGTTGGCATATATAAGAACTGGATTCCAGAGAATAGGGCATATTGGTTTATTTACATCCCCAGAAACTATAACTAAAAAAGATATCAGCTTAACGAAGAAAGCCCTCTTGGATCTTTTCTCTTTAGAGCGGGAAGGGATAGAGATGGAAAAAATCAGGGTAAGAGAAAATTATGCACTGGTCACCTGCATAGGGCCGGAACCGTATCTGGTCACAGTAAATAAACCCTATCATCGATTTCTTTTGACCAGATTCCGGCTCAACCTAATTCATTATACGCTGGGTGTATATCATAAATGGTGCTCCCCTGAACAAGCAGCCCCCTGCTCTTGCGACAATTTCTCACCTCAAAATACCCTACATTTCCTGATGTTCTGTGAACATTTTATTGAGTGTAGGAGGAAATATTTGTTGCCAATCCTCCGAGAGGCAGGATTTTTACAAGTTAGACCGGCATTAGTGTACCTAAAACAACTTGGTTCACCAAAAATAATGTTTCATGTTGCCTGTTTTTTAATTGCAGCAAATCGAATAAGGAGGAGAAATGTCACACCTCCACCACTCTTAAATATCTGTGATAAATAGATGTCTTGATCATGTATACTTCATTTTATATGTCATGAAACGAGTTTTAAGTTAAACATTGCTCTATTTTTATGAAATTTTTAATCTTATTGAGATCTATTGTAACTGTAACTGACTGTACATTTTTTTTTTATTTTTTTTTTTTATTTCAAATCTTTTTTATTGAAGAAAAAGGATAAAAATAAAGACAATACAATAAATCTTTAAAGGTACAAATGAACAAGTTCTTGGTATCATGACACTTACAATAATCAAAAAGGAAATCAAGGGGAGAAGATAAGAAAAGGAAGAGAGAGAAAGAGAGCTAGAGAAGGGAAAAGATAGAGAAGAAGAGAAGAGAGAGGTGAGAAGAGAGAGGACAGGTGTATCCATAGGGCAATAGTAGTTAGTTTACCCAGACTCGGTACACTGTGTGTGTAGTAGAGAGTATGCAGCAAGTATACAAAACCACAAGCAAACACCTCAAATTCCACCTGGATACTGTCTAGAAAAGTCAATTGTTGATATGCATATCATGGTGGTTCAAAGTGGGAGGATGAAGCATCCAGGGATGTCCAGAGTTTTTTGTTCGAGGGTTTCCAAGTGGCTGACTGCAGTGCAGGATTATCTGCCCCCCTTAAAAATGAGAGCCATTCCAACCACATTTTGAAGTTGATTTCGTCAAAATTTTTCCATTTGTAAAGAATGACCTTGCACGCCAATGTCAGCATAATATCAAGCAGTTGCCTGTCATGAATGTCCGGCAATTGTGACTCCAGGGGACCTAAAATGACATAAATGAACTCTTGGACCGGTGTGATTCCAAGCACTTGTTGAATGTATGTAAATATTTTATTCCAAAATATTCGTAATAGGGAACAATGAAAAAACATGTGTGCCAAGTCACCAGGAGCTTCATGGCAGTTCCAACAGGTAGGAGTATCCCTCAATTTACATTTGAACAATCTCTGGGGGGTCCAAAACACTCTATTTAACAGCATATATTTCGTCTGACATAGGATCGGGGATATCTTGTTTGTCAGTGCGGTGTTGTGTATCACCTCCCAGTCTAAAGCAATGCCTGTGGAATTAGGTTCCGCTTCCCATTTAATTTCGGTCAGCCTATGCGGCGTTTTGGGTAGGGGGAGGAGCAATTTATATATTCTTGATACAAAATGGTCAGCATGGTATAGTATTCGTAGCCGGGACACAAGCCAGGGTAAGTCTGTGTTGAGGGGGCATTTGGAGATAGCGGCCTTCAGTTTTAGGAACTGGTAAAATTCTATGGGTGGTAATCTAAACTTTTCTTGCAATGTCGAGAAGGGGAGGGGTCTGCCATTATCATAGAGGTCATTCACTATGTGTATACCTTTTCCAGCCCACACTTCCCAGTAAAGGGTTTTCCCTTCTATCCTGATCCTAGGGTTATGCCATAATGAGAGTAGGGTGGATCTCTTAATCACCAGAGCAGACTTATGATACTGGTCAAGTCGGAGAAGTGCTCTTCTGGTATTTAGAAGGATGTATTTGGAGTGAGGTATATGGGCCAGGTCCATGGTGAGGAGAGACGAGAGGGGTGCATCTGCTATTAACGACCGTTCAATAGTTAGCCATACTGGAGTGTAGGATGTATCCTCAACCAACCAAAGGGCCCCTTGCTTACAGAGGAAAGCCGTTTGGTAGTTCCTAAACGAGGGCAGGCCCAGGCCGCCCTTATCTTTTGCTAGCTGCAGCTTTTTAAGTGATATCCTGGCTTTTTTCCCTCGCCATAGGAACTCTCCAAACAGCTTGTCCACCTTCTTAATAAATTCGTCTGAGAAAGTCATGGGGAGCATGCTAGCCAAGTAGTTAACTAGAGGCGTGCACATCATTTTTAGAGTCTCAGCCCTACCCCACCAGGACAAGAATTTAGGTGACCAACTGTCTAGTAAAGTGGATATCTTTTTTAATGTTGAGTCTTCATTTAATTTCAGAGTCGTAATCAAGTCCTTCTCAAAGTCTAGGCCCAAGTATTTAAAAGCTTTCGGTTGCCAGGTAAGGCCAGATGTTCCCAGTAACCCTTTATCCCCGATGTTGTTTAGTAACTTAACCTCTGTTTTATCCTTGTTTAATTTATATCCTGAGACTCTAGAGAACCCCTCAATTGTGTCCATCAAGGCCGGGATAGCCTCGTCAGCTTTTTCCGACAGGATCAGGACATCGTCGGCATATGCAGTCAATTTTACAGTGCAATTACCAAATGGAACCCCAGCAATGGCTTCATTGTGTCTGATATGCCACAGAAAGGGTTCTATTGCCAATAAAAACAGAGAAGGTGATAGTGGGCAGCCTTGTCTCGTCCCTTGTTTTAGGCAGAAAGAGGAAGAGAAGGAGCCGCCCGCTCTGACCCTAGCAGTGGGGCCGGCATACAAAGCCATTACGAGTTTAGTAAACGTCTCTCCTAGGTTGAAGTTGCGTAAAACCGCCTCAAGATAGGACCAATCTACCTTATCGAAGGCTTTTTCTGCATCCAGTGTGACTGCCACCGTGGGGGTCGTCAAAAGCTTCGCTTTTTCTAGAGCATGGGCCAGTACTCTGGTGTTATCACTAGATAGTCTATGTTTTAAGAAACCCGCTTGAGACGGGTGTACTAGGGTAGGGAGGACTTTTTGCAGACGGGCTGACAGGATCATGGCTAGCAATTTACAATCAAGGTTAATCAGGGAAATCGGCCTGTAGTTCTTTGGAAGTGATGGGTCTTTGCCGTCCTTTGGCAGGACTGCAATAGTTGCCTCTGCCAACGTGCCTTTGACCTCCCCTGACTCCGTAAATTCATGAAAGAGGTGTAGAAGGGGATCGACTAAGTCGGATGCAAAACTTTTATAAAATTTGGCCGTGAAGCCGTCCGGACCTGGTGCTTTCCCACATTTTAACCCCTTGATCGCTTTTTCTACCTCATTAGCCAGGATCGGCCCATTCAAACTGAGTTGTTCCTCAGGTTTTAACTTTGGTAGAGCACATTCTTGTAGATATTCTTGAATTTTGTCCCCCATTACCAACTCGTTTTTAGCGTATAGGTCCTCATAAAAGTCTTTAAAGACCTCGGATATCTTTTGAGGGTCCGAATGAGCAACTCCCGCCGAGTCCCTGATAACATTAATAGCATTCCTTTGGACTTTAAATTTTAAGTATGCTGCCAGGCTCTTACCGGCTTTGTTAGATTCACATAGCTTAAACCTTCGCTTCCTGTCCAGCCACACTCCCGCCCTTTCGCTCACTAGCTTGTTATATTCGTATTTTTTATGGGTCATGATATTGAACGTTTCCTGGTCCCTTGTCACTTGGTGTTTGTTCTCTAAAGTAGCAATCTCAGCTTCCAACCCTTCTAACTTCGCATTACAATCCCTGTTCATTGCTGAACGGATTTTGATGCACACCCCCCTTATTGTGCTTTTTAGGGCTTCCCATCGCACTAGTTCTGAGGTGTCCCCCCTCACATTAGTCTCCAGATATGATCTAATAGCCTCCAAGATTTTAGTCCTATTTTGTTCTTTGTGTAGGATTTCTTCGTTAAGTCTCCAGGCCGTTTGTTTAGGGGATGGTTTAATGTTACTGATGGATAAAGATATACATGAGTGGTCCGACAGTACCCTTGGCTCAATTGAAGTATCCTCTATCCTTGCTACGCCATTTTGTGTAATGAAAATGTAGTCAATACGGGAGAACGAATCGTGAGGGGAAGAATAGAATGTGTAGTCTCTATCAGTGGGGTTTTGTATCCTCCACGCATCAATTAAGTGGAATTGTTGGCATAGTTTGATGAAGGCATTATGTGATTTGTTTGGCTTGAAAGTACACTTCGAGTCCCTATCTAAGGCCGGGTCAAACGGAAGATTAAAGTCCCCCCCAATTATGTGTATCGCCGTGTCAGGAACCGTCGCAATCTGTTTGACTAAATCCTGCCAGAATTCTAAATCATTAGTGTTAGGTGCGTAGATATTGGTGACAAAGAATTCTGTGTTATCCTTAGTGAGTTTCACCGTAACCCAGCGACCTTTTACATCTGATGAGGAGGATAGGAGCTCTACCTTGGACTTCTTTGACAATAATACCAGAACCCCATTCTTTTTACCGAGTGCACCTGACCCTACAACCTCTGTATAAAACTTGTTGCGCAGAGTATAGAATTGTTTAGCATCCAATTTGGTCTCTTGTAGCAAAACAATGTCCCCCTTTTGTCTCCGCAAATAATCTAATATCTTTTGTTTTTTAACGGGCTGATTCAGACCCTTAACATTCATGGATAAGACTTTCAATCGATCAAGAGAGGTTGTACCAAGTGGAGTGGACAGCGTTCTATGTGACATTTACAGTGCTATAAGTGTCATGGTTGTAACAAGAGACCATGGAAAACATGGTATTCGGTGCATCATGTAAGGACACATTGTCCTGCCACTCAAGATAAGATACAGTCTGAAATCACCACCAGATAACTGGATACCTGATGATATAGCATGCTTAATCTGAGTATAGATATATAAACACATCATATGCATGATACAACTTGTCCAATCAAGAGCAAAGAGACAGGTAAGAGAGGAAAGAGATGATATGGGAAGAGGAGGAAAAAGAGAGAAGGAGAAAGGAGGAGAAATAAGGAAAAATAATACAAAACACAGAACACAGCACCCACCCCCCCCAACCCCACGCAACCCCCCACCCCACCCACCCCAATTGTAATACAGAAGCATGGCGACGTGAGGAAAACTGCAGCAGCCCCCCCGCCTAAACTTAGTCATTTAAAGACATTGGAACAGTCAAACCTAACGGAAAATGCATATAAAAGGCTATGCAAGCAGTGGAACGTTGAAGTAATGCAGCAAAATCGACACGTGTTCAACAGCACACCCACTCATTGTATCTTCCTGGCAAGGCAGAATAATTTCTGTGTGTGCACTGAACTATGATTATCGAGTAGAAATTTGAGAAGATATCAACATGACCTATTAGAAGATATTATGGCATCATATCTCACTTCAAGGCACCAAGTTGTTAGTGTCTAGTAGAATTTATGACATCGCCTCAGTGGCGAAGAACCTGAACAGAGAACAGTAGGACATCATTAAACAGTAATCAAATAGACATAGTTTTGACAGAGCGAATCCGGTCTACTCCGGGTAGCCTGACAGTGTATCAAAGTCTGGAGTTAGACAACACTTTACAGTGCATACATTACCGGCCATCATCTCATTGGAGCCAACCAGGCGAGCCGACTTTAAACAAGAGGATCCGATCAAAAACAGCTGGGCCACTCCAGACTGAGTCAGAGAGGTAAATTAAAGAACTCCCAGAACATCCGCAGACTTGGGGTCCATTCGGTAGGAACCCAGCAACATAGAGGCTTTCAATAACATCAGAGTACAGAAAGTTTTATGATAAGACCTAGCGTGGTCACTTGTATCCTGAAGCAGAAGCCGAGGCCGATAGACCATCTGGGTTATTAGTTTCCATGTCGCGCTCCATGTCTCGTTCTTCCGCATCCTCAAGCATGCGTTTGAGCTTCATTGGATCCGTAAAGTAGTGAGCCGATCCACGTATTGTCACCCGATATTTCGCCGGGCCCGCAAAGCCAAATTGGTATCCCTTCACCGACAGAAGCGGACGAAGGGCGAGGAAAGCCTTCCTTGTCTCGACGGTCTCCTTACTGTAGTCTTGGGAAATGTAGACTTTGGTGTCCTTCCATAGAATATGATTGTGTTTTCTCACGAAGGCTAGGATTTGCTCCACATGTTGGTAACGCAAGGGCTTACATACGATGGGTCTTGGTCCTCTTTGTGTTTTAGTGATCCTTCCTGGGACTCTATGCGCCCTATCAAATTCCAGAGGATTTGCGAAAGTCATGTTTGTGGCTTTAGTGAACCAGGACTCCAAGAACTTGATGCACGAACCATCCGAATCTTCTGATCCCTCCGGAATTCCAAAGATGCGTAGGTTCCCTCTCCTGTTCCTGTCCTCCAACTCGGCTAGTCGTCTGGTTGTCTGGTCAGAGGAGATGTGGAGGTGCTTCAAGGCCGTTGAGGTTTTAGCCTCTATATCCTCCAAGCGACTGATCCGGGATTCTGTCTCTGTTAGACGCGCGTTGGTGTCTCGGATATCTTGACGGATTGCCACCACTTCCTCCTTAGTAACCTTGGCCAAGTCTTTCACCTCGTCTAACCTATTTAGTATCATATCCAGTGCATCTGGAGTGACTTTCTTTGGCTTGTTTGGTGACCCCGGGTTCGAGTGGTCCGATTTAAGCCTCTTGAAGGTTCCTTGGTCTTTGGTATCCATTTTAATCTTTTCTTTGATGCGCAGATGCCTAGGCAGCAACTTAAGAGCTCTCTTTCCGGTACTCACGTAGCGCAAGCAGACAGCACCAGCCTGGGTAGGGGCTTAGTCAGCCAGCACCTAGATCACTGACATCAATAGCATTACGTAGCAGGCAACTGAGGAGTAGAGCGACCCACTCATTCATTTACCATTGCACATGGTGTTATCTGAGACTGGGACATTAGGGAGCCCCCTGTGAGATGATGTCGAGAATTTCATGTAGTTATGTATTTTCATGTATTTTCACGTATTTTCATGTATTTCACGTATCTTCATGTATTTATTTCATGTATTTTCATGTATTTTCATGGGTTTCCAGACGCAGAGACAGAAGCATCAGCCAGTGTGAACAACACGTGCATCTGAGCCACTGAAGAGTGTTTTACAGGCATTCAGAGCAGCAATTATCCTTTCTTTTCAAAAGCGCGTCTAAATCCTTTCCACATGTAAAGTTTGTTGCCAGCAGTGCTCGTTTTGGCGTTTTGGCGTTAGAAGTGGGCATTTAATCAATGCTGGGCTTTGAAATAGACCTTGCCTCGATGCTCGTGAATTACCAAGTGGCGGCCGCCATCTTGGTAAAGGTCAGTGAAGTCTCTGCATGGCCGGCCCCACTGTTCTCAGTCGATCGGCGTAAGTCAGCTGCCCCCGAGCGCTAAAGACTGCAAACGCGCTCACCTCCTGCCGCTTTCCTTGCGCTGCCGAGTTTTCTTCTTCGTGTCTTCTTTGTTTCTCTGGAGGCTCACCTCGCGCTCCGCCGTTCGCTTCACTGCCACGCTGCCGCCATTAGCGCTCTAAGCCCCCGTCGATGCAGCCTTTGATCCGCTGCAGTCCCAGACACGGGAGTCAGGTCAGCATGCTCAGGGAGTGATCCGATGTACAAATCTTCGGTCACGTCCCCGCTGCAGGCATTGGAAGGTGTCCCAAATACAGGTTAACACGCTCGTGGCGGGAGGAGAGACGCTTCAGACCACCATCTTCCTCGGCGTCCAAGCCACGCCCCCCTGACTGTACATTTTTTAATTCAATTTCGTCGTAATTGTTTGTATGTTTATATGACTGTGCTTTTTGTCTTTATATGATATTAATTTATCCATAATAAAGGAATTGACTGACTGACAGTGTTTTTTCCGATACCCCAGCTTTCCTGCACATCACTGAGTAATGTATCCACCATTTCAGAGGCTGGAGTGGAGCTCTCTGAGCCACAGGACTGGACTAAGCCCAATGTTTTACCTGACCAGAGTAGCTTCAGGATCGATTCCCCAACAGTGAACCGGGAGTAGCGTCAGATGTCTGTTTGCCCTGTGCTGCTTGCAGGAATGATGCCAATGCCATCACTATCTTCGCAGCTACTGCAGAGAGCTCCAGGTCCGTGGCCATTGCTGCAGTTATGCGACTGCCACGTCCTCCACTTTGTGCCACTTTGTGGGTGCTGTGGGGCAGTTCCGAATGCCACTGCTAACCTAACCAAGCCCGAGACGGCATCAAATGCCCTAGTAAACCACCTCGCCTCCCTGATCAGCTGGAAATAGCTGTAGGTGGTTTCGACGTATCGCCAGCACCTAAGATAGAAATCGCCAATTGAGCAACTTAGTCCTTACAACATTTCAATGCACTTCTAGGCAGTCCATGGTGGGGGCAACAGTGCAGGAGTAGGTTACGGGGGGGGCTCTCTATGGCAGAGTCAATCCGCCATCTTCCTTTCCTCAGTTCACATTTTTTTATTTTATCCAATTTAGTGTTTTTTTGCTCTCTTTTCTTTCTTTTGTTTCTTACTGGTGATGGTCATACGGTGGGTGCGAGGGGGTTGAGGGGGTTTCGGGCGGAATGCTCCCCACAGGCTGTCAGTCATTGACAGTAGGGAGGGAGGATGATTCCTTTTTGTAAATACATGGGGGAAGGTATAGAGAGAGGGTCTCTCTTATTCAATTAGCATCATTGGATGGGGAGGGGTGTAAAGGAGTAAGCTAAAGTATTGTATGATTCACAAATACAGATTCTGAAAAAGAGCATGGTAGTACAATTTCAAAACAGAATAAAGAGAAAGATAATGTGAATAAGATCATTTAATGTCTATATTTAAGTATATGTGTTGGAATGTTGCAGGACTGAACCAACCTAGGAAGCATCAATTGATACGTGAAGAGCGGATACAGTTTAAGACCTTAGTAATGTTCTTTAAGGCTCTTCATGGTAAAGGGCCCAGCTACCTTACAATACGTGTTGGTTGGTACACTCAGACTAGAGCACTGAGATCAACAGCGGGGGCGCGCGCCTGCTTCCTGAAGTTTCGCCTGGTGCCCAGGGGTGGTAAATCCTTCGGCTTCTTAGGGGCACAGGCATGGAACAAACTTACACTGCCCCTGAGACGTGTGAGAGATCTGATGAGTTTTAAAAAACTGTTGAACTTGGCTCTTTGGAAGCTTAACCATCTTTGGGCTAGCAGCTATGTGATTCTGCAGCGCTGGGACACTCCTTTTGGAGTAGATGAGTGCTACATAAACTCTTTCATTCATTCATTCATTCAGTCATTCAAGAGCTTAAAGTATTCAAACCACAGATACTTGGTTTAACTGAGACCCATTTGGCCTATAAAGAAAGGAATATGCTTAAACAATTGGGATATGATTTTTAACATGCACCTCTCACACAGTCTTAAATAAGGGGTTGCCATAATGAAATATAAAAACTTAACTGTAAGTATACTCCAGACTTCATCAGATTTTAAATTAAGATGGCCGATAGTGCAGCTGACTACCCTTGGGCAGAAGGTAATTATATGTATGATATACGGTCCAAACAGTGATAAACCTGACATATTTGATTACCTATGCTCAGAATTCTTAGATTGGATGGGAGATTTGGTAATTATGGAGGATTTTAACTGTATCATGGTTCATAGGATTGATACTACAAATCAAAAGGCGCAGACAAGGATAGGAAAGACTTGTGCCTCTATACTCGAACTTATGAGAATAATTCAGTTAAATGATGCTCGGAGGACAACATTTCCTAGTTCACCAGAGTTTACATATTACTCATCTCCTCACAATCAATACTCACGTATTAACATGATATTTGCTAAGGGCACAGCATTTGAGAATGTCTATATTGAGGTCTGTTCTAATATTACATCAGACCACAACCCTATTATGCTAACAATACAGAAAGGAATAAGAGGGAGAGATGATCACCTCTCATTTTCCTTTCCTTGTCATCATCTTAGTAACCCGAAGCATTGTGTGTATCTCAGAATGGAATTTGGGGAATACGTAGGTAATAATAAGGGTTCCACCAAAGCAGCTGTTTTCTGGGACTGCATGAAGGCATATGTCAAGGGTGCGACTCTCCAGTTCATCTTAGATCAAAGTAGGCGTATGCATCAAGAAGCTGAACTATTTAATCTTGACTGCTTAGATTCTGAAAATCAGCATGCACAGGCAATTATTGCAAGGGATTCTACTGGGCAATTGATATATCTCAGGTTGATAGAGAAGTGGCACAGGCTTAATTGAGGGTTAACTGAAAAGGTAGCTGCCATTTATAATAAAAGTAGAATTTTTCAATATGAATATGGTGAGAAAGTGGGTTGGCTTATGGCCAGTCACATTTCTGACAACAAGGCTAGATCCAACATCAAGCGTACTGAAGGAGAGGGAGGGGTGCTTCATATACAACCTCCAGCTATTGCTGAGCAATTTGGAATTTTCAATGAACGAGTTTATGGCGAACCAGCATCCCCCACCAATCGTATCTTCTATGAGTATATCCAAGAGAGCCAACTACCTCTTCTAGATTCTCAGGAGATGATACAGCTTCAAAGGGACATAGTTATAGGCGAGGTCGAGGATGCGATTAATGCCAGAGGCCCTCGCTCTCTTATGACATAAAAAAGGATCTGGTTTAATATGCATTGTCACTAGTCCTATCTCAGAAAATTTGTGTAAATGATGTAAAAACTTGGTACTTTCTCCAAGGTTGTTACTTATTTTCTTGTTTTCTTTGGAGGGGATATTTATGCTAGCTTCTACGCGTGCTTGCACATGGGGCTGTGGAAGGAGCAGGTCCTGGGAGTCGCTTTTGCTGATGTAATGAAAAACAACATGGTGTCATGGTATAGATTTATTCATGACCTCTTTCTAGTATGGAGGGGATCAAAGAGTGAGGATGAGCAGTTCATCTCTGATGTTAATACAAATAACTTGAATTTGAGATTCACTGGGGAGATCAGTGGAAGTAAGGTCAACTTTCTTGATGTGGAGGTGCACATTGAGGAGGGTAAATTACAGACAAGGCTGCATCTCAAAATGACCGCGGGTAACACGGTCTTGCATGCATCCAGCCACTACCCCGCTCACCTGATCCGAAGCATCCCCTATGGGGAGATGCTAAGGATCAGGAGAATATGCAGCACAGAGGAGTCGTGTTCAGCAGCGCAGGCGAGCAGTAAAGAAAGATTTTTGGCAAGGGGCTATTCGTTGATCACAGTTGAAAAAGCCATGAAGAGGGCCAACAAGCTAGGTACCACCACTGATTTGGAGGGGGGACTGGATGGAACCCGCAAGGTGATGAGTGGTGAGGGTGGCCAACCAAGACTGATTACAGCTTACAGTCGTCAACACAGGCAGTTACAAAAAATCATTGGCAGAAATTGGCCCATCGTCAGGGGGATCCCGTGATAGGTGGAACTCTGGCAGAACGTCCAGCGATCACTTACAGTAGAGCCAGGTCAATGAGCTATATGCTTGTGAAGAGTAGCCCAGATGTAGCCAACAAGGACAACTGGTTGCATAAAAGTAAGGGGTTCATTATGTGCGCCATATGCAAAGCATGCACGATGGGGAATAACAAAACTTCGTACATGACCCCATTCACTGAGGTGCCAACCCTTATAACCAAGAAAATAACATGCAAGACTGATTTCGTTGTGTATGTGCTGGAGTATGCGTGCGGCCTGCGGTATGTTGGTAGTACCAAGCTGCAGGTTCACAAATGCATACTCCAGCACATGCGGGCGGTCAGCAACAGGGATGAGTCTTACCCTGTGGTGCGACACATCAATTCTTGCCACAAGGGAGACTTAGGCTGCCTCAGCTATTATGCAATAGATACAGTACTGCCACTCCGGAGGGGAGGGGACAGGGAGGCCCGCCTGAGAGTACTGGAAACCAGGTACATCCTAGAACTGAATACTAAGGGGCATATGTATCAAGCAAATTCGCATTCGCAAAGGCCGAAATTCGCCGAATTTCGGCCTTAGTGAATGCGAATAGGCCGAACAGCATGTATGAATGCAAAAGCCAATGAAAAGCGGGAATCGCAAAAAAAGCGATTCTGTATAATGCGAAAAGTGCCATTATGCAAAAAAATTGCGATATTGAACATTTGCGATTTTCCAGTTAGCGAAAATCGCAAATTGAAAATCGCTAATGTAGGAATTTGCATAATAATCGCATAATGGCACTTTTCGCAATATACAGAATTGCAATGATATGTATGAAAAAATCGCAATTAGCGATTTTCGCAAAATCGCAAAATACAGAATTGCAATTACCACCAAGTAGGAGCAGGTGGTAACCAGGTGCAAACTATTTAAGCAGCAACATAATTCAAACAACTGTTTACCACAATGGTGGGGCTTTACATCATAGCTAGGAGGATGCGTCTGAGAGCTGCTGCACAGAGGAGGCTGCGGCAGGAGAGGGTATTCCGTTTGCGCATCAGCATCTCCCAGCGCCTTGAGGAGGACCTCTACACCCATTACAGGCTTGATGAAGACAGCATAAATGATTTATTAGCAGAACTCAGACCCTACCTTGAACACCCCACCCACAGGACAAATGCCATTCCCACTGAAATACAGGCCTCTGGAAGTTTCCAGGGGGTGATTGCGTCAGCAGGAGGGGTGTCACAAAGTTTTCTTTCACGATTCTTCCATGCCTTCCTAGATGCCATGGTTCGGAGGATGCACCATCACATTTACTTACCCAGCACACCTCAGGCAATTGCACAGACAAAGCAGGACTTCTATCAAATATCGCATTTCCCACTCGTGATAGGATGTATTGATGGCACACATGTTGCTATATCTCCCCCCTCAAACAATGAATACATCTTTAGAAATCGGAATTGCTACCACTCACTGAACATTCAGGTGGTGTGTGATGCCAAACACATCATGACTGACATTGTAGCAAAGTACCCTGGCAGCACACATGATGCTTTCATTTTCAGACACAGTGGGATATATCGCAGACTCTCAAGAGGGGAGTTTGGCGAGGGATACCTACTCGGTAAATACCTTCAGACATAGGGGTCATTGGTACCAACTACCATGTGCATGTCACAGGCTAACATATTTTTGTCTAACCCACAGGTGACAGTGCTTATGCTGTACGGGATTTCATCTTGACTCCCTACCTCAATCCCAACAATGCAAGTGAACGCAGATACAACAGGGTACACATTGCTACCAGAGGCACCATCGAACGGACATTTGGTATCCTGAAAAGCAGATTCCGGTGCCTCCATAAGAGTGGAGGTGCACTCCAATACAGCCCCAATACGTGTTGTAAAATAGTGGTGGCTTGTGCCATGCTCCATAACATTGCCACATGAAAAGGGACACCAGTGGAACTGAGTGACTCTGGATCCTCTGACGTAGAGGGGCCAGGACCTGGACGTATGGTAGCTGGTAGAGCAGTTGCAGCAGCTGGGCGCCAGAGGCGTGATGAGATTACGTGCAACTATTTTTAGGTAAGGAAAAACGACACAATGCCAAGTAATGTAAGTGTGAATATTTGTTTTTAATCCTGAATAGCAGGATATGTATCACCTGAAAACGTACAGTAGTCATACAAGACATATTTTGCACATGTTACATTCACAGTGCTCTGAAAAGAAATGGAATTACGCACAAGTCAAATACTGCACAGCCTAATGTTCATTTGTAGGTGCAGCCCTATTGGTCCTGCCTCTATGGCGTCTCTCTAAGGTTGGCGGTGGGGTGGTGCTGCTCCGAACTGACTGGTTATCTTCCTCACTTGGAGTCAGCACTCCCGACCCTGTTGTGCGCACTTGGCGCAACTCATCCACAGCAGTGGTCATCTGCAAAAGTGCGTTTGCTATGTCTTGTGCAGCATGTGTAAATTGCCGCTGCATCTCAATGCTGCGCCTGGCCTGGATGCTAGACATAGCCACCAAGCGGTTGATGGCCCGGGTGTACCTGTCTTGGCGTTGACTACCTCTGCGCATTTGCTCGCATACCGCCTGTAGGCCATCCTGCAGGTCCTTTCTGAGTCCAAGGAAGCCCTCCCTCATCTCCCTTTGTAAGAGTTTCATGTTTTTTGCCTGCAGGCGCTGCACCTGCAACATGTTGAGTTCCAGTCCTGCATAGACAGATTCCTCGCCTCGCCCTTCAAATAAGTTGGCTGTGCGTTGTCTGCGCCTGGCTGCACTACGTGGGACGTGCTGGTCTGTTGCAGGTTCCTCTTGCTCTGGCTGTGTGTCCACATTGGTTACATTGTCACCAATTGCATCTGCCTCATCCTGATTGGCGCCAGTGGCCTGACAATGTGTCTCCTTCTATGTCTGCAGGTGGTCACTGGGCTGTCATTCCCATCCGTGCTGACATCTTGGCAGGCATCTCCTGACTCATGACTCTCAACGACTGTCCCACTGCCTGAGGGCTGTGTTGAAGATGGTGCTGTGAATAGAACAGCACACATTAATTTACTTCACTAACTTGCACTGTGTTAATACATTTTTCACAACTATTTCTTTTACATTGGGCTCTTGTTTCACTGTCAAGACCAGCAGATTATGTGGTTGACTATTTTTGCTGCAATTTTAACACTTTGAATTACATGTGACTACATCTCCCATAATACATTGCTATGGCTGCCTGTGTGCCTGCTCTGGACTACCTATCTTGTTTCCCGCCCCTGGCTAACTGCTGAGGGGTGTTAGGGGGTGTGAGGGGGTGTGAGGGTTGTGAGGGCATGATTCTTACCGTTTCCTGCTGCTGGCTGGTCAGAGCTGTCAAAATCAGCCACTCCTCTCACACTCTCTGGTTGCAGGGTCCCCTCAACCATTTCCTCCAGGGGTGTAGAATCAGGAACAGATGAGGTCCCACCACCTGTTGTCCTGGACTGTTCCAGCCTGGAAGCTAGTTTCTCCTTAGAGCGCAGGCGCAGGTCGTACCATCGCTTTCGGAGGTCCTCTACACTCCGGGGTGTCACATCCACAGCATTCACCTTGTGCTGGATTTCTTCCCAGATCCTCCTTTTGCGACTCTCTGGCACCACCCTGGATTTTCTTCCAAAAAGTAGTTCATGGTTTGACACCATTTCATGTATCAGAGCCTCCAATTCTGCCTCTGAAAACTTTTGTTTTCTCTTCCTTGAGCTCTCACTCTCCTGCTGCAGGGAATCCTGCCTGGGCGTGGCTCCACTCTCAGCCATGTTTCTCCAGGTGCACACTGCTCTGTTCCAAACACTCCTTCACTCTGCCTCAGATTCAGGAAGTCAATTGCAGCATGGGAAGTCAATCACTTCCTGGTTGTGATGTCATCATGCTGCACCAGAGTTCCTGATTGGCTCATTTGCGAAAATCGCAAAATTGCGTTTTTATCCTGCTATTTGCGATTTTTCGTAAATATTGCATTTTTTTATCGCATTTTCCAAAATTGTGCGATTCCTACTGGTTCAGAAATCGCATTTGGGGAAATCACAAATAAATAGCGATTTATAAGGAATCGCTATTTATTTGCGATTTCTTTCATACGTACCGATTTGCGATTCTGAATGTGTGATTCGGTAAGAATAGCATTTTCAGAATCGCAAATCAGTGCTTTCATACATATGCCCCCAAGACTCCAAATGGCCTCAACGCCACAGAGGAACTACATACCTGCCTATAAAAACATCAAATGGAGGGAGCATGTATATAAGAACCATGAAATGTTCATGAATGTATGAGTATGAATAGAGAGAGTCGTCAGAGCATCAGACTGATTTTTTATGAAATTGAGAAGAACAGGTTTTAGATCTTTTCACAGGGTGAAAGGGAAAAACACCAAATTGTTTTTTTTTTTATTCACTTTTCTTATATTTTTTGACTCCTAGAAACGTGCGACAGGAACTGAACCACTATGTAAGGGCAGTATAGATATAGAGGCAGTTATCCTGAACATCGATTTAGCCCACTTGGGCACTATTATAATTTACTCCCCACCCACCACCCTCTCCATATCCCCCCTAAAAACATTGGGTTTTTTGCACAAATCTCGATGCGAATTTTGCACATATCTTGCTTATTTGCACAAATAATTAATGTATTTATTGTATAAATATTATCAGAACATGATTTGTTTACAATTATTGTATGATAAAGAGTGTTGGTTTTATTGATATTTATTTATTTATTTGCGAGATTTGCATACTAGGAGATAATTTGCACTGAAAATTAGAATGCTGTATGTTATAACCGCATTTTAATGTTAGGGTGTCAGAGGGTGAGAAAGAATGGAGATAATGTTGTACATTTGCATTATTTGAAAACTGTTTACACTATGTAAGAAAACATCATGAAGCCGATGTGATACAGGATTAGGCTGAAGTCTGTTGTTTATCTCTACAGGCCCAGTGGTCAGATGACACCTGTATGCACGTTAAATACACAAGGATTGGCTGACCATGTCATGTGATCAAGGGCTTCAGGGGCCGAAACGCGTCATGGGGGACGGAGTGATGCACTTGACTGAATAAAGCAAGCAAATTTACCTAGCTGGGTCCGGTTCGTTATTTTGTCAGAAAAAACGGAGTTCCTGTAATATATATATATATATATATATATATATATATATATATATATATATATATATCACTCCTCCTCGCCTCGGAAAATCGCCACCGCCTCCAAACCAACGGGTGTCTCGCCTGAAACAGAGACCTCCGATGCAGGGTCTCTTTACAATTACAAAGTCACTGAGTAGAAAAACCACACGCTGGCGAGACTGTGTGCCAGAAAAATAAGTTTATTTGTCAACCCTCGGACGCGTTTCGCCGTCCCGCAGGGTTGACAAATAAACTTATTTGTCTGGCATACAGTCTCGCCAGCGTGTGGTTTTTCTACTCCGTGACTTTGTAAATATATATATATATATATATATATATATATATATATATATATATATATATATATATATATATATATATATATATATATATATATATATATATATATATATATATATATTCATACCACACCAAACTTCACCATCCAAGAAGGCGCTGACTCTGTGTATCTATATATATATAGTAGCAGTCCATTGATATATATATATATATAGTAGCAGCCCGCCCTGGCGTTGCCCGGGGCAGAAGGGGGCTGGGGGCAGCATCGCAGCTGGAGAGGCGCAGCAGAGCGGCCGGGAGCAGCAGAGCATACTTACAGTGTTTCTTTGCTCCCGTTTTGTTGGTCCTGGCCGCTTCTTCCGACTCTCCTGTCCACTCTTACTCTGGGCTCCCCTGGGCATGTCGACGCTCCTCTACTCGCTCCGGACCTTGGAGGGTGTCGCTTCCGCTGTTTCTCCGCGCTTGTTTTCTTGGTCCTGGCCGCTTCTGCCGACTCTCCTGTCCGCTCTTACTCTGCGCTCCCCTGGGCATGTCGACGCTCCTCTACGCGCTCCGGACCTTGGAGGGTGTCGCTTCCTTTCTCCTGTCCGCTCCTCGCAGGGTGTTGCTTCCGGCTTCCGCGCTCCCCCGTGATGTCAGCACGCATCAGCAAGCACGTCGTTAGCTGGCGCTACTTCTAAGGGACTGCTTTCCCTTAAAAATTACGTTTCCCTTCTAACATATATATTTTGTTTGTATATAGCCTATGTCCTTCTGCTTGTCCTGACGTTTTCAAAGATGTATTGGGTGTTTGGATTGGTGGTGTACTTTTCGAGTTTACCTGGCTCAAAGGACACAGTTCTCTCTTTATAATAGTAGTATATATATATATATATATATATATATATATATATATATATATATATTACAGCAGCTTCCCCCATTCAAGAAAGAAGAAAAGGGACACAGCGGGGCTCGTCTGGACGCTTTATTCACAAGAATTTTGGCATGACCGGTTTCGGCGCTCAGCCTTTCTCAAATGCCTCAGTCCATTGAAAAGAACCCCCTCTAGTTATTCAAAGAGCTCCTCCCACCGAAATAGTGAAGGGCCCAGCTGCAACTCGTTGTGCTGACATCCAGTAGTCTCATGTCACAAACTACCAGTCCCATCATGCACCAGGCTGGAATGACACGAGCTGCAGAGGAAGTCTATGATGGAAATACTGTGGGAATAAGCGTCCTTGGGTCCCCAACTTCCCACCTCCTCACGAAGCAGCACAACAGCTGGAGACACAACATCCTGAATGTGCCTCTCCACACAGTGTTGAACCGCAAGTCTGCGGCAGCAATTCAGTGATGCCAGGTGAGTAGGGGATCATGGATATTCCGATACCTCGGACACAAACTTTAGCTTCCACACGTAGTTTCCACATGCCGGTGTTTCCATGACCACTTTCAGGAAGGATCCCTTTTAGCGCACCACAGGCTGTGCGCAGAACATCACAGCAGCTTCCCCCATTCAAGAAAGAAGAAAAGGGACACAGCGCGGCTCATCTGGACGCTTTATTCACAAGAATTTCGGCATGACTGGTTTCGGCGCTCAGCCTTTCTCAAATGCCTCAGTCCATTGAAAAGAATCCCCTCTAAATATTCAAAGAGCTCCTCCCACCGAAATAGTGAAGGGCCCAGCTGCAACTCGTTGTGCTGACATCCAGTAGTCTCATGTCACGAACTACCAGTCCCATCATGCACCAGGCTGGAATGACACGAGCTGCAGAGGAAGTCTATGATGGAAATACTGTGGGAATAAGCGTCCTTGGGTCCCCATATATAAAAATAAAGAAATAAAATACAGAAAGTCACAAGCTCTCAAGGAGCTTTATTCTGCTGCTTCCCCCTGTATGAGCTTGAGGCCATAGGTAGCTGAACCTGTGGCTTGACTACCAAATGACAAATTAACATTTGCAGCTGCAATGATATGTCCATTAATTTGATATTGAAAATAAAGGCCTTTGTTAAGAGCCCCAGAATCGTGATCCCAGTGTTCATCGAATCGTAGCCTGTGGCACCCTTGCAAAAAGATACAGTGAGAATCCCTTTTCAGTATACATAATGATACATTCCGTCAGGTATAAAGTTTTTGAAAGTGACATGGAGCCCCATACCATTGCTTAGTACGATACAATACTTACAATAGGTGTTGTTTGTGTTCTTTGTCCTCAAATGTCATAATCCAATTATTTGTTACCAAGTATTCAAGCTCTGATACACAAATTTGTCAATGCATAGAATGTCACATCTTATCTTTTGCAGAAACTATAGTTTAGCTCCTTGATTTCTTGAGATAGATCAGAATTCTCCTTATGATTTTGACAATAATAGACCCGGGAGAGGGTTCTGTAACTGTCCTTCAGACAGCAATGCTCTTCCAAGGAAATAGCCAAGGACCTCCAATAATTTCAAAGAGGGTATTTTCTTGCAAGACTGGTGAGGTTCCGTGACGATTGTAAGTGGTGTTTTCGACTCGCACGAATATGGTCGAGTCTGGTATCTATGAACCGCAAATGACGAGTTTAGTGGGTGTGCACAGTTTCGCTGTGCTAACCTAAACCGTTCGTTTGTTATATGGGTTTTTCATCTGTACCCACGGGTTCCATCTTAGATATGGCATCCATTTTGTTTCTTGCCCTCAAGTAGCCAGCGAACGGACACTGTCCGCTTCGCGACCCTGGGATTCTCAAGACTCTTACGGAAGACACATGTTCTTTGAAATTGTCTTTATGACGAGGGGGATGATACTGTAAGGCAGATGGCGCCGCTCGAGGCTCATCTTGCCGTGCCGGACTATTGTCTCAGCCGTGCATCTCATTAGGCGCGTCCCTTGATGCCTGTAGCTCGTGTTTCCCGATACCTCCCCTTTTACACCCTTTCCGATCTCCCCGTTGTTTCCATCTTCCTCTGCACCTGTCCTTGTTCCTTCTTCGATCTGTTTTACTGCCGATTGGAATGTACTAATGGTGGGAAGATGGGTTTTTACAGTTGGGAACCGCCAAATGTTTCCGCACTTATGCCCCGGACTTTAGATGTATCAAAGTGACCAAAGCGACCCCTCTCGGGGATAATGATGGGAACCAAGTTGTAAACCTTTGTGTACCATGTTGTCCTATGGGTAAATTGTGTATAAAAGGAGCGATCCACAGTAGCAATTTGAAGCAGTCTCCCCAATTTGCCGAAGGAAGTGTCCCGTGTCTCTGTCATTTGTACGCCGGAACAGGTAACCCACGAAGGTTTCAGGTGTTGTCCCCTGGCACCGCTGGGTCTTAAATAACCCAGTCCTTCAGTTGGCGCCCAACGTGGGGCTGCATCAGTGGTACCGGTCCAAGCCCGACGATCGTGAGGAACTTCGTGTGAAATCTCCGAGGGAAGGTGCACTCCGCTTCATCGATCCTGTTGTCGAAATAAGTGGCCCGAAGACTTTTCCCGCGAAGATTCCCGCCTCCTGACGGCTGCGACGGACTGCTGCCCTGACTGTAGACCTGTTTTGGCGCCTGGCGTAGACCTTGGTACAGCGAGATGATTGACGGGCCTTCCTGGTGACGCCATCGATCTTTGAGTTAAGTATTTGTGGGTCGCTCCCAGAGTCCTTAGTTGTTGACACTTTGCTGGTGCTTTTGTCGTACGCACTTTTTGCGAGTGTTTTTGTTGTTGACGCTGTGTGAGTGTTTTTGCCGGTGACACTTTGCTAGCGTTTTTGTTGTTGCATGGTTCCATTGCATTTGTGGTTCTTAGTACTTGATTCTTTGTTGTGTTATTTGACTTCTGCAGACGCCAAAAACCGAGGGTATTTGTTCTTTGCAGGGACTTGGTAAATCCCGTAACCCTTGACGTTTGTGAAACTCGGCTAGTGTGCAAGATGCCTGGTCGCAGTACTCTGTTTAGTTGTTTTCAGACGTTGTGGTACGGATTCCCGACTGGAGGACTCGTGTCCGATACCTCCGGTTGGAACTCCCACTTATGAGCTCTACAGTAAGCACGGGCTAGGCCCGATTACTTTTAATGAATACTGGATTCGTTATACTAAAAAAGATGGTGCCCTTAGTTGGCCACCTCATGGTAGTTTTGAGACCTCGATCTTAGATAATCTTGAGGCTAAATTGTTTGAGAAAAAGTCAAGGCCGGCCATGTTTGATGCCTTTCGGTTGTGGCGCAAAGAAGCCCGACAGAAAGAGATCAGACAGACTAAACGTAATCAGAGAGATAATGTTGCTACCATTGTAAAGAAAGCAGAGCAGTTTCAGCGTGATAAGGAGGATAAGGAAAAGGAAGTATTTGATAGGCTGCAGCGTATGTCCATAGATAAATGTTATCCCGCTTTGCCTACGGAGTCAGATAAGAAGGAAGAAGCAGTTGAGGATCCCTTAATGTCTTATCTTATGAAGTCACCACCTCCGTATGTACAGGGTGCCGCACTTCCCGTGGTTCCCCCTGTACCTGTTCCTCCACCTGTTCCTCAACCTGCTCCAGTTATTCCGACTGTTCCTGCTCCTTTGCCTATTGCTATTCCGACTGCTCCTCCGCTTCCACATACTCCTGCTCCCGCTACTGCTCCTGCTCTACTAACTCCTATTGTGTCTTCTGTTTGTACCCCTTCTCTTGTTAGTCCTTTGTGTTATACTTCTCCATCTACTCAGAGTCGTACTCCTCCTGTTGCGGCTAGTTTCTTTCATTCTCTTGGACCTGTTTTTGGGTCCGCTGGTTCGGACGGTCCTCAAAGACGTAGTCAGCTTCCCGGTAATAGGGAACGTGCTTCGCTATATAATATGGCGATGGGTTGGATGACACACCCTCTTAGAAATCCTCCACGTGCTGTACTTGATGCGTTTTGTCAATTCAATGTACCAACACAAAGGTACGTGTTTGAGGAAATGTGCAAGGTTCTGCGCGATCAGATTTCAGCTGATGCACCTGACGATGTGTTGACCGCTTTGTCTGATCTACAGCATCAGTTCTCAAATGGACTGATAGTGGATACTAACGTTCGACGTGCTGTTGAGCGGTTGTTATCTTTCCGTCCCGCTCCTATACCTCAAGCCTTGTTCGTTGAGAATGTAGAGAGTCAGTTAGATCCGTCTGGTCAGTTTCCTATGCGTGAAGTTCCACCAGTGTGGATGGCAGGTGATGCTACCCGAAATCCACCGATCTTGCCACATTTCCAGAGAGCATGGATACATCTCCCATGGAAACGATCAGAAGTGTTGCAGGTGAAGCAATCTTTGCCTGACCCTCATAAGAATCCTGCAGGGTACTATAAGGAATTGTCGCAGCTTGTAGACGCTACGATAATGAATCTTGCCGATATCGATATGCTGTTTGGCAATGTCGTACTGCAGCCGGTATAGGCTAAGATTGGTCAGGAAAATCACCCAAACGAATTAGGTGGTTATTGGGCTGCCCTTATAGCGGCGGATGGGTTGCAAACTGGTGGTGCTAAACCCAAACAGTTGATTGCTGCTCTCCCTCAGAGAATCATTACCTTGATGAAAACGCTTATGCCAGCCATGAGAGTGAACTGGGATAAATTGTCAGCTTGTAGACAGAAGAAAGACGAGAGTGTCTCCGATTTCTTTACGAGATTTGAGGAGGCATTCATTGACCACAGTGGTCAGGATATGGGTACTGAGGGTGGTCAACGGTTGTTTGTGGATAAATTAGTTTCAAACTTATTGCCCAACTTGAGCAATAAATTAAAAAATTCTGAGAGTGCGTGGGCTGTTTCTACGTCCGCTCAAATATTGGCTACGGCACAATATTACGAAAATAGGGAGAAAGAAGAGAACGATTGTGCTGATAAAAAGACGAAAGAACTTAAAACTAAGGTGTTGTTGCAGCAAGCGTATCCTCCGCGTTCGAATCAGAATGATTCGCAACAACGTAATCGATCGCAGTCGCAATCTAATAGGTCGCAATCGCGAAATGACTCCTCTTCGCAGAGATCATCGTTAGGGTACAATCAGTGTGCCTATTGTAGACAGGAGGGTCATTTAAAATTCAATTGTCCTGCTTTAGATGAGCGTAATAGTGGTAACACATCTAGAGGAGGTCGTGGTGGTTCTCAGCAGTCATCACGCGGTAGGGGTCGTGGTGCTCAAAATGATCGTTCAGACAATTCATCAAATTCTAACAATTGTTTTGATCAACGTGGATCATCGCAGGGACGATCTGCGCAGTACAATGTAGATGATTATTACGTCGATCAGGGAACTGACGACAGTAATTACTAGGACAGCCATAGACAAGGAGAGGGAGTGGTATCAGTTCCGGTTGATCAGAGAGGGCCTTACGTCGCAGTCGCTACATCGGGCGTCGTTGAGCCTTTTCTGTTGGACACTGGTGCAGCGAAAAGTTCCATAATGCATTCGAAACTCCCTGGCGCACCTTTGTCTGGCTTAACAAATGTTTCCGTTGGATTCTCTGGCGCCCCCGTTAGCAATCCAGTTTCGTGCCCATTGCCACTCACAATTGGGCCACGTGAGCTTGAAGCTCCGTTGATTTTGACTACTGGTTGTGGTGAAAATCTTTTGGGCCTGGATTTGCTTAAACGTCTGTATGCGACTTTGTATTGTTCTCCCGCGGGAGTAAAGCTTACATTAGGTGAGAGAGTTGTCTCTCCTATGTACTTGTCTCTCGATAAGCTTCCACCGGAATTGAGTTCTCTTCCTGCATCTTTGTGGGCAACAGGTCCCAATGATGTGGGCCTGCTCGACATCTCCCCTTATGTTGTTCATGTGAAATCTAATGTGCGATTGCCACGTATTCCCCAGTATCGTATCTCCCTTGACGGTGAACGAGCACTGTTGGCGATCATCTATGATTTGATCGAGAAAGATGTTATTGAAGAGACTCGGGGAAACGTGTGCAATAGCCCTGTACTGCCTATTTTGAAACGTACTGATCCTTCTAAACCACCTGTTTATCGTTTTGTTATCGATTTACGGGAGGTAAATAAAATTGTGATTCCTCAATTTCCTGTTGTGCCTGACATCACGGCGCTATTGACTCTGATTCCAGCTTCTGCATCTTGGTTCTCGGTGATCGATCTGAAGAATGCTTTCTTTAGCATTCCGATTGCCGAAGAAAGCAGAGACCTTTTCGGTTTCTCTCTTGGTGGTCGCAGCTTCCGGTTTAAACGCGCTCCTCAGGGCTACTGTGAAAGTCCATCTATTTACAGTCAAGCCTTGAAGGGTCAACTGGATGCGTTTGTGTTGGCGGCCGGTGTGGCCTTAATCCAATATGTCGATGACCTATTGGTGGCTGCCGATACTCAGGACATTTGCAAAATTGCCACTATATCGTTGTTGCAGCATCTCTGTGACTTGCATCACAAGGTGTCTCCTTCTAAACTTCAATATTGTTGTCAAGAAGTAACCTACCTAGGTCACTTATTGTCAAAGGAGGGAAGAAGGTTGACCCCAGAAAGAATTGCAGCAATTGCGCGCATATCCGTGCCAAAAACACAAAGAGATGTGCGTGCCTTTCTAGGTATCACGTCATACTGCAGACAGTGGATTCCAAATTTTTCATTGTTAGCGAAACCATTGGTGGCTCTTACGTGCAAGGATGTTTCAACTCCTTTACATGGACGGATGAATGCCAGAAAGGTTTTTCTGAATTGCGTGACGCATTGTGTTCGGCTCCTGTGTTAGGTACTCCTGACTATAGCCAGCCGTTTACACTATACGTTCACGAGAGGGAAGGTTGTGCGTTGAGTGTTTTAACGCAACCTTTCGGTGATAAGCAGCGTCCATGTGCATATTTTTCCTCGACCTTGGACCCGGTAGCTAGAGCATTGCCGAGTTGTTTAAGAGCAACCGCGGCAGCCGCGGTCTCCATCCGACAATCAGCAGGATTGGTCATGGATAATATGCTTACGGTGATGGTTCCGCACGCAGTTGACACTCTTTTGAATCGTACGAAAACTCAGCACTTGACGAGTGCGAGGTTGTCAGGGTATGAGTTGACATTGTTGGCAAGTCACATTCAGATAAAACGTTGCAATGTTCTGAACCCGGCGACCTTGTTACCAATTAGCACAGAGTCAGATGAAATAGCAGCCCATGACTGCTATTTGAGAACAGAAGAGGAAACAAAAGGTCGAGTGGACCTTAAAAACACTCCTTTGGAAGATCCCGATGGGACTTTGTATGTGGATGGTTCATGTTTTAAATTGCCGAATGGTGATGTGACAACTGCGTATGCTGTGGTAACGTTGAATACTGTCGTGGAAGCTGCAAGACTAAATCAGAATTCTGCCCAGGCTGCAGAACTGATCGCTCTCACTAGAGCGTGTGTGTTGGCGAAAGGGAAACGTGTGAATGTGTTTACCGACAGCCAATATGCATTTGGCGTCGCGCATAGTTTTAGACGATTGTGGAGAGAGAGAGGTTTCATGACGTCGCATGGTACGAAGATTCAGCATGGTCAGCTTGTGAATGATCTTTTGGATGCACTTACATTGCCTAAGCAGGTTACAATTGTTAAATGTAGTGCGCATCGTAAAGTGACGGATGATGTTGGTCGTGGTAATGCATTTGCGGATGAGACTGCTAAGGAGACTGCCCGGAACCTTAGCACTCGAATGTATGTGACGAGTTCGGTTAGGTGGCCTACAGAGACTAGTATGTGTGAGGACACTATCGAGAGTGTGAAAGCAATTCAGAATGAGGCCACCGAGACTGAAAAGACGAAGTGGAAAGAGAGTACGGGAAAGTTGGATGCGAATGGCTGCTGGATTGATTTGTCGGAGAATAAGAGGTGGATGTTGCCGGATGCGTATGTGCTGGCTGTTGTGACAATGGCACACGGGTTAGCACATATCAGTGTGAAAGGTATTTGTAAGTTGCTATCCCCTGTGTGGAAGAATGATGGTATCACGAAATGTGCTGAACGTTTGGTTAAGAATTGTATGGTGTGTATGTTGTACAATCCTGGTAAGGGAACTCCAACTCCTCCTGGTAGTTTTGCTCCGCCTTCATATCCCTTTGAAGTAATTCAGCTAGACTTCATCCATATGGAGAGATGCAATAATCTGAAATACGTTTTAGTTGTGGTTTGCGCGTTCTCCCGATGGATTGAAGCCTATCCTCTCAAAGACAATACTGTCCTGTCCACTGCGAAAATCCTACTGAAGGAATACTTTCCTCGGTTCGGAATGCCTCGAATTGTATGGTCTGATAACGGAAGTGAGTTTGTGGGGAGTGTGATGAAGAGTGTGTGTAAGGGCCTTGGAATTAATCAAAAATTCCATAGTGCCAATCATCCCCAGTCAGCTGGTTTGGTTGAAGGGTATAACGGCACCCTTAAACTAAAGCTAGCGAAGATTCAGGCTACGACTGGTCTTTCGTGGCCTGACGCTTTACCCTTAGCTTTATTGTCAACTAGGGCAACCGTACACTCCCGAGTAGGGCTTAGTCCCTATAAAATAGTGTTCGGTCGTCCTGCAAATGTTTGGGGGGTCCCTAGACCGGGTGCGTTCTCCAGTCTTGAATATCCAATGTTGATTGACTATCTTCATGATCTGACTGCTAAACTGAGGTTAATTCACCAACAGGTTTACGAAGCATTGCCGACGCAGACGGAGGGTCCAGGCCACCAGCTCCAGCCCGGAGACTGGGTGGTGACCAGAAATTTTGCCCGTAAGAAGAACTTGGAACCCCGGTTTACTGGACCCTACCAGGTCCTCCTTGCCACGAGAACTGCCGTTCGTTTAGAGGGCCGGAAAAACTGGGTGCATGCCACCCATACGAAGAAAGTTCCTATTCCGTTACCGGCAGACTCGTGGGTGAGGAGGGGCATTGCTTCAGTTGAATCCGAAGGATTGCCGGCGTTTGTACCTTTTAGCGACGCACAACCTGTCGGAGAATCCTCAGTGCAGCAGAAAGACTTTGTTGAACATTTGTCATCAAAAGATTCAAGACCGGAACATTCGACTGATCAACAGGATTCTGTTCCTTCATCGGATCCTTTGTTTGATGAACATACACGTCCTGGGAAAACTCGATACTTTTTGCGTTCCAGCACTAAGGACAAATAAAGTTTTTCGTTCTGTCCCTTGACAATTGCATATCCCGTTTTCCACGATCAGTCTGAACACCCGTATCATTGTAATTATTCTTGTATATATTGAGTTTTGTTCCATATGTATTTTTGCTTCCACAGCTGAGAGACATTTTACAATACATTGTGAATAAAGGCCGTAGGGCCGCGCGTGTACTTCCTTCTGGTTAGTAGGTCTTGACGCTAGGTTAAAGACCGTCGGTTCCTGGGAACTCCTGGGGATTGACTGCTGCTACACAGAACGAAGTGCATCAAGAAACGTTGCGGACGGTCATAGGGGATGGCGTTTTCGAAGCTGATGGACTTGGAAGAAGCTCAGGCTCAAAGATTCAAACTGCAGCAACTTATTCATACCAAATGTTTTATGTTTCAAATGTTCGTATTGCTCTTGACTGTTTCTGCACTATTGGCGGGTGGGGTGTATTACATGATGTCGTACTTCTTGCCTTCTGCCATACCTACTCCTACTTCTGACCCTAAACTTACCTCCACTGCATCCCCTCACTCTTTCCATATCCTACCTGAACACGAACAGGCTAGACGTGCAGAATTCCGAAATAATTCCTTTATTCAGCTCCTTCATCAGCATCAGTTAGTGGTTAATACTACTAATTGTTGGGTGTGTGGGTTGATGCCACATACTACGGATAAGGGAATTCCATATCTGGTCTTACCGTATAGTTCCCAGGGTTCAGCTCGAGCATTTCAAACAATGTTTCGAAGTGCACTAGATTCTTACCCCAGTCGAGAGCCACGTTCTCCCTACTTCGGCCCTGGCTCGTATCATAAGCCTTTGTCTATAGCGATAGAAGATTTAGATAGAGATATCTATGAGCCGTCGCTCATTCCAGAGGAAGAGGTACAAGCCTATAGGGTCCTGAGTAAGGTCGAGTATAGTGTGCTCACGAGTGAAAAACAGCTTAAAAGCTCGCCTCCGATATGGGTCGTACCCCACATTGGTAATTTCTGTCTAATGGGTCGTGGCCGAAGATCGAAAGCCCGACTTGGAGAGAGTGCTTGCACTGAGAATTACATTCTGCCGATGGTCTCGTCCCCTGTGTTTCTGGCTGCCAAGGGTACGTACTTTGTCTGTCATGATCGTGCGTATGCATGGTTGCCCTCCGACTTTGTGGGCTCATGTTTTATCGCAAATCTGTTGCCTCCGACGTTCACTGTAGACGCAGACTATCACAAAACCAGAGTTGTGAGAGGCGTAATTAGCGAAGAGGACACTGCCGGTCAAGAGGCAGGAGACTTTTTCAAGGGTTTCCTCCCGTTTTGGGGGCCTATGGTTAATAGTAGGAACCTGAGACAGTTGACTCGAGTGGTGGAATCGACAGCTAATATTACTGCCAGTGCCCTTGGTAATATCACCACAGAACTTCAGGCGGAAAGGCTTATGACGTTACAAAACCGTATGGTTTTAGACGTAATCTTAGCAGATCGAGGTGGGGTATGTAAGGTGATCCATTCGAGCTGCTGTATTTTCATTCCAGATAACGCTCCGACTGTCTATCAAGCCATCTCAAAGTTGCATAAGATCTCTGAGTCCATACACGTGGACGTAGGGGATTGGACGCTGCTTGGGTGGTTTTGGGGTCTGATGTCGACTTGGGGGTCCTGCCTTATGTGGCCTCTGTGCTACAACGTGTATAAGACAGCCACCTGTTACCAAGGGGACTCGGTTGGACAGAGCTATGCTGCAGCAACATCTAGATGGTCTGATGAATATCGAGTATGATTCCGACTAGTGCTTGCCTACATGAGGGCAAAAGGAGCGTCTGAGGTTCTGTGACGATTGTAAGTGGTGTTTTCGACTCGCACGAATATGGTCGAGTCTGGTATCTATGAACCGCAAATGACGAGTTTAGTGGGTGTGCACAGTTTCGCTGTGCTAACCTAAACCGTTCGTTTGTTATGTGGGTTTTTCATCTGTACCCACGGGTTCCATCTTAGATATGGCATCCATTTTGTTTCTTGCCCTCAAGTAGCCAGCGAACGGACACTGTCCGCTTCGCGACCCTGGGATTCTCAAGACTCTTACGGAAGACACATGTTCTTTGAAATTGTCTTTATGACGAGGGGGATGATACTGTAAGGCAGATGGCGCCGCTCGAGGCTCATCTTGCCGTGCCGGACTATTGTCTCAGCCGTGCATCTCATTAGGCGCGTCCCTTGATGCCTGTAGCTCGTGTTTCCCGATACCTCCCCTTTTACACCCTTTCCGATCTACCCGTTGTTTCCATCTTCCTCTGCACCTGTCCTTGTTCCTTCTTCGATCTGTTTTACTGCCGATTGGAATGTACTAATGGTGGGAAGATGGGTTTTTACAGTTGGGAACCGCCAAATGTTTCCGCACTTATGCCCCGGACTTTAGATGTATCAAAGTGACCAAAGCGACCCCTCTCGGGGATAATGATGGGAACCAAGTTGTAAACCTTTGTGTACCATGTTGTCCTATGGGTAAATTGTGTATAAAAGGAGCGATCCACAGTAGCAATTTGAAGCAGTCTCCCCAAGTTGCACGTGTTGTACTTGTCGTGACTTCTGTGTTCCCTGCAGTAAATAAACCTCGAATCTTTGACGCCGAAGGAAGTGTCCCGTGTCTCTGTCATTTGTACGCCGGAACAGGTAACCCACGAAGGTTTCAGGTGTTGTCCCCTGGCACCGCTGGGTCTTAAATAACCCAGTCCTTCACTGGGATCATTTGGCAATCATTGTATTACAATGGTACTTGGACATAAGGAGAATCTGATGTACAATTTTAATATAGAATTGAATGGCACATATCTGAAAAATAAATCAGCTAATATTTCTGTTACAATAACTAACATCATTGTCTCGCCCTAATAAAACCATACCTAAACATATTTTCCATTATTTTAAGATTAATTTTACCCAGTGCATGGATCAGTGTTCTTCCTATTCCTAAAAATCGAGAAACTTGCCATATTCAAAACAATGAAATAGAATTAAAAATTTGGGGACTAATTTAGAAGTTGTCATATGGGATACTCCATCCAAACATGATGGTTATCCCCCTGCCTATTACAAGTGCCATTGAATATAAAGCACTTGTAATACGATGGACGGGATATCCGTCATGTTTATGACAGAGTATCCCATCCACTAAACTGTAAATCAGGCCTCTGGTCTGTCTATTGTCCACAGAGAGAGAATCATCCTGTGGAGAGGTCACCACTTTCTTCACAAATCAGAACATTTTCCCCCACCACCCAAATTTAAATCAGTACTATATTTCCATCCAATAAGTATAGTTGGCAGAGTTTGAAGAGAGATCTGAGAAATATCTATATATTGGTAATTATATCTTAGTGCTGGTGAGCATGGGTCCGCTACAGAGAGTGAACATGTGATGACTGAGATGTGGCCTAGAGTACTAATCCAATGGATGTAATGTGGTGCTGATCAGTGAGGATGTTGTATCGGTTCTTCTAAGTATTTTAATAAACTCAGGCATCAAATTGGAAAGAAAGAAGGAGTCTTATCAGTTAAACCAATGTTAAAGGGTCCTTTGCTTTTCTGTCCTCAATAGGAACAAGGAACTTGACAAATGAAAGGACAAGCCATCTAATCTATGAGGACATCCAGCAAATGTTCATCAGACTGTTGAGCTGAGCTAGGATCCTTTACATGACAAGTGATACAACTAGGGCACTTATTCTGTCTGCCTGAACTTACCCTTTTCTTCAGTTTTGAGTCTTCCAGTCTTAAAAAAAGGTATTCTCATCCAGCACTTTCACCTGGTCCTCCTCTGAGGCCATGGGTCGCAAAGCAATTGCCAGAAGTGGCAGGGAGCAAACTAGAGGTCACAGCTGCGACCCCTGTCTACCTCCAAATGGCATCCATGCAAATAGAAAGTTATAATTCTTTTGGTTACAGTATTCATAAAGTTATGTGTACAAGTCATTCATGATCAGCAATGCACACAACTCTATAGGTCAACAAAGCATTGTCTTCATGGAATGGATTTTGAGTGGCAACGTGTAGACTCATGGTCAACAATGAATGCCACTCAGTAACCAAAAATATCTTTCTTCTCATGCAATGTTTTTTTTGAGTGAGGATAAAGTGGGAGCTACTCCAGTATCCCTCATGATTAGGTGTAAGCTATACACACATTAGTAAAGCACATGCTAAACATGCAAATTGTATTTTTTTCAATGTATTTTTCAAACAGTGCATCTTTCTCGATGTTTTATCTCCTCACAGAGTCTTAGAGTCAGGTGGACCCTATTGTCACATTTGGAGAAGGACAAATGGTTATTGGCAATATACGATTTAGTGCCTTAAAATGTAGGTGTATAACCCCCTCCAAACTTACTTCGTCATGGTGGCGTACCCGCAGAGGAGGTTAGGTTCCCTCTAAGCTCTGCATATAGCCATGGGTCAGAGGAGAACGCTAGTTAAGCATCTTCCAGGTCACTGTAACACCCCAGGTATTGCACCTGGCCGGGTGGCTCACCACATCCAATCCAACCTGGCAATATGAAAACAGAATGTTCACCCAGTAACACAGCCAGTCATATGACAACGTCTGGGTAGCAACACCCGTTTCTCTCATCCGGCCCATCACTTGACCAGCCTCCCTTCAATGAGTCTTACCGCACAAAGTCCTGCAGCTTGTTGTTCGGCACTGGGTTGTTGCAGAAGTCTTAGCGATGGTGTTGGCTCCTCCCTTCTCTGCACTCGGCCCCCTCCTGAGAGCTGTCACCTCAGGGCACAGCTTCACTTGTCTCGGCCCTCTTGTCAGATCTTTCCGAGGTCGCTTCCATTGTCTGGCTTCCGCCCCCGGCACTTCTTTTTTTTTTTTAAGTTTGATTTTATTGAAGATATGAAAGGGGGGAAAATGGGGTACAAATGAAGAAACAGAAAAGTGTATATGGCAATAAGATACAACTTAAGGATAAAAACATGAGTAAATGTAGTACATGAAAGAAAATAAACAAATTCTCAAAGTTTAATAAAAAGAGCAAAATAACGAGCATGAAAATAGCATGAACAAAGTAAATAAGCATAAGGTGAATGAACTATAAGATAACATTGTAAATAAAACATTGGAAGGGAAGGGCATTAGAACATTCATGGGGGTTTGCGAACTTCAGCTGCAACATGGATTAAAGGGGGATGTGCTGGAGCGAAGGAGGAGAGATAGTTTACCAAAGGTATCCAGATAAGGTCCCGCTTAATTGCTAGGGAGACAGGGGTAACATGATTAGTGTCAAGTCGATGATGAAAACAGACTGCATTCCACCGGGAGCGAAAGGAAACATCCGTAGCGTGTTTCCAATTAGAAGTGATAAGGTGGAAAGCGACAGCTATCAAAAGGTCAAGGAGCTGATAATGGTGTGGGGATTGTGGGAGATCAAGAGAGAGAGAGCCTAGAAAAATAAGTGCGGGGGAAAAGGGGATTTGAAATTGGAAAATCTTTTGTATTTGGGCCCAAACTGAGTTCCAAAACCTTGATACAGGGGGGCAATCAAACAACATATGGTTGAGGTCAGCAGAAGGACAAGGGCAAGACCAACATGAAGAAGTGGTCTCTGACGAAAAGCGTGACAGGGCAAGTGGGGTAAATAGAATTCTATTATAAACAAAATATAACGTTTGGGTGTTATCAGCAGCCCTAGAGGTCTTATGAAGTTTGGGCCAGACCTTATCCCAAAGATGAACTGGCCAGTCTTGAGAGAGATCCAATTCCCATGGATCTCGATCTTGGATTTCGCTCTGTCAACCGTGTAGCAGAAAGAGTTGTAAAGGGATGAAGCCAAGGGAGTAGATTCCAATAACGAAGCCGTGGATCTACAAAGTAAAGGAATATCAGTGGAGGATGGTAGAGATTGAAGAAAGAGTATAAGAGCTGGATAGAGCAGATCATATTGTGAACGGGCCCTTGAAGGTAAGGTGAAAGAGGACTGGAGAGCCGAGAAAGAGAGAGGGACACCGTGTGAGAGCAATTGAGAGATCCAACATAGACCTCGAGAGTGGCAAACCTTCCAGTAAATGGTGCGGTTGCGAATTTTCAGAAGTGAATTATGCCTTATAGATTGTTCGTGAAGGGAGAGAAGGGAGGGATAAGACGAGGTCAAAAAAGGATGAAGAAGATTGCGGCAATGGGAAATGATAGGAGTATGATGGCGTGCCGGATAAGACGTGAAGGACAAAAGCTCACAGAAATTAAAGGGAGAGATAAAAGAGGATTCCATAAGTAACCAAATGGAGGGGGTAGAAAGGGAGATCAGTGGAAAGCCACCGAGTTGATTGTTTCAGAGAGAAAGCTCGATGATATTCTCGAAAGTCAGGTAACGGACACCGGCCTGAGCCTTGTCCTTTCGCAAGGAGGCTAGAGCAATCCGCGAACGTTTACCATGCCATAGGAATTTTAGAAGTAAAGAGTCGATCCGTTTAAAAAGAGAAACCGGGATACGTATAGGGAGCATAGAAATAGTATATAGAAGGAGGGGAGAAAGCATCATCTTTATAGAGTTAAGTCAACCCCACCAGGACAAAAAGAGTGGGTGCCAACGTGTGATAGCTGTCTCCATTTTCTTGGAAATATAGTCAACATTCAACTTGAGGGCATCCGATAAGGGCGGGGAAAACCAAACACGTAAATATTTGATTTTAGAGGGTTGCCAAGAAACTCCAGATTGTGTGAAAAAATGTTTCTGGCATAGAGAGTTCAAAGGAAGAATTTCACACTTGTCAACATTGAGGCGGTAGCCGGAAACCACGGAGAAAGAAGAGACTCTCTGCAGAAAAGGAGGCAGAGAAGAAGGAGGATCGGAGCAATAAAAAAGAATGTCATCAGCATAAATAGAAAGCTTAACTTGATGAGAACCAAATTGAAAACCAGAAATGTTGTCATCCTGACGAATCTTAGTAAGAAAGTGTTCTAAAGCTAAAACAAATAATAGAGGGGATAGGGGGAAACCCTGTCGAACACCTCTGTGTAAAGGGAAATAATCTGAAGTCGTACCAATAACAAAGATGGAGGCTTGGGGATTAGAGTAAAGTAAGGAAACAATAGAAATAAAATTGGTGGGAACGCCAAACCAACGAAGAACCTGGAACATGAAATCCCATCCAATCCTATCAAAAGCTTTCTCCGAGGAGATAGCTGCCAAAGGAAGTTCCAACGAGGAAGCCCTGCTGAGAATATTAAGGAAGACTCGTGAATTGTTGGAAGAAAGACGGCCTTTAACAAAACCGGACTGTTCGGGGCCGATTAAATCCGGCAAAAGGGGGTCCAAGCGTAGAGCTAGGATCTTAGCTAATATCTTGTAATCCGTGTTAACCAGGGAGATTGGGCGGTAATTCTTGCACAGGGTGTGGTCTTTGTCTTCCTTGGGAATCAAGCAAATTAAGGCCTGCTGGAAGGAACCACTTGAAGATCCTGCTGCAAGAAAAGATTGAAATAGAAGAAGAAGTTTAGGAAGGCGGAGAAAAGCAAAATGACAATAGAATTCAATGGTGAAGCCATCCGGGCCAGGAGCCTTCCCATGTCTGAGCTTAGAAACAGCATGGGATATTTCGACAAGTGATACGTCTACATCCAAAGATTTCAGATTAACATGGGGCGTCGGAGGAGAAGGAAGAGACTGAAAATAGGAGAGAAGATCCTCAGGGGTCGGAATTTGTTGAGGTATAGAGAGTGTCGTAGAATTTAACAAATTCTGTAAGAATTTCTTTATCCTTAAATCGGGATTCGCCAGAGGAGGTTCGAATGGATTCAATCTTCGTGCGTTCTTTCCTAATTTTCAAATACTTAGCAAGAAGCTTCCCCATTGTGATAACCGACTTTTTCGACCCTCTTTGAGAGGGAAGATGATGGAAGATGACTCCAGCCTATTACCCTTGCAGTATAGGGATTAGGACTATAAGTAGGACCTATCCATGAGGCACAGTAGTGCATTTTCGTACCCTTTTCTTTAGATCAGGGCTTATAAACTTAAGCTAGGGGATAGATATATAAGTATTAGTGATGATCCATCCTTTTGTAAGAGTATTAGTACATCTTCTGTGGAGTTATGCGTATTTTGGGCCTTGTAGGCCTTAACCACATGGCTGCTGCTATGATTTTTGCCGTGTGCTGGAAATTGCCATTTTGCTGTTTCCATGACAAGCTCAGCTCGTCATCAGCACACGACACCCGTGGGTGATGACGAGCTGAGCTCGTCATCAGCAGCGAAAGGGTTAAACGGGACAGACTCCATCTTGCTCTCTGCCTGGTAGCTCGAGAGGCTTTCTAGGTCAAGTGTAATGTTTTAGTTTCGAGGTGTTGTTCGCTTGGAGAGAACTGGTTCAGGCTGGCCCTTATCGAAAGACTGTATTTTTCTCCACTCCGAAGACACAACTCCAGGCCGGCCGGCTGGGAACGTGCCCTTGGTACGGGGAGGTGCAAGAATTTGGTGGGCGGCAGGTTACTGGCCGTAACTTTCCATGAAGGGGCAGGTTTTGATATTAGCGAAAGTGTTAGGCAATGAGTTAGTCAGTCTGTAGGCGGCAGCTAGCCGTTAGCATCTATGCCATTAATTATTTCCAGAGCAGACAATCGCCATTTTGAAGTCCGAGAAAGATTCTGAAACCGACACTCTCTGACAAAGACTGAAGGAGAAATAGCGCGGAGCGCACAGAGACAGAGAGAGAGAGAGACGGTAGCTAATAGCCAGCAAGGTTCCAGTGACTTGGAGGGAAGCAGAGGAGATTGAGCATAGCGGTGCAGACGTGTACCCGTGACTGCTGAGGTGTGATTCCGAGACGAGCCAAGACACAGAGACGAGAAGGGAACCTAGATGACTGCCGAGCCCCGACTTCATATTAATAAGGTGATATCTGCCCTTTCCTTGTTAAGCGCGCATTCTAACCTTTACTTTTCTTTACAGCATATACATTGTGTAGTATTGTGTTTATTTTTGTTGTAATAAAACACCCCAGTTCTTAGTGAACCAACATGTGCCTTGTATTCTTGTTCAATCAGGGTAACCTGAGCTTCTAGTTAGACATTGTTTGCATGAACGGATGCGAATCCCGATCAGGTAAGGAATGACTGAGCAAGTAGGGAGAGAGGGAACATTTGATGTCAGGAGCAGAAGGTACATATTATAATTTGGCCATATCAATTTCTATTATCGTAGTTTTATCCCGAGTAGATAACCAAAGACTTCATCCTTAAATGTTCATAGGAAAGTGATCGTCGTTGGTACACGGCGTTAGTGAGAGCACCTAAGGTGGTGTGTAGGTCTGCCCGATTGCAGACCGTGTGTAAGTGAGAGCACCGGAGGGAGACGGTGTGGAGGCTCGCCGGATTGTGGGCCGTGTGTAAGTGAGAGCACCTAAGATAGAGAGGTGTGTAGGTCTGCCGGATTGCAGACCGGATATTAATGAGAGCACTGGGTCTGCAGGCCCATGTGTGTAGGCGCGCCGGATTGTGCGTCGGGTGAGCACTGATGATCAGTGTGTAATGGTACATTATCAGACCTGCCCTAGGGTAGACCAGTCTGCGCCTACGTGGCCGCGAGACCAATAGGTGTGAATAGGATATTGTAGAAAACCAATGCATGTTTATTGCTATTTTTCCCATCCTTAGGTATAAGATGTACATACATATATCCATACCCATTGTAAATACATTCTAAGGAGGGAGGTGAGTACGTTCCGGCCAGGATAGAGGGGCTCCTAGGAGCTGATTCCATCTGGTCCGAGAATCTGGTCGGTACATCTGGCGTCACGAACTGTTTACGAAGCCTGTGTGCGCTGTATTGTTTTCATCTTGTTGGTTTGCGCTCGGCTCGTACGTATTTTTCTTTGTTTATAATTGTGTATATATTTTTTGTGTGCTAACATGTTTTCGAAGAAATTAAAATCTACTTTCAAATTGCCTATTGAAATTCCCGGCTGGGAATCAACGCCTTATGAGGCTTTGGCCCGTGAGTGGGCCGATTCTACTGGTTTGAGTGAAAATTGGACTTCTTGTTTGGAGCAGGCGGAGCCCGCTGATGTGGTTTCTTGCTTGCAAAAAGCGCCAGTAGTGAAGGATGATGAGCTTCCTTTTTTAGGACGCAGAGGTTGGATTGTGCTGACTGCTTACAGGATGCTTCATGAGAAGTTTTTGAAATTGCAGAAGCGGTTTGTTGATATGGAAGAGAAGTTTGTTGAGGTGCAGAATGCGCATACTCTTTTGCGATGTCAGAATAAGTTGCTTGCCGACAAACTTGAGACTTATCAAACTATAGCCGAAAGGGCTGCGGTGCGCATTGCGAAATATAAATACAGGCACCACCGTGGTCGTGTGTCTACACGGAAAGTGCGTCTGGTCGTGGCAAAAGCCGGACTGGATTGGAATCCTGATGAGTGGGATGGTAATATCTGGGACTCGAACGAATCTGGCTCCTCGGCTGAGGAGGGTGACAAGCGCGAGTCTTCTCGCACCGGACGAGATTGTAAATCTACTTTTTGTGACAAAGACGACGTTTCTGGCGATCGTGGTCGCTCTACCAATTCTGATAACATATTACGCTCTGATTGTTCTTCTAAATCTAAGGACCGGGCTTCCTCGGAGGCTCTTCCGGAGGTTTCTGCTCACCCTGTGTTTCAATGCAAATTGCAACAAGCTCCTGGTATGCCGAATGGTATTCATTTGGATAGTATTGAAGATTTTACTCAACAGGAGGTTAGTGACATTTTACAACGATTTCGACAACGACCCGGTGAAACTTTGCTTACCTGGATGGTGCGTCTTTATGAACTAGGTGCTGCCGGTATTATGCTTGATGCTGGTGATTGCTTACGTTTTTGCTCTTTGAGTTCCGATTCTACTGTACAAGATCATTTTCGAAATTATAATGGTGCTGGCCAAATTAGTTTGCTCCAGCTTGCGAACGATGGCTGTAACCATAAATACCCTACTGAATCTGATTGGCCTGTCAATGATAAGCCATGGTACACTTTGCGCGATGCGTTGCAACGTTTGAAAGAGGAAGTAATGAAAACTGCCATTTTTCTCAGTACGTCTGACAGATTGTTGGATGGTCTTTTAACATCTTCTGTGCGTAATCGCATTATCCGTTCTTCGCCTGTTGCTTATAAGCAGGTTATGATGACTTTGTTGATCAATCAAACTGGCAATCCTTTGTCTATGGTGCTTGAATCTGTTCGTCAGCTTGGTGAGTTGGGTGAATGGTTTAAACCTGAGAGGCAATCTCGACCTGAAGGTCGTACCGCTGGGGATTATAAATTTTCTAGACGTGATATGTTTCTTGCACTTTTGGCTGATGGTGTGAAAAGGGAGGACATTGATGGTGAACCTAATAATTGCTTGTGGGACATGTTTCGTAAGCGTGGTCTGGATCGGAAGGAGGGTGCCCGTCGTGTACGAAAGAATGATTGTGACCGAGGATCTGATGGCAGTGGGGATGAGAGGCGTCGTGTGGATGCTGACCGCCGTGATGACCGGCGCTATGAACGTGATGTTTCCCCCCGCCGTGAGAGCATAAGGGTGAGAGAGGGAGAGAGAGACAGGGGAAGAGATGATCGTGTCTCTAATAGACGCAGAGATGAGAGAAGTTATTCCCCTGATGTTAGACGACGGGAGGATCGTCACAAGCTTTCTGACCGTAATTCTCAATTCTTTGAACATGACACTAATCCGTTTCGTAATAGAGATGGATATGAGCAGGATATTCTGATTCCGAAAAAAGTTGAAAACATCTATCCTGATTTGTCTTGGTTGGCTGACCATGGTAAAAATGACTAGGAAATTGGTCAAGCTCCGGTACGCAGGTGGGCTCATAAAGACAATAGACCCTATGTAGATATTGAAATTTTTTGGAAACATCGTAATATCCAAAGGGCCCGAGCATTGGTAGATACTGGGGCGGAGTCCACTTTAATTCATGGTAAATCGAAAAAATTTAAAGGACAGTTTTTTACAATTACTGGTTTAGGTGGTAAGGAAACCCCCGCAGTGCAAACTGCGCTTGACATGAAAATTGGCCGAATTCCCCGTAAAGAATATTCTGTGTTAGTTGTGCCTCTCCTGGAATATATAATTGGAATTGACATTTTGAAAGGAATGACTTTGCATCTTGATGATGGTTGCTATCAATTTGGAACAAAGCATTACATTTCGTCCAGACCCGTACGGGTTGGTCGTTTGCGTATGCCCCCCATTAAGATTCCCCAAGCTACGAAAATTGTTTCTCAGAAACAATATCGCATTCCAGGTGGTCATGATGAAATTAGTGCCGCGATTCAGGATCTGATTGATGCAGGGGTTATAACTCCAATCACTTCTGCTTGGAATAATCACGTGTGGCCTGTGCGCAAAAGTGATAATTCTTGGCGCATGACGGTTGATTATCGAGAATTGAACAAACACACTCCGCCTTTGGCTGTTGCTGTGCCTGACATGGTTACTTTGATTCAGAGAATTCAGAAGCATCCAGGTACATGGTATGCGTCCATTGATATTGCTAATGCTTTCTTTTCGATTCCAATTGCCCCCGAGTGTCAGGAGCAATTCAGTTTTACCTGGCATGGCCGTCAAATGACGTTTAGGAGTCTTCCTCAAGGTTATGTACATAGTCTTACGATCTGTCACCGGCTGGTGGCGGAACATTTATCTGAAGTGCCCGTACATCCCCAGATTCAGGTGTGCCATTATATTGATGACGTTTTGATTCAAGGTGAGACGCAAGACCAAGTCCAATCACATTTAGATCAGATTCTTGACTGTTTACGTGCAAAAGGTTGGGAAATTAATGCCGATAAATTGTAGGGCCCTTCCCAGAATGTTAAATTTTTAGGAATTAATTGGCATGAAGGTCACAGAGAAGTGATCCCGCAGGTGAGGCGTAAAATTTTAGATTTTGCTGTTCCGAGGAACAGAAAGGAGGCTCAATGTTTTATTGGCCTGTTTGGTTTTTGGCCTCAGCATATTCCCCATTTGAGTCAGATTTTAGCTCCTTTGTATCGAGTCACCCGTAAAAAGAATGCGTTTGAGTGGGGTGAACCACAACAAAATGCTTTTAATTTGGCGAAAGAAGCAATTCAGTATGCCTTGGATTTGTGGCCCGTGGGCGAAGGTGATGTGGATTTGAATGTTTCTGTGGATGGTCTGTATGCCAATTGGAGTCTGTGGCAAAAGCAGGGCAGACATAAAGTGCCATTGGGTTTTTGGACTAAAAAGTTACCTGAAGCTGGTGAGCGTTATACACCTTTTGAAAAACAGTTGCTTGCTTGTTATTGGGCTCTGGTGGATACCGAGCAATTGACGTTGGGTCATACTGTGATTTTGAGACCTGAAATTCCTATCATGCACTGGGTTTTGAGTTCGCCGAAATCCCATCGAATTGGACATGCTCAGGAGGCGAGTATCATTAAATGGAAATGGTACATTCAGGACAGAGCGCGTGTGGGTCCGAAAGGTGTGGCTGTGTTGCATGAACGGGTGGCGCAGGCGCCATCGAATGAGACTGGAAATGATTGTTCTGTTCCTGTAGTCCAGGAATCTCCTGTCAGGTGGGGTAAGCCATTTGATGATTTGTCCGCGGAGGACAGAAAACATGTGTGGTTTACGGATGGTTCCGCGAAATTCATTGGTGAGAAACGGCATTGGAAAGCAGTGTCATACAACCCACTCACGCAAAAATTATTGAGTACAACTGGTGATGGAAAGAGTAGTCAATATGCTGAATTGTATGCAGTTTACCAAGTTTTGAAACAAGAACTACCTGGCACATGTCATATTTTTACTGATTCCTGGTCCACTGCTAATGGACTGGCGGTTTGGTTACCAACTTGGCATTCTCATAATTGGGAATTGCATTCAAAAGAACTGTGGGGTAAAGAATTATGGCAAGAAATTTGGGAATTACTCCCACAGAGTACTGTTACAATCTTTCATGTGGATGCTCATACTCCGATTGATTCCCTTGACAAGTTCTTTCATAACATTGCAGATGAAAAGTCTAAAATTTCTGAGCCAGTGGTGGACATGCAGGATTCTGATTTGGCAGGATTGGCGAAATGGGCCCACCAAAAAGCAGGACATTTTGGAGAAAGAGCCACTAGCAGGTGGGCTTCAGATCGAGGGATTCATATTCCCTTACATTTGATTAAAGATGTCATTCTGCATTGTCCTATCTGTCAACATTCTAGAAAAAGGACAGTGCCTCATATTGTTAAAGGCCATTTACATCGAGGAAAAATGCCCGCCCAAATTTGGCAAATTGATTATATTGGCCCGCTCCCTATGAGCAAAAATTGTCAGTATATTTGCACAGCTGTTAATACTTTTAGTGGCCTATTGGTCGCTTTCCCTTGCAAACAAGCCACCCAAGTGAATACCATTAAGACCCTGGAATTGCTTATTTTGTATTATGGTGTTCCATTCCAAATTCAATCGGATAATGCATCCCATTTTCGTGGAAGATTGGTGCGGGAATTCTGTGTGGAAAATAACATTGAATGGATTTTTCATATTCCATATTATCCGCAGGCCTCGGGCCTCATTGAGCGTATGAATGGTTTGTTAAAGGAACAACTGCGTAAATTGACTGATGAACATTACAAAAACTGGAGAGATTTTTTGCTCCAGGCATTGTTGATTCTGAATAATCGCCCTTTGTTGCATGCTGAATCTCCTTTAATGCGTTTGTTTCCTCCAACTGTCGATGCAAAACCCAATTCCACATCCACTACTGTTATGTACTGGGAAATTGCCCCCGGAGCTTTGGCTCCATGCAGAGCGACCCCAGGTTCCGCAGGCTTGGACCTGCATGCTATGAATGATGCGATCCTGAAAGGCAGAGACCGGATTATTGTTGAAACCAGCGTTGGTGTCTGTATACCAGCCGGTAGTTTTGGACTTATTGCCCCTAGATCGGGCCTTGCCATGAAAGGTATTCAAGTTCTCGGAGGAGTAATTGACAGCGATTATCAGGGAGAGATTAAGGTTCTTCTGCTTAATAGCAGTGAAATTGATTTATCGATTAAAAAATCTGACCGTGTTGCTCAGTTACTGATTATGCCTGTTTTCAGTGGTGAGATTAAGAAAGGCACTGCCCCGACTTTGCTGACAATACGAGGCCAAAAAGGCTTTGGTTCCACCGATAATCCTGGTGCAAAAATATGGGTGCAATCGCCTAAACATCCCCCTGAACAGGCTGAAGTTATTGCGACCGGTCATGACAACACCATTTTGGTGATGAAGCCAGGGAAAGATAGCTGGGAAGCTGTCCCAGCTGACAAATGTTACTTACGAGAATGATTAAGGCTTGTGTTTGTATTCTTTCAGATCATTCACTGGACTGCTGCTGCAGGATGTGCCGGCGTTGGACTCCTTTTGGTCTGCTACGCCGGGAGAGGAGAGAACCCACCGACTTCGGTTGATTGGAGAACCCGAGTTCCGCGATCCTTCGCTGCGTGGGACTCTTCGTCGAACTTTTGGATTACCCTTGCTAAAAGAGTGACTAACTCTCTGCATTTTTGCCTCACTCCCATGAGGTCTGTGACTGATATCTTGGCGACCTGCTTGGTTGCTGTCCCTGCATCCACTGAAACTTTGCGACATATTTTTAATATCTCAAGTGCCCGACCCAATATTATTCTGGGCGACTTTGCGGCCCATGAGTTTTGCCCTTTATGTACTATTCTTCCTGATTCTGATTCCCCTATTCATTCCCAAATCACGATCTATAATATTACGCAGGGTGATTTATGCTTCGTTTTAACATGTGATCCCAAGGCAATCACAGAATGTATTAAACTAAAATTACAGGCTGCCACTTCTTTTTCAGCTCATCAACGATTGCTGTGTTTACAAAGACTTCAGAATTCATGTGTTTCCGTCAGAAACAATATGACATGTAAACGTCTATTAGTTGCTCCTAGTTATTACCGTTCAATGTTACTGCCCTCTGGGTGGCTATTCTCGTGCGGGAATTCCTCCTGGCCCTATATTCCCGCTAATATTTCTGGAGGTCCATGTGCTATTACCAGATTAAGTTTATTGATGTTTTCCTCACACCCTGGTTCCCATACCCGTATGGTACGAGACTCTATGTCCTTACATGAAGACTGTGATTCCTCTGTTCACCTTTACTCTAAATCAGAATATCTTGGTTTAGCTTTTTCTATTATTGGTGTCCCGGCGTTAGCAGTTTATAATGCCAAAACAATTGGCAAGATGGCCTGCTGGATGGTTAAATCCATTAATCAAACTTCTACTGTATTATCTGACCTGTTATTAGATGCCCAGGGTGAACGTAGAGCCATTTTGCAAAATCGCGCAGCGATTGATTACCTTCTGTTAAAGCATGGACATGATTGTTCTGACTTTGAAGGTCTTTGCTGTTTCAATTTATCCGACCATTCTAAATCAATTCAGGCCCATATTGACAAACTTCATGACTTGACTGCAGAAATTAGAAAACATATCGACCAGGGCTGGTTCGACTGGCTCTTTAACTGGTTGCCTGACTTACATTAATTGCGACAGATTTTAGGGGGTGTCATTATTTTTATTTGTGTTTTGGTAGCAATTTGTTGCTTTATTCAATGCTTCCTTCTCTATTACAATTTTGTAGATTTGGTAGGAGAAATAGGTCAGTTAATTTTGTTTCTTATTACTCTTCCACTGATGTTAGTTCGATATAAGATATGGCTAATAGACTGGAGTCAAGGGTGAAGTGTGATAACCGACTTTTTCGACCCTCTTTGAGAGGGAAGATGATGGAAGATGACTCCAGCCTATTACCCTTGCAGTATAGGGATTAGGACTATAAGTAGGACCTATCCATGAGGCACAGTAGTGCATTTTCGTACCCTTTTCTTTAGATCAGGGCTTATAAACTTAAGCTAGGGGATAGATATATAAGTATTAGTGATGATCCATCCTTTTGTAAGAGTATTAGTACATCTTCTGTGGAGTTATGCGTATTTTGGGCCTTGTAGGCCTTAAACGGGACAGACTCCATCTTGCTCTCTGCCTGGTAGCTCGAGAGGCTTTCTAGGTCAAGTGTAATGTTTTAGTTTCGAGGTGTTGTTCGCTTGGAGAGAACTGGTTCAGGCTGGCCCTTATCGAAAGACTGTATTTTTCTCCACTCCGAAGACACAACTCCAGGCCGGCCGGCTGGGAACGTGCCCTTGGTACGGGGAGGTACAAGAATTTGGTGGGCGGCAGGTTACTGGCCGTAACTTTCCATGAAGGGGCAGGTTTTGATATTAGCGAAAGTGTTAGGCAATGAGTTAGTCAGTCTGTAGGCGGCAGCTAGCCGTTAGCATCTATGCCATTAATTATTTCCAGAGCAGACAATCGCCATTTTGAAGTCCGAGAAAGATTCTGAAACCGACACTCTCTGACAAAGACTGAAGGAGAAATAGCGCGGAGCGCACAGAGACAGAGAGAGAGAGAGACGGTAGCTAATAGCCAGCAAGGTTCCAGTGACTTGGAGGGAAGCAGAGGAGATTGAGCATAGCGGTGCAGACGTGTACCCGTGACTGCTGAGGTGTGATTCCGAGACGAGCCAAGACACAGAGACGAGAAGGGAACCTAGATGACTGCCGAGCCCCGACTTCATATTAATAAGGTGATATCTGCCCTTTCCTTGTTAAGCGCGCATTCTAACCTTTACTTTTCTTTACAGCATATACATTGTGTAGTATTGTGTTTATTTTTGTTGTAATAAAACACCCCAGTTCTTAGTGAACCAACATGTGCCTTGTAATCTTGTTCAATCAGGGTAACCTGAGCTTCTAGTTAGACATTGTTTGCATGAACGGATGCGAATCCCGATCAGGTAAGGAATGACTGAGCAAGTAGGGAGAGAGGGAACATTTGATGTCAGGAGCAGAAGGTACATATTATAATTTGGCCATATCAATTTCTATTATCGTAGTTTTATCCTGAGTAGATAACCAAAGACTTCATCCTTAAATGTTCATAGGAAAGTGATCGTCGTTGGTACACGGCGTTAGTGAGAGCACCTAAGGTGGTGTGTAGGTCTGCCGGATTGCAGACCGTGTGTAAGTGAGAGCACCGGAGGGAGACGGTGTGGAGGCTCGCCGGATTGTGGGCCGTGTGTAAGTGAGAGCACCTAAGATAGAGAGGTGTGTAGGTCTGCCGGATTGCAGACCGGATATTAATGAGAGCACTGGGTCTGCAGGCCCATGTGTGTAGGCGCGCCGGATTGTGCGTCGGGTGAGCACTGATGATCAGTGTGTAATGGTACATTATCAGACCTGCCCTAGGGTAGACCAGTCTGGGCCTACGTGGCCGCGAGACCAATAGGTGTGAATAGGATATTGTAGAAAACCAATGCATGTTTATTGCTATTTTTCCCATCCTTAGGTATAAGATGTACATACATATATCCATACCCATTGTAAATACATTCTAAGGAGGGAGGTGAGTACGTTCCGGCCGGGTTAGAGGGGCTCCTAGGAGCTGATTCCATCTGGTCCGAGAATCTGGTCGGTACACCCATCTTATTCTTACCACCGTAATATCAAGAGTTGCATTTTAATAAAAGATTAGAAGCGGCTTCAGTTGTGAATTTATTGAAAGATATTTTTCGCCTCAATACGTTTTTTAAGAGAGGAATCAGAGTTGGAAGATTGATAGTCAAGCTCCAGGTGCTTGATGTCAGCCAGAATTTGAGTAGACCTGGCCTCTCTGAGTTTTTTTCGTCTTGCCACAAAGTTGATGATAAAACCTCTAGAGGCTGCTTTGAAGGAGTCCCAAACCATAACAAAGGAAGAGCCAGGGATGTGATTAAGAAGGAAAAATTCAGTGGCAAAGGAAGAAAAATCAGAACAAAAAACAGGATCTTGTAATAGGGCATTATTGAAACGCCATCTGCCAGAGTGAGGGGAAAAGGGAAGGAGATCCAGATCAACAAAAACAGGGGCATGATCAGAAAGGAGAATGGAGCCTATTTCGGAGCGGATGGCATGTTGGGAAAGGGATTTGCTAAGGAAAATATGATCAATACGGGACTGGGATTGGTGAGGAGGGGAGAAGAAGGTATATTCACTAAGGTCAGGATTGCACAATCACCAAATGTCAACTAAAGTATTATTCTTAGTGGTTTTGATAAATTGGGAATGCATTTTGGAGGTACAAATTTAGCTTTTGAGCAACGGTCAAGGAAGGGATCCATAACTTGGTTGCAATCCCCACCAAAGAGGATGTAATCCCCAGAGAGGGAGGCCAGTTTATCAGAAATCGAGGGCCAAAAGGATCTATCCACTCCAGTAGGGGCATACACATTAAAGAGAATAGGAGGAATATTGTCAACAAGAAAATTAACAATGACCCAACGGCGATTAGCATCACATTCATGAGAAAATGAAGAAACATTTAACTTTTTTTGCAATAAAATCACAACACCGTTTTTCTCATCAACAGAGGGGGAGCAAAAAACATGACCCACCCAACCACGTTTAAGCTTTAAAGCCTCTGCTTCCGGGAGATGAGACTCCTGAAGGAGGGCAACGTCAGTATGGAGTCTTGCCAGGTGAGATAACACCCTTTGCCTTTTAATGGGATTGTTTAATCCCTTAACATTCCATGACATAACACTGAATGGAACGACTAAATAAAACAACTAGCAACAACATGCTCATTAAATGCAAATACATAAAATAACTAAAATGAAGTAAAATTGGTGATATAAAGAAAGACGTAGCGGAAAAGAAAAGAGAAAAGAAGAGGGAGAGAAAAGTACGGAGGGTAGTGGATACTACATAAGTAGAACAAGGAAATGAATAAATAGCAATGTGAGAAAAGGAAGAGACGGAAAGAAAAGCAAGAGAGAAAGAGGAAGAAAAAAGACAGAAACAGAAAAGAACAAGAAGACAGTACATGTCCAAAACGAACGACTGAGAGACTTGCTTACGAAACGGAAAAAATGCAAACAAGGACGGGGGTGGTGGTGCCAAGAGGAAGACGACGACGAGAAGAACAAGAGCGGGCACCAGACCTCTATTACCACAAATCCAGTGGGCAGTACACAAAGACATTGGGATATGTCGGGGTGGAAAAGAGAAGGAGCCATCTGTAAAAAAGAGAAAGAGGGTAAATGCATGGGTTGAGGTTACGCAAATAGGTAAGGTAGAAAAGACAACAATAAGAAGAAACTACAAGTAGAGAACAAATTCAACAGCATTGAAGAGTCTTCAAAATCTTCAGCATCTGCAGAGAGAGTTAAACCGGTCTGGATACATCCATAACGTCAGGACTATGTTGATGGAGGAACGCTTGCAGGACAGCAGGATCGTCGTAGGTGGTGGTTTTGACTTTGTAGGTAACCTTGAAGATGCATGGGTGGAGAAGACCATATCGAGCGTTGAGGGCTCTAAGTTGCAGACCTAAGTCCAGAAACCTTTTCCGACTGTCCGCAGTAGCCTTGGAGACATCTTGAGCCCTCAATTCTTCCAGAATAAGGTCCATGGACGAAGAAGTTGAGGTATTATCAGGAGAAGGGGGGTCCTTTTTGAGACGTTTGGAGGAAGCTAAGGTGGAAGATATTTTGCCGCCAGTTTGGGATTTGGGAATAGCACCATGTGAAATGTCGGCCTTGGACATTGTGCCCTCTTCCATGTCCTGAAATGTGGAGTCAGAATCTGAGCCGACAGGTAGTTTAGTGACCGTAGACAATTTCAAGTTGCGGAGCTTCCCCATGTAGGTCTCAAGGAAACCGTTGAAAAGGAAGTGAAAGAGCACAATGCAGATAGCAGAAGTACAGCTGTGGTCAAGCAGGGGAGAGACCTATGTACGCAATTGATGAGGAGTGCGAAAACGTAGTAAATCCCCCTATATGCGTAGAAACAAGCTCACAAAGTTCCCCTTCTGAGGAAAAGTCATTTTGGTAGAAACAGAAAACACAGGATATGTAAATGAGCGTGTCGCGTTAAGTAACCACAACCAGTGATAATATGAGAAGAGAACTGCTAAAGCAGAGCCAGGTTAAGCAGTAGAGGTAAAAAACTAAGGAGGCATGCTTAAGAAAGCAGTATTCAGGAGAAGAGAGGCAGGTGATATATTTCAAAAATCCGGTTGAATATGAAAACAATAAGTGAGGGAGCGATGGAGTAGATAAGAGCCAATATAGGCAACATCATTCCTTTGTTCAAAGCTCTTCAGTACAGTAGAAAGCACAATCCACCTCTCAGGAACACATTGCAGTGTGAGAAGAATTGGAAGCAATCAAAATGGCGGCCGGGATGATTAAATCCAAATCGCGGCAGAAATAGAAGCAGAAAGAGCCTCCCAATGAAATATATTAACAGCTGAACTCACTGCTTAACATTACAATATCATCCCTGTGAGGAAGAGACTCGAGGGGAGGCATGAGAGGAGCGGACAGCTCCGTTCTTGAAGTGCGCAGCTCCCTCAAAATGGCGGCCGGGCCGAGACGCCCGGTCCGCGACGAGCAGAATCGCCAAAATCACCGGTAAGTCAGTAAATATGAGGGCGCTGGGCTCACCTCATGTTCCCATCACGGTGCTGTCCTTAAAACGCCAAAGCGTCCTGTGTATCTGCCGTAAGCTGCAAAATTGCGGAGGTCAGCGCTAGGAGCTCCAGATCTACGCCGCCATCCCCGCTGACGCTCAAGCCACGCCCTGCCCCGGCACTTCTGCTTCCTCCTCTCTCCACATTTCCACCTCAGGTTCCATCGCAGGCGCACTCGGCCTGGGGACCGTCTTGAACCAGGAGACATTCTCGGCCACTACTATATTCCCTTGGACCCACACCACTCTCCATGTGTCAGGCTCAAAGGGTGTGCGGAATTTAGACCCCGGGTGTCGATCTTTTCCCAAAGCCACGACAAATGACTCCAACTGACCACGTTGGGCGGAAGTGAAGAACAAAGTGTGAGGATAGGTGTGTTACTTCACCCTAAGGTGAGCAAGGAAGCAATTCCTTTCTGTTTACTTACCATCACACACCCTAGTGGTGTCATGCTTCATCATCGGGTCCCCCCTGACGCCTATAAGTCGGGTGGGCTCGACCACAATGTTGGGAGCTCTTTGAAGTAGTAGAAGACCAGGGGGACAGTAAAGATAAAACACCTCAGGCAGATCCCCAGTTTCCCTTTATTCTTGAGTCTGTCAGGGTTATTAAAAAATCTTTTAAAAAACGGGTCAATTGGAGTATTATGATCCTAAGACCCTAGTGCCAACATGTTACAGTCCATATGTGGCCATAAAGGTCCAGGGCTTTCTTCAGGGCAATGGTCGGCCTCCCTGGGGGACAGAGAGAGGGGCCATCCCTATCCTGTCAGTGAATAAAGGGAATAGTAGCTGCTCCTTATGTGTGTGACAGATGAGGTATCTGTCATGCGTGGTTCTCCATCTGTGAAGAGAACAAGGAAAAGAAAAAAGAAAAATAACATACAAATTTGTACGAGCATATTGATGTATTTCCCTGATGCTGTTCCCCATATACGTGCTTTTGAAAGAGACCGAGCCCACGAGGGCCCAACGATTGTGCAGCATAGTAGTGTTCAATCCCTTCCAAACATGTGCCACTCGCATCTTTATCTGTACATGATGTTGCTATGTGACAGATTATCATGTGGTGGCGATTTTGCCCGCATACTGACACTAACTGCATGCCAGACTGTGCGTTTTATCAAAGTATAAATCACTGTATTCCAATCTCATTCATCATTTGCTCCATGTCCTTATTGAGGTTTAAAAATAGCAATATTTTAACTGCCATTACGAATGTGCTCTCACCAGTTTATACAAACAGACAGACATATAATCTTACCCACATTTTGGAGAGTCACTGTATCTCAGGGGACGTGTGGCCTTTAGGGGTAGCTCTCTAGTCAAACTCTGTAGTATGCCCCATGAGGAAGAAAGAGGCAGTGTAAGAGCCTAGTGTAAAGAAATTACTTCAAGCGAAGCCTCCTACGTGCGGCGCTATGTGAAGCATGGAACTGCTGAGCCCCTGCATCCCTTCGCACTCAAAAAGTACTTACTTCATCAAGAGTCCTGCCCCGCCTGCTAACCTTCATGGTTCCGGTACCTGGCTTGTGCAAGTAGATGTCGGGGACCGGCATATTTGTACTACCGTATAGAGCGGGAAGTCGTGGTTGATTGTCAGCGCCGCCCACCGTGTGACATCATCGCGTCCTTGGAACGTGGCGTGCGCTGACTGAAGATTCATGGGAGTTGCAGTTGAGAGCAGCTAGGCTTACAACTACAGTTTGTCCCGTGTTGGAATCAGAACGTGTACATATGTACAGATATTGACAGATAGTAAAAAATTGTTTAACTAAGCAACAAAAAAACTGTACCTTGGCCATATGATTGTATCCTGTATTCTCTAGGTGTATTCAAGATGTCTCATTATATATTATTGGTACGCACTCGTGTTTGACTGGTGAGTGCTATTGACCAAAAGAACATTGTGTAATTCCCACCGTGTGACGTCATTGCGTCCTTGGAATGTGGCGTGCGCTGACTGAAGATTAATGGGAGTTGTAGTTGCGAGCAGCTAGGCTTACAACTACAGATCAGGCGCGCAACACCCATTGAACTCACTGGGCTTCAGACCCCCGTCATGTGTGGCAGCCCGGGATGAGACAGATCCCGGGCACACACAGAGCCACACCCGAACGTTTCACAGGTCTTTAAAAGACCATTTGAGTGTTAATTAGGCCTTGCTGTTGTTTCACCCCTTGTTGGAGGCCCTGCAGCTCCACTCTGCCTACTGATTAAAGGTCCAGCCCCCTCCGAAATTTTTTCTTAGCCCCCCCCCCCGAAATTTGGCTCTAGTTGCACCTCTGCTACAGATTGTCCCATGTTGGAATCGGAACGTGTACATATGTACAGATATTGTCAGATAGTAAAAAAATGTTTAACTAGGCAACGAAAAAACTGCCTTGGCCGTATGATTGTATCCTGTATTCTCAAGGTGTATTCGAGATGTCTCATTATATATTATTGGTACACACTTGTGTTTGACTGGTGAGTGCTATTGACCAATAGAACATTGTATAATGCCCATATATCTATAACTCTCCCGTGTAATGGAGATATGTAGGAGATGCATATGTGGCAATTGGTATTCATAAGCCATCCAGATCCAGCAGTATCAGTTTGAGGTGGTCTACCATCCAGAAGTAAGCAACCCCTCAGATTATCTGTCGAGACACCCTCTGGCTCCGAGTGGAGTACAAGGGCCGGAGGTAGACGAGGGTGTTGAAATCTATGTGAAGCAATTGCTGGAAGATGCTCGTCCACAAGTGTTGCTATTGGAAGACATCCGGAAGGCGTCGGCTGAAGATGAATGCCTACAAATGGTTGGTGGCAAGCTTCAAGATCACCAACGGAAGTGGTTCCTTAGCGGGAAGGAGCAAAGGTCGGCCGAGGAGAAGGAATACTGGGAGAGCATGTGGAGGTGTCGAGGAGAGCTGAGTGCGGCAGGAGACGGAGTATTCCTGTGGGGTTTGCGGATTATAATACCTGCCATTCTCGGAGAGTGCACGATCGAGTTAGCGCACCAGGGACACCAGGGAATCGAGAATACCAAGGCTTGTCTGCGGACAAAGGTATGGTTCATAGGTGTGGATCAAATAGTGGAAACAAGACCTGGCGATGCCCTGCATGCATCATAACGGCAAGCCCCGGTGTCTATGGGAATTAGGGTATTTTGGCATGTATACTTTGTCCAGGGTTGTCCATGTTCATGTGGTGCACCATCTGTATATTCAAAATATTGGTGTTTAGAGACACATCCCAGTCAATGAGGACTGAGGCCCATAAGTGGGTAGCGAAAGGGAAGTTACTGGTGGGTAAAGCGAGTGGTCACAGAAAGTTTCATCTATTTAATGGACTCCAAGGTATGCAATCATTAAGACCCAATTCATGGGTCTTCAAACGATACACCCACCGCTGTTCTCGTTCAAGGAGTTTACGCTGCAGGTTACCAGTGCCTTTAACCTTCTCAATTAAAGTCCATATAATTTCTGTGTCTTTGTGCCCTCTGTGTTTGTAACGTGCTGTGAGTTTTGTTGCTGTTATTGAACGACGTATTGTGCTCCTGGGTTCGCTAATGCAGATCTTCACTTTGCGGCCGGTCATACCGACATACATCAGATTACAAGGACACTTAATTAAATAGACCACTGCTTCAGAATTGCAGTTGGTGTGTGATCTTTGTTCCCAAGGCGAGTTTAAACCTAGATGCAGGATTTTTGTGCGTTCTATAAAAGGGCATGCTACACAAGACCCACAGGGGTAATGTCCCTTGACTGATGGAGTATTCCAAAGTGTCAACTGATTCATGATTGGGGGTGTCTGTGTATCAGTATGTACAAGAGAATCCCTCAAGCTTGTGTTTCTCTTAAATGAGAACAGAGGTTTCTCGTAAGAAAGTTTATTAGATGTCAAAATGGGCCAATTTTTGTTGATTATTTTCTTTACATCACTAGACGATGAGTTGTACGTGGTGACGCATATCAATTGATCTGACTGTGTTTTATATGCGCTTCCAGTAGGGCCTCTCTTGGAATGTTGCTTGCTCTTTTGTTCGGTTTCTCTTTAATCTTGATAGGATATTTCTTCTGTTTTAACTTGGTGGTGAGAATCGCAGAATCCTACTTATAGGTTTGAAGATCAGAGCAATTTCTGCGCACCCTTAAAAACTGGCCTACTGGTAGATTTTCTCTGAGGGAGCGTGAGTGTGCACTGTTGAATCTTACCAGGCTGTTTTTATCAGTGGGTTTAGTATAAAGGGAGATGACTAATGTGCCCTCTGTGGCCGTAAGGGTGACATCTAGGAAAGAGATTTTTTTCTGTGCATGTACATAGTAAAGTGCAGGTGGGGATTCAAATTGTTGATCCAGATGTTTTCCCACCACATGATCCCCGACCTGAATGTCGGCCGGTCGGCATTGTTGTTTTTGCGGTGGGCCTGGGATCGTTCCACGTCTATAACCACCAGGGCCCATGATTCACTGCTGGGTATTCCATCCCTCACCACTCTCTTTAGCAGGAGGTCATGGGGAGCACATTTTGTTGTGCAATGAGGTGTTTGGCGGTAGGCTCTCAGGAACTGATGTAAACAGGTTTCCAAATTGACACCCTGGGCTACCCTGATCCGTAGAGCGTTGTTCAGTGTCTGCATAAACCTATGTACATCCCCATTGGCCTGCGGCCACAGTGGCGTTATTTTACGGTGTCGGATACCATGTTGTCTGAGGAATTCCTGAAATTCTTGCCCTTAGAACGGCGGTCCATTATCTGTACTGATCTCCACTGGCAGCCCCAGCAAGACAAATGTCTTCTCCAGTGCAGGCTGTAAACATTCAAATGCTGTCGAGGTTACCAACTACATTATCAGGAAATTCGAATGGCTGTCAACCAACACTGCCATTTGCCGGCCATCTGGGAAACTCCTAAAATCCAAACTCACTCATTCCCATGGTGACAGGCTGGGCACTTAGGTGACAATGGGAGCTTCCAGAGGATCAGCCCCCGTTATGATGCATACAGGGCATCGCCGGATCTTGTCTTCCACGACTCGATCCACACCTGTGAACCATACCTTTGTCCGCAGACGAGCCTTGGTCTTCTCGATTCACTGGTGTCCCTGGTGTGCTAACTGGATGGTGCGCTCTCTGAGAATGGCAGGTATTACGATCCGCGAACCCCACAGGAATACTCCGTCTCCTGCCGCACTCTGCTCTCCTCGACACCTCCACATGCTCTCCCAGTATTTCTTCTACTTGGCCGACCTTTGCTCCTTCCCGCTAAGGAACCACTTCCATTGGTGTTTTTGTAGCTTGCGGCCAACCATTTGTAGGCATTCATCTTCAGCCGACGTCTTCCGGATGTCTTCCAATAGCAACACTTGTGGACGAGCATCTTCCAGCAATTGTTTCACGTAGATTTCAGCACCCTCGTCTACCGCCGGCCCTTGTACTCCACTCGGAGCCAGAGGGTGTCTCAACAGATAATCTGTGGGGTTGCTTGCTCCTGGATGGTAGACCACCTCAAACTGATACTGCTGGATCTGGATGGCCAACCTTTCAATTTGCAGTGGTCCGTTTTGTGCCGTTCCTGCGAAGAGGGGAACCAACGGCTTGTGGTCAGTCACAACAGTGAACCGGTGCCCACAGAGATATATGTGAAAGTGTTGATATGCCCACCGGATGGCTAGTGCTTCTCTCTCAATACGCGCGTATCTGGTCTCTGCTGCCGTGAGTGACCGACTGGCATAGGCAATGAGTACCCACTCCTCCTGGTCTGACCTCTGCAGGAGCATGGCTCCCAATCCTACGGGGCTGGCATCCACTATCAGTTCTGTGGCCACTCCGGGCAGAAAATATCCCATTATGGCCCCTTTTAGTAGGGCTTTCTTCACATCAGCGATTGCTTGGGCCTCCATGTCCGTCCACTGCCATGTTAGTTAGTTGCCGCAAATGTTTTGAAAATGTAGCCAGTCGCGGAATGAATCGGCTGCAGTAGTTGGCCATTCCCAGGAAGCTTCTCACTTCTGACGGCGTCAGAGGGATGGCTGCCATTCTAATGGCTTCTACCGTTGAAGGATCCACCTGTAATCCTTTTGCCGAGAACCAGTATCCGAATAATTTAACTTCCGTGGCATAGAATTCGCACTTTGCTTGATGCAGTGTTAGACCTTGTTCCACCAGCCGCCTCAGAGTGCTCTCAACTTCACGTGATGTTCCTCCAGCGACTTCGAGAAGATCAGGATGTCATCGTTCAGATTGATAACTTCTACTAAACCGGACGCTTCTATCACGGCCTCTTGGAACACCTCGGCCGCCGAGGACACCCCAAATCTCAGGCTCTTGAACTGACGCAGTCGCACATGGGTGGAACATGTTGTGATGTACCTGCTTTCTTCCGCTAACATCAGTTGGTGGTACCCTGAGTTCAAGTCTACCTTCGAAAACCACTGCGCCCGATTCAAATCAGTCACAATCTCATCGATAGTTGGAGTGATGTGCCTCTCATGGCAAATGCCTTTGTTCGGCAGCCGCATGTCCACGCACAGCCAGATGGTCCCTGGCTGCTTCCGTTTCGGCGTGGGTCCTGACATCTTTTTGTTGACTCCTTCCCTTTCCAAATGATCTAACTCCACTTCCACCAAGGGTCTGATGTGGAACGGTACCCTCCGGTGACGAAGCGCTACAGGCTGGATCGGCTCGTCAATGTGGAGTTGGACCTCCACTCCTTTCAGGCATCCAAGTCCCCTGAACAGCTCGGGGAATTCTTACAGGATTTGGTCCGCCTCAGATTGATGTATGTGCCTCGTGAATGTCACTAGTCCCAAATCTTCGGCGGTGTGGCAACTTAAAAATGACCCGCCCTGTCGCAGGTAACATAGAACCAGGAGGCTTTGGCTCTGTCTTTGTATTTCACTTCCGCATCAACTACTCCTTGGAGCAGAATCGGAGTATCTCCTCCATATGTCAAAATCCGGGCTGCCGTCGGCATCAGTCGGGGTCTAGACTTGAGTCTCTTATACTGATCCGCATCCAGTATGTTGACCGACGCCCCTGTGTCAATCAGCGCCCTTATGCACGATTCTCCAATCCATACGTGGCAGGTAGGGGGTGGTCACCTAGTGGTGTTTACTCATCGGATATGGGAAATCACAAACACGTTATCCTCCTCATCCTCCATCGTTGACAACTGCTGCCCCCTACTGTCCACCTCTCCTTCCTCCTGCACCTTCTTGGCTGACTTGGTGGGCTTGGACTCATGCGGTCTGCTGCCGCCCTGTAATTTACCACTCTGGCATACTTTAGCGAAATGTCCATACTTGTTACAATTCAGGCACTGCCTCTTGTGCTGGGCATACTCTTGGAGCATGCACCCCCATGCCGCAGTTTCAGCACTCGTGCCTTTAGTGCTTCTCCTCCGCCTTGGCCCCATTTCCAGTCCCTCGGCTATATGCCTCCTACAGTGCCTCGACCCTTTCTTCCTTGATAGGAGTTGGAAATACAGGCTGCCCCCAAACGATTTCTTCGCAAGCGCCATTTCCATTTCACCTGCGCGTGCATCCGCCAGTTCATGTGACCTTCTCAGGACTAGTATTCCTTCCAGCGTGATCCCCGGTTGGCGGAGAATCAGCTTGCGCAGTTCCGGTGACTTGCATCCTGCGATCAGTTGGGCCCTCATCTCGAAGGCTTTATCGACCCCACTACAGGTGCTGACCAGTTTTCTTAACCTTGCATAGTACATGTCGATCGACTCTTGCCCCGTAATTTGGCTTGGCGCAACTTGAAATGTTCAAAATCAGGGTTTACTTGCGGATCAAAGTACCAGTTTAAGGCCTGCACCGCTTTGTCATAATCTCCACTGTCTCCGGTATCAGGCAGGTCCTGGAACAGCTCATATAGTTCATTGCCACCCATTAGTAGTTTTCCAACTGCCCCAGCCATTTCTTCCATCGCAGTGCTGCTGTTGTGGGGTCTGCCAACTGATTAAATTCTGGGGGAGTTTTTCCAGCCGCGTGACTCGGCCGCCCTCCAGCCGCCGCAGCCGTTCTTTCTGGTGAGTCTGGCATAGCCGCCTCGGTTCACACCCACTTCCTTTTTCAGTGGGATGCCCACGTCAGCCACTGTGCTTCAGCCGCTCGCTTGCTTACAAGGCCAGCCCACCTGGTTGCTCGCGGAGTCTGATCCCGCCTCATCACCAATGTAACACCCCAGGTCCCGGGCTGGGGTATGCAGGACTAGGCACGCACTAAGGCACCCTCCGGTGATGAGGGTGGGGGGCACAGGTCTAGTCCTAACAGTAGAGCACACACAAGGAACGTCCACACTGATATTCGGTTTGTGCCGTCAGCCACGTGCGTTGACCTCACCCTTTATTAAATACTCCCTGGTCAGCGCCCGGCCCAGGGAGGTGCATGCAAACATTGTACTTGACATGCTGAAGTCCAAAGCAAAGGCTGGGATCTTCAGGATTTCTGCATCATTATACTAAAAAAAAGAGTCTGAATCTTCCCAACCCTCACAAAGCAATCTTGGAAACCTTTTCTATAACGTGCAGTTTACAGTGTGTCATTGAACTGATATGGGGAATAAAGACATCGAAGAACTGCAGAATGGTTGCTGCTTCGAAGGGTATCATCGCCGGCTCGTTTGGATCCTGAAACAGCGGGGAAATAGAGAGGGGACCCGGGACTCAGAGCGAGATAATGGAGTGAAGGCGGGTGAATCGTAACCGAAACCTGCAATGTGAGCTCGCTCTGTGCCCGAGCTGCATACCCATACCCAACCCGTCTGCCGCGCCGACAAAGCTACTAGAACAACCACCAGTCCCTTACATCAGCCAGCGTCAGGAACAATAAGACCCTACACAGGGGTGCAGCAGGGGGCACACCTCAAGCGCTGGACAGGGAGCGCGGAGAGGGAGTGAGTGGAGCATGTGCAAGGAGACTGTGCAACACTGGAGTGCTGGCCTTGCCGATTGAAATAATTGCGAGCCAACAAAGACGGAGAGACTGTGTAAGCGATATAAAGCAAGACAAGTCATATTTCAGAGAGTATTGGGGTGTATTGATGTATTGTTGAGAGACTAGCCACCCGCAAATGCTCACAAAACGGGCCCAGCTGGGAAAATCACTCCCTACAGGCAGGGAGAGGGGCACGAGCGGAGGGACAAACAGCAATTGTACCCCTTGGCAACAAAAGTGTAGTGTTGATTTCCCAACCAGAACAACCACACATCACCACACATTGATAAACAAACAGAGAGAAGATGGCGCCCATTGAATGAAGCCGAAACTGCACATGAGAAACAACTACAGGGCAGTCACTGCCGCCATTTTGACCACCTCAGAAAGGAACAGGCACACAGTGTACGGTACCAGCTGGACGAGCAGAGAAGTTAGCAGCAACCCAGGACGTGCCAACAGGAGGCTGAAGTCCACTGGGAGTCGCTGCTGACGTGTTGCATCACCGCGTGGGGGATTGTAACCGCGACCACAAAGGGGGACGTCCTGAAACACATCGGTAAAGCAGCAATAGCATATAATTTTTTATTAAAAAGTAAGGGAAACCGAGTGAGGATGAACATCAGTACTGCCGTAATGCCGAGGGTGCACAAGAGGAGCGACGGACCTGGCACAAGACACAAAGCGGTGGAGAAAGCAAGGGTGCAGCACAGAGGATGAGCCGAAAGAGACTACATAGGAAGCTGGGGGTAAACCGAGTGGGAAAAAAGGGCAACCTAGATCTGAGCACTGAAATTACACGAGTGCGGTGGTAGGAGACATTACTACCTTTTGATTGGGGGTCTATATGGGCACAGCTATTTCTGGGATGGCTTACCACACCACTGTATAGACTACATTATAGCTGTGCTTTCAGTGCCTATCTGCCCACACTACAGTTCGCTATGGGGCACTTTAATTTCATCCTGAACGTCCTGGAGAACTTATGCCTGCTCCCTCTAATGTTAACCCTGAAGTCCGCGAGTTGGCATGGCATGACATAGAACCTGACAGTGTGGCACAAAGCATGTAAAGGGGCCAACACGAATACAATGGCCAAGCCCAAAAAGGCAGTGGTATGCAGTGAGTTTTCAGAGCCTACAGGGACACGTAAGACAACAAAGCTTCGATGTAGTCACCCCTCACAATGATCGTTCCTGAAATATTGGCCGTACCTGCCTAAAATGACAGCCGCAAAAAACCCTCCTGCGTCTCTCCTGGCCTCATCTCTCTCCTCCCCCTACCCCCTACCCCCAACCCCTCCCCACTCTACTCTTCTCCACTTTCCTGCTACTGACATTTGCACCCACCTGTCCTGGCCCTTAGTCCCCACCATGTTTTTCTGTGAACTTTCCCTCGTCAATTGAGATCTAGCTATTTTGTCTGATGCCCGATGGAGCTATCTGGTTTAGCTATAGGGGAGATAGGTCAGGGATTCTCTCCTTGGACGTCATCTACCCAGTCGGTCTTTAGACAGACTTCCTTTCATCTCTCCTGTCGTCTCTTCCCGCATCCTCTCTCTATTTAAGTCTCTCCGTCTCTGCTCTCTCAATGTATTGAGACTGAACTATTTTGTCTGATGCCCGATGGAACTACCTGGTTTAGCTATAGGGGAGATGGGGCGTGGATTTCCTCCTTGGTCGTCACCTACCCAGTCGGTCTTTAGACAGACTTTCTTTCATCTCTCCTTGTTGTCTCTTCCCTTATCCTCCCTTTCTCACCTCCCCTGCCCCCTCCACTACTTTTCTCTCTCCTTTCTTCCTCTCCTAATGTATTCCCTATTTTTTGATGTATTGTGTAATTGTTGATCGCTTTCTGTTACATTGTTGATTCTTATGTAAAGCGCTCTGATACCTTCGGGTCTAGCCAGCGCTATATAAAACTCTTTAAATAAATAAATAAATAAATATTTTTTTCACTGGAGTGATCCTTCTGGAGGGGCAAAATAAAAGAAAAGAGCAGGCTCATGATATATAATGAGGTCCCCAGTAAATCAAAGTTCACTTGTATTAGAGGTGGTTATGTGTCTGTTTATATGTTAATACATATATGCAACGCAGATATATTAAAAAATATATGGTAAGGTTGTTTTATTGATCAAATATGACTCAAAAAGACATTATTTTTTGTTACACACACACTCACTCAGTCAAGTAGCGAACACACCTGAGTCTCGGTACAAGGGGCATTATCCTACACTGCACCCATTCTCACCAGATTGAAAAAGACGTGGCCCCTGTTGGTTGGGTGGTGGACAGGATTGGGCACCACCACTACAGCAAACAAATATACTTCCTTCCCGGCAGTCGACGTTCTACGCACGATGTAGGAAGGAAGCTAACAAACTACAAATCCCATGAGGCCAAGCAGAAGTCTGTGTGTGCCTGGGAAACCAGAAGAGGGGGACCAATCTTATGGAGTCACCGGGGAGAAAGATGCTGCTGATGATTTGATTGAGTAGCTCGCTTGCACGCTGCCCTTCCCTGTTTTTAGTCCGTTAAGGGTGCACTTGCACCAACCCGTTCAAGACTCCTCTTGAGTAAAAGGGGTTCCGTTGGCAGTGCTTAGATCAGCACCGCACGGTATGCATGACTGTGGTTTCTTTACTCATATCTGCTGCTGAGTTCTTTATTGGTATGGCAGAAAGCATAACAGATAACACCTTTCCTGAAAGTGCATTGCTTTGAATACTTAGTTGTTTAGGAACCTAGGAATAAGGAGTAACAGTATTCCCGGAGGCAACAGAAAGAATTCTTACATTGATTCCATGGAGCCAATGAGATGTGCAGATACCGTGAGGCATTATAGTGATTGTTGTTTGCTGCCTCTTAACAGGGGGTTCAAGAGTTGGCCTCCTGCTCTTCCCCTGCGAATCGGACCCCTAATTATATGATGGTGTGTATGCATACCTGCAAAATGTATATATGATGAAAGGAGAATCTCTATGTGCGGTACAACGCAGTTCTCTTGAAAGGAGCTCTAAGACTCTCTTTTTGTTTAAACCTTTCCTTTAGAGCAAACCCTAACATTGCTGACATTGTGGCTTTAATGTTTAACTCTTTCGCCAAATAGACGGGGGATTGTTATTTTTGTTTACAGGTACGAAAAACCAATATAGGTTACGTTAGGAGGGATAATGTAGAAAAACACTGCCTTTTAAATCTCCCTCCCTGCTGATCCCTTCCCTTTCCTTCCCCCGCTTCATCATCCCAAATACCTGTGCTATTCTAGTACTCAGGGTTGGGACTGTCGAGAAGTGGACCCCTTTTGAGCATCAAACTGTTCCTGAAGAATCACCGAGCTGACATTTGTTATCACTTCCATATGTGTTAATATCTTTGTAAATCCCCCTCTAATGTGATTTGTCAGATGGTGTATTATTACACTAACTATTGAGGATGCTATTCCAAGGTATGGTGTTATTCAAACCATTGATGGAGCAAGGACTCGTGAAAAAGAGACTTGCTCGGACGCAATCCTCTCATATAACCCCGTAACTAAGTATTAATAATGTCTGTTATACTAATTTCGCACAACATTTCACATTTTCTAGTAAGGGGGAAGCTTGCTTATGTGTTTTACTAGAAAGTAACCCGAGTGCAATTAAAGATGGCAGTTAACGTTGGAAAATGAACTGCACATGCGTCAGCTGCATGACGTCTTAACGCTTGGAGGGAAAATTCTGCTCTGCGCAGTAGCATCTAAAATGGCTGCTTATGAACTCACATGCTAAGCATCTGCTCTGCTGAAATTAAACTGTGTTATATACTAAGTGCTAATGCATAAATAGTCTTTATGATTAAATGGGATTAGAGTAGAGATAGGTGGTATAAAGTGAAATCATTTTATTTGAATCTAATACTTTGTCTTTTTGACCTCTCTATTAGTTCATATTTGGGCCTTCTAGAGACACTAAGGTCTAAAACCCACGTGGGTCTGGCCGCATGCGTGGAAGGGACAACTCAGAAACAGTGACCTCAAGTCTTGGGACCCGGCCAAGGACATTCTCTCTACATGTCCTGGGAACCAGCTGAACATCCTGAAGATTCAATGGACAACTGTAAAAATTATATACATAGTTGCTGATACATTTATGAACATGGGTGGGAAATAAAGCTTGGGAGAAACAAATTAAAGGGCGGAAACATAAGACAACGCTCTTAAGAAAAAGTATTAAAACTTAACATGGTGTGATGATCATCCCCTCAGCTTGTCTAATCAGAATTAGGAGTTTCATAAGATTGAAACATTTGGGGGTGGTATCAGCGTCGACGCATTGTTTTTAATATAGAATGCAAGTGGAGCCTAGAAAGCCTCAGATACACATACCTTTTTGGTACTGCAGGTCTGACTGAAAAAGATAAAGGGCAATTGGATCTGGTTAATTTGTAGCAACGGTATTAGAGCTGCTGTATGAAGGGGTTTGTTTTAGAAATAATTGTGATGTGATGATTTAATAATATGTTACTGAAAATGTTTTTGTGTCTGATGAAATGGACAATTTGTCCAAATGTCTTGTACTGTATTTTATAATGTGTTTTAAATATACATGCTTTCAGGAACCTTTCTGAAATTTTAGAAATTTGATAACTGTGAAGAAAAAGGTCCTTTCCTTTTCTCTTTATTTAAAAAAAAGAAAGATTGTAAACGTTACATTTTAGTGTGTTATATATATCTGATGTTTATTTTTGCAAAGTATGCTTGATGAATGGGATGTAAGAATGAGATAGTGAAGCAAACACAGTAATACATTGGATTTTCCAGGGTTACTCTTTTGGCTTTATTTCACTACAGCACCCTGTTCCCTGGAATAAGTGGGGTCTTCACTCTTTCCTTAACAGAATTTATCAAAAAACAGTGCGGGCACAGAACCTAGGCCTTTATTTTGCACCTGGTTGTGTGTTTTGTCAGAGTCATTGGGGTCAAATTTATCACTAGATCATGTTTCTGTTGGTCCTGGGTTGTGAGTTCCCATGTCATGCTTTGTGTGTGCTCCCCTGCTTGGCCATCCTCTCATTGATCTTGTGTCTCTGTCTTTCTTTTTCTATCTTCTGATATTCCAACTTCTCCCTTAAAAAGGGGGTCTGTAATTTTGTGGAAACGTCTTTTGTGGCCTATGGTGAAATGTATTTATCCACCTATAGTAGAGTGGGGGTTGAGAGGGTAATGGTGTTTGAAAGAAAGGGGGAAAAGGATGGGGTAGGTATTGACATTTTGCCATGGTTGAGGCCATGGTCTATTTCTATTCCTCCCCTTGTGTCTTCCTCCGAATAGCTCCCTCTTTTGCCTCACTCCAATAAATCATTACATGGGAATAATGCTGTTTTCTCTTCATTCAAGATTAGGCAAAATAGAGGATGCAGTTGCAATTCTTCCGGTTAAAATTCAGGAAGCAGAGATGAGGATATCTCGATTGGATGATCAGATGTCTGGATTGCTTATCAAAGTACGTGAAGTAACCAAAAATAAAAATGTATTAGAAAATAAATTTGAGGAGTTGAAGAACCATTCACGCCGCTCAAATCTGCGCATATTGGGTGTACCAGAGAGGGTGGAGGAGGCTCAAGCACCACAATGGGTGGAGTCCTTTATTAAGGAAAAGTTCTCCCGGAGTTTAGTGGAGATTTGACAATAATCAGGGCCCATAGAGTTCCTTTTCATCCTCTGCCAATCTTGAGTGGTCCATGTACAATCCTTGTTAATTTTTCAGACTATCGGATAAAGGAGAAGATCCTGGCCAAGGCCATACAACAAAATCAATTCCCAGTGAACTATACTTTTAACTGTAGATGTTTTCCAGATATGTCTGCAACAGCAGCCCGGAGGCGTAAGGAATTTGTTACACTGATCTTTCTGTTCAAGGCGCGCAGGCATCAATTGCCTAACAGTCTAAATTATGAGAGCTTGTTAAGGGTAAATTCCACATGTTTACTAATATAGATGATGCACAGGAGCTTCGTAAGGAGATGTCAGGGCCTCAATAAGTTGGGAGACAGATGTTTGTTTTTTCTGGTGCTTAACGGTTTGAAAAGTTTTGCTTGTTCAAGAATTTGGCTGGTGATGAAAATATGAACCAAATATGAATCCATGCCTGTTTTCTTTAGCCAGATTATGTAATATATATATATATATATATATATATATATATATATATATATATATATATATATATATATATTCACAGAAAAAACCATAGGTTATAGACCATATATAGTTAGGAATTTGCATTTACAAAACCTTGAAAATTCACTGAAAAAACCATAGGTTATAGACCATATATAGTTAGGGATTAGCATTTAAAAAACCTTATTTTATTTGCACAAAACCATTGAAATTCCATATATAGTTAGTTGCACTAACTATATATCGCGGACCCGCAATCCACTGCTAATGATGTCACATATTACATCATTCATGACATGGTCAGTGACATCACTGATGACATCACTGATGACATCTCAAATGACATCACTGATGACATCACTGATGACATCTCAAATGACATCACTGATGACATCACTGACATCTCATTTGACATTACTGATTACATCACTGATGATATCATTTATGTGATAATACATCTTCAGACTCTAATATAACCTTTGATACACTCAGTGTAAACAGGCACTCACAGACTGTCACACATCCATGGAGTTACTCACACACCTATTCAGTCATGCAAAGAATCAATCACATCTCCATTTCCTTAACTATACAGTTATACACACCTTACTTATTCAAACATATACTAACACATATTTACTCTCTTATACAATCCTTGATACAAGTTCACAATGATTCATACAGCCACTCTCACATTCACTGACTCTTATGTTCAGTTATTTATATATGTCAACTCTCACATGGAGTGTGTTTTACATATGTACTTACTTTGACATGTAGAACTGAGATATCCATTCACTCACCAATATACTCATGCACACAGTCAACTGTCCATACAGCTGTTTCTACATGCACTTTTGAACCCATACACCTAGGGAATCAACCGCTCACACATCTATGCACAGAGTTATACACCTCCCAGCCACCCACACACACACTCAGTCTCCCATACAAATACTTGGGCAACCATTCAATAACCCATATAGTTACTGATATAGCTACTGATTTAAACATGCAGCAGTTTACAGAAGAACATAAATATTGATTGCCAAATTAAGACACTTTAATCACTAACCCATGCACTCAGTGAGACACATTTAATCATTCTCTCATACAGTCAGTCATGCACCTACTAAATCCTTCATCCAGACACTTATACATCCACTCATTCTTCAATATGTAAGACATATTTTAACTTTACAGAAACATACAGTCACTGGGTGTTGTCATCAGTGATGTCATCAGTGATGTCATTTGAGATGTCATCAGTGATGTCATCAGTGATGTCACTGACCATGTCATGAATGATGTAATATGTGACATCATTAGCAGTGGATTGCGGGTCCGCGATATATAGTTAGTGCAACTAACTATATATGGAATTTCAATGGTTTTGTGCAAATAAAATAAGGTTTTTTAAATGCTAATCCCTAACTATATATGGTCTATAACCTATGGTTTTTTCAGTGAATTTTCAAGGTTTTGTAAATGCAAATTCCTAACTATATATGGTCTATAACCTATGGTTTTTTCTGTGAATTTCATTGGTTTTTTAAAAGCTAATATCTATAGCTGTAAAATATATTCTTTATTAAGTGACGTATCACGTAGCCCGTGAGACGCCTCATGATGCATCGCATAACCGTGACGTATCGTCTCTGCAGCGCAAACCAAACCCAAAACGTAAGCGCGCCAGAACACGCTTAAAGATATATATATATTTTTTTAACCTTAATTAGACAAAATCCACACGTGCACATATCACAAACGTTCAAAAAACACAATATGTCGGACTCCCGTTACGCTGCCGGTTAGCTGCCCGGTTAACGTACCAGGAAGCACCTTTACCGCGAAAATCGCAAATTTTTTTTTTTCACCCCCCAGGGAACTTTAATAGCCCCCTCATCAATCCTAGGGGTTCAGGAGGGGTCTGCCTTACCCCTTTCATTCATTTACACCTTTTTTTTTCCACCTCTTGTCTCTCGATCCCACAGAGAGACAAGATGGCGGCCGCTCCAGACTGTTTGCAATGATAACAGCCAATCAGCTTCTCCTCAGACTCCCGTTACACTGTCGATTAGCTTCCCGGTAGCTGCCCGGTTAGCTGCCCAGTTCGCGTACCAAGACGCGTCTCTACGGCGAAAAAATCGGATTTTTTTGTTTGTTTTTTTTTGGCCCCACGTGGCTTTATAATATCCCCCTCATAAATCCTAGGGGGTCAGAAGGGGTCTACCTTGCCCTCTTTCCTTCATTTCCCCCTTTGTTTTGGCCTCCTCTTGTCTCTCGATCCTACCGAGAGACAAGATGGCGGCCGCTCCGGACTGTTTACAATATTGACAGCCAATCAGCTACTCCTCAGACTCCCGTTACACTGCCGGTTAGCTTCCCGGTTAGCTGCCCGGTTAGCTGCCCGGTTCGCGTACCAAGACGCGTCTCTACGGCGAAAAAATCTGATTTTTTTTTTTTTGGGGTTACACTGCCGGTTAGCTTCCCGGTTAGCTGCCCGGTTAGCTGCCCGGTTCGCGTACCAAGACGCGTCTCTACGGCGAAAAAATCTGATTTTTTTTTTTTTTGGGTTACACTGCCGGTTAGCTTCCCGGTTAGCTGCCCGGTTAGCTGCCCGGTTCGCGAACCAAGACGCGTCTCTACGGCGAAAAAATCGGATTTTTTTTTTTTTTTTTGGGTTACACTGACGGTTAGCTTCCCGGTTAGCTGCCCGGTTAGCTGCCCGGTTCGCGAACCAAGACGCGTCTCTACGGCGAAAAAAATCGGATTTTTTTTTTTTTTTTGGGCCCGGCGTGGCTCTATAATATCCCCCTCATCAATCCTAGGGGGTCAGGAGGGGTCTACCTTGCCCCCTTTCCTTCATTTCCCCCTTTGTTTTGGCCTCCTCTTGTCTCTCGATCCTACCGAGAGACAAGATGGCGGCCGCACCGGACTGTTTAGAATGTTGACAGACACCAGAGAGCCAATCAGCTTCGCTTTGCAAAGTTCCGATACGCGAAAAGTTCGCGAACCGGAGCGCTGCCCGGAGCGCTGTTACAGATATATATCTTGATTTAAACGTTAATTTCTCAAAATCCACTGAAGCACATATATTGAGACCTAGCAAAGGCACATCGGGCTAACAGTCCCTACAATTTTGCCAAGTTTCGTGGAAATCCATTCAGCCGTTCGGGCTAAAAGTGAGTCCAACCGCCCTATGGAAATTAACATGGGAAAAACGCGTTTTGGGACCCCCCTTTTTTCTCGGCCCCCCCTTGACGAACCCCCCCAAATTGTCAGGAGCTGCTCAGAAACAAAATGTGCCATTTTCCTGAAAATTTCAGCCGATTCCGTCCACAAACGCCAAAGTTATTAGACATAGAATTTTCAAAAGTCCCATAGGAAAAAAATCCTAACTATATATACCTACTGGCTATCGCCAGTAGGTAATATATATATATATATATATATATATATATATATATATACACAACAGGGGGGAGTGTCAACCTGGGTGCAGATCCATGGCACCCTTTAAAGTAGTTGAAGGGGGCAAGAGGTGGTGTGTGTGGAGAGTGTGGGGGTATACCTCTTGCGGGGGATGGTTTGAGAGGGTAGGGGAAGGGTTAGGGGGGTAAAGAGATTAGCAGTAAAAGGAGCAGTAGCAGGGGCGTTAGAGTAAAAGCATTCAACAAATGGTGGAGTACGTTTATAGATATGTTTGAAAACCAGGACAAAAACTGATTAATAGGTGTCGTACTTTATCTATTAATGTTAATGGGATTTTCCTAAATTATGTCATCCTAGGTGTTTCTCTATTGTATTTCTTGCCTCTGCCGGGCTAGCCAAAAGAGGGGTTGCTATATATTTTTGCCGCAGTCTTCCTTGGGAATTTGGGCAAATTAGGAGAGATCCGCTTGGGTGATGGATTTGGGTGGAGGCCAAATTGAATGGGATGATCTTAAATTTTATAAACTATTATGGCCCGATGATTGATACTACACTGCTACTCAGGATCACCAAGCTACTTAGAGGGGCTCCGGGAAAAATAGTTTTGGGTAGGGATTTCAATTTCATTCAAGATTTAAAAAAGACACTTCAAATAAAAATAAAAAAGAGCTGAAACCCCAAACAAAGAAAGTCTTAGAAGCCCTGTAGCAGGAACATCTATTGGTAGATCAATGGCATTATTGCATTCCGACTGTTGCTGAGTTTACGTGTTATTCTAACCAATTCCACATGGCCTCGCGGATTGATTTTTTTCTTAATTCACGATCCCTGAAGGTTTTAGATACCACCAAAGGGATTAATCCCTTCTTAGATCATTCATCAGTTTGTGATTGAAGGGGAAGGAAAGGCTCAATCCAGGTGGCAGATGGATCAACTACTCCTCCAAGATATCAATTGGGTGGCTCAAACCAAAGACTGGATATTAGAGTTTTTTTAACTAAATGCAGAAATCTTCTCAGTTTGGGGAGGGTTTAAAGCAGCTATTAGAGGCCCGATGATTGCGCGGACAGCCGCACAGATGAGAGAGAGGTGTGATAAGATCAATAAACTTCAACAGGATGTGTCTAATGCTATAAACTTTTACACCTCAGGGGAGGGAAGATGTGGCTTTGCAACTGGAAAGGGCGAAGGCAGCCTTAAAATAATTTTTTGTAATTGAGGAAATCAATACAAAGCGTATATGAAGAGAGCCAAATGGTGGGACCATGCTAGCAGGGCCAACAAAAAACAAACAGGAGAAAGCCATAATAGTAGAGATCATCGATCCTAAAATGGAAAATATTGTTAGAGATAAAGATGACATAGCTCGAGTATTCTTGGATCATTACTCTCAGTTATATTCCACGACATATGAGGTAGGGACAGATCTTATCTATAAATATGTTGATGAAGTTAATCTTCCTGTCTTATCCAGCCCATTAGCTGATCAACTTCAGGGCAAAATTCTAGCTTTAGAAATTCTAGATACAGTGAAATTAATTGCCGGGGCAAAAGTGTGTGGTGCAGATGGGCTCCCAATCGAATTTTATAAAACTTTTGCTAAAGAATTGACTCCTTTCTTGGTTAAATTATTTAATGCTGTCAGATTGGGAGGATCTGTTCCTTCGAGCTTTAAGGAGTCCATTATTGTTAGTTTTGTTAAAAAGGGGAAAAATGAGAAGGATGTCAATTCATACAGGCCGATCAGCCTTCTTTACGCTGATTTTAAGATCCTAATGTAAAATATGGGCCCAGAGTTTCTCCCAGAGTACCCAGCCGTTAATTCACTCTGATCAGTCGGGCTTTGTTCCGGGAAGGTCTATGTCTTCAAATACAGGCTCTGGACTTTGTTTCTAAGAATAAAATTCCAACTTTAATCTCAATGGTCGATGCTAAAAAGGCTTTCGACGTGGTGAATTGAGATGCACTATTTATTGGTATGCAAAAGTTTGGCTTTCCGGCTCAGATAATTAATACGTTGAAAAATATTTATCAGGATGCGCAAGCAAGGGTGGTAGTTAATGCCAATTCGATAGGGGCAATTAATATCAATCGTGGTACCAGGCAAGGTTGCCCGATGTCCCCCATCCTGTTTACTTTTTTCATTGAGCCACTAGCGATAAGAATACATGGAAATCCTGAAATCAAGCCACCCATAGAAGGAATGGCAAATTTAAATTATTCGCGGATGATATTATTTTATATCTACATCCTGATAAATTAAATCTTGATCAAGCATTATATGAATTTAGTTGGTTCGAACTGATTGGTGGTTATAAAATTAATCAGAACAAACCCGAGGTACTGATACTGAATTCGGATTGTAATTTTTTACCTATGAACTTAAGATCACAAGGTTTAAAAAAGAACCGATCAGATACCTAGGTATTTATGTCTCCAATCAGTTCGATTAATTATTTAGCTTGAATTATTTAACAAGGCGAAATAAAATTAAAATCTTACTGGAGAGATGGACTCTTTTACCATTAACTTTGATTGGTCGAGTTGCACTTATTAAAATGTCGATCCTTCCTCTACTGGTTTTTCTTTTTTTAAACATACCATTAAAGATTAATTCCTATTTATTTAGAGAGATTGAGTCCTTGATCAGGGATTTTGTCTGGACCAAGGAAGTTTCAAGGGTGAAATTGAGTACACTACAGCTGGGAATTATACAAGGGAGCCTAGCTCTACCGAATATACGTACGTACTATATGACAGTGACAATGGATCTCACAGCACATTTACTGGAGCCCAATGGACGGCTCAATATGTTTTTTTATGAAAAAATGGTACACGAGGCAGGTTCACAAGTTCCGATTTTATTTTAAAAACAGCGAAATTACCAAAAAAGACCAGGACTAGACTATTCAAGATTTTTCATATAGATTACAATATTTTCTTAAACAGGAAGTGGGTGGTGGCTTGTACTACTTGAAATTAGAGGAGTGCAAGATCTTGGGGCTTCAAATTCATTAGAGTAAGCTCCAAAAGTGGAGAGTCTCAGGTTTTGGTGATCTAGGTTCTTTTTTTACATTGCCGAAACGTATTACTTGGCAAGAGGTTCTGGTTAGGTCTGATAATAAATTAAAAATGGGATTTCTGGAATTTCTGCAGATTATAAACTTGATAAATAAATATAATTTATCGGCAGGTGTAATGCCTTTGGCTACTGCCCTGTATAAAGTGAAATTAACAGGATTGGGGAATTGGTACAATTCTCTGAGAAAGGGTGAAGAATCTCCTTTAGTTGATGAAATTCTGGCTAAAATATCTCAGGAAATCAATTGCTCCTTCTCAAGGCAGGAATGGGAGCGGATCACCCAGTTAGGAGGTAAGGCTCTTAGACCGTCCAATTTTAAGAGGATGTCTTTTTTATCTCGCTGGCTGGCCTATCTAACTCCCAAAGCTTTAAATAAATGCTTTTTGGGAGTAGGTAATAAATGTTTTAGATGTCAGCTGCATGAGGGGGGTGATTGGCTTCATATTTTTTACACATGTTCGAAATTGGATACATTTTGGCATAAAATCTTTTCTTCAATAAGTCAGGCTATAACTAAGGTAATTGAACCCGAAGCTGAGATTGCCCTTTTTGGCATCTCAACAAAGAGAACTGATTTGTCCAGTGCAGAAGAAACCTATATTGCAATCTGCACTTTGTTATGTTATGTTATGTTAATTGTTTTATTAAGCGCGTCTGTTACCCTTGGGTGTCCTGGCGCTATCTGCTATACTGGGGAGAGGAAAGATTAAAAGGAGACTAGAATAACCAAGTTTTGAGCATTCTCCTAAACGGCAGCAAATCAGTACAGTTTCTGAGGTGAAAGGGAAGCTGATTCCACATCTTTGCAGCACTTACCACAAAGCTTTTCCCACCCCACCAAGCTTTTTTTACGGATGGGACTCTCACCAATTTTTGGGCTGACGAACGTAAGGACCTAGATGGTCGATACCATTGCAATTGATCCTGCAAATAGCGTGGCCCCTCGTTCTGAAGTGATTTAAAAACCAGACACATGGATTTAAAATATACTCGTTGCCTTACAGGTAGCCAATGAAGTCTACGGATTTCATTAGAGATCGGAGAGAATTTTGGTATGGCAGATATCAGCCTAGCAGTGGTGTTCCGCAGCATCTGGAGTCTATGCAACAGCCTCTCTTGGATATTTAAATAGAGGCTGTTGCAATAGTCCAGTCACGACATAATCAATGCCGTGACCACCGTCTGCCGACTCTCCTTAGGCAGAAAAGGAAGAATTTTCTTAGTGGTCCTGAGAGTGAACATAGTAGATGATACAATGGCGTTAACTTGCCTTTTCATATCCAGTTTATCATCTAGGTACACTCCCAGGTTTTTCACCTGTGTAGAGGGCGAGGGCAGGGGCCCCATGGAGTCAGGCGAACATTCGGGGGTCCACAAGTTAACATCGTTCCCAAATAGAATAACTTCAGTATTGCCTGAGTTCAATTTAAGACAATTACTGGACATCCAGGCACCAACAGCCTCCATACAGTCATGTAACTTGTGGCTTAAAGTCCTTTCGGATCCTGGGAGAAGTGATACTACTATCTGCATATCGTCTGCATACGAATTAAGATGAAAACCAAAAGATCTAATGAATGGAGCCAAAGACGACACGTAGACATTGAATAAAGTGGGACTTAAAAATGACCCCTGTGGCACCCCACAGGGAAGTTGGAAAGGAGGGGAGCAGAAATCCCCTAGGGCCACTATCTGCTGATGATCGGAAAGAAAATATTTAAAAACCTTCCAGGCGGTGTTCTGTACTCCGCAGGCTGACAAACGGTCCATCAAAATAGCGTGATGGACCGTGTCAAACGCCACAGAGAGGTCCAACATAATCAGTGCTGCTTCACCACCATGATCCAGAGTTTTCCTGATCTCGTCGGTGGACTTTAAGAGGGCCGTTTCTGTGCTATGGCCCTCCCGGAAGCCATTTGGGTACAATCAAGTACCTCAGCATCCTGAAGGTATCTGCTCAGGTGACTATTAATCCATTTTTCCAACATTTTGGCCGGAAATGGGAGGCGAGAGATAGGTCTAAAATTATGAACATCTTTAAAGTCTAAATTCGTTTTTTTAAAAAGAGGAATCAATGAGGCAGTTTTCCAGTAAGTGGGGATCCTGCCTGTTTCCAGTATAATGTTAAAAAGAGGGGTAAGGGCTGTAGCAAAGGTATAAGGGACCAATTTGGCTATTTTAATCGGACAAGGGTCGTAAGGGGATCCTGATTTAATGTTTTGCAAAAGTTTGGTGGTATCTGTATTTGTTAACAGAGGGAATTCTGTCAAAGAATTCTGAGTTTGAGAATCAGTATTTCTATCAAGACAGGATTCGAGTGAGGAGCCACTATTAGCACTGTTAAAGACTTTAGTCTCCCGTTCTCTAATCCTCCAAAATTGGAGATCAGGGGAGGTAACATCCTATTTTAAATGGGTAAGCAAAATGAGACGGACAAAATATTTTGAAGAGGTTAATGCCAAAGGAGTTATGTCAGCGCAAAAATTCACCAAAAATTGGAAATACTTTATTAGTAGTTAGTCCACTACCACCACATAGCACTTTAATAAGTAATATCTTATTAATACAAGAAGTACAGGTTAGGTATGGCAATACTTTTTTGGGGGATATTTAGCATTTTGGCACATAGCACTTCAGTACTTTAGCACTTCAGCACTTTAGCATAGTCTAGGCTAGGCATGTCAACACTTCTCTTGTGCAAGGATCTCACATAAGTAGCTTAGGTTGGATTATTATATTTTGCACTATTTGTATTTTAATTATTGAAACTGTGAAACTGTGATTGGAAAATGATTGCACTCGGCACTTTCTGGTTATGTATTTTTTGCTTTGTACCAAAATGTATATTGATGATTATTGCTGAATGTTTATTGTCTTCTGCTCTGCTGAATAAAAAAAAAGAGAATAATGCTGTTTTTGCTTCATCAAATTGTTCTGTTTTCAACCTTACCAAAGGTTCCCCCTAAAAAATGTCATAGAAAGAAGGGAAACCTCCAGGTAATTTTAAAATACCAGATCCCTAGATACGATCTAGTTCCACTGTAATTCAAGCATTGAAGCACACCCATTTAAGTTAGGTATGGTGGGTGGGAACCCAATGATGAAGCATGCCACTAGTATAACTAGTGGGCGAGTTTTCTTTTATATAAATCTAGGGAACCCCAGTGGACCTTATTGATTAGGGAGACCACACAAAACAAATGCATCTATGAAGTTCTCTCTTCTGTGTTTTTCGAAATCAGGGAATGATTCAGAATGCATGGGTGGATTCATGGGAACACCCATGCTCCACCCATGGAATGCCTCCCTGGGACAGAGTAACGCAAGGCAGCGACTTGCCTGCCTTGCGTTACTCCAGATTTACCATACCACTCAGGGCCACTCAAGGTGGCTGTGCATGGCTTGGTAAATCTCATCTAGTTATTGTGTCGGCCTTGGCCCCATTGCGTGATGCAAGGGCAACACAAAGGGGCAGATTTACAAGCCCGTATGCCATATTTGCGACGGCGTTGCATCACTTTTGTGACACTGGGGCAGATCAAAGCCAGCGCCATGCTGCGGGGTATTTACAATGTGACGCATCTGGGAGATGCGTCACATTGTAAAGCCCTGCACCACATGTGGCGTTCTCGCACAGGAGGGGCATTCCAGCGCAGGAAGGCCTCCTAAAAAAAAGTGGCGCGAGTGAAATCTACAGGACTTCACTCAGTCACTTTTAGGGCCATGCTGCGTCAAAACCCTGCGCCTGCTTGAAGCAGGCGTAAGTATTGCAGCAACATGTTGGGCATAGGGGCATCCGAGCCTTGCTGGATCTGCGTCCCGCTTGCAACGAGACTCCAGCAATGCGTCACCTTTACGGCAGCAGATGCGTCACTCACCTGTCTATTCTTGCCCCATGGTGCGCTGCATTGTAAATGTAAACATGTCCCCCAGTTTTTTAAATGCAACGTCTTTTCCACTAAAATGATCGGACTGGGCTTTGTGTGAAAAAACAATGCCTCCTTGAAGCAGGCTCAAATTTGGAGAAATACATTTATTTCTCCAAATAGTTCACAAATTTTATGTGTGCAACACTGTGCATCGCACATCCATTGACTAAGATGTTTTAAAAGCTGTATGGTCACATGATTTTATACTAGAAGGGGGTACACCACTACAAAACCTATCCTAGACTTTACACACTTGCACCTTTTCACCATGGTGCAAAGATGTGCGCTTGGCACTTAATGTATGACGTTACAGTGCATACATTTACAATGCATTCCCTTACAACGCTTTTTTTACAACGCAACATCCATTACAGCGCATTCCATTACAACGCATGCCATTACAAAAACTGTATTAAAACTACCTTTACAACGCATTCCATTACATCGCATACTACCTTTACAACGCATATCATTACAATGCATAACATTACATTGCATGGAAGGTAAGTATTGGATAGTGTAGGGTTAAAAATTACTATTCTAACTCCAGAGGGGTGCAACAGTAGGGTAAGTGTTGGATAGTGTAGGGGTAAAAATTACTATTCTAACTCCAGGGGGTGCAATAGTAGGGTAAGTGTTGGATAGTGTAGGGGTAAAATGACTATTCTAACTCCAGGGGGTGCAACAGTAGGGTAAGTGTTGGATAGTGTAAGGGTACTATATGTTATAATGCTATGCATTGTAATGGTATGCGTTGTAATGACTGCGTTGTAATGACATGCGTTGTAGTGGTATGCGTTGTAGTGTCATGCATTGTAATGGTTGCGTTGTCATGGCATGCGTTGTAATGGATGTTGCGTTGTAAACGTTTTGTTGTAATGGTAGTGCGTTGTAAAAGTTGCATTGTAAAGGTTGTTTCCCCTTGGCACTAGGCAATCTGAGTGCCATCGCATGGGAAGAGCGCAACAACAGGATATATTTAGAAAATATTACTCGCCACTGCTCTCTCTCCTTGTGGAAGCCAGCACGACTACTTGGTTGCTGCTCTGCATCGCACCATAATTTAGTATATCTGTCCCCAAGTCCAAGATCACTCTGACAAGAAATACATATTCATTTAATAAACCTTTACAAACAAAGATTGTGTTTGAATAGAAAGCGCCTCTGTCTTGACCTATCTATGTATTCTAGCAACTCCCACTTTACCCTAAATACACTAGACAATTTCTTTCTCTTTTTGAACTCACGAGGCAAAGGAATAGTAGCGGCCCCTGGTGGGAATGCTGCATGGCAGTGAGGCAGGGCGGGGGAGGGGCAGGGTGGCGGGTTGTAAACCACGGAATATGGCTGAACGGAGGTAAGTACATAAATAAATACCAGGAGTCGGTACTGCAAATGAATGTGAACAGAGTGGTGCAATGTGCTGATGTGGTGTAGTGATTATATTGAAGAATTCAGCAACATGATCCCTGCCTCTAGTGCCATACCACCCCACAAGTCCAAATGTATAATTCTGGAGGATCAATTTGTTCTCTCTAATTTCATAGGACTAATATATAGTGCTTGCCATATAAAAATTATTAATTGTGAGCAGCCTTTTAGGAGGGTCGTACTGGGAAAAAACACAGACCTGAGCACCATAATAAAATTGCCTCCCACTAGCAAACCGGATATCTAAAAAAGTGTCCCGCATGTGCAAATCTGGCCAGTTTTGAACTTGTAAAGACACTCTGTATTGGTAGTTTGCATGCAAGGTATGGTAGACTGCATGCATTTGTGTTTACTGCAGCCAATGGGTGTGATAACGTCATGGAAATGAATTGTAAAAACCGGCACACTTAGTCATAAAACAGACCCTCAAACTACTACAAAAAAACTGCCCCATACACTGATCTGTCAGACCAGCTCATCGGGCACTGACTGATTGCCCTGTAGGACAGTTCGACCCTGTAAGTGGAAGACACAAAAGCATGAGTAAAAAGAAAAGCAATATGACTCATTTCTGATTGGTGTGCAGTTGTCTTACTGCATTAATGGTCTTTTTATTCCTAGTCTAATGTTCATATTTGAAAATTCACTTTATTTATAAATAGCAAGGAGAAAATGTGTTTGTTGTTCTACTCCCACGTTGATGGCATTTCAGAATAATTGTACATGTATTTTTCTAGTACCAATGTTTACTAGAAACCATTCCTTCTTAATGCATGTGACAGTGTGCTATTACTGAAACATAATTTGCCATTCTATGAAATTAAGAAGTAAAGTTTCAGAATTGAAAACAGACAGCCTCAGGCAGCAGTTAGTGCAGCTGGTCTTCAAGGCGGATTTTGCAGCATGTTCAGGAATTACAAAATTGCTACAAACATAGAGATATGTCTACAGTGTACCAATTAGTGGGTGTGATTGCGTAGTTGTATTGTAAAGTGTAATTGTCATCATCTGGCCAACTAAAGTTTAAGTTAGGCATCCTCTCATAATCATCTACCCCTCCTTTCAAATTCTACACTGGGACATAAAAGTAATAAAGTAGCCATAAATAAGGTGGCCTCCCTCCCCTCGCAATTTTTTTTTTAATCTTGCATCCTTCCACCCCTTCCTGCACACTCTATATTTCCCCTCCCTAGGACAAAAATAAAAAAAAGACTAAACCTCTTGCTACCACAACCACCACCCACCACCCTCTACTATTATGCTTCCCCTGCCTTGACAGTGCAGATTTCTTTTCCTTGTGAGACCTCCAGTCACAGGAAAATGTAGTGGTTGGCACAGGCAGTTAATGCCCGCATTCCCCCTGCCTTCCTTGGGTGTGTGGAGATCTTTGAGAAAGGACAGAAGATGGGTGAGTCCACCAGCTGCAATGTTGCTGCTTCACTTAGGTCTCTAGGGAAATCGCAGTGAATACACGTATTTTGACCAAATTAGTCACACTAATTGCTTCCAATGAAAAGCATACATAAGAAATCTATACTTCCCTAGGCATACTTACCACGACAATATGTTTGGAGTCGATAATATGGAGTTTATATATGCGCAGGCTGATATTCTTAATCTTGAAGTGAGTGTTAATTCGAAGATTAGTGGTGCCTGAGAGGTTGAAGTACTCCTGCAAGCCACTAAGCCCATAAAAACGGAGGTCACTGTATGATTTATTTTTTTTAAACAGATTTTATTGGCATTTAGGATTCAGCAATACTCATACACATTCTTATCCAGTCATTGAATATCCACATATCCCACCAAAGGGTCCATCCCAGCCGGTTCGTACATCTCTCCTCCAAATTCCCACGTATCCTATGACTGTTTGCTACATTATGCAGTGCTTGCTGTACTGGATTTGTTAGCATTGCTGAGAATGACGATTCTCCAATTAACATGAAGAGAGAATCTTGATTTCATTACAAGACCGGAGGCTACCATTATGCAAATACTTTTATTTGCTGCCCAAACATGCAGCCCTTTAAAGAATGTCATTACATCACAATAAATAGAACTTTAACAACATAACAACTAGGTTGAGCAGGCTCCTATCTTCCTCTTTTGCTCGCTGCTCTGACACAGATAAGTACTATTTTTTTCTAGCATACCATCTTGACTTTATTTATAGATATTTTGGTATGTTTTTAGAGGTATTTTATGACTTTACTAATATTAGACGACTAATGTTTACTTATTTACTTCGATTTATTGTTTCAATATCGTTTAATTTAACGTCATTGTAAATATCATTCCCAGTCTAATTTATGGTTGGGATTAGCCTTTCATTCCTGTTTGCTTTATGTGATCAGGAGAAATTAATTCATGGTAAGCATTTTAGTGTTTTTTAACATTGTCTTGTGTAACTGACTTGAGCACTTTCTTATCGGGTAAAGATCTATCGAGTGAGGACACCTAAAAGCTTGGAAGCGCTTCTCTTGCTATTGAGTGGCGACACCTAGCTTGGAAGCGCTTCTCTTGTTTACGTAAAAAAAAAAGAAAAAGGCTGACACATTCATTTGATTTCCTGCGTCTCTTAGCAACATAGAGACGCGAGTACGTGCCAGCTTGATGACGGGCCTTGCGCATGCCCATTATGCTCCATTATGTTCTTGCAACCTCACGCGTCTCCTAGCAACTAGCTGGGGGACGCGGAAATGCATCCTCACGCGAACATCCTCGCGCTCCGATACACGGAGATTCATTTGAATACTGTCCTGGTCTCCATAGTTACACCTTTTTCGAGAGTGTAACAGAGACGGAGAGGACAGTCCTTTTACAGAGCCTAAATCGAAAAACTGACACGAAAGACTTTCATATTTACAGATTTGATTCTGGAAGAGGATCGTCATCTACTGGTTTCAAACAGAATCAACGCAAGAGTTTCTCCTCCTAAGATAAGTGACAAACTCGCTTTTACAAGAGAGTCTTTCCCTGTAAATTATTCTAAGGATACTACCTTTATAATTAACCCTTGAGAAGGTTATTTAGACCTATAACCTATCTGGTGTACATTTTTATTATAATTAAATCATCATGGAAGACAACACCAGTGATGCAAATGTTTCCCCTAAGGAACCTTTGCCTGACAACATTAGAAACCTCTTTAGAGAGGAATTTAGATCTTCTATTAGAGAGGCTGTTGACGCTGCTCTCACAAAGAGAAAGAGAGTTTCACCTACGGAGGAGAATTATTTCTCACTCTCGGATGGGGAATCTCCTTCAACATCTGCAGGGAAAAAAAAGGGAAAAGTACTCCAAAAGAGGAATTATTCCATTGAAGCATTCAAAAATGCATACGAGTTTGGTGGCCCTCGCGCCACAAGAGTCATTGGTGCTCCTTGCAGCACAATAGATAGACCTCAATTACTTGAGGCAGGGAGAAGAGGTGTCCCTAGAGGCACAATAGAAGGCGGTACCCTCTACGGGACAAATGATTTTAATGATTATTTTGAAAGTCAACCAACAGACTATGATGACTTCGACAAATTTATTTGATCCTCAAGACTCTTTTGAAGATATTAACGAAGATTTAGAAAAACCTTCTACTTCTGCCTCAGTCAAAGACCCTTTTGGTGGGAAAATGTTTAATCTCACTACAATCCGTCATCCTCGTAGCACTGAATGGTGGCCTATGGATCATGTTGGTAAATATCTATCACAATGGGTTAGAAAACCCCTTGATATCAATACCCGTAATCTTTTAAGGAATGAATGCTCTCGTCCCTCTTCGGAGGACAAGATTTGTAATACACCTAACCTTGATCCTGTCTTAATCACCTTCCTGTTCAAATTTGGAAGGGACCCTAGAAAAGGAATCGAAAGATATCTTAAACAAGCTCATGATAAACTGCTTGATGTAATGGGACCACTTTCTAAAATTCTGGATATGACTGAGGAAGCTAAAGCTAATGACTCACCTATAGACATCGAAGTGCTTCAAGGATGGTCGCAACGCGCTATTTGCCTTATTGGCAATGCTAACGTGAATCTAATCACAGAAAGTAGAAAGGCTGTTCTCCTAAGGATGAACCCGAAACTAGCTGATCTCTCAGCTAGTGAAGATATGTCCAACACCAAAGGGCTCTTATTCGGAGACAACTTTGTTAAAACACTCGGGAAGTATGTCTCCACCTTCAATGCCTTTAGTAGGGCACAGTCAAATATGCGTAGAGTCTTTGGAACTCGATCACTTTTTGGAAGGGCTGACAGAAGAGGACAATCTGTCAGCCGCACCTCATTCCGGTCCCAGTTTTATCAAGACAACAGAGGCTATCGTCCCTATAGAGGTTTCTGTGGAAACTCAAACTTCTATCTACAAAGAGGAAGGGGCTCAAGATCCCGTGGTGGCAGACCATCCAATCAAGGAAACTACGGTAAGGACAACCCCTTCTATCCCCTTAAAGGTGGCAGGAAGATTGAGACACTTAGAAAAGAATTGGCTTCGAGTCACTGAAGATCCATGGGTTTTGGAGACTGTTGTGGGATTCAAAATAGAATTTTGGGAAGAACCCTTTCAGGAAAGAGCTCCCAGAGAACTCATTTTAGACGAGGAAAATTCGAAATTAATAGAGACAGAGATCTTCCAAATGTTAGAGAAAGGGACTATTATAAAAATTCCACTTTCAGAGTTAACGAAAAGCTTTCTGAGTTCTATCTTTCTAGTCAAAAAGAAAGACAAGGGTTGGCGACCTGTTATAAATTAAAAGAATTAAAACAATTTTCTAGTCTACAGACATTTCAAGATGGAAGGTATCCATCTTTTGAGGGACATTCTTCAGACCAAAGACTGGCTAGTGAAATTGGATCTGAAAGATGCCTATTTCACCTTTCCCATGCACGAGGATTGTTGCAGATATCTCCGATTTACTTGGAAAGGCACTCTCTATCAGTTCCAATGTCTCCCCTTCGGTCTATCTTCAGCCCCTTGGTGTTTCACCAAGGTTCTTCGTCCGGTGGTCAGTTACCTAAGGGAAAGGGGGATTCGTCTTATAATTTATTTAGACGATATCCTCATCATGTCTCAAGACAAGACCGAAATTTTGGAACACTTAGATATCACTATGAACCTCCTTCGAGACTTGGGCTTTATCATAAATTTGGAAAAATCTATTTTAACCCCAACTCAAGAAATAGAACTCTTGGGTTTCAAAGTCAATACTATTCTATCCAACCTGATCCTTCCCCACCAAAAGGTTGCCAAGATCAGGGAACACGTCTCCTACGTCCTTTCAAAAGATATTATCTGTCTGAAAGACCTAGCCAGGGTTTTGGGTCTCCTTTCATCTTCTATACAGGCAATTTCTCTGAGCCCAATTCATTACAGGGGCTTGCAGAGATTAAAAGCTCAAGGCCTGAGGAAGGGTCTCTGGTACGAAGATTCCCTTCCCCTTTCAGAAGACGCTCGAGAAGACCTGCATTGGTGGTTAAACAACCTCCAAGCTTGGAATGGAAAAGCTATATTTGGAAATGTACCAGATTTTATCCTAGAATCAGATGCGAGCAACCGTGGTTGGGGTGCTCATCTGAACGACTTAGAAACCGGTGGGAGATGGTCCTTTTCAGAACAATCCCTCCACATAAACTCTTTAGAAATGTTGGCAGCCTTAAATGCCCTTATGAGTTTCAAAGAAGTTCTGAAGAACTCCAATACTTTAATCCGTCTGGACAATTTTTCAGCCGTCTCTTACATAAATCGATTGGGTGGCGCGAAATCTAAAAATCTCTCGGATATCGCAAAGAAAATATGGTATTTCTGTTTGGAACACAAAATCACCCTCAGAGCAGATTACATTCCTGGTTCGTTAAATCTGAGAGCAGACTGGAATTCACGTTTTCTTCATGATTCCAGCGATTGGATGCTGAATACCATGGTGGAGAAGTGTGGCTCAGGGGTTAGAGGCGGCAGACCCGGAAGCTGAGATCGGCCCTGGACCAGGGTTCAATTCCCGCCTCGGCGGGTCTTGGGCTCAAAAATTCCACAGACTCGATAATTCTCGCTCCGGTGCCTTCTCGAATCACGGGTTCACACTCTGCGACTCTGGGCAATAGCTTGCTTAATCTCCACAACAGCCCCTCACGGCGGGATGCCTGGCTTTCACTTTGTGGATACCCTGCCGGGGTTATCTCACAGGGGAATACCAGGACGAGTTCCCTAAGCAAGCGCTTAGATACCGACCTCGGTCAGTGATTTGCGCTATATAAATACATGTACATTTACATTACCAGATTTTTTCATCTAATTCAGGAAGTTTGGGGTCCAATTCTGTTAGATTTGTTTGCCAGCCGATTGACGAACCAAGTTCAGAAATACTTCAGCTGGAGGCCAGACCCAAACGCGTCGGGAGTAGATGCCTTTCTCCAACCTTGGGAAGGGACGAAGGGCTGCTACGCCTTCCCTCCCTTCTCAATGATTCAGAGATTATTGTGGAAAGTGAGACTCGAATCATGCAACATAATTCTGGTGACTCCTTTTTGGAAATCCCAAGTATGGTTCCCCGGTGTAATTGAACTGGCGGTAGACTTCCCATGGTTAATCCCTTCATGTCCGGGCCTACTACAAGGCCCAGACGAAGAAGAACATCCTTTAGCCTTGGAGGGGAAAATGAACCTTCTTGAGTGGAGGATATCAGGGATTCAGTGAGATATTCTGAACTTTCGGGAGAAGCTAAAAGCTTACTGGAAGAATCATGGGCCCCTGGGACCAGAAAGAGATACAGAGGAGTATGGAAGAAATGGTCTGGTTGGTGCCTTGAAAGGGATTTAGATCCCATTCAATGTCCTTTACAATATGTAGCTAATTACCTCGCACATCTTTTAGAACCATCAATTGCTACAGATCAGCTATCTCTTTATTTATTTATTTAAAATATTTATATAGCGCGACTGTCACCTGGCAGGTATCCTGGCGCTGATAGCTACTCCTGTGGTTTATTGACGGGGGGAGCTGAAAAGGCCGGTTATTTGTTTTATCGGGACAGGGACTCTTCATGTCATTGTTTGATTAATAACCTTGCTATCGGAAGTAATCCACTAATCAAAAGGGTCATGAAGGGTATTAGACTAAGGAGACCTCCTAGAGCTCGCTATGAATCCCTTTGAGATGTTAATCTTATTTTTAATCTTTTCATGTCCTGGCCTGTTAATCAATTACTTTCCCTTAAAAGAATTTCAATGAAATTAGCAACCCTATTGTGTTTAATATCCTTCAGGAGGGTGTCTGATATTAAAGCTCTTGAGCTTTCTTACAGATTTTATTCTTCTGAAGGTGTTCATTTCGATATCTGGAAAAGAACGAAAACAATGTCAGAATCTATCTTCTATCCCTTCTTTCATGAATGTGAAAAATTATGTGTTGTTAATTGCATGAAGTCTTATGAAAATAAAATTTCAGTTTTTAGACCTCCTGGCTGTGATCAACTTCTTTTATCTTATGTTAGACCTTTTAGGCCAGTGTCATCTGCAACTTTAGCGAGATGGATCTGCCTGATTATGCATGAGGCAGGTGTAGATCTATCTAGGTTTGGTGCTCACTCTTCTAGAGGTGCAATGGCTAGCAACGTCTTTTGGGCTGGAGGTTCTCTGCCCGAAATACTTAAAGCAGCAGATTGGTCTAATAAAAGTACCTTCTTGAAGTTCTACTTGAGACCGATAAAACATGTTAGCGGTGCAGCTTTGCATGGCTTTAAACATGCATAATGGTAGCCTCCGGTCTTGTAATGAAATGACGATTCTCCAATTAACATGAAGAGAGAATCTTGATTTCATTAAAGACATACGGAGGCTAAGATTATCCCACCCTCCTCTCCCTGAGAGGTTTGGGTTGATTGATGTCAAATGTTTTCTTATTATATCTGAAAATGTGATTATTGTCTAATGCCTTTTTCACTATATGGTGTTTTATTGTTCCTTCTCAGATAACAATCTTAAGGAATAACTATTTTGATGAAATTTCTTCACTGTACTCCTGTGTCATCGCAGCCCACGAGGAAGATAGGAGCCTGCTCAACCTAGTTGTTATGTTGTTAAGGTTCTATTTATTGTGATGTAATGGCATTCTTTAAAGAGCTGCATGTTTGGGCAGCAAATAAAAGTATTTGCATAATGTTAGCCTCCGTATGTCTTTAATTAAATCAAGATTCTCTCTTCATGTTAATTGGAGAATCATCATTCTCAGCAATGCTAACAACCTAACAGTTCCCCCCTCTACTATCCCCCCACCCCCCCTCCCCTGCAGGTGGTCACTGTATTATATAGGAAGCTCTTGAAAGCTGAGGATAAAACTTCAGAGGCACTGTATGGGACCTGGAAGGGAGTAATTCCAGAATCTGAGAGCCCATATTTATGGCAAATCTCTTTGAAATTCTTCTATTCTATATTCAAGCCAGACAATGTAAAAAATAATCATTTTATACTATTAATAGAATATACTGGACACCTCAGGTTAGCAAGTGTTGTGCCTTATAAAAAAATGTACAATTGGTAGTAGCATTCCCAAAAGGGATAAACTGCACCTCAAGAAGAAAAAGCAACAGTATAATTGTTAATTAATATAAGCGTGAATATTTGTACAACAATGTAAGTAAGTTGGGGTGCTAGAATAACCAGGAGCACCAAGTACCACATGGTGCTGTTGGCAAGTTAAAGAACATGCACATAAACAAGCCAAGAAATACAGTTATAACTCACCCTTAGTTAGTCATAATGAATTATATTCAACTCGTTGCGAAGTGGAACCCCGACTCAGTTGTCTAGTTTGCCTTGAAAAAGTCTGAATACTGACATGTACAGACGAAACACATGTTGGCTTTAATAACTGCTGGGAATTTGTCGTACACAAATAAAGGAGATCTTTTTCATTTGTTTTGTGGAAAGTCCTTGTAAACCTTTGTGTGATTTGGACACAATATAGTAAGTAAGTAAGTAAATAAGTAAGTAAGTAAGTAAGTAATGTAACTTTTAGTGTACTATTTTCAAATGTACATATTTGTAATTTAATGCATAGAATGTTCTACTGTCTGTGTAATAAAAGTACTTGCCCCTTTTAGAAGAAAAAACAATGTCTAGATACAAGTTTATTCAGTGCTGCTGTTTAATGCCAGTGAATGGAGATTATGAGTCCACACCTCCCCTGAGTAGGCCTTGAACTGCTCTGGTTCACTACCCTGAGAGAGTCTAGTGCTATAAGTAAGTGCTTGGTTCGCAGTGGGAGAGAATTGTGGATTTATTGCTTGTGATCTTACTTTGTTATAAAATCCTCCAGAAATTCACTGAAAAATTCAAAGGTTAAAGTAATGCTATAGTTAGTTGCTGAAATGAGTTAAAAAACTATTTAAAAACAAAAATACACTGACATTTGACAATTATAGTTTAACTAGCAGCCCGTCCCGACGTTGTCCGGGAGCAAAAGGCTGCTTCAGGTCCCCCGCCCGCCCTGCAGAAGAGTTGTCTGTGCAAGTCCTGGCCCTGTTCAACTGATTTGACCCACTTGTGTAATTTTTTTAATTCATATGTATTATTTTCTGCGTTTTATGTTGTCCACAAGATGTGAGGAAAGTGTCGTGTCACCTGTTTAATGTTTTTTTTCTTTTGAAGGCTCTTTCCGTGTGTTCGTTTTTGTATCCCTTCAAAGAAGTTTCCGTTTCGTTTTGTCAAATGTGTGGTTAAGTCCTGGCAGTGCTCGAGTGATTATGGGCAGTTGTGTTATTTTCGTTATTCGTATGTCTTATTGTAAGCGTTTTATCTTGTCCGCAAGATGTGAGGAAATTCTCGTGAATGCGCAGTTGATTGCGTTTCTCCGTTAAGAAATGTCGGCTTTTTTGTTCGTGTTTACCCCCCTGTGACGTTGTTGGTTTATGGCCAATGGTTAAAGACTTTTTTTTTGGTAAGCCAAAATCGGGTGTGTGTTTTCTTTAGTGCGTTGTGATTGGTGTAGTATGCGATTATTCCTGCCCCCTGTGTGGTGTAATTTGACACTCCTCGTTGATGGAAGGCCCGCCCGGTTTTTAATGCGAAGGCGTCAATGTTGTCTGGGTAACTGCAACAAATGTGTGTATATTTCTTATAGCGCGCACCTCTGCTGTTTTTGTATATTGGTGTTACCGCGCTGTATGTGTGAATTTAAATTCATTGAAAGCGCATTTCCGCTGTATGTGTTGGGATTTGCAAATGTTTGTTAGAAATTCATTGAAAGCGCATTTCCGATCTATGTCTGCATATTGTGCGTTCTAAATTCAGTGAAAGCGCATTTCCGCTCTATGTGTGCATATGTAAGTGTGTTGTGAAGTCGCTTGGCCTATGTTTGTTATTTGCACTTGGCACGGCCCTGTAAACGCCCACATTTGTTGTTTGAGATGCCCACAGCCACGACCACGCCCCCAGGGACTACTTTACCACTTTTGGCATTTTTGCGTTTTTAATGTATATGGTGTACATATCTATAGCCTATGTCCTTCTGCCACATCTCCCCTTTCAAATGGTGTATTGGGTATAGTGATTGGTGCATTACTTTTGTAGTTTACCTGGCTCAAAGGTTTGTGTTCTCTCTTTATAATAGTAGTATAGATGAGCTAACCAGGAACAGTTCCCCCTTTTAGTCCCCATCCACCTAAAATTAGGAATTTGTGTTCACATTCACTAGAAAGAATAAAAATTGTATTATAATCTGTTTTGAACCTATGGAGGCAGAATTTTCCCCTTTTCACAACGTCTAAGGACATCACAGCATGAGCCTCGCCCTTTGCATAAATTCCCTCTTTCTCAGACCATGGAGGTACATGGGATTTCTGTTCAGCAGCTTTCTTTGATGAATCCTCTCTCCTTTCTTCTACTAAATTCAAAAACTCTTACTACAGACTCCCCTGATTTTCTGTTCCTAACGGAAACATGGTTTTTGGAGGCTTCCCTCACCAACATTCTTGCCATCCTTCCCCATTCCTATTATGTCCTTCGGGCTGACCGCCCCGCGGACAAGGTCGGGGGAGGTGTTGCCATGATTGTCCGATCCACTATTCAATTCCAGCTTCTCCCCCAAGCACCCATCGCTGGAGTGGACTTCCTGGTCGCTCGCTCCTCCAATCTGCCGGCACCTCTCACCGTTGTCCTTGTCTACCGCCCTCCCCTGAACATGCCCCTGTTCGTGGCTTCCCTGCAGGAACTTCTCGCCACGCTGGTGGTTAATAACTCCTCTGTCCTCTTGCTTGGGGACTTTAACTACTGGCCTGGCGATCCCAGGGAGGACTCAGCATCTAAGGACTTCACGGCCACTCTCCTCTGTCTCAACTTTAAGTCTCACGTCCTGGTTCCTACCCACAAATTCGGACACATCCTGGACCAAGTCTGGTCTTCCCAGGACATAGTCTCCCCCCCCAGTATCCTCCCATGTACTTGGTCTGATCATTCCCTCATCTCCTTCTCTATCACCACTGGCTCCCCTCACAAGCCCCTTCGCCCCAAGAATGTCTTCTCCCGTAGCTGGAATCGTGCTGACTTGGCCTCCCTCTCTCACTCCCTTGCTTCTTCTTCCCCAGACCTCACTGGTATTCCCCTTGACTCACAGGCCGCTGCAGTTGGTAACTGGCTCTCTTCTGCATGTGACTTAGTAGCCCCCCTCAAGCTAGTTAAATCCATCCGCCCTCACGAGGCTCACCGTTGGTTTAGCCCGGAGCTCAAGACTCTTAAACTGGAGCTTAGACGCTCAGAGCGCCTTTGGCGCCGTAGCTACTGCCCTGACCACAAGGCCAAATACAAAATCCTTCTTAAGGAGTACAAGCAGGCCATTTTGGCCACTAAGACCAAGTACTTCTCTGAACAAGTGGCGCTCTCGGCCAACAAAGCTAAAGAAATTTTCTCTCTGGTAAACAACTTGGCCACCTCTGATCGTGCTTGCCCTCACTTCACTCCCTCCCAGGCCCTCTGCTCTTCTCTTAACAACTTCTTTATCGAGAAGATTGTAAAAATTAAATCTAACATCTTGGTCACTCCTTTTACTCTTCCTCACTCTGTTCCCTCTGCGCCCAAATCCTCCTTCTCCTCTTTTCCCCCCCTCCCTTTGGACTCTTTCCTAGCTCTGCTCACCAAAATCAAGTCTGGTTCCCCCACTGACTGTGCCCCTGCCCGTATTCTTAAAACCCTTTTTTCTTCCTGTCCTGATACCCCTCTCTCCTTTCTCAATGCCTCTCTTTCCACTGGATTGGTCCCTTCTTCATTTAAATCTGCTATTGTCTCTCCCATTCTTAAAAAGCCTGGTCTCGACTCTTCTTTTCCCTCTAACTTCAGACCTATTTCTCTTCTGCCTTATCTTGCTAAAATTCTTGAATCCTACGTTACTTCCTGTCTCTCTGGTTATGTTGAACGGAACCAGCTCCTGGCCTCTCACCAAGCTGGTTTCCGTTCGGGTCATTCGACCGAAACCGTGGTGTTAGCCGTCCTCGACGAGCTTAAGGCCAAGGCCGACGTCAACTGCCCCCAAGCTTTGATCCTCCTCGACTTGTCCGCTGCGTTTGACACGGTCGACCATAACATTCTTTTGGACCGTGTCAGCGCAGCGGGCATACGAGGTTCTGCCTTCTCCTGGATCACCTCCTTCCTGACAGGGCGTACTCAAGCCGTCCACCTTCCCGGCTTTTCTGCTTCTCCCCTCCCGGTGCCCTGTGGGGTCCCCCAAGGTTCCTCTCTCTCTCCCCTTCTTTTCAATCTCTATATTCACCCTCTTATCTCTTCCCTTCTTGAGCTGGGGGTCTCTGTGTATAACTACGCTGACGACCTCCAGCTCGTCTTTGATCTTTCCTCTTCTTCTCATTCTCTATCCTTTTTTCACTCCACCATGGTCTTTATTTCTGGATGGATGAGCGCCAACCACCTCAAGCTCAACCCAGATAAGACTGAGCTTGTCCTGGTTGGCGGCTCTTCCAGTCCCTGGTCCCCTGCTTTCTGGCCTCCCATCCTTGGCCCCCCTCCCACCCCCGTTCCCTCTGTTAAAACTTTGGGCATCAAGGTCAGACAGGACCTGTCCATGCATGGCCAGGTCAGCGCCGTGGTGTCCTCCTGTTTTCTTTCCCTCCGAATGATCGGGAAAATCTCTCGTTTTTTTTCTCTTGACTCCCTTAAAATCATTATTTCTGCCCTTATCACTTCCCGCCTTGATTATGGCAATAGCTTGTTCGCTGGCATCCCTGCCTATGAAACACGCCGCTTACAAGCTATCCAGAATCAGGCCGCCCGTCTTATCTTTCACTTGCCCAAAACCCATCACATCACTCCCGTCCTCAAATCCCTTCACTGGCTGCCCATTTTGCAGAGATCTCTGTTTAAACTAGGGTGCCTTGTTTACCGGGCCCTTGATCACTCTGCACCGGCTTTCATCAATTCTTTGATTTCCCGCCACACCCCTGCCCGCACTCTCCGTTCATCATCTTCTGCCCTCCTCACTGTTCCCCGCTTTTACAAATCTCGCACTGGTGGAACCCGTTTTTCTGTTCTTGCTCCCCGGTTCTGGAACTCCCTTCCTCTTTCTATGCGTTCGATCCCTATTTTTTCTCATTTCCGTAAAGCGCTGAAAACTTTTCTGTTTGCCCTGGCCTACCCCTGCTAATCCTCCTGGCCCTGTCTGTTCGGTTCTTCAGAGCTCCCAGCGCCAGGAAGCCGTTTTGGCCATCGTGCGCTCTATAAATATTTTTCATTCATTCATTCATTTAACTCCTTTTCTTCTTCACGTAATATACATGTTAGGTTATATCTATGTGATTGTGCTATATCTATTGAACTCATTGCTAAGAAAAAATCACCCATAAACTGTGCATTCTGACTACTATGTACTGGATTCATAGTCTTTCGAATAGGTAGTTCTGAAAACACTACATCTAAGTTTGAGTAAAAATAATGAAGCTTTCCGGTTACATAAAATAAACTTAATAGGATGCTACATGACACACCATATGTTAAAGGTATATGGTGATAGGTCACCCCTTCTAATAAGGATGATTGTAACTTCATACAGACATAAAAATCACTAATCTCCTTTGTATTAACGTACTGAAATAACAACTTAGTAAACATATTTAAAGACAAATCATTGTCTGATTCATTATGATGATAGTTTATCTCATCTTGTACCCCTATTTCTATTTTAGTTCCCTTCATTCTATCTACTTTCTCATTAGTAGTTGTATTATTTTTGTTACTTGTTTCCATTAATAAAGGTACTCCTACTGTTAGAAATAACCACACTAATACTACTAATAGAATATTACATAAGCAAAACTTAAGACATCTGTGTTTAATACTTCGTTTCGGTTGTGCAGCGACTTCAAATTCTGCCATTTTAATTTGAGAGAATTTCTTTTATTTTCTCTTTTCTTTCTTTAATCACAATTTACTCTCTTTATTTCTAAGGTGGTTTTAACCTGTTGTCATCAAACTGTGCAACATTAACTTCATCTGATTCTTCTCCTAAATCTAGATTTTCAAATTCTTCTAAAATGACATAGGGCCACTCAGGGGGCCATGTATTTTCTATTCAGAATCCTCACTCTTGGACTTCTTCAAGTGAATTTTGCTATTGGCTATTTGGATTTACTTTGACTTGAAACTTCATTTACTTGTCCTGGTTGCTGCTCTGACTTCCTTAAATAGTATTGTTAGAAATGGGATTTCTGGTTGGCTATGACTTTCGCCAAAGCCACACAGAAACCACCACTCTAGTCAGAGCAAGGGAGTTACACACTGATTATAACCCCTGCTAACCCTCTTGGTGGCTTGGCACGAGCAGTCAGGCTTATCCCAGAGGCAATGTGTAAAGCGTTTGCACAACACACTCACACAGCAGCCACACACTAGGCACATCACAAAAGGAACTCCACACAAGCGTATACAAAAATAGCCTTTGTATTATCATAAACACATTAGAAACATAATCACACATTTACACTGTGCCAACTGACACTAGGCAATATTCACAGGGGATTATATACATGACAGGGTCAATCAGGCCACTGTCAGAACCTTTAGAACTCACAAGTAGCAATTGTAAAACACAACCAGTGACTACTGGTAAAATAATGACCTCAGCATTATTATGTCAGGCATAGAACACATTAGGCCCAATTAACACATTACGCATTAGGCCTCATAATCATAAACCCATTATGCAATCACCTCATAAGCAGAAATACATTAGGCAAAGATCCAGGCGTATAACTCACATTAGGGGATAAGCATCACCAGCATAAACCCAGTATACCCCAATCACACCCTAACATGACCCCCAGGCCAACCAGCCTTTTCTAGGGCTCCAATGCCCTATGTCCAGCAAAGTCAGGGCGGCTGCCAATGCAGCAGAAGCCACAGAACGCAAATGCGCTTAGCATAAGACAAAAATCCCCCCAACGTTGCAGCTGCCTGCGCTCTCACAGGGCAGATGGGAATGGCACTGGCACGTCTCTGCCTGGTGAGCCCCACTCTGAAGCTCTGTAAATAACTTTGCCTCACATTGCAGCTGCTCGCTACGGCGGTGGATAGGGGAACCAAACAAGCCCTGGCACTACAGGGCCCCCAGTTTCATTTTTATTCGGGGCTTGCCCAAGAGTGAACTCACAACGTCTGAGAAACATGGGAATGCTGATAGGATTCCACAAAAGCACTGAACAAAGCAACACAATTTCTCACGCATCTTACCTGCAGTGGATTCAACAATGCTATTTTGGCACAATTACTAAGTTTTTGAAAATCATTTTAAAACACTAACCAGGGCTTTAGTCACCATAACAAAAACAAATAGTAGAAAAAAAGAGCATGTTGTCTGTTACAGTAAACACTCACTGAAAAAAAGAAACTGGATTATCCGGATGGTTTATTGTGTCTTAGGACAAAAAGAACCTTTTTGGGTAACAAAGACCAAACTAGCTACTTTTTACAAACTGTACGTATGTCTTAACTCTTAAATTACTTTTAAAAAAATCTATTTGATAGCCCTGCTGTTGCCCCACTTTGTGAGGGAGAAAAACGATGGACTGGAATGCATCCTAGAGTGATTGCGGGCAGCTGAGATTTGTTCAAGCATTCTGTCCATCACCTTGTTGTTGTTACAGTTCACGCCTTAGGTATGACAAGTACACCCAAATGTGGGTCCTTAGCTCACTGTGGCATAGGACAAAAGCTATTCCGTACTGACAAACCTCAAGTAGGAAAAAACCAGTCTGGGGATGCTTGACATACTTTTTGGAGGGTTCCTCATTTGGCAGTTTGGGGCAGACTTTTTTCCATGTGACACAGGGTTGGTATGATTTGTAAGGATGGGCGTAAAATCCGTTCCGCTCGCGGATTTTGCGGATTTTCGGTAAATTCGCAATCCGCGAGATTCACGAATTTCCCGCAAAATCCGCAAATTCGCACGCAGTGGATTTTTTTTTGTTGGTGATACAATTTTGCGGCGTGCGGCGTTCACTTACCATCATTCAGCGTTTGCCGAGTTGTTTTTCTCGATATTCTGCGAGTGCTGCGCCATTTTGGATCTTGCTGCGGGATCCCGCGGGAGTTTGGCGACCGCGATTACGTAATCGCGCCTTGCCACCTTGCACAGCACGTATTGCAAGAGTTCGCAATTGCGAACACGTAGATGCGGCGAGCAGCAACAATGTCCCACTCGCGAAATTACAAAATTTGAAATTCTGCACAAGAAATCCACCAGCAAGCAGCATAAACCTTCTGAAAATGATGATTTTTATCAGAATAACTCCTCAGGTTGACATTTGCCTGCACTTTTTTTTGCAAGGAGTCCATTTTGGGGGGGGGGTGGGGTGGGAGGAAGGAAGTGCCCCACAGTCTCCAACTTCCTGTTCCTGTCCAGCAGGCTCCTCCCAGTGCTGGTCACTTTCATTCGGATTCGTCACCTGGAAGGATTACTTTTTGTGGATGCTACGGGATATTTGGATTTGAGGCCTTTTTGACTTTCTTTGGATCACTTTTGGATTAGAAATTTCACAAGTAAATTTGTTTGGGGCATTACAGTTGCTGTACCTACAATTTTGGAATTTTCATTTTGTGGGCTATTGTTGGGGCCTTTTGCCCAGGGGTACTCAGTGGTGGGTGGACTAAGTGTTTCTGTGGGGTCTCTTTAATAAAAACATCATGGAAGGCCTGGATGGCTTGGGATTGTGCTGATTTTTCTGTGATATTCGTTTTTTTGGGCTGTTGTTGTGGCCTTTTCACCAGGGGTAGTGAGTGGTGCATGGGCCTAGTTTTTCTGTGGGGTGTCTTGCATTTAAACTTCATGGAGGGCCTGGATGGCATGGGATTGTGCTGATTTTTCTGTGTTTTTCGATTTTTTGGGCTGTTGTTGTGGCTTTTTCACCAGGGGTAGTGAGTGGTGCATGGGCCTAGTCTTTCTGTGGGGTGTCTTGAATTTAAACATCATGGAGGGCCTGGATGGCATAGGATTGTGCTGATTTTTCTGTGTTTTTCGATTTTTTGGGGTGTTCATGGGGACAGGCCATGTGGGTGGGGGCCATTTTGAGTGCTGCTACAGGCAGGCCATGTGCTGGGAGGCAGGGGGGCATTTTGAATGCAGGCAGTGTTCTTAGGTCTGCAACCATTTTGCCTAGGTTTCAACCATTATGCCCAGGGGTAGTGGGTGGTGCATAACCCTAGTCTTTCTGTGGGGTGTCTTGAATTTAAACATCATGGATGGCATGGGATTGTGCTGATTTTTCTGTGTTTTTCGATTTTTTGGGCTGTTCGTGGGGACAGGCCATGTGGGTGGGGGCCATTTTGAGTGCTGCTACAGGCAGGCCATGTGCTGGGAGGCAGGGGGCCATTTTGAATGCAGGCAGTGTTCTTAGGTCTGCAACCATTTTGCCTAGCTTTCAACCTTTATGCCCAGGGGTAGTGAGTGGTGCATGGGCCTAGTCTTTTTGTGGGGTGTCTTGAATTTAAACATCATGGAGGGCTTGGGATTGTGCTGATTTTTCTGTGATTTTCGTTTTTTTGGGCTGTTGTTGTGGCCTTTTCACCAGGGGTAGTGAGTAGTGCATGGTCCTAGTCTTTCTGTGGGGTGTCTTGAATTTAAACATCATGGAGGGCCTGGATGGCATGGGATTGTGCTGCTTTTTCTGTATTTTTCAATTTTTTGTGGTGTTCATGGGGACAGGCCATGTGGGTGGGGGCCATTTTGAGTGCTGCTACAGCCAGGCCATGTGCAGGGAGGCAGGGGGCATTTTGAATGCAGGTAGTGTTCTTAGGTCTGCAACCATTTTGCCTAGCTTTCAACCTTTATGCCCAGGGGTAGTGAGTGGTGCATGGGCCTAGTCTTTCTGTGGGGTGTCTTGAATTTAAACATCATGGAGGGCTTGGGATTGTGCTGATTTTGTTTGTGTTTTTCGTTTTTTTGGGCTGTTGTTGTGGCCTTTTCACCAGGGGTAGTGAGTGGTGCATGGGCCAAGTCTTTCTGTGGGGTGTCTTGAATTTAAACATCATGGAGGGCCTGGGTGGCATGGGATTGTGCTGATTTTTCAGTGTTTTTCGATTTTTTGGGGTGTTCATGGGGACAGGCCATGTGAGTGGGGGCCATTTTGAGTGCTGCTACAGGCAGACCATGTGCTGGGAGGCAGGGGGCCATTTTGAATGCAGGCAGTGTTCTTAGGTCTGCAACCATTTTGCCTAGCTTTCAAACTTTATGCCCAGGGGTAGTGAGTGGTGCATGGGCCTAGTCTTTCTGTGGGGTGTCTTGAATTTAAACATCATGGAGGGCTTGTGATTGTGCAGATTGTTCTGTGATTTTCGTTTTTTTGGGCTGATGTTGTGGCCTTTTCACCAGGGGTAATGAGTGGTGCATGGGCCTAGTCTTTCTGTGGGGTGTCTTGAATTTAAACATCATGGAGGGCCTGGATGGCATGGGATTGTGCTGATTTTTCTGTGTTTTTCGATTTTTTGGGCTGTTGTTGTTGCCTTTTCACCAGGGGTAGTGAGTTGTGCATGGGCCTAGTCTTTCTGTGGGGTGTCTGGATGAATGTAAACATCATGGAGGGCCTGGATGGCATGGGATTGTGCTGCTTTTTCTGTGTTTTTCGATTTTTTGGGGTGTTCATGGGGACAGGCCATGTGGGTGGAGGCCATTTTGAGTGCTGCTACAGGCAGGCCATGTGCTGGGAGGCAGGGGGCCATTTTGAATGCAGGCAGTGTTCTTCGGTCTGCAATTATTTTGCCTAGCTTTCAACCTTTATGCCCAGGGGTAGTGAGTGGTGCATGGGCCTAGTCTTTCTGTGGGGTGTCTTGAATTTGAACATCTTGGATGGCATGGGATTGTGCTGATTTTTCTGTGTTTTTCGATTTTTTGGGGTGTATAACTGAACTGATGTTCCTCTGTCTTCCATTGCTTTTAGGTGCACAAGACTCAAGAGAACCACCAGTGCCAGGAAGAAGTCCTGCAGCGGTGTGTGTGTGCAGCATAACGTCACGCGATGTCACGTCTGGCCACAGACAACTCTGCAACTCGTACAACTGCGGCCTGCTGTTCTGACCTCTGAAGAAGATGGCCCCAAAAAAAGTTCCCCGTAGCTCCTCTAGCAAGAAAGTTGCCAGTAAGGAGCAGAAGAAGCAAGTTACCAAGGAGACTGGTGTGCCGCCCGCCACATTTTTTGGGAATAAAAAAAAAAGTACGCCTGCAGCAGCAGCGGGATCTGCTGGGGACCAAGCTGGGAGCAGCACCCCGCTCCATTGGGCTCAGTGCCACCACCACCACCACGCCAACTTAAGTCCAAGCCCTTGAGTGCTGCAGAGGCACTTAGTCTAGTTGTTCAATCACCATTGACCAGTGATGTTGGCTCATCGCAAGAAAGTAGCAGCAATGTCCCTGAATCAACACAGGTTGTTGTAACTCATCTGTCGAGTGTTGAACAACCACAGCCGCAACAACAACCACATGTGCAAGTACAAGCCCAAGTACAAGTGGAAGGAGAGGCAGCGCAAGGAGATGCGCAAGCAGAGGTGCATGGAGGGTCACAAGTGCCCACAATAGTTGTTCCTCCCGAAGTAGGGGCACATCAGGAAATCGACAATCAAGGCGAGGTATCATTTGAGGAAGCCACTCCTCCTGATGATCATTCATTATCTTCCACACCCCTAGCAAGGAAGAGATCAAGGGTGGTGTCTACATCTTCTTCAAGCACACCTCCTTCTGATGATACGGATCAAAATTGGGAACCAGCACCACTGCCGTCTGAGAGTGAGGCACACCATGATCTGACAAAGGTAGTTAAGCGTAAAAGGAAGCGCGTCCAAAGTCTCATAGTTATGGAGTGTGATGAGGCTCAACAAGAAGTGGCGGATACTGCTGCTGATGAAGACTCTCACGACGACGACCTAGTCATCACAAAAGTCACTGCAGCCCCAGCGGGCATGCCGCATACAGACATTTTGACCCTAGCCCGAGAAGCTGCTGAGCGTGATGATGATGTTGTCGATGAGGAGGCAATGGAAACACCACAATCATTGGAGTTAACCTCTTAAGCGCTGCTGACGGCCAACGGTCGTCACGAGCGCTACCTCCCCAGTGCTGCGCACGACCATTGGACGTCCATTCAGCACTAGTTCCAATGGACAGCGCAGCACTGGGGAGGGATATTTGCGAAGCAGCTAAGGTGTTAACTAGTACACCAACACGTACCGCTTCCATATTTCTTCCTCACCAGAAGGGACCTCCATCCACCTCGACCTCAATTAGTGGTGGTGAAAGTGCAAAACGTACTAAAGTTCGGCAATCCACATCCTCCACTTCATCTGGCATTAGCAGCAGGACCACCACCACCACCACCAGTATCGCCGCCTCCTCCGGCCCCCAAAGACATTTCAAGTCCGCAGTTTGGGACTTCTTTAGTGTTTGCCCAAAAAAGGAAAACTTAGCCATTTGTAGAATTTGTAAGCATGCAGTTAGTCGTGGTAAGTTTGGTACCAACTATGGTACCGGAGGCCAGAGAGGTCATCTTGAAAGACAGCACGCTGTCCAATGGTTTGCGCACCTAAAGGAGATCAAGGAAGCCCGAAGTGCAAGTCAAGAAAACATTGATGTTTCATCTGATGATGGCGAGGAGGAAGAAGACATGTCAAACACTTCACTTACTCCCAGTACCCCTGTCAGCAACACACCTCATGTGAGCCACACTAAGAGTGTGGGAGAGAGTGAGACACCAATGCGAAAAAGTTCATCAGCGAGCGTAACTGGGTCGAAGAAGTCATCATCATCCCGTAAATGCTTGGTCCAGGGCAACATTAGAACCATGTTGTTTACAGAAGCGCCATATGAATGCAACCACCCACTGACGCGTCTGTATAACACTAAGCTGGCTAAAATGCTAGCTCTGGACCTTCTCCCTTTTTCTTTTGTAGAAGGGATTGGTTTTCTAGAATTAGTGGCAGCGCTCTGCCCTAAATGGAAGGTTCCTAGCCGGTTCTATTTTGCCAGACTTGCGGTTCCAGCACTACATGAAGATGTGTTGGAGGTGATTGGGGCAGCTTTGCAGAAGAGTGCTGTTCACACTATACATCTGACAACAGACATGTGGACCAGTGGCGCAGGCGCTGATTACATGTGCAGCACTGCACACTCGGTCTCTTTTTCAGGGGTTAAAGCAAAGCTAAACGCAGGTGTTGACCCGGACCAAGTTTTTAAAGCTGCTCGGAAACATGCAACACTAGCCATGATTGGCTTGGAGAAACGTCACACAGCAGAAAACATTTTGAAGGAGTTTAACACAAAGGTCTTTCACTGGCTGTCCCCAAAAAAAAGCCAGATTGGTTATGTTTCTACGGATAATGGCGCCAATGTAGATAAGGCCATGGAGCTGGGTCAATATTTCAGAGTGCCGTGCTTGGCGCACTGTATAAACCTGGTTGTTAAAAAATTCTTTAGTGATGAAGACAGTCCAGCGTGCGAGTTAGTGGCCACCTGCCGAAGAATGTGCAACCATTTCAGCCATTCTTTTAAGGCCCGGAAGCATCTGAGGAGCCTGCTACATGAACGTCGAATGCCAGTGAAAGAACTCATCCAGGAGGTGGCAACACGTTGGAACTCAACCTTCTACATGCTTGAGCGTCTGTATGAGCAGTATACGGTACTCGATCACTATTTCTTAACACTGGGTACAGCTCAGAAGGACCTGAGGCTAGATGCGGCGCAAAGGAACCTAGTTAAAAGCCTGACAGACATGCTTCGTCCTTTTGAGGTCTTCACGCGTGCAGTCAGCAGGGAGGACTGTAATTTGGGAAAAGCTATCCCATTGTTGCGCATGCTGGAGCACCAACTGAAGGCGGTGTCTTCTATGTTTCAAAAAGATGAAAAAAACCAAGACCCTTTTGTTTTGGCGGAGAAATTATTAGAGCGCCTACGTGGTGATGAACATCTTAAAATGATCCACTCAGAACAGCATTACATTTGTGCTACTATTCTGGATCCACGCTACAAAAAGGCGCTCGCAGGCCGAGCATTCTTTCCTTTTGCTGATGAAGATGTTACAAAGTACAAACAATGGCTAGCCTTGTCAGCCAAGAGGTTTGAAAGAGAACTTCAGCAAATTGAAGGAAAAGGCAGTACATCAGCATCAGAAGGCCATCCCCAGTCAAAAGAATCCACTTCTGCACCTGTGGCTGTGGCACAAGTGACCTCTCAGCCGTTAAAAACACCGGCAACTGGATCATCTGCACCAGACACAACAGTAACATTGGATGCAGAAGAGGATTGGCTAACTCGTCTTGGGTTTGGTTCTCAAAAGGTCACAGCAAAAAGTAAGCAAAGTGGAGGAACTTTGGAGGACCTTGAGTCGATGGTGCAGGACTATCTGAATGACTCAACAGAGGTCTATGTTAATGCTGACCCATTGGCGTATTGGCATGGGAAAAAAGAATTGTGGGCACAGCTCTCCAACCTGGCTATAAACTACTTGTCTTGCCCACTCGCAAGCGTGTCTTCTGAACGTGTTTTCAGTGCTGCTGGTAGCATTGTAACTTCCAAACGGAGCCGCCTCTCGCCCAAAAATGTGGAGAGGTTAACAATGATCAAGATGAATCAGCACCTCATACCACCAGATTACAAAGTACGAGAAAGCACGCCGCATGAAGACGAGGAGGAGGACAGCAATGTAGATGAGGGAATTTGTTCTCTGTTAGGTGACACTGACCTCACCCTGCCTGAATTCGCAGAGTATGATGACAAACTCTTATTCTTATTCCCTGACACCGAGCCCTGAAAATGAGACAATGAATCAGTAACTTTCTTTTTCGTCCTTATTCACTTTTATTCCTGTGTGTCTGTCTTTCTTTGTTTTGCACACTTAATTTAATTCATACTTTAATCACCTAATCACAAAATAAGCCCATCAGCAGAACTGTCTTCACTTGTTTGCTTATTGATTTGAAGGTGCCGCAGTCTGCATTCCTAAGGTTCAAAAGTTCACAAGAACATGCTCCTCTATCATCCTCCTCCAGACTTCTATTTCCCTCAAAGAAGAGGGCTGGATTAGGCCCAATGAAGAAAGACTCAGCACTTGTGGGGGTGTTCTACTTCTTTGCGGGTGAGTTTACGGATCTGGGGCCATTGCTGGGAAGCTCTAATACCGGATACAAGTGGTTTGAAACAAATCGGAGGCGAATTTTTTTTTGCGTTTTTGCTGACTTGCTTGCCTTTGAGGTGCTCTTTGGGGGGGGTTCCGGGTGTTTGTGGGTGAGTTTTGGGGTCTGGGAGCACTGCTGGGACAGTCTAATCTTGATTGCATTTGCTTTTCAGGAAATCTGTGGTAGAAAACGGGAGTTATGACCTAGCTGCACAGCGCGTTTGGACCGAAGGCCGATAAATATTGTAAGTATGAGATTTTCCTTTTTGGCTGTTTGGGGGTGTTGTGCTTTTTTGCGGGTGGGTTGGCGGGTTTTGGGGCATTCCTGCGAAGGTCTAATACCGGATAGAAGTGGTTTGGACAAAATCCATGCAGAATTTGTTTTTGCTATTTCTGATATTTTCCTCAATGTAGCATTTTCGGGGGCCTGTTTGGGGGGCTTCCTGGTGTTTGTGGGTGGGTTTCGGGGTCTGGGAGCACTGCTGGCTATGGATACTTTAGATTGGAAGAGGTTTGAAGCAAATCCATGGTGGCAGAGGGGAGTTAGGGCCTAGCTGCAGAGCGCGCGCGGAGTGATTTTGGAAATTGCCAAGAAAATGACTACGTCCCCATTTTTGTACTTTTGCTTTTTGGCTGTTTGGGGGTCTTCTACTAGTTTTCGCCTGGGTTGACGGCTCTGGGGCCATTGCTGGGAAGCTCTAATACCGGATACAAGTGGTTTGGACCAAATCAGAGGCGAAATTTCTTTTGCGTTTTTGCTGACTTGCTTGCCTTTGAGGTGCTTTTTGGGGGGGTTCCGGGTGTTTGTGGGTGAGTTTTGGGGTCTGGGAGCACTGCTGGGTCAGTCTAATCTTGATTGCATTTGCTTTTCAGGAAATCCGTAGTGGAAAACGGGAGTTATGACCTAGCTGCACAGCGCGTTTGGACAGAAGGCCGATAAATATTGTAAGTATGAGATTTTCCTTTTTGGCTGTTTGGGGGTGTTGTGCTTTTTTGCGGGTGGGTTTGTGGGTCTTGGGGCATTCCTGGGAAGGTCTAATACCGGATAGAAGTGGTTTGGACAAAATCCATGCAGAATTTTTTTTTGCTATTTCTGATATTTTGCTCAATGTATCATTTTCGGGGGCCTGTTTGGGGGGCTTCCTGGTGTTTGTGGGCGGGTTTCGGGGTCTGGGAGCACTGCTGGCTATGAATACTTTAGATTGCAAGAGGTTTGAAGCAAATCCATGGTGGCAGAGGGGAGTTAGGGCCTAGCTGCAGAGCATGCGCGGAGTGATTTTGGAAATTGCCAAGAAAATGACTACGTCCCCATTTTTGTATTTTTGCTTTTTGGCTGTTTGGGGGTCTTCTACTAGTTTTCGCCTGGGTTGACAGCTCTGGGGCCATTGCTGGGAATCTCTAATACCGGATACAAGTGGTTTGGACCAAATCGGAGGCGAATATTTTTTTGCGTTTTTGCTGATTTGCTTGCCTTTGAGGTGCTCTTTGGGGGGGTTCCGGATGTTTGTGGGTGAGTTTTGGTGTCTGGGAGCACTGCTGGGACAGTCTAATCTTGATTGCATTTGCTTTTCAGGAAATCCGTGGTGGAAAACGGGAGTTATGACCTAGCTGCACAGCGCGTTTGGACCGAAGGCCGAGAAATTTTGTAAGTATGAGATTTTCCTTTTTGGCTGTTTAGGGGTGTTGTGCTTTTTTGCGGGTGGGTTGGCGGGTCTTGGGGCATTGCTGGGAAGGTCTAATACCAGATAGAAGTGGTTTGGACAAAATACATAAGGAAAAGCCTTTTGGCACTTTTTGTAACTTAGGGTTCGTTAGGGTTAGCCCTAGCAGCATGATTGCATGTGTTTCGGGGTGTTCTAGATTTTTGCAACTGAGTTCTGGGGTCTTAGAGCAATCGTGGGAATGTGTAATTTTGGTTGCAAGTCATTTGAAGAAAAGCCATGGTGGGAAAGGGGGGATTTGGCATAGTTAAAGAAAGCCTTTGCCACTATTCTTAACTTAGGGCTCGTTAGGGTTAGCAGTATTTCTATTGCATGTGTTTGGGCGGGGGGGGGGGTTTCGAGTCTTGGAGCGATGCTGGCTATGGATACTTTTGCTTGCTTGCAAGTGGTTTGAATACAATCCACGGTGGGTAAGGGGGTATTTGGGCCTACTTTTACTTTCAAAGTACGTTTTGTCATCAGTTTTCTGCTAGGCCTCGTTTTTTGAGATCTGATTGGGGGTCTTCTACATTTTTGCGACTGGCTTTAGTAAGGGTCTGGGTGGGAGCACTGCTGGGAAGGTCTAATTTTGTTCTAAAACACAGTTTACAGTACACCTAGCTTGAGGGAAAGATCCGCTAAATTAATTTGCCCATACTTATTTATCCTTCAAAAGGAGACTCAGACAGAGTACGCACTTTCAAAAATATTGTACTTTCTATTAGGAAACTCAAAGTGGGACTTTTTGCACTACACAGCGTACATACCTTATATTTATTTATCAGTGGTGTTCTAATATCACTTCCTGTTTTTCGTTCAATAATTACAGGCCTGGTTTCAGTCTGTGCAATGGGGAAAAAGGATGGAGTCAGGCTTCACATTAGCGAGCCGCAATTCAGCATCCGCCAGGCAGGCAGTGGACAGGGTGTCTTCTGGTCACCAACATTGATGGACGAAGCGTCAGCTGGAATGGAGGAGTGTCGCTAATAAGAGGAATTGTTTGCTGCATGCAACTTACTTACCAAATTCAACAGGACAACTACAACAACATACAGATACAGTATCCATTGTTTTCTTCTATGAGTGTGACTGCATTTCTTGGATCTCTCTCTGCTTCTAAATTGATCCCTGCAGCCATTCTATAGGTTTTACTTCGGCTATTTTTTAAACCTAATTTAATGTAAGAAGTGTTTCTCTGAGTGCAGAGATAGGCAAGTGAAAACGCTGCAGCCCTGTACTGTCGCATTCTGTCATTCACGGTTGTCGAAAGTACTACTTACTTTTCAGTAACAATGCATGCAGTAGTGCATGCACTTCCTTTATGTCACTTAAAAGATTTATGGTTAGCTTTGTACCCAAAGATTTCTTTATCTTCAATCATTGTTTGTCCATGCTGTGCTTTTTTTTCTTCTCTCAACAAAACCTACCCAAAAAGAAACCCCCATTCCCATCCATTTTCCAAACCCTAACCCTCTTCCCCCGGGCTGTGTGGTTTTGATTGATGTGTGACTAAATGACCTCAATAATTCCACACACTTGCTGGGGAGGATAAGGTCATAGCAACAGGCTGGTGAAGGAATCCGAGGATATATTCTAGACTTACTCAGCTTCAGTACTATTTCTTGTAGCAGTAGCCAATGTCAAAGAAATTCAATGCAAGTACTAGTTATACTTTCAATACTTTACATTGTGCACTGTTCTAGTGTACTTCCACCTGCTATATTCTCTATCGTACCGTTGTAATGCTACAGTAAGGACAAACCAGGTTTCATTTTCTTTTTTTCCATAGGCCTGCAACTGCCACTGTGTCACACCACTAGTACCACCGCAATGAAGAGGACATTTCTTCCGCCCAGGATTGCCAACCTTAATCGCCTTTTCCCGTGGAGCCAGCCCTGGGCTTAGCCCTACTTTCAAACACAAATTACAGGTAAGATAAGCGTTTGGTGGGAGGTAGTATAATGGAGTATTTGGAGAGACGAGAGATTGACGGTAGTACTACTAAAGTCCGAGGACTCTTGAAATCACCTACTCTGTGAGAGGCACTTAGTGTTGAAAACATTTAGCCATTTACACTTAAAGGAAGAAAATGACACAGACTTAAGTTCCAGGAACACAAACTTTCTATTAAACCCCCACCCACCAGACTCAAAAGCAGTAAAAAACAGGTATGCTCAGATAAAGTTTCAAAAAGTATATTTTTGTAGCCCTAACAAAATAATCTCCCGCAAGACCCTCCCTAACCCCAACGATTGTCCTTCAAAAATCCCAAAAACAACCCAACTCCCAAATCCCACCCCCCAAAAGTCTCTAAAAAAGGGGCAAGGGACACTACGACAGGCTGCTGTTCACTTTTGCGGCCAGGGCATCATACTCCTTGCGGAGGGTGGCATCGTCGGAGCGGAGGCCCTCCACCAAGGTCTTATACATTAGGACCTCCTGCTCCAGGTAGGACACTCTGAGGCATAAGCGCTGCTGGCGTGCCTTGCAACTCCTGTGGGGGGCAGCTGCTGTCTTTGCTGCTCGGCGGTGGCGGTTGGCTTTGGTAGCCCGGCTCTGTACCACTGGAGCACTGCGCTGGCTGGCAGTCCATGGGGGCACGGAGGAGGATGCAGCTGTCCCAGTGGATGTTGTACCGGTAGACTGCGTGTCCTCCTCCTCCAGGGCCACCAACCGCTGATATTCGGCGACAGTGGCTTCCAGCCTCCGTTTCTGGGCCATTCGAGCCAGCTCCTTCCTTGATGGTCTGTTTGATTTGGAAGGAGCAACTATATGAAGAAAGAAAGAATAGTCTGTAACCAATGCTCCTTAACCCCTTCAGTGCTGATGACAAAGCCAGCTCGTCATGGGTGTTACCTGCCCTGTGCTTATGACGAGCTGGCTTTGTCATGAATAATGGGGATCTTGATATTTTAGCACCCAGCGGGAAAACCCATAGCAGCCAAGGTGTTAAAGATTAACATAAAATGATTGAGCAGAAAGTTGTGTCACAGTACAAGTATCAAATTGAAAGCACAGTACATAACTATTGAGGACAGTATCTATCTAACCTCCCACTTCTTCATCCTTGCTCTAACATTAGTGGGAGTTTAAGGAACAAATTCTACGAGCACTATGGACTTCCATTACAGTAGACTATGACAGTACACCCGTCTTCTTCTTCTCTCTTGTTTAGGAAAATTGGTACGTTATCTTATGCAAGCCTGCATAATGCCAGCGCAGTGTACTTGCACCCGAGAAAAACAGACGCACACCATGATGAGTGAGACAGACTTGCGTTACTGTACCGGTCCAGTACATGCAGGTGGTGAAGCTCTTACTTTTCTATTACGGGTGGCACTGAGAATACTCTGTTAAAAGGGCTACTGCTTAATTAATTTAGCTTTCACCCTACAGTGCAAATGAGTACTAGAAAAGGAAAATGAAGAAGCTAAATAATCTGATTATCTATCACTTCACATGGGATGTATTTGATTACATATGGGATGACTTTAGGTGCTTTGCTTATTATTGAATGAACAGTGATATACCCACACATGAATGACTTACTACTACTAAACTAAAGTTATTAAGAGAGGTAGGGAGTGTCCACCGTATGAACCCAATATATGCTGTGCTTGCAGTTGCAATACAAACTACTGCTACTATTCATGGTAGTATTTGGATAAAATTACAACTTCTTTTCCTTGCCTTTCATACACTGGAACGGACGTGCGGTGTGGTGTTACATGCTCTTCAAAGTAACACTTAGTTCATCCAGTGACCGTCTACTCTCTCTAGATACACATATGCTATCTAAGAGGATATGCTATCTAAGAGTCAGATAGTACCATGATCCAGGCATCCATCCATTCAAAGTATATGCACACATACAGTTTCTGTTTCACCCACCCAGGCTGTTCTCCTTCCACCCATCCTTGCTTCATCATTCACCCAGTCAAGCACCATACCATGTTCTTTCCTTCCCAGCCACCTCGGGGACCAAGCAAACACATATCATTCTTCTTTGCCAGTCATCATTTAATTTCTCGTCCTTCCACACTTACTTACACCCTTCTATCGCTTTTCGTTCATCCCATCCATCAAGGTCATCTCAGATCTGATTGGGATTCTTCTCGCCAAAAACTACACAGCTAAGCCGAAGTACATTTAGAGGAGGCTACTACCTGGTTGATTTATAATACACCCGTGCAGATAGCGGGCGCAGGCTCCTTGTACTTGCTGGTGCGCCCCCTCCCCCTCCCAGAGCCCCAGATAGCATAATCTGCAGTCTTCAAGCTCAATAAGTAAGGAATATATAGCTTACCTCTGCCCGCCACCACCGTGTGAACCCTCACAGGCACATTGGTGTCGTCCGGCACTTGCACCGCATCCTCCCCAGAAGTGTTCCCCTCATCCACCACCACCACCTCCGCGCTGGCCCCGCCACCAGATGTTCCACCTACAAAGAACATTTAAGAATGTTAGAATATACCACTCACTACTATATAATATTTGGTCTAGGAGTAAAGAAATATTAAAAAAACAGCAAACAATGTAATCATTTGTGGCTGTCTACTCTAAAGTAAAAATGTCCCTTTTTCCAGGGAAGGCTGTTGTCTTGCTGCACTTTTAGGCACAACTGATGAATGCTTGCTTTTTATTTTTAACACGCACCACTTTTTCTCCTGACAGACAGAAGCTTGACTTCTAAGAACACGAGCAAGATCAAGTTCAAACCAGGTGAGAGCTCGGCTCGACCACAAGAAATGTGTCCAATTAATCGTCAGCACTAAGCATTTTTCCATTTTCAGTTAAACGTTTACCTTTATGACAAACTTGATTTTAATAAATGTGTTTACTTTTAATAAAGCTTTTAAACTTTAATAGACTCTGTGGTTTTTGGTCCTCCAGAATAGAGTGGCTGAGCTAAAGGTTTTGGAATTTTTGCAAGCATTAGTCCGTGTCTGTGACACTTCTTGACTCTGACTCCGTACTCTTGTCCTGCGTTGGATAATCTAATCATCATTGGGGATCAATCATCGGTGACTTTGGGAGCTAAATGACTCTATCTAGTCAGTAAGGAGATTGGGGGTTCAACTACAAAGTCTGTTATCACTGAGGTATGTGGAAAGTCTAATAGTGCCTATTATAATTGATAAGCTAAGCAATGCATTATTTAGTGTCCATAGTTCTGTTTGTGCAGATTTATCCCTGTAACAGTAGTAGAATGGATTGTCCTCCTATCCAAACCAAAAGTAAAGTAGTTTCTTATTCTTTCTTGGTGGTCATTCACCTTTTTATTGTCGGCAATTGTCAAAGCATAAACATTTAGAAGACTTGAAAAGACAGTATGGACAATCCCAGAGAACTGCACTCAGTGCATAGAGCTATTGCTGACTAGAATGGGAGTCCAATGGAATTGCCAAATGTGCAATCTTAGTTAGCTACACAGACAGACTAATAAGAATAATCTAGTAATACCACAGGGAGTCATAGTCGAGGCAGGATAAGAATTTAGATCCAGTCTACAAGAAGATCAAAGACGATTTAGAAAAAATTGAATGAGGAACGCTAGGACAAAATAGGTACTCTATATTAAAATTAAAACTTACCGGGGCCAGCAAAGGAGCCCTCGCCTGCCCGATCCTGATCTGCATCCTGGCGAACAGCAGCCTCCTCCTCCTGTGTCCTCCTGCCCCTGGGGGGAGCTGATGTACAACATGAAAGAAAGAAAGACCAGAAAACATGGATGACATTTGTCAACCAAATCAAACATTTCAAAAGAACAATAACAAAATATTTTGGCGAAACAGAAAATAGACAACTATTCCACGGGATATATTGACCGATCTCATGAGGTCTACTACGTTATTAGTATTGCTTGATTTGCGGACCGTTGACTTGGAAAGTTCTTCTGTAACTCACTAAACAAAGTACTAAAAAGGTTTGCCTAGGACTGGCAGGCAGCAGTCCGCAGCACACGAAGTGACAGACAGAGTCCATGGTGATTGCAGATCAGCGACAACACTAAAGTTTCCTACTACATTAACCAGTCATTAAAATACTCAAACTATCAATGCACCACCACTATTTCTTCTTATCGCCTTGTGTACAAAGGAAGGACTGGACTTGAGTCTGTAGGGGCTGATTTAGAAGCCCCTTGCGGCTCTTTTGCTCCATTGTTGTGTGACTTTTATGACGCAGCGGCAGAACAAAAGAGGCACCATGGTGCGGCGTATATTAACAACGTGACGCATGTGGGAGATGCATCACGTTGTAAAGCCCTGTGCCATCAGGGGGCGTTCCGGCGCAGGGGACGGCGTTCCTGCGCAGGAACGCATCCTAAAAGTGGTTGAGGGAAATCTACAAGATTTCAATCAGTCACTTTGAGGACAATGATGCGTGACTTAAACCCTGAGCCTGCTTGAGGCAGACGTAGGGCTTGACGCAGCATTGGGGAGATAGGGCACCCCAGAGCATTGCTGGAGCTGCGCCATCATTGCGACGCAACTCCAGCAATGCGCTGCCTTTACGGCACAGATGCGTAACGCTTTGGTGACATTTTGGGCCCATGGTGCGCCGCATTGTAAATACGGCGCACCATGGGTGGTGGTGGCGTGGCGCACAATTACTGGCGCATCCCTGCTACTTTGCAGGGATGCGCCGGTAATTAAAAATCTGACCCTTAGTGTCTAGCATTAGGCAGTTCTTTAAACTACGCTCATGCATAATTTCACAGGCCAATGAAATGAGCACAAAATCGAAAACAAATAAGCATAGTAGCAGCGCTACTGAGAAGGAGAGCAGTGCAACTGAAATGCTCAGAAGATTTTGAAATATAATTTACCTACAATGTAATCAGCAGCATTATTGCTCTTGGAAAAAAACTAAAATTTGCAAGATAATAACACACAGAGCAGGAGAAAACATAGTAAAGAAATAGCCACTACTACTCACTAAGCCCGGGGATCTCAAGGCCAAGCAGGTCGAGCAGATCGCGTTCCCGGTCCAGGACATCTGTTCAGCGGTGGGTGGCCTGGTTGTAGGTGCGCCGGACCCGAGAGTGGTGGTACATGGCCAGGCACACCTTCTCCCACCGCTTTCGGTGCTCCTGGATCCCGTACCCATTAGCGATCTTGCCGCCTGCCATGATGGTACTGGAGAGGCGGCGCTGAACATAAAAAATTAGTGCGGCCACCTCATCCGGGCTGAAGATCTCCCGGGGTGCGACCTGCTCCCCCCTCAAACACCCGCACGGTTTACAATGGTCTGGGCAGAAAGGAAGCTAAATAATAAAGAAAATAGAATAGGGAAGAGAAGAAAAGAAAAGAGTTTAAAAAAGTAGTTACAATTAACCAAAAGTAGCAGAAAACACAACAATATAGAGCTAGAAAAATAGAGGGATAGATAATAAGTAAAATAGATTAAAAAAAACTTCAAACAAGCAAAGGATGGCAGAGATTCAGAGAGGATACAAAAAGCATGCCCAGAACCATAGCAACGAATGAGAAACAAGATGGCCGCGCCCGTTCACGACCGCGCGGATAAGTTCGTGCGAGATTTTCCACGCAAACACACGCGAAATTGTACTAGCGAGCCGCACACTTTGCGAGATTACACATCGCGCCCGGAAACGGAAATACGTCATGCAAATAAGATGGCCGCGCCCGTGAACGACCGCGAGGGTAACTTCGCGCCGTTGCGCTACAAGTGGCTCCCTAAAACGCACAAAACCTTGCGAACTAACACGCGGCAAACAAACAAATCGCATATTTGCACGAATTTGCGGCTTCCAAATTCGATCTGGCGCAAGTTCGCGCCCTGCGAATCCCACGAAATTGCAGAAAAACGAGTTTTGCAAAACTGAAAGCACTCAGCAGGTGCAAGAGTTCAAACTCATCATTAGTAACCATTCCCTGTAGTGCTTCCTGACTGGGGCCCCTCCATAGTTCAGTTGCTAGTTGCAACAATTGTATGACCCTGCTCTGACCCTCACAGCAGGCTCATAGAATAGCTACAAGTAGGCCACAAAGGTCCTGGAAAAAAAATTGCACTGCAACAGAAAGCAAATTACTGATAAGGAAGCAGGTGCCAGACTGGAATTTTAAAACAGTGACACATTAATAAACCAACCCCAAATTAATTCACGTCAGTTGAAGCAGGGCAGGTGTGCTTGCTTTTCCCCCCCATAATCTACAGTGATGATGAGCCAGAGGGTGGCATTGATGCACCAGAGGGTGGCATGGGTGAAACAGAGGGTGGCAGTGGTGAAACAGGGTGCTGGGAACATGTGATGATGAACAAGCCGTAGAAACAACATAGTCGCGACCGTTACGAGCCGACAAGTAAGTTCGCAATTGCAAACTGGTACCAAACCCTCGCGAACTGGCAGAAATCCGTGCGAACACACAAAAAAATCCGCAAATTTGCCAGAATTCGCGGATTTTGCGGATTGCGAGTTCGCAAATACGCAAATTCGCGAACGCCAGATTCGCAAAATTCGCCCATGCTTAATGATTTGCATAGGGGGAGCCTTTGTCTAGCATAGCTAGTTAATAGTGGCTGCAATTATTCCAAGATTCTATCCATTATCTTGTTGTAGTACCCTTCCACTTTGTGGTCCAGGCCCATTGCGGCCAGCATGATGGAACTTTTTATTCTATGCCACCCTAAAGAAACCTGGTTGGTCAATGGATCTCTAAGGCAATGCAATGGCATCAAAGGGGCATTTCGCTCTGAGGAAGATGCCATAGATGCGGAAGCAGTAACATTTGTGAAAACATGTGTTGAGTTGTTTCAGCAGAGCCAAGGCCGCAATGTCAACAGAGCCAGTGCCACAAAGATTTGATCGCTTACACACAATATGGCTCATGCCCCTTTATCCAAAATGCTGATTGTTTCAGACGGAAGAGAAAAAACAATGGGGAAACAAGGTTTCTTCTGCACAACTTTTTCAATGCAAAATGTTTACACTGAGATGATAATAAAAATGCTATGGCTCATTGAAACCTCTTATTTCCTCTGCTTGAAAAAACAAAAACCTGTAAAATTGGAAAAGTCAAATTCAAAATATCTTCTCTTTGGGGCAATCTGCAGGTGCACTCTGGTCACTTTCTTCACCTTGAGAACAACAAACAGGCCAGTATGATAGCCATATATATTTGCTTTAGAGATTTCACACACCTCTCAAACACAATCTTCATGTACGGAATACCACTATCTACCTCTGAGTCATCACAATCTCTGCATGTTAGGAGGGTGCCACAGTATAGCCTATCATCATAGCTGGCTTATCCACCTGCTAGTATCAGAAGCGGGACACGCAGTAGCCATTGCCCACCTCCTAGCAAATGGTATATTACTGTTATTTGAGATGTCATGAGTGATGTAGTGTGTGGGGTCATAAGCAGTGGGGGGCAGGGGTACTTGTTATGGTTAGCTCATTAAACTATAATTGTCAAATGTCAGTGTATTTTTGTTTTTAAATAGTTTTTAAACTAATTTCAGCACCTAACTATAGCATTACTTTGACCTTTGATTTTTGCAGTGAACTTCTGGAGGATTTCATCACATAAAGTAAGATCACAAGCAATAAATCCACAATTCTCTCATACTGCGAACAAAGCACTTACTTGTAGCACTAGACTCTCTTAGGGTAGTGAACCAGAGCAGTTTAAAGGCCTACTCAGGGGAGGTGTGGACTCATAATCTCCATTCACTAGCATTAAACAGCAGTACTGAATAAACTTGTATTTAGGCATTGTTTATTCTTCTAAAAGGGGCAATAACTTTTATTACACAGACAGTAGAAAATTCTATGCATTAAATCCAGGAGTTTATTACGTATGTGGGAATAATGCCTATTATAGGTTACCTGCAAGATGGTATGGGAGCTGTTATTTTGGATTTGTTTTTCCAAAAATTTACCATGTGGACAGAATCAATGGAATCAATGAAATATCTAATGGACTAACACGGGTAAGAACAGCTAGTTTTTCTGAAATTGTAGGTGATATATTTAGTACATTGATACCCTCAGTTGAAGACATTCTAAATGCAAGTAAATTTTGCATATTGTCAACAATAGTTGATCGTCTTTCTACAGATACTGCTGGAGGATTCTTAATGATTAATACAGAAATGGTTGCAATAAGGTCCATGGTTTTACAAAATCTTCTTGCTCTTGATATTTTATTGGCAAAAGAGGGCGAAGTCTGTGGTATGTTTAAAATTCAATATTGCTGCACTTATATTCCTGATAAAAGTCATTAAATGAAAAGGTATATCAAAAATATTACAAGAAGTCATAAAGAATTGACTCAAATGGAGGTTGACAGTGTCTGGAGAGAACTAACAAAGAGTATAACATCAATAGGGAAATAGTTTGCTGATTTTGGAAAAAGTTTTCTAGGTCAATTAATATGACCAGTAGTTGTGATAATGACAATAGTATTGATAGTAATGATCACATACAAGTGTTATAGAAGTAAGGGAAAAGGAAGAATACATTTAAAAAAGGAATGGAAAGGAAAAAAAGCGAAAGAGGGAATGCAAAGAAATACAGCTGGAAGAGATAAAAGGAAAACTATATAAAAAGATGAAAGATTTAAAAAGGTAAAAGAGAAACAGACAAAGATCAGAGAGAAAGAAAAGAAGCTAAGATGTGCTAAAGTTGGCATCTGGTTGGGATGGGTAATTTTGTGATGGCTCAAAAATGCTATCAGAGAGGGGATTGATGAAGCAAGGACTCATAGAGAAGGGGCTTGCTTGAAGCAACCCACTCTGTTAACTCACTAACAAGTTATTAATCATGTTTGTGAATACCTAATACGCACCACATTGAATATGCGGGTTAGTGAAGCTTGCTTATGTGTGTACTAATGCTGATAACAATGAAAATGAACTAATACCGCTCTAAACGGGGAAACTGTTGTGCGCATGCATCAACTGCATCTACCCAGTATGACGAGTTAACGCTTGGAGGGAAGTTCTTGCGCATGAGCAGAAGACACTAAAATGGGGTCTTGAAGACTCACATGCATGGCATCTGCTTGCTTGAACTAAATCCAGTGGTTTTTACTCATGCTAATGCAGGAAAAGACATAAATTAATAAACTGGGATAGAGTAGAGGTGTGTGGTATACAGTGCAACCATTTTATTGGTGAAAGTAACATCTGCCTTTTGACTTTATAACTAGTGCTTATTTGGCCCTCTTTTGCATAACTCGACTGAATGAAGTGACACGATGCCTGCGCATGCTCACTGAGTGGAGCCATGACGGCCATGACTAAGATGCTGAATGCGAGCCAAGATAGAGTGTTACAAGCATGGGAACGGATGGTAAAGAGTTCATCAAAGAAGAATCTTATTCAGAATGTTAATAAAATGTTTCAAAGTGAGTTTAGAACCGTATGAGAACGAAATGTATGGATAAAAATTAAGGGGATGGGTTTTGCGAACAATAGTCTTACTGATTTTAATGACATGTAAGCATGGCGTGATGGCGCTTCCCCCTTGCCTGACCAATCAGATTTGATATTTTTACGATATTGAAACTTTAGTGGGTGGAATATTCAGAACAAAAGGTATATAGTTTCAGTTAGCTAGTCAGAACAGATTGTGCAAGAGATTTTTGAGATGCTGTCGTTGCTGAGGAAGATTTTGTTGCTGGGAGAGGTGCTGTGAGATGCTGATGAAGAACCGAATGCAGAACTTGAAGCAGAACTTTCTATCTTAATTAATTGGGTTAGATCAGAAGATCGCGGAAGAAGCTCAAGGAGGTAGAGAGTGACAGAGAGGGGTGCAATGCAATCATCTGTATTCTAGCGAGGTTAACTATCCTGTCCTGATTCCTGTTCTGAAGTCTTTGTCTCCTGTCCTATCCCAGGGGGCCCTCTTCAGCCCTTTGGCCAGGGGGTAGGTCTTTCACACCATCCTTGGTAACTATATTATTCGTTATTTGTTGATGTCCTTTTCTCTCTGTCCTCTCCCTTTTTGAACATTGATCATTGTATGAGTCCGAAATATATGCGTGGTGTTTATTAATTGAATTTATCTCTCCTATGAATGATGGTGACTGCACTGTATTTTGGAATGGTTCATATGCATTAATTTTAGATAAAGATGTAAAACTTTCCAGAGTCTGTGGTTATTTACATTGAATAAAAGAATAGTTAGTTTATGTTATTTTCACCATCAACTAGTTCAACTAATGGTCCATTGACCAGAGGAAAGAACATTTTGATCAGTGAAAGGTTAGTTTGGAGTATTAAATAACTAATCATGAACAATGTGAAATTTACAAACTTGACCCCAGCGGTTTTGCACACTGTGAGTTTATGGGCCCAGGTGAGTATATGATAGTGGAGTATTTGTTGTTGTTGAACCGCTGGATCACTCCTGTCAAATTTCCCTAAAGAGAATGGGAAAAAGTAGGAATCAAAATATGTTGTGGAATATTATATACAGTAGGTAATTCCACACTTTAGAAGTGATGAAGCAGAAGGCTCGACAGCTATCAGTGGTTTTCTGTATGCACGGATTTGTGCAAGTAGAGTCCAGATGAGCTGAGGTGTCTGGAAGGTTTGTAAAAGGTGATGTGACTGTTGAGGTATGCTGGGCCAGTGTTATGTTTTGCCTTGAATGTGTGGGTGAAGAGTTGAAATTGTACTGCTTGTCTCTGGGGAGCCTTTAGAGATTCTTCAGGTGTACTGTGAGATGAATGCAGAAAGGGATGTTGAGAGTGATTCATTTGAAAATCTTCCTCAGCATCTTCTGGGTATGGAAACATGAGGTATTGATGGTGTTGACTAGGGCTTTCCTGTAGAGTTTGTTGTTGATGAAAATCACAAGATTCCTGGTGTGGGTGGTAGGGAGGGAAGTGTGTCAGTCAGCTCAGCTCAGTAGGCCACCAGAAAAAGTTCCACTGTGAAGTGCTCTTACTAAAGATCACAATTCCGGTCTTGTCGGTGTTCAGCTTCAGACGGTTGTTCTTCATCCAGTGGCAGATTTCAGTCATGCTGGCATTGAACTTAAAGAGAGAATGAGTTGCGTGTCATTGGCTTAGGAGAAAATGTTGATGATACAAAAGAAGATGATGCTGGCTAAAGGAATCATGTATGCGTTGAAGGAGGTTGGGTCAAATATGTGGGTGTGAAAGTTCAATATGCCATGGGACGAATGGGTTACTTCTTCAAATGGTTGGAAGTTGAATGTGAGAATGAAATCAAAGGGTCAATGTGATCAGCCTTTGTGAAGAAATATTTGGGACGGTAAGGTGTCCAGAAATTATGATTTCGGATAATGGACCTTAATTTGTAGTGGAAACATGACATCACAAATGTTTTGTGAAGTAATAGAACCACACTACATTCGGTCACGGAGGGCACAACGTTTTTTGCTTAATGGAACAGTGTCTTGCATGACTGCCACACCTGCTTGAATGGAAAGAGTGAATGGGATCGAACTAGACAAAACGTGATTGTTGAAATTGTGAATTGTTATAAGACTCGCTATGTAAGTATACATTGATAGACTAGTTAGTAAGGTTCTAGGGTATAACAAAGGGGTTTTGTGAGGACAAGAACTGGAACAAGTACTAGGAAGGGTATGTCTAAAAGGTCAAAGCCCAAGGAAGTGATTGATGCCAAAGAAAACACTGTGAGGCTGAAGTTTTGTAAAAAGTGGAACATAATAAATGTGACAAAATGCAGTCATCTGGAAAAGCAATTATGGAAGGAAGGTTTAAATCCATTGGAAACATCAAGTGTGAAGCAAAAGTCTCAGCAAGCCAAGAGAAGGCCAAGGAAGCGTGACCCTTATCTAAGTAACCTTAATTGTACAGTACTGCTTCCCCACAAACAAATGCTCTAAAGGTGAACATGGGCCCTTGTTCTAGAGGAAGCAAATTGTTAAAATGTTTCTCTTTCCTTTTAATATTTTATGCATCATGTTATTTTTCCTAAATGTATTAACTTATTGAAATGCGAGAGTTATAATTTAAATGTTAGGAAGGGGAGTGCATTATATCTATTACATGTTCTGAATCCTTGGGATTTCATAGATAACGAGGGGATTTGCTGCTGGGGTTTGCCTGTATATTTCTGTATTTTATTAAAATAATGTAATAAGTACTTTCCATGGGAATTGTCTTTTAAGAGAGTACAGAGCTGGTAATTTCAGAAAAGGATGAGGACGTAACACACTGCACATCTGATGTAGTCTTAGGAGTGGGGTGAGGAGAGAAGAATAGGAGGGCGCGAGGCAGCAGCAGAGTTTAAAGAAAAGAGACAATGTCATAGCTGGAGAGATTGATTTTACGATTCCTAAAGTGCACGAACGCCCAAGGCATCTTGGCACTAGCATTCACCTTGTTCCTGACCTGTAAGCAACAAACTGGGGGGTGGGGCAGGAGAAGAAAAACTAAAGGGATAGGGAAAGAAACCATGATTTCAGTTTTCTCCGGGAGCTTGCCAAATTGGCTTGACATCTAAGAAGCATAGGCAGTTTGTTCCAAAGTTGACACGTGGAGTGAGCCAAGCGTCTATCCCCCCACAAAGCTTTCTTGATTTTTGGAACAATTACTGATTTGGAGATTGCAGATCGCAACAGTCTGTCCGGGGTGTACCATGCAATTTTCAGTTTCAAGTAATCTGGTCTGATACCATGCAGTATATAGAACCTTGAAGGGGACTCTTTTATTAACTGGAGCCAATGAAGCGCGGTCAGGGCAGCTGAGACAGATCTGAATTTTGGTATCTTCTTTAACAGATGAAAGGCTCCATTCTACAACATCTGGAGCTTGTTAAAAGAGCGTTGTGAAATGCCGAGATAAAGGGCAATACAATAATCCAATCTGGATAATAACAATGCCAACCAATTTCTGTAAATGGAAAGGAGTTAAAGGCAAAGGTTTCCTCAACGTTCTCAACAAAAAGAAGCAAGTTGAGGTTAGTTTATTAATCTGATCCTTAAAAGACAGTTCAGCATCAAAAATTACCCTGAGGTTCCTGACTTTGGATACTGGTAAAGGGGATGGGGCAAGGTCTGAGGCCACCAGGATTGATTCAAAGAGGAAATGTGTTTCCTAGGAGGAGCACCTCTGTTTTTTCTGAGTTGAGTTTTAGGCAATTGGCACTCATCTGGCTGAAAAAAGCACACATGCATCTGTTGAATTGATCTGTGTTTATAGAAACAATGGTTCAACAAGTGACCAAAGAATTGGCCCTAAGTAGACTTAGGGGTTGGCAAAAATGGGAAACAGTGCGATTCAGTAAGGGAAGGCAATTAATGTTAGGGGGAGCCAGCAAAAGTGTGACCAGAGACACTTTACGATCAGAGTAACAACACTAATAATTTATATACTTTCTCTCATAAAAGAGCTCTCATGTGTGTTGTCTATGCGATGTACATATTTTAAAGTCACCCGCACTGAGCACCTCAAGCTTGTTGTTACTCTGATTGTAACGTGTCTCTGGTCTCACTTTTCTTGATTCCCTAACATTAATTGCCTTTCCTTACTTAGTCGCACTGTTGCCTATTCTCAGTTTTTTGCCTGCTTGTTGAACCATTGTTTCTATAAACATTATCCCACCCCAGGTTCAAATATTGGGATACCCATGTTTTCTTCTACATCTGTTAAATTGATCCGCATCCTCATCTACATTGCTTGAAATTGAGACGACAATTTGAGTGTCATCAGCATAAGACAATGTGGCAAACCCAAATAACAAATTGGCTTAGCTAGGGGTGCCACAAAAATATTTAAGAGCGTTGGGCTGTTATGACTTGTGGGGGACACCACAAGATATGAGAGAATGTAAATGAGTTAAACTCTCCAAAGGCTACTGTCTGCTCTCTGTTTGTTAAAAATAAGGAGAGAAGGTCATGAGCTGATCAAACAATCCCAATTCCTCCTAAACGCTCAAGCAGAACTACACGGCTCACATTGTCGAAGGCTGTGAATTGGTCCAAAAGGACCAACGCCGCCCTCCCTCCAATGTCCATGATGTGTCCTATCTCCTTGGAGACTATGACAAGAGACTAAGGCCAACGACTATGACCAGAGCTGAGCTGATCAGAGCATGAGGCAACAGAAGAAGTGAAAAGAGATTGAGGTGATCACAAGATGCGAATGAAGAGGGTGCAATGTTACAAAAGTGTTTAGAGGAAGCGACGTGTCAGAGGAGGAACGGAAAATAGGTGATTAGGGACGCAACAGAGTGGTGACTAGAAGGACGTGCGGACATGTGACATGGGTGAGTTAGGAAAGTGGCAGAAGTGAACAGAGGTGTGGTGCCAACAGAGAAAGTGGAGGAACAGATGATAGTGCAGCAAAAGAAGTAGAGAAACGAGGGGAGCAGGGCAAGTGGATAAACAGCATAAATAGTGGACGGGTGCAGTGACAGCAGTGGCTGGAGATAGCAGCACCAGAGGTGACTAGAAGGAGGTGAGGGTAGTGGTGAGAATTTGGAAAGAGACTGAGAAAAGTGATGCCATTATGGGAAGCAAGGGGGATAGGCTACAGTGAAGAAAACAAAGTGGAGAAAATGAGTGGAGCAGAGGAAATGGAGGAACAATGGTACTCCACAAATAGTGTGGAGCGTAGGTGGCAGCAGTGGAGATAGAGGTCGTACGAGTGAAATAAAGACAGAAAATAAGACAAGAGCAGATTCAGTGTGGGCTGCCAGTGCGGGCCCAAGTGAGGCGCGCGAGCCTCTTGCAGGTGTGAGGTTATCGCAGTAAAGAGATGATTGATGGCAAGGAGCTCTCCATCTCGCTGTGGTCCACTGGCCCAGAAATCAGTCAGCGGTTCCTGATGAACTGCCTATTGCCCCATAATGTCAGTGTTTTAAGGCAGGTTATTGATGGCCCACCTTAAAACCTATTTCTTTTAATTACACTTGGGTAGAGGAGCGGAAGCGAGGCATCGCGGTGGGGGCCAAAATATACCCATAAACTAGGTGAAAAGGAAGTGTTTTTGAAGGATTGTTCCACAGGAGTACACACGCAATCACCTACTCGTGCACCCTGCAATAAATGAGGAGCCAATCACTTTTTTAGACAGGTAAGAATTTACCCAGGAAAGGTCAAGCAAAACTGAAGCACTGGCACTACATTGTGTTGGCTAGGTGGGTTCCAATGACATGATCAACCTTTTACAATACATAAAATTGGACATAAACTGTTAATGTTCAGATGTGTTTCGGAAAAGAAAAGCATTGAGACAACATGATAGAGGGTCTTCTGTATAATCAGAGCCGTTGTGATTATATAGCAATGAAGTTACAAATTATTGGGCAGGCTTTACTGAATTATGAATAAGTGTGAGCGTACCTTGCCTAATTTCATGTAATGTAATCACGCAGAATTCCCCCCAAATTCTGCGAGATCATGCAGAATTATGTGAGAAGAGTAATTCTGCATTTATCGCTATTGTGTGCACAAATGCCCCCGCGTCCAAAATGGATGCAAGGATCATTGCATTTTTTTGCTGTGAAATATCTCTAGGGGCAAGAAAACATGCCTAGAGAGCATGAGCAAGCAACTGCTCGAGAAAGGTGCACTTCTCCTGGCATTTAGCATTGTTTTCTGAGTGCAAAATACAGCCTTGTATACAAAATTGAAATTCCACCAAGTCCTAATTATGAGGCAAAGCAAAGGTCAAGTCAAGTCAAGTCAAAGAATTTGTATAGCGCACTACATACCCAGAGGGTTTCAAGGCGCTTAGGAAGGGGGGGATTACTTGTCAAATATCCAAGTTTTAAGTTGCTTTCTGAATGCTAGGTGGTTCTGGGTGAGGCGAAGGTAGGCGGGGAGTGAGTTCCATGTTCTAGCAGCCAGGTATGAAAAGGATCTGCCTCCCATGGTGGTCTTGTTGATGCGAGGTACAGTGGCGAGGGCTTGGTTGGAAGAACGTAGTTGGCGGGAGGGGGTGTAGAAGGACAGTCGTGAGTTGAGGCATTCTGGACCGATGTCGTAGAGTGATTTGTGTGCGTGGGTAAGCAGTCTGAAAGTGATTCTCTTATTGACGGGAAGCCAGTGGAGGTCTTTAAGGTGGCCAGAGATGTGTTCGTTGCGTGGGATGTCTAATATGAGTCTGGCTGAGGCGTTTTGGATTCGTTGGAGTTTCTTCTGGAGTTTTGCGGTAGTACCTGCGTAGAGGGTGTTTCCATAGTCCAGTCGGCTCGTGACCAGAGCGTGGGTGACTGTTTTCCTTGTGTCGGGGGGGATCCAGCGAAATGTTTTTTTGAGCATGCGAAGAATGTTGAAGCAGGAAGAGGATACGGCGCTGACTTGTCTGTTCATTGAAAGTGAAGAATCCAGGATGACGCCTAGGTTCCGAGCGTGGTCTGTCGGGATGGGTGCTTTTCCGAGGGCTTCCGGCCACCAGGAGTCGTCCCATGCAGATGGGGATGTACCTAGGATGAGGACTTCTGTTTTGTCTGAGTTCAGTTTCAGACGGCTTAGTTTCATCCATTCGGCAAGGTTAATTATGGAGGGTAGAAAGACAAAATATTCAACAAATGAACCTATAAAAGAAACATAGAACGTAGCTATTTTAAGATTTTAACACACTCTGAATACAGAAGGGAAGCAATGTTAAAGAAAATGCAAAAATTTCATAAAACCTTCATTAGGTCCTATCCAAAATGTTATTCACCATCAAATAATAATTTTAATTTACATGTAAGCACATCAGCAGTATTCAATTAACACTGTCTTCCTACCACAGAGCAAATCTATTTGAATATATCATATATAAGGTTGCACTCAGCAGAAAAGAAGCTCATAAAAACACAGTTTTTTTTTTTTAAATACGGTGCGTCTCTTTTAATCTGCATTTCCCAGCAATGCCCTTGGAAACTCCTATTTTCATAGAGAAACAGTGCTTCAGAACAGTATTTTACAGAACATATTTATTATTCACATCCCTCATAAAAGGGACGTGTTGGATTCAAGATTTTAGACCTTACAAATGAACTAACATATTTGGGATTCTACTAACCTCTGAGGACCTAATTAGGAGTTTGGCATATTGGGTGCCAAGTGATAAATGCATCTAAGTATTCAAGTTTTTTTTCCTCCCTGAGGACAAAAGCAGTTTCCGCAGTCCATCAATCAGGGATGTTAACATCACTTGAGCAAAACTGTAGCACTGTTACCGTTTTTCTAATGTTGACCCTTTTGACGTGAATATTTCTTTGTTGAAATCTGCAAATGATGTAGCAAATTGTATTTTGTCAGGTAATGGAGCTAATCTATATTTTCCCAGAATAAGCTGCAGCCTCTGGGCTTGTAATTCTAGTTGTTCGTTGTATTTGCATGTGGTATATTTCAGCACTCTCGACATAGGCTTGATTTAGACCGTCTTTTTAGTTCTGCTGGACATGAGCTGCTCCCATCTCCTCTAATCTGGCAGATCAGAGCAATGAATTCCTTCATATCAGACACAGACACAAAGGGGCAGATTTACAAGAACTGGCGCATGTCAGCGGAGATGCGGCAGTTAATTTGCGTCACGCAAAAAAACCCTTGCGCCACCATGGATGCATAGTATTTACAATGCGACACACCGTGGCGCAAGGATAGACAGATGCGTGACGCATCTTTTGGCGTAAAGGCAGCGCATTGCTGGAGTCTTTTTGCAAGCATAACGCAACTGCAGCAATGGTAAGGAATGCCTATTCCTATCATGCTGCGTCACTCCTCATGCCTGCTTCAAGCAGGTGCAAAGTTTTGATGCAGTGGCATCGTAAAAGTGACTTAGTAAAATCTTATAGATTTCACTGTGTCACGTTTATGAGGCTTTCTTATGTCACAATGCCCACCCTGTATACATTATACCTGACGCAGGGAAAATGTTGCGCAGGGCTTTACAACTTGACCCATCTCCCTGGATGTGTCACGTTGTAAATATGTAGCAATGTGGAGCATTGTTTATGACGCCGCTGCGTCACAGAAGTGACGCAACGGTTGCGTAAAGTTGTCGCAAGGGGCTTGTAAATGTGCCCCAAAGAGCAGAGAGTTCAAAAGGCACACTCATGTATGCTGTTCTTAGGTACCCCAGAATGTTAAGAACACTCATAGGCTCTTATGCACCCTAGGCAAGATATTCTGTGCCTTGCAGAAGGTCCTTACCATAAGGTACCAGAGCGAGATGGCAGCAAAGGGACAACGTGAGGCATGGCATAGGTTGCAGACAGCCTAAGTGTGGCAGTATAAATGTGTTACTTTTACAAACTCTACCTCAAAAGAAATGTGTCGCATGACCTAATGTCACGTGACCCTGTCTTGCAATTAGAATGCTTAAAGTGATGCCTGAGGGTTGTTGAAGCCAGCAGCAAGTGCGGTAGAGTGTGGGTTTCTCTTTTGAAATGGGACACAACTCAGCTTCTGGAGGCTTTGAGAAAAGTTGTAAAGAGGAGCTATAGAAAAGATAACAAGCACCGGCAAAGCCAATAGGTCTAGCAATGCCTGAGCTATTGGCCTTATCAATGTGAATGTCTTTTAGCCATGTTGTCTAGCAGCATAGCTGCTGTCCAGCTTGGCTGAAAGTTACTAAAAGCCCAGAATCACAGGATGCTGACCCAACACAGAGTCCCTTCTTCTTCCCATGTTAAGTTTATTGTCCTGCTCCTCCTAACACAAAAAAACATAATGATGTGGCCTGCGCTGGCCAAATTATAGCCCTTTTGTCAGTGAATTTCAGCCTTGCTGAGCAGCAGATGTGCTGCTATACAATATGGCTAAAAGACATTCACATTGATAAGGCCAATAGCTCGGGCGCTGCTGAGGTCTACTGGTTTACCAATGCTTGTTCGCTTTTGATTGAGTCCTGGTGAAAAAATGTTGAAATGACAGTGAGAAACAGTTGAGGAGCTTTGAAGTGAAGCAAGGGTGTGGTGAAATGGCTGAGACTGCAGAAAGGGGAACTGGAGAACCAGGTTCGAATCTCAGGTCGGCAGAACAATTTTTGATTTTGGCCAAATCAAGTAAGCTTCCCCCTGCCTACGACAATGAACGTATTATTGCATAATGTAACTGGTGAGCACTGAAAGGACTCCAATACCATCAGCTGGTATTAGCACTGTGGCAAGATGGAGGACAGAATGGAACAAGCGCTCAAATGCTATTGGATCGTGCAAAAAAAAAGCAGCAGCGATGGGGGAGGCAGTGGGGAGACTGGACAAGCAGAGAAGCAGAAGGGGATGGGAGATGGGCAATCAACTTCTGAATAAAAAAGCTTAACCCCTTCAGTGCTGATGACAAAGCCAGCTCGTCATGGGCGTTACCTGCGTTACGCGCATGATGAGCTGGCTTTGTCACGTAACGCGCGATTTTCGAATCTTCAGCGCGCAGCGGGAAAACCCGCTAGCGAGCATGCGGTTAATTGAAGTAGGATCAGTGACAAAAATGAATGTGTCATTGTCCCACATATAAGCAGGGCCACTGGAAATATGTGACAGGGGAGCAACAAGTTATGCAGCAGGATTGACTAAATTATGCGGCATAATGCGGCGCATTTCTTTACTGTATTGCTTCATTATTTTGACATTTTTACACGTGGTAATACTGTCTGGGCGAAGATTTCACCTCATAGGTACCATTTAAACACCCAAATACATAAATAGGCAACTGAAAGATGATCATTTATCCTTTGCAAAGGGTCTTCCAAATGCGCACAATTCGCCACGTTTTTAGCAACTTTTGATCCATTAGAGCTAGAAACTAATTTGTTTGTCAAAGCCTGCAGATTATGGAGCAGATGATTAATTTTGTAGAAAATGTGGAAATCCTTAATTATGTAAACAAAGATGCAGCATATTTCTATACCAGTGGCCATGCTCATAAGGCAATGCATAGTCAAGTGTAAATGATTCACTCAATCATCACATATTTTACTGTGGTGAAGTTTGAACCTGGCAACATTACGACAGCCACATAAACAATGGTAAACAGGGAGATTGGCAATTTTCCATACAACCCTCACACTTTATGTGACCCGTAAAGATTATAGCAACAAAATACTATTAATATTAAGATGCCGTTGTATATGTGGTCGATCTTCCAGTGGCATTTGGAACCTAGTCTCAGGCACCCTGAGGGCTAAGATTCCCAATGCATCTACGGTGCCATGTCAAGGTCCGTTTATGTTGTGTGGGTAGCATTCCTGTAGCACTTCACCAGCAACAGTGGGCCTTCACTTGTTAAGACCTTTAATATAACTGCTCATAGGGGCAACGTGGAAGCAAAAACCGCTTTGAGCATAGACACCTGCATTACATGGGCTAGTTACCATTACTCAGCAGGGGCTGCCAGCGAAAATTAGTGGGGGCTAGGTGGGGTGGGGGTGATGAGTAGAAAATTTAAAAAAAATGCGTGAGGAGGAGAATAAATTGATTTACCCACCTCGCCTCGACTCCGTCCTCTTCTGTTCCAGTAGGAAGCAAACACAAGCGCCCCTAAGCCAATCACGATGCTGCTGCCACCATATCAGTAGCATGATGATTGCTCTGACTGCTATGGTTTGGTGCTCCGATGGGGACTATGAACTTGTGCATGTTCCTCACCAGGCTGTGGGGTGCATGACTGTTTGGCCTGCCCAAGACGGCAGGCCAAACCGTCATGCGCACTTAAGTGCCCCAACCAAACCTTCCGGCGGGCCAAACCTCCCCTGCTGGCTGTGAGGACAGCCCAGCCCACCCCGCCCCGTAAATGTCCTTCAGTGGAAAAATAAAATTAGAATAATGTTGCGTTATTACTATTTTATTTTTCCTTTATTTCCTTTTTTCACATTGTGGCGGCACTCCTCCCCCTTATCAGAGGCGCATCCGCTGCCGTTACTACAGCCTGAAACACACAGCGGTAACATATACCTCTCTACTGCCCATGCTCTAAGCTATTCTTGCTTTGTGGTAATTTGGTCTGACAACATTATGTAAAACTACTCATCAGATAATGGATGGTTCACAGAACCATTAGTAAGATTACACTGTCCAATGCACTACATGTAGCATGGTAAAGTGATACATTAACTCTTGACAATGTCTCTGTACCTCTGATTTAAATGTTTATGTTGGAGAGATTGTTTATATGTGCAACACAATCCACCACTTAAATGTTGTTTATAGTCCATGGATTCTTTTGCCAGCATCTTCTGTGCTGCCCCCTTGCTGGCTATGAACTTTCTCAGGAGATCACTGTAGCAATATTTAGTTCGTTTTTTAATGTCTTTTGTGTCAGGATAGCAGCTAGACACCTCTATAGAAATGATTACGAAGCAATCATAACATTCTATAAATTCTGTCTGGTTTTGAGGTTTGTACATCAAATATTCATAAAGGACTTGTCTAAGAACAAAATGTAACCACTTCAATAAAATCTGATGAAGGATATATGATCAGACACAAGCTTTAGTTGAAGTTTTTTTTAATATGTCCCATAAATGTGTCAGCATTGTACTAACCTTTATGCACATATACAGTTTAAGTGTCTGGGTTTCTTCACAGCATCATGGTCCCTTTTGGACACCTGCAAAAACAACAGTTGATGTACAGAATGCAGAACAATGTCATACATTCACCCCAGTACAGAGATCTGGGCCTAAATCCATCGTTTTTTTGCTCACCTTGCCATTCCAGTTTGAACCCAGCCGTATGCAAATCAGTCTTGACCCTGTGCCCCATGGGAACAGTCTACCCCAAAATGCCAAGCCAGGTCTTCCCTGGACTGGAAACAAGCATCCCAGGACCGGTTTCGGGCTTTCAGCCCTCATCACCCAGGATAGCTTGATTCCAGGGGCATGGAGAGCAGGGGACTCACGTCTGAGCATAACCGTCCCACTCGGGGTGACAAATGCAAAAACAACAGTTGATGGACAGAATGCAGAACAATGTCGTACATTCACCCCAGTACAGAGATCTGGGCTTAAATCCATCGTTTTAGCTCACCATGCCATTCCAGTTTGAACCCAGCCAGATGCAAATTAGTCTTGACACTGTGCCCCATGGGAACAGTCCAGCCCGAACTGCCAAGCCAGGCCCTCCCTGGACTGGAAACAAGCATCCTAGGACCGGTTTCGGGCTTTCCGCCCCCATCTGCAGCCACCCAGAGGGAAGACTATCTCTTTTTCCTTCTTTCAACTAATCTGCAGCCTTGGAGAAACTCGTGCCAACTTTACTCGGCTCCCATTAATGTTTGTGTCTTAGCTTTGGAAGAGGGAAGACTCCTGACACAGTTTGTATGTGGAAAAGGCTGCTTTATTGGAAGCAAGCAGAGCTCACAACTTCTCAAACTTACAGCTTAGTGGCACACTCTAATTATCCTAACAGCATTTCTTACTTCAATGTCTAACAAGCATTACCCCACCCCTTAACATTTTCCCCCTATCAGCTCTACAGCCCCCTATCCCCTTCATCCTCAAAATGTCTGTTGATAGTGTCCATCTCCCTTTTCTGCCTGCCGTTGCGAGGCCTAGCTTGCTCCCTTGTCCATCTTCAACAACCCCTGCATTATCCTGCACTCTCCCTCTCTGCCACTAAAAACACCCTCCCCTGGGGTGTTCTTCTGGTCCATAGAGCATACCTTTCCTTCCCCAACATTCGTCCATCTCTTCAATCACCTTCATCAGGTAAAGTCCATTCCTGACACTGACAGGAGACCCTGTCCTTTCAAAATAAACCAGACCATTTTAAAAGTCATGTGCACATGACTCTTCATTCCAGTGTTGTGCGCCTTGTAATAACTGCCGCCACCCTTTTCCCTCTTTCATTGCCTTATTAATGTAAACCTGCTTTTTTAATCCCCACTATACACTCTAAGGCATTATTTGCATGCAAATGAACTCTGTCCCGTACCATATTTCCTGCCCTCTTACCATATCATTTTTCATCATTCTCAGCAGTTCAGGATCTGTAAACTTCACAGTCATTTTCTCCTAAATCAATTAAACTCATGTTTACTCTACTCCCACTCAGGTCCAATAAGATATGGAGCAACTGGCTAAATCCCAGTCAGCCCACTGAGGCCATGCCAACTTGCTATCCCTATGTCAACCTCTGGGCCTAGTTGCTGTCCATAACATTGCATTTTAAGTGATCCCTCCTTCATTCTTCTTGCAGCCTGCCGTCAAACTGGAGGTTGGTATCACTCAATAAGCACCCCCATATTTTTGCAGGCTTCCATCTCCCCAATCTCTTCAACCTACCTGCTCCGCATTTCAACCTGTCTCCAACTGTCACTGCTCCTGTCAGAATGCATCCCGACTCCTTCTTCTCTCATTCCCCTGATAAACACTTTCTCAACAACTCCAATGCCTTCCCGCCTGTCCGTCATTCCCTCTAGTGTATGAACAATTTGCCTTGCTCTTCGTCCATCAATTCCCAGATATTTCCTGCATTACAGGCATTCATAGTCAACCATATTGTTCCCAAACTGCAACAATTTGGGTTGCTAGTTGAGGGGGATAAAACCCTACTCAAGCAGTATCAACAATCCTTGTCAGGGCGAAGTCACAAGGAATCCCAAATTAACCTGTGCTTAACACTCTGGTAGCTGTTAGCTTGGAACAAAAGCAGTCAGTCTTGGCTTAGAGATAATCTGTAAAGTGTTTATGCAGAACTTCAAATAGTATTAAAGGGAAATAAAACTCAAGAATAATCACAAACCAAGTAAGAAAATTATAGTAAAATTGTGTAAGTAATTTAAGATCAAAATGTATGAAGTCCAACTAGTAGAACCGTAAGTAATTTCATTTTAAAGATGTAAGTGAAAATAGCACCAAAATGCACAAATTGCCAACTGTGGATATCTGTTCGTGCCGACTGAAACATAGTCACAAGTTCAGGCCCACTGAACAAGAGTAGTTTAAATACTGGTTTCACAACTGAGACAAAGTCACAAGTTCAGGCCTTCTGAACAAGAATAGTTTAAATACTGGTTGCACGACTGAGACAAAGTCACAAGTTCAGGCCCACTGAACAAGAGTGATTAGATACTGGGTGAAGAGCGTTGCAGAGTTCAGCGTCAAGAATGTATTGTGCAGTAGCGATTTCTAGGAGCTACGATGCGAGGTCCTGCATCGAAGTCGAGTATGCTGTAAATGAGGGGCTTGCAATTCAAAGGCCTGCATTGAGGGTGCGTCGCGCAGCAGTGGTTCCTGGAAGTCTTTGGGAGGCAATGCGAAGTCCTGCACCAAAGACAATTATGCAGGGATCCCAATGCGGAGTCTGGTGAGGCGATGCACCACACCACAGCTCCAATGCAGAGTTTCTGGTCGGCGAAGTGTCGTGCTGTGGCTCCGGTGCATCCGTTCTGCTGGCACCACAATTGGGGCTGGTAGAGCCCCTTCGGGCCAACTTTCATGGGTGTAGAGCTGGGGTGGCACTACTTGAAAACGTAGGACTCACAACTGGCAGAGTCCAGGTGGTGGTTGAAAAATAAGGACGCCTGAGGCTTCTGATCAGAAGGCCAGCCAACTAGCCCTTGGAGTCGCACTGGTGTTCTGGGTAGAAGATGGGAGTCCAGTCCCTCACTTAGGTAGGGGAGCAGGCGGGAAGTGGGGCAGCACAGAGGGAAGCAGAGTAGCAGTTCTTCTTGCCCCAGAGCACACAGCAGTCCTTCTTCTACTTATGTCCTGAAGAGGTGGGGGTCTGAGGTTCAATATTTATACCTGGTTCCTACTTTAAAGTAGAAGAAGGTTCTACTGTTGGAATTTCCCGCCTCCCTGCCCTGGCCTGAGAATTTCTGATGTCACAATAATAATGTCAAATCACTTTGTGAGAGTGCTTAGGCAGGGCCTATGTGATATGCATGTGTGGTAGGTTACAACTCCTCCTCCTCATTAACTCAGAGTGGCCCAATCTGCCACCACCTAGCTTCTCTTTGTCTCATATGGCTGAGATACCCGCCACCCCCTCTCAACACAATCCCCAAGGATGGGAAACCGGAAACAGTTCTGAAGTCTTTGGAAGACGGGAGGGAGTAACCCTCCCGGCCGTATTTATTAAAATATGAAACAAAATTAAAACATTAAATAAACAGTTTCATATTATGTACAATTTCATTACCACATTGCGATGTTTGGCTAACCTTAACAGATTCTCTAATACAAAGGTTCTCCTAGCCGAACTAACATCCTACAAAACATTTACTTGAAATTTTGAAATTGTACATCCTAACGTTTAAGGGCCAACGGCAAGGTCGTAACCGGTGTCAAGATCCCTAACCCAGAAATATCGCCCTCACTTGTGAGGGGCGGCCCAGAGGCGTACCTCAAGTGCAATTACCAATTTCCCTTGACTTGACGGGGGCCCCAATAAAACTCGACGCCACTTAGAGGTCGTACGAGGACTCGTGTGAGGTATCTAGAAGGTAGCGTAGACCCCCCCAAACCCCACACAACTTACCACATCTGCCGTCGCAGACGTCCTGGCCCCGGGAAATTCCCCAGGAGGGGGCTGTAACCCCTCCTACCCAGGAAGGGGCCTTGACCGCCTTTCCTTTTCTTTCGGCGACCCATCCTTAGAAGGGACCGCCTCCCCGTTGAGGGGCCAATGGCCACCTCCCCCGAGCGCTCCCATCCGTGCTGGGTGACGCCCACTCATAGGGATCTTCCAATTAGTGCTCACCGATCATGACCTTACCGCCCGACCAAAATAAATATGACAATGCTAACTAAATGACTAAACTAAAAAGACCGTAGCAACTACATTTTTATTAAAAGCATGCTTACCAATGAACACTTAAAGCAGAATTTCCTAATTTACGAAACGTAACACAAATTGACCATTCTTTATTACATACTCAAATTCAACACGATAATACCACAACCTGTAAACGAAAATCAGAGTTATCCATCAACTTTATTCAAAAACCACTTGCTGTCCTCAGGGGCTGGTGGGTGGGTCCAAATTGGCTCTTCGTTCCGTCTCGAGCTCACGTGCAGCGAGGAGGTGCAGCTTCAGAGCACAGGAACAAGAGGATGCCTTCGGATCTTGCTTCTCCTTTTATCCGTCTTCAGGGTGGGCGTCAACCCGCCCCTGCCTGCCCCTAGGGCGTGGCCAGCCGCGTCAGTGTCTAGGCCAACCCACTCTAGGGCGGGAAAAGGCGCGCCCCGGCTACGCCGCTTCGGGCATACCAGCCGAGACGCGCCTCCCGCCCAAGATGGCTTCCCGGGGGGATCGTGGTACTCCGCCATACGTTCGGGGGGACCGAGTGGTCGCCCCTTTCCATATGGCTGAGATACCCGCCACCCCCTCTCAACACAATCCCCAAGGATGGGAAACCGGAAACAGTTCTGAAGTCTTTGGAAGACGGGAGGGAGTAACCCTCCCGGCCGTATTTATTAAAATATGAAACAAAATTAAAACATTAAATAAACAGTTTCATATTATGTACAATTTCATTACCACATTGCGATGTTTGGCTAACCTTAACAGATTCTCTAATACAAAGGTTCTCCTAGCCGAACTAACATCCTACAAAACATTTACTTGAAATTTTGAAATTGTACATCCTAACGTTTAAGGGCCAACGGCAAGGTCGTAACCGGTGTCAAGATCCCTAACCCAGAAATATCGCCCTCACTTGTGAGGGGCGGCCCAGAGGCGTACCTCAAGTGCAATTACCAATTTCCCTTGACTTGACGGGGGCCCCAATAAAACTCGACGCCACTTAGAGGTCGTACGAGGACTCGTGTGAGGTATCTAGAAGGTAGCGTAGACCCCCCCCCCAAACCCCACACAACTTACCACATCTGCCGTCGCAGACGTCCTGGCCCCGGGAAATTCCCCAGGAGGGGGCTGTAACCCCTCCTACCCAGGAAGGGGCCTTGACCGCCTTTCCTTTTCTTTCGGCGACCCATCCTTAGAAGGGACCGCCTCCCCGTTGAGGGGCCAATGGCCACCTCCCCCGAGCGCTCCCATCCGTGCTGGGTGACGCCCACTCATAGGGATCTTCCAATTAGTGCTCACCGATCATGACCTTACCGCCACAGGCCGGATAGTTGACCGGCTATCCGGACCCCCCACAACACTCCTACCTAAAGGTCATGGTGTAACGTTTTTAGCCATGCTAAGAAGTCTCCTATGAGTAACTCATTCCCCACCCGAGACAAATGCACTCCATCCCCCACATACATACTGTCATCATTAATACACCCATGTGAAATAGAATGCAGTGTCTTGGAACGGAACAACCTACTCACTTTATTATTAAGCTTTCTAACAGAATGATTTAAAGCAGGAACCGAAATAGCCCCCCGCCACACTTTTCGTGGGATCATATGGGACCATGCAATTGTACACCCTGGAACTCTCCTCGCTAACCAACTTACAGTGGAAAGCATCGCCTCAAGGAGAAGTCGTCTACCAGTGGTGACCAAATCATTACCCCCAAGATGTACTATGACTACAGACGGCGGTGACCTCGTCCGCCCTAGCAAACCCTCAAAAAATGATTGAAACTGGTCAATACAGAGACCGCCTCTTCCGTAGAAGGACACACTGTACCCGTATTCCCCAGCTACGTGAATCATATCACCTGCCTTGAATACGTCTGCGGCACGTCTCACGTATGAGTGGCCCACGACCCACACCTCCTTTTTCACAGCCGGTGATGTCTGACCGCTGGCCCGGTGTTGGGTCGACTGCAAAGTCCGCCCCGCCTCGTAGGCTTGCGCAACTGAAAACCAAACAAAAACAAGAAGCGTGAGTACATTGTTACAGCTTCACAACATGTGCAAACGCACATACCTTTTATAACAATTGGAGGACCAACGCCCCACCCGTTTAACTTGTTCCACATCCAGACCCCTGGCTGTAGCTTCTGTAGCAGCCCCTATCCGAAAGGAATGGGTCCCAAACTCGCCCGGGTTCAAGCCCGCAGCGGCAATCGACATCGCAAGCACCCGCTGAAACTGAAACTTTGTCAGTGGGGTGGCGTCAGCGTGTCTCAACAAGGTCCCCCCCCATGATGCCACCCTTCGTGTCAAATAATCTTCTAGACACCTTACCGGGCACATGGAGGACCCGGGAATCCTGCGTATGATTATGCAGTCACCCATCCCACTTTGATCGGTTTTGGACCTGACAAACGAGACCGTCATCGTCTCCCCTCTGATCTGGACGTGCTCCAGGCACAATCCTCCTGTCACATCCTGCTTGTTCCTCGCCACTAGTTCGCTTACCCGCATAGCCCCATGGAATGCCAGCGTAAAAGCGGCTCGGAATAACACCGTCTCAAACTGAGATGAACACGTAGCAGGGAGTCTGGATAGCAACTGGGCCAGCCTATCTAAACCTATCGGGCGCCTTTCATCTACTCTGCGACCCTCAAGGCGTTGCCACCCTCGTAACGCTTTCTGTACAACGAAAGACGCTGTCGGGTCAAGGATCCCGTGGGCCCTAGCAACAAAGGAAATGGCAGCCCGATGCCTCTGAGCCGAGGCCACCGATTTCCCGACCCGATGTAAGGACATCAGAAAATTCACCACCCACTCTTCCTGGCCCCAAAGCTCCTCTCTATCAGTCCCCAAAAAGGCCAAATAGGACCGGAACGCCCCTTCATATGCCTTCCTCGTCCTGGGTGCTAAACTCTCTCCCACGAGGTTACGAAGTTCGGGGCACCGAGAGACCAGAGAGCTTCGAGAAAGGGTGCCGGCTCCGGGTCCGCTGTGGGAAGAAAACCCCAGAAAGCCTGCACACGAAAACGAGACAATGCATCAGCTGCCTGGTTCATTACCCCTGGGACATGTCTTGCTTTGAATAACACATTCAATTGCATACACAGTAAAACAATTTCTTTGAGTAGTCTCAAAATCCACTTGCATCGTGCTGCCTGGCTATTGATACACTCGACCACGGTCATATTGTCAGACCAGAATACCACAGAGTGATCCATGAACCCTTCGGGCCAAGTTTTCAGGGCTACTAAAATGGGGAAAAGTTCCAGGAAAGCAATGTTACTTGTCAGCCCACTGTCATGCCACCATGTCGGCCACTTTTGTGCAGACCATCTTGTGCCGAAGATGGCACCAAAACCTATACTCCCTGCCGAATCCGTCCACAGCCCCAGCTCATCAGAGGACACGGCTGGTTTATTCCAGACGACTCGACCATTGAAATCCGCCAGGAATGCCAACCAAATGCGCATGTCCTGGCGGACCTCAGCCGAGAGCCTCGTGCGATGATGGCCCTCCTTCAGGCCGACCATGGTTTGAGCAATCGAACGAGAAAAGGGGCGGGCCATTGGTATAACCCTCAGGGCAAAATTCAACTGGCCAACTAGCTGCTGTAACTGATGCAGCTTAACCTTGGATCCATTTATACATATTTGCAGGGATGTCCTGAACTTTGACACTTTTTCGGCAGGTAAACGAAAACACCCTTCCTCGGAATCCAACTCGATCCCCAGAAACTCGAGGCAAGTGGAAGGCCCCACAGTCTTACCTGGTGCCAATGGCACGCCAAACTGATTCATTAAAACACAAAATTGAGCCAAAGCCTGCCCACATTCCGGATCCCCGGCCGCCCCCAGGAACAAAAAATCATCAAGGTAATGCATCACATTTCGGAAACCCGTCTTCCTTGTGAAGACCCATTGCAGAAAAGTACTGAATTTTTCGAAATAGGCACAAGATATAGAGCACCCCATCGGCATACACCTATCCATGTAATAATGACCCTGAAACATGAAACCTAGGAGACGCTGATCGTCTGGATGTACCGGGAGCAACCGGAACGCTGACTCGATATCAGATTTTGCCATCAGCGCCCCGGGCCCCAGGCGATTCAAAATGGCTACGGCCTCATCGAAGGATGCGTACCGCACCGAACACACTTCCGGGTCTATCGCTTCGTTTACGGAAAGACCACGTGGGGCTGATAAATTGTGTATCAGCCGAAACTCACCCGGGTCCTTCTTTGGGACCACACCTAAGGGGGAACAAACAAAGTTAGGAACCGGTGGTACACTAAACGGACCGGCGACTCGACCTCGAGTCACCTCTTTCCTGATCTTATCCTGTACCACGGTCGTATGCTGAAATACCGATAGCTGATTTCTACATTTCGCTGCACCTTGAAAGTCCCCCACTGGGATGCGGAAACCATAAGAAAACCCGTTCCGCAACACCCCAGCAGAAGTACAATCCGGGTATTCACTGAGCCAAGGAATCATCGCCAAGGTATCAATCGGGGTAGGTAAAGGCGCCCCTCGGACTATATTAGACCTGTTTGGCGCCTCCTCTACCCCCGTTATCACCCGTTTTGGCTCTGCACGTGGACTCAGGATGGGATGATTGCCCACACCCACTACATTCGTGCCTAAATTTGCACGATCCCTGGGGCCTGGTACATTTTCCCCTGTTGAAGTTCCAACAAACCCCCCTTTTTCCTGTATTTCCGGCAGGCCTCGAGTAATTGTCGGTACCTGTACCTGATCGAAAGGGCGTCCCCGCATACTGGCGGTAGGATTCGCCAACGTTACTTCCCACCAATGGCACTTTCAACATACCAGTCTCCTTCATTTTATCCCAAGACACAGAATCATAACAATCCCAAGTTAAGCTTTTATCATGTTCTTTAGCCTTTCTAAACAGATTATCATAGCAGAACCAATGGTTACCCTCATGTGACACCGAGTACCCCATGATTCGAGACTGATAAATCGGCAATTCGTGCAGCAGATCGGGCCTTCGTTCCCCCAAGATCGATGTAAAGACCCCCCACGCTTTGCCCCAATTGCCAATATTTTCGTTCACCTTAAAGGCGGCCATTTTTTCGCGCCAAACACTCGGATGCATGAGATCCTTCTGGCCCTTAACATGCTCCATTTCATAGTGATCAGTAAGCAACGAGAAAATGTTTACATATTCTCCCGCCCATATCTTCTCCTTAATAACCAAGGGAACATGCTGACCCACCCTCTCTCTACGAGAAGGTGCTGACTCATCCCTTGCAATCGGCAATGGCCGCTTACCTGAACCGGACGGCGTCTCTGCGACCGAACCTGTCCCCTGTGGCTTCTCTACTACCGCAACCGGTGTGGATACCTTCGCTGCTTCCCGTGACTCACGCAGTTGCTTCATCAGCACCTGCGCGTCGACAGCCGTGGCGCCCTCACTATCTTTACCCAACCACGCTGCTAGTTGTGCTGCCAGCTCAGGCGGCATATCGTCCCCGGACACGGGGGTGACCACAACGGGAATCGGATTCCCTCCCTCCGGCACGGGGGTGTGTGTCTCTAGCGGGGCACTAGGGCCCGGGATGTCTTCCACAGCTCTCCCTCTCCTGGGCCTCTTGTTTTTCCCTCCCGGGGCTGCTCCCGCCAAAGGACGTTTCGGTCCACCTTCCTCGTTTTCATCCATTCGCCTCTTTAACTCAGTCATCTCTTTCATAAGAACGCGCAGCATCTGGTCAGTAGTCATGCGCTTTCCCGCCTTCTTCGGCATTCTCCAACAGAGTATCTGGAAAACAAACAAGAAAGATTACAACGCTCAAAATTGGCTCTTCGTTCCGTCTCGAGCTCACGTGCAGCGAGGAGGTGCAGCTTCAGAGCACAGGAACAAGAGGATGCCTTCGGATCTTGCTTCTCCTTTTATCCGTCTTCAGGGCGGGCGTCAACCCGCCCCTGCCTGCCCCTAGGGCGTGGCCAGCCGCGTCAGTGTCTAGGCCAACCCACTCTAGGGCGGGAAAAGGCGCGCCCCGGCTACGCCGCTTCGGGCATACCAGCCGAGACGCGCCTCCCGCCCAAGATGGCTTCCCGGGGGGATCGTGGTACTCCGCCATACGTTCGGGGGGACCGAGTGGTCGCCCCTTTCCATTATGTGGGGGCGACACACAAAGACCAACTACCAACTGCACCTAGTTATGTGACCCAGGAAACAGACAGCAGACACCAAATGGATGGTTAGGACAAGAAAGTGCCCACTTTCTAAAAATTGAATTTCCAGAATAGTGACCACAAATCCAACTTTACCATTAAAGAGGGCTTTCAATTGCAATTCTTTAGACACCAAGCTCTTCCTGTTTACCTTCTGAAAGTTAAAAGTTATCACTTGTTAAATGTAATATGGCACCCAATGTTATCCTATGGGAAAGGTAGTTTTTGCAATAGTGAAAAATTAATGTAGGAGTTTTACACTACCATGACATGTAAAACCTAAAAGTACATGGCCCATGTTTTAAATGCACTGCACCTTTCCCTCTGGGCAGTGTAGGGTCTGCCTTAGGGGTGACATATGTATTAAAGAGGAAGGTTTTGGCCAGGCAAGAGGTTTATCTTGCCAGGTCAAAATGGCAATTTAAAACTGCACGGAGAGGAGACGCGCAAGCGTGCAATTCAAGATGGCCGCACGCCAGAGCTCTAGCGCATTTTCGCTAGTTTTGATCATTTTAATGTGGATTCCTGTCAGAAAATCGTCTCTAAGGAGGTCGGTACATCTATAAAGTGCCTACCTGTATTGTGAAGCGAATTCCTGCGTTTTTGGGCACTAGAAATGATTCTTTTCGCCACTTGGTTCCTGCACCCTGCTCAGCTTAAGGTACAGCTGGGTTTTTCTGTCAAGGGGGCGGAGTGGACTTGTAAGAGAGGACCTGGTTTGGGCCTAGCCACTCCCACAGCCCATTTTAGCTGCTGCACCAGCTATTTTTCAGGCTTCTCCAGAGCATTTTGCTTCTCTGATATTAAATTGCTTCTGATATTGTTATTCGAATTCCTTTCCAAGAAAATGGAAAACAAAGCTTCTATTAATAATAAAAGGAGACAGCAAGTTTCCCCTCCTCCTATTAAATCAAAGGTTGTAGAGTCATCTGAACCTTCCTTATCCTTAATAATCGAAGAAATTCAAGCACTCTGTGTTAATACTGAGACCATTGTGTCAGAAGTTAAAAGTGTACACAAGGAAATGGGCAGTTTGTCAATGAAAATTTCGGACAATTTCATTAAAATTCAAGATAACAAGGCAAAAATTGTCACCTTTACTCTTCTAGTGGCAAAAATTTCTCCTATATGCTCTTTATAGTAGCGAGGTGTGGCTCACTGGTTAGAGGCGGCAGACCCGGAGGCTGAGAACGGCCCGGGATCAGGGTTCGATTCCCGACGCGGCAGGGTCGAGGACCTGGGTCAGCGGACTGATAATTCTCGCCTCGGTGCCCACTTTGGGCAGTGATCACACTCGGTAACTCTGGGCATTAAGCTTGCCTCATCGCTACAACGGCCCCCCACAGACGCCGGGGATGCCTGGCTCCACCTTGGGGATACCCAGCATGGGACCATCTCACAGGGAAAGCCAGGACGGGTTCCCCAGCGGTCATTCGCGCCAGGATACTCCGGTAGTAATTGAGCGCGCTACAAAACACCCTACATTTACATATTGTTGGATTTGGAAAATCGCAACAGGCAATACAATCTTCGCATATTTAATTTACCTGAAGATGTTGAGGGAGCTAACTGTACATCATATTTGGAAAATCTCATTCCTGGTCTTTTTGCAAATTAAACTTCCTGAGAAATTTGAAATTCATAAGGCCCACAGGATTCCCTCCGATTGTAACCCTCATCACACCAAACCACGACAAATGATCTTTAAAGTTCTCCATCACCATCATTTGGTTTTAATCAGAAAAGCAGCACGAGAAATTCCTTTACTGATGGTTAATGGAAGTACATTTTCATTCATCAAGATTTTGACAAAGAAACTGTTTCAATTCGCAAATAATTCACAGCTCTTTGTCCTCAACTCCGAAGTCTTGGCTACAAATATGGATTTTTTGATCCATCGATGATGTGCATTTGGAAAGAGTACTTTCTCTAAATCTTTTCAGAGTTCTGAAGATTTGAAGCATTTTATTGATGAACAGTCTCAACACTCAATGGATACTAATGACTCTACTACTTGAGTTATACCAATTATGCCCTTTCTGACATGTTACTGATATTTTCCCATATTGGGCTCCAGCGGTTCCGGCCATGTTTGTAGACCTTGTGTGCATTTCAAGTTTCACATTTATGTCTTCTGTTTGTCGTTTTTTCAATGTTTTTTCTTTTCTTCTTCCCTTTTGCTTGTTCTGGAGCTACCTTTTTCTCATCCTATTTCTCATTTGCTTTCCCTTCTCTTATCTTTCTCTTCTTGATTTCTTTTATCCTCTCATCTACTATGGCTAATGTTCATAATATTGAAGTTGTGTCATTAAATGGTAAAGGTTTGCGAAATCCAGCTAAATGTACACACATTTTTGATTTAGGGAGTTGAAAAGCTGACATTTGTTTTATTCAGGAGACTCATATAGATGACAACATTTTAGATTATATGAAAAGGAAATGGGTAGATATGATTGTTTTTTCTCCTGCTAATGGTAAGAAAAATGGTGTGACTATTCTTTTTGCAAACAAATTACACTGTCAAATTTTAAGTAACAATTCAGATGCAGATGGCAGATATATATTCGCTAAAATTAAGTTCATGTCTCATTCTTATTTTTACTAAATGTTTATGGTCCTACTGAAGATGATCCTACTTTTTGGTCTACTCTCACTACAGAGGTTTTAAAAGTTGGAAATGTTCCTTTAACTATTGGAGGTGATTTTAATGTTATTTCTGACCCTTTATTAGAAAGACTATCTCTTACTAAATTTCACACTTCTAAAGTATATTTTGCGTTCAAAGCCTTTCTTCAAACCACTAATTTTGGAGATTACATTTCCCCACAGAAAAAAGTTTTACCTTTTGTTCCAACCCTCATAACTCCCATTCTAGAATTGATTGTGTATTGATTTCCAGGCAATTAATTAATTCAGTAAAAGATCCTCAAATTGGTAACATTGATGTCTCAGACCATGCTCAGATTTCCTTGGTTTTAAATTTAGCATCAACTTATACTAAACAGTCTAGATGGCGAATGAACACTGGTATAGTGTTAAATGAACAGAACAAACTTAAACTTTTACCAGCCATTAAAGACTATTTTTATTTAACCCAGAAGATTCTACCTCTATGACTAATAGATGAGATGCTTTTTAACCTTATATTAGGGGGGGTAACGATTTCCATGATAGCTCACGATAACAAAACATTTAATGCAAATATTAAGGACCTACAAAAACAAATTGTGAAAAATGAATGACTTTTTATTACCTCCAATGATCCTTAATATCCATTTAAACTACAAACATTGTGGTATGAATTGAATTATACAGAAAGGGGGTGGTGATGAACAGAGTGTCTGAATTAAGCAGACCACTCTTACCCAGTCCAAAGATCAGGGCTTGATCCATCACCGTTATTTATCTCACTGCCCCATCCCAGCTCAGAACCTGGCTATATGCAAATTAGTCTGTCCCTGGCCCAGTGCATCATGGGAACAGGGCAGACCAAACTACCAAGCCAATTCTTCACCAGAAAGGAGACAAGCTACCGGGGACCGGTTTCTGGCATTTCAGCCTCTTCGGCCCGGCTTGCTTGAATCCTGATGGAGCAGTGAGAAAGGGACTCATGTCTGAGTATACCCTGCCACACCTATAGTGGCCAAAAACGATACAGAAAGGGGGTGGTGATGAACAGAGTGTCTGAATTAAGCAGACCACTCTTACCCAGTCCAAAGATCAGGGCTTGATCCATCACCGTTATTTATCTCACTGCCCCATCCCAGCTCAGAACCTGGCTATATGCAAATTAGTCTGTCCCTGGCCCAGTGCATCATGGGAACAGGGCAGACCAAACTAACAAGCCAATTCTTCACCAGAAAGGAGACAAGCTACCGGGGACCGGTTTCTGGCATTTCAGCCTCTTCGGCCCGGCTTGCTTGAATCCTGATGGAGCAGTGAGAAAGGGACTCATGTCTGAGTATACCCTGCCACACCTATAGTGGCCAAAAACGATACAGAAAGGGGGTGGTGATGAACAGAGTGTCTGAATTAAGCAGACCACTCTTACCCAGTCCAAAGATCAGGGCTTGATCCATCACCGTTATTTATCTCACTGCCCCATCCCAGCTCAGAACCTGGCTATATGCAAATTAGTCTGTCCCTGGCCCAGTGCATCATGGGAACAGGGCAGACCAAACTACCAAGCCAATTCTTCACCAGAAAGGAGACAAGCTACCGGGGACCGGTTTCTGGCATTTCAGCCTCTTCGGCCCGGCTTGCTTGAATCCTGATGGAGCAGTGAGAAAGGGACTCATGTCTGAGTATACCCTGCCACACCTATAGTGGCCAAAAACGATACAGAAAGGGGGTGGTGATGAACAGAGTGTCTGAATTAAGCAGACCACTCTTACCCAGTCCAAAGATCAGGGCTTGATCCATCACCGTTATTTATCTCACTGCCCCATCCCAGCTCAGAACCTGGCTATATGCAAATTAGTCTGTCCCTGGCCCAGTGCATCATGGGAACAGGGCAGACCAAACTACCAAGCCAATTCTTCACCAGAAAGGAGACAAGCTACCGGGGACCGGTTTCTGGCATTTCAGCCTCTTCGGCCCGGCTTGCTTGAATCCTGATGGAGCAGTGAGAAAGGGACTCATGTCTGAGTATACCCTGCCACACCTATAGTGGCCAAAAACGATACAGAAAGGGGGTGGTGATGAACAGAGTGTCTGAATTAAGCAGACCACTCTTACCCAGTCCAAAGATCAGGGCTTGATCCATCACCGTTATTTATCTCACTGCCCCATCCCAGCTCAGAACCTGGCTATATGCAAATTAGTCTGTCCCTGGCCCAGTGCATCATGGGAACAGGGCAGACCAAACTACCAAGCCAATTCTTCACCAGAAAGGAGACAAGCTACCGGGGACCGGTTTCTGGCATTTCAGCCTCTTCGGCCCGGCTTGCTTGAATCCTGATGGAGCAGTGAGAAAGGGACTCATGTCTGAGTATACCCTGCCACACCTATAGTGGCCAAAAACGATACAGAAAGGGGGTGGTGATGAACAGAGTGTCTGAATTAAGCAGACCACTCTTACCCAGTCCAAAGATCAGGGCTTGATCCATCACCGTTATTTATCTCACTGCCCCATCCCAGCTCAGAACCTGGCTATATGCAAATTAGTCTGTCCCTGGCCCAGTGCATCATGGGAACAGGGCAGACCAAACTACCAAGCCAATTCTTCACCAGAAAGGAGACAAGCTACCGGGGACCGGTTTCTGGCATTTCAGCCTCTTCGGCCCGGCTTGCTTGAATCCTGATGAAGCAGTGAGAAAGGGACTCATGTCTGAGTATACCCTGCCACACCTATAGTGGCCAAAAACGATACAGAAAGGGGGTGGTGATGAACAGAGTGTCTGAATTAAGCAGACCACTCTTACCCAGTCAAAAGATCAGGGCTTGATCCATCACCGTTATTTATCTCACTGCCCCATCCCAGCTCAGAACCTGGCTATATGCAAATTAGTCTGTCCCTGGCCCAGTGCATCATGGGAACAGGGCAGACCAAACTACCAAGCCAATTCTTCACCAGAAAGGAGACAAGCTACCGGGGACCGGTTTCTGGCATTTCAGCCTCTTCGGCCCGGCTTGCTTGAATCCTGATGGAGCAGTGAGAAAGGGACTCATGTCTGAGTATACCCTGCCACACCTATAGTGGCCAAAAACGATACAGAAAGGGGGTGGTGATGAACAGAGTGTCTGAATTAAGCAGACCACTCTTACCCAGTCCAAAGATCAGGGCTTGATCCATCACCGTTATTTATCTCACTGCCCCATCCCAGCTCAGAACCTGGCTATATGCAAATTAGTCTGTCCCTGGCCCAGTGCATCATGGGAACAGGGCAGACCAAACTACCAAGCCAATTCTTCACCAGAAAGGAGACAAGCTACCGGGGACCGGTTTCTGGCATTTCAGCCTCTTCGGCCCGGCTTGCTTGAATCCTGATGGAGCAGTGAGAAAGGGACTCATGTCTGAGTATACCCTGCCACACCTATAGTGGCCAAAAACGATACAGAAAGGGGGTGGTGATGAACAGAGTGTCTGAATTAAGCAGACCACTCTTACCCAGTCCAAAGATCAGGGCTTGATCCATCACCGTTATTTATCTCACTGCCCCATCCCAGCTCAGAACCTGGCTATATGCAAATTAGTCTGTCCCTGGCCCAGTGCATCATGGGAACAGGGCAGACCAAACTACCAAGCCAATTCTTCACCAGAAAGGAGACAAGCTACCGGGGACCGGTTTCTGGCATTTCAGCCTCTTCGGCCCGGCTTGCTTGAATCCTGATGGAGCAGTGAGAAAGGGACTCATGTCTGAGTATACCCTGCCACACCTATAGTGGCCAAAAACGATACAGAAAGGGGGTGGTGATGAACAGAGTGTCTGAATTAAGCAGACCACTCTTACCCAGTCCAAAGATCAGGGCTGGGACAGGAACAGACTAATTTGCATACAGCCAGGTTCTGAAACTGGGATGGTGCAGTGAGCTAAAAAACGGTGTTGGATCTAGCCCTGATCTTTTGACTGGGTGAGAGCTTTCTGCTTAATTCAGAGACTCTGTCCCTCACCACCCCTTTTTGTAAATATTTTTGTCCACCCTAAGCGTGGAAGGGTATTCTCAGATGTGAGACCCTTGCTCATTGCACCATCAGGATTCAAGCAAACCGGGCCGAAGACGGCTGTAATGCCAGAAACCGGTCCCCGGGAGCTTGTTTCCTTCCCAGTGTAAGAATTGGCTTCTGTAGTTTGGTTTGTCCTGTTCCCATCATGCACTGGGACAGGAACAGACTAATTTGCATACAGCCAGGTTCTGAAACTGGGATGGTGCAGTGAGCTAAAAAACGGTGTTGGATCTAGCCCTGATCTTTTGACTGGGTGAGAGCTTTCTGCTTAATTCAGAGACTCTGTCCCTCACCACCCCTTTTTGTAAATATTTTTGTCCACCCTAAGCGTGGAAGGGTATTCTCAGATGTGAGACCCTTGCTCATTGCACCATCAGGATTCAAGCAAACCGGGCCGAAGACGGCTTTAATGCCAGAAACCGGTCCCCGGGAGCTTGTTTCCTTCCCAGTGTAAGAATTGGCTTCTGTAGTTTGGTTTGTCCTGTTCCCATCATGCACTGGGACAGGAACAGACTAATTTGCATACAGCCAGGTTCTGAAACTGGGATGGTGCAGTGAGCTAAAAAACGGTGTTGGATCTAGCCCTGATCTTTTGACTGGGTGAGAGCTTTCTGCTTAATTCAGAGACTCTGTCCCTCACCACCCCTTTTTGTAAATATTTTTGTCCACCCTAAGCGTGGAAGGGTATTCTCAGATGTGAGACCCTTGCTCATTGCACCATCAGGATTCAAGCAAACCGGGCCGAAGACGGCTGTAATGCCAGAAACCGGTCCCCGGGAGCTTGTTTCCTTCCCAGTGTAAGAATTGGCTTCTGTAGTTTGGTTTGTCCTGTTCCCATCATGCACTGGGACAGGAACAGACTAATTTGCATACAGCCAGGTTCTGAAACTGGGATGGTGCAGTGAGCTAAAAAACGGTGTTGGATCTAGCCCTGATCTTTTGACTGGGTGAGAGCTTTCTGCTTAATTCAGAGACTCTGTCCCTCACCACCCCTTTTTGTAAATATTTTTGTCCACCCTAAGCGTGGAAGGGTATTCTCAGATGAGAGACCCTTGCTCATTGCACCATCAGGATTCAAGCAAACCGGGCCGAAGACGGCTGTAATGCCAGAAACCGGTCCCCGGGAGCTTGTTTCCTTCCCAGTGTAAGAATTGGCTTCTGTAGTTTGGTTTGTCCTGTTCCCATCATGCACTGGGACAGGAACAGACTAATTTGCATACAGCCAGGTTCTGAAACTGGGATGGTGCAGTGAGCTAAAAAACGGTGTTGGATCTAGCCCTGATCTTTTGACTGGGTGAGAGCTTTCTGCTTAATTCAGAGACTCTGTCCCTCACCACCCCTTTTTGTAAATATTTTTGTCCACCCTAAGCGTGGAAGGGTATTCTCAGATGTGAGACCCTTGCTCATTGCACCATCAGGATTCAAGCAAACCGGGCCGAAGACGGCTGTAATGCCAGAAACCGGTCCCCGGGAGCTTGTTTCCTTCCCAGTGTAAGAATTGGCTTCTGTAGTTTGGTTTGTCCTGTTCCCATCATGCACTGGGACAGGAACAGACTAATTTGCATACAGCCAGGTTCTGAAACTGGGATGGTGCAGTGAGCTAAAAAACGGTGTTGGATCTAGCCCTGATCTTTTGACTGGGTGAGAGCTTTCTGCTTAATTCAGAGACTCTGTCCCTCACCACCCCTTTTTGTAAATATTTTTGTCCACCCTAAGCGTGGAAGGGTATTCTCAGATGTGAGACCCTTGCTCATTGCACCATCAGGATTCAAGCAAACCGGGCCGAAGACGGCGGTAATGCCAGAAACCGGTCCCCGGGAGCTTGTTTCCTTCCCAGTGTAAGAATTGGCTTCTGTAGTTTGGTTTGTCCTGTTCCCATCATGCACTGGGACAGGAACAGACTAATTTGCATACAGCCAGGTTCTGAAACTGGGATGGTGCAGTGAGCTAAAAAACGGTGTTGGATCTAGCCCTGATCTTTTGACTGGGTGAGAGCTTTCTGCTTAATTCAGAGACTCTGTCCCTCACCACCCCTTTTTGTAAATATTTTTGTCCACCCTAAGCGTGGAAGGGTATTCTCAGATGTGAGACCCTTGCTCATTGCACCATCAGGATTCAAGCAAACCGGGCCGAAGACGGCTGTAATGCCAGAAACCGGTCCCCGGGAGCTTGTTTCCTTCCCAGTGTAAGAATTGGCTTCTGTAGTTTGGTTTGTCCTGTTCCCATCATGCACTGGGACAGGAACAGACTAATTTGCATACAGCCAGGTTCTGAAACTGGGATGGTGCAGTGAGCTAAAAAACGGTGTTGGATCTAGCCCTGATCTTTTGACTGGGTGAGAGCTTTCTGCTTAATTCAGAGACTCTGTCCCTCACCACCCCTTTTTGTAAATATTTTTGTCCACCCTAAGCGTGGAAGGGTATTCTCAGATGTGAGACCCTTGCTCATTGCACCATCAGGATTCAAGCAAACCGGGCCGAAGACGGCTGTAATGCCAGAAACCGGTCCCCGGGAGCTTGTTTCCTTCCCAGTGTAAGAATTGGCTTCTGTAGTTTGGTTTGTCCTGTTCCCATCATGCACTGGGACAGGAACAGACTAATTTGCATACAGCCAGGTTCTGAAACTGGGATGGTGCAGTGAGCTAAAAAACGGTGTTGGATCTAGCCCTGATCTTTTGACTGGGTGAGAGCTTTCTGCTTAATTCAGAGACTCTGTCCCTCACCACCCCTTTTTGTAAATATTTTTGTCCACCCTAAGCGTGGAAGGGTATTCTCAGATGTGAGACCCTTGCTCATTGCACCATCAGGATTCAAGCAAACCGGGCCGAAGACGGCTGTAATGCCAGAAACCGGTCCCCGGGAGCTTGTTTCCTTCCCAGTGTAAGAATTGGCTTCTGTAGTTTGGTTTGTCCTGTTCCCATCATGCACTGGGACAGGAACAGACTAATTTGCATACAGCCAGGTTCTGAAACTGGGATGGTGCAGTGAGCTAAAAAACGGTGTTGGATCTAGCCCTGATCTTTTGACTGGGTGAGAGCTTTCTGCTTAATTCAGAGACTCTGTCCCTCACCACCCCTTTTTGTAAATATTTTTGTCCACCCTAAGCGTGGAAGGGTATTCTCAGATGTGAGACCCTTGCTCATTGCACCATCAGGATTCAAGCAAACCGGGCCGAAGACGGCTGTAATGCCAGAAACCGGTCCCCGGGAGCTTGTTTCCTTCCCAGTGTAAGAATTGGCTTCTGTAGTTTGGTTTGTCCTGTTCCCATCATGCACTGGGACAGGAACAGACTAATTTGCATACAGCCAGGTTCTGAAACTGGGATGGTGCAGTGAGCTAAAAAACGGTGTTGGATCTAGCCCTGATCTTTTGACTGGGTGAGAGCTTTCTGCTTAATTCAGAGACTCTGTCCCTCACCACCCCTTTTTGTAAATATGAATTGAATTATATCCTTAGTAAAATAGCAGGCATTCAAATCTCCAATGCTAAAGCCAGATTTAGGGGCTGATTATGATGGAGGATTTTCCGCATCCTCCGGGCCGGCGGTAGCCGCCGCCGGCCTGGAGGATGCGGAAAATCCTCTGCGGAATCCCACCAAACACCCACCTCCACATTAGGATGGCTGGTGGGTCCTGGTTTCAGTTCGCCGCTTTTTCGCCGTGGTTGACTTACAACCGTGGCAGAAAAGCTGTAACGTGGCTGGCGGTGTCTATCAGACACCGCCAGCCACATTAGGATGGTGTAAAACAGATGCCTTTCCACTGCGGCTTTTCCGCCATGGAAAAGCATGTGTAACTTCATTGCGGAAACCCGTTGCGGGCCCCATGGGTGAAGGGAGGGTGGGGGGTGCAAATGGGGTGCCTACCGCTTTCTCCATACAAATGCAATGTATGCACTTGTACCATTACGGCGGGTGCAGCTTGTAGCCGCACCCGCAGCAATGGTAAAAATAGAGGATGTGACCGCCAGGGTGGCGGTCACATCCTAATTTGACAGGAGGGAACTCCGCAGGCCATGTGGAGGTTCCCTCCTCCTCTAGGGTTGTGGACGGACTCAAGTCCGTCCGCGATCATGATGAGCCCCTAAGTTTTAATGCCAATAGATCTGGAAGACTCTTAGCTAATTATCTTTGCATAAAAATGGACAAAACTCAAATCAATTTCATTCATGGTCCTCATGGTAAAATTGCTTTTTCTCACAATTAAATTGTTACTGAATTTTTGAATTTTGATTCTAAATTATATAATAAGCCTGATTTTCATGATGCTTCTTTAATTGATTCCTTTTTAGCTTCCTGTGGATTACCTAAAATATCACAATCTGATAAAAATAGACTTGATACTCCCATCACTAAAGATGAAATTTTATCAGCCATAAAATCCTTTAAAAATAATAAGTCTCCTGGTCCTGGTGGGATACCAGCAGACTTTTACAAAGAATTTCAATCACACCTTTTACCTTTTTTATTTAAAATTTTTGAATTTTTTGCATCTACAGGTTCTACCTCTGGTTATTTTACTGAAGCTTTAATTATTGTACTTCCAAAGCCAGATAAAGATCCCACTCTTGTATCTAACTATCGTCCCATATCTTTAATTATTCAAGATTGTAAATTATATGCAAAAATACTCGCTACAAGATTAGGCCCTATTTTAGGTTCCATTATGCACCCTGATCAATCTGCCTTTATGAGGAATAGATATTCTGCAAATAATACAAGAACTTTGCTACACATTATTGAACAAAGTTCTACTTTAACCCTTCCCTCAGGTATTTTAGCCTTAGATGTTAAAAAAGCTTTTGATAATATACATTGGCAATTTTTATTTCATACGTTATCATCATTAAATTTTGGAGAGTCTTTTATACGTATGATTTCAGCTCTATATTATGCCCCTACTGCTCGTTCATATATCAATAGTCAAGTTTCACATCAATCAATCAATTAAGAAATTTTTATAGCGCGCTACTCACCCGGAGGGTCTCAAGGCGCTTAGGGGAGGGGGGTCTGCTACTGCTAGAACAGCCAGTCTTGAGTTGCTTCCTGAAGGAGAGGTGGTCTTGGGTCTGACGGAGGTGGATGGGAAGAGAGTTCCACGTCTTGGCTGCCAGGTAGGAGAAGGATCTTCCTCCCATGGTCGTCCTTTGGATGCGTGGAACGACTGAAAGGGCGTGGCTGGTCGAACGAAGCTGGCGGGTGGGGGTGTAGAAGGTCAGGTGGTTGTTGAGGTACCTGGGTCCCAGGTCGTGGAGGGCCTTGTGTGCGTGGGTGAGGAGTTGGAACGTGATTCTCTTGTTGACGGGGAGCCAGTGCAGGTCTCTCAGGTGTACGGAAATGTGGCTGTGACGGGGGATGTCCAGGATGAGTTGTGCGGAGGCGTTCTGGATGCTTTGCAGTCTCTTCTGTAGTTTGGCTGTGGTTCCATCAATTTTCACTTTTTAGAGGTACAAATTAAGGATGTCCCCTTCTCCACTTTTATTTTTAATTGGTATTGAACCTTTCCTTTCTTCAATAGGAAACTGTGATGATATTATGGGAATCACTATTACGGATGTTCTTGTTAAAACCCTTTCGTATGCAGATGATGGGCTTTTATTTATTAGTGATCCTATATCTTCTTTCCCCTCTTTAATTAATATTATACCAAAATAATCTACAGTTTCTGGATATACTTTAAATACGAACAAAACTGAATTTTTCCCTTTAAATATTTATTGCACTCCTGATATGCTTCCCATGAATGGAATAATTTAGCAAAAAAATAAACTAAAATATCATGGTATCTTATTTTCTTCATCCATAAAATCAGCAATTACTTTAAATTGTGATTTTATAGTCAGGGGGGTAATCAGAACATCGAGCATCTCTTATTCATATGCCCTAATGCCAAAGTTGTAAACGCACGGTCAACATGCCTTGACCCTATCTATCGGACATGTAGGATTGTTACTGCAAAAGATCTGTTACTTGTATGCAAACTGCCTCCGAATGAATTTGTCTGCTATAAAATATATACATTTTTAAAACTTTCATTGAAAATGTATTGAACTGTAAAGTAAATTGTGTACTTTTTATAATATTTGTGGTCCTCAGTTGAGTACCAAAACAAATAAAAACTCTTTGACTATTAAATTATATTGAAGATAAAACGTCTAAATGGTCGCCATTGCAACTTTCATGGCGGGGCAGAATAGATTCTATCAAAATGACTATAGCTCCTAAAATCTTTTATACCCTTGACATGATTCCTACTCAATTCCCATTAAAGTTTTACAAAGATGTTGATAAATCTCTATCTGAGTTTTTATGGAAGAGCAAATCACCTCGTATTAGTTCCAAAATATTAAAAATACCTAAATATAATGCTGGATTTAGTATCCCTGACTTTTTTCTCTATCATAAAGCCTTTATTCAATAAAGTTCAATTTGGTGTAATCATTCATTTTTAAATAATCCACCTGCTTGACTATCTATTGAGAAATCATTAGTAAATCCTCTTCCACTTCCTACTCTGATAACAATGTCTAATAATGCATAATTTTTTCATAAATCAGTTATTATTAAGTCTACTAAAATGATGTTTAATGACTTAGACTTAATTTTTCTTTCTCCCATGAATAGTACTGAAGATATTTCACTTTAATAGAGTAATGTTATCAAATTGAATAGAAACGTTAGTTTCTGGTTTTCATGGATCACAGCTGGTATTTTTTATCTTAAAGATGTTTATACCAATAATACATTCATTTCGTTTGAAACATTATAACCAAGATTTGGTTTATCTCAATCCAATCTTATTAAATATCAATATTAGTGCAACTCAATTTTGGATTCTTTCCCAGATGCTATTCCCTCTAATGTTGTAGCTAATTTATCAATTTACATTCAAACGGTTTCTACTTCATCTCATGGTGTTTCTGTTCTATATAAAAAGTTTTTAAATACTGTAGGTAGCAATATAGATATGATTTAAACTTTTTGGAACAATGAGCTTTTACTTTCTTTATGTAATGACACATGGAAGGATATCTGGCTTAGTGGCATATCTGGTTGGCTACCCATAACACTTTACCAAACGAATTCTTATATTCTACTTGATAGGTTATGGACTCTAGTATGTTTATTCCAAGATAAACTTCTTCCTTCTGCAGAATGTTGGCATTGTAAATTACAACCTGGTACATTACAACATATTTTATATGATTGCCCTTTAGTTTTTAAATTTTGGTCTGAAGTTTGGGATATTATAACAAACATTAAAAAAATTAAAGGTGATGTTTATTATCAATTGTTAATATGCAAATCTACTATACTATCACAAAATTTAAATGTTTTTAAAAGGTAAACTTTTCAATTTCCTGATTTCAGCAGCATTGAAATCTATTACTTATTGTTGGAAAGATATTTCTTTATGAACTTTTAATACATGGTGGTCATGGGTTATTTTTACGAGAAGAGGTGCTCAGCTATCCATGAAGGGGATTCTTTACGATTCTATCTGTTTTCAATCGTTTTGGTTACCTGTTGATCTATATTTATCCTCTAAGTAATGTATTGGTTGTTTATTGTTTGGTTTGACTACATCTCAATTAATATTACTGATTACGGAGAGCTGCAATGTAATTCCTGATACATATTTAGAAGATACACAAGGGTGAGCAACCCAATATACCCTTGCGGGCTTGGGCAAAGTTTGTGAAAAAATGGCCAGCAAGGGATTTTGTTTTTTGGAGTTTGTACAGCACCTTTAGGACTTGTTATTTAATCACAGTACCTAAGTAAGAATTAAATCAGTGGCTGTTAAATTCAATTAGAAATAAAGAACATAAGATGTTACCACACTAACATCATAGTAAGGCAATATTGCTCAATAAAACAAGGAACCAGGGTGTATTGTCTGAAAAATTATTATTAAATTTCAAGGCAAAATGTCTGTACAAAAACAATAAATGATCATAAAATGCAGGGTGCATACAAAGATATATAATAAGGATATTCAAGGTCTTGGTCGCTTTTCCTTGGACATATCCAAATTAAAGGTCCAGACTGCTGTATTTCGATAGTTGGTTGGTTAAAATCCACAGTCAGAAGAAAATCAAAAGATGACTGGGGGGCAAACTAAGCAGAATTGGACTACGCAGGTCGACGTTTCGGTCTTATTATGTAATTCTTAAGACCATCATCAGGACTACAAAGTAGTATATACAATTGATGACCCTTTCTAGCGATGTAGATGAAATTATATGAGTCTTGATTGTACCGGTGTTTGAAATTAATTACACTGGAGTAGAGCACAGAGATGAATCAAGTGTGCCGCGGTTGCGCTTACAACACTTTAAGTGCAGAAGTGGATAGGAAAAGATCGTCCATCGCCCGGATCCTTTGCGTTCCGACGTCTCGATGCGGATTTATTCTAACTTATATTGAGTGATAACTGATCAACAATCGAAAGTGGACGATCTGATGATGGTCTTAAGAATTACATAATAAGACCGAAACGTCGACCTGCGTAGTCCAATTCTGCTTAGTTTGCCCCCCAGTCATCTTTTGATTTTCTTCTGACTGTGGATTTTAACCAACCAACTATCGAAATACAGCAGTCTGGACCTTTAATTTGGATATGTCCAAGGAAAAGCGACCAAGACCTTGAATATCCTTATTATATATCTTTGTATGCACCCTGCATTTTATGATCATTTATTGTTTTTGTACAGACATTTTGCCTTGAAATTTAATAATAATTTTTCAGACAATACACCCTGGTTCCTTGTTTTATTGAGCAATATTGCCTTACTATGATGTTAGTGTGGTAACATCTTATGTTCTTTATTTCTAATTGAATTTAACAGCCACTGATTTAATTCTTACTTAGGTACTGTGATTAAATAACAAGTCCTAAAGGTGCTGTACAAACTCCAAAAAACAAAATCCCTTGCTGGCCATTTTTTCACATATTTAGAAGGGCAACCTAATTGGGTGGCACATTCATTGCTACAGGCCCACATTTAGCATGTAATTGAGAGGCCATGTGTACATGTGCTTACATGTGCTACTATGTGACACCACTTTAATAGGGACTCACAAGTCAATTAAATATGACAATTGGCTATAAGCTAATTTGACCATGTTTAAATGTGAGGGCATGAGCACTTTGGCACTATTTAGCACTGGTTACCAGTGGTAAATGCAAAAAGTCGTAAGGCCAGCAAAATCGAGGTTAGCAAAAATAGGAGGGGGGTAGGTAAAAGGTTTTGGGGGAGAGCACCCTAGGGCTGACAGGTCTAACACAACCTGATCAACTTCACCTTGCATCCCTTTTGTTTCTAGTCCCCCTTGCCTCTTTGCACATTCACTACTTCCTATACTCTATCACATTGCTCATCCCCAGGCCCTCATTATTTCTTGCCCTCACAACGTCTGACTACTGCAAAGAACCCGATGGACCGAATCCTTGCTCAAGTCATAATGCCCTCCAACACTGGCATCATACCAGACCTTCTACTGTTTTCAAGACTCCTTGTCAATCACCAAGGTCATGTTTTTGTTCACCCATACTTATCCTTCACCAATAATTACAATACCAATCTTCCTGGAAAAAACTCCAGGGGCTGTGTTACAAGCAGTTGCAAAAACAACAGTTGATGGGCGGAATGCAGAACAATGTCATACATTCACCCCAGTACAGAGATCTGGGCTTAATCCATCATTTTTTTGCACTCCACCCCACCCCAGTTCAGACATGGGCATATGCAAATCAGCCTTGACCCGGTGCCTCATGGGAACAGTCCAGCCCGAACTGCCAAGCCATGTCTTCCCTGGACCGGAATCAACAAACAGTGGCCTAGGGGGTGCAACAGGTGAGTATGTCCCAGGCACTGTAGTGTTACAGAAGAAGGCACAGAATGTTTTTTGTGAATGTTTTTATTGACAACACAAAATACAGCGTGCAACAGTAGGCAGTGGGGCACTTACCCCGGTCCAGTTAAGAGTAGCGATGTAACAGTAAATAAGTGAACCAATACAGCATCATGTTCATGTGAGTGGAATGATCAGGATACATGTCACTTATAAGTTTACCATGAATTTTTTACTGAGTACTTTTAAGACACAGGATGGAACAAATAGCCTCTCACTGTATACAGGGTTATGAGGGAGGGAGGAAATGAAGGAAGGGAGAGAAAGGAAAGTAGAGGAGATGAGGTATGAGGGGAATAAAGATCAAATAACATGAGAGCTCTACGTGTCATGGTATACCAGGCATTGCATGTCAAGTCGGTACATATTCATTTCATTGTTACAACAATAAGTAGTGCCACAGGCCAATGTGGGTGTATGTTACTATTGGGAGAGACCAAGTAAGTGGGCCTAAGGATCAACAGGTGAGTAAAGGGAGAGAGCAGATGATTGATTGGGTTGCCAGTGTAAGTGTGTGCGTAGATGAGAAGGTGCGTGTAGGCAGGGGAAGGGCACTACGGGGGTGGGAGTGAATGAGAACTAAAAGTGAGTAGCGGTGGATGTAGGGGGAAGTGGTGACATGAACATCGTAGCATCAGCAATTAATGCATCATGGGTGAGCGCACTTATTGTTTGGTGTGCTCAAGGTGGACGGTCATCGGTTTTGACTTTGACTGCAAGCAAATATGTCTGCTATTTCTCGCCACCCATTCGGAGTCACCCCTCATGCCCTGATCCATATCATCCATTCTTGAAGCCGGACCTGAATCTCCGATGGATATGGATACTTCCAGGCAATAGCAATGTTACGTTTAAATAGATCAAAGGCCAAGTTGATAAATCGGTGCAGGTGTTTGTCGTCCTTTGCTCAGGGGCGCAGTCCCAATAAGGAATATTCAGGTAGGGGTAAGAGAGTGTGATGACAGTTCAGCTACTATGGAGGTGATCTTCTACCATGTCTGTGACAATGGTGCACAGACCCATATCATATGCATGAAGTCCACATTCGGTAGATTGCAATGGGGACATTCTGGGGAGAGTACCAGAAACATGCGCTGAATATGGGCTGGGGAGAGGTAGGCATGGTGAATGTAGTTAAACTGTGTGAAATGAAACCTAGAATTCCAAGATATTCTTGGTCATCTGCAGAGCACAGTCCCAGGCATCGTCAGTAAGTGGATGTGATAGCAGTGCATCCCATTTGGCACAAACCATTGAAGTGTGAGTGGGTGGGATAGGGTTAAGAGCAGAATACAGAATCGTGATGGCGTGGCATGGGGCATCAGAAGTCAACAATGTATTCAATGCCTCCGACGTCGGTGGTTCCGTCTCCCAGAGCCTAGTCTCACTGGCCACCCGTTACACAATGCAGTATGTTAAGAACTGGCCAGTACTCAGCCTGTATAGCTCAACCAGTTCTTGGAATGTCATGAGTTTTCCTTAGTTATAAAGATCGCCCGCTTACATGATTGTAACCTCGGTCCACTGGGTTGGAACAATGTGTCTCAGAGACCTTTGTGGTAACTGCAAATCCCGGATGGGGATCGAGGGGGAGTATGGGAGGAGTGAGCCCTTGGGATGTAAATATCAACACCAGCAGCAGCGGGCCACAGTCATTTGTCGATTTTTGAGCGCAGATCAAATGGTTGGGTCAGGGAGCCAGGTGTAGGTGTTAACGTCCCACAGCGTTGTGTGCATCAGTCGAGATTCGGGGTGGTTCGGCATGCCCAACCAAGCCAAAAGTGATTGCAATTGTGCTGTGGCTTAGTACAACACAAAATTTGGTGCTCCCAGTCCACCCTCAAGGAGCGGACGCTGCAGAACAGACAATGCAACTCGCTGACGGTTAATGACTCAAATCAATTTGATTACTAACCTGTTAAAGATCTTGGAAATAGCTCCTGGGAAGCACAATGTAAAGAGCCACAAAATAATAAAGCAACCAAGGAAGTGCCAACATTTTTTTTTTTAGTAGTATAAGGCTTTATTTCGATTAAAACATATCTTAAAAGCATCACATTAAAAAGTACATTTGTACCTTAGAAAAAAGGAATTTGATGCACAATTTACATCAGAACTAAAATTGGGGGTAAAAAGAAGAAAAGGAACACAGGGATTGAAAGGTAAAATCACAATTTACAGATTAACCCCATCGACGCTAATGACGAGCTCAGCTCGTCATGAGGCACAGTGGAGCTGCACTAATTATGAGCTGAGCTCATCATGTATAATGGAAATGAAGACCCTTCAGCACAGCAGGGGAATTGCTGTAGCATCGATGTGGTTAAGATCACAATTTATACATTTTCGTTAAGATCTCAGATTAAACATTTTCTTTAAGCCTTTTTAATCTAATGGACCAAACCCATGATAAAAAATTTGAGAGACCACATACATACAGTGACCGAGTGTCAGACATAAGGATGCGTAATGCCTCATTATGATGCCTAGTACCCAATAATCTACATAATGGTTTAAGCCAGCATTTTCTCGGTGACGCATATGCTGGACATGCGAACAGAATATGTTCAATGGATTCCATTCTAGACCTACAGATAGGGCAGAAGGGTGTTGTTTGGAATGGGGTTTTCCAGCGGGCGTTTAGTTCATGCACTGGAAGCACCCCGACCCTAAATCTAAAATACAAAGCCCTATCAGCAGGTTTCTGAACAATATCAAGGTAGGGTTCCCGAAATGCCACAGCCTTAAACCTTAGGAAGTCTTCCGTTAATCTACCAAGCTTTGGGTCAGTATTATTCCTAGTTGCGACCCACCTCCAATAAAGATTCTTCAGTGTTGCTTTAGGGGGGGAAGACCTACTTACCCAGGCTTTGTTAAGGTCCAATTCGCCAAGTAAAAATTTTACATCTTTGAGCCATTTTATTTTGTGCCATCCCGTCATCGACATTACTTCTGCGAGCTCCTCTGCATACTTTGCTAGTTCTGGCACTTGCCACAGCTGGGCCCATAGCAGTAGCGGCCAGACTTTTGCCAGATCTTTAATCGAGTGGCATCCTTGATCGAGGAGCAAAGGTACCGATGGAGTGCTCTGCGGGGGTGAAATTAAGTCCCTTAGGAATTTATTTTCTGACGTTGCCAACTGTTCCATATTGCAGGTACCCCACAGCTCCGCCCCATAGAGGGCCGAGCTGACTCCCCTCGCCTTATAAATATCAATAACCGGGGCAATGGGTCTGATTGAGGAAGAACGCTGTTCCTTAAGGAGCACTCCACTACCCTTTTATGGCATAACAGCATTTTGCAAAGATGAGGGTTCCACTGCATGGTATCCGAAATGTGTATACCTAAATAATCAAATACAGTGATCCTTTCCAAGGATACATGGTTTAAGACTGGGGGTCACCCAAGTTTTTTCGGGGGTTCAACACCAGATATTTTGTGTTGTCTGCATTTATTACAAGCCCTCTTTGTATACAAAATGACTGAAAATTATCTAAGAGACTCTGGAGGCCCACGGGGGACTTAGATATTAAAAGTGTATCATCAGCGAATAAGAGGGTTGGAATTCGCTCGCCCGCCAGGGATGGTGCATCAGATGGATTTTCCAGCAAGTGCTCGACAACACAATTCACATATAGTGAAAAAACAGGTGGGAGCAAGAAAACATCCCTGGCGGACGCCTTTCTCCACTGAAATTCTGTTTGTCTTCGGTCCCTGAGTGCCCCACCTCACTTGCGCAAAATTTCCTTCATGGAGCCTCACTAGGATTGACAAAATATTAGGAGGATTCCCCATAACGGACAGCACTCCCCATAGGCATTCCCAAGGCACTTGGTCAAAGGCAGTCTTTAGATCGATAAACGCGAGGTAAAGACTGCCTTTGCCTATTACAACCCCTTTCCAGTAAATTAATAATAGTCTAAATGCCTGCTCTATTGTCCCAGTACCAGCCCGAAATCCCGCTTGATAATCTGAGAGAATTTTATTTTCATCAGCCCATTGTAGGATTCTCTCAAGTACCACCTTTCCGACAACCTTCTGGGTGGAGTCTATTAAGCTTATAGGGTGATAGTTGGAGGGGTCGTCCCTGTGCCCCTTTTTAAAAATTGGAACGACCTCAGCCCCCTTCCACAATTCAGGGATTGTGGAGCCGTTGTCAATGGTGATGAGTAAAGTATGAATAAGCTTCCCCCATTTGTGGAGATGAAAGCGAAGCTGGTCCCCGGGGATGACATCTGGACCAGCTGCCTTTTGTGGCACAATGCGACTAATCGCATTTTCCACTTCCTTGACTGTGAAGGGATATCTATCTGGTTCTCCCAAGGGTATCTGGGAGCTGCGGGGAGCGAACTCATCATCAACTCCCTGCTGACATGTATACAGTTTCGAAAAGTGATCAAACCACATTTGGCCAGTAATATTACACGTGATGAGGTCACTAGGAGGACTGTTCTTGGTTCTTATGGTATTCCAGAATCGGCCTGCATCCCTGCCATCGCAGGCCTCCTTAAGTCTTTGCCAATACTGGTCCTCCCACTCCTTTTTGGCTTCTATTACCACCAACTTGTACTCTTTCCTAGCCTGCTGGATCAAAGCCTGTGACTTGGACTTGACTGCCTTGATTTGTGCAGATTTCTTGTTCCGGCATTTAGATGTATACCACCCCTGTTTACCCCTGAGCCTCTAAGGCTCTCTCTGAGCTCCACCTCCAATTTGCACCAAGAATAAGTTGTCCACCGCTTGGATGGTGTCCTGAAATGCTGCCGTCACCCTTGAGGGATCACAGCAGTCTTAAACGGTTGTGTCCAACTTGCTCTGTGTGGCTGTCAAAAGACGCCCTATGCACTGGATTTTCCCTTCGTCCTGGGTGACTTTGCTGTTGCACCACTTTAGGCGCCTACCACAGTTCGATGGGCAAATTTTTGAAGTTGACATTATTTTGCTTGATGCAACCGGCTCATTTTCCCTTAGCCATAGGTGATGCAAACTCAAAGAAAGCAGGTTGTGGTCACTATTTGTGGTTGGTAAGATTTCCATATCCTGCATAAAGTGCCAAAGCTTAAAATCAAGGAGAATATAATCAATCCTTGACGAATGATTAACCCTGTTGTACATATGGGCCCTGAAGAGATCTGAAACAGTTCTATCATTTGCTGCTCTTAGGCCGAACTCCATAGCTAGTGAATTCAGCTGGATGGCCCGTTGCGACCATCGTTTTATTGGTTGGATTGTAAGTATAGGTATACCCCTCCTAGCATCGTCCTCGGTAAGATCTAAGATATCCTCTGCCGCGAGGGGCTCAAACGTACAATTAAAGTCCCCCGCAACCAAAACGTGCATACCATCATGACATTCTCTAAGTTCGTTTTCCAGCAGTATAACTGTGGAGGATAAAGAGCCACCTTTGGTGCCCCTAGCATATATAGTAAATATTTCTAGAGTTCTCCCTCTGTGAGGCCCTCTCAATGAGATCCTTAGAATATCTGGTGAGTTACATTGCTTTTGTGAAATGGTACATTCCAGGGAAATACTGACCCATATTAAGAGCCCACCTGAAGGGCGACCCCTCCCAGATATTGGGGATACTGCTGGCAAAAAGTAAGTAGTATAGCCGACCTTGTGGTTGGGCTCCAAACTCCAGGTCTCCTGAAAAATGCAAATCATATATGACTCAACCAGAGTATTCTAATCTGGAAGATCTAATTTCTTGTAAATACCCGCTATATTCCAGCTAATAATCTTTAAGGTAGTATCAGCCACAGCTAGCTCCTGGGATGCGTAGGATGGTGCGGTGGGTAGATTAATTTGCTCCCCTGCAGTCTCAATTACCGAGTGCGGCAGGGAGGGAAGATGCAGCATAAGGGTATCACACAAGGCAACAGATTGATCTACTAAGGTCATGCAGGTGTTATTGGAACCATCCTGGATAACCTGGTCACCAATCGTTCCAATCCCAGACTTGGGCTTGTTGACTGATCCCTCCACCTCAAAACTCCAACAGTTGTTCTCTGCAGTTGGAAGTTCAAACACTAGCCTTTTCCCCGAATTAGCTACATCACAGAGAGGAGGGTTAACAAGGGTAGTGGAGATCCCATGTGGTTGAACAGGGGTCCTGGACCTATTGGGCCTATTATTATCAGCGGTATAGGATGGGGGATTAAAAGGTAAATAATCATCTTGTCAATACCCAATATCTATCCCGTAACAATCTAGGCCTCTATGAAAAGCAGGGGTTGGATAGATATAGCAATTGTTGTTGAAGGAATCGCCTATCGCCCTCCTCCGGAATTGGTTTCGACTGCTCTGCCTATGTTGCAAGTAGGCAGGCTGCAAGTGGAAGTGTCCCAAATCATATATACCAATTCCACTACCATCATGCCCATTCTGTTGGTTACAAATGAACCTTGCGACCGAGCATCCCTAAAATTTACAAGGATGCAATCACCGGGAATATCCTTAGTCCTTTTACCTATCCAATTAACCCTTCTTCCAAAAAGACCCTGGCCATCAAGTTGACTTGGGAGAGGTCTATTATTGTTTAACAATATGTAGTTTTGTTTTTGAGTTCATAGTAAGATTCCAATTTGCCTGCTTGAGCCGTGGAACTCCAGCTAGCACAACTACATAAGGCAAACATTCGGGAGGCAAGTTAATATGAGTGGAATTGGTGTCATTAATAGCTACTGAGTCAGACTTTTGGGGTGATGCAAATTGATTGCTACCCTGCCTCGCTACTTTACTATGACTGTGATCACCTTCTCGACTCTGTGTATGTGCACTTTCAGGAGTGGAGTAATGTCGAGGTTTGACTCGAGGCCTAACCCAGTCTGGAAGCCAGGGTCTCGAGTGCTGGTCCTGCCGGGTCCCAGTTGAACAACAGCGGACTGGTGAGGGTGGCAGGGTCCGGTCCATGGAACTTTCAACATCTTTTGGACTGCTTTGCTGCCGATCTGCTGCCTGGTCTCGTATCGAAGGTGAGGAGACGTGTGACGCCCGAGGCGGTGTGGCGGAGGTCCCTGACCCGGAGGCCTAGTGTTCGCCTCGCCGGTGCCTTTGGGTTGGGGACTTGGCGCGCACAAACGCATGTTGACGATCTGTCCCTCACGGTTCATCCCTGCTCCGCCTAATCTTCCCCCGGGGAGAGCGACTCTCCGAGGGGATCACTATGCCTGATGTCATGCAAGACCTGGCGGAGTGGGCTGAGTGCGGCCCGTCACTGCAGTCTGTGCTTGCAGCCTTCGAGGCACTTCAGGTGACTATGGAGGCCCAGGTCTGTAAACTGATGTCGGCAGCAGACGGAATTAGGCAATCGGGACCGGACCCTGATTCATCGCACGGGACTCGGCGGCCAGCTCTACTCTCGATAGACACCCCAGCGGTGCATTCAGACCCTGTACTTGGAGCTGTGCCTGCCCCTACAGAAGTGGAACTGATCGAACATGCTTTTTGTTTTGCCTTTATTTGTTTCTATGGCCTTTTTTTTCGCTTTCATTTCCTTTCTTTTGCCTTTTCTTTCATTACTTCATTTTTCGGGTCAGCATAGTGGGTCCACTCTTGTGTATATTATCGATCTTTCTTTATCTGTGCCTATACTTTCTACAGTATTATCAGTATCAATGGGCGGGCGCTTCACTGATGCGAACTGTGACTGTATGCTTGTTTATCCTGAATCATATGCTTTAGCGCCACCGTGCTAACTGCGATCTTTCTAACGGTGGATGTCTTACTATTTTGCCCGCCCTTTATGCGACTCTGTGTTATTGTATGGCACCTGATCCTTTAATTTTTACATTTATAAAATGGAGCCTTTTGAATCCTGTAATTTAGTTGGTACGCTCAATAACAAGTTTTAACCGAATCTATGGTACCTCTGATTCACGGGCTGCCGAGTCGTGTCATAACTGACTTGCTGTGAAGAAAACTGATTAGCGGCCGGCCCTAGTGGTTGTAGGCCCATACTTGTAACCGTTTGAAGTAACAATAAAGGTTTTCCAAAAAAAAGTGCCGTCTGCAGTACAGTCGATAAATCCGACTGGTTTGGTGAATCTAGCACAACAGGCCTCTCCGGGTCAACTTCAGCGCTACGGGGGCTGGTCAGCATATTTCCGGTGGTAAGACCATGTGGGTGCTCATCAATGTTGGCAGGAGAAACTGCCAATGCCAGCTGCCCCAGGGAGGAACGCTTACGGTTCAGTGGCTCTAGAGAGAGACGACGCTCGGTAATGGCAATTTCCTTTTCAAGGACCGAGTACCAACATTTTGGAAATAGCTAATCAACCTAGCGGAGATGATGGAAGTGAACACCTAAAAGGAAGAGAGTGTCAAATTGACCCTACAGCCTTATCAAGATTGCCCTCCTTGACATCAAGTTCAAAGTTGTATATCTGTCTGCCTATGTACTTGAAAGTGTCATAGCACCATTGCAGATGTGAGTTTGTGCATACCATGCAATCCTCGGTCGGCACACATACAGGGAGGTACACGCAGGATTTAGACCAGTTCACCTGTAGGCCAGAAATCGTGCCAAAGTTGTCTAAAATGTGCATCAAATCTGGCAGGGATGAATTCACATCCCAGAGAAATATCAGGGCATCATCAGCATTGAATGAAATGATGTGGTAAATATAACGCTTGTGTATGCTCCATTCTTGAGCTCACTGGCAGAACTGTTGGGCCAAAGATTCCAATGTGAGGGCAAAAATGAGAGGGGACAGGTGTCACCCCTGTCTTGTCCCAGTAGAAAATCGGGAATTTGTCAGAGATCACTTGTCCCATTTTAACATGTGCTTCCGGCTTGGCATAAAGAGTGGGCATCCAGTTGAGGAATACCAGGCTGAACACCATGTTGGTAAGCACTGAAAATAGCTAAGCTTTCTCTATGTCTAACGGCAACGCAACCAGTCTAGAGTGCCCTCTGGTGTACTATGCAAGAGAAGCAAGAGGTGACGTATGTTCAGGAAAGTGCGGCGGCCTGGGATAAACCCAGATTGATCTGGGTGGATCAGTAACTGAACCAGGGGAAGGAGGTGATTCACCAGGATGTTGCCTAGAATCTTACAATCTAAGTTGATCAGGGATAAGGAGCAAGATAAGTGGACGTCCAAGGTTCCCTGCCGGGATTACGCAGGACTACTGTAAGTGCTTTGCGGAGTGTGTCCAGCATGCAAATCTGTACCCTGGCTTCATTAAATACATCCAGAAAGTGTTGTGTAGATAGAGTGGGGAAGGTGGCATAGTACTTGACGGGCAAGCCATCCATGCCTGGGGCCTTGCCATGGAAAATCTTAGATAAAACAGTGTGGTCCTCTTCCAATTGCAAAGGTGCATCCAGTTCTGCTCGCTGCATGGCCTCCAGTTGCATCAAATGTAGCGTGTCAAAGTATTCCTGTGTGATGTGAATAGAGCTTGCTGTAGTCGCCCTGAAAGGCTACGTTAGGATCTAGATGCATTGTCAACAGTGCACTGTTGGGTGAGTGTACCATGCCTATGGGAGTGCGCTGCTAATCATTGCGTGTCAACCACACCAGCAGTTTTCCCGCTAGATCACCTTCAGCATGTTGCAGGGCCAGGCGTCGTCCAAAGTCGTGCATGCTCAGGGTGTGCTCCACCTCTGAGCGCTGCTTGTATTGTCGTTGGAGTTGCTCAGTAGTGGCTGGCTCAGTGGCAGCCCTAATCACCGCAGAGCGAAGGTCATCTCAACTGACCAGATGGCCTTCTGTTAGCTTCCTGTGCACCCCTGGAGGTGGATAAGCAGCGGTTGCACACCACCATCTTGTGAGCATCCCAGTCAACAGCCCAAGAGGACTCAGTACCTGGATTAAGCGTAAAATAATTACCTATGCATTGGGCAAGTTCCACCCAAAAGGGGGCATCAGTCAGTGCCTCGGTTTGGAGGTGCAATGTGGGTATAAGCGGCTTTGAGCACCCCCATCTGATAGTTAACATCACTGGGGGATGGTCAGAGAGGGTGCTCACTAAGGATTCCACCCGGTCATCTGTGAGCCAAGGTGTGGTGTGCAAAGTAAAAGATCAATTCTGGTGTGAATGTCGTGCACAGGTGAACAGAAGAAGTATTTATGACCTGTCGGGTGTGTGAGCTGTCAGGCATTGTGGAGATGCATGTGGGTCAACTATTGTTGAAGGGGTTGAGTAGTGCGAACATAGGGTGCTGTCCAAAGAGGAGTGTAGAGCGATCTAATACCATGTCAGGAACACAGTTAGTGTTACTCCCCCAGAGGTCAGGGATAGGATGAGTCATGAATTAGCTCTGGGCTGAGGGCATCAAGAAATTCACACTGGCACTTGGTGGGAGCATATACTGCTGCCGGCACCAGGGTAAGTCATTGAGCAGACCCTCTAGTACCACAAATCTGCCCTTTGTCTATCCTCTGAGAGGACACAGCATATGGCACTATCGGAGCGATCCATATAAGGACCTCTCAGGCGAAGGAGGAGACAGCACTGCGATGGACCTGGCCATGCCACCAGGAGCCGTGAAGGGAGTTTCTTAGAGCATTGCTATGTGGACATGACGTCTCTTAAGATAGATGTATATACAGTAACGCGTTGACGGCGTAGCCATACCTCGCACATTCCAGAACATAACACAATAACGAGGAACCTGTGTGTTGGTATCTGAGTTTGTCATTGCGGTCTTGCCCTACAATAAAGGGAGAGAGTGTACAATACACAATCCCACCCCCCCAGCCCTCCCAGGGGGATCCGAGCAGTGTTGCGTAGGCCTGTGACAAGACTGTAAATAACAAGGATTGTCCAGGACTGTATTAGAGCAGCTCCGAAAATCATAACAGGTAGAAAACACAGAAACCCCCCACAGTGACAGTTGCCCTCCCAGGCCCCGTCCAGAATAACACTCCCAACTCATACCAACATTGGCAACAATAAAATTGACAAGACAAACAATAAAGCAGGAGAGCATAAAGTCCACTTAGGAGTTTGTGAGTAGTGTGGCATCCGATTTGGAGATTGAGTACTGGACTTTAGTCAAAGTAGCAGTCTAGTGGGCCATTGGAGTGGGCCCTGCACAAAATAATTTCCCACCAACCAGAGGCTTTACCTTCAGGACAGCAACGGATATCACACAGGTACCCACCAGTACCAGGCCATCGGCAGGACTACATGCCCGTATCTAGAGATCTTCAGCTGACCACGGTGTAATGTTCAATCCACGGTGACCCCACCTGATGAGGAATGTGAGCTGTTCAAGTATGATCCAGACCTCGAAAGGCACTCATGCGGGAGGGGGCGAAAGTGTTCATGCTATGGAGGGATGCTTCAGCCACCTCCGTGCACGTTCCTCCTCTACCTGGTTCTTGGTGCGCCAAAGTCCTGGGGGCAGTGATAGAAATGGGCAGGATCGGCAGGGCACGGCATGCCCCTACTTCTTTAATTCTATAGATTCCGTTCCCCTACTTTTGTATTTTGAACATGTGTCCCTGACATCAGAAATATACAAGACCTGCAGAGAGGTGGCGGCATTAGTTGCTTTTCAGAGACGGGCGGGGAGCAGAGAAGGAAAAGGTCTCTGTCTCTTGGTTCCTGCCCAGACAAGACAAGGACCAGTGGTTGAAGTGGGGAAAAAAAGTTGGGGAACTGTGAGCGGAGAATTAGAGGGCTGGAATAGCCTGAGGATTGGATCAGTGGGCAGAGTTAGAGTTGTGGCCAGGATGCGCAAAAACATCCCAATTTTTTGTATTTGTTTGGCATTTCACTGACTAGTTATTATGTATTTAATTCAACAATGGATACACATGATTATTTAACGATTAATATGAGTTATTGACATTAAAATAAATTGACAGAGTGGGATGTGTTTCTAATCACAGAATGCCCCAAACATGCTTAAAAGTGGAAGCAAAAGCCATTTCTGGGATGTGTTTCTAACCACCGAATGTCCTAAATATGCTTAAAAGTGAAAGCACATGCTAATTGTTTCTGAGTCATGGAGTTTCTGTCGTCAGCAAAATACACAGAGACAATCAATTTTACGTGAATCAATCACTGTATAGGAAATGTTACATAAGACAAAGGACTACAAGGTGTAGGAGTCACATGACAACCATACTAATAGGCAGTATAGTTTAACAGTGATTGATCTGGAGAAACACAAACTCAGAATTTAAAACTTAATACCATAATTGGGGGGTTCTCTTTATAATCATAATCGATTTCTATCCAAATGAAAACTTTTTGCAACATTGGGATAATAATATAAGTCTTAGGGGAAAAAATCCCATAATGCTCTAGTTTATACCTTGCAGTTTGTATGCAGCTCTTAGATGAAAGTTAATAGCTCACTGTTTCTTTTAGGATTTTAACTTAAAACTGCAAGTAACAAAAGGATCTCATTGACAAAAGCAGTAACCCACTGACCAATTTACATTATGTGCACTTTGTGATGGGCATGGTACATTTTCTTTGCAGGAGGCACATTAAGCCTCTGCACTATCTTTCCATGAGTCAAAACTTCCAGTAGACAAAACTCCAATCTCACTCTAGGAAAAAGTTTATTCACTGGAGTTATCATGAGATTTTATTATTGCCGAAAATTGCTGAAGGCCAGGAAGGAGGAAGCAAGTCCTTTTAAAACCGTAATATATGTTGCCCCCACTCAAAGTCAGCGCCCGTTGCCGTCACACCGGTTACACCTCCCTAGAGCCAGCTCTTCTCAGGGGTCCTGTGACCTCAGTCAGAGTCACTGTTGCTCTAGGGTCTGCTACTTTGTAGGCCTCCCGCAAGACTGGGGGTGAACTTCAGTATGGATTGTGGTGGGCATGCCTTCAAGGTGAACCCACACTTGCCACCACTATGGTCCCCCTGCTGGTGATCAGACACCCGGGCGTCTAAGGTCTAGAGGAGCCTTCTAAAGTCTAGCATGGAAATGTGTTCCATCAGGAGAGTGGTCTTGGAGACAGGTCATGAAGGCTGAACTTGGTTCCCAATTCTAAATTCGGCAGCTCTGAGCATAGTGCTACAGCTGCTCCCTTACTGAACACCATACTGCGCCACTGAGAGAAACTCACACTCCCTTCAGCTAAAATCCAATTTGACCTGCTGTAAACAACTGGGTGCAACTCAATTCAAATTAAGCACTAGACAAGAGCAATATGCTGCCTATAAGAAGGAGTAACAACATCCTGGAAAAAGCAAACACTCATAGGGAATGCAAAATTAAGTAAAGCATGTGAAATGTAAGAAGGAACAACATGGTGAACTTAATGTTTTTACAGTCATTATTCAGAAATCAATGAGTATTTTTGCCTGAAAAGTTAAGGACATAACTACTCGGGCCCAGAAAGGACCCATTTCAATGTCCACTGCTTATATCCTTACAAAACGTAAGCAGTATGGTTTAAAAAGATATCATTCATGAACATAAAGCCGCCGAACACATTTTATTTTCCAATCCATCCATCAACCAGGTATTGCAGTACCTCCAGGTCTTCCCCACTGGGGGAAAACAATGCTGTTCAAAGAAAGACAAGAAAACAAAAGTAGTGCTTCACTGGCAAACTCTGGCAAGTGACGCTAATTTGTTTGGGCGTGAATAAATCAATCTGGCCGCTTTAAGAAAACTCTGTCTTTGCTTTATTTAGTTTTTTATTTTTCATATTGTTAACCTTCTATTTCCGAGGCTGCACTTTGGAATAGAACATTTTCAAAAACGGCATTTCCAGCAAAAGTGGTTTTCTTTTTTGCATCCATTTCACTGGAGAACAAATGAATGACAGGAAGAAAGAGAGGGTAAGAACCAGTTCTTGAGTCACGGTTTTCGGTAAGTGAGGAGGAGCTAGAAGAAAGAGAGGCAATACGAGTAAGAAAGAGGAGGGGGCAGCTGCCAGCGGCAGAGCAGAAGCCGACACTGTCCTTGTCAGTGGTCGAAGTGGGTGGGATCAGAAGGGCACGGCGTGCCCATACTATTTTAGTTTAACAAAGTCCATTTCCCTACTTCGTTATTTTTAAAATGCAACCCAGGACGGCAGGAATGGTCCGAACTTCAAAAAATATTAATATTACGAGCCCTGCTGTGTGGTTCTCATTGAGGAAGGCCTCTGCAGTTGCGAGACCTCCCCCTCTTTCCCCTCTGTATCTGTGGGAAGGGCCTGCCCAGCAACAGTGTGTGAGAAGTGTTTCACTGTAGGAGCAATCGAGCAGCACGAGAAAGCGGCTTCCTATGAAGGCCCTGCAGCTGCAATGATTTACATCTCCTTTACTGAAGATGCTAACTGCCTGTCCCCCACTGTGACCAATACAATTTGTCACATCAGGATATATCGGCAGCCCCACCCTTGACCTTATCTGCTGTTTATTCTCGGGCTCACCCAGACCGATGACGCCACAAGAAAAGGAAGAGGACTTCAGTGTGGAATTTGTGGCAGACTGCCCCAACCTTGGCACTTTAAAAAAAAAACTGTAGAAAACGTTTAATGTCTTCTTTATTTCAATATTTTATTTTATAAATTGTGTACTGCTGCTCTTTTTGTGTTTAGGGATAAGGTATTTTTTTTAAATACTGTTTAAAATTTTTAAGGATTATAACAGAAAAGCAGCCCTAGGTGTCCAGTTCTGTGACACCCGAGCACCAGAACCCCTTGTTAAACCCATCCAGGGTCGGACTGTGAAAACAGATAGGGCCAGGTATCAAGGCTGGACTGGCGTAATGGGCATTGGGAGGGAGGCTCGTTTTGTAACTGGGGGCTGCAAAACTGTACCCCAGTACCAAAACCAGCAGGGCTGTCCAGCACACTAAAGGGGAGATTTACTAAGATTGTGTTGCAAATCGGCGCAAATTATTTTTGCCCAATTTACTTTCTAGCACTTAACTTGTTAAGCGCTGGAAATAACGGAAAAGTAATGGGAAGCAGCGCATTACTTCACATTTACGTACCAAGGGAGGAGCATGGGTGTTCCCAAGCAACCACACAGGGTTTCTCACGCTAAATCCAATTTACTAAAGAAAGTAGATTGGATTGAGCATGAGAAAGTGGTGCCATTTTCAAATAGGCACACGGAAGGAGAAATGCTTTAATTTCTCTTTCCTTTCCCGACTTTCTATGTGTGCTGCACTGTGCAGCACACATACAAAGTGCACAAAATGTTGCATGTGTCTGGGCATCGTATTTTGTACAGGAAGGATACCCTTGCTGTACAAAAGCTATGCTGGACTCACTCACACACACCCTAGCGCTATGGCGCTAAGGTGTGTGAGTGGCCTACAGCAGCTGTAATGAGCGCCGGTGCACGGGAAAAGGGAGGAGTGAGCTATATCTCTGAAAATATGGCGCTCTCTTGTTCCTTCCCTGTTGCCCAATGCTACACTGGTATGAGAGGCGCTATAAAATGAATGAAATACATGTGAGAGGGGCTATGGAGCGATGAGGGGCAGTGCTGGAGGGTGATAGTGAGGGAATCATTGAAGAGCCCCAACAAGATTGTCCTATCCTTGTTTTTGTTAGCGCCACAAGTACTGTGACTGTTATCAGTAATGGAGCGTGAATGGGCGCGCACAGTGAAATCCGCACCCATGTATTTTTTGTTTTTTGTTTTGGGCAAGGCCCCTCTAACAACGGTGACGCCCACAAAGGAGTAATGTGAAGGGTACTTTGACACGCCCATCGCTGACAGCAGAACGCCAACGCCTACAAGGGACTACTTTACCCCTAAGGTTCTTTGACCTTTCTAATGTATATGGTGGCCAGCTGTATAGCCTATGTCCATCTGCTGCAACTTCCCTTTACAATGCTGTATTGGGTGTTGTGATTGGTGCTGTATTTCTTTGGATTACACGCCTCAAAGGTTTCAGCTCTCTCTTTATAATAGTAGTATAGATATTTTTATATTTACATTTTCAATAATCTTTTTTTTTTTATTGTGTCAGGTTTCATTTCTCCCAGCGGGTGCTAACTAATATTATTAATATTAGTATGTAACTGTTTGTCTCAAATTAAATTTATTTATTTATATGTGTGTATCGTTTCGGGTTTTTATTATCAACCGAATAAAGATTATTCTGTCTCCATTGTGGATCATGATGAAGTAGATTCCAGATTTATTGGCAATGCGGCCCTTGTTAAAATGGATCACGATATGGTCTAACCTGACCTGAAGCTCAACAGGATAATCCTAAGGGATTGTGTGTCACTGGATAAGGCCAAATGTACACCATGGCTTAACTATGTTAGTCATATTTGCCATGAGATGGGATGGCCTGCCCTGCATGCCCACCCTGAAATCATTAGTAAGGGAGATCTATTGTGGGCAAAAACACATTTCTGTGCTATAGCATAGGCTACCAAGGAGTGTACAGAATTTACGAAACCTTCTGTTTGCACGCATGCTTTGATCTCTACTTTTGGGCGTGCCGAACTATACCTTACTTCTGCTACTAACTTTTAGTATAGATTTATGTTGACGCATGTTAGGCTGAACCTGCTGTATTGGTTTTTAGCAGATTCTATTGGGTGGAATAAAGTTAATAATGTAAAGCCATTTACATGCGACAATTTTGCAGATCAGGATACTTTCCACATTGTACTGTTTTGCGACCATTGTTGTGTCCCTCAAAGACAATTTTTTTACCTTTACTGAGAGGGAGACATTTCAATCAGGCTAGACCCTCTTTTATCTTTTTACAAATGTTACCCAACGAATTTGTCTGTGTTAATGTTGCCATATTTTTAATGCTCGCTGTTAGACTTAGAAAAAATGAGTTGATTTACATTTGGAATGCTCTATTCACCTGTTTTTTTTATCTTGATGACGTTCATTATGGTGTTTACACCTCTGCTTTTATCAAATATATTTTTATAATTGGAAATTTTCAACTAATTTGTTTTTTATTGTGTCAGGTTTCTGTTCTCCCAGTGGGTGCTAACTAATATTATTATTATTAGTATGTAACTGTTTCTCTTAAATTAAATTTATTTATTCATATGTGTGTATTGTTTCTGGTTTTTATTATCAACCGAATAAAGATTATTCTGACTGTATGATTGGCATGGCCTTTAGCCAAGTGTGGTGAGAGGTTGACTGCTGGCCCTGGCCAGCTGCCAGGTCCTGTGGTCTAGCCCCTGCTGGCAGCCAACCCTAAACCGTGCACAGGCTGTGGCTGTGCGTGGCATGTGGCACGTGGTTGGCCACAGTGCCTACCCTGTGGGCACGCCCTGTGTCGAATTCTCCATAGCCTGCCCTGCCACACCCAGGCTGTACACTGTGCCATTGGCTGAGCGCTGCAGGAGGTTGGCCGCAGGGACAGGGCTGTGTCAAAAACCCTCCCCCCGGCGGCCAACCTCATATTGCACACAGCCTTCGGCCATGCACGGTATTGAGTTGGCTGCAGGGCTTAGCCTGTGAGAACTCTCTATGTCTAACCCATTAGCACAGTCCCCCTCCCCAAGCCACTTTGGGGTGTGAGTCCGACTTGACTTTCTGAGCCCCTTCGGGCCACGCAGCTCCCCTCCATGACTCTTATTAGGCCGGGGACTCCATCCCCTGGAGCCTATCTTAATTATAGGTGGTGCCCCAGTGCCCAACCAGTGCACCCACCAATAAGCACGTTGGGGACTGAGGGGCGGAGTGCCAACAGGGACCCAGAAGTCTGCTCCCATCCGGCAGGAGCATTTTTAAATATCCCGCCAAGTTGGAGCACACTTGTCTTTCCTGCCTGGGCTCCTGGAGGCAGGGAGGCATGTTTGCTCCCACTCGGCAGCAGTTTTAAAAATGCTCCTACCAAGTAAAAGCAAACATATGTTTCTCTGCCCACACTGACATGGGCAGGGAACCTAAGGTGTCCCAGGAGTTGATGTCTGGGGCATTACACAAAAAAGGTTTTTAAAAAATGGATACAGGCAGGGTATGGATACCCAACTTACCTAGGCTTGGCAAAACACATTCTTTTAATTTTACCACAAGTTGGGAAGGATCCATGGATACTTGGTAAATTGTTTATAAAAATATCTGGGCTCCTGTGCTTTAAAAATATAAACGCTGGGTGGGCCAGGGCCCTGGGGACTGGGGGTGCATAATGTTCCCAAGCCTTTTCCAGGGCATGGGCCACCATCTCCTGGGGCCTATTCATTTGATGGGGGAGGAGGTGTGCGGCCTGCTCCCTGAGACATTTCCAGGCAAGGGGGACCCTATCCCCCAGGGCTATTTCATTTAGTAAAGGGAGTGGCCCCACTCTCAGGTCCATCACTTTGACGCTATTGAAAAATTAAGCGGAGTGGGCATGTAGCCCCCCCCTCCCAGAGCCTCCCTGAGTCACCGGGGATCCCATCTCCTGGGGCCAATACACTTAATAGGAGGAGGGGGCATGTGCCTCCTGTCCTATAGTCATGCTATGGCCTAGGGTCCCTGTTCCATGAGGCTGGTTTTGTGAGGGTGTCCAGGCTCCACAACCCCCTGGGCATTTTCTTTTCCCTGGCAGCCGATAGCATGGGCAGGGAATGCTTTTTGCTCCCATCAGGCAGCTAGGGGGCAGCAGAAATCTTTTCCTGCCCAGTGAGGGCACAATTCAAAATTTGCAAATATACGTGACAAGAATTTTCAATTCTATTAAGGACACGGAGGCAAGGATTATGCTTTCTCATTTCTTTATTAGAAATGCTCAGCAGCCAAATAGAAAACAGTATGTAAAAACAAAAACTACAATACCCATGAATACTTGGGTATCACATGACAGATCATAGAGTCACCAGTATAAAAAGTCATACAGAGAACACCAAACCCTCTTTCTTCGGCGACTAAAACAGTTCAAAATGAAAATTGGCAGTCCAATATGAAGATCAGAAAGGAAGTAACCAGCTGCTTCAGAAATCCCTGGAGAGGCAGAAATGGATGCTTGCATCCGTAGACAACTGGGGATGGAAGATAACCGTCAGGCAGGATGAACCAGGGGGGACAGAAGCCTCTATTTAGGGTCAGAACCTGAAAAGAGATATAGAGCAGTAATACACATTCTTTGTGTGCAGAGAAGATCAATAAATAGGGGAGTAAAACAAGGAACAGTAATAAACAAAATACCATATGCAATTAATAATAATAATAACTAAGCTTATACAGCGCCTGGATACACTAGCCAGTGTGTTCCGCGCTAACGAATTGGCCACCAGCACACTCTCCTATTATGACCCCCCCCACACCGAACCTCACTAAGCTTATCCCCTAGGGAATAAGTATGTTTTCAAGTCTCTGTGGAAAACCACCTCCGAGGTTTCCAAACGGAGCCTGAGGGGAAGGTTGTTCCAAAGACGGGCAGCCAGAAACCGGAAGGACCTTCCTCCCATTCTTGCTTTCCTGATTTTAGGAAATGGCAAAAGACCCACCCCCAAGGTTCTCAATTGTAGAGTCAGTGTATAAGGTGTCAGGAGGTTGAGTAGAAAGTGGGGTCCTTTTCCTTGTGCGATCCGATGACTTAAGCAAAGAGCTTTAAATTGGACACGCTCCCTAACTGGCAACCAGTGTAGCGTCTCCAGGGCTTTTTTAGAGGAAGCTCTTTTAGGCAGCATCAACACCAGGCGGGGGGCTGCATTCTGGATGCGCTGCAGTCTCTGGAGAAAACTCACATTACCTCCCAGGTAGAGGGCATTCCCATAGTCCAGCCTTGAGGTGACCAGGGCATGGACCAGGGATTTTCTAGCTGTAACCGGGAGTAAATCCAGAGTCTTTCTGAGGTCCCGCAGAATGCCAAAACACATGCCAGCAACCCGCCTGGTGTGATAGTCATATGAGATTTTGGAATCAATCCAAATTCCCACGTTTTTAACTTGTTCCCTAGGTATTGGAAGTGGCCCAAGCGACTTGGGCCACCATGCTGAGGTTCTAACTGATGGTGCTTTGCCCACAATCAGCACCTCTGTTTTATCGCTGTTTAATCTGAGGCAGTTGCTAGCCAACCAGGCAGCAAGATCTTAGAGACAGGGCGCACATTTGCTGGCTGCCTTCTCAGCTGGTTGCGCTAAGGCCACAACCAGCGGAGTATCATCAGCGTAAGTCACCACTTCCACCCCATATTGCTCAGTTATTGTAGCCACAGGCGCCACATAAAGGTTAAAAAGGGTTGGGCTAAGACTAGAACCTTGAGGAACCCCTTGGTTCAAGTTAATAGCCTTCGACCGATAAGGCCCTTGTGCAACTTGAAAGCTGCGGTCTTGAAGAAATGATTCCAACCATTCCCATGCCTTCCCTGTCACTCCACCCTTCCTTAGACACTGTAGCAAGGTGTGATGAGCCACAGTGTCAAACGCGGCACTGAGGTCAAGAAGAATCAGTGCTGCTGTGTGACTCTCATCCACGTGCCTCCGAAGAGAATCCGTGGAAAAAAGCAAAGCTGACTCCGTAGAATGGAAAGCACGGAAGCCGGATTGCGAAGGGTGTAGCAGCTTATGGGTTTCAATGTGGGCTGACAGTTGTTGATTGACTGTCTTTTCAGCAATTTTAGCAAAATATGGGAGGAGTGAGATGGGGCGCGAGTTATTTAGCTGTTCTATACTAATCTGTGACTTTTTTTCAGAGGAAGAACCACCGCTTCCTTCCAGGCTTTTGGCACTGTGCCTGAGCTAAAAGAGAGCTCTAGCAAATATCTAATATAAGGCTCTAGGGTCTCACTGTTTCATCTCAAAATTTTAGCCAGTGCAGGGTACTTAGGTGAACCAGATTTCACACTGCTAGCTAACTTGCTTAGCATAACACCTTCTGGAACCCTGAACACCTTCAAACAATCTGTCTCCGTTACCCCCCCCCCCGCCTGGTGCCATCTCTCTACTAGACCCAACCCTGGCTTCCACAGGGAAGGTAGAGTATATGTCCTTCACCTTAGTGGCAAAGAACTCTGCTATCTGATTACAAGATGCAACAGATCTAACCTCAGGTACCTCTATGGTTGAAAGTGAGGATATCTCTTTATACACCCGAAACATCTCCTTAGCTGAGCGGTCCGCTTTGTCAATCCGGTCTGCAGAGTAGGAGAAGCTTACATTCCTAATCAGGACATGGTAATTTTTGAGACTGCATTTGTATTCCGTCCCGTGAATAGGCAGATAACCACTTCTCCAGCGTCTCTCCAGGCGCTTACAAGCTGTCTTTGCCTCCCTCAGCTCCGCATTGAACCAAGGGGCAGATTTTGTGCGCCTCACAGACCCTATACTAGACCAAGGTGCCGCACTATCCAAAGCATTCGAGATGCGACAATCCAAAGTCTCACAGGTTGAATCTATCTCTAGCCCTAAGCCTCCTGGAGAACCGCCCTGAACCAGGGCCATACGAAAGTTCTCAGGGGAGAAGTTATCCTATTTCCTCTGACGCCTCTTAGCTCGTGATTTCACGGGTATTTTCTCAACAATACAGGTGACTTGAAAAGGGATGAGGGAGTGGTCAGACCAAATAACAGGTACTGGGAGCTCAATTTCAACTGCCTCCCAGTTACCAAAAATAGGGTCCAATAGATGTCCCAGCCGGTGTGTGGGAAGCTCAGATTTTAAAGAAAGATGCAAGGTTTGCAACTCTTGACGGACCTCCTGGGCTGCCAAGTTGGATATATCATCGAAATGCAAGTTTAAGTCACCTAACCGGAGGAACTTTTCATAACGCATGGCCGGTAGCAACAGATTTTCAATAAGACTAGTTGCAAATTGCGTGGCTCCTCCCGGAGGTCTATAAACTAGGAGGCCGTTAATTATATAATTACAAGAAACCAAATAAAAAAGGAGCCCGCTTCGCTGTCTGTAATGTCCGCTGGCTCTCGCGTGCACTGTATGTCATGTTTATGGATCAAAGCGATTCCTCCTCCCCTCCTAGAGGGTCTGTCCTACCTACAAATACCGTAGCCCTGGGGCAGGGCCTCTAGAATTTCCGGAGCCGACTCCTCATCCAGCCAGGTCTCGGTCAACCAGATAGTCGCGGATTTCCAATTTGTGCTTTTTCGCCAATCTACAAATAATCAAAGCACATCTAAGTTCCTGTTCAGCATTCCTATTCCTTGAGAGGGGATTGGTAGTGAATAAACAGTGCTTACAACTCTCAATCTGGTCAGTATTATCTGGGTTCAGACTATGCCTCCAACCATCCTTCACTCCAGTACGTAGTGCTACTAGCTCTTGCCGCGTATAGGACTTTCCTACCAGTAATCCTCCAGGGGTCCTGGCCCCTTGCCCCATTCGGCAGCGGACGGGGGCAGACGGGCTTGCCTTTGGCGCGCCGGCAGCGCGGTCGCTGGGGCATGTGGCTTCTATGCAGGATCTCCCCTGCAACTAGACCGCTAACCTCAGAATGCGGAAGTGCCTGACTCTACCTACCCCACCCTCCGCACAACGGTACTAGCTACCGCGTCAGACCAGGGCGGGAAGGACAGATCACTGAGTACAGGCCTCCATTTGTCCCCAGGTAAGTGCTCGCAATGCCCGCTGAAGATTCTGCACATAGGAAACAAGCTGCACACCCCCAACTAAAATGGTAAATGCTCGCAATACCCCCCTGTAGGATTCAGCTCGAAGGTATCAACTGCAAGCCACTCAAGCCCAAGCTACAATGGCAGAGAGCCACGTTTACAGCCAAGAGGGAATAAGCAGCACTTCACTCTAATTAAAACAATTTTAAAACAAAGTTAACACACAAATCAGCGTCAGGGTAGAGGGAGGACGCAAAGTAGAGAACCTGTGGGCCAACAAACGATTCAGGAGGAAGTTGCCACCATCCCCCTTCCTCGCAATCCTTCCCCCTTAGCAATAATCAATAACAAGGTAACACATGCAAAATGCAGAAAAATAGGTGGGATAATCCTCGCCTCCGTGTCCTTAATAGAATTGAAAATTCTTGTCACGTATGTTCGCAAATTTTAAATTCTATGTCAGGACCAGAGGCTCCGATTAAACACAGAATCAGCGACTTTCATGATGTCAATTAAAGTGACTCCGAACGAAAAAGCTTTAGAAGCCATAGCCCCATGTGCTGAATGTGCAACAAATATAGAGACATCAATACAAGCCTCAGTCATGAGCCATCTGACCCAACAGGCCAACGTAGCTGGGGTCACAGGACGAAAAAGCTTCTGTAGAGCAATTAACAATTGACCTTGCATCTCATGACAAAAAGGAGCAGTACTCACCTCATAATCCTTAACACATTGAACTACGCAAAGTTTGGGATTATTGGGAAAAGATGGATAAGTAACAGAAGATGTATTACACTTAGTGCGTCTGGAAAGATTAAAAGTAACACCCTCAGGCGTGAAACTGCGACCTGCCAGATTCAGAGCACGAACATCAGAAACTTGTTTACATGAAACAAGACACAAAAGCATAGTCAATTTGGATGAAAGTTGCTTGCGGGATAAAGATGAATTGGAAGGCCAGGCCTCCAAGAAAAGCAAAACAATGGAAACATCCCATAAAGCAACGTATTTTGGACAAGGTGGCTTCACCAGGCGAATACTCTTAAGCAACTTAGAAATCAAAGGATGTTCACCAGCAGGCTTGCCTTCAATATTGATAAGACCCGCAGAAATAGCAGAACGGAAATTATTAACCGTTCGATAAGCAAGACCGGACAAGGCTATGGAAGCCAGAAAATTAACAGAGAGACATCCGCTGAAGCGGGATCCACCTCCCGTTGAGCACACCAACCACACCATTGTTTCCATGCCTCTGCATAACGTTTGTGAGCGTTGGGTGACCAAGCCTCGCTGATAAATCTGGTAGCGTCTCGCGAAAGGCCTGGGACGTGCCAGCGTTCCCCGAAATTTGCCATGTAACTAGGAGAAGATGACCTCACTCAATCAAGGGATTTGAATTGCCGAGAGGGTCCAGCAAGAGATTCCACCTCTGGGGAAGAAGGAGCGGCCCTGCACAACACATTACCAGGAGAACTGGGAACCAAGCTTGAGCCCTCCACAGAGGAGTGATCAGAATCAGCTCCAACTGATAATGCTTTGTGCGAGCCAGGACCCTGGGAATCATCATAAACGGGGAAAGGCGTAACACAGGAGTGAAGTCATGTCTGCAGAAATGCATCCGTGGCCAGGGCTTCCGGATCTGGACTCCAGCTGTAAAACCGGGAACGCTGAGCGTTGAGACGAGATGCAAACAGGTCGATCTGACACTGGCCCCAAACACGGGATAGAGAGCGGAACATGCAAGGGTGAAGCCTCCAATCGCTGAAGTCACGAAGATGTCCCGAGTTCCAGTCCGCAATCAGATTGTTGTGACCGGGAAGACATTCTGAAATAACTCTGATCTTCCTCTGAAGACAAAAGTGCCAGAAATCCTTGGCGATTTCCACCAAAATCTTGGACTTCGTTCCGCCCAACTTGTTGACATACCCAACCGCCGAAACATTGTCCATGCGGAGAAGTATGCAACAATTGGTCTGGTGTGGAGACAAACAACGGATCGCAAGATCCCGCTAGCAGCTCCAGGCTATTTATATGGAGAGACAAGTCCTCCTGAGACCACCGACCTCCCATTGACAACGGACCGCAACGGGCTCTCCAGCCCCACAGACTGGCATCTGACTCTATCACCACCTCCGGGGATGCTCCGAACAGGGCTCGCCCATTCCAGGACTCCATATGCTCCAACCACCATATCATCTCCCACCTCGCTTCCTCTGAAAGAGGAACCAGATCTGAATAGCGAAGGCCTTTCTGGAGATGACGTATCTTCAAATGTTGAAGCGCCCAGTAATGAAAAGGGCCTGGGAAAATTGCCTGAATTGAGGAAGCTAAGAGACCGACAATCCGTGCTATAGACCTCAACGACACACTCTGTTTGAACAAAACTAAATTCAACTCCCTCTTCATGGAACAAATCTTCTGGTTGGGCAAGAGGAGTTGACAAGAGAGGGAATTGACTCAGAAACCCAGAAATTCTATTGACTGAGAAGGAAGAAAGATCGATTTCTGAGGATTGACCAGAAAACCCAGAAAATGTAAAAGATTGATGGACCATTCCAAGTGCGTCATCAACTTTTGAGGGCAATCCGCCCTGATCAGAATATCGTCCAGATAGGTGATTAGACGAACACCCCGGGCTCGCAAGATTCGACGACGGGCCTCAGAAGCTTTGTGAAGCACCAAGGCGCCGACAAGAGGCCGAACGGGAGAACCATGTACTCAAACCAATTCCCCTGCCATTGGAATTGCAGGAACCGATGGTGCGGACCGTAAATGGTAATTGATAAATACGAGTCCTTCAGATCGAGACGGACTATCCAGTCCCCTTCCCAAAGAAGATCCCCCAAGAGATGGATGCCTTCCATTTTGAAGTGGTGATAAACCACCCCTTTGTTGAAATCTTTGAGATTGAGCACCAACTGGGACCCACCCCCTTTTTTCTGGACCAGAAAACTGTGCTTGTGAAGCCCTAAGGATGGCGCGAAGTCTGAATGATGGCCCGTTTGTTTAGAAGAGAGTCGATCTCCGCTGAAATGATTTCTTGTTCGTGAAGGGAAAAAACTAGAGGAGTGGGTGGGTGGGATTGACGTTGGGAATGATAGAACTCTATCCTGTAACCTTGAACAGTCTCCAACACCCATGCATCATTGGAGAACAGATGCCAATTTGGTAGAAAAAGCTGAATTCAGCCCCCCAATACCACTTCTGAAACCGGAATCAACCTCACTTGAAGTATTTCAATCTTGATGTCCTCCTTGGGCCCCGCCGTAGCGTCCTTTTTTATACTGACCTCTCCCTTTACAGGAGGGATAGAAATTGGATTTGTTGTTATAGCCGGAATCTTGTCCTCCGCCACGTTGGGACTAGAATCCACGTTGGGTATTCTGGTTGGACCCTCGGCTGAACGATGGTCCCCTGTATCGTTTGGCCCTAGCGAAAACCGGGCGAAAGGCCATCCGCAGGGATGCCTTAGCCTTATCCAGCCCACTAAAAGTCACAACAAACTTTGTCAATTCTTTCAGGAAAGGCTGACCAAACAATAAGCCTTGAGCCAACGGGCCATATTCTGATGAGGCCAGTTCCACCAGCTTGGGATCTAACTTAAGTAAAATGGAGCGACAACGCTCACAGGACATTGCGCAATTGGCATTCCCCAATTGACAAATCGCTCTCTATGACCACTCAATTAAATCATCAGGATCCACAACAGAGGACGATTCCTTGGTCCGAAAGCCCAGGTCCAATATCTTCGTAAGAGGACCGAAAAGATCGAACAATTTTTCTTGGCAGGAACGCCACGCCCTGGCAATGCCCTTTTTTGGGTCCTTAGCATACTTCTTAAGGTATGTCACCATAGTGGGGTCAACTTCCGGAGTGTCGGCCAACTTATCGGTCAAGTCAGGACGCGAACACTCAGAACGGAGGCATGCTCTGACATCTTTCTCAAATGGCTGCCGAATATGAGCCTGAACATATTCGGCCACGGTTGGGGACGGAAGCCAAGAGGCAGAATTTGGATGAACAATCTCAGATGGTTCAAACTTGAGGAGCTGAGGGTGTGCTGGAGCATCAACATAATGCTCCTTATATGCTTTCTTGGAAGGTGGAGGTCCATCCTGGTCCGAAGGTGAAGTGGAATGAGTCTCATCAGTATCCGTCTGCTGAATCTGTGAAGTAGAGGCCTCTTTGGAGGGTTTACTAGCAGACCGGTCACTAGATAAAGCCTTCGCCAACTTCTGAAAATCAGATTTATGTGGATTACTGGAAGACTTAGGCCAAGAAGCACGACCAGAAGTGGATGGTAACCAACCCTGTTGTTGCGCATAGTTAGAAAGATGATGCTTCAAGAGAGCAATTGCACAAACAAGCGCTTTATTGATGGAATGCTGAACCCCTTGGTCCAAAGCCTCAACTAAGTCTTGCTCCATGGAGCCAGAGGCATCATTGTCATAATAATACTCATCCTCATCATAGTAGTCTTCCATAATTACACAAAGTGTAACCACCAATTGCCCACAGAGGAGAGAAAAATGAAAAATGCCAAAGGCACAATGCAGGGGGAGTGACCAACCCCAAAGCAAGCCAACAGAAAACAGGCAAAACCTGTTCAATATATAATGTAATTATTAGTGGAGGGAGGGCTTGCTAATAAATGAGCCACTCTAGGCAGAGCTTATGAAAATTATAAAAGCCCAAAGCAATAGTTTGACAATTGGGCGTAAATGGGGCCAAAAGTAGCAGGCAGTGGGCATGTGCAGTTTAAAGACGTTTATCCTTCGGTGAAACTCCGTGAAAGAACGGAGATAAACAAATAAAATGGCCACCGCGCATGCGCGGTAACGGCCTCCTGCCACACAGATCAGATGAGCACTTGTGCACCGCGCACGAGCCCCCCTGCCCCAGTCTCCCACTCCACAATGAGAAAAAAGGCGCAGGCGCAAAGCACCCAAACCCGGGGAGGTGTTCACACGCTCCCTGCAACGAGAAAAGCAAATAAAAGTGCTGAAATGTAATGAAGCACAAAGCGGCAAAGGAAGCGCTGTACAGAGGCAAAAGACACAGTGGCAATGCGCGAACAAAGCACAAGCAAAAGTGAAAATAGCAGAAAGCGCACAAAGCACAATAAGGTAACCAAAACAGCATATAAAGCAGTAATGATAGAAATGCACATAACTGGCTGCGGAGCAGCAAAGAAAGAGAATTTGGTATTCTCTATGTGACGTTTTATACTGGTGACTCTATGATCTGTCATGGGATACCCAAGGACTCATGAGTATTGTAGTTTTTGTTTTTACATACTGTTTTCTAATTGGCTGCTGAGCATTTCTAATAAAGAAATGAGAAAGCATAATTGGAGCCTCGGTCCTCACATAGAATAGTTTCACCCTGACTACCCACGTGTGAGCAAGGAAACACAGAATTGCTCCCACCCGACAGGAGCAGAAAGAAAAGCTGACAGGGATGAGGGCATCTTGTGGCTCCCACCGCAGCCACCAACAATAAAAAAGCTATGGGGTTACGTGGGTGGGCACCAGGGAACCCCCTTACGGTATATTAAAAAAAGATGTATGTAGTAATCAGGAAGAGACTTGCTGATGGTAGAATCCAGTTTATTCTTAGGAGACAGCTTACACAACCACCACGAATAGATGCACAGCTGTAACTGATGCTAGTTGAATATTACTCTCCCAAGAATCCCTAAGAATCCCCAGGCAGAAAGAACCAAAACAATTCTAAATGGAACATGGGAAGGGAGAACATGAATGTGAGGAATAAAGCATGAAATGGAATACTACACACCTTCCCCCCTAAAAAAACAAAAAACAAACAAAAAAAAAAAAAAACTTAAAGGAAGTAATCATGCAACGTTACAGGAGTATGTTTCACACGAGTGCTTTTCCTAAGAAAAGAATCATCATTATGAATAACAGGGCAAGGTATGGGAACATTTTCACTAACACACTGTCAACATGCCTAGTAGATGATTCAGTGATCTGGTTGCTATTGTCAGACATGGACGGATTGCAATTATCAGGCACAGGAACAACACGATCAACACTCTGGTCTTCACAGTCAAAAGTGTTAAACAAAGGAGAAAAGGATGCATCATTTTGATCGCACAAAGGCTTAGCAGTGGGAAGATCATTAGAGGAGGATGGTGCAGAACAGGGTTCAGCATGAGAAGAATCTAAACCTTTACATAGTGAAATCCTTCGAAAATTCCATATTTTCCCATCCTCCACTCTCACAGCCTTTGAAAATACTTCAATAACCTTGCAAGGGTCTGACCACTTATTCCACTTATTGTCAAAAACTCTGCCAAATTTCACGCGGACAAAATCACCCACTCTGACCTTCTGACCAGAACTTTTAGTAGACAGAAAATTGGCTTTCATTCTTTCCTGATATTTCAAAACTCTGTCCTTAACACAAGCGGGATCTACAGAAGAATCAGCAGGTATCTTAACTTTCATCCACCAAGGCAGGAGTTTGGAACCAGGCTTCCTGCCTCTAAGCAATTCAAAGGGTGAAAACCCTGTGGCAGAGTTAGGTGAAGTGCGATAAGACAATAAGGTGGAACGTAAGGTTTTTCTCCAGTCTAGATTGCTTTTGACAGCCAGCTGAATAGACTCTTTGATGACTCTGTTAAAGCGTTCTGTTTGACCATTGGCTTGCGGGTTATAATTCGACACCCTTTTGTGTACGATGCCGCACCTCTGGGTGAATGACAAAAATTCTTTGCTTATGAATTGTGGACCATTATCCGACACAATCTCAGCAGGGATGCCTTCTCTACAAAAAACCTCATCAAGAAATTGAACAATTTGAGTGGAGCCAACTTTATCAACAATTTTTAGCTCTGGCCACTTGGAAAAATAATCGATAAGGACCAGGCCAAACACATTTTGGTGGGGGGACAAGTTAAGAGGTCCAATTATGTCAATGCCCAATTTCTTCCAGGGGCAGGAAACAAATTCAATGGGAGAACTAGCAGCAGACAAAGGTTTAACAGTCTTGTCACTTTTACCACAAGGGGAACATGAACAAACCCATTTGTCGACCATACTGTCTACACCAGGCCACGAGTAGAACTCGCGGATGCGTCTTTTGGTGCCAGACATGCCCATGTGACCTTCATGGGCCATGGAAATAATTCTTTCTCTCAAGGAAATGGGAGGAATGATTTTATCGCCACGAAAAACAAAGCCTTGGTCAAACATAAGTTCATCCTTTACCTTGAAAAAGGAAAGGATATCCCCCGATAAGTATCGCTCTTGAGGCCAACCATACTGTAGATGTCTAGTCAAAGAGGGAAGGTTGGAATCATTCGCCATAGCTTCCCTCCACTCGATTTCAGAAATACTATTAGAAGCACCAGCTGAACCACAATCGTTGACGTCATCGATATTAAAAACAACATCTGATTCATTGTTCCAATTACCAGAAAAGATGGAATTGACTAGAGGCAGCCTGGACATGCAGTCGGCATGCACATTTAACCGCCCGGGAACATATTCAACAATGCATTGAAATTCTTGTAATTTGGCTGCAAGACGTGCTAGGCGCGCTGTTAAGGTTCTGCCACCACCAGCTGCCAGCATGTTAATTAGAGGCTTATGGTCGGTTCTCAAACGGAACCTGGTTCCCCAAAGAAATTGCCTAAAATGTTCAGAGGCCCAAGTACATGCTAGTAACTCTTTTTCAATAGTGGAGTAATTGAACTCAGCGCCCCGCAAGGTTCTTGAAGCATATGACACAACATACTCCTCACCTCTGTCTTTTTGCATTAAAACTGAGCCTAAGCCAACATTGCTTGCATCGACACACACTATACATTCTTTGTCTAGGTCGAATGGTCTTAAAAAAGGAGCATTGATGATTTCCTGCTTCAGTAACTCAAATGCATGTTGCTGATCGCTATTCCACACAAACTTTGCATCTTTCTTCAATAACACCCTGAGAGGATGAACTTTGGAAGCGTAATCTTGGACGAATTTACTATAAAATTCGGTAAGACCAAGAAAGGAAACAAGTTGATCTTTGTTCAAGGGAGAAGGAGCTTTGGATATACTCTTGATATGGTTGAGTTTAGGTTTGATCCCCAGGGCTGAAATTTCATGGCCAAGATATTCGACCTGACTTTGTCTGAATTTACATTTGGATAATTTAAGTGTAAGCCCATATTCTTGAACACTTTTCAAAACTTTTACCAAATTTTTATCATGTTCCTCAAAATTTTTCCCGTGTATTAGGATGTCGTCCTGAAAGGCAATTGCTCCCTCACATCCTTCTAGTACTGTTTTCATGAGGCGTTGGAAGACAGACGCCGCACTAGCTAGGCCGAAAGGCATACGACAATACTGAAACAAGCCCTCAGGAGTGATAAAAGTGGTTAAGAATTTGGAGTCTTCGTGTAAAATCACCTGATGGTAAGCGCTGGTTAAATCTAGCGTGGAAAAAACGCAGGCGCCAGAAAGGGTGGAAATGAGCTCGTGTATGTGGGGTAAGGGATGTCTGTCGATCCAAATCTCCTTGTTTAGACTGCGGAGGTCTACACACAGACGAAGTTCGCCGTTGCTCTTGAGGGATAAAACAACGGGCGAAACCCATGGGGATGACTCAACTGGTTTGATAATCTTTTTGGAAACAAGATCTGATAAAATTAACTTTAGTTTATCACGGTAGGCCAAAGGTACATTTCTGACCCTATGTCGGATGGGGACAGCTGATTCCTTAAGTATGATACGGTGTTTGAAATTAGCAAAACCCCCCAAATTATCATTAAAAATACAGGGGAAATCTTTTTTCAATTGGGAAATAAAGTCATTTTCAGGAGGGACGACATATACAGGGGGGGAAGCATTGGGATCAAGTTTGATTCCTAAATCAAACTGATGAGGCCAGCATAAGATGGATGCTCCTTTAGAGGAGACATAAACCTTCCCCTTAGTAGTTCTATCTTTAAACTTGATCTCCGCCCACATATAACCTTCAAGACCTATCTTCTTCCCTGTGTACCCTCCAGGATGTATGTCAGGTGGTAAAAGTTCTTTTGAGCACCAAAACTTGTCAAAGACATCTTTGCCAATTATGGTGTACCAGGCACAGGAGTCGATGAGCATGGAGATTTCCACACCATTAATAAGAATAATATCACTGGGAAAACCTTTGCATTCAGTATCACCAACACACAACATCGTATTAATTTCAGACGGTTGTTCACAATCGTCATACTCCTCATGTGATAAGAAATTAACTTTCTGCGAAGACTTGCACATTTTGGTGAAATGACCTGACTTTTTGCATTTGACACAAATTTTGTTCCAAGCAGGACACCCTTTATAATTTCCCACATGATCATTCGCGCCACATCTGTAGCAGATTATTGGAGACTTTCTTTGAAAAGATCTATTATCTCTGCCAAAATTGTCTCTTTTAGTAGGAGCGAAAGTAGGTTTCCTGTAATTTGAAGTGTTCCTAACTAAGAAAACTTCCGGAATTATTACTTTAGTTTTGGTTTCATGGCCTCTTATTTCGTTAACAAACAATTCTGATTGCTCAATGCCTTTGGCAATGTTTAGAACAGCGTTAAGGGAGGACTCAGTGCCCATCCATAAACGTTCCTGTATCTTTTTACTCTTAGTACGCATCATGATTTGATCCCTCAAAACTTGGTCAAAATCTATAGTTTCGAAGAAACAAGAACTAGCTAGTGTGCGTAGAGCAGCTACATAGGTTTCTATGGATTCATCTTCTTTTTGTATTCTAGAATAGAACTTAAATCGTTCCATCACTGTATTAATTTTTCTTCCAAATCTAGTGCTTAATTGCTTAACAACCACTTCAAAGACATTTACATCACCTGCACCTGTATTATCAATAGGTGGTAGACTTTCTAATTCTTTGAGACCAGCACCACCTAGACAATTTTTTAACAAGGCGAGTTTCCTTTTAGGAGAACAGCCATCTTCCTCTACCACATCTACATAGGCTAAAAAGGTTGGATACCAAAGATCCCATTCCACTTTGGGATCACCAGCAGAAGGTAAGAAATGTGCAGGTGAAATAATGTTATTCGACATTTTTTAAAATAGCATTAAAAAAAAGTAATAAAAGGAAGAAAATGAAGATAATAGTCACAGTTGTTTGGTTGAATCAGTTGTCAAACACGTAGTTGTCCCATAACAGCATTGAAGAAAGTCTGGGAAAAAGAGGAGAGTAGAATACCTTCTCTGTGAATAAAGATGCACCATACGATTTCTTTGTAAAAAAAAAACTTCAACCTGGATTTAAATTAAGGAACAGAAAAGGCTATAGTACATGAATAACTGTGGCAATAATGGATATAAATGGATTAAATCACATAAATAACTGTGGCGTTAGAGAAAACTAGAAAAAAAAAAACGGGACTCGGATCGAAAACTGTTGTCATGGTGATCCAAGATGGTTGCTGGAACGCAGCGCTGTGCGTAGGAAGACGCTGCCAGATGACGCAGGTACACGCAGAAGCGGAGTGCGCGGATGACGCGTCGAATCCAAGAGCGTAGTGAAGAGCTTCTGGCAGCGAGTGGAGCGCACGCGAACAGAAAAGTAAGTCTCGTGTGCTTTTTTTAAAAGATGCTTTCTCACAGCAAAGTTACAGGAAAGGCAGGAACGCCACAAAAACACCAGCAGAGCGGGAGCTTCACACGGAGGGAAACGGAATGCATATAAGATGAAATCCAATAAATAGTGAGCGAGTGGCCACTAGAGTTCCCAAAAGTCAGGAAAAATGCACAAAAACACAGGAAAACAGCCGCGGGTGCAATCAAGGCACGTATAGTAGGAAATACTGCCGCTGGTGTTATGATTTAACACATAGAGAATTTAAAAGTACCTTAAATGAATCCACACTGCAAACGGTGAACGCTGTCTCCGAACTGGATTTTTTCTTTAAAAAAAAATAAACGAGGAAAGTAAACGGGTCCAGTTCAAGCTTCAGGCTTAATATCCCGATCGTCGCCAGATTATGTAGTAATCAGGAAGAGACTTGCTGATGGTAGAATCCAGTTTATTCTTAGGAGACAGCTTACACAACCACCACGAATAGATGCACAGCTGTAACTGATGCTAGTAGAATATTACTCTCCCAAGAATCCCTAAGAATCCCCAGGCAGAAAGAACCAAAACAATTCTAAATGGAACATGGGAAGGGAGAACATGAATGTGAGGAATAAAGCATGAAATGGAATACTACAATGTTCAGCACTGCATAGCCCCATAGAATAGGGCTGCTTGTAGATCGCAGGCTGGGCCGCAGGGGCCATAGGGCTGCCCCATATTTCAGAGCTAATGTAAAACAAAAAAAAATACAGAGTGTTGGGCTAGAAATGGCCCAACCGGTGTTACCTCCTGGCCCCCCAAAAAACGGAATCTTTGAGTGTCCGAGGTGCAAGTAGGATACCAACAAAAAAAGATCAAGAGAATAAAAAGAATGAAAAAAAGTAAAAAGAAAAATGTCTAGCTAATTTAAATTTTACAACTGCTAAGACTCCCCAGTGGGGTCAGAGAACGCCACACATAAAAAGATAAGACAGGCCTATCTTTTTTTGTGCGGAGCAGTGTGGCAGGTGACACACATTTGCTGCCTTGTGAGTATGTAAAATCTTAAGACGATGGATAAAACATGCTTCTCAGTATATTCAAGGTGACGAATTTGATCATTTGACATTTTGATTGTGGAATAGATGCTGCAGGATCAGTGACACTTATGTATGGGCTGTTAAGGTTTTTAATCTACGCCTATTTAATATCAAATAGTGATGCCAACTGGTGCTTGAGAAATGATAACGGACACATTTCTGGGAATCAGGGACAGTGAAAAGAGACTAACCTTCGAACTGTCACTCTAGCCTCATGGAGGCCATGGAGGTTTCACACAATAGGCCGCGCGCCAGAGCCAGTATGCAGGTCTGAGGAACCAAGAGAGCGCGAGCACAGATGGTCAGGGGAGGGGCAAGGGGGGCTGTGGGTATGCAGGAGGTTTTCTTCAATAAAAAATGAAGTCGGAGTTGTTGACAAGCTCCTCGTTCATCTTGCGCCATCAACCTCTTGTCATTTTCAATTATTTATAGCTAGGCGAGCAGATAACCTTTTACCGTGCAATATACATGATAATGAGCGAGAGCTTTAGGCAGCTGCTGAGGTGTAGAATTTAAAGGGGTGAGAGGTGGAGGGTTAATGGATAGTGCGGGTGCATAAGATAAGAAGCTGTCTTAATCAAGAGCCTGCTTCTCCTACCTCTTCCTTGCTCTCTGTCTATTTATGGGTCTCGTCCTCTCTCACTGTGTGTCTTTGTCTGTCTGACTATCTGTCTATCCATCACTTCCTCTTTCTCTGTGTCTCACCTCTCCCTTGATCTATCCCTTTTTTCTCTTCTTCTATCTGTTTCCCTCGGTCTCTGTCATTCTATAAGCCTGTCTCTATTTCTCTGTTTATCTACCCATATCTCCTGTTCTATCTTTTTCTCTTTCCTCCTGTCTCTCTCGCCCTGTCACTCTGTCCATCTGTCTGTATTACTCTCCCTTTCATTTCTATCACTTTACACGCCTGGTTCTCTTTCACTCTCTCTATCTGTCATTATCTCTCTTTCTCCCTGTCCCTTTCTCTGTCACCGTCTCTCTTTCCCTCTCTCTCTTTCTTACTGTTTCTCTCTCACTCACTCTCTTTAGCCAGCCCCCTCTCGTTGTCTCTCTTTTCCCTCTCTCTCTTTATACTAAGGTTCCTTCGCTGCTGCAGGGCAGGAAGGTGAACGGCGCTCATAACTAAGCTAAGCACAGTACGTTTTGCAGAAATAGGCTGGAAAGTGATTCCCCAACCTCAGCACTGACCTTCGCCTGGTGTTGCTGCGGTTCCATTATAATTATTGTTTCTCAAAGCTCCTTGGGCTCAGCTTCTGTCAACAATCTCTGCTAGGTGGGACTGGCAAAACGCTCTTTAGAGAACGGCCTTTTGTCGCATCAAAAAATATCCGAATTTTAGAGCTCAGGGTGTTTTTAAGGTATTGTAGCCCCATAGGCGAAGTACAAAACTTATATTTGCACATGTAAAACGTGCACATCTTATCCCTCTATTTTTGTTGCACTCTCTGTAAAACAAGCCAGTTAAAGGATATAGGTGCCCGAATGCATGCATTCAATTTGACACGCACACATTTCTCTATATTTCTTACTACTCAGGCCCTTCAAGCGGAAATGAAAAGCATTGAGGGACCGGAGTGGGGGAGGTGGAGGGGTGGAGGGAAACAGAACCTTCAATGCACCAGGCCTGCTGCTACATGTACTCCACTGAGACCACGTGCAGACTGCAGCGGGGTCATGAAATTTTACCTCCCCCCTGCAAAGTGCACGGAGGGCCCCCCTCCAGACTCACTCGGGAGCTCTTGGGCCAGGGCTCTATGCTATAGGGCCCCCCTGGAGCTAGACGGATCCCCCCTCCCTCGTTCTGGGAGGGATGCAGGGGTCTTTGTTCCGCCACTGGTCTGGTCTCGAGAATGTATCAAGCATTGAAGTAGATATGATGCAGCCACTCACACAACTTAAATAGAAATGGGAAGAATACGAGGGCAGTGTAATCTTTGAAGAAACTAGACTAAAATCCTGGTAATGAGCTTGAAACTATCCCTCAACGCGTTGTGTAAACTAATCAGTTGTATTATGGTACAACGCATGCCTGAAAAACGCTTGCCTGTACCACGCGGTCTCTACCATGACTGCATCTTTAGCACGCATGCCTTTACCACGCAACTTCATGGTAAGACTAAATGGGTAAAGGGGCATGCGGGCTAAAGATAATACCCCCTGCCCTGTTAACAGTCCCTTTTCTCCCTGCCCTCTAAAATTTAAACCCACAACCCAAAAATAACCCCGACCCCAGCCCCCGCCCTGAAACCTAAACTATCCCCTACATTCCTAAACTACCCCGACCATTCCCTGGTAAATTGCCCCTTCGCCAGCTGTTCTACGCCCTAAAAATTAAGCCCAAGCCCCAAAAATGACTCCAACCCCTGCCCGAGCCCTTAAAACAATCCCCTACATCCCTGAACTACCCTGACCCAGCCCCCTGCCCTGTTCCTCCGCCGCCTGCCCTGAGCCATAAAAATTAACCACAGCCCCCAAAAACGACCCTGACCCCAGCCCCCCGAACCTGAGCGCTAAAAAACTGCTCCCTACCTCAGTGAAGTACCCCGACCCAGCCCCCCACCCGCCCTGAAGCCTAAAACTGTCCCCTGCCCTGAGCCCTAAAAACAATCCCCTACATCCCTAAACTACTCTGACCATTACCTGTAAACTGTCCCTTCTCCCCCTGTTCCTAGCCCTAAAAATTAAGATCATACCTCAAAAACTACCCCAACCCTAGCCCTGGGCCCTAAAATCTGTCCCGACCCTAAAAACTACCCAACCCCCTGCCGAGTCCTAAAACTAACCCCACCCGAAAAACCACCCCCTCCACTCCCCAAGACCAAGCTCCAGCCCCAGCCCCACTTACCTCCATATCCCTCAAAACTGTCCCCCACCCTAAAAACTACTCCTACCCCCACCCCCTCCTGAGCCATAAAACCTAGCCCCACCCCAAAAAACAACCCCCACCACCCCAAAGACCAAGCCCCTGCCCCACTTACTTCACTGTGTCCTCTTCCGATTCCCGATAGTTCTTCCTCTCATGGTGTTTCAGTCTTCTCCTGCCTGTACCTCTGTTCGGCAACAAGACAGCGCACTGCCTTAATCACGCATGTGCGTGATTAAGGCACATGCATGGTCAAGGCAAGTGTGGTACAGCTTGTGAGGAAACGGCATGCGTAGCTCAACCTGCATTATTTAGACCATTTTCCCAAACTAATCCAATACTATGTACTGCAACTGGCATGCCTCTTTCCCAGCAGACTCAACACCGACTTTGCTAACACAGCATTCACTTACCCAAGATGCCACTAGGCGGGAGGTGTATGCTGCACATGGTTTAGGGTATGGGTACTCACAAACATTTTCCCAGGAGCCACAAAATATGATCTGTGGTGTGCCCGAGGGCTGCATTGACGCCAGCAGGATGAGAATGGGGCTTTTTATGGGCTGGGGGTAAGGTGGGTGTTGGGGAAGCGAAGCATGAACTTAGTGTGGTCAGTGAGTCATGGAGTTATTTTGAGGGTTTCAGTCCATACTGTCCTCTAAATAATCCCCTAGTCTCCAGAAGAGACATAGATTTGATAATACTCTGGTAAGCAATATCTGGATCACTGTCCCTTTGCTAACCATCTCTACTTGCTATCACTGCCTCGGGAAAGTGTAAAAAAGAAAATGTTTCATAACTGAATTGGAGTGAAATAGAATTGCACAATTTAAAACCCGCCAAAAATAATGACCAAACTGTGTGATCCTAGGCAACTGTTTTATTTCACCATGCCTCCTTTTTCTTCATTTCACATGTAAGAGCAACTTCCGTGTTCAGGATATGCATGGTACAAAACCTTCTAATATGTTTGATTTAATAAACTATAATGTTATCCATATATATTAAGAGCCCAAGCCACCCATAGGGTTTGACAGAATAACTGACTATCCTCTTAGTTAGCATTGGCATTGTTGTCAGGGTGGGAAGAGGCATGAATGTTTTCCTTGTTTATTTTTGAAAAAGATCACTTAGAAAAAATACTTCTGAATGCACTAATACAGTCTTATGTACTAAGGAGAAATAATTTTGCATGTCAATGAAAACTTTTTGAATTTCGAAGGGACTTGTCATTTTTAAACACATTTGTTGAAATATGTCCTAAAAATGAATGTGTTCCGAAAGTTAAGTGGTACAGGATATCTTCTTATTTGCATCTTTTACTTCAGTTATCTTGTAAATAAACACTTGCCAGTTTATTTATCATCCTTCTAAAAGTTAGTGGTCTCTCAAGTAGACAGCAGCCCAGTGCTGCTGTTCATTGAGGGGCCGGATGTGAAGGTCAGGAGGGCCGTACTTTGAGTATCACTGGTGTAGATTTACCCGCTGCTGGCTGACTACCAGTCAGGGTATTCCATTTTTTAAAAGGTATCAGGGACCATAGTATTGACTCAACATCAATTGCTTGCATGCTGGAGTGCTACCCCTGCCATGTTAAAAACAAGCATTAGCTATGCAAATTGGTCTCACATTTGTGAGAGTTAGAGGTATTGGCGTTGTAAATGAGAATGTCTTTTACCCATGTGTTTTGGATGGGACTGTATCTTCGTGATGTGGAGTGAATTTATGTGCCTTGGAATTGTTAGCTGTGAAATGGTGTGGAATGGAATATTGTGGTGTGGATTTGTGTTGTGGAAATTTGTGGCATGGTGTGTAATGGAAATATGTGGATAGTAGTTATCGTGGCGAGGTGTGGCTCACTGGTTAGAGGCGGCAGACCTGGAGGCTGAGAACGGCCCGGGACCAGGGTTCGATTCCCGACGCGGCAGGGTTGAGGACCAGGGTCAGCGGACTGATAATTCTCGCCTCGGTGCCCACTTTGGGCAGTGATCACACTCGGTAACTCTGGGCATTAAGCTTGCCTCATCGCTACAACGGCCCCCCACAGACGCCGGGGATGCCTGGCTTCACCTTGGAGATACCCAGCACGGGACCATCTCACAGGGAAAGCCAGGACGGGTTCCCCAGCGGTCATTCGCGCCAGGATACTCCGGTAGTAATTGAGCGCGCTACAAAACACCTTACATTTACATTTACATTTACATTTATGTGGTATTAAGTGTACTGTAATTATGTAGATTGGGATTGTGTATCAGAGTGTAATTATGTGGAATGTTATTTTGTGTGGTGAAGTGTACTTTTGTGGAGTTTAATCATGCGGTGTGCTGTTGAATTACATGGCATGATCTGGAATTCTGTAATGTGGATTGGATGTATGTGGTGTGTTGTGCAATTGTGTTGGAATGGAAACGTGTAGAATTGAATAGTGTGGCATGGAAGTGTGTGACACTGAGTGAAATAATGCTGATTGCAATGCAATAGGTCTGGCATTTGCAACATTTTGAGCTATTGGCATTGGAAATGACATTGCCTTTTATTCATGCATTTAAAAAAAATGCAATAATAAAAGGCATTGTCATTTACTATACAAATAGGTTAAAGTTTTGAACAAGCGAGACCTATTGCACTGCAAATGTTTTTTTTTTTAAGGTAGTATGTTATAACTGACGAAAACACTTTAGTAGCATAATAACACAATGTCCGATAATTTCCTAGATGTTAGATGCTTGAACACAATGTGAAAATACATCCTGCTCAAGAAAACAGCATTTTGCAATTCTCATTTCTTTAGGGGTCAGTGCAGCTACTTAGCCATTCAAACTTACACACACTTGTAAAGATCCTCACTCAGTCTCTCATTCACATCTAATTTCCAAGCACAAACACAGCATGTTTCCTGCTGCAAAAGTGTACAATGCTTCCTACCTTCCAGGAAAGGACTCTTGATAATGACACTATACAAGTGGTAGGACATAGCACAGGCCACTGGAATTATGCAGCATGGGAGAGCCAAAATATGCGTAAGGGTTGAGTGAATTATGCGGCAAGAAAAAACAATTCATACCATGTAATGCAGCATATTTTTTTAAGTATTACTTAATTTTTCAATTTGAGCATATTATGTGGCAAATGATGGACTATGTGGCAAATAGGGCAAATCTTTTATTATGCAAAAATCGCTGTGGCTGCACAATCGCATAATTACCGTGGCCCTGGCATAGCTTCTAGGTTCAAAATAGCAAAGGGTTGAGTAAAGGGGCCTGTTGACACCAAGGCAAGGCTTCTTGGGTGTGCTTGTGATGCAAATGTAGACACTTTGCCAAAGACAAACCTTCACTGCCTTACAGATATCTCCAAAACTGATGATGGGTCACCCACATCTTAAACCCTTCTACCACTGCACTAGACACCTCACACCTAACTGCAAATGGAAGACAGATCCATCTCAGAGCCTGCTTGGACAGCTACCAAGATGCTCACGACCACTGACCGCGCATGCATTGTACCCTGTGTAGCGGAACAGCTAATCACAAGACCATCATTGCCACATGATAACCTGTTGCCGGTGCAGACGTCTGTCATACCATTCAACCTGTGCAGTGATGCCCTGAGCTCAAATAGGGTGTGGTATACGAAGCAATATATGAGTGCTCTTTATTCCCTGCAGGTACACGCCGACATTGCAGGGATTACACGTTTATCATCTATAGTTATGCACGGAGACAGGGCATCAAAACAGACTTTGAAGCCGCATTTGGAGACATGAGTGTCGTGCGATTAACCTACAATGCATTTATACGTATGTTTGCACAATTATCCCTCAGCTCTGAGAAGACCACATGGGTTTAGCCACGGTAAGGAAGGAAAAAACATGAAAGGGTGTTCCCTAATAAACAAAGTACAGAAATTCAACCCACATCAGCGGCTAACCCACACATAATAATACAAAAGATTATATTCAAAAGAGTTTTTAATTTTCATTTTTTTCACATGTAAACATCAAAATATTTCTTTTAGATAAATTCATTTAACCATTAGAAAATTTAATCATCAAGGAACAAATGACAGTTTAAAAAAGCTAGGACACGCAAGATCAGTTTAAAGAAAGGCACCAAATTCATCCACTCATACATACAAGCATCACTTTTATACCATCACTTCCACACACATGTATTCACATCCATATCAATCCACACAAAGACAAGAAAAGCCACGGTAAGGGACAGCCCACATACCTTATGCAGACAGCCACAGGAGTCCCCTCGAAAGGGGATTGTGTGTTTGTGCTCTCCGTGCACTGCTACAGCAGTGAGGCGGGTGTTTGGGTGCTGTAAAATGGCGGGTGCCCCCAGAGTGATTCTCTAGGCCATTGGGCTGGGAGTGTGCTCGGAGCCGCAGGGGTACGCGTCCGAGGGCAGATGCTAATAGCACCATCTGGAAAGTAATACACACATTTTAGGGCCGGGGGCTGGGCACCCTTGCTCCCCGGGGGCAGCAGCAACAGAGCGGGGGAGATCAGGGGGTGCTGGGCTGGTCCGCGGGGGCTGCTTAGACAGTGCGTGGGTCTCATCCGGGATGAGCTTGAGCAGTGGCTTGGCAGCCTGAGAGGATCCGGACACTGGTTCTGGTGGCAGTGGGGTACCAGGGGAAGCTACCTGCACAGATATGGCAGAGGGCAGGGTAGGTGGGTGATTGGCAGAGGGCTCCAGCGGTGAAGGCTGTCGGTATGCAGTAATAAGGAGCGATTCACGCGCTGTAATGGCAGCCTCTGCACTACGCTCTTCTCTTACAGATGTAAAAGCAGGCCCCTTACACAAAAACAGTAGCATTCTGCAGGCTGGCGGCAGTACTGCCCTCTTATGGAAAGAGAAACAGGACTGGGTGCCGTCAGCTAAGTGTCAACGGAATGAGTTGCCATGGATGTCATCTTACAGAGGGAAAAAAGGGGAGTGGGAAAACCCAATAAACCCTTGCGGGCTTGGGCCAATGTAGACAGTATAAAGTAAATGATGACAGCTAGGGACTTCGTTTCAAATAATTACTTTTCAGTATATGAATCTATTTTCAAATAATCACAGAATCTTATCTGACCAATCAGACACTGCAACAATTTGCCTTCAATTTAATTGAAAGGAACAGAGCATTAAACCAACCTAAATACGTAAACACTCAAACAAAATAGAGATAAGAAAGACACGGAGTAGTAAATCTTTTGATAAAAAATGTTTTCGTTTATATATTGCTTATTGAGTCAAAAGGGTACAAATCAACAATTTATGGTTGAAACACAGTGCTAGACAAATGAATAAGGATTTGTAAAATCAACCTATAATTCATTTGAGAAAAGTCCAATCCTATATAAATCCAAAGTATGACATCTATTCCTTCACAATAAGATAATCATCAGTACAAATTAGTCATAGACAAGGAGAAGGACTGTATGGTCGACGTTTCGGTCTTCAGTTGAATTAATTCTTTAGACCTTCTTCAGGACAGTAAAGTATGTAAACAGTTGTGACCCTGCACAATAAAGTCCAAGTGTGACTTTGCAGGTCTAGTTTAGATTGCCAAGCTACTTTAAGGCTGTTCGTATTGTTCAAACATGGCATACATCGAGGTTATTCTGAATGTGGCGCACCGTGACCCCCGACAGTTTGCGCTGGAAGTCACTGTTTGGAAATTTGAAGAACCATACAGACAAAGTCCAATACAACAGGACGATTGGTCAATACAAACAGCCTTAAAGTAGCTTGGCAATCTAAAAGCAGAAACATCTAGGACCACCTTAGGAAATCACCTTTGTATAGTAGAGACATGCAAAGTCACACTTGGACTTTATTGTGAAGGGTCACATCTGTTTACATACTTTACTGTCCTGAAGAAGGTCTAAAGGATTAATTCAACCAAAGACCAAAACGTCGACCATACAGTCCTTTTCCTTGTCTATGACTAATTTGTACTGATGATTATCTTATTATGAAGGAATAGATGCCATCCTTTGGATTTATATAGGACAGGACTTTTCTCAAATTAATTATAGGTTGATTTTACAAAAACGGAATTCATTTGTCTAGCACTGTGTTTCAACCATAAATTGTTGATTTGTACCCTTTTGACTCAATAAGCAATATATAAACTAAAACATTTTTTATCAAAAGATGTACTACTCCGTGTCTTTCTCATCTCTATTTTGTTTGAGTGTTTACGTATTTAGGTTGGTTTCATGCTCTGTTCCTTTCATTTAAATTGAAGGCAAATTGTTGCAGTGTCTGATTGGTCAGATAAGATTCTGTGATTATTTGAACATAGAATCATATACTGAAAAGTAATTATTTGAAACGAAGTCCCTTGCTGGTATCATCTTACAGAGGGAACACTTTCCTTTCGAATAAAGGACCCGCGCGCATGAAACGTAACTGGGTGTTTCATACATATGTGACACATTTTTTCAAATAAAATCTGTACAGACAGAATCTGATATATATATAGGAGGAGGAGGCTCGTGAAAAAATATAACATAAAGGGGGCCAGACTGACTGTGGGAGAAGAGGCAGCCATTGCGCATGCATGAGATAAAAGAGTGCGAATTCCCCATGTCAATCTGATGAAAAAACAAGCATTTATAAATGCAATAGGACTCGTATTACGAGAGACCTATTGCATTATAAACAAACGTGCGGGCGTCCAAGACGGCATGATCAGGAGTGGGGGGTGGTGGTCAGAGAAGTTACGGACTGAGGGAGGGAAGAGGGGGCAGAGGAACAAAAGAGTTTGTAAAGTAAAGGGGTCGACAGCAATGGATAGAGAATAATGACGACATGACCATGAGGAGGAAAGACAAACATGGACGTAAAGTGTGCGGAGCTTCCCCCCACTATACTGTATACTGAATGCCTCGCAAAGCGCTATGATAGACCTAAAAAAAACGGTATCCAGTTTTATAGACCTGGTCCTGGCCAAGCACTGCATCACTATGCGATGGAAGGCACTCACAGGGTCAAGATAGTCACATGGAAGACAGACCTTCTTAGATGATCGGAAGGGGAGCTTTTCTCCGAGAAGCCAGGAGTACGGGATCACTAGATTTTGCTCGTCCCTGAGAAAATTTGGTAGAGGTGACAAGGAAGGCTATGACCGACGAGAATACCACCTCCTTCCCTTGAAGAATCCCTCCTCCCAGCTGACACCAAGTTTTACGAGTCTAGGCGTCAGGACCTGGAAACACTCCCACTATAACTCAGAAATTAGTCGAGAGCCAAGACTACCACCAAATACAGATGACCCTGAAAAATGTTGGATTGGCCCTTCTGGGCCAAACCCTCCAGCATTGTGGCTGCATGCACTTCCCTTTTTCCATCTTATCAAAGGGCACAAGACACCACAGAACATAGGGTAAGGAAAGGAGGGGGTCGGCTGGGATTCCTACACTGCTGGGACAGGTTAGTTAATATTAACAGTGCTTGAAAGTGATGAGAAAACGTTGACATGTATTGATGTACAGTAGTAAGCATTCCATCTGATCTATGGATCCGCTGTCCGTAGTACATGTATTTTCCCAACCGCCTGTTGGTTGCCCCACCCTATGCGATGATACAGTAAAATATTTCCCCATTGCATGTACATAACTATGGAGTATCTTTACAAAAATTCAATAAAATATGTTTACAAAAAATATAACCTGATAGGAATTACCACTAATTTACCTCAGGGTTTTGGGGATCTTGCTATGCACTACTGTTACATAAAAGGATGACCCTCTACAGAATCTGGTAAGTGCACCTCAAGACTACCGCATGTCACAGAAATGCATATACGTTAGGTTAAATTGATCCCCTGTGGGAGGGTCCTTCCAGAAATGCATGGGACTGTATTATGTCCATGGACCAATGTACTGGACTGAGGTTGGCTAGTCCAGTGCTGCATTTTTTATACCAAGTAACAAACTAGTCAAAACATTCTGCAATATAGATACTCTTTTTTAAGGCTTTTGAGCATGCTATGATGTTAAAGATTTTTTGTTAGGCAATGGATCATTGTGCACAATCTTAATTTTGACATCACAAAGCTCTCAAGTGATTTCAATTTGCAGGTTTAACCATTATTCTTTTAGGTCTCTCCTCCCATACATTGATAGCTGTGCGGTTGCGAATGACCTTCTGTGGGCTGCACCAAAAGCTGACAGCGGGCATAAAGCCCACCCACTGCTTCCATTTGTTGGCTTTGATGTCACTCTCATTTGCTTGCTTCTTATTCAATGGCTTTCTCTGCTCTTCCTTCAAGCTTTTTTCTGTTTTACTTCTAGTGGAGCAAAGTCTCTTTACAATCATTTTGATTGGCTGACTTGTACCTTTCCACTGTTCACATTGTTTTTTTTCCACTAAGTACTCCATCAGAGCACATATATTTTGTAACTCTCTCTCTCTCGTGGACCTCTCTCCCAAATACCTGTCACCCAGCACTCTCTGCTGCTCTTCCCATTGTGTCCTTTGTCTCATGTTCTTCTTCCCTTGCCCTCACACTCCACGTTGCTCTCCCCCTCATTCGAAGCCTTTCCCCCCCTAACCCAACCCTACCCAACCCAATTTTATTTTTATTTCATTGCCCTGGCTCCCTGTTGCCTACTTACTCTTGCTACTTTTTTGCTCCTTCACCCCACACACACATTTACACTTTTTTAATGCATTTTTTGAGTAGTCAGCATCTGCCATTTGTGCTGAGAATTCCCCTATCACAAAAGGGTTTTCAGGCACTTAACATTTCATTTGTTTTAATTTACCAATCTAAGTGACATCCGCCATTTTAGATCCGTCAATAAAAAAAATAACATGGCACCCTTGTAATCATTTAGGTGTGCAAATACATGGTGGCTCACGACCGCACAAGGAGAAAATGACCCGAAGCAGCAGACGCTTTATCTCACCTTTTTCTTCTTTTTTGTTGTTGCAGCTGCGCAGCAAATTGGCAAAAAGCGCAAACAAAGCTTATTTCAAAAGTGATCAATTTCCTTTTGTACATATGTAGTGGACCTTTTAAAGCACACATCTAGCTGGGATGCAAATGTATGCTTACACCTTTTCTGATATTTAACCAGAAAGAACGCACCAACAAAGATAGAAATACCGATTCCTCACCTGTTATAGGGATAGAAGCCCAGCAGATGACAAGGACCGCAGATCTTTACAATATGGTGGCTGCCTTCGCATTTCTGGTCATAGCACTTTCCAATAAGGATTCCACGGTCACCACAACAAACACTCAACGTTGTTCTCATGACCTGAATGGATCTATATGCAATCAAATTTAAGACTCTACACAGAGACAAACAATATACACTTGACCACACATGGTCAAATTCCTGCCAGTTCACGTGAGAATATAATATTGCCACTCTCCGTACTGGATAACAAATTTATAGTACCCTCATGACCATCCAATGTTGACAACGACAGTTCCACGCGTTACTTTACTCCTGATTACATTTCACAAGGACCACATGACATTCTTTATTGCCAAAGCATTTTAGAATACTAAGTTATTTCTCTGAAATAAAGGACATGCCCAATAGAGATCTAACAAGTGTAAGGTTCCCCCATGAAGCAAGCCTTAAACAGAGTCGACCCATACAATATGGTATATGGAATTATTAGTATGAAAATTATGGTCTGGAGAAGCTGACCTGGCCTCCTGGGGTATACTTTTATTGAAACCAACTAAACCGAAGTATCCATACATATCATGAGTGCAGCCCAATCAACAAGACCACTATTTGGATCTATTAACAAAATAAAACAATTTATAGGTCCCTGCAGCATATTTAACAATATGAATCTAAACATTAATGTACCAAATATCTAGCAACTGGGCACTAGGTCACAATTCCAGGACCACCAGACCAACATTTCAACCAGAACCGACAGCCCCACTTCACACCTAACCGAAAGCAGTATGTATAACCCAGAAGTCAGTGCTGATCTGCTCCTGGAGTGGTGCTGGAATTAAGAGACAAATAAAATCCAGACCAGCAGCAATTTAACAGCTTTTCTAGCCAAGTACCAAGTTGTCTGTCAGCAGGAAACCTGGCACTTCAAATCGTTTAATGTAGCAAATTTCCACGTGCATTAAATCTGGGCTAACCGAAGCTCTACGAGCCGCTCTGCGCGTGGGCTATTAATTTTAATGCACAACAGCATTAGGCTAAATACTACCATAATCAATTCAAAATATGAACAAATCCTAACCATTTTGAGAGGTGAAAAATGGCAAAAGCAAGTGCTACTTTTGAATATATATGTCCTGCCTTCAGTACTAAAGAATAAATTAAGTCTTCTTGCTGTGCTTGAATAAGTCAAGTCAATTTTGGACCAAAATCCCAGTAATACAGGGGCGGCACCTCCGCAATGGCGGAGGAGCGTCGCCCCACTGTCTGGCTCAGAGCCAGCAAATGAAAAATAATACAATGTTCTAGCATCGTTTTATTTTTCATTTGCCGGCTCAGAGCCAGCTTTACAGGGAGGGGTGAGGCACAGGAAGAGGAGTGCTATGTTCACTCCGTAAGTGCACATAAGTGTTTGGCTCGCCGTTTCAGGTCGACCAAATCCCACACGCGCACTTAGGTTTCTCCAGCCCTGCTGCATGGACCAGCTGGGCTGGAGAAACCCCCACAAACTTCCTGGCCTGAGCAGAGCGTCTTTTCAGCCCGCTTACGCCAAGGAGAGCAGCGCAGAGATTCAATGGGAGTCTGTCCCAGGGTCTGCCGGGAGCAGGAAGAGAAGAGGAAGCGCAACGTAATGTGGCCATTGGCTTCAGGTACGTTAAAAAAAATGTATTCTAAACCCCGGCTCATTCCCCCACGCTTCGCCTCCCACATTACCTTCACCTGCCCCACCACCCGTTGTTTGTGGCGGCATCTACTGCACTAGTATAACCATAAATAAAGGAGAATTTAATAATAACTTCCTATTTAACCATTGGAAAAATCACTCATCTGAGAACCTCCCAGACTCATGGTCAAACATTACACACCCCTCACCACTAACTGAAGGAACAATAGGATGCTGAAAAACAGCTACATGTGAAAACTATGGGGGCTCTTGAGAACAGCTGTCACATTTTTTAACTGTTTTTTAATCTGTGTTTGATTTGAAGATTGCTTTTCAAATAACAGTGCATGAATTTGCTGGCTGCTTTTAATATTCATTGTATCTTTACTATATAGTTAACATTATGATTGCTGCTCAAACTCTGCCGCAATTTGCGGAGAAACGCTACTATTCTGAAGCAGACAGATTTACCTGAATATGCTGCCATCAGATCTAGCTTTTAATTGGCTGCACTTTATTGGGGGCATTATCTGATCGATTCTGAGATTTTCAACCATGCATTGACATGAAGCGGAGCGTCATTTATTCTCAGTCTCCAGGGGCCATTTCTGGACTCCATCTTGGATTGGTGAGCAGTCTAGAGTTGGTCAGACCTGCTTCCAATCATTTACTTAAGGAGACCCATGCCGCGGATGGGCCGCTAGCATGCCAAAGGCAAGCCTGTCTTTAACCATCTGTTCCCAGATCGTGCCCGGCGCCAGCCATGCTGCCTGTTTTCCCGCCACTTTGGCCAGTATCCTCACAAGAGAAACACTCCAATCCCTGAGTTGCAGCCTTGCACTCCCACCTTGCCTCTTGACCTTTTTTCTGATAGTACCCCAGACGTTGTGTGCAAATCCAGCTGTTTCAACCCTAAAGGTAACATGTTGTGATCTAGAAAGGCACAGAGAAGGAATATCTTCGTTCCCTGGAGCACCTAATGGAACAGTGGGGTATAGAGCCTGCCTCATTAACTGCAGGTCCTGCCCTAGACACTATAGAGACATACTGCTTTTACTAGCTGATGACACATGAAATTTCATGGTTCTTACTGAAACCTGGCTAACGGAAGGTTCGAATCCAGACCTTTCCTTGGCCATTTCCATGGGCTATCAGATTATTTATGCTAACCGAGGAGGAGGGAAGATGGGAGGAGGCATAGCTATTATTTTCAGGGACACCATGGAGGTTTCATTCTCCACACTGGGTCAAACCAGGAATATTGTGGGTCTCACCTTCTCCTTCAAACTAACATTCTCCTTTGCTGGCTTGTTAATTTATAAGCCCCCAGACTGCCCAATAGCTGCCTCCCACAACCGTGTGATGCCATTGTTCAATTATCTCTACAATACGCCAATGTCACTGTTCTGGGAGATTTTAACTCACTTGTGGATGCCCCAAACTGCTCCCAAGCTGCCCACTTGATCCGGATCCTTCAGGGTTCAACTTGACTCAACTAGTCAGCACTCCCACTGATAAAATAGGCATTACATTGGACTTAGGGTTTGGTGGACCCGGTTACTCCATCATAAACTTGACGGATATACCGTCAACCGTATTACGAGCCCATTATTTCCTATGACACTTGTAATACAGTGGACAGGATATCCGTCACGTTTATAACAGAGAACCCATCTGCCAAACTCTAAATCAGGCCCATAATCTTTTCCAATAGCACCTCTCTCCATATCAGTGCTCCCAACCGTCTGGTATCGATGGATCATTTCCTAATCCTGTTTTCTTTAATGGACCGTGCAACCAATCAGAATCCAGATCTACTTGTGGAAAGAAGAGAAATGGGCGGAATGTCACAAAGGAGTCCTCTATTCCATCTCTTAATTCCACTCACCCGCTTTCACAGGCAATCCTAACAGCAATGTGATTCTATTTAATCAATGGATTGCTAGTGCATTGGATCCTATTGCATCTCTGAAAAAGCAAAAGGCCAAAAGAACCAAGCCTTCAGCATTTTGGTTCTCCCCTGCCCTAAGAGCAGAGAAAAGTTGCTGCAAAAAGCTTGAGCACTGCTCGAGAAAATCCTACAATCCAGAGGCAAAACAGCTATACAAGTCAGCTCTTAGAAACTTTAATAAACTCACTCTGAATACTATGAAAGAGTATTTCACATTGCGGATTGCAATTGCCACTTATTCCTCCAGGAATATTTTCAATATTGTTAAATCCTTTACTTTCCCTGCTGCGATCAAAAGCACCTTTACTCCTTCATATGATCTCTGTTCTAGGCTATCTGATTTTTTTGATTCTAAGATCCCAAAACTCTCCTCTACCTTCCTAGGTACTGTTGGCACTATTGAGCCCACCCACCACCACCTGCACTTACCTATTCTGTCTAAATTCTGAGCTATTCCAGAAGATATTTCACTAGAGGAATTGCTGAACTGTAAATCAGGCTCCCATAAGAAACCCTGCCTCCTTCAAATTCTCAGACTGGCTGTATACTCAATAAATCCTTATCTTAATATGATTTGGAATCCGGCATCTTACTTTCCATCTGAAAGCAGGCATTCCTGCTGCATCTCTAAAAAAAGCCAACACAGACCCGAGCATGCTCAACAACTTCAGGTTGATTTCCCTATTACCAGCTCCCGCAAAGTTCCAACAAAAGCTGGAAAATATCCAACGTTCATCTTTCCTTGAGGCAAACAGCCTACTGCATGACACTCAAATGGGGTTATGTGCTGGATACAGCACAGAGATTACCTGATTGAAAGTGTTGGAGTTCGTAATGGAAACTGTGGACACTGGCTCCTCAGTTATGGTGGTATTGTTAGACCCGTCAGCAGCATTCAACACAGTGGCACACTGCACTATGGTGAATAGGCTAAGTCTATTAGCATTTCAGGGCATTGTTCTGTCCTGGATTCAATCTTTTCTGGAAGAGTGCTCCCAGTGGATTTTTCTCCACTCTTTCGCATCTTCTTCCAAACCCTATGTTTGTGGGGTGCCTCAAGGATGCACACTCAGCCCACTGCTCTTTAAACTCTACCTATCCCCCCTCATTAAATCCTGGGGTGTGAAGGAGGACTCCTATGCTGATAATACGCAACTGCTGTTCACGTTCCGAGAACACTCAGAAGTGGCCTTCCTCAAATGTAATGATTGTCTAAAAGGTATCGTCATTTGGATGGATTCAAACTTTTGAAAACTAAACAGAGACAAAAAAGAAGTTATTTTATTCAACCAGAAGCCCCCACCAAACTGTGGTGGCTTGTAGAATTGAATAGACCTCAGGTAGCAGCCTTATTGGCCAAAAGTTTGGGGATCTTATTTGACTGTGATCTTTCCTTTGCTTCCTAGTTCAGGCAGATCTCTTCAATCTGCTTACTGAAACTCGGATCAGTCAGGAAGCTGCTACACCTACTCCTATTAGAGATCCGGAAAACTGTAATCCCCGCTCTTGTGATATCACGTCTGGATTACGCAAACAGTCTTTAGCTGGGTCTTCCCGCTTTCCTGATCAATAGGCTTCAGATCGTACAGAATGCGGCTGCTAAGCTGATCCGGCGTGTCCCATTTTGCCATCATATCTCGCTGCATCGGAGGCAGCTACACCGGCTGCCTGTGCAAATAGAATCAAGTTGAAGGCTCTGACCTTAGCATTTAGAGCCCTCGCATGCAAAGGCCCACACTATCTGAGAATTAGACTTAGTCGGTAGCAGCAGGAGAGATCTATGAGATTGAGCCACCTCGGACTTATGCACATTCACAGATTTGCCAAAGTCCATCAGGGTGGAAGAACCTTCTCAGTGCTGACGCTGAAACTGCTTCAATCAAACTTCACATTACTGAGTCTGAGCACTGCTTCAGGAAAGAATTATAAACCTGACTTTTTAACCATAATTAGAATTGTTTATCTGGCCCTGTTCTTAGTCTCTGCTATAGCGCCGGGAGGCTTCTCCAGAAGCAGACCAGCGCTGTATAAAAACTATTGACTGATTCATTGATTGAACTATTATTTGGCCCAACATTTCACACAGTAAATGGGAGATTTAAATCTGATCAACCAGCACGACCCATACTCATCTCTTCAAGCTCAAAAAGCATAATTGATTATCATTGATTGCACCATGCCACTTTTATCTTGTGTAAGAACTAGGGGAGGGTGAAATTTTTAATTCCATCGACAGACTTGGAGGAATTTGGTAATTTTTAATTATTCTTTTAACTCATAGTTATCAATAAATTCAACTGTTTCACCAGCAGAATCTATCTGCAGTGCTTGCATTTTAAACAGGGCTGGAAGACGGAGCAGTCCCTCTATGTTTAAAAAACACTGCAGATTACATTTGAATCAGCTGTGATTTTTAAACGCAGGCAGTATGAACAGTACTGCTGTTCATACCCCTCCGTGCCCTTACTTACTCAGAGTATATACGTTTTATATACTTTGGGTATGTAATGGCACCAACAAGCATATGTACAGCGGAGCATACCCCTCAGTGCCCTTACATGCTCTGCTGTAATCACTGTAATGTATGTAAGGGCACCAAAGGTTATGCACTACAGTGGAGTACAGTGCATACCCCTCGGCGCCCTGATATATTCTGCAGTGATTACTGCAGAGTGTGTAAGGGTACTGTGGGGTATGCACTGCAGTGCATTTGGTATTTGACAGTGCTATTTCTTAGCACAAATACATCCTCCCATCCATTTTTGGATGCGCTGGTACATTTTGCACTAAGAAAATAGCACAAAATGCCCACTCCACATTGTCATGGTATTCCAAGGAATCTCGTAGAATTTTTATGAAATTCCATGGAATCAAATTCTGCTAATTCTTCCCACCCATAGTAAGAACTATCATATTGTGCAAAGGAAGGAAAGATGTCATGACCCAAAACAAATAACAATACGCTTCAACTATAAACCTTGGCAGACTGAAGACTTTCACTTTACAGTACTTTAACCTTGATAAATCAAAGATTAATCAGGTAAAACGCAGGAAGCCAGGACATCTTTATTTCAAGACTCGAGTACCAGGCTAGCAATGCTCCTTCACTAACCAATTAGTGTAGTGACTATGATGAACTGCTTCAGATTTTTAGCAAAAAGTAAACATCGGAGGCACCTGAGGCTACACCTAAAGAAACAACAATATCCATATCAAGATTCACGTATAAAGGATTAAATAATTCCACAGGTGAGAAATATCAGAAATCCGCAAAACCTTTCAAGAAGCAGTTTGGATAATATTATATTTTGTATTAAAAACAAACAAGGCAAATGTATTCCGGCCTTTAATCAGTTGGGTCTATGGGTCCCATTCAGCAGCTAGGGATCACTTCATATCATATGACACATGAAAGTTGCATATAGAAGTTCTTTATGACAACAGCACATCAGCTAACGCCCAGGCTCTCGGACCACATAAATGGGGATTTTGCAAATCTCCAAAGAGGAAATTATAGCACTGATTAAGAAGTCCTGATCTTCAAAATCGGCTGGTCCAAATGGGATATCTATTGATGTTTTAAAAGCAGACCCCAATCGTTGAAGCACTCTACTTTATAACTTATTCTAACAAGTACTTGAATCGGTTTACAAAGAGGTTTTCAAACATCTATGAAGGTTGGCCCTTTGTCAATCCATCAAGGCAATTGACTCTAAACTTACTCCTTCTTTAGTATATTTATTTTATTTTTTATTTTACAGAGTTTTATATAGCGCAAACTTGAGCCGAATTGGGGTATCAGAGCGCTTTACATACCACCAGTTGCGTTACATGAGGACCACACCAGAACCTGGGCGGCTATGGGAATTCACAAGAGCATATTATCAAGCCCATTATCTCCGCTTTAGCGGCAGTTTCCTGCCACTAAAGCGGCGATAATTTTATAGACATTCTTGATATTATGCCCCCAGGTGATTTGCCCAGAATCACAGGATGTTCAGCGTCGTTGCTGAGACTCAAACCCAGTTCCCCAAATTCGTGGACGACCGCACTAGCTGTTAGGCCAACTCGCCTTCATCACCGTCCATGATACGATAATTAATGACATGAACAGCCTGGAATCATCTCTAACATCATTAACTGCAACACCTACAGGGGGGAAGTTAAATTATGTGTGTGACTGTTTCTCAGCCCATGAAAATTGCTTCAGAGATGTTACATGCCAAGAGTTAATGAGTACAAAAGGATATACTTCAGACATGAGCCTTGTAACTACGGACAAAGACATTACTGACAACAATCTGCTGCCACTATCCATTGCCATAAAGTTTCCACAGCGTGCAAGGATTTAATATGACAGACTTTAAGAAAGAATAGTAGACTAGACAACCTCATCACTCTAAAGAAGTAAAAGCTACACAATAGATTAATATACCTGCTTAAAACAGGAATATTTAGCCTAAACTCTAGATCCTGCCAGGAAATGTAAGTATCTAAGATTCTGTCTCATGTACATTCCTAAATCCTAGTTCGAAGCCTCATGGAATACACAGCGCCTACCCTCCAAAATTTGTCACTTCTGCATTTGCAAGGACAAATCCATAGAACACATTATCTGCCTATGTCCATAGTGACAGGTCCTGAGGAAGAAATATCTGAGGAATGCATTCACCATTGCCATTTGCAGGACCATTGGGAAAGCTATCAAGCACTGCTTGTCTGCAAATGACATTTCATTTATTGTAAATTGACTAACTTCTTAGATCTTACTGACGCCTTCTGAAACAGGCAAGAAGGAACATTGAACAATGCACATCACATAAGAGTCTCCTCATACTCAGAATTTGTATTCAGTGTAGTTTTACTTATTTATAAAAAATTATTATGTGTTTTATTATTGTAATGGATATTTTATTATTTCTACACAATAAAAATGTTTACTTACACTTTTTGTCAGACATCATTCAGGGGGCACCCGGCAAGCAGGGTATACTAGGCCAGATTTTTAGGAGGTTTGGATTGTTTGCCATTGATGTTCTGTGGTTTGTCCTACTATGGATGTTCAAACTGGACCAAGTACAACCCCTACCACACAAATCCCTAGCAACTAATTAGACTGTACACATTGAATAAAACAGTCAATGAATGCACATTGAACTAAGTGATTTGCCCGAGCTCGGGAATTCTTTCTTTTTTTTGTCTCTTGTTGGACTCTTTTCTTATTTCTGTAGCCAAAGGTGTTTCATCTTATAGGGAGTACTCCAAGACTTCTTCAGAGCTACAAAACAATAGGAGTTCACCCTCATCACATAATCATTTTTCAAGACATATTCTACTCGTCAGACTGGTGCTGCAATGTCTGACGGGCACCCGTAAAGGGGCTTTTTATCAGAGATCTTTTGTTCCAGCCATATGGTGCATGCGGGTGAGAGGGCGAGTGAAAGTGTAGTCGTGAAGAGGTGGTGGATTAAAAAAGGTGGGTCAGTCCACAGTGGGCTTTATTGACGTGGCTGACACCCTTGGTTAAAACTAGTGTGAGGGGAGATATGTGCTGGGGAGGTTCTCAGCACGACATCTACGACCCTCAGGCCAGGTCAACATGTTTCTTGCCTTCATGGCAATTCTTCAGGACCTAGGTGCTCAGTACTACACAGTGAACAGAAAAGTGAAATAGGGCCTTATTCCTGGAGGTCAATAAGAAGGCAGGCAAGCAGGTCCTGCTATTGTATGGCGACCCTAAGTGAATCCCTAAGGTGCCTCGCAGTCAACTCCCGTGGGACCTGCACCAATGTGTCAGATACCTAATGAGTGTGCGGTCTCTGCCATCACAACCTACCCCCACGAGCCTGGTCAGGGCCCTGACCAGGCATGTGGGGGTAGGCAGAGACCGCACACTCATTAGGTATCTGACACATTGGTGCAGGTCCCACGGGATCCTTTTTCCTGTCCAATTTTCTCCCTTGTTTCTTCTTTGGCAATTCACTTAGAAGGAGTTGCGAGGATGCACAGTTGTTCAGTTCTTCACCACAAATGGGACCGACCACAGAGCAAATGTACCACAGGGTGCAGACTTGAGGTGTGGGAAATTGCATAGCTTTTTTCACTAATTTCAAACAAATTATGCATTTTATTCGAATGGATCGAAATATCTTACATAACCTTTTTTTAGGACGATATATCTCACAAAAAAAATCTGCTCAAACCAGTCTCCTGCTATCAAAAGCATAGCTCAAAATTGTGTGATGCAAAATTTTGCGAATTTGGAAAGCTGTACCTAAATCCACTAAAATGAATCACTTCAGAGATTTTGAGAGCACAAACTAAATTTGACACAATGCTGGTACACACTAATCATATAACCAGGGCCTATGGAGTCATATGGTTATGTTGTCCAAGCACCCTTTTTTCCAAGCATTTTCTGAAATGCAGATGTTGTCAGGATGGCAAATCTAACTTGGTGGGGCATAAAACAGACCCAGACCAATTTGATTCTAACTTATGAATATGAATATGTAGGATTAGGAGCTATTGGCCAAGTTTAGATCTAGGCCCGGTTGGTTACAAAATGTTGACGGTTAGATAGGGTACCATTAGATCATCCTGGTGTATTTTGTGTGTAAATTGTAGAAATATATTTCTTATTTGGATATATAGTCCAGAAAGCTTGCTCTTTCAGCAAGATATAAATATACACTTCAGAAGTCTCACACAATAAGCCTAGGTCATGAGCAAGGAATTTATATGACAACTCATCTGGAACAATTTTCTATTGAATGTGAAAGCATGTTATTAGATAATTGGATTAAAACCTTTCATGCATACCAAGAGCTCCTCTGTTTGAAGGTGAATCTTTTGCCAGATTAAGACACAATGGCTGGTGAAATAATATCTTCTATATCTCTGATTCTTACCAATTTGAAGCATTTAGCAATTTTTACTTACACAAACTCCTACAGTGCTCCTTCTGCCCTCCTCTGGACTCAACAATTAACTTTGTTACGCACACATTTTCAAGCCCTCCAGACATTCAGCCACTTCTCCTTATTCCCTCCACGTTGGCTGGCTACCAGGTAAATGCAGGTAAATCTTTACAATACCTGTTCCTGAATTCAAGGTTATCCCTGCTAAACAGCCCACTTAACCCACCATGAGACCTCATTAGAAGGAAGGTATCTTGGGTACCAGTGCCATGTTTGACTGATTGATTTATCTCTCCTCGAACCTCTTCCAGTCCACATATGAACATTGTGTTTTGCAGTCTTCGTATTCTTTTTTGTCAAACAAGCCTGTGTGTGCCCCATCTAATTTCTGGCTTAAATTACAGCAATTGAATTTTGAGCTGATTACTTTGATCCGGATGTATGTCTTTACAACGCATGCTTTTACAACGCATGCCATTACAATGCAACTTTTACAACGCAAGTCGTTACAACGACTTGCGTTGGGGGGCGCTGGATAGTGAATAGTTTAACTTACTATTCCAACTCCAGTCCCCGTGGATAGAAGGTGTTGGATAGTAATTAAACTATTCCCTATCCTAGAGCGCCCTCCAGCACAATTCGTTGTAATAACTTGCGTTGTAAAAGTTGCGTCGTACTGGTAGTGCGTTGTAAAAGTTGCGTTGTAAAGGATGTTTCCCCTTTGATCCTGTATTCAACTCTGACCATGACAACTGTTGTTTTTGGTCATTTTATTTTGTGCATTAGTAATGATGATGAAGGTGCCTTTTCACATTCAATTGTACATACATAGGCTAAATTAACATGATTACAGTTAAAACTAATTTGTTATGATGCGTAGGAATGTGTTTATTCTTTAACTATGCCACATTTTCCTGTCAGACGCCATCTTAGACAAGATGGATGTCATCTCTGTCACTCAATCCTGCTTACCCCTATGTGCATTTTCTTCTTAAAGGCTTCGCAAAGCGCTGTCAAATTGATGTGTTATTTTCACTGTTATAATTACATTGCTTTTGATGAACTTTCTTCTATTTTCAAGACTTTAAACATTATCAAGGTCCCTTCCCATGCCTTCATTTATACATATTAGTTTATCAACTCCCCGAAAGATCCATTGTGTAAATGTATCATGTTTGTAAGAACATCTCCAGATGGTATTAGAATAGAGAATGCTGAGTATTGTTTTTTAATGAGATGGTACTTTTGTGCTAAAGTAATGAAGTGCAATTATATTTGTCTTCTGATATGCTAAAGACACAATACTTTTGCTCACCCGAGGATGATTTTGCAGTTTTCCTAATTTGTTAAGCAAGAATCGTGTATAAGAACCCCTTGATTCTGGAGATGAGACAGAAGACTTTTCTGTTCTACTAGGGATGATGCCCAATTTCCTTTTGATTTTGCTGCTCATTTGACACGGCAAATAGTTTCAGATTTAGTATACTCTCTATAGCTTAGCATCTGAGAGCCTTTATGGCATTTAATCTGCATTGTTTATTTCTAATTTTGTAATAAAACACTTTAACTTTTTGTTGATCTAGAACTCAGTTATTGAGTGGGCCTATTACTTATTTGGACTGTTTTACTGTGCTAATCTATGTATGAAGGTGCCTTAATGCACAAGTTAATCTGTGTGAGCACCAGGTAAAGTAATAGTTATGGGGTGGCAAAATTTAGGGGGTTTCAAATTTTGTGAATGTTTTTTTCTCCCACATCAACCTTTGCAAACACAAAGGCATGGTTGAGCTACATTTACCAGTAAACACCACTTCCTGGCTTTAATCCAAAACTTCTACAAATGTATGTATTTTTTTGCTCAGGAACCCTGTAGGGTCATAATGGATCTCCATATTTATGAAGCCATAGCGCTTGTAACTTATTTGTTTTTTAAAATTCACTACCCTTGATGAGAGTGTAGCTGTGTAATATTTTTTAAAATGGTGAATAAATGTTGTCTGTACAAAATTAGAAAACCCTGTCTGCTTGTTTTCTGCTGGTAAGTACAGTGAACTAGGATATACTGCTCACTACCACTTATCGGCCATCCTTGACCAGCAAAATTAACAGCCCTGGGCACTGTCAGATAAATCTCAGCAGCCAATTCCTTGCTTCTGAGATCCTACCCTTCTACAGTGGGGAAACCCACTGCAGCGAATGAGAGGTGAAGGAAATAATTTTTACGTATGGTGTAGTTGGAAAAATGTGACCAGTTTTGCAAAGCTCAAGGGTGATGTGTACACATTTTTCACTCAACTGAGTAAAGCAAGCAAAGTTGATGAGCTGCATTGCATGAAAGCGAGACAGGAGAAATGCTTCATATCAGCTCAAATATGGTGCATTTCTGGTGTCTCCTAATTCTGGCACTCTCTGTACTGCCTAGCACCGACTGAGGCACCATACCTTCCTGCACAAAAACAATCCTAATGGTATTTTCCTCTTTTTATGTATGCTGCAGAATATAGCACGCACAGAACAAGGAAATAATGAGGAGAAATAAAGATATTTCTCCTTGTTAAGCCTGGTTCAGGGAGGCGTAGCATTTTGGAGCAATCCCAGGTCTACTTACCTTAGTAAATCTGGGATTGCATCAAACTTCCATGGGTGGATGCATGGAACGCCCATGCTTTACCCACGGACTCCTCACTGATACAAAGGAACAAAGATCAGCAGTATGCAGTGCCTTGGAATACTTTTTGGGAACACTTTCTTGTAAAGCTACATTAATCTGATTTGTTTGGAATTGTCAATCAGAGATAACAGTTTGCATTGTGGCTGCACCAAAAAAGTGGCACATCCATGATGCAAAATTTTAATACATTTAGGACCCAAGTCTTTTGCCTATGCCTGACTTCGCTGGAGAAGTTTAAAATGTATGCAACCCTAATTATAATACGTAAAACATTGTCAGTGTGTTGCCTTATTCGCCACTATTCACCGTCATCACCTCCCTATGTCAGAGCCAGGAAGGATTAAAGGGAATGCATTACATTTATGAATGCATTTCTTGCTGTCAGGAAGGGTAGTAGGAAAGGCAGAGGGGTGATTTTTCACAGGGCACCAAACGTTATCAGTGTCCCAGGCTTGTGCTGTAAGATCCATGTATAGTCTGTAAATCAACCCTGTCCTATTTATTAACTGCTGAAGTTACTAACATGGCTAATGATGGTTTTGAGTATTGTGACAGATAGTGCAGTAAAAATAAAGCATCTTGCCTCACTTTCGAGCCCCCACCCCGAAGAAGTTCCCACTTTTTCTCTATACTTCCTTGATACAAAATATGGTTGGTGTTACCATTTTTTTTAGTACTACATCAGAAGCCCGCTGTAATAAAATAGGTTTTGCAAAATATGGTCTCAATTTGCGCACCAATTGTTTGTGAATCCTATGGTATTTAGCGAACTGACCTTTGTACTAATAGGTCCGTTCACAAAAAGCTGAAATGCAGTGGTTCACAATTTGACCTATCTCTTGAATATTAATAATATAGGTTGAAATTTCCACCCACTAAGATTCACTGGTATCGCAGGGATGGTGGCCTTGCAGGGTCAGCAGACCATCTTGTCTGTGATTGCTTTTAAATAAAGCAATCTTTTTTTTTTTAAATGCAACCTGTGTTCATTAAAAGAAAACAGGATTCGTTTTAAAAATAGAAAAGTCTTTAAACTAATTTTTAAGACTAGGCAGTGGCCCCGTGGACAACTGCCTACTCCAAAAGTAGTTTTTTTAGCCATTGACAAGGGGGAAGAAGCACCTTGAAGACAGTTTTCTCTTTGAAAATGGGTTGGCACTACCTTTCAGTAGTCCGCAAAATATTAATATTTGAGGTCAGATTTCGGTCTGAAAAACATTACTACATACCATAAAGAATGGCTATTTGGAAGGGAAACTAAGCATGACCCTTCCTCGTGCTGATACCAAATGGTTTCCTAAACCCATTTAGAGATTCTGTAAAATATTCTGAATCACTAAATGGGTTTCGAACTTTGGAAAAACGCATTTTCTAGGTGCAACCCCTGCAATTTACCGAAACATATGGTTTGCAATGAGAACATTTCTTGTATATCTGCCCTTAGCTTTTAATCAAATGAAAGCTATATTACAGAAATTGCAATCGTTCCAGGCAATTTTACACAGATGCTGTATTATTGATGGGCAATTTTATACCAGTCTTGAACCGATTTTTTAACGTACTGAATTCTATGAAATGAGATGTATGCACTAGTCAGGTGGGGCAAATATTACTTGTTTTGACTGCATATATCGCCACAAAATTTACTGGCAACTCTGCAAAATTGCGAGGAACCAATGCAAAATTATTCAGCACTCATGCAATTTATGTGACTTGGCAGTTACCAGTTTGCTGCCAATTTTTTTTCTAATTTACCGCTATGACAATATATGTACAGCGGCATACTTCTCTCATAAAAATATTAAATATATACAAAGTGAATAGATATGCAAAATATGTCACTATAAGTCCAGGCACGCATGACTGCCTTGCAAAGCATACACACTGCGTTAAGGAAGACGTTGTTTCCAGACAACTGCGCACGGTTCTCCTTTCGAAGGAGCAAGGGAGGATAAGTAAATCCATTTCGGAGCCTCAGAGGTATATTTTCATTTGCCCGGGCCATTCACCAGACTCAGTTGCCTAACTCTTTGTATTGTAAGGAGACGAGTTTGTCTTGCTGCCTTCCCTCGGAATCCCCAGTGGGCCAATATTGTAAATGGACCTGCTCTACGAAGCCGAGAAGTTATAATTGAATTTCGGCTTCTCCAGGGGGTCCCCGGGTCCCCTAACTGCCTGCCAGCACCAGAAGCAATGGGTAATTCCTGTCACCAGGCGCGCCGACGAGATATTTATATGCTGAGAGTGGGAGGTGTGTGCGGCAGCAGAAGGCAAATGAAACGCTGCAAAAAAGGATTTATACAAAAGAAGTCAGGAAGGATTGAAAACGGCGCAGGCACAAAGACAGGCGGATAGGTGGGAGCCAATGAGATATGGATGCGGTTAACTGCCTGCTGCTGACAACTGTGACCAACAGCGGCCAAGGTGAAGCCTATGCCCTAAAAATAGGGCCCAGGGCGAAGCCGGGCCAAGATTTCCAGCTTAACCTGACTGCTAATGTACAATCACCTGAATCGGGGTCTGAACAACTGGGCTCTTTTTCAGCTGTAGGGAGTCCTATGACGACATCTTCTGAGAATGTAAACACCATATTATGGAATGCGGGAAGGGTGTCCATCTAGTGGTTCATGGATGAGCTAAAATGGCAGCGGGACCTGCGAGCTGGGATGATCATAGGGCCGGTTGTAGAGGTGGCGCAAAAATAGCCCCGGAGCCCCGGCAGTGCTGGGAGGCTCCCGAGATCCAGGGAGCCCCTCTGGCACTGTGCATGTGGTGCCTGAGAGTTCCTGTGTCTGGAGCATGGAGGGGGGGCACCGTCCTTGCACTTTGCAGGGGGTCCCCTGCAAGTTTTGTTACACAACTAGGTTGTAGGCATCTGTCGAGTGGGGGGGGGGGGGGGGTGGCACATGGTCCCACTCAAATACATCCCCAGGAGGCTTCTACACCAGCATACACTCTCCGTCTGCCTGGCTCTACCACATTTATGCTCTCTGCTGTAACTCTGTATTAGCTGTGATATGTTGGGGAAAATCTATGCCTGTCTCTATCATCATGAAGACAGTGTGTGGCTGCAGGTCCCGTTCCTCAGTATGCGGACTTCGTGGCGCTTTATTCCTTACTTTGTACATTTCGCTGCTTGGTCTGCAGCACCTAATTAAGTAGTGTTGTAATTGAAAGTGGGAAATGCCCATCAAGCAGGTTGGGAATGGGTGCAGGGACACAGTGGCGCAGCCCCTATTGAAAAAAGGCAGCAATCATCCGGGGGCCCACAGAGGAGTTGAGAGTGGGTCATTTTTTGTCACACTGTGAAATGTCTTCAAATCTCCTCCGTCTACCCACTGCAGATGTTCTTGTCCTACCTGTCTCTGAAAGTTCAGCTACATTTGGGCCGAATCTTTCAAATACAAGCCCTGTGTTGGAAATGGCCCTTTTTGCAGGGTTATCCCCAAACTTGTAGCTTTTTCCTCCTATTTTTCTCTGACCTGTTTGTGTTGGTTTTAGGACTCTGGGCACTTCAGCCATATCGGCGAGGAAACAAGAGAGAAAGAAGAGACAGTTGAAAAAAGTAGAGAGAGTTAAGGTCAAAAAAGCAAAAAGGAAAGGAAAAGCAAAAACTTGAGAGAGAAAGTCACTAAGGGGCAAGACATAAGGAGATAGGGAGAAAGATGATATATGGGATTATTATAAAATGAGAAGGAAATACAGCTGACATTAACTCCCTCTCTAAGGCTCAGATTACAACACAGAGAAAAGTTAAGGCTGGAGAAAGCAATTAATGAGGCAACAATCAAGCACTGTTCTGTGCTTGTCACGTGCATCGGCATGGAACCCTGTCTTTCGTGGGTCAAAGCCCCTGAACATAGAGTTTACCTCTTGCGGTTGCTACTTAACAAGATCCATTGCCTAGGGTCTTTCCCTGTTAATGGGTCTTAGTTTGATTCATTACCAAGTTGTGGCTGCGATGGAGTTTGCTGCCAAACTACTAAGCTCTTTATGTTATTCCTCCCGTTGTATGTTTGTAACAGATCACGATTTTTATGTCCTATTCTTAGAGGGAAATCTTGCATGAAGAGGGCTTGATTTTCCTTCAGTGCCTCGAGTCCCTGACGATATGTATTGCTCTTTTAAACTTTCTCACTCAGGCTTTGATGGAAAAAGAAGATACGCATTATGAATTTCAATTCTTGATTGATATGTTTTTAGCTTGCTTTTATTTCAAAGTTAACTGATGTTCCTAATGGTTTCTATTGAACTCTGATGTTTGTAAAAAAAAATTATCTTGTCCTTTTATGGTCGAACATTCGTCTAAGTAAAGATTGATTGATTGGTTGGTTGAGTAGGAGAGCGTTGAGAAAGAATATTTGGGTGGAGAGGCAGTCTGAGATGTTAAGGCAGACTGATCTACTGCCTTCTTTTTATTTTCCTGCCCCTAAAAATGTCTGGGGTCTGAGGAAGAGTCAATCAAATGCCAGCTAAATGTCAGTCAGTGTCTGACACTTCAAAAAGGGGGTGGGGTCGTACACCACTCACTCACCAGCGGGATCGCCCCTAAGGACTATGGTCAGTGTAGTTTAGTATTCCGCGATGTATCCATCTTCGCCATCCCTGGACACGTGTTTCGGGGTATTTACCCCTCATCAGCAGGGAATAGGCCATCTTTCTATCTTCTGGGGTTGCCGGTGGCTGCCAAATATTGCCAGGTCTAGTACCACACGGGCGCGCGGGTGCGGGGTCCCAGGCTCGTCAGCCCACTTAAACATTTCAAAAAGGGGGTGGGGTCGCACACCACTCACTCACCAGCGGGATCGCCCCTAAGGACTATGGTCAGTGTAGTTTAGTATTCCGCGATGTATCCATCTTCGCCATCCCTGGACACGTGTTTCGGGGTATTTACCCCTCATCAGCAGGGAATAGGCCATCTTCTTATCTTCTGGGGTTGCCGGTGGCTGCCAAATATTGCCAGGTCTAGTACCACACGGGCGCGCGGGTGCGGGGTCCCAGGCTCGTCAGCCCACTTAAACATTTCAAAAAGGGGGTGGGGTCGCACACCACTCACTCACCAGCGGGATCGCCCCTAAGGACTATGGTCAGTGTAGTTTAGTATTCCGCGATGTATCCATCTTCGCCATCCCTGGACACGTGTTTCGGGGTATTACTATTTACCCCTCATCAGCAGGGAATAGGCCATATTCCTATCTTCTGGGGTTGCCGGTGGCTGCCAAATATTGCCAGGTCTAGTACCACACGGGCGCGCGGGTGCGGGGTCCCAGGCTCGTCAGCCCACTTAAACATTTCAAAAAGGGGGTGGGATCACACACCACTCACTCACCAGCGGGATCGCCCCTAAGGACTATGGTCAGTGTAGTTTAGTATTCCGCGATGTATCCATTTTCGCCATCCCTGGACACGTGTTTCAGGGTATTTACCCCTCATCAGCAGGGAATAGGCCATCTTCTTATCTTCTGGGGTTGCCGGTGGCTGCCAAATATTGCCAGGTCAGTAGACACTGTACAAGAGAGGGAGGCAGCAGCCATTGGAATGTTCACAGATACACCTCATGTGAATCGAAGTTCCGAATAAGCATGAGCGTGAAATCCGTTACGCTCGCGGATTTTGCGAATTTTCGGGAAATCCGCAATCCGCGAATTTTGCGGATTTCCCGTAAAATCCGCAAAAAAAAATCAGCGAACGTAACGGGTTCAAAAGTTTAACCCACACTCATTTAACTATTTTACAATGGCGCCAGCAAGCTGCCAGCGCTGTTGTAAAATAGTTACAAAAGTTAGCTTGCACAGGAACCACTAGATAAAATGAAGCAGGTGCTTCCTGTGCAAGCTAACTTTGTAACTATTTTACAACGGCGCTGGCAGCTTGCTGCCGCCATTGTAAAATAGTTACAGGGCAGCACAGCCTTACAGGTCACTCAAGGGACCCCTGCGCCCTTCAGGGCGATTGCATAGTAACACACACATGGTCGCTCGAACTAGTTAATGCTCAAATTCAGTGACTCATTCATTAGCCCAAAAACAATCATGTGCCTCTTCCCAAATGTACCGCGGAAAATCAGCTGTGATGCTGGATAGAGGCCTTTGCATCCTTGACTTTCACGAGCGCAATACCCGTGCTGTTCCTGTGACCAGGAGCTTCTTTTTTTTCATCTGCTGAACCAATCTTTCTCTGACCTTTTATACATACAAGAGGCATGTGAACTCGCATGGAAGCACCCCCCCACCACAAAATCCGCAAATCATGGTCGCTCGAACTAGTTAATGCTCAAATTCAGTGACTCATTCATTAGCCCAAAAACAATCATGAGCGTCTTCGAGGCTGGACAGGTGTTCCCAAATCTACTGTGGAAAATCAGCTGTGATGCTGGGTAGAGGCCTTTGCATCCTTGACTTTCATGAGCGCAATCCCCGTGCTGTTCCTGTTACCAGGAGCTTCTTTCTCTTCGTGTTCGCACGGGTTGCTGCAAGTTCGCACGCGTTTTGTACAATTTCGCAATTTGCAAAATTGTACAAAACCCTCGCGAACTTGCAGAAACCCGTGCGAACATTAAAAAAAAAAAAATCCGCAAATTCGCGAGAATTCGCGGATTTTGCGGATTGCGAGTTCGCAAATCCGCAAAACCCGCGAACGCGAGATGCGCAAAATTCGCCCATGCTTAGTTCCGAACCAAATGAAACAGTATGCACAGTGAAACCTGACTCAATACAATTTAAAATGAAAATACTCGAAAAAAAGATGAAAATGGAATTAAGAAAATGGTGGGAGTCAAGGTCCCCCCAAAGTTACATCGAGGTGGGACGAATTCCCCGGGGACTTCGAATCTTAACTGCCCCAACTTACGAGGAACCTCACCCTGATCTGATGCGCGAATGGGCAGAATGAAATTTAGATTCCTCCAGGAAATTGGCCCTATTACTGATAAAATACGCTGATATAGACAGGGCGAGACTTCTAACCGAAATAGATACATTAAATGAGGAGTTAGAAGCCATGGGGTAGGAAGAAGAGATCAGTAAACTAAGAAAAGAAATGGTAGCTCGCCTCAAAAAAGAGGAAGAAAAAATTAAAGATCGTAAGACACAAACATTTCAGCGAGATAAGGAAGATTATGAGGTGGGGCAAATATTCACCTTTGCCAGGAAGTACGACGCAATTCGGAAATCTCAACAAAAACAAGGTTTAACCACCAATACCAGAAACATCAACCGTCAAAGAAGGGCAGGTGAAGACACCGCCACCACATCCAGTGACCAACTGACGTCCAATAGTGATGAGGATTCTGAAATAAGAAATCCCTCAAGAGCGATGAGTGGAGCAAAACCCTCGCCGGGGGAAGAAATGAAACTTTTAGTGGCTCAAAGATTGGCAACCTTGAGACCAAGAACACAATTGCAATCCAAAGGAAGCGGGCAAACGCCAAACGCAAACAAAGGCGCATTGCAATCATACGGAAATCAAAATGTTCAAAGGAAGAAAAAGAACTACTGGAGAAGAAAGAAATAATTCAAACGGTGGTAAACTTGTCAAAAATTAACTTAACCAAAGATGAAATTGCTATATTAAGTTTAGGCTTATCGTACTGTGCACCCAATAACTTTGACTATCCCAGTGTCCGGATGGATATATATAAGGGAATAAGAAAACTGAAATTAAAAAAACTATATGCAAGCAAAAAGAAACAAGTTGAAACAAACGATCAAACAAACCCTATCATTGAATCTACACCCCGAGTTCAAATACAATTGCAGAACTTGAAGATCTATGGAATCAGGATCAAAATCCAACTGGAAGCATTTCCCCGCAAAATGAAAGAACAGTAACCAAAGGTGCGGGTCTAACCAAGTTCTAGCAAAAATCTAAATGTTATCCCATCACGCTGCATGATTCGATTGACACTTTTCACAAGATTATTACAACAAAATAAAAAAATTTAACAAAAAAATTGGTATGACTACTCAAAAACATCACAATCAGGACCATAAATACTTTCAATTAATGAAAAAACTTAAATCCAACAAAAATGTGATAATAAGAAACAGTGACAAGGGCAGAAAAATAGTACTGTGGGCACATGAGGATTATATGAAGGAGGCCATGAGCCAATTAAACAATAGACAATGCTACAGACGAACGGATGCGAAATCAATGAAAGAAATGTACACCACATACTACAAACAATTATCCAGCTGGCGCAACATGAAGCTAATTAATGAGGATGAACACAATTATTTAAAAAATGACAATCCAATTATACCCACAATGTATTTCATCCCCAAAATCCATAAGGACAACAAAAAACCTCCTGGTCGTCCTATAATCAGTGCCAGAAATAGTATTTTGAAAAAAACATCCATGTATGTGGATTATTTCCTGCAAGAATATGTCAAATCTTTGCCCTCAAATGTAAGGGACACAACTGACTTCTTAAACAAGATCAAAGACTATGCATGGAAATCAGACTACCTATTGTTAGCATTGGATGTGTCATCCCTGTATACAAATATATCACACACAGATGGTATTCAGGCAGTGAAATACTTTTTATCCTCTAGAGAAACAATTTACAGGCAACACAATGAAATGCTGGTAAACATGATAGAATTCTGTCTTTACAATAACATCTTTATGTTTAATCATCTTTTATATTGTCAAGTTCAAGGTGTAGCCATGGGGGCTAGCTTCTCCCCAAGCTATGCCTGCCTCCATATGGGCAATTGGGAGAAGCCAGTCCTCTTGGAGAAACATGGAGATACAATGTCAACCAAAGTAAAACTTTGGCTTATATTCATTGACGACCTTTTTGTTGTGTGGCAAGGAACGTGGGAAGAAGCGGAAATTTTCGTGGTACAAATCAATGAGAACGATTTAAATTTAAAATTTACCGCAGAAATAAGCGAGAAAAGTGTGAATTTCCTTGATACCAAAGTGTATGTATGCAACAATAAACTAGAAACCACTTTATATCGCAAGAAAACGGCTGGAAATTCGGTGCTACATGCATCTAGTGCTCACCCACATCACCTGGTGAACAGCATACCTTATGGCGAAATGCTAAGAATAAAAAGGGTTTGCAGCACACCAGAAGAATTAGCTTCAGCACAACAAAAAAGCAAAGAGAGATTTTTAGACAGGGGATACTCCCATAAAACAGTGAACAGAGCTATCATTAAAAACAGAAACTCTAGTAAGGAATGAATTACTGGCCAAAAGTAACAGAAAGGACCAGGAAAAAAATCCCGGGGAGGGTATTACAACAGGGGAAGACAACAATTTTAGTTTGATAATAGGTTTCTGTAAACAACATAAAGAACTCCACAAAATTATTCAAGGGAGCTGGCCTATACTCCTAAATAACCCAGTTCTAGGACCCCTGCTGCCGCAGAGGGCGTCCATTACTTACAGTAGGGCCCCCTCTATGAAAGATTGTCTGGTGGTGTCGGACCCTGAGATAATATCCAATCCTACCTGGTACCAAAATTTAAAAGGGTTTAGAAAATGCAAAACCTGCAAAGCCTGTACCCACGGAAACAACACTACTACCTATTACAGCCCTTTCAGAACGAAACCTTACACAATAATGAAAACGTTAACCTGTAAAACTGAATACACTGTGTACGTCCTAACCTGCCCATGTGGGTTATTATATGTGGGCAGCACAAAGTTACCAGCTAATGTAAGAATACTGTAACACCACCGCGCAATTACCAATATGGACAACACCTATCCAGTGGCAAGACATTTCAGGGAATGCCACGGATCCAACAACAGAGGGTTGTCATATTATTTAATTGATACAATCTCCCCTAGTAGACGCGGAGGTGACAGAGAAAATAAATTACGAAAATTAGAAACCAGGTATATCTTACTATTAGATTCAAAACAACCAAGAGGTTTAAATATTACGGAGGATATGTACACGTGTCTTTAACAAGAATGTGTAAACTGTTTTTTTATCGCTATACTTGGATGTTTAAATGTCAGGGGGAAAACAAAGCAAAAGAAGAACCATTAGTCTTAAAAAACAAGTATGCCTTTTATACAACAGATATCTTGTAAATATAATGAATTTTTATTAAGGATTTTTTAATATTTATTTAGATTTTAAATGCTATATTTATTTGACAAACTAATACACTGTAATTAATATGCAGGGTTCAATGTCGGATCAATATACGTATTAAACAGGAATTTGCAAATGCTAGGACATTAGACCAAAATGGATTTCACTCCTCCAAATTTTTGTAATATGGACTGATCCCAAGTGGTGAGAAAAAACAGGCGAAAAAAGTAAATCATAATAAAGGATGTATACAAAGAGTCAGGAATCATACACATTGATACATTCACAAAAGTAATAATGCACAAACAAAACTATATGAAATGTTATTTGAACATACAACAGGTTCGTGAGAACATAGGAATAAAGAACATTGAGTTTTTAAAAAATAACAAAAAAATGTTTTTCACTTTTCACTTCAGCACTTTAAACACCATTATAATTATTGTTCAAGTACAATGGTTGATTTTATTTTCATCATCATCATCAATGAATAAGGTATTTTACGAAAACAACATATGTGCAATAACAACGCGACTTATTTTAACAATGTATGACCCAAATCACAGTTTATTATTCGAATATAAAAGCAATCCAACAGATTGTTAACATTATAAATGTGGGGAAGCTCAGGATCAGTATTTTACTGAGTAATAATATGACTTCGATCGTAAATGCAATGATGTCATATCGAATGTCAACAGAGCTGAGGACATTGTAAACTCAAAGGTTCAAATGTTAAAATGTCAAAGGGTATTTTACTGTTATATATAAATGTATTTATGTATTTATTTATATATTGCGGAGTTTTGCACACAAATAATGTAAAGTTTTGCACAACACACGGTGAAGAAACCATGTGATAGTATTTCTTCCATTGTAATTGCAAATGTCGATCATGTGATACACTGAAATAATGCACTGCCACTTTAAATTGTTTCCCAACTGCATTAATAATTGTCGAGTGAACAAGCGGCGAGAGCCGCGAAACGCGTCTCTGACCTTTTGGGCAATAAATAATTGAGGCTCTAAAACTGGGTCCGTGTCCTGTGTTGCTGGCAGCAGTGCTTGAATGACAACGCGGTGGCTCAGTCAACAGGATTTTCGTGATATATATATATATATATATATATATATATATATATTGTTTACCAATCCAAATTCCCAAACGATGAAAGGAAGGCACTGACTCCATGAATTTTACTCAAGGAAAAGTTTTTAATCCAACATGCTGCACAGACGCGTTTCGGCGCCTCCGCCTTGCTCACTTACTCTGCTGTTAGTAACATCAGTTTATATAACACATGACATGATGACACATCAAAAACAGGACCTATGGCATGATTGGATGTCAATTACCATAGTTACCATGAGTCATGAACCTAGCAGTAATGAACATAGAAGAATTTGTTGCCTCTACGTCATGCTACAGATACCATGTTAAACATAAAAATAAATATAACATTGCAACCGACATGAAAATAAACAGAGAATGTTAATAAATAATATATGTTGCTTCAGTGTGCATCATGGTTGCGAGACGAACCTTGAATTGATTACCTATGTTGTAACATTATGAACATAACACGGCTTCGCAACCCACTATACACTTACGCTCATTGAATGGTCGGTAACATTCTCAAGCCAGAACATGGTTAGTGCATCTTCGAGACATTACATTATCATGAGTCAAAAAATTCAAATAAATAGTAGTGCCATGCCGTTCCTACGAAAGCAAGTCTTAAACTTAGCATCTAGACATATACATAGACTGCTTAGAGTAAATAGCCTATTAATTATCACCTCAGGAGATAAGGCTTTCTTTTTAACTTGTGTTAGCTAAAGTCTCCTAAATAGTACAGACTCTCCCATTGAATATAGAATTCACTATATCATACTGTTATTTCACTTATATATCGACACACATCGTCTCCCAGTGGAGTTAGTGAACCATAGGCATGTATGTAGGACTGCTAAAGTGGCATTGTACACTCTATAACGATTGCATGACCGTAAACAATATCTCTTACATGTGTTCATGGCATACTGTTAATGATTATGTATCATACAAATTCAAATAATAATATTTAATCAAACAAAATGAATTACACAATAAATTTTTGTGTGCAGAGTTGTTCATGGAATGGATTTAAAAGCAGGAGACGTCTCTCACTGGATTATAAATGTACAGTTAAAGCTTCGTCCGAGTTCAGGCCATTGGGAATCTTTGAGTTTAGCAAGATAATGTATCTTGATTCTAGACGTCTTAGGGCCAGTCTACGATTCCCTCCTCTAGGATTCTTGGGGACACTGTCTATCACATAATAGGAAATATGCTTGATATTCCCTTCATGTTGTGTGTTAATGTGCCTGGCCACTGGATAAGTTGGGTCATTATTCGTGATCGCGCGCGAATGTTGGAGGATTCTAATGTGAGCTTGATGGATTGTGCTCCCAACATAGCGCTTGTCGCAACTACAGACCAGAACATATACGGCATACTCGGTCTTGCATGAGTATCCGCCCCTGATGATATAGGTTTTCTTCCTGAATGGTACTGTTACCTCTTTCATGTTTACACCTTGTTTACAGGCCTTGCACTTAGTGCATTTTCTAAACCCTTTCTGAGGTGGGGGCCATGTGGCGAGTTTTACCAATGTTGGTGCATTACAGACTAATTGGCTGCGCATTGACTTCGCCTTCCTGAATGTTATGGAAGGTTTGTTGCCATTCAGGTGTCCTATAACTGGGTCGTTTTTTATAAGTGGCCAGTGCTTTTGTAAGATTCTCCTCACTTGATTATGGTACATATTGAATCCCGTTATCATCCTAGGGATGTTCAATGTGGACTTTGTTTGTTTCTCTTTATTTTCCAAATCTTTGGAAAATAACAGATCCTTCCTGTTTTAGTTTTACATTTTTGTTCAGCCTTAGCCAGTGTTTGTGGTTTGTAACCCCTCTTATTTAGTCTCTCAAACAGGTCAGTTTTAGCCTTCTCTACGCCTGCTTCTGTGCTGCAATTGCGTGTCATGCGCAGGCATTCTGCATAGGGATAGACAATTTTATAGGGTGAAAGCTAAGCGCATGAAGCACTGCGTTACCCGCTTTCTGTTTTCTGTATGTCCTTGTCTGTATTTTATTATGCTCTACATAGAGTTCTATGTCTAGAAATTGGAGCATTTCTTTACTTGTCAAGCATGTGAATTTCAGGTTTAGGGCATTTTCATTTAGATCTTTAGCAAAAGCCTCTGCACTCTCTGTTGACCCTCTCCATAGAATAAAAATATCGTCTATGTAGCGTTTGTATAGCACTACATTTTCAGACAAGATTTCAGCATGCGTGGTGGCTAGTACCTGCTCCTCCCACCAGCCCATATGCAAATATATATATATCAATTCCTTGATCCACACAATACTCCTCGCATCCAAGGCTGTATGAAAAAGCACGTGCCCAAAGTTGCATCAAAAGGATTTTATTTCGTGACTGTTGCCAGTCACGAAATAAAATCCTTTTGATGCAACTTTGGGCTCGTGCTTTTTCATACAGCCTTGGTTGCGAGGAGTATTGTGTGGATCATGGAATTGATAAAAGGGCTCGCCACCCAGCACAAGCCCCTGTCACGAAGAGGATGAGTCAAGGCGGCGTTCGGCGTCTGCAGAACTTAATGAATTTATATATATATATATATATATATATATATATATATATATATATATATATATATATATATATATATTTTATCCCAACAGCAGGCCTACCTAGTCCTAAGGCAAGGTGCTGTATATTCAAAAGTAGTACAAATATTTTGATATGTCCTAACAGCAGTAGCAGCCAGTAATTTCAGGAGGGAGGAGGGCAGATGGGACACACATATACATACACACTCACTTTACATTCATGCATTCACACATGCATGCACACACACGCATCAATTCACAACACTCATTACAAAATTTTCCAACATACAAGCAGGCACACACCAAACATTAATTAAAAAAATATCATACTAACCTGTACCTCTGCCTCAGAGGTCCTTGGAGGGTTGGGGCAGCTGCCTTCCCTTATTGGTTGACCTTAGGTCAGACAATGAGGGAAGGCAGAAGTTCCAAGCGTCGGCGGTCCCAGGAGGGCAGGAACACCCACCCTCCACCCATGGAGTGCCTCCCTGGGGCAAAGTAATGGCAGACAGTTTGTGTTGCTCTAGATTTATTAAGCCATGCAGGCCATGGAAGGTGGCCCTGCATGGCTTTATAAATCTCACTTAGGTTTTGCGTCATCTTTGCACTCCCTCGCAAGGGTGACGCAAAACCTTGAAAAATCTGGCCCAATCTGTTTGGAGATTCTGGACACGCAGACACATCACAAAACTGACTGTAAAAGAACCACAGAGGGTTTAGGTTAACCGGATAAAGTTGAGGTTTTCGTTCGTATTTCGTGCCAGACCTGTGATTTTCTTGATCATGTTACCAAGCGTTGGGTAAGTTCTTTCCTCAAGAGATCTGTTCTTATCAAATAACACAGAATTTGTGCTTCCTGCATCATGGGACTGAATTGAGTGGGTTTCTATGTTGACTTGTTCATATAGGTCATAGGGAATATCTTTATGAGTTGTCAAGAGCGGAAACTTTTGCTCTCCCACCACTTCAGTGGGTAAAGGCATCAACTGTGACCATCCACCAGTGAGGATACTGCTGGTTCTTTATACCACTCCCTGCGTACATGGAGATTTCCCCTGCTTCTGTCTCTCGATGGTGCTATCACTTGGTGTGCACTGGGCGTCCCTTCTTTTGTTACAACTGTATGCTTCCAATGACCCCTGCTCAAGTAGTTGGAATGTTACCTTTGTCTCGTCCCTACCGTTCTATTTGTTGGCACTCTCTTGTGTACTGGTCACCTTAGCTCTGCCTTTTTGCACTCTTGTGTAATGGACTCTCTCAGTTGTAGCTGTATGCCCTCATGTAAGGACTGTGCCTCCTAACTCTGGTTGTGGGCACCCTGTTCTTAACTGGGCACCCTCAGCTTTTTTTGCTGCCACTGTTGTAGACTGACAATTCAGAAAAGGGGGTGGTGATGAACAGAGTATCTGAATTAAGCAGACCACTCTTACCCAGTCCAAAGATCAGGGCTTGATCCATCACCGTTATTTATCTCACTGCACCATCCCAGCTCAGAACCTGGCTATATGCAAATCAGTCTGTCCCTGGCCCAGTGCATCATGGGAACAGGGCAGACTAAACTACCAAGCCAATTCTTCACCAGAAAGGAGACAAGCTACCGGGGACCGGTTTCTGGCATTTCAGCCGTCTTCCGCCCGGCTTGCTTGAATCCTGATGGTGCAGTGAGAAAGGGACTCATGTCTGAGTATACCCTGCCACACCTATAGTGGCCAAAAACAATTCAGAAAAGGGGGTGGTGATGAACAGAGTGTCTGAATTAAGCAGACCACTCTTACCCAGTCCAAAGATCAGGGCTTGATCCATCACCGTTATTTATCTCACTGCACCATCCCAGCTCAGAACCTGGCTATATGCAAATCAGTCTGTCCCTGGCCCAGTGCATCATGGGAACAGGGCAGACTAAACTACCAAGCCAATTCTTCACCAGAAAGGAGACAAGCTACCGGGGACCGGTTTCTGGCATTTCAGCCGTCTTCGGCCCGGCTTGCTTGAATCCTGATGGTGCAGTGAGAAAGGGGCTCATGTCTGAGTATACCCTGCCACACCTATAGTGGCCAAAAACAATTCAGAAAAGGGGGTGGTGATGAACAGAGTGTCTGAATTAAGCAGACCACTCTTACCCAGTCCAAAGATCAGGGCTTGATCCATCACCGTTATTTATCTCACTGCACCATCCCAGCTCAGAACCTGGCTATATGCAAATCAGTCTGTCCCTGGCCCAGTGCATCATGGGAACAGGGCAGACTAAACTACCAAGCCAATTCTTCACCAGAAAGGAGACAAGCTACCGGGGACCGGTTTCTGGCATTTCAGCCGTCTTCGGCCCGGCTTGCTTGAATCCTGATGGTGCAGTGAGAAAGGGACTCATGTCTGAGTATACCCTGCCACACCTATAGTGGCCAAAAACAATTCAGAAAAGGGGGTGGTGATGAACAGAGTGTCTGAATTAAGCAGACCACTTTTACCCAGTCCAAAGATCAGGGCTTGATCCATCACCGTTATTTATCTCACTGCACCACCCCAGCTCAGAACCTGGCTATATGCAAATCAGTCTGTCCCTGGCCCAGTGCATCATGGGAACAGGGCAGACTAAACTACCAAGCCAATTCTTCACCAGAAAGGAGACAAGCTACCGGGGACCGGTTTCTGGCATTTCAGCCGTCTTCGGCCCGGCTTGCTTGAATCCTGATGGTGCAGTGAGAAAGGGACTCATGTCTGAGTATACCCTGCCACACCTATAGTGGCCAAAAACAATTCAGAAAAGGGGGTGGTGATGAACAGAGTGTCTGAATTAAGCAGACCACTCTTACCCAGTCCAAAGATCAGGGCTTGATCCATCACCGTTATTTATCTCACTGCACCATCCCAGCTCAGAACCTGGCTATATGCAAATCAGTCTGTCCCTGGCCCAGTGCATCATGGGAACAGGGCAGACTAAACTACCAAGCCAATTCTTCACCAGAAAGGAGACAAGCTACCGGGGACCGGTTTCTGGCATTTCAGCCGTCTTCCGCCCGGCTTGCTTGAATCCTGATGGTGCAGTGAGAAAGGGACTCATGTCTGAGTATACCCTGCCACACCTATAGTGGCCAAAAACAATTCAGAAAAGGGGGTGGTGATGAACAGAGTGTCTGAATTAAGCAGACCACTCTTACCCAGTCCAAAGATCAGGGCTTGATCCATCACCGTTATTTATCTAACTGAACCATCCCAGCTCAGAACCTAGCTATATGCAAATCAGTCTGTCCCTGGCCCAGTGCATCATGGGAACAGGGCAGACTAAACTACCAAGCCAATTCTTCACCAGAAAGGAGACAAGTCCACCCTAAGCGTGGAAGGGTATTCTCAGATGTGAGACCCTTGCTCATTGCACCATCAGGATTCAAGCAAACCGGGCCGAAGACGGCTGTAATGCCAGAAACCGGTCCCCGGGAGCTTGTTTCCTTCCCAGTGTAAGAATTGGCTTGTGTAGTTTGGTTTGCCCTGTTCCCATCATGCACTGGGACAGGAACAGACTAATTTGCATACAGCCAGGTTCTGAAACTGGGATGGTGCAGTGAGCTAAAAAACGGTGTTGGATCTAGCCCTGATCTCTTGACTGGGTGAGAGCTTTCTGCTTAATTCAGAGACTCTGTCCCTCACCACCCCTTGTTGCAAATATTTTTGTCCACCCTAAGCGTGGAAGGGTATTCTCAGATGTGAGACCCTTGCTCATTGCACCATCAGGATTCAAGCAAACCGGGCCGAAGACGGCTGTAATGCCAGAAACCGGTCCCCGGGAGCTTGTTTCCTTCCCAGTGTAAGAATTGGCTTGTGTAGTTTGGTTTGCCCTGTTCCCATCATGCACTGGGACAGGAACAGACTAATTTGCATACAGCTAGGTTCTGAAACTGGGATGGTGCAGTGAGCTAAAAAACGGTGTTGGATCTAGCCCTGATCTCTTGACTGGGTGAGAGCTTTCTGCTTAATTCAGAGACTCTGTCCCTCACCACCCCTTGTTGTAAATATTTTTGTTCACCCTAAGCGATGAAGGGTATTCTCAGATGTGAGACCCTTGCTCATTGCACCATCAGGATTCAAGCAAACCGGGCCGAAGACGGCTGTAATGCCAGAAACCGGTCCCCGGGAGCTTGTTTCCTTCCCAGTGTAAGAATTGGCTTGTGTAGTTTGGTTTGCCCTGTTCCCATCATGCACTGGGACAGGAACAGACTAATTTGCATACAGCCAGGTTCTGAAACTGGGATGGTGCAGTGAGCTAAAAAACGGTGTTGGATCTAGCCCTGATCTCTTGACTGGGTGAGAGCTTTCTGCTTAATTCAGAGACTCTGTCCCTCACCACCCCTTGTTGTAAATATTTTTGTCCACCCTAAGCGTGGAAGGGTATTCTCAGATGTGAGACCCTTGCTCATTGCACCATCAGGATTCAAGCAAACCGGGCCGAAGACGGCTGTAATGCCAGAAACCGGTCCCCGGGAGCTTGTTTCCTTCCCAGTGTAAGAATTGGCTTGTGTAGTTTGGTTTGCCCTGTTCCCATCATGCACTGGGACAGGAACAGACTAATTTGCATACAGCCAGGTTCTGAAACTGGGATGGTGCAGTGAGCTAAAAAACGGTGTTGGATCTAGCCCTGATCTCTTGACTGGGTGAGAGCTTTCTGCTTAATTCAGAGACTCTGTCCCTCACCACCCCTTGTTGTAAATATTTTTGTCCACCCTAAGCGTGGAAGGGTATTCTCAGATGTGAGACCCTTGCTCATTGCACCATCAGGATTCAAGCAAACCGGGCCGAAGACGGCTGTAATGCCAGAAACCGGTCCCCGGGAGCTTGTTTCCTTCCCAGTGTAAGAATTGGCTTGTGTAGTTTGGTTTGCCCTGTTCCCATCATGCACTGGGACAGGAACAGACTAATTTGCATACAGCCAGGTTCTGAAACTGGGATGGTGCAATGAGCTAAAAATCGGTGTTGGATCTAGCCCTGATCTCTTGACTGGGTGAGAGCTTTCTGCTCAATTCAGAGACTCTGTCCCTCACCACCCCTTGTTGTAAATATTTTTGTCCACCCTAAGCGTGGAAGGGTATTCTCAGATATGAGACCCTTGCTCATTGCACCATCAGGATTCAAGCAAACCGGGCCGAAGACGGCTGTAATGCCAGAAACCGGTCCCCGGGAGCTTGTTTCCTTCCCAGTGTAAGAATTGGCTTGTGTAGTTTGGTTTGCCCTGTTCCCATCATGCACTGGGACAGGAACAGACTAATTTGCATACAGCCAGGTTCTGAAACTGGGATGGTGCAGTGAGCTAAAAAACGGTGTTGGATCTAGCCCTGATCTCTTGACTGGGTGAGAGCTTTCTGCTTAATTCAGAGACTCTGTCCCTCACCACCCCTTGTTGTAAATATTTTTGTCCACCCTAAGCGTGGAAGGGTATTCTCAGATGTGAGACCCTTGCTCATTGCACCATCAGGATTCAAGCAAACCAGGCCAAAGACGGCTGTAATGCCAGAAACCGGTCCCCGGGAGCTTGTTTCCTTCCCAGTGTAAGAATTGGCTTGTGTAGTTTGGTTTGCCCTGTTCCCATCATGCACTGGGACAGGAACAGATTAATTTGCATACAGCCAGGTTCTGAAACTGGGATGGTGCAGTGAGCTAAAAAAACGGTGTTGGATCTAGCCCTGATCTCTTGACTGGGTGAGAGCTTTCTGCTTAATTCAGAGACTCTGTCCCTCACCACCCCTTGTTGTAAATATTTTTGTCCACCCTAAGCGTGGAAGGGTATTCTCAGATGTGAGACCATTGCTCATTGCTCCATCAGGATTCAAGCAAACCGGGCCGAAGACGGCTGTAATGCCAGAAACCGGTCCCCGGGAGCTTGTTTCCTTCCCAGTGTAAGAATTGGCTTGTGTAGTTTGGTTTGCCCTGTTCCCATCATGCACTGGGACAGGAACAGACTAATTTGCATACAGCCAGGTTCTGAAACTGGGATGGTGCAGTGAGCTAAAAAACGGTGTTGGATCTAGCCCTGATCTCTTGACTGGGTGAGAGCTTTCTGCTTAATTCAGAGACTCTGTCCCTCACCACCCCTTGTTGTAAATATTTTTGTCCACCCTAAGCGTGGAAGGGTATTCTCAGATGTGAGACCCTTGCTCATTGCACCATCAGGATTCAAGCAAACCGGGCCGAAGACGGCTGTAATGCCAGAAACCGGTCCCCGGGAGCTTGTTTCCTTCCCAGTATAAGAATTGGCTTGTGTAGTTTGGTTTGCCCTGTTCCCATCATGCACTGGGACAGGAACAGACTAATTTGCATACAGCCAGGTTCTGAAACTGGGATGGTGCAGTGAGCTAAAAATCGGTGTTGGATCTAGCCCTGATCTCTTGACTGGGTGAGAGCTTTCTGCTCAATTCAGAGACTCTGTCCCTCACCACCCCTTGTTGTAAATATTTTTGTCCACCCTAAGCGTGGAAGGGTATTCTCAGATATGAGACCCTTGCTCATTGCACCATCAGGATTCAAGCAAACCAGGCCAAAGACGGCTGTAATGCCAGAAACCGGTCCCCGGGAGCTTGTTTCCTTCCCAGTGTAAGAATTGGCTTGTGTAGTTTGGTTTGCCCTGTTCCCATCATGCACTGGGACAGGAACAGACTAATTTGCATACAGCCAGGTTCTGAAACTGGGATGGTGCAGTGAGCTAAAAAACGGTGTTGGATCTAGCCCTGATCTCTTGACTGGGTGAGAGCTTTCTGCTTAATTCAGAGACTCTGTCCCTCACCACCCCTTGTTGTAAATATTTTTGTCCACCCTAAGCGTGGAAGGGTATTCTCAGATGTGAGACCCTTGCTCATTGCACCATCAGGATTCAAGCAAACCAGGCCAAAGACGGCTGTAATGCCAGAAACCGGTCCCCGGGAGCTTGTTTCCTTCCCAGTGTAAGAATTGGCTTGTGTAGTTTGGTTTGCCCTGTTCCCATCATGCACTGGGACAGGAACAGATTAATTTGCATACAGCCAGGTTCTGAAACTGGGATGGTGCAGTGAGCTAAAAAAACGGTGTTGGATCTAGCCCTGATCTCTTGACTGGGAGAGAGCTTTCTGCTTAATTCAGAGACTCTGTCCCTCACCACCCCTTGTTGTAAATATTTTTGTCCACCCTAAGCGTGGAAGGGTATTCTCAGATGTGAGACCATTGCTCATTGCTCCATCAGGATTCAAGCAAACCGGGCCGAAGACGGCTGTAATGCCAGAAACCGGTCCCCGGGAGCTTGTTTCCTTCCCAGTGTAAGAATTGGCTTGTGTAGTTTGGTTTGCCCTGTTCCCATCATGCACTGGGACAGGAACAGACTAATTTGCATACAGCCAGGTTCTGAAACTGGGATGGTGCAGTGAGCTAAAAAACGGTGTTGGATCTAGCCTCGATCTCTTGACTGGGTGAGAGCTTTCTGCTTAATTCAGAGACTCTGTCCCTCACCACCCCTTGTTGTAAATATTTTTGTCCACCCTAAGCGTGGAAGGGTATTCTCAGATGTGAGACCCTTGCTCATTGCACCATCAGGATTCAAGCAAACCGAGCCGAAGACGGCTGTAATGCCAGAAACCGGTGCCCGGGAGCTTGTTTCCTTCCCAGTGTAAGAATTGGCTTGTGTAGTTTGGTTTGCCCTGTTCCCATCATGCACTGGGACAGGAACAGACTAATTTGCATACAGCCAGGTTCTGAAACTGGGATGGTGCAGTGAGCTAAAAAACGGTGTTGGATCTAGCCCTGATCTCTTGACTGGGTGAGAGCTTTCTGCTTAATTCAGAGACTCTGTCCCTCACCACCCCTTGTTGTAAATATTTTTGTCCACCCTAAGCGTGGACGGGTATTCTCAGATGTGAGACCCTTGCTCATTGCACCATCAGGATTCAAGCAAACCGGGCCGAAGACGGCTGTAATGCCAGAAACCGGTCCCCGGGAGCTTGTTTCCTTCCCAGTGTAAGAATTGGCTTGTGTAGTTTGGTTTGCCCTGTTCCCATCATGCACTGGGACAGGAACAGATTAATTTGCATACAGCCAGGTTCTGAAACTGGGATGGTGCAGTGAGCTAAAAAAACGGTGTTGGATCTAGCCCTGATCTCTTGACTGGGTGAGAGCTTTCTGCTTAATTCAGAGACTCTGTCCCTCACCACCCCTTGTTGTAAATATTTTTGTCCACCCTAAGCGTGGAAGGGTATTCTCAGATGTGAGACCATTGCTCATTGCACCATCAGGATTCAAGCAAACCGGGCCGAAGACGGCTGTAATGCCAGAAACCGGTCCCCGGGAGCTTGTTTCCTTCCCAGTGTAAGAATTGGCTTGTGTAGTTTGGTTTGCCCTGTTCCCATCATGCACTGGGACAGGGCCAGACTAATTTGCATACAGCCAGGTTCTGAAACTGGGATGGTGCAGTGAGCTAAAAAACGGTGTTGGATCTAACCCTGATCTCTTGACTGGGTGAGAGCTTTCTGCTTAATTCAGAGACTCTGTCCCTCACCACCCCTTGTTGTAAATACTGTTGTAGACTGGGCCTTCACAACTCTGGATTATGGTACTTTGTGCAACATAGACCCCAGAGTTGTGATTATTGGCATTCTTCTGTGTGTGTGTGTGGGGGGGGGGGGGGTCGTCACATGTTTCTAGGCCCAGAAGACATTTGCATTATGCCAGCAAAATCAGCACAATTCCTGTAATTTCGAATTACTCTTGAAATGCGAATTTCTGGAAACTCCAGTATCAAGCCTTATCACATAAAAACTTGCCGTTCATTTTGAAAATGATCAGAAAATGCGCACATCAAGATGAAAAGTTAGTGAGAATGCCTGTGTACAACACAAACGAAAGTACCCAAGTGGCTATTTTTTTTGGGTGCCTTTTTTTGCTCTATTTTTAGTGTAAAATGCATTGATGCGACAAAACATTGTTGTGCTAAAGTACAGCATCAAATTCCAGTTTTGCATATGGGTAACTTTTATGGTTTTGCTAAACTTTCACGTAATTAGGGAAAAGCAAATGTTGCTACTTTCATATACCACTAATGTTGTCCATTAGAACGCACTCACCTAATTTTGACCTGAGTTGAGGCCCAACGTCTAGATTAGACTCTCATATGCTCGCTGCTATGTCTAATGATTTGCTGGTAGTGAGATCGACCTGAAAGTATTCGATCATTTGCCACGTCAGCTGTAAAAATGTGCAGAATGCATGTTTGACGGTTCTTTCATAGCTGACTCAGGCAAATATCGAGCACCCCAAAACTGTATTTTGAAGTGAAACGAGTATTTCTTATTTTCTTCTAATTATTCTTACTTCTTTTAGGAAAATTGATATTAAGTAATTTTCAATGATGGTGAAATGAATGGCAGTGGGGATACAGTCAATTAACTGTCGGCCACTTGAGTGTTTGAAATTTGCACCAAAGACATGCTAGTCTTTCAATAGTGGCCACTTTAAGATGTGGAATTTGGAACAGATATAGATTGAACGATAAAGTTGTCATGATGTGCCAATCTGAAGTTGGATTCAACTTTATGATTCTCCGCAATAGAGAGCTTCCCCCCTTAAAAATATCTGTGTACCATGGATGGTAGAGATAACTTAGGATTAGTTGGAGACTGACTTTCCAGGCTTCTCTGCTGAATACATACACATATTCTCTGATGAGTTTAGTAACTAAGACGGTTAAAAGGACTGCTGTGTAAATGTTAACAGTAGAGTTCCAGTGTGCCTTGGATGCAGTGCAAATTTGCTGGTACACTTTCAACACTCAGAGGCCACTACAGTGTTGTTGGCACTTTGTCTGCACTTAGGGGCCTATATACATGCTGTACTGTGTAATACATTTAGTAGTACTAAAATAGTACTACTAATGTGCTACAAAATGCTGTACACCTCTGCCTCAGCCTCTCCTATCTTTTATGTGGGGAGATCTCTGCCCTACCTGAAAGTCTTTCGGCACCTGTAGATATATGTTTTAGTAGTAAATGTGGAAGGAACAACTGGGGGGAGTGGTTGGAGAGTGGGGAATAATTACTACTAAAGGGATGGAGTTTTGCAAGGAATAAGGACAGGTGAGGGAGAGCTACGGAGGTGTTTAGTGGGACATGCACCCACCCACAATAAAGTAATCCCTTACCTATTCACAAACTGCTCTTATAGAGTTACTACAGTCAAAAATGAACCCTAACTCAGTGCTGAAATAAGTACAGCACTACCAATGGCTACCTACAGGTATCTTACTGATAGAGCGCACATGTCACCCGACTCTTATTTTTCCCAAAATATGCACTTCTGGGCCCATAACGCGTTTATCACTATATTTTATTGGTCAGGTAACTTACACACCACTATCAGTAATTCTTGTTTCCTTACTTTTATTTCCGTGTACCTGACTTACCACTCCTTGTCACCGGTACCTAAGATCTCAACGGATCAGGAGCTAGCAGTGGGTAGGAAGATAACACAAACCAAAATACCATACACCATTAAAAATGTTTGCACTTTTATAATAGCCACAAACGCAAGAAGTTTTAAACACCTTTATCTAATTAATCTTCATCATTCAATGCCATGAGAATGAAATTTACACAGATCAAAACATCAATAACTAAGATCAGAAATATAATATAGCTATGAATCAAAGTAAGAATCATCTATAACTCGAGAAATAAAGGTAATAGGGAAATAAGGACCACGCTAATTTTGTCTAACAGACTTTCACGACGTTGCTAAAGGCGGGTAAAGAAAGGGAACATTCTAATCAATGCTGACTTTCGAATATACTAATCGATTTAGAAGAAAACGATACTTTCCAAGATGTACTTATTTTCTATAGGGAGGGTAAGAGTGGAACATACTAGATATGCAAAACAATTCAGTGTTTGACTAAAGGTAGGGAAAAATATGGAGCATGCTAGGAAAAATATTTTACGTGAGAGTCAAATGACAGAGAAATTGACATAGGCAAGATTGCTTTATTTAAGACGGAAGAGAAAAGATTTAGATAGACAAACACCCACACAGGATATATTTACCTAGAACAGGACGGAGACTAACCCTGGCCACGGGTCAGTTTGGTAAAGGCGGGAAAGGACCCTCAAGGACTTAGGATGCCAGTAGGCGAGCAGGTACAGCTCATGGACGGTCAGGACAGGATCACCCCAGGATTTGGATCAGGACTGGGCTCACCAAAGGGTACGACCAACACCTGCAGCTTCAGATGCAATGCCTGCGCTACTCCCTCTCTGCAAGGAATCTGCCAATAACCCTGATTGGGTTCCCGAATCTCCCAGCAAAATGCTTCGCCAGCACTTAAGGTCTCTCCACCCCAGACTGAGTTTGTGGAAATTACGGACAGAGTGCTCCGCAGCTCTCTGTATCAATTACCTATAGAGTTCGTAGGGTCAGTGACAGGTCAGCTATTCGGACAAGTCGGACAATTTCTCTAGCTAAACCTAGGCTAGTTATACTGTTTTCGGATCAGTGTACCACCCACCAATGTTGCAAGTGAAAGGATCCCCAACTTCGGATTGGACAAGAGAGGTGGTTAGGTCATGGCACCACCTATAATTTTAACTTTCCCATACTAAATATTCAAGTTTTGACCCCACCCCTTACATTCCAGTTCCCATGGCATAGAAATTCAGAAAACAATAGCACACACATTACAACACTACAATGTAACAAATACAGGTATGAGTTTTGAGTCTTCTCACTGGGTCTCGGGTCATTTTCCCAGGAGTATCTTGGCTTCGGCAGCCAGCTGGCTGAGTTCCACTACTGCATGACTCTCTTCTCCCTCATTACGTGATTAGTACTGCACGGGCTTCAAAGATGGAAGGGCGCACCTCTCCCAGGCCCGCAAAAATCGATACATGAAAAGTAAGCGGAAACAATTTAGAAACACAGAAAAAATGAATACACTCTATACCATGATTGGCTATACTACATCCCTTACTTTATAATAACTATAGCATCAGGAGTTAAGCAGAACGAAACGGCTGAGCTAAAGCCGCAGTGCAAGCGAAGAGCATGTGAGAAACAAAGCAGGCATCTTCAGCAGTACCGCGCATGAACGACAAGTTCCCACCAGAACTGCGAGTGCGTCACATCACATGGGTATGACCGACGCATGCGCAGACTAGAATCCCGCATAGCAGCAACCATTTTAGAGCGTAGTTAGGATTAGTAAACACATAGGCAAGCGTCACTGGGACACCCCCGTGTAGTGTAAAAGTGCAATATTAGTAAGACAAACGTGTTGGTTATGACGTTAATGTTTTTCGAGGTTCATGAATACAAGCAAGTCACGTAACGTGCGAATCCTTGCTCCATCAATCCCCTCTTTGATGATATTTACTATCATCACTATTAATGGAACCAGATGCCAACTTTCTCTCTCACATTTCACCCATTTCAATTTCTACAAACTTTTTGTTGAGCCTTTTTTCTGCATCCTTATTAGGATGGGAATTCTTCATCTTTTTATAGATCTGATTATTCAGCTCTTCCAATTCAAGCTCATCAACATTCCGTTTCACTCCTCTCTTATTCACAGCATACTTTTTTTTGCATTTTTGACATTTACAGCAAATTATTATTATCACAATTAAACTTATTCCTGCTATTGGCATCAGTATTTTACTCACAAGACTTTTACCTATGTTAGAAAACCAACTACCTACTGAGGAGAGACCATCAGTCAGTCTCTTCCAGGCACTGTCAACCTCCAGTGGTTTGAGCTTCTTTTCCAAATTAGTTATGTTTCTCACATATTTCTTAATTTCAACACTTTATCAGGAATGTAAGTGCAACAATGTTGCGCTTTCAACATTCTACAGACTCCGCCCTCTTTTGCCAATAAGGTATCAAGAGCAAGTCTATTTTGTAAAACCATTGATCTGATAGCAACCATTTCAGTATTGACCAGTAGGAAACCAGCAGCAGTGTCAGTTGATAACCGATCCTCCACTGTAGACAATTTGCGAATTCGGTGTGTATTCAGAACCACATCCACTCCAGGTATCAATGCACCAAATATATCACCTAAAATTTCTCCTACACTTTCTCTTCTACTTCGCACTAAGCCCTTAGTATTTTCATTGCTTCCGGCAGCGTCATTCACATGGTATATTTTCGGGAAGACAATTCCAAAATAGCAGCTTCCATACCAGTGATCCGGCAATTTGAAATAAGCCTTGTTTCCACATATATAATAAATTCCGGGAAACACAGGTTCTGACCCATTTTTGAAACCCCAACCTCCAATTACCTTTTTTCCCATCTTTCCTTTTCCTCTGGTTCTGCTGCCTGTTGCAACCCTTTCAGTTCCTCCCAAGTTGATACATCCTCAAACACCATAAGTTGGCAGCTGTTTCCGATTCCCCCAAATTGATATTCAATGACATTTTATGTCTTCCACAATGTTGGGCTACTTGGTCATATCTGTTTCCAGCTGTCACATCGTCATTGCCAGATTTGTGAGCAGCACACTTGACCACTGCCAATTCTTTTGGTAACTGGATTGCTTCCAGTAGGTTCTGTACCACTTTTCCATTTCTGATAGGGGTACCCGAGGAAGTCATGAATTCTCTTTGCAGCCATAATTGGCCGAAGTCATGCACAACCCCGTAACCATACTGGCTATCAGTGTATATGGTTACTCTTTTGTTTTTCTCATTTTTACAGGCTCTTGCCAATGCAACCAATTCGGCTACTTGTGCAGACTTTACCCCAAATAGGTAGGATGCTTCTATTGTGTTTTCTAGAGTGACCACAGCATAAGCAGCACTTAGACCTCCATCCCTATGTCTTAAACATGAGCCATCTACAAACAATTCAATATCTTCTACCGGTAAGGCTGTTTCTTTATTATCTGGGCGTGGTTTTGTGCTAAATTCAGTCAGGTCAATGCAGTTATGCTCGACCTCTTCTTTGACTTCTGCAGCCAGTGTATCTGGTAACAGAGTTGCTGGATTCAGTATATTACATCTAGTGATGGTTACATATGCTGCACCCACCAGGATTCTTTCATACTTAGTCAGCCGACTAGGTGTGAGGTACTGAGTCTTGGTTCGGGTCAGTAGGATTACAACTGCATGTGGGACATACACAGTTACCGGATGTCCCATGACAATGGATTCACTTTGTTCAAGACTCATGCAAGTTGCAGCTACTGCTTTCAGACATCCAGGCAATCCAGCAGCCACTGGATCTAAGGTAGCAGAAAAATATGCCACTGGACGTCTAGTCAGACCATGAATTTGTGTTAGGACTGAGAGTGTAAAATTGTCTCATGTATCACAAAACAGGGCGAAGTCTTTTGAATTGTCAGGCATTCCCAATGCAGGAGCTGTGCATAGACAGTCTCGTAATTTCACAAAAGATTTCATGCTTTCATTATCCCACTCAACTGGATCCTTTGCTCCTTTCTTGGTCATTTTTATTAATGGCTTTGCTAGGACTGCAAATCCCACAATCCACTGTCTACAGTATCCTACCACTCCCAGGAACATTCTGATTTCTTTCTGAGTATTTGGTAATTCCATGTCTCGAATTATCCTAATTCGTTCTGAAGTAACTTTCCGGATACCTTTTTCCATCTGGTGCCCTAGATATTTCACTGAGTTTGTACAGAACTGTAATTTGTCTGGTGATACTTTATGTCCTCCTTTACCTAAATGATTCAACAATGCAATGGTATCAGTAACACAGTTGGTCCGACTTTTAGACGCCACCAAGAGGTCGTCTATGTACTGGACCAAAACTGATTCTCCAGGTAAGACTAATGATTCAAAGCATCTTTTCAAAATCTGATTGAAAATCGAAGGACTCTCTGTGTACCCTTGAGGAACACGATTCCAGACATAGACATGACTGTCAAATTCAAATGAGAAAATAAATTTGCTGTCTGGATGCAATGGGATGGAAAAGAATGCATGACATAAGTCAATGACGGTAAACCATCCAGCATTCCATGGAATTTGGTACAAAATCACTGCAGGGTTTGGCACAATAGGACAACAAGGGACAACAATCTTGTTCACCTTGCGCAGGTCTTGCACTACCCTGTACTTCCCGCTAGGCTTTTTGATTCCAATTATGGGGAATTAAAAGGACTGCTCATTACTTCTTGTATGATGTTTGCTTCTAGCAATCTATTTATTTCAATGGCAACTCCTGCTTTCACTTCTGCACTCATTTTATACTGCTTGGTATTTGGGTAGACTGCATTTGCTTATATGGCTATTTGAATCGGGTCTACATTTGCCATTAATCCTACATCTTTTCCAGTGAAATCCCACAATTCTGGATTCACTGTCTGTTGGAGCTCTTCAGGTAAGTCTTGTATTGTCAATTTCTTAATTTCTGAGTCAGGCCTTATTAACATTAATTTGTACAGTCCATCTTCATCTGGGGTCTGAATTTCAACGCCTTTTGGTGTGCAAAAGATGGTACAGTTCATTTTGCACAGCAAATCACGTCCCAATAAGTTCACAGGGCTGGAATCACAGACGACAAATCTGTGCATCTCTTTAAAATTCCCTATTGAAATTGCCATTGGTTCAGTTACTGGGGTACTAATTATCTGATTTGACACACCCACTACTTGGATTGCTTCTCCCGAGAGGGGTAGGTTTGGAAAGTCTGCTGTTCTCACAGTAGATCGGGTAGCACCAGTGTCCAACAGAAAGATGACGTCATTTCCTTCAACCTTTCCTTCAATGTATGGCCTTGTCTGGTCTACCGGTAAGGAGGCGCCAAGTACGCACTCCTCGTCCTCCCCCCTCAGGCCCCGTCAGTAAGGTTCATCACAGAGAAATGTATCATTCAACAGGAATTGCGAAGTTGCTGCATTTCTATCCTCCCTTCCGTCCCATACCTCGACCTCGTCATTCTGCTGAGCTTTGCTCCTATAATTAGGTCTAGGTGCACGAGGCAACTGATTCTGTTTTACCTGTTGCTGGGTCTTTCGTGGCCCCTCTTTCTGCACCTGTGGATTTAAATCATTAATTTACACATTACCATTCTGTAGCATGGGACACTCGTCTCTCCAGTGCCCTATCTGACCGCACCTGTGACAGGGGAATTTCTTCCTGGCTTCCTCTCGTCTCATTTTTACTCGGGGTTTCCCTCCTCCCCCAGAGCCTGTGTTCGGGGTATTACTATTCATTTTACCTAACTGCTTTTCTTGTTGTTCTGCCAATTTCACTTGTGCCCACATGACTTTTTCTTTTAGTGCTTTCCGTTTATTTTCCATCTCATCTTCACAATACTTAGCGTATTTCAGGACCTCATCTATACGTTTTCCTTGCCAACAGATTTTATTATCTCTAATCCACTGTGAAATCTCGGGTCTTAGCCCTAACACAAATCGATAGATAAAATGGGTCATATCCTTCATTTCAATGTTATCTATTCCACTGTAAGTTTTGAACACTTGTAACAGTTGTTCATAATATGAGTGAACAGTTTCATCACAATTTTGGGTAGTTCTATCTATGCAGGTCCAATCAGTTTCTTTGGTGGGCACTTTTCCTTTTAAATACAGTATTACTTGGTCATATTTTCTCATCACCTCCTGGGAGGGAGCTCCGGTTCTTGAGTCTCTTTCATACTCCTCACTGGGCCAATAAACAGCAATTTTACATTCTGTCCATAAATCTACAGGAACTACAATGTCGAAGAATCCATCTAGGTCCTTCAAAAGACATTTTTGAACTTTTACAAATCTTTCAACCTGTCTATACCACTCTACAGGCTTCTCTCGTAATTTCGGAAAATCACTCGTAAATGACACAATATCTTGTCGGGACCATGGTACATGTACATATTTCCCACCTGGCACTTCTCTCATGGGATACAAAGTCTCTGCCTTATCGACTTCTTTTAGAACATATTCAGAAGTCCTTTGTCTGGCCTTACTGTCTTCCTTTTTCTTTGCCCATCTGACTTTCCATTTTTCTAAATCTCCCCATTTCTGTAATAGATTCAACAATTCTCTTATCTGTACCTTTTTCCCTGACACATTCATGTTTTCTAAATCCTTGTCAGAAAATTCTGCTCTGTAGGGCTTTTGTAATACTTTGGAAATGCTAACATCTATTCCCATATTAGCTGCTGTGTCCATTAGTTTCTCATGGAACACCCTGGTGTTTCTGTTAATGCTCTTGCATATAAACAGCAACTCTTCCTCACTAAGGGTGTTCAATCTGTCTAGTCCCACGTTTCCAGCCATTAGTTCTTCCAACTCTATTCTTAGCTTGTAAATATCTAATGGTTTGGGCTGAGGAGTTTCTTTTTCCAATTCTCGAGTCCATCGATCTAGTTCTTCCGGAGTCACTACTGTGGCGCTTCGAGTACCTGAAGCTGTTTCTATCAGGATGTCCTTTGCACTAGTCTGAGTTCTCGTCCGTGGTACACTGCTTTCCGGTTCCCTTATGGGCAGATCCATCAGGGAGATCACAGATTCGCATTCACTTGCCTGATCATCAACTATGAGAGGCTCTTTTCTGGGCTGCGCTACAGCTGGTGTAATAACTGGAGTTTTTATACTAGCCTGTCTATCCCCATAAAGAGGAACAACTGGACCAATAGTTACTGGAATGGTCAGAGCTTCAGGACTGGGATTTATCTGAGCTATTGTCTGAATGAGTTAATTTCGCTGTTTAACTAAGGCTTCCTTTTCTCGTTCGTGTAAAACTTTTTCAATTGATGTGTCATGTATTACTTGTGGAACTAAAGGAGGGTACAGACTCGGGGCAGTTGGGACTGTCATACCTGATCTCTCATCACCGAATGGTCTATAATTTGGGACAGTTGTATCAGGCCTACAAAATCCATCTTTACTAATATGCCTATTACCTATACATGCTGTATCTGTTTCACTGGCCCTTCTACTTCTAGGATGTCTGAAGAATGGGTTTTTCGAGCTCAGGGACCTAGAATCCTCATCATATGGTGGTGGATTTTTCATTAATAAATCCTCCAGGTATTCATCTTCCGAATCACCCATAGTCATTAAGTGTCGGGTTTTCTCTGTCCTTTTTCCTCCTACAGGTTTGTCTATAGGAAGTACTGGAAATAGTCCCTCGACCATCATATTCTGTCTCCACTGTTTCATCTTTTTCTCTTTGGTCTCTCTCTGCATTTTCGGGTACCATTTACTTACTCCCTTATCCATTCTGGGTCTGTCTCGCTCCAAGGCCTCAATCTCCCATTCTTCTAAAGCCTCATATTGCATCAATCTTGGTCTGGGATGTAAGTCATTCATTTGGGTCCTCAAATTAAACAGAATTCTACTGTTAAAGGTACCATCTAGGGGAAATGCTAAGATTCCATCGTCTTTGGTATACTTTACCCAATTTTCCAACCATACACAGGTATGATACCCTTTGTCAAACATCATAAATGATGCGGGAGTATTGGGTGGTGGAATATTTACACCTTCTCTAGTTTTGATGGGCTTATCTTTCTTGAAATAATTCTTGACTTTGTCTGCAAAAGTCATTTTCCTCTTGCTTCCGTACAAATTGTAAGGTCTGCCTCTTAGCATCTGATCCTTACGGAAACCTAAATGTTGTGGATCAGGTAAAACTTTGGGATACCATATATACTTCGTAACTAGGATTTTCGCGTTAAACTACATATTTTGTTTACAAATCCTTTTCCAATGCTAGCGCGCCTTTCAGTTTTTCAACCACCAATCAACACTATGATTACAATTGTTTCTGACCAATGGGTGCGCGGCCTTTTCGCGAGACGCGGTCTCACGCTCCGGCACTCACCCCTCCTTTACAATACTAGCTTCGTTACACACCCGCTGTTTCGACCAATCCCAGCGCGGCACAGAGTGACGTCAACGCAGCTCCGCGACCGACTCCCTCCTTCACAAGGTAACGGAAACTTTCAATTTTTCTTAAAGTGCAAGTGCTCAGTTTAGTTTACAACGTCTAACATTCGCCACTGTACTTGAGTGTCTAAAAGGAAAGATTTGTTTTACTGCAAGTAAACCTCTTCTGTCTACTTTTCATACACTATGGATAGACCCTTTTGCCTACCCTTCACACAAGCATTAGAGAACCTGCAAACAATTTCCCATGCACACAACATATCAATTCCGGTACCACGTATTATGAACAAGCAACAATTAGGTTCAGTCCTGGAACATAATATTTCACTTCTTCTGTTTGAGCAATTTTTGTCGTTTATTGCCCAAGAGACCTTACGCCAGCCGACACGTGTTTCGTCAGAGTACAGATTGCTCTGACTCTTCAGGGCTTTCTTGCAATGATGGCGTATATTGTAGTTCCACTTGACCGGTGATAATTCCAACCCGGTAAGGGTATCTTGCACGTTCAATAGTTGTAGCTAATCTTTCCATATATCTATAAAAGTCAGTAATAATCCAAAAGTCGCCGTATCTAGAGGCGCGTGGGCAGAATATAATTGATCGAAGTGATCTAATCGTCAGTTGTATTTAAGAGTGCTTTAATGTAGGCGAGAGGATCAACTGAAGCCGTATTTGCGTATCCCAATAGCCAGTCCGAATGTCCCTGGACCTTGTGTAATGCCCAGCCGTGAGTCCGGCGTTCTTTCTTCAGAGATGCATTTTCGAAAAGATACGGCAACTTTTGGATTATTACTGACTTTTATAGATATATGGAAAGATTAGCTACAACTATTGAACTTGCAAGATACCCTTACCGGGTTGGAATTATCACCGGTCAAGTGGAACTACAATATACGCCATCATTGCAAGAAAGCCCTGAAGAGTCAGAGCAATCTGTACTCTGACGAAACACGTGTCTGCTGGCGTAAGGTCTCTTGGGCAATAAACGACAAAAATTGCTCAAACAGAAGAATGAAATATTATGTTCTAGGACTGAACCTAATTGTTGCTTGTTCATAATACGTTGTACCGGAATTGATATGTTGTGTGCATAGGAAATTGTTTACATATACTCTTGGTGTTGTTTACGATACCTTGTCAAGGGTTTAGAGGGTTTCCCTTTTCCTGTGGCACCATCGTTAACATTTTCTCTAACCTAACAAGCTGTCAGAAACTTTTGCAGAGCGCAAGTAGTCCCTGTCAATACAAAACCCATTGCCTTTGTAAAATATAGCATTAGAGAACCTGTAACTTCTTTGACTCATCCACTCTTTCCGGGATATATACTAAGTCTAAAGTTTCACCAGTGAACTCCTTTGCTATCACTCAAGCTTCGATGAACCTACTACTCCTTCCTCGTGTGACCCTTACTAGGTTATATCACAACTGAAGTTTCATCAGCGAACCCGTTACTGTCATTCATTCAACTATTCATTCGGAAAACCCTAATTAGCGCTTCCAGTTCTGCCTAACCATGCACTAATCTTCCTCACAGCCAGTGACCTTTCTGCGGAGTGGATTCTACTCACCACCCGCTATTCTATCCCCGGGGAATTTCCAGACAACATATAACAATCACTAACAATTTGTTAATAAACACTTATTATAGCAGCATTTCATAAAATATAATTTCAAAATAATTTCAAAATATTTTAAAGCAATAATTTTTACAGCAGATCGATCTTAAGGAGAAAAAATAATTGTTAACAGTACATTTTGATTTTCACGTTTTACCAGCAAGTTAATTTATCTACCTATCTTAACTAGTCCTAACCATAGCTCTGCTACCAGAAAATTACTGATAGAGCGCACAGGTCACCCAACCCTTATTTTTCCCAAAATATGCACTTCTGGGCCCATAACGCGTTTATCACTATATTTTATTGGTCAGGTAACTTACACACCACTATCAGTAATTCTTGTTTCCTTACTTTTATTTCCGTGTACCTGACTTACCACACCTTGTCACCGGTACCTAAGATCTCAACGGATCAGGAGCTAGCAGTGGGTAGGAAGATAGCACAAACCAAAATACCATACATAATTAAAAATGTTTGCACTTTTATAATAACCACAAACGCAAGAAGTTTTAAACACCTTTATCTAATTAATCTTCATCATTCAATGCCATGAGAATGAAATTTACACAGATCAAAACATCAATAACTAAGATCAGAAATATAATATAGCTATGAATCAAAGTAAGAATCATCTATAACTCGAGAAATAAAGGAAATAGGGAAATAAGGAACACGCTAATTTTGTCTAACAGACTTTCACGACGTTGCTAAAGGCGGGTAAAGAAAGGGAACATTCTAATCAATGCTGACTTTCAAATATACTAATCGATTTAGAAGAAAACAATACTTTCCAAGATGTACTTATTTTCTATAGGGAGGGTAAGAGTGGAACATACTAGATATGCAAAACAATTCAGTGTTTGACTAAAGGTAGGGAAAAATATGGAACATGCTAGGAAAAATATTTTACGTGAGAGTCAAATGACAGATAAATTGACATAGGCAAGATTGCTTTATTTAAGACGGAAGAGAAAAGATTTAGATAGACAAACACCCACACAGGATATATTTGCCTAGAACAGGACGGAAACAAACCCTGGCCACGGGTCAGTTTGGGAAAGGCGGGAAAGGATCCTCAAGGACTTAGGATGCCAGTAGGCGATCAGGTACAGCTCATGGACAGTCAGGACAGGATCACCTCAGGATTTGGATCAGGACTGGGCTCACCAAAGGGTACGACCAACACCTGCAGCTTCGGATGCAACGCCTGCGCTACTCCCTCTCTGCAAGGAATCTGCCAATAACCCCGATTGGGTTCTCGAATCTCCCAGCAAAGTGCTTCGCCAGCACTTAAGGTCTTTCCTCCCCAGACTGAGTTTGTGGAAATTACGAACAGAGTGCTCTGCAGCTCTCTGTATCAATCACCTATAGAGTTCGTAGGGTCAGTGACAGGTCAGCTATTCGGACAAGTCGGACAATTTCTCTAGCTAAACCTAGGCTAGTTATACTGTTTTCGGGTCAGTGTACCACCCACCAATGTTGCAAGTGAAAGGACCCCCAACTTCGGATTGGACAAGAGAGGTGGTTAGGTCATGACACCACCTATAATTTTAACTTTCCCCTACTAAATATTCAAGTTTTGCACCCACCCCTTACATTCCAGTTCCCATGGCATAGAAATTCAGAAAACAATAGCACACACATTACAACACTACACTGTAACAAATTCAGGTATGAGTTTTGAGTCTTCTCGCTGGGCCTCGGGTCATTTTCCCAGGAGTATCTTAGCTTCGGCAGCCAGCTGACTGAGTTCCACTACTGCATAACTCTCTTTTCCCTCATCATGTGATTAGTACTGCACGGGCTTCAAAGATGGAAGGGCGCACCTCTCCCAGGTCCGCAAAGATCGATACATGAAAAGTAAGCGGAAACAATTTAGAAACACAGAAAAAATGAATACACTGTATACCATGATTGGCTATACTACATCCCTTACTTTATAATAACTATAGCATTAGGAGTTAAGCAGAACGAAACGGCTGAGCTAAAGCAGCAGTGCAAGCGAAGAGCATGTGAGAAACAAAGCAGCCATCTTCAGCAGTACTGCGCATGAGCGACAAGTTCCCTCCAGAACTGCGAGTGCGTCACATCACATGGGTATGACCGGCGCATGCGCAGACTAGAATCCCGCATAGCAGCGACCATTTTAGATGCAAGCGTAGTTAGGATTAGTAAACACATAGGCAAGCGTCACTGGGACACCCCCGTGTAGTGTAACGTGCGAATCCTTGCTCCATCAGCAACATCTCCGCATAAAAAATATTAAAGGCAGGTACTTAAAATATAACTCCAAAGTAAATAGTGTTAAAATATTTTGTTTTTTTTAATTTTCTTACATTTTTAATCATTATAATATTGGTAAAACAATAACCATTGAATTATAAATAAACATTATTTTATTTAATATTTTGCAATATGTTCTCAATTTAAAAATAAATGTACCTTTTTTAGTAAAAAACTAATTTATATTAATTTTATCTGTAATTTTTAGGAACCTTTTATACATAATAAATAAGTCTAAACATTCTACTATAGGTATTTTTTAAAATAAATCTTTAAACAATCATTTTAGGTAATTTTGAAATACATCTTTAAAAAATAATTTTAATTAATAAACATTTTAATTTAAGATTCACTTAAAAATGCTGTAGCATTTTTCAAATGTAATCTACTTTTAAAATATATATCTTACATCAATTTACATTAATATTCAACTTACAAATATTTTAAATACCCTTTTACATTTAATTAACTTTTCAAAATTTCCCTATATTTTACAATACGAAGATTTCCACCACAAATTTGGAGGTCTCTCCGCTAATTATGCAGATCATCAGATATGGTTGAAAAGTCTCTAACAGTATTAACTTTACAGTCCTATCTGCCATTTTAACCGACTCAATCCCCTGTTTCAAGTTTTGGGGAGAAGTAAGTCTACTCTTTTGAGTAACTTTAAACTTGTAAAGGGTGAATAGCCAAAATGAGTACAGGTGCTCAAAAGTCTAAGATATTTACTCACTTGTAAGTTTACCTTTGTGAGTAGGCCCCAACCTGTCTCCTTCATTGTTGTTGTCATTTTGTGTTCACGCACTAAGAGCCTGTTCTATTGCATAAATGCTCTGTGTATACTGAGTGCCCCCTCTTTGCTGCTGGCACTCTGAGAAGTGAATATTTTTATGCTGACTCTGTGTACTGCACTCCCGCTCCTTAAACGTTTTGTGCACATATTATGTGCATTACTTTTTCTTCTGCTCTGTGATAATAATAATATTTATTGCATGATTAATTAAAATCTTTGCAATTAGGCAGTAAAAACAAGAAAAAGAAAAGTACATGAATAAAGCCTTTAAAAAGCAAACATTTAGAAAAGTTAAAAAGTGAGAGAAAACCCCTGCGGGAAGTACAGTACGTTAGGAAAAAAGGTCTTTCACGATCAATTGTGACTTTGATTATCAAAGGAAAATAGTCTTGAGAGCAGAAGCCATTCGCAATACGACAAATTTAATTACTAACTGCTCAGTTTAGGGCCGTGTTGACTGATTTCACAAAGCGCACTAGCCTGCATGCTAGTTGGATGTTTTCTCCCTTAAAGCTCATCAACAGAGCTTGTCTACGGGTTCGCACACGTCTCTGATTCCAAGGCTGTGTTAGTAAGCTCTTTCGGATACTCTCTAGAGCTTTGCAACTACACAGCAGATGCAGAACGTCGTCCTTAGCATTTTCGCAAAGCCTACACTTGGGGTTGCAGTCCAGGCGCTTCCAGGGGGCAAGATGTGGCTAAGATGGTATTACCCCATCCTCAACCGCAAAAAGTCTTCCTTCACCTTCCTTGAAAAGCCGGTGCTAAGGTATGGCTGTGGTGAGGCGCTGGTGTAGCCTTGAATCACAAACCACCCATGAGACCTCTTGGTTAGTGCTGTTTTGTCCTCCTCCAAGGAAATTATTTTCACACATTTATTGACCAGACGCTTAAAACACTTGTCTGTGCAGCTTGAGTCCCAAAGATCTCTTAGCGCAAGGGAGTTTATGGCTGCTTGGAGGTAAAGCATTGCAGGGGAGTCCTTGTTTGTTTCCAATTCTTTCCAAAGATGGGCATTCAGAGAGTCTGTTTCCGCATTCTTTACTTTGTGCCAGCATTTTGCATATGCACCTTTACGTGCGATTTGCTGCTTCTGTAGGCCAAACTCGAGCCTTAGCTGTGCTGGCGAAGTGTATGGAGGAAGCGCAAATAATATTCACAATGTTTTACTCACCACGTTGTCTAAGATGGTCTCATCCTTCCCTCTCATACATTCACTGCCATATGTAATTGACGGCAGCAATTTCGCACAAAATATGTCAAGCAAAGGGATTAAATTTGGGCCCGCTATTTTATTTTTTATGTTTTTTAATGTTATGGCCAATGAGATCCCTCTGTTCCTTATTGATGTTAGTTGTTGCTTGAAGGATCCTTTTGAATCAAAATGTATGCCCAGATATTTGTATTCTTGAACTGTTTCCATTTTTTTGTCTTGGAGAGACCATTGGAGAACATGCCTTTTTGATTTTTGATTTAGTACCATCACCTTCGATTTATCATTGTTTACGCTTAACCCATTCTTTTTGGCAAATTTGGTCGTGGTGTTAATGAGGTGTTGCAGGCCGACTGGTGTTTGACTGATTAGTAGCAGATCGTCTGCATATAGTAGGTTGGACAGCGTAAAACCCCCTAACTTTGGGGCATGGTGGTTACAGTTATCCAGATCTTTGGAGAGGTCGGACATAAAAAGGTTGAACAGGGTCGGTGCGAGAACGCACCCCTGTTTCAACCCTTTTGTAGTTGGTATTTGTTTTGACAGACAGTTGCCGGCCCCCAGTTTTACTTGGATCCAGGTATCTGTATGTAGTAACATCAGATGTTTCAGCAACTTGGGGTCGATTCCCCACCGTGAAAGTTTTGCCCACAATTTTTCTCTGTCGACGCTGTCAAATGCAGCGGAAAAATCGATGTAACACACATATAGTTGTTTTTTGTGTTTGATTATAGCATCTGTCATCAGGGAAAGGGCTAAAATGTTTGTCGTGGTCCCCATATTTTTTTGAAAACCGGTTTGATTAATGGGGATTAATTTTTTGCGTGATGCCCATGCAGTTAATTCTTCTAAGAGAAGCCCCGAAAAATATTTGGCGTCTATGTCTATAAGGGCTATGAGCCTGTAGTTCTTCGCCTCGTTCTTGTTGCCTTTTTTGTAAATTGGGGCAATTATTGAACCCCTCCAAGAGGATGGGAGTTGTTCGGCCCTCCAGATTTCTACAAAAAGGGGCAGCAATTGGTCGGCCCAATAAGTCAGATCTTGCTTGTAGAGGATGGGTGGAATTCCATTTGGGCCTGGAGCTCCCTCCTTCCGGCCTTTCGCAATTCGGCCCTTCAGCTGGTCTGTTGAACCTGGGAAGTCGGACTCCTCAGCTAAGGGTTTTGAAACCGTCTGTATCGCTTGGCGAAATTCATGGCTGTGTAGGTTTCTACCTGGACCATCATTGTTAAAGTGTCTAAATAGAAAATTTGCCCAGGTGTCCTCAGTAATGTGAGAGTTCACACCATGAGCATTCAGATTCTCTATTTTATTGATGGTTTTCCAGAATCTTGCTCTGTTGTTGTTTTTTGAATCATAGAGCAGTTTCGCCCAAATGTGTTCATTGGACTCCTGCTTGATTCGCCACAGGATTTTGTTCTTTTGACACTTTAATACTCTCAGTTTGGTAGTTAGGTCGTTATCACTTCCGGCTTTCCGCAGCTCGCGCAGTGTTCTATTTATGGCCGTTTTTATTTCCCCTAAATCGAGAGATAAAAGAGTCTGGGGATGTTTTTTTTAAACGCTGATGGGCCGGACGGGTGTTTTTTGGGCTATCTGTACATCAATTTCATGAGGCAATTTGGACTTGGAATTCAAGAGGGCAAAAGATTTCAAGAAGGACTCCCAGGCAACGATGTTATCAGCATTCTGGTCTGCAGCACTTTCCCAGCGCTTCTTCGCATCTTGTAAATTGATACTTGAACTTGTATAGCGCACTACTCACCCGCAAGGGTCTCAAGGCGCTTGTACGAATACCGATGTGGAACCCATCCTGGCTTTGCCTGTGAGGCGTCCACTCCTGGGCACCCCCAAGGTGGAGGCCAGGCATCCTTAGCGTTGTGAGGGCCGTTGTGAAGATTAAGAAAGCTATTGCCCAGAGTTGCAGAGTGGGACTCCATGATTGGAATAGGCACCGAGGCGAGAATTATCAGGTCCGTGGAATTTTTGAGCCCAAGACCCGCCGAGGCGGGGAATAGAACCCTGTTCCCGGGCCAGACCTCTGCATCAGGGTCTGCCGCTCTAACCATTGAGCCACACTTCTCCATCTTCCGCTAGTCGCTCCGGGTCATTGATGTTGCACTTGATTCTTTTACATTTTGTAGTTGTCGATAACTTAGGGCCATTGGTGGGAAATGTCAAAGCTTGTCCTTGAGCCCATAGTGTCAGTTCTGGCGGGAGATGGTCGCTGCAGTCGAATGTGCCAATTCTGAAGGCTTGTACTAATGTGAACATTGAGAAAGATAGAAAGGTGTAGTCGATCGCCGTGCTGGCCACGGTGTTGTGGAAAGTTGCCGCCTGGGGTCTGTCCCCCAGGGACCGGCCATTTATCGAAATCAGGCCCAGGTTTGATAAATCTTCCATTAACCTTTTTGATAGGTTTGTCGAAGTGCCCCTTGGACATGCTTCCAGTGGGGGAATCCCCCTGACAAGCAGGTGATCTTCCATTGGCAGATTCTCGCCAGATGACTTCGAAAGGAACAAGTTGAAGTCTCCTGAGACAATAAGTTTCGAGTTTTCCGCTTCCATTATTAATTTAGTCAATTCTGTTACTAGGTATTTAGCCCCGCTTTTTTTGGCTTTTGGGTGCAAATAAGTGTTAACCAGGATTAATTCCTGCCTGATGGTTCCGATGTTGATATTTCGAGCTGGACTGCAATGATCCCGTTTGCGATCCCCGAAGTATTTTTGTTAAGGAGTTCTTTTGCGTGATTTATTGTTTGTATCGAGGTGTATATGATTAAGCCGCCTTTCTCGTGACCAAATTTTGAGGTTCTCCTTGCTGGGAGGTAGAATGTTTTATAACCCTGAAGATGGAATGGTTCTGCTAACCAGGTTTCCTGCAACAAAATTAAGTCATATTGCTGAAAATATGATAGTAGGTCTTTGTTAAGGGACTTTGCTCCTAGTCCATTTATGTTCCAGGAACATAGTTTTAGTGGCGGCCTTATGTTTGGAAAGGTGCTGTTTCTTTCATTAAGTTGTCATTGGTCGGGCTGTCTGGTGTTGATTGTTTTTGAAATCCAGTCCCATTCTTGATGTGGGCTCCTGTTTTTTTGCTGGGAGGATGCCCCGGCCTTTCTTTCGGCTGAGCTTCCACGTGCACCTCTTAGTATAGATATTTTGAATGTCCCTGGCTGGGGTTTACTCAAGGTCGATATAAACTTTTCTTGAGGGTTGCGGAGTAGAGGAACCGGGTAGCCAGGGATGAGGTATGTTTTGATTCGAATCCCCCATTCTTTCAGTTGTTTTTCTTCTTTTAAAATTTTCTTCCACGTTTCTCCTGTATTCCAGGTTGTTTTAGTTATTTCCTGCTCGGATAGGTGTTTCATGGTAATAAATTCAATAGATTCCAAGTTTTTGCTAGTAAGTGCGCTTAAGGATATGATCGAGTTCAACACACGAAGGATGTTGCTTCGGTTTAAAATATCATCTTGGCCTTTGGATCTATAGTCAGGAATGAAGAGTATTGTTTTATACTCGTCGTTAGTGGTAGCCTCCTGTGGTAGTTCATGATTTGCTGTCCGTCCCATACTTTGATGTATATCGTAGGCTTGTAAGCCCGGCACTCTCTGGGCTTGTAAACCTTGCTCTCTCTCGGTCAACGGACACAAGTTGACTATAGGATCACAGGGGTCATGTTCGTTGTTCTCCGGCAATGGACCAGATTTAATCTCGGGTGCAGTATTTTCAGCTGGTCCAGAGACTTGGACTCTCCGGGTCCGAGAATCCATGTCAAGCTTTACATTAAGTTATTTTTTACTGGCTGTTGAAAAGATACAGATGGCGGGATTCCAGGGATTAGTGCCTCCAGTCGGTTGGCCGACCGAGTTGTATACTGTAAGTGGGTCCGCCATCTGTTTTTTTTTTACACTCTTGTTTGTCGCCACCATCTCGTCACATTTTAGCCCTTCTTCGTCTGTCCCCTTCGTGGGCCGTTCTTCTGTATGATTGATCTTGGGAAAAGTTGTCTCTAAACCCTTAAGATCGGGAGCAGGGAGGGTGTTCTCACCAGACCTGGGGCTTAATTCCTCCTTTGTACTCCCTTGATCCTCCTTTATTTCCGCCAGGGATTTTTTTACTTCTAGGAAATAAGTTTTGATGGAACCTGTCTTATTTCTCCCTTTTCTCTTCATTTTCCTTCTTTGTTTAGCAGTCAGTTGTCTATTGCCCGGTTGATCCTGGCTTTCGACAATTGTCTTGGCCTGCTGATGTTCTTCTGGCCGGTGATCAGATAAGCATCCTGCTTGTTGTAGTCTTGGTTCGTTCGAGTCTTTAGGGTGATCAATTAAGTTATTTTGATCCGTGGTAGAGTTGGAGATGGTCATGACCTCAGTTATGTCACTTTTTTCCTTTACCGGATTGCTTCTCTCGTTACTTGCTGCTACCCACACCTCTCTTTGCAAGTTGTTTACGGACTTGAGGTCTGTTAAAAGTTCGGTCATTGCATTTGGTAAGGTGGATAACTTGTCGATGATAGAGTAACATGTGCAGCTGGGTGGGATGATTGTGGTTTGTGATTGAACTCTTTTAATCAGCTCATTCAAATCTAGTAACTTAGTGTCAATGTTAATGACATGAGTGGTTAGTCTGGTTAGCAAGTTTAATTGAATGTCCATTTTGTCTGAATGGTATTCCATTGCTTTTGTCACGAGGGTCATGGTATTTAGAAGTGACGCCCATAGACCACTCTCTTCTATCCTTTGATTCTTTGCTGAATCGTCAGGTTTGCTTTCTTTGTCTTGAGATAGCGTCACCCCTTTTCCCTGGGAGTATGTGTCCACCATCTTCTCCCATTCTTCAGATGTCAGGGAGAATGAATTGGTTCCAGCTGTCCCCAGGGATCGAGTCTGCTCTTTGATGAGAACATTATTCTGTGGAGTAGCAATTTTGGTTTGTTGCCAGTTTGCGGCCTGCTCAGTTAGAATTGTGCCAAGGAGGCTAGGTCGAGGTGGAGTTATTTTCTCCAGAGCTAGCTCGAGGGGCTCCGACTCTTGTTTTTTAACTGGTGTAGAGTAGTGCGATTGATTTTGTAATGGGGGTTGTTTTAGATGCTCATAGAAGGATGACTCTTTGCCTTGGTCGTCATGCTCACCTACTTCAAGGCCTCTTTTTGCGCTCACTTCCTTATTGGCTTCTGATCGTTTGGGTTGCCTTATGGGGCTTGCTCCATCTTTTTCAGTATGTTGATGAATGGTAGCTGCTGTAATTGAATTGAGCATAGACATAGACATAGATGAGTTGGAGGTAGGGGCCCGGAGGGCCTGTAGAGGACTTTCATTATCCGGGAGAGTTGCCAATGTCGTTGCTGGTGAAGAGCATCTCCCTGGCCCTATGCCTTCTGATATTATCGCGACAGTTTTCTCCGAAAGCAGAGGGAAGGAAAGGTCCCTCTGCGTGAAGTTCAAGTAGTTTTGCCCTGCTCCAGCATCTTTTACAAAGGCAAATTTGGAGTAGATTTTTGGTTGGGAAAGAGGTCTTTTTAGTTTTTGTTTGATGTGGGTTTGGGGATTAGATTGATCTGAGACTAATCCCACTAGTTGGGCATCCCTGGCCAAAGTAACTAGGGTATCATCCTCAGGGCCAGATCTCGGTTGGCTTGTTAGTTTCTCATTGTTGTCAGAGGACACCTTAAGAATCTTGTTTTTTTTCTTCCGGTTGATCACTAGTGATGAAACGTTCCGTCTTTCTTTGCCCGATCTCATGGTGCCTGCTATTCTGAGAATGGGTTGCGACCCGGTACTCAAACTCCAAGTGCACACTTCTTTCATTTATAGGGCCACAATACCCCTCGGCAGAATCCCGCTTCTCCTTTCTCACTTTCCTGCTTCTCGCGATTCGCAATCGGGGTTCTTATATGGTTCTTAAATGCTCCTTAATGGTATTAATGGTATTGTAGCACCAAAGCACAGATTCTCCGTGGTTACAGAGTCTTTTTTAGCATCTTTTCAGCATCAAAGCCGCAACGGAACCGGTCGCCCACAGCTCTCTTACGGGGATAGTCGTGCAAATTGTTGGCTTATTAGCCTGTGCAAATCACATGTGCTTGTGTTTAGTTAGTGCTTTAGCTGTTCTTCGCTAGCAGTTTGTTGTTCAAAAAAAAAAAAGTTCCAAAGTGCAGTTCCAAAGTGCAGCACTGCGAGTCAAATGTTCAGGGGGCCTTGCTGCTGGTTTGAACACACTTAAGCACCCTGCACCACCCTGCACCACCAACTGAGGCTCCAACAGCACCAACTGAAACTCTCACTGTTCTTATTTCAACCGCTGTTATGTGAAGCACTATTTTCAGCACTTTGGACTTTGCACTTCTCGTTTATCTGAGCTGAGCTGAGGTGAGCGCTGTGTTCTATAATTGCAGCCCCCCCCACAAAGCTCAACTATTTCGGGGGGCTGCTAACACCCACTGCAGCCACCGCAGCCGCAGCCACGGCGCTCTCACCGTTGTCTTGTGTCCGGTTTCCGGTTCGAATGCCGCTGGCCGCGCGACGCGAAGGGGAGATAACGCGAGACAGCGTCTTAGTGACACATGCCTCGCGAGCAAAACGTCATCAGCGCGACAGTCAGGGCGCCGCCCCCTTAGGGGTGGCCAATGCAGGCGCGAGCATGTAAGGTGGTGGGCGGTCCTAGGGCCTTTATCTAGGCCAGCCCGGTTCAGTACTTCCTCTTTTCCGCCGCGTTTCATCTGGACTACTCTGAGCTGTTTGTCGTGGGATTTCTTTCTCCGAGGTATGCGTGCTACCGGCCTCCCCCCGGCCCCGTCCCTGGGCATGACCAGGTTGATAGGGCCCAGTGGCTTGTCCACGGGGGGGGGGGTTGCGTAGCACCTTGACGGCCGGGTTAGGGTTAGTCCTGGAGGGAGCGCGGGAATATGGCGGCGGGTAGAGCATCGTAGGTTCGTGGATCGTTTAGGTGTGCGGGCCGATGGTGAGAGCGTTTGGTTGGCTGTCGGCGGCTCAGCCGCGTGTAGGCCGGAGGCCCGGGCGATGTGTGAGAACTGGTGGGGAGAGCGGGTTACAGTGGGTGAGCATGGGGCTGTACAGCGAACGGGTGCGGATTCGGTCCCCCTGACGGCCTTCTGTGCCATCCATCTCCCATTTATGGACAGTATGCAGTCGCAGCGATTGTCCTCTCAGCATAGCGTCGGCTGGTCCGTTCACCAGACGCTGTCTCCACCGCCCAGACGTGGCTTGGAAGCCCGAGTCCCCAGGCGCTACACAGGCCCTCGTCTTCTCCGACAGTCACTGACCGCGTCTCCTTGAGGCACGGTCGGCGGTTGGGAGTTGTGGGCTTTGACAGGGCATAGTTCTCGAGGGAGTTCAACTCCACGCCATGGTACTGCAGCATGCCGGACCTCATTTGCGGCCGGGTAGCGGCCATCTTCGACGGGACACGTGCTTCTTGCGGTCAGCGGTCCAGTCGTTGCACGTTGCACGCAGCAAAAGAGTTCAACTCTTGTAGTTTTTTAAAATCGCGGTATTTATTCAGATGTGTGTGTGTAAGTGCATCACAGTGATTTTACCGGCGCCTAACACGCTTGAGCCGTCCATGTCGCGTCTCTGCGCACGGCCCCCCCCCTTTTTTGATTATTTCGCGGCCGTTCCCTAAAGCATTAGCCTTATGTGCCGTGTAAATGTATAACAGTTGATTTAACATTAGCAGTTATGACCAGTTACGGCTGTGTATCGGTGCTTTAAAGTAGACCCATTCATATAAGATTGTCCTTAAAAGTCGCTGTCCCCGTCTCCTGGACCGCCGCATTTTGCTAATGATCTTCGCAGCACTGTCTGGATGTTACCCTTATTTTGGTCTTGGAATGTTGTCGGGTTTGAGTACGATCTATTAGCGGTTTCAAGCTCAATCCCATCACCGTAACCCACATGTATACATGTTCACGTGTTACATTTCCCCAAGTTTCTCATGAGTATTTATATGACACACGTTCGCCTGTAGGCATGTTGGTGTTGAATAATAGATGTTTATTGTTACCCAACTCAATGGTACTAATTTTATCGACCGCAGATTGATGAAAGGCTGAGTGGACCCACCGGGATTTGAACTTATGACCATGAAGTCGAACACAGGCACTTGCAGGGGACACATCCTCTATGGGTGGGATGGCGTGTAGATTTTAAATTGTATGTTTCTGTGGAAGGCATGTATTAGGATCGATGCAAAGCATAAGGAAGTAAGCGTGTGTTAACCACGAGTCATATCCCGCCATGAAAATAATAAAACACCTTTAGTCAACTTCAAAGTGCAAATGGCGTATCAAAGTTCAGCTGTAAGAGAGTATTTCTAATTTTAGAATACCTTATAAAACTGCTAAAAAATCGAGCAAGTGTCTTCTCCTATCGCAGTTTAATCATCTTCATTATAGTATGTTTTTTCGCGTATGCAAAAACCGCATTTACCGGGTGCATACCTAATTTTGCTGGCGTGTGGCAACTAGAGCCCAAATGTGTGCCAAGCGTCATTTCGTTTCATTCATCATAGCCTGTATTGCCGTTTGGTTATCTTACATCATTGCTCATGTTTGGCCATTTCCTTACCACAAGTATGTCTGCGTGCTGATACTACACGTTTTCTACTTAAAAAATAATTGTTCAGAAAAGATACAGATGCCGTGCCTGGATTAGAGCCGGCTGTTCCAAATTTTCATCGAATTGGATTGTAACTGGGAGGGAAAAGTGGCACTTGGACTTATCATTGTGACACTTCACCCAGGCGCTACATTTTCGGAAAGAGGAATATAGTAAGAATTTGTTCAGAACAATAACGTAAATGATTAAGACGTGTGCCAACACATCGAGGGGCCCCGTTTTTACCACAATAGACATAGACGACTGCTTTAGGGGTTCTAGTCATTTAGTATTTAAGGCCTCTGCTGCATGGGGCAAGTGATGCTGTGTGTGAGTTTGGTAACCTTAAAGGCCGTGTTGTGGGGACACTGGCCTATCTGGTAACCCACTTTTGTGATGTGCCAGGCAATATGAGAACGAAGAACATAATTAGTACGAGCTTGCTATATGTATTGCAAAACTTTATTACACTAGTAATTCTAACGAAGGATCAATCATGTCTGAAAGATTTGTAGAGGGCTCCAGCAATAAGGAGGTGGCGTTGTTTTTAAGTTTTCATTCATGTGTTTCGTTTGCGGTGTCGTTTCTTCCCTGCATGTGATGAATGTTTCAGAGTCGCTGTGCCATTTAACGTTTCGAGAACACTTGTCATGAGCCCATATGTTATGTTCTAATCATCTGTTTGCCATTTTCCTTCATCTTGTCCGCTTTGTTAGGAGGACCAAGTGTCGAGTTTAGCTCCGGCGAGCGCGCGGGCAGGGGTCGGCAGCAGCAACTGCACAGGGCATTCAGGTGAGATGGGGCCGCCTAGGCAAGGCGGGGTGGGACATCTGGGTAAGACCCTTTTCCTCCAACAGGGCAGGACAGATCCAGGTGCAGTCGGTTAAATCCATTATGTTTTACAGGTTTCACAAGATACGCTGGGATTGCGGGCAGTGATCGGGTGGCCATATTCAAGGACGCCAGGTAATATATTTGGCCAAAGTGTCATGATACGTGGCAGCGGGAACGCGGGTTTCGTGTTAGGTAGGAGGAGGTCGTGTAGGGATACAGGTGAAGTAACACGTGCTGTTTTACAGGTTCGGCTCGGTACAGGTTCGGCTCGGCGCGGGCGGATCTCGGAGTGCGTGACAGCGGACGTTTTCAAGGAACATCAGGTAACACTCACTTCGTACACGACACCGGGGTAGTTGCGAGAGGGTTATCGCCAAGCCAGAAACATAGTTATTACGCTAATGAAGGCTCAGGACGTAGTCCCGCCATGGTTGTAGGTAGATGACTTAGCAAATTACAGTGCTTGATGTGTACCTTTCGCTTGTAGGGTCCAAGAGGCAGGAGCAGCCACGATGAGCTCCCGCGGTGACGCGTTGCCACAGGATGGATTATGGGCAGAATTCTTGGCGGTCGCACAGTCGAAGGGGCCGGCATGGGCACAGGGCTTTATCGAAGCACGCCGTCTGGAAGAGGCGGGCAGACAGGGTTCATGCGACGACGCACCGGGCACTTCAGGAGAGGGGACGCGTCGGTCCACCCGCAAAAGGAAAGCCACACGGAAGGACTTCCCAGTCTCACCGCCACGTAGGATCGAGGCGGCAACACCAGCACTCCCTGTTGAGGTTGTGGTCAACACAACAAACACTGCAGTAATACCCACGGCGGTGCCTGTGGCGGAGTTGAATGACTTGTCCCAACTGGGTAAGACAATGGAGGACATGATGGGTTTAATGGCTATGTTTCAGAAGCGTTTAGACTCCATAACTGTTGCACATGAGAAGTTGGCTCCTCTGCTGGGGGCAGTAGCTTCTGATCCAGTGAGCCAGGTATGGGCTCAAGCAGGACCGCCGCCGTTAGGGGGGCCGTCGTCAGTGGTCATACCGTCATCGATGCCCGCCTGTCTGGGTGCCAACTCACAGGCGGGGCAGAATGCCGTACCAGTCAGTCAACAGGGCGCTGTCAACAACGTCTCACAGGCGGGGCCCAACACTTTCTCGAGCGCTCCGCAGATTATTAATGCTATCAACTCACAAAGTGTATCGGCCGTTACGCAGCAGATCAGTGCGCCTGCGGTTCAGCCGAGCATGGGTCACGGGTTTCCTCTGACTGGAGCCCCACAAATTGTCAACGCACTTAACTCGCAGAATGTGTCAGCAGTGAATCAGCTAAGTGTGCCCCCCAGTGTCCCTCAGAGCGGACCTCCTGGTACACCGGTAATTGTCCCCCCGGCAGTGCCTCTGCCTGGCACCGCTTCAGGATTGCATGCTGCTGGAAGGGTGCCGGCCACAGAAGGGGTATCAGGTGCTGGTTCAGGTGCAGGGGGAGCCTTGGGCGGGGCAGTTCCTGGTCCCGCGGTTGTGGGGGCAGGGGGCGGGGCAGCTCCAAGTCCCGCTGGTGTGGGTCAGCCAACAGGTATGGGGAAACCAGGGTTCAAAAATAAAGGTGGTTGTTCATTGGCAAGGCAAGTGCCGCAGGCGGCAAAGGAGGGCATATGGAGAAGGGAGGACATAGACATCCTGACCTTGCTTATGCACGAGAACTCGGGGGCTGACACGAGGAGGATGGGTAAGAAGGAGGAGGATAAGGTCAGGTTTCAGCGGTGGCCAGAAAAGACCATCGAGAATTGGACGGAGGCGTTCAACATCTTGGCAGCCATAATTGTACAGAAGGACCCGGGTCAAAGCGAGGCTTTGATGGAGTATGCCAATTCCATCCAGCAAGGGGCAAGAGAATCTGGGGGGATGGGATGGTTTTATTACGATCAGGAGTTCAGGAAGTCCATGGCCAGCTGCCCTGACATAGGGTGGGACCACACCGACATACAGCTATGGTTCAAGCATATGTGCAGGACGGGTAATAGTAAAAGGGAGACATCGCACAGGTCACAGAGTGAGGGCCAGGAGGCCAAGCGGTGGGACCAGGATAGGAAGTGGGAACAATACCCGAGGCGGTCCTTTCAGCAGCCCTTTCGGGGAGGTCGAGGGAGGGGCTATGGAGCAGGACCAAGGCGTTTCAACTCAGGGACTTGTAGGCTGTTCAACAATGGCGCTTGCACATGGGGGAGGGCATGTAAGTTCGCACACGAGTGCAGCAAGTGTGGGTCTCAACACGCGGCAATCTCTTGCACCACTGTCCAGAACTCAGCCACCACCACAGCACAGGGTTCAGATGGGGCCAGACAATGAGGTAATCCAAGGGCAGACAGGACGTTTAGTATGTGATGACTTAGCTTTTGAACATGATTTGGTAATCCCCCAGCTGGGTGAGGGGATGGTGCATTCCAAGGGTCCTTCCCCCATAAGACTGCTGAACATGCTGCCGTTGCTCAGGATATACCCACTCAAAAAGGAGCGCGAGCTACTGACCGAGGGCTTTATGGATGGTTTCAGGATTCCATATAAGGGCCCTTTGGGCCACAGGGATGCGCTGAACTTGAGATCAGCTAGGGACCTACCTCAAGTGGTTATCCAGAAAATAAAGAAGGAGGTTGACTTGGGGAGGGTTGCCGGGCCATATTCTTCCCCACCTCTCCCAAATTTTCTAGTTTCCCCGTTAGGTGTAGTCCCGAAGAAGCAGCAGGGCTCTTACAGACTGATCCACCATCTTTCGTACCCAGAGGGCAATTCAGTTAACCACTGGCTAGATGAAGGGGCGTGTACGGTTTCTTATTGCTCTCTAGACATGGCCATCGATTTGATCAGGAGGACAGGTAGGGGAGCTTGGTTGGCAAAAGCAGATATAGAGTCAGCATTTCGCCTCTTGCCGGTCCACCCCGACAGTCAGCATCTGCTGGGTTTCAGCTGGGGAGGGGCACTGTACTTTGACCGTTGCATGCCAATGGGTTGCGCGGTGTCGTGCGCCTTTTTTGAGACTTTTAGCTCTTTCCTACAGTGGGCACTCACGCACAGGTACGGTATTTCACAGGTCACTCACTACCTGGACGACTTCCTCTTTTTTGGCAGGGACGGTTCTCAGGAGTGCGATGAAGCACTGCGAGCTTTTGAGGACTTGTCTAAGCATTTGGGGGTCCCCTTGGCACCAGGGAAGACTGAAGGGCCTGCACAGGTGTTAACATTCCTGGGTGTAGAGCTAGATACTGTCAATGGGCAATCCAGACTACCAGCTGACAAGGTGTGTGACTTGAGACAGGAGATTGCTGCAATGCTGGGTAAGGGCAGCGCAACACTGGAACGGGTGCAGAGCTTGTTAGGCAAGCTGAACTTCGCCGCAAGAGTTATCCCGGCAGGCAAGGTGTTCTCACGCAGGTTGGCTAAGGCTACGGCAGGGATGGTAAAAAAGCATCACCTAGTTCGTCTGGGACCTGGATTGAGAGCTGACCTGACCATGTGGGATGAATTTCTGAGTAATTTTAACGGTACAGTAATCTGGAGGGCCCCCTGGGAGAGCAGCCAAGGCATCTGTTTATTTTCTGATGCATCAGGGAGAGTAGGATTTGGTGTAATATTTCGTGAGAAATGGTGTGCGATGAAATGGCCAGATGCATGGCGCAAGAAAGGGGTGACGGCGAATATCACTGTCCTCGAGCTCTTTCCCATCGTGGTGGCTTTGCACCTATGGCCGGCAGAACTGGGCAACAGGAAGGTGGTGTTCTGGTCTGACAACCTTGCTGTGGTCCAGGCGATTAACGGCCTGAGCGCAAGCTGCCCGTTGGTTCTTAGCCTACTGAGAGAGTTGGTCAGGGCAGGGTTGCGCTACAACATCGAGTTTAGAGCTAGACATGTGGAAGGTGTCAAAAATGTGGCAGCTGACGCTCTCTCTCGCTTTCAGCTGTCACGTTTCCGGGAGGCATGGCCGCAGGCAAGCGAGGAGATGACACCGTTCCCGGCAGTGTATTGGCGACTCCTTCGGTGGGGGAACGCTTGAAACAGATGGGCCAGCGTTCTCTGGCACAATCGACAAGAAGGAGATATGCGTCTCAGCTGGACGCCTTCCGAACAGTGACAAAGTACCTTGGTGCAACGGAGGGGGGCTTGAAGGGACAGGTTGAGGGTTTTGTTGTTTGGGCGAACGAATACGGCAAGTCCCATTCTTGGGTGTGCAGCCACCTGGCCGCACTCAGGCATGATACTAAGCTGAATGGTGAAGACGACCCCACGGGAGCATTTAGGATTAGGGCGGCGCTGAAGGGCTGGGCGCGGGATGAGATCAGGAGCCCTGATAAGAGAGCCGGGATAGAGTTTCCTACCCTGAAATGCATGGTAGACGCAGTGCCTGCGGTGGCCAGTTTGGCCTTTGAGGCTCATCTTTTTGCAACAGCGTTCTGCCTGGCCTTCTTCGGGGCATTCCGGACCAGTGAGCTGGTAGTCAGGTCCAAAAACGACAGGTCGGGGAGAGCACTGGACATGCTAGACGTGAATGCCAGGGATTCCCTGGTCTTATGGTTGCGCAAATCCAAGACCGATCAGGCTGGGAGAGGAGTAGCTATAACATTACATGCTTTTGAGGACCCCAGATATTGCCCGGTGTCCTTGGTGCGGGAATACTTGAAAATTAGACCTCTGCTGGCGGGACCTTTTCTGATCCACGCAGATGGCATGCCTCTAACTAAGTTTCAATTTGAAAAGGTGATGGAGAAAGTGTTGGCAAAGGCTGGGTTGGCAGCAGCTGGGGATGGCAAAAAAATTTCCAGCCATTCTTTCAGAATAGGGGCAGCCACAGCAGCATACAAGGCGGGCCTGGGGGAAGAAGGGGTCAAAAGAGTGGGGAGATGGTCATCAGCATGTTACCAAAGATATGTACGCCCGTAAATATTGGGGCATCGAACGTGAATGTTGGCGTTGCATATCCGGGTTGGAGACCTTAATAGAGGGTTGAGACCATTTGCTCCTTCAAGGCAATGCCGAGCTGTCATTTTCCCTTTTGAACCTTGAATTTTGTGCCATTAAATTCTGGTGTGCTATTGTTTGTTTGTTGCTGTGCAGTGAAGTTTCGAATAAAAGCGTAATACCAACGGTGTCTTTTCTTACAGTCGGCGTCTGCGTGTGGGTGATGGGGCATTCGTATGTTTCCAGACTCGAGCGATGGGCTGCATTCAGGAAATGGGAGTTGGCCTTTGCAAAGACCCGGATAGCATGGATGGGCTCACCTGGAATGAAGTGGGGTCAGCTGAAGCGCAGACTGGCGCAGGGTGTGGCAGCCTTGGGGGGACCGCCCAACATTCTAGTAATACATCTGGGTGGTAACGACCTGGTAACCATGGGGAGGCGAGCCTTAGTGGATACCATGCAGCGGGAATTCACGGCGATAGCGAACGAGTTGGGAACAACGGAATTGGTATGGTCAGAAATTGTCCCACGCAGGACATGGAGGGGAGCGCGGTCACCGCTTGCCATCGAGCAGGGCAGGAGAAGGGTGAACAGGGCTATGCAGAAATTCACAGAAAAGAGGGGTATGGGGTTTATTAGGCATTCATTAATACAGGACAGGACTGTGGGTTACTATGAAAAGGATGGGGTTCACTTGTCTGAGACGGGGATGGATGTGTTTCTCCTTGACTTACAGGAAACATTAGCGGCAGCGGGCTGCGTTTGACATACAGGTGCTAGGTTTAAGTACAAGGTGCTAGGTGGTGGGGGGCTCTGTCATCGTCGGGGGCCTCATCCAGAGCTGTGGCGGAGTACAGGGCGATCTGGAAGCAGATGGACAGTAAGGGTACCTCTGCGGCAGAAGGAGACAGCAATACCTCTGCCTGGCACAGTAGGGGTGCCTGAGCCAAGAACCTGGAGCCGAGGGGGTTCCAGGAAACAACGTCAGCGCCCCGTTAGTCCTTCGGGCGGTCGGGGGGCCTAAACCGACCGGGGGTGTGCCTCATCGCTCCGCCCCGACAGGGGGGGCGGGAGTAAACGAGATAACTATTAAAGGTATTGCACCGTCAAGAGCATCGACTTACCGTGCAAATTGGCTAATTAGGCAGGCGGGTCAGCGAGGGGCTGCCGTCTTGGATCGCCTGTAAGATGACCCACCTATCTGCTGTTGTATGCAAATAAACCTGCACCACCGTTTTCCCACAATTATGTCTCATGAGTCTTCTTGGTTGTGAATGTAGTGGGTACAAGTGGAGCGAGCGATGGCGGTGTGGGCACTAGGTCTCTGGCGTCCCCCGCGAGTCTTCACCACCGCTACTCCCTCTACCGCCAATATTTTCCAATATTCCTCCGTGTGCATGGCAAGAACCTCGTAGCGCCCACTGCTACTATAGGGCTGCCGCGGCTCCCACTGCTTCTTGACGCATCTCGCTCAAGCCGCTGCTGAGATTTTTGCTTTCCCACTACCACTGGGGAGAGGCTCTCGCGGTCTACTACTGCCAGGCGCCTCTTGCTGCCGAAGGGTTTTTCGTGAATTCTATCACCAAAGGAGAGGCAAAGGAGAGGCACCACAGTCTCCTAACTCGCCTCGGTACTGCTGCAAAGCCAAAGGGTTTTCAAGATTTTTTCTCCACCGCTACCGTAGGGACGCTTGCGGTCTCCTGCCACCTCTAACGGCTCACGGCTCGTGGCACACGGCTTGCTTGCCTGCTGCTTGCTGCTTGCTCACTACTCACTGCTCGCTGCTGCCCCCTGTCACACACATTAGGAAAACTGCCCTGTGGAAAGCTGCTTTTGCTTCTTTGTGCTATGTGGATGACACTCTGTGTGCCCCGCTCCATTTCCACAGTTAAATTTACGTAATTTCCCACTGCTTTAGTTCAGCCACTTTCTGTGCATTGAACATTCCCTGATATGTTGCTGACACTGTGTATGCACCAAGCACCCCCTTTCTTTTTGCTGGCATGCTCTTTGCTGAAAGCATTGTTCTCCTGATGATGGCATTCTCTATGCCCTGGGAGTCTGCTGCTCTGTGGCTAGCTCTCTCCACATGTATGTATTCCTTGCTCTGTTCCTTTCAATCGACGTGCACTAAGTTCCCCCCTCTCTGATTTCTGGCACTCAGTGTGCACTCAACATTCTGTGCTCTGCCACTTCAACCCTTTGCACACCAGGTTCTCGCCAGTGGTCGGTTGTGGACACTCTGTGTGCACTGAGCACCGCCTTCATTACTTATTGTTTGTAATCTCAGTGCATTGAAGGCTCCGTTCTCTGCTGCTTGCAGTCTGTGCATAGACAATTCCCTGCTCTGTTGCTTGCAGTCTTTGTACATTGAATATCTCAGGCTCTGCTTTCTTTGGCTTAATGTCCAGTGTGCCTAAGCATCTCCTGCCCTGTCGAATCCACGTTCTGTGCACCAAGCCCTATATTCTGCCCTGTGGCTGGATATATTTGTGCACTAATGCCCCCTGCTTTGCTGCTGCACCCTCTACACATTCTATTACAAGATGTCTATGCACACTGTTGCTATCTGTGTGCACTGAGTGCTCTCTTCCCTGCTGCTGGCTATCTATATGCACTAAATACCACGTTGTTGTGTTCACTGAACAGTCAGTCCGCTATGCACTTTCTATGTGCCCTTAGCATTCCCTTTTCAAGTCTGTAGATGGTGATATGTGTGCACTCAATAGTCCATTCCTGGTTCTAGCGTTGTCTGCGTGCACTCAACGTCCCATCATCTGTTGCTTTCTGCCCTGCTCTGTTGTAGGCTGTTTCCTCCTTTGTTGCTATTTTTGTTTACTGGACGTATCCTCCCATGTCTGCGGCTGGCTGTGTGCACTAAATGTTTGCTCCTCTGCTCTGTTTCTATCTGTGTGCACTGAATATTCCCTTGACTGCCCTCTTGTTGTGTGTCTGCTCTCAGCATCTCATTCTCTCGTGCTCTGTTGCTGGCTATCTGTGTGCACTTAAAGTTGTCTTCGGTGCTGTGCTGCTTACTTTCTGTTTGCACTGAACATCCCCTCCTCTGCTCTATTTCTGCCTGTGTGTTCCGAACACCTCTTTTTGAGTGTATTGAGCACTCCCTCCCCTGCTCTATGGCTGGCCATCTGTATGCACTCAACTGCCCATCCTCTGTTGATGGCTACCTGGAAGTACCCTTCCCTGCTCAGCTGCTGGTTTTGTGTGCACTAAAAAATCCCTTCCTTCACTGGTGTGTTTCTAGTTGTCTGTGTGCACTCAAGGCCGCCCCCCCATGTTCCTTTGCATATGGTATATGGAAACTCCTCCACTCTAAGTACTTAAGCCCAACCCATCCATAAAATCCAAAGGACGTGAAGTGGGGGTTGTTCCTTCTCTTACAATACAGCTAAGCTTTGGAACGCCCTTCCCCTGCGCTCAGAGATACACCACCTCACCTTTCGGAGGCGTCTCAAAACTTGGCTGTTCCAGGACACCAACTGGTGAGCTACCTTTTTTTCTGCCGCTAGCGCTGGGATGCCTCGGGGTAGCTATGCACTTAAGAAGTGCTAATTTATTATAATAATGATAATAATAATAATAATAATAATAATATTTATTAATAATAATAATAATAGGAGGAGCCAAGATGGCGACCTGAACGGACGCGCAGCCCTCGGCTCCGCCGGCCCCGGATTCCCGCACCACGATCCTGTATGCCCGGCTATCCTATTTTGGTTCCAGAAGGTGCGGGAGACGGAGCTGCAGCTGCTGGTGTACCGCCGACCTCTCCACCCGCCCCGGGTCCAACGCTGTGGACGGACGCGCCCCGGCCCGGGATCCAGCTTCTTCCTCAGCGCCCTGCTGCCCTCGTGCCCCCTCCTGCAGCTGCTCCGTGACCGGGAGGATTCGGCTGGACGGCGCTCCCCTTTGCATTCGCGACCGGCGCACTGCCGGCCGGCGGGAGCCGCTGCACACCCTCTGGGCTGCGGGGTGCCGGACGGCTTGGGCGACTCGCTAGCGGGACCTTTGTCTTTGGCCGCCATGTTTCTGCTTTGTGCTTTGAGTCCCTCCGGCTAGTGACGGCTGCCCTGCCCTAATCCGTGAGCCTCCCCACGCACTTGTAGACCCCCGGATGGTCCACCGAGACGAGCGGATCCTTGCCGGCCGGTGGGTGCCCGGTACCCGCCTGATCGCGTCCCGCTGATTTCCCCTGCCTCTCCCCGCACTGTGTCGGACGGGAAACAAGATGGCGCAGCAGACGGCTGGCCGCTGACTCGCAGGCTACACGGCCCCCCCACCACAACAGCGAGCTTCCCAGCGTTGTAGGGATCGGAACAACTCCTTCCCACGGGACCGCGACCATGGGGCCTCTCCAGCCCACACTCACCCTTGCTGACGTTGTTACAGCCCTGGGCGAGTTGCGATTGGAAATAAGGGACAGCTGCGACGCACTGGGGGCACGACTTGACGCCTGTACCCGAGACCCCAGCCTGAAACAGGGGCATTACCCTCAACAAGACTCAGGACGGGAGTTGCTACAGTCTGACGCCGCAACACTGTATCGGGGGATCGCAGAGGAGGATACTGTAGCCATCGTGGGAGCCGGTAAGGGTCTGTTGCCCCTTACTATTATCATCGAGGAAACAGTGTATCCCCCTTGCTCCACGCCGGACTGTGTGATGTGCGAGAGATCATGGCCCGGGATCCCAGTGTGTTGCCCTCCTGCCTCACCGCCGGCATGCTTGCCTTGGACTTGGATTGCTTTGCTTTGTGATCTGCACTGCTGGACCATGATAGAGTGGACTGTGACCGAGGTGGATTCTTCTCCCGGGACCGGTCACCATTCTTCCCTCGATTGTGCACCTCCCCCCCCGCTTGAGCGGCCATCTTCCTTTGTCCTCCTGCACTACACTGGACTAGTGAGCAGTGGGGGTGAGAGACTGAGTCCCAGGACTGGCCAGGGATAGGGGACCCTTTTTCCTTGCATGGTACCCGGGCGGGTGTGAGAGGGTGAGGTGGACTCTGAACTTCGTTGGTCTTATGGAAGTTTGCGCATTGACTCACTCCCCACTGTATTGCTTGCTGTAGTTCTATTGCTGTTATTGTTGGGGTGGGGATTGCTTATTGGACCGGCGGAGCTTGCGCGCATGTTTCATTGCTCCTCCTCCCAGATCTTTCTTAGGGGCGTTTCGGGACAGGGGTCCTGTTTCCACTCCCTATGTCTTTGGAATTTGCTCTTATTTTTCTTTTTACTTTCACTTTCTCTTCTACCCCTCTTTTCTTCTCTTTCTAAATTTCGGGTTTACGGGGCGACAGACACTCTGCTAGGGGGGGATAGGCCATAGCCTCTGCATGTGTGTAGGGTGGGGGGTTAACTGTTAGTTGAGTTTTTATTTCTATGGTTCTTCTTTTTTGCTTTTTTATGATTTTTCCTTCTTTCTTAGGCCGTGTTAGGTATGCTGGGGGATGGGTGGTGGTGTCATCTAAGGTGGGTTGTTGAGTCAGCTTCCCGTGGTCTAACTATTCTGTGGCCATCCTCTGGTTGGGACTGGCATGTTGCGAATTGCTTTGCCGGACCTTGATATCCTTTTTTTGTCGAGTCCCGCCTACATGGTCCTTGCCTTTTTTTCTTAGTTGTATTAAGTGCGGTGTAGTATGACCTGATCTTGATATTTGCACAGAAAAAGGAATTTGAAAATTAACCTGCATTGCTCCTTTGCCTAGGTATGACGGCGCTTTTCAGTCTGTTCCTGTATTGTAATTCTTGTCGTACCGCATTACCCTGGCACCGTCTTGCATGCACCAGTGCTACCTGTGTGACCGTGGCCGGCCGGATGGTTGTGGCCCGTATTTGTACTGTCTTTGTGCACAATAAAGGTTTTCAAAAATAAAAAAAAATAAAAAAATAATAATAATAATAATAATAATAATAATAATGATGATGATGATGATGATGATGATGATGATGATGATGATGATGATGATGATGATGATGATGATAATAATAATAATAATAACAATAATAATAATTGCACTAATAATAATAATAATTATGTGTGCACTGAACGCACCCTTCAGTGCTAAGTTGCTGACTGTCTGTGTGACTGAACATCCCAGGTTCTGATGCTGCGTGCACAGAGGGCTCCCTCCCCTGCTGTGATGCTGGCGTTCTAGGCTTGCTTTCATGTTCACAGTGCCTCTCGCGCGTGCCCTTGAGCAGAGCTTTCAATCAGAAAGGCTGCCGCCAAATAAATGATACAGCACAAGGTTAACCACAACTCTGTTAAAAAAAATAACATGTAATGTTTATTGGTGGCAGGTGAAAGTGAAGCACGTGTCACTGCTCTCTGGGGAGTCTGCCATCTCTTCTAAATGAGGCCCTGCACTGCAGAGCTATATATAGCTTGTATCCCACCTCAGTCTCTGCTCTGCCCCCACCCTCTGTCCCCTCTATTCTTCACTCCACGCTGTCCATGCTTGTCCTTTTCTCTTTTGCTATTCCACTCGCCCGTATTTTTCTCCATATTTCTCACCATCGCTCATACTCTTTCTCCGTGATTCTCCCAATCCCTTCAGTCCATTTTTCACACACTCTTCATTTCTCTGACTTTTTGTCTTGATCCCTCCATCCGTCCCTTAACCTCTAAATCTCTCTCTCTCTTGTGCTTTACCGGTGCAACTACTTTACCTTCTGTCTCTCTCTCTGTCTCTCTCTCTCTCTCTACGTTTTCCTGTTTGTCTCTGCCTATTTTTCTCACTGTTTCCAAGAATGTCAATTCACCAAAATGCCGGGGGTAGCGGAAGTGACATCATGCACCATTTCATCTTTACATTCACTCCCACACATATGCTTACGAATACACACACATTCACATAAGCACACTCTCTCACATAAACACACCGTGGTCAGAGATCCGCTCTATCCCCAGCAGCTCCGCTGTACCTTGCCTCAAGCCGACCCCGTGATCTCCTCCCCTGCCTGGGGTTCGAGACTACTATCCTGCACTGCTGTCTGCCCTCGTATCGGTAATCTGTGCCACTGTTGTTGTTTGCCACACTCCCAACATCTGTTTGCCTCTGTGCCCGTGGCGTCTTGTTTGTCTGCCACTAATTGTTATGGTAACTGTTTGACTCTGTGCCACTTGTGTTTTGGGGATTTTCTGTCCCGTTCCTCCTGTTCTACATAGCCTGGCTCTTCCCTGCTGCTGCTGTACCTGCCCACGCCCAGTTCCTGAGGATAGCGAGACCACTATGATGCGCTGCTGTCTGCCCTCATATCGGTAATCAGTGCCACTGTTGTTATTTGCCACACTGTATGTCAGCTGATTGCCTCTGTGCCTGTGGTGTCTTGTTTGTCTGCCACTCATTTTTATGGTAACTGTTTGACTGTGCCCCCTGTATTTTTGTGATTTTCTGTCCTGTTCCTCCTGTTCTACGTAGCTCAGCTCTTCCCTGCCGCCCCTGTGGCCCCTTCCCCCTGCCCACGCCTTTTTTCCACCTCCCAGCTGCTCGTCCCTCCTCTCTCCCCTATTTAATGGCAGCCATTGTGCTGTTGTGCAGCAGGCGCGCCTAAGGCAAGCCCCTCTGCGCCCGTTCACGACCCGACCGCGACCAGCACCAGGAACCCTGGAGCTACGACTCTCCACCGCTACAATGATGCTGCCCTCCTCGCACTAAACCCTGGAAGAAACACCAACTGCCAGAGATCAATGCCGAACACCACCCACGGCCAGTTCTCCTGCCGGCAATCCTTCACCATTAACAGCCCCTCCACGATTGCTGAGGCCACGCTGGACTCCCACACCACAATAGCCCTGACGTGCATCCTCCTCAACGTGGGCTCCATCCACAGACACGCCACAGAGATCTGGGACCTTCTCGACACCCTCTCGCCAGAAGTCGCCTTCTTCACAGAAACATGGACCAACGCCACCTCTGCCCCACATCCCCACCGCCATCCCCTACGGATACAAGATCCAAAGAAAGGACCGCCCCCATTCCCCAGGAGGAGGACTCACCATTGCACACAAGAGCTCCCTCCGACTCTCCACCTCCAGCACCAACGACCCTCTATCCAACACAGAGCACCTCCACTTCCAGACTAAAACCAGCCTCAGAACCACACTGCACGGGACCCCTCATCGACAGAACCCCCGGCCCTCGTATCACCTCCGCCAAAGTCACAGAGGAACACCTCACCACCTCAACACCTCACCACCACCCTACGCCAAGACCAACGCCAACTGTGCAGCCAAAGAACTACACCGCTGGATCGCCGTCTGCGCTGAAGAGCTTGCACCCCTCCGCCACCCTGTCAAGCAACCCCCCATGAAGGCCGCCTGGTTCATCACTGACCTCCAAGAAGTCAGGTGCTTCTGCAGATGCCTTGAGAAACTCTGGTGGAATAGGAAAATCACTGAAGACCAGAAATACTACAAGAACGCCATGAATGAATACCACCAGCACATAAGAGCCACCAAATGGACCTTTATCGTAAACAAAATCCACACCAACACAAGAAATGCAAAATAACTTTTCAATGTCATACAGCAGTTCACCAAACCCCATGCAAAGCCAAAGACATCCCACCATCCCTGGACCTCTGCAACAGGCTCAACTCTTACTTCCACCTGAAAATCACAGCCCTCTATGACAACTTCAGGAACAGACCCCAGACATGACCCCCCTCTCCACCACCAACAACCAGCCAACCATCACCACCTGGAAACCTGCCACCAATGAAGATACGGGCACTACCATGAAGAACACCCACTCAGGAACCCCCACTGGCCCTTGCCTTCCGCACATCTACCACAGAGCTGCCACCACCGTAGCACACGAACTGTGCTGGACCATCAACGCCTTCGTCAACTCCGGCATCTTCCCCGATGACTGGAAACGGACTGATGTCAAGCCCCTCCTCAAGAAACCCTCAGCCGACCCGACAGATCTGAAAAACTATCGGCCCATCTCTCTCCTTCTCTTCGCAGCCAAATTCACAGAAAGATTCATCAACACTAACCCTGGGCGAAGTACTTCGCTACGCTGGCGTCGTTTGCGAAGTTTGCGCTACTTCGCACTATACGAATTGCATACAGCACAGTGCAAACACATGTAATTTTTTGCTTACTAGGGGTCCTCAACGTCAATTTGGCGACTGTGAGCGAGCAAAATGACATCCCGGCAAGACTTTTTCCTCGTTCACCATCAGCAACATCAAGTTGCCAATTGTGAGCGTGGAAAATAAACCTCCCGGTGAGATTCTCAAAGCGGGGAGGTCAGGTTTCTCATTGCAAGTGGTCGCATATGCTTGCGACCGCTAGCAATGAGAAACTACCAGTCCGCATTGAGAAAGCTGCTTCTCGAGTACAAATCTACTCGAGCAGCAGAAAACGACCGCTTGCACTGTGCAAGATGCAGTTTGCACTGATTGCACAGTGCGGATAAGCATCCAGCACTGTGCAATCAGTGCGAACAGCATTTTGCACAGTGCACTATGCAGTTCCTGTAGCTACGCCAGGGTTAATCAACGCCCAGCAGACCACCTTCATCGAAGAGAGTGCCATCATTGACTCTTCCCAGTCCGAATTTCGCATTTTGCTACTCGACCAGGGCCATACTGTAGCCCTCATCCTACTAGTCCTCTCTGCAGCCTTTGACACCTTCTCACACCGCACTCTTGCAGCAAGACTCCACAGCACCTGTTAACAAGGAACCACCCTCAACTGGATCCGCTCCTTTCTCTCCGGCAGAACCCAAAGGGTCAGACTCCCTCCCTTCCTCTACGGACCTACAGAGGTCAACTGTGGAGTACCCCAAAGATCCTCGCTCAGCCCCACGCTCTTCAACATCTACATGGCCATCTTCAGACAGCATAGGCCCATCATAGTATTTTACGATGACGATACCAAGATCATCCTTTCTCTTTGGAAGAACCCTGAAGCTTCCAAGAAGGAATGAAAGACGTTGCAGCCTGGATGAGCAACAGCTGCCTAAAACTGAACTTGCATCCTCCACAAGACCTTCAAATGGATCCCCCGAATGCAGAAAAACAGTCACCATCGCACTCACAACCAGCAGACTGGACTACAACAACGGACTACAGCAACGCCCTCTACGCCGGAATCAACAAAACCCTGCTACTCAAGCCCCAAACCATCCAGAACACTGCAGCCAGACTCGTCCTCAGAACCCCACGACCCAAGCACATGTCCCAGCACCTACGAGACCTCCACTGACTCTCCATTGAGAAGAGAGTAACCTTCAAGCTACTCACCCACACAAACAAATCCCTCCACAACATCAGACCCAAATACCTAAACGAAAGAGTCTCCTTCCACGTAGCTAAAAGGAACATCAGCTCCCCCGACCCAGCCCTGGCTTGGCCCCATGTGAAAGGATGCATTGCTGGAGTAGCTTCATTTTTGTGACACACTCCAACAATGCTTCACTTTTGCGCTTACAGATACGTCTGAAATACTAACGTATCTAAAAGAACTTCCAACATAATACGTCATAAATTTAATACGCATGAGAAGACTGAAGGACTCATTTATGAGGCCATGCCTCACTTTAACGCCTCCGATGCGTCACTTTTTGTGACGCACCAGTGCTGTAAAAAATGCACCTTATTCAGTCATATTTACAAAGTGAGGCATATAGGTAGTTACGTCACTTTGTAAGCCCCTGCGCCACATTATTCCTACCTCGGGTGTAATGTATGCAAAAGGGACGTATTGACGCAAGAAAGGGTCGTAGAGGTGACAAAGTGAATAAACTGGGGGCCTCATTTCTGAAAAGTGACGCATTGCTGCGTGAAAACAGCGATGCGTCACTTTTCTGTGCGCACTCCTTACGACATTCCAGATGTGTCATAGTTAATGTATGACGAATCATGTCGCAAGGAGTTACAGATACGTCAGTATTTCTGACGTATCTGTAAACACAAAAGTGACGCATTGCTGGAGTGTGTCACAAAAGTGATGCAACTCCAGTAATGCGTCCTTTCACATGGGGAAAGCCCCATGTGAAAGGTCTTGCATCAGTCTTACGCCTGCTGTGAGGCAGGCGCAAGATTTTGACGCAACAGCATCCTAAAAGTGACGCAGTGAAATCTCATAGATTTCACTGCGTCACTATTACTAAGCTTTTTGCGGGGGAACGCCCCCTCTGCATACATTATACCTGACGCAGGTATAATGTGGCGCAGGGTTTTAAAAAGTGACCCATCTACCCAGATGCGTCACTTTTTAAATATAGCGCAACGAGACGCAATTTTTACACCACTGGTGCGTCACAAAAAGTGACGCACAGGCGGCGCAAAACTGTCGCAAGGCCTTCATAAATAAGGCCCTGGATTTTCCCCATGCTTCGCTCCCCGGTGTGCTTCCCGGTGCGCGTACCGGGCGCTCTCCCCATGCAAATCAAAAAAAAATGTTTTTAAATGCCCCGCGGGACCCTATTTTAGCCCCCACATCAAACCTTGGGGGTCAGGAGGGGGTCTACCCTGCCCCCTTATAGTAATTTCTCCCTTTTTTTATGTCACCTCTTGTGTCTCGATCCTACCGAGACACAAGATGGCGGCCGCTCCGGACTGTTTTGAATGTTTACAGACACCCGTGAGCCAATCAGCTATCCGTGCGCAAGTCGCGTGGCGCGCCCGGTGCGCTCCCCGGTGCGCGTACCGGGCGTGCTTATAGATATATATATTTTTTGAACCCAAATTACTCAAAATCCACTGGAGCACATATCTTGAGACATAGCAAAGGCACATCGGGCTACCAGTCCCTACAATTTTGCCAAGTTTGGTGGAAATCCATTCAGCCGTTCGGGCTAAAAGTGAGGTTGACCGCCCTATGGAAATTAACATGGGGAAAACGCGTTTTGGGACCCCCCTTTTATCTCGGACCTCGCTTGACGAATCCCCCCCAAACTTTCAGAGAAGGACAGGAGCTCGAAGAGGCCATTTTGAGGAAATTTTCAGGCAGATTCGTCTACCGGCGCCAAAGTTATTCCAAATAGAATTTTGAGATTATCCTAACTATAACTACCTACTGGCGACCGCCAGTAGGTAATATATATATATATATATATATATATATATATATATATATATATATATATATATATATATATATATATATATATATCCAGGTTCCACTCTCCACGCCACAATTCTCACAGCGCTCACCAGAAATGAGAGAGACGGACTCTTGTTTTGTGCAGCTGCCCCTGGTATTTTTATTCGTCAAATATCCTGTGCATTGCTGTGTCAAAAAACCAAACGCGTTCCCTGACGCCTTGTTGTATATATAGATAGATAGATAGATAGATAGATAGATAGATAGATAGATAGATAGATAGATAGATAGATAGATAGATAGATAGATAGATAGATAGATAGATATATGTTTAAGGTACATCAATGAGGAGTTAGGCATAATATATCTATGCTAATATTTTCTTTGTCATTGTGTTTCCAATTATATTTTTGTAGCATGATATTTCTGTAATCGATTTTGTGACATACAACCCGGGTGCTCCTACTTACAAATTCGGAAACGGACCCTTTAGACGGCATTTACCTGGGTCCCCTTGACTCTCGCCACTACTTTGCCAGTGTCTCCGTGGGGGCTGCGAGGTGGAAAGAGGCGCAACAGAACATCGAGCAGCCTCCTGCAGGTCTCCCCCGCCGCCGCTGCACACTGACATCCGTGCGCGGCCGCCGAGGGGGGAAACTACAAGTCCCATCACTCCCCACGGCTGACCTGACCCGGCCCACCTAAGGATTTTGCGCCGGGAGGCGCTTGAAAAGGCGGAGAGAGGTGCTGAGGAGCGGGTGCTCCTACTTACAAACTCGGAAACGGACCCTTTAGACAGCATTTACCTGGGTCCCCTTGACTCTCGCCACTACTTTGCCAGTGTCTCCGTGGGGGCTGCGAGGTGGAAAGGGGCGCAACAGAACATCGAGCAGCCTCCTGCAGGTCTTCCCCGCTGCCGCTGCACACTGACATCCGTGCGCGGCCGCCGAGGGGGGAAACTACAAGTCCCATCACTCCCCACGGCTGACCTGACCCGGCCCACCTAAGGATTTTGCGCCGGGAGGCGCTTGAAAAGGCGGAGAGAGGTGCTGAGGAGCGGGTGCTCCTACTTACAAACTCGGAAACGGACCCTTTAGACAGCATTTACCTGGGTCCCCTTGACTCTCGCCACTACTTTGCCAGTGTCTCCGTGGGGGCTGCGAGGTGGAAAGGGGCGCAACAGAACATCGAGCAGCCTCCTGCAGGTCTTCCCCGCTGCCGCTGCACACTGACATCCGTGCGCGGCCGCCGAGGGGGGAAACTACAAGTCCCATCACTCCCCACGGCTGACCTGACCCGGCCCACCTAAGGATTTCGCGCCGGGAGGCGCTTGAAAAGGCGGAGAAAGGTCCCGCGTCGCGCGCGGGCCTAGCCCGGGCAAAGGGCGGGCCGTTTTGTGGCTGTTCGGGGGCCGGAGGAGGCCGGGCTGGGCCACCCCCCTTTCACCAACTTTCCCAGGTTGATCACCCAGGGCCTGTAAAGTGACTAACAAGTAAGAGGGACACAGGCCTGTTATTCGCTTGGGAACTGTTTATTGCTGTCGAAAATGCCTCCTTCTAAAAATTCCAACCAGGCCAAAAATAACATTACTACATTGACTGCCATTGACCGCATGCTACAAAAAACTATTGGTGCGGTAACAACAGCTATTGAGCAATCGGAGAGACGTTTGTCCCTGCCCCTAACTGGATTACCCCCCCATTCCATTATCAATCTATCTGAGACTATTGATAACATACAGGACTCAAATTTGTTTCCATCTTTTGTAGCCCTTCCTTATGTGGCCAGTTCTTTACCCCCAGTAGCTGATACACCCCCTGAAGATCCAACTAGTGTTGATCCCCCCACCATCTACCCAACCACGTTACCCGCTAGCCAGGAGAACACGGGTGGAGCCCTTCCAGGGCAGGCGGTTGCGGCCTTGTCACTTTTGCACCACTCGTCTGAAATTAACAACATAGCAGACATTAGCATCCCGCTACAATTGCGCCAGCACTCTAGATCCTCTACACCTACTAGGGATTTATTAGGTAACAACCCTTTTTCTATAGAGGGGTGGAATCCCTGATTCAATCTATTCCTCCTGTACCCGAGGGGAGAAAAAGCCATTCCCCTTCTAGAAAGAGGAAGCGAGCGGGTGACATTCCTCTTGCGAGAAATGTAAAATCGAGGAAAAAAACAGAGAATAAACAAGGGAAAACTACAATACCCTCGGGGGACTTGAAGACAAATCAACCCTTTGTCCTAAACACACCTGCTATTCAACCCTCCTTTGTTAAGGAGCTTGTAGAAAGCATACAAACTTTAATGCAATCCCTAGTACTTCCAATTGTACATAGGTTAAAAATAATCACTGAAAAATTGGGAGAGTTGGAAAACAATACACAAACTAACACTCAACTCTTAAAGGAACTAACTAAACAAGTACCTAAGAATGTTCCTGTCAGACAATCTAACTCTGTTCCAGCTTCCCAGACTAAAGCGTCCAGATTGGAACCTAAACCAGTGCAAGGACAAGCTTATTCCAAATCCAACGGGAATCTCTCGATGTCCAAAATTCCACCTATTACAATTCCCGCCCAAAGTAGAGATAGCTTTCGAGCTCCTATTACGCAGGGCTTAGGCAATACAGGGGAAGCAAGGGAGGGGACAGTTTCAAATGAAAAAATACATACCACTGATGTACCAGATGTAAGTAGTGCAAAAAGTTTGTCATCTGTACTCCTGGCAGCAGGAAAAAAAAATGGCCCAGTTCAAAATAAGCCCTACAGGAGAAATCACCGTGAGGTTTCAATCATGCTCCCCCCAGAATCTGTTGCGTATGTCGCTGTTCTAACAGGGGTCCCTGAGTTACTACCAGCTCAATATGAAGACCATGAGAGCCTTAAAAATAAAATAATTTATTGGTTAAAAAAGAACAGACCATTATCTCCACACATTAACGGGGACATCTTACATGTAAGAAGGGCTAACTGGGTGGGAGTAAGACAAAAGGACATTAGTGGTGACATTATAATTGTACATTTTAGAGACCACAGAGTGATGACCTTTCTGAACGAATGGTATCAGGAGAAAGAAACCCTAGGGATACATCTAAAACAGTTAGATTATTTCTATCCTAGGTCCATGGTTTTTCCAAGGCAACATCAGGCTCCTTATTCCCAGAGGCAATACGAAGCCTATTTGTCTTTCCCCCTGTTTACAAATAGATATAATGCCCTACTAGGATTAGATAGTGTGGATTGACTTAATCATCCCATGCTCCTAAATGATCTTTCTCACTCCTATTCAACCCCTCTACCTGTCAAAACTTCATTACCCTCAAATATCAATGTCGTTCGCCTATCCCTTCTCACCATGAGTTGTTACCGTTGCCCAACCTAGAAATTCGGGGCACGGTCATGACATGGAATGTGGCAGGTCTAGCTACCAAAACACAAGATTCCCAGTGGCTTTCGACTATTTCAAACCACTAGATTATTGCCACCCAAGAAACGTGGGTAATAGAACCAACACATTTACTGGGCTATCAGACATTCCCTACTCCAGCTATTCCCAGTAAAAGAGGTAGAGCAAAGGGAGGTCTAGCTACATACGTGTCTATTACCACGGGCCCGATTATTCGGAAGTCATTCCTGGATAACCCATATTTCCAAATTTTACTGGGATCTTGGGGTCACCATAAAAACTTGGCCTTTATAAACTTCTACAATAATATCCCAGCATTAGAGTGGGATAAAACATTTAAAAACCAGTTTAATACATTAAACTCTCTAGAAGACCGAACATCGGGGGATATGGCTGTCATTTGGGCAGGTGATTTTAATTGTCCAACCTGCCCTATGAGTACTAATGGACTATGTGGCACAGATGAGGATGAACAGGGGGCAACAAGTTATCACTTTGCCCACACAAAAGCTGGGGATTTATTCAACACTTTAATGGGGGATTTCTCGCTTGCATTTTTCAACGAGCTTTGTAACCCACCCAAGAAATTTTCCGCAACCTTCAATGGTAGGGGTGTGAAGACAACAATAGATTTTATACTATACTCTTCACGGTATGTTTCTCTGGTAGCAGATTGGGATACTCTTTGTTCCCCAATGAGTGATCACTATCCCATACTAGCGACTTTTATCTTTGAGAAAAATAGTAAACCCCCTGCTATATGTCCAAATTATGATTTTAACCCAACCCTGGGCCGAAAAAATGGTTTTACCATCAAGTGGAACAAAATTGTCCCGGAATCCTTTTTTAAAAACCTTCTGAGCTCATCCCTTAGTGAGTTTAATGTTTGCCTGTCCTTAGAGGCTGACCCGTTGAAGGTGACCGAGGCGTTTGGTAAAATTTGTTCTTCTATAAAAAATCTATTAACAAGAACTTGTTCTAATCCCTCGAAGGGCCCCAGGGGCTGGTTTGATGCAAAATGTACAAGGGCTCTGAGGACCCTAAAAAAGGTCCTTCATTCATCCACAGTGAGTAGATCGGAGGTTAAGCTTGTGAGGCTAAACTACCGTAAGGCACTATTGGTCAGAAAACAAGATCTTAAAACTGAGGCCTGGAATACACTATGGGAGGCTTCAGAAAGTAGGGATAATGTGGCCTTCTAGAAGGCCGTAAATGCACCTTACTATCAGGAGCGCACTGGCCCAATAATAGACAATGCTATTTCAGCGCAAGAATGGGTTCTCCATTTCGAGCGACTCTACAGCATTTTGCTCTGCCCGCGAGTTCCCATTATCACAGGAGCCCTCACAGAAACGCAGGGATCTAAAACCCAGATAGATATCTGTTTTAATTTATATGAGGTTCAAAAAGCTTTACAAGAAAGCTCGGCTGCCAAAGCCCCGGGTCCTGATAATGTCCCAGTTGATATTTTTAAAACTTTCCCCGATCTATGGGCACCTATTCTTACCAACGTCCTTAATTGCGCTAACAAGGTCGGCTTCATAAAAACCTGGCAGAAGTCAGTCCCTGTTCCTATATTCAAAAAAGGGGATAGAAATGATCCTGCCTGCTATCGGCCGATTTCTCTCCTAGACGGCCTCATGAAGATTGCAGGCAGGATCATTCTATCCCGAATTCAGGAATGGCTAGAAGAGAAGGATGTTCTTTCCCCGCTCCAATATGGGTTTAGGCGTGGGCGGGGAACCATAGACCAGGGTTTGAATTTAGCTCTCATAACTGCCAAATATACGCACTCCAGAGCTAATAATTTGTATATTACATACGTAGATCTTAGCTCTGCTTTTGACTGCGTTAGGCACAATCTTTTATGGCAAACACTAGGGGACATAGGGCTGGACACAAATATTTTAAATTTCATTAAACAACTTTACTCTGGTGCGGGGGCCCGCGTTAGATATGGAAAGTAAGGGGAATGTACAGACTTCTTTCGGATCCACAGAGGTGTCAGACAGGGGTGCATTTTGGCACCCCTGTTGTTTAATCTGTACATTAACGGTGTGGGCGCTAAACTGGTGCAGAGTTACAACGATTACCCTGTTGTTAAGGGAAGACCCATACCGTTATTGCTTTATGCCGACGATGCGGCTATCCTTTCACAGACCAAGAGGGGACTTCAAAGGGCCGTTGATACCTTTGCTCTTTTTATGACTGAACGGGGCCTCAACATAAACATATCAAAAACTTTCACAATGTCCTGTGGTATAAAGAAAGTGAGAGCTCCATTTAGCATCTTCTTAGAAAATAAACCCTTAGAAGTAACAGATACTTTCTGTTATTTAGGAGTCCTCTTCGATCGTCGCAGCAGCTGGAAACCAGCAATGAAGGCCAGAGCCCTTTTGTTTAACAAAGCCATTGGAGCTCTCTTACACTTTTCCAAAAAAATAGGGTCAAGACCTCCTAGGGAGCTCCTTCAGGTATATAGGGCAAAATGTGTTTCAATAGGTACATATGGTGCAGCTCTGTGGGGATGGCTATCGGCAGAAGTAATTCAACGTACAGAAAACACATTTTTACGCTACCTCTTAGCATTACCGCCTAGCACATCTACTTACGTACTGCACGAGGAACTGGCAGTAGTGTATATCACTGACATCATAAGGGTGGCTCCAATATTACTTTGGCATAACATCTGGACCAATCCGGCCACCTCCCTTAATAGAATGATAAGAGAGGACTGTCTACAAACTGAGGGAGTAAAAAATATAAAGTGGTTCTCCTATATTAAGAGTTTCGTAAATGACATCGGCCACCCAGAATATTTCCAAAACCCCTCATCATTGGACCTGGTGTCGCGGTCAACTTTAAAAAAGGTCCTGATGGAGCACCTGGAAATTAAGAGATGGGGTAATGAGAGGTAAAAAATAACAGTAAAAAATCATGATGCTGCCATCCTCCATAACACTATCCAGCTCTATCTCTTAACAGTTCATCCTTTTTATGACCGTAGACTACTAACATATTTTAGGTTGGAAACATTTTTTAGGAGAATTATGCTTCCAACATGTAAGGAATGGTCCAAGGAGAAAGTAATCTGCCCATGTGACATGTCTTCCTTCCAGTCTAACATTCATTTTACCTTTTATTGTACCTTTTATGCACATCCAAGGAGACAAATTTTAAGGCCCCTATTGCGTACTTGGGGAGTGCGAAAGTCACGTGAGGCTTACAACAAATTGCGATGCCTGGCCGATCACGATACAATTATGACAGTACTAAGATTACGACGCTCTATCGTATTAGATTAACTGGCCTCCCATCTTAAAATGTTAAATCATTTTGTGTATTTTGATAGGTGGTTTCGCTATTTTAATTTAGATACTAAATATTTTAAAAATTACTATGTATTTTATGACTTTGTCTTTAATCATGATGAAAATTCAAACAGATGTATTTTATTGTATGCTTTTATGAACTGTTTTTACAATTCGAATAAAGCTTTTTGAACGAACAACATACAACCCTTAACATACCTCACAATTCTTTATGGCATAACTCCTCAGAAGAAAAGGTGTGAAAAATTATGGAATATTGCCTCTGCTAAATTTGACAAATTTTTGAAAACTACTAACATTCAGAAGTTTCCAAAGTGGTTTGTCTTCCCACAGTGAATTATATAGATATACCTTCAGGCATTACTTTACATTAGTGTGTTTTAACATGATGAGATTTGAAATTTGATAATAACTCTGTTGATGATTATAACAACAATTATTATCATAATTAATGGTATATAAAGGCTGATTTGCCTTTATGTTTTTACCTAATATGTGAGTCTTATTCCAGATTAGAACTTTGGAATGTTGGTAGCTCCATTGAAAAAAATGGAGTGCTCCTGGCTCATAACGGCTGGTATAAGCCTGGAGCTCCAACATTCTAATGTTTCTTTGTTCACCGCTCTGGCTATGAACAAAGGCTTCAGGGAGTCTGGGGGGATTTCAATTCCCTCATGCTCCCTGAAAGCTTTGTTTTATTTGTTGAAACATTCCGCCCACTAGTGGCAGAATGTTCTAATAGCCTTATAGCCCTTTGTAGCAGGGCTATGACGGCAATTAAAGTCCTGCTGCTTTGTTAAAGTCCCTTGCCTTTGGCTGGGGCCTTTGACGCTGCAGCGGGCCTTTAATAGCCGGTATAGCCTGCTACGGCGGGCTATGAGGCTACATTCGACCATTGGAATGTTGAGAGCTCCTCTGAAGACAATGGAGTGGTTGAGGGCCAGTAATGGCTGGTATACACCTTCCGTGACAACATTCCAAAGTTTGTCATTCTGTTTCTCCCTTTTTCATTTAGAATCTTCTACCCTCTGTGGGTGGAATATGCTAGTGTACTTACATTCCTTCATCCTCAGGGTATACAGGTTGATAAAGGTCCTGTCCATTGTTAGAAGGCCCTGTCCTGCAGCTCATGCCTTTTACTTGTGTTCTGAGTCTTTAAAAATATGTATAGAGTGAGGATGAAAGGCTAAATTGCATGCTATATTCCAAAGACCACCATCATCTTTATGAAACCAGCGTCCTTATCATTGCTATTATCATTATTATTGTTGACTTTATTATTGTTAATGCTATTACTATTACTGTTTACTGTTGGTGTTATTGTTGGTTCTTCATTATTGTTGTTGTTTGGATGTTTTATTGTTTTATTGATTATTATTGTTAATATTGGTGTTATTGTTATTTTTATTAACATTGTAATGTAATGTAGAAGTGACTATTTTGAAAATAATTCATATTTGCACCATTGTCAACATTGTCAATTATATGATATTCTTGGGCCGGATTCACAGAACTAACTTGAGACAAAATCCTAAACTTACTACCATTTTGGTATTCACAGAAGGCACTTACTCATATTGATATTCACAGAAGGCACGTACTCATTTCGGTATTCACAGAAGTTAGGAGTCCTAACTTTAGAACTCCTAAATGCCTTCTGTGAATACCGAAAGTCTTAAAGTTAGGACTTTTCTCAGTTTAGGAGTAGTAAAGTTAGGACTCCTATCTTTAGGACTACTAAATGCCTTCTGTGAAAACCGAAAGTCTTAAAGTTAGACTTTTTCTCAGTTTAGTAGTAGTAAAGTTAGGGCTCCTAACTTTAAGACTCCTAAATACCTTCTATGAATACCGAAAGTCTTAAAGTTAGGGTTCATGAATCGTTCTCTTGCTTAGACTACATGTTTGTACCCTCTAGCTACACACACAGTGTCTTGGATGTCGAAATACTGGCTAGGAATCTGTCGGACCACTCTCCAGTGTCACCCGGACTTCATGTAGGTCCTGACTGCCCTCCTTTCTGCTGGCATATTGTTGTATGGCATTTTAGGACCTGGGTGAATTTTTGCGATCCATGCACTTATATAGGTACAATTCCCATTGCCCTAATATAGGCATAGTAATCATTCCCTTATTTAGACATAGCCCATGCAGTCCAAATTCAGGCATGGCTACTTCCACCCGTACTAAAACCTCACAACGATTTCTTGGAAAATCGGCTTAAGCAGTCAGGGACCTCCCCTTGCTTGAATATTGATTTGTCCGAGAACTCATGTACTTTACAAAGAACTACTATTCCCTTGGGGTTCTTTACTGACGTTATTATGCCCGACTTTGCGTCAAACAAGGCACCTTCAAAGTATAAATATGCCTTCACTTGCTCTAGCAAGACACAGTGGTTCGGTGCAGTTCAACTATCTACTTGCCCGACACAGCTCGCTACAGCAAGTGCCATTAGGAAGCCGACCCCCCAGCTGATGCACTGATCGAGAAGCTGTCCTTTCTCTTGCTGAGAATCCAGCTCCAGTGTTTCCAAGCTCCCCTCGTGGGGTGTTGGGAAATCGAGTCCCGAGACAGAGATACCAGACCTCCTTCATTCTAAAACTAAGGTATGGGCATGATTAGAACCTATGAGGAATCTTAGATAGATTCTTGGCAAAGAAAACTAAACCTATGCTACACCACACTTACTTCTTCCCTCGTACTAGACTTAGGTACATTGGGGTAAGCGTATTTTAGAAGCACCCGTTGAGTACTTTTAGTCATTATTATTTATGTATGTATTATTTATGGTTTAGAATCCATAAAATGCTCTTACAGTGTAATTTCATAATATTGTTCTCGCTGTATGCATTATACTTTGCAGTCTCGATTACGATTGTAGCAGCTCACTTTACTTGCATGAGAAAGAAGACCGTTCAATAAATCCTTTTATTGAAAACGCCCGTCTCTCTATTTCTCTGCACCTCTGTTGAAACGAAGCATGCACGATTGACTTAGTGAAATACTTATCTACTGTTTCCGCGACTCTAGATTTCTTATTCTTGGGAAACAAAGTTGTCATGTTTATGCGGTTGTCAGAAACTAATCCCTTCTTGTGTATTCGAGAATGTATTAGTTTTTGGTTTTGTTCAACGTTGTAGGATACAGTGTTCCAAAATATTGTGCACCTTATCTTTGTTTCCTTGAAACTTGCTCTGCAAACTTTCAGTCAACAAAATGTTGGATAGCGAAACCGAGAACGGTAGAGCTACAGGAGGCAATAACGCAACCGGTGGAGCTGCAGCAGCTGCAGCTCAACCAGGCTTAGACGTTACATGTTCCCAAGAAACTGACCCGGATGCTTTAATCATCCCGGAAAATTTAAGGAAAACCCTCACTATAAAACTTATAAAAAATGGCCTATCATCAAGAGGTGGTAGGGTAATTCTTGTTATAGAGGCACATGAATATCGGCAGACAGAGTTATTCTATTCATGGATTATCTTACTTATTCATTTATTTATTTATAACACTTATAAAGCGCGCTAATACAGACCGGTGTCCTGGCGCTGAAGTGGTAACTCCCTGAGATTAAGATTCCCGGCTAGAGGGTAAAAAGCTATGTTTTGAGATTTTTTCTGAAAGCCAGCAGATTGGTGATTGATTTAAGGGTCAGGGGGAGGGAGTTCCAAGCCTTTGCTGCTCCTCGAACAAAGCTCCTGCCCCCCCCAGCAGGCCTTCCTGATCCGAGCTGTTTTGATCAGTCCCATGCTGGCAGACCTCAGATGTCTCTCTGGTCTATACCACTGGAAATGATCCTGAAGAGACACTCGACCCAAGCCATGCAGTGCCTTAAAGACAATGCAGAGGGCTTTAAACAGAATCCTCTTCCGCATCGGGAGCCAATGCAATTTCTCCAATTCCTTGGTGGCTGATGAGAATTTGGGCAGACCTCCAATAAGGCGGGCTGCCGCATTTTGTAGGACCTGAAGTTTATTCAACACTCCCTGTTGGGCCTCGAGGAAGAGACTATTACAGTAGTCGAGGCGCGAGAGCACAAGTGCCATCACCACAATTTTTTTGCTTCCCTCAGGTAAGAAGGGGATCACTTTCCTGATGGTTTTCAGGAGCCAATGTATGGACGAGGTCAACGCCATAAGTTGGGGTTTGAAAGAAAGTTTGCTGTCTATAATGACTCCCAGGTTTTTCACCTTTTGAGCTGGAGCGGGCGGAATTCCCATATCTGTGGGCCACTATCTGGGACTCCACAGATTTAAGTTGGACCCAAAGACAATCACCTCCGTCTTGGAGGAATTAAGTTTTAAGCAACTTTTTGCCATCCAAGAACTGACTGCAGACATGCAGTCCTGAAACCTGGCTGCCACCACCAGCTCTTTCCCCGGAAGCACCGAGACCACGATCTGGGTGTCGTCTGCGTAAGAGGTTAACTCAAACCCGAAGGCTCGGACCACCGGGGCAAGAGAGGATACATAGATATTAAATAAAGTGGGGCTAAGGGAGGATCCCTGAGGGACCCCCCCGGGAGTTCGAAAGGTCTTGATTCGAAGTCCCCCATAGCCACCACTTGTACCCGGTCTTTCAGAAAGGCCTTCAGAATATTGAGTGCTTGCCCCTGGATCCTGGATTACTGAAGCAGATCCAGTAACACATCTGTTTCACTTCTACAAAGAAGAGGAATATCCAACGGAATACATTTCTTTCGAGGATATTGAAATTCCACTAACATACCAAGAGCATGCGCTCTGGTTTAAAGGTGCCCTAGACCATCAAAATCACATTACAAGGCTCAGTCCACTAGGTAGATCAGGAGCAACATGGCCGGTATTAGCCAAATTGCCCGCAAAACGGGAACAAAGTCCATTCTGGGTAGCTCAAAAAATTACTCAAATCGAGGCAGTATTTCCGGATACTACCCCTCATGAGAAACACAGGATTTTAACAATCTGTTTACCAATGGGGATCGCACCACACCTGCAGGACTGCAACACTTGGGGTACAGTCTTTGCTGCAATCTACACCAAAACACATGTTGTTGCATTTATGGTGGTAATACCAGACGTCCTAAAATAGATTCAAAATTAATACGGGGCAGAGCATGCCCTAAATCTAGGTATGAAATTACTGAAAGATTTCAAACAGGTCTCAACAATAACATTAGCTAATATTAAAGGTGAGGCAGCATCCGTGGCGATCCGCCAAAACTTAAGAGAATTTGATATAACTGATCAACCCTATGAACTGGCCAGAATAATTGAAAATCCTATGAAGAACTAGGTAGAGATAGTTTCTGTGGGAAACCAGTTAAACCCCAACTAACTGAAAGTCCTGAAAAGGTCTTTATTAAAAACACTCTCACTGTTCCTAAGAAGAAGTTGGAGAACACTAAACAAAGTCCTAAAGAGAAGCGTTCTCAATCCCGAGGTAGGTCTCCTCAAAAGGAGCCCTCTGAAAGGAGGTATAACCACAGGAATAGGATAATTTGAGAAAAACTGATAGATATCAAGATACTGATACACATTCCTCTCGTACCTTTCAGACTTCCTCACAGAAATCGGAAAGAAGAGGACTAACAGAACAAAAAGAAGAACTCGTGAAGTCCAAAGACGATCAACACATTCCAAAAAATAGGAAAACCTAACTCACCAAAAAGAAGGTAGCAGGTATAAAAATCAGACATGCCGAGGATCTTGTGGACACTACTCAAGAATGGGAAGTGGGCTCAAACAATGTTGGACAGCGCAGCAGAAGTAACCATAGCTCGCAAGATCTTGAAGGATCATCTGGAGACAGTGGACTTGAATGATTACATCCAAGTTGAAGCTGCAGATACCAGGGTTAGAGTACCCCATAAGTTATATGAAGTAACACTCCGGGCGGTGGGGGATATAACTAGAAAATAAGAGCCCTATTTTGGGAGAAGCTCTCTAAGGCTTATGACATTCTTCTAGCTGAAAAAGACTGGCCACCTGAATTTGTCAGGGAGTGCCCACATGGCAAAGACATCGTTATGCCAGCCTTCTCCAATCATATTACAATTCGTTTAAAATATACTTATGTCAGAAAATGGGCAGTAGCCCAGGCACCTGCATTATACAAAAATCATGTAGGATGGGATGAGGATTACCCTCACCATAAAATACAATTTAAAACTCAACCAACTGCACAAAGGCAGTACCCAGTTAAGCAAGAAGCTAAAAAAACAGGTCAGGGAGATCTTATACCAACTTGAATACCAAGGGGTGATTGAAACATGCACCTCATCCATGAACAATCCTTTGTTTCCTGTCTCCAAACCAGACAACACATATCGTCTAGTTTTGGATTACAGACATCTAAACTCTTGTTGCAAAACTTTTGCAGTACAAAATGCACACAGTGCAGCACTAATGAATAACATTGCGTAAAAAATGTAAAAAAACATTAGATATTTCTAACGTTTTTTTCTGTCAAAACATTGCACCGGAAAGCAGGTATTTGACAGCTTTCTTATTTATGGGGTCACAGCGTCCCTTCTGTCGTCTCCCCCAGGGATTAAAGAATAGTCCAAGGTTATTTTCAACCAGAGTAATAGAGTTACTACAAACGTTTGATGATGATGAGCTTCATCGTATGTCGATGACATCTATCTAACGGATAATGACTTGGATAGGCACTTGAACAGGGTGAACACCATAATACTTGGCTTCGCCTCTGAAGTTTACAAATTCAATTTTAAGAAATCACGATTTGCACATTTAAATGTCCTTTTTCTAGGATACAAATTATAAAGTGAAGGTAAAAGCCTGGCAGCCAACTTTCTAGAGAAGTTTGCGCTGCTCCAACCTCCAAAAACGCTGAAAAACTTACAGTTGATTCTAGGTTTCCTGAATTTTGGAAGAACTTACATTCTAAACTACGCAGAAAGGATTAAACCTCTCTATGAATTAATAAAACTTGATTTTAAAACATTTAATTGGACTCAAAAACAAACAGAAATTTTGCGTTCCGTGCAAACAGACATGTTAACAACAACACATTTACAGACTTGCGTAAACGTACGCAACCTAGTGATCCAAATCATTTCAGGAAGATGCAGATTCATGTACTTAACCTTTAATGAAGGAGAAAAAGTACCAATGGCTTATAAATCAAACTTGTACACACAAGCTGAAATGAAATTCGCTTCTACAGAGAAAATTCTGACAGCGGTTCAAACTGCTGTAGCAAAAGACAGAGCCCTCGTACAGGGAAAACGCATTATGGTCGTTATTCCTGTACCTGCTTTAGAAGCAGTGACACAAGAGAGCATTCCAAATGCAAAGGCTTTAAATCCGAGATGGATACAATGGGTTAATTCTCTTGCTGCAACAGACGTTGAATACGTTTTTGACCCCTATTTGAAAACACAAGAATTTCTACAATACGAACAAGAATGCCCTCTGCCTACTGAGATTCTGCCTCTAGAACAGTACGAATGTATAATTTATATAGACGGCTCGGCACAGCCCAGAATTGGGGGTGAACAAGCTTATAGTGCTGCATGCGCGATCGTTAAAGGTCGCTGGCGCGATGGTAAATTCCGACCTATGGTCACTAAAACACAATCTCTCGGAGATTGTACAGATCAGCGAGCTGAACTACAAGCATGTAAGATGGCGCTTGAAAATACTGATTGCAAATTCCCCTGATTGCGATACTTATTACTGCATTCAATCTTACAATGAATACTTGCAGAACTGGATTCAAAACGGTTTCAAAGATGCAAAAGGTGACACAGTCAAGCAAAAATTGCTTTGGGAACAAGTAGTTCAGTTACAAAAAGAACTAAAAAAATCTCACATGATCCATACACTGAGTCATCAACGTGATGGCGTTCGCGTTGCAGGTAATTAATTGGCTGATAAATGTGAAATCTGCTAAAGATGAAAGTATCTACAGTGAAACGTCCTGCGCAGAACACCCCTGTTAATATCAGATCAACCATTAGCTTGTGCTTACCTGGACCACTGCAGTCCCTTACATAGGGATGGCAACTATAAATATATCATGGTCGCAGTGGATTCCTGCTCAAGATTCATTTGGATGTGGCCTCAGTGCTCGACTGACACCCAAACTGTTAAAAAAGATTTGCTAGTCTTTATCGGCATGCTACATTCTGACCACGGTCCTGCATTTAGCTCAAAAGCTTACAAGGAGGCCATGGCCAATCTGGGCATTGCATTGCGGTATTTTAGTCGTTCCATCCTGAGGGTAATTCGGTTGTGGAGAGAAAAAAACGGGACATAAAGCAATCTATAACAGCTAGGGTATTAGACTCAGATGACAGGTGGGTCAAACATCTAATAAGAGTCCGTCTTAACAATCTGTCAAGAAGTTCTCTGGGAGGAATCACTTCATATGAAATCCTTTTTGAAACTTGAATGATTGTCCAGGACCTTGATTGTCACACTTAAGTGGTAGAACAAAAACCTTTTGATATCAAAGACCGTTTGGCTGTTTTGCAGGAATTAAATGAAAGAAGAAAAAGTCAAAGCAACACATTGCAGAAGCCAACGACCACTGTAGGGGAACCACCCGTCCCAGCAAGGCCTGCCAGGATTGCAAAGATTGGGGATCTAGTCAGAGAAAAGATCGTGGACAAGAAGGAATTTGGGCCTTCTTACAGACAACCAGTACCTGTGCTAGCAATCCACGGATCAAGAACAGTGTTACTACCGCCCCTTGCTGGAAGAAAGCAGAACAGGTTTGTATCCATCGACCTGGTCAAACTACATCATGTGGCCAACCATGAGTAGTAGGCCAAGTGGTCTCTAAAGATGTAGCAGACGACCAAATCTGGCTACTATCCAAGAGGTTCAAACTGATAGACTGATAACATTTGAAGACTCTGCAGCACAGAACAAAGGACTATGTAACAAAGCCATGGAACTTGTGCCTCTTGAAACCCGAATAACAGTTCGTCAAGAAACGCCTGTCTACAATGATATAGCAGCTGACTATACTACTATGACAAGGGATCAAGTAGCTCCAGAGATTTCAAATAATCCTGATGCAATACTTACAATTGACAGAACTGCCTCTGGCTATTTCATTAACCTTGATACTTTTTCCCAGGATCCCAGTGAACCGGAAACAACACCAGTAAAACGAACTTTTAAAGAACAAACTACAGAACTTTTTCATCAACTAGAAAAAACATATCTGGTTTCACTATGGGTTGAAGTATGGATTGTCTTGGGTGTACTTTTTCTTCTACTTTGGTTAACTATGGTACTTACCTTAGGAATGCTGATCAATAGGAAATATAGTACAAAGGACACAGTGAGAAAGAACATCAACTTACTCCTCAAGCCACATAAATCATCCCATAGTGAACAAAGAGACTTGTCAGCAGTAAACACCACAGCCATTCCTATACCAGGGGGTATAGCTTGGGACAGAACTGAATATGACATTCATGATCCGGTGGAGCTGTTGAAGATTCCACACCAATTCAAGGTTTCCTTGATTGACTTTGTTTTACCCAGCACATTTTTTGACGATTGGGACTTCGAGACTGTTAATAATATATTGTCAAACCTAGAAATGTCTGCAAAATGTGCAAACCATGAATACTTAGAAGGTTCATCAGATTATGAACAAATGTACTGTTATAATCACTATGGTCATCATTTTTTGCACAAATCTGAAAATCCTAGAAATGTTTATACTTACAATCAATGGGAACATTGTCCAACGCCACCTAAGGGTAGCTCAAAAACATTTTATGAAAAATGTTCATACTAATAAGGTTTTAATGTCTCAAATCCAGAAGCATTTTACTTTAAATATGTTAATAAGACAGGAATGAAAAGTATGTTGACAAATACTAAGCAAATTTCTTCTGCGGCCTTTTATGCTCAGCTGTCCACATTAGGTTTTGACTTTTGGAAAGACAACATTGAGACAAAAACTGTCTGGGGCACAAAAGACTGGCAGTTGCAGGGATTAGAAGCTTTATTTAGAGCCTGCATCATCCCTGAACAAATAAGGTTTTTAAAATAAACTGTTCAGCAGACATCTTGTCTTGGATTAGCTAAGATAAGATAAAAGATTTAAACAAACCGTCAATACCTACACCTACACCTGATAGTAAGAACACTACAGAGGGGTGGTCAGCGTAAAAACTATTTTACTTAACAACAGAACAGAACCTGATTGGAAAAAATTGTTAATCTGGCCCACAGACATAAACAACTGTCAAGATAGATTCCTGAATAAGACACAAGGGTTCACATTCACTAGGCCAGATCCAAGATATGTCCAGAGACAACATCCATGGATAGTAGCATCATACAGTGTAGGAAAATTGTGCCTTGAGTGGCTACAAAAATCCACACTAAAAGAGGTAAAACAACACTTATCTTTACTTAAAGATGGCGTTGATTTAAGGGACTTCTTACAAGGACCTGCAAAACCGCATCATAAACGTTTTTTTATTTTACCTGGTATCTATGCCATTTATAATGAAGCATGGAAAACAGCGCAAGCAGGAACTGCGTAAGGAATAAGAGAAATCGATCGTATTAATCCAGAGAAATCTCTCTCTGTAGTTGACAATGGGTTAACGACTCTGTCATCCAGAATTTATTCTTTGAACAGCATAGTATCCTCTGCCATTGACATAATGGAACAGGACTTGGTCATGTTACAGCATGGTCAGTCGCAATTGCGTTCTATAATGCTTTTAGGCTGGACATTACAAAATCTTCGTTCTGACTATGTGCCATGGCGTCTAATCAACATCACATCATTGTTTTCTGAATTTAACCTTACAGATAAACAAATCACTTTGGCACAGAGAGAAGCAGACTATACGGTGCTGAGCATTGAAAAACTGGAAAGATTACCATTAACTGTTTCTGAAAAGCCAGCGACAGAATGGATAATACATGGGACAGTCACTCTGCCTGTGACGATTTTCTATTTTCAGTATTGTTTGAAACATATACCAGCAGGCGTATATGAAATGTTCGGTAAAGAATACATCAAGACATCCTGGGATTTACCATATACACACAGAGGTTAGAGTGGGGAAAAAGAAGCGTTTCTTAGTGGTATAAACTGCAAAAAACACACTAAGCAGTACACTTTTATGTCAGGGTATTAACTTACACGGGGCCTGCAATGGTTCTTCGACCAACTTATTCTGCCACCTGAAAGATTCTCCAGCTGCAGTGATAGAGCCAATTTTTAGGCAGCTTTCTAATGGAAATTATATTTTGTTGAATGATCACAGCCGCTGTGGCACGTTGCCAGGAATACCCTACCTCCTAAGCGTGTCAGCCAGAGTCACTTGCCGTATGCAAGTATTGTTTCCTAAAACCAAGACAGACAGGGAGTCACCGTTATGGCCTTCACTGAACATTTCTTCTTTATGAATTGATACTTTACCTAGAATGAAAGCCATTCGGTGCCACTGACCTCGTCCAAAGAGACGTATGATCTGCAAGTTGCAAGGACTTCTGCTGAGATACATGCACTTTTATCCACAAACTGCCCTATACACTTCTCAGAAATGTTAGGTTGTATCTTAAACATGTCTGATACCAGTGGAATGTTACATGTATTTAAAACGATTTTTGGGGGACTGTTAGCACCCTTTGAAGCAGTCCTCGGCATATTTCCAAACTTCGTGCACTCAGTGTTTGGCGACTTGCCTCTCGTTTTGGGTTTGGTGGCAGGAATACTATTTTTATTCATTCTGCTCTGATATGGCAAGTCAAATCACCAGCAACAATTCAGATTACCTCAGAGAACACTCTCCTGGCAATGAAGTGTCTTGAGAGCATGATGCAGATTCTCGGCTTTGCTCATTTAAGAGATCTAAATACCAGGTGGTTTCTATCATTCCAACCAATCTGGCAAGATTGTATCTTACCGTTTCTAAGATGCCTGCTATGTAGAGAAGAATGCATGCTAGATATCTGTCTGACACTCCCATCAGTCCTGCCAACTGAAGTTGATACTTTGATTGGACCGGTAACGGCTCATGCACTGTGTTGTCCCCAGCGACTACCAATCCTGATGACGGCATTCGTTGAGATCTCACAGACACAAACTGCAGACGGTGAGATACGTGGAGCAACAGGCACACAGGTACCATCTCCTTCAAATATTTTTAATGCGGCTGACGCTGACGCCGATGCTTCTCATCTTTATGCAATTGATCTGCTTAACAAGGTTGTCCAACTTTCACCTACAGTAGTAGACAAATTCTTTACCAGCTTAAAAGATTTGATGTTTTCTCCAAACAATGAGACTGACTTTTGAAGTTAGCACACAGTGTTCTGTGGGACTCTGTATTCGACATTCACTTTCCAAAACACACTTCTAACTTTGGAACTCTATTTTTCCTTGATTTAGCTTTTTTCCAAAATTGAACTTTTTTTTGGCACAAAGTAATCTGCTTAAAGTAAAACCTTTCCTAGAGAACAAGAATTCTTTCAATACTACCAACAGACAATATTTGACCTTGTCCACAAACAAACAAATGTATACATTCTGTATTTAAGAGCCATTTCATGAATGTATTTTCATGATTCATCGTTTTTTAAATGTCATCTATATGCTTTGAGTGAAACATTGCTTTTAAATGCGTACAGCACAAATGCTCTTTTCGTGTACAACCATTTCGAATGCATTTTTATTTATTTAAGATGGGGGTTTTAACACATCATGTTTTAGATATGTATTGTGTGCTTAGAACTTAGTAATGTCGTACATAATAAAGTGGAATGGGTGTTGTATGGCATTTTAGGATCCAAGTGAATTTTCCCGATCCATGCCCTTATATAGGTACAATTCACATTGCCCTAATATAGGCATATAAATCATTCCCTTATTTAGACATAGCCCATGCAGTCCAAATACAGGCATGGCTACTTCCACCCGTACCAAAATGTCACAACGATTTCTTGGAAAATCAGCTTAAGCAGTCAGGGACCTCCCCTTGCTTGAATATTGATTTGTCCAAGAACTCATGTACTTTACAAAGAACTACTATTCCCTTGGGGTTCTTTACTGACGGTTTGAAGCAGTTTGACTATCTACTTGCCTGGCGCAGCTCGCTACAGTAAGTGCCGAAGGAAGCCGAGCCTCCAGCTGACGCACTGATCGAGAAGCTGTCCTTTCTCTCGCTGAGAAACCAGCTCCGGTGTTTCCAAGCTCCCCTTGCGGGGTGTTGGGAAATCGAGTCCCCAGACAGAGATACCAGACCTGCTTCATTCTAAAACTAAGGTATAGAGCTGATTAGAACCTAAGAGAAATCTTGGATAGATTATTGGCAAAGAAAACTAAACCTATGCTACCCCACACTTACTTCTTCCCTCGTACTAGACTTAGGTTAGGTACATTGGGGTAGGCGTATTTTAAAAGCACCAGTTGAGTACTTTTAGTCATTATTATTTATGTATGTACTTATTTTGGTTTAGAAACCATACAATGCTCTTACAGTATTATTTTATAATATTGTTCTCGCTGTACGCAATATACTTTGCAGTCTGCATTACGATTGTAGCAGTTCACTTTACTTGCATGAGAAAAAAGACTGTTTAATAAATCCTTTTATTGAAAATGCCTGTCTCTCTATTTCTCTGCACCTCTGTTGAAACGAAGCATGCACGGACGACTGAGTGAAATACTTATCTATTGTTTCCGCGACTCTAGAGATACAATTCTTATTTTTGGGAAACAAAGTTGTCATGTTTATGCGGTTGTCAGAAACTAATTCTTGCTTGTGAATTAGAGAAAGTTTCTAGTGACCTCTGAGCTAGCTGGCACTCACAATTAATTTTAATATATTCGATAGACACCTAGTCAGTCGACCTCAGTCCTACGTCTAAACTATAGGATATATTATTCCAATGCGCAGAGCCTATTGGGAATATAGGAACTACACTACAATATCTCACCCTGGCATCAACAAGACCAGCAATATTGGACATACATGCACCAGATCATAGCCGAGTACTTTGGCCTAAGTACTGGGACAGGTGCCTCGGCTGGGACCTTGTGAGAGGCCATGAAACTGACTATATGTGGCATTGATATTTCATTTTGTGCTACAAGACTTAAACAAAGCTGCGAGAAATTAATACAGATGGCGGCCCACATCTTGAATATGGAATGACGGGGACGCTGGGAGGACGAGGCTGGTGTGTGGCCAGATGCTCCTAGCGCAACAGCTCTACCATTGAGAAATATTAGAAGAAGCTCGGATGGTTTAGCTTGCCTCCCTTAGTCGGATATACCAATGGGGGGAAAAATCCAGTAAACTATTACATCGGTTGTTTACCTAGTGTTCGCGATTTCAATGGCAATATTCTCACTGACCCTTCAGCGATTGTGACTAGCTTTGCAGACTATTACATGCCACTCTTCGCCACACACAAGGAACTGCCAGAGGCCCTAATACAGCAATTCCTAGATGACATACCCCCGAAGGCCCCATCGGACACAGCTAGGTAGCTGCTAGATCCCGACTTTCCCGGTGAATTTTTAAAGTATACCAGTCACAACTTGGCATGCACTATTTAGAGGTGAATGTACACTATTTAGAGGTGATTCATACCGCTTTAGAAGAGAGGCAGCTTACTTTGGACTGGAGACACGCCAAGGTAGTGGGTTTCCTCAAACCAGGCTGACCCCCAGAGTGTCACTCATAATACTGCCCAATTTCCCTATAGAATATGGAAGGCAAAATACTCACCAAAGCTTTGGCCAACTGCCTCATGTCCCACATAGCTGATCTAGTACACCCAGACTGGGCTAGCTTCATCCACGTCACGCTACCCGTCACAACATTCACCAAACCCACAACGCAAAGCAGTAGTAGCTTGCCTGGGATTTTGTACTGCCCTATTACTGGCTGACATCGACAAAACCTTCAACTCTGTCAGCTGGATGTACCGTTTCGCGCTTCTCTGACAACTTAATATGGGTCCCAGATTCATATTGTACATAAATCTGTACTACACAGATCTCCTCACTTTAGTGCGAGTGGCAGGCTTGGTCTCCCCAAGATTTCCTATCAGACGCGGTACTCGCCAGGGAGGCCCCCTGTCCCCATAGTTATTTGCCCTGGCTATGGAGCCATTATCGGCCTGCGTCAGAGTCGATGTCCTTGCTCGGGAATTTGAATGGTCATGGTAGATCTCAGACCACATCATACTCTATGCCGATGACTCCTTATTTCTCCTCACTGACCTGGACAGAAAAGGCCCCGGGTTGGTTTGAATCATGGAGGTATTTGGAGAGACGTCCAGTTTATATACGAAAGCCAGTAAGTCTATCATATGGGCGCTGTGGGGCATACGCAACCTTGGCACATGGTCGACGGATCTGACCATTGCCACGGATGGGCTATGATACCTGAGCGTCTTCTTGTCAGCCTCTCAGCCTGTCATGTGGGAACGCAACCTTGTTACATTGATGGAACTAGTAACGGTAGAGTTAAAATCCTGGTCACTCTTGCCCCAGTCGCTATACGGATGGTCAGCCATCTTTAAGATGGTATCCCTTCCCCATCTTCTACACCAACTGCAGAAACACCCATACCCATCCCAGTCATGTTTTTTTGGCAAATAAAAGCAACATTGGGTCAATTCGTATGGGGTGGTGGCACAGCCAGAGGGGCCTTACAAATTACAAACCTGTTTTCAGTCCACATTTTGTGGGGCATTGCGGCTGCGGACATTCAATCATATCATGCAGCATCTCACCTCCTGGTGCTGAATGAATGGTGGTACGGTCACAGAGACGACCCCAAATGCACAGTAGAGTGCTGGGCGATGGGGGACATGTCTCTCCACACCTATCTATATAGTGGGCCGGGACTTCGGGTACTGCCACTTGCGACAGGAAGGGTGTTCAGGGTCTGTAGGCAATCGCTGTGTTGAATGGGATGGTGGGGGATCACGTGACACAGGAGACTCCATTGTGGCATAACGGTCTTCTTCCTCAGATGGCCACATTAGCCGAGTTTCGAGGATGGGACAATATTGGCATATATCCACATTGGGAGTAGTCATGCATGGCTGGACTCTCAAATACTTCCAGAAGCTCCAAAGGGAATACTCTATGCCATACAATCAGATCTATAAATATTTTCAATTTTGACACACCCTTTCCTCATACATTATCCACCTTGAAACTATGACAAAACATAATCCACTGGAAGGCAAATTGCTCTTGGGAGACCTCAAAGACCATAAAATCACTAATATATACCAATTCCTCGTTACTAATACACTTGATGCCCTGCGAGAGACCTGGCAGGGAGATCTTGGTGCGTTAGAGGACAATGACTGGACTGAGGCCGTGGAGTCCCCACTAAATGCATCTATTGCCTCACATATATGCCTTATTTATATGCCACATATACTTTACCAGACATAGCCTCTGGCAGGCAGGTCTAGTAGCATCACCTACATGCTTAGATGTGGCACCAGAAGGGTACCTTTATGCATTCGATTTGGCTGTTGGGTGCACTAACAAGGTTCTTGCAGGTGATCAAGACATGCCTTTCTGAGGTGTTGGTCTGGTATCTCCCCATGTCACCAACATTGTTTTTTTTTACACACTACAGATGAAACTGGGGGCAGCAGGTATAAATAGCACTTACTGTTCTGAGTCCTTACCATTGCCAAATGGGATATCGCCAAGCTATGGAAGGCTACACCCCCCCCCCTATGTTGTGTGTATGTAAAAAAGGTATGAACTTTTGCATTGGCCTGGAACTGCCCATATTCAAAACAAGGAGATGCCCACAGAAACACCCCAATATCTGTCAGCGATGGGCAGATTACTGTGACCTTCATTTGGAGCCGCTGGCTCCTGTTATATTATTTCTAGAGAATGAAGGTAGATAAGGATGCTGGATTGTACACTACTGTATGATTTAATGGTGTGGGGGATATTAGGGTGTGGGAGGGTGAAAGCTGGGGAGCACAGCAGGGACATGGCACATTTAGTTGTTTTATTGAATGTTATTTTGTTTTTGATACGTACTGACGTAGATACCTTTGGAGTACATATGTATATTGACCTGTATATGTGTGATGAGATTGTCAGCACAAATAAAATTTGTTTTGAATAAAAAAGTACTACATGGCCACAAATAATTATGGATCAGATGTACAAAACACTCAGTTTGCGATTTCCTAATTGCAAATGTTTGTGATTCACAATTGGGAAATCGCAAACAACTATTTACAACATTGTCTCAGACACTGTTTGTGATTCTCAATGGGTCACAAATGGACTTGCCTCATCAATATTTATGAGGCAGGTTGCAATTTGCGACCCATTGGGAATGGCTACAATCACAAGGATGTTGGCCTACTGGGGTCACCATATCTGTAATTGCTTTTTAAATAAAATAATATATATCTTTTTTTGTAATGAAGCCTGTTTTCCTTAAATGAAAAGATGCTGCATTACAGAAATAAAAATGTAAAGTTTTCTTTGAATTTTTTATAGGACCACTGCCTGCTCCTAATAAATGTTTTCACCCACATTGACAAAGGGGAAGGGGTCAGATGGAGACCCCTTCCTGTTTGCAAATAGGTTACTGCCTACTCTACGGAGTCAGTAAAGTATGAATGTTTTGCGACCGCATTGCGGTCACAAAACATTCATAAATACCAGTGCTATTCTGCATTAGGAAGGGATGCCCTAAACATGCCCCTTCCCAATACCAAATCGCAAAAGCCAAATGCGATTCAGTAGCAAATTACCGAATCACATTTTGCCTTTTGGTCATGGCAAAATGCATTTTTTAGGCCATTTACGACCGGTAAAATGCTTCGAACATCTGGCCCTAAATTTCATGTTGTTTCGAATGTGTTGATAATTTCGATGTTGCTTTTCCTTGCAGATCATTTCAAGTACCTACGTTTGTGCTTCTCTTGTTTTCTTTCTTGACTTTTTCTTCTTCTTCTTTAAAATTTAGCTCACAATTAACCTCATTTCACTATGATTTGCTTCTTTTATTTCAATGTTCCTCACTCCATTCCTTACTTCTTTTCTTCCCTTCTCTATCTTTTTGCCTGCTTCTTTCCTTTCTTCCTTCCATTGGAACGTTTGCGTTGTGTGATTTGCATTCTTTCACTAACATTCCCATATGTTTGTCCCCCCCCCCCCCGTTGCCTAACTCGTTTTCTCATTAGTTACTGTCACCTTTTACTTTATTTGCTCTTTCTTTGCGTCTCGCTCCTATTACTTATTTTCTTACTTTCTTCTCTCTTAAGTTCAGTTGTTGATTGCTCATGACTTTATTTTTGCACTCTACCTTTCTTTCTCCCCTATTAGTTCACTTTCTTTGTTAATTTCTCATAGAATTGTAATTAAAGGCCACCTGTGATATTTATATGAATCTATTTATGTCTCTGAAGACAAATCTAAATACAATTAAAACTACAATTCTTCAATTTATGTAATACATCTTTACTCAGGATCCTCTAAACAACTAAATATGGCAGTTCAGACACATTTGCAGATAAACTTTGTAATAGAATGTCCACAGGTTTAGTCACAGTATGTAAGGATAATGTAGAACGTTATTACTGCACATTTTCATATGCTAATGACTCTCAGTGTAACAATGTCACAAGTCTTACAGGAGTCTATATACCTCAGGATAGACAGATTAAAACGCTATGAATGCACCCATTTGGCAATGTTGTGGATGAGCGGTGAAACAGTGCTGCTGAAATGGAAAAGAGGCCTCCTATTTTGGGCTTGGTTGGTGGTGCCATGCAGCCAAATTGGTCATTAATTGTGGAGTAGCAAGAGGCCTAATTTAGACACATTGAAGCGAGAATTTGATTGGTGTAGGTCTATGGAAAATTCATTTATAAAGACCTTAGATGCCCCAAATGAGAAAAAGATATGGAGCTCGGTGAGACACTACTGACCTTTTATTACACAGACTGTTTTAAACATTTGGATATATAAGAAGGGGTGGGCACAATCAAGAGGTATATGATAGGTGCTGTTCTCCAAGTGGTCCAATTAAAACTTGGGGCTCACCCTGCTGATGGGAAAATGTGAAAAGTTGATGTCTTCTGGTGAAACCTCTTGGACTATGTTTTCTTTGTATGTTATGATGTATAAAAAAACAAAACAGAATGGGTAGATGTGAATTTTAAATGTAATTAATTTATGTGAGTGTTGCAAGTTGAGGTGCTGTTATCTCCTATCCCTGGTCGCAGCACTCAGCCTAATGAACACTTTAGGATGCATGTGCTACACAGTACACATGTCTGGAATTATGTTACAGCACATTGATTAGTCAGTACAGTATAATGATTAGTTATCCTCCTAGTATTCTAAAGCACAGCGGTTGGCATGACCCTGAACAAATTGGACAAGTTCTGCAAATTTATTTCGCAAACTGGTTGATAGATGTTCTTGATGAAAAGCAACAGATTTTGCTTAAATAGTTGAACGATAGAGAACTCTTGTCATGGCCGAAGTGGACCCCTCATAGTTCACCTCCATTTGGCCAGATTGAAACCCTTTAATTCAACAAGACTTAATGGAACCACTTAACTCCCAGATTAATCGAAGTTAAGAGAGACACAACTTAAAGCATTGCTCGGCAGGGACCACTCTTCACTCCTCAGGTGAATGCAGTCATCAAAAACGCATTTTACCACCACAGTCATCTTTGATCATTTTACCCATTTCTACATATTTGACATAAAAGTTCCATGTTTTCATGGAGGCCACCTCCTTGTAATAGTATTACAATGCCAAACATGTAGGCCTTCCTAGTAAAAGATCAGACTGAGCATCAACGATCCAGGAATTGAGAAGTTTTGTTCATTCACAAAGACAAATATCACAACTATGCAACGCCTATCATTAAAACTCAATGTAGGATCCCTGTCAAAGAAAACAACACCATTCAGAAGTATGTGCCTCTGAAATCATAGCAAAATGATCCAGCTCTAGAAACCTACCAGATGTCTGAGGTCATCTCATCTAAACTTTTTCAATAGCCAACCATCCAGATACCGACGATTCTGCGATAAATTCCATGACTTCTTAAGTGCTGCAATAGAATTCTAGAAGTTCTGAAGATGGATAGAAGCCTATCCTGCTTAGCTTTCAACTAAAAGTCAATAATCATATGTAACTATCTGTTCCACCCCTCTAAGACATAAAATGAGCATTGACCTGGTCATTTGCATTAGGACGTTGGCAGTATTGCTGCTCTCACAGCTGCTTCTGCTGGGCCATTCTAGTCCCTCCAAAGGCTTCTCCATTGTATATATTTAACATGCAAAGAGATTTTTACAGCCAACAATGGGCTCGCCCTTTGCCACAGTTCCTTCTGTGGCACATCTGTGGTTGTGTGTTACTCTTCTGTACCACTCAGAGCACCCTCAGGTGACTCATTCATGTAAAACAACTTAATAAAATGTCGATTTGCAGTTTGTGACAAATAAAGTATAAATGCCTTCACTTGCTTCTGATCTGCCTCCCCCAGACATCTTGGACAAGGCATGTGGCAGAATCGAAATTCCTCAAACAGAGGCAACATTAGAGTCACTTTATGAACTCGTAATCTCCATTTCTCCTTTCAGATGGATATACTGTTGCCAAAATCACACGACGGTCCTGCCGGTGTACGGATACAGCATCATTGTTGCATGTTTGCAAAATGTCATTATATTGCTTTACCTATTCAATATCGAACATACATACCTGAAAATATCCAATATCTTATAACTGAACAAAATGTTTTTTTTCAAACCCTTGATACACTCTAATGCTAAAATAGTTTCGAAGTCTTACAGACATAGAAAAATATTCTACCAAAACCTCAAAATACTATGTGTATTTCTTTCTAGGTTCATTCAACTATCTTCCCAAGGGCAAGTGTTTGTGTTTTGTTTTTTGTAAAAAACCATTTTGTTATTTATCAAAGTTTGGTAACTACCATACACAGGCGTTATTCCTTGAACACACTTAGAAGTGAACACGCAATGCTGGATAATGTTCTACTTACACTGCAGGTGTGCCAATAGATATATGGGTAGCTTTCAATGCTTGTACTCTTGTGTAAAGACCAATGGCCTTTTTTGGTTGTAAGTGTACTCCGCCACAAATATGTACCCTGTCCACCAAACTGATGGCCCTCCCTCCCGAATTAGAGTTGGGTGGACTGTCTTGCTTCTTGCAGTAGTGTCACTGTTGGCTCCACCATCAGAAAAGCATAGTTGATGGTCCTAAACAGTGTTTTGTTCAACATGGCCAGCAAAGAAAATATAACCCTGTCATCATGGAAGAAGACTTAAAGGGTGTAGGGGGTATTATGTTTTGTGTTTCAAAAGAAATTCCCACATTAGAAGTCTTTTTTCAAAAAAACAATTTGGTGATTGGCCGCCTGAAGCCTAGTGCCTGCTCATCAAACCTTCAGTACCTTCAAAGGAGCCACTGTGATGGTGGCTCCCTTAAAGGCACAGAGATCTATGAAGGGCTGGCAAGGCTATGGTGGATTGTATTCCAGCCAGGGTGGAGGAGAAAAGACCTCTTCCACTCTGACAGATGACAGGCCCCCTGCAAATCTCTAAATCAGGCCCTAAGGATTAATACTCAACATTTTATTATGTTGTGTTATCTTATGTTACACGTGTTGAGAACATGCTATGAAAATGCTTTGATGTTTTGTTATACTTTGATATGCTATGAACCTATGTTATATGGTGCTGTGTATGTAATAAAGTTACACTATTTTCACTATTGTATGTTTTTGTGATATATTATGAACATGCTTTGTTAGGCTATGCTATGAACATTTTATGACATGCATTCTTATTTTTTGCTATGCTATAAAGGTGGTATGTTTTATTATGTTTTATTGTGAACTTGTTCTATTATGCCCCACTGTAAACATTGTTTGTTATGAATGTGGTTTGACATTGTTGGAAAGTGAATTATTAGTAGGCATAAGTAGGGGCTTACCATATTTTGATGAAGAAAGAGACATCAAAATGAAAAAAATAGAATGTAGGGAACCAGCAATATGAATTTTTAAAGATTAAAAATGTAAAGCTAGAGCTTAGAAGCAATAGCACTCACAGGGTTACAGATTAGATTGTGCTGGAGTAAGACAAAGGCAAGAGTTCATTACACTTACTTACAGAAGTGTTTCTTGATGCAGGAAAGTGGTCCACAGGACCAGCCAAGAGTTCAGATGCTCAGGTTTGCCTCTTGGGGTCTGGGACTACAACTTCCACAATGCACCTGGTAAACTTATGGGGCTTTTTACAAACATTGGTCCATACTTCTCCAAACATCTGGAACTTCTTACAGAAGGGCTACTTGAGGGTTCAAAGTGTCCACAACACCAATCCACGGGTCTAGAAACTCTGAGATGGTCATTGGGATGGTGGGACTACAATTCCCACAATGCACCTGATCAAATCCTTAAAAGCCCTCTTGATGCAGTCCAATGTGGGGACGTCTTAGTGGAGATGATGCAGGTGAGCTCAGTTAACCTGTAGCTTGCAGGTAATACACTTCTTAATCCTTCTTGCAGCATGCCAAAGTCCTTAGGACTGTAGTTATAAGTGTGCATCAAGTGCAGTCCTTCATAGTGCCATCCTTTGGGTTGGAGGCCAGCGTTCCAGCAGGGCAGTCCTTCTTCTTGTATATTCAGGCAGCAGATCTGATTTGCTTGGCAACTCCTCCATATGTATGCTGTATTTCCCGGCATCGAGCAAGGGGTGACATAGGTAAACAGAAGGTAGATTACTACTTTGGAAGTACCTTTAGTTCCAAAGTTGAATTTTTATATAATCACAATTTAAAAGCAGCCTGCAAGGCAGATCAGGCTTTTAAAATGACAGCAGGCAACACAGCAGTGCACACTCTAGTGCAGCAAATCTTCTGCGCCTCTAAACCTCCCTGCCCTATTATATACTAGGGGCTTTGGTAGTTTGAATCCCCTTTGCCTTTTTATATACTAGGGACTTGCAGGGGACTTACACGGCCAATATATAGAGTAGCCACAATCACCAGAAGTTAGTCTTATCCAGTACTCTATTACACATACCTCTAGGCTCACCCCAACAACCTCTCATCTTTCCTCCCTCACGACTGAAGCTAGATCCCCTCAGTTCCCAATTGAACAAGACATACAGGGCCCTGCAACTCGCTATCAGAGATATGAAGAACATTTTACACCTCTCTAAACAAAATCTCTCAAAAATAGACCTTTTTCAGAAATCATTATATGCACCACACAGCAAACTAAACACCACACCAATATCCTTGACAAACATACTATACCGACCTTGCAATCAGCAATAAACTTAAATACCTCACAGATATTGAGTTACAAATCCTATTGCTATCCTATGAATCATCGCCCAATCTTCCCTATAAGAAGACAAACCAAAAATTCAATCAGTCCCAATCAATGCAAATAGAACCTCACAGATGAACCAGAGAAAACAATACCTCAATAACCTGAAAAAAGTGGCTTTAACCCCTGAGAAGTAAGATTCAATCAGGGTCATCCCACACAACCCTCTACTAAACTGTTGCTCAACAAAGAAACATGCCGCAGCCATAGCCGACTTCATCTTAAACAAGGAAATAAACGTAACCATCCTAACAGAATCATGGCTATTGGAATCATCTTCCCCTTGCCTTGATCTATTAGTTCCACTGAACTCCAACATTGTGAGACTTGACCGAATAAACAAAATGGGAGGAGGCATTGCCTGTATACATAGATCAGACATTGCTATCATGAAAATATACTCAGACCCCCTTGAATCATGTAAATACCTAGGGCTATCCTTAAGATCCACAGATAACCAACTTTGCAAACTACACATGTTTTACCATCCCCAGGCAAAAACACTGTATTCATAGACCAGCTGACAGAAATCATCAGAGCAAACTCTGCTCCTCACTCCAACAATATTTTCTTAGGGGACTTAAATCTTCACTGGGAAGACCACAATGATAGTCAGCTCAATTTGCTCAGTCTCCCTTGAAGATCAATCTTTGGTTTGAGCATGCAATCTACCAACTCACACAAAAGGCTCTACACTAGAGTGGATCATCTCCAAAAAAAAGCAGTGGAATAAATCGCAATAATCCTTTGTGACTGGTCAGACCATCACATTATTACCTTCCGAATACCGTACATAAAAAGGAAAACTTCATCACAATCAATCAAACTCAGACAATGGGTCCGTGACACCAAGGGTCTCGACATGGATAATCTTGTAGCACGATGTGAAAAAGAACTGCAACCTCCCAACAACATGGACGACTTCTGGGAACTCACAGAACACCACACGACGATGACGAAAATATTTGATGACATTACCCCTTTAAAACTTAAAAGAATGCCGATCAAAGACAATAACCCTTGGTTTAACAGAACCGTCAACAAAGAAAGAGGTCCTCTCAGACTAACGGAATGGAAATGGAGACAACATCTATCCTCCATCCACCTAAAACTACTAAGACAGGCCAGAAATGCCTACAATATAAGAATTCTAAAATCAAAAAAAGACTTCTTCAGAAGAGAATTGGATAATGCAAAAAACAGACCGAGGAAACTCTCTGAACTATTAAAAGATTAATCTAACAAAACAGCCAAATCATCTCTAAAAGCAAAATCAATCAGAAATCAGTTGTGAAGAATTCTCATCCTTCTTTACAGCCAAAGCCAATTCCCTTGATATCGAGCTCAAAAATTCTACAGAGACCCCCTTGATTCAAAAGAGCACTGCAACTAAGCTTCAGTCTCAACCATTATAAGCAATGCCCAAAAATAATGCTCTCGCATCGCAATTCAAGTATTATGACCGCAAAGATATTGCCAAAACCCTTTTGACCATAAAACCAAACAACCATTTCAATGACCCACGTCCCCCAAAATGCAGTCTGCGGTCAACAACTTGCTCATTCCCTCGTGGAACAAGATTATAAATGCTTCGCTATTGCAAGGTTCATTACCAGACTGCCTAAAATCAGAGCAAGTTATTCAAATCTTTAAAAAAACCTACAGAGAACCCCTCAGACCCTTATAACTTTCAACCGGTAACAAACATTCCCATGCTAGCCAAAATCCTGAACAACTGCCAATCAGTGTTCAGACCAAATCACAGTACCAAAACAACAATTCTTCACATAGTTTCATGGTTGTCGGGTTGAAAGCTTACAAGCTACCGAGGCTTCCCCGCAAGCCTGACTTCTGCCGAAACACTCCTGTCAGACGTGCAAGCCGTTCAGGGATAGACAGAGCTGTTAAAGCCCTGCCTTTCCTGAGCGAGAGCGCCTTGCGTTCTAGTGTTCCCGCACCCGATTCCGGTGCGTCGCAGCTCCTCACTTCTGCGTCGTCGGCGTCCTGGTCCCTCGTCGGAGTGTTTGTCCCGGTTCTCGTGTAAATGGCATACTGAATCCCTGCAGACCTGAAAAGAAGAAGAATAGAACCCATAAAGTATCCGTGATTACGGTATTAAGCCCACTGCGCTGCTTTCTTTTGACCTTATTTGTTTTATGTTTACTAAAGCAATTTACTACCAATGTTACCAATGTTTGAGTCATGTGCTAGCTTCAGGGGGATGGTGTGTAAGTCCCCAGAAGTCCTGGAGTGCCAGGTAATTATTCCACCAAAGGTTTTAGACCAGAGGTTGGGAGACCATGTTCAAGATCCGCCTGACCTGAAGAGTAGGACGTCTGTAACCAGCGTCCTGACCGGTTCATCCCCCTGGGATACCACTCCAGTTGAGAGGGTGCAGAACTCTGGAAGGGGTGCAGAGGGTGGGAGTCCCCACCTCTGACCCCGGTGCAACCTGAGGGGTTAAACCATAGGTTGGGAAAATGGTTTTCTATGGGTACCCCTTGAAGGAGGAGAGGGCGGAACCCTAGAAGGAGAGGTAGGGGAGGAGAGCCTCACCCGTGACTCCTGGTCCACCTGAGGGTGTAGACCCTAGGCTGGAGAACTAGTGGTAGTCTAGCCCTGTCCTGAGGAGAGAAAGAGTGGAGAATGGCTACTATGTACCAGGGGTTACTACCCCTGACTCTGTGCATAGGCAAGGACCAGTGGCACCTGGGTGGCCTAGGGCCTGGTCCTGGCCGCAAACAGCTTGGGAGTACCAGTGGGGTAGCCCAGTTGTTCCAGACAGAGTTTTTAGAAGTAACCCCATGGGTTCACCGTGGCGTAGAACAGAAGGGTGTCCCTGCAGTTGCGGGCCCTCGTCCGTGTTCTATCGCCCAAAGGAGGGAAGCCTATCACGGTGGTGATTGGTCTACCCTGCATTTTGGCTGGAAGGGGGTTGTGTTGGACTTGGCCCTTCTGGCAGGTTCACCCCTAAACTTTTTGCTTTGATATGTGACATTTACTAATGCATAAAAGTATCCACAGTGTGATTATTAAAAGGGGGGTTGGTGGTTTTGAAGAATGTTTAGAGTCCCTTCCCTTTTGACACCTTCTCCCAGTCAAGATATAAATGACAAAGGATGTTAGTGATGGCCCATTACAGAGCAGCTCACTGCTGCAATTTTTTTTGTTGCTAATTTTTTTGCCCAGCTGAAAACACAGTATTGTTATCAACAAAATTCTACTGTTATCAGCATAATGCTTCTTTTTTCCAGAGTCTAGTGACCCCCGAGATCCCTTGAGGCCCAACTGGGGGTCTACCCCCGAGTTTGAAGGCCCCTGTTTTACACTGTTCAATAGATGATATTGTTCCTTGTACCTCTCTCGGTGAATGTGAATTTTATTCTTTATTTTCTTCCAATATATATCAAATGAACATTCTTTTGTGATCGAGAACGGTGTGGTGGAGGTTTTAGGATGCCTTCCCTTTAGTGACAAAAAGGGGGAAAGACCTGTAACACTGATATGGTTTGTACTGTACACCCACACAGGTTCTTGTAGAGCTTCTTTAGCAGGTGTTTTCATTACTACTGCCCTTTGCAGACATGTTTTAACCATCCTATTGAGTTTTTCTACTAACCCATTTGCCCGTGGGTAATACAAGATGGTTCTGAGGTAGCTATTCTATGCGCGCAGCTTACTACAATCTAATATCTTTGTTGTTTTTTCATAAATTACAACACCATTGACAGAATTATGTTGTAATTTATGAAAAAAAACGACACAGATATTACATTGTAAAGAAAAAGCAGGTTTATTCCGCATCACCAGTTCAGTCATTCCCGTCAGCTGCTCGCATGGAATACCAACATTCACAGGTCAGTTGACAACTCGGGGAATTTTTTACTGCACAGAAAGGAGCAGGGAGGAAGAGAAGGTGAATAGAATGTGTAAGTAATCTTACATGTGGTTCAGTCCATTCAGTAAGAGAATTAAGAGGACTAGATTACAACAGTAGCCAGTACTTTAACATACCATCCACAAACACAACCAGATGTACCTTGTGGTTGTATGTCACAAGATGAATAAAGAAAGTATTGTTTGACATAAATATTGTACCTAAGGGATTGTTTAAAAAAATGTGTCTCTTCTGGGTGTTGATTTTCCATTATTAACAGTAAAGAGGTGATAATGTTGTTACTGGTATTTATGACACTATAATTATGTTAGGTGTTAATTAGACTACACCAGGCTGCTCCTGTACCTCTTTGATGCATAATACGTGTCCAGGCTAGAAGAAGATCTTTTCTCACATCAGCGCCTTCTGATATGCCCAGTATGACATTCAAAGCACCCATAGCTATCTTCAATGCCTTATTTGTAAAAGAAAGAGTGCTGTCCTCAAGCCGGCGGTAAGTGCAATTAAACATGGTCACCCTGAGTGCCACAGCTGGTAGTCTTAAATCCGCCACATGACTCTTTAATTCGCTACCAGACACACCCTTCCTCTTTATCTCACTCTTGCAGGTACTGCTTTCTCCCTTTATGACTACTTTTTTTTCTCTTCCTCCGTCTTTAAGATTTGTGTTTTTTTTTCCATTACTTACTTTCGTTAAATATATGATTTGGACCAATAAGGGTCGGTCCCCAAAAATAAGTATCGGTGGCCCCCAAATTAAACATTGTCTTTATTGTTAGTATCAAGTAGGAAAAATGTACATGCAACCCATGTAGTTTGGAACTGAAAATCAAAATATTGAAACCAGGGCTGGCTAAGTGCCTATGAGAATGCAAGAACGTCAAACAAAAGGCAAAGAAAGACGCTGGCATGCGGTTCAAGCCAGACACTTTGCCTCTTTATGTAGCTTCCTCTAGCAATGTTTGATTGTCAATGGCAGTGGTTAACAACAGATCTTTTGCTCCCTTCTCTGCTTTTTCTGGATGTGAACTTTCCTGTGTCTGTATCATATAGCTGTTGGTGAGAACTACTATGTATTAGTGATTTCATAATATTTGATCAATTGTTTTAAGGCCTAGAGAGTCCATATTTACTATACATTTGCACAAGAGCTTTCGCTAGGAAATGGGGTGCTTTGAAGCATAAAGTGGGGCAGATGCAGGCGACAATAAAGTTTTATGTGGAAAAACTGTTTAGTGCTAAAAGTTTTTGCGATCACAGTGCGTTGCATACCACCAACCCTGCTCATTACTACACAGGGGTGTTTTACTGGGGTGGATCAACGCAAACACGCAAAGGTTTTTCCGCATTGCTAGACCTACTAAAATAGCACAACTTGGACTTGTGTGAAATCCTAACATCGATTGAAACCAAGCGTGGGAAAGAGGTAGGAATATAGTATGATATTCCTGCACTTAAAATGAGTGAATTTGACAAATTACAGACTATACACACCTTGCGTTTAATCGTTTGTCCTTGCCTTGAAATTTGTACTGACCACACTGTGTTTATGTTGTAGCGTAATGCTTATTGTTGGGCTAAAATGGTTTACTTACTGCGAGCATTGAGGACGTCATCATTGGCACACGATTTTTGTAAATATGGAGCCTGATTCACAAAGGGTCTCCACACTTGTGGCAGAGGCCCACAGTCGAAACCCGGGCCAGGTAAGGCACAGCCGGAAGCGATGGGGGGGCAGGAAGCAACCCCCCTGTCTGAGAAACACTCGAAAAAGGGGGCGACCAAGATTGGTCACCCCAAGGTAGCCGTCGGCCCCCACAATCATCAGTTGAGGCGGAAAGCAGCTGGAGGGATTAAATAGGGGCGCAAGGCCCACAGATAACACACAAGCCCACCTGCAAGAGGAACATGGAATCCCACCCACCCACGCCAAGAGGAAGTGGGTGTCACAGCCGTACATCAGAGGTGAGGCAGAAGAAACCCAGGAAAGATAAACCAAAGAGAGAAAAATTACTAGAGGTAGATGGATGGCTCACAAAGTGTCCTTGGGATGCCTCACGGCAGGGGCACTGAGGGAGCCAAGGGTGGCGTGAGGCCATAGAAAAGAGTAGATGTGATGCTGGGCAGGACCCTTGGGATGCCTCACGGCAGGGGTACCGAGGAGCGAAATGAAAGGACTCAGCCTCAGAAAGGATAGAGTAGATGCTCAAGCAAGGTCCTTGGGATGCCACACGGCAGGGACCCCTGGGAGCAGGGAGGACTCATGAAAGGGTCCAGGGCAAGCAGGACGGCGCTTGCAGCCCAGGCAGGTCCTCACATACACCCTCCAAATCGGTAGCAAGTTGAAGCCTAGACCCTTGAATCATAAGTCCAGACAAGGGTCCCCTCCCTTCCCTGGAAATTGAGGGGCTGGGTCCATACAGCGAGCAAGAATGACACAGCCACAGGCAGAGTAGATGAAATGCTCACACAGGGTCCTTGGGATGCCACACAGCAGGGGCCCTGAGGAGCAGGGGAGTGGCCAACAAAGGGCCCAGGGTAAGCAGAACGGCACTTGCAACCCGGGCAGGTCCTGACGGATGCCCACAAAATTTGGTAGCAAGGTGAAGCCTGGAACCGCAAACAAGAAGGCCCTGCACCAGGGGCACGTCGCAAAATATACTGTTTGTGAACGAACAACCACACTGAATGTACAAAGACAATCAATGAAAAGGATGCGATAACATGGATGTTTATGAATTACCATATGATTTGCGAAATGTAAAACCATGTTATGTTTGGATAAACTGTGACCTTTTAAGGCACCAAATCACATTGTCAGTGGAGTAATTAAAAGGTGAAAGGGACGCAATCATGGGGGCAGAGAGGGGCGAGGAGGACTCGCCCCTAGGAGGGGGTATGTGGGTGGAATCTATGCAGTAAGAATTTTCATTGCAGAGATGCCGCCCGAGTGGAGATACTCCTCCATGGCTGTGGGGCATCCAGCATCAGAGTGGTTCCCCATTTGCACAATAAAGCCATACTGTGTGATTGTTAGTTATTATGGGCTATGTGTTTTTAATATAATGGACACATAGTTGTATTTTAGTGTAACACACCAAATGCCTCTCATGAAATACAGCACATTTGACGTAAATAGGGTGGTTCCCTTAAATATATCTACTGATTCTGGCTACATCCCTAAAGTTAATTCATGACAAATTTAAAATGAAAAATTGTCATAGCTTTTCAAACACATTCTGAGTAATATTCTCCTAAAACAGTCAATTTAAAAAGAAAGTATGGTTTCAAGATGCTAAATAACTACGTAAGATATATATTTTTATTATAGAATGCAATGGGCAAAGCACGATTATTTGTAGAGCAAAAATGTATGCACCACTTTACAATTTGTTTTGCAGCTAATTGGATGCATTTTAGTACCAGGGCTTCTTTAAGAATTCTAGATTTGCAAACTCTTGCATGTGGATCAATCCATTCTAGAAAAAATATCTCACCACAATTCACTTAGCAAATATGTTTATCTCTATTGAAGAGCATTTTGAAGCCTTGTGTCAAAGGGGAAAGAGTGTAGACAAAGATTAATTTACTAAACTATGCAGGGCTCTGCACAGTTTGAAATAACAAACCAAACAGAAACTGAATCCCAATCATTTATGAGTTGCATTACCTTCTGGATTTACATACTGAATTCACCATTCTTAAACTTCAAGTACCCAACAAAACAAACTAGGTGGGAGCACACTTTCCCTCCTCTGATGGGTGATCCAGCGCTGCTCTAAACAAACCTCCAAACCATCACTATATATCTTAGGAGCTATCACACTTTACTCGTCAGTGGGGCCCATAACACCGCAAGTCACTCATTCACACTAATCACCCTACCCCCAAGATCAGTGAAAACCAGAGGATGAGTTGCTGGAATAGCAGAGTGTCCTACTTCATCTGGTTACTCTAAATTGTATACATTATATACATCTGCAGTTTATTAAATCTTACCATGGGTTTAATTCTCGAGAATCATTAAATACACCCCACTGTTTGGTGAAATGGATCAGCTGGTAAAAGGTAATCAATGGAAAATAAGACCAGCTTAATTGTCCATTTATTTAATTTTTATTTAGGATTTCTAAATCTCCTAGCATGACCTTATTTTATTAAACCTTTATTTCAAATTCAATTAAACATTTTATTAATTCACCTAACAAAAGAGGAATTTAGACTCAAACAGGGTACATTATATCAACAGAATAGTTCAGAAAAATAAGTCAAAGACATATTACCGATCTTCTCCAGCAATAGGAATCAGGATTAAAGCAGAAAAGTTCCCAAAAACAGCCTCTCTATTCTTTCTCGATGTTCACCAGCCATCAGGACTCCGTCCCCATCAAAAGTTAAAGTCAAGAAAAATGTCAAAGTCTTTGCACCAAGGAAAAATCGATCAGTCCGACAGCATGTCATGGTGCGAAAAGTAATTTAAAAGCAAGCCTTTTTTCTCTCTTCCAAGCGACCTCTTTTATACCCTTTTTCCCTAAACATCTAACTAAAATTTGAAACTTTTATGGTCCAAATTTAATTCTCATTGGTCCATTCAAGGGGTGGATGAGGATAACCTCATCTCCTCATTGTCCATATTTTCGCCTAGTCGTAGCTCCATACACAATGAGGTTCCGATTGTTCGTTATTACATTCTTTCACCCTTGTCCTTTAACTTGTCACATCTCTCGAGCACAATCGCGCCTGCATAGAAAGATATTATTTTGGAGTCTCGCAAACCCTCCATGTTTTGCTAGGCCGCAAGGGCCATAACGGGAACTACAATAGAAACAAACACAATTAAACGCTAGATTTAAAAATAAAATCCTTCTGTTTACCTCCCCCCATTCTACGTTTACCCTGTTAGTGGTTACCTAGCTTTAGGCCACATATATGCGTTGTTTTCTTACCATTCTCCATCATTTCTGCCACAATTATACATTTAGAAAGCATACATGCATAGCCTTTCATTAGATTATAGCATTTCCGCACTATATTATTAAGACAGTTTCACATAATTAATGGATTACGGTTTGCATCACAAGCATATTAGTATCCCACATGTATTTGTCTGTGTGCTTTCTATTCTAAGTTGGTTAATTTTAAAACCACACGATTATTACATATTACAGTTATGGGAAAGTGACTTCACGAGGGGTATACAAAATGTTTTGTTTTTTTGTTTTCACCCTCGCTCCATCATGGGCTTCTTGGAAGGATAGGCTTTGCTCTACTTCCAGTGTGTACCATGCAGGTTGGTACTTACTTAAAACCAGCCGCGGCCGGTAGTGGGAGTACCGGCCAGGCGGTGACATGGGGAGGCGGAGGGGCAGGGTGGGGGGGTAGTAATGTATGGATTACGGAGTTTAACAGGTAAGTAAACATATAAATAAGTAAAACGAATTTTGTTACATGCACTGCATCACCAAATGCGATGCAGTGCACGCAACGAAATTTGTTTTATTTATTTATATGTTTACTTACCTGTTAAACTCCGTAATCCATACATTACTACCCCCCAACCCTGCCCCTCCCCCTCCCCACGCCACTGCCCGGCCGGTACTCCCACTACCGGCCGCGGCTGCTAAAGACTAGGGGTCAGATTTATTAACTATTTATGGAAGGTTGACTTCACAAAAGTGTTGCAAACCAGTGTAAACTGTTGATTGGGTGTTTACTTTCCAGGGGAAGCCTTTAATTGCCATTGAAAGTAAGCATAAAGTAAGACAAAGTAGTTCTAGAGCTGTTATGTTGCTTGCATTACGGGGGAGTCCAATAGGTGGTGCAGGGGTATTCTCAAGCTAGCACCCAAGGGTTTTGAGGCAAAGCCTTATGTACTCAAAATGGTAGAAAGAGCTTTGCACCAAAAAATAAAGCCTCTTCCAAGCACTGTGCGTCAATGTGGGAAAATATTTAAACTACGTCTAAACACAGTATTTTATACTGGAAGGCTACCCTTCCAGTCCAAGACCTATGCTAGACATCATGTACACACCTCTGAACTATGTTGCAGAGGTGTGTGTGGTGATTGGCGCTTAAAGTCCGTGAGTGCAAGGGGAGAGAGAAACAACGCCTAATCTTAGACAATACTCGGGCAGTTCTACTCTCTTCCTTTATGCAATGCAGCACAGAAAATGTAGTTGTTGCTCTTTGTGGCATGAAATGTTTGTGAATCTAGCACCGGGGAAAAAAGTCTATAGGGAATAGGTGGAACAACTAGACTACTGTCTTCTGACAGAAGACAAGAGAAAGCATTGATGGTAAATATTATGGCTAAGACAGTCTTTATTTTTTTCTGCAATCAGAAACCAGACATCATCTTCTACTCTGCTTCCTACTAAAATGATGTTTGTGAAAATCGAAAGATAATATTAACAATAGGTCCTCTGAAGGTGATTGGCAACAATCTTCCACCCTCATTCAGGCTGATGTTCATAACTGTTATTACAAAATCCGTGTTAATATTCACAAACATTTACATCCTTAAGAAAAAAGAACACAAACGGGCTTCATTTGTGGCCCATAAGTGAACTTAACTTAGATCGGTGGACTGGACAGCATCACCTCTATGATGTGTGCTACCAACTCGATTTCAGACATAGGGGCATATTTTGATTTTGGATGGACCTGAATCTATCCAACATCGATTGGAAACTGGAACCAACCGACCTCCTGTCGGCGGTCTCAACCCAGCAATTAGGATACGGCCGAACACTGTTCAGTCGCAGTCCTATTCTTTACAATGGGATCATGCATTCCAACTGGAATGCATGTTCTCATTGTAAAGAGAAAAGGTACAGTTCATCCCTGCACCCTGTGGCAGGCCCCTTGAGGTGCCTGCGACGGGGTGCAGCGATCATTAGGGGGCACCATAGGTACCTCCTCAGCCATCATCTGGAGGCCTTGCACACATGGGGGCCCTGCTGGGGGCCCCCCAAAGTTGACTTCCAACAGCCTTTCTGTGTCAGAAAGGCTGGTACAGAAAGGCTGTCGGAATCCGACATTGTAATCCCTTGGGCGGAAAGAGAAACCCTTGGGATTACCGTAGGCTTTCAGAATGTCAGAGGGGCTCTCCGAGCTCCTTGGAAGCCACTTCGAAATCCGGTTGGGACGCATTTATGACCGACTCCTTCCGAATAGGTCGGTCAGATACAAATCCAAACTGCTGATTACGCTACAGAGCCGTTTCCTACGGCGTCTTAATCGGCCCCTTAGTGTTGAAGAGGCTACAAGTTTCAGACTACAGGGTAGGAGGCTAAATATGTTTTCCACCATTTTAGGGAATATCAAAGTGTTCACATCTGAGAAAATCTTATGTTTGGTTAGTCCCTTGGCTTTAGAGACACCAGTAACATTGCCAAGAAAGGAAATTTACAGGAGAATCCCCAGGCTAAATAAAAAATGATGCGGATGGAGAAGCTGCCCCGATGGGAAAGGAATTTTATCCTTCCAATAATTGATAAGAATGTCAATAATTTGCAAATTCACTGTTTTTGTGAACGTTTAAGACAATGATATTCATCCCCCTTTGTTTTGTTTGGCTATAGGCAGGACTTTTCCAGTATTTTGCTTTGCCAGCCAGACCCTACAGACTGCAACCTCAACCACCGCCGGATGTTCCATCATCCCACCAAAGGACTCCACTTCCCCTCGCTCACCCTGGTTGAAATCCCTAGCATCTGTAAGAGCCACTGCCTGGGTCGTTCCTTCTCCTACATTGCCGCCAAGTCTTGAAAAACCTCCCCCTTCACCTGCGCACCTGCCTGTCCCTACTGAATTTCAGGAGGAGGCTTCAAACCTGGCTCTCCAACTGGGAGCATTAGAACTTCAGCGCCTGGAGAACCCCTGAGGTGAAGAGTCTCACTTTATAAGAACTTCCTGATTAATTGATTCAACCACACTGTCTTGATAGGTGGATCTATTACAAATGGATTGTGTTTGTACAATAGGTCATGCCCTTCCCTTTAACAACTATAATTTTTCATTGATAGTTTTGGGGTCTCATCTGTGAGTAGTGGGTTGGGGTTTCGTTTGTGAGCATTAGTTTTTTTTGATAGTTTAGCAGTTAGATAATAGTAATACAGTACTGGGACTGTGACAAGGAAGCAGATGGACAGAACTGGTCACTGTGTGTGTGTGGGGTAGATGGTGGGATTTAATTAGATTAAGGGTGAGTAAATGACTCAAGCCCTCTGCCGCTACTCCTATTTTGCAATGTCAGAAAACGTAACAACATCCAAATTTGGAAACACCTTCTTGTTTCACTAAGACTGGGGGGGAATATTTTGATGTTGTAGTAGCAGCAGCCCACTCATGGCATTGGTGTGTCCTTTGTACAAAAATTGTTCCAATTTTGCTTGTAGTCCAGTCAACGTGCTGTAGTATTTTTTGTTTGACAAAAACAGTTGACATATTTTAGGTATGCTATTTAAGAAGTATAACCAGTCTTTCTCTGGGATGTCACAGCTCAATTCAGTCCCCTAGCCTCGAATGAGTACATAATGACACCTCACAAGGAAAGTACTAGTGACATTAATGTAGGGATATATGTCGGGACATATTTGTGAACTGTTAAAAGCAGACAAGTGCAATCATCGGCATCAGGTTTCATAGACCAGTTCTCTTTTAACAACAAACCTTAAAATGTTTAATAAAATCATTGTAAGACATATTCTCTATTCCAATTCTCCAGTCCTGGTTTTTGTGATCGCCCTACACAGCTTAACATATGGAATTTTCATCATGTCAAACCTGAATGCTGAACTTAACCCTGCCACTGCCTTTATAGACATAGGTAGGAGATGTGGCTCAGTATCTAGACATGCTGAACCGTGGTACATGGAGCTCTAGGTTTGAATCCTGGCCATGACTCATGATCCTGTAATTCAGGGCAAATTGCTTACTCTTTCTGTGCCTAAAAAGGAAAGAAAACTTGTGAAGTAGATTAGTTATGTTGTAAACCTCTGTAATTTATTGGGAAAGTGTGTGCACCAGGCTTAGTGCTGGTTACTATCAAGAATCGTAAAAACTCTAGATACACAACAACAAAAAACATATAAGGATGCACCATCTAGAAAAATATTTTTGATTTTTATTCTTCTCTTTTATGTGTTTTTATGTATACAAAAAAAATATATATAAAAACATGTTTTTTCTTTTTTGTTTCTTATCTTCTTTTTATACACAGTTGATTTCAAAACAAGAATAAGCGTACCTTTCAACAATTTAAATACACTGATTTAAACCACTTATATGGCTACATTCAAAAACTTGTCCTGAAAAACATAGATGTACATATTTGGTATAATTCTAATATAATTCTAATAGCTTCCATATGATCAATTATTCAGGCAGTACATTTTAGTCCTCAGAGTTTATATAGATATTACACAAAACACAAAGAGGATATTGAAGCCAAATATGTCACACTGGTAATGATTTGTAGAATACCACCAACGCGTTTACGGCAAATGCCTTCTTCAGGATTTTCTTTACCAGTGGTTTGCTGTACTAAATTCTTCAAAAATGTCACTCTTCATTCAAATAGATAAGAACCTTTCGATTGCTCTTTTGTTGCCACACTTATATAAAAAGGCAAAAGATCCTCAGATATAAAATGATTTTGGAGAGGCAGGAACGTCGGGTTTCTTCTCTTTTAGCTCTAGGTTCTTCTCTTATATTGCAATTCTCTATTCTTAATTTGACTGGTAAGGATAGGCTGGTACGTTGAATTTCTTCTCTTTTTTAACACAAAGATTTTTTCTCTTATATTGTAAGACTGTATTCGTATTAAAGCTGAGGATATTTGCCGGATATGATGAAGCTATCCCTCATATTCTAAAACAGGGAATACATCTGCTGGTAGTCTCCTATATATTATTTTCTTGGTGCCATTGTCGCTAGATATGATACAATAGATTTCTTGTGTCCTTTAGTTGAATGTGGCGTCTACCTGCCTTCACCGTCACCAGCTATCCGGCAAAACTCTGTAATGTCCTTGGACCAGGGTAAGCTATAAAGAAAATATAGAAAGTATTTTATTTGATCATAAGGCATTTACTGTTGCTTGTCCTTCAATAATTAGTTCAGTTCAAACATCTACAAAATGTTCAAGGTCTTCTGCTGTGAGCATAGCATCACAGCATCTAGTGACTGTATTCTGAGTACCCAATTTTGCCTAGGTGTAGGCTCTAGGTGAGAGTGTCCCCTTGCAGCAATAATGTTTGCACCAATGATTAAGCCAGCGGTGGCAATGCAGTGACAGGCACAAGTATGTGGATTAATAATAAGCAGAACTTTTCAATGATCAAAGACGATCATTTGCACATAAGGAGCATGCCCTGCTTTCACCTAACAGTTATGTTTCATCAGTTTCCTAGCCCAGATCAAATCCCTCAGGGAAAAACAGTAATGGAACCAACAAATATAAGATCCATAGCATAAGTAAATGAAAACCTCTGTTTGTTTGGATGCTATCGACTAATGAACAGTACAGGAGAATAACACTTTGCACATGTAATGCTAATCAGTACCATGCTGCATGTAAGGCCATAGTTAGTTGTAACCATTTGTGAGAAATTGGGTTGTTGGTTTTTGGGAGGGTGTGAGCTTTTCTCAAGCAACACCCACAATCTTTGTCAGTGTGAACCTCAGTCAATAAATTAATCTGTGCTTAACCCTCTGGTAGCTTGGTCCAAAAGCATTTAGGCTTAATTTAGAGGAAATCAGTAAAGTATTTATGCAGCACACAAACAGAAACTAAGTGGAAACACAGCACAAGAAAAAGCACACACCAATTTACAAAACTAGAGTAAAATGTAATAAATGATTTGACATAAAAATGACAAAAATCAAATAAGTAGAACCAGAGATATGCAATTTTAAAGTTTTAAGGCAAATATTGCGGTAAAATCACAAATTGCCAACTGTGGTTATCTGGTCGCACCGGATCGGGACAAAGTAACGAGTCCAGGCTGACCGAGATCGAATGTGGGCGTGATACAGGGACCTGGTAAGTCCCACTGAGAATTATACCTTATGTCCTTGATGCAGCTGTGTGTCATTGTGGTTCCGATGAGGAGCTGCAAGGGCTGTGATGTGAGGTGCTGTGTTGAGTTGCATTGGTTCCGATGAGGCCATGGTTCAAGAACTGCAAGGTGCTATGATGTGAGGTCCTGTGTTGCTATACATCGAGTTGCAGAGGCCAGTAGCAGGTCACAGGTGGGTCCAGTTCAAACTGGGCAACTTGTCAGATGCAGGGCAGGTCTCTGGAGCTAGTTATGTCCCTGTACCTCAGAACAGGAGGTCAGTCAGCTAAACTTTAAAGTCACTTTGGTGGTTCTGGGTTCAAGGAGCAGGCCAAGTCTTTCTTCCTCAGGCATCAGGGCAGCCTGTCAGTCTTTCATGCAGCACGAAGGCAGGGCAGCAGGGCATTACTTCCAGCTGCAGGACAGCAGAGCAGTCCTTTTTCTGAATCTTCCATAGGTCCAGAAATGATCTGAAGAGTTAATCTTTATACCTGGTGCTTGCTTTGAAGTGAGAGGAACTTCTCCCTACATCTTGTTCTTAAATTTCTGCCTCCCTGCCCTGGCTCCACTGGGTCTGAGGTCACAGAAAAGGCTATTGTGAAGATACTTGTCTGTGGGTTGAGGCAGTGTCTTTGAAGTGCAAGTGTGACAGGTGACAGCTCCGTCCCTCCCTTCAAGTCAGGATTAAGGGCGGGTGGCACACTTCACAGAGTTTTGCCAACTCTGCACTCCGCTTGGAGTGTGGAGTTCGGCAATAAAACTCCACTCCATCACGTGGTGGAGTTTACCAGTGCTGCCACTAGCTTTTGCTTATTAATAGCCACAGTCTGTTAAGCATTGGATGTTTATTCCAAGATGGTATGCAGAGCCTTTTTTTATGACAAATGCTGTGAATCATCAATAAGCCACGCTGCTTCAGACAAAACTGCTACAGTAAAGAGAAAGAAAAAACACCATTTGGAAATCAGGATTAAAAGATGCTATTGATTCATTGTGAATAATCTGTAAGCCTTTGAATAAAAAAATAAAACTGGAAAAAGTCTTTACAAGGAATACAAAATAGAAAGAGGGGTGAAAGGGCTCCCTGATAAAAGGCGGGTCTCAGCTCACTGCTCCGGGCAGCAGTGCATGGAGCGGGGGAGCCGGCACCAGAGAACAACAACTGAGGTGACAAACATTTCACTGCCTCCTCCAGCTTCAGTCCAGTTTACTCCACTATGCACTCATACATGCCACTTCATAGTCTTGTGACAGGGATGGTGATCAATCAGCGACTGCTTGAGCAGATCAATCAGAGTAAAACATGAGTTGCAGAGCTTCGATATCTGCTGTTCAGCCAATGAGCACAGCTACAATAGGAAGTGACATCACAACTTTGTGTTGCTCCAATCCTCATGCGCGATTGTGGGCATGGCGCCTCGCTGCAGCTCAACAGCTTTCTCTACCGCAGGATTTTGCCAGGACTGCAATGCCCAGAGATACCAACAGCGAGAAATTTTAAGCACCTTCAGCAGACTGAGTAGCCAGAGGTGCTGAGAGAAGTGCTGCAGTACATGTGGTAAGTGCCCCTCAGCGCCTGCTAGTGGGAGGTGGTGGGGGCAATGGGGTCAGCTGCACTTCTGCTGGCACTAGTTTCCTGCCAAACTGCCATCTGCTGTACTTTTAGATGGGAGTACTTTTTGATTTTTGTACTGCTTTGTTCGCCATAAGTTGGCAGAGTATTCTCAGACGTGAGTCGCTTGCTCACTTTGCCACTGGATTCAAGCAAGCCTGGCTGAAGACGGCTGAAATGCCAGAAACCGGTCCTAGGAAGCTTGTTTCCGGTCCAGGGAAGGCATGGCATGGCAGTTCGTGCTGGACTGTTCCCATGAGGCACAGGGTCAGACTGATTTGCATATGGCCATGTCTGAACTCGGGTGGCAGAGTGGGCTAAAGAACGGTGATGGATTAAACACAGATCTGTTGACTGGGTGTGAGTGTTTGATTGGTTCAGATGCTCCGTCCATCACCACCCCCTTTTGTACCGATTTCTTCGCCATCAGTTGTCAGGGTATGCTCAGACGTGAGTCCCTTGCTCACTTTGCCACTGAATTCAAGCAAGCCTGGCTGAAGACGGCTGAAATGCCAGAAACCGGTCCTAGGAAGCTTGTTTCCGGTCCAGGGAAGGCATGGCTTGGCAGTTCGGGCTGGACTGTTCCCATGAGGCACAGGGTCAGACTGATTTGCATATGGCCATGTCTGAACTGGGGTGGCAGAGTGGGCTAAAGAACGGTGATGGATTAAACCCAGATCTGTTGACTGGGTGTGAGTGTTTGATTGTTTCAGACGCTCCGTCCATCACCACCCCCTTTTGTACCGCTGTGCTTTTAGATGGTGCCAGCTCTGTGTGGAAGAAGTTAGATCTGCCCTCCTCTGTGCCCCTCAAAAGTTATTACTGGGAGGTGAGCAGAACTCTATGAAATTCCACTCAGTTTTTAGCTACCTACGCAGTATTCAGCGGAATTGAACTCTCTGATTCTGCCCACCCTTAGTCATTATGGTCTATCCTGCCAACATCCAGTTCCTCTATTATGTAGTTGTCTGGGAGGAATACACAAAGGCCAATGGCCTACTACACCTAGTCATGTGACCCAGGAACAAACTACAACCACCAAAGGGTTAAGGCAAGAAAATGTAAACTTTCTAAGACGGGAATTTTCAGAACTGTTACTTACAGTGTTCCACTGCCAATAAAGACGCTTTTTAAATTACAATTCATTTAAGTGTAAATATTTCATTTCTAACTGCTCTTAATCAAACGATATCGTTTATTAAATGTAATCAAGTAACCCAATGTTATCTTATGGGAGAGGTGGGCCTCACAGCAGTAAAAAAACAATGTGTGAGTTTTTCACTACCAGGCCATATAAAGCTGAAAAGTACATGCCCATCTTTTTAAATACAATGCAATCAGCCTGGGCTGTTTAGGGCCTACCCTAGAAGTGACTTACATATATTAAAAAGGCAATTCTAGGCCAGGCAAGGGGTTTATTTTGCCAAGTCATATTGGCGGTTTAAAACTGCAAACACAGACTGCAGCAGCAAGCCCAAGACATGAAATAAAGGATTACTTACATATGGGGGCACAGTAAGTGCTGCAAGTCCACTAGTAGCATTTAACCCCTTCGATGCTCATGACAAGCTCAGCTCGTCATGAGGTACACCTCTCGTACACTCATGACGAGCTGAGCTCGTCATGAACAATGGGAATCGGTGATGGTCAGCGCACAGGGAAAATAAGTACCGCACCAATGGTGTTAATTAACAGACCCTAGGTACCTGTAGTATCAATTTACTAAGGGTTTATAAGTAAATTAAATGCACCAATTGGGTGTAAGCCAATTCTATCATGTTTGAAGGAGAGAGAACTGACACTTTAGCACTGGTTAACAGTAGTAAAGTGTGCAGAATCCAAAAGCCAACATAACCAAATTCAAAAAAACAGGAGGAGTGAAGGCAAAAAGGTTTAGGGAGTACCACCCAAGGGTATCAGGTGTCACACACATATTCTGATGATATGTAATTAGATTTCCTGTAACCAAACATGAATATCCCTCTGCTGATTCTAGAAAGAGGAATAAGGCAAGGGAAGCATGAGATATTCCCCCTCATGCCTAAAATACCATGATTGAGCAAGAGTTTCTTTCCAAACTGTGTTTATGGGATCAAACAAAGTACTGTTAGCGGGCCAAAAAATACAATAACACCACACTCACTGTTTTCAAGCATCTTACACCTTTGTAACCTAACTCCAAGATATCATCAGATTTTCAGTGGTACAATTAGCTTCAAGAAGATCAACAAATTCTGCAGTCAGGGGGACATGAATGTATACTAAATAAGATATTGGTGTTAACAATTTCAGAAATGGGGCAATAGTGGCTACAAAAAAAGAAATGCTTGGTGACATGGAGGGATCCAAGGGCACAGTTAAAGATGACAGTGACTAAAATAACATCATTTATTGTATTGAAAATTCCATTTGCAATGAACCATTGGACCTTGTTACTGGTCATTTTTATTTCTAAAATTTCCCAATCCCATCTTCCTGAGTCTACATTTCACCTCTAGATCTAATTTTTTCTTCACTTTTTTGGCTCTAAATATATCATGCAAGCTCTCCTTTTTCCACCACGGCTACCACTAACCAACATATTTAGGCTTCTATCTCACACGTACTGCTGTCCTTTACCCATGTCATTCTTTTTTCTGTCTTACCTAGTTTTTCCTCTTCCTCAATTCTGTTTTCCTACTTCTCCTAGTGTCCTTCTTATCTCCACATTTTTCCTCCTGTTAGACCAACTTCTTTGAGTTTCCTCTTCATATTCAAATGTATGTCTCTCATTCTCGTGCCTTCACCATGTTCCCTCACATCTCCCCTCCTTCTTCTCTTTGACAGTTTTGACCTCTCCTTTAGTTCCCCATAATCTTTTGATACCTCCATCTTTCATTAGTATGCTCTACCTATTAGTTTAATTCTTATTCCCAGCTCTAGTACTTTCATTCGCTAAATTCCATCTAGACCCATCTTGCTCCTAACACTCACAGTTTAACTCCCACCCCCACATTTCATTCTCCCTTCTGTCCTCCTATTTGACTACAACCCGTATACCTCACATTCTGTAATTTCTAGACCATCCACTCTACCTCTCACATTCAATCCTGTCATTTACTATTAATATATTGTTGGCTCTTCAGTCTATCTCTTAAAAGCATATTCTGAAACACAAGGGGGTACAAAAAAGTCAACCAGGGACCTTGGGAGTCAATTATTTTAATCAACAGTGGTCCCCGGAGAAAGGAGATATGAAAGCAAAAAATAAATATAGACTCAATCGTTATTATATTAAGTGGACATGTCCAGCCGGACAGAGGTCCAATATTTACTTATTAGGCAATGAAGATAATAGTACATAACAATCCATGAAGTGGGGCACAAGCCTTATGAGGCTCTATTTAAACAGGCATGAAATCAATGTCCTGATGATGATCCGCTTATTCTTTCGCTGGATCGAAACGCCGTCGACACTGTAAAACAGCTTATACGCCAGAATACCTTTGTTCACTTTGCTGCAAAGGTGTACCTTGCGATTTGTTCTTATGACACTCAGTTCACCCCCTATGTGTAACAAACCAAAAAGCTTTGCCTGAGCCCCCTGTTGTCTTTTTTACCCCTTGCGTTCTCTATCCGTACCAATGTTTCTTTTAGCTCATTCAACTTCCTGCTTCTTCCCTCACTACTCTCACATTTTTATTCCATATGTTACCCTCAGTCATGTCTCTTTCTCATTCCAACGGTTCACTCATCCTGTTATGTCAATGCTCATCCAGTATGCACTCCCTGTTGACTTTACTCTGGCTAGCTCTCCCCCTTATCTTCTGCTTCCCAGTTTTCTACAGCCTCTCACTCATGTGCTCCTGATCTCTTTCTAATTTTGTAGCCTTCCATCTTACTTTCTCTATCTTTCTGCCTCTCCCTACGTTTTTCAACTCTTTTGTCCTTCTCCATTTAGTTCCTCCCCACTTGTGTATTGTCATATTCTTTTCTTGTTGTTTCTTCATCAATCTGATTTTTTTGGTTATTTTCCCCTTTCTTCAATCTTATCTATTCTTCTTTTTCACTCTATCTCCTCTTTCCTTCCTCATTTATTGTCTCCACCCCTTCAATGTCTCCCTGTTAGGTATTTTCCATTCTTTATCTTTCTTACCTCCCCCCCCTCATGTTTTCGATACCCTTTCATAATCTTTCCCTTTACCTCCGCTCAGTTGTTGCTTACCCATTGGCATTCATTTGCTTCATTCTGTCTCCTTTTTCAATCTTGTTTTCTTAGTCTTTTTATGTCAGTGTCCAGAATCATTAATTACCCTTGAGCTCTTATAACAGTAATTGAGTGGTGTCGGGTTCCCACACTGGGCTATTTATGACCCTCTGTCTAACTGCATAGCATTCATTTCAACACTTGCAATAGAAACCGATTTCTAAAGCAGCAACAGAGCATGATTCGCTTTCAAAAACAGGTACAACTCAGACATGAGGAGTTCAAGAGTCTCACACTCACCAGAGGTAGTTCATAGGTAACAGCAGTGCCACTTTTGCCCACATACACCAGGTAGTACACAGATAGCAGCACTGCAAGCTTCACACACACACACACTTACACACATACATAAATACACACATATTGTAAGGTGAAGTGGGCAAGATTTCCCTTACGCATATAGAGCACAAGCAGCACATGTGAAATTGTACTTCGTACAGAAAATATAGCACAAAGAACTGCACGCCTCTTTGCAAAACAGGCAGAGCAGAGGCAGCTTCTGTGCAAGTGTCCTTCACACACAGCAAAGGCGGTCCCCATGCAACAGCAGTGCAAGCTTTCCTCTCTCAGAAAAGGTGCAGGATGGACAGCAGCTTTAAAAATCATTTTCAAACCAATCAGTGCATCACAGTGAAGCAGTGCATCTTTGCCAGTATATCAAGTTCAGCATGGTAAAGAGCTGTGCAAGCTTCTCGCACTAAACATGGACTATGAGCATCAGCCGTAGAGGACTCCCTTATAAAAAAGATACAATAAGATACAGGAGCACCACAAGCATCCCTCACAAGAGCGATGCTGCATAGGAAGCTGGAGCAATGATAGCCACTTTCACAGGAAAAGCATAGTATGGGTGCCAGCACCTCTCACCAAACCAGGTAGAATAACACAGCAACAGGGCGAGAATGTCTCACAAACCCCTACAAGGGGGCGAATCCCCCCCCCCCCTCCTTGGTGTACTGCTTCTCAAAACCGCTTCCCTTTCCCCAATAATCATTTTTGTGACAACATGATATGGTGCATAAAAGGCTGCAGTTTATTGAACATGATTTGTATATCTCACAACTTACGGTTGGTCATTCATAAACATCATGTTAATTTTGCAATGTGCATTGTCCTCTAACATTTGTTCTTCCTCTTTTTGACATCCTTGTTCGAGGTACCCCTTAAAGCAAGGTCTCTGCATTCACGGTTCCAGGTTTCCCTTGCTACCGAATTTGTGGGCATCCGTTAGGGTCTGCCCGGGTTGCAATTACCGTTCTGCTTGCTCTGGACCCTTGCTGGCCACTCGCCTGCTCCTCGGTACCCTTGCCATGTGGCATCCCAAGGACCCTGTGCAAGCATCTCATCTACTCTGTCTGTATCTGTGTGCTGTCATTCGCTCACTCAGTGCCCCTGCCGTGAGGCATCCCAAGGACACTTCTGTGAGCAGCTCATCTACCTAATGTAACTGTTTTCTTTTGTGTATTTTTTCTTGGGTGTCTACCGCCCTTGACCTTACCCTCCCATTTGACCCTGCGGCTGCGACACTCGCTTTCTTTTGGTGTGGGTGGGAGGGTTTCCAATTCTTACTAGGGGGGTCATGTGCCTATTCGGGGTTCCCTACCGCTTTTTGAAACCCCCGGCCCTGGCCACTGCCTTCCCTGATTGGGTGGCTAGTGGTTGCTTGCAGGCCGACCAATCTGGTGCGCCCCCATTTTCGTGGGCTTTGCTGGGGGAGGGTTCATGAACCTGGGAGGCATTTGTCACTGGCCCGTACGGGTTCTGGCTTTGCCTTCTTGGCCCTTGATTGAACCCCTCCAAGGGGGCGAATCTCCCCCCCTACTTGGCCCCCTGCTTCCCAAAACTGCTTCCCTTTCCCCAATAATCATTATCGTGACAACATGATATGATTCATAGAAAGGCCGCAGTTTATTAAATTTGTCTCTTATATCTCACAAATTACGATTGGTCATTCATAAACACCATGTTAATTTTGCAACATGCATTGTCCTCTAACATTTATTGTTCCTTTTTATGACAGCACTGTTCTTGTTCGAAGTGCCCCTTTAAGCAAGGTCTCTGCATTCACGGTTCCATGTTTTCCTTGCTACCGAATTTGTGGGCATCCGTTAGGGTCTGCCCGGGTTGCAATTACCGTTCTGCTTGCTCTGGACCCTTGCTGGCCACTCGCCTGCTCCTCGGTACCCTTGCCATGTGGCATCCCAAGGACCCTGTGCGAGCATTTCATCTACGCTGTCTGTATCTGTGTGCTGTCATTCGCTCACTCAGTGCCCCTGCCGTGAGGCATCCCAAGGACACTTCTGTGAGCAGCTCATCTACCTAACATAACTGTTTTCTTTTGTGTATTTTTTCTTGGGTGTCTACCGCCCTTGACTTTACCCTCCCATTTGACCCTGCGGCTGCGACACTCGCTTTCTTTTTGTGTGGGTGGGAGGGTTTCCAATTCTTACTAGGGTGGTCATGTGCTTATTCGGGGTTCCCTACCGCTTTTTGAAACCCCCGGCCCTGGCCACTGCCTTCCCTGATTGGGTGGCTAGTGGTTGCTTGCAGGCCGACCAATCTGGTGCGCCCCCATTTTCGTGGGCTTTGCTGGGGGAGGGTTCATGAACCTGGGAGGCATTTGTCACTGGCCCGTACGGGTTCTGGCTTTGCCTTCTTGGCCCTTGATTGAACCCCTCCAAAGGGGCGAATCTCCCCCCCCCCCTACTTGGCCCCCTGCTTCCCAAAACTGCTTCCCTTTCCCCAATAATCATTATCGTGACATGATATGATTCATAGAAAGGCCGCAGTTTATTAAATTTGACTCATATCTCACAAATTACGATTGGTCATTCATAAACACCATGTTAATTTTGCAACATGCATTGTCCTCTAACATTTATTGTTCCTTTTTATGACAGCACTGTTCTTGTTCGAGGTGCCCCTTTAAGCAAGGTCTCTGTATTCACGGTTCCAGTCTTCCCTTGCTACCAAATTTGTGGGCATCCGTTTGGACCTGTCCAGTCTGCAATTGCCGTTCCGTTTGCTCTGGACCCTTTCTGGCCACTCACCTGCTCCTCAGTGTATGTGTTGTGTGGCATCTCAAGGACCCTCTACGAGCATCTCCTCTACTCTGTCTGTATCTGTGTGCTGTCATCCGCTCACTCAGTACCACTGCCAGGAGGCATCCCAAGGACACTTGTGTGAGCAGCTCATCTACTTAATCTAACTGTTTTCTTTAGGGTATTATTTCTTGGGTTCTACCGCACTTTACCTTACCCTCTCCTTCATTTTGGTGTTTTCCAATTCTTCATGGGGGTTCATGTGCTGATTCGGGGTTTCTCACCCCTTTTTGAACACCTCGGCCGCTAGCCACCGCCTTCCCTTATTGGGTGGCTAGTGGTTGCTTGCGGGCCACCAATCTGGTGCGCCCCCGTTTTCAGGGGCTTTGCTGGGAGGGTTCCCACCCCGTGAGGCATTTGACATGGGCCCCTACGGGGTCCGGCTTTGTCTTCCCAGCCTGTGCTTTGACAGGTGATGCATGAGGATAGGGAAGGGGTGCACAGCTACCAACTGGCAACATTCCAGCTGCGACCTTCAGCCAGCCCAGGCTTTATATCAACAGTACTGCGTAAAGCGGGATTTCTAACCCCATGTTTGAAAAGGCCAACATAAGCCTATCAGAAGCCAGTAGGGGCAAGCAGGAAATGAGGGTGGTGGGGAGGGCTGCATTGTGATTTGGTCTGAGTGCAGTGGATCGGCACTCAGATGAGGACTGGGGGCCTGGGCATGCTCCCCACCAGGCTGTGTAATACAGCCTGGTGAGGAACATGCAAAGTATGCATGACTGTTTGGCGGGGCCCAGATGGCTGGCCAAGCAGTCATGCTCACTTGGAGAGTGCAAACCATTCCTCTACCTTTGCCTCCAGCCGCACCCGCAATAGCCCAGTCTCGAACCTATGTTATTACCTCTTTTTTTTCCTGCTCAAAGAGCAGTAGGGCGACACTCCTCCGCCTTAGCGGAGGAGCGCCCCTGTCAGAGCCAAAATGAACAGTAACAGATTCCAGGACTATTTGGAAGCTTCCATATGAGGGGAGGCAGTGGGTGGGTGTGTGTCTGTGTAGACACGGCTCTATCAAACATGCCAGAAACTAATCCTACAGTGTGAATGAATAGAAAATCTCAGAGTGGCGTTAGGTGCTGTTGGTTTATCTGCTTCAAGACGCACGTTTTTAATCTAGTAGCTGTGCTCTTTGAGTCATATTATATTGGAGTCTGAAATAGCTGTATGCTTGTAAAGTTAATTTGTTTTTATTTTAATTTACTGGTGAGTGCAATTCTCATTACAACACGTACCCGAAGTCCCTTTGGATAAGATTGTATTGGTGTCTGTTTATTGTCTTTTTTACCCTTTCAAGCCATTTGCATGAAATATAAACACTTCCAGTTTGGAGAATTCATTTTCGGCTCAGTTAAGAGCTCAACCTGGGGCCTGAAGATCACCATGCTTATGGTCACTGGCACGGTGATCCATTTTCTGAGTTTGGAAAGGCCACAGACACACCTTGTCTAGTCCTATATTTCCGGTTGTTCTACAATGCTTGAGTAAGAGGCCCTGCAATGCGATTTAGTGACGCGTCGGCAGAACATGAAATTCACTTTTAGTAAATCCAGCACATGCCCCTGTGCCAGTGGAATATTGAGCTAATGCCAAGGGTAACCAGGGGAGGCCCCAAGCTTCAACTGAGAAGCACGGCTGGTGTTTTTTCACGCCTCTGCCACAGCAGACAGGCCTTGATTCGCCTCACTCTCTCACCATACACCTTTTATGTTGCTTTTGTTGTTATTTCAATCCTGTGCGACTGGTCAGCTGCAGCGGCCGGCGCACTCTCTGACTTGTAAGGATTGATGACCCTCTGCACTTCGCCACTTTGGGGACCTTGATTACACCCCTGCAGGTAATAAGTCATTTGGGGTAGTAAAGCATCAGAGATAGTCTGGAGTTAATGATTAAACTTTACAGCAAAGAGGGCTCCACTGCTCCATAGTTCTAGTTGTGTTCAATACAAGGACATGGCAAAGAGTTTCCTTGATTATCTGTAAGATCAATAGGAGGGCCAACAAGAGATCCCTATCCTCTTTGCAATTTAACAACAAGCCTAATTTAATGTTTGAAAGAGTGTTGCGAACCTGTTTACTTTTCTTTACTTGGTAATATCTTAACCCCACTAATTATCACAAAACACCAGATAAGACGTGACCTGCGGCACCATGAGAATCGTTGCCATAGCCCTGAATATCTTGATCTGTAATGTCAACGGCCACTCATTGTTTGTTAAGAGCTAAAATATAAACAAGCATTTACAATGCAATGGTCTCGGCATTATTAAAGTAGAACTATTGGCATTGCTCATTATTTTTTTTTTTTAAATCATAAATAAATGGGATTTTCATTTACATTGCCAATAGCTTAATCGTGAAATAAATTGCATTGTCATTTACAATGCTAATAGCTTAGTTGCTTGCAAATGCACGACCTATTGCATTTACACGTACACAGAGCCACACACACAAAGCTACTCACACACACATAGCCACCCACACAGATCCACCCACATAGATCCACCTACACAGAGCCACCCACACATAGAGCTACTAACAATAAAAGCTACCTACACAGAGCCACACACACAGAGCTGCACACATAGACAGAGCCATACACACAGACAGAGCCACACACACAGACAGAGTCACACACACACAGATAGCAACACAGACTGAGCCACAAACACACAGACAGAGCTACAAACACAGAGACGGAGCCACACAGAGACAGAGCCACACAGACACAGAGCCACACACAGACAGAGCCACACACAGACAGATCCACACACAGACAGAGCCACACACAGACAGAGCCACACACAGACAGAGCCACACACAGACAGAGCCACACACACAGACATAGGCACACACACAGACATAGGCACACACAGGTGCTTTACGTGTTCACAGCCTCCCCTGGGGCGGGATTTCCGCCTTCTGCAGGAAGCTCGTGCCTACAATGTCACTGGAGGAGAAGGGCAGAATGTGGAAGTCCCGCCCCAGGGGAGGCTGTGAAATGCTGTAAGCACATAGTAGGAGCATAGGCCGCCGATGCAAGTGAGGGAAGCCTCGCGTAAAGGAGCTTGTAGCCCGGCGGGTGGGGCTTAGTTGTAGGGGGGTGGTGCGTGTGCTTGGGGGTGTTGCGTGTGCTTGGGGGGGTGCGTGTGCCTGGGGGGCGGTGCGTATGCCTACAGGTTATACTTACACAGAGCCACACACACATACACACACATCTACTTACATAGAGTTATTTACATAGAGCTACCCACACATACAGCGCTATTTACACAGAGCTACCCTACACAGAGCTACACATAGAGGCATACACACAGAGCCATACACACAGAGCCACACACACACACAGTGCAATACATACATACATGTAGAGAGACACACACATTCATAGCTAGACACATACAGATGTAGACACACAGAGCTACTCACATACATAGCTACTTATACAGTCATTTACATAAAGCTACGTATACACATAGAGCTACTTTTAGACAGAGAGAGTTACTTACACATAGAGTAATTCACTAAAAAAATTATTTACACAGATTTACATACATACAGAGCTACACAAACACAGAGGCACACAGACACACACATACAGCTACACATCCACATACTCACAGAGCTCCATACAGAGACACACACAGCGCAACACATATACATATATACAGAGCCACACATGCACAGAGCTACAATTTTATACACACACAGATCTATACACACACAGAGAGCTAGTTAATTACAGATTTACATACACAGAGTCACACACACTGAGCTACACAGACAGAGCCACCAACACATAGAGACACCTACACAAAAATATAAGTACACAGGGCTACACACTCAGAGGCACACACACAGAGCCAGAGCTATACACACACATACAGAGCTAGACAGAGCTAGACACTTACAGATCTCCCCACACAGAGTTATTTACATACATAGCCACCTATACAGTTATTTACATATAGCTACCCACACACATACAGATCTACTTATATAGAGCTACTTTTAGACAGATGGAGCCACTTACACATAGAGCCACTTACTAAAAAATGTATTTACACAGAGCTACATATACATACAGAGTTATTTGCATAGTTAGATATGTATTGTAGTAACATAAACGGCAGATATTAATGCAACGCTAATAGTATGTCAGTATGCCGAGTGGTGAAAGACTACAAACTGTGCCCTTGGTCACAGAAATGTGCCCATTAATGTTAGGCATGATGGACAGGTATAATAGGACTACAAGGGAATGACGGTCACGACAAGACATTGAACATGGAAGGCAAAAGCATGGCAGAAATGTAGCCAAGGAGTACAAACATATGTGCAACAGTTACAGAAATACGTGCATGGGCTCTGCAGCACACAGCAGGTTAACGCCCGGCTCTGCTCCAAGTTTCTATCTTAGGGGCTGCAGGAGCTACTAGGTGCCCAAAGGGGAGAGAGATCGTTTCCCTTACCTACCTGGGCTGCCTCTTCCTGCACAGTCCCGTGCACCTCAGCATGGACGCACGGGCTGCCTGGGAGTCATGAACTGCCCTGCCCTGCAGCTCACTGCATCTGGCGAGCATCTGTCCACCCACCCCCTTTCAAATCTGATAAAGCTGTTTAACTGGGCTGACTCTCAGTTAGCATACGGCAGTGGGAGCAGGCATTAGGACACTGTAATGTCCTGTAACTACTCTTTTGGTTAAGAGAGAGAGTAACCGTTTAGGTGTAACAGTCACTGGTCCGAAGTATAGGAGGAGGAGGCACTGCACCGATCTGCCCGTGCACAGACTCTGTTTAGCAGTCAGAGACGTATCTGTTTGAGGCGCACAGACTTTTTTTTATTACAGAGAACATTAGAATGTTTGCGCTAACACTTAAGTAATAATGGTATATTTAATTAACCTCGAGGGATCACAGGGGGATTACCAGACATTAAACATAGGCTGATAGGGGCAGGGATGCCAACACAGACCCAGGGACAGAAGAGAGACACACCAGGAGGAAGAGACACAGGGAGAATAGATACGGAAATGAAGGGGTATTAAACATAGAAAGGCAGATAACATTAAGCAGATAGGGACAGAGACAGGCGAAATCAGGAACACTGTGACAGACAGAACTCGGCTGTCTCCCCGGTGTATAAATCACCGCAGCTCTTCCTCTCTCTTTCTATATCTCTGAATTTCTCTTGTCTGTGTGTCTCTCTCTTGGGCACCATGTACGAGCTACAGGCGGCTGCCGGGGACTTAGAGATCAACGTGAAGAGCCTGGAGCTGGACGAGGAGAGCGACGCGCCCCCAAGCCTCAGCGCCCCGCCGCCCGGGGACGCCTGCGAGGAGGAGGAAGACGACGAAGAGGAGGAGGTGTCGCCGGGGTTTCGCCCCCCGGCACAGGGCACTCCGACAGACACCGACAAGGGCTGCGGGGAGCAGAGGAAGCTGACGGAAGTGGTGTCCTGCCTGAAGGGGCACAAGCACTTCTGCCGCTGGCGGGACTGTCAGTGTGCTAACTGCCTGCTGGTGGTGGAGCGGCAGCGGGTGATGGTGGCGATCCGGATACAACGGGAGGGGGCGGGATACAAAGACACGGACAGCGGGAGGGGGGGCGGGATACAAAGACACGGACAGCGGGAGGGGGGCGGGATACAATGGGAACCGAAACACGGACAGCGGTAGGGGGGCGGGATACAACGGGAACAAAGACACGGACAGTGGGAGGGGGCGGAAAAAAGACGGCGGGAACGAGGAAAGCGAGAGCAGCCTACCTCAACCTTACCAGCAGCAAAATGGCGGCTTCAAGCTTCCGTAATGTTTCGGATTCGGGGGCGTGGTTTTGCTGTTTTGAGTGACAGACGACGTCCCTGTCTACAGAACAGCAAAAATTACGCCCCCGAATCCGAAAAAGACAGGGCTAAATTGGAGTGACGCAACTCTCCTCCAATGGCTGGCCTCTGTTTAGGAAGCCAGCCAATCGGGGAGAGACGGGCCAGGGAGGCAGGTTCTAAAGCCCTACTAAGAATCATTAAATCTCCTCCCCAGACTGCGCAAGCGCAGCCTTTAGGTCCTCGACCTAAAAACCTTTCTTGCGCCTAAAAAGCCAGGCATTGATTTTCAGGAGTCCTACTTCACAACACCAGAATCTGGCAATTTCAAGAGGGACAAGTCCTCTTGTCTACAGGTCACTGCATTTTGGATCAGGGTCATAAACCAATCTCGCTGTCTTCTAGGAGAAATATTTAGGGGGTTAGACAGAAATATATCGATTGATCTGGTGATAGACTAGTCAGCAGAGCAGATCTTAGCAAAAACTATGATAGGAATATGCTCAGAGATCTTATCTAAAACCATGGGTTAGGAGACCCATGGTGCCTACGTCACCAAATGTGCAGAGAATATACTTATTTTACTTGCCCTCATAAAACAAGGATTAACTTTTTCTTTGAAGACAATAGATTATTCTCCAAGGAGTTAGACCTGCCATCTTTGGCGTGGTTTCCCCTGTCTTTTTGCCTCTACCTCCTGAATTTTTTAATGTGTGCTGGACTTAGTTTTTGCTGGCTTAGGTACTCTGGGCACTTTACCACCACTGACCAGTGCTAAAGTACAAGTGCTCCCTATGTAACTTGTAATTCTGATTGATTATCAATGATTGGCATATTTGATTTCCCTAATAAAGTGCACTGGTTGTGCCACTCCTATGAGTAGCCCTGTAAACTTATCTCAGGCTTGCAATTGCAGTGTCTGTAAGTGCACTTTTAAACAGCCAAGTTGACCTGGCATGTGCACACACTTGCCAGGGCCTGACCTTCCCTTTCACTACATGTAAGTCACCCCTCAGGTAGGCCCAAGGTAGTCCCATGGGCATGTTGCAGTGTATGCAAAAGGTAAAACATGTACTGGTGTGTTTTACATGTCCTGATAGTGAAATACTGCCAATTTCGTTTGTCACTATTGCAAGGACTAGCTCTCCCATAGACTATCATTGGAGCTACCTTGTAACATTTTACAATTGTAACTTTCAATTAGGAACAGCTAGAGATTTGGAGTTTGGGCTCTCTGAGCTCAGAATTTGAAAACACTTCTTTTAGTAAAGATGTTTTTTAAATTGGTTCTTTGAAAATGCCTCTTTTAGAATGTGGGCATTTTCTTGTTTAACAATCCCGTGCCTCTGCCTGCCTGTGGAATTACTGTCTGAATTAGACTGACAGGGGCCTGGGGTTGAATTCACTCTAGACAGCCACGCAAAGGGAGTTGAGATGCTCCTTGCATATACTGATGTCTCATCACCAGGCTGATGGGCCTTCCTGAGCTAGATCTGTGGGAGGAGCTGTCACCTGCTCAAGAATAGATCTGTGCCTGGCCTTTCTCAATGCTGTCTCCACTCCCAGAATGTGTCTGGAGCCAAGGCCAGGCAGGACAGGAACTTGTGCACTACAAAGACAATTCTTTGAAGAATGCCTAATTCAAAGGCCAAAAGGGCTATAAGTATTGGACCTAAACTCCCAGAATTTTAGAACACTTCTTGACCAAGATGTACCTCTGCCAAGGAGAAGATCTGGTGAGCTCTAAGGAGGAATACTTCCCCTTTGCTGTGTGTTGCTTTGCTGGGTTGGCTTGCAGATGCTGCTTCTGGTTTGGAGAGGAAAAGGACTGGACTTTGCTTTGCATCCTTTTTGTGAAGTTTCTCCAAGAGCTTGTGTGTTTGCCCCTTTAGGAAGTCTCAGGGCCATCAAACACGTTATCTGCAGAATCCCTGAACGCCACACCTAGGAGTTCTGACCTGCCTTGTGGTACCAATTCCAGTTCTGGGTCCTTGGAGGTTGTTCCTGCTGGAAAGCCCTGCTTGAAACCATTAAGATCGGCGCATCACCCTTCCAGCATCTGTTTTTTCGATGCAGCACTGCTGTGTGGGAGAAATTTACATACACCACCGCCATGCTGCTGAAGAAATCAATGAATCCCCTGTCAGTGGCCGAAGAAACTGCAGCAGCCTGAGTTCAGTGCACCATGTCTCCAAAGTCCGAGACCCCCGCACTGACTCTAATGCATGCCCTGTTGTGCAGCTGAAAGAATCAACTCATTGTGGGACCACAGCTGATGAAACCGACGTAGCTCCTATTCACCTCTGCTGCATCGCTCTCCAGCGTGTCCAGATTTCCATGCATCGCACCTGAGCAACAGTTTTTCTGATGCAACACCCGCAGACCAGAACCATCTCGGTTTTCGATGCATCGCTTCCCCCTACAGTCTGGATTCAATGCAGAACTTCTCTTGAATACAGCAGAACTGATCTAACACCCCCTCGCAGACTCAAGAACCGGCACATCCTTGTGTTTTCCAACGTTCCCTCCTCTGCGGCTGTTTTGCCTTGTGAAATTTGACTCATTTGAAGGTACTTTGTGAAAAATCAATACATCCATAGTTTTATACGGACAGAATTACTAAAACCTACCAAAAGTCATATTTTGAGTTGTGTATGTAGGGTTTTTGTTGTTTTGGTCTTGTTTCGTTTCGATAAAGATGCTTTATTTTTCTAAACTGGTGTGGTGTCCATTTGTAGTGTTTTCACTGTGTTACTGTGTGTGTAATGTGCAAATGCTTTACACATTGTCTCTGAGATAGACTTGACTGCTCATGCAAAGCTACCAAGGGGGTGAGCAGGGGTTATCTTGGGTGTGTAATCCCCTTATCCTGACTAGAAGGAAGTGTCCCTACTAGGACATGTGTATACCACTGCCAACTAACCACCCCCATTTCAGACCCCGCAACGATGGTGTTAACATTGGATGTTCAGATTAATGCCCAAAAGGCAAAATCTTGCAGATTGAACATTCTTCATTACAGGAAGCCAGATGAGAAGTTGTTTTGAACTCAAGAGCGGAAGTTGTTTGGAATTTAATGAAAAATCTGACCTCGTTGCAAATCTGTGTGCTGCAGAAAAAGTTCATGGTAGAGGTCTCATAATGATTGATATGTAGACCAGATGTAAACAACTCTATTGTCAGAGAGAGTCTCTTGAAAAGGGGATCCTAGCTCTTCAACATGCATTTTGAGTCACTCCTACCAATAATGGTCTAAAGTCATTAACTAGTAAGAAGTATGACCTGAACACTATGGGGCAGATTTAAAAGCCCTGTACGCCACATTTGCGCCGCCGTTGCGTCACTTTTGTGACGCTGCGGCGGCGCAAAGCCAGCGCCATGCTGCGGGGAATTTACAAAGTGACGCATCTGGGAGATGTGTCACTTTGTAAAGCCCTGCGCCACATGTGGGTGTTCCGGGGGGGAGGGGGGGGGGGGCGTTCCGGCGCTGGAACGCCTTGGAAAAGTGGCTGAGTGAAATCTACAAGATTTCACTCAGTCACTTTTACTGCCATGCTGCATCAAAACCCTGCGCTTGCTTGAAGCAGGCGTAAGGATTGATCCAGCATGTTAGCCATAGGGGCACCCCGAGCCTTGGTGGTGCTGTGTCGTGCTTGCAACACGACTCCAGCAATGCGCCGCCTTTCCGCCGGGGGATGGGACACTCATCTCCCCATCCGTGTGCCACGGTGCGCCTCATTGTAAATGCGGCACATCAGTGGTGGCGCACGGGTGGTTTGGAGTGTCGCAACTGTTTTGGCGCATCCCTGCTGATTAGCAGAGATGCACCAGAAGTTGTAAATCTGCCCCTGCGTATTCTTCCATGGCAGAAAAAGCATAGCTATAAATATGCAACAGCCACTAGGAACACAGTGAAAAGGTTGGTATGTTGCTGGTGATGCAACTGACACAAAAATAAGCTACTTCTGTTATCCCAGAAATGTATGGATCAAGTAGAACACATATAATAAACCCTCTTGGCATAACAAAAAAATGGCCTCCAATTACACTCAACTTAACACCACAGAAGCTGTAGGGGGCAATAAACAGGAAGAAAAATTCAACTAGCCATATTGCAGTTGACCATGGACTTAAGGGCAGACCTGGACAAAGAGATCTCATGTGAGGAGGTGACTGAGGCGATCAAGTCTATGCCTCCTATCCTAGGGTGCTGCACTGGCTTCCCATTAAGAAGAAGATCCTTTTTAAGACCTTGCTATTGGTTCACAGAGCTCTTTATCAGTCTGGTGCTGGGTACCTCAGACCCAGAATTTGCTTGTATGCTCCATCCAGGCCTTTGCACTCAGCCAACTCTTTCTGGCCAAAATCCGTATAATTCGATGTTCCAGAATGGGGGGCAGGTCGTTTTCATTTTTGGACCTTGGAACACACTCCCTTTGTAGTTATTGTGCACTTCAGCTACCCCCCAGTTCCAGAAGAAACTAAAAATATGGCTTTTTAAGCAGGGTTAGTGTTGCTTTATTAAGCTTCATTTCACTGGAGGTGCAGAGCACCCAGTTACTCCTTGGATTATTAGCAGAGTGCTTTAGAAATGTCCTTTACATTAAAGTACATTACATTTGATAGAATGACTTTCCAATTGATTTTTATAAAATAACAATTAAAGCATCTATTGTCTTGTTGACTCAAGTCAATAAAGAGGCTACGGAGAAGGCTAGAATTATTTATCATTGTTTATATGTTATTAACCTTGTAACCTAGAAGAGACTCACTGCTATATGCAAATTACAGGCCTATCTTGCTCTTGAACTGTGATATTCAAATCTTAGTAAAATTACTTGCAAACAGTCTGTAAAAAGGTATTCCAAATCTAAAACATAAAAATCAAGTGAGTTTTGTGCTGGCAGTTCTCACATTTCAAATGTATACATCATGCCAATAACACTGATCAACTGCAATGGATTTGTTTGGGATACAGTGGTGATCAGCAGTGGGACTCGTTAGGGTTGGCTTCTATCCCCTCTACAGTTATTGATTGCACTGGATCCCCTGGGATATCGACTGCAGCTGAAGAACTAAAGTTCATGCTACATACCAATGATGTTTTGATGTTGACAGAATATCAAGAACAACAATATCAGATTACAGAAATATCCATTTAAAAATATTGGGGCAGATTCACATTTCCTGGTGCATCTCTGCAAATCAGCAGGGATGCGCAGGCGTAATTAATGCACATCAACAACAGGAACTGATCGATGCAATCAATAATATGGCACTTACACATACTAGATTAATAATCCCGGGGGACTTCAATCTGTGGGCCAATGGAAGAATGGATATAGCTTTTTATAACATAATTCAGTCCTGTGCTAATTTGGGCCTGAAGCAATGGGTGACTGAACCGACACATAGAGCTGGTCATATACTAGATTTGATCTTTGAAGAGGAAGACCTTATTGTCATGCGGCAAATCCTGCCGGTGGGGTTGACGGATCACCATCTAATTGCCTTTAGTATCCAAGACCTGAACAAAGTAAGGCCTGTGGATAGACAAGCTAGGACGTTCCTTGGCCGAGATTGGAAAGGCCTTTTGAAAAAGGTAAAAGCGGGTGACCCCCTGTTTCATATGGAGGCACAGTTTAACCCTGAGAAGCAGGTTACAGAGAATTACTCAATTTTTAATGAACACCTAACTAGGAAATTGGATCAGCTTGTTCCGCTAAAAGTCATTAGGAAGAGAAGGAGCCCATCAGCGCCTTGGTACACAGAGAGCTCGAGGAACCTCAAGATCTCATGTAAATTGGCTGAAGACAGTGGAGGAGGGAATATTTGGAAAAAGACAGAATAAGCTGGAGGCTCACAATAATGCAATACAACAACAAAAATAACCACTGCCAAAGCAGAGCACTTTGCATCTACCATACTAAAAAGCTCTAATAAATCTAGGGATATCTTCAGGATAGTGAAAGGCATGACCAACCCTGATTGCTCCAACAGCAAAATCAAAACCATCTCAGGAGTTTTGCGATGGACTGGCACCTTTCTTCCAAGATAAAATAAATAAAACAGTGGAAAGTATGAAAGATCTACCTCAACCCACCTCGGTAGCTCAGAAAGAAAGGGAAGGGGGATTAAATGAAAAGGGGGCTGTTGAGCTGGCTGTACCTGGAGCTTCTCTGGACAATTTTCCGGTTCCCTCGGAGGAGGAGTTAATTCGAGTGGCCCTAGGAGTTTCCTCTGGCTCTCCATTGGATCCTATGCCCCACAAGCTAATGAAGGAATTTGGGTCAGAGCTCTTTCCCATCTTAAGACAGCTTTGTTGCCAGTCCCTCAATACAGGTATTGTGCCGGCCAGCTGGAAGCAGGCTGCTATTACGCCACTCCTGAGAAAACCTACCCTTGATCCTTTTTGTCACAAGAACTATCAACCAATCTCCCTCCTGCCCTACCTGATCAAGATTGTGGAACGTCTGGTCAGCAGGACCCTGTCCCACTTTTTGGATATAAACAACATATTGGAGGAGGAACAGTTTGGTTTTAGACTGGGTCATGGGACAGAATCAGCCTAGGTGGTGGTGTTGGATAGCCTTCGGATGCGGGTGGACAGGCGTCAGTCGGCAATTCTCATCCTGCTGGACCTGTCCGCCACATTCGATACGGTGAACTACGACATTTTGCTTTCAAGGCTGGAGACCTTTGGGGTGAAGGGAGTGGCGCTTAGATGGTTGCGATCTTATCTGTCTAACAGATGGCAGGCGGTGGCACGCCCTCCATGTCAATCCGAATTGGTAGAAGTCCCACATGGGGTACCACAGGGCTCGGCAATCAGTCCCATTCTGTTTAATGCTTATATGCAACCTTTGCTGGGAATTATCAAAGCGCATAACATCAGTGTGATTAATTATGCTGATGATACGCAGCTTTTGATATCTCTGGATGGTGCCCAGGTGGACTCACTGGATTGTTTTCATGCTTGTGTGCGCGAAATGACGAAATGGTTGAAGGAAAATTCGCTCCAGTTTCACAGTGGGAAAACGGAGATTCTACAGTGCATGGTGGGGGGGCTCACCCGAAGGTTGCCAGTAGACTTTCGGCCTCTAACATCAGATGGCATACTGACACCAGTGAGCCCGGTGCGCAATCTGGGTATCCGTTTTAACGAGAATCTAAACCTGGAGACCCATGTTAACAGAATGGTGAGAAGTTGCTTTACTTTAAATTGAGGTCTTCGGAAGGTGCTGCCACTGCTACCTGTACAGGCAAGAACAACGGTAGTCAGGAGTATTATCCTTAGCCGCCTGGATTATTGTAATGCCCTGCTTCTGGAATCTCCAGGATATCTGATAGCTAGATTGCAGAGTATCCAGGTGGCAGCAGCTAAGTTAGCACTCTCCCGAACCCGTCGGTCATCAACAACACACAAGCACTGGCGGAGCTACATTGTTTCCCAGTAGCTCAAAGGTTCCTGTTCAAATCATTGTTAATTGTGCTTAGAGCACTTCAAGGACAGGGCCCTAAACCCCACCAGAACAAGTTTCAGTGGTACAAGCCCACACGGATCCTTCGCTCCTCTTCTACCAATCTGGCTACAGTCCCCAGTGTTAGGAGGGTGAGCCTGAGGGGAAGAGCTTTTAGCATGGCAGCAGCTCATCTTTGTAATGGTCTCCCTCTTGAAATCAGGAGAACACAAAGCCTCCTGGTGTTCCGTAAAGAAATTAAGACCTGGCTCTTCCCTAGGGTATAATTCCTCTTAGGGTAACAGTGGATTTCTCTGGATGGTATGCTTCTATTTCTGCGCACCTGACAGTTCTGTTCGGATTTATCTCTTAACGCCAGGATGCCTGCAAGGTTACAGTGCGCTCTACAAATGCTAATAATAATAATAAAAATGCACCAGGAAAGATGCATGACACAAGTTTACCTTTGCACCACCACAGATGCGCTGCATTTACAATGCGGCGTATCATGGGGCATGGATAAACAGATGCGTGTTGCATCTGCCGGTGTAAGGTTGGTGCAGTGCTGGAGTTGTGTCGCAGGCGCGACTCAACTCCAGCACTGTACCAACCTGACCTATCCACAACATGGTTCATCACTGGTTACGCCTGCTTCAAGCAAGCGCAGGGTTTTGACGCATCATGGCCGTAAAAGTGATTCCGTGAAATCTTGTAGATTTCACTGCATCACTTTTACTTGGTGTTCCGGTGACAGAACGCCCACATGAAACCTGATGCAGGTTTCATATGGCGCAAAAAAAGCTAAATTAACAAATCCAATCTAAGGCTTTACCTGTGAGAATTAGTGGTTGGGAGGTTCTGCAGGTTTGAAATATACCTCTTGTCTTCCATTACTATTTCACTGCTTATGCTGATAATCTTGAGGCGGAATGTTTATGGTTTAAATGGATGTTGGTACCTTATTTACTGAAATTCATCCTAACGTATTGCTAGGTAGTGTTTAGTTTCATTTGTGATACTTTACATCATATTGGTTAACACTTAATAAAACTATTCAACCAAAAAAGAGGCAGGCGCATTGCTAGATACCTAAAAATTTGACCACAATTTCCTGAGTTCTACTGCCCAATCCCTATCTTTTTCACTGTTGAAAACAAATCAGGAATTCTCCAAGAACTGGGAAGAACCTATTAACATTGAAAAGCAAGTACTCTTGAGCCCCATCTGATTTAATGAGACATTAAACAAAACGTGTACCTATGCTTTTGAGATGAATCTATTCCACTATCCTTTGGAGGTCAAGAATGCCTAATGCAACCTAGATCACAATGTTACCCTTTCGCTTTCACTTCCCCAAACTGACTCAGCCACTAGCATAATGAATGAATCAATCAAGTAATTAAAAAACATCCTTAAAATCTTTCTAGGCTTCTCTGTTCGGCCACGCTATTCATTTAAACGGACCTCCAAAAGACCTCCTCTGAAATTCTACATTGAGCAGCCTTGGTATGTAGTGCACACCGTCATTATAGCTACTTCACGGTAATAAGGAGCCCACACACTAGACTAAGCAAAACATTGCTTTTGTATCCTACAGATACAAGACAAATACAGCCCTGATGACAGACCAGTGACTCCAGTCTGGTCTAGAAATGCGTCGGCAGTGTTGTTTGGGAGATACAAAGTATCATTGTTGTACAAAAGCTAGGACCGGCTGGTCCAGCATTAAAATATATATAAGTCATTTAATTACTTATATTCTATCCTCCCAACCCCTAGTTTCTCTCATTCAGTGTTTGCAATTTTTTGTTGTTTGTGATAAAAATGTTTGTATTATTTTTTCAATAATTGTTTTATTTAATGTCTGATGTGAGAATACTTTCTAATGTGTGACATAATGGTTTCTAAATGTGTAAATAGTCTTTGCCTTTAATGTTTGTTAAAGTTTGTTTAACCTTGTAAATATTTGCAATCAATGTCTTTTTCTGTCAGCAATTCTTTGAAAATATAAAAAAATACAGAATGATTGACACAAAATAATGGTGTCTAGGGAAGCGACAATAAATTGGTTTCTTACCCTGTATCAAAAAAACGTATTGAGTCACTGTGGTTTGGGTACTTTGTGTTGTTCACTATTGATATTAGGTCTAGCCCTCACCACATAAAGGACCTTACCTCTTTTGTTCCCAACTTTATGTAGAAGAGCATTTGACTCCTCCTCAGCAGCATAGTGGTAGGGCAGATATGTCAGAGGTGAGCTTCAAAGGGATAATCTCCACAAAAACAGATGTTCAGGTTTTGGCTTGCCACAAATAAAATTGCCTTCAAATCTACAAGCTGCATTGGGAACCCAAGCAAGACTTTTCACAAACCGCATACATAAATAATACTCCTAGCACAGCTGACATTCCTGTCAAGAGCCCCTGTATCACATCGCTGGCATGGGCTGCACCTGCAACGCCTCCCCACCTCAAACCTCTCCCACAAAGCATACCAGGAAAAAGTGGGTTGTGAGCCGGAGATGCCTACTAAGTCCACTGCTTAATTGACAGCTTCATTTGGAGGACATCTGTAGAAGACCATGGAAGTGCGTAGTGCTAAATAATTTCTAGCTCTGATTGGAGATCTGTGCAATGAGTATTAAGCTACACCTTAAATCACCGCATAGCATGGCTTTTCTCAGTGTGACATCATCATTGTAACTGAAAGTCCTATAGGAGCAACAGAAATACACTAATGCTGCATTCTGAATTAAAGAGGTAATTTCTCTCTGACTCACACACAGTCCCACACTGGAACAAGGTGAATGACACTATCATCTACTGGGCATTTCAGTGTAACAGTGGGGAAAATATATTATGCTATGTCATGTTACATAAGTGATTCGTTTAGAGTGTGGACTGCTAGTTCTGCCTCCGGAAACTTACTAGCACAGCACAAGGGGTGAATGTGAATATTTAATAACTATTAATGTTATGCTGATGCCTTCCACTTAGTGGAGCATCTTCCACTCAAACATAGAAGCCCTTGTTTTATAACCAAGTTAGAGGTTTTAGTGTAGTCATTGACTAAGGCAGTAAAGCTCTGAGTGGCGATGTCAGAAATCTGTGCCCAGGACGTTGATCAGGTGAAGCTCGGTGTCAGTCCAGATGAAGCATTCTACGTTTGGACTTGAAAAATATTCTGGAAGTTTGATCTCATTGAGCGAGGCAAACAGGCAAGTTAACGCTGACCGGCGATTTGACATTGATGATGTGGTGGCTGGGATTTCCTTTGGTTGTCCAGGCAGAAAGTTGGTAAAAATTAATAAATTCCGCTTCTTGCAGCTTGGGGGCAGGAAAATTACACTCACACTAGACCCAGGACCCATGATCTGAGGTCACCAATTAGGGGTTAGGACTAACTCCAACAAAGCCAGCAGAATGGTCAGCTCAGTTTCAGTTGGAACTTGTCAGGTAACCAGTTGCAGGTAGAGAGCACTCTCAGAAGGCACAACAACTCTAAAATAAACTGAGCAGTCTCACCTTTCTCCAGAAGTCAAAATAATATTTCAAGCAAGCAAGCTGCGAAGTATCTCAGTGGCTTGTGTGTTCATCCTGTATCATCTGCAGAATGATAAACAAACAAAAAAGCTAAAGACACATCCATTATTTCACTGTAGGTGTACTTGCCATGCAATCTTTGAAACTTGCCTCCCAGTGTATGGAATGCTGGAGAGCAATCCATAGGGATCAATGGGAATTGCGAATTCGCACTTTCAAAATCGCAAATCCTGATTGCATTTCAAGGGTGGTGAGGGGGTTTCAAATGAACCCCCCCTGCACCCATGAAATGTTGTTTTCGCATCATGTTGCACACACACATGTCCTAAGGACATGTGTGTCCGTAACATGAATGTTTAAAAAATGCATTTGCTGCGTTTTTAACACTATTTGCAAATTTACCGAGTGGTTCAACCACTTGGTAAATTTGACACCCTAATTGTGAATTTGCAATTTTAAAACTAATCATGCATTGCTTTTAAGAAATCGCAAATTTTCGATTTCTTGAAAGCAATCACATTTTTATAAATCGCAAAAATGTTGCGATTTCTGAAAATGTATGATGCATTCCAAAATGGATTTTGGAATCGCAAACTGCCGATTTTAAGGAATCGTACCGTTTGCGACTCCAAAAACCCTTGATGCACGTGGGCCACTGATTTCCTAATGAGTGAAACTCTTTTGAGTTTCATTACCGATTCCTGGAGGGTCGCAAATAGGCCTACATCATACATATTAATGAGGTAGGTTACAATTTGCGACCCATTAGGAATTGCAGCCATCACACGAATGGCGGCCTGGTGAGGTCAGTATACCACCATGTCTGTGATTGCGTTTTAATAAAGCAATGTTTTTTTTTTAAATGTATGTGGGGATGCATGTAAAAAGTTAAAATTACATTTTGCAGTTCATTAGGTCTCGCTTAGAGCAGCGCTTACACTGTCTCTTTGAGACATACAGTAATTAGTATATGTGCATTAGGCTCCATGCATGTTCCGGCCATCTTTACAATTGGCTTCTCTTCCTGTCCTTTGTAAGTGATGGCTTTTGATTCGTCAATTTGCTTAGTAGTCCCTCCTTAGCACCTTCTTGTCTCTCTTTGTAACCTCCATATAGGACTGACCCTCTAACTGTGGTGTTACGCAGTATGGGCCAGATGTATCAAAGGGTTTTGCCCATTGTGTGTCTATGGGGAAATGTGTTGATACATATGGCCCTATGTTTTATTTACTGTCTGTGGGCACTATTTTCTTAAATGGGCTTCTCCTAGCGCACGTGCCACATACTTTCCTGCAATCTGTAACTGCCTGTTTATAATTTACTACTGACAGATGCTTCTTCTCTCTCTTCAGCTCCCTCCTCCTCCCTCCTGCTTCTTTAATCGATGCTGTCTGCTGCGAGTTTTACATTGACCCCCCCATCCAGCTTTAATTAGCACAAACATCCCTCTCTCCTGTTGCTTGTTTAAATTGCCCTGCAGAAATGAGAGTTGTAAACAGAGGGTTTAGTAATGCAAGATGACAGAGAAAGATTAAACTTGGAAACAACACTTTTTGGGGCAAAGCCATATTAAATGAAGGTTTCCCCACAGTCACCTTTACTTTCTCAAAAACGAGAGTTTTGCAGCCATTCACAACTTCCACAAAGATGAAGTGTACCCCTTTTCAAAGAACCAAATTATTTATGAAGTCCCCTCCATCCTCCTATGTCCAGAGAGACAGTTTAGCAATGCATTAAAGACACATTGGAGCACATTAGGATGGCGGGCGGAATCCGGTTGTAAAAAGGGACCGCCCGCCATAAGGGCGGGGGTCCCGTGGGTGCCATTAGGATGCACCCGCCACAGTGGCGGGCGCATCCTGCATTCCTAACATTGTGGCGGGCGGTGCTGAGTGCACCGCCACCCACAATGCCAGGAACGCATGTTGTGCACTTCCATGCACAACATGGCAGGCACCACGCGGTGCCTGCCATGTTGTGCATGGAATTGCATGGGGGTACCATAGGTACACTCCATGTGCACCCCCCATCCCAGCGGAGTCCCTGGGGACCCACAGAGGGCCCCCCAAGCAGACTCTGCATGCCTTTCCGTGGCGACAATGCCGCCACGGAAAAGCATGTTCAAGGGCACATAGTAATATGGCTGGCGGTGTCTGTCAGACACCGCCACCATATTGAAGCCCTTTCAGCCCGGTCGACATGTCGACCGGGCGGAAAAGCGGTGGACGCTCTTTCCGTCCGCCACAGACACCCCAGCCATTGTGATATGGCGGGGGGTCTTTTCTGCGGGGATGGCGGGTTGATTTTCCCCGCCGGGCTGGCGGTGACTACCGCCAGCCCGGCGGGGACAATCCGCCTGCCATCCTAATAGGGCTCATTGTGTCCAAAACATGCTGTCTCTGTGGACATAGGAGGAGGGAGGGCACTTTATAAATAATCTTGTTATGCTTATTATATGTGCAGTAACAGCCCCTTGCATCTTTCATTTACTGTTGTTTAATGCAGTTTTCTGGGTTTAATGCAAAGGGAGTATTTTTCTTCAGCACACATTTCAGTTGCTAGAACACAAAGCTTTAGAAAATGCAAATGTCATTGCTCTGTGAAAGCCAGCCTTTTGTTATTCTTAAGTAGAGTTTATTGCTAAGTGTTCACACTTCTGGCAAGCTTTTTTATGGGTGCTCCACGAAGGAGACAGCCCTGATAAGATAAGGATCAGCAATCAAAGACTAGGTCTGATTTCAAGAAACATGTGCTGCTTTTCTGTCACTATAATATGATAAAGTGTGGATTTTTTGTCAAAATCATCCATTTCTTTATATATAGCTATTTTTTAACAAACATTATGGGATAATCCCAATACTACTAGCCTATCATAAACAATATGTGATATCGTCCCAGGCTTTTTTTCTTTAATATGGGATAGTGTGCTGCTTTTGTAAAAATGTTGCTATTTTAATGTCTTTATTTTCTAAAGTGTCTCCAATATAATTCAAAATCCAAAGGAACTCAAGACCTGTAAACAGGGTATATTATATGTAACCAAAACATCTGGGCTATTTGTTATAAGCAGACAGCCATAACCCACAAGTCCTACAAAAGGACTCCTCCATTACATGAATAAAAAAAATTTCTGCTCACTCAGGAACTATAAACAGCATAGCTTTCTTTCTAGAAATTGTATGAATGTTACCATTGTTTTTCTGAAGCTTTTGCGTGATGTTTTCACTGTTTTAAAGGGAAGTCTTTTTTATATGTACTCAGGGGCTGATTGGGATTGCAGTTTTTCCGCATCCTCGGGGCCGGCGGAATCCACCGCCGGCCCAGAGGATGCGGAAAAACCGCAGCGGACTGACCAAAGACCAACCGCCACATTAGGATGGCTGGTGGGTCCTGGTTTCCATCCGCAGATTTTCCGCCGCAGTTGGCTTACAACCGCCCGCCATATTAGGATGGGCTGTCAAATATGCTTTTCCGCGGCGGGTTTTCTGCCGTGGAAAAGCATACGGATCTTCACTGCGGGGGCCCGTTGCGGGCCCCCTAGGTGAAGGGGGGAGTGGGGGAGCACATGGGGGGTACCTATGGTACCCCCCTGCATTTGTATGCAGAAAGCGGCAGGCACCGCGCGGTGCCTGCCTCTTTCTGCATGCAAATGCAATTACTGCATTTTTAACATTGCCGTTGGTGCAGCTTGAAGCCGCACCCGCCGCAATGTTAAAAATAGAGGATGTGACCGCCAGGGTGGCGGTCACATCCTAATCGCACAGGAGGGGACTCCGCAGCCCATGCGGACGTCCCCTCCTCCTCAGTGATCGCGGACGGACGCAAGTCCGTCCGGGATCATAATCGGCCCCTCAGTCAGCACTGCATTCAGCTCCACATAAATTAAAACAATGCTACACAATTCCACAACACACAAGTTAGAGCCACACAATTCCACACCACACAACATAATTACAATCCACATAATACCACTCAACACAACATAATTCAACTATACCTAATTGCATGCTACTCAATTCCACATAAATACTCCCATATCAACTCTGACGCATAACAATCCACATAAATACACTCCACACCAAGCCACATAATTCCATTCAACATATTTTCCCTCAAAACCGCACTGTTCCATGCCACACTATTCAAATCCACACAAATCCATTCCACACTACATAATTCAACACCATACCACATTATTCCACTCCACAGGACATTTCCACTACACACCACATACAATAAATTTAGAACACAAAATTCAGCTTCATACCACAAAATAATTCAACAGCACACCACATAATTAAACTCCACTACATAACAATCCACAACACAAAACGCCATTCCAAAACAGTCAAACACGCCAAAATACTATTCACATAATACAAATGCACACCAACCCACCTAATTCCACTACACAAATCCACAACACACAACAGTGCCAAAACTACCAATTCCAATCCAACTCACATAATTCCACTACACACCACATACATTCACTCCAGTCCATAACACATAAGTAAGATGTTTACATTTACAACACCAATACCTCTAACTCTTTCTTTTTTAAACACCCAAACACACAGATTTGTGGCTTAGCTATTAACTATTTGTTATTTTTCACCACAAAAAAGGCAATGTTTATCCACACAGTTCCACGCCACACAATTCAGCTCCACACATTTCCAATGTACACCACCTAATTCAACACCAAACCACATTATTCCTCTCCCAAACACCATTCCACTACAACTCAACAACACAATTACACAACACGCCACAAATATACAATCAGCTCCACACAAATCCAATCCACACAATTCCACATCATGCCACAGAATTTAACAGTGCACCACATAACTAAATTCCCCTACATACCACTCCACAACACAAAATACCATTTCACATAATCACACTCCATAACACAGAATCCCACTCCACACGATTCCAGTACACTAAAAACCACATAATTACTTTCCACATAATTCCACAGTACGCCATGCCACATAATTCCACTACACAAATCCTATCTACACCACACAATTCCACACCACACAATTACAAAACGAATTAATGCAATACAACCCACATAATTCCACTACACACCACATACATACACTCCATTCAAATAGGTAAAAAACATTGCCATTTACAATGCCAATAGCTCTAACTCAAACTAATGCCAGACTGATTTGTTTTTTTGTTAAAAAAATATCCCAGCAGTAGCATAAGTAAGGGTGCAGTGCCTCATATGGCTAACAGAGGTCACTTTACAACTCCACAAAGATACCTAGTAACAAACTGTGGTACTGCACCCTTTTCTTGCTTTGTTGATTTTCTTTTATTGCTTATGCTACTACTGGGATATTTTTTAACAAAACAAAATCTAACAAACATCACTTGCAACGTGAATAGCTGAAACTTTCAGTAAGGCGAGACCTATTGCATTGCAAATGCTTGTTTTTTAATGGGAGGCAGTGGTCCTTGGATCACTGCCTGCTCTTAAAAAATATTTTTTTTACATTTTCTAAGGCGAAGGGGTCCAAAAGGGACCCCTTCCCTTTGCTGATTGGTTGCCATCAGTTTTAAGCTGTTGGTAAAGTATTACAGTCTTGTGACCAGAATTTGGTTGCAAAACATTAATACATATCATTCTGATTCAGAATTAGGAAGGGACACCCATTCCAAATACCAAATCGCTATTTGGTAGCAAACGCAAATTACGATTGAACTGCGATTTACTTTTTGTACATTTAAAAAAAAAAATTGTGGTTTCAAACTGCCAGATTCTGTGAATTGTGGCATTTGTGACGGCACAAAATATTTCTACATATGGCCCTAAGTACTGATTGCTGCAATCCAGTAACTGCATACTATAGGATTTCAGAGCAAAAAGTGGCAGACATCTTAAAACACAGAACCGTATTTACAGTTTGGTTGATGGGATACTCCATCAAAATGTGCCAGATATTCTACTCACTGTATTGCAAGTGTCATAGGCTATAATGCACTTGTAATGCAGAAAAGGGGACATTCTCATTTGTGACAGAGTATCTCGTCTGCCATACTGTGATTAAGGCCCATAATCTGCAATTAAGTCACACTTGTGAAAAGATTGATGAACCACAAAGCTGACTTTTCGACCCTCAACTCATCGTGGGTGCATTCTATGTGTTAATGACACTATTTGCTGTGGGAAACAACCTTTACAACACAACTTTTGCACCGCACTACCATTACAACTAAACTTTTACAATGCAACATCCATTACAACGCATGCATTTACAACGCAACCATTACAACGCATGACACTACAACGCACACCACTACAACGCATGCCAGTACAACGCAGTCATTACAACGCATACCATTACAACGCATAGCATTACAACACATAGTACCCTTACACTATCCAACACTTACCCTACTGTTGCACCCCCTGGAGTTAGAATAGTAATTTTAACCCCTACACTATCCAACACTTACCCTACTGTTGCACCCCCTGGAGTTAGAATAGTAATTGTTACCCCTACACTATACAATACTGACCTTACATGCAGTGTAATGTTATGCGTTGTAATGGTATGCATTGTAAATGTAGTATGCGTTGTAGCGGAATGCGTTGTAAAGGTAGTTTCAAAGAATTCGTTGTGATGGCATGCGTTGTAATGGTATGCGTCGTAATGGATGTTGCGGTGCAAAAATTGCATTGTAAAGGTAGGCGTTGTAAAAGTATGCGTCATACATCCATTTGCCGTCAATGGGCTCAACTGCAGTCTGTGCAGCTCGTGTGTAGTATGCAAGTGAGCATTCTGGTGAAATGCAACCATAAGGATTTAAAATGTCGCAACAAGATTCAAACTTTCACACTTCTCCTAAGTCCAGCCAGCCGGCAAACCAACCACTGCAACTCATTGTCCTTTGAAAACAACATCTTATACTATTAACTACTAATTTCACACCATAGGCCAGTTACATGTGCGTAAGCCCTACCAATATATGTTTAAAGGATCATACCTGCTCACAGTGTCCATTCCCTTCTTATGGCATAATATCTTCCAAACCAACACATCAAGAAGCAGAAATTCTGCTAAGCCCAAAACATGATCCAGGAATACCAAGTACAACCCATATTAAAATGACTATCTACGGACTACACTGCACTACATCACTGCAGATTGACCACCACATTTAAGGCTCTAATTGATGACCAACTCTCAAAACTGACAGAAGTCCCTCTCTGGTACTTCTGGCAGCCTGTAGAGAAAAGGTGCATGGGTGGTCTGAACCCACGTTAAGTGGTTACTGGTAGGCGTGTAAGACAAGCCCCTGCAGCCTTGGTGGAGCAGGGGGTTTCCCCGCCCCTTCAGGGACTCCCAACCCTTCAGGGAGCCACAATTCAGGACAAGGTTAATGAATATCTGTGAGACATAGGAGATCCAGGGGACACTCATTACATTTGGTGGGGAAGGGGGGCAGCATCATTTACATTACACCACTAACTACTGGTCAGTGGAATTGCAGCCCTGCATGACAGATTGACTTTGAATACGTTGTGAAGGGCATCATTTTGCCCAATTTTATTAACAAAAACCTTTATTAGTTCTGGGTACCACATGGGTGGACGGCGAGCCCCACTTATTTGACCTGGAGCTCGATAACTGGAGCAAAGGGAGCCACACATTCACTCTTTGGCCTCTCTGGGGCGAGATCAGAGCTCATTCAGAACGCTGCTCACGCGCTGGCTTCTCTGATGCAATCGCATCTAAGGGGGGAGCGAGGGGAGGCAATGAGTATGATGATGCAAGCCACCTTTTGTGACGTCACTTCCTGTCATGACATCAGCATCCCCCCAATTCTTTCATTAAGACTTGTGGCCTGTATACGAACCTTGGAACTTTTCAAAATAAACTGTGAAATTGTGTTGTCTAGGATTTCACATCTCTCTAAATAGTAGAACACACTCGCAGCCATCGCTATTCACACATCACACATGCATAGCCATCAATGTAATAAACTGTTTTTGACAACCAGGAGTCTGTTTAATTGTGTTTTGATGTAGCGAGCTATGACAAAGACGGGAAAGTATCTAGGTGCAAATTTGGCTAATTGTCATGTAGTAAGAGAAAGATTACTTTTGTGACTTGACTACAGGACAGGCAAAATGAGATTGTTTTGCTGATCTGCTGTTATATCAATGCATTTGCTCTTTCTTTCAAGAGCAATTGTGATGGCTGGTCATGTATTGACCAAAGGTTACAATGTGGAACAGGAGATAAATGAAATATGAAGTTGCTTTATCGGCTTGTGCTTATACTAATGACTGGTACCAAAATCTTCCTGTAAAGCTGTACTGCGTTAACGACAAGAAACTATGGGGCATATTACCAAGCAATAGCGATAATTATCGCTATACATGGTTAGCGGCTAAAATTATAACGCTGCGCTCCGATGATTTTTACCGCTGAGATATCTTGATATTATCAAGGTTTATCTCAAAAGCGGTAAAAATCCTGCGAAATGCATGAATGTCGCTGAAAAATCAGCGATATTCATGCATTATCGTGACAATGCTCTTATCCATTTTATCCACCTTCCATTGGATAACATGGCTAATAACTGCTCTGGGCAGGCGTTAGCTTTTGGAGATATTCGCCCTTAGCGCAAATATTTCCAAAAGTAAGGCTTTGTTGATAATTGGAGATAGCGATATTAGCGACTGTTTCCAGTCGCTAACATCTTGGCACGCCCACTTTGCATGTCATTAGCGATAAATATCGCTGACATGCAAAGTGGGCCCCAAGATGATCGCTATCTCCTACTAGCTGTCGCTAACTGGTGTTAGCGACAGCTAGGTAATAGGGCGATAAAATTATTGCCGCTTTAGCGGGGAAAAAGTCCCGCTAAGGCGGCGATAATGGCCCTTGGTAATATGCCCCTATATCCGATGTTTATCAGCACCCTGAGAATAACGTGTTTCCTTTTGTATAGGCAGGTCTGAATAAATGAGCACAAACAGCACATGAAAATTTAGGAAAAAACTCCTAGCTGTTAATATCCTTAGTGGAAATGTGAAATCTTTACAAAGCAAACAGAATAGTTTAGCCTTAAAGAATGATTTAACAAAATCACTTATTTTTATCAACAAAAATTACCGTAATCTTTTAAGGGGAGCATTTTCAAATAGAAATGTTACATATTGCTTGGCTTCGGTAATTACTCTGCCAGACTACTTTTCCTGTGCCAATCTAGAAATTGGGCTACTCAAGTTATGACAAAATATCTGATTTAGTGTTTTGCGGACTGGTACTCGGTAACAAACGTGATGGATGTCCCGTGTGCCTTATTACAAGTACATTGAATCCTAACACACTTGTGGTAAGGCAGCTGAGATATCAGTCACGTTTGTGGCTGAGTACCTGTCTGCCACATTCTAAATTAGGCCCTAAGGGCCTGATATAAAATGCGGAGATCGGTTTGTTCTTCATCAGGGTGAATTAGAAAAATGCTCCGTTGCCCTGATGGAGTACCTGTCCCCTGCATTTAAAGAATCCCGTCGGAAGGGCAACCAGCCTTACTAATTGGCAGGAATTACCACATGAAGGTTTCTGTCAATGAGAAAAAAGCTTGACGGACGGACCCGTCATACATGATGGCCACCTGATAAACTTTTATCACATTTTTACTTTTTTTAAAAGAAAATCTGAAAATGGGATTTTTTTTTTTAAAGCAAAAACTAGTGACATTCACACCGTTGGGGTTGTCTCCTACGGTATGGAGTTCAATATTCTTTTTTTTCTACTATCCCTCGCTTCCGGGTTTTACCTGGTGATAAAGAACAACAAAATATATAACATCTTCTTCTCTAGATCGGGCAGATGGCGAATATGTACATCTCTGAGGGCACTACTGTGTCAGGCCCTCGGAAGAGGATGTCAGCGACGAAGCTGTAGTAGTCTCCGTCAATTGCACACGCGGGTCCACTGGCTGTAAATCTGGTGGGTGGACCAAGGGTTTCTTGGGGTGGGTACTACCTTGCATGTGTGACTGAGTATCCTCCCGCAAAACGTTAAATCAGGCCCTGAAATTCTTGTACTTTTATTATTGAATCTTAAAAACAAGGGGGCATATTACCAACGAGTAGCGATATTTATCGATAACTAGGCTTAGCAACAATTTTTTTATTGCTAAGAATCGCCAGAAATTATCGCTGAGATAACTTGCTATTAGCAACGTTTATCGCCAAAGCGATAATTATTCCGGCTATAGCGTGAATATCGCTGAGAATACAGCGATATTCACGCATTAGCGACAAAATGCTCTTAGCCATGTAATCCACCTCCCATTGGAAAACCTTGCTAAGAACTGGTCTGAGCAGGCGTTCGTTTTTCGCGATAGCGGGAATATTTCCATCGCCACGCCCGCCTTGCTAATAGGCGATAGCGACGTTAGCGACTGCTTTCAGTCGTTAACAGGTTGGGTACGCCCACTTTGTATATCATTAGCGATAAATATTGCTGACATGCAAAGCGGGCCCCAAACCGCTCGCTATCGCCTAAAAGCTGTCGCTAACATCAGTTAGCGACAGCTTGCTAATAGAGCGATAGAATTATCGCCGCTTAGCGGCCGTGATAATTGCCTATTGCCCCCCTTGGTAATATGCCCCAAGATTTCTGGTGACAACTGACATGCTGAAGACGATATAATCTCGGCGTTTATGCTTGTTTTTGCTACCTGAAGATACTTGGGGATCTATACAAGACGCGATCACTCCCTTGCCTGGAATAATTGATTCACACCACTGTGATGACATCTGCACTATAAGACGGATGAATGTCCTCAGAGAAAATCACCCATTTTACAGGAGAGAATTCTGCAAATAGTGCTGAATGAATCCATGGCTCAGTTTTAATGGTCGCACTGCGTTTTAAGGCTTTGATCTCTGGCCCACGTGCATGCAGGCTCAATTAATGTGTGACACGGCAGTCATGTCACACATTAATTAGCGGTAGGCCAGACTAAGGGCATTCAACACATTCTGTCCTGATAATCTGAAACTCATTCCTGTCCTAGTATAGACACACACCACCTCTCTATTTCAGTCCCCCTTGAAGATCTATTGCCCCGCCATGACGTTTCCTTTATGTGTGTTTTATATTGTGCGTAATTTGTTTTAAAAAAAAGCTAGGGCTCTCCTCATTTTTTTTTTGTTTCAATATCTTTTATTGCATTTTTACATTTACATTGCATAACATAGCATATACATCAAAAAGGACGAGGTGCAAGCGGCCTAGCAAGGGGCATAATTACATGCAAATAATAAAGAAAGCATCATACAGCTGAAAGCAGCACCCCTGCGACAATCGTGCAAGTTGGCTACTGAGTACTCTTTTAAATCAAAGGGTGAACAATACTCACAATATCGCGTTCTCCCCAGCCGCATAGTCCACTCTAGCTAATAATGTCCGCGCAGGGGAGTGCCTTCTTCGTCAAATTACTTAAGGAAAAATCAAGCAACTATTCGCCAAGTCAGGGCATCGATACAATTGGGCCTGCACATACTACCAGCGTAGCGGGCCTTAAATATAGGCACATTTGCAGTTTGATATTCACAGCATTTTACTTGCTAATTCAAGAACTGTAAAACAGGAACATTATAAACCAAAACTATGTGAAAATGTAAAAGGAAAGGGAAAAAAAGTAGAGACAAGGAAACGAAATAAAAAAAAGGAAACAGAGGATGGCCGAATGTGCATGTTGCGCTATTGTGCGTGCGGAACGTCTGAGGGGGAAAGGAAGGGGGGACGGGGGAGGGCCCACCCACCCAAGGGCCCACCCAATATGACCAATGTTAGTGTCACCCGCTAGAACACCACTAAGGGAGGTGTATCTAAGTGACACCGTGTTGGAGACATGCCTGTTGGAAAGCAGCCAGGGTGTCGTCCCCGGCCTGGGATATGGGGTACGCGCGCAGCTCCGCCGTCTCCTCCCTGTGTAGGACCACGCTTTCAGCTCTCGCCCAATTATCGAAGGAGTCGCGCCATTGTGTCACGTGGGGAGGATCACTGCCCTTCCAGCGCTTGGTAATAAGCTGTTTCGGTGTTATGAAGCCAAGGTCGCAGAACCTATTAGGGACTCGGGTCCCAATAAGCATGTTTCCCATGTGCATTGTGGAACCCCACCTACGCTCACAGCCAGCAAGTCTGATACCGCACACCAGTAAGCATGTAGCAAGGGACAGGACCAAAGCATGTGTAAAAAGCCAGCAGCAACTAGCCCGCATCTCGGGCACGCCGACGTGACAAGTCCAAAGTAACGGTTAATCTTGTCCGGGGATAAATATGCGTGGTGCACAATGTAATATTAGATGATCTTAAAGCGGGAATTGTGTGGGACGTTACCGGCGCTAGCCAGCACCATCTCCCATTTCTTGTCTGTCCAGGCCGGGCCCCTGTCTGCCGCCCATCTGTCTCTCAAGCGCTGGGTGGGAAGTTGAGTATGGAGTAGTAGGGCCTGCGCCAGCCAATGCACCACATGAGATTCTCTCCCCATCACATGCATGTATTGTACTAGCAAGCTAGGGCTCTCCTCATAAGGTCATTTCAGCTCGCACCACCCTTTGCCCTTGCCAGCGCTGCCAATGACAACACAAACACAACTACTGACCATCACATGCTAACAAGTGTGACACTTCAGACTATTCCAGGCCTCCAAAGCTATAAGAATAACTTGGGCTGCAAGAATTAGTCATTTTTAATGTGTAGTAAATTAATAAACAACTATTGTTGTGCTCACCTCTAAATATGGCAAACAGTGCCGCCATGTGGCAGACTGTCATAGGGGCCGGTGTTAACAATTAAATGCTGGTGCCAAGCACCGGAAAGCACAGCTCAAGTTAAGCACTGGATACCATTTAAACTATTTAGAAAACCCATGCAAATTTCTGAGCGGCATATTATTATACTAGAAAGATAAAATTATAATTATATTGCTTTTTCCAAAAGGTTTGGGCATGTGGAGGCTGAAAATGAATATTATAGCCAGAGCCACTGGAATTAGGTGGCAGAGCAAGACCAAATTATGCAGCAGATTTAACTAAATTATGTGGCAAAAAAAGCAAATTATGCGGCATAAATCGGAACACTTTGATACAATGTTACTTTATTATTTTGTAATTTTTACCAATATTAACACTGTGTGGGTAAAAACTTCACTCATTAGCACCTGTTTAGCCACCAAATGCAGCAATAAGCAACTTAAAGATGACTAGTCGTCTTTTGCAAAAGGCCTTCCAGAGTCCCCACCACCATGTTTTTAGTAATATTTGATCGATTTGATCTAGAAAATCCATAATTATGCGAAAATGCTGCTGCCACAGACTCGCATAATGCCAATGGCACCAATTATATAGTTTTGTCTGACGTAGAACAGCAAGCAGAAAGCAGACATGGCATGATCTACAATTGGATCCTTGGGCATTGGTGTTCTCCAGGTTTGACCTACACCTCCCCTCAGACCCCCACACCTGACCCATAACTATTGACCCCCACAACAAGGCAGATTACAGGATGCATGCAATATCTAATGCAACCCTCCCCGCCCCATTAGCAAGTTGCTAATTAACATCTTTGTCTGGCTCTCAGTGGCAGGTGGGCATTCATTATTTAGCTACATTATCTGTGTTGACAGCCCTGATGGGGGACACTTAATCAGGCAATTAATGAAGAGAATGCGCTTGTTTGCAGCACAAAGGACGAAGACATGCATTAATGTCTTGAGTTCTTAAGCGCTTGTTTCGCCTCTTGCCTCCCACTGGAGATAATTAAAGGAAGGGATGACTGGCACACAGTTCAAAACATCCATGCTGGCCAGAAACTGACTGTTACTCATTCCCTTCTTCTTCCATGTTTAGCTTGTATGACCTTTCATATCTTATTGCCACAAGCAAACTCCTTTGCATGCATTACCAGACAAGGTTGTTTATGAAAGGGTTCGTCCACAGGGACCCAGTACAATTTCAAATATAGCTTCTCTTTTTCCAAGAGCAGACCAGAGTTAAATTTTGTGACAGACAAATTTCTCTGCAGCACAGTCCCTGCTAAACCTGCATCAAGAATCTTTTTGTTTTTTTCTTGATACAATGGTTGTCGGATGGTTCTGTATAGGTAGTGAATGATTTATATTGGGGTAGTGGTAGATTCTGAAGTATTTGATGGCATTTCTGTAGTAAAGTAAAGAAAGAGTCAGTGGTGTAGCAAGGTCAGGTGGTACCCCATGCGGAAAATTTCTTGTCACTCCCCCCTCGTCGAGTTCAGCCGCGTTTCGTTGCGTTTGTTGACTGAACTAAAAAGTTTCAATATGTGCATATTTTTGCCATTTTGTCACCCCCCTCAGTGATGACACCCAGGGCAACCCACACCCACCGCACCCCCCTTCCTACGCCGCTGGAAAGAGTTTCCTGGAATGTGAGTATATTTCAGCAGAAGATATGGAATTTGATCTGCGTTAGATAGGATTATGTATATTTTGTCTGTAGATCGTCAACACAGTCTGAGGCAGTAAGGGGTCAATTTCTGGAGAAGGTAATGGAGAAGACATGTCTTACATTGATATTTTTTGGGAGTAGATTAGAGACACACATTGCTTCAAAGAGAGGTCATTTATGAGTTAGATCAGTGGTTGAACCCAAAGAAGACAGAAAGTAAATTCTGCAGATGATCCTGGAGCAAGTCTGTATCCCAAGAAGAGTCGGATATTCTATCGCAGATCAGGAACAGAGCATCAGCAGATATGGATGCCATTCTTCAGTGGATCAGGATCAGTTCCTCCAGCATATATAGGTCTAAATAGGACTCCACCTAAGCTGAATCTATTCCAGGCCGCAGCCTCAGGACATTGCAGTCAGACTATAGCCCAGTGCCAAGACTAATTACATCATTTTCACCTGCCTACTCCGAGTCTAGACACTTACAATAACAATCTCACATTTGTGCCAAATTGCTTCAGCCTTGGTATGTCTTGCCCGACCCATTCATCCTCTGTATGCTATCTTCTGCTACATCCTGATTCTTTTTCTTTCTATAACTAATATCCATTTTTTCCAGATTTCTTATGATTTGTCCAGGACGCTTCAGCTTTCTTCTGCTGCGCTATGACAGTTCTAGCCTATTTGGACCATTAGTCCATTACATGACTTGTCCCACCTCTCTGTTCCCTGTCCTGCTTCACAAGTCCAGATTTCTCTTGCTCCTACAAGACTTTGCACAAACCTCATCTCATCTTCGAGCCACATGCTCCTGCATGGCCTCCCCATGTTTTGCTAAGACAAAGCTTGGCTTCCATCTGCAATGCCCACTGCAGCTTCTCTCATGCACTCGAGAGACTAACAAACAACCTCTTGGGCCATGTACAAACGTGTACGTGCTAATCCCCCCCATTAATCTTACCAGGAATATAAAATATATTTAGAATTGACAAGGACCAGGTACATTGAATGGTTGAAATGAAAAAAATCCAACTGTTGCAAAAGCATAGTCCACCGGAAGCACGTAGGTTGACTGAATGGGAGGAAAATTTGTACAATGGTTCATTTAACATGATGAATGCTTTGATTTAAAAAACTGTGATAGGAAGGTAATGGTACTGAAAGAAAAGATAGGTAAATTGTAGCTAGAAATAAGAGAGATGAATTTAAAGGTGCTAACAGAAAACGATGCAATTTTGAATAAAATCATTAAAACACATCAAGAGGAACTGAAGGAAAGTGAGATAGGGTAATTCAAGAGAGATGAATGCGACTATATGAATGGTTAGGGGTTTTACACTCGCGAAGCTATTTGATGATGTCCCAATACGAAAAGATGTAGTAAGGCTGAATGAAGGGAAGAAACAGGACACCATCTCGATAAGTATCTCTGAACCATCCTCGGTAGAGGAAGGGGGAATAAGCAACATACAATCTGGTGGAGGGCCATCACATAGTTCATCTTTTTCTGATGAGGTGAAACGCATGAGAATAGGAACATGGAAAAAAGGAAGACAAGGCGAGGGAGGAGGAAGAACAAACAATACAGGGATGGTAACCAGGAACCAGTCAAAGAAGAGAATATAGTACATACCAACCAGGAAGGGGAGTACACAAAGGCAGATTCAGACACTAAATTGCAGTTTATCAATCTTACCAACAGCGATTAGAGTGAAGAAGAATTTACAGTTTTGAGTCAAGGTCTAGGCTTCTGTATTCTTGAACTGTGATTTAGCAATTTGATAATTGGTTTATTTATATTCACCAGACAGTTAAAATTGAAAAGTTTCTTTAAAACTCTTGACAAAAAGGAAGGGATAATTATGGGTGCTGAACCATTATTACGGCTTTCAATTTTACGTTTTTTTTTTTTTTTTTACAGATAAATACAGTCAGGAAATAATGTGTCTCTTGTCTCTTGTCTGTGTTTATTTTTTCGTCTAGAGTGACAGAGGACTTGAATAAATTGATTGATAATAATCTGAAATGGTTACAGAATAAAAGTAGGGGTGGAAGGAGTTCGCAGAGTTGTACTTCACGGAATTCCACGGAGTCACATGAAAACTCAGTGTGATTCCGCAGAGTTTATTTTCCGCCCGCCATTGAGCACCACACTCAACACTCTGACGATGTACCCCTTTCCTGACACTGTACGCTACCACCGATTGATAACAAGAAACACAGTAGGTGCTCCCCGGGTGCTCCTCACCATGGAAACACGCTCAAACGCTCGGCAAATCTATCTCATTCTATTCATCAACCACACCTCTGTGCACTGGAACCCCCTCCATGCTCAGTCATTATATCCTAAAATGGTTCTACAGCTGTAAACGCTTTCTGTGGCTGTTACACTCACCCTGCTCTATCAATGCAGTTCTACCTTGGCCAAGGTACATCGTCTTATACTTGCAGTTCTATCGATGCAAAACAGTTTTGCACTGCTCCTCACAAGAGGTAAACAAACTCATCACATCAACTCTTTCAGCGTTTCTTTACCCCTGTGTAGTACAGGGATTCTTTTTTTCTAAAATAAATTAATAAAATCACCTGCACAAGTTTTGCATCTGGAAATGCCACAGGGAGTTCGGTTGTGTTTAGGCTTGACTTACTTGGGAAAGCAGCGGTCTCCATTCCTCACTAAAGGGGGGATTCTCAGATTTTTTTTAGTGAGGGGCTGTGAAGAGGAAGAGAGCGGTGATGTAAGCCCCCCCCCCTTCCTGTCTTGCTAAAAAGGAATGGACCGTCGGCTCTCAGCCCACCAGCAATTGCTGTATCCTCAACTCCTACAGCAATGATCTGGGGCTCCAAGCAGTAAGTCACAATGTACACCACAGCTCGCAGAAGTGAAATCTGCTTTTCAAGCAAAAATGCTATGGTGACTGCCGGGTTCAAATGAGCTCCACTTACGTGCCCCACTGCCTGTAAAAACCCAGGCCAAAGTCCAACAAAATTTGCTGTACACTTGGTGATTCTAACTGCCACATAACTGCTTAGCCTAGACCACTGAAAACAAACACCATAGTCCCAAAAAGTTCAGCCAGGCCTCAGTAGCTGTTTATCAAGCAGCTAGGGATGGCCGGTGGGGGCAAACTCTGCTCCGCGGTGGTATTGGAGTTTTTGCCAAAATGTGCGCTCCCAGCGGAGCACAGAGTGGAAAAACTCCATGCACTTTGCCCACGAAGCGGAATTAACCACCTTCCCCTGCATAATAGACATCCCTGTTCTAAGTGCACAAGGGAGGAAAAGAGAGTGATGGATAGTCTGAAGAATGATGAGTCTGGTGATGCAGGAAGCAGACAAAGGTGGAAATATCGTAGTCATGAACCGGATGGATTATGACTGCGAGATTGCCAGACAACTCGGGGTAGCAGATCCTACCAATATGTGAGGGGCAATCTAATGGAGAGTGTGAATACATCTCTCAATTCAAAACTGAAAGAATGGAAACATTGAGAGCTAAATAACGATTCTGAATATAGATACCTTCCTATATATTCTACCCAAAGTGCACAATGGGTACAACCAGGCAGACCAATAATATCAGGGATAGCAGGACCCACGGAAAGGCTCTCAGAATATGCAGATAGATATCTGAAACCACTGTGATAACCCTTCCTTCGTTGGTCAGAGACACTATGGCATACTTAATAAACTGGAGGATGTAATCTGGGATGAGAGCATGTTCTTTATATCGTTAGATTAGTGAGACATACAGAAAAATGTGGGCTGGGTGCAATGAAAATCTTTTTAAGTTCTAGAAGTGTCAGTTTCCTTGCCCATTCTGAGATGTTAACGGATGACACGGTTCCTCCTAAAGAATAATTTCCTCGTATTCAATGGAGAATTATCCCAACAACTGCAGGGTTTTGCGATGGGTTCCAGATTTGCACCCTCTTATGCAAACCTCTTTATAGGGAGGTCTGAGAGGGTGCATATGTGGGGCTCAGCAGCCAAACAATGGACTCCGTCATGTTCATTTTTTGGGGCAGTTCATTGATGATATTTTGATTATCTGGAACAGCTCAGTGACTGAATGGGAAGAGTGTTTGTCATATCTCAATGAAAATCCCTCTTAGGTGAAATTCACTATGACACAAAGCATAATATCTTTCACATTTTTGGATGTAGAACTTTTTGCTGAGGAAGGGAGAATTTGCAGTAAATTATTCCACAAGGCCACTGCCACAAGTAGCATTTTGAGAGTGGAAAGTGCACACCCCAGACCTGTGATTGAGGGTATACTCTATGGACAATTGGTGAGACTAAGAAGGAACAGTAGTGAGGAAAGAGACGTCAGGAAGGACTTGGATGGTCTGAAAAAACGAAAGCATAGAGGATATAAAGAAAAGTCTTAGAACATGCTGAAAATAGGATTCTACAGACCAGTCATGACACCACATTAAGGAAAAAGATCAAGAAGGAGGGAAATAGGAAACTGACATTTGTGTCCACTTGTAGAGCAGAGCACAATGAGGTTTACAGGATATTACAAAAGCATTGGAGATTACTCCATGGGGTGACAGGTTTGGCTAACTAGATTACTGACAAACCAAAGGTCACCTACAGAAGGGGGGCTACAGTTAAGAGTCTTGTCACATGCAGCTCCACACCTCCCACTAGGACAGAGGCAGGATTTGGATACCTGAACAACCAAAATGAATATATGTCTGTTTGGAATGCAATGTGTGTAAAATGGGGTTAAACAAACTGAGGGACTTCAGCTACAATTCAGCGAGGAAGTACTATGTGAATGAGTTTATAAACTGTAACAGTACTTATGTGATTTATGCAATTGTGTGCAGCTTCCAAAATAATATTATAGGGAGTACCAACATGATGCTGAAATTACGCATATAAGCACATCAAAGAGCTGTGAAAAATAAAGACAGCAAAACCCCTATAGATCAATACAGGTGAGTGGAACACCCTAATATTATTCGTTTCACCCTCCAAGGTATCCAAAGACTGAACTCAAGACCTAGGGGGGAGATCAGGAACAGATGTTAAGACAGACGGAGGCTAAATGGATAGCAAGATTGTGGTATGTAGAGAAGTGGCTGAACACAGAACAGTAACTTCATTACTTCCTTGAAATATCGCTGAATGGTGCAAAACACCAGTTTGTTTGTATAGGAATCTGCACGTCTGCAGTGAGGGAGGGTAAGGACAGAAAGCAAATGGATATTGGAATTACGGTCCAGGTGTGATGGGGAAGTAACAATTTATAGAAAAAAATGGGATGATTTATACTGACCTGGTTGGATGTATAATGAGAATTATGTTGGGTTTTTTAAATACTGCAGCAAAGATAATCCTGGGTACTATGTGATAGAAGTATGACATGGTGTTTGGAGAGGGCACAGTAAATGCACCAGATAAGAGTTTAGCAAGTTGGAATTGAGGAAATGAATGTTCCTTCCTGATGTAATAGGTGAAAGGACAAGTGGAAAGTGAGTGTGCCGGAATGGAACGGCTGTGTCAAGATACTAATACTATGAACCAGATATTTATAATTCTACTGGAACAATGATCTCATAGGAATTTGGTACATTATTTTGACAATGATGCCAATACATTATGGCGAGGTTACAAACAAGGACTAGATGAGAAAGGAGAAGACTGAGTTCTTAACACTGTTTATGGGGATGATATTGAACATTAGGGAGTATCGGAGTTTACAGTATATCGAGGGGCTGAGAAGCCGATTAAAGATGCTGCTTTAAGTTCGATGACTGGAAGTGATGGCTTTCCAATGGATTAAGGGAAGTAAACTCAGACGGAATAAGTATAAAGAGGACCTTGTAGGAATATGGCGATACTGATACAGATTAAGGATATATATGGGAAGCACTTTTAGAGAGGATGGGTTTGATAGAAGAGAATGGGAAGGCAATTGGCCCTTCGGAAAAACACTGTATAAGGGGAAGACCAGTGGATGAAAGACTGTCTAAAATGGAAAGGAATTACCCATAGGTTAAGACCTAGGATAAAGGTGTGCTGTGAAAAATATGGCGAAAGAAAGAGTAGGAAACCTGTGGATGAAAAAATATGTGTAATGGAAAAGAGATTACTTCCTGGTTAAGACATGGAATATAGGAGCTGGGTGAAAATTATGCCAGAAAGTGATAGTGAAGCGAAAGAGAAGGCATTAGAGGATGATTATGGGATCGCCCATATCTACCTCAGTAAGTGAGTTAGAATTGAAAGTAAAGGGAGTGATGCTCAAAGAACCTAAAACACAAGAGGAAGAGATGGAAAGCTTTCAACCATATTGATACATGAAACTTGTCCTTTCTCGACAATTTTTAATCAGGTGAATGAATAGAGAGCAGGAAATTTTAAGAAGGTGGATAGATGAAATTGTAAGCAAAACAATGATCTTCTTGTATGCGCATTTGAAGGGTACTAGAGATGTAAGCTCTGCAATATGGACTTGGTAACTGCAGTCACTCTGAACAAGTTGGTTCCTTTGGTTTTAAGGCATACACAGATTAATTTGTATTATGGTATGGTTGTGTATACATTAGTCTCTATAGCTGGAATTGGTTTGTACACGAATTTTGACTGATGCACTCCTGAAAATAGAAGTATTTTTATGTTATAGAAAAATAAAATTTAAAGAAAATGTAATGATTAATATGAAACAGAGTTGATGATTTTAATATGTGAAAAGTATTGATTATGTGTATATAATTATTTTTTTTAACCCTGATGAACTCGCTATAATAGATGAAATGTGTTGGCTGAGCCTGTTTAAAGTGTTACTGAAAGATGGATACTTAATAAAAAGAACTTTATATGAAAAAGACATCAACATCTGGGGTTTAAACGAAAAGAATTGAAAAATGTGATATGGAAATTTACTGAAAGCAAAAGAGTGATTACAAATGCATGCAAGTGAGAACATATTTTACTAAGGATTGAGTTTTTTGAGCAGTCAGAACTCCAGGAGTGAGCATGTGAGAATCAAGTAAATGGGATTCCTGACCTGTGTCATCCAAGAAACACTACTGCTGCCTCTTTTTAGGTCTTGCTGAGGCAGCGCATGCGCTGTCCGAGACATTTAGTAATCAGAGTTTTCAAAGTGCTGCCTGGTGGCCTAGTGCTTGCGTTCACGCGAGCATGCACGTGTGCAGACGCCATCTGCCTCCCTTCCAGCGCAGCTGCCATCTGTTTTTCCTCCGTCACACAACTTGATTGCCATCACTTTGGCGCCGCACGGTCGTGTCACTTTCATGGCCACGCGGCCAATGCTTCTTAGCCTAATCCCCCGGATAACTGCGTTCGCCCTTACACAGACACCCGTTTGCACTTACCCACCCTAGTCTCTTTCTTACATTTCCTCCTAGTAGTAGAGTTTTACATCTCCTTTGTGTCTCTGTGTGCCTTCATATATGCCTGCAGGATAGATTTTTATTTGCTTCATTTTCTTTTTTGTGTTCCGATTTTGTCCCAATGCCCCCAAACTCCCTCTAACACCAATGTACTATCACTGGCCTCAATGTGACCTCCTTCAATACTCTATGGCCCACCCTCTGTACTCTCTATGCCCCTACATTCCACTTCTCTCCTCTCATCATTCTATTCCCGGTCTCCTCTCTATGGCAGAAATTCACTCTATGCTCCGACCTCCAGTTTCTCTATGACCCTAGTCTACTGTTCTTGTAACATGTATGTGTGCTCCTAATCGACGCTCCGTGCCTGCTGTGTTATTTACCATGATTTCTTTTGGTTCGCAGCATCGCTTCTGCCACTTCAGTCAACACACCTGTAGGTTGTGTTTACCATACTCCTGTTTCTTCTGTACTCACACTCATCCCTTTGTCCTCAACCTCTTTCAGTTGCCCCAGTTTCTTTCCACGCCACAGTGTCATTCCTTCAATCCCCTATACGTACCACCGAGTGTAGCGCTCTCTTAATACTCACCGCATTCCTATCGCTAACCTTTTCCAGGTCATACAAGTTAATTTAAATAACCATTTTTTTACAAAACTTTTTATATCCCACATCGATTGCGATTATGGGCTTGTAAAAGTCCCATGAATGCCTTCCCGGAAGCGTCAGGGCGCTAGAACTAAGGTTCATCTCTAGGAGAGCCGAAGGGCAAACGACATCTGTTAAAAACATCTGCTACAGGACAGTTTGCCCCTGTCTAATGCCATCACAACCCATAGACATCATAGGGACTACAGAGGGTCATTTCAGTTCTCAGTGTCGAACTAAAACAAACAAACATTGGCATAGCCAATAGGTCTTGGTTAAACACTTTTAAGGCCCCAAATGCGAGACCTATTGGCTATGCCAATGGTTGTTTTATTCTGCCATACGGCTCCGAATATTCAGGGATAGCCGAGATATCTGGCTGGACAAGGCCTAGTAATGTTATAATAGATGACTTTTCAAGCGGCCTGATGCCACCCTGTCATCTAAAAATCGTCTTGAATTAAACCTAAGTAAGCTAGTGATCATGGGGAAGGCAAGGTTCATAAGTTACTATATTAAACTCAAGGCTGCTCATTTTGGCACACTGAGGCAGTTAATGTAGTCAAGCATGCAGGAGAGTAAGCTTGCATGGGGATCCTTTGCAAAGAATTCAACTAATGATGTGGGCATCTGGTAAATCCTTGACCTAAACCTTCCACCAAAATTGTGTTGCAAAATACTTAGTAAAAATGCAAGATTAAAGTCTGCTGAGCATGATTGACAGGAGCTATCAGAAAATATCCACACAAACTTGTGTTACCTTTCTTTATATTCCTCCATCCCTCATGTTTTACTAATACCAGCTACAGGGAGTATTAAAGTAAATTTCCACATAGCCAGGTACTTTTTATCCCACATCATAATTTTCTGACACTTCCACTCTCACATCTAAACATAGTATCACCTTACGACTAAGTGCTACCACGTCTCCGTCTGTCGCAGCATGCCCCGTCCCACAGCAGGGCAGAAAGAACCCGATGATGAAGCATGTCACCAAGGGACCTTTTGGAGGGTGAGGGTTATTAAAACACATATTGTCCTATACAGCCTTATGAAAACCTTTTTCATGCTCACTTTAGAACAATCACTGGAAGGACAGAATTTTTCTAGATAAAAGAGTGGACTCTCTTTGTTTATTCGCTTCATAAAAATTCCACACAGCATTGATGTATGAAGCCACTGGCCTTTTGAGGGCCTCAGAGCAGTGGTGCGCTAAGGTGGAGGAGCGTCGCCCCACTGATCAGCGAGCAGTGCAAAAAAAAAGTGCAAAAAAAGAAAATGATAATAACAAGAGTTATTATCATTGTCTTTTTTTAATCTTTGCACGTCTCGGAGCCAGATTGGGTGGGGTGGGGCTAGACTCCACACCGGCAGAGCAGAGGGAGGAGTGGCTTGCTCTCCTCTAATTGTGCATGATGGCTTGTCAAGCTCTCTTCGGCCAGCCAAACCATCATGCGCACTTAGCATGTTCTCAACTAGGTTGTGTTGCACAGCTCAATGGAGAGCATGCCAAGCTATTTGGCCATTCAGACCAATCACGATGCTGATGCTGCAGCATCATGGTTGGCTGGGAGAGGCAGGGAGCCTGGGTGTTTCCAGGTCTGTGGACAGAGGAGAGACGGCATCAGCTTCGATGGAGACAGGTATGTTTATTTTTTTACTATTTTTTCATCCACCTTCCCCCTGCCCCCACCCCCATTACGAGGCAGCCAACACTGCCTCAGAGTAAGCGTGGAGACAAACTGACAAAGCTGCATTGCACTGCCTTATGTTGTGTATGATGATAAAAGTCTGAAATACTCTTTTGTGGCAGGCAAGGACTTCACACAGAGTAGCATGTATTGAAGCAGAGATTCATCCCTGCTTGTTTGGAGTCGCAGGCGGCTGATGCTACTCTAGTTCTTTGGCAATTTTTTGTAAAGGTTTTAACTGGCAAGATGCCCAGTCTACATTTGATGAACAGTGACCTTTTCATAGGGGAAAGAGTTTATCCATAAAGGGTTCAAAGGAAGGCATTGGTTTGTATCATCAGGTAGTGAGTCATCAGGATGCTTCTCGCTTCGGCTCTCATGCATGCCCAGAAATGCTCCTTGAAAAGCTGTGGGGTGAAAGGCATCACTGCCTTTGAGCTGCTCCAGAACGCTGTGCAAGCTAGTGCCATTAGGGTTGTTGAGATATGGTTGAACTATGGGAGGCTTCTCATTCTGTCACTTAACCAAATTTCGCACATGGCATTTCGTTAGGTAACCAGATCAGGCTTTTCCAAATTTGTGCAAAACATAACACTGATTTGAGAGCTAAAATCCCTTTGATAGGTCTCATGCCCAGTTCCTGCTTGAGAGTAGCCATGGAGTCCCCGGGTAAAAATAGAGAAGTCTGCACAGGGATCGATTTTCTGCCTGTCTGAGACCCTTCAAAGTTTTGAAACCCCAAAGTTCAGCATCGAAGGTGCTTGCTGCAACAGCTTGTATTTGGTAGGCACGGAGAGCAAGTGAGTCAAGTCTGTTGCTGCACTTCTAATAGAATCTTTGCACTGCATTGCTGTAGTAAAGCAAATAATTGTGCACCCCAAGTCATCTTCTCGTCAAAACGAATCCCCAGGTAATATAAGAAAGGGACTCTGCTGAGGGACTGCCTATAAATTTTGAAAGTGGCTTCAAAGACTTCCATTTATTCACTATCAAAAATTAGATTTTTCAGTGTTTATCATGAGGTCCTGATCCTAGATGATAAAAGTTTGGATGGGAGCTACTTTGGTTAAGATAGGACCTGTCCTGGGGGGGTGGGTGCCAAGAGTAGTTTGGGGGGCTCGAGGTGAGGGTGGTGGGGTTTGGGGAATAGTTGTTAGGAGAGGGAGGGGGGACCAGAGATGTGCCAACATAAGCGCCTGGATGAAGACTGTTATTACCATGTTTGAGAATGCAGGGGGCAATGGCTAGAGCTGGCGCTTTGAAATGTGTGACCTGGAACGTGTGAGGCCTACACACCATGGCGCGGAGGCACAAGATACATGCTTACTTAGTCCGTAGAGGGGTTCATATAGCGCTGCTGCAGGAAACGCACCTTACGAAGCAGGAGGGCATAGCGCTGCAGAGGAGGTGGAGAGGGCAGCTGTTCAACACGACGTACTCTGCATTTGCAAGGGGTGCTTTGATATGGATCTGGGCTGGGGTTTCCTTCCAGATGACTAAACAGATGATAGACCAGGAGGGTAGATTTGTTGCCGTGGAGGGGAAGCTTAGAGGTCGAGACATATCACTATGTAGCATGTACGCTCCTAACATAGATCTACCTGCCTTTCTGACGAAGCTCTCAGGCAAGCTGGCGAGCTATTTGACATGCCCCATATTCATGGGAGGGGACTTTAATTCAGTAACAGACACCACGTTGGATAGGTCTCACCCACCGCTGCATACATCACCGGTACATACACTAGCAAAACGCAGATTAGAGTGGCAGGAGAGATGGGGTCTGGAAGAAGCTTGGAGGACACTACACCCTGCAATGAGGGATTACTCATTTCATTCTGGTATACACGACCTGCACGTCTGGTTAGATGTGTTTCTATGCTCTACACTCATACTCCCCGCCGTAGCGAACGCGGAGTACCTGACCCGCACGTTGTCTGACCATAACCCCCTATTGCTGTCCCTGAACTGGATGACTGAAATTTCACGAGTACCGACCTGGCAACTACGACCAGATACCCTGGATGACTTACTGTTCAGGGAAGCCTTAGGCGAGTGTCTGACTCGCTATTTTGAGGAAAACAGTGGCACCACGTCCTCCAGGGCAACGGAGTGGGATGCCTTCAAGGTTGTGGTCCGGGGTCATTGCATGGGGGCGTCTGCGGGCGCCCGCAAGACGCTCTTGGATGACCTGGAGCGAGCCGAAAAAGAGTTGCAGAAATTAGAACGAGAGCGCCCTAATCATCCCGAGCTTCAGGAAGCTGTTGGCAAGGCCAAGGAAGCAGTAGCGGTGGAATTGGAGCCTTTACGGAGTTTTGACCACAAGGTCTACTTGACTAAGGCGCATGCAGAGGGCGACAGGGCGGGGACAATGCTTGCCTGGCTTGCCAATCTGACTAGGCGCAGCCACCCGATCTTGTCTAATGAGGAGGAAGGCGGTAATGTCTATCATACCCAACCAGAGATCCTAGATAGGTTCCGGGCATACTACGAAGGATTGTATGAGAGCGGGTCGGAGGGCCAAGAAGCTGAACTTGATGCCTTTCTTGAAGGGCTGCAATTGCCACAGCTGGAACTAGAAGAAGCAGATGAATTGAGTAGAAACATCACACTAGGGGAAATAGGGAGTGCAGTGAAACAGATGGCTCAGAACAAAGCCCGGGATTAGATGGTCTACTGATAGAGTTTTACAGTAGATACCTGGAATTCCTAGCTCCGCAATTACAAGCGGTGTATATTGAAGCAAAGTCGAAAGGGAGACTGCCTCAATCCATGCGTGAAGCTCTAATGATCCCGCTGTTGAAGCCTGGAAGGGAGAGCAGTAACCTATCCTCATATCGCCCGTTGTCCATGTTGACGACGGATTATAAAATCCTGAGCAAAATATTGGCCAATAGGCTGCTGAGCCACATGATACACAAAGGACCAATCAGGATTCATCCCCACGCGGAATACTACCAACAACATCCGCCGGTTGACACGACTACTCGGGGAACAACTTTCGGAAGCGTCTGTGCCCCTGGTGTTCTCTATTGATATTGAGAAAGCGTTTGACAGCCTGGAGTGGGGGTATCTCTACAGGGTGATGTAGCATTTCGGGCTGGGTGATAACTATATCGGCTGGACCAAAGTGTTGTACACGGCGGCCACGGCGCGAGTCCAGGTAGGCTCTCTTATCTCGAGTCAGTATCAGGTGGGCCGTGGTACCAGACAGGGGTGTTCGCTATCTCCCCTGTTGTTTGCATTGGCGATGGAACCCTTTGGGGTGGAGGCCCGGGCGGGGTGATACTATAAGGGCCTCGTTTATAGAGGTAGACCACAAGCCATCTCATTGTACGCGGATGACCTTCTGTTGTTTTTTAGCGAATGCAGAAGAGGAATTGGAGGGAGCGAAGTGGCTCCTCTGAATTTTCAGGAGATTATCGGGCCTGAAGGTTAACTGGACCAAATCCTGTTTATTTCCGCTGCGAAAAGGGGAGGCGCAACCTGCCAACCTCCGGACACTCAAGTGGGAGCCTAACTTTTTACAGTATTTAGGTGTATATATATACCACTCGGCAGCAGACATGCTGGACGGCAATGTGATCCGCTGCATTAATGCATTGAAGGGAAGCATGGCCTTTTGGGCCACTCTTCCGCTTTCGGTGACGGGCCGTATTTTCCTACTAAAGAGGATAGCGCTTCCGAGGCTGCTCTACTACTTCCGCACATTACCGGTGTGGATACCGAGCTCCATCCTCCGACGGTTAAGATCACTGGTGATAGCATTTCTATGGGGTGCAGGTAGACGCAGGATAGTGCTTGACACCTTACTACGGCCCAAGGATGAAGGGGGCATGGCAGTGCCTGACTTTGAGTGCTACTACCTGGCAGCTCAATGGCAGACCTTCACACAAGAGATAGCGAAGGTTTACCGGGGTCCAGAATCGGGCAGAGACAAGGGCACCCGCGACATGTGCTTGCGTACATTACCCTCCATCAAAGTCTTCTCATCAGACACTTATCCATGGAGGATCAGATGTTTAGACTCTGCTGGAACCGAGGGCGCCGGAGAGCGGGGATTCGATGGATGTACGCACCGGAGATACCGCTGGGGATGGTGACGGCACTCCCTCACGGCGGGGACTGGTCGAGACTGCAAGGTTGGGAAGATGCAGGTTTACAGATGCTGGGCGACCTGTATGAGGACGGGGTGTTACTCCCATTCTAGGCCCTGCAGGAACGATTCGATTTGCCTAGAGGGGACTACCTGATGCATGCTGCTGTGACCGGAGCCATGCAGGAGCACTGCGGGGAGGGGTTGCAGGAACCCGCCACTTCTATGGCCTGTCAGTACACAATGATGGCAGCCGGTACTTACAAGGCAGTGACCTGCCTATATTCCCGGATGTTGCGGAAAACCCTGCAACCACTCACCTCCTTGAAAGCTAAATGGGAACTGGATCTCCAGATGGAGATCCCCGACACCACCTGGGCACAATTACTACGGCGAGCGAGAAAGAGCATGAGAAACGCCAGATTTCAATTGATACACTTCTACATCCTCCATAGGGCGTACCTCACCCCAGGGAAACTAAGGACATACTTTGGAGTTGAGCAAACGGCTTGCCCTAGATGCAATACTGTAGAGGCAGATTTGGGACACATGCTGTGGGATTGCCCCCACCTGAGGGACTACTGGCAGGAGATCGGGGAGGCCTTGAATAACGCTACGGATAGGGAATTGCAATAAACTAAAGCGGTAGGACTATTACACTGGTTTCCTCACACACCCAAAAATAAGACGACAAGTACGTTTATAGACATGGGATTGATACTAGCAAAGCGAGGAATCACTAGGAACTGGAAATCCAGGAGAGGGCCCTCATATCAGCAGTGGTATAATGAGTGTCTGAAATGGGCGGCTTGCGAAAGCACCCTGCGGTATCAACTAGCCAGACACACTGCAGACGAAAAGGCGTTAGAAAGGGCAACGGCATGGGAGTCACTAGTACAGGCGCTCCGCGATGGTACGGGAGAGGAGGAGGGGGGACATACAGACACCGAAACGGAAGATCCCACTAGCACACCGGGTACACAATGATACATTCCTCCACACCTGGTACACAATGATACATTCCTCATTGCCTCCTTGCAAACACCAGAACATACGCTATTTAGAAATCCAGAAATAGGCGCAGGCACGGGGGGGGAGGAGGAAGGGAGGGGGGAGTTGGGGGTTCTGGGCGGGTTGGAAGTTAGGGGGAGGGGCAAAAATACAAAAGCAGACCGCTGGTATCCTGGCATACAGAGTACAAGCAATCGGGGGCAAATGTGAAGACTGAGTACAGAACTGACGCCGCCCGGCCTTCGGGATGTGGGCTTATTGGCTGTGTAAATGATTCGCTCAAGCAATCTCTCCATTTAATTGCTGAAATGATGACATGCCCAAAACCGTAATATGTATGTAAGATTTGGTACTGCAATAAAAACGATGTTCAAAAAAAAAAATCATGAGGTCCTGATTTGTACAGTAGTTACCAAAGTCAATAAGTAATTTGTGCATTGATAGGTCACTGCAAGAGAGGAGAACTGCATTGTCAGCAAACATCAGTATCAGGATTTTGACTCCCCAAAGAGAGTCGCAAGAATACAGACTTGCCTTATACTTCTTTTAATGGCGAAGCTGTTCAATAATTCCCCTTGTAAACCATACCTATGGCTGTTGTGTTATTATTATGATGTTGTTGCTGCACGTCAGTCATAAGTTTGGAGGGTAGGCTCAGTTCTAGGAGGGGTTGCCACAAGATGGATCTGCTGACCGAATTGAAATCAGTTTTGAGGTCGACAAAATGCCATGTACAGGGTAGTATTTTTTATCTGGCTGTATTTTAAACGTATGTTGTATAATCTCATTGCTCGATTGATTGTACTATGAGATTTTCGAAACCCTTCCTGAAATGACGACAGTATTCTCTTTTCCTCAACCCAGGATCCCAATCTGGTGAGGAGGACTTTTCCATATATCTTCCCCGCACCATCGGACAACAAAATTAGGTGATAGTTAGCCGGGTCTATTAATGCACCCTTTTTGTGGAGGGGGACTATCATTGCTGATTTCCATGAAGCCGGGACCACCTCTGCTTACCAGGCTGCATTGAAAACTGATTTTAACAGGGGTGCCCATAGAGATGGATTGTTGCAGCAAATATGTCTAGGCATTCTGTCTCATTCTAGGGCCTTATTCAGTTTTTGGGACACAATAGCTGCAAAGATTTCTTCTTCTGTGAACTTACCAACACGTTTCCAGCAGTTTGTAGTCTCTGGGAGGCATCTGCAAATCATTATAGACAAGGGTCGTTCTTGGTAGGGCCAGGGGGAAGTATTGTTTTGTTGGTGGTGCTGAAGCCTGTGATTTTGTACATTTCTTCAAAATGTTTGACCCAGGCAAAAAATGTGATGGCTGGGCCCATGTTCCTAATGAGGCCCTCACAGCCCCAATTCACCAAATTCCAGAAACTTGTATTGTCCTTTTCTCTTAGGGCCTTTTCAAAGATGTTTGTGAGACTTTTTGTATTTGATAAGACACTTGTATTATTGTCTCAATGACTTAAGCTTCCCATGTGTCCTTGTGCTGTTTAGATCCTAATGCGAATATTAGAACCTGCTTCAGTTTTGCACATTGAGTCATACCTGTCTATTTAGATTGTCCTTGGAGGGTGTCTGACACAACTGTTGGCCCTGAATGGATAGCCCCCGCCAAGTGAGTTGCTCTTGTTAATGTGGCAAATCTCTCTGTGACAACCAGGTTAGATGTTTCTTTCTTGCCTAAAATGTCTCTGTATACCTGGTGATAGTATTTACAGGTGACCAGACCATGGGTCTTTTTGTTATGTTCATGGTGCCAGGAAAAATATCTGCTGCTGGATTTTACTTGCGGATTCCCCGTTCACATCCTACAAAAGAGGTTTCCAGTAAGTATGGTTGGGGAAGCATATATGAAGGCGACAAAGAGCAGGGAGTGATCACTCTCAGTTCTCCTGGTAACTACCATATCAGTGATTTGGCTCCATGACTCCTGGTTGGTTGGAATAATGTAGTCTATTTTTCTCTCTCATTTGCCAGATCAAAAAAGTGAACTGTGCTAGATGGTCCGAGGGCGTAAGGCCATTTAGTGGAAAACAGTAGCTAAGCAAGAGGAAGATATTGAACTCCCGTCCCCATCTGATGGATCCTAAAATTCAGAAACGAGGGTGAAAAGAAAGCCGTCCAGGCTTACAGCGCGTCTTGGTCCAACATGGATGCAACTGGTGTGGTATTAAAGTCCTCACCCACTAGAATAGTGTGAGGGCAGTGCATCTTCCTAGCACTAATTAGCTGAAGGCAGTTTCCTTTGCGTGCCTTGTCGATTGGAGAAATCAGTAGATTTATTGTTGAGAGGTATTCTCGTAGTTTCTCTGGTTGTATGCAAACATTAAGTAGTTCCAGGACCCATGAAGCATGGCTTATTGTCAGGTGTTGGATATTGTTTCCATTTCCCTGTGTGCTTTCCCCTTTCACTGATGCTTGGAGGCTTAATGTGACACACGTTGTTATTGTTAAGCCTCATTTCGGCCTACCCATGTTGCTTTTGGTTGCCTGTAATTTGTAAGCAGAGAACCCCTCAAGTTCGATCTTATTGAGTGCCCAGGCCAAAACTGCAAGTTGTGTGTGATTTTATGAAAGTGGCCCATTTTTGTCCTGTAAGTTCGGCTGCAAGCAGGCAATATTCCAACTGATCAGTCTGCCTTTTTCACCTTGCTGGTGGTATTAAAAATGGGAGATGTAGAACATCAATATTATCATGTCCCTGCAGAGACATTGCCCAATAAGCTATTTTCACTGTGGCAGGCCTAGCTGATCTACGTAGAGCACTATAGTGTAGATTAAAATATTAAAACTGCTAAATTTGGAATGAGATGAGCTTGAAAATAGTTAACCCACTACTTTTAATAGTTGTTAAAATCAATTTCAATGATGAAGTCAGATTTTTAACAAATGTTAAGAAAAAATAACTTTTAGAAAATTGCTGTTTGCCTGCCTGAACTGTCAGGAGGCCAATTAGAATAAGCCTTTGCCAGCTCTCAGCCTGTGCTCCGCCTTGAATAGGTGTGAACACGCTATGAAATGCTTCCAGGAACAAACAATAGGCTGACATGAACAGGCAGAGATGACTCTAGTGAACACCACAGAATATACAGGGTGTGCGCTGTAGCCTTCATCTTGACAGGACAGTAACAAATTATGTTTGACAGGTCTGTTGAGCCATGGGGAACACTCATGCACACTTGAAAGGCAGAGAAGAGGATGCCAAGACAATTCTTGTGTATCCACAGTCTGGTTACGAAATGACTACAGTCTCTGGGTTTATTGTGGGTACAGTACCTGCCTCAAACTGAATTTTAGTGTTATATGTGGGAGGGCTATAGGATAACCATAGTACAGTCCCCAGACACACACCTTGCCCTCAGAGCCCTAGTTTAGTATGGCTGCAGAATGTTATCATCTTGAAAATGCCTTAAAGTAGGACATTTGGGCCTGTTTGCAGTTAGGCAAACATGCACTACTGTAAAAGTGGGTAGGTCAGAGCCTGGAAACCATTACCCCATTGGTTAGAGAGATGTCAGGAGTCACCCAGCCATTAGCTGGTGACAAGCATAAATGCAAAAAGAACAAAAAAAAGAATGCTGAACAATGGCAAACACTCACCCCCAGTGAGAGATCTGGTCCTAATACCGTGGATTTTTTGCTCACCACACTATTCCAGTTTGGACCCAGCCATATGCAAATCAGTTTTGGCCCTGCTCCCCATGGGAAAAGTCCAGCTCAAAGTGCCAGGCCAGGTCCTCCCTGGACCGGAAACAAGCATCCCTAGACTGGTTTCAGGGTATCACTACTCATTAGCCAGGATAGCTTGAATACAGTGGCATGGTGAGCCTGGGACCCACATCTGAGCATACCCGTCCCACTTAGGGTGACAAGTGCATAAAGAACAATTGATGGACGGAATGCTGAACAATGTCAATCACTCACCCTCAAGTCAGAAATCTGGACCTAAATTCATTGTTTTTTCCTCACCACGCCATCCCAGTTTGGACCCAGCCATATGCAAATCAGTCATGATGCTGCTTTGCAAGGTGCATATATGTAGAATAGTGAAACTTTGCATATCCATAGAAACTTACCTTCAAAATATTCTTGTCCTCGATGTTCTTGACACAATATTTTGTCCACACAGTATTTTGGACTTAATATTTTGTTCAAACACCGTCTCTTCTGGGACTTCCACACTCTCTGATACCCATTCTGAGTGGCCCAATTTTTCCTATGGGATAGTATCTCCTATTACCGACACAGTAGAAGTTATATGGTGTGATGTAAAGTCTGCTGAAAGATCACAACCTTTAGTTACTGATGCCCCTTTGTGTTTTTAACTAGGTGGAGAGGCAAGGAGCAAGGGAAATATTGGGCCGATTTCTTCCATACTTGAGAAGATTGGAAGGCTCAATAGCAATCATAAATCAAAACCAAAAATGAGCCCAAGAAAAACATCAATGCTGCTCAATAATGGATCTGTAACAAACGTATACAGATCAACTTTTGCAACATAGTTTCCAAAAATCTGGAAAATTAAAAAGTTATGGTAAATATTTTAGGTCTGTGTGGAATTTGCCAATTTACATTTGCCTAATTTACACAAAATGTCAGGAAAGTAAAACAATGCAAAAATAGCTTTTATATTTCAGTACGAAATACACCATTGCATCCATTCTGGATGCATTGACACATTTTACGCTTAAAAATAGCCCAAAAATACACAAGTGTCAACAGTATGCACTCGTGTTTTGGTCATTTGAGTTGTTCCTGTGTCCTTGCACTACATTTTTGCCATGAATGGATGGCACGACATAGCATAATAGTATAATTTGGGGAATTTCACTTCTCAAGCAACATCTGAAATTACACAACATTATGCCAGCATAATGTAAATTTACCCCGGCCTATTAATTATTGCTACCAAATTATGTGACCTCAACAGGTCAGGTAGCCTATTTACTAAGAAATGAATGATTGCAGACACAAATCTGCGGAGCAGGTTCAGTCCATCTCTCCCTGCTGCATGTAAACTGCCTCATGATGCTATCCCACCTCACTGCCTGACTGCTGCTAGGCTGCTCCCCTGAGCAAGCCTTGTCAGCCATCTCCCAGACTCCTTTTCAGCCCATAGTTCTGTATGGCCCAGGTTTCTGTTCCCATGAATTGCCCGTTCACCGTTTCTTCCTGCTTCCCACCACCCACTTCCTGCCACCTCTTTCTGTGGCCCGCCTCTCCAGCACCCCTCTCAGCCCCCACGTAATGGAGGCTGAAGCATGGCTGCGCTGCTGGCGCACCAAAGGCAATATCAAAAATAGGAGGGAAGAGGATTGGAAGTCCATTCATTTCCCCTATGTAAATGTTCAATAATCAAAAATAGAATGGACACTTGTTTCTACAAAACCATTGGTTTGTATTCGAAAACCCTCAAAGATATCCTGGTATTGTCGTTTGCGGTGTATCTTTTTTCCGCCCCATCAGGAATCATGGCGTATTCATCGGGTGATCGATTGACGTGCTGGGTGCCTGCCTCACCTGAGGCTACCTCTGGTACAAGTAGAAGTGTCCAGAGATCAAAAGAATATATGTGGAGGAATAGACTAAAAATAGTGTCTAATCAAAAAAAGATTATTTATTCTGGATAGTATTAGGCACTATAGTTAAAAAGGAATTGTGATATGCAGGTGGTCAAGTTACTGGACTACCATATTTCTTGAGAGACGTGTTGACATGTTTCAGCTCACTTGGCCCGGTCGGGTCTATGGAGCTTTCGTCAGGACAAAAAACGTATAAACAAACAAAACATACGAAGGAAAATTAAGAAATGTGCTTCACACAATTTGTGCGGGATTTAGTGTTTGAGTAATGGGAAATTCCCATGCTGTGGAGACAAAAACCAACGCAAACTATTATGAAGGTTGGTACTTTTTTCAGGTGAGTAGACAATCATGCAGGATTCTATGGGGAGCGCTATTGTTTTACTCCAAATATAGAATGCGTGCCAACATTGTGGCAATTACACAGTGAATAGGGAGGAAAGGAAAACAAATTAGGTCTGAGAGAGGGGAAGTGCATTAGCAGAGATTCAAAAATTGGCATATATTTACAAAACACACAGGTATATCACATGCACAGTAGACCAAAAGTTATTGAGTCTGAACGCTGTTTTATTTTGGTCGGGGAGTTGGTAACATATGTGCCCCGCAATTATCTGTTTAGTAAAAAATAGTGCATGGTCGATAGTGGTAGTTATTTGATGAGTCATGAATGGTGACTTGTGTGACCCTTATAGATGAATAAAATTGTAGTTACCTGTTTTGCGCAAAATGAGCACTTCAACAGGGGAACCAGAGTCGCATACGGTTTTTTTACTGTCAAAGTAAAGATGGGCCCACTGATTAGTACAGTTATTAGTCTTACCCGTTTTGCTGGAAAGCGGTGGGCTACCATTCTTACCCATGAGGTTCAGCTTGGTGTCCCTTGTGCTGACTCTTCCCCTAGCTATGGGCGGGACTATAGGTTCCAGTCTTTTATATGGGTCCTGAACACAAAGGAGGGACAACTCTGTGTGTGAGTAGGTACTGGTAAGATGGAGGACACTCAAGACGATGTAGTTTTTTCAGTGGAACTGGTGCCAAGGAATATGATCGTTCATCCCCAATGTGTCTGTTTTGAGGTGGTCTACCCATCTTTGTTCTTTTTCGAAAAGAGTTTGCTCTGCATTTTGATTTTTGAATTGAAGCATTTCAAGAACTGTCCATCTGAGTTCATCACAGGTGTGACCTGCCTCTACAAAGTGAGTACATAGTTTTGTGTTGTTTTTCTTGAGTCTGATGTTGCTCCGATGTTCTCCTATGCGGAGTTTGACTTTGCGACAAGTCATGCCTACGTATTGGCGTTGGCAGGGACAGGTGATTAGGTAGATTACATGAGTTGAGTTACAGTTGGTGTGGCTTCTTTGAGTCCACAGTATATTGTCAGTTAACTGTAGTGTCTTGGTGGTGTTCTTAAACTTGCAAACTCCACATGTACCACAAGGGTAGTGGCCAGTGATTGGGGTCATGTTTGTATCTCTGATGGTAGACTTAAGTGGTTTATTCCTTGGCCTGGTGTGCACAAGGACGTCTTTGATGTTTTTCGTCCTTCTGTTCGCATATCTGGGTTTTGGCCAGTTGAATTTGCCTGAAGTCAGTATCTGCCAGTTTTTTCTTATGAGTTTTTGAACATCATAGGTTGCCGGGCAGAAGGTGGTAACACAGGTGACAAGATCTTTTATTGGTTCTTTGTTAGTGTTCTGTAAAAGGCATTCTCGGGGCTGATGTTTGGCACGTTTCTTGCATTTGGAGATTACTGCTGGAGTATAATCTCTCTTTCGTAGCTTACGGCTCAGTTCCTGTGCTTGTTGTGTATAGTCTTCCTTTTTACTACAGTTGCGTTTGTGCCTCAAAAATTGACTGTAGGGAAGGTTATCTCGCAGAGGGCGGGGGTGGTAGCTGTGATATGAAAGCAGACTATTTTTAGCTGTAGGTTTAGTGAAAGTTTTTGTCTCCAATCTTCCATTCTCAGCAAAAATGGTTAGGTCCAAGAAATCAATTTTTTGATTGTTCGCAGTGAAGGTAAATCTCAACCACTGGTCTCTACCATTTAGCCATTCTATGAAGGTGGTGAGATCTAGTCTGGTGTCCCAAATGAGTAAAACATCATCGATGTAACAATTCCAGTATATTATACTGGAAACGTATGGGTTGGTGTTATGGAGGACACATTCTTGTTCGAGACGGCTCACATAGAGTCCCGCTACTGAAGGCGCAAAAGCACTGCCCATGGATGTTCCATGACATTGCAAGAAAAATTGGCCATTATATTCAAAGTATTTTTCTTGTAGGGCCAGTCTACAGCATTCAAGAATGAAATGTCGGGGAGTTTTGTGTGTCCAGTCTTGCAAAAAGAGAAGATCTTCTAGCATTTTTAAGGTATCCTCTTGGGGTAAGCTAGTGTAGAGCGACTCCACATCTAATCCCACCAGTAACATCGTATCTGGGTTGAATTCCCGATCTGCAATCTGAATCAGAAGGTCTCTAGTATCCTTTAAGTAGGTAGGGGTACTCTGGACTAATGGTTTTAACTATTCGTCCACGAACTTTGATAAGGGTTCTAATAAAGATCCTATACCCGAAACTATCGGGCGTCCAGGTGGTGGGGACTTATTCTTGTGCATTTTAGGCAGGGAATAGAAAAATGGTACCTTTGGTCCTTTTGGTGTTAGAAAGTCAGCCTCTTTTTTGGAGATCCATCCATTGGTCTCTGCCTCATGTACCATGATAGCAATGGTGTTAGTTAATCTTTCAGTAGGATCAGTGTCTAGTTTTTTATAGAAGGTTTCATCTGATAGTAAAGACAGACATTGTTGGTTGTATCCATCTTTTGTCAAGATCACCACCCCACCACCCTTGTATGTGGGTTTTATTATGATATTCTCATTGTCTCTCAATTCAGTTAAAGCTTGTTTTTCTTTATTGCTCATATTTTGATAGATCTTCTTCTTATTGTCCATTTTGTCAATCCCATTCATAACTGCCTGTTCAAAGGCTTGAATTTCAATGGGTACTGCGCTGGTCGGTGGACAGAATTTAGACTTCCTTCTTAGGGTGGTTTCACCTTCCATGGTTTGGTTGGAGGATTCATTGAAAAATGCTTTCAGTTTGAGAGTTCTGCAGAATTCCGACACTTCGCATTTTAGTTTGAATCGGTCTGTTGATGGTGTCGGCACAAAGCCAAGTCCTTTATTCAGGACATTCGTTTGATCCTCGGTCAGAACAATGCTGGTCAGGTTCACTATTAGCGAGTCTTCTTGCTCGTTCCTGGTTGGGCTGAAGCCATACTCCTCGTCTGTACGCTGGGCTGTTGATCCTGCCATCTGAGGTTTTTCTTTCTGCCCCGAGACTGGTTTTGGCCTCTTCCTAAAAAAGGCTGAGCCTGATGTTGATTTGCAGTATTCGACATTTGATGGTTATCCATTGGTTGTTGTTGGTTTATGCCGGGGTGGTAGGGGTTCATCCATCCCGCATAAGGAGGCATGTAGGGTGGATAATATGGCATTGGATTTCCATGGAAAAACGGTGGTCGTGGCCACCTATTTCCTCGTCGTGGGCATTGAAATCTAAAATTGTTTTGACCCCTTCTTGGTGTGGACTCTTCGGAGCTGCCTTCTGAACCCTCAGACGAGGTCCCCCCTGTGGAGTCTACATCAGATCCATTATTGATTACTGTATAGTCATCCTTTGAGTATGGCTGCATTTTTTCTTGGCTGAATTTTTTCAGTTCTTTAGTTAATTTTTGGAGTTTATTTTACATTAGATATTCCTCCATTTCATCCATCTTTTTTGTTATTTCATCTAGAGTTTTTTGTACACCTGGGGGTTGATATTTTTCTTGAGTTCATTTTCACATTCTTGTATCTCCACCAATAGTGCATCCGATAGTCTTTTTGCTGTCTTTACTATAAGGACTAGGTAGTCCAAGCTGCACTTCCATGAAATGGACGACCAATCGCGTCGGAATACAAGATCATGTAAGAAAATCCTGGGTGCATTAGTAACCCATAGGCCTCTCGGGGCTGATTTAGATCTGAGGTATTCAGTCATGATAATGCCATGTATAGAGGTTCGGATCTGTTCTCTCTTTTTGTTAGTCAATGTGTCGCAATCATCTGTTTGTGCAATTGCTTGTATTAGATCTTGGTTCTGTAGTAATGATTGTCCTGCTAAGATTTCATCTATGTCACTTCCTGAAAAGCTCAGACCGGTGTTGTTCTCCATATTTCCTCTCTCTGTGTTCGAAAATTTGTAAGCAAAGGTCACCCTATGGAGCAAAATAAGTGATTCTGCAAGGGTGTGAATGATTCCCGCAGCTGTCCGCTGCTTAAAGGCTTATATCAAAAATAGGAGGGAAAAGGATTGGAAGTCCATTCATTTCCCCTATGTAAACGTTCAATAATCAAAAATACCATGGACACTTGTTTCTACAAAACCATTGGTTTGTATTCGAAAACCCTCATAGACATCCTGGTATTGTCGTTTGCGGTGTATCTTTTTTCCGCCCCATCAGGAGTCATGGTGTATTCATCGGGTGATCGATTGACATGCTGGGTGCCTGCCTCACCTGAGGCTACCTCTGGTACAAGTAGAAGTGTCCAGAGATCAAAAGAATATATGTGGAGGAATAGACTAAAAATAGTGTCTAATCAAAAAAAGATTATTTATTCTGGATAGTATTAGGCACTATAGTTAAAAAGGAATTGGGATATGCAGGTGGTCAAGTTACTGGACTACCATATCTCTTGAGAGACGTGTCGACATGTTTCAGCTCACTTGGCCCGGTCGGGTCTATGGAGCTTTCGTCAGGACAAAAAACGTATAAACAAACAAAACGTACGAAGGAAAATTAAGAAATATGCTTCACACAATTTGTGCGGGATTTAGTGTTTGAGTAATGGGAAATTCCCATGCTGTGGAGACAAAAACCAACGCAAACTATTTTGAAGGTTGGTACTTTTTTCAGGTGAGTAGACAATCATGCAGGATTCTATGGGGAGCGCTATTGTTTTACTCCAAATATAGAATGCGCGCCAACATTGTGCCAAATACACAGTGAATAGGGAGAAAAGGAAAACAAATTAGGTCTGAGAGAGGGGAAGTGCATTAGCAGCGATTCAAAAATTGGCATATATTTACAAAACACACAGGTATATCACATGCACAGTAGACCAAAAGTTATTGAGTCTGAACGCTGTTTTATTTTGGTCGGGGAGTTGGTAACATATGTGCCCCGCAATTATCTGTTTAGTGAAAAATAGTGCATGGTCGATAGTGGTAGTTATTTGATGAGTCATGAATGGTGACTTGTGTGACCCTTATAGATGAATAAAATTGTAGTTACCTGTTTTGCGCAAAATGAGCACTTCAACAGGGAAACCAGAGTCGCATACGTTTTTTTTACTGTCAAAGTAAAGATGGGCCCACTGATTAGTACAGTTATTAGTCTTACCCGTTTTACTGGAAAGCGGTGTGCTACCATTCTTACCCATGAGGTACAGCTTGGTGTCCCTTGTGCTGACTCTTCCCCTGGCTATGGGCGGGACTATAGGTTCCAGTCTTTTATATGGGTCCTGAACACAAAGGAGGGACAACTCTGTGTGTGAGTAGGTACTGGTAAGATGGAGGACACTCAAGACGATGTAGTTTTTTCAGTGGAACTGGTGCCAAGGAATATGATCGTTCATCCCCAATGTGTCTGTTTTGAGGCGGTCTACCCATCTTTGTTCTTTTTCGAAAAGAGTTTGCTCTGCATTTTGATTTTTGAATTGAAGCATTTCAAGAACTGTCCATCTGAGTTCATCACAGGTGTGACCTGCCTCTACAAAGTGAGTACATAGTTTTGTGTTGTTTTTCTTGAGTCTGATGTTGCTCCGATGTTCTCCTATGCGGAGTTTGACTTTGCGACAAGTCATGCCTACGTATTGGCGTTGGCAGGGACAGGTGATTAGGTAGATTACATGAGTTGAGTTACAGTTGGTGTGGCTTCTTTGAGTCCACAGTATATTGTCAGTTAACTGTAGTGTCTTGGTGGTGTTCTTAAACTTGCAAACTCCACATGTACCACAAGGGTAGTGGCCAGTGATTGGGGTCATGTTTGTATCTCTGATGGTAGACTTAAGTGGTTTATTCCTTGGCCTGGTGTGCACAAGGACGTCTTTGATGTTTTTCGTCCTTCTGTTCGCATATCTGGGTTTTGGCCAGTTGAATTTGCCTGAAGTCAGTATCTGCCAGTTTTTTCTTATGAGTTTTTGAACATCATAGGTTGCCGGGCAGAAGGTGGTAACACAGGTAACAAGATCTTTTATTGGTTCTTTGTTAGTGTTCTGTAAAAGGCATTCTCGGGGCTGATGTTTGGCACGTTTCTTGCATTTGGAGATTACTGCTGGAGTATAATCTCTCTTTCGTAGCGTACGGCTCAGTTCCTGTGCTTGTTGTGTATAGTCTTCCTTTTTACTACAGTTGCATTTGTGCCCCAAAAATTGACTGTAGGGAAGGTTATCTCGCAGAGGGCGGGGGTGGTAGCAGTGATATGAAAGCAGACTATTTTTAGCTGTAGGTTTAGTGAAAGTTTTTGTCTCCAATCTTCCATTCTCAGCAAAAATGGTTAGGTCCAAGAAATCCATTTTTTGATTGTTCGCAGTGAAGGTAAATCTCCACCACTGGTCTCTACCATTTAGCCATTCTATGAAGGTGGTGAGATCTAGTCTGGTGTCCCAAATGAGTAAAACATCATCGATGTAACGTTTCCAGTATATTATACTAGAAACGTATGGGTTGGTGTTATGGAGGACACATTCTTGTTCGAGACGGCTCACATAGAGTCCCGCTACTGAAGGCGCAAAAGCGCTGCCCATGGATGTTCCATGACATTGCAAGAAAAATTGGCCATTATATTCAAAGTAATTTTCTTGTAGGGCCAGTCTACAGCATTCAAGAATGAAATGTCGGGGAGTTTTGTGTGTTCAGTCTTGCAAAAAGAGAAGATCTTATAGCATTTTTAAGGTATCCTCTTGGGGTAAGCTAGTGTAGAGCGACTCCACATCTAATCCCACCAGTAACATCGTATCTGGGTTGAATTCCCGATCTGCAATCTGAATCAGAAGGTCTCTAGTATCCTTTAAGTAGGTAGGGGTACTCTGGACTAATGGTTTTAAATATTCGTCCGCGAACTTTGATAAGGGTTCTAATAAAGATCCTATACCCGATACTATCGGGCGTCCAGGTGGTGGGGGCTTATTCTTGTGCGTTTTAGGCAGGGAATAGAAAAATGGTCCCTTTGGTCCTTTTGGTGTTAGAAAGTCAGCCACTTTTTTGGAGATCCATCCATTGGTCTCTGCCTCATGTACCATGATAGCAATGGTGTTAGTTAATCTTTCAGTAGGATCAGTGTATAGTTTTTTATAGAAGGTTTCATCTGACAGTAAAGACAGACATTGTTGGTTGTATCCATCTTTTGTCAAGATCACCACCCCACCACCCTTGTCTGTGGGTTTTATTATGATATTCTCATTGTCTCTCAATTCAGTTAAAGCTTGTTTTTCTTTATTGCTCATATTTTGAAAGATCTTCTTCTTATTGTCCATTTTGTCAATCCCTTTCATAACTGCCTGTTCAAAGGCTTGAATTTCAATGGGTACTGCGCTGGTCGGTGGACAGAATTTAGACTTCCTTGTTAGGGTGGTATCACCTTCCATGGTTTGGTTGGAGGATTCATTGAAAAATGCTTTCAGTTTGAGAGTTCTTCAGAATTCCGACACTACGCATTTTAGTTTGAATCGGTCTGTTGATGGTGTCGGCACAAAGCCAAGTCCTTTTTTCAGGACATTCGTTTGATCCTCGGTCAGAACAATGCTGGTCAGGTTCACTATTAGCGAGTCTTCTTGCTCGTTCCTGGTTGGGCTGAAGCCATACTCCTCGTGTGTACGCTGGGCTGTTGATCCTGCCATCTGAAGTTTTTCTTTCTGCCCGAGACTGGTTTTGGCCTCTTCCTAAAAAAGGCTGAGCCTGATGTTGATTTGCAGTATTCGACATTTGATGGTTATCCATTGGTTGTTGTTGGTTTATGCCGGGGTGGTAGGGGTTCATCCATCCCGCATAAGGAGGCATGTAGGGTGGATAATATGGCATTGGATTTCCATGGAAAAACGGTGGTCGTGGCCACCTATTTCCTCGTCGTGGGCGTTGAAATCTAAAATTGTTTCGACCCCTTCTTGGTGTGGACTCTTCGGAGCTGCCTTCTGAACCCTCAGACGAGGTCCCCCAATGTGGAGTCTACATCAGATCCATTATTGATTACTGTATAGTCATCCTTTGAGTATGGGTGCATTTTTTCTTGGCTGAATTTTTTCAGTTCTTTAGTTAATTTTTGGAGTTTATTTTGCGTTAGATATTCCTCCATTTCATCCATCTCTTTTGTTATTTCATCTAGGCGTTTTTTGTACACCTGGGGGTTGATATTTTTCTTGAGTTCATTTTCACATTCTTGTATCTCCACCAATAGTGCATCCGATAGTCTTTTTGCTGTCTTTACTATAAGGACTAGGTAGTCCAAGGTGCACTTCCATGAAATGGACGACCAATCGCGTCGGAATACAAGATCATGTAAGAAAATCCTGGGTGCATTAGTAACCCATAGGCCTGTCGGGGCTGATTTAGATCTGAGGTATTCAGTCATGATAATGCCATGTATAGAGGTTCGGATCTGTTCTCTCTTTTTGTTAGTCAATGTGTCCCAATCATCTGTTTGTGCAATTGCTTGTATTAGATCTTGGTTCTGTAGTAATGATTGTCCTGCTAAGATCTCATCTATGTCACTTCCTGAAAAGCTCAGACCTGTGTTGTTCTCCATATTTCCTCTCTCTGTGTTCGAAAATTTGTAAGCAAAGGACACCCTATGGAGCAAAATAAGTGATTCTGCAAGGGTGTGAATGATTCCCGCAGCTGTCCGCTGCTTAAAGGCTTATATCAAAAATAGGAGGGAAGAGGATTGGAAGTACATTCATTTCCCCTATGTAAATGTTCAATAATCAAAAATAGAATGGACACTTGTTTCTACAAAACCATTGGTTTGTATTCGAAAACACTCATAGACATCCTGGTATTGTCGTTTGCGGTGTATCTTTTTTCTGCCCCATCAGGAGTCATGGCGTATTCATCGGGTGATCGATTGACGTGCTGGGTGCCTGACTCACCTGAGGCTACCTCTGGTACAAGTAGAAGTGTCCAGAGATCTAAAGAATATATGTGGAGGAATGGACTAAAAATAGTGTCTAATCAAAAAAAGATTATTTATTCTGGATAGTATTAGGCACTATAGTTAAAAAGGAATTGCGATATGCAGGTGGTCAAGTTACTGGACTACCATATCTCTTGAGAGACGTGTTGACATGTTTCAGCTCACTTGGCCCGGTCGGGTCTGTGGAGCTTTCATCAGGACAAAAAACGTATAAACAAACAAAACGTACGAAGGAAAATTAAGAAATGTGCTTCACACAATTTGTGCAGGATTTAGTGTTTGAGTAATGGGAAATTCCCATGCTGTGGAGACAAAAACCAACACAAACTATTATGAAGGTTGGTACTTTTTTCAGGTGAGTAGACAATCATGCAGGATTCTATGGGGAGCGCTATTGTTTTACTCCAAATATAGAATGCGCGCCAACATTGTGCCAAATACACAGTGAATAGGGAGAAAAGGAAAACAAATTAGGTCTGAGAGAGGGGAAGTGCATTAGCAGCGATTCAAAAATTGGCATATATTTACAAAACACACAGGTATATCACATGCACAGTAGACCAAAAGTTATTGAGTCTGAACGCTGTTTTATTTTGGTCGGGGAGTTGGTAACATATGTGCCCCGCAATTATCTGTTTAGTGAAAAATAGTGCATGGTCGATAGTGGTAGTTATTTGATGAGTCATGAATGGTGACCTGTGTGACCCTTATAGATGAATAAAATTGTAGTTACCTGTTTTGCGCAAAATGAGCACTTCAACAGGGGAACCACAGTCGCATACGGTTTTTTTACTGTCAAAGTAAAGATGGGCCCACTGATTAGTACAGTTATTAGTCTTACCCGTTTTACTGGAAAGCGGTGTGCTACCATTCTTACCCATGAGGTACAGCTTGGTGTCCCTTGTGCTGACTCTTCCCCTGGCTATGGGCGGGACTATAGGTTCCAGTCTTTTATATGGGTCCTGAACACAAAGGAGGGACAACTCTGTGTGTGAGTAGGTACTGGTAAGATGGAGGACACTCAAGACGATGTAGTTTTTTCAGTGGAACTGGTGCCAAGGAATATGATCGTTCATCCCCAATGTGTCTGTTTTGAGGTGGTCTACCCATCTTTGTTCTTTTTCGAAAAGAGTTTGCTCTGCATTTTGATTTTTGAATTGAAGCATTTCAAGAACTGTCCATCTGAGTTCATCACAGGTGTGACCTGCCTCTACAAAGTGAGTACATAGTTTTGTGTTGTTTTTCTTGAGTCTGATGTTGCTCCGATTTTCTCCTATGCGGAGTTTGACTTTGCGACAAGTCATGCCTACGTATTGGCGTTGGCAGAGACAGGTGATTAGGTAGATTACATGAGTTGAGTTACAGTTGGTGTGGCTTCTTTGAGTCCACAGTATATTGTCAGTTAACTGTAGTGTCTTGGTGGTGTTCTTAAACTTGCAAACTCCACATGTACCACAAGGGTAGTGGCCAGTGATTGGGGTCATGTTTGTATCTCTGATGGTAGACTTAAGTGGTTTATTCCTTGGCCTGGTGTGCACAAGGACGTCTTTGATGTTTTTCGTCCTTCTGTTCGCATATCTGGGTTTTGGCCAGTTGAATTTGCCTGAAGTCAGTATCTGCCAGTTTTTTCTTATGAGTTTTTGAACATCATAGGTTGCCTGCAGAAGGTGGTAACACAGGTGACAAGATCTTTTATTGGTTCTTTGTTAGTGTTCTGTAAAAGGCATTCTCGGGGCTGATGTTTGGCACGTTTCTTGCATTTGGAGATTACTGCTGGAGTATAATCTCTCTTTCGTAGCTTACGGCTCAGTTCCTGTGCTTGTTGTGTATAGTCTTCCTTTTTACTACAGTTGCATTTGTGCCTCAAAAATTGACTGTAGGGAAGGTTATCTCGCAGAGGGCGGGGGTGGTAGCAGTGATATGAAAGCAGACTATTTTTAGCTGTAGGTTTAGTGAAAGTTTTTGTCTCCAATCTTCCATTCTCAGCAAAAATGGTTAGGTCCAAGAAATCCATTTTTTGATTGTTCGCAGTGAAGGTAAATCTCCACCACTGGTCTCTACCATTTAGCCATTCTATGAAGGTGGTGAGATCTAGTCTGGTGTCCCAAATGAGTAAAACATCATCGATGTAACGTTTCCAGTATATTATACTAGAAACGTATGGGTTGGTGTTATGGAGGACACATTCTTGTTCGAGACGGCTCACATAGAGTCCCGCTACTGAAGGCGCAAAAGCGCTGCCCATGGATGTTCCATGACATTGCAAGAAAAATTGGCCATTATATTCAAAGTAATTTTCTTGTAGGGCCAGTCTACAGCATTCAAGAATGAAATGTCGGAGAGTTTTGTGTGTTCAGTCTTGCAAAAAGAGAAGATCTTATAGCATTTTTAAGGTATCCTCTTGGGGTAAGCTAGTGTAGAGCGACTCCACATCTAATCCCACCAGTAACATCGTATCTGGGTTGAATTCCCGATCTGCAATCTGAATCAGAAGGTCTCTAGTATCCTTTAAGTAGGTAGGGGTACTCTGGACTAATGGTTTTAAATATTCGTCCGCGAACTTTGATAAGGGTTCTAATAAAGATCCTATACCCGATACTATCGGGCGTCCAGGTGGTGGGGGCTTATTCTTGTGCGTTTTAGGCAGGGAATAGAAAAATGGTCCCTTTGGTCCTTTTGGTGTTAGAAAGTCAGCCACTTTTTTGGAGATCCATCCATTGGTCTCTGCCTCATGTACCATGATAGCAATGGTGTTAGTTAATCTTTCAGTAGGATCAGTGTATAGTTTTTTATAGAAGGTTTCATCTGACAGTAAAGACAGACATTGTTGGTTGTATCCATCTTTTGTCAAGATCACCACCCCACCACCCTTGTCTGTGGGTTTTATTATGATATTCTCCTTGTCTCTCAATTCAGTTAAAGCTTGTTTTTCTTTATTGCTCATATTTTGAAAGATCTTCTTCTTATTGTCCATTTTGTCAATCCCTTTCATAACTGCCTGTTCAAAGGCTTGAATTTCAATGGGTACTGCGCTGGTCGGTGGACAGAATTTAGACTTCCTTGTTAGGGTGGTATCACCTTCCATGGTTTGGTTGGAGGATTCATTGAAAAATGCTTTCAGTTTGAGAGTTCTTCAGAATTCCGACACTACGCATTTTAGTTTGAATCGGTCTGTTGATGGTGTCGGCACAAAGCCAAGTCCTTTTTTCAGGACATTCGTTTGATCCTCGGTCAGAACAATGCTGGTCAGGTTCACTATTAGCGAGTCTTCTTGCTCGTTCCTGGTTGGGCTGAAGCCATACTCCTCGTGTGTACGCTGGGCTGTTGATCCTGCCATCTGAAGTTTTTCTTTCTGCCCGAGACTGGTTTTGGCCTCTTCCTAAAAAAGGCTGAGCCTGATGTTGATTTGCAGTATTCGACATTTGATGGTTATCCATTGGTTGTTGTTGGTTTATGCCGGGGTGGTAGGGGTTCATCCATCCCGCATAAGGAGGCATGTAGGGTGGATAATATGGCATTGGATTTCCATGGAAAAACGGTGGTCGTGGCCACCTATTTCCTCGTCGTGGGCGTTGAAATCTAAAATTGTTTCGACCCCTTCTTGGTGTGGACTCTTCGGAGCTGCCTTCTGAACCCTCAGACGAGGTCCCCCAATGTGGAGTCTACATCAGATCCATTATTGATTACTGTATAGTCATCCTTTGAGTATGGGTGCATTTTTTCTTGGCTGAATTTTTTCAGTTCTTTAGTTAATTTTTGGAGTTTATTTTGCGTTAGATATTCCTCCATTTCATCCATCTCTTTTGTTATTTCATCTAGGCGTTTTTTGTACACCTGGGGGTTGATATTTTTCTTGAGTTCATTTTCACATTCTTGTATCTCCACCAATAGTGCATCCGATAGTCTTTTTGCTGTCTTTACTATAAGGACTAGGTAGTCCAAGGTGCACTTCCATGAAATGGACGACCAATCGCGTCGGAATACAAGATCATGTAAGAAAATCCTGGGTGCATTAGTAACCCATAGGCCTGTCGGGGCTGATTTAGATCTGAGGTATTCAGTCATGATAATGCCATGTATAGAGGTTCGGATCTGTTCTCTCTTTTTGTTAGTCAATGTGTCCCAATCATCTGTTTGTGCAATTGCTTGTATTAGATCTTGGTTCTGTAGTAATGATTGTCCTGCTAAGATCTCATCTATGTCACTTCCTGAAAAGCTCAGACCTGTGTTGTTCTCCATATTTCCTCTCTCTGTGTTCGAAAATTTGTAAGCAAAGGACACCCTATGGAGCAAAATAAGTGATTCTGCAAGGGTGTGAATGATTCCCGCAGCTGTCCGCTGCTTAAAGGCTTATATCAAAAATAGGAGGGAAGAGGATTGGAAGTACATTCATTTCCCCTATGTAAATGTTCAATAATCAAAAATAGAATGGACACTTGTTTCTACAAAACCATTGGTTTGTATTCGAAAACACTCATAGACATCCTGGTATTGTCGTTTGCGGTGTATCTTTTTTCCGCCCCATCAGGAGTCATGGCGTATTCATCGGGTGATCGATTGACGTGCTGGGTGCCTGACTCACCTGAGGCTACCTCTGGTACAAGTAGAAGTGTCCAGAGATCTAAAGAATATATGTGGAGGAATGGACTAAAAATAGTGTCTAATCAAAAAAAGATTATTTATTCTGGATAGTATTAGGCACTATAGTTAAAAAGGAATTGCGATATGCAGGTGGTCAAGTTACTGGACTACCATATCTCTTGAGAGACGTGTTGACATGTTTCAGCTCACTTGGCCCGGTCGGGTCTGTGGAGCTTTCATCAGGACAAAAAACGTATAAACAAACAAAACGTACGAAGGAAAATTAAGAAATGTGCTTCACACAATTTGTGCAGGATTTAGTGTTTGAGTAATGGGAAATTCCCATGCTGTGGAGACAAAAACCAACACAAACTATTATGAAGGTTGGTACTTTTTTCAGGTGAGTAGACAATCATGCAGGATTCTATGGGGAGCGCTATTGTTTTACTCCAAATATAGAATGCGCGCCAACATTGTGCCAAATACACAGTGAATAGGGAGAAAAGGAAAACAAATTAGGTCTGAGAGAGGGGAAGTGCATTAGCAGCGATTCAAAAATTGGCATATATTTACAAAACACACAGGTATATCACATGCACAGTAGACCAAAAGTTATTGAGTCTGAACGCTGTTTTATTTTGGTCGGGGAGTTGGTAACATATGTGCCCCGCAATTATCTGTTTAGTGAAAAATAGTGCATGGTCGATAGTGGTAGTTATTTGATGAGTCATGAATGGTGACCTGTGTGACCCTTATAGATGAATAAAATTGTAGTTACCTGTTTTGCGCAAAATGAGCACTTCAACAGGGGAACCACAGTCGCATACGGTTTTTTTACTGTCAAAGTAAAGATGGGCCCACTGATTAGTACAGTTATTAGTCTTACCCGTTTTACTGGAAAGCGGTGTGCTACCATTCTTACCCATGAGGTACAGCTTGGTGTCCCTTGTGCTGACTCTTCCCCTGGCTATGGGCGGGACTATAGGTTCCAGTCTTTTATATGGGTCCTGAACACAAAGGAGGGACAACTCTGTGTGTGAGTAGGTACTGGTAAGATGGAGGACACTCAAGACGATGTAGTTTTTTCAGTGGAACTGGTGCCAAGGAATATGATCGTTCATCCCCAATGTGTCTGTTTTGAGGTGGTCTACCCATCTTTGTTCTTTTTCGAAAAGAGTTTGCTCTGCATTTTGATTTTTGAATTGAAGCATTTCAAGAACTGTCCATCTGAGTTCATCACAGGTGTGACCTGCCTCTACAAAGTGAGTACATAGTTTTGTGTTGTTTTTCTTGAGTCTGATGTTGCTCCGATTTTCTCCTATGCGGAGTTTGACTTTGCGACAAGTCATGCCTACGTATTGGCGTTGGCAGAGACAGGTGATTAGGTAGATTACATGAGTTGAGTTACAGTTGGTGTGGCTTCTTTGAGTCCACAGTATATTGTCAGTTAACTGTAGTGTCTTGGTGGTGTTCTTAAACTTGCAAACTCCACATGTACCACAAGGGTAGTGGCCAGTGATTGGGGTCATGTTTGTATCTCTGATGGTAGACTTAAGTGGTTTATTCCTTGGCCTGGTGTGCACAAGGACGTCTTTGATGTTTTTCGTCCTTCTGTTCGCATATCTGGGTTTTGGCCAGTTGAATTTGCCTGAAGTCAGTATCTGCCAGTTTTTTCTTATGAGTTTTTGAACATCATAGGTTGCCTGCAGAAGGTGGTAACACAGGTGACAAGATCTTTTATTGGTTCTTTGTTAGTGTTCTGTAAAAGGCATTCTCGGGGCTGATGTTTGGCACGTTTCTTGCATTTGGAGATTACTGCTGGAGTATAATCTCTCTTTCGTAGCTTACGGCTCAGTTCCTGTGCTTGTTGTGTATAGTCTTCCTTTTTACTACAGTTGCATTTGTGCCTCAAAAATTGACTGTAGGGAAGGTTATCTCGCAGAGGGCGGGGGTGGTAGCAGTGAAATGAAAGCAGACTATTTTTAGCTGTAGGTTTAGTGAAAGTTTTTGTCTCCAATCTTCCATTCTCAGCAAAAATGGTTAGGTCCAAGAAATCCATTTTTTGATTGTTCGCAGTGAAGGTAAATCTCCACCACTGGTCTCTACCATTTAGCCATTCTATGAAGGTGGTGAGATCTAGTCTGGTGTCCCAAATGAGTAAAACATCATCGATGTAACGTTTCCAGTATATTATACTAGAAACGTATGGGTTGGTGTTATGGAGGACACATTCTTGTTCGAGACGGCTCACATAGAGTCCCGCTACTGAAGGCGCAAAAGCGCTACCCATGGATGTTCCATGACATTGCAAGAAAAATTGGCCATTATATTCAAAGTAATTTTCTTGTAGGGCCAGTCTACAGCATTCAAGAATGAAATGTCGGGGAGTTTTGTGTGTTCAGTCTTGCAAAAAGAGAAGATCTTATAGCATTTTTAAGGTATCCTCTTGGGGTAAGCTAGTGTAGAGCGACTCCACATCTAATCCCACCAGTAACATCGTATCTGGGTTGAATTCCCGATCTGCAATCTGAATCAGAAGGTCTCTAGTATCCTTTAAGTAGGTAGGGGTACTCTGGACTAATGGTTTTAAATATTCGTCCGCGATCTTTGATAAGGGTTCTAATAAAGATCCTATACCCGATACTATCGGGCGTCCAGGTGGTGGGGACTTATTCTTGTGCGTTTTAGGCAGGGAATAGAAAAATGGTCCCTTTGGTCCTTTTGGTGTTAGAAAGTCAGCCACTTTTTTGGAGATCCATCCATTGGTCTCTGCCTCATGTACCATGATAGCAATGATGTTAGTTAATCTTTCAGTAGGATCAGTGCCCAGTTTTTTATAGAAGGTTTCATCTGACAGTAAAGACAGACATTGTTGGTTGTATCCATCTTTTGTCAAGATCACCACCCCACCACCCTTGTCTGTGGGTTTTATTATGATATTCTCATTGTCTCTCAATTCAGTTAAAGCTTGTTTTTCTTTATTGCTCATATTTTGAAAGATCTTCTTCTTATTGTCCATTTTGTCAATCCCTTTCATAACTGCCTGTTCAAAGGCTTGAATTTCAATGGGTACTGCGCTGGTCGGTGGACAGAATTTAGACTTCCTTCTTAGGGTGGTATCACCTTCCATGGTTTGGTTGGAGGATTCATTGAAAAATGCTTTCAGTTTGAGAGTTCTTCAGAATTCCGACACTACGCATTTTAGTTTGAATCGGTCTGTTGATGGTGTCGGCACAAAGCCAAGTCCTTTTTTCAGGACATTCGTTTGATCCTCGGTCAGAACAATGCTGGTCAGGTTCACTATTAGCGAGTCTTCTTGCTCGTTCCTGGTTGGGCTGAAGCCATACTCCTCGTGTGTACGCTGGGCTGTTGATCCTGCCATCTGAAGTTTTTCTTTCTGCCCGAGACTGGTTTTGGCCTCTTCCTAAAAAAGGCTGAGCCTGATGTTGATTTGCAGTATTCGACATTTGATGGTTATCCATTGGTTGTTGTTGGTTTATGCCGGGGTGGTAGGGGTTCATCCATCCCGCATAAGGAGGCATGTAGGATGGATAATATGGCATTGGATTTCCATGGAAAAACATTGGTCGTGGCCACCTATTTCCTCGTCGTGGGCGTTGAAATCTAAAATTGTTTCGACCCCTTCTTGGTGTGGACTCTTCGGAGCTGCCTTCTGAACCCTCAGACGAGGTCCCCCCTGTGGAGTCTACATCAGATCCATTATTGATTACTGTATAGTCATCCTTTGAGTATGGGTGCATTTTTTCTTGGCTGAATTTTTTCAGTTCTTTAGTTAATTTTTGGAGTTTATTTTGCGTTAGATATTCCTCCATTTCATCCATCTCTTTTGTTATTTCATCTAGGCGTTTTTTGTACACCTGGGGGTTGATATTTTTCTTGAGTTCATTTTCACATTCTTGTATCTCCACCAATAGTGCATCCGATAGTCTTTTTGCTGTCTTTACTATAAGGACTAGGTAGTCCAAGGTGCACTTCCATGAAATGGACGACCAATCGCGTCGGAATACAAGATCATGTAAGAAAATCCTGGGTGCATTAGTAACCCATAGGCCTCTCGGGGCTGATTTAGATCTGAGGTATTCAGTCATGATAATGCCATGTATAGAGGTTCGGATCTGTTCTCTCTTTTTGTTAGTCAATGTGTCCCAATCATCTGTTTGTGCAATTGCTTGTATTAGATCTTGGTTCTGTAGTAATGATTGTCCTGCTAAGATTTCATCTATGTCACTTCCTGAAAAGCTCAGACCGGTGTTGTTCTCCATATTTCCTCTCTCTGTGTTCGAAAATTTGTAAGCAAAGGACACCCTATGGAGCAAAATAAGTGATTCTGCAACGGTGTGAATGATTCCCGCAGCTGTCCGCTGCTTAAAGGCTTATATCAAAAATAGGAGCGAAGAGGATTGGAAGTACATTCATTTCCCCTATGTAAATGTTCAATAATCAAAAATAGAATGGACACTTGTTTCTACAAAACCATTGGTTTGTATTCGAAAACACTCATAGACATCCTGGTATTGTCGTTTGCGGTGTATCTTTTTTCCGCCCCATCAGGAGTCATGGCGTATTCATCGGGTGATCGATTGACGTGCTGGGTGCCTGCCTCACCTGAGGCTACCTCTGGTACAAGTAGAAGTGTCCAGAGATCAAAAGAATATATGTGGAGGAATGGACTAAAAATAGTGTCTAATCAAAAAAAAGATTATTTATTCTGGATAGTATTAGGCACTATAGTTAAAAAGGAATTGCGATATGCAGGTGGTCAAGTTACTGGACTACCATATCTCTTGAGAGACGTGTTGACATGTTTCAGCTCACTTGGCCCGGTCGGGTCTATGGAGCTTTCATCAGGACAAAAAACGTATAAACAAACAAAACGTACGAAGGAAAATTAAGAAATGTGCTTCACACAATTTGTGCGGGATTTAGTGTTTGAGTAATGGGAAATTCCCATGCTGTGGAGACAAAAACCAACACAAACTATTATGAAGGTTGGTACTTTTTTCAGGTGAGTAGACAATCATGCAGGATTCTATGGGGAGCGCTATTGTTTTACTCCAAATATAGAATGCGCGCCAACATTGTGGAAATTACACAGTGAATAGGGAGGAAAGGAAAACAAATTAGGTCTGAGAGAGGGGAAGTGCATTAGCAGCGATTCAAAAATTGGCATATATTTACAAAACACACAGGTATATCACATGCACAGTAGACCAAAAGTTATTGAGTCTGAACGCTGTTTTATTTTGGTCTGGGAGTTGGTAACATATGTGCCCAGCAATTATCTGTTTAGTGAAAAATAGTGCATGGTCGATAGTGGTAGTTATTTGATGAGTCATGAATGGTGACTTGTGTGACCCTTATAGATGAATAAAATTGTAGTTACCTATTTTGTGCAAAATGAGCACTTCAACAGGGGAACCAGAGTCGCATACATTTTTTTTACTGTCAAAGTAAAGATGGGTCCACTGATTAGTACAGTTATAAGTCTTACCCGTTTTGCTGGAAAGCGGTGTGCTACCATTCTTACCCATGAGGTACAGCCTTGTGCTGACTCTTCTCCTGGCTATGGGCGGGACTATAGGTTCCAGTCTTTTATATGGGTCCTGAACACAAAGGAGGGACAACTCTGTGTGTGAGTAGGTACTGGTAAGATGGAGGACACTCAAGACGATGTAGTTTTTTCAGTGGAACTGGTGCCAAGGAATATGATCGTTCATCCCCAATATGTCTGTTTTGAGGCGGTCTACCATCTTTGTTCTTTTTCGAAAAGAGTTTGCTCTGCATTTTGATTTTTGAATTGAAGCATTTCAAGAACTGTCCATCTGAGTTCATCACAGGTGTGACCTGCCTCTACAAAGTGAGTACATAGTTTTGTGTTGTTTTCTTGAGTCTGATGTTGCTCCGATGTTCTCCTATGCGGAGTTTGACTTTGCAACAAGTCATGCCTACGTATTGGCATTGGCAGGGACAGGTGATTAGGTAGATTACATGAGTTGAGTTACAGTTGGTGTGGCTTCTTTGAGTCCACAGTATATTGTCAGTTAACTGTAGTGTCTTGGTGGTGTTCGTAAACTTGCAAACTCCACATGTACCACAAGGGTAGTGGCCAGTGATTGGGGTCATGTTTGTATCTCTGATGGTAGACTTAAGTGGTTTATTCCTTGGCCTGGTGTGCACAAGGACGTCTTTCATGTTTTTCGTCCTTCTGTTCGCAAATCTGGGTTTTGGCCAGTTGAATTTGCCTGAAGTCAGTATCTGCCAGTTTTTTCTTATGAGTTTTTGAACATCATAGGTTGCCGGGCAGAAGGTGGTAACACAGGTGACAAGATCTTTTATTGGTTCTTTGTTAGTGTTCTGTAAAAGGCATTCTCGGGGCTGATGTTTGGCACGTTTCTTGCATTTGGAGATTACTGCTGGAGTATAATCTCTCTTTCGTAGCTTACGGCTCAGTTCCTGTGCTTGTTGTGTATAGGCTTCCTTTTTACTACAGTTGCGTTTGTTCCTCAAAAATTGACTGTAGGGAAGGTTATCTCGCAGAGGGCGGGGGTGGTAGCTCTGATATGAAAGCAGACTATTTTTAGCTGTAGGTTTAGTGAAAGTTTTTGTCTCCAATCTTCCATTCTCAGCAAAAATGGTTAGGTCCAAGAAATCAATTTTTTGATTGTTCGCAGTGAAGGTAAATCTCAACCACTGGTCTCTACCATTTAGCCATTCTATGAAGGTTGTGAGATCTAGTCTGGTGTCCCAAATGAGTAAAACATCATTGATGTAACGTTTCCAGTATATTATACTGGAAACGTATGGGTTGGTGTTATGGAGGACACATTCTTGTTCGAGACAGCTCACATAGAGTCCCGCTACTGAAGGCGCAAAAGCGCTGCCCATGGATGTTCCATGACATTGCAAGAAAAATTGGCCATTATATTCAAAGTAATTTTCTTGTAGGGCCAGTCTACAGCATTCAAGAATGAAATGTCGGGGAGTTTTGTGTGTCCAGTCTTGCAAAAAGAGAAGATCTTCTAGCATTTTTAAGGTATCCTCTTGGGGTAAGCTAATGTAGAGCGACTCCACATCTAATCCCACCAGTAACATCGTATCTGGGTTGAATTCCCGATCTGCAATCTGAATCAGAAGGTCTCTAGTATCCTTTAAGTATGTAGGGGTACTCTGGACTAATGGTTTTAAATATTCGTCCGCGAACTTTGATAAGGTTTCTAATAAAGATCCTATACCCAATACTATCGGGCGTCCAGGTGGTGGGGACTTATTCTTGAGCAATTTAGGCAGGGAATAGAAAAATGGTACCTTTGGTCCTTTTGGTGTTAGAAAGTCAGCCACTTTTTTGGAGATCCATCCATTGGTCTCTGCCTCATGTACCATGATAGCAATGGTGTTAGTTAATATTTCAGTAGGATCAGTGTGCAGTTTTTTATAGAAGGTTTCATCTGACAGTAAAGACAGACATTGTTGGTTGTATCCATCTTTTGTCAAGATCACCACCCCACCACCCTTGTGTGTGGGTTTTATTATGATATTCTCATTGTCTCTCAATTCAGTTAAAGCTTGTTTTTCTTTATTGCTCATATTTTGATAGATCTTCTTCTTATTGTCCATTTTGTCAATCCCTTTCATAACTGCCTGTTCAAAGGCTTGAATTTCAATGGGTACTGCGCTGGTCGGTGGACAGAATTTAGACTTCCTTCTTAGGGTGGTATCACCTTCCATGGTTTGGTTGGAGGATTCATTGAAAAATGCTTTCAGTTTGAGAGTTCTTCAGAATTCCGACACTTCGCATTTTAGTTTGAATCGGTCTGTTGATGGTGTCGGCACAAAGCCAAGTCCTTTATTCAGGACATTCGTTTGATCCTCGGTCAGAACAATGCTGGTCAGGTTCACTATTAGCGAGTCTTCTTGCTCGTTCCTGGTTGGGCTGAAGCCATACTCCTCGTCTGTACGCTGGGCTGTTGATCCTGCCATCTGAGGTTTTTCTTTCTGCCCCGAGACTGGTTTTGGCCTCTTCCTAAAAAAGGCTGAGCCTGATGTTGATTTGCAGTATTCACCTTAACACATCTCATGTCCATCGACTAGTTGTCCACTGTCTATCCTGTTTCTTACATCTCTGCAGAACAGGATACACATCTGTCTCTTTAAAGCGCTTCCTTTAGTACCCTTTTGACACTCTAGGGTTTCATTTTTCTTTTTCTCCATACACTCGCTAAATTGCAAAGAATTTTAGATAATGTCTGTTTGCTTTTAACATGAATGTTCTATTTTCATTCATTTATAATACATGTTAATCTCGAGACCTGCTTATCTCTTATGATGTTCCATGTTGTTTACTTAGTAGACTATGTTCCCTTGGGGACAGAGATTTTGTAAAAACATGATCCCTATTGACGCGATATTTTATCGATTCACACTCTAGTCTTTTTGCCGGCTCCACTCACTTCCGGTTCGCACTGCGCATGCGCACCATTACGCTCGAGTATTTCCCTCGGTTCACGGACCAAACACTGTGAACACCACGGACTCCAGTTACGACTCTGTTTTCCACGTCCATGCGGTAAGGAGAGGAGCAGTGGGGTCTTTATCTCCCGCCCCCGCCATTACGTCCCTATCCAACGTTTAATTATCTTCCCTGACGGATGTCTTTATCCTCCTCCAGAATTCGGATGACAGTTGTACCCGACTGTTCCCGCCACATCTCATCCTGTATCAAGCCTAGAACACGGCTTCCGTTTTATTTCACCACTTGATTCTTCAGGTTAGTTTTTTGATTCGGTAGGCTTTTACAGCCTTCACGTATTTCACCGCCGCAGAATGTTTTTAATGGCTACCCTCTCCCCCCTTTTGTATTACTTTCTCGTAGCTGATGACCTGCCACGCCATTTTCAGGTATACTGACACTTTTCTTTAAAATCGGCACTTTATCTGACAAGCACGGTAGAACTGCACCTAACCCTGCTGTAATTTTTACCTATACCGGCATGTCTATCTTCATCTTCACGTCTTTATGTGCACCGGGATCATGTTTTAGTCAAGCTCCCATACGATGTATCTTGTGATAAGTATAGAGAACGCGACTACCTATTTTTCTTAAACCGACGAGTATGAGAACACTGTTTCAGCCATATTATAACCTTTATATGTCTAGATATGTAAACCTCGTTGCTTTCAGCACCAATAATAATGCCACATTTAAGAGATATTACAGTGTTTCACAATATGTTGAGATTTTTATTATACCTAGTTCCGAAATTAATGCTGTAGGCCACCCATGCTACCAGTACATGACAACATAGGTGTTTTACTGTTATACCATTAACAATTGCATAGAAAACTGTATCTTGCCTACTACACATGCATGAAATACCCGGGCATGTTTGCCCTCTTTTATTGTTTTGCTTGGAAACATGCATATGGGTGACTTCTGGGGCACTTAAACAATACTTTGCAGGACCCTTGACTATGCCACGATACCATTGCGTTTGAATACATCTCTAATAGAGTGTAGATATTTCCCTGTACCCATACTTACCATGGTGACTGCTCTGGGGTCCCTGACAACAGCCACAATCTCTAACGGTTTTTTGCACCCTTGTTACAATTATTTTTATCCGTGGCTACACCGACCTTGGTGACTTCTTACTACTCTCACAATCTCACTCAGAGGTTTTGTCTCTTTCCTTCGTACATCACCTTGAATTATCTCTCTATCTAGTCACTATTTTTCTTAGAACACCCATGTTCCAATTTCTTTGCGCATGAGTTTTAATGAGCACAGGAATAAGATTGTATTGTTTTCCTTTATGTACATGTTGTCTCTTGAGTTTTTCTCTTTTTTCCTTTTGTCATTTTCATGGCTATTTATGTACTTATCATTTGACAAATGTCACATACATGTTTTTCAGCCCTGATGAGTCACAGGCTTTGTCCTGTTGATGAAACACGTGTCGGCTGGCGTTTACATTCTATAAAAAGAACCATATAAAACTTCCTTCAAGACAACAGCTTCATCTCCTTTTTGTCCTGTTATACGAAACTTACACAATTGTTTATCTAACGTGTGCACAGTTCTTGTATGTACATGAGGCAGAGACCAATGGATGGATCTCCAAAAAAGAGGCTGACTTTCTAACACCAAAAGGACCAAAGGTACCATTTTTCTATTCCCTGCCTAAAACGCACAAGAATAAGTCCCCACCACCTGGACGCCCGATAGTATCGGGTATAGGATCTTTATTAGAACCCTTATCAAAGTTCGCGGACGAATATTCAAAACCATTAGTCCAGAGTACCCCTACATACTTAAAGGATACTAGAGACCTTCTGATTCAGATTGCAGATTGGTAATTCAACCCAGATACGATGTTACTGGTGGGATTAGATGTGGAGTCGCTCTACACTAGCTTACCCCAAGAGGATACCTTAAAAATGCTACAAGATCTTCTCTTTTTGCAAGACTGGACACACAAAACTCCCCGACATTTCATTCTTGAATGCTGTAAACTGGCCCTACAAGAAAATTACTTTGAATATAATGGCCAATTTTTCTTGCAATGTCATGGAACATCCATGGGCAGCGCTTTTGCGCCTTCAGTAGCGGGACTCTATGTGAGCCGTCTCGAACAAGAATGGGTCCTCCATAACACCAACCTATACGTTTCCAGTATAATATACTGGAAACGTTACATCGATGATGTTTTACTCATTTGGGACACCAGACTAGATCTCACCACCTTCATAGAATGGCTAAATGGTAGAGACCAGTGGTTGAGATTTAACTTCACTGCGAACAATCAAAAAATTGTTTCCTAGACCTAACCATTTTTGCTGAGAATGGAAGATTGGAGACAAAAACTTTCACTAAACTTACAGCTAAAAATAGTCTGCTTTCATATCACAGCTACCACCCCGCCCTCTGCGAGATAACCTTCCCTACAGTCAATTTTTGAGGCACAAACGCAACTGTAGTAAAAAGGAAGACTATACACAACAAGCACAGGAACTGAGCCGTAAGCTACGAAAGAGAGAAATCTCCAAATGCAAGAAACGACCAAACATCAGCCCCGAGAATGCCTTTTACAGAACTTTAACAAAGAACCAATAAAAGATCTTGTCACCTGTGTTACCACCTTCTGCCCGGCAACCTATGATGTTCAAAAACTCATAGGAAAAAACTGGCAGATACTGACTTCAGGCAAATTCAACTGGCCAAAACCCAGATTTGCGAACAGAAGGACGAAAAACATCAAAGACGTCCTTGTGCACACCAGGCCAAGGAATAAACCACTTAAGTCTACCATCAGAGATACAAACATGACCCCAATCACTGGCCACTACCCTCGTGGTACATGTGGAGTTTGCAAGTTTACGAACACCACCAAGACACTACAGTTAACTGACAATATACTGTGGACTCAAAGAAGCCACACCAACTGTAATTCAACTCATGTAATCTACCTAATCACCTGTCCCTGCCAATGCCAATACGTAGGCATGACTTGTCGCAAAGTCAAACTCCGCATAGGAGAACATCGGAGCAACATCAGACTCAAGAAAAACAACACAAAACTATGTGCTCACTTTGTGGAGGCAGGTCACACCTGTGATGAACTCAGATGGACAGTTCTTGAAATGCTTCAATTCAAAAATCAAAATGCAGAGCAAACTCTTTTCGAAAAAGAACAAAGATGGGTAGACCGCCTCAAAACAGACACATTGGGGATGAACGATCATATTCCTTGGCACCAGTTCCACTGAAAAAACTACATCGTCTTGAGTGTCCTCCATCTTACCAGTACCTACTCACACACAGAGTTGTCCCTCCTTTGTGTTCAGGACCCATATAAAAGACTGGAACCTATAGTCCCGCCCATAGCCAGGGGAAGAGTCAGCACGAGGGACACCAAGCTGTACCGCATGGGTAAGAATGGTAGCACACCGCTTTCCAGCAAAACGGGTAAGACTAATGACTGTACTAATCAGTGGACCCATCTTTACTTTGACAGTAAAAAAAACGTATGCGACTCTGGTTCCCCTGTTGAAGTGCTCATTTTGTGCAAAACAGGTAACTACAATTTTATTCATCTATAAGGGTCACACAAGTCACCATTCATGACTCATCAAATAACTACCACTATCGACCATTCACTATTTTTCACTAAACAGATAATTGAGGGGCACATATGTTACTAACTCCCCGACCAAAATAAAACAGCGTTCAGACTCAATAACTTTTGGTCTTCTGTGCATGTGATATACCTGTGTGTTTTGTAAATATATGCCAATTTTTGAATCGCTGCTAATGCACTTCCCCTCTCTCAGACCTAATTTGTTTTCCTTTCCTCCCTATTCACTGTGCAATTTCCACAATGTTGGCGCGCATTCTATATTTGGAGTAAAACAATAGCGCTCCCCATAGAATCCTGCATGATTGTCTACTCACCTGAAAAAAGTACCAACCTTCATAATAGATTGTGTTGGTTTTTGTCTCCACAGCATGGGAATTTCCCATTACTCAAACACTAAATCCCGCACAAATTGTGTGAAGCACATTTCTTAATTTTCCTTTGTACGTTTTGTTTGTTTATACGTTTTTTGTCCTGACGAAATTTCCATAGACCCGACCGGGCCAAGTGAGCTGAAACATGTCGACACGTCTCTCAAGAGATATGGTAGTCCAGTAACTTGACCACCTGCATATCGCAATTCCTTTTTAACTATAGTGCCTAGTACTATCCAGAATAAATAATCTTTTTTTGATTAGACACTATTTTTAGTCTATTCCTCCACATATATTCTTTTGATCTCTGGACACTTCTACTTGTACCAGAGGTAGCCTCAGGTGAGGCAGGCACCCAGCACGTCAATCGATCACCCGATGAATACGCCATGACTCCTGATGGGGCGGAAAAAAGATACACCGCAAACGAGCACCAAAGGCAATGCCAAAGGCAGGCCTGTCTCTGCGTCTGTCTGTACCTCGACCACACCCAGCACCATAACTTCTGCCCCTTATTGTCTCGCTCCACAGTGGGACCGTTCACCCGCCTGCGCTCCCAGTTCACCTCCACCCTGGCACCAACCAAAACTGCAGCAACCAGCCGTGCCAGCTCCAGATGTCAACCCCCTCCCAGACTAACTCATCGGCCTCCTAATCAATGCAAGCTCACTCTGCAAATTGACCACCAAAGTCTGGGGCATCATTTCCACCCTTGCCCCAAACATGACCCTCATTTCAGAGACCTGGCTCACCCCCACATCGGCCCCAAGCATTGCCACGTTATCACGCAGCGGCTACAAGATGAAACACAGTGACTGCACCAACAGGTTGCATTGCCATCGTACACAAGGAATCAATAACCTGCAATATAATAGATGACAATACCACATGAACTTTTAGCTCCACATCAACAACAAAACCACCATCAGAGGCACCCTTGCCTACAGACCGCCAGGACTATGTACAAGCCTCAACAACGCCATTGGTGAATGTATCACCCCGCTAGCAGTTGAATCCGAACACTACGTCTTCCTGGGAGACCTTAACTTCCACCTAGATGACTCCACAGACACCAACTCCTCTGACCTCCTGGAAATATTGGACAACCTTATTATTATTATTTATTATTTGTTGCGTTATTAAGGCGCGCAGCTACCCAAAAAGGGTTTCCCGGCGCCAAGACGGAGCAAAACAGCAGAACATTGGCCTCAAGCTGGTGGTCACCAACCCCTCGCACAAAGCAGGACAAATTCTGGACTCTTTTTCATGTCCAGCAACAGAATCAGATACAGTCACACCTCAGAACTCACCCTTGCCGGGCCCGCACCCCCTACCGCAGCTGGACCAAGGTCACTCAGCATGATTGGACCGACACCCTCAGCATCACACTGCCCAACACAACCATAAATCTGGACCAGAAAGCAGAGAACTTCAACACCTGGATCACCAGAGCCACCAACCGAGTCACCCTACCAAACGAGCCAAAATGCAAAAACCCACCTAATGAGCCAGCTGTTACACACCTGAATTCAGCACATTGTAGCGCAGGTGCACGGCAAACTGGAAAGAAGATGGCGTACTAGAAGGAACCACATCAACTGCACTACCTACAAATCAGCCCTCAACGACTGCCACTGCCAGCTCAAAATGGCAAAAAAGGAGGCCCTGACCCAGTGGAGGGCGATGTCAGCATCAACCAAACCAAGGAACTCTTCACCATAGTCAGAAAGTTCACTTGCCCGTCAGCCACAGAAAACTCAATCCCCTCCTGATAGGAACTCTGCGAGGCCCTTACCGACCACTTCTACAGCAAGATAGCAACCATTTATAAAAACGTCGATTCCCAGCCTTTTTTACCTTTTCAGCAATCATCGTCCACAACCACCGACCACCTGCACACAGCATGGGAACAACTCAGCACACTGAACATAACTACTCTTAAGAACTCCATCCACTCAGGAGCACCCACCAACCCATGCCCCCATCAACTCTTCAACCTCAGAAGAGTCGAGATCAGCCACCACCTTACCACCATTCTCAATGCCTCAATAACCACAACCACCTTTCCCAGTGCATGGAAACACATGGAGGTTAGACACCTCCTCAAGAAACCTTCAGTAGACCGAGCAAGCTCCTGAACTACCATCCCATCTCCCTGCTCCTGATCCCCACCAAAGTCCTAGAGAAGGCCATCAACCTCCAACTCACTGAACACCTGGAGAGAAACAACCTGCTGGACCCATTCCAATCAGGTTTCAGAGCCACCCACAGCACAGAGACATCCCTGATCACCACAGAAGATGATATCTGTGCCCTACTTGACAGAGGAGAATCATCTGCCCGTGGACCTCTCAACAGCTTTCAACACCATCTCCCACCAAACACTTGTTGATCTGCTAAGCCAGATTGGAATCACAGACGCACTCAGATGGATGGCATCCTTTCTCATGGGATGCAACCTGAGAGTCCACTTCCCTCCCCTCAACTCGCAACCCAAACACACCATCGACAGCATGCCCCAAGGCTCATCCCTCAGTCCCACCCTCTTCAACATCTACATGACACCACTCCGATCGTACAACATCAACATCATCTTCGACACCGATAATACACAGCTTGTCCTCTCGGTCTCAGTGGACCCCACCTTGACGAAGACCAACATCCACAACTGTATGAAGAACGTCTTGACATGGGTGAAAGACAACTGCCTGAAGCTCAAAACAGAAAAAGCTTAAGTTCCGATCTTCAGCAGACACACCACCCTCTGGAGCAAATACTGGTGGCCGGCAGTGCTTGGACCAACACCCACGCCAAAAGACCACACCTGCAACCTCTGTATCATCTTTGACAGTGAACTCTCCATGAAATGTCAGATCAACAACATTTCCTCAGCCTGCTTCCACAGGATCTGCATGCTCTGCAAAGCTTCAGGTGGCTCCCATCAACACCAGGAAAACAGTGCCACTGGCCCTCATCACCAGCTGACTAGACCACGGCAACGCACTCCATACAGCCACCACCACCAAACTCATACAAAGTCTCCAGATGATCCAGAACGCAGCAGCCAGACTGATCCTTAACCTGCCCAAGAGGACACACATTACCCAGCACCTGAAAGACCTCCACAGGCTCCACGTCCAGAAGAGATGCCATTTCAAGCTTCTGACCCACGCCTACAAAGCTCTCCACAGTCCTATATGAACCACCTCCTGCATTTCCACAGACCAACCAGGAAGCTCCGCTCTGCACACCTTACGCACACACAGATACCATGTATCTGCCACTGCTGCTCCAGAGGATGCTCCTTCTCCCATCTCGCCACCAAAGCCTTGAGCACCCTCCCCCCTTAACCTACCACTGCACCCTTGCAGACTGAAGGGAATCAAGACCTGGCTCCTCAACGGATACTTGCAGCACAGTGCCTGCATACCCTCTTGGGTGATTAACCATGCCATACAAGTACTACTTGATTGATTTATTGATTGATTGATTAATTGATTTATTTATAATGTGTATTTGAGTCTTGCATCAAATATTGCAGTGTAATAACATCACATCTTTTTGTCATGGAAATCATCTATCAGTAAACTTCACTTTTAAAAACACCTTACTAGCAACTAACTTTGATCGGTCAAAGTAAAATCCAGAAAAGACTTGACGCCATATTTATGACCCAATTTGCTTCGCCCCTGCACCACGCATGGTGGCGCAAGAGCGACGTAAACCTATTGTCATATATTTGAAGCCACAGAAAGCCACTTCACGTGGCTTAGAATGGCTTAAAAAGTATGGAGTAATGCAACACCGCACAACTTGCTACATTGCATTACTCTACACAAGGGAGTCATTCCATGGGCATTGTGTGGGTGTTCCCATGTAACTCCCATGGTCTTTGACGCATATCCAGATATACCAAATCTGGTAAACCTGGGAATGTGCCAAATAGATACACCTCCTTAGGTGAGGCATAATTAGGAGAAACATCTTTATTTCTCCTCCTATTATCCTCTTTCAATGTGTGCTGCATTCTGCAGCACACATAGAAAGAGAAAAAAGCCTTTAGGGTTTGTTTTTTTGCAGGAAGGTGCCCCTTCTTGTACAAAAACAATTCTATCTACAACACAGGCACCCTTGCACCATGGTGCAACGGTGCCTCCGTTGGTGCCAGGCTGCTAAAAAGCTCAAGGGGAAAGGACAGGAGAGTGCGGTATTGTATAAATATGGCCCATTCCTGTCCTTTCCCTGTGGTGCAAGGTGACTAGCGGCACTGCCCTGCGCCCCCCAAGGGTCATACATACGACAGATCTGAAGCTACAACATATTACTAAATGCCATCACAGGTAAGAAATAATAAAAACACTAAACTTGATCACAAGACCATGTTGCTTCTCACCTGGACATCCCCCAGTGCTTATTTGCAATAAGCCAAGTCCACAGGGTAGTCCTTTTTTGTTGAATGGCGGGCACGTCTTCTGTTGCTAAGGTAACAGGCTCACGGGAGAGTTGAAGAGGGTGAAATGTCAGCCGTGCTGATAGTAAATTGATTTATTTAAATCAGATCAGTTGCAGTCCACGTAATTGACTGCTTCTTTGGCCAATTCATTCTCATTAAAAAACTAAAACATTCGCATTTTCTACCTGGCCAAGGACAGCCACAAAACCGGCCCCACGGACAGCAAAAAACACAGCCATAACACAGTCAAAACAATTGGCCTGTCCGGCAAAGCCAGTAGTCAAATGGGCCGGTCGTACCCTTCAGGGGTTGGAGTGGCTAGAAAGTACACTTGGCAAACAACTCCTATGTGCTTCATATGTATACCAACGCATGTCTGCCTCAGGGGTAAAGCTATTAGTGGTGCAACAGGTGCAGTGACAAGGAGCCTGAGGCGCCCACTGAAGCCAAATTAGTGCAGCGTTATAAGGGCAGATGTAGCAAGAATTTTTGCGTTCGCAAAAGGGCAGATTCGCAGCAAACTCAATTTTGCGACTCTGTAACCTGTTATCAAATTGCAAAATGGGTTTGTAATTCGGTATTAGGAAGGGGCATGTTTAGGGCATCCCTTCCTAATACCCAATTGCATCGGTATGTATGAATGTTTTGTGACTGCAATTGCGGTCGCAAAACATCCACATTTTACCACCTACTTCAAGTAGGTGGTAACCTGGTGGTAACCTACTTCAAGTAGGTGGTAACCTGGTGGTAACCTACTTCAAGTAGGTGGTAACCTGGTGGTAACCTACTTCAAGTAGGTGGTAACCCATTCGCAAATGGAAAGGGGTCCCCAAGGGACGCCTTCCCCTTTGTGAATGTTTGTATAACTATTTTTAAGAGCAGGCAGTGGTCCCACGGACCACTACCTGCTCTAAAAAATGAAAAGAAAACTTTTCATTTTTCGTTTTGTAAAGCATCTCATTTTCCTTTGAGGAAAACAGGTTGCTTTACAAAAAAAAGATTGATTTACTGAAAAGCAATCACGAACATTGCGGTCTGCTGATCTCAGAAGGCCACCATCCCTGTGATTTTTTGCAATTCTTAGGGGGTCGCAAATTGCGACCAACCTCATAAATATTCATGAGGTAGGTAATTTGCGACCCCTTAGGAATCGCAAAAGGTGTACTATACACCTTCATACATTGCAATTTGCTATTTCTTAATTGTGAATACTTGTGATTCGCAATTAGGGAATAGCAAAAATTCGGGCTACATACATATGTGCCCACATGCATCAAACAGAATTGCATTCGCAAACGGTGCGAATCGCAGATTTCGGACGTTTGCGAATGCAAATCCTGTTTTTGAGATGCATCATTCAAAATGGTATTTTTCTCAATCTGCGAATTCGCAAATGCGTTTGCGATTCCTTATATTCTCGCAATTTTAAGGAATCGCAAAAAAAACTCAAAAATGTGTATGCATCAAAATTCGCACATTGCGTTTTTACAAAGGATTCGCATTTAGGAATCTCTAAAATTAGAAGTACTGGGAGCAGTCGGTAAAATTTTTTTTTTTTTGAGGACACATGTGAAAGCAATTATTTGGGTACTTAAGGGGTTGTCAATGAGCAGCACACCTCTTTGAGGATGGCAGCAGTCATTTTTCTTGCCCGTCGCTGGAGGTTGAGAGCAGCAGGAAGGAGAAGGAGGATGCTCAGTGAAAGGATATTTAGATTGCGGATTACTTTGTTTGGACAGACACAGGCCGAAATCTATGACAAGTATAGGTTGAATGGTGACTCCATAATAGATCTCATTGCGGAATTAGACCCAATATTACGCAGACAAACACGTAGGGCCCAAGCCATACCTACCCATGTGCAGGTCTTATGTTGTCTACACCTGTTAGCCTCAGGTTCCTTCCAGGGAGTAATAGCAATTGCTGGGGGGGTTTCACAGAGTGCACTTTCTAGATTTTTCAAAAAATTCCTAAATGCAATGCTGACAAGGATACAGCATCACATCTATTTGCCTAGAAATCAACAAGAGTTGTTGGAAACCAAGTTGGACTTCTACAACATGGCCAATTTCCCACATGTCATTGGTTGCATAGATGGAACCCATATTCCCATATGTCCTCCATCTACCAATGATTATATTTTTCGGAACAGAAAAAACTACCACTCTTTAAACATCCAAGTAACTTGCAATTCCAAAACAATAATCACTGACCTAGTTGCAAGTTTTCCTGGGAGTGCCCATGACTCATATATATTCAAACATAGTGCAATCCATGGGCGACTGTTGTCTGGTGAATTCGGAGATGGATATTTGCTAGGTAAGTCATGCATTACTACTCAAATTACATTGCTCTTACTGTTACATGAAGACTTAAGTGTAATTCCAATATTTGCAACTCTCATAGGAGACAGTGCATATGGTGTGAGAACATATATACTAACTCCATACCTGAATCCATCAACCCAGAAGCAGCAGAACTACAACCATGCCCATATTTCAACTAGAAATGTTGTGGAGCGGACCTTTGGGGTCATGAAGTCTAGGTTCAGGATACTTCACAAAACTGGGGGAGCATTGCAATATCGCCCAGATGTATGCTGCAAAATTGTAGCGACATGTGCCATCCTCCACAACATTGCCACACGGAGAGGCTTGGAACTGGATGCAGAAGACATTCTACCAAATAATGACAACCAGCCTCAACAACCTCATGCAAGAATACGTGGACCTGATGCTGCAGAAGGAAGGCGAAGACGAGCAGAAATCACAGAGCATTATTTTTAAAAAAAAGGTAAGAAACCAGATAATGTCATGTGTTCATAATGATTTTAATTGTAGAAGAAATTAGCAATAATGTCAAACCAATGTTACATGAACGCAAAAGAAGTTGTGAATTAAAGAACATCTAGCTTTCAATTTTCAGCTGCTTAAACGCACTATTGCCAAGTTGTGATGCATTCATCATTTATCACATTCATTTTCGTCCTCTCACACCTAAAGCCTTGCATTTACTACTCTTGACAGATGTAGATGTAGATGAGTGGCCCTGCAGTGTCACATGTCTGGCACTACGTCGGCCAACCACCGTTTCAGTTTTTGATGCTGTAATCACTTCTGCACCATCATTTGCATTGCACCCTTTTGTTGATGGAAACACAGTCACGTTTTCCTGCATCACCTCCTTGGCATTACTTTTGGCAGCCATTTTAACTGACAGGGCCTTGCAGCATTTCTTTAAGTCCTTTTGCATAGACATTGCTGTTGTAATTAGTGTGGTGTTCGTGTTGCATATACGATGTATTGCTCTGGTGTACGTGTGTATACTAGAGTACATCCTCAGGTGCCTATTCGCATTTGCAATGTTCTGTGCCTCCATGGCATCAGACATTCTCTCCATGGCTGTTGCCATGCGCTCAAATTGTGAAGTATTGGCCAAATGTGCATTTTCAAAAACAGAAACCATTCTGACAAGGCTGTCACTCATGGTGCTAATATTGCTTTTGATGTGGCTAAGTTGGCCCTTCATAACCCTGATGTCTTTGCCTTGCAGCCTTTGAACTTTGAGGAGCTTTTTCTCCACCGCACTGGCCTGGCTGTCATCTGGTGTGGACATTGCCTGGTGATCAGGACGTGCTCTTCTCCTGTAAAATTGTCTGAGTCTACTGCGTTGATTTATTATTTTCGTTGCATTACTTCCAACAGGTTCTTGCAAATTGTCCTGTGTATTGATATTTTCATCACTGTCAGACTCTTCCAGTTGTCGTATCCTTTTACATTTTTTCTTTAGAGATACTGTTGGAGAAGGAACATTTTGACTACGGACTGGCATGTCCTCTATGTCTGCATTGACAGTGTTCTCCAAATCTGTGATTTCCATGTCTTGAAATAAATCTACGAATTAAAAAAAAAATGTTTGTTTCACATTATTGCACTTATGTCAATTACCTTCTAACTCAAATAAAATGCTTTTCTTCAATAAAAGAAGCGTGTTCTTTATGTAGCAATTCGACTACTCTTCAGTCCTCTGACTTCGTAAGTCATTTGTGAATGTTTCATTCAAACAAATGTTAAGATTAAACTTCATACGAACTACATCTCCCACAATGCACTGATGCATTGCAGACTCCCATTTATTCCTATGACTCTTTTAGTGTGTGTTTCAGAGAACATGCTGTAATTTAATAATAAATTTCAAATTTCCTAAGTAGGCAAATGTCTGTGACATATGTTAGTAATAAAATTTACAGTTACACACTTACCTTGCGAAGTACCAGGCTTTTCAGATGCATCTATGTTGGTCACTCCAACCACTGCTTCAGTAAGCAGGGTCCCCTCAACCATCTCCTCCAGTGGGGTGTTTGGTTTATCCTTTGGGGGTCCACCACCTGTCTTGTTTGCATATTTTATCCTGGATGCAATTTTGTCCTTAGCACGGCTGCGCAAGTCATACCAGCGTTTTTGTAAGTTTGTAATATCTCTGTGGGCAACCCCCACCGCATTCACTTTCGATTGAATGGCCAGCCACAGTTTCCTCTTCACTCCTTCTGGAACCTTCAAGGAATCCTTACCAAAAAGCTGGTCATGCCTCAGAGTGACCTCTTCAATTAAGATTTCAAGTTCCTGGTCACTAAACTTTAATTTTCGCTTCCTTGCTTGCACGTCTTCAACGGCACTTTCCGCAGCCATCTCTCCGTCAAGGGCACACCAAACACACTCCTCCAGTAGCTGAAAGCAGAGCTTCAACTGCCAACCGCCACTCCCAGTTTAAACTGAACTTCAGCTGTGTCTAATCTGTGTACTGGTTTCCTGGGTGTGTCCTCATTGGTATGCATGAAAATGCGAATTCGCATTTTGCGATTTCACAATGTGCGAAGTCGCACCGGAAAAAATCGCATTTTTCTTGCGATTCGGAGAAAAATGCGAATTTTACCGAATCGCAAAAAAAATGCGAAAAAAATGATGCATACCATTATGCGATTCCTAAACTGCGTTTCGCTAATTTTCGCAAATTAGAGAACGCAAAAAATAACTTTGATGCATGTGGGCAATGGTCCTTAACCCCCAAGCAGTAGCCGCAGGCCATTTTCCTTGCATGCACTACAGCCTACGGCTCCTTTGCTGCAGGACTGGTCTGCTACTTCACTATCACACACTGCATGAAAGTGCAAAGCTAGAAAGAAATCAAGATCTTTTAGTTAAAGATCTGTGCTGTACATGGCCTTGCACAAAGGAGTAAAAACCATTGCACGACATTGTGGCTTGTACCAAAAACAACAGAACACTGTGGCTGCAGTTTGAGCAGATTTCCTGGCTGCAGCACAGATCCTAAATATAGGGCAATATGTCTGGATTTGCTAATATTTCACGCAAAAAAGCACCACAATTAGTTGCAGCGCTGTGTTGGGTGAAAGGAAGAGAGCAGAACTGTACCATAATGCAAAGATATGGCACAGTTCTGCCTCTCTCAGCACTGGCACACTTGTGACGGCCTAGCGCGAACACAGGCACACATGCGTCATGTCGCTGAGGTGCCTGCTTTGTGGTCCGTATAGTTTGTGTGAAGGATTGGGCTGTGCATAGCTTTGTAAATCCTACAATTTATTTTGCACGGAGGCTGTGTCAAAAATTGATGCAACCCAACTCAAAATCTTATTAAAGCTGGGCCCAGGTATGTACCCTAACAATATCCATTCATTCCATCAACCATTTGCTTCTCACATAACTCTCTCTAGAGATCGCACCTAAGGCATTAATGTACCACATACAAACCGAAATGTAGTCTTTGTGAGCACAAGACTAGCAACAATAAATAATGGATTGACCACCAACTTTGGACAACAGTGTAGCTTGCTACTTTCCTTAACTTACTTCAGTGCCAACGTTAGAAGTAGTAAGCATTATATAAATGCAATTTCAATACAGTTCTATTCAATAACTGTACTCCACTCATAAGAGAACTGTTTAGGGCAGCGCCAGATACACAAGAGCAAATTGTAGTTCTTACAAGTACACAAGTGAGAGACACACATCTTAGGATCCATGGCATAGGACTATTCCGCATACAATATAGGCAATCAGCCTCATACTCGTTTCTCATGTTGTCCACTTGAAGGTGACACATGTGCACTTGTGACATATGGGAGATGCACATTTTCCGGAACACATTCTGTTAGATACTTTGTGGGAATGTTTGAAATTCCGAAGTCGAGTGACTTACAACGTTTCAATTTTGTGAGCTTTATATTGTAAGCTTAAACGTCTTTAAAAAAAGGTCAGCTTTGGTAAACATTTGCAGCATCTGGAAAACATTACTGCTGATGTACCAAGCCAAGAGAGGCAGCAGGTGGACTCGCACCACTTGGCAGCCATCATACTTGGGAGTCATCTGCCTGACAGCTTCTGGGCCCCACTCTTTGCCCCTCAGCTTTTTCGATGTGGACGTAGGTTAGCATCACTTAGCAAGGTCTATTTTCAGATTCCCCCATGTGCACGGTTTCCAGGTCTCCACACCCCCAAACCTGAGTTAACCCACCAAACTGCCTGCCTCGCCCCCGGAGGCGTTTCTACCATTGGTGCAGCTGGTGCAGTGGTTTTAGGACCAAAACTATGAGGGGCCCAATGAACCTAGAATATTGCTGTATTTTACTACCCCAACAGCAGGCAGAGGGACCAATTCCCACGCCTGCACCAGCCCTTTAGCGTCATTGCTAAGCTACTGCCCGTACCCCCCATTCTGTGAATGCACTCATGTCCATTTTCCAACAGCAAGAACATCGTGGAAAGCACATCCTGTGCCTCATGAATGGCACAGTTGTGTCGAACTGAAAAAGTAATTGTCACATCAATGAGGTAGAGCACATTTGTTAAACTTCACCCTGCTTCCCCAATGCAAGCCTAACCAAATTATTCAGATCAATCAATCATTCAATTAATCAATCAATCAATCAATCAATCAATCAATTAATCAATCAATCAAACAAGAGACTTGTAAAACACAAGTAGTCACACTTAATGGTATCAAAACGCTGGGGGTGGGGGGGGATTGGAGGGGAGGGACTGCTGATCCGTCGAAGGCACTATGGTTGAGTCAAAGAGCCAGGTCTTGAGGTCCTTCCTAAATTGAGGCTGTGACGGTGATTGCCTGATGTGGAGAGGCAGGGTGTTCCAGGTCTTTGCTGCGAGGTAGGAGAAGGATCTTCCTCTGGCCATGCTCTTTGGATACGTGAGACGGTGGGCAGGACCTGTTGGGTGGAGCAGAGGTCTTTGGTGTGTGTGTGGAATGTAAGGCGGTGGTTAAAGTATGCAGGTCCCATATCGTGTAGGGCTTTGTAGGCGTGTGTTGGAGCTTGAAGGTGATTCTTTTGTTGACTGGGACCCAGTAGAGGTCTCTCAGGTGGCTGATGTGTGGCTGTGTTGGGGGATATTGAGGATGAGTCTGGCAGAGTGAATGAATGTTCTGCAGTTTGTTGAGTCTGCTGCTGATAAGTGCGTGAGTGACAGTCTTTCTGGACTCAGTGGGGATCCACTTGAAGATCTTTTAGAGAAGGCGTAGCATGTGGAAGCAGGATGATGAGACCGTGTTGATCTGGTGGTTCATGATGGGCAAGGAGTCCAGTATGATGCAAAGGTTTCGTGCTTGGTCTGTGGGTGTGGGGGGGATCCACGATCTACGGGCCACCAGGAGTCATCCCAGGTTGAGGGGGTGGAGCCCAGGATGAGGACTTCGGGCTTCTCTGACTTTAGCTTGAGGCAGCTGCCCTTCATCCAGGATTGCAACAACTAGTATCCCATTGTGGAAGTTGACCTTGCTGACTGTGGGTCTGTTGCTGCGGAAGATGTGGTACTGAAAATATGTGGACCGTGTCATTAACATCATTGTATCATGACGATTTTGGTATCAGCAGACCGAGAATGATTAGGATACTATGCACAAGCATTTTCGTCATATTCGGGTGATGAAATCACCCTGAAATCGGAGTTTCCGTTCTGAATCCTCGGGTTCCATTTTGTGAACGGCAGCCATTTTGTGATTTCCCTCACATAGCCAAATGACTAAGGCCAAACTCGAGTCTGAAGGACATGTACACCTTTGCTGACTCCTCTGTGACCAGGGCAAGCTGACTCCACTGCCTGAAGCCAAACCTGTCCGGCCAGTTCCTTTCCCAGTGGCCGAATGAGATTAGCATCTAAGCACAACATATCATAAACCTTTCATCGCACACAAACCATGCCTAATCTTACACACACCTTTCCCTGTTTCTTTCTTTATGACTTGCTTTACGAGGAGGAAGTGCCCGTTTTTATTGGGGGTCCGTCGATATCTGATGAAAATACATAGCCTTGCCGGGTAATTGATTGTGGGCTGGATAAACTGAAATGTGGGCTTGTCATCATGACTCTGCTTTTTCTTTGTAGTGAAAATATGTGAATGGTCAACTGTAAAAGAAGGAATGTTTGCCTGAAGCATAATATTTTGTATAAAAAGAGAAGGCTGACTTTGTAAGATTGAACAGTCTCCTGAGAATATACACCGTGTTCTACTTCTAGGATACCTGTTACTGGCTGCTGCCAATAAATACGATCTTTGACTTCACCAAGAAGACTCTGTGTTTCTGTAGTCTGAAACAGGAAGAACTCGAAGTCTTTGGGTGTGTTCCCTGGCACCGCTGGGTTCCGAAAAACCCAGTACTTCAGTTGGCGCCCAACGTGCGGCGATTTCAGCGGTACCGGTCCAAGACAGAGGTTCGTGAGGAGCTTCGTGTGAAAATTCTGGAGGAAGGCCGCCACTTCATCGACCCCTGTATGTCGACGTGGTCCGAAAGTCTTTGCTGCGAGGTTCCCCGCTTCCCGACAGCTACGAAGGACTGCTGCCCTGACTATCGCCCTATTTTGGACCCTTGATGATTGGTAGAGCGAAACGTTAGACCAGCCTTCTGGTGATGTCATCGATACCTCAGTTAAGTATGAGTGGAGCGTCTCCCAGTCCTTAGTTTGGTTCTTAGTTTTGGTATCCCCTTGGGATCGCTTTAATTTGGAACTTGCCGAGGGACTCGTGTATTCACGAGAATATCGTATTCGATAATCCTTTGAAGTTTGAAGCTAGACTAGAGAGCGAAGATTCCTGGTCTTAGCAGACTTGGAAATCTGTTTTGTCTTGGTTGTAATCGGGATTCCCGATTGGAGGACTCGTGTCCGGTTCCTCCGATTGGAACTTCGACCTATGAATTATATGTGAAACACGGCGTAGGCCCTATCGCATATAACAAATTATGGATCCGATACACCAGGAAAGATGGTGTTTTAAAATGGCCCCAAAATGGTAGTTTTGATACGGAGATTTTGGATAATCTGGAGGTTAAACTTTTTAAGAAGAAAACCCGGCCAGCAATGTTTGACTCTTTCCGCATATGGCGCAAAGAAGCCAAACAGAAAGAAATTAAATTAGTGAAGAAGAATAAACAAGAACGAGGTATGTCAATGGTACAAGCTGCTGTTGCATTTAGGGATAATGAAGAAGAGCAAGAAAGCGAACAGATGCGAAGAGTGAAGAAGTTAGCGGTAGATAGATGCTACCCAGTTTTGCCGCCTAAAGAGCAGAAAGACGAGAAAGACCTTGGGAAAGATCCTTTAATGACGCATCTGTTAAGTTCGCCACCACCTTATGCACAGACTGATACGGCACCACCGCCACCAGTTGTGGCTGTGCAACATCCAATTGTTGTGCCACCTGTGATTCCACCACAGCCAGCTCCTCTTCCGTTGGCTACTGCTCCTTTGGCGCAGCCTCCTCAGGGGCCGCCAACTTTGCCTTTATCTGCTACTTCTGCGTCTTTTCTTAATGCTCCTCCTGCTCCGACTCTGGATTCTTCTACTGTTGTTCCGTCTTCCCTTATTTTTCCGTCTTCCCTTATTCTTCCATCTTCTCCTTCTACTAGACAGTGAATGACTGCTGCTTTTTCTGGTTTTCTGACTCCATTGTTGGGACAATTGGGTATGTCTCCTGTGAGTGAGAGTAGACAATTGCGTAGTCAATTGCCCGATGTAGATGAGTGTGCAGTTTTGGATCATATGGCACGTAGATGGGTTACGTATACCTCCCAGTATGATCTTGAGGGTATTATGGATGTTTTTCAGTAATGGAAAGCACCTAAGCAATGATACGTTTTTGAGATGATGTGTGCGTTCATCAATGAACAGTGGATGGACGAAGTGGGTAAAGCTCCTGAAGAATTGTATCGAGTGCGTTCCGAGTTTGCGAAAGGGACGATTGTGAGTCTCCTCGACATCGAGAGAGCGGTGTTGACGTTGTTGTCGTTTCGTAACAATGCCCCTTCCGAGCAATTGTTTGAGCCTGATTCGTCGGTTGGGAGAAAAACGCGTCAGTATCCGATGCGTGAGGTTCCTCCAGTTTGGAGACCTGCTAATGCCAATGCTGTTCCACCTGTTGCTGCGCACTTTCAGCGAGTATAGGTACATGTTCCTTGGAAGCGTGCTGAAGTTCTAGCACTTAAGCAGACTTTACCTGATCCATGGAAAAATCAGGCGGGATATTATAAAGAGCTCACTCAAACTGGGGGTTCGTGCGTCATGAATTTAGCGGACATAGACATGTTGTTTGGTAATATTGTTCCACAGCCTATCTGGAATATGATTCGACATACGGATCATGATAATGAATTGGGTGATACATGGGTTAATCTTGTTGCTGAAAATGATAGACAAGTTGGAGGTGCTAAGCCTGAAGATCTTATTACTGAACTTCCTGGTAGGATAATTACTTTTATGAAGACTTTGATGCCCGAAGTGCGTGTTAATTGGGACAAGTTGTCTGCTTGTAAACAGAAGAAAGACGAGACTGTGTCTGATTTCTTCACGCGGTTTGAAGAAACCTTTGTAGATCATAGTGGTCAGGATATGGCTACCGAGGGTGGCCAGAGATTGTTCGTTGACAAGTTTGTGCATAATTTGCTTCCCGAGTTGTGCAATAAATTGAAGGATTCGGAGAGTGCTTGGGCTGTTTCCACGTCAGCACAGATTTTAGCTACGGCCCAGTACTATGGGAATAGGCGCAAGGATGAGTTAGAGAAAGCGGATAAGAAGACTAAGGAATTGAAGACTAAGGTTCTTCTTCAGCAAGCTTATCCACCCCCTATTAATAGTCAGCGCGACTATCAGCAACCTCAGCAGTATTCGAGAAACTCACAAGGAAATGAGTTTTCTCAACAGCGTTTCCCGTATGGGCCTAATCAGTGCGCGTATTGCAAAGAAGAAGGCCATTTCAAGAGTAGTTGTCCGGTTTTGGTGCAGCGTACGAATGGTGCTTCTGGTGTAAGAGGTAGATGTGCTCAACAAGCGCCTAGAGGTAGAGGTCGCGGACAGAACGTATGTCCTTTGCCTCCGCAGAACTCGATGAATAGTTTTGATCAACAGCAGAGTTCGTCTGGTAGGACAGCACAGTACTATGTGGATGATTACTATGTTGAAGGTGACGAAGCAAATGGTGATAATTGCTAGGACAGCCATGGGCAAAGAGAGGGAGTTGTTTCAGTTCCAGTAGATCAGAGTGGACCCTATGTTGAAGTGATTGCATCAGGTGTGTCAGAGCCTTTTCTGCTAGATACTTGTGCTACAAAGAGTTCTATTATTCATTCTAAACTCCCTGGCGCACCTTTGTCTGGCTTTGATAATGTTTCAGTAGGTTTTTCTGGCGCCCCCATTACGAATCCGATTTCTGCTCCATTGTCTCTTTCTGTTTGTCCTCGTAAGTTCGAAGCACCCCTTCTTTTGACTACAGGTTGTAATGAGAATTTGCTGGGATTGGATTTGTTGAAGAGATTGTATGCGACACTGTATTGTTCTCCGTCAGGAGTACATCTTACTTTGGGTGAGAGAGTGATCTCTCCGATGTACGTGTCGAGAGATAGTCTTCCATCTTACTTGTCTTCTTTACCAGATTCATTGTCGGCTACTAGTCCGAATGATGTAGGCCTACTGAACATTCCCCCATATGTTGTGACATTGAAGGCGAATGCTAAGTTACCGCGCATTCCACAATATCGTATCTCAAGTGATGGTGAGCCTGCACTTTTAGCGATTATTTATGACTTGATCGAAAAGGGTGTCATTGAGGAAACGAGAGGTAATGTGTGCAATAGTCCTGTTTTGCCTGTTCTGAAGAGAACTGATCCTTTACAGCCTCCTGTATATAGGTTTGTCATCGATCTTCGCGAAGTAAACAAGATTGTTGTTCCACAATTTCCTGTTGTGCCTGATATTACAGCCTTGTTGACTCTGATTCCCGTTACTGCCACCTGGTTTTCGTTGATTGACTTGAAGAATGCTTTCTTCAGCATCCCGATTGCCATGGAGAGTAGGGACATTTTTGGATTCTCTTTAGGAGGTCGCAGTTTCCGCTTTAAACGCGCTCCTCAAGGCTATTGCGAGAGTCCATCGATCTATAGTCAAGCTTTGAAGACACAACTTGATCTGTTGGTTTTACCAGATGGTGCAGCCCTTATTCAATACGTTGATGATTTGCTAGTTGCAGGTGATACTGAAGAGATTTGCAGGGAAGCCAGTTTGTCGCTACTACGCCATTTGTCTGATTGTCATCACAAAGTTTCTCTCTCTAAGTTACAATATTGTCGACAAGAAGTAACTTACTTAGGTCACCTCTTATCGAAGGAGGGAAGGAAATTGACCCCAGAAAGAATTCAAGCTATTGCGAAAATGAGTGTGCCTACGACACAGAGAGAAGTACGTGCGTTTTCGGGTATTACGTCGTACTGTAGACAGTGGATTCCTAATTTTTCTTTGTTAGCGAAGCCTTTGATAGCTCTTACTGTTAAGGATATTCCAAATCCTATTCCTTGGACTGACGAATGTCAAAAGAGCTTTTCTGAATTACGCAATGCGTTGTGTTCGGCTCCTGTGTTGGGTACTCCCGACTACAGTAAGCCCTTCACATTGTATGTCCACGAGAGAGAAGGATGTGCATTGTCAGTTTTGACTCAGCAGTTTGGCGATAAGCAACGCCCATGTGCTTACTTTTCGTCGACTTTAGATCTGGTAGCTAGAGGGTTGCCGAGTTGCTTGAGAGCTACGGCGGCAGCGGCTGTTTCAATTCGACAGTCTGCTGGTTTGGTTATGGACAACACGCTAGTGGTTATGGTTCCACATGCAGTGGATACCTTATTGAACCGTACGAAGACACAGCATTTAACTAGTACTCGGTTGTCGGGTTACAAGTTGACGTTGTTAGCGAGTCATGTGCACATAAAACGATGCAACATGTTGAATCCAGCCATGTTGTTGCCGGTTTCAGTTGAGACAGATGATGATAGTGAAGAACAGCATGACTGTTTTCTGAGAGCTGAAGAAGAAACGAAAGGGAGAGTAGACCTTAGGGACACTCCTCTTCCTGAATGGGATGGTACTTTGTGGGTTGATGGTTCGTGTTTTAAGTTGCCGAATGGTGATACGACTGCAGCATATGCTGTCACAACTTTGCATACGATTGTTGAAGCTGCGGGTATCCCACATAATTCAGCACAAGCAGCAGAATTGATTGCACTAACGAGAGCATGTTTGTTAGCAAAAGGGAAACGAGTGAATGTGTATACTGACAGCCAATATGCCTTTGGCGTGGCTCATGGCTTTGGACGCTTGTGGCGTGAACGTGGATTTTTAACTTTGCATGGGACGAAGATCCAGCATGGACAGTTGGCGAATGAACTTCTTGAATCTTTTACTTTGCCATTACAAGTAGCGATCGTGAAATGATGTTGGCCGTGGTAATGCGTTTGCGGATGAAGTTGCGAAAGAAACTGCGAGAAATATGATGAGTCGAATGTATGTTGCGGGTCCGGCGAGATGGGTTCCAGAGAAGAGTATGTGTGAAGATGTAATGTAAAATGTAATGTAAAAAGGATTTGTAGAGCGTTGCGTTCACCGGACGGTTTCTTGGCGCTGATCACTAACCCAGGGGGAGGCAGAGGGGGGAGAAAGAGGAACCTTATGTATAAGCACCGCGGAAAAGGTGAGTTTTTAGGAGAGACCTAAAGTGAGGGTGGGAAGAGGAGAGTCTGAGGTCCAATGGAAGAGAGTTCCAGAGTGAGGGGGCCAGGAAAGAGAATCTAAGGCCTCCGTGCTTTTTACGCCTAAACCTAGGAGTCTGGAGGAGAGCGTGATGGGAAGAACGGAGGTGTCTGGAGGGGGCGTACGGGTGGAGAAGAGACGAGATGAAAGAGGGGCCGATGCCGGCCAGAGATTTATGGGTAAGGCAGCCAAGTTTAAACTTGCAGAGTTCCGACACAGGAAGCCAGTGAAGGGCTTTGAGAAGGGGACGGACGTGGTGATGTTTTGGTTGACGATAGATTAGGCGGGCGGCCTGATTCTGAATTAACTGAAGTCTCTTCATTTGGTATTGCGGAATGCCTGCGTATAGGGCGTTGGTGTAGTCGATCCGGGAGATGACTAAAGCCAACAACGCCAGGGTGAGAGCTTCAGTGGTCAGGAAGTGAGCAATTTTTCGAATTTTTCTGAGCTGATGGAAGCAGGAGGATACTGTGGCACTGACCTGATGATTCATGGAAAGATCCTGTGAGATGTAGACCCCCAGGCTTTTTACTTTATCAGCGGGACTAGGGGGGGGGCCAAGGGAGAGGGGCCAGAAAGTAGAGTTCCAGGGATTGGCTGGGCCTCCGACAAGAACGAGCTCCGTCTTGTCGGGGTTAAGCTTGAGGTGGTGAGCGCCCATCCAGTTGCTGATATGACAGAGGGTGGACTGGAAATCCTGGGCCGCTTCCTGCGAGTCAAGGTTGAAAATGAGATGAATGTCATCTGCATAATTAAATGCAGTGACATTCCTTCCCCGGAGGGAGCGGATCAGGGGGGTAAGGTATAAATTAAAAAGGAGCGGAGACAAAGACGAGCCCTGCGGGATACGATTGAGAGTGTGAAATCCATTCAAGCTGAAGCTACAGAGAAAGAGTTGAATGAATGGAGAGAAAGCAAGGGTAGATTGGATTCGAATGGTTGTTGGACTGATTTGTCAGAGCATCAGAGATGGTTGTTGCCAAATGCGTATGTGCTTCCGGTTGTTACAATGGCTCATGGAATGGCACATATCAGCGTGAAAGGGATATGTAAGTTGTTGGCTCCGGTTTGGCAGAATGCGGGAATTCCAAAATGTGCAGAGAACTTGGTGAAGAACTGTATAGTGTGTTTGATGTACAAACCTGGTAGAGGAACTCCAACACCAGCTGGTCATTTTGCTCCTCCTACGTATCCGTTCGAGGCTTTGCAGCTAGATTTCATCCATATGGAGAGATGCAACAACTTGAAATATGTCTTAGTGGTTGTTTGCTCCTTTTCTAGATGGGTAGAAGCTTATTCCCTTAAGGACAATACTGCCTTGTCCACAGCGAAAGTTTTGATAAAATACATTTTTCCCAGATTTGGAATGCCGAGAATTATCTGGAGTGACAATGGGAGTGAATTTGTGGGTCAAGTTATGAAGAGAGTGTGTGAGGGACTAGGAATCCGGCAGAAATTCCACACTGCAAATCACCCCAATCAGCTGGTTTAGTTGAGTGATATAACGGCACTCTTAAATTGAAGTTGGCCAAGATTCAAGCGAGCACTGGTTTACAATGGCCAGATGCTTTGCCTTTAGCGCTCCTGTCCACGAGAATGACTGTGCATTCGCAAATGGGTTTGAGTCCGTATGAGGTTGTGTTTGGTCGCCTGGCGAATATTTGGGGCGTACCAAGACCAACAAAGTTTAGTGACCTCGAACACCCTGTGTTGCTTGACTACTTGCGTGAACTGACGGCTAAATTGCGTGTTTTACACCAACAGGTTCACGATACTCTGCCTCAGGTCTCTGAAACTCCATGACATAATATCGATCCTGGATCTTGGGTGCTGGTCAAGCACTTCCAGCGGACAAAGAATGACCAGGCCCGTTGGACCGGTCCCCACCTCGTCCTTCTCTCAACAAGATCAGCTGTTCGAGTAGAAGGGAAAAAGAACTGGGTCCACGGCGTACACTGCAAGAGGATCCCTTTGCCTCTCCCGTACGACCGCTGGGTCCAGGAGGGGATCGCCGACTCCGAGACTGAGACTGTGCCTCGCTTTCTGCCTTTTAGCAATACACGTGTAAAAGGAACAATTTCTGAACAAGAAAGCGACAATATCTTGCAAGAAGCTGTGCCACCGTCAATTCGATTGAACACTACAGGGCCTGAACTCTTGTTTCAGAACCAGACAGTACTTGGAAAAAGCCGTTATAATTTGAGGCCGAGAACTATGGACAAATAAAATTTCTCTTTTTCTATTTTTGAAAGTGCAGCTCTCTCATCTGAGAAACTTTCTTATTTTTGTTTTTCGAACTGCCATCCGGTTCTGCTGCTAGGGTCACGGTTGCCCAAGTCTTTGGGGTGCAGCTGAAGACGTTAGGTCGACAGTTCTGGTCGGTCTAAGGGAGTTGCCCTGGACTGACAGTCACAGAAGCATTCCTTAGCATAGAACACCCTACCGCCGCGGGCAGCAATTAGAGAGGATGGAGTTTTTCGAGATGGAGAGACCTGCCAAACAGATGAACTTTAAAGCCAGAATGTGTATATTGATGACAAAGAAACGGTTTTTGATATTATGTATTTTCATGTTGCTCAGTGTAATGACGTTTTTAATAGGATATGTTTTGTTGTCTTTTCAAGTGACCTTTGCACCTACCACTACACAGCCCATACCTCCTTCTACTGTTTCTTCGCATTTTTTTCATCCTCTGCCTGAGCATGAGTCCACTCGAAGATTAGAGTTTATCAATGACTCCTTCATCCAGCTTTTACACCAACACCAATTAGTAGTGAACACAACGAATTGTTGGGTGTGTGGTCTTATGCCACATACAACAGATAAGGGTATCCCATACTTGGTCTTACCATTTAGCTACAATGGTTCTTTGTGGGCGTTTCAGACGATGTTCATATATGCCATCGAACCATATCCCCCACGTTCCACGAGAAGTAACTTGAGCAATAAGGCATTGGTAATGGGGATCACAAATATGAGCAGAAACATTGACTCGTATAGAACGATTTCCAGGGATGAGTTACAAGCTTACGATAGATGGAACGTAACAGGATACGGAGTTACTCTGAGTGAGAACCAGCGAGCAAAGAGATCCTCCCCGATTTGGATTGTACCCCATCAGGGTCGCCTATGTCTGCAAGGTAATGGCAAGAATCCCAGAGCTCAGTTGGGGAAAAGTGTCTGGACTGAAACTTATGTTTTTGCATCTCAGATTTCCCCTTCATTTCTAGCAGCTAAGGGCACCAATTTCATCTGCCATGATAGAGCCTATACATGGTTGCCCCCTGACTTCTCGGGCACATGTTTTGTTTCATTCCTGTTGCCTCCCACCTACACGGCCACAGCAGATTACCACAAGACAAGGATAGTTAGAGGTGTCATCAGTGAAGAAGACACTGCAGGGCAAGAATTTGGAGATTTCGTAAAGGGTTTTCTGCCTTTTTGGGGGCCTATGGTGAACAGCAGGAACATAAGGCAATTGACAAGGGTGGTTGAATCCACTGTAGTTGAAACTGACGGTGCCCTTAGTAATTTGACGGCTGAGCTCCAGTCGGATCGCCATATGACCCTTCAGAACAGGGTCGCATTAGACGTCATACTTGCAGACCGAGGTGGGGTATGTAAAGTGATCCAATCAAGTTGTTGTGTTTTCATCCCAGATAACGCTCCGACAGTCTACCAGGCCATTTCTAAACTGCATAAGATCTCTGAATCTATTCACGTGGGTAAAGGAGATTGGTCATTGATGGGGTGGTTCTGGGAACTGATATCAGCCTGGGGATGGAAGATTCTGATACTCATTGGGATGATCTTAGCCATTCTTTTCCTGTTCTGTCTGTATGTACAGTGTGCTCCTGCAATATGTGGCCTCTGTGCTACATCGTGTGTAAGGAAGCCTGTATCAAGCAACGAGTTAAGAAATAGGATGATGCTACAGCAACATCTCAATGACTTTATGAGTATAGACCTGGACTCAGATTAGCGTGAGTTTAGGTTATTGCCTATGTAAGGGCAAAAGGAGGGTCTGTGGTACTGAAAATTCTGGACCGTGTCATTAACATCGTTGTATCATGACGATTTTGGTATCAGCAGACGGAGAATGATTAGGATACTATGCACAAGCATTTTCGTCTTATTCGGGTGACGAAATCACCCTGAAATGGGAGTTTCCGTTCTGAACCCTCGGGTTCCATTTTGTGAACGGCAGCCATTTTGTGATTGCCCTCACATAGCCAAATGACTAAGTTCAAACTCGAGTCTGAAGGACACGTACACCTTTGCTGACTCCTCTGTGACCTGGGCAAGCTGACTCCACTGCCTGAAGCCAAACCTGTTCGGCCAGTTCCTTTCCCAGTGGCCGAATGAGATTATTATCTAAGCACAACATACCATAAACCTTTCATCCCACACAAATCATGCCTAATCTTACACACACCTGTCCCTGTTTCTTTCTTTATGACTTGCTTTACGAGGAGGAGGTGCCCGTTTTTATTGGGGGTCCGTCGATATCTGATGAAAATACATAGCTTTTCCGGGTAATTGATTGTGGGCTGGACAAACTGAAATGTGGGCTTGTCATCATGAGTCTGCTTTTTCTTTGAGGTGAAAATATGTGAATGGTCAACTGTAAAATAAGGAATGTTTGCCTGAAGCATAATATTTTGTATAGAAAGAGAAGGCTGACTTTGTAAGATTGAGCAGTCTCCTGAGAATATACACTGTGTTGTACTTCTAGGATACCTGTTACTGGCTGCAGCCAATAAATTCGATCTTTGACTTCACCAAGAAGACTCTGTGTTTCTGTAGTCTGAAACAGGAAGAACTCGAAGTCTTTGGGTGTGTTCCCTGGCACCGCTGGGTTCCGAAAACCCCAGTACTTTAAAGAGGATCAGCTGGGTGTTGTCGGCATAGGAGATGATGTTGAGTCTGTGGTTCCAGACAATGGCCAATGGCTGCAAGCAGGGCCATGTAGATGTTGAAGAGAGTAGGGCTCAAGGAGCAGCCCAGAGGCACTCCGCAGCTGATATCTGTTGGTTCAGAGTGGAACTGTGGTAGTCTGACTCAATGTGTTCTGCCGGGGAGGAAGGAGTGGATCCATTCAAGCCCTTTGTGATAGATGCTGATGTCATGGAGCCATGTGCATTGGCTGTGGGAGACAGTGGCGAAGGCAGCCGAGAGGACCAGGATGATCAGGGCTGCAGGTGTGCCTGGGTCGAGGAGGGTGCTGATGTCGACTGTGACTGCGGAAAAGGCGTCTTGGTGCTGTTGTTGCTTCGGAAGCCGGACTGGGAGAAGTCCAGGATGTAGTTCACTTCGATGAACTCGGAAAGGTGGGCATTAATGGCCTTCTCGTTGACCTTGGTTGATAAGGGGGCAGAGAGATGAGTCTAAAGTTCTAGAGGTAATTTGGGTTGGCAGAGACTTTCTTCAGTAAGGGGTTGATCTCTGAGTGTTTCCAGTCTTCCTGGCAGGTGGCGGAGTTGATGGTGCAGTTGATGGTGTGGCAGAGTTCGGGGGCGATGGAGGTGCTGGCGTTGTTAAAGATGTGGAGCAGGAAGGGGTCCCAGGGTGCTCCGAAGTGGATGCTCATCATGATTTGAGTGTGTCATCAGCGGTGAGGGGAGTCCAGCTGAGCAGGGTCTGCCAGGGTCCCGAGTCGTTGGGTGCGGTGGTTCCTAGTGGGGTTACAGGGTCTTGTGTATCTAGGGTTTTGAAGATGTTGTAGAACACCTTAATCTTGTGGTGGAAAAAGGTGCCAAGGTTGTTGCAGAGGTCTTGGGAGGGTAGGATGTCTGCTATCTCTGTGCTAGGTTTGGAAAATTATTTGACCACAGTAACAAGTTTGGTATTGATTGTGTTGGCATTGATCCTTTCTTGTAGGACCACTTTCTTTGTTGTTCTAATGAGGTAGTGATGTGGGGTGACAGTGGTTTTGAAGGCTGAGCAGTTTTCTGAGGTCTTGCTGCTCTACCATTCCTTCTCGAGCCACTTACAGGTGTGTCTGGACTCATGAAGGGTGTAAGAGAACCAGCTGGCTTTTTTGGAGTGTCACTTGCCTGGCTTTTTCTTGTGGGGAGCCAGTGTGTTGGCGCATTTGGAGATCTATCGGTGGGGATTGCATGCTGAGGTCTGTGGAAGTCGGAAGTGAGGTTTTGCTGTGTCGGAGGTGAGATTTTGCTGAGGTAGGTGGTTAGGAGTTCTTCTGTGACCTTGTCCTAAATTCAGCAAGGGTAGCAGCGGGCCTGGTGGTGTATGGCCGGTTTGGTGAAGGAGAAGTGGATGCAGCGGTGGTCGGTCCAAACCAGGTTGGAGGTGTGGCTGAAGGTGATGTTGTTACCGGCATAGAAGATGGGGTCAAGCGTGTGTCCTGCTGAATGGTTTCGGGAGGTGACCTGTTGTTTGAGTCTGTTGGCGACGAAGTTCTCCAGCAGGCAGTCATTGGAGTTGTCCAGGTGAAAGCTGAAGTTGCCGAGGTGGATGTAGTCTGAGGAGGCGAGAGCGTGGGGTACAATGAAGTCAATGATAGAGTTGCTAAAGGGTTGATGGGGTCTGGGAGGTCTTTAGATGAGGGTGCTGTGGAGGGCGGTGTTCTGGTTGGTCTGGGCCTGGAAGTCGAGGTGCTCCATGTTGGTCGAGTGGTTGTCTAAGTGGGTGGTGAAGTGGAGGGTGCTATTGTGTACGATGGTGATGCTTTCACCCAGTTTGTTGATGCACTCCTTGAGAATGATCTTTTTGCCATCCAGGATGGAGTGGGTGATGTTGGGCGGTGGTGGAACTCATCCAGGTTTCCATGAGGAAGGTGATGTTGGGGTAGAAAGAGTCTACTAGGTCCCAGATCACCAGAGTGTGTTTGTGGAGGGATCGAAGGTTGAGCAGGATACACCAGATACAGTCAGGTCTGGTATTTGTTGGTTTTGCAGTGGGTGGGGCTGGTGTGCCTTGGCTGGTGAAGCTGCAGCTGCAGTTTTGTCAGGAAAAAGGGCCTAGGGTGTCATTCGACAATGTCCAGCTGCAGGTGGTTTGGCGTCCAGTCTTGAGGGCATGGAGGATGCTTGTGTTGTAGTGGTGGTTGGTCCAAGGATCAGGGTCTGTGGTGCAGGGCACGTCCAGGTGCCTTTGACACACCAGAACCATCCCCCTGCGCAGCTGTACAGCGGCCGCCATTGAGTAGCGTGACGGGGAACGCAGGACAGTTGAGAGGTTGGGAAAGCAGCCCTGGAGCGGGGTGGAACTACGGGGGACAAGCAGCAGCGGGGACACACCCTGGAAAAGGTGCGAAAGTGACAAAAGGAAAAAGTGGAATATGGGAAAAATGCAGAAAGTGAAAGAAAATGACTGAAAAGCAGAAAATATGGAAGGAGGAAAAAAGAGATCAGGAAAAAAGGCAGAAAGCAGAAACAGAGGGCTGATGGCAGAGCAGTCAATGGAGGTAGTAAGCCCGGGCAGAGTTGGCGGAGTGCCACTACGTGGAGTTCCACAGAGTTGGAAAAAAGCTCTGTGGAACATTTCCCCTCCAACCTCCCTAAAAAAGCAATTAAAAAAGCATTTACCTGATGTGGCAACACAGGGCTGTCCTCCTCCTCGCCGTGGTCTCTCTCTCCTCCTCGTCCTCGTGCTCGCAAACCCCTACGTTGTACATGTTGCGAGAACTGCACATAGTAAGCTTTAGTGCAGGCAACTGAGGGAAATCAAATCACCATATTTAATTTACATATAGTTAGTCAGTTAAATCTCTCTTTCAAGTGGGAGGGAGAAATATATTGGAATACATGAGACCATATTCCAAAGTGAAGTTAAATAAAAACTTTTTTCTAAGGTCACATATCACGGGGAGTCAGCACAAACCTGCAAGCAGGTGAAAAACTATAAGGCCATGTAGCCTTTACCTCCTTATCATAAATCCTGATATAAGTGCACTGTGGTTCCTAATTAGAAATAAACACAATTCCACCTTGGAGATAATACATAGCAATATGAATACATTATGTCTTGCATATAGAAGTGTAGAATAACAATAATCTCTTAAATGTTTGCTATCCACTCACCATATACAACAAATTTCAAGTGACAGTGGAGATATAGTGGTTCATAGGTTTGTTGATCAGTAAGATTTTTCTGGAATAGACCAGAGATTTAAGGTCACCGTCTACGTATCCACCAAAATATTATGTATCAGTTAAGACCTCTGTGTCTTAAGGTGAGATCATTTAAAACCATTTTGAAATTTGATGGGTTTTTAAAATTTACAACACAGTGGCCAGTACCCAATTTGAAAGAATGCCCCTCCCAGCTTACCCTTCTGACTGCTATTATTTCCCTGTGTAGGACATAAGGTTCCAACATGACATCCAATGAACACCTTACTTTTAAGATGTTGCCAATACTCCTTCCCCTGAGACACAAGTTTAGGAACTGCTTTCAGGATTATCACATATTGAGGTGATTCATGTGGGAGATATAATACATCTCAGGAATACATTAAATTAGAAGAATTAAGTGTAGGTACTGTGTTTGTTCCATCTGTATTCCTTTCTGTTGATGGTACTACTAAACAAACTAGATGCATTTCTATAATACAGTGTATCAAGCGATACAGGTTTAGCAACTGTGTCACCGTGGGCTTCTAAACCTGGTACTAGAGGGATATTTGACCCGGTTCCCCCAGAAGTTTTATCCCTTACGGTGGGGACCTTACTATTTTAGGGAAGGTCTAATTATGTAGGAGCAGTGTTTCCACTTGGCTTGGATTCTGCCTGGAGTTTATTAATTCAAATTTTGGACCCTCTCCTTGATATCTCTGAGCTCTGAAAGGACACTTTCCATATTATTAATCTTATTATGCAGACTTTTGAATAGTGATTCGATGTTTTTATAGACCTAATAAATATGGTTCATTTGCCCCCATATGGTCAGTCTTAGATCTGGAATTCCTGATCTTCTTTTTAGCCACTTGTGCAGTAGCCTTCAGCTCTGTACCGCGGGTTCCTGGGTTGCCCACTGGCAATTTTTCTCTCTTAGCAGGAGGGAAGGCTAGCGTTTGATTTCAAAGTGACGTAGATACAGTGATATCAGGAGAGTCAGAAGTCAGTAAGGGTTGAAGATTAGCAATATCGCTGTCCTTATCATAATTTCTCAGGTTATCATGCTCTACGTCCGTTACGAAAGGCAGTTAAGTTTGCAATTCAGTGTCAACCACCCTGCACATTGCCTCGTTCACCGCCCATTTGCTCACAGCCATTCTAGCCTCCACCTTGTTAATTTCATGCTCTATCATTTCCACTTCATTTTTGAAATAGTTAGTGATAGAATTTGACTTTTTAACCCTTTCCGTGCGGCCGCGATTCCCCTGGTGTGCTGTAAACAACACGAACAGGGGCGGGCCGTGACGAACCCCAGCCGTCATCAGCACACAAGCACTGTAGTGCATGATGGCTGGGGTTCGTCATCAGCATGGAAGGGGTTAAGTGAATATATGTGCAAGTCTTTAGTGCCAAGATGACGTTTCCATATAACCATTTTAAAAGCGGGGTCAACAAATCCTCAATAAGAGCTAATACATCTAATGGGAAACTTTTTTTTAAACGCAAAACCAAGGTGGGGGCGCCCTGCCCTCAATCGACTGAGATAAGATGCAGAGTGGCCCTGCCTTGCCTGGCCGCAACCTGCCTCCAGCGCAAACTGGTGGCATCGGCGGCAGTTGCCGTGACGTGGTTGCTGCTGGAGCTTGGAGTCTGTCCCCACCTCCTTCTCCCTCTCAGCAGGTGCATTCATTTTCTTTTCCTAATCATTTGGTGCCCCTGGGTCACATGAGAAGGGTTTTGTTGGCAGATGTCCTTTGCGTATTCCTCTCAGACACTAACACAATAGAGGGATCAGATGTTGGCTGGAAGAGCCAATCTGGCATGATGAGAGGGGAGGAGCTGTCAAACTTGCACTTCATAGACACTGACTCAGCTTACACATGAAGGACTTACACTAGCCTATTGTACCTGCACACAGAATGGGACCAGGGCAATGAGCAGGGAGTTCCAGACACTTCTGTAGGAGGAAGATTCCAGCAGTTCGTTCCACTGCAAAGTGGGCCCCAGGTATAAAATGTATTGGCAAATTGAATAGTTCTGGCTTTATCGCCAGGTTTCTGGCAACTCTTGTTTTGTCATGGTTTTATCATACCATTATGTTTTGAGAATATGCCGGGACCTCATCAATCTAAACAAAAAACATTTTCTACAGGCCCAAAATTTTTTTGATCCAAACAAAAAGCCACAATATCATAGTACTCCCTGGTACTGAAGGGAACTACCTTGTGTGTGGATGTGTTCCTTGTGATAAGGCAGCGTGCCGAAAACTCCTAGTCAACTCATCCAATAGCTGAAGTGAGCTGATACTTTGCCCTTCATTGCATGCTGGAGTTTGTGGAAATAAAATGTGAATGACACCAACCACAGACTAATGGGTGACATTTGGCTTAAACCCCTAAAAGTAACTGTTATACACATCATTTTAGTAAACTCAAAAGGTCTCGGCTAACTCAGATTTAAACATGTCTGCAAGCCCCTTGAAAGAGAGAAAGGAAGGAAAGTAAGGAAGACAAGAAAGAAAGAAAGAAAGAAAGAAAGAAAGAAAGAAAGAAAGAAAGAAAGAAAGAAAGAAAGAAAGAAAGAAAGAAGGAAAGAAAGAAAAAAAGAAAAAAAGAAAGAAAGAAAGAAAGAAAGAAAGAAAGAAAGAAAGAAAGAAAGAAAGAAAGAAAATAAATAGGCAACCTAATTTGGTATGCTGTGAAATAGCTCCGGTCAGAATAACAAATCACTCCAAAAGGATTTTACAACAGTATTGGAAGAAGATGGTATTTGATAAAGATGAAATTACCATCAAAAGCGTCCTGCTATCATACCAGGCTCTAAACACAAAAGCAACACTAAAGTAATTTTAAGGTGAAAACAAAAACACTGGCATTGAAGGGAACTAGCTTGCGTGCGAGTGTGCTCCTTGTGCGAGAACAAAATGCATCACTCAAAGTGACTTAAGTAGGCTGACCCACTGCCCCATTCTATATGCTTTAGTGTACGGAAGCTAAATCCGAGTGACACAACATCAGACCAATGAATGAAGAGAGCTGGGTGAAAGTCCCTATACATAAGTAAATTATACATATTTTAGCAAATTCAAAAGGTCTTTGCTAATGCCATACCTAAACAGGTTCACTCTTCAGTACACTCCTGTACATGTAGATACTAAAGAAGGACTGCTCTGCTGCCAGAGGACTATCCTTCTGCTTGAAGTCTGCCCTGCTTTCTGAGAAGGAAGACTGAACCTGCACTCTTCATCTCTGTTGAAGTGACTCCAAGGGGCAGCTAACTGACCTCCAGGTATGAGCTACAGGGACACAACAAGCTCCAGAGGCCTTTCTGCAAATAGCCAGCTCACCTGCTGCAACTGGATCGGCAACTCAACCTGTCTGAACACTGCTGACGTCTTCAGGAGTGAGTTCCTGATCTCCCAGAGAGGCCCCCTTGTCCTTGTCCCTTGCTGTGGCATCAGGTGAGCTTCTCTTTGAAGAAAGGGGAAATCTTCTAGTTTTGGGCTCTTTGTGACAGCAAATGACCTGTTCACAGCAACATTTTGATATCTGTGCTAAACACCAACCCGAAGCCCTAGTGAACCCAACTCTTTGTGCTACAGCAACCGCCAATGAGGACCAGCAACACAAGATCTGCACTTCGCGCTACACCATCTCCAGCACACGGAGACTACCAGTGCGAATCTCCACCAATGGCCCTCCATGACACCTAACAGGATCTTCAAGCTATAGTGATGAACGTTCACAGTGCCTTGCCTGCTCTTTGCACTACAGTGACGACCATACACAGCGTTACCCCTTCACCTCCCGGCGTCTCCACTTCAAATGGAACTCATTGCACTGGACATTAGGAAGTAACTCTTTCACCACACTTTCCTAGTCTCTGTATCCGGCCGTCCTCTATTGAAGCCGCCCTAAACTTGAAACTTTCACCCGGTCTCGCACAACTAGATAACTGCGAGAGGTGATTTGTGCTTTTAGGTGCTATACTTACATTGATCACTGAAATTGCATATCTCCGGTTCTACTGAGTGGATTTTTGTTATTTTGAGTCAAACAACTTATTACATTTTACTCTATTTTCCAAAATGTGTGTGGGATTTTTCTAATGTTGTGTTTTCACTTTATTACTGTTGGTGTGCAGCATAAATACTTTACACATTGCCTCCAAGTTATGCCTGAATGCTTTTGTACCAAACTTTCAGAGGGTCAAACACAGATTTAGTGATTTTTATGGTTCATCCTGACATCGATTGTGGCTGTTGCTTGAGTAGGGTTTCAGCCCCCTCAATCGACAACCCAATTTCTCACAGCCCACATCTTTCTTCAGCACTTCAATGTACACTGTACTGTTGTGCCTGTGTTCTGAAGATTACTACTATCGTGGACATGATGCTGTCTTTGTGTAAGGATGCCTGTGTAGATTGTTATTTTGATAAACTAAAAAAGTAAAGGATTCAATGCTAGAATGCTTTAGTTAATCAAACCCAATTGTAGTTACTCTGACCATATTCCAGTCCATCGGAGAAAGACCAGCCACATGCATATCTCTTTTGACCCTGTAGTAGTAATTATTGAGCCGGAACTTCCAGGCCGGTCCCCTCTAAATTGGAAGACATGCAAACTCAAACTGGTTTTAACCTTTTTGGGCCTCATTAGTGATGTACGATTTGATCCAGTGCCCACATATGGATGGGTGTCACCAAGAAAAACAATGATGCATGGAATGCTTGTAATAATCTCGGATGCTGATAACGAATTGGGCCACATTCCAGTCCATTGACATTGTGTCCATTGTGCCACTGCAGCCATAGGCCAGCCAGAAACAGATATCCAACATACAGTGTCATCCCCAAACTGCCAAACAAGGTCGATACTAGATGCAAATGCATGCAAACATATACCACCTTACGTTTATGTTGAAATAAGAAGATAGATTTGTTTTACTCTTCTGTGCCATGGGTGGCAATTCATTTCTTGTGGTATTTCTGCCTCCAAGTGTGATGCTTCTTATGCCAATTGATTACTAAATTTGCAGATGGCCTGCTATCAGTAGGACTTCCATTAAAGTATCTGCAGCAATGAAATTTGTGCTGCTCTTTAGTGGTACAAAAATCCTGGAGTGATAATTTTTCTGCCATTGCCCCATTACATGCACACATTCTATTTCACAGAGAGGCGGATTTTATGTCATACAAACTCTAACTCAGGTGCCTTTCTTAATGTTTCCTTTGTAAATACTACTCCTATTGAGTAAGAAAAAAAGATGAGTAATAAATGTAGGGTTTTTAATGTAGAGAAGCTTTTACTGTGCAAACGTGCAATTTTCTTCACATTTTAGTTAGCGTTCGGCAGAATTTGCGAGCTACGCAAAGCTAAGCAAAACTGTAAAAAATATCTGCGAGCACTAAAAAATTCTGCGAACACGCGGAATTGCTTGTTTCGCCCGTTCGCAATGCTTTTTTCCTGTTCGTGAACGCTGTTTGCATGCTCGGGGAAAAATATCTTTCGAACACGCATTTTGAAAGTGTAAACAAGCAAAAATTTCTGCGAAGCCGCAGATTGCGGAATTTTTGGCAATTCCATGTTCTCCTTGAATCGCGAAATTACCCAAATTCTGCAAGAACGGGATTTGCCACCCAAGCCTAATTTTAGTCACAAGGTTTACGTTGTGAGAAAAATATTCTGCAAAAGTAGACTTGGCATTGAAAAAAAATTAAGCAGAACCCTGCATGGGGTGTAAGAAAGCTCCTGCGAACTAAGTTTTTGCAGGGAAATTCTTCACCCACTGAAGTTCACAAAACTATGCTACCTTCATAAAACTTCATGTCAAAATTAACATTTTGTCTACACTAGAATAAATACTTCAATCAGTGACCGAATCCAGCACTAATTTATTTGAGCTAAATCCGTCAGTGTAAACAGTTGCATTTATCACACACACAGAAGTTCGTATGTGCAGTAGTATCCAGAGTAAGGATGGGTCAAGGAAGAATTACTAGAGAATGTGTAACACCTCCTGGCCGAGAGTATCAGTCTCCGTGATTTGTTGCTTCGATTATTTTATTCTATCATATTTCTTCTTCAAGTACAGATTTTATTCGTTAATGGTACCTCCCAGAGTGCTTGGTGTTTTGCATTCATACCATCGTGAAATATGTTCCTCTACCCACCGCGCCCCACCCGTACTTTGGCAGTCCTTCCAATGTACAACTTAAAAATATGTCACCTCATAGAAGCAAAAATAATTAGCTTTTTCTGTGTTTATTAGTGCTTCCAAGACTCCATGTTGAGATTTTTAGAGTAAGAACAAAACTACTGTTTCTGAATCTAGGGGAATATCCAATAACATTCTACCGTTTTTAGAGAAAAGCCCAAGACTAAAGTCTAAAATCTGGAAGAGCTAAACCACCCTTCAACAGCCTCCTCCTTAATTTGCGCCTGGAGATTTGTGGCCCTTTTGATGCCCAGATGAACAAACTTATATCACTCTGCAACTTAACAAACTATTCTTTTCTAAACTATAAGGGGATGGAATCAAACAAAAAAAGTTACGTTCGGAAGCAAGATCATTTTTACTAAATTCACTCTTCCAAACAGAGTTAGCGGAAGATGCATCTAACACTGAATGTTAGCACAACTCTCTTTTCTAACCCGGTCAAAGTTGACTTTAGTAAGGTTGGCAATATTTTGGGTGATCCTTACCCCCAAATATCTCATTTCTCTTTTAACAGCAATCCCCGTCTCACCCATATTCTATCTCATCACTTCTGTCTTGTCTTTGTTAATATCATAACCTGACACTTTGCCGAACTCGGCTGTTAATTTTATTACAGCCTTCATGGTTTTTGCAAGGTTTGTTGTAAAGATTAAAATGTTATCAGCGTACAGCCCAACCATCTTTGTCCAGCCTTTAAACTCAAAAGGCACAATACTGTTACAACTCCTAATTTATCTAGCCAGTGGCTCGATACAGAGATCAAACAGTAACGGTGAGAGAGGCCACCCTTGCCTGGTCCCTCTCATGATTTTTACTGGAGAGGTCAATATCCCATTAACTAACACTCTAGCTTCCAGAGCGACATAGATACTATTTAAAGCTCTGCAGAAGTTAGGACCTAGATTAAAATGTTTAACCACCTTCTGCAAATAGGGCTAGTTGACTCAGTCAAATGCTTTAGCCGCTATCACTGCTAGGGGGAGGCCATAGGCAGTTGCCATGTCGATAGAACCGATCAATGAGTATGTCAATTTTTTCAACCCCCTTCCTCTTATGAACCCCTTTTGGTCTTCATTCACCATCTGAGACATATAACCATTCAGCCTTTCTGACATAACCTTTGCAAACACCTTATAGTCTGCATTTAACAGAGAAATGGGCCTATATGAGTCCACTTTTTGGGGGGATTTCCCAGGTTTTGGAATTAAGGTTATGCAGTGTCTGACTGAAATATTGTGTTAAAAAGTTGTCTACAAATAGGAATTATGGCATCAGCCAGAACTTTGTAAACCTCAAGAGGTAGGCCATCCGGCCCTGGAGCATTCCCACGCTTCCCACCCCTTATTACCTCTTCAAATTCCTCTGCAGTGATCTCATCATCTATGGCTTCCATTGCCTCATCTGGAAGGGGCTCTAGGTGCTCTAGCCACGGTGACACATCCTCCTCATTCATAACCAAATGTTCTTTATATACTCTCCGAAAGTGACTAAAGAAAGCTGAACTAATCCCTTGGCTGTCACTCAACACTGCCCCTAAATCTTCACAAGTGATCTCTTTTATAAGCTTTCTAGATTCAGATATAGGTAGGATGTTTAGAGCGATGCTTATTAAGGAAAAGGGAGCAGGAATTGGTTTTATGTTTAAATTCGCTGATCCGAAATACTTTAAGAAGATCATGTTGAAGACAGGGAGATGGCGGAAACATGATTTAAAATCAGGAAGGTGTTAAATATACCATATTTTAGCCATTGGGCCCCTAGCTGGGATTTCCCACGTTCTCCAGAGTGGACAAAAGACTCACTGGCTTTAAGTTTGAAAGAAGCGGGCATTCTAAGATGGAAGCACATGCTGTTGGATGGTCAGCTGGTGCCGTGGAACTGGTGTGAGCAGGTGGTGGGCCCAAGGCTTTCAAGGTTTAAATATCTTCAAGTGCAAAGTTGGTTTCAGACTATTGGGGGAAAAGTTAGGAGAACCAAATGAGTTAGAGGAAAACCTTCTCTCCGCTACAGTCGTTAAAAAAGAAATCGCTCTGTGGTATTGGATGATCCTGGAGATGGAGGATGGTGTATTTACCTTGCCGGCGGATCTGTGGGGAAGATGCTTGCCAGAGACTGAGCTGGAAGATCAATGGCATCTATAACTAGACTTTATAAAACAGTTAAATCCGCATTTCTCAGGAGGAATATTTTTTTTACTGTACATAGGGCATACTGGACTCCCTGAAGGCTTTCTAAATTTGGCTCAGGAAGTAGGTGGTATGTCCAAAAGGCAGCAGTCAGAGCGCCGATGCCTTACATATGTTTTTCCACTGTCTGGAGTTACAGCTCTTCTGGGAGGCAGTAAGTAAATGTCTAGCTAGCGCCCTAAACCTGCAGATCAAGGTAAGCACAGTTTTGGTTATTTTTGGAGTATTGGAATGACAACGTTTTATTACTAAAGACAGTGCAAAATTAGTGTTCTATGCAATGCTTTTAATGGGTAGTGAGATATGTAAATTGTGTGTATCTCAGACACCTCCAACTTTGGATGATTGGTTAAAATCTATGAGCTATACTACTAATTTTGACATTTCAGATCAGGGGAAAGGAAGATAGAAATTCTGGACTCCCTTTGTGTCTAGGGAAACCACATGCTTAGAGGGACTGGTCCAATGATTAAGCCTTTTGCTGCCTCTGCTGTGTATAGTCTTTTCTGCACGAGCAGAAGGATATGGGGACGGGTCTATGTTGGATAGAAAGAGAAGCAAATTGCAAACCACTCCGAATGGCGATTTTGTGTGCATAGGTTGGTTCACAAATTTAGAATCGGTTTGTAAAGAATGACCAATTTTTGCAAACCTATTTTTCATACATCTGGGACAATGTTGCTTAGATTGCATTTTAATGTCTGAATTATTTATTGATGATTTTGTTTTCTCGAGCTCTCTATCACTCCAGAAGTGTTTTTTGGCTCTGACGGCTTGACCTGAACAGTAAGGTGGAACAAATTACATTGAGAATAGGCAACTCTTGAAGAACTTCCCAACGTTTACGATTGATGATTGGTCTCAGATGTTGATTGGGAGGGACAGAGTATGGTAATCTCGCATCATGGAACAGGAAAGCCTGGATCATGCTTCTCACACAATTATGCACAATTGCAAGTAATGTTGCAGTAATTACAAGAACTTACACTATAGATAATTACATCAGTTATGACCACCCCATGTATGTTCTCAATCATTGTTTACCATCTGCCAGTCTATACTGGGTCATATTCAGCCTCCACCTGAAGGGGATTTTAGAATGCTAAGATCTTGCCATATCTTTATATCATAGTCTAATACACAGCATGGCTGTATAGAAATGTTTAGTACCCGGCTCTTGTAGTAAGAAATCTGTTATCATGTCTCCTAGTAGGTCTCTATCTGTATGATGCCTTGGCAGTGTAGGGCATGATATATCTTAGAATGGGTGCAGAGCTAACTTCCAATCCCCCTATCAGTACTTTGTTTGAACTTGCAGTTGTAGAATTAAGGATATGTTGTGAGTAATGTCTGTGATTGTAATGTAGCTTTGATGGAAACAAGTCTTATGTATTTTAAGAAGTTTTTCCCCTCTTAATCAGGATTGCAACTCTTCCTTTATATAATAAATAAGGGTGGGTGAAGAATTCCATTCTGCTGGCGGAGTTCGCTGAGTTTTCCCCACTCCGTGATTTGCATGGAGTTCCGAAAAACTCTGCTTAGTGCAAGCAGTTGCCAACGTTAGGTTGGCAACTGCTTGCAAGAAAAAATCAGATGCTAGACCTCCTTCTGCCAAGATTTCTTAATGTAGGCGGTCATGACCGCTCGCATTGAAAAATCTGCCACTCACATTTAGGAAGCTGCCACTCCAATAGAATGTCTACTCGAGTGGCAGAAAGCAGTAGCTCCATCTGGTGCAACGCATAGTTCTATTACGATGATTTTAAAGTGCAGAACAAACTTCCAGCGTTAAAAATCAATGCGAGCAGCGTGACTTAACAGACCCCTCCTTTGGCAGAACTCCGCAGAGTGGGGCATATTTTTTCCCGGCAATTTGTAGAGTTCTGCGGAGTAAAGTTCTGCAAAATCCACCCAGGCCTAAATATAATTTGAAGTAAGCCTATTTATCCAGCCGGTGCTGTCTTACTGGAATAGTACCTTTGGCTAACCAGTGTTTTTCTAAGTTATTTGCTTTCCAAAACCAAAAGGTGAAGATTCTGAACAAGGTGTATGCCAGGATAGATATAATGCAAGTAGTGTAGAACTTTCTTCCTGTCTATGTTATAGGTAAGGCTATTTCCATTAAAGGTATCTACCGATAAGTCGTGTGAGGGGTTGATAAGTGTGTGGTATTGCCAATCCAAGTTATAATAATCTCAGAGGGGTAAACGAGGTTGGGTAACCAAAGATTGGCAATTGTGACTTATGCAGGAAAGTGAGCAGGGACATAATACGTTCCAGCATACTTATTTGTGAAAGCAGATACATGTGAGTTTACTGATTCTGTTTCAAGGTTGAGCTCAGAGTCAACAATAATACCGAGATATTTGACTGATTTCACTTGTTTGGGACAGCTGCATAATTGGTTGGGGCATAATACAGGATAGGATGTTAATTTCAGAATCTTTCCATACGATGAATAAATCATCAATGTACCTGATGAATAACTTAATGTTGTTGCTCCAGTTGTCGTCTCCATAGATGTGTGTTTCTTCATATTCCTTTATGTATATATTTGCATACATGGGAGCCGCACAATTCCCCATGGACATGACGGACAGTTCGAGATACCACATTTCGTCATACTCAAAGTAGCTGTGATATAGTGTAAACATCATGGGTTCCATCAGGAACTGTTGCATCGGGGGGGGGGTCAGTGTTACTCTTAAGGGTGGCTTTCTCAATTGCTTCAATACCACCACCATGGGGGATGGAGGGGTATAGTGCACTTACGTCTGCAGTGCATAAAACTAGATGTTCATCTGCTTGAATAGGAACTTCCGATAGTTTTAACAAAAAGTCATGTCCATGGGGAATTGTGCGGCTCCCATGTATGCGAATATATACATGAAGGAATATGAAGAAACACACATCTATGGAGACGACAACTGGAACAACAACATTAAGTTATTCATCAGGTACATTGATTATTTATTCATCATATGGAAAGATTCTGAAATTAATTTGCAACAAGCACTTACTACTTTGAACACTAAAGATGAAAGAATTCAACTCACTTGGCAAATGAGTGAAGAATCAATCAACTTTTTCAGCCATCACCAGAACACCCAATGGGTTCAAAACTGATCTATATCGTAAACCAACGGATTGCAACAACACACTTCATTACTCCAGTTTTCACCAGGGTTCAGTAAAAAGACACTTGCCATTTTCACAAATGCTGCGAGCTAAACGCATTACATCTGACGAACATTTGGCTGAACAACGCATTAATGAAATGAGTAAACGATTTTCAGAAAGAGGATATCCCAAAACCATACTTGAGAATGCAAAGACACGTGTTCAAACAATCAGCAGACAAGAGGCTCTCAAAAAAACCACTAAACCCAAAGACAATAGAATGGTACTTGTATCCAACTTCTCAACCATGAGTGCTAAGTATAAAAAAATCATTTTAAAACACTGGGCGATTTTGGAACTAGAGCCTGATTTTCAAGACATATTTAAAGATCCTCCTATATTCGCTTACACGCGGAGCAACAACATCAAGGAAATACTAGCTAAACAACCTCCAACCATAACTGAAAATAAAGGCACACGCCCTTGTATGAACTGCAATAACTGCAACAACATCATCAAAGGGAATACCATCACCCATCCAATGAAAGGGAACAACATCAAGTTAAACGTTAATGCCACGTGTGATTCTACTAATCTCATCTATTCATTAAAGTGTCCCTGTGGAAAGATTTCTGTGGGGAAAACTGAGAGGAAAATTAAAGTACGCATAAAGGAACACAAATCGAACATAAGAACCAAAAATGAAAAATCCATTGTGGCTGTTCATTTTAACGAACACAAACACATTGTTGCACAATCGAAATTCATGGTACTTGAAATTATTAAAAAAACAGAGGGCAAAGACAATCACAAATTTTTACTCCAACGTGAAATGTCATGGATTTACCGTTTACAATCTATGAAGCCCTTCGGGCTTAATGATAGAACTGAATTCAGTTGTTATTTATAATTCTTGCTGTTATTCTATATTGTTTTTCAGCCACGTTCATGTGGCTTTCTGATACTGTAACTTTGCTGTGGTTTGCTTATATATTTTATATTTTTTACGTTGTATTTACACCATTGATAATTCATCATTAGTTGTACTGACACCGCTAGCCAACACACCTTCACAAAACTTTATGTAGTACACCTAGACATACACACCTTCACACACTCAAGATGGCTGCCTCGATAGCCCATCATCTATTTCCATTACCCCACGTGACGAGGATACCGAATCATACAGGTTTAACATGAATGCACTTCCCCGCGTTTCACAATGTTCCCGTAGGACACCCTATGGACCCGTAACACCAGCATGCTACATGGATTAACCTCCTTAGTAAGTTTCTCCTGCACTCTTTTGACTGCGTATAGAATCTTACGCTATGTTGTTTACCTTTTACAGCCCTGCTGATACTATTCATCACATTTTGCAGCTGTAAGTTGTTTTTAGACACCCCGAGCACCGTTTTATTCTTTAATCACTTCTCAGCCGTTGAATTCCGTTTGACACTTAACCTCACACCGAGCACTCCCGTTTCTTTCTACCGAACAACTCGTTTCTTTCTAAATTAACTCTCACATTGGCGACTTTTGCGGTAGTATTATCTTGGACACCATACTGAATGATACTTATTCCAGTAGGCAAGCTTTTCGTTTTTACCAACCCTCCACACTGGCGACCCACGAGGTAGCCCTTTGTTGGACACCTTATCGCATGGCACGTATAGTTCACCTTATTTAATAGTACAGTGTAATTTACATTGATTGCTATATCTCTTTTTTTAGAGCTCCTTGAAAAAGGGCTCATAAGCCCGAAATGCATTGGAGTTATGAAATATGCATACATGATGAATAATGATGCAATGACATACAGGTCGTCTAAATGATATGTTAAAAATACTTGAAGATATCAACAATTAAACATAGACTTTGACAAAACTCAATGAACTTTGTTTGGGAGTCAATCTTCTATGAACCCAGAGGTGTGCCTCACACAGGGATGCATTCATATGCATGTATGCACTACTTCTACAGCATAATACAGGATTCCAGCAATTGGTTATCTGGGTTAATGGCAGAAATTCTGGTTTAGAGGGATTGCGTTTGAGCTAGTTGTGTTTCAACCAAGATGAGACAGTCGAGTAGAGATCTTTGCTTAGGGTAATGATGATCTGCATATCATCAGTGTTAAGATCTCAGGAAAACCAAACTAGCCCGTTGTGCAGACGCCCAGAGAAGGTTCTCCACCGAACTCAAAACTCAGAAACTGGCCCTACGCCAACTAGAGAGGCAATGGCGAAGGGAATATTCCCCTGATAAAAAACTACTGTACACATCAGCTCGTCAGGAGTACATGAGGGCCATCATCGCTGCAAAAGCTACCCACTTCTCCTCACGCATTCTCAACTCCAACAAAAATTCCAAAGAAATCTTTGCTATCATGAACGAACTTTCCAACCCAGACAGGGTTCTTACAAAGGTCATGCCCTCCCAAGCCTTATGTAATTCCTTAAATGATTATTTTATGGAGAAAATCACTACCATCAAAGCAAGTATTCCTCTGCACCCCCCCCATGTCACCCACCACCTTTATACATAGTAATGATTGCACCCTTAGTTGTTTCCCCCCCTATTAGCACCAAGACCTTTCAGGAGCTTCTTGTTAAAGGCAAGTCAGGGGCCTTTTCTGACTGCTGCCCTCCCGACATACTCAAGGACTGTTCATCAGTTCCACCTGGTCCAGTACTAACACTCTTGAATGACTCACTTACCATCAGTCATGTTCCTAAAGCTTTTAAAAAAGCCATTGTTGTACCTCTCCTGAAAAAACCTGGTGCCAACCCCACATTACTGTACAGTCCAACAGTAATGTTGATCCCCAGGTATGTTAAACTAGAAACAAATCGTTCCCTAGAGCAGCAATGGTGGGCGTAACACAGGCCCCTGCAGGCCCCGCGGTGCGGGGGCCCAAATCTCCAGGGGGCCCCTCGGCACTGCACTCTGGCCTGGGAGCTCCTGATTGAGCCCGGAGGGCGGGGCCCTCTGCCTACCGTGCAGGGAGGCGCCCCCTCAGTTTTCGTTACGCCAGTGGCGTGGTGAGATTTGTGAGTGACATAGGCTCGCACTTTTCCCAGTTAATCCTGTATCAGAAAATGTTGACAAGCAGTAAATCATGTGAATGACGGTTGTCATTGATGTATTGGGCTCTGATAAATTCAGAAGTATGTTGTCTGCATAGAATACACCTTTATGCTCCCCGGCTGGTCTTTGTATCCCTGTTATCTTTAGAGGTTAATTCGAGGTGGGCGAAACTCGCTGAGTTTTACTCTGTGGAATTCTGCAGAGTTACATAACTTCTCCACAAGATTCCGTGGAGTTCCGCCCACCCCTAATTTCAAATGTGCTCACTTTTAACACCTCCGTTTGATTTATTTTCATTTAATTGCATTTTCCGCGTGGTTTTCTTCAACAATAACGAAAAAAAACTGCCGTCGGATAAAACTGACTAGTGTGAGCATTTTCCATTTTGGCGCACGAACGGGGCAAACTTTAGATCAATACAGGAGACGGTTCAGTGTCACACAGTTGGTAACCCCGAAAGTTGCTCATTTGAAGGGGCAGATTTATGAGGCCCTTGCGCCACATTTACGCCGCAGTTGCGTCACGTAAGGCGGCGTAAACGTGGCGCATCCCTACGAACGATTTACAACGTGACGCATCCAGGCAGATGCATCACGTTGTAAAGCCTTGCGCCGCTTGTGGGCGTTCCGGCGCAGGGTGGGCGTTCCGGGGCAGGTGCGCCTCGCAAAAGTGGCTGAGTGAAATCTATGAGATTTCACTCAGTCACTTTTAAGCCAATGCTGCGTCAAAAGCCTGCGCCTGCTTGAAGCAGGCGTAGGTCTTGATGCAGCATTGTTAAAATGGGGCACCCCCGAGCCTTGCTGGAGCTGCGTCGCGCTTGCGATGCAGCTCTAGCAATGCGCCACATTTCCGGCACAGATGCGTCACGCATCTGTGCCGTTTTTGCACCTTGGTGCGCTGCATTATAAATGCGGCGCACCATGGCTGGCGGAGCTGTGGCGCACTGTGGCGCATGTTAACTGGCGCATCCCTGGGGATGCGCCAGTTAACATAAATCTGCCCCGAAATGCCTAATCTGGCCTGTTGATGAATCGGATTTTTGACATGTGTGTGTTTGTTTGTTTGCGTGCATTATGTGAACTCCATGCAGAATCCCGTCCCCAGATATACCACACACAGAAAAAATAGAGCTGCACACGTATAAAAATGACAAATCTGTTTCTGTGGCATGTATCTATTTATTTTGCTATGGGGGCGTGAAGTGATCAATATTGCTGCATTTTCGTTCGCTGTTGCTCCCTCCGCCGTGTTTTATTTGGTAACCACAGTCCAGCCCTTGTTGCGGAGCTCACATGCATAATATATTAAATGTGTTCTGCACAATGAATCGACACACCGATTGTAACTGTGTGGCTGTGTGTGTTTTAAATAAATTCATTTATTTTAGGAATTTTTAATTACTTGCATCCAGATGTTTCACTTGTCATTTTAAGAGATGAACAGCAGTGTTAGGTGCCCATTGTTGATGTCTAAAATAGTCGCGCTGCAAAAGGAAAACATTTCAATGCGCCACCCATCATCCAGACATGTTTTGCAGCACGGGAGAGCAGGTTGCCACAACTTACAGGGAGGCCATTAAGAAGTAAGGGCCTCATTTATGAGAAGTGACGCATCGCTGCGTGAATGCAACGATACGTCACTTTTCAGTGCGCCTTCCTTGCGACATGATTGATGCGTCATATTTACTGTATGACGCATCATGTCGCAAGGAGTTACAGATACGTCAGTATTTCTGACGTATCTGTATTGCGCAAAAGTGACGCATTGCTGGAGTGTGTCACAAAAGTGACGCAACTCCAGCAATATGTCCTTTCGGAAGGGGCAAGCCCCAGGTGAAAGGGTCTGCGTCAGTCTTGCGCCTGCTGTGAGGCAGGTGTAAGATATTGACGCATTTGCACTCTAGAAGTGGCGCAGTGAAATGTGGTAGATTTTACTGCAATACTTCTACGAGGCTTACTTATGTGGGAACGCCCAGCCTGCATACATTATACCTGACGCAGTTATAATGTAGCTGAGATGCATCACTTTGGAAATAGGGTGCAACAGGAGGCATGTTTCACGCCGCCAATGCATCACAAAAAGTGATGCAACGAAAGCGCAAAACTGTTGCAAGGCCTCATAAGTAAGGCCTCAAGTTTTTCATTAGGCTGCATAACGAAGGGGAGTGAGATTGGTACCACTCACCTGGTTTTGCACTCTCAAGAGCAATTTTGGGATTTAGGCAGCAGCACTAGGTGCATGGGAACAATGGCAGTGCTTCTTGACCCCTTTCTCTTACTTTAACCCCACTCCAGCGCCTCCAACCCTCGGACACACACACCTGGGATCCACATTGGTACCTCGCCTGACAAACTTCCGTAAGGGTGGGTCCCTCCGTCTCCTTCCAAAAAACACACCACTCGTGCTTATTCAGAGCATGTGCACAGATGGGTCATGTATTACGTCACTGATCATGGCAGAGAGCAGCAAAGTACCGCACATGTCTCTATTTCAGCATCTTATCTCAGAACAATTACCTCTTGACCCCCGGAATATCCAGAGCATGCTGGAGATTTTCATGTGAAAACCGATTGCACTAATATTAACTCCAGTGCATTTTGAAGATGCATTAAGGGATTCAGGGCGCATTTTCCAGAGCACACCTTCGCAAACGGGGTGATTTTGCAGGGGTGGGGCAACCTTAAACTCTGCCATGTGGTGGTTGGTGGAGTTTTTGCCAAACTCTGCGCTCCAACCAGGGCGTGGAGTGTCAAACCTCCTCAAACTCTGCTGGCTTTGAAGAGTTTACCGCCACACCTAGTGTTAATATGAAGAGTAGCAGGCAGAAGGGGCATCCCTGCCTGGTGCCTCTCTTGACTTTAAACTCTTGGAAGATGTAGCTGTTGCATGTAACCACTACTGACGGTTTTGCATATAACCATTATACTGCTGCTATGAAGTGTGCTCCTAGTCCAGTTGCTTCCATGACCCTAAACAGATATTCACATTCAACACTATCAAAGGCTTTCTCTGCATCTAAGGAGATCCCCAACTTATCATCCCTGTCATTACAAACTTGCCAGAACACAGGTTTGAGGGATCTTAGATGTTCTACAGAAGAGTGGTAGGGGACAAAGACCACTTGTTCTCATTGCATCCGAAAAGGCAGGACTGTTTTTACTCTATTGGTCAAGGCTTTTGTCAGAATTTTAGTATACACATTAGGAAGGGTACTTGGGCTGCAGCTGGAACAACTCAATTGATATTTGCCTCACTTGAAAAAAATGTATATTGTTTCTCAATTCATTTGCTTTAGTGGGACATTATTCTCCTGCATGTCTTTAAATACGTCTTCTCATTAGTTGTCCTTGTTAGTTTTTTAGTATTCTGATGTTTATCCATATATTCATGGCACCTCCCTATATGGAAGGACTTCTATCACCCTCCTGATTTTGTCTTCTATAATTATCACTTTAAGATTGTTCAGGTGTCAATGTTGACACCTGAATGGTAGTCAGAAATGTATCTATTCCCAATTTAAAGTCATGGCAGATTTAGCAATACAAAGCTTTGTAAGTCGCTAAAAGTATCCAAGATAACCTTGAGGTGTATCAGTATGCTATTTTGGGCATTTCGAATGGCTAGTATGTACAATGTTACTAAGCTGATGTTTCATCTTAACCCTTTAAGTGCTGCCGTCGGCCGCTGGCCGTCGCGAGCACTACCTCGCTGGTGCTGCGAATGTCCAACGGCCAACGTGGGCCCGCGGATATATGTCGTTACAACGCGCGCGTTACAACGACCTACCATTACAAAGCGGTTGTAACAACGCAAGTCGTTACAACGACTTGCGTTGGGGGGGCGCAAATTTAAAACATTTATTTACTATTCCACCAGTCCCCGTGGATAGTAGGGAAGGTGTTGAGATAGTAAATTAAATGATTTATTATCCTCGAGCGCCCCCCAGCGCAATGCGTTGTAACAACTTTCGTTGTTACAACCGCGTGGTATTAGTAGGTCGTGGCAACGCGCGCGTTGTAAACGTTGCGCACCGGGCCCGCCCACTCCGCAGAACCGCTGCACTGCCGTGAAATAACGTCCATGTCTAAAGTGTTAAGCAACTAGCAGATCATTTCTCGGAAATGGGAGGAGAAGTAGAACATCATATGTTTCTTCAATTCGATTTCTAGATTTTGTAACACCCGCATAATTTCTCTGTTGCAGTATGCAGTGTCTCACAAATCCTCACCAATGTATATATGCCTTACCTGCCACTGTGACAGTCTAGATAGCGAGTACTGTGCCTTTGTTGACCCTAAGTAATTGCAGGGGTAGGATCTAGGACTGGCAGAAATATTTATTATGCCAGAGTAATTGGAGTAATTTCAGTAGTTACGCTTTACTGTTGTGACGAGAAATTAATGAAAGGACACAATTATTCCAATTATAAAAAGTAATTTAGGGCAATAATCCTACCACAGGAGCACAAGAACAACAAACTAAGAGAGAGCGAGCTGCTGGCTACTGCTGTTTGTGCACTGTAGTATTTAGTGCTATTTTCTTAGCTCTTATTTTGGATACAAGGGTGCATTTTCCACTAGGAAACAGCTCTCAATGCTGGATCATGCTTCTCACACAATTATGCACAATTGCAAGTAATGTTGCAGTAATGACAAGAACTTACACTAAAGATAATTACATCAGTTATGACCACCCCATGTATGTTCTCAATCATTGTTTACCATCTGCCAGTCTATTCTGGGACATATTCAGCCTCCACCTGAAGGGGTTTTTAGAATGCTAAGATCTTGCCATATCTGTATAGCATAGTCTAATACACTGCATGGCTGTGTAGAAATGCTTAGTACCCGGCTCTTTTAGTAAGAAATCTGTTATCATGTCTCCTAGTAGGCCTCTATCTGTATGATGCCTTGGCAGTGTAGGGCATGATATATCTTAGAATGGGTGCAGAGCTAACTGCCAAACCCCCTATTAGTACTTTCTTTGAACTTGCAGTTGTAGAATTAAGGATATGTTGTGAGGAATGTCTGTGATTGTAATGTAGCTTTGATGGAAACACGTCTTATGTATTTTAAGAAATAGTTCCCCTGGCAACTCTACCCTCATATTATAAATAGGGATGGGTAAAGAATTCCGTTCCGCTGGCGGAGTTCGCTGAGTTTTGCCCACTCCGTGCTCTGCTTAGAGTTCCGAAAAAAATCTGCTTAGTGCAAGCAGTTGCCAACGTTACGTTGGCAACTGCTTGCAAGAAAAAATCAGATGGTACCAGCTTGCGCGCAGGACCCCTAGCCAGACAGCGGCTGACACTGCGACCTCATGGGAAGTAATGGTACAGGCACTCAAAGACAACGAGGCAGACGAGGAGGGGGAGGCCCCCGAGGCAGGTAGGGCGGAAGAGACAAGCTAATGCCCTAGGTGCAGCAGGTATGCGGGGGGGACGACACCAGTACTTCAGGAATGGAGGAATGATCGCCGCAAGGGCCATAGACAGGTGGTGGGGGGTGGGGCGGGACAAGGGGGGAGTTTTAGGGTTCTGCGCAGGGGATGGGAGTTGGGGTTTAGCGCGTAGTTGAGCAGAATTGTAAAAGTAGTCATGCACACAATCCGGACACCAGCTACTCCTTTATCTTTAACGTCAGGCGTGGAAGAGCAGTGACATCATCGCCGCCCAACCCCCGGGTTGTGGGCACGAAGGCTGTGTATGGAGCAACAAATCGCATTGTATAACTGCTCAATTTTATGATGCTGCTTATTTGCGCAAGAGCCTGTATAGGTATGACTACAATAAAAATTATTTAAAAAAAAAAGAAAAAATCAGATGCTAGACCTCCTTCTGCCAAGATTTCTTAATGTAGGCGGTCATGACCGCTCGCATTGAAAAATCTGCCGCTCACATTTAGGAAGCTGCCACTCCAATAGAATGTCTACTCGAGTGGCAGAAAGCAGTAGCGCCATCTGGTGCAACGCATAGATCTTTTGCGATGATTTTAAAGTGCAGAACAAACTTCCAGCGTTAAAAATCTGTGCGAGCAGAGTGACTTAACAGTTCCCTCCTTTTGCAGAACTCCGCAGAGTGGGGCAGATCTTTTCCGGCATTTTGTGGAGTTCTGCGGAGTAAAGTTCTGCAAACTCCACCCAGGCCTAAATATAATTTGAAGGAAACCTATTTATCCAGCCCTGAGCTGTCTTACTGGAATAGTACCTTTGGCTTACCAGTTATTTGCTTTCCAAAACCAAAAGGTGAAGATTCTGAACAAGGTGTATGTCAGGATAGATAAAATGCAAGTAGTGTAGAACTTTCTTCCTCTCTATGTTATAGGTAAGGTTATTTCCATTAAAGGTATCTACCGATAAATCATGTGAGGGGTTCATAAGTGTGTGGTATTGCCAATCCAAGTTATAATAATCTCAGAGGGATAAACGAGGTTGGGTAACCAAAGAGCGACTATCTGTTCGCAAGCAACAATTAGGAACGAGTCGTACAAAAGTAAATATATTTTGGTGTAAGTGTAGAAATGCATTGTGTTTATCGCTGTTTAATCTCCTGAGGAGTAATAGGAAGGGAAATAGTAGCAGAGGGAGATATGCAGTGAATTGGGGCTACGGTAGGGAGACAAAATATCGAAATTTAAATATCGATATACAATAATATCGATGTTTTAATTTCGATGGTATAGAATATGGATGTCCAGAATATCGACAGACAGAATATCATTTTTATGGTATGTATGTTACTAATATCGAAATTGAATAATATTTAAATTATGTTTAGTGTTTTGTATTTTAATATGTTGTTTATATGTTTGTTAAATATGTTATTAAATGTATGTTTGAAAATTAGTAATTTTGTTTACATTTTGCATTTTAGTATCAGAGTGGGTTGTGGGTTTATAGGGGAATAGGGTGGGAAGTAATTTAATAATAATTAATTAATTAATAAATATTTTATAACATTTTTAAATAATAATTAATTGGTAATTAATTAATAATAATTAGTTACTTAAATTAATTACAGTTAATGTGCTAATATAATTTATTTTTGTTATTGTTAATTCATAATTAATTGGTAATTAATTTATATTAATTAGTTAATTACATTAATTAGAGGTAATGTGCAAATAAATAGAATTAATTGTTATTGGTAATTAATAATTAATTGGTAATTAAGTAATATTAATTAGTTAAGTACAATAATTAGAGTTAGTGTGCTAATATATGTAATTTTTTTTAATTGGTAATTAATAATTATTTAGTAATTAAATCATAATAATTATTTAATTAAATTCATTAGTAATTTTTATTCCTACGCTATCCAACGCTTTCCCTACTGTTGCACCCTCTGGAGTAGGAATAGTAATTTTTACCCCTACGCTATCCAACCTTTTCCCTACTGTTGCACCCTCTAGAGTAGGAATATAAATGTTTACCCCTACGCTATCCAACGCTTTCCCTACTGTTGCACCCTCTGGAGGGGGAATAGTAATTTTTACCCCTACGCTATCCAACGCTTTCCCTACTGTTGCACCCTCTGGAGTGGGAATAGTAATTTTTACCCCTACACTAACCAATGCTTTCCCTACTGTTGCACCCTCTGGAGTAGGAATAGTAATTTTTACCCCTACGCTATCCAACCTTTTCCCTACTGTTGCACCCTCTGGAGTAGGAATAGTAATTTTTACCCCTACGCTATCCAACAATTTCCCTACTGTTGCACCCTCGGGAGTGGGAATAGTCATTTTTACCCCTACGCTATCCAACGCTTTCCCTACTGTTGCACCCTCTGGAGTGGGAATAGTAATTTTTACCCCTACGCTATCCAACCTTTTCCCTACTGTTGCACCCTCTGGAGTAGGAATAGTAATTTTTACCCCTACGCTATCCAACACTTTCCCTACTGTTGCACCCTCTGGTGTAGGAATAGTATTTTTTACCCCTACGCTATCCAACGCTTTCCCTACTGTTGCACCCTCTGGAGTGGGAATAGTAATTTTTACCCCTACGCTATCCAACCTTTTCTCTACTGTTGCACCCTCTGGAGTATGAATAGTAATTTAAACCCCTACGCTATCCAACGCTTTCCCTACTGTTGCACCTTCTGGGGTGGGAATAGTCATTTTTACCCCTACGCTATCCAACGCTTTCCCTACTGTTGCACCCTCTGGAGTGGGAATAGTAATTTAAACCCCTACGCTATCCAACGCTTTCCCTACTGTTGCACCCTCTGGAGCGGGAATAGTAATTTTTACCCCTACGCTATCCAACGCTTTGCCTACTGTTGCACCCTCTGGAGTGTAAATAGTAATTTAAACCCCTACGCTATCCAACGCTTTCCCTACTGTTGCACCCTCTGGAGTAGGAATAGTAATTTTTACCCCTACGCTATCCAACGCTTTCCCTACTGTTGCACCCTCTGGAGTGGGAATAGTAATGTAAACCCCTACGCTATCCAACGCTTTTACTACTGTTGCAATATGTGTAGTAAGTATATATATTAATGTAGATGTACACTTTTTAATTTATTTTAAATGTATATGTATTAGTTATTCATTTTTAAATATGTTTTAATGTAATAATAGTAAAATTATATGTATTTTTAAATTATTTTTACATTATTATTAATACATTAAAAAAATATATATTTAATTTCGATATTTTTGTACTACGATATTTTTTTTCCGATATTTTTGTACTTACCTTTATGAAGATTTAACTCCGATATTTTTGCTGTCGATATTTCTGTGTCGATATTTTGGTATGTAGATATTCTGTCTGTCGATAATATGTCAGACATTCGGGGCTACAATTCTCTGCTTTCCAAGCTAGGGGGTCACGTTCTTTTGGCTTGTCAAGTAGTCGCTTGTTCAGGTCATCACCTGCCCGGATGAATCACACTCCGGATTGAAGAGTATATGAATCTATTATGACCAACACTAAGGATTGATCACTTACATCTACAAGGTATACCACTTAACGACTACGGGAGGTGTGAGGTAGCTTTGCTGCCTCCTGTCCCATGCCTACCCAAACAACCCTCTGTACGGCAGGCTTTATGACACTTCAGACCCAATGGTATAGGTAGTGTCAGTTACTAGTGAGTATACGGTCTGGGGCAATGTATGTTAGGCTTAGGTGAGAGGAGTTACTAGATAATAGTAGTGGGATCCTTGTGAAGACACTTACTGAAAAATAGTATATAGAAGTTGATGTCTCGAGCTATCCAATGTCGCATGTAAGGTGATTGCCAAGATATATCAGCTGTGGGGGATTCTATGTGAACTTTAAAAGAGATCTTGAGGTGTCTTTGAACACAGGACGTTTAGTCTGAGGTTGAGGATGGGCAGACCATTGTCTATTCAATTCTTCCACCCACTTCGTTTCTTCCAGTTGCAGTTTAGATCATGATACATCCTGGTTAGATCCAATTCCTGTCCAAAGGCAATGCCCACACTTGTGGTCTCCAGTGAATCCAGAAATCCTTCTTGGTGCCCTGGGACATCATATTCTGCAGTCTTATTTCCATAAGTGACAAGCATTATTGGGTCCGGCAGGCCGCAGCAAATGTTTAGTTTTGAGGCAAGGACTCACCAGCAGGACTTTTTTACACCTTCGCACAGTGTGCTATGGGAAGTCCTATGAGGCACATAGTTGCTGGTCATCATTAAGAAAGGGGCCTTATTTATTTGCTTGCATGATACCCTGCATGTGTGTTGGTGTTTTAGGAAGCAGTTAATGTCCTGTTGTGGTCAAGGTTTCCCTGTCGTTCACCTGGATCTGAGTCTATGGACCCATTTTAGCTCCAGGGGAGGATCAAATATCAGTTTTAGAGTTGTGGAACAAAGCGAGTGAGGAAGGCACTCATGCCATCACTTTCTAGGTTTTCAGGTGTTGCATAGAAAAGGCGATTGTCTCTATGGTGTTTGTCCTCAAGCTCCACAGTCTTTTGTTGCATGTACCAATGCTCCTGACCACAGTCAATTGAGGCTGTTAGTAGTCGTACCTTGTTCTTGACCTGAGCCATCCTGGTTTCAGTCTCATGGAGACGTGTGAAAAGAGGCAGTGTGCACACTAATAGGGTAGATATCAGCAGACATGTTTGTACCTTGTCTGCGACTATGGACATCCCTGTTCCTAAAAACCCCAGTTCTTTTAGGGTGGTTTCCAAATAGAGACTCCTGCACAGGGGCCTCTACCTCATTCATGGGCTTAAAAGATTTCCCTGTGACTACATCTGTGAAGAAAAGGTGTCTAGCTGATTTCGACACTGCAATGAGTGTGTGCGGTAAAACAAGTGTGTAGATGCCTGTGTCTACACCTCACTGGTTTCTTTGGGTCATTATTGCCTCTTCACATTGAACGGTAAGGTGGAGTATATTGTTGTCTAATCAGGTGTGTACGCAGTTTCCATCCCCATTGCTTGCCAGCAGTGCTTTTATTTTTCTGTGATGGTTCATCCTTGCTCCCTTGTGCTGTGGGCTGGTAGCACTAGGGTATGTGCATGTTGTTCCTCTGTAAGAGAGTTCCCCCGATTAAGTGATAATGGAGGCTAAACTCCATAGTATACAACGTGCAGACTATATGCGGTTTGCTGACTTCGGATAGGTGTGGTCAGCTATGGAGATTCTTCAGTTAGGTGTATGACCTTGCATAAAACCACTTGTTCACATTATATTGTCAGTGTCCCTTGTTATGGTATCAGCTTAAACCCCCTTTGCTGTCTATGTTCTGCAGAAACTAGTATGTTTCCAGACTGGTAAAGGAACAGTTCAAGGTTGAAGTGAGCAGGCTGGATGAGGTACAAGTCAGCATGGGAGTGGGGTGTTTGGCACAGGTATAGGGCAGCATTGGAAAGGGCAGGCTGGTGAAGTACAGGAAAGACTGGAGTGGGCAGGCTGGCTGAGGTACAGGACAGCATAGGAGTAGACTGAATGGCTGAGGTACAGATCAGCATAGGAATGGACCAGCTGTTGGAGGTGCATGTCAGCATAGGAGTGGCTCAGCTGGCAGAGGTAATGTTCGGCATGGGAGTGGACAGGCTATCGAAGGAACAGGTCAGTATTGTTGGAGTGGGACGGCTGGCAGAGGTACAGGACAGCACAGGAGTGGACAGGCTGAATGAGGTATAGGTCAGCATAGAGTGGGCAGGCTGACTGAGGTGCAGATGTGCATAGGAGTAGGGAGGCCGACCGAGCTAAGGGTCAGCATGGAGTGGACAGGCTGGCTACGCTAAAGGTCAGCATGGGGTAAGCTACCTGCTGAAGGCATAGGTTGGCATAGCAGTGGGTCAGATGACAAAGGTACAGGTCAGTACATGAGAGGGCAGGCTGGCTGAGGCAAAGATCAGCATGGAGTGGGCAGTCTGGCAGAGGTACAGGTCAGCAAAGGAGTGGGTATGCTGGCTGAGATACAGGTCAGCACATGAGTGGGCAGGCTGGCAGAGGTGCGGGTCAGCACATGAGTGGGCAGGCTGGCAGAGGTGCAGGTCAGCACAGCAGTGGGTAGGCTGGCTGAGATACAGGTCAGCACAGGATTGGGCAGGCTGACAGAGGTACAGGTCGTTATGGGAGTGGGCAGGCAGGCAGAGGTACAGGTCAGCACAGGAGTGAGCATGCTGGCAGAGGTATGGGCCAGTAGGGAGCGGGCAGGCTGGAAGAGGTACAGGTCACCAGATTAGTTGAGCCCTGGTCCTCTGAGCACTCAGTCTATCGAATTCTACATCCTCCTGTTATGGGCCTGGATATCCGAGCTGGCAAAGAAATTATTGGTTTGTATCCCATGCCGCCAGGTGAACTGGAGGCTTTGGAGGCCTGTTTTTAGGGCAGGGGCCGCTCCTCTGTCACTTTCTCCAGCTTAGCTAGTCAATTAAAGAAGACTCAAGCTCTCAAGCCAGCAAGGGACACATGGCATGATGTGAACATTTATGTGCCAATATGTACAGTTGAAGGTTCCTCCTCCGACTATGACTCTGTTGCAGGTAGGTAGAGCTGTCCGAGGTGGTTGACCTAAGATAGCTTCCTCTTTCCTCTTTCTACATCCCTTTCTTAGAACCCAACTGGTTTCCATAGAAGCTGAAATGTCAACCATCAGTAATATTAAGTATCTCACCACCAGCAACCTCACTCTACATCGGAAGCCACCAACGGACATTGTATTCCTGGATTTCACGATGAACCCTCCTGAATCATTCATAATTGAGCCAACAGCTTATGCATCTCCTCTGTCCACTCAAATACATTTTTGAACTGTTCAAATTTGATCTGCGCACTCAAAAGGAAACCCTGCAACCCATACTTTTCAAAGTTAAAGAACAGCTGGACAGGAGGATCATGGTGGGGGGTGTAGGGCCGAGGTGAGGCTCGAGAGGATGTGAGCATATATTCAAAGACAGCACTGCAGAATGAGCTCAGTACTAAGGCAGATTGGTGAGCAAATTGTCTTCCTGCATAGATTTCTGATAAAGCTGCTAGTATGAGGTCTGAATCCAAGCAGGACTCACTAAACGTTTTATCTTTCTGAAGTGGATAAAAAGAATCATTGAACAGGGTAACTTTAAGGCAAGTTTAATTTCTGAGATAAACTGTCCCCCATGGACGTTGGGACATTGCTCCACTGCTCCATACTGCTGCCTGGCCTGCACCTCAATCGTCTGAGCTTTCCTGGCTTGTATGGGACAGTCTTTTTGCAACCCCCAGCGCACCTGAATGTATCCTTTCCGCGATGGGTGATGTGGACCTTTATACTTTTAGTTTAATAAAAAATAAAAAAAGTCCACGCATGCTGCAACAATTAAGATGTTACTCCCTAATCCCATAGGCTACCTTAGGTTTAATGTGGGATTTGAAGTTTTTTTTTATGTGTATTGAATATCTCCCCACCCCCACACACATCTCTCACAGCCACAGGGCCTGCTGCCACACCACAATATTGAAAATCTTCATCCAACGCATAAAAGACTTTTGGAACAGGAATTGCTAGTTCCTGCTGCCAAATCCCGCAGTCGGAACAAGATTTAATTGAAGCCTTGAGCTCTGCTTGGCTTTACTAACTTTAAATACCTCTTGAGCGTTAATTAAAGCATACTCCGCTCCAGCTCCTTGACACCTCTAGTTGTTAAGAGCCATCAATCTCCTGCGCATTGCCATTCCGCCTTCCAAGGAGACCTCGCCAAGATTCAATCAATGCTGCGAGGGAATTTATAGAGGCGGTACTCTTGGTGCTTGCCAACATCCCTTAATTCAAGAGTCTGCGGCACTTGGGCGGCACTTGAGCCTTTATAATCACCATCGGTACAACCCCACCAATCAATATGGGACGCTAAGGAGCAGCATGTGTTTGCTCAATCAAACAAAATATTGGAAATTATTTTTTGTCTTCAATTTCCTCTGATACAACCGCCTCTGGGATCAACACTGAGCTGGCACAGGGAGTCCTGCTGGGTCATCTGTATTCAGTGACCTTTCTCGTCTGAAAGTGCTTTCCAGGACAGCTTCAGCAGGACATTCCCCTTTAAGACACTGTTTTTTGCATGCTTTAAGAAACCATGGGGCATATTACCAAGAATAAGCGATAAATATTGCTAAGCTTGGTTAGCAGCTATAATTTTATCGCCTTGCTTCGCCTATTTTTATGGCTTAGAAACCTTGCTGTTATCAAGTTTTAACTCCTAAGCGATAAAAATTGGCTGAAATGTATGAATATTGCTGAAAAGTCAGCGATATTCATGTATTACCGAGCTAATGCTCTTAGCCATGTTATCCACCTCCCATTGGATAACATGGCTAAGAACTGCTCTGGCCAGGCGTTAGCTTTTGGAGATATTCGCGCTTAGCGCGAATATTTCCAAAAGTAGGTAATAGGAGATGTGAGAAGTTGGCCCGATATGCAGCGTTCGCTATTCTAGCGACCACTATGTATCGTTCCAAACGACCCTTATGGTGATCGGTTGTAAGTCAACCTTAGACCAGCTATCCTAGTAGCGTGGATACGAGCAGTCTTCGGGCTAAACTCTAGAGGGCGTGTTAAGCCAGCTGTAATACCATCACATACCCCTTGAACACCAAGTGAAAGGACACCACACAAGTGTTATGAAAATAAACAGTATATTTATTAAGAATCACAACAGCCCACTACTCTTTATGAGGACAGGGTACTAAGCACAGAACAAAAGCTCTTAGAAAATACTTCAAGTGCACAATTTAAACAAGTGCCCGAGGGCACGGAAAGTTTAGTGGTCTCGGGCGGACCCGATAAGGCAAGTCGGAAGCGAGGGACTCGGGACCCTAGAGTAAGGAGGCTATGCAGGCACCAAAATGCCGAAGTTACCTAGCCACGAGGGCTGCGGCTGCACAAGTCGTACAGGCGTCGGGGGTCTTCGCTGACGAGCCAGGAGCCGGAAGAAAAGGAGTTGCTGGCCGGCGACCAGTGATGAATAGTTCGTAGAGATCCAAGCCTGGATCAGTCGTTGATACCTGAAAGCAGAGGGGACCAAGTTCGTACTACTAGCCAGTAGTCAGAGGGTACCAGGAAGGCACCGGTTGGCCGTCACCTCGACTAGGTGAGTGGGCGACGCTAGGCTCTGCAGTCTCACGGACCAGGAGGCGTTGTCGGCGACCAGGATGGAGGTGCGAGCTGTCCCACGGAGGTTGATGCTGTCGGCATCGCTGGGCCCAGGATTGGGGCAACAAGCCTTGGCAAATCTCAGAGCCACGTGGTGGGCCTAAGATGGCGTCCTGAGTGGACCAGGAGGGTCCGGGGTGCTCCTCTCGGAAAAGGGAGCAAGGGCCGATCTGGAGCAACCAGACCAGCAGCGTTGGTTGTCGGATGTCCTCAAAGAAGGGCACAAGCCAGCGGCTAGTGACCAGACAACGTGCTGAGCAGCGAGCAGAAGGGCCCCACGCAAATCGTGGAGATGCTGGGAGACTGCACTTCGGTGCTGGAGCTGCTCAGGGTCGGGGCTTCTCGGACCCCAGAGCACTCACCAGAGAATTGCTTCGATGGTCGTGCTGATTAAGAAAGCGTGCAGGTTTTGATGATGGCCGATCCCTCGAGGTCTCGTCACACCCACAGATCTCAGCTGAGCTGACGACGTGGGTAGAGGTCAGAGGTGCCAGGGAAGCCGGTTCTCGTCGAGCTGGGCCGTCGGATTCCTTGAGGAAGGACTTGCAGCAAACCGCAGAGTTCTTAGATGGTGCCCCCTGGTGCAGGGTGACTACTCCTTAGCCACAAGGGAGAAATCTTGAGAAGAGTCTCGAAGTCCTTTCGTAGAAAGTATTCTTGATTCAAAGATGATCTAATTTGGAAGGGTCCCCGCTCCGGCCTTTATCCTAAAGAAAGGGGTGGGTACATGACTAGGTCCTGCCCTAAGGGTGGGACCAGGAAGGGGGGTAGTTACACCCCTCTCCCCCTGCTGGACTTTCCCCAGGTCAGGGGCTGCGCGCCCCTGGAACTGGTTCTAGCCGGCAGATGCGTAGTGAGCACCGGGGTGCCACTCCGCAGTCACCTTCTTGCAAAGCCCTACCTACCCAGAATACACAAACCCTGTCTGGGACGGTGCGAACACTGCCCTTGACAGGAAACCCTTTGTCCAAGCTCTCCTTGCTGGAAGGACTCCCAGCAGCAGGAGGTCAGACTCGTGTCTGTGGTGGCAGCGTCCATTTTCTGGAGCTGAGGCTTCAGTTAACTTTAACCGGGGTTCACAGTTACGTACATGTCGTGTCCCTCTAGAAGGGCGGAATGCTAACCTCGTCGCCAGAATTGGTGAGGGGGCAGCAGCCCGATTCGTATGACACCTTACTCGACATGTCTTGATAACGCGATACCGAAGTTACCGATATGATACGCGTTATCATGGAACAGCCATTGGGTCTTGGTTCCGCAAGCTGCAACCGGGCTCGGCTCGTGCCAGAGCCCAATTCACACGGTTCCATGCACTCTGCCTTCAGGATTGTCAAGGCCTGCCATAGGAGTGACTGAGAGGAACTCGGGTGTCCATTTTAAGGTTAGGTATAGGGATACTACACCTACAGCAACGGGCGAGTACGCCACGTGGCCCCAGCTGTCGTGCAGCCAGTTGTGTCAGATTTAGATGGCCATCCAGGGGTGGCATAATACATGCTTCAGCCCCTGGTAGGCCCTGGGTACACCGATGCCCTGAGTTACAGGGTCTGACAGGGTGGCCCAGTTCCAATTGGGTAATGCACCTAAGGTACACATCAATTTAGCGAGAGAACAGCTAGGCTGGGGGTCTGATTGGCAGGCCCACAGCCCGAGAAAGTCGTAAACCAGTGAAACAAAAGCAAAAAGTCCGGGTGATCATAGGATTGCAGACCCTACTCTCCTACAGGAGATAGCGATGTTAGTGACTGTTTCCAGACGCTAACATCTTGGCACGCCCACTTGGCATGTCATTAGCGATAATTATCGCTGACATGCAAAGTGGGCCCCAAGATGATCGCTATCTCCTACTAGCTGTCGCTAACTGGTGTTAGCGACAGCTAGGTAATAGGGCGATAAAATTATCGCCGCTTTAGCGGGAAAAATTCCCGCTAAAGCGGCAATAAGGCCCTTGGTAATATGCCCCCATGTTTTCTTCACCATGTCTCAGTCTGCATTGCTTGCACATCTTGCTTAGTTGTTGCTTTTGATTTCTCGCTTTGTGAAACGTGGATTTCTATGTCTATAAATACCATCTGCTTGAAGTGCACGCCCACAGAGTGCCAATCAAGCTGTGACACTGGAGGCGAGTTTACTGCCTTACTCGCAATTTGTATTTTCCCATCATTCACGGATCCCTGATCAATTTTCATTGGATTGTTCTTAAATTATCATTAAGGGCTCTGAGAATAAATTCCCTTTTTTTTTGCTGTCAAGTAGGGTCTCGCCTATGAAAGATCTTGCACACCTACAGTGAAAATATCTAGCGGTTTACAAATGTAAATTCCACATCCAGAACCTCAAAATCAGCATTGGTGGGGTTTTGCATTTGTAAGGCGCACTTAAGAGTTCAGCAATTTGACCAACACTGTCAAATATTCAAATTAGTGAGGTTACAGAAGTGCTGGCATTTCTTGGTGGGTTTTACTATTTAGGTTGATGAACACCCAGAAACTCATACGTTTACGGATGTTCACACACATACATCCTGCTCATACGTCCCCACCCTGGAAGCAACATACATTTTCCTTTGAGGTAGTATGTTTGATGGTGAGTAAGAAAGATGGGTGAGAAAGAAAAGGAAAGAAAGGTGGACTCCCAGAGTTTCTCCACTTAAGAAGAGACTTGTGACACAGGGTGGAACTCTTGTGGGTGGGGAATTCTAGGTATGTCAAAAAATTAAGTTGATGTTCCATTTAGTGCACATATTTAAAAGAGGCAGTATTGATAATATTCTGAGGCGAATTGTATTGCTATTCATGATGCTGATGGGCTACTAGAATACATTTTTCTTTGACTCACCCACTTTGGATGTGTCCTGCTTCATTTCAAGAGGTTTCAAACTTTTGATGCATGCCATCTGTTCATAGTGATACTGATGTTTGCTTAGCAGTTTATTTTCTTTTAAATATATCTGCTATCAGGCCAGAAAGGCCTGGCAAGGGAACGGGGCACAGGATTCAAGTGCAGGCTTTGCCTTGTTCCTTGTACCAGCTGGTCAAGCCAAGCAGAGTGGGTGTTACGGGCATAGATAGTGAGCACAAGGCACATCCTAATTTCAATAGCTGCTCTAGATGGGTGGACTCAGTGTAAAGGCACTGGCAGCTGCCCTGACATGAGCCCATTGCCTTCTGTGCACAATCGTGCCCAGTGGATCCCACCAGTGGATTAAATAAAAAAGTATTTTTATCAGCTCTGTGCACTTCAGTAGCGGCTGCTACCGGACCCAAGTGGTGTGGCGGTGAAGTTGTATAAAAAAAGAAAAAAACATTACGTGAAAAGGGTCGGCCGTCGCCTCCCTTCTGTCCTCTTCTTCCTGCCTCCAGTCCAGCAGCAAGAAGCAGCAGGAGGCACCCGGGCTCCCCTGAGCCAATCACAGCGCTGCTATTCAATGTTGTGATTGGTCTGAGTGCCATGGTTTGGAGTTCGGATGGGTAATTGGAGGCTGGGCATGTTCCTTATCAGGCTGTTCCTTACAGCCTGGTGGGGAAGATGCAAAGTGCCCATGACTGTCTGACCGGCCCAAGAGGGCCAGCCAAGCAGTCGTGCACACTTAGGTAGTGCAAACCACTCCTCCTCCTTTTCTGGCGAGCTCGCCCGAGAGCCCCTGACTGCAATAGGAAAACTATAATCATAATACGAATACGTTATTATCATTTTATTTTTCCTTTTGAGTAGCGGAGGAGCCACTCCTGCTGCACTTGTGGGAAAATATTTGTATTGCTGCTAAAGGCTGTGAATGGCAATAAGAAAGAAATCGCTTCTCAACAGCCTCGAATTGCATTAACTCCTTGCCGGAGCTCCCACCTACTAAAATCTACTAACAAGTAGTACTTGCACCAGAAGGGAATCTCTGAGGTGCAACTGCTAAGTGGAAACTATTTACTGCATGTTCTGTGGTCTGAGGGTAGCCCTGAACTGTTGGGTGTAAATGTTATTACCATAACAACAAGAATTGTTGTCAGGGAGCTGTGGAAAGTGACGGAGGTTCCCTGTGAGAAGTTGGCCTGATGTATGATGTCCACAGTTCTGTGGGCATCCTGTATCAGTGCAAGCAATCCCTTATGGTGGTGGTTGTCAAGTCAACCTTATAGACAAGCTATCCTAGGGGTAGCATGGACTAAGCAGTCTTAGGCTAAACTCAAGAGGGCATGTGAAGCCAGCTGTTTTACCATATGCAATCCTGTAATATGAAATGAAAGGCACCACACAAGTTATATATTATAAAAATATATGTATTTATTACTAGAATAATCCTCTGTACTCTTTATGAGTGCAGAGGCACAAGCGTTTAAACAAAAGCACAGTTAAACATTCAAAAGTTGCACAATTTTGGATAGGCCCGGTGGCCACTCAAACCATATACTAAAATAGTGGTACAAGTACCACTTCTCGAACAATGGTAAGGCCTAGGGCATTGTGAATCGCTGGGACTACTCGGGACTAACAGTGATGAAGTCGGGAGAGGCCCGCGGGACACGGGTGCAGTGCCTAAAGCAAACGCATGCACCAATGCAAAGTCAAGGGTGCGTAAAAGTTAAAGAGTTACTGTTTTGGAAGTCTTCCGACTGGAATAGAATTACCCCACTTTAAACTAGGACACTAGAGGTGTAAACCACTACAGGAGCACCGGTGTTAGTTAGTTACCTCACCCACAGGAAGCGGGTGCATAGGTGCCAAAGTGTGTCGGGTTTCGTCGTGGAGATCTATGGAGCCTGGAAATGAAGATGCTGCAGGCGGCCAGGAGAGAAGAGTCCGGTTTGATCCAAGGGTGGATCGAAGATGTAGAGTACCTGAAAGCAGAGGGGACAGAGTCTGGGTCACTAGCCAGTGACCAGGATGGAACTGTGAGAAGTTGGCCCGATATGCAACGTTCGCTATTCTAGCGACCGCTATGTATCGTTCCAACGACCCTTATGGTGTTTGGTTGTAAGTCAACCTATAGACCAGCTATCCTAGTAGCGTGGATACGAGCAGTCTAAGGCTAAAGACTCGAGAGGGCGTGTTAAGCCAGCTGTTTACCACACATGTACCCCTTGAACACCCAGTGAAAGGACACCACACAAGTGTTATGAAAATAAACAGGATATTTATTAAGATTCACAACAGCCCTGGACTCTTTATGAGGACAGGGTACTAAGCACAAACCAAATCTCTTAGGAAAATACTTCAAGTGCACAATTAAAACAAGTGTCCGAGGACACGGAAAGTTTAAGGTCTCGGGCGGACCCGATAAGGCAAGTCGGAAGCGAGGGACTCGGGACCCTAGAGTAAAGAGGCTATGCAGGCACCGAAATGCCGAGTTACCTAGCCACGAGGGCTGCGGCTGCACAAGTCTTACAGGCGTCGGGGTCTTCGCTGACGAGCCAGGAGCCGGAAGAAAAGGAGTTGCTGGCCGGCGACCAGTGATGAATAGTTCGTAGAGATCCAAGCCTGGATCAGAGATTGTTGATACCTGAAAGCAGAGGGGACCAAGTTCGTACTACTAGCCAGTAGTTAGAGGGTACCAGGATGGCACCGGTTGGCCGTCACCTCGACCAGGTGAGTGGGCGACGCTAGGCTCTGCAGTCTCCCGGACCAGGAGGCGTTGTCGGCGACCACGGCGGAGGTGCGAGCTGTCCCACGAAGGATGATGCTGTCGGCGTCGCTGGGCCCAGGATGGGGCAACAAGCCTTGGCAGATCTCAGGGCCACGTGGTGGGCCTAAGATGGCGTCTTGAGTGGACCAGGAGGGTCCGGGGTGCTTCTCGCAAAATTGGAAGCAAGGGCCGGTCTGGAGCAACCAGACCAGCAGTGTTGATTGTCGGATGTCGTCACAGAAGGGCACAGGCCAGCGGCTAGTGACCAGACAACGTGCTGAGCAGCGAGCAGAAGGGCCCCACGCAGATCGTGGAGATGCTGGGGGACTGCACTTCGGTGCTGGAGCGGCTCAGGGTCGGGGCTTCTCGGACTCCAGAGCACTCACCAGGGAATCGCTTCGATGGTCGTGCTGGTTAAGAGCGTGCAGGTTCTGATGATGGCCGGTCCCTCGAGGTCTCGTCGCACCCACAGATCACAGCTGAGCTGATGACGTGGGTAGAGGTCAGAGGTGCCAGGGAAGCCGGTTCTCGTCGAGCTGGGCCGTCGGATTCCTTGAGGAAGGACTTACAGCAAACCGCAGAGTTCTTAGATGGTGCCCGCTGATGCAGGGTGACTACTCCTTAGTCACAAGGGAGAAATCTTGAGAAGAGTCTTGAGTGTCCTTTCGTAGAAAGTAGTTCTTGATTCAAAGATGATCTAATTTGGAAGGGTCCCCGCTCCGGCCTTTATTCTAAAGAAAGGGGTGGGTACATGACTAGGTCCTGCCCTAAGGGTGGGACCAGGAAGGGGGGTAGTTACACCCCTCTCCCCTGCCGGATTTTCCCCAGGCCAGGGCTGTCGCCCCTGGAACTGGTTCTAACCGGCAGATGCGTAGTGAGCACCGGGGTGCCACTCCGCAGTCACCTTCTCGCAAAAGCCCTACCTACCCAGAATACACAAACCCTGTCTGGGACGGTGCGAACACCGCCCTCGACAGGAAACCCTTTGTCCGAGCGCTCCTCGCTGGAAGAACTCCCAGCAGCAGGAGGTCAGACTCGTGTCTGTGGTGGCAGCATCCATTTTGTGGAGCTGAGGCTTTAGTTAACTTTAACCGGGGTTCACAGTTACGTACATGTCGTGCCCCTCTAGAAGGGTGGAATGCTAACCTCGTCGCCAGAATTGGTGAGAGGGCAGCACCCCGATTCGTATGACACCTTACTCGACATGCCTTCATAACGCGACACCGAAGTTACCGATGTGGTACGCGTTATCATGGAACAGCCATTGGGTCTTGATTCCGCAAGCTGCAACCGGGCTCGGCTCGGGCCTGAACCTAGCTCACACGAGCCCACGCACTCTGCCTTCAGGATTGTTAAGGCCTGCCATAGGAGTGACTGATAGGAACTCGGGTGTCCATTGTGTGGTTAGATATAGAACTACTATACCTAAAGCGAAGGGTGATTACACGACTTCGCCCCAGCTGTCGTGCAGCCAGTTGTGTCAAATTTAGGAGGCCAGCCAGGGGTGGCATAATACATGCTGCAGCCCCTGGCGGCCCTGGGTACACCTATGCCCTGCGTTACAGGGTCTGATAAGGTGGCCCAGTACCAATTGGTAAATGCACCTAGGGTACATGTCGTAATCTAGAAAGAGAACAGCCAGGCTGTGGGTCTGGTTAGCAGGCCCACAGCCAGAGAAAGTCGTAAACCAGTGAAACAAAAGCAAAAAATCTGGGTGATCATAGGATTGCAGACCCTACTCTCCTACATGACCCCCCCCCAAACGTCGGAACAATAAGCTAACCTTGACCAGGTGAGTCTTCTTGTTCTAAGTGGAAATATCTGGAGAGCCCATCGGCATTGCCATGATCAGTACCAGGTCTATGTTCCACTGTAAAGTCCATCCCCTGTAGGGAAATGGACCACCTAAGCAGTTTGGGGTTTTCACCCTTCATCTGATTTAGCCACAAGAGGGGCTTATGGTCGGTCTGAATCTTGAAGTGAGTGCCAAACAAGTATGGCCTCAGCTTCTTCAGGGCCCAAACCACAGCAAAGGCCTCCCTCTCAATAGCTGACCAATTCTTCTCTCTAGGGGTCAGCCTTCTGCTTATAAAAGCAATGGGCTGGTCTTGACCATCAAAATTCAGTTGAGAAAGAACAGCTCCCACACCCAACTCAGAAGCATCTGTTTGGACAATGAATGGTTTGGAGTAGTCCGGACTCTTGAGGATAGGCGCCGTGCACATGGCCTTCTTTAGGTCATCGAATGCTTTTTGACAGCTCGCTGTCCACTGAACCTTTTTTGGCATTTTCTTACTTGTCAGTTCATGTAATGGTGTCACAATTGAACCATAGTTCCTGACAAACTTCCTATAGTAACCAGTCAGGCCCAAGAAAGCTCGAACCTGAGTCTGGGTGGTTGGAGGAGCCCAGTCCCTGATTGACTGTATCTTGCTCTCCAGTGGCTGAACCTGGCCTCCACCTACAAGGTGGCCCAGGTATACAACCTGTGTCTGCCCTATCTGGCACTTGGTGGCCTTGATAGTGAGACCTGCTGCTTGCAGCGCCTCTAACACTTTCCGCAGGTGGACCAGGTGATCCTCCCAGGTGGAGCTAAAGACAGCAATATCGTCAAGATACGCCGCACAGAAGTCATCCAGCCCAGTAAGGACTTGATTCACCAACCGTTGGAAGGTGGCAGGTACATTTTTCAGACCAAAGGGCATCACCACGAACTGATAATGCCCACCAGGGGTTGAAAATGCGGTTTTAGGCTTGGCGTCCTCAGCTAACCTGATTTGCCAATACCCAGCTGTCAGGTCAAACGTACTTAAGTAGTTGGCCGAAGCCAATCTATCAATAAGCTCGTCTGCCCTTGGTATTGGGTGGGCGTCAGTCTTAGTGACTGCATTGAGACCCCTGTAGTCTACGCAGAACCTCATCTCTCTCTTACCGCCCTGGGTGTGAGGTTTCGGCACTAGAACTACGGGACTAGCCCAAGGGCTATCCGAGGGTTCAATGACTCCCAGCTCCAACATTTTCTGCACTTCACTCTTGATGCAGTCTCTAACGTGATCAGGCTGCCTGTAGATTTTACTCTTGACGGGCAAGCTGTCACCAGTGTCAACCTCATGGGTGCACCAATCGGTCTGACTGGGTGTTAGAGAAAACATATGTCTGAACGACTGAAGAACCTGTTTACAGTCGTTCTGTTGATGTTCGGAGAGGCTGCCACAAAAGACAACACCATCTACCGATCCATCGTCAGGATTCTGAGTGAGCAGGTCGGGGAGAGGGTCACTCTCCTCCTCCTGTCCCTCATCTAGGGCCATGAGCAAACTCATGTCCTTCCTGTCGACATATGCTTTTAGCCTGTTGACATGAAGCACCCTGTGGGGGCTCCGGGGAGTTCCCAGGTCGACCAGGTAGGTGACCTCTCCCTTTTTCTCCAGGATGGTGTAGGGCCCGGACCATATGTCCTTGAGTGCTGCTGGGGCCACTGGCTCCAACACCCACACCTTCTGTCCGGGCTGGTAAACAGTCAAGACAGCCTTTTGGTCATGCCAAGCTTTTTGGAGTTCTTGGCTGGCCTTAAGGTTTTCAGATGCCTTTTCCATGTATTCAGCCATCCGCGAGCGGAGGCCAAGCACATAGTCCACTATGTCGGCTGCAGGTTTTTTGAGAGGTCTCTCCCATCCTTCCTTCACCAAACACAGGGGTCCTCTTACAGGATGCCCGTACAAAAGTTCAAAAGGGCTGTAGCCAACCCCCTTCTGTGGGACCTCTCTGTACGCGAACAAAAGGCAGGGGATCAGGACGTCCCATCTACGCCGAAGCTTTTCTGGTAGTCCATGGATCATCCCTTTTAGGGTCCTGTTGAATCTCTCCACAAGCCCATTGCATTGTGGATGATAGGGTGTAGTGAACTTGTAGTTGACACCACATTCCTTCCACATAGCAGTTAAGTAGCTCGACATAAAGTTTGCACCTCTGTCGGAGACGACCTCCTTAGGGAAGCCCACTCTGGAGAATACTCCAACTAGGGCTCTTGCCACAACAGGTGCTGTAGTGGTCCTAAGGGGAATAGCTTCAGGATACCTGGTGGCATGATCCACTACCACCAGTATAAACTTGTGCCCTGATGCTGTTGGTGGTTCCATGGGACCGACGATGTCGATCCCCACCCGTTCAAAGGGCACCCCCACCACAGGCATTGGTATAAGGGGGGCCTTTGTCGTGCCACCTGACTTACCACTGGCTTGGCAAGTGACACAGGAGCGGCAAAACTCCTTGGTATCTTCGTTCATATGAGGCCAGTGAAAGTGTGAGACAAGCCTGTCCCACGTTTTCGTCTGGCCTAAGTGACCTGCTAAGGGAATCTCGTGGGCCAAGGTAAGTAGGAAACCACGCTGAGACAAGGGTACAACCAGCCTCCTGGTCATGCCAGGCTTGGGGTCTCTTGACTCAGTGTACAGGAGTCCATCTTCCCAGTATACCTTGTGGGTGCCTGTGGCGTTCCCAGCAGCCTCAGCAGCAGCCTGCTGTCTGAGGGGTTCAAGAGAAGGGCAGTCTAACTGGTCCTTCCCCAGGTCTTCCCTTGAGGGTCCCCCTGAACCCAAGAATTCAACTTGATCAAGTTCGAACTCCCTGGGCTCAGTTTCCCTCAATTCCTGTAGGTCAGCCTCCTCTGAGACTTGATCCTCGACCTGGGGCAAGGGGGAAGGCGCAGCCTTAACCCTACTGCTCTTCTTCTTGGGCGGTGTCTGGTCCGTTGTTCCAGGATCCAGCACCTGTTCAGTGGGGCATTTCCTGACCTGTGACCTGGTCACAGCGAACACATGTGCTGGCAAGCCTAACATTTCCATGTGAGTCCGGTGCTCCACTTCTGACCATTGTGATGACTCCAAATCATTGCCCAACAAACAATCCACTGGGAGGTCTGGACTAACTACAACCTTCTTTTGGCCAGTTACCCCTCCCCAGGAGAAAGCTACAATTGCCATACTGTGATTGGTAGTGACATTGCTTGCATTGGTCACCAGGAATTCTGTACCTGGCATGATCTGTCCAGGGTCCACAAAGTTAGGCGTCACCATGGTGACGCGGGCACAAGTGTCCCTATAGGCCTGAGCCATCTTTCCATTTATGAAAGGCGTCTGTCGGTATTTGCCCAAAGTATTGGGGCTTACGTCAGGGGACACGTCCACGTCCCCTGTACTGACAAGGACAGCCTGAGTGAGTGTGCCAACTAAGTTGTCACGCCCCTCAGAACCCAGGGTTAACCCTACTAAACCCTTGGGAGGCGCACTACCACTGCTGACTGTACTAGGGGGCACAGGTGCCTTAGGGGCTGCAGTGGCAGGAGTCTGCCCTCCTCCTTTCTTGGTGCACTCACTAAACCAGTGAGATTTACTTTTACAGTACTGGCACCATCTTTTGGATTGGCCTTCTTTCTTCTTTTGGGGAGCCTGACCCCCACCCTCTTTGGGTTGTTGGGGACCTGTCGAAGACTTCTGGTCATTTTGTTCCCCCTTAGAATCTTTACCCTTCTGGTCTGCTTTCTTCTGACCACCTTGATTCTGGCCCTGGTTCTGTTTAACTCTCGTACGAACCCATCTGTCTGCCTTCTTTCCCAATTCTTGGGGAGAGGTCAGATCCGAGTCGACAAGATGCTGATGCAACAACTGGTTCTGACAATTGTTTAAAATTTGTTCTCTCATCATCAAATTATACAATCCTTTGTAATCAGTAACCTTACTGCCCAGCAACCAGCCCTCAAAAGCCTTAGTGGCACAATCGACAAAGTCAGACCAATCTTGAGACTGCGTTTTCTGGGTATCCCTGAACAGCACCCTGTACTGCTCAGTGGTTAGGCCGAACCCTTCAACGAGTGTATTTTTCAAGACTTGGTAATCGTTCGCATCCTCCACCCTTGTGGTGAGGAGCTTGTCTCTTCCTTTACCTTCAAAGGAGAGCCACAAGATAGCTGCCCACTGACTCTGGGGAACACCTTGCACCGTGCAGGCCCTCTCCAACGCAGTAATCCATTTGTGGATGTCGTCCCCTTGTTTAAAGGGGGGCACTATCTTACCAAGGTGTTTCGTATCGAAACTCTTTTCCCTATTGCTAGGTACATTGCTGCCACCAGTGGGGACTACCCCACTTAACTGTTGCTCTCTCGCAAAGGCAAGCCTTTCTTTGGCCAGGGCAAGTTCTTCCCTCTCGATCCTCAGGTTAGCCGCCCTTTCCTTAGCTTCGTACACTCTCCTCTGAGGGGACGTCATCCCTCTTTGAGAAGAGTTGTGAGAGCCATTGGTTTGAAGGGATCTGCCAGAGTCTCTCGACAGAGATCGGGCTCGTCCATTCCCAATGTTAAGCGGACCTGACAGTAGCGCTGGGGGTGCCCCAGTACCACTATCATGTTTGCTTAAGTTGGACCTGCTTAGTCTAACGACTTCTACCTGTCCCTTATCTGCCTCATCCCCAGAGGGATCCTCATCCTCATCGTCCTCCACATCTTCATTCTCAGTTGCGAGGTGGATGAGGTCAGGATCGTCTCTGGTTCCCTCGAGGGGAGGCATGTCTCCTTCTGGATTAGAAGAGCTAAGACGGGTCTCAGCTTTTCTGGCATCATAAGTCTCCAAGAGACCAATCAGAAAGGACGTGGTGGGGTTAGACCCCTGCTTGATCTTCCGGGAGTGACACACCTGTCTTAACTCCTTGAAGCTCAGCACAGTATATCTTGAAGGGATGACCTGTGGAGGGTCAACTGACACAAGGTGAGACTCAGAGTTTCCTCCTTTGTCCGACATACTGTTTCTAGTGTGGTGTAAGTGATGCACCTACCTACACTATGTGTTTACCTACTGTTCCCTTGCTAAGAGTTGCAGCCAAGGTGTGCTACGCCTTGAGGAGCTACAACAGCTGGTTCAGTAGAACTCAGAGTATTCTAAGCTTTAGTTATATGTACTAATAGTACTTATGTGATCTTTCAACAAGATATTCTTAGGATACGTGTGGTAAAACAACAGCAAGCTCAAATCCCAACCGCTGCTCACCAATGTGAGAAGTTGGCCCGATATGCAACGTTCGCTATTCTAGCGACCGCTATGTATCGTTCCAACGACCCTTATGGTGTTTGGTTGTAAGTCAACCTATAGACCAGCTATCCTAGTAGCGTGGATACGAGCAGTCTAAGGCTAAAGACTCGAGAGGGCGCGTTAAGCCAGCTGTTTACCACACATGTACCCCTTGAACACCCAGTGAAAGGACACCACACAAGTGTTATGAAAATAAACAGGATATTTATTAAGATTCACAACAGCCCTGGACTCTTTATGAGGACAGGGTACTAAGCACAAACCAAATCTCTTAGGAAAATACTTCAAGTGCACAATTAAAACAAGTGTCCGAGGACACGGAAAGTTTAAGGTCTCGGGCGGACCCGATAAGGCAAGTCGGAAGCGAGGGACTCGGGACCCTAGAGTAAAGAGGCTATGCAGGCACCGAAATGCCGAGTTACCTAGCCACGAAGGCTGCGGCTGCACAAGTCTTACAGGCGTCGGGGTCTTCGCTGACGAGCCAGGAGCCGGAAGAAAAGGAGTTGCTGGCCGGCGACCAGTGATGAATAGTTCGTAGAGATCCAAGCCTGGATCAGAGATTGTTGATACCTGAAAGCAGAGGGGACCAAGTTCGTACTACTAGCCAGTAGTTAGAGGGTACCAGGATGGCACCGGTTGGCCGTCACCTCGACCAGGTGAGTGGGCGACGCTAGGCTCTGCAGTCTCCCGGACCAGGAGGCGTTGTCGGCGACCACGGCGGAGGTGCGAGCTGTCCCACGAAGGATGATGCTGTCGGCGTTGCTGGGCCCAGGATGGGGCAACAAGCCTTGGCAGATCTCAGGGCCACGTGGTGGGCCTAAGATGGCGTCTTGAGTGGACCAGGAGGGTCCGGGGTGCTTCTCGCAAAATTGGAAGCAAGGGCCAGTCTGGAGCAACCAGACCAGCAGTGTTGATTGTCGGATGTCGTCACAGAAGGGCACAGGCCAGCGGCTAGTGACCAGACAACGTGCTGAGCAGCGAGCAGAAGGGCCCCACGCAGATCGTGGAGATGCTGGGGGACTGCACTTCGGTGCTGGAGCGGCTCAGGGTCGGGGCTTCTCGGACCCCAGAGCACTCACCAGGGAATCGCTTCGATGGTCGTGCTGGTTAAGAGCGTGCAGGTTCTGATGATGGCCGGTCCCTCGAGGTCTCGTCGCACCCACAGATCACAGCTGAGCTGATGACGTGGGTAGAGGTCAGAGGTGCCAGGGAAGCCGGTTCTCGTCGAGCTGGGCCGTCGGATTCCTTGAGGAAGGACTTACAGCAAACCGCAGAGTTCTTAGATGGTGCCCGCTGATGCAGGGTGACTACTCCTTAGTCACAAGGGAGAAATCTTGAGAAGAGTCTTGAGTGTCCTTTCGTAGAAAGTAGTTCTTGATTCAAAGATGATCTAATTTGGAAGGGTCCCCGCTCCGGCCTTTATTCTAAAGAAAGGGGTAGGTACATGACTAGGTCCTGCCCTAAGGGTGGGACCAGGAAGGGGGGTAGTTACACCCCTCTCCCCTGCCGGATTTTCCCCAGGCCAGGGCTGTCGCCCCTGGAACTGGTTCTAACCGGCAGATGCGTAGTGAGCACCGGGGTGCCACTCCGCAGTCACCTTCTCGCAAAAGCCCTACCTACCCAGAATACACAAACCCTGTCTGGGACGGTGCGAACACCGCCCTCGACAGGAAACCCTTTGTCCGAGCGCTCCTCGCTGGAAGGACTCCCAGCAGCAGGAGGTCAGACTCGTGTCTGTGGTGGCAGCATCCATTTTGTGGAGCTGAGGCTTTAGTTAACTTTAACCGGGGTTCACAGTTACGTACATGTCGTGCCCCTCTAGAAGGGTGGAATGCTAACCTCGTCGCCAGAATTGGTGAGAGGGCAGCACCCCGATTCATATGACACCTTACTCGACATGCCTTGATAACGCGACACCGAAGTTACCGATGTGGTACGCGTTATCATGGAACAGCCATTGGGTCTTGATTCCGCAAGCTGCAACCGGGCTCGGCTCGGGCCTGAACCTAGCTCACACGAGCCCACGCACTCTGCCTTCAGGATTGTTAAGGCCTGCCATAGGAGTGACTGATAGGAACTCGGGTGTCCAGTGTGTGGTTAGATATAGAACTACTATACCTAAAGCGAAGGGTGATTACACGACTTCGCCCCAGCTGTCGTGCAGCCAGTTGTGTCAAATTTAGGAGGCCAGCCAGGGGTGGCATAATACATGCTGCAGCCCCTGGCGGCCCTGGGTACACCTATGCCCTGCGTTACGGGGTCTGATAAGGTGGCCCAGTACCAATTGGTAAATGCACCTAGGGTACATGTCGTAATCTAGAAAGAGAACAGCCAGGCTGTGGGTCTGATTAGCAGGCCCACAGCCAGAGAAAGTCGTAAACCAGTGAAACAAAAGCAAAAAATCTGGGTGATCATAGGATTGCAGACCCTACTCTCCTACAGGAACCAGAAAGGAACCAGGCAATGTTGGGCGCAATCAGGTGGTTGTCGTAAAGCTTGTCTCCGCTGCCATGTGGACTCTGGTGCATCAACGATGACCAGGAGTAGAGCACGAGCTGTCCCACAAAGGCTCTCACTGTCTGCAGTGTCGGCTTCCGGATCGGAGTTACAGGCCTTGGCAAATGCAACCCACGCAGGACTCAATGATTGCTTCTTACTCGGACCAGCAAGGTCAGAGAGGTGGCTCCTTTTCAGGGGGGCGAGGGCCAGTCTGGAGCAACCAGACTAGCAGTGTAAATTTCAAGGTTCGTCGGTTCTGGGGCCACTAGCCAACGGGCAAGCGAACGGACCAACACATCGAGCAGGAAAATTCAGAAGGGCCCCACGCAGCACTCGATGAGTGTGGAGGGGAGATCTTCGATGCACAGCTGTTTGGGGCTGGGGATTCTCAAACCCCAATGCACAGCTTCGAGGGTGCCTCGGAAGCTGCACGATCAGCACTTCGCAGTCTTTCCAAGATGGCCAGCTCCATGCTTCACGTCCCCTCCACGGGTCTCAGATTCGCTGGGACTGTGGATCGGGCTGTTAGAAATCAGGGAAGCTGGGACTTGTTGATCTCTACCGCTCGAGTTCCGGTGGGAGCTGCAACAAAGCAAACCATTGGGCGCTGGATGGTGCCTGTTTGCACAGGGTGGTCACTCCTTGACCACAAGGGAGATTCTTCAGTCTTCCACGTCGAGTGGGAGGTTGAAGGGTCCAGAGTTCTGTATCAAAGTTTAGTTCGGGATAATCTAATGCTCCAGGGCACAGCTCCTACCTTTATTCCAAATCAAGGGGCTGGATTACCTGCTAGGTCCCTCCTATGGGTGGGACCCAGGAAGGGGGTGGTTACACCCCTTTCCCTTTGTCCAGTTTTGCACCAGAGCTGGGACTGGAGAGTCCCTGCACCGGTTTGAACTGGACTATGCTTGGGAAGCCTTGTGCTCCCCAGCCAGTGTCTAGTTTCATTCAACCCTAGCTGCTACAATCCACTATCTCCAGTCTGGAGTGGTGTAACACCTCCCTCTCACAGGATACCATTTGTCCAGGCCTCCCCTGCCGGAGTTTCGGTCAGCAGCAGGAGGCCAGACTTGTGTCTGTGGCAGCAACATCCATTTTGTGATGCTGGGGCTTTAGTTAGATTTAACCGCGTTTAAGCAAAGTAACATGTCTTCTCCCTCTAGAAGGGTGGAATGCTACCCCCGTCGCCAGGACTGGCGAGGGTGTAGTATTCCAAAGGGTATGACACCTTACACGACATGTTTTCATAAAGCCAAACCAAAGTTTACAAGTAACTGCGACTCCATTAGTGAACTGGCTACGGGGTGCTCCAATTTCTCCATCATTGGAGATTTAAATCTGCATTTTGACAACCTAACCAGCCCCACGGTGTCCAGTTTTGTGGCAGATCTTGAGGCGCTCCAGCTGATTCAGCTGGTGGCACAGCCCACCCATTCAGGGGGTTATACCCTTGATCCGTTTTTTACTAATCTTACGGAAGCCTGCATTACCAGCTACACACCTCTAGCATGGACTGATAATTACTTGATACAGATCCATTGCCCTACTCCGGCCATTCAACCCAAGCCAGTGGTGTGTTCGATTCCAAGACGACGCTGGAACAAAGTTAAGCTGGATGAGTTTTTCCACCTCCTATCGGCCGACCCATTTGACATCACGGGGTCGACTGATCAGGTCTATGACAGGTTTTGTAATTGGGTATCCAGGGCTTTGGACACTCTTATTCCCTTGGTAGGCTGTAAAACTGGGACCGGCAAAGCCAGCCCCTGGTACGACGACTCACTGCGTGCATTGAAGGTCTCTTGTAGGCGTGCAGAGCGAGCTTGGCGTAAATCCTACAACAGCACGAAGAAAGTTCTCTACCTGTCTACTGTGAAATTGTATCACCGGGCGGTATGCAGAACTCGTGCCGCATTCTATGCTGCACAATTCAGGACTAGTTCGAACCCGTCTAAGGCTATTTTTAAGGTACTGAAAGACCTTACTGCCAAAAAGGTAACAACGACGTACCAGAGCTCTGTTGAGCACTGTGAAAAATTGGCAGAGTTCTTTCTGGAAAAGGTGAATGCCATTTATCGGGCCTTTCCTTTGGCCACTCCCTCGGCTAATCCATCTCTCAAGCCGCTACCATCTGAGGGATTGCATTCCTTTCCTATTTTGACATCTGATAGTCTAGACACATTGGCCCGTCAAGTGAAGTCTGGGTCCCCAGAGGATCCACTTTGCCCAGATGTGTTCAAAGACCTAGCGGTACATGATATCTCACCGCTATGTTCTCTGATCAACTCGTCATTAACATCTGGTGTTGTTCCACTGAAGTGGAAGCGAGCCATGGTTCGGCCTATCCTCAAGAAACCCAGCCTGGATGGCAGCAAGCCTGAGAGCTATCGGCCGATTTCAGTCTTGCCGTGGCCGGCTAAGGTTACGGAGGCGCATGTAAATGCAGTCCTCTCGGAACATCTCCGCCGCACAGATATCCTCGACGCGAAGCAGAATGGGTTTAGGGCTGGTCATAGCACGGAGACGGCTCTGCTTTACATGGTGGAGCACCTTCGCTCCGTGCTTGACGCGGGACAAACAGCAGCGCTTGTGCTATTAGATCTGAGCGCTGCCTTCGACACCGTCTCGCACCCGATCCTTCTGCGGCGCCTAGAGGAGGCTGGTGTCACCGGTATCGCTCTCCAGTGGTTCCGGTCGTTTTTAGCCAACCGGGCCTTTAGCGTGACCGTCCCACCTTACCAGTCCAAATTACATCCGTTGAACCTGGGGGTCCCCCAAGGCTCCTCGCTGAGTCCTACGTTGTTTAATCTGTACGTAAGGCCGCTAGCTGAGGTTGTCAGGAATGGGGTATGACGATGGTGTCATACGCCGATGACACCCAGCTAGCGGTTACGATCAGCGGGGATGCCGAAGTCGATGCCCCCAGGTTTCAACAAGGACTGCGGGCGGTCGCCAGCTGGATGACGTCCAACTGTCTCCAGCTGAACGCTAGTAAGACCAAGGTCATGGTTTTTGGCAGACAGCCGGATCTTTGGGGAGAGAGATGGTGGCCTGGGGATCTGGGTCCTGCTCCCATCCCAGTTGCCGAGCTTAAGAACCTCGGGGTCTGGCTGGACCCTTCCCTTACGTTTGTGTGTCATACCATACGCACGGCGGCCTGTTGCTTTGGCATCCTGCGCGGGCTCCGTCCAGTGCTTAAGTTCTTCGATGCCCCCACCAGGCAACTCATGATCCAAGCCACTGTCATCTCTAGGCTGGATTATGCGAGTTCCTTACTGGTTGGTCTGAATCAGGCAGAGATCGGGCGTTTACAACGGATCCAGAACGCCGCAGCAAGAGCGGTGGTAGGCCTCCCAAGATTCTGTCCTACCTCTAGTACCCTGCGGTCACTGCATTGGCTCCCGGTGGCCCAGCGGATCCAGTTTAAGGTCCTCTGTGTCGCCTATAAAATTCTGAAGGGGTCCCCAGCAACGATTCTTATGGCCCTCCTTGCCCATTAAACCCCAGCTCGACTCTTAAGATCTGCGGACCTAGAATTGGCTGTTGTGCCGCGCTTTAAGTGGAGTAGAGTTGGAGGACGTTCGTTTCGAGTTCGCGCGGCGGTCCTGTGGAACTCCCTGCCCCCGGCGATTCGTGCTATGAGGGATCTGCTTTCCTTTCGCCGTGCGGTGAAAACCTTTTTATTCCCTTAGTTTGTTTACACTGTTTGTCTATTGTTTAGTTGTGTTGTGCAGCTGCCTTGTCGGGCGCCAGGACGCTCCTTAGCTGGAGCATCAGTGCGCCAAATAAAAACGCATACCATATCATAACATAACATAACATTATAATGCACTTAAGAGTATATGGTATGGCAATATCCTGGAACAGCTAAGGGAGTTGGTCCCGACACCTGCAGACAGGCTCAGCTCATGCTAGAGCACCATCTCACATAAAACCAAGCACTCTTCCTCCAGGATTGTTAAGGCCTGCCATAGGAGTAACTTATAGGTATATATGTGTCCAGATATAAGTTTAGATATAGGTATACTATATCTAAGCAAGGGGTGATTACACAACCTTGCCCCAGCTGAGTGATCAGCCAGTTGTGTCAGTTTGGATAGCCAGCCAGGGGTGGCAAAATATATGCTGCAGCCCCTGGTAGGCCTTGGATACACCTAAGCCCTGGGTACCTATAGTACACTGTACAGGGGCTGATAAGGTGATCCAATGTCCAATTGGGTATGTACCTAAAGTACATGGATGTGAATTTAGAGAGAGAACAGCAGGTTGTGGGTCTGATTAGCAGGCCCACAGTCACATTATGTCGAAAACCAGTGAAGCAAAAAGCAAAAATCTGGGGTGACCATAGGAAAGCAGACCCTACTCTCCTACATTCCCGAAGTGACCCGAGCTTTCAAAACCAGTCTCCAAGGGCTCCAGCCCACCGGGGACATGCTGGGTGGAATAAAAGGCCTGCCCGGCCCTTATCACAAACCGACCTGTGGTGACCAGTGGCCTATAGTTAAGTCTGCCTATAACAAGAGTGATGTTTCCTGCCTTCGCTTGAGTTTGCTGGTGAAAATGTGTATTCCGATAAATTAATGTGCACTAACAAAAATGTGCATTTGCACATTATCTGCACAGCATCGCAGTCGTAACAGTGAATTAAACATGTGCCAAGTGAAAGGATCATATAAAGATCCATATTTACGGGATAAAAATGCAAAATTATATGCATGAGCATTCCAATAGGCAAAAATGAAATCACACAAATTCAGACTGTACGCCAGTGCTACTGCACTCGTTAATTCTAATTACTTGGTTACTGTCTTTCACTTATTATAATGTTTCAATTGGTGTTAAGGGCACTATGAGTGAAATGCACATCACTTAAAAATGATGGGCCTCATTTATGAGTTTTGCCATAGGGCAGTGCCGCAGGCTTTCCTGCTGGGCGGCCCTACAGCAAAAGAAAAGGGTAGGAATGCGTGTTCTATCAGATACAGCTTACTTCTGTCCTTTCCCCCTCCGCTGGCTCACAATGGGCTGCCGTGCACCAACGCAGGCATCTTTGCACCATGGTGCAAGGGTGCCTGCATTGCAGGGATGATTATTTTTGTGGAGAAAGGGAAACCTTGGGAAAGACTTGGAACCATAATTTTTAGGCACATGGTGCTCCACCACCTTGTTTAGAAGTACCCTCTCTGACAAACTGTAAATAAGGCCCCTAGTATTTTAATTACTTTGTGATGTGAGCTTGCATTCTGCCCTTTGTTTTAGTCTAGAGTGCTGCTGATGCTCAGTGCTTTTGTGTGTATTTGGGAGGAATGTGATAATCCCGGCTTCTATCCCAGCTAACTGTTTCAAAACTCCGCTCAGCTATTAGCAAGTAGTCAAAGTAATTGCTGGTAATCATACAAGTAAATCTATAAGGCAGATAAAGCATGCCACAGGCCTATGGCCAACATTGTCAAACTTGAGTTTTGTTCTGCAGTGGATGATGCTAAGGTGGGCCAACTGGACTCTAGGGTAATGCTCATCTCTATTCCTACCTGCATGACACAACCTTATTGAGGGTGTGAATAGGTTTCTCCATGGTAAACGTTAGGCTTGTGAATTCATATCTCTACATGATTTAGGTATGCAGAATGTTACAGATTTGGAAATTCTACATGTTTACATTTCATACTGTGGACTACACCAAACATCTGCATAATCTGTACATTTTCTGGAGAACTCCTGGGTTCCACTGTGAATAACAACAACAGGAAATCTCATCCACATGTAGGAGTAATTCATTGGGAGCACAATTGCAATTGTTTTACGCGGACCTTTGTGAATCTGACAGATAGTCTGATGTTCAGCACGGAAAAGACTGCAGACCCTCTAACATCCCACTGTAAAAGTAATTCTAGAGACTGCAAAACATCCATGTATATGGGGCAATCTAGTACCAGAATATCATTGTCATAATATTATCTGACATACAAATCAAGTTATAAATCCCATCTCCAAACATATTGCCCAATTGTGGTTACCAACAAAAACGTATACCTAATTAAACAATATTTTATAAATACTATTTAGGTCACAATACGTATGTCAGACAATATTTCTGTATAAAATATTCTGTCATACAGCGATTCGAAAATGTCAATGTAACTCATTTCTCACTAGCTGCTACATCAGGTTTTGTCATCTTCAGCACCCCAGCCACAAAAAAGGGCTACTATATCCTTATGCTCTGCCCTCATTAATAGTAGAGAACAAATTAAATAATGTGCCACTTTCTGTGCCAGTGGATTAATTGTAAATATATCTGCACCTAGAGCAGCTAAAAGAGGGCTTCCCTAAATGATATCTTAAAGTATCATAGCTAATGTCAAGATCACTACTTCCAAAACATGTCAATCCTCCTTTATATCAGATTCCATAGCAGCAACTTTGTTCAATCCAGAAGCTGTATGAAATAAGTTATATAAAACTAAATAATTGCCTTTCTTTATGTCAGCAGGATGAATACTTCTAGGAATATAGGTTTTGGATCTCATCGTGTCCCACTGAATGCAAGTTTATGATTACCATAACCTCTATGTCATAATCTTTCTGAGAATGATTTGAGAATATGATTATAACAACAGCTCTGAGGAACGAGTCAGATATGCAGGCTTTCATAATGTAATATATTTGGTGCACTTTATAATTTGAATTTAGCAATGTTACTGAAAGTTCTTTACCTTTCAATTATTATTCCTTCATCCTCTAGTATAATTTCTATTATGCTTATTGTGTAGTTCTTCATTTATTACATCTTCCATGTAATTAGACCTCGGCTGAGTGCCTCTCGTGCAGCAATGAGAGAAATGCTCATTAAAATAGCAACTTACTGGCATTACTCATCTAGCAGGGTTCAGGGGTGGAATATTAAAAATAAGCAATTTATGTTGGAGAAACTGTGGCAGCCCTTTGACGTTACTTTATCTACTCTGGCACTACACCAAACGTCAAAGGTACTGGATGGATGTCCTGGATGAGATTGATCATATGTTTGGGATCCAGCTTATTTGATTCCTAGCATACATTATATTAGGAGTTGCAGACCACCTGCCCTGACCCTTAAAATAAACGAAGTGCAGACAGATCTCTCTCCTGTTGGGCTCAGCCAAACAGGTCCTTCTGACCTACTGGGGTAAAGGTGAGGTCCCCGCTTTTAAGGTCTGGGTGTATAGTGTCTGGGACATGCTCGAAATGACGAAAGATCTTGTCGGGGGTAGCTGGCAGGTAAAGTATTTTGAGACATTATGGTCCTAATGTTTGGCTGCAGTATTAGCAAAATGTATTGAAGTCACATGCCCAAAATACTTAAGGGTTTTTCACATCACGTGCAAGGCAAGTCAGAACTCTTCAGTCCAGTCAGTTCAGTCTTTTTAATACACTTTAGTATAGTACAATAATTCAAGATTTATTTCACAATTAAGTTAATAGTGCTGTTGCATTTTTATATTTGTTTCTACCTCTAAAATAAAAACATACAATGATTTTAAATTAATATTTACTATAAAAAAAATTATTATTGGTTTTCTAAATGGTTCTAATAGTTTACCATAGAGAGCCTCTTCAGTCAGGGTGGAGAGATCTGTAAAATATGAATGTATATTAATTTAACATAATTATTTTAAATGTAAAAAAACTTTAAAAGATCATAGCATTTTAAAATCTATTTTACATGAATCAAATCAAATAAAAATATTTTCAGTAGATTACATTTAAAAAATCCTAACCCCCCCAAAACGTTTTATTATGCTTTATTAATTACTGAAGGTGATGACTATAATTGAGAAAAATTAATTTAGTTATATTTGGATGAACATAGTGTTTATTTTTTTATTCAAAATAAAGTATTAGATATGTTATAATTAAATAGAAAATCTAACCCATTTTATATATTTTTTATATTAACCTATAATTATATTTGTAACTATTTAAAAATGTAATTTAATTTGACATTATTTCTAATGGAGTTTTATTTTGATGTTCTACCTGTTTTACTTTTTATGGGGCGGGTGTAACAGTACTAATGGTTGGCCAAGTGTAGTGTTGGACTTACTACTGTTTCTTTTTTATTAATGACTTACACTCAGTTTTTCTTAACAGCTAAAAGAAGTACATTTACTCAAAAGTGTAAACTACTCAAAAGTGTAAATTTCCTTAGTGAATCAGGCCCTGAGTGTGTAGGTCTCTTCAGGGGCTATGGACAGTTTAGAGATGAGACGCGTGTGCTCTATTCAACTGGAAAGACACCTTTATGTTCTAATTGGGTAGTGGAAAAGAAGGATATACTTTCCACCTATTTCAAAAATATAGCATGTTACTTAGAACATGGTTTTGCATGCAGCCTCTAGCTTCTCCATACGTCTACTGTTTAAAATGTTTTATAGCTATAAATCAATAACATTTGATCAAAAAAGTGTCATCAAACCAAAATTCACATGATATGGGTAATCTGGGCTGTAAAGACCAACAGTGAATATAAATCACTACAACACATTACTGCTATATCATTTTTGGAAAATGCACTATATTCTTCCTGAACTCAGCTGAAGTCAATTCTACAAAGTGCATGCATTTATGTTTATGATCATATCTCATCGATGTCGCTTGTTAAAGTCATGTCAATTTGGAACCTGGATTGGTATTTTTACAATATTTAATCCTTTGGCTACTCTTTTGTGCACAAACCACATGCACTTTTTCTGGGGAACACCTTGATGCTTTAGCTGAACTACAAAGGACAAGCTAGGAATTTTGCTAAAAAAACTGTTTATCTTAGTAGATTATATTATTTGGTCCTTGTTCCAGGTCTGTCAAAGCTCACAATACTGTGGCCTCACTGGTGTATAATTTTTTTTTCACAACAAAATGTTATTGTCAACCGCCAAGATACACCAGTAAAGGCGTTATACCAAAGCAGCGATGGATACATCGTACAAATATTGATGTCGACATTTTGTAGCAAGATATATAAAGTAGGATCTTGTGCATAACAACTTATTACAATAACATTTAACTGAAGTGTCATTAATCCACTGTAAAATATAGCACATGTAGAATCAGCCAAAGAATGTAGAATCCACATTTTCATAATCTGTATACCCCTGCCGGTTATCAAGTCGTTTAAGGAGTAGAAACATTCTTATCAGTACATACAGCATCTTATTACTTGAACACAGCTTTTCCGAACGTGCCTATTGGACTTTCTCCTTCTCTTTGACCCTTTTGTATCAGACTTCGCAACATATATTGTTATGGATGCTATTTCTTCCTTTTGAGGTTCAACTAGACTCTATGTACCTGTTACTGCTACTTCTCAGCCTTATGCAGAAGAGCCCTGACGAAGTTCCCTCTGGCAAAAATCAGGAACGAAACGCATTGGCTGTGTGCCAGTTTTAAATATTAATTTTGGAACAGACTTTGAATCGTGCGTCTTGGCTTCACAATGAGTGTACATTCCATAGTTTCTCGAAAAATCATTGATTTCTGACACATCTGGACAGCGGGTGCGGGAAGTGATTGCACCAATTCATTGTACATGTGGACTGGATGTGCAGGACCTTGGCCTGCCATTTGCTCTTTCTTTGTATGTTCCCTCCTATGTTGTCGGTGATATGTAGGAGGGTTACTCTTGGCAAATGAGGGACATGCCAGCCCAAAACACACGATATACATGTAAGAACTCCATGCCAGAACCTCTAGAGTGATGTACATGACCATTCTGTGTGGAGTAAAGTACCTTTGGTCGCTCGGCATCTCAAGCACAGTGGAGATGTAATGAGCCCCGCCCACCAGAGCCGATATCTCGTGTAATACACCCGGTGTAGGTATTTGAACTGTATGTATCGTAGTTGAGTCACTATGGCGGCACCATGTGGGGATGCCAGCGCATCAGTCCAATCATCATCCAATGGGCTCAGGTCAGCCTGCCAGGCCTCCTGAGTTCTTTATAGCATTGTATGGCTATTAGAGACTAGTGTGCGGTAGATTTTGGCAATCTTGTGGTCCCTTAATTCTCCCATAAACACTTTAGCCTCAAGAGGGCTAAAATCTGGTATGGACTCCTGAAGTGGTAAATATGGCGAGAAGAGATGGCGGAATTGAAGATATTTGTAGAATTGCGATTGAGGCATCACATATACTTGCTGCAGTTCTTGAAAGGACTTCAGTGTCTTGCCATGAAGGACATCCCCCATAGTAGAAATTCCTATTATTTCCCAGCCCGAGAAACCAGGAAGGCCATCCAACTGTGGCATGAGGCCATTATGCCACAGAGGGGCCTCTTTTGTTATTCTGTCCCATCACCCCAGCTGCCGTAGAGTGCGCTCCAGAGACCGAAACGTGGCAGTCACCAGAGGCAACACCTTCCGGATCAAACCTGCACACGGGACAGATTGTAGAGATTTAGCACCCATCAGCCACCGTTCGACCACATAAGCGGGTCTGACCTATCCCCGTACCACGCGTCATTTGAAATGAGTAGGTACGAAGCTGCATAACATGCCTGAATATCAAGTGTTGCCAACCCACTGCAATAGGTTGACTGAAAACAAATCTTCAAAGTGACCCGGGTGGAACCACCCCCCCAGAGAAAGTGTCAAAGCGTAGTGTTTAGTTGTGTGAATCAACTAGCTGGTATCAAATGTGGATGGTTTTGAAGTTGATACAATAATCAGGCAAGGGGCCATCTTAAAGATGGCGGTTCTACCAAATAGAGAAAACGGTAAATGCGACCAGATGCAAGTCTGCTCCTTGATATGTAGCCATAGCGGAGCTAGAATTCTTTCCCAAGACAGGGGCTGTGAGTCAGCCAGAAAGACCCCAAGGTACTTAAGGGGGTTCATGTATAGTCCAGACGTTTCACCAAAGATCTGCATGATCCTGAGAAGTCTAATCCCAGAACGATCCGGGCGAGTAAGAAAAAATGGTCTGAATGGAATGAATGAGAAGAAAAAGAAGAGAGTCCTTCCTTTTTAAGAAACCCCTCACTCACCGACCTAGTCGGTGACATGCTTCATCATCGGGGTCCACCCTGACAGCCGAGTGCTATCAGGGTGTGCTGCGACACCTGGACTACAGTGGAGCGGGTATTTTGTGTGTGAAGTGAAAAAAATGTTAAAAATTGCCCTGGTATACTTGTGTAGAAAGTTTTATTATCAAGAACTGGACAATATTAAAAGTATGTGTGTGGATACGTTTAGGTATTATGACCGTGTGTATCTCTTATGTGTGAGGTCTACATGTTTCAACCCGTTTGATGGAAAAGTGCCGGGTTTTCGTCAGGACCAAAAAGGGAAATGGGTGGTCAGGACACACTAACGCCCTGCCGGTCCCTATTTCCCTGTGCACAACTGACAAAATTAGTCAGAGTGAAAAAGCTCATAAACAACAATGGTTGAGCTAAAAAGCAAAAAGACCTGTAGGAGAAGAAATGTAAAAGGTCATAAGTATGATTAATACAAGCCTGTTACGAGGTGCCAAACTGGTTCTCACGTGTCTTCTGCTGTGTCGTACATTCCATTCAAGGTTATTTGTGATCGGTAGTGATTGGCTATCACTAAAGCTGGCACACTCTACCATTGGTGATGTGCTCGGTGATCACTAAGTACTCAATATAGGCATTCAGTCAAATTTAGCACTGAATCGTGCGTGGAAACAAAAACTCACAGTGCTATTAGCGTGAGGGAACAACGCAGTGAATTTTACGTGTTTCACCTATGACTCAGACTTGCACACTCCGGTGATGTAGGTGCGCTAAGTGGTTAGGTGGTTAATTGGTAATTTATCATTCAAAGTGGGTAGCACTCAGCACTTCCGAATGCTCCACATGTCTGCTCACGTATAGGTTTGGAGTGAGCACTGATCGACGTAGTGAATTTGCCCCAACAAACATACAATCACACTCAGCAGTCACACGAATAACTCACACACACGGGCGCACAAAGGGGAAGTAAGGCTTACTCCTATTTAGGATCTTTTTGGCATCACAGGGTGGAGGGAAGGTAAAACCACGCTGCCATATTCTGCGAAGGGGAGATTGAAAAGATATCTGTCACGGATAGGGTTTCAGGATACTGAATACAAGTAGTCAGTATCGGGCTCAGAGTTCTACTTACAGTTCAGTTGGTCTCAAAGTTCTAGGTACCTACTCGCCTCTCCGTGCCTCCCCGTAATGATACAGACGCCGCCGGGATTGATATAGCGGCAACTGTGCTTCCGGGTTGGGCGTGGCCACGTCCATGCGTAATGACGCAAATGTGACTCAGGAGTGGAAAGAGAGAACGGGGCGAGTGCGTCCCGGGTGTTGCTAGGCAATGCCAGGCAGGATTGTTTACGTGAGAGTAATAAGCAATCCTAAAGTGGGGGTATTTGTACAAGGAAAGGAGACTGTGAGTACATCAAATTAGGCATAAATCACAGCTCTCGGGGTTATACAATATGAAAACTAACTACGCCAGAGGAATGGGGAGGGAGTGTCCCTGGCAATACTGGATGTTACCTTGGCAGGAGGAGCAGAGCAAAAAAAGGGGGGGGGTGAGAAATTCAGGAATAGGACAGGGTTGTCAGTTGACAGACCTCGGTGGTAATGGGAAGCTTACTGTCAGTGGGATTGGTTAATGCTGGACCAAGGAATATTATCGTTCAGTCCTGTGACATGTGTGGATAATCTATATATCCATCTTTGCTCTTTTTCGAACAGCCGTTTCTGCATGTTAGGTCCAGCTTTGATTTGTTCAATCACAGTCCACCACATGTCATTGGGTGTGTGGTTATGTTCAAGAAAGTGATCTGTCAATTTCGTGGCATTCTTTCTGCAGCGAATGGTGCTGCGATGCTCGCATATTCTTTGCTTGATTTTCCTCGTCGTCATTCCCACATAGCGTTTGTTGCATGTGCATATGATCAAATAAACTACATTGCAGCTATTACAGTTAGTGTGGGAAAGCTGTCGCCAAGTTTTTCCAGTTTCAATGTTCAAAGTTTTGGTGTTGCTAGTTAAGTGACAAACACAACAGTCTCCACACCGAAAATGTCCTGTGACATCAGGTAAACCCCAAGTCCTTGTGATAGATTGATTATCAGATAGTTCTTTTGCTTTAGGTCTAGTGTTTACTAGTGTGTCCTTCAGACTTGCTGATTTTTTGTAGGAAAAAAGGGGCTTTTCCCAGCGAAGACTCCCAGTGCTGAGAATGGACCAATGTTTTTTGATACTCTTTGACACTTGGTTGGAAACACTATTAAAGGTAGTAACACAGGTGAGGGGTATATCGTTAGCTGTGGCTGTTTTTGGTTCAAGGAGAGCCTCCCTTGGTTGATTTCTGGCTCTTTTTTGGCAAGTGTTTATGATTTTGGTTGGGTACCCACGTACTCGAAGTTTTTCGGTAAGGTCAGAGGCTTGTTTTTTGTACTCAGTAAGCTTGCTACAATTGCGCCTGAGTCTCAAAAATTGACCATAGGGCAGGTTCTCTTTGAGAGGACGCGGGTGAAAACTTTCAAACTTGAGTAAGTTATTTTTGGCAGTAGGTTTGTAGAACGTTCTGGTTTCTAGATGGTCGTTCTCCTTGGTGATCACTACATCAAGAAAAACTATTTCTTTTTCGCTGAAACAGTGAGTGAATTTCAGGTTCTGGTCGCATGTATTGATCCAAGTAGTGAACTCGATGAGTTGGTCCAGGGGTCCTTGCCAAATGGCAAGGACGTCATCAATGTAGCGTTTCGAGAATTTCAGGTTGTCTCTAAAGGGGTTGTGATTACTAAGAATGAACTTCAGTTCAAAATCATAGACATAGAGCCCGGCCACACTAGGGGCAAAAACACTGCCCATAGAGGTACCCCCAGTTTGGAGGAATAGGGTCCCCTCGAATTCGAAATAATTACGTTTCAGTGCTAGCCTGGCACATTCAATAATGAAGGCCCTTGGTGTATTATACTCCCAGTTTATGGTACCTAGTGTTTTCTCCAATACTCTCAGGGTGTCATCTTGCGGTATGCTTGTGTATAGACTCTCTATATCAAAGCTTAGCAGGATGGTCTCATTATCCACTGTGATTTCTTGTAGAAGATTTAGGAGGCTTTTTGTGTCCTGTAGGTAGGTAACTGTTTGTTGCACAATAGTTTTTAGGAAAAAGTCACAGAATCTTGAGAGTGGTTCCAGTAGAGACCCGATTCCAGAGACAATCGGGCGACCTGGTGGAGGTAGTTTTCCTTTGTGCATTTTTGGCAGAGTATAGAAATATGGTATCTTGCCTTCAGTGTCACATAAGTATTCTGCCTCCTGTTTAGAGATTTTTCCCAATGCTTCCGCTGTTTCAACTAAGCCTTTTATCTCGGATTGCAATTCGGCTGTGGGATCTAATGAGAGGATCTGGTAGTTCTTTGTGTCACCTAATAGGCGTAGGCACTCTTCACGGTAGGCGCTGGTGTCCATAACTACAAGTCCACCCCCCTTGTCGGCAGGCTTTATTGTTATGGTGTCACAGTTTCGGAGGTCTCGTAGGGCATTGCATTCAGTTCGGCTTAGGTTTTGGAACTGTGAGTCGTTGGTCATTTTTTCTACATCATTGTAGACAGCTTGTTCGAATGTAATCACTTCTACAGGAACTGCATGGGTTGGAGGTGTAAAGGTAGACTTCTTTTTCAATCCACTCTCATTCTGGTTGTCACTTGCCATATTAGGTTCCTGTTTCTCAAAGAAGGCTTTCAGTCTCAGCTTTCTGAAGAAGCTGGCTAGTTCACAATGCAATTGAAACTTATCCAGGCGTGCGGTCGGGACAAAACCCAATCCTTTATTAAGTACACACATTTCGGTTTCCGAAAGTGTTCTGGAGGATAAGTTGGTGACTAGGTCCTCGTGTTGCTTGGTCCTGCTTTGCTCCTGGTCTGCCCGCTCACTGGTTCCTCCTCCTCCCAGTGTACCTGGGTTTGCTTTCTTCTTCCCTTTCCCCGCCTGCCTCTGCCTAAAAAAGAAGGGCGGTAAGGATTTTGTTGAAATACCCGCTCCACTGTAGTCCAGGTGTCGCAGCACACCCTGATGGCACTCGGCTGTCAGGGTCGACCCCGATGATGAAGCATGTCACCGACTAGGTCGGTGAGTGAGGGGTTTCTTAAAAAGGAAGGACTCTCTTCTTTTTCTTCTCATTCATTCCATTCAGACCGCTTTATCTAAGCTACTTCTGATGGTACTCCTCTCTTGTTTTGTTTATTATTGATATCTAGGGGATCAGGAGTACTCTCCGTTCACCTTTGTGAACAAATTCCCTCACTCTCTCCTTTGGTTTATTGTGTCTAGGCAGCGTACAGCTGTGAGAGTTGTCCTTCCTCACTCAACATCACACTCAGCGCACACATTCTTTCTCGCACATTGGAGACACGATGTCGGAAAATAAAGGCCTCTCCTATTCCACGGAGGAAATTGACGCTATCATGGAAGATATCTCTGGGTTTGCTGATGCAAGCATATCCCAAACAATCTCCCAGACGGGGGATTGGGAAAAACTAACTGAAATGAAGAGGAACAGAATCAGAACTATACTTCATGGTACCATCCTGAAGGAATATGTGACAAACAACATGGCCCCCAAGGGCCTCCTTGTGACTAATGCCCCACGCATTTTTTTAGAAGATGCCACCTTCAGAAAAGACTGGGCCCTAATAGCGTGGCACTGCACGCATGACTGGATTATGCTTATCCTGAAGACAGCTTTAAGGCTATCGGAAGTCATTTTAATTGACATCCAGAAAACAGAAGCTCATATAAAAACCACCATCACTGGATACAAAAAGAAGTTGGATGAAATCAATAAGGAAATGAATGAGTATAAAGAGAACCTAACACAACAAAAGGTTACCAAGTTCCAAAAAGACTTGAAGCATTTCTCCTTTGTTAAAACTTACCCATACTCTGACCCAGACTTTGTACCAACAACCAAACCTACTTCTGAATCAGATGCATCCAGCATTTCATCCAACAGTAGCAATGGCTCAAATACCAGCACTCCGAAACAAAAAGCTAGGGGAGGTTACAGAGGTCAGAACCAGTGGAAACCATTTAATCCACCGATGTTTCATGACCCGTATAACCATCCACCACAGTTTCCCATGTATGGTTGGCAACCACCTTTCCAACCACACTTCCAACCACCGCCATTTCAACAAAATCCTTACCGCCCTCCTTTTTTAGGCAGAGGCAGGCGGGGAAAGGGAAGAAGAAAGCAAACCCAGGTACACAGGGAGGAGGAGGACCCAGTGTGCGGGCAGACCAGGAGCAAAGCAGGACCAAGCAACACGAGGACCTAGTCACCAACTTATCCTCCAGAACACTTTCGGAAACCGAAATGTGTGTACTTAATAAAGGATTGGGTTTTGTCCCGACCGCACGCCTGGATAAGTTTCAATTGCATTGCGAACTAGCCAGCTTCTTCAGAAAGCTGAGACTGAAAGCCTTCTTTGAGAAACAGGAACCTAATATGGCAAGTGACAACCAGAATGAGAGTGGATTGAAAAAGAAGTCTACCTTTACACCTCCAACCCATGCAGTTCCTGTAGAAGTGATTACATTCGAACAAGCTGTCTACAATGATGTAGAAAAAATGACCAACGACTCACAGTTCCAAAACCTAAGCCGAACTGAATGCAATGCCCTACGAGACCTCCGAAACTGTGACACCATAACAATAAAGCCTGCCGACAAGGGGGGTGGACTTGTAGTTATGGACACCAGCGCCTACTGTGAAGAGTGCCTACGCCTATTAGGTGACACAAAGAACTACCAGATCCTCTCATTAGATCCCACAGCCGAATTGCAATCCGAGATAAAAGGCTTAGTTGAAACAGCGGAAGCATTGGGAAAAATCTCTAAACAGGAGGCAGAATACTTATGTGACACTGAAGGCAAGATACCATATTTCTATACTCTGCCAAAAATGCACAAAGGAAAACTACCTCCACCAGGTCGCCCGATTGTCTCTGGAATCGGGTCTCTACTGGAACCACTCTCAAGATTCTGTGACTTTTTCCTAAAAACTATTGTGCAACAAACAGTTACCTACCTACAGGACACAAAAAGCCTCCTAAATCTTCTACAAGAAATCACAGTGGATAATGAGACCATCCTGCTAAGCTTTGATATAGAGAGTCTATACACAAGCATACCGCAAGATGATACCCTGAGAGTATTGGAGAAAACACTAGGTACCATAAACTGGGAGTATAATACACCAAGGGCCTTCATTATTGAATGTGCCAGGCTAGCACTGAAACGTAATTATTTCGAATTCGAGGGGACCCTATTCCTCCAAACTGGGGGTACCTCTATGGGCACTGTTTTTGCCCCTAGTGTGGCCGGGCTCTATGTCTATGATTTTGAACTGAAGTTCATTCTTAGTAATCACAACCCCTTTAGAGACAACCTGAAATTCTGGAAACGCTACATTGATGACGTCCTTGCCATTTGGCAAGGACCCCTGGACCAACTCATCGAGTTCACTACTTGGATCAATACATGCGACCAGAACCTGAAATTCACTCACTGTTTCAGCGAAAAAGAAATAGTTTTTCTTGATGTAGTGATCACCAAGGAGAACGACCATCTAGAAACCAGAACGTTCTACAAACCTACTGCCAAAAATAACTTACTCAAGTTTGAAAGTTTTCACCCGCGTCCTCTCAAAGAGAACCTGCCCTATGGTCAATTTTTGAGACTCAGGCGCAATTGTAGCAAGCTTACTGAGTACAAAAAACAAGCCTCTGACCTTACCGAAAAACTTCGAGTACGTGGGTACCCAACCAAAATCATAAACACTTGCCAAAAAAGAGCCAGAAATCAACCAAGGGAGGCTCTCCTTGAACCAAAAACAGCCACAGCTAACGATATACCCCTCACCTGTGTTACTACCTTTAATAGTGTTTCCAACCAAGTGTCAAAGAGTATCAAAAAACATTGGTCCATTCTCAGCACTGGGAGTCTTCGCTGGGAAAAGCCCCTTTTTTCCTACAAAAAATCAGCAAGTCTGAAGGACACACTAGTAAACACTAGACCTAAAGCAAAAGAACTATCTGATAATCAATCTATCACAAGGACTTGGGGTTTACCTGATGTCACAGGACATTTTCGGTGTGGAGACTGTTGTGTTTGTCACTTAACTAGCAACACCAAAACTTTGAACATTGAAACTGGAAAAACTTGGCGACAGCTTTCCCACACTAACTGTAATAGCTGCAATGTAGTTTATTTGATCATATGCACATGCAACAAACGCTATGTGGGAATGACGACGAGGAAAATCAAGCAAAGAATATGCGAGCATCGCAGCACCATTCGCTGCAGAAAGAATGCCACGAAATTGACAGATCACTTTCTTGAACATAACCACACACCCAATGACATGTGGTGGACTGTGATTGAACAAATCAAAGCTGGACCTAACATGCAGAAACGGCTGTTCGAAAAAGAGCAAAGATGGATATATAGATTATCCACACATGTCACAGGACTGAACGATAATATTCCTTGGTCCAGCATTAACCAATCCCACTGACAGTAAGCTTCCCATTACCACCGAGGTCTGTCAACTGACAACCCTGTCCTATTCCTGAATTTCTCATCCCCCCCCCCCCTTTTTTTGCTCTGCTCCTCCTGCCAAGGTAACATCCAGTATTGCCAGGGACACTCCCTCCCCATTCCTCTGGCGTAGTTAGTTTTCATATTGTATAACCCCGAGATCTGTGATTTATGCCTAATTTGATGTACTCACAGTCTCCTTTCCTTGTACAAATACCCCCACTTTAGGATTGCTTATTACTCTCACGTAAACAATCCTGCCTGGCATTGCCTAGCAACACCCGGGACGCACTCGCCCCGTTCTCTCTTTCCACTCCTGAGTCACATTTGCGTCATTACGCATGGACGTGGCCACGCCCAACCCGGAAGCACAGTTGCCGCTATATCAATCCCGGCGGCGTCTGTATCATTACGGGGAGGCACGGAGAGGCGAGTAGGTACCTAGAACTTTGAGACCAACTGAACTGTAAGTAGAACTCTGAGCCCGATACTGACTACTTGTATTCAGTATCCTGAAACCCTATCCGTGACAGATATCTTTTCAATCTCCCCTTCGCAGAATATGGCAGCGTGGTTTTACCTTCCCTCCACCCCGTGATGCCAAAAAGATCCTAAATAGGAGTAAGCCTTACTTCCCCTTTGTGCGCCCGTGTGTGTGAGTTATTCGTGTGACTGCTGAGTGTGAGTGTATGTTTGTTGGGGCAAATTCACTACGTCGATCAGTGCTCACTCCAAACCTATACGTGAGCAGACATGTGGAGCATTCGGAAGTGCTGAGTGCTACCCACTTTGAATGATAAATTACCAATTAACCACCTAACCACTTAGCGCACCTACATCACCGGAGTGTGCAAGTCTGAGTCATAGGTGAAACACGTAAAATTCACTGCGTTGTTCCCTCACGCTAATAGCACTGTGAGTTTTTGTTTCCACGCACGATTCAGTGCTAAATTTGACTGAATGCCTATATTGAGTACTTAGTGATCACCGAGCACATCACCAATGGTAGAGTGTGCCAGCTTTAGTGATAGCCAATCACTACCGATCACAAATAACCTTGAATGGAATGTACGACACAGCAGAAGACACGTGAGAACCAGTTTGGCACCTCGTAACAGGCTTGTATTAATCATACTTATGACCTTTTACATTTCTTCTCCTACAGGTCTTTTTGCTTTTTAGCTCAACCATTGTTGTTTATGAGCTTTTTCACTCTGACTAATTTTGTCAGTTGTGCACAGGGAAATAGGGACCGGCAGGGCGTTAGTGTGTCCTGACCACCCATTTCCCTTTTTGGTCCTGACGAAAACCCGGCACTTTTCCATCAAACGGGTTGAAACATGTAGACCTCACACATAAGAGATACACACGGTCATAATACCTAAACGTATCCACACACATACTTTTAATATTGTCCAGTTCTTGATAATAAAACTTTCTACACAAGTATACCAGGGCAATTTTTAACATTTTTTTCACTTCACACACAAAATACCCGCTCCGCTGTAGTCCAGGTGTCGCAGCACACCCTGATGGCACTCAGCTGTCAGGGTGGACCCCGATGATGAAGCATGTCACCGACTAGGTGGTGAGTGAGGGGTTTCTTAAAAAGGAAGGACTCTCTTCTTTTTCTTCTCATTCATTCCATTCAGACCGCTTTATCTAAGCTACTTCTGATGGTACTCCTCTCTTGTTTTGTTTATTATTGATACCTAGGGGATCAGGAGTACTCTCCGTTCACCTTTGTGAACAAATTCCCTCACTCTCTCCTTTGGTTTATTGTGAGTAAGAAAAAATAACACGTGATCTGCCTTCAGCGCTACGCCATTCGACACTATCCCAGGCCACTCAAAACCCCAGTACTGAGCATCCATCCGCATCCACACCGCAATTGGCTCCATAGCAAGCGCAAAAAGATACAGAGAGAGGGGAAAACCCTGGCTGGAGCCTCATCCAATAATAAACTTTTTGAAATAGACTCAGTCACACGGACGGAGGCTATAATATCGGTATATGGGAGTTCAATATACCTCAGGAGATGTAGCCCGAAATTCAGACGTCTCAACAGCATGAATAGATACGTCCAGCTCAAAGAGTCAAAGGCTCTATCTATGTCAGCGAACAGGAGAGCAGTAGCTTCACCCAAACGATCCACTGATTCGAAGGCGTTGTGGGCGCGTCGGATGTTGTACCGCATAGCACAACCCGGCATAAAGTCTGCCTGATCCGAGTGGACCAGATTCGAACTATGTGGAACTACACGGTTTGCTATGATTTTAGCAAGGTGTTTTGCCTCAACATTCAGGAGAAATATCGAACGATGGGAAGAATGGTGTTCAGGGGGATGACCAGGCTTTTGAAATATCACTATTTCTGTATGTAGCCAATCCACAGGAAGAGACCGATTGACAAACGCAGCCTAAAGTGCAGTGAGAAAAGGAGCTGTGAGGAGGGATTGATATTTCTTATAAAATTTGCATGGGAAACCATTTGGGCCAGGAGCCTTACCCGAACACATCCCAAACAGTGCCTCCTGGACTTCCTCAGCTGTGATCGGGACATATATTCCAACCCTTGTCTGAGTTAGTCTTGTGAGGGGCATATATCTCTGCATAGTAAGTCGCGAAACTGGCGGCCACCCGATGAGGGCTGTAAGAACCTTCCCATCTGGATTGCACAGGCATGGAAGGGAGATAGGACTCCCTCTGACACAAGCGGTGTAGCAAGGCACTCGATTTGTTTCTTCATGGATATATTCTACTCCGGGTAGCCTAACAGGCAGCGTGAGCATCATCCATCAGTTCCCCAGCATAGACCTGTTGGGTATAAAGTAGTTGTCAGTGCAAGTCGTGTCCATTCGCCTCACGGCACACATGCTCCCTGGCCATCATCTGGGCCTCCAAAAGTGTCAACCTTTCCTGACGTACTTAACGCTGCACTGTACAGTAGGAAATCTCTACCCCTCATGGTGTGGGCTTCATCACCTCCCAGACAATCGCAGGCGATTCAACCGATCCAATATTGTGCAGGAGATATTTTGTAAGGGAGGTGTGGATATGTGCTCTATATTTATCATCAAGTAGGAGCCACGGTGAGAGGCACCAGCGAAAGTGAGGATGCACAGTATTGAGTCTCAGATCCAGCTGTAATGGAGAGAGAAAGGAAAGGCCCAGGTACAATTTTGGCCGCTACTAATCTATGTGTGTGTGCAGCTGATAAGAAAACATGATCTATGCGGGAAAAGGATCCATTTACATTGGAGAAATAAGTGTAGCCCTGTTTAGTGGGGGGAAGCCGTCTCCAAGAGTCCACCCAATCTAATGCCTGTATCATGGTCCCGAGTTTAGATTCCCGGGCCTCAACCGGATTCCCCACACCCCGCCATCTGTCTATAGAAGGGCATATTGTGTCATTCCAGTTGCCCCAAACCAAAGTCAGTCCTGGAGGAATCTCCAACCATAGCCGCATTAAGCGTTCTACCAGGTTCCATGTGAGGGGCGGAGGGGCGTATACACTTCCCACAACAAACAACTTACCATGCATCGAGCCTGTAACCACTACAAAGTGACCCTGGGGATCAGTCCATGTTTTCTCGTGTACGAAGGGTACTCTACGGTGGATAAGTATTGCTACTCCATGCAAACCCATAGCGAAGTCAGAGTGGATCCCTTTACAAAACCAAAACATTTTAACCATAGAAGTCTATTGCCAAGCAGGTGCGTCTCTTGCAAAAATAAAATATCAGTGCCATAGGGTTTAGCTTGGCACAAACCACAGCCCCTCTCTTGACTTTATCCAATTAATCCCAAACATTACAGCTGACCACCTGGAGATGTCTCTCAACCAACCCAGACATGTCAGAAATTGGGGCGAGCATCATTGGATAAATGTGGGGGACCACATGTGACAGTCATACAGAATGAACATAGTAATGACACTGAGAAACAAAAAACAAGATCAATCCCCAACATCCCATCCTCCCTCCACCCCAATACCTCAAAAAAGTAGAAGCATCTGTCAATGCATGAGAGATCCCCAGGCTCCAAACGGGGTCCGGCCCAACTCCCAGACGATGGATCCCTAAATTGCAAACCCTAGAGACAGCAATGTTTCAAGGTTCAGGGAGAGCGTTAGGAGGTGTAGCCCATAGTAACATGCCATCAAACATAGAACCTAGATCGCTCATATAATGAGTGGAGGAGTGCAGTAGCGTTCCTATGACAGTCCATGAGATTCATATGTGTGGTTTATTACGAGATTTGGAGCGTTTCTTGGATAGGGACCGAGTCAGCCCCTGGCCCGGCCCCCCAAAAGAGGAATCGGAGTCCAGTCTAGGCGGGGTATGCGGTCGGAGTTTAACATTTTCACCTGTCCACGCGAAGACCTCCTCAGGGAAGTCAAAGAAGTATGTCCGATATTCAGAGCCTGGCCGTAAACAATAAAGAATATTGAATCTTAAGATGCCGCAGTCAGGCCCTCATCTCAGTGATAGACTGCCTGCGCTGCTGCACCAGTCTGGTGTAGTCCTGGAAGATCATGATCTTTTGCGAGGAAAACAGTAGGGAATCCTTAAGTTTGGCCTGTTGTAACATGATATCTCTGTCCTTGAAATTTAGGAACCTTGCTATCAAGGGTCTAGGTCTTGCGCCTGGTGGCGGTTTCTGTAGGAGGGCCTGCCTGTTGCTCTCCCTCAATAACAAAGCAGGGGGCATGAGACCCGGAGGAAGCCAGTCTGCTAGCCATTTGGCCAGAAAGTCGGCCACATCACTGACTTCACATCCCTCAGGGAACCCCACGAAGCAAAGATTATTGTGGTGGGCGCGCCCCTCCACGTCCTCCGCCCGCGTGGCCAATCCCTTGGCGATGGATTCCATAGCCGAGACCTTCTTCTGGAGTGTCATGATCGAATCCTCCATCGTCCATATCCAAGACTTGGTCTCAGTGATAAGCTGTATTGAGTTGCGGAGGTCCTGCCTGAGGAGCATTACATCAGAACCGACTGCCCCATTCTTGGCCTCCAGCATGTCTTGTGATTGCGTGATGGCAGCCAAAATAGGGCGTTATCCGGCATAGTCGACTGTGGGTCACCTGGCACAGGGGCCTGAGCGGTCGCGCCTGTAAACTTGTCCAAGGTACTCTGCCGGGCCATCAATCCAAAATTTTTATCTTTAGAAATGATCTAAGGACACCCAATATGGCAGGGAGCACAAGCTCAACAGTCACTGGAAGGAGAGTTCTGAGAGGATCACCAAAGAAGGACTAGGGCTAACGGGCACCGCCGCGACACATAGAAGAAAAAGGACCACCGATTCAAGGGCCACGACCAGGCGGCGAGACCACAGACAACCCAGGCACACTGGGGGCCAAGGCACCATCCACACGTGCCTAGGGCAGAAACAAGATGGTCCAATCATGCAGACCTACACACTATGGGCCCAATCCATGCGCGGGGCCTCAGCAGTATCAGGCCGTCTACAAGGCCCAGGCCCAACACCGCAGGCACCGCAGCACGCAACACTCACTCAGGGGCACCCCAAGGCCGGCTCTCCAGGGGAATAGCAGTGGTGAACCCAGAACCAGGGCATAACGTCACTTAAACCAAAGTAAGTGTGTCGTGGACCGATCCTTGACCCACAGCATTGACTGTCTCCAATGCAGCAATTTCTTGGCTACCACGCCAGCCAAAATCGCCAAGGTGGATGTCTACGTGCAGTGGCCCGAAGTGACCGCCAAGCCAGATAACGTTCCCCTCACAGGTCTTCAATGGTCCCCCAATGGTGGCAGCACAGCAGCACAACATATGTGGCCCCCCAGGGATTGACCACGAGCCCAAGGGCCCCTTCTAACGGAGAGCTTGACTGCACTCACATCAGAGCAGTCACGCACCTCCAGCCAGCAGAGCCCCAGTGGCCAGCGTACAACCGGCAAGAGGAGTCATTCATTCCAGCAGGGTAAGCAGCATACCAGGGCGAGGCGAGGAAGCATTTCGGCCTGATGTAGCAGCCGAGTCCAGCAGATGACACAGCTCTGCAGGGAAAAGGAAGGCACAACGCAGTCTAGCACAACCGTCCAAGCTCCCGAAGTGCCCCCAGGTATAGAGAGGAAGGTACCGCTCGCCGAGGCTCGGTAGTGCCTCTGAGTCACCAGGAGGTGCTCAGTGAGGCACCACCCCTCCAGAGCTGAAATAGCACCACCTGGTGTGGTCCGGCAGAGCGGCTCCCACTGTGGTACGCCGAGATCCCCTCTGGCGATGATCACTACGCCAGAGTGAGGATTGCTAGGCCGCAGAACTCCACCGAAATCCAGGCGTCGCCAGGCCAGAAAGATGGGCTGAAATTGGCCCGCAGAGTGCCGACAGACTAGAGGATCATTGCCTAGGCGATGTAGTCACAGGAATGCCGACAAGATGGCAGGATGATTGGCGGATTAATGAGGGCTAGCGGGAGCCCGTCTAAAGCGCATCCACTATGTTGGACCGCTTGGCCACGGCCCTCCCTGCCTTATAATTTAACACTGCAATTTCATACTGTTGTAATCAAATTTGGTATAATAGCTCTGCAGGGAGTACAACTGCGGCTTAGAACTGTGTGCGATTGATATGTTTAAATCTGCCTTTAATCTAGGGGTGGGCGGAGTTCAAGGAGTTTCACTCTGCAAACTTCCACAGAGTTACACAACTCAGTGAGATTCCACGTAGTTCTGCCATTGGGTGGAAAATATGCATGTTTCACTGCTTGTGCTGTAATTTAGTGCCAGTAGAGTGAGCAGCACTGAAAAACCAATGTGAATGGCACCATGAGGTGCGCAAGAGTGCTGGCCATTCGAGTTGATTTTGATGCCCCTCGAGTAGATGCGACAACATATCTACTCAAGATGCAGTTCTCTGACTGCGACAGCTCACGACTGTCCACGATAGCTCTTGTCAGCAAATCTCGCTTGCGCTCACCATTGCGCATTTCTGGAGCCTTGCAGGAAAACAGTTATGCCACAAGGTGATTGGCAGAATTTGGCCGGAACACCGAGTTCCACGAGTCCGCCCACCCCGATATAATCTTATGAGATTTGTGAAGTAATATCTTTTATAGCACTTTAGTGAATCAAAGGTATATATAAAGGTATATATAAAATATAAATGATTTAATCAAGCAGTCTTTGACATTGGAGACTACATCACCAGGTATGGGCTGGAAGGAAAAACTCAGTGACAAACAGGACTTTACCATCTTTGTTGAAATAAATTGAGAAACATTGATTTCACAAATCTAAATCACATAAGCGCATGTTCTTTACCATTTAAAACGACATACATAAAGTTGGATTCATGTTTTTCAAATAATGCCCCTTTGTGATTATTTTTAATTCGGGCTTTCTCTCATTATTTTGCAGTACAACAATAAATCTAGAAACGCATTCAAAACAGTACAACGAGATGCTCACACTTCCCCATTTATTACAAAAAAAAATTGGAATACTGTTGTTGCTAGATTAAGAAACGCTGGATTTTACATCTCGCCTTGGTAGCAAAAAAATTCTCTTTCACTGGAGAAATGATCTGATGCCTGTTCATGACAAATCACCGAGCCCCGTCTGTCCCTTACTTGGCTGGAGAAGGGGCAATCCATCATCATGAAATAAACTAAAGTAACTTCCGGAAACAGGTGTCAGCTGTCGGACGTTTTTCGCCGTGGGGGCCTCTCGGAACTTGGCGTTCCTCGGAAACATGGACACAACCTTTCTGCAGTTCGGGGCGCGCGGCCCTCCGGCGACTGTCTGTGTGACTAGAGTTACCTGGACGAGTGCATCGAGGTGATGTACAGATAAAGGCTGCAGCCCCGGCGGTCCTCGGGGTGCAGCAACTGGAGCACGTGCTGCCCCGGTACTGAGCAAAGGACTTTCTGACAGAGGTGTTGCAAGCGCGACACTGCGCCCGAGGAGAGCCAGCACGTTGCTTTATTTATCCTGCTTCTTCTGACAATCTGGGCGCTGTTTTAGTTATTTAACCTCATGGGAGGAGGAAGAGGCTTGGGGTGCATCTATGTCGAGGACTTGAACCCGGCGAGGGCCCTCATTGTTCTGCTAATGAGGTATTTTAATCACACCCTTTATTTTTAGTGGAATGTTAATGTCAGCCCATTACCAGTAAGTGCTCACTTCTGCAGCTTAAACACGGTCCCTATTCTTTCCCCAACTGGCTTCTTTAAACCCCCATTTCTTTCCATAAACATATGCAGCAAATCACAAACTAACTATATGTCACTTTTCACAGGATGCCAAGTAGGTTCATAATGTGACTCTTTCAACCTTTCCTGTTTTTTTCCCGTCAACAGCATTTTGCATTCAGGGGCTTGTAGTTTTTCTTTTAATATTATGATTATGGGCGCAAAATCTCCAGCATGGAAAGGGATGTTGGCTAAACAGGTGTCACATGGATACACTTGGTAGCTACAGTTTAATACTTTGCAAAGTGTTCTAGTTGATGGCAAAACGATCTCTATTTCTGAATTTGTAGAGCGCATGGTTACACTTCCGTGTGTCCCCGCGCTGTCAGAAGAGCCATCAACTCCGAAGTCAAACGAGACTGGTTAATCATTGGGAAAGAGGAATGTTTTGAGCTTTCTGCGGAAGATGAGCTCAGATGTTTCCGCTCTTAAGCTCAGGGGGAGAGAGTTCCATTTACGTGCTGCCAGAATGCGAAAGGATCTTCCACCCATTCTGGCTTTCTTGTGTCTGGGGACAGCAAGGAGGCCTGCTCCTAGCGAGCGGAGTTGACGAGTGGGCGTGTAGGGGCATAGAAGGTTCCGAAGGAAGGCCGGGCTCTTGCCATGTACTATCCTGTGACTGATACAAAGGACTTTGAAATCAATTCTTTCATTGATCGGAAGCCAGTGAAGAGTCTGAAGGGATTTTTTTGAGGAGGCTCTTCTGGGCAACCGGAGGACCAGGCGGGCGGCAGCGTTCTGGATAGTCTGCAGTCGCCGCCGGCTAGAGGCGTTGGCCCCCAAATAAAGGGCGTTGCCGTAGTCCAATCTTGATGTGACCAGGGCGTGGACAAGGGTCTTCCTAGATGATTCAGGGAGCAGGTCGATGGTTTTGCGGAGTTTCCGTAAGATCGAGAAGCACGTGCCGGCTACCCGTCTGGTATGGTAGTCGTAGTCCAATTTCGAGTCTACCCATACTCCCAGATTCTTAACCTGGTCACTAGGGGTAGGAAGGGGCCCCAGGGTCTGTGGCCACCAGGCAGATGTCCAGACTGAGGGAGGTTTTCCAACAATCAGCACCTCAGTCTTGTCCCCGTTAAGACGGAGGCAATTCTTCGCCATCCATCCCGCCAAGTCCTGGAGGCATGCTGAGAAATTGGCGGCTGCTTGTTCAGCAGGTTGGGTCAGAGCGACCACCAACTGTGTGTCGTCTGCGTATGTCACTACTTCTACCCCATATCGTTCTGCCGTAGAAGCCACTGGGGTGACGTATAGATTAAAAAGGGTTGGACTGAGACTTGAGCCCTGTGGCACTCCTTGACCAAGGTCAAAGGTGTCGGAGCGTGCTCCTCCTTGCTCTACCGAGAAGCTGCGGTTGGTGAGAAAAGATTCCAGCCATAACCAGGCCCGGCCTGTCACCCCTCCTTTCTTCAGACACTGCAGCAACGTATGATGTGCTACAGTGTCGAAGGCTGCACTGAGGTCCAGAAGCACTAGTGCTGCCACATGTCCCGCGTCTACGTGCCTCCTCAGTGCCTCAGTAGAAAAAAGGAGGGCTGATTCTGTAGAGTTGCGTACACGAAAGCCCGATTGGTTGGTGTGCAGGAGGCCTCTGGACTCTATGTGCGCGGATAGTTGTTGGTTAACCAGCTTTTCCGCCAGTTTGGAAAAGAAGGGTAAGAGCGAAATGGGGCGTAGATTGCTAAGCTGGGACGCACTGATGTTGGGTTTTTTCTTCAGAGGCAGTACGACTGCCTGTTTCCACCGGAGAGGGACCTTGCCGGTGTCAAAAGAGGTAGATAGAACGTGGCCAACATAGGGTGCCAGATGACTCATGGCGCTGTTCAGAAATTTGGCAGGGGCAGGATCGTGCGGGGAGCCTGATTTAATGCCTTTAGCAGTGGCTATCAGGAGATCTTCCGACGGAGTCTGGAATACTGTGAGGCAGTCTTCGATCGTCGCCTCCCACACTGCTTCTTCGTGAGGAGGAAGAAGGTTAGATCCAGTTCTGGCATCCTCTGGGAAACTGTTGTAGATGTCGCGTACCTTTTTATGGAAAAATTCTGCGATGGCGTTACATGATTGTGCTGAAGTATCTGCCTGCTCTAAGCCAGGGGGAGGTGTTGTAATCTCTTTATAAATCCTAAAGAGTTCCTTGGGAGAACATAAAGCACTATCTATTCGATCGGCATAGAAGGACGCCTTGGCTTTCCTAATTAGGAGGTGATATTCTTTTATGTTAGCTCTGTAAACATCTCTTGCCTCTGATGAGTAGTTCCTTCTCCAAGCGCGTTCAAGCCTTTTGCAGGCTGCCTTGGTTTCTCTAAGAGTTGTATTGAACCAAGGGGCAGTTTTAGTTTGTCGCTCCGGGCCCTTATTGGCCCAAGGGGCAGTAATATCCAGGGTTTTATTGATGTGTTCGTCCAGGGCTGCGCAAGCTCTGTCAACGTCCACTCCTAGGTCTGCAGGGGACCCGTTTAGTAGGAAGTGATGTTCGAAGGACTCCATGGAAAACCTGGCCCATTTTCTCTGCAGTTTATTTGCGCCATGGTGAGTTTTTGTATGATGAGGCATGACTAGGAATTGAAAAGGAACTAAGAAATGGTCTGTCCACGGCAAGGGAATGGGGGTATCCTGTTTCAAATCCTCCATGTTGTTAAAAATGGGGTCTAGAAGGTGCCCATGGCGATGAGTCGGGGCGTGGGAGGTAGTGACTAATTGTAGGATCTGCAGCTCTTGGCATAATTCTTGAGCAGCTGTGTTGTTGAGGTCTTCAATGTGGAGGTTAATATCCCCTAATACAATGAAATTCTTATATCTCATAGCCAGTGGGGTGACGTTCTGGATAAGACTTTCCGTAAAGTTTCTGCTACCTCCCGGAGGTCTATAAATCAATAGGCCTTTGATGACCGTATTTTTGTCAATATCGATGGAGAAAACTCCCGTTTCGCTATCTGTTATAGTGATAGGTTCAAGGATGCATGTCATATTCGTTCTATAGATTATGGCAATGCCGCCTCCCCTTCCCTTAGGTCTATCCTGCCTGCAGATAGCATAGCCTGGGGGCAGGGCTTCCCTGACTTCAGGGTCTGAGTCTTCGTCCAGCCAAGTTTCAGTAAGGCATAGTAGGTCCCATTTATTGTCAGTTAAAAGGTCGAATACTTCCAGTTTATGTTTTTTGAGGGAGCGACAGTTAAGTAGCGCGCCACTGATTGTTCTACTGTGCTCTAATTGGACGTTGCCGTTGGGCGCACTTGCTTTGGAGTGTTTGTTGAGGGTGAAGCCGCAGTTTTCACAGGGGTTGGTGGGACGGCTGAGATCAATACTGTGCTCACATACCTTGAGATGTTTGCTGCGAAGGCTGAGAAGCTCTTCTTTGTCGTAGCGGTTCTCCGGGGGATGAGGACCAGGGGGTCTGGCCCCGTGCCCCGGTCTGCCGCGGACGGGCGCAGACGGGCTTGCCTTAGGCGCGCCTTCGGCGCGCAAACGGCGCTCCCGCTGCGCTCGTCCGCTGCGCTTCCGCTGGCAACACATAATATAGGCGGGGGGGCGTGGCCTCGAAAGTGGGCGTGGCCTGAGCGTCGCCGGGGAGGCGATCAGGGGGTCGTTGCAGTCGTCCAAGGACGCTGTTTGGGTTTTAAAGATTAGAGATAGAGTAGGCAACAGGCTACTTGTAGTTACACACAGGTAAAAGCAGATTTCAGACAATTTTTAAAAACGAGTCTCCCGGCGTCTGCCTGCGGAGCTCTGACACTTCTGGCGGCAGCTTTCCAAAAGCGCGCGCTCTAAATACTGAAGTGGGCGTGGCCTCGAAAGTGGGCGTGGCCTGAGCGTCGCCGGGGAGGCGATCAGGGGGTCGTTGCAGTCGTCCAAGGACGCTGTTTGGGTTTTAAACACACACTTCACACACAAAACCAAAGGTAAGCTTGGCTCACATATTTTGTCAGGGTCCCCTGTTTCATTTACATCACCAATTTAAACAAGAACGGACAATGCCAAACATTTTTGGCTTTTGGACTGGCCAGTTACAGCTGGGCCAACAGCAGTGGAATATTTAATTCCTCAGGGAACATTGAAAGCATGTCTGCAGCAGAAAAAGCTTTCCCTCACAAAGAAAGTGTCCACAGCCCAAGGTCCCCTCTCTGCACTAGTGCAGGAGTAATGATACAAACCTCTGTCTCTGAGGTATGAGTGGCATGTTGGTTGCACATAGTTCTCTAGAGCAGGAGCTTAATCCACCGAAGCCCGTGTATACATGGTTGAGTGGGTGAATATGCAAATGCTGCCACCACTCCAACCTACGTCAAATTTCTTTAAAAAAGAAAAAAATATTGAGATATGAAACAAAACAATAGATATCAAAAGAAAATGTAGGGTACAGAAAAAAAACATTGATGGCAGGAAAAATAATCACAAGGGTTAACCAGTTGTGAACTATGCAATCATTAGGATGAGTCCAAGGTAGGAAACTATAAACAATATAAGATGTCGCTGCAGGGAGGTGTAGTGTGCTAAATTGACAGGTGAGTCTGTAGTACAAGCGGGATGAGGAGGCCGCTGCACTGTTCATTGAGGAGGTATCAGAGTGAGCCTGCAGAAGCAGATATGTTCAATGTGGGTCCCAGAATTCTGCATGAGGTCAACTCCTGAGCATATATTTCAACATGTCCTTTACAATATATCACATCGTGCACCCTGTGGTCATGTTTGGAGATGTTTTTTGAGTCCAATAAATAACCACTCTACTGTTAGCCCGTATTAAGGGCATCGCTCTATAAAACTTTCATAATAAATAAATAGCTGCAAATCAATGGGTTCCCTTGAGAGCATCTACACGAGCACCCAACCAGGCAACAAAGGGAAGGTGGGGGAAAGGACAGATCCCACCATGTCACTCAGTAGACCAAACATCCTGGTTTAGTACTCAGTCATCCTAGGGCAGTACCACGTGACCTGCAAGAAGCCCACATTATTAGAATCACATTTCTTACAGAGCACTGGGGAGGCTTATGCAAATTTGGCGAAATGTGTGGTGGTGAAATAGAGACGGTGCAGACAATATGTGAGAGGGTTGACTTGTCCCTGTTAGAATGGGACTGGCCCAGGTTTTGGGAAAACATGTTTGCTTACACAAACAAACTAGATCGGCTCATGTCCCTTCTTTGCATATAATGAATAAATGCTTCAAATTCACGTGGTGGACTAGGAAAGTCTGGGTAAGCAACTCGTCGTGGAGCGTAGTCGAGAGTAGAATAAAGTGAGTATGGGACATGGTCCTGCATGGCCTTGAAAATTCGCCAGACAATTGAATTTTCCCCTAGAGGAAACATTCATCCAAAGTGTCAATATCTGCCTGCCTGCCTGCATGCATTAAAGTGTTTAGTGTTAGTTTTTCTAAAGGGGGGAGGAAGCAAGGGATTGTACAGAAGTGGAGTATATAAAATTGGTTGGTTCTCACCAGGCCACACATGTCATTCCGTGTCAACATTGTCCATTTGTACATAGGGTTTCCTATAAAGTGCAATCAAGGGAGGTTTGGGACGCATGATGGTAGGCTTGATTTGAGCATGCATCGTCACTTCAGTACTCTGGAGTCAATATTTATTCTAGAGCGTGTTGGACTTGGCCCTTTTCGCAGGGTTGGTTCAAATTTCTAAAAGGAACCCATTAAGAGAATTGCTTCGAAGTAAGCAACAAATATGATTTGACTCACTTTACAAAGGTTCTTTTACAAAACCAGATAAGAGGCTATATATTGCTCTGAGACTAATACCTTTCAACTATTTGTATTTTTCTTTGGTGAAGGTTAGAATGTGTTCACGATCTTATCTTTTTTCACACGGGTGTGTTTATTCTCTTCAGTAAGCGTCATAATTTACTTTGGCTCACAATGTTAAAATATTTTTATTTACATTGTATGTACTGAGATTTTCATCAACGTTTTGTCCTGAAGATGGTCTCACGGTCTCATCGCCATCACAGACTGAAACGTCGACTACGATATCTTTTTCTTTATACATTGATTGTTTTGAAGGAACTGTTTATTGATATATCTGATCACATCCTTCTACTAATTTATGAAAAGATGACTACATAGTTATTTGGTAGGTTGTTTTATGCCACCTCATTAGCTATGTTTGGTTGCTTCAAATCTTTCTGTTCCCTGTTTCATAAATTTATCATATATTAAATATATGTTCATTTTGAAGTAGAGTTTCGCCCTGTGTGTTACATTTTAAATGTTTTTGAATAATTGCATGTTTCTTTGAGACTGTACTTTTGGAAGTAGAATTATCCATTGATTATTTGATTTAATCTATTGTTCACCACTAATAAGGGTGTAACCTTGATAAGTACGTTCAAGATAATATCTCTAAAATCAACAGATAAACAAAATCCCTTGTGGGCAAACTTTAATTTGTTTAAATCTTTATCGCCCAAGCTTCCAAGGGTATATTGGGTTTCCCACCTCTTATGAAACATTTTGAAGTGGGCATTTCTGTGTGCAAAGTGTCTTTGTGCCCTGCCTCATGGTTCAATATACCAAACCGGATGGACTGCAATAAGACAAAAAACGAGTACTAGTCTGCTATGTTGAAGCATTTCAAACATATAGGTCCACTCCAAAACATCGCATGCTTTTCCCATGTCTAAAAAGACTGCTGATGCTGGCAAGTCAGGATCGAGCCGATGTAGGACTGCCATCAGAATGCTAAGATTGAATGCTTGGGACCGTTGTGGAATAAATCCAAACTTCTCAGGAAATGCCAAAAACTACATTAACAGCTTAAGGGGCTTTTCAAGCAATGTGATATCATACAAAGTCTCAATGGGAGTCAATGAGAGAATACAATTAAAAAAGTAAATTAATTACACAAAAAACACGTAGTCCCACTTTCAAGTTTCAGCATACTTGTACGAACAAAAATAAAAGAAAGGTACCAATACATACTTTACGAGGAATAAAGAGCAGCATCAACCATGCTTTTAAAGTTGTGTACTTAAGTGTAGGGTGAACACATTGTGCTTGTGAAAAAAGTGTTTTAAACGGCGCAAGTGAAACACATAAAAAACGACTGTGTTTTTATTTGGGTAATATTTGAAAGGAATATTATGCATGAACATTTACTTTATAATGCTATACTGAAGATAATCATGACATAATTAACAATCCCAAATAGGCTGTTATAAGTGGAAAGCATTTTGACCTTCATTACTAGGGTAAACTCAGAGAGAGATTGTTTGCCCTAAGTTGGCAGGGTATGCCCAGACGTGGGTCCCTTGCTCACTTTGCCACTGGATTCAAAATAGCCTGGCTGATGAGGGTTGAGAACCCGAAACCGGTCCCAGGATGCTTGTTTCCAGTCCAGGGAAGACATGCCTTGGCAGTTCGGGCTGGACTGTTGCCATGAGGCACAGGGTCACACTGATTTGCATATGGCCACGTCTGAACTGGGGTGGTGGAGTGAGCTAAAGAATGATGACTGATTAAACCCAGATCAGTTAACTGGGGGTGAGTCTTTGATTTGCTCCAGCGCTCCATCCATCATCCCCATTGGTATCGCTTTGTTTGCCCTAAGTTGTCAGGGTATGCCCAGACGTGGGTCCCTTGCACACTTTGCCACTGGATTCAAGATAGCCTGGCTTATGAGGGTTATGAACCCGAAACCGATCCCGGGATGATTGTTTCCGGTCCGTGGAAGACATGGCTTTGCAGTTTGGGCTGGACTGTTCCCATGAGGCACAGGGTCAGACTGATTTGCATATGGCCATGTTTGAACTGGGGTGGTGGAGTGAGCTAAAGAATGAGGATGGATTAAACCCAGATCAGTTGACTGGGGGTGAGTGTTTGATTTGCTCCAGTGCTCCGTCCATCATCCCCTTTGGTATCGCTTTGAAGTAAATTCAAGGCATGTTGGAAAAACTGCAAAGTGAATTTGTCAAGAGCCGGGTTACACCACTGGTCACCAGGCAGGAAGGAAGGGGTCCACTAGTAGTCCTTCAGGGTGTGGCAGTAGGCCAAAAATAAACATTATTCACAGGGCCAATGGTAATGAACAGTTGATGTATGGACAAGATTATGTATTTAAAGGATTGACAACCAATCAGAAATGAATTCTAGAAAGCGAGGGAGGCTGTTCACTGGTAGCGATCCTAAATGAATCAGAAGCAATATGGCCAGTATTTTATTGTCAGAATGTAGTAAAGAGAGCAGCCTATTGAAGGAACATTTAGTTGGGTATCTTCTGAGTTTTGGGGTTCATGGTCATAATAGCCCATCACAGTGATGGGGAGAGGTTCCCTTTCGTGACCGCTTCCTGATAAAACGCCTGCAGCCATGGAGCCACCAGGTCAATATATATGTTTTTTTGACTCAAGGGGCAGTCCATCACCACCGGGGGACTTGCCGCTGAGTAGGCTGCAGATAGCAAGTATAACATCTTTCACCATAATAAGGGAGGTCAACTTGTCCCTCACATTGCCCTTAATGAAAACCAATGAAGTATGTTAGAGGTTGGCCAACAGCATTGGGGAATAACCTCAGGACATGGAGATATAGAAATCAGCATAATAGCATCAGAATGCCTCAAGGATATAGGCATGAAGGGAGGTAGTTGTACGATCCTACTCATGATAGTCGTAACACAATCGCACCCACCCTCAGATCTCAGCACTAACACCAGAGTTCTGCCTGGTGTGTCTCCTTCCCCAAACACATGGATCCTAGTATTATTCCCCAGATAAGGAATCTTGCAGTCAGCGGCTTCGCAAAACTCCTGTAACTTTGCCTGCAAAAGAGGGAGAAGGAAAGCATGAGCAGTCTGGCCGTAAGTAAACCTCAGCAGCTTGACCTCTGTCTCAAGACAATCAAGCGTAACACAAATAAAGTGGAGGACACCTAAATGTCTGGATATGGACAGCACTCTAATATTCATCTTGAAGACCTCCCATAAGGTGGCTTTGAAGACCTCCCATAGGGTGGCAAACTCCATGGCTGAAACCTTGTTAAGCTACAGAGGTTCCTTTGTAGCAACACAAACGTCCCCACAGAAAACCTCATCACGCAATTCAGGGCCTTTAAGGTGCCAGCTAATAGAGGGGGTGGATGAAGGGAGGTCAACAAGAGCACGGCAATCAGGTTGTGGTCAGCCAGTGTCCTGGGATAAAGGATGGATTTAAGGATCGCCTCTAACAAGGACTGCGTTGCCAGATATATATATATATATATATATATATATATATATATATATATATATATATATATATATATATATATATATATATATATATATATATATATATATATTACCTACTGGCGGTCGCCAGTAGGTAGTTATAGTTAGGATTTTTTTCAATGTTAAATCTCAAAATTCTATTTGGAATAACTTTGGCACCGGTTGACGAATCTGCCTGAAAATGTCCTGAAAATGGCCTCGTCGAGCTCCGGTCCTTCCTTGAAAGTTTGGGGGGGATACGTCAAGCAGGGGCCGAGATAAAAGGGGGGTCCCAAAACGCGTTTTCCCCATGTTAATTTCCATAGGGCGGTCGATTTCACTTTTAGCCCGAACGGCTGAATGGATTTCCAGCAAACTTGGCAAAATTGAAGGGACTGGTAGCCTGATGTGCCTTTGCTATGTCTCAAGATATGTGCTGCAGTGGATTTTGAGTAATTTAGGTTCAAAAAAATATATATATCTATAGGCGCTCTCCGGTGCGCGCACCGGGGTGCGCTCCAGGCGCGACACGCGACTTGCGCGCAGGAAGCTGATTGGCTCTTGGGTGTCTGTAAACATTCTAAACAGTCTGGAGCGGCCGCCATCTTGTGTCTCGGTAAAATCGAGACACAAGGGGTTTGAAAAAAAAAGGGGCAAATTACCATAAGGGGGAAGAGTAGACCCCCTCTGACCCCCTAGGTTTGATGTGGGGGCTAAAATAGGGTCCTGCGGGGTATTACTATTTTTATTTATTTTTTTTCGTTTTGCGCGGGGGAAGCGCATGGTACGCGCACCGGCGAAGCACGGGGAAAATCCAGGACCATATTTATGAAGGCCTTGCGCTGCCAGTTTTGCGCCGCCTGTGCGTCAATTTTTGTGACGCACCAGCGGTGTAAAAAAATGCGCATTGTTACGCAATATTTAAAAAGTGACGCATCTATCTAGATGCGTCACTTTTTAAATATAGTGCAACGAGGCACATTTTTTTACACTGCTGGTGCGATGCGTCACTTTTCTGTGCGCACTCCTTATGACATTCCAGATGTGTAATATTTAATGTATGACGAATCATGTTGCAAGGAGTTACAGATACATCAGTATTTCTGACATATCTGTAAACATAAAAGTGACGCGAGGCAGGCGCAAGATTTTGACGCAACAGCATCCTAAAAGTGACGCAGAGAAATCTCATAGATTTCAGTACGTCGTTATTACCAAGCTTTTTGCGGGGGAATGCCCCCTCTGCATACATTATACCTGACGCAGATATAATGTGGCGCAGAGTTTTAAAAAGTGACCCATGTACCTAGATGCGTCACTTTTTAAAAATAGCGTCAGGTATAATGCATGCAGAGGGGGTGTTCTCCCGCAAAAAGCTTTGTAATAGCGACGCAGTGAAATCTTTGAGATTTCACTGCGTCACTTTTAGGATGCTGTTGCGTCAAAATCTTGCGCCTGCTTTACAGCAGGTGTTAGACTGACGCAAGACCTTTCACATGGTGCTTTTTCCATGTGAAAGGACACATTACTGGAGTTGCGTCACTTTTGTGATGCACTCCAGCAATGCGTTACTTGGAATGTCATAAGGAGTGCGCACAGAAAAGTGACGCATCGCACCAGTGGTGTAAAAAAATGCGCCTCGTTGCGTTATATTTAAAAAGTGACGTATCTAGGTAGATGGGTCACTTGTTAAAATCAAGCGCCACATTATATCTGCGTGAGGTATAATGCATGCAGAGGGGGTGTTCCCCCGCAAAAAGCTTTGTAATAGCGACGCAGTGAAATCTTTGAGATTTCACTGCGTCACTTTTAGGATGCTGTTGCATCCTTTAAATATAGTGCAACGAGGCACATTTTTTTACACTGCTGGTGCGATGCGTCACTTTTCTGTGCGCACTCCTTATGACATTCCAGATGTGTCATATTTAATGTATGACGAATCATGTTGCAAGGAGTTACAGATACGTCAGTATTTCTGACATATCTGTAAACATGAAAGTGACGCGAGGCAGGCGCAAGATTTTGACGCAACAGCATCCTAAAAGTGACGCAGAGAAATCTCATAGATTTCAGTACGTCGTTATTACCAAGCTTTTTGCGAGGGATTGCCCCCTCTGCATACATTATACCTCATGCAGATATAATGTGGCGCAGAGTTTTAAAAAGTGACCCATGTACCTAGATGCGTCACTTTTTAAAAATAGCGTCAGGTATAATGCATGCAGAGGGGGTGTTCCCCCGCAAAAAGCTTGGTAATAATGACGCAGTGCGTCACTTTTAGGATGCTGTTGCGTCAAAATCTTGCGCCTGCTTCACAGCAAACCTTTCACATGGTGCTTTTTCCATGTGAAAGGACACATTACTGGAGTTGCGTCACTTTTGTGAGGCACTCCAGCAATGCGTTACTTTTGTGTTTACAGATACGTCAGAAATACTGACATATCTGTAACTCCTTGCGAATTGATTAGTCATATATTAAATATGACATATCTGGAATGTCATAAGGAGTGCGTCCAGAAAAGTGACGCATCGCTGTTTTCACGTAGCGATGCGTCACTTTTCAGAAATGAGGCCTCCAGTTTATTCACTGTGTCATAACTTTCTTTTCTAACACTCACCTTCTTTCATTCCTCCTACTTCACTTCCTTTCACCTCTCATACCTTTCTGTTCTTTCTTACTCATTCTCCTTTCAATTATCAATGCACTATATTTCACTTACTCTTCATTTTTTTAAGAATATAGCTCTTTGATGAGAATTGGAGGTAGTTCTGAAAAGAACTTTTGGTTTTCTTCTTTTAACTGAACAGGAACAAAAACAGGGAATGGAAACTGCTCAACAGGTGCAAAAAGAAAACAAAAAAATTAGGGGTGGGAAGGGCAGCGATGGTTCTCCAATGCTCGAACCATGAGCAGGACACTTTGCTCCCCATAGGTGAGGAGTTGATTGCAGTATCTGCATCTGACGACCCCATGGTTAAATGCAGGTTGTATGTTTGGCACCTGCTCCTGCGATTGCTCTCTCCCAGAAGAAGTTGCTCCTCCGGTTGATGTAGAGGCCCCATCTCTGGGAACCTCTTGTGCCAGAGCCCTGACACTTTCCCGGGCAAAATTCTGGGGGTGCCTCCTCTCCACATGTCGGATCATGGTAAAGTTCCCAAAAGAGTACTTTTTTGGGGGGTTACCCCGTGACAGGACCTGTTTGCAGATCCTGCACTCCACTTTTGGTGCATTCACCTTTTTCTGGTCTGCTGGAAACTTAAAAAATTTCCAAATGAAATGCTCTTTCACCTTTAGCTGAGGAGGCTCTTCATCGATGAATTCAGGCTCATCTTCACTGCTGGATGGTCTGGCAGCCATGATTAACCAAGAAATATGCAAGAGCAAAAAGGCAGGTCTTTCAGTCACAAAAGTGAAAGAAGAAGTGAAGGAAATGGGTGGGGATTTCATTCATTGTAAAAAAAACTGTTAGCAACCAATGAAAAGTGTTATTTTAGGGTCACATGACCCGACGCGTTTACGCTGCGCGCTCCGGAGCACTTCCGGTGCGTTTACGCAGCGCGATCGTAGGCGCTTCCGGGGCGCAAACGTGGCGCGATCGTAGGCGCTTTTGCATGCGTTTACGCGCCGCGAACGTAGGCGCTTCCGAGGGCACTTACGTTGCGCGCCGAAGTGACGTCATCAAACTTTTACAGAAATGCATAATCATTTTCCTTATTAAAAAAAACTAATTTTATTTGTATGGTACGAAATGTTTTGCATTATTATTAACTTTTCATTCATATTTTTTTTCACGAACGACAGTAGCGCTCTGGGTGCGCTTTCAGATGAGCTCACGGAAAAGCTTACCGGAGAGCTTAGCTGAAAGCTTCCCGGAGCGCGCACCCAGAGAGCAAAAGAAAAAAATTATATAAAAAAATGAATACTTAAAAAAAAACAGCAAATTGTAAAAAAAAAAAAAGGTTAGAAACTCGATATACAAAGGAATTAGCATTTTAAAAACCTATGAAATTCAATGAAAAACCCATAGGTTTCACACCAGTTATAGTTAGGAATTAGAATTTAAAAAACCTATCAAAATCACTGAAAAAACCATAGGTTTAACACCAGTTATAGTTAGCTGGAAATTTTACTGATATAAAACCATTGAAATTCCCACGTTATAGTTAGATGGACTCACTATAACTTGCGCGTGCAATGCACTGCTGATGACGTCACATATTACATCACTCATGACATGGTCAGTGACATCACTCATGACATCACTGATGACATCATCCTTGAGACAGAGTGACAGACCTCCTTTCAGTGTAATGTAACCCATGAAACACATATTCAAAAATAGAAATTAACATTTTCAAAAAAATGGAGATACACATAAAAGTTACAACAACCAATTCAATAATTCCACCATCTATATACACATCCACTCATTCACCAACAGTTCTATATAGTCACTCATACATATACTCACTCATCATATGTAGTGATACACCTATACATCCTGTTACACACCAACAGTCATCCAAAAGTTACTCTCACACATACTCACACATGCAAGTAAACTATTGAACATCCATTTATTTGCATATACATCTAAACACACACTACCACCTTACTTCTAAGGAAACTTACACATACTTACTCTCTTAAACAATCACTTATAGAAACACATACTTATTTAAACAGGAACTCTTACAATCTCTTACTCTCACATATACTCACTTATATACATCAATATTCACATATACTAGATTAAAACATATGTAGTTACTGATAAAGACACTAATGAGACAGTCATTCACGCAGTAACACACACATATACACACTCATCCACCCATACAGTCCTGCACATATGCTGTCTTCAAAACACATACAAAGAGAGAGTCAGTCATTCATGCATCTATGTGATAAGTAATACCCCCACCAAACCATACAAACACTCATACTGATACTAAAAAAACATCTAATAACCCATATACCTACACATGTAGCTACTCACCAACCCATGCAGCCACTTATAAACAAAGTGAAACACTAATACATATATTTAAATATTTAAACATTACTCACTAATATATGTATTCACTAACATACACTTAATAAGCCAGTTAACCAATCAATTTTTTTTTAAAAACCATCCATTTAGACACTTATTTAAACATTTATTCTTCCATCAACTTTTACATATACATATATAAAATATATTTATTTTTCAGAAAGACACACATTCACTGGATGGTGTCATCAGTGATGTCATGAGTGATGTCACTGACCATGTCATGAGTGATGTAATATGTGACGTCATCAGCAGTGCATTGCACGCGCAAGTTATAGTGAGTCCATCTAACTATAACGTGGGAATTTCAATGGTTTTATATCAGTAAAATTTCCAGCTAACTATAACTGGTGTTAAACCTATGGTTTTTTCAGTGAATATATATATATATATATATATATATATTTTTATATATATATGAGGACGAGCTGTACACAGCAGAATAGAATGTGAAGTCGACTTCCATGTGGTGCAGGACTCACCAAATGTCAATTAGCGCATGTAAGTACATTGTATGTTGAAGGACTTCAGCTGCCTGTGGAGACAACTGATAGGCATGTTTGGACTTGTCAATACCATCTGGGAGAGTTAGATTAAAGTTACCACCCCAAAGCATGGCCCATTCCTTGTAGTTGCTGCATTTGGGCAGGATATCATCAAAAAAGGTGGAGCCATCAGTATTCGGGCACAAATGTAAACAAGCAGCAAAGTCTGAGCTTTGAGTGCACCTGCTAAGGTGAACGCCTGACCCACTGTGTCAGTAATAACGTCCCATCCGAGCAAAAGCAATGGTTCTTTTAATCTGGATGTCCACCCCACAAGAATATGTGAAGTAGGAGGAGAAATAACAATAACCCACCCAAGCCAAAGCAAATCCTGGATGGTTCCCAGGAGATAGATGAGTCTCCTGCAGGAGGGCAATGTCTACTCTGAGCCTGTCCAAATAAGCCAACAGCTGCTTGGATTTGTGCAGAATGTTAATATCATGGATAATCCAGTTAAGTAATCAGACCATATGTAGTCCATATGTCTCGCTTGGCCTGTTGAACTACATACCAACCTAACATATCAAATGATGTGAAGAAGGCATACCCCAAATGTTGGTCAACATAAAACTAAAGAATCAGGAGCCAAAAAAGTCTCCTGGTTGCATACTCAACTCACCCCCTTCCAACTCCGACTCCAATCAATGCCCAACCCCTAACAAAGAAAGAATACCAATACTAGGCAGACTGCCATTGGGTGAATCTGCTAGGGGCTTGTATGTACTCAATGCTTGAGTGGGCTGAATGAGAATGGAGCCAGCCTGGGCTGAAGACCGGTTTCAGTTCACAGAAGTAATAACATACAAAAATATTCTGATACATTGGTGCACAGCAGCGTTGCATGGGCAAGGGTTCACAGCATTTCAGTACATCAAACTTCGCTATACTAAAATGCAAATAGGGTGAACACTTAAGGTGCCACAAGTTATGAAGGAAATTCTGGCCATTGTCGCTTAAAGCTGAGGTGTGCCGCCGTAGATTTCTCCTCACTGAGCCAGGACTGCAGGCCACAGACCCCTGGCGGTTGTCTCACCGCAAGTGAGTGTGTATGAGAGAGAGAAAGAGAGAAACTTGTTTATTTAGACCATGGTCTTTTAAACAGTAAAAAAAAACATGATCAGGAACCAAAAAGTACGAACAGACAAAATTCTACTACATCATAAATAGTTAAAATTCAATACATGTTAAAAGAGGGTTACAAGAGGGTGGCACCCTCAAAGACACACAGTTCATTGAACCCAAATTTTACAGAAATCTCACATCTCTAAAAGAATAAAAGGAAAGTTAAAAGACTTAAAAGGACTTAAAATCAATTCCCCTCCTTTGGTAGTTCCCTTCCAAAGTCTTTTATGGCCTTCAGGAATTTACCCAATCCAATTGCAATTTCTAACGAGTGCATATCTGTAAGTAAACAGATCGCCTGGGCACGGGAAGTTATATTATGTGATAAGAATATAGGACGTGAAAACAATTTCCTTATATCATGTTCAAATGTGCAATCAATCAATATGTGCAACATATCATTTCCTAGGCCATGCCACAGTTACAATTACCTTCTGGGCCAATCAGTACGGACTTTAATTTTTCCGTCTATCTTCCAGGGGTTAACCCTAACCCGGGTCCTTAGTATTTCATATATTAACCCTTGGTTAGGCAATATATCCAGATACGGAAACCAACCTTTATTGACCCATGAGTTCATTAACCACTGGACCGATTTTTTCCCTAACATGTAATCTAGGTCCTGTGCCCTTGAGAACAACTGGCCTTGTTCCCTAAGCGTTCTCTTTGTAAAGTCGGCTATCAGGGCGTTCTGGGAGAATCTCACATTAAGACGCCCTGTTACTTTCTGGAGAGTTTTTCTCACATCCTTTGCCCAGCCAAGATTACTTATTCGGATCTCCTCTCCACACCATTGTGAGACCTTAGGTGTCACTCTTGGGTCTTGACGATTCCAAAATCTTACCAGGGCCATTTGGGATTGTACACTCCAAGACGTTAACCCTAGTTCCATTCTAATTGCTTGAACCATTGTACAACTAGGTAAAGACCATAACATTTTTTAAAAAGTTCCCTCTTCCTGATCCCACTCATGTTTACCGCTCAAGTATAACACCTCTGCCCCGTACAATACTTGGGGGGATCATTGCTTCGAATGCCTTTATCATTGGTTTGTGTGTTATGTCGCCATGTTCTTTATTAAACTTTTTTAACCCACATGTGGATGAAAAAGCTTTTACTTTTTGAGTCTCCAAATGGGTGTGCCATTTTAGCGCACTATCAAACCAGAGGCCTAGGTATGTATATTCCTTAACTGCCTCTAGTTTGTCATCGCCCAAAAACCAACTGAAGTTCTTCTTACTCTTTCCAAAACATAAAACCTTAGTTTTTTTCCATATTTACAGTCTCTATTTTCCTATCACAATAGTGTTTAAAACCATTTAGTTTCCTTTGAAGTCCTATTTCAGTTTGGTCCAGGATCACTAGGTCATCAGCGTATAAGAGGCAAGGCACTTTGTGACCATTGATTCTAGGACTTGCACTTCTTTCCACTTCAAGTGCCGCGGGAAGATCTGCCAAAAATTGAAAATAACAGGGGTGCCAAGACACACCCCTGTCTAAGGCCATTCCCTACTAATATCTTATGAGTTAGTGACCGGTGCGTGTCTCTAATGACCTGGGCCCAATTCCCTCTATGAAGCTCTTTTAAAATCATCAACAAGCCATCCGGTATTCCATATTTTAACATATCTTCCCAAAGTTTATTACGATCCACAGAGTCGAACGCAGCCCGAAAATCGACAGAACAACAATGTAACTTCCCATTTTATTCTATTGATTTCCTGGCCAGGGCCCATAGGGCAAAACAGTGATCTATCGTGGAATGGCCTTCTTTAAAACCACCTTGTTCTACTGAAATAATTGCTCTCTCTTCTACCCAAGTCTTTAACCTACCTAATATTATCTTGGCAAATATTTTTTCTCCAATGTCGAGTAGGTTAATTAATCTATAGTTCCTTGGTGCGTTGACGTCCCCTTTTTTATGGATCGGTCTAATTACCGCACCCTTCCAATTACTAGGAATTATCCCTAATTCTAGGATTACTGAAAACATTTGGGGAAAAAATTCAGCCCACCAAGATGTCAGTGACTTAATTATCAAGGCTGGCAGATTATCTGGGCCTGCAGCTCTTGTTAAGTTTAGGGTCTTTATCGTATTAAGTACATTTTCTACTGAGAATTCTGGTTTTAGATAGTCTACTAGACCTCTCCAGTCCCCTTGCAGTTCCTCTTCAATTTTTCTCCCCGCTGGGTATAGTTCTTTTAGATAGTCCTCCCAAGCACAAACTCCGAGCTGAGCCCTGCACACTGCGTTTCCGCAAGGGTCTTAAAACCTTCCTGTTCCCAGCATAACGCCTTGATGCTGTTTCCTTACCATCCGATGTTGTCTTAAAGCGCCGGGACGCCCGAGGGTAGCTGCGCGCTATATAAGATTTAAAAATAAATAAATAAATAAATTCTACCACACAGATCATTGAAGCAGCTGAGGCCTCTGATACTGATCGGACTAGATTCCAGAACAGTTGTATGTTCTTGAATTCTATTGCCTCCAGCAATTTCCCCCAACAGTTATCCTTATGGGCTCTTCTTATACTATAAAGAAGCATGGTGTAGTCTTTCTTTAATTTGGCGAGGTTTTCTGCTCTAGCTGTATCAAATTTTTTACACAGACTGCGCTGTTCACTTCACTCTTTAACTCTCTTTTCTTATTTAAATAGTCTATAATAAACTAGTTACCTTTCCTAACCTGTGTGTTTTGTTTACCCTTGATGGCCTTTTCATTTGTTCTAAGTTTGACCTTGATACTTTGTACCACTTGATTTATCTTTTCAATGTACCAGGCCAGGCCTAGACCAGCTGCACATCCTAAAGTGATGTTTTGTTGGAGCCTGGTTAACTTTTCTATATATTCTTCGGTTAACCGTGTTGAAATGCGCCTGGGATAGTCTATCTGTTGTATAATTACTTTCTCTGCAACAATCTGGTGGAAATATGCCAAATCCAATTCTAAAATATTGTGGTCACTGTCTTCTATACGGTTAACCCTAAAGCTCATTATTAAATTGAAATTCCATGCTGGCATAAAAACATAATCTATGGGACAATTTTGTGACCCTTGTTCAAAATTTTTCTTTGCCGGGCGATCTGGTGGAAACCTGCCATTCAAACAGAAAAAACTCTTGGTCGCTAGGTAGTTTCCCAAACTTACATCATGCATTGAGCAGGAACTTTCGAGAAACTTTGCTTGAATTATATCATAAGATTCTAAAATTTCCAGATACATGAGATCATGCCGCTTGGGGTTAAGTTTATGATTAAAATCTCCTACCAACAAAATCAAATCTGAATCGTACTTTACACACAATAGATCCAAATCATTCTTAAAATTGCCTATTTCAGCTCCATATTCCTCCTGGGCACCCCATTGCATGTACACATTTAAAATTAACACATAATTTTTCTTATTACCAACAGCAATTAGGGTTATTCTACAACAGAGCAGCCATTTACATGTTACAGTGAGCTGGGATACATTTTTCACCAATTTTGTAGATAGTAACGTCAACAAACCCCCTGCCGGGCGTCCTGATCTAGATTTTACTGCCGGTCGATAGGCTTGACGGAACCCTTCCACTATGGGGAGCTCGCCACATAGCCAGGTCTCCTGGATACAAATGATTACATTATTTTTACAAGTTCTTTTAACTGTTCAAGTTTTATTTGATTTCCTAACCCATTTATATTCCAAGAAACCCCTTTTAGGCCATATGGTTGCCCCATTACCTATTCCACATCGCTAAGGGGCCCATACCTATTAAATTCCTCTGAGTATTGCTTTGAAGGTCCTGGAGGGCTAGTACTAAGGCTCCAATTCATCCAAGAGTCCTCAGAAGCAGAATTATTTAATATAATGTTAAGGTTTCCCGAGCCTAGCCCTACACCTCTTTCTAACAGTCTTACTTGCCTTTTACCAAGCCCTGCATGGTGCTTTAAGAAAGCTTTTCCTTGCGGTACATTTTCTTCTGCCCCTACTTCTTCGATAGGTACTAGCCGAATCCCTGCTTTTAGTATCTCACTTTCTGCTCTCTCGATGGCAATTTTTACCAAGTCAGAATAAATTTGTACCTTGGTAAACTCTTTTCCATCAGAGGTTGCTTGAAAGCCCACCTGTTGGAGATCTTTTGTGCCGATTCCTTTCAAGTTAGGGCAATGGGCGAATGAATTAAGAAGATGTGATCTATTTAAATACAAACTCTTCTTAATTTTTTTCCCGCCCCCTTCCCATTTTTACTTGCTAAAAATACAGCCTTTGGTTTCCTTTAAGCTCCATTCCTTTTGATTTTGGCCCCCTATGTGGTTGTTGTATATTAGTTCTAACCTCATAGGCTTTCTCGGTGTGTTGCTTCCCCTTGTTATTTTGTTCTCTACTACCAATACCTTTTATTACTTGTTTCCTTGCTGGATTCTCTGTACTTCCTATTCTTACTCTGCTCGCTCTCTTTCTCTCTTGTTTTTTGGGGACTTTGATTTTGTATGTGTATGAATTTGGAGACCGTGTTCTGGTGTATGAAAAAATAAGCCCTTCCATTATGTTCCACTTTGAGCTTGGGCGGGTAAAGCATGGATTAAAGGATAGTTCAAGCCTGTAACGCCTGCTTGACATGTGTGAAAGAGTGCTGGACCTCCTCGATGGCTGGGGCACATTTGGGGTCAAACGCCTCAGGGGCACCCTCATAGCAAATGCCTGGTTGTGCCCTGTTGAGCCAGAGGGTCTGGTCACAAGCGCTAGAATTCAGAAGGCGGGCTATGATGGGTCTAGGATTCAGTCCAGGTTACAGTCTGGGTGCCAACAAGTGGTGTGCCCTTCTCAACAGTGAAAATGCTGGGGAATGTCTTCCTACCAAACTGGGAGACCAACTTGTCTTCTACAAAGGTCTCCATATTGCAGCTGCCTAAAGATCCTGCAAACCCCTACTATGTGCACATTATTCTGCCTCGACCGGCGCTCATAATCTTCTTTCTTCTACTTCATTGTAGCTGGCTTATGCTGGAGAGGAGAAAGAGAGTTGGACACCTGACCCTGCAAGTCTTCGATATCAGAGGTTGCGTGTGTCAACTTGGATAAGTCTGCCATCCTGTTTGTCCATACAGTCTTAAAAGCGATCCCTACACTGGTGTTGATATTGCAGTCAATAGTTTGCAGACCATCCTCCAAGTCACGATGTAAGGCTGTGATGACACAGTCTGGGGGAACAACCTCAGGAGAGTTTTACCAATAATCCCAGCACGGGATGGAGGGTCACAGAAAACCGCAGGCTAAGGAGCAAACCAACGTAGAAGGTCACAGGAGTAATCTGGTTATGGGAAGGGCAAGACAGGCATCATAAAACAGAAGGGTAGCAGATAGGAGTTCAGCAGCATGTTTCACCCAAGGCCCCCACTCAGGTCAAAGGACAAGGTTCAAGCAGCTACAGACTGTGTAAGAAAAGAGCAAGCTGGATAGACAGGGGTCACAGATGAACATGCCCACCCAATAGCAACGAGAGACTTCGACCAGTCATGAGGTGGGCCCTCCTACGAAAGGAAATGGTCCACCAGTGCGTAGTCTTGCTCGCTGTCTGATTGCCCATGATTTCAGTGTAGAAGAGTTAAAGGGAGATGGAGGCAGAAAAGATAGAGGATATGTAGTGTCTCAGCAATAGCCCAGCTGTGCGCATTGTGTCTTAGGCAGCATGGTCCAAAGGAGCAGCAACGTTCACCCCAGCTGCAGAAAATAGCTCCCCATCCGTCCTGCAACACTAGGCCCTAAGTATTTGAAAACCATGTTGGAAGGATAGGACCCATAAGGCGAGGGGGTACCCAGCGGAACATGCTCGCCTGCCTGATGATGGCAGAGATTCCTGCGGTTGTTGGTCACAAGGGTGAGGGGATGCAGGTTGCACCACGAGATGCCACACAGCCGTGCCCCCAACAGTCAATTCACACCCCACCTGTGCCAGTGGACTAGCTCTTCCCAATGGAAAACAGCCTGCCTGCCAGACAGAAGCAGGGACCTCGACCACGGGCAAGGTGGGTGGAGGGGCCCTGATGGAGGAGCAAGCAGTGGTGGGTCACGGAGCCTTGCGGATAATCCCCAGTGCAATGAGGGGAGACCCCCAGTAGTCATCAGGGGAGGTAGAGAGCAAGCAACACAGCAAGGCTCCATACAGCCGCCTTCCCACTGGCTTCAAACAGCCCCACCCAATAGGGTGACCAACTGGCAAGGGGGCACATTCATGATAGTGAGAGCAGAAATTCAAGACAAAGGGTCAAAATTCGGGACAAAAATTCAGGACAGAAGGTCGGAATTCAGGATGAAAATTCGGGACAAAAGGTACATTTTGCAGACACATCAGAGGAAGTCACGCAATAGTGCATAAGTAAATAGACAACCAACACAAGCACAAGTCAAAATAAGTTTATTTTAGGTTGAGAGAACCTTACACTCATTGCATCTGTTGTGTATGTGAGTGAAACACACCTGCATTTGCATATTCAAAAAAAGTGAAGAAAAAGATCAAAGCTGAAGGCTGCTCATGTCTTACATGCCCCTTCTCCCCCACTGAAAAAAAACACCCGATCCGAAATGCTGTCACTGGGCAGAGATACCCATTATCATTCTGTATGTGATAATTAGGCCAACATACAGAATGATAATGGGCCTGATAGCAGTCTGTGCCAGGTTGGGGAGGGGCTGCTGCATGCCACAGGTCACAGCAGGAGCGTGAGCTGGCCCCTGCAGTGGAAGTCATATGCTGCTTGCAGGGGGCAGCTCACACCAATGTCTGAAATTACAGACAAAAAGTGTCCATGGAAAAAACCCTTACAGACAACGGACAAGAGGCCCAAATTACAGGCAGTACAAGAAATTTACCGATGGTTGGTCACCCAATCACCCAATGAGCACCACAATTTGAGTTCCCTTGATGCAGTAAAGCCTGCCTGCCCAACAGCGGTAGGGGCCTCAACCAGCCACGGGAAGGGAAGGCCTCCAAATGGAGAGCGATTAGCAGTAGGCTCAAGGAAGACCTTCCCAGTGTTGTAAGGGGAGATACACAACGGATGAAGGAGGGACAGCTGATGCAGCAGACTCTGCACCACATCTCTCAGTTCATGCCACATTAGCGTTCAAAGGTAGCAGATCCACATCTGTGGCCATTTTCGGTTGTGGCTAGCTCCATCTCCCAGGCCGTTTTCGGTTGTGGCTAGCTCCATCTCCCAGGCCGTTTTCGGTTGTGGCTAGCTCCATCTCCCCAACCTAGGTCAAATTCCATTTCACTTGTTGTCTTTCTCTTCCATGCCTCCTGCATTCACTTGTGATGCTGCCTGCGGTGTTTCTGTCATATACTGAAAGTCCTGCTGTAATCACTGTTGTTGTCATATTCACTAGCCTTACTGACAACACTTTATGTAAATACTATTGCTGTCATTCACATTCATGTCTACATTTAATGATTAACCTTAGATCTCGGAGGCCGGGTCCCTTTGTACTGTCCATACATATATCGTTCCTATTCGTGGTATGACAGAGGCAGGAGGGAGAGGTCATGTCCAGTATGTCCTTTAAAAAATTGCAACAAAAAAAAAAAGCCAATCTACTTTTGTTTTCTCCTCCCTCTCTCTGCTAGAAACATCCTCTCTCATACTTACTGTCAATTGGTTATATATCTATTCAGTTCATCCCTTTCTCCCCATTTCTTCCTTTAACATTGTATTGCTCACTCTGTCTGCTGTTCAATTCTTCAGCTGTAATTTTTCTATCATCTCAATCTTTTCAAATCTTTTCACATTTTCCTTGGTTCACCTTCATTTGTATTTTCACCATTTTTTATCCTTGTTTCCTTTACACTCTTTAATTACCCCAGGCCTCTCTAATATCCTTTTGCTTCACAACCTACTCCTTTTACAGATAATCTTTGTGTTTAAAATGTTCCTTTTATGCAGGGTCATCTTTTTATTCTCTTTTTGCTGAGTGCTATTTTTGCAAGCTGTAGTGCACATTACTCCTGCTAAACAGTGCTAAAGTGCCAATGCCTCTGCTTTTTAATATGTTGAAGTTGGCATGTACCTGATTGGCATATTTAACTTACCTATACATTCCTAGTATATGGCATAAATTGTACTTAGGGCATGTAGGTTAAATCTCACAAGTGGGCTCCAGCACCCATTGTGTTACTCACCGCGGTGACAGTACACACCTGCCACAGGTCTACCATTTTAGTCTGGCTGTTGAAGTTGTAAACTTCACATTCAACCTGCCATATTAAATCTTTCATACAGGGCTAAATAATTCTTTTAAACATTAATAAGTCAACATTATATAGGCTTTTTTATCATATGTCAGGGTGAATCTTATTTTAAAGTACGACATGTAAAATTGTAATGCAGTACATGTCCTCACTATAAATAAAAGCCCCAAAACTCTGTTCACTGTATCAAGGCTTCTTACTCCATAGGAAAACATTGGGTACATTATTACGTTTCATAACCCCAATTTTAGAGAGAAGCAGCTGAACATATCATTCACAGACTCTTTATAATAGTTATTTTAAAACCAATGTAATGATACAATTAAATTTATAATAACTATTAAAGAAAAAATAATTTTATTAAATTAACTTTTCTCTGCTTAAATGTTCCCCTGGAATGAGGTGTGAACTGCACCCAGGACAGGGATAAAGAGCCCTGGGTGGTGTTGACCTTCTCTTGACAGCTTGACCTCAGGGTTGAGCCAAAGAACTTGATGGATCTTGATTAATGTAAAGGGGCCTCCCAGGTCACAGGAAGATGAAGCTATCACCTGGGCCTGCCCCTGCCTTTGTCCCTCTAGTCAGGTGGGCTCCTATCCTACTGGGAGTGGAGCTACTCCCAGAACTGGTTTAGAGTGACCAAAATGAAGGGTTGCACATTTCCATGGCCACATCTCTAGGCTAGGCACAGGATCTCGGTACAGTTTGGTTTTTGGACAGAGGGGCAATGTGGGACTGTTTGCAGAAGGGCACATGGGACATGCTGCAAAAGTAGGTAGAGTCACTGATTTAAACCCATTGGTTAGGGAGTAGTCAGAAGTTACCGCCACCCGCAGGCTAGTGCCAGACATAAATGTGACATCCCCAGTACACTCCTCTGAAAACTGCTGGACCTGTGGAAGATTCAGAAGATCTGCTGGGCCTGCTGTCTGAAACCTGAGAAGAGCCTTGAAGGGTTGGACCTGCTCTCCTTTTACACAGCACTAAGAGGTAACTCCATGGGGTTAGTTAGCTGGCTTCCTGTTACATGCTACAGGGACACAACAAGCTTTAAGAGGCCTTTTCCTGTTTTCCGCAGCTGACCAGTTCCAACTGAACCTGCCCTCGACCCTGCTTCTGGCCTCTGCTGGAGTGAGTCTTGACCTCCGAGTACTGTCCCCAAGGTCTTGGACCTTTGGTTGGTGTCAAAGTGTACTCTTTCTACCATCCCTTAAAACTTAGAAATCTGTATTTTCTGAGAATAGCCTGAGGACTGGACCAGGACTGATGAGCCAATCCAATGTAGGTGCATTGACGCTGGACCAAAGAGGCAGCAAATACTTTACATTGAGACCTCACAATGACGTTATCCAGCCTCCTTAACAATGTTCAGCTGCAGCCTACAGCCTTGCATGTGGAAGAAATCTGAGCCTAAACAAGTGACTACACCCAGATGTAGAACTCTTCACTGTGCTAAGCTGTCAAAAGCATCCAACTGAAGAGAGGACTCTTCAATTGGATTTTGGGTTCTGAGCTTTCCCCATCTAAATTAATGGTCACATCTGGATCTCATTCAATGCAGTCTGGCTCTCCTTGGCCAAAACCTGCTACCTTGGCCCCCAGAAGATTTCTGATCTACATTTCTGAGACTAAGGGCCTGATTTAGATTTCGGCGTATGGGTTGCTCCCTCACAAAGGTGACGGATATCCTGTCCACCAAAGTATAAATCCCAAATTATCCTATACGATTTCTATTTCGGTGGGCAAGATATCCATCAATGTTGTGATGGGTTAACTGCTCTACCGAAACCTTTATTAGGCCCTAAGTCAGAAGTTAAAACTTCAGACCAGGGTGAACCTGGTCCCTTTATCTGATCTGCATTTCACTGCTGTCTTCCTTAACTTTCTCCTAAGTACTGATCAAGCACAACAAGATGTCCACAGTTGGCTATTATTGCTCTTTGGCAATATTTGCCATATTTATAAATGAATAACTACAAATTTAGGTATTAGGTTTTTGTAAATTTTGTGTCATTTTATTCAGTAAAATATTTTCGATATTTCTAAATTGGTTTGGGATTTTTCTTGTGGTATATTTTGACTTTATCACTGGTTTGGTACTGCATAAACACTTTTCGCATTGTCTCTTAGTTAAACCTATTTGCTCTGTGCCAATGCTGTTGTGGGGGTGAGCCCAGGTTAGTTTAGGGCATCTTGTGGTTCACGAGTGAGATTATTACTTCAGGTAAATATTTACCTCCCTCAGCTAATACTATAGTTTATTACGATTTGCCACATTTTTCCCATTCGTAACCCTATTATCTCCTACCTTCTCTCTTAGTCACTGTTGGACTTGACCCTTTTTGCAGGGTCATCCCTGAACTTTTTGCCTTCCTCCTGTATATTGTCTGGCCTGTTTCTGTTGGTTTTATGACTCTGGGCACTTTACCACTGCTGATTAGTGCTAAAGTGCATATGCTCCCCCTATTGTAAATTGATGTATGGATTAGTGATTCCATGATTGTCTTGTTTGGTTTATTTGTCAGACCCTAGTACTCTGTACTGAGTGTGCCCAGGGCTTGTAAACCAAATGTTGCTAGTTGTCTTGCAGCACTGGTTGTGCCACCCACAGAAGCAGCCTGTAAATGTGTGCCTAAGGCCTGCCATTGCAGAGCCTGTGTGAAGTCTGGTACTGCCATGCTGACTGAGCAATGCACCCACTTGCCAGTCCCTAAACCTTTCCTTTTCTTCGTATCAGACACCCATATGGTAGGCCTATGTGCAGGGTGCATTGTAAGTATAAAGTATGACATGCCCTGGTGTGTGTGGCATGTCCTAATTGTGAATTACAGCCACTTTCGTTTTTCACTATTGCAAGGCTACCTGTTCTCTGAACTGGTTTGGACTAGGCAAAGACCCCTCTGCCCTCAGAGGACTAAGGATTTTGGGGGATACATATTGGGACCCTGGTCCCAAGAAATTAGATCACTTTTGGGCAAACAAGAAGAAACCTTTACTGAGAAGAGGTACCTGAAGAAACTGAGGAGAGACTATTCCTAAGCTGAAGTGCTGCTCGGGGGATTGGCCTGCAGTGGTTGCCTGACTGCCTAAGGAAGGAGAAAGGAACTTTGTGTACTTTATTTCAACTTATAAGGATCTCCAAGGGCTTGGATCAGAGCTTGCCTCCTGCTGGAGTCTCAGGGACACCAGACTTCAACCCCCAGCTCCCCAAGAGTTCTTTGGAAGTGCCTGCTGCTGTTTTGGGCCTTCTGAGGGACTGAGTGTCCCAAGGAGCTGGAAGCGCGTCTCAAAAGGAAGAAGCGTGTCGCCGTTGCAGCCACTGCCGTCACATCGCTGAACAAGTGTGTCATCGCTATAGCTGTCGCATTGCACCGCATTGAGAGAATCATCTCGCACTGAAGAAGAAGCCTATTTCTGAACAATGAAGTCGCCGCTGTAGCGGATGCATTGCACCACATCGAGAAGCGTCTCGCACCGAAGAAGAAGCGCGTCACCGTCGCAGCCGGTGCCGTCGCATTTCTGAACAAGGAAGTTGCCGCTGTAGCTGAAGCATTGCACCACATTGAAAGGACCGTCTGGCAAATGAAGAAGAAGCGTGTCACAGTCTCAGCCACTGGCGTCGCATTTCGGAAGAAGGATGTCGCCGCTGTTGCTGACGCATTGCACTCTATCAAGAAAAGCACATTGCATCCACGGAGAAGCGTGCTGCCGTCGGAGCCGCTGTTGTTGCATCTCTGAAAAAGGGTGTAGCCGCTGCAGCTGTCTCATTGAGCGGAATCATCTCGCATCGAGGGAGAAGAGTGTCACCACCGAAGCCTATTTCGTCGCATCTCTGAACAAGGGTGTCGATGCTGCTGCTGACGCATCGAGCCAAGACATCTGAGAAGCGTGCCACATCTGGAAGATCTTCACGTCTTTATTTCTTTGCACCAGAACTTTGCCGCATTTTCATCGCTGCAACACTTTTGTAGTGGAAGCGTCACGCATTGTAAGGTACATTGACTTAAAGTGTCGCATTTTAAGAACTGAACAGAACTAAGCTAAAACTACCATTTTAAGTACAGTATTGTGGATTTTTGTCGTTTGTGGTCTTGTGAAAAGTCTATATAAAGAATACTTATTTTTGATATAAAACCTGTGTGGTGTCCATCTGAGGTGTTGTCACTTGATTATTGTATGTGTTCACAAATGCTTTACACACTGCCTCTGAGATAAGCCTGTCTGCTCGTGCCAAGATACCAAGGGGTGAGCAGGGGTTATTTTAGGAGTGTACCCCCTTACCTTGACTAGAGGCAAGGGTCCCTATTTGTCACAAGTACCTACCTGGGCCAACTAGAGACCCCCAAATCTAACACTCCCTCTCTATCGTTTCTGTCTCCCTCTCCTACTTGTAGGGCCAGAGGAAGGATTTTCCTCACCCAAAAAAGAAGGTATATCTTTCTGATATTTCTGCAGAATGCCTTTGTACTAATGGTGTCACATCTGTTTTCCTTGCAAGTAATGTGGCCCTTCCTACTCATATCAACATAAGCATGCTCTTCCCTAACAATTGCTCTGTCTTACATGTCTTATCTCGCTCTCAAACCTCCTCATTTGATCTATTTTTCATTCATCTTCTTTCCTCTTCTGGAAGATATTATCATCACACATTCTGCTTTCTCACCCTCTAGCTCTCTTTCTCTATCGGACATGCCCTTTTCTCTTTTCATCCTATCTCACAAATTTTCTTGGCACTCAGCCATCTCTTTCTCCTCTGACACATTCTCTCCTTCCCGCTTATGTTCCTCTAGTTCTCTCTCTCTCTCATACACACAGTACTCTTCCTGACTTTTAGCTCACTGTGCTCTCTTGTACATGCCACTCTTGCAAACTCCTTTCCAGGGCCGGGCTGGCTGTAGCAGGTACTAGGCATTGCCCCGTTGGCCAGGCGGGTGGGGGCCGGTTTTGTGGCTGTGGGGGCCGGTTTTGTTACTGGGGGTCGGTTTTTCAGCAGTGCTGCAATATCGGCCCCTGTGTAAAAAAGGCAGGGACGGTGCTTTTTACTAGCATACCCCCATTCCCAGGGCTGGTTGAGCAGCAATCTGCAAGGGATGGTTTCTGTTCCCAGTCCGAGCCTGTTCTTTTTACACATCTTCTAATCTTGCTTTAATCTCACACCCATCTCTTCAACACTCCCTTCTGCAACACACTCCACTTACTATGCTGTTGTAACTCACAAGCAGTTTCACACCCTCTCCTGACACTGAAACAGTCCCCACTAATGCATGGCCTTTCTTATCACAAATCCTCCTTTCCCTCTCAAATCCCTCCTATTTGCTCTTCTAACATTCTTCGACCTCCCTTACACACTGCCTTGTTCATTCATGTCCCTCTTTCTCACCCCAAATTTCTCACAAACATTTTTACTTTTTTACTCTTTTGAATGCAAAGATTCACACGAAAGCAATAATATGTCTGTGATTTTTACACTCCATATAACCACTGTAAATATTGAATGACAGTTTTTCAAACACACTTTGATGAACATAAAGTTGTGTTCCACAATTTATTAGAGTCGAGTTAAGAGGCCCTGCTAATAAGATCCGAAGAGAAAATGCTTTGTAAGTTAGATCAATGCAGTGGTGGTTTCAGGAAGAAAAATGAATATTTAGATGTAAAAAAAAGCAAAATAAAGGCTTGTAGCTGCTACAAACTGATAGCTTTTGTGCTGATCTGTTAGTTTGTCAAATATTTCTAAATAATTATATGTCTGCTTCACTCGGAGAGGCTCTGTTACCATTTAAAGAACAATGCTCAAGTTAGGCACACATGGCAGCCTCTTTGAAAAGGTATTGAATACACATGCACCAGGATCCGTCATGTCCCAGTGCCTGTGCTGCACCTTTTTCGCCAATGGGCTGCAGTACCACAATACTCTATTTCATGCAGGTAAGCAAGCCACAAAAATAATACGGGTCGTTGAGGCAAAGCCGAACCAAAGGGTCTGTTAGGCCCTAAGGGCCGAGCCATCAACATATCTGGCGCGTAAAAAATGAGACAAACTCCAAGAAAAACTATGACGAAGGCCCTATAAAATTGCCACAGTGTTTCCAAGAAAGGTGTCAGTGTTGCGAAAAAACTGTACATAGTTGACACGATGGCATCCATCAAGCCAGCACTGACCAGGGCATGAATATTGTCCTCTATAACCAATGGGGAGCTTGGGAGGATGAGGAGTGCCCTTGATGGTTGCCTCAAGGTTTTAGAGGGAATTACGTTCTATTCTAGCTGGGGAGCATGCCAGTGACTAGAGGCCAGATGAACTTCCGTTTGTGATTTCCTAATAGCAAATTTTTGCGATTCGCTATTAGGAAATCGCAAACAGCTATGTACAATAGTGTGTTTTACACTGTTTGCGATTCCCAATCGGTCGCAAGGGACCCGCCTCATTAATATTCATGAGGCAGGTTGCAATTTGGACCCTTGGGAAAGGCCGGCACTCACAGGGATGGTGGCCAGCTGGGATCAGCAGACCACAATAGCCTACTGGGGTCATCAGACCACCCTGTCTGTGACTACTCGTTAAATAAAGCAGTGTTTTTAATTTTTTTAATGCAGCCCGTTTTCCCAGAAGAAAATGGGATGCATTTAAATAAGAAAAATTAAAAGCTTCCTTTTCATGTTTTTTCAAGAAGGTACCACTGTCTGCTCTTAATACATATTGGTGCCCACATTCACTAAAGGGGAAGGGGTCCCTTGGGGACCCCTTCCCATTTGTGAATGGGTTACCACCAACTTGAAGTTAGTGATAACTGCAAATGTTTTGTAACCTCATTCCCGTTTGTAAAACATTCCTAGATTCCATTGCGACTTTCTATTAGGAAGGGACTCGCTTGGCACACCCTTTCCTAATAGCAACTTGCACACCCAATTTTCATTTGGTAATAGCTACCGAATCGCAAATAGGGCTTTGTACATTTAAATTTTCTCAAAAGCCCGATTCTTCAAATCAGGCCTTTTGCGAGCTGAAAAAAGCTTTGTACATCTGGTCCCACGTATCAGAAGTGCAGTCAGTCCAAATTGGGAGGTGGTGTCAGTGATTAGACAGGCAATGTTGGCTTGGTAGTAAAGAAGGGTGTCATTGAACAGTCTGCTTAAGCTTGACTGAGGGTAAGATGTGAGATTTAGGAGTGGCTTTAAAACAGTTTGAGGGATTGATTTGGCCTGTTGAGTTCTGTGAGTCAAGAACCATGACATCTGTGAATGAATGTAGAGGTTGAAAAGAGTACAAGTGTCAAAGTTAAACACTTTGACCAAGGATTAATGCGGGAGACACCTGGCACACTTTACACCAGGGCCAGCCCAGTGCTTATTTTGAGCCTGTGGTTTCCTGTGCTCCACACCAGCACCTGATTGCGAGCACCAGGGCTTTTGAGAGTCTGCCACATCAATCAAACAATCAGACCATTTATAAAGCGCACTACTTACCAATGAGGGCCTCAAGGCGCGGGGGAATGCTGCTACTGCTCGAAAAGCCAGGTCTTGAGGAGTCTTCTGAAGGTCAGCAGGTCTTGGGTCTGCAGTAGGGGAATGGGGAGGGTGTTCCAGATCAAGGCGGCGAGGTGGGAGAACGATCTGCCACTGGAGTTTGCTCTTCGGATGCAGGGGACTGTGGCGAGGTCGACGGAGCAAAGCTGGCGGTTGGGGGTGTAGAAGCTGAGTCGTCTGTGGAGGTATGCTGGTCCTGTGTTGTGGAGTGCCTTGTGTGCGTGGGTGGGGAGTTTGAAGGTGATCCTCTTGTTGACTTAGAGCCAGTGCAGGTCTCTCAGGTGGGGTGTAATGTGGCTGCGGCGAGGGATGTCGAGGATCAGGAGTGCAGAGGCATTCTGAATGCGTTGAAGTCATTTCAGGAGTTTGGCCATGGCTCCTGCGTAGAGGGCATTTCCGTAGTCCAACCTGCTGCTGACGAGGGCCTGGGTGACCGTTCTTGTTTTGGTGGGGATCCACCTGTAGATCTTGCAGAGCATGCAGAGGTTGTTGAACTAGGCGGATGAGAAGGCATTGACCTGCTTTGTCATGGAGAGGGTGGAGTAGAGGATGAACCCTAAGTTGCGTGCGTGGTCAGTGGGTGTTGGAACTGTTCCCAGTGTGGTCGGCCACCAGGAGTCAGTCACCAGGAGTCGTCCTAGGCCGAGGGGCTGGATCCGAGGATAATGGTTGCGCTGTCTGTCTAATTTAGGTATGAGCACAACAACATCTGTTTAGTAGTTACATTTGCATTTACAATCGTCTAATACCTGCCTCTTAAGCCATTCTTATAGTTTTGGGGGCGTAGAATAGTATAAATTGTCACACTTGTAAGAGTGTGATAGTTAGTAGCTGTGTTTGTAGTGTTATTGGTAGCTGGCAGGGGCAGCGGATGATGCAAGTGCAGCGGCCTTCAGACAAGAGCCACAACACTTATTCTTTTGTCAAATTAAGCACTGGGCCACTTAACTTAACTTAAATACATCTTCACTGTGTGAGGAGTGTGCGAGCCTTTGGAGGTGGAATCATGCCGAGAACTACATAAGAGGCACTCCTGTCCCCCTCCTAACAAATCCTCTCCAGAAAATAAAAAGCGTGCTGAGTATGGTGCTTATGTCCAGGGGTGTTTTCAACCCCCTTCAGGAACATGGGCTGCTTACGCCCTCCTAAGACAAGCTGGAAATCCACTCTGTGCAGAGATTTCCAGCTCATGTTCCCTGCTACTGTGTGATGTCGGCTTTTTACTGGGCGACTGCATGCAGGGAATCGATATAGCATGATACGCGGTGGTAAGGTACAGTGTAAGTTCATAGATCTGCCATGCTTGACATCCAGATATTTAAATATTAATCAGTACAGTTCTCTTCCCTTGAAATATGCACTAGGAGTATTCTGAGACTATGCAAGATTTGCATTGATATTGCTTTGAAGTCAGTTAGTCATGACATGGATGTTCAATCGTGCACGCACAGCACTCCCCAGGAAGTTATTGCTCTAAACTCTTTTGTTTGATATTTGCTTTAACAACAGTGTCATGTTATGGCTTTCTCAGCATGAGCCTTGCATTAGGTTTCACCTATGTAAGCCTTGTGCTTTATACATCTCAAGTTGCCATAGAAATGGTGTACGTCTGCTGCTTCTAATGAACCCATGCAGGTTTGTATGTCAGAATATCATTACACAGGAATGTAGTTGCTGAAGTATTGCTAACCAAAATATTGTAAAGATGAATATTTGCAAGTATAGACTTGATAATCTCAACTTCACATCTGCAACTCTTGTATATGTGTATATATGTGTAGATATATAATATATATGTGTGTGTGTGTGTGTATATAATATATAGGTTATGAGAACACAGACCCTCGGATGATATCAGAGTGGGCGGACTGTTATCTGGAATTGTCCAGGAAACTTGTAGTGATCCTAGTGAAGTATGCAGATAGCGACAGAGCGGCATTGCAAATTAAAATCGATGAGCTTAACGAGGAAATAAGTAAACATGGAAACACGGAGGTGGGTCAAAAACATAGAGAGGATATGATCAGTCGCTTGAAAAAGGATGAGGATGTCATAAAAAGGCGCAAAGCCTATAAATTCCAAAGGGACAAGGTGGACTATGAGCAGGGGCATGTGTTCACCTTTGCACGGAAATATGATGCTGCAAATATGGCCACTCCATCAGGCGGTCCCTCAACAACACACCCCACTGCAAGCAACAATACTCAATTATTTACCTCCACCTCGGATTTGAGCTAAGCCATTGAAAGTGGCTCTGACAATGACCAGACCTCAACATCTAGGGGGTTGAGGTTTACCAAACCATCCCTGGGTCAGGACCTGGATTATTTGCGAGTGGACAGGATACAATCTCTACGCCGACGTGCACAAAACAAAGGTGCAATCAAAGGAGGAGCAAACGACTCAGCCAAAAGAGACTGGTAAGACGCCAATGCAGCAAGCGAAAACAAATCAAAGAACAAAAACAACAAACAGGACATGGAACAGATGCTAACAACCAAAATGGATGAAAATACAGTTATAAACTTAACAACAACTGATTTGAATGAGGAGGAAAGGAAAATCTTATCCTTGGGTCTTACTTACAGTCCTGTCAAAGATTGTAATTATGCTGAGATATGAATGGATTTATTTAAATTTGTCCGCAAAATGAAGTTGCGCAAATTTCACATAATCCAAGGTACACAAAATTGGGAAAACCCCGCAACTACGCAGGTGGAGATGAACACCAGCCCGACTTTGACAGCAAGAGACACAAACCTTTTGAGAAAAATGGAACAACTTTATGATGAAAACAACACGTTAATGAGCCAGTCTAATCAGGAAGCTCAGCATTTGGGAGCGACAAAGTTCAAACCTAAATCAACCTTTTGCCCGATAATGATACGGGACAATGTGGATGTGTTCCATGAAAAAGTCACTTTTGAATTAAAAAAACTTTATTGTGCCACCAAAAAATCACCCATGAAAGTAACTAAACAGGATGACATTTACTCCCAGCTGGTTAAAAAGTTACAAGATGATGACCAAATTATTGTACGCCAATCAGATAAGGGGGGTAATGTGGTCCTCTGGCCAAAAGAGATGTATGTAGAGGAGGCCAAAAATCAATTGAATTAAGGAAACTGTTATAAAAAAAGCAACATCTTAACTGTAAAATGTGCATGGGATGATTTTAACAGCAAACTACTGGCTTGGAAATCTGCTGGTTTGCTTAGCACGGAGGAGTTCAAGTTCCTAAAAGTGGACTATCCTATTGTACCAACAATATACTTTATCCCAAAGGTCCACAAGGACATACTCAAACCACCGGGGAGGCCCATTATATCGGCCATTGGCAGCAAATTTGAAAATACATCCATGTATGTGGATTTCTTCTTACACGATCTGGTGAAGAAACTCCTGTTGTACATACAAGATACAGGGGACTTCCTTCGTAACATTGAGAGGGTTGAATGAGATGTGCACTGCCTGTTGATTTCACTTGATGTTGTATCATTGTATACTAGTATACATAATTGAGACGGTTTAATGGCAGCTGAATTCTATTTGAATACTAGACCAAGACAATTCAGTATGCACAACAAAATGCTATTGTCTATGATTGCCACATGTTTGGAAAATAACTTCTTTCTTTTCAATAACCAAATCTTCCAACAGGTCAGGGGGGTTGCCTTGGGGGCCTGCTTTCCTCCCAGTTATGCCTGTCTCCATATGGGCATGTAGGAGGAGCGGGTTCTCATGGCAACGCATAGCGACACACTCTCCAGACATGTTTTTTGTTGGCATAGGTTCATCGACGACCTGTTTTTATTGTAGAAGGGCATTGAAAAGGATGTGCTAGACTTTATTTCAGAGTTGAATAACAACAGCCTAAACTTACAATTTACAGCAACAATGAGCAAGGAAAGCATAATCTTTTTGGACGTGGAGGTTTTTACCTCCACAATAGGCTAAAATCACGCCTTCATAGAAAACCTACGGCTGGCAGCACGGTGCTGCATGCCTCTAGTCATCATCCGCCTCATTTGATCAACAGCATTGCCTACAGGGAATGCTGCGGATTAGGAGAATATGCAGCACAAAAATGGACTGCATACAGGCCCAGCAAGCCAGCAGGGACCGGTTCTTGGCTAGAGGATATTCTCAGAGTGCGGTGGCATCTGCCATTAATAAAGCCAATAAACAGCAACGTTCAGAAATATTGGCTGACCATCCCAAAAAGGAGGCTAATCTGTCTCAATCGATTGACCTGCCTACAAGGCTGGTTCTGACGTTCAATGGACAACACAAGACACTGAGAAAGATAGTGAAGAAAAATTGGCCACTAGTCTTGAACGATCCTATCTTGGGAGAACGAATATCAGCAACCCCGAGTATCACATACAGGAAAGCACGTTCCATGAGTAATGTTTTGGTCAAGAGTAGCCCTGAGATCATCACTCCCAAAAATTGGCTCAATAGCAGAACAGGGTTCTTCAAATGCTCCAGCTGTAGAGCATGTAAGCAAGGGTACAACACCAAAACATATACCAGCCCTTTCACACAGAAACCAGTTGCAATCACAAGATTTCTCAATTGCAAGACAGAATTTGCAGTGTATGTGCTGGAGTGTCTGTGTGGCCTGCGCTATGTGGGCAGCACTAAGCTGCAGGTTCACAAATGGATACTCCAGCACATGCGGGCAATAACCAACAATGATGTTGCGTATCCGTGGCAAGACACCTCAAAGAACAGCATGGCAGTGACACACAACACTTGAAATATTTTGCCATTGACACAGTCTTGCCACTTAGAAGGGGTGGCAACCGAGAATATCTCTTGCGCAAATTGGAGACCCAATATATATTAGAATTAGATTGCAAAGTATCGCAGGGCCTGAATGCATGTGAGGACTTCTTCACTTGCTTATAGGATTCTTTATCTCATACAATGGTCATTTGCACTCTCCTTTTAGCTGAAACAGTTGTATAGAACATACATTTTAGGGTAATTTAGTTATAATTTTTACGCATTTGAAACTTCATTGCGGCTGCAATTTAGAAGGGTGAGGGCACTTTATGATTTTAGATGCACTAGCACTTTAAGGGATATAGTCATGGATTTAAGCCCACTTGGGCAGGATGTGTCTCAAAACATAATGCAAAGCATTTGCAATCATGTGCAGAATTGACTTAAAATAAGTTTGAGCTAGGGTATGGTAACAATATTTGATCCGTGGACCAGTCACAGTGGCCATGAAGCTGTGTACACATCGGGGAGGATGAGAAGGATCTTGGAGGCATTTTGTATATTGTATGCATGGCCTTGATTTCTCATATCTGAATATAAACTAAAAGGTTTTGACCCGTTATCCGCAGAATGTGCACATTTAAAATGTCAAATTAAGCATGTATTTAAAAGGGATTTTAATTGAATTTTATTTGTGTGTTAACTATGCACAATATTCATATTGGTCAGAGAATAAGTATTTATGTATTTATTTATTTATTGCCAAGCTTATTTCGCACATATTTATATCTATTTTCGAAATAATTATATGTGATACCGTGTTGAGCATTGGGGAACTACAGAGAATGTTTTATCTATTTCCATGATGACGTTATTCACAAGTGTCTTACTGAGCACTAGCACTTTAAAAATGAAAAAATGACTCAGTTTTGCGTCATGTGATCAAGGCCTCGTGGGAGGCAGAAACGCATCATGGCGGAGGTGCGGGAGTTTATGCAATAAACGATACATTTGCACTGAATCCCGGGTCTGATATTTCATCTATGTTACAGTTTTTGGTGACGGAATCCTGTGGATATAATATATAATATATACATTATATATATATATACACACACACACACATATACACACGCCTTCAAGGACAATATATGTGGAGGTATGTATAGTAGCTCTGTAGTTACCAATATATCCTTACCTTGATGATATTTTGCTGGTCCACATTTTGGCGCCAATATTTTTGCAGGACAGTATTAAAATTACATTATTCTGGTACCACATCCATGTGGGTGCATGTGTTCTGCTGAAAATCAGTCATTAATATTAGTCTACTTTAAAAGGAATAAACAATAATGGACCAGTTTTGTTTGTTTTTAAAGTTTTCATTGATGAAGGAAGTCTTAGCTATTTGGATGGATTGAGATTGAATCCATGGATAAAGCTCTTTTAACTCTTACATAGACCCTTTTTAAGAATAGCGGCTCCTGTTCCCAAGCTGTTCATCAATAGACTGGGGACACATTTTTGTTATGCCAGTACAAACCTGTGTAAATTCTGTGTTATGCTTGTTATGCGAAAATCCTGAAATTATGCCATGGCACCTGGTCATGTAGTTACAGTCTGTTGGGTTATAAATCCTTGCATGAGAGCAGGGGAACAATAAAAATGACTAGAACATGAGCAGCTGCTTTTCATAGCGCTTATTTTTTCTGTGCTATCTTTTAAGAGTGAATTGTGTCCTCTCTTCCAAAATAGACGTGAGGACATATATAACACTAAAATGTAGCGTTAAATTGCAGATTTCTATTTGACAGAACTTTGCATAGTTTTTCCGAAATTTCATAGAAGTATGCAAAAGGAATTTGCAAAAATTTTGCACACCCTGTTCACCCACAGTACATTTTTTTGAGAGAACATGAACACGTCTAGCTGCTTGGATTACGTTGTGTGAACTCCAGGGCTATGATGGACATCAAAGTCAACCCTGACAAAAATATTCAAACCAGCACTCCCCTGCTGAACTCCACGAATAGAATGAGTCCATGGAGGATTTCATGATCAGGTCATGACAGCCCACCCAGCTCTGAAAGCAGCCTCCTAGCCAGTAGCCCAATAGAAAATGCCAGAGCAGCAGAAGGGTAAGTCCCAACCTGGAAAACTCTGAATGTCCCACAGCTCGCATTTCAGTCACCGATATACACAAGAAAGGCCAAATCAAAGACTGCTTTGAGTACCGTACTGAAATTACAAAGCATTTAAAAGGCACATATACTACAGTAGATCAATTGCACATTCTGATCACAGAATGAGAATCTGTTTAAATGTAACTTGTTAAATTGTACTTCCCATGATGTACAGTATGAAACCCCCCAGTCTAGTATGTATGTGAGTATTTTGCAGACAGCTTCCTATTTAGGGAGTGCATTTAAGAGAACTCCAGTCTACATGGGACAATAAAAAAGAGGCACCACTCCCATATTTTTTGGGGTGCAAGGTTAGAGGTTTCTCCACTAGAGAAAAGATTTGAGTTGTCAAAAATAAAAATGAACCTTCGGAAATTAAAAATATGTTGCTTGTGCAACAGCAGATTTCTGATTGCAGAACTAATTTTTCATCCGCTGTAAATTCTGCTTGAATGTATTTTACGCATTGGAAGCTGTTGTTTTGCAGCTTTCTTGAAATACTACAGAAAATGATGAAAGTGAAGACTAGAAATGTGGTCCAAAAAAGCAATTAACCCACAGGATAAAATGTAGCAATGTTAGCACTTGCAAATCTACTCGGCAGGCTTCTCATGCCTCTTCCTTTAGTCCTCATTCTTCACCTTTCTTCCTTCAACATTTTCTCATTTCCCTCATTCCTCATGCATGATTTCTCACACCTCATAACTCACTTCTTATTCCTCATTATGCAATACTCTTCCCTCACTTGTCATCCCTCATTCATTACACGTCATACCTAAATCCTCATTCTTCACTCATCACTACTCAGCCTCACCATCGGCTCTGCATTCCTCCTTTCTGATCGACCAACCCATCATTACTTTCCTCTTACTACTTATCCTTTTGTACCTCAGTGCGTATCCATTTGTCATCTGCTCCCATTCCTCACCCATTACTCATCACTCAGTCCTCACCCCTAACTCGCTGTCCCTCACTCGTCATCCACGGTTCTTCACTGTTCGCCTTCCACTCATCATCACTCATTTGTAAACCTGTACTGATCAGCCCAGCACCTCATTTGCAGAATGAGGAGTACAATAGTCAAATGATGACGCCCCAAAATGTTTACTACCCAGCCCATTTTAGAAGATCTTCATCTGTCCTCCTTATTGTTCGATTCTCATTCATCACAGTTGATGCAGGTGGGTGGTTTGAAGGGTGTGGGCTATTCTTACAGAGATGTTCCTTGGAGGGTGTGTGTCTGGGGACCTCCAAACTAACACATGTGAATGTTGAGTGTAAAGTAATTTGTCTTACTATTGCTGTTCACAATTTGTGTTATCTGTACACCAAACTCTTGAGAGAGGTCTGTGTTGCATTCTTCTACTGTGTACTTATGTCAGTGATAATTATTGAGAGTGAACTTAGCCGAAAAGACAGCAGAGCGCATACAGTAAATGAATGATGAGCGAGGTAACTGGTTATTGGATTGTTACTGTATTGTGGCTGGGTGTTCTTTAAAGAGGTGTGTGTTCATCTCTTTCCTAAATTGGAGCAGCTTTAGGCCGGACTTATGAATATGTGGTGGCTATTCCTGATCCTAATGAAGATGCCTGCTCCCTTATTTCTTTCTTCGTTTCATTCTGAGGGTGCCTGGCTGCAGGTACGACAAAAGCCAGCAGAGATGGTAAGCATGTCAGCAAGGTAGGCTGGGTGCTGGTCATGATGACTGTGTAAAAGATGCAGCTCGTTTTGAAGATAGTGCATGCTGGCAGGTGGAGCCAATGTAGTTCCATCAGGATGGAGGTGATGTGATGGTATTTCTTGGGCCCAGGATGAGAAATGCTCTCGCGTGTAGGATACCTTCAAGGGGTGCCAGCATAGAATAATGTAGGTTTCTTTAATAGTGGGAGAAACTGGCCTGTCTTTAGGACTTCTGAGAAGACGCCTTGAGTGAGGGAGGCAGTGACAGTGGTGAATATGGGTGAGAAAACTTCCACATAGAGAGATTTGTTGAAGACCCAAGGAGAATACATCTTCATAGGAAGTGACTTTGAGGAAGTTATGTATGTATGTCTGTGAGAGACAAGACTTTGATGGATAACCATTGAGGGATTATACTACAAGGGGTGGGCCTAAAAGGAGATACAAGCTTAGTGTTTTCGATGTGCTGTCAAATCTTTTACTTTCCACTGGAAAAGAGATGATGGCAGTGCTCATGTCTGTGGAGTTTAGTGATGGTGGGTCTGCTAGGGGGTCAATGCAGTGTTTGTTTGACATGAAAAGTGTTCTGCTTCTGGAAGGGATGCGAGGTTTACCTGATGAATCCTGCACGGCTAAAAGTTACTTTTCGTGGCAAGACAAGGGTATTCACTTCAGAAATACAAGCCGGGGACTTTTTGAACGAACTTCCTGACGGTTAATTGACTTTTTGATTTAATGATGTTGAATATTGAATTAACTCATCAGTGGTCTTGAGTGGTTATTCACTACTAGTTTCTCCGGGTTTCTTCGGGTGGTTCTGTATATCAGTTTAGTCTTTTTCTTTCCTATCTTTCTCACTCTCTATTTTGGATATGTTGCTGACAGGGAGTGACCACGGGCACTTGGGAGGCGGGAGGCATCACACAGGTCTGAGGACCCCTATTGCTTGGTTTGTGGGTGGGGGGACTTTGGGAATAGGGGGGGGCAGCGCTGCAAGGGGGGAAGGGAGGAGGTATTAGAAAAGGAAATCTGGATTACGGTTAATCAGTGTATTGATAGGTCAAAGGTCAGAAAAGTGTTCTTAGTGGCATGGCTACCATTCGAATAGTATCTATTAATATCTGCGGGCTTAATGACCCAAATAAACGCCGTCGGGTTTGAGAAGATCTCTGTTTCTTGTGGGCAGATATTATCTGCCTTCAAGAAACTCATATAGAAGCAAGTTGGCATACATTTCTGGAGTTTGAGGGATTCCAGCTAATATCTTGGACAAAACTAGAGGCAAAATCTAAAGGTGTGGCCATTTTGGCTAAACGGGGAGGGTCAATCTAACTCATACGGCAGCAGATCCTTATGGCCGTTGGGTCATTGTGCACAGTAAATTTGGGAATAAGGATTAGACTCTTTGTTCAGTATATGGCCCTGTACTTGATGATCCTGAAATATATAAATGTCTTAATCTAGAGCTGGTTGGATGGCCTGCCCCATTGATATTATGCGGGGACCTCAATTTAAATATCAATTGTGGCTTGATGAATCAACCAGGGGCAGCATATGGGGGTCGAAAACCCAAGGTTTACAAGGCTTTACGGCATATGATGGATCTGCATGGTTTGGTTGATGCTTGGGCATTCCTTAGATCTATTGATCCCGGATTTCCTTATTTTTCGGCACCTCACAAAGTATGTTCGAGACTTGATTATTTTTTAATTTCCTCAGTTCTGGTCTCTCAATCCAATATTACGAAATTTCCCAGAGTAATGTCGGATCACAATCCACTCCTACTTCAAATTAGTGTGCAAAGAGGAGGTGCTAAACCTGATGCTTGGACGTTTAACCGGGGTTTACTTAGGGATAGCTTGTCTATAGAGTCCATGGCCATTTGGATTCCAAGATTTTTGGAAGAAAACTTGGGGAGCACCTGTATAAAAAATGTCTGGGATACACTTAAGGCTGGGATCAGGGGAGAGACTACCAGCTTTGGATGGGAAAGCCAGAAAAAAGAAAAAATTAAACTATTGGATTTATATGGAGATCTTGAAAAGGCAGAGTTAAGATTAGCGCGGACTCTGTCTCGGGGCAAGGATAGTGATTTGGCCCAAACGCAAATTATTCTGGTTAAATTCGCTATTACAGAGATCTCAAAAGTTAAGGTGGCAAGTAAATATGTAGTTTGGAGGTCCAAGATGTTTAAAAATAGTGAGAGAGCCGGACATCTACTCGCAGCTAGAACAAAAGAGAGAGAGTCCACCGCACGTATTAAAAATATTCAAGATCCTGATGTGGGTTTAGTCTCGGAAGAAGCAGGTATTGCATTTGCATTCCAAAAATGTTATCAAAAACTTTACAAAGAGAATATTCCAGAAAATGCAGTAATACAGTTGGAAATTCAAGATTATCTCAGGGATATCGAGGTAGAGGCATTATCTTCTGAAGAAAGGGATTTATTAGATGCCAATATAAGTATGGATGAAATTTTGCTTGCAATAGATTTTCTTTCTGTGGGGAAAGCTGTAGGCCCTGATTTCTTGCCGGGGGAATAAATGTTTTCGATCTCAGCTTACACCTGTTATGATGGAAATGTTTAGTAAGATCCAGAACGGGGATAGACCCCCCGAATCGTGGAAAAGAGCTAGAATGGTTACATATTTGAAGAAGGGCAAGGAGCCTTCTGATACTGGGTCCTATCGCCCAATTACCATAATAAATAGTGATATAGAAATCTATGCAAAGATATTGGTGAATCGGCTAGCGGGGGTTATTAAAAAACTAGTCTCCCCCCAACAACACAGGTTTGTTCCCGGGCGGGAAACGATTGATCATATACGGTGCACAATTGCGCTGTTTGATTTTACTAAGGTTACAGGAGACCGTATGGCTTTAATTCTGCTGGATGCGGAGAAAGCCTTTGATAGGGTGTCCTGGCTTTTTTTATGGGCTATCCTGAAGCATTATGGGTTAGGGGAAAAATGTATTCATGCTATCCAGAGTATGTATAAACAACCCACAGCCCAAATCTCCGTTCTGGGGATCCAGACAGGTACAATTAGCATTCTAAGAGGTACGAGGCAGGGTTGTCCCTGTTCCCCCTTATTATTTCCTATTTATATAGATCACTTAATTAAAAAACTTTGTTTTGATAACCTGATTCGTCCAGTTCAGTCTAAGGGGGGGATAACCAAAGTTCTTGGCTACGCGGATGATCTGGCTGTGCTGACAGATTCCCCTCAGGTGGCCTACAAGAAATTCAGATTATAACCACGCAGTTTGGCCGGATTTCGGGGTATCATTTGAATGAGGCCAAAACCCAAATCATCCATAATGATAAAATAATTTTAACAGACTCGCGGGTTGTGCATCATGCCAAATATCTGGGGTTAGAAATCTGTGCCAACCCGGATGAGATAATTTCTATCAATCTACTGCCTCTAATAGATAAAAATTAATGCTGATGCCCGTCGGATTAATAATCTCCAATTAACATTAATGGGCCGATGTAATGTGGGCAAAATGATATTTCTGCCCAAAATTCTGTATTATCTGAGAGCTATTCCTGTATTGTTTGATCGTAGCTGGATTAGGAAATTGGACCAGAGTATCTCTTGGTTCCTTTGGGCAGGGAAACGCCCAAGGCATGCTATGAAATATATGACATTGCCCAGGGTCAGGGGGGGGTGGTCCGTGCCCAATTTTGAGATGTATTATTGGGCAATAACGTTGAGACATATTGCCGTATTATTAGATGTTCAGGATCAAGAATGTTTGGATGTCTCAATTTATCATTTAATTTAGTGAGAGGAAGCCCGAGGGCTTTTATTTAGACATATTGATTATGCCTACTTTAAACAGGTTAGGTTCAAGGTTTTGTTGGGTACCTTCAAAGTATGGTCTTTGGTACGGAAACTGTGTAATATTGGTAGGATTCATATATATTTACCTTTTTTAGGGAATACTTTGCTACCAGGAATATTTCATGATGGATATTTTAGAGACTGGACATCACAGGGGGTCAATGAAATTGGAGACATTATGGTAGAATCCGGACTATTGACTTTTGACTTTTGAACAATTAAAACAGAAGTTTGGAATTAGTAATAGACAATTCTTTAAATTTTTACAGATTCGAGATTTTTTCGGTAGGAAAACGGCCAGTTGGGATCACATTCCGCTACTAGATACAATTAAGGGGGGTCAATCAACTATCTCTAAAATGTATACACTACTTAATGATGGGTGGAGTGATGATTTAAATAAACATTTTAGTCGATGGCAGACTTGCCTAGAGGCTGGTCAGGAGACAGGCTATAGTCAAATAGCTACTATTTCCACAAACCTCCAGGTCCAGTGCTTTAAGACATGGTGTAACTTATATATAACTCCACACCGTATACAACAATGGGGAGGTACGACAGGGGTAAACTGCCCTCGGTGTGGTGAATATGCGGTGGACAGTATCCATATGTTCGCAACCCGCTCTACTCTTATACCTCTTCTTAAAAATATAGAACATTATCTGGAACAAATTTTTAAACGCCAGATTTTGTTGACACCTCAGGCTGTAATGTTGTGGGTTGGGGATCAGAATATGATTGAAGCAGAGTGCAAATTATTGTTTATTGCCATGGCTACCCAGCGGCTATCAATTGCCACTGTTTGGCTGGATCCTATTCCCCCAACTGTGCATGAATGGCTGGATAAATGTATTAATGTTAGTAGATGGGAATTGTCGGTCTTTAGGAGAAGGGGTCCTAGGGCTCGGAGGGAGGGAGAACGGATCTGGAAAGCTCTTAATAATTGGATGATTCTCAACAATTGAGGCTTATGATAGCCGGATGAAAATGCCAGTTTTCTTGATTTTTCTGATTTATTTTCTATCTGCTTTAAAGTAATTAAATATGTTTTAATTTCCTTTTTCTTTCTTTTCCTTCCTTCCCTTCTTCCTGCCGCGCTACATGGGGTGAGTAGGGGGGGGTAGCAGGGCGAAAAACTGAAAAATGGTGTTTGACATGAATTTTTTCTGTTTTCAAATCTGTGTTCTGTTGAATTCATTTTCAATCATGTCATATATCCAATACACATTAAAAAAAAAAAAGTGTTCTGCTTCTGTTGATGACTTCATTCATGATGCTGATATGGTACACTGCTTTGGCTTATATGATGAGCTTGTTTGTGTGTTGCACAAACAAAGCACTGTGAGGTCATAAGGAGTTCTATCTGTCCTTCTTTTTCTTTCCTGTCTGCAGACAGAGCGTTTATAGTGAGTGAGGTCATTAGAATACCAGGGTGCCAAAGGTTGTGGCTTGCACTTGTATGTGTTCTTTGTAGCATCGATTTTCATGTAGTTGTCACCCAACTAACTGGCACACACCACCTCTACTTACAAAAAACAATGTACTACCTCCCCTTTCAAATCCACTCCCATCATTCTAACCCTTCTCTAAACTCGACTAAACATTCGAGAAATAAAGAGCACAAACCTTGCACAACTAATGCACAAAGAAACCCACCCACACCCTCCCCCAAAAAATAATAATAACATTAACCTCTTGCGCTCCGGAGTAGTGTGTTTCATGCTCCAGTGCTGGAACTAGAGAGGAACTGGCTAGATTCCCCGAGGGAAAACTGAACGTTGCAGGCAGTAAGATATGTACAAAAACTTTTTTAAAGGCTGTGTGTGTATGGGTGCGGGTGTATGTCTAAAGGAAACTGTGTGTGTGAGAGAGTATGCCTGTACATCGTTGTGTGTGTGAGTGGACATGAGAGAGAGAGAGAGAGTTAGCGAGAGTGAAGGAGTGAACCAGGGTGGATGATTGGAAGAATAAGTTCAAGTGAGAATGAGAGTGAACGTGGGTGAATGAGGGTGAATGGCAGTGATTGTAAATGAGTGTTAGTGTGTGTGAGTCAGAGTAGGAGTAAGTCTGAGTGAATTAGAGAATGAGTGAGACTGAGTGAGTCAGAATGAGTGAAAATAAGTGCAACTCAGTGGAAATGAGTGAAACTGAGTCAGACTAGGTAAGGCAGAGTGAGTGAGAATGAGTTAGATTGATAGAGAGTAGATGAGTCAGAGTGAGATTGATGTAGTCAGAATAAGAGAGAATGAGTGAGATGAGTGAGACTAGGTGAGGCAGAGTGAGTGAGAGTGAGTAAGACTGATAGAGAGTAGATGAGTCAGAGTGAGATTGATTTAGTCAGAATAAGAGAGAATGAGTGAGATTAAGGGATGAGGCTATGTGAAATTTAGTGAGAATGATTAAGAATAAGTGAGGGAGACTAAATGAGACAGCAAAACTGATTTAGACTGAGCAAGACCAAGAGAGTCGGGGTGAGCCTGAGTGAGTCTGAATGGGACTGACTGAGCTAGTGAGATTAGGTGAGTCAGATTAAGTGTGAATGTGCTGGACTGAAAGAGAATGAATCAGACTGAGTAAGCACGAGTGAGTCAAAATGAGATTAAGTGAATCTGAATCCGAATGAATGAGAAAGAGCCGGACTGAGTGAGAGTGAATGAATCAAAGTGAGTAAGAGTGAGAATGAGTAAAACTGATTGAGTTAAAGTGAGTCAAAGAAGAAAGTGAGTGAGCCAGAATGAGACTAAAGTGCTGATTTATTGGTTGACAGAAAGGGTAGTCTGTCTGAATGGCGACAGACCACCCTTTCCACCAACATAATGGTTTTTCCACCGGATTTAAATGCAGGCAACGCTTTGGTCTGATGACAGCGGAGACTGCTCCATCTCCATCATGGTTTCACTCCTTCACCAGCCCACTGGAGTAAAGGCCATCGGAGGTTGACATATATGGCCGCCAACCTAATGCAGATAGGCACTCCACATAAAAAGAGACGTGGCGCTCATCAATAACGTATTTTAAAAAGGGACTGCCAATTCACAGGGAAATATTCAAAGGCATTCTGCGATCATTGCATGTGCTGTGAGTCATGCCTTTAACTTGTTGATGCTCACCTGCAGTCTCTTACAGCCTTATTCATGAAGGCTAAATCGGCTCGCAAAGGGCCGGATTCTGAGAATCCGGCCCTTTGCGAGTGCGATTTTTGCATTTGGGATTCAGCATCCCAAATGCAAAAATCGCTCATTGCGATGTCGCAAATGTGCGAGGAATTACATTTAAGGAATCTCTATTAGAGATTCCTTAAATGCAATTCAACATCCAATTTAAATTAGCGAATTCGCAATTTCTTGCCGCAATTTACCGCGAGGTCAGACCTCGCGGTAAATTGCGATAACTCAGAAAAATGCATTTAAATGCATTTTTCTGAGTTGCATGTTACACACACACATGTCCTTTGGACATGTGTGTGTGCAACACCTGTGTGAAATTTCATTTGAGGGGTGCTACAGGGTGTCCTGTGGACACCCCTGGCACCCTTCAAATCGCAATCTTATTTGCGATTAGCTAATTGCTAATCGCAAATAAGGAATACTCCCCATTCATTCCTATGGGCCTTTTGGCCCATAGGAATGAATGGCGAGTTATTCCTTATTTGCGATTAGCAATTTGCTAATCGCAAATAAGGAATCAGTAGGAATCGCATTTTATTATGCGATTCCTACATGATTACCGTTTTGCGAGTCCTTAATAGCGAATCGCTATGATTCGCTATTAGGGGCTCGCAAAACGGTCCCTTCATGAATAAGGCTGTTAATCCTTGATGCGACATAACTCCCACTGACATGAAATTTCAGCATCATGTCAGTGGGAGTTAAGTCACATCAAGGATTAAGAGACTTCAAGGTGAGCGTCAACAAGCTAAAGACATGTAATGACCCATATCCACTGAGCACTTACACCCACTGTACGGGCATACATCATTCCAACAAGTACCAAATGACTCATAGTACATGCAATCATGGCAGCACAGCTTTCAAACCTTTCCTTGAGAATTTGCAGTCCCCTTTTAATTTCCACAATAGACTCTCCAGTCGGAGTAATCCGTAATGCATTTAAAGACTTGGCATGAGACATGCTTCCATTTAACATTTTTGCATTGAGAGAGGGTTTTAGGTTAAAATCCATCTGCAATAAATGATATCTCTGCTATCTGTTGAGTGCCACTCCTCCTTTTATGTGGAATTTTTCCTAAGTAATATGCGTGAGTGGCCTCCTGACAGAGCACCCATTTGAAACTTCACTGGCTTCCCATGATAAAAAGGACAGAATTCAAATCCCCTTGTTTAGTTTACAAGGCTCTGCGAGAAACTGGACCAAGGTTTCTGAGACAACATTTTTCTTGGTGCCAGCCTGCTAGAAACCTTTGTTCATCTCAGAGTGAACTTCTTCAGACACCCAAATATAAGAAAGCACGCTGGGGAGGAAGAAGCTTCATTTTGGGTACAGTGAAACAGTTGAATTTACTCCCAACAGAGATCAAGAACAGCCCGGCATTGCTCACTTTTAGGAAATTACTGAAAACCTGGCTATTTGCTAGCTAAATTCCACATTTATAATCCAGATGCAGGTTGACTATCCACTGAGTGCCTAGACGCCCCAAGGCAATCGTGAACAATATAAGTCCTAAAATCAAATAAAATCAAACATATACCCATATATATCTATATATCTTCACAAACTTTGTCCTAAAAATGAAGTTGCACTCAAAGACAGAATCAATTCTATATTTAACCTGCAGCAAACAGATAATGGCCAACAACAACATCAGGCCAAACGCGTTTCAGGCTTCCCAGCCCTTGTTCACTGGCCACCACGTAAAAACAGCAAAGAAAGAGAGAGGCACTAATCAAAGCATTTAAATTGTGTGTCCACCTCCAAGTGGGCCTCAAGTGAGTCACAGTGCATTATGGTAAATTTAGTCTCGTAAGAAATCGATCCAACGCTTCAGTGGGTTCGCTGCTAAAAACATGCCAAATATTAAAAGATCATTACCCTGGTGGGTTTGCTTATGCCACATCAAACCAGTTCACTTTAGGACCTTTCCTTTTCTGTCATTTTCACTTGTGACTATCATGCTTGTCACAGCACACCTGCTTTCTTTTTCCGCAGCGGTGTACACTTCACGGCCGGACCAGCTGTCTTAAATATTCACGATGGTTGCCCTAGAAATGTGGATGCACCTAATTGCAGATTCAATTATTTATTCTTTTGTGTGTGGGTGTGTGAGTGGCTGTGCGAGTGGCTCTGTGGATTATGTCATCAGTGATGCCATTTAAGATGTCATCAGTGATATAATATGTGAGGTCATAAGCAGTTCATTACGGGGACATAAGTTATAGTTTGTTCAGTTAACTTTAATTACTGATTTCAATGGCTTGTATGAATGAAATCTGAGCCGAACTATAAAGCCCCTGTGTCCTATTGTTTTTCCAGTAAATTTCTAAAGTTTTTAAATATTCTATTTCCTAACTGTCATGGCCCTGTAACCTTTGTATTTTTTGTGAATTTCAAAGTGGGTGTGTGAGTGGCGGTATAGGTTGGTGAGTGGGTGTGTCAGAGGCTGTATGGGTCTGTGACTTGGTGTGTGAGTGGTTATGTCGGTGTTTGAGTAAGTATGTGAGTACCTGTGTGGGTGTGTGAGTGGGTTTGTGAGTGACAGTATGGGTTTGTGAGTGGGTGTGTGAATGGCTCTATGGGTCTGTGAGTGGATGTGTGAGTAGATGTGTGGGTGTGTGAGTGTGACAATATACAGTTTTGAATTTCATTTTGTTGGTGTCAGCTTGTCATTTTTACCTGTTAATTTGTTGTGCTGTATCATTTATATGGCAACTCCTAGTCAAACAGGAAACAGAGGTTTTAAAAAGAAATATTGCACTCCCCTACGGAACCAATTCATGCCATTGTCCAAGCAGCCAGACTGACACCTATCCCAATGAGGGGAAGCCTGTTCAAGAATTGGTTTGCTGGGGGAGTATCTCAATTTCCTAAGACACATTTCAGGGGTGTGCCCTGAGCTTACCACAAGGGAAGAAAGGTTCTGCTACAGTGGTTTTAGGCTGAGTGGGGCACTGTCGGATAGCTTACAGTACAAAACACAGTAAGAGCTGCAAAGTCGACATGTGGAAGACAGAAGAAGGACTGCACTTGCTGTTGAACCTGTAGAGGGAAATCTCAAGGGCTGGGCCTACTCCCCACTTGAACCCAGGGTCGAATAATGAACTCCAAGAGCTAGCTGACTAGCCTCCTGGTCAGCTCCAGAACCACAAAAGCTTCAAAAAGTCCAAATCTCTACTGAGCTCAGCTGACCACTTCGTACTGGATTTGCCCTTGACCTGATGGTGGGTCCTGGGAGATTGAGTCCTATACCTCAAGTGGTGCTCATAAGGTTCTAGATCCTTGACTAGTGTTAGTGTGTACTCTTTTTTCATCACAACCTGCAAGGCTGGACACTGAGAAACGTGCTCCAAACAATCTGCAAAAAGAACCAGAGGCTAACACCAAACTGCAACCATACTGCAACTTCCGACTTTGAACAGCCAGTTGAACTTAACTTGCTGGTTTGTCCTGCTGAAAGGATCCTAGTTTCCATAAATGTTTCGAAGTCAAAACATGGTGTACTTCCCAGGGACCAATTCCAAGAAGTATACCGACACGGACAATGCCTTACTGGGCCTGAAATTTGCCTTCATGCAATTTTCCCTCTGGTCAAGAATTTTGTACTTCCCACCTGAGCCAATGCTCTCATGAGGTTCTATGCTTCAGCAGGCGACCTTTGACAACTCCCTCTTTGGGTTCAGTTGACACACTGATACCTATATGATCTCATCAACGAGAACCTTTTCCAGAAAAACAACTAATTCAAAAGGCAAACTTTCCGTTACGATGAACCTGGTCCCTGTATTCAACTCGCGCTCCATTGTGGCGTTAGCTTTTGACTTTGACCCGATCTAGAGGAGCCGGATACCAGTTGCCAGCACTAGAAACATCTAAACCTTTGAAAGCTAACAAGGTTGAGCTTAGGTTTAAACTATTGAACCCTAACAAGACCTAGTAGGGAATAGTGCCATTATTACTTGAAGAGGACTACCATCCACTGCAACTAGTAATCCACTTTCTCACAGTCAATCTTTATAATCATTATTGTGGAAAATGCAGTGTTTTGCATCTGTTTTTCCAAAGTTTCCTGGAGGTGAAAATTTCCCTTTTTTCCCAAACATCCCTGGAAAGGATGAGGCAAATTGTGCTGTAAAATGCACAAAGTATATGGTACTGTTTTTAACAAAGTTTTTGGGGATGGCCCTTCTGAGCTTTCCTGGAAAAGGTTGGCTTGCCTGCTTTGCTTGCTTTCTCAGTCCAGTTCAAGGTGAATATGCATGCTCTACCACTTTGTAAGCTCACCACCCTCTCTTCCTACAGTGGCTCCAGCAAAGATGCATCATATGTCAGAAGCTCAAAAACTGCAAAAGATGGGGGAGACAGTAGTTTATGAACTCTGGCTGTCCGATAATCATGACCAAATGTAACTCCAGCTATCAGGAAACCCCACAAATCTATTTATTCTAATCATCATATTGAAAAGAGTATCCAGCTAAGTAATAGTAAAATGTATGAGGGTATGTGGGCCAATTGTTACTTTTGGATTCTTCCTAGTCTAACAGGATCAAGTCTGATTTGCATATAGTTGACTCATGTCTATAGTGGCACAGTGAGCGAAAGGTTAATGAATGGCGTGCAGCACAGAGTAATGGCCAGCCCCAGGGATGAACTAAAGCTTCCACATCTCACTTTTTCAGAAAGCACCATGTCCAGATATTTGGACTAATGTATTCCTAATGGAGGAGGTTGATTTTCATATTGTTGGTCCTTGGCTGTAGTGGCAGATTGAGTATAAAAGTGAAAAACTGGAGTTTGTATTCATAATCGTCTTGGTAAAAGTGGGCCCTGGTAAATTGTTGAGCAGGCTCTGTTGCACTCTCAGGAACGTTTTGCAGTGTCGGAGGGTATTGACGAAGTCTGTGGTTAAGTGTGGTGGTCTAATTGATACGATCAGAAGATTTGTTTCATCATCTCACCGCTGCTCCAGTAACGTGGGAATCGTGGCTGTTGCTGAGTTGGGGGGATATTAAGTGCTCGACTTCTTAAAAAAATCAATTCAAGGGCCTAATTTGTTCTAAGAATTCCTCCACTGTATGTCAATATGCCACAGGACCCCAACTGCAGCTCAACAAGGCCAAAACTGGTCTGCTTTGCTTGTTCAGAGGGAACATAGTCTAGCTTTTGGGCTAACTCTTGGTATCAGAGGCGAGACTTAACTGATTTGTATATGAATGGTCTTGGTTTGTAATGGTATGGTAAAGTGAGCAAAGAAATGATGGACTGCTGTGCAAACAGGGGTAAGTCACTATTTTGCTTTATGTCAGTGAGACAGCATAGGTATATATATCAAGTATACCTACACGTGAGTCTAGTCTAAGGCTGTCCAAGGTTGAAGCTGGTCTGGTATTGTTTATGTTCCCATTGCAGAGGACACATGCACTAGCTGTTCGGGCTGAAATATTCCCAGTGGAGTAGGACTCAGACTAATTTGGATGTGGGTGGCCCACGTTTGCAGTGACACAGTGTGCAAATAGTGGGGCCAATGTTTTTTTTTCCAGTGGCTGAGATTGGAGCAAGCATTCAACTCATCCCCTTTTTTGTCTTCCACATGGTTTGACCCTTGTGGTTCTTTAAGAAAACTGAGGAATGCTAGAACCGATTCACTTCGTGAAGTTATTCATTTCACACGAATATGTTTGGCTCACCCTGATCTTAGTCAATTGAGCTGTCGAAGTGACGTGCGACACATCAGCTACTGAATTGTTGTAGAAACACCGAAGGAATTCTGTAAGTATTAATAATGTTGGCATATGCGCCTGCTTGATTTTCTTCCAACAGAAAATCCTGGCACCTCTTTTATGTTACACGACCGCTCTGAGCAGTGAATCACGGGCGAATTGCTGATTAATTGATGGAACTTTAATAATTTGCTTTTGATTTTTTTTTCTGTCTCCACACTTCACCGAATAATTAATGAATTAAGTAAATGTGATTTAATTTAACATAACTGGGTGTAGAATTAATGAGCCATCAGATCACAGGAAACAGTGCTTCTAATTAGATCATTTTGTAACTTCAGGTCTGAATGTGTTCCAGAAACTGTGAAACGAGCTGTCAGGCCCACAACAAAAGAATGGATCTTAGTATGTCATTTAAATCTTATTTACACACGAATAATAGCGTACATACATTTAACGTGTTAGGAGTTTCGTTTGGAGATTTGACTGTCTCACGTTAAGGTGAAATGACAGGAAATTAGGGTTTTCCAGGTCTGGTAAGTCAATATGCCATTCTACATTGCTCTAGGTCTGAAATATCAGATTTCAGAAAACTCTTTCTCAGTACTGTAGCTACACACACACAGTGCTTAATTTAATTTAATTTAATTTCTTTTAATTTAATTTATTGTTTCAGGTAGAAGGCACCAGCACTCACTTTGGGGGCTGTGACTTATTTATCAGACTTTGACCCAGAGCAAGAGAAAGAAAGGTAGCTAAGACAAAAAGAAAGAAGAAGATGAAGATTGTAATACAATGACATAGGCATAGGGATTAAGACCTGTTCTCTGTCCCTTTCTCTGTATTCTGACGCATTCTTGTGCCTTCGTCCCAGTGTTCTGATCAATTTGTTTGCCTATTTCTCTTTGTTTCAGTCCATTTCTTTGTCTTGTCTCCCTGTTTTCTATACACGGTCTTTCGTGCCGCTTTCATTTTACTTTCTGCTTTGTGCCCAATTTGTTTGTTTGTCTTCCTCTGGATCTGTTTTCCGGGCTCCTTCCCCCAGAGATCCTTACATGTTTTTGTGGCCCTTCACCTCCCATGCACAACAGCCTTGCCCACTGCCCCCTCTGCTCTAGCCCTCCTGGACCTACTTAATTGAGGCTGCAGTACAGACACACAGTGGACGTGCCAAAGACGTGCCAGAGGCAAGCCCGTCTGTGCCTGGATCATGCCAAGCACCAAGTGTCTTGGCCCTGCTCTTACCCACCATTACCCTGCAGTACTCTTCTGGTGCTCAACCCCTGCTGCCATGTCGCACAACACAACATGGAAGGAGCCTTCACCTGCATTTCCTGCTGCTTGACCTGCACCCTCACACCAACAACCACCGCCACAACACCAACAGCACCCAGCACCCAACCTACTCACGCACACCAGCCTTCACCCGTACCTCACTCTTGTGCATGCTGCTCAACATCTGCACAGTCAGCAAACACACCACAGAGACCTGGGAACTGTTGGATGACCAGGGGCCGGACCTCCTCTTCCATACAGAAACATAGCTAACCAAAGCATTGACATCTGACATCACCATGTCTATCCCTGCTGGATACAAGATCATCAGACAGATCTGCCAACACATACCTGGATGAGGAATAGCTACCACCTTCAAGGACACCATAAGTTGCACCACCTTCGCTAACACCAAAACCAGCTAAATGGAACACCTCTTCTTCAGGATATATATATATATATATATATATATATATATATATATATATATATATATATATATATATATATATATATATATATATATATATATATATATATATATATATATATATATATATATAACAGCCATCTCCTCCCTGTGTGGAACCCTGGTTGCTTTTTTAGCAACAACACATACTTTGTTGCAATACTCGTACTGTCTCCAGTTCGTTCATCCTCCTAGGAGACCTAATCTTTCACTTAGAGTATCACACTGGCTCCAATTCAATCACCCTCCTCGAAAGCCTGGTAAACCTTGGACTTACCCAGCACATACCTGGATCAACCCATGATACCAGATACCTCCTGGATTCTGTGTTCACCTCCTTAAAACCCTCATGATCCACAAATCATCATCCATCATCTGGACCATTCACGCCCATGCCAGTTTCAACATCAACATCGTGCACCACAGAAGTCCAACCACACCAGGCCCGGACGCTGATGCTGGAAGAACATATCAGAGAAGGTTGGTCCTTCTGCGCTCTCCCCACCACCCCAAGTACACCGACAACCTAGCAGTATGCTATAAGAATTTCAATTACCAGATCACCGCCTGCACTGACACTCTGGCCCCCGCAAACAAATTAAAACTGCAAAAACATGAGCTCAGGCCAGCTGGTACAGGGAAGATCTCAGGGTAAACAAATGGCACTGCAAGCAACTATAATGCAGGCGGAGAGGGATCCAGGAAAACTCAGACAAGCACATCTTCAAAATGACATTAAGGTGCAACAATTAACAAATCTGGAACACCAAGCGGACAGACCTAGTAAACCACATCAACGCCATCTCCAACAGCAGCATAACATCTTCTCCAGCATCAATGAATTCACCACACCTGCAGCCATCACCAGCAACATAACCAAAACTCGAAATTATACAACAACCTCTCTAACTTATTCATCAACAAAAGTACAGTCATATCAAACAACTTCGACCCCCAACCTGACCCCATCATCCTCACAGCCAGTCTACTAATTTCTGGAAAAGAATGCTCCTTGACCACATGGAATACCATCACCAGAGATAAAACCACAACAACCATGAAGTCCATCCACTCTGGGGCCCCATTGAACACTGGCCCCATCACGCTTTGAACAAGGGACGCATCTCATCAGCGAAGCCCTCAGGTCCCATCCTCAATGCCTTCATTGACATAGCCACATTCCCTTAATCCTGAAATCATGCAGAAGTCAATGTCCTACTACAGAAGCCCTCAGAAGACCCAGCCGAGCTCACAAACTACCGGCAAAGCTCCCTCCTGCTATACCAAGCCAATATCCTAGAAAAGGTCAACAGATGCTTCACACACAACCTCATTAACCACCAGCTCCCTGACACCACACAGTCAGGACTCAGACCCAACCACACTACAGGGACAAATCTCATTGCAGCGTTAGACGTCATTTGTGGGATCCTAGACAGAGAAGAAACTGTGGCCCTCATCCTACAGGAAACTCGCTGATGTTTGACAATAGTCTCTCACCCCATCCTCATCAGAAAACTACACGAGGCTGGCATTCAGGGACCTGCCCCCCTTGGAATCTGTTCATTTCTGTACAAAAGATGTCAGTCAACCATTCGTCTTAATCTTCAGAAGCCAGTAATCTCTTCTGTGGGTACCTGAAGACTCTTTACTCAGCCCTACCCTCTTCAGCATCTACATGACCCTATCGGCTGATGCCATCCACAGCCGTAAAATCAACATCCAATCCCAAGCAACTCATGCTGTCCCTCTTGTACAAATTACCCAAACAAAAACAACAAATTCACCAACAGCATGTACAAAGTGACCACCTGGATGAAGTCAAGCTGCCTCAAACTGAGCACTGACAAGACTGAAGAGGTTTCCTTCAGAAAGGGTGTATCACCATGAGACTCGACCTGGTAGCCCACAGACATAGGATCCAATCCCACCCCATGCCTACCTGCCAGAAACCTCAGGATCATCATCAATAAAAAGTTAGACATGTCTGCCATGGTCAATGCTATGAGTGCATCAACCTTCCACACTCTGAAGATGCTGAGAAAGAAGTGCCAGTGGCTACCGAACAACACCAGAAAGACAGTCACCCAAACACTCATCTCCAACAGACTGGCCTATTGAAAATATTTTATGTAGAAATCACAAAACATCTTACAAGAAGACTGTACACCACCCAAAATGCAGCAGCCAGACTGATCCTCAACCTCTCACTCATATCCCACATCACACCACACCTCAAGGAGCTACACTGGCTACTGATACAAAAGCGTGAACAGTTCAAGCTCCTCACCCACACATACAAAGCACTACACAAAACAGGACTAGTTTACCCGAACAGCCGCATGCATGTCTACCAACCATCCAGGTACCTCCACTCAGCTGGACTCCTACTAGCACACACATCCCATGCATCCACAGAGCAGAGCAAGAGCAAACAAAACATTGAAAGACCTCCCACATCACACCAGAGACTCTTCATCTTGAATTCTGCAAGAAGCAGAAGATGTGGATTTTCCAATAATTCCTCTCTCTACCCAGGGACTAGCATAGCTTTAAGATATCCTCAAGGGTTACAGTGTGCTTTACAAATACACTTAACATAGCATAACACCTGCAGGTGTCAGTTAGAGGGACAGGTAGAGCAGGGTGGTACAAGAAAGAAGCATAAGAAGGCCTTGCTATGCAGCAAACCTGGTGTTCAGCAGCAGTGCCAACCACAGTCTTGAAAGAAAAACCTGACACCAGGGGCACTTGTTTTCAAGATGAATCATTGACTACACCCCCCCCCCCACCTCGATACAGCACCATACACTTGTCACACTGTTCTGTACTATTGCGGTACTGCAGCATAGCTGCCCATACATATCAATCAGACAACCACACAACCACAATGCTTCACAAATGCCTTCCAACATTGCAAATTTCCTCCCCCTGACAATGGAATAGGGCCAACCCAGTTGGATGAGTATCTGGAGAAACCTGAGAGAGCGAAACCAGGACCGACATGTGCTACACTAGGTTTCCTAGTCTCTCTTCACAGATCATCAACGAGAACTGCGAAAGGCGGTTGTCATGTTGCTCCTTTAAGTAATTCTTTAGAATTGTTTTGTTTTAACATTCTGTGTTGTTGAAGGATTCCCTCCTAGCTTCTGTGGAGACAGTTACTGGGGAAGAAGTCCTACGTAGGTTGTATCCTACCCTGCTCCTGTGCTTTCCTCCTAAATAAACGTACTTTTCTACTATTCCTGAGTGGAGTCGATACTACAATTTTGGCGACGAGGTCCAAGAAGCACTAGGAAACCCTTTGAACCCTGATGATTTTAATTTAAATAAGGATTCTTCACTTTTTCCTGAAGAAAGAAGTGTTCTGCTGAAGAATTAAGTTTCCTACATTAATTCCATCGTTATTTAAAAGGATTTCTTCATTTCATTTTAAGAAGAATACCTTTGTTGATATCGGATGAGAGCCTGATCAACATTGATTGACCGCTGCCTCCGCGAAGCCCGTATGAGTAAAGGAAATTTCATTAATTATTTTTACTCAAGGACTTCCGTCTACAAGCGCATTTGGAATTTAATTATCTGGACCATTTTCAACTTCCTTGCGCAGATATATTATTTACTTAATCTTTATGCAGCGCTGGTATTTAATTGTGCATCTTTTAAAAACGTAGTGAAGCGGTTACTTGCAGCTCGGATCTAGCTTCTACATTCTTTCCACGCTCTCCGACTGCTGTCTTCCATTCTACGGTTCATTTCACGCGATGCACATCATACCATGACGCAATACACACGTTGCGCGATGACGTAAGACGCTGGCAGCCATTTTGGAGTTGTAAACAATAAGAGGTGTACAGAGTTCCCCCAGGAGAGCTCTAGAAAATTAGCTCAACCAGTAATTCTCTCTCACTCAATCTAGACAAAGGGTGAAGTGAGGGTCTCAAGTGTGCGGTGTAGACCCATATTCCAGAATGTAAAGGTACCTCACACAGGCTACCGACAGGACTACAGCTGTAGCCCCAGTCGATAGTCGTCCAGCCTCATCATCGGTACCCTGCTCCTTCGGCAGGCTGGCGGTGCAATGCCCGTCGGGCAGCGATGGAAGCTGCACTTTTGATGGAGATCTTTTATTCTGGGCCAGCGGGTGTGTGTGTGTGAGGGGCCTAAGGGAGTGTAATAGTGAGCGTGGTAGTGAAGTTAAAAGAAGTCAGGGAAGTCCTGTTGGTGAATATTTTAATAGTCAGGCTTCCTGCTTCATTAAAAAGGTATAGGGGTACTAAGGGGTGGTAGGTAATGGAAAAAACCCTTACTCGACCCTTAAAGTGTAAGAAATGGTCAACATGTTTCACGCCCTAAGGGCGATTCATCAGGACCTGGGTGCTCATAAATTACTCGGGTCCTCTCAGTTTTGCAGGACACCAGTATACGACCTGAGGCAGTGTCGTATCGTGATGGTTCCACAGAGGGGGCCTCCTGGGAACTGAAAAAGAATAAAGAGAAACAACAGTATTGACACGGATAATGGCACCTTTACTTTGACTTACTAGTGACCTATTATCTGTGTCTGTGTGCATGATATCCAAAACATGCGTGCTCAGTGAATGGCTCTGCCCAACTTTTGGCAGCATCAAGTGTTATCGTGGGAGAGAGAGAGAGTCAGAATTCAATTAAAATCAGGTGAGTGCGGGGAAGATGCTCGCACTAGACAGTGGTGGCGTGCTAGTTTATTATGACTGGTGTACTTCAAACCATGTCGTAAAATCAACACTGCCGCCTACATCATGCAGTCGGTCATCACGTGGCAGGACGCGTGTTTAATCATACACCTCGGGGAGATGTGGCAGCGTGTGACACTGGCCAGCCAACCGTGATCGGTTCGAATCTTTACGCTTAAAAGTTAGTCCATTACCCTTAACAACAATTTCACATGGACCTACAGCAAGCATACGAATTGCAACAGCACCAGGTGCATATATGCCCTGATCTGTCCTTGCAATTGTTTGTACATAGGGATGACCATGCGCCCAGTCAAGCAAAGGATAATGGAACATAACAGTAACATTCGATGTCATAAATCTCACACCAAACTGTATGACCACTGCAAGGATAAGGAACACCCTCCTGAAAGTATTCGATGGACTGTGATTGAATCTCTACCACACCTCAATCAACAAGCACTCTTCAAGCATGAACAAAGATGGATACATCGACTGCAGTGTGATACGTTGGGTTTAAATGACGGGGTGCCCTGGACGACTCTCGCCAGATAGTCAGAAGTTTGGACATGTTGTCCACGTTTACTTCCATTTCTGTGCACTCCCTGTTAACATTATACCTGACCCCATTCCAAGATGGCGCTCACACTAACGCGCCCGGTTTGCGTAGTCCTTCACCAACCCCTTCTCTCTTTCCACCTTTGTGTACCGTCGCTTAGTAACTGGACGGACACACCCTCAATATGCGCGCGCTGCCTCCCTCATTTATACCCGGAAACGATCTGATCAACCATGCCGGCTGTCCAGACCGTTTGTTTCCAGTGGGAAGGGTAGGTGCAGAGCAGCTTGCCTGCAGCGACGTAAGAGGTAAGGTGTTGGTTAGGGTATGTTATCAGCCGTTTGAATTGGCGCAGTGTCATCTTCACAATCTGCCCTTACTAGCGCGGATCGTTTTTTTATGTCTGTCTGATTCCCCTGTGGGCTTCCGCCCTTTTTCTCTCCCCCCATAGGACTTCCTCATTCGCTGCCGGCCCCACTTGGACGGCACGTGAGGTTTTCAGGAGGAAACATTAGGGGTGAGTGCACCGACACTGGAGAACACGATCCGATAAATGCCACATGGCTTTATAACGGGCCCCTACACTCGTTCTCCCACCTCTCTTATGATCAGAGTCGGGCATATATGCAACCCCACGGCGCACTAATCGCTTGCGCATATGGATTATTCCCTACAGAGTGTCAAACTACGACCGTTTCCGGTTTCACTGTGTGGCTTTTTCACTACTTTTAAGCGTAAAGATTCGAACCGATCACGGTTGGCTGGCCAGTGTCACACGCTGCCACATCTCCCCGAGGTGTATGATTAAACACGCGTCCTGCCACGTGATGACCGACTGCATGATGTAGGCGGCAGTGTTGATTTTACGACATGGTTTGAAGTACACCAGTCATAATAAACTAGCACGCCACCACTGTCTAGTGCGAGCATCTTCCCCGCACTCACCTGATTTTAATTGAATTCTGACTCTCTCTCTCTCCCACGATAACACTTGATGCTGCCAAAAGTTGGGCAGAGCCATTCACTGAGCACGCATGTTTTGGATATCATGCACACAGACACAGATAATAGGTCACTAGTAAGTCAAAGTAAAGGTGCCATTATCCGTGTCAATACTGTTGTTTCTCTTTATTCTTTTTCAGTTCCCAGGAGGCCCCCTCTGTGGAACCATCACGATACGACACTGCCTCAGGTCGTATACTGGTGTCCTGCAAAACTGAGAGGACCCGAGTAATTTATGAGCACCGAGGTCCTGATGAATCGCCCTTAGGGCGTGAAACATGTTGACCATTTCTTACACTTTAAGGGTCGAGTAAGGGTTGGTTCCATTACCTACCACCCCTTAGTACCCCTATACCTTTTTAATGAAGCAGGAAGCCTGACTATTAAAATATTCACCAACAGGACTTCCCTGACTTCTTTTAACTTCACTACCACGCTCACTATTACACTCCCTTAGGCCCCTCACACACACACACCCGCTGGCCCAGAATAAAAGATCTCCATCAAAAGTGCAGCTTCCATCGCTGCCCGACGGGCATTGCACCGCCAGCCTGCCGAAGGAGCAGGGTACCGATGATGAGGCTGGACGACTATCGACTGGGGCTACAGCTGTAGTCCTGTCGGTAGCCTGTGTGAGGTACCTTTACATTCTGGAATATGGGTCTACACCGCACACTTGAGACCCTCACTTCACCCTTTGTCTAGATTGAGTGAGAGAGAATTACTGGTTGAGCTAATTTTCTAGAGCTCTCCTGGGGGAACTCTGTACACCTCTTATTGTTTACTGTTGTCAGGACAAGTACATTGGACCCCCTTAAAAATTGTCCAACCTTTCTTCCCCTTGTTTGATATCACAGCCATTTTGGAGTTCCCATAACAACGCGATCAAACGCGATCAACAATTTCAGCACTTGTTGTTTTTCGTTGTTTTTTCATTCAAGCACATCATTTAGCAGCATTTTTGGATTTCTTTAAATATTTTTTAAACTTTAATATTTCTATTCACTGGTGTTATTTTATTTTCAGCGTTTTAAAGAATTTCACAGAATTTTTGCTGTTCATCGTTTTGGCATCAAGTAAGATTTTCTTTTCATTAACTATTTTGATGACATACTTATTTTTAATTCTATTACTTACTTTTTGGATTTCATATTTCACTATGGCTACACAAAACTTTAACATCCAATCACCACAAGCCTTTTGGCCTTCTGGAACAGAACCTTGCATGAAGTGGCTTCAATGGAAAGCTTATTTTCTAAACTTTATTGATACTATCGACGAAGAAGGAAAAATGAAACCAGAAAGAAAGAAAAAGTTATTTTTACATTCCCTTGGTGCTGGGGGTTTGAAAGTTTATGAGGAAATGTCAAAATGTACTGGTAGTGGGGATTCTAATGTATTTAGTGATATTTTAAAGGATTTTGATAATCACTTTTCTCCTAAAGTGTGTATAGCTATTACCAGGTACAAATTTTTTCGCAGGAAACAACAGCTTGGAGAAACTGTTGATGTGTATGTGTCCGAGCTGAAAAAAATAGCGGAGGATTGTAAGTTTGATCACCTTCAGGAACAGTTTATAAGGGTTCAGGTAGTTATGCATGCCTCTGATCCATCAATTCAAGATAGACTTTGGATTAATGGAGATTCTGATCTTAAAGATGCTCTAGCTATCGTTAGGAAGGCCGAACTCTCTGGTCGCAGTGCAAAAGCTATCAAGGTTAATGAAAAAGTTTCTACTGATCTGAATGTTGTTTCTGAACATACTATTTCTAAAGTTCAAGGTAAACCTAGTTATAAACAGAAATATCAAATTAAACCCAAATCTAGTGATATTAAAAATTACGATAAGCTCAAGTGTTTCAGGTGTGGTAGCAGTTCACACTTGGCTAATTTCAAATTGTGTCCAGCCATTAAGGAGAAATGTTCTAATTGTGGGGGTAATTGGGCATTATTCTAGAGCTTGTCACAGAGCTAAAAGTAAAAAAGTTAAGGTGATTTGTGATTTATCTTCTAGTTTTGATGAAGACATTGTCAAGAAAGTTTTACATTGTTCTGTTGAAGATGAGTGTATTAAAAAAGTTACATATTGCTCGATGGAGGATGAATGTGTCCAAAAACCACTTGAAAAAGTTTACATTTTCAATATTAATGATTCTTTTAAGGGAAATATTCTCAAAAAACCCATTTGCAATATGTTGATTGGTGGAGTTCCTATTAATATTTATGCTGATTCAGGTTCTCCCTACACAATAGTTAATGAGGGAGTGTGGAATTCTGATTTTGCACATCACCTGGGAAACTATTTCTATGCTTCAGACATTTCTCCTGAAGGATTTTCGGGGGAAAAGATTATTATGATTGGTTTCAAGCCTTTGAAATTTAGATTTAAGGACAGGGAATCACTTGGGAAGCTTTATGTTGCTAAACGTTGTCCTTCTGTCCTTGGATGGAGAGATCAGAGGGATTTGGATATTATATTGAATCCCAATAGTCCCAAACCTGTTTTAGTGGTTAATGATGGTATAGAAATTGGTGATTCTATGCTTAAAAGATTTCCTAAAGTTTTTAGTGGAAAGATTGGTAATTTTCAAGGATTTTCTCATCGTAATGTCTTGAAGAGTGATGCCAAACCTAAGATCTTTAAAGCCAGGAATATTCCTATTTTGGTTTGCAGTGATGTTGAGAAAGAATTGGAGAAAATGGTTAGAGAGGATATAATTGAACCGATAGAATCCTCCAAATGGATTTCTCCAGTTGTAATCGCCGGATGTTCAAATGGCAAAATTCGCTTATGTGTAGATCTTCGCCATTTGATCTAGAACATTGTAATTGATACATTTCCATTTCCTAAAATTTCTGAAATGCTGACTTCAGTTAAAGGTGCCTCTATTTTCTCGACCTTGGATCTTTCTGCTGCATAAGTTCAGATCTCTCTTGATAATGACAGTAGGCATCTCACGGCATTTATTACTCCCATGGGGTGTTTTCAGTTTAGGAGAATGTCATTCGGATTAGCCTCTGCTGCAGCCATTTTCCAACGCATTATGCACCAGCTTTTTGGCAAACATCCTAAAGTTAAACTTTTCCAAGATTACATTTTAGTTTATGGGGAAGATAAGGGTGAGCACAATTCTATTCTTGAAGAGGTTCTGAGTATTCTTGAAAAAAAGGTTTGACCATTGAGTTTTCGAAATGTCATTTTGGGGTTAAATCCGTGACGTATCTTGGTCACGTATTGTGTTCTGATGGTGTGTCTACCAAACCCAAGTTAGTGATGCTATTAACCCCTTCGCTGCTCATGACGAGCTCAGCTCGTCATGCAGTACACTGGTCGTGGGCTTATGACGAGCTGAGCTCGTCATGAACAATGGGATCCTGCATTTCTTAGCACACAGCGGGAATTGCCTTAGCAGTCAAGGTGTTAAGGAAGCGCCGTCCCCATCTAGTAAGGATGATGTTCGATCATTCCTTGGAATGGTGGAATTTTTTTCTAAATTCGTTAAGGGTTTTTCTAGCAAAGTTTTTAACATAAGACAACTATTGAAGAGTAAAGTCAAGTTTGAGTGGTCTGCCCTTTGTGAAAATGAATTTAATAGCATCAAATCTGATATCATCAATGCCCTAGTGTTATCTCCTTTTGATTTGGATCTCGACTCGGTCATTACTGTTGATGCCAGTAATAAAGGTTTAGGCAGTGTACTTTCTCAAATTGATAGTTTTGGCAAAGAACGCATTGTTGCATTCGCGACTAGGGCTCTTTCTGTTCCTGAGAGTAAGTTTTCGGTTATCGAGAAGGAAACTCTTGCTGTAGTTTGGGCGTTAGAACATTTTCGGAGTTTTGTGTAGGGCAAGAAATGTGTAGTTAGATCTGATCATAAACCTCTTACCAAGCTGCTTTCACTGATGGTCTTTACAATGCCACAGCTAGAATAGCTAGGATGACTATGCGGTTACAAGATTTTGTAATCAAAATTGAATATTTTCCAGGTAAAAACAAAGTAATTGCTGATTTTCTTTCGCGCATGCCTTCTGATTTGCAAGAATGTGAGAGAAATGAATGGGATTCCTTTCAAGTTGCTCTTATTCATGACGAGAACCCTTTTTGTGTTGAAAAGAAGATATGGGGTGAGGAATATGTGAAGGACAAAGTGTTAGTCTCTGTGATTTCATTTATTCGTGAAGGATGGATGGAGAAGAGCAAATTGTCGTCTGATCTCAAACCATTTTGGGAAGTCAGTGAACTTACTGTTTTAGATGATACTATTTTTCGTGGTGACAAAGCTGTTCCTCCTTTATCTTTAAGGAATTCCATTCTAGGTTTATGTCACAAGGATCATTGTGGCATTGTTAAGACTAAACAGAATATTAAACAATGGTACTGGTGGCCGGGTATTGATGTTATGACTGAAAGGATGGTGCGTGAGTGTGTAGTTTGTTCAAATTCAGATAAAGTTCTTAACACTTTAAAACCTGATATGTGTGAACCTATAGTTCCCGATGGTCCTTGGCATACTGTGGCAATTGATATTATGGGACCCGTTGGGGACAATCACAAATTTGTGATTTCAATTATTGATATTTTTTCTAGATGGCCTTGCATCACCATTGTAGATAGAGTTGATTCACCCACTGTTTTAGAATTTATCGATAAAGTATTTATGTAAGAAGGTCTTCCTACTCAAATCATTAGTGACAATGGTGTTCAATTCATGTCAAAACTCGCTAAATCTTATTTTGACAGAACTGGCATAATTCATAAAACCACTTCACTATATAATCTGAGTGGAAACGGGTTGTGTGAGAGATTTAATAAAGTCCTGAAGAATGCTATTCAAATTGCCAGTCTAAAGAAAGAAGATTGGGAAATTGGCATTCACAAAGCTGTTTGGTCCTACAGAACCAACATTCATGACACTTTGAAGATGTCACCTTTTGAAATTATGAGGGGTCGAATTGCTAGGACTAAGTACAATCCAAATTGGTTGCATAAGAAAGGTTGTTTAGACATATGTATGAATGAAGTTAGAGACAATATTATTGAGAAACATCTACAATATAAAAGGAATTTGGATAATAAATTTGCTACTGGTTCTGTGGATGTTGAAACTGGCATGTGGGTTAAGGTTAAAAAAACCTTGGAAGGTTCGCAAGGGTGAATCTCAATTTTCAAAACCTTTAATGATTAAAAATGTTTTACGGAATGCTGTTCTTTTGAGTGATGGAAAGGTGTGGAATTTAAAAGAGAATTGCTATTTACAAAGGGAAGAGAGATTTATGTACTGATTCCATTAATTCTGCACATTCTTCTAATATTACTTCGGAATCCAAACTTGTTCAAAATGAGGATCATGGTGGTTTGGTTTTTTCTGAAAGTGTTTCTGTTCCTGAAAGTGTCTCCAATGAAGATATTCCTGAAAGTGTAACCAATGAAGGTATTCCTGAAAGTGTCAACAATTAAGGTTTTGTTTCCACAGAAAATGTTAGTGATGCTATTGTTATGGATTAGTCTACCAACATATCTGACGATAGTAGTTCACTTAATCAAAACTTCAACAATACTACTGTTAAAGATTCTAACTGTGCTAATGATACTGTTATTGGTGAGAAACGTGTTTGCTCCAAACCTAAATGGTTACAAGATTTTGTTTGTTGATTATTTTGTTTTTTTTGTTCTATAAGGAAGAAGATGTGTCATGTTGCTCCTTTAAGTAATTCTTTAGAATTGTTTTGTTTTAACATTCTGTGTTGCAGAATTCTCTCCTAGCTTCTGTGGAGACAGTTGCTGGGGAAGAAGTCCTGCGTAGGTTGTATCCTACCCTGCTCCTGTGCTTTCCTCCAAATAAACTTACTTTTCTACTATTCCTGAGTGGAGTCGATACTACAGCTGTGTACATCTGTGCATTAGCCGAAGTTCGGCTACAACTACCTTGCCAGGAGCATTAGGCTGAACTGCAACAGCCTCACTGAGTGCATTAATCGGAGTTGGGCTGCAACTGTTTTTCTGTGTTCATCGTTTCGAGTTGAGCTCCAACTGCCTTGTCGGGGCCTTGGCTAGGGTTGGGCCAGGGTGGAGCTGCAGACACTTGACAGTGTTCATAAGCATAGTTTGAGCTGTGACTGCCTTGCTGTAGTTTCACACCAGCCGAGAAGCCAGTTGCCACACACAAGGCCAAACCACCAGATCCTGCTGAGCAGCATCCGTCTGTCCTGGGTGGCCATGGATCCCGAAGACACGGGTTGCACCCATCCTCCTTGTGTGATGACCACAGGGACAGCACACGAGTACTGCACACCTCCACCTACAGTTGAAATAGTCGCTACAGTATACCAGTATCATCAAGAATTGAAGACTGTGTCCAGCCTACTATAGCAAGGGGGGTAAAACCAAAATTGAACTGGGTTCGTATTTGTCTTGAGGGAAAATCAATCTTCACCTGAGCCTAATACATGCTTTTGACACAGCATACTGTTGGACTCCCTAAATAGGGTTGCCCGGGTAGGAGAAAGCACAGAGAAGAGGAAGGGTGTAGTGCCCACAGGAGAATGGTGATCATGCCTATCACCCCATCTTAACAACTGAATTATGCAGTATTTAGTAGTGTGGTGTGACAACCATCATATGCTAGCTCGTATCTGGTTATTAAAGTGCTGACAACTGGGGAATCAACCCTCTGAACCATGAATGAAAACAGGTGAAATCCACCCTGAAAAAGGTAAAGTGTGGATCCATTATCTCACAAAACAGTGTACATGCCATCACAGTAAAAAAACAAGCATTTACAATGCAATGGTCTCGGCATTGTTAAAGTTAGAGCTATTGGCAGTGCTCATGACATTTTTATTTATGTTTTTGTTTTTAAAACATATAAATAAATGGCATTGTCATTTACAATGCCAAAAGCTTAATCGCTCGCAAATGCGAAACCTATTGCATTTGCACCCACACACAGAGCCACACACACACACATTCAGAGCCACCCAGAGTCATTCACATAAAGCCATCCACACGCATACACACACACACAGCCAACCACAGAGAGCAACCTACACACACACAGAGCCACCCTCACACAGACAGCCACCCACACATAGAGCCACCTATAAAAAAACTACCCACACAGAGCCACACACACACAGAGCCACACACACACAGAGCCACACACAAAGCCACACACACACACAGCCACACACACACACACACACACAGAGCCACACATGGAGCCACACTCACACACACAGGGCCACACTCACACACACAGAGCCACACACACAGAGCCACACTTACACACTCACCCACACAGCCACACTCACACACACAGAGCCACACACACACACAGAGCCACACACACACACAAAGAGCCACACACACACACACACAGAGCCACACTCACACACACAGAGCCACACTCACACACACAGAGCCACACTCACACACACAGAGCCGCACTCACACACACAGAGCCACACAAATCTACAACTATGCAAAAATCACCATGACTGCACAATCACATAATTCCAGTGGCCCTGCATATTATCCATCATCTGCCGCATAATTAGCAGATTTTAACCAAAAAAGGGTCAAAATATCCATCTCACTTGCTAACATACAACTACAGTCTTAAAGACAGCCATAGCCCTCACATAAGTACAACCAGAACCCAAGTGACGGCCAATGGTAAGACTGGGTATAGCTTCGAGCCTGGAGACAGTCCATTTTCCTGTCAGCATCCAGCTACAGTCTTCGAGATAGCCAGTGTCAAGACAACTGTAGATCGAGAGACACGTTTCCCATAATGTTACAACTACAGACCCCGTGAAGGACTGTACCAAGGCGGAAAACCAACTACAGAGTCAGTGGCAGCTAGTACTTCTGCCAGGAAAAAACCTCAAACAGGCAGACTGCGATTCTTTTGGTAAAGGGGTGCTATTTTCCAGACCTGGGTCTTAGTTAAACAAAACTAGGAGTCTGGATCTGGACCTGAATGTACTGTAGTGTCCCCGGTAACATGAAGATATCTGGTAACCTTCAGTAGCCTCCATTACTGATACAGGTACAGCCCAAGAGACAAACATGAATCCCGCAGACATCTAACAGCACATTCAGAGACAGGGAGTGCGCGGATACACGGATGGAGCAAGAGACGTTCAATGCCTTGAATCAACTCAAAGGCCACAGACAATTGGCGGTAAACAGAAACAGAGACGTCTCCCCGAGCACCCATTAACCGGCCAGCACGGCCCGCCCCCCGTCCTCGTAAAAGCAGAGATTGCCTTGCTGCAGGTCGGCCCTGCTGATTCAGCACCGCACTGTGTGATAAACCCCGCATCTGAAGGTGCGCTCACATTATCACTAAAATATATATGAAAAAAAGTAAATATCTTTTCAGCGTGGTACTTAAACCCATAAACTTAGGGAAAGAACACACACTCTGGCTTTGAGGCGCACTGCCAGGCATTATCGGAACGTCCGGAGTCAGGTTTACTCGTTACACCAGATGTTCTAGTAGGATCACTGACAGAATTTCGACCTCATAAATATCGACCTACAATAATATCGAGTCAATAATATCGAGGGCAAAAATATCGACATCCTATCTACAACATGGTAAGTACAAAAATATCGAAAAAATAATATAGATGTAAAAAATATCGATGTTAAAAATATCGATTTTTTTTCTTTTAATATATAAATGTTTAAAAGTATCTAATAAGTGTCTAATAATGTTTAAAATTAATAAATAAAACATATATATTAATAATACATTAATTAAATATATACACTAAATATATAATATATATGTACTGAACAATAAGTATTAATAATTATTTTACTAATTTATAAATTAATAAAATATATTCTAATTTACTAATACATTTACAAACATAAAACAATAACATAAATAAAATGTAAGTAATATAAAAATTAAAATATACATTTAATTGTTTTACAATTATTTATATAAAACGTTGGATAGCGTAAGGGTAAAAATTACTATTCCTACTCCAGAGAGTGCAACAGTAGGGAAAAGGTTTGATAGCGTAGGGGTAAAATTACTATTCCCACTCCAGAGAGTGCAACAGTAGGAAAAGCGTTGGATAGCGTAGGAGTAAAAATTACTATTCCCACTCCAGAGAGTGCAACAGTAGGGAAAGCGTTGGATAGCGTAGGGGTAAAAATTACTATTCCCACTCCAGAGAGTGCAACAGTAGGGAAAGCGTTGGATTGCGTATGGGTACAAATTACTATTCCCACTCAAGAGAGTGCAACAGTAAGGAAAGCGTTGGATAGCGTACGGGTAAAAATTACTATTCCTACCTCAGAGAGTGCAACAGTAGGGAAAGCATTTGATAGCGTAGGGGTAAAAATTACTATTCCCACTCCAGAGAGTGCAACAGTAGGGAAAGCGTTGGATTGCGTAGGGGTACAAATTACTATTCCCACTCCAGAGAGTGCAACAGTAGGGAAAGCGTTGGATAGCGTACAGGTAAAAATTACTATTCCCACTCCAGAGAGTGCAACAGTAGGGAAAGCGTTGGATAGCGTAGGGGTAAAAATTACTATTCCCACTCCAGAGAGTGCAACAGTAGGGAAAGCGTTGGATAGCGTAGGGGTAAAAATTACAATTCCCACTCCAGAGAGTGCAACAGTAGGGAAAGCGTTGGATAGCGTAGGGGTAAAAATTACTATTCCCACTCCAGAGAGTGCAACAGTAGGGAAAGTGTTGGATAGCGTAGGGGTAAAAATTACTATTCACACTCCAGAGAGTGCAACAGTAGGGAAAGCGTTGGATAGCATAGGGGTAAAAATTACTATTCCCACTCCAGAGAGTGCAACAGTAGGGAAAGCGTTGGATAGCGTAGGGGTAAAAAATACTATTCCCACTCCAGAGAGTGCAACAGTAGGGAAAGCGTTGGATAGCGTAGGGGTAAAAATTACTATTCGCACTCCAGAGAGTGCAACAGTAGGGAAAGCGTTGGATTGCGTATGGGTACAAATTACTATTCCCACTCAAGAGAGTGCAACAGTAAGGAAAGCGTTGGATAGCGTACGGGTAAAAATTACTATTCCTACCTCAGAGAGTGCAACAGTAGGGAAAGCATTTGATAGCGTAGGGGTAAAAATTACTATTCCCACTCCAGAGAGTGCAACAGTAGGGAAAGCGTTGGATTGCGTAGGGGTACAAATTACTATTCCCACTCCAGAGAGTGCAACAGTAGGGAAAGCATTGGATAGCGTACAGGTAAAAATTACTATTCCCACTCCAGAGAGTGCAACAGTAGGGAAAGCGTTGGATAGCGTAGGGGTAAAAATTACTATTCCCACTCCAGAGAGTGCAACAGTAGGGAAAGCGTTGGATAGCGTAGGGGTAAAAATTACTATTCCCACTCCAGAGAGTGCAACAGTAGGGAAAGCGTTGGATAGCGTAGGGGTAAAAATTACTATTCCCACTCCAGGGAGTGCAACAGTAGGGAAAGCGTTGGATAGCGTAGGGGTAAAAATTACTATTCACACTCCAGAGAGTGCAACAGTAGGGAAAGCGTTGGATAGCGTAGAAGTGAAAATTACTATTCCCACTCCAGAGAGTGCAACAGTAAGGAAAGCTTTGGATAGCGTAGGGGTAAAAATTACTATTCCCACTCCAGAGAGTGCAACAGTAGGGAAAGCGTTGGATAGCGTAGGGGTAAAAATTACTATTCCCACTCCAGAGAGTGCAACAGTAGGGAAAGCGTTGGATAGCGTAGGGGTAAAAATTACTATTCCCACTCCAGAGAGTGCAACAGTAGGGAAAGCGTTGGATAGCGTAGGGGTAAAAATTACTATTCCCACTCCAGAGAGTACAACAGTAGGGATAACGTTGGATAGCGTAGGTGTAAAAATTACTATTCCCACTCCAGAGAGTGCAACAGTAGGGAAAGCGTTGGATAGCGTAGGGGTAAAAATTACTATTCCCACTCCAGAGAGTGCAACAGTAGGGAAAGTGTTGGATAGTATAAGGGTTAAAATAACATACTTATAAATAAACGACTTTTGTAATTGTAAATAAATTAACTATTAAATAAATATAAACCATATACAATACCTATACTTAATTATAAAACACATGCTAAGCAAAATATATTTTACCTAAAATTAATATAAAATAATACCATTTAATAATATTTAATTACCAATTAATAATTAATTATCAATTATATTATTACCAAAACAATTAGTTTTAATACATTATTAATTAATTAAATTTACTTTACTTCCCACCATATTTCCCTATAAAACAACTACCCATAATATAACACATTTATCCAATAATGATTTAATGAATAATAATTAGTAAATATTTATAATTAATTAACTATTAATTAAAATTAATTACCAATTAATATAATTTATTTAATGATTCCTACTAATTATTAAATAATTAATGTTAATTAAATTACTCCCCACCCTATTCCCCTATAAACCCACATCCCGCTACAGAAAATATATATCAATTAATCAATTAATTTTTTCTCTCCAATTAATTATTAATAATTAGCAGTTAATTATAATTAATTAATTAATCCTACTAATTATTAATCAAATTACCATAATTAAATTACTTCCCACCCTATTCCCCTATAAACCCACAACCCTCTACAGAACATATATATATCAATTAATAAATTAAATAAAATTATTTTCCTATTATTTTCAATTAATTACAAATTAATTATAATTTATTAATTAATCCTACTAATTAATAATCAATTTACCATAATTAAATTACTTCCCACCCTATTCCCCTATAAACCCACAACCCGCTCCGGTATTAAACATACAATTTTCTTATAAATTAATTTATTATTATATAAAATTAATACACATATAATAGTAAATATTTTAAATACTTAAATTAAACATATAACACATACATAATAAAAAACTATAAAATAATACAAATATCGATATTAGTGTCATCGAAATTAGTAACATCGATATATATGCTATCGATATTACTAACTTCGATATTACTTACATCGATATTAAGAATTTCGATATTACTTACCTTGGGTCGATATTCTGTCCTACGATATTCTTGACTTCGATATTATGCTCCTTCGATATTTCAGACTCGATATTATGGTAGGTCGATATTTCCAAGTCGATATTTTGACTGTGTACCGTTCTAGTACATGGCAAAAACGGGTTGGAGGGCACAAGAGTGCAGTCAAGGGGCACGCATCAAACAGACAAAACATTGGAGCCAGAAAAACCCTTGAGGCCGTCATGATGTAAGATATGATTAATGACCCAGGAACATCACAGTAAAAATGGCGGAGTTGCAGATGGGCAAACATCAGTTCAGAAAAGTCACCAAGGTAAACAAGTCCCCATGTCCTCACAAGAAACAGGCCGGAGAAAGGGTAGCAAATCTCTGCCAAGCTCAGTACATCACGGGTGAGCAATCGGGCAACATGTTCAACATTATTACAGGTAAATAAGCTGTGATAGTAGAAGAAGTCCGCTCAGGTGCAAGCCCAGGGAGTGGGGGCAGCAGAGGGGTCAGTTTACAAACGATGTATTCTGGGCCTCGTAAAATGTTAAATACAAAGAGAAAAAAAATCCCACCCTGCAGATTCTGATGAAAAAAACGGAAGACTCGAAGGTGCAAATGTATTTTTATACAGTCGATGTAGAGTTGGAAAGTATGTTTACTTTCTCGTATAGACAAGTCAACTTTGTACACCCGGAAAGATCGGGCCAATATTCTCGACTTGTACTTGTCATTTATTTTCTCTGGGGCTACAAGGCATAGCGCAGTTCTGCTACAGACGTGCTTGTCCCATAAAGTGCAGAGGCCACATCCCCGGCCTGCAGTGGCTCACCTCCCCTCTGCTACAGATGTGCTTGTCCCATAAAGTGCATAGGCCACATCCCCGGCCTGCAGTGGCTCATCTCCCCTAGAACTATATGCTTGAGCTAGGGCTTACTCTGGCCTCCCCCCCGCCGGTGTCTGTCCTCTCTTGGGCCGCCCGCGCCTCTGCCTAGCCTGGCTCTCCCTCCCAGGCACTCACAGTCTCCACTGCCTGCTGCAGCAGGGAACTCAGGCGGCTGAACATGGCTCTATGCGCCCTCGAGGCCTCCCCGGTGCCCGGCAGGACGCTCACCCCGAGCGGCTCCCTCTCCCTACCCAGCCTCGGCTTCTTCCTCTTCCCGTGTGACTTCGGCCCGCCCTCAATAGCCCGCCCCCTGGGAGATCCGGGGTGAGAGACAGCCAAGGACGGGAGACTGCTGTGTACCGGCGGGGCAGAGGGGGCAGAGACCGAGCGAGGGCGGCGGAGCTCCCGCACTCATAGACAGCCTAAGAGCGCTACGGCAAAGAGCAGAGCGAAGGGACACCAGTATCCTGACATGAAAGGCCCGTCATTGTGAGAGACCGACACACGGGGAAAGAAAGGACTGTAATTACGGAAACCAAAGACGTGGCAGGAGAGAAGGAAACCAAGCCGAGGCAGCATGGCCGCTGGAGAGGGAGGGAGGGGTGGGTGCCCGGGGGAGCGGCAGAGCGGAGTCGAGGGCGCAACGGAGGAGAGCTGCGGCAGAGGGGGGGGTGAGAGCGCAACGGAGGAGGCAGAGGGAAGGGGGGAGGCGATTGCTCCTAATCAATTGCGAGGAAGCGAGGGAGGGAGTAACGCCCACCACTAGTAAATGGGCGGGGCTAGGAAAAGAGAGAAAAACGCCCCCGAATCTGCTCAAGACGGGGCCTAAACTGAGTGACACCCCTCTCCTCCAATGGCTGGCCAGCATTTACGAGGCCAGCCAATGGAGAAGAGGGGCGGGTTCAAGCCCCCATACTGCAAAACATAAAATCTCGGACTCCGCCCACTGAGTGGGACGCTAGTCCGAGACCTAAAAACTCCAGTCAACCCCATTTCTCACAAATTTCTAACTTCTGATCTGCCTCACCAAACGTGTAAGGAGCGCTGCATAGAAAGTGAAACCCTTATTCTTTCTTATTTTGATTAATCCTCAATGATTCATTGAGGATACTCGTTTATCTTTATTGTTTAGTAACAATTTTCTGAACTGCAGATATTTCCAAAGGCATCTCTGAAGAGCAGATTAAATTCTGTCTACAGCTCGCTGATTTAATATTGTCTCCTTGAAGATGGTCTCCAAAGGATCTCACACCCCTATCATGCCGGACCCTGTTCGTTCATTAATCCAACTCGGATGAATTGATTGCCACAATACGGGTTCAGCACGTGCAGATTCGAAATTTTATCACGAGACAATGAGGAAGTACACCATGCGTTTCTCTTTAATGTGTGTCCTGGCAACAACAAGAGGTGGCATCATAAAGGCAAAATGATGTCACTGATGGTACGTAGGAGTCTGTGCTGGAACTTTCGCCCTCTCTTGTCGCTGCTCCTGGCAACAGATAAGTGCTCTCTCTCTGTTCTCACACTCATGATGGAGCAAGGATTCGCACGAAATGCAACTTGCTTGTAATCAGTCCTATCGACATAACGTTAATATACTAATCGACATGTTTGTTTTATTAATATCGCATTACACGACATCTGAGGGAAGCTTGCATATGTGCTTTTACTAATGTTAATCCGCTTGCAATAAAATGTGTCTGTCACACTCACTTGACATGACGTGTCTTTCGCTTGGAGGGAAACTTTTGTTTCTGCGCATTAAAACTAAAATAGCTGCTCTGTGTTACAGCGTGCATGAAGCTTGCACTGCTGCTTTTGCTAAGCTGTTCGTTCTGCTTAACATTAACCAATAGTTAAATATAAAGTAATGGGAATAGAGTAGAGATAAGTGGTATACAGTGCATTCATTTATTCAGTGTTCTCAAACTGTTTCTTTTCTATTCTTACATGTAAAACTATTTGGGCCTGACGCCTACCGCTGAACTCCATCTTGGAGAAATTCCAACTGCGCACAAATCACAAAGTCCATGAAGAAGAATGACCTTTGAAACGCTGCCAAAGAGCCAACTTGCTAGAAGATGCTTGTGGGAACCTTACCTCTTGACCCTACGGAGGAAGATAAAGTTCTCAAATGGACTAAAATGTAACCAATATTGGAACATTCATTGTCAGGTGGAATAAAACATATATGGGAAAATTCAATTGATGGGCGGGAACGTAAATTTAAAATTTCTAGGGAAATGTTTCCTTTTAGTATGGTGTGATGAACTCTCCCCGTCTTTTGGCCAATCAAAATTGAGGATCCTTACACTTGCAACATTGGGGGGGTGGTACACTGACCTGGAAAATAGTATAACTAGGGTAGGCTTAGCTAGTTAGTTTGTCCGACTTCTGCGAATAGCTGACCTGTCACTGACCCAACCACTCAATAGGTAATCGGGAGCAGAGGTGCTGGCAGAGCACTCTGTCAGAAGGTTCGAAACCCATATCGTGGTTTGCAAACTAAAGTGCTGGCGAAGCACTTTGTTGGAGAAATCGATAACTCTTACCGGGTTCTGGCTGATAGCTGCAGAGAGGGAGTAACGCAGGCATTGCCACTTTAACTGCGGGTGCCGGTCTTAGCATGTGGTGGTCCTGTCCTGATCCAATTTGGTTTCACCCAACCTGATTCTGATATGCACCTGCCTGCCTTTATGGTGCCTGCACTTTCGGGTGTCTGTCCTTTAAACTGACCCGTGCCCAGGGTTAGTTCTTCACACCATTCTAGTTAAATATATCATGTGGGTATGTCCTTGTTCTGATTCCTTCTCTCTTCCCACCCTAATGTTGAGTGATAAAAGTTTTACATATTGTCATATATCATTGTTCTGTTTCCTTCTCTCTCCCCACCCTTTTGACAAATGTGTAAAGATTGCTTTATAAGAATTCTGCATATTTTCAATCTAAACATTATTTTCCTAATTGAGAATTTTCTATTATTCAATGCTTGGACTATGACAATTTAAAAGGATTTAGATAAAGAGTTTAAACCTTTCCTGAGTTTGTGTTTATTACATGAGTGCAAATGTTATTTTTACCTATTATTCTAATACCTTGATCCCTTAGGACTTTAGGTACCGATGACGTGGATTGGTAAGTCAAGTCCTAAATGAATAAAATACACTGATAGTAGAGCAAAGGTTACCTGCTTAATTTGTAATTTATTTGATTATAGGCCCAGGTGAGTATGGTGAAAGACCAGACGGGTGACCTGCGCGCTCTGTCACTATATCTTTTTTGCGTAGCAGCAGTATGGTTAGGGTTTATTTAAGATATGTAGTTAGTTAGTTATGTATTGATTATTGATCGCTCAAATCGGATTTTACATTGATTATATTGAATTTTTGTATTAACCCGAATTTTTCGTACCTGTTATATGTTTTGTCTGGAATCCCCAGGGGCAGAATAGAGGGTGGTAAATGGAAGCCACACTGCAGTGAGGTCATTTACCTAGAGGAAATAAGTGCATGGTTAGATCAAACCGGAAGCACTATTTAGAGATTGTCTGTATAAATGTGTGAATAAATGATAGCAAAGAGTTCGCTAGTAAATCATTTGGTGTGATATCACCTAGAAAGGGTCACACGGAAGGAGTAGCAGGTTCGTCCGAGCTTGATTGATAGCAAAGGGGTTCGCTGGTGAAACTTTGACCTTAGTACATCCCAGAAGGGAAAAGTCTAAAGGAGTAGCAGGTTCTCTAATGCTTGCGTGAAGGGTAAACGGAAGGGATCTACTCGTAGTATATGAAGAGTAAGTGGAATGGATTTACTCGTAGTGAGTGAAATTTATCTTTCCTTTAATTTAGTCACTCAGGTACAGTGGCAAATGTTTTTACGTTGTTGAATAATAAAATCTGCATTAAAAGTGAAAGAAATGAAGTTTTGTATTACCTTGCAAAGAGGGGAGTCAGTCGCGGAGCTGCGCTGACGTGACTCAGAGCCGCGCTGGTATTGGTTGAGACAGCGGGTGTGTAGTTGAGGTAATATTTGTAAAGGAGGGGTGAGTACAGGAGCTTGAGAACTAGTCTCAGGAGAGAAGTCGCACAACTATTGGTTGGATTTATTTGAATTCTAAATTTTTATTGGACCCCTAAAAAATAAAAGACGCGCTGGTATTGGAAGTGATTTTGTAAACAAATTGAGAATATCCAGAAGGTTTGCGTTCCAAATATATGTGGCATTTAGGTCCTCTTGAAGGAAATAGACCTGATAGGAGATATTTAGGGTTTGCACAAGAACAGCATATAAGAGGAAGACCCTTTATTATGTACGGAGGAAAGAGAAAGATGTCATTCAATAAAATAATTAAGAATTATTTCAAGAAAGATAAAGCAATTAAAACAAGAGGAGGGATTATTATTACACCTCCAAATATGCCCGCATCATGCATGATGGTAGAAAGGGGCTATCACACTTGTGTGTGGTTAGAAAACTGGATGGAGTACACAAAAGATGATGGTGTTTTAGTGTTTCCAGAAAATGGTACATTTAATGTCAGAGTTTTGCACAATTTGAGAACTTACATGAATGAATTAGATCCCAGACCTAGATTAACGCAGTATGAGGCATTGGAGGAATGGGAAACTGAGGCTTTTGAGCGAGATTGACCTAGAAGTAATGGTAATTGGAGTAGGTTTTATCCCCGATTTCCAAAAGATACAAGAGATCCATCAATGAAACAATGGAGACAGTCTATGTTAGTGGAAGGATTGTATCCTGTATTCACTTTAGAAGAGCCCACTGGAAGAAAAAAAATGAAAAAACGAAACATTTAATGACTAGTGGTGAGTCAGATGATGATTATTTGGAGGATTTATTGATGAAAAATCCACCACCTTATAATGAGGAACCAAGCACAGTTAATCCAAATGCTCAGTTTCTGAAACAACCTCTGATTCCGCAAGTGGTAAAAGAAACTTTGTTAGAAAAAGTACTGCAAGACAGGGAAAGAGAAGCATTAAATAAACAGAGAAGTGATTTGATTCAAAAAATTTCCCAATTAAATACAAGTCCTGAAGCCCTAACAATTCCGGTAACTATTGGCCCAGTTGTACCTTTGTAAGGAGATAAGCAAGCTAGTCCTAAAACTCAGCCAAGAAAAGAACCCTTAATAGTTGATGATCAGGCAAGTGAATGTGAGTCAGTGATTACCCTGATGGATTTGCCAATAAAGAGAACCAGTGAGTGACTCAGTCAGGAAAACTACTCCTTTAAATTCGAGAGAAGTACAACTAGAGATATCCTCAAGTACAAGAAATGCCACAGTAGTAACCCCAGAAAAAATAGAGAGATGGACACGAGAAATAGAGAAGCCAAAGTCACAGCCAAAAGTATTGGATATATTTAAATTAAGAGTGGAATTAGAAGAAATGATGGCTGGAAATGTGGGAATGGACAGATTAAATACATTCAGTGAAGATGAGTTATTGTTCATATGTAAAAGCATTACTAGAAATACAAGAGTGTTTCATGAAAAGTTAATGGACATGGCAGCTAACATGGGAATTGACATTGGCAAATCTAAGGTATTACAGAACCCATATCGAGCTGAATTTTTTGACAAAGACTTGGAAAATATGAATGTGTAAGGTAGAAAAGTACAAATCAAGGAGCTGAAGTCATTATTACAGAAATGGGGTGACCTAGAAAAATGGAAAACTAGATGGGCGAAGAAAAAGGAAGAGGCTCGATCAAAACAAACTGTTTCTGAATATGTAATAAAAGAGACCGAAAAGGTGGAAAGGTTATGTTCCATTAGAGAGGTACCAGGTGGAGGTTATGTACATGTCCCATGGTTCCGACAGGATATTTTGTCATTCGCAATGATTTCCCGAAACTTTGAGAAAAACCAGTAAAATGTCTTTTGAAAGATTTAGATGGATTATTTGACATTGTTTTTCCTGTAGATTTGTGGACAGAATGTAAAATTGCTATTGATTGGCCTAGTGATGAGTACCCTAGAGACCAAAAGACAGGGGCACCTTCTGAGGAAGTTATGAAGAAGGCGCCCGCGCATGCACATTTCTTGCGAGAAATGCGCATACTCGGGCGCCCGCGCATGCGCATTTGGCTAGAAGTACTCGCCGCGTCGTCAGAAGAGGGAGCCCCGGGACGCCGCATATAAGGTAAGTGCTTTTAATGTACTTTAAATGTATTTTAAATTAATAGAAGCATGTAGAAGAGGGCGGGAGGGAGGCGGGTGGCGGGCAACCTTGCTCCGTCCACGGAGTGTGCGTAGTGTTGCCTACTACGCCTACTTTGCAAAGTGTGAAGTAGGCAACACTACGTACACTCCGTGGGTGGAGCGTAGCACTTCTCCCAGGGTTAATGGTAATGGGGGTAAGCCAAGGGGAAAATTCAATAGAGCAGAAGCAAAAAAGAAGTTCCCTTGTCACAGGTGCAGCAAGTTGGGGCACTGGAAGAACGAGTGTAAGGCTGTGCAAAATGGTAACATGCCAAATAATGATTTGAATTCAAAGACGCAGAATGAGCTGCCATGGAAGCAACAGCAGCAGGTAATACAAAACCATTTACCCCTTGCACCTATGACAAATTTTAGGAGCAAAGCACATCAGCGTGTGGATACCACAAATTGGCAGGGAAGTGAAAGGAGAGATACAGCAACCTCACAATTTCTTTTGAGTGATAGGTTTTTCAGTGAGAACGAGGAGTGCGTACTTGGCGCCTCTTTGCCGGTAGATCAGTCAGGTCCATACATTGAAGGAAAGGTTGAAGAAAATGATGTCACCTTTCTATTGGACACTGGTGCTACCCGTTCTACTGTGAGAACAGCAGACTTTCCAAACCTACCCCTCTCGGGAGAAGCGATCCAAGTAGTGGGCGTTTCTAATAAACAAATTAGTACCCCAGTTACAAAACCAATGGAAGTTAGAATAGGCAATTTTAAAGAAATGCACAGATTTGTTATGTGTGATTCAAGTCCAGTAAACCTGTTAGGCAGAGACTTGTGCAAATTGAATTGCACCATCTTTTGCACCCCAAGTGGTGTTGAGATTCAAACCCCAGACAAAGACGGAATTTATAAACTAATGTTAGCAAAAGAGTTACAAGATACTGTAAACCCTAAAGTGTGGGATTTTACTGGAAAAGATGTAGGATTAATGGCAAACATTGACCCAATAAAAGTGACAGTGAAGGAAGGTGACGTTTACCCAAATACTGGACAGTACAAAATGAGCCCAGAAATAAAAGCTGGTGTTGCAGTAGAAATAAAGCGTTTTGTTGAAGCAGGCATTTTACAAGAAATAATGAGCAGTCCATGTAGTTCACCCATAATTGGAATAAAGAAACCGAGTGGCAAGTATAGGGTCGTACAAGACCTTTGCAAGATTAATAAGATTGTTGTCCCATGCTGTCCAGTTGTGCCAAATCCTGCAGTGATTCTGTATCAGATACCGTGGGAAGCTGGATGGTTCACCGTAATTGATTTGTGTCACGCATTTTTCTCGATTTCATTGCACCCAGACAGTAAATTTCTTTTTTCTTTTGAATTCGACAGTCATGTGTACGTCTGGAACCGCGTTCCTCGGGGGTATACAGAGAGTCCATTGATTTTTAATCAGATTTCGAAAAAGTGCCTTGAGTATTTGGTGCTACCCTGACAGTCAGTCCTGGTTCAATATAGAGATGACCCATTGGTGGCGTCTAAAACTCAAAATTACTGCGTTGTTGATACCATTGCTTTACTGAATCCTTTAGGTGAAGGAGGACATAAAGTTTCACCTAAGAAATTACAATTTTGTACCATGTCAGTGAAATATCTGGGGCAACAGATAGAAAGAGGTGTCAGAAGGGTTACCTCAGAAAGAATCAAAATAATCAAAAACATGAATTTACCTCAAACTCAGAAAGAGATCAGAATGTTTCTTGGAGTTGTGGGTTACTGCAGGCAATGGATTGTGGGATTTGCAGTCCTAGTAAAACCATTGATACAAATGACAAAGAAAAGAGCAAAAGATCCAGTGGAATGGGATGATGAAAGCGTGACTGCTTTCTTGAAATTACAAGAATGTCTGTGTACAGCTCCAGCATCAGGGATGCCTGATTATTCAAAGGATTTTGCACTATTCTGTGACACACGAGATAATTGTGCACTTTCATTTTTGACCCAGACACATGGTCTGATGAGACGTCCTGTGGCATGTTTTTCTTCCACACTAGATCCAGTGGCATCTGCATTGCCCGGATGTCTGAAAGCAGTAGCTGCAACCTGCATGAGTCTTGAGCAAAGTGAGTCCATTATTATGGGACATCCTGTGACAGTGTATGTTCCACATGCAGTTGTGATCTTGTTAACCCGGACCAAGACCCAGTATCTCACTCCTAGTCGGCTGACTAAGTATGAACGAATCCTTGTAGGTGCAGGGAATGTAACCATTGCTAGGTGTAATATTCTGAACCTAGCAACACTGCTACCTAATTTACAGTTTGCAGAAGTGAAGGGAGAAGTCGAACATGATTGTATTGACTTGACTGAATATAGTACAAAACCACATCCAGACATAAGAGAAGAGTCATTAATTGTCCGAATATGAGCTATTTGTAGATGGCTTATGTATGAGACATGAGGAAGGAGGTTTGAGTGCTGCCTATGCAGTTTTCATGTTGGGGGGGTCCAATTGAAGCATCCTATTTACCTGGAGTCAAGTCTGCACAAGTAGCTGAATTGATTGCATTGACAAAAGCCTGCAAATTTGGGAAAAATTGGAAAGTAACCATATACACTGATAGCCAGTATGGTTACGGGGTTGTGCATGACTATGGCCAATTATGGGTGCAAAGGGAGTTTCTGACTTCTTCAGGTACTCCTATGAAAAATGGTCATTATTTAAAAGATTTAATTGAAGCAATTCAATTGCCAAAAGAAGTGGCTGTGGTCAAGTGTACTGTTCACAAATCTGGAAATGAAAAAGTGACAGCTGGTAACCGATATGCTGGCCAGTTAGCCCAACATCATGCCAAATTTAGAATGGCTGTAAACAAGAAAATTGAACTAGGCCAAAACAGCTGCCAACTTATGTTGCTTGAAGGTGTGAGAATGTGGGAAGAAGTGAAAGACTTGCAAAATGAAGCAGAACCAAAAGAAAAGGAAGACTGGAGAAAGATAGGTTGTCAGAGAAGGGTTGAAGATGGTGGAATTGTTTACCTTGATGGTATGCCTGTGTTACCAGACTGTTTGCTTGGTCCTATGGCTAGGATGTTCCACTGAGATTCTCATTTGGGGAGAGATGCCAAGATACGTCTGTTCAGACAGTCATGGTTTATTGCGAAGTTCAGGAACATAGCAGAAGCACTTTGCCAGAGGTGTTTAATTTGTCAACAAATGAATCCTGGAAAGAAAACTGTAGTGTTACCAGGAAAGATTGGAAAGGCAGAGGGTCATTTCATACGATTGCAGATTGATTTCATTCAGTTACCCCCTTGTCAAGGACTAAAATACATTCTTGTCATTGTCTGCCTATTTTAAAAATGTGTGGAAGCTTATCCCACACCTAGGAACGATAGCATCACTGTAGCCAAACTCCTACTCAGAGAACTCATACCACGTTTCGGTTTTCCAGTAACGATTGAATCAGACCGAGGCTGCCATTTTAATAATAAAATAAGTGGCCTAATCTGTGAAGCATTCAATGTTAAACAAAAGCTGCACTGTGCCTACCGACCAGAGGCTTCTGGAGTGGTAGAACAACTGAATGGCACAATCAAGTCAAGATTGGGAAAGATGTATGAATCTACCCGATTAGAGTGGCCAGATGCTTTACCTCTTGTTCTGATGGGATTTAGAAGTATTCCAGACCGGAACACAGGCTTAAGTCCTCATGAAATACTAATGGGAAGAGCAATGAGGCAAGCATGGGTGCCAGGACACAAGCTGATAAATATATCTGATGATTTAGTACTGGAATACTGCAAAGAGCTGGCTGACCAAGTGCGTTCTATCTCTCATCAGGTCGGAGAAGGCGCTGTCGCCAGACAAGCAACTCCAGCACATGACCTGTACCCAGGAGACTGGGTAGTGCTAAAGAAACATACTCGAAAATCTTGCCTTGCACCGAGGTGGGGAAAACCACATCAAGTGATTTTGGTTAGAACCACAGCTGTAAAATGCGAAGGAGTTCCACACTGGATCCATGTCAGTCATGCAAAAAGAGTGACTGAACCTGATGAAACTGAAGCTGAAGGTTGTGCAGCTGAGGGGTCTCAATATATCGATCCTGAAGTAGCTGAAGAGGAACAACCAAGCACCAGTCAAGATGATTGGATTCCAGTAGTTGAGATACCTGCAGAATACGTGAGAACCAGAAACCAGACTTATTTAGACAGTCAGAGTGATAGTGAGGAAGAGACAGGTCTAGAAGAACGTACTCAAATTACAGAAATCCAAGCCAATGGTAATCTTGAGGAGGATCTAATAAGGGAAAATCAATACACTTAGATATTCCAAATACCTGTCACAGCTCCAGAGTCTGAGGAGGGACAGATAGGTAATAGGGCGGAAGCTCGAGCATAAGAAAATCAAGGGTTCGAAGAGCTTGAGCAGGATTAGATAGAAGTAGAAAAAAGTGTTCAGGAAGAAGAAGGCGAAACAAATCCAAATCAGTCAAATTCAGCAGATACCTGAACAAGGCCAGATTAATAACCAGGCATAAGAAATGGAAATAAGACCTGGACTTAGTCAGATAGAGGGGGATACAGAAGACAGCATTGAAATAGATGTGCCACCACTGAATGAAAATAAAAGAGCATTGGAAGAAGTTCAGAGCACAGTGCCAGCTAAAAGACTCAGAAAAGGAGACAAGTGGCCAAGGTTTGTCAAAAGACTGAGATTTCGTCTAAAAACAACAAATGAAGAACCAGAACAAGTAAATGAAATAACAAGTCAAACTGAACAGTCTGTAATACAACCAAGAAGGACAAGTCCACGATTGAAAAGGCTGAATAATAAATTCAGAGGCCCTGAATGGAATTACATCGTTCTTGAAGATTTTGAAAACTTAGAAATAAGTGATGAAAGTGATGACAAATTGATTGCTGATCAAACAGACAGAGAAGTGAGACCCACTTGAAAATTTCACTGGGTAAAGGACTGTGTAAAAGCTATAAAGAGGGGTTAAGCCTCCTTGGTCAGAAATGGCTGATCATACTGTTAATGGAAGATCGAAAAGAAACTGTTTAAAAACATGATGTAGAATATGCACATGTAGTATAGCGATAGTACTCATACTATGGTTAGGACAGATAATAGCTATTCCTTACATAATGAGTAGAGACATGAAGAATGATAGTAATGAGTTACAAATGATAGATACACCTAGAAGAATGGATACACAAGAAAACGCACTTAGCATTAAACAACAGAAGCATCAGATGAAGAAGGACTACATTATACTGGAATTAAAAATACAACTCACTTTTTTTTTTTTTTTTTTTTTTTGGTAGACCTTTATTGCACATTATGAATAAACACAGCGGAGTGCCTACAACCCACTGGCAGGGCCGGCCGCAATCAGTGCACCATACAGTCACAGTGGATCTCAGTAACACACATCTTTGTTACAATTGCAGTCCCAGACTGAGCTCCTGTAGTCACCATATATGTTCCAATTGCATTGGTCAGAGCACACGATGATGGCGGCCGTATAGCCCTCATGTGATCTCGGTCTCATTTTCTGATTTTGTAGAACAAAGTCAACCGACTAACAATCTCAACTCCCCCCCACCCCTCCCACTCCTGGCCTTAGTGAGCCTTACTATTTGGACATACACAACGCTCAAGTTTTAGCTGTTGCAGGAAACGGCACAGTGTGCGTGGCCATCATAGGTAACGTAACGCAATTCTTACATCGTATACTCGGATCACAGCTGGGTAGCAGAAGGCAGTCTGGTCTGGTCAACCTCTCATAGCAAATGTCCAGGACACATGAAGCACAACAGCACGAGCACATTTCACAACGCAGCCATCTCCACCGCTTTCGAACAACATTCAATCCGATACATGATCATGTTCTGGTAAGTCAGCAGTCGTATTCCTTTCGCTATCTGAATCCTCTAGAGACAAGACATACAGCGTAAATGGAGCCCATATGTCTCGCGGGCGAGACCTCTCCGGCAGACCCTCATAATAACAGTGCAGTTGGTGTCTGCAGTAAGCCATATCCTTCAGCCATAGTTGCACGTCTGGTGCCCTCCTTCCCCCCCATCCCATAGCGACTCTCCTCTTGGCTAATTGGAGCGCCAGTACCACTAGTCGTCGTGATTGTGCTGCCACCCCAGAGGCTATACCCAACAGGCAGAGACGCGCATCAAGTTTAACCTCAACTGAAGTCATAACCGTCAGACACTCAGTTACCGCCCTCCAAAAGGCATACACTCGCGGGCACCCCCAGGCCAGATGTATAAAGTCAGCATCATCCTCACTGCATCTCAGGCACCGTGCAGCAGTACGAAGCCCATACCTCACTAGTTGAATCGGTGTGTAGTACCACTGATGCAGAAATTTATAATGTAAGAGACGGAAGTTTCCATTTATCACATATCCTCCCGTCATGTTGCAACACTCATGCCATTCGTCATCACTAAGAGGGTCAGGAAGACTTCTATCCCACCGCGCTCTTGCCAGGTCCGCCCCCCCTCCCTCATCCTCCTGCGCAGCCTTGTACAGTTTAGAGACCAATTTAGCCCTGTCTTTAGCTGTGTAGAGTAACTGCAATGCCCGAGTGTCGGTGGCTCCTCTGGGTATGTTGGATACAAATCCTTTATCGCAGCCCGCAGTCGGGCATAAATAAAAGTAGGCATGCACTTGTTAGTCGATCCGGCCGTCATGGCCTGCAAGGAGAGAAACGACGCCCCGGGAAAAAGGTCCCCCATGGATTGCAATCCGGCTTCCCTCAAAACTTGTAACCCTCCAATCTCACCAGATACTGAAATATCAGAGTGGTAGAGTAACGGCATAGCCGGTGCATATAACGGCAGGCGGGCCGCCCGTCGACCAAGGTGTTCCCAAGCTGTCGCCGTAATCCGCACTGTGTCTATCTCTCCCTTCTCAAAAACCGAGTGTTCGTTAACTACCATGGCCCTCAGCGGATACGGCAGAACCGCACTCGCCTCAAGTGCCACATGCGGGGTGTATGGCGGAGCATTCAACCAATAACTCGCAAAATGCGCCTGTGCGCAGAGATAATACAGCCTCATGTCCGGCAGGGCGAACCCCCCCAGTGCATACGGTTTGGTCAGCACCTCCCAAGTCACTCTTGGTTTCTTGCCAGCCCATGTGAGAGTTATCAGGAGCGATCTGATCCTTGCAAAGAAATGCGACTTCAACAGAATAGGAATATTAATGAAAAGGTAGAGAAATTTTGGTAACACCACCATTTTAATTAAGGATATTCGGTCCGCTAGAGTCAACGGGAGACGAGTCCAGCGCGCTACTTGATCTTCTAGTTTAGATACGGCAACACCATAGTTGGCCCGGATAACCTCCTGGCAGTCCCTGTGCACCCAGACCCCCAGATACCGAACTGACTCTGTTGCCCATTCCAGGGGGAATTCCAGCTGGGTCTGGCGGGTTGCCTCTGTGAGCGGCACGATCACAGATTTGTCCCAATTTATAGTGAGACCGGAGTGTCGACCAAACTTAATGAATTCGCGTAAGATGTTCTCCAGGTGGAGAGCCGGTTCCCTAACATACAGGACCATGTCATCCGCGTACATTGACACCGCCAGAGATCTAAGCGGGAATTTCAATGCAGCTTCAGCATACCGTTGCCGCAAAATACAGGCCAGGGGTTCCATCATGATGGCAAACAGTAACGGAGACAGAGGCATCCCTGTCTCGTTTCCCTCTGTATCGGGAACGAGGAAGATACGTGGCCGTTGACCCTGACTCTTGCCGTGGGTGCAGTATATAAGAGGGCGATGAGTGACGTGAAGAAGAACGGCACCCCCATCCGGTGCAGTACAGCCATCATGTACTTCCATGCCACCCAATCGAAGGCCTTAGCCGCGTCCATCATGACCGCGGCTGCAGGCAGTTCTGGTTTAAGCAGGTGCAGTACGGCAAAGAGTGTCCTTAAATTATGTGTAGTGGATCTGAGTGGTATGAAACCCGATTGGTCCGGTAAGACCATGACAGGCAGCAGTAACCGCAACCGTGTGGCCAGGACTTTTGCAATTATCTTTACATCAGTGTTCATAAGTGAAAGGGGGCGATACGAGTCACACTTATCAGGCGGTTTTCCCGGTTTAGGTAGTGCCACCAGCAGTGCCTCCCTCATGGTTGCCGGCAATTGTCCGCAGTCAAACGCTTCCTCCAACACCTGTGCCAGCTGCGGGATCAGTAAATCTGCATATGTTTTATAGAATTCGGAGGGCAAGCCATCCGTACCAGCCGCCTTACCACTAGGGAGGGCTGCTATTGCATCCCTGAATTCGGCCTCAGTGACGTGATGCATAAGGAATTCCTGCTGCCCCCTAGATAGCCACACCAAGGCTACATCTTCCAAATATTGATTCAATTCTTCCTCATCAGCTGTGTCCCTATGTGCATAGAGTTGCTCATAATGTTTGGAGAAGCAGGCCAGTATACCCTCTGTGCTAGTAACTACGTTCCCCTGATCCTCAATCTCCTGCACTGTGCAGTGGCGTGCCCATGGCTCCCTGATCCGATCCGCCAGGCCCTTACCTGGTCTACCCCCTTCGCCGTAATACCTAGCCGTGGCTTTTTTGGAGAGGAATTTTACCTCCTGCTCTGCCAGATCGTTATATTCGTCCACCTTCGTTCGAATGTCAGCAAACACCGTGCCATCCACCCCCTCCTCTAGTTGCCGCTCCAGAATCAGTAACTCTCTTTCTAACCTGGTCATGGAGCCCCTAATGGACGTGAGCACCCCTGACCTCAGCCCAATGCACGCACCCCTCACCGTCACCTTGAAGGCCTCCCAGACCGTACCCATTTTGTCTACAGATCCCACGTTGTTCACAAAAAACTCCTCAATTATCTGCCTCAGTCTCTCAGACAACATCTGATCCGTCAGCACCCCAGAGGAAAGCCGCCAGGTGAAAGGAGTGGGGACATGCGATGGGAGCTGTAGCACCAGTGTGACGGGCGCATGATCAGAGATAGTACGAGGTAGATGGTCAGCACTCACCACCCAACCACTGATATCTCGTGTCGTTAGCCAGTAGTCCAATCTCGACCATGTATCATGTGCTGAGGTGTAGCAGGTGCCCTCTCGCTTAGTCGGGTTACGTAGTCTCCATACATCCAGCAGTCGCAACCCATCCATACCCTCGCACACCGCATCCACTGCCTTCTTACGCACAGGAGGTCTGTCTTGTTTCCTATCTAGGTCCGAATCCAGAGTGACGTTCCAATCCCCCCCACAAATGATAGCCGAAGGTGCAAGTAAATAGAGCTTGTTGCAGAGAGTTACATAAAAATCAGGGTCATCCACATTTGGCCCATAAACATTGAGCAGAGTTATCAGTGTGCCGCATAATTTACCCTGTACTATGATGTATCTACCATTTAGGTCAATGTCTTCATGCATAATTTCAAATGGAACATTTCTCTTTATCAGGATCATCACCCCTCTTGCATAGGAAGAGTATTTCGTAGCCAGTCTCACCCCCGCCCATTGTTTGCCCACCTTTTCGGCCGCCTTACCCTGAAGGTGCGTTTCCTGGAGGAATGCCACCTGTACGCCATGTCTATTCAGAAAGGCAAGCATTTGTCTAGTCTTTTGCGGCCTATTGAGTCCCCGCACATTCCAAGTAATGCATTTAATCTTACCCCCCCTTTCCATAACACCAATCCCGCAATCCACCCTCAATGCAATAGGCTTTCCCCGGCTTCCATCTCAGAGGCCCATCCACAGCCACCATCAGTACATAAATGACATGAGACCCTCCACTACGGAGACCGAGCCAGTACCAGAAATTCCAAGCACAGTCTAACAGCAACACAGATCTCACTTCCCTGACCAGGAAAAATAACAGTCCCCCAACATCCCCCAGAAACCCAACCCCCATCCCTCCACCCACTTCAGCGTGCCCAATGTGCCAAAGCAATCCCATTGTCCCCCCTTCCCCAAACCCCAACAATACCAACAACTGCGTGTGGGGATCTCCCGTCCTGGGGGGCGTATTGGCACTCCACTCACGCCAGGTATTGACGAGAGCGTAGACCTAACATTTAGAACTACATCCCCATACCTGCAACCCTATTCCGTGAATAAAACAGTAATAGACAAACGAGTAAACCTCAGCACAATGTTAGATTTGCTCCAGCCCGGGTCCACAGCAAATAGATCAGAACTCATAGGCAAAGGGGCACCGCATGCGCACCGCAGCACGTGTACACAGCGCACAACCCCAGCGGTCCTCAGCCCGGCCTAGCACTGCTCACACAGGTGAAATGACCTATAAAGGGTCAGTGCCGCACTGTCCACAGAGTCCCCATCAGTTAGCATGCCCCTCCATCCACAATGTACATATTCGCTGAACAGGGCAAAGCAGACCCCAGTGGATCCCGAGTCCTAGAAGCTATAACAGCCCGAGCAACAGTGGAGGTGGCATATCGCAGTGACTCGCAGCAATTCCCCCTCCACAGTCAACTGCACATTTTCAGATCAGGCGCCTCTTCCTGCCCGCCATCGTCGTCGTCCCGACGGTCCCTCGGCCCTTTAGCTCTTCTTTTCAGTTTTTTGGCGTAGTCCATGGCCGCCTTTGGGGAGGAAAATATCTTATTGTCCGCAGGGGGTCCGATCCGCAGGCGTGCCGGGTAAAGCATGGCATATGCTACGTCCTCAGTTCGCAGCATCTGCTTCACCGCAGCAAATTCTTTATGAGCCGTCTGCACCGCCATGGTGAAGTCAGGATAGAACTCGAGTTTGTTGCCCTGGTATTCGATAGCCCCCTTTTCCCTCGCAAGCCGAAGAATGGTATCTCGGTCCCTATAGTTTAGTATCCTGGCTACTATCGGACGCGGTGGTGCTCCAGGCGGAGGCCGTTTGGCTAGAGAGCGATGGGCCCGCTCCACTATAAAGACTCTGGACAGTTGATCAGCCCCGAATATATCAATAATCATGCGTTCCATGAAGTCTTCCATACGACCGACATTTGTGGATTCCGGCAGGCCCGTGACCCTTACATTGTTCCTTCTGGACCTCCCTTCCAACTCCTCGTTTTTGGCCTGTATGACCGCCAACACCCTCTCCATACTGAACACTTTAGAAGAGACTGTGGCCAGCCCATCTTCCGTGGCAGAAACTCTCTGTTCTACCTCCCCCATGCGTTCGTTTTGGCGGTCGAATTGTGTCGCCATTTGATCGAGGCGGTGGTTGACAGATTCCATGGTGCCTTCAATTGATTGTAAGGTCTTTTGCATGGCCACTAGGGTGGATTCCAAGTTTGGGGCGCCCCCCACAGCCCCCCCCTGATCAGGGTCAGCAGGCGCCTGGGAAGATGTGTGCGCAGTCTTTTTATTTGCTTCAAACGTTATTTTTGGCTGATTCCTGTCTGGCCTGCCCAGGGTGGCGGTTATTTCAGCCCAAGAAGAGTTGCCAATCAGTTATGCAGCTATTTCAGGCTATGCTCTCAGGTCGGGTCCAGAACACTGCCCAGTGCTATTTCCAGCCTCTTTCCGTGCACTTCAGTATGGCGCTGGTAGGCCAACCGCCCTCAGTTTAAGAAAGCAGAAGCGCACCTCGTCGCAATTTCAGGCTCTCCACAGCTGTATGTGCCACAACCAGCACGATTTCCGACGGATTTGAGCATAACCCCACTATCGCGTGTACAGTCTGTGGCTACGTTGTATGAAGCTCCCATCTAAGGCCAAGGTCTTCCGATCTGGATGTTTGCCCCTTGAAATGGCGGACGTGCTTCAGGTCGCCAGTCCTTCAGTGCAGCTCAGGGTCCCAGCGGTTCCGCATTACTCGGGATGCTTTACCGCCTCAGCCCAGGGCGATTAGAACACTGCTCAGGGTCGCAGCTCTGCCATCTCTGCGCACCGTAGCCCCTTCGCCCTGCCCCCGCCAGCCCTAGCTCGCGCGGCGCGGCCCAACCATGCCCGGCGCCACCTCCGCAGCCCCGGGCTTGCGTAGCGCCCCGCCCCACTCACCAACGCCGGCAGGCCGGGTCCAGGCTGCTCGCCGCTCCGCTGCTACTCCGGTGTCTCTCCGCTGTCGTGCACCGCCTCCGTCGCACCTCCGCAGTCCGCCGACTCCACGCCTCCGGGACAGCTCACGCAGGAGGCAGCGGAGTCCTCAGGTCGGGCGGCAGCGGGTCGTCTCCTCCACGAGGTCACCAGACCGCACTAGCGTGATCGCGGTCCAGAGCGTCCCGGCCCCCAGGGGCTCACCGAGTCACCTCAGGCGCCAGAAAAAAGCGTTGCATCCGACCCCCGATGACAGTGGGGTTCTCTCGGCGTCTTTGCAGGGTGCAGGCATAAGATATGTAAGGATAAATGGGCAAATATTACTAGGTCTCGACAGAGCCTCACGCAAGTGCGGCCATCTTGTCCGGCGCCCTCTAGCGCCCCCCAAAAATAGAACTCACTTAAATGTATTTTCAAACCTATTAGTACACTATGTAGAAGCTATGGAAATAGAAGATTGCCATGTTTGTATGAAGTTACCTACTTAAGTAGCCGAAGGTGTTACTTACCACCATTTACCACTAACATATGGAAACTCATGTAGTATTTTAGCTAGTTTATTCTATAAGAAAGGACCTTTGCAGTATTACTATTCTAATTCAGATGTGATATTTTTTGAACTTCCTATTCGTAGTAACCTGAATCCTGTACATACTAAGAGTGATATAACAGGTTATATGGGTGAATATTTTCCAACAATAGGTACAATAGATATAGCTGAAGCACACAAGAATAATTTAACATGCTTCTTATGTGAAAAAGAGAAAATATTTTTGAATATGGTTGAGAAAAGGAGATAGAATTTCGAAAGAAAAGCAACCAATAAGAATCATAAGACTCCTAAATGGGCTGAAAATATAGGGTTCACCCCAAATGGCAAGACTCATGCTGTTATGTTGCTGGATTTCGAGAAGAAAGGGAAACTCTGTCTCCATAGAGAAAGAACAAGTTATTATAACAATATATTTATTGGTTCCAGTGAATGTGAACACAATTATAAAGTAATTGGGGGTTGGGGTTTCAAAGATGGAACTGAACCTGTGTTTCCTGGAATTTATTTTATATGTGGAAACAAAGCTTATTACAAATTGCCGGATCATTGATATCGGAGCTGTTATTTTGGAATAGTCTTCACAAAGATATATCATGTAAACAAAATCACTGAAAACAATGAAGAAACTAATGGATTAATACGTAGCAAAAGAGCTAGTTTTGGAGAAATAGTAGGTGATATATTTAGTGCATTGATACCTACAGTGGGAGTGGCTCAGAATACGCAAAGAATTTGATAATTGTCAACAGTAGTGGATCGGTTATCAACTGATACTGTTGGAGGGTTCTTGATGGTCAATATTGAATTGGTTGCCATCAGATCAATGGTTTTACAAAATTGACTTGCTCTTAATACATTATTAGAAAAAGAGGGGGGAGTCTGTAGAATGTTGAAACCGCAACATTGTTGCACTTACATACCTGACAAAAGTGTTGAAATTAAAGGGAATGTAAGAAATATTACACATTTGGAAAAAGAGCTCAAACCACTGGAGGTTGATAGTGCATGGAAGAGACTTACTGATGGTCTCTCCTCTATAGGTAGTTGGCTTTCTAATGTAGGAAAAAGTTTTGTAGGTAGAATACTGATGCCAATGGTGGGAATAGGCCTACTGATTTTAGGGATGATAATTTGTTCCAAATGTTGGAAGCACAAAAAGCCATATACAGTAAGAGAGGGCAAAAGAGATATGTTGATGAACTTGAATTAGAAGAGTTGAATGGAAATATATACAAGAAAGTGAACAACTTTCACAAAAATAATGAAAAGAAACAAAATAGATAGTTTGAAGAGATTGAGTTGGGTGAAGTGTGAAAAGTTGGCATCTGTTTCGTTAATTAGTGATGATAGAAAATATCATCAAAAAGGGGATTGATGGAGAAAGGAGTTGCACGAAATGTGACTTGCTGGTAATCAGTCCTCTCGACATAACATTAATATACTAATCAACATGTTTGTTTTATTATTATCGCATTACATGATATCTGCGTGAAGCTTGCATATGTGCTTTTACTAATGTTAACCCACTTCAATAAAATGGCTGCTGCTACGCGGGATTTTTACTGCGCATGCGTCTGTCACAGTCACGTTACATGACGTATCTTTCGCTTGGTAGGAAACTTTTGCTTCTGCGCATTAAAACTAAAACGGCTGCTCTGTGTTACAGCATGCATGAAGCTTGCACTGCTGCTTTTGCTAAGCTGTTCGTTCTGCTTAACATTAACGCAATAGTTAAATATAAATGAATGGGAATAGAGTAGAGATAAGTGGTATACAGTGCATTCATTTATTCTGTGTTATCAAACTGTTTCTTTTCTATTCTTACATGTAAAGCAATTTGGGCCTGATGCCTACCGCTGAACTCCATCTTGGAGAAATAGCGACTGCGCACGAATCACAAAGTCCATGAAGCAGAATGACCTTAGAAATGCTGCCAAAGAGCCAACTTGCTAGAAGATGATTGTGGGAACCATACCTCTTGACCCTATGGAGGAAGTTAAAGTTCTCAAATGGACTAAAATGTAACCAATATTGGAACATTCATTGTCAGGTGGAATGAAACATGCATGGGAAAAAAAATTTGATGGGCGGGAACGTAAAATTAAAATTTCTAGGGGAAAGTTTCATTTTAGTATGGTGTGATGACATCTACCTGTCTTTTGGCCAATCAATATTGGGGATCCTTACACTTGCAAAAATACACCTACCTGGAAAATAGTATAACTAGGGTAGGCTTAGCTAGTTAGTTTGTCCGACTTGTCCGAATAGCTGACCTGTCACTGACCCAACGCACTCAATAGGTAATCGGGAGCAGAGGTGCTGGCAGAGCACTCTGTCAGAAGGTTCGTAACCCATATCGGGGTTTGCAAACTGAAGTGCTGGTGAAGCTCTTTGTTGGAGAAATCGATAACTCTTACCGGGTTCTGGCTGATAGCTGCAGAGAAGGAGTAACGCAGGTGTTGCAACTTTAACTGCGGGTGCCGGTCTTAGCCTGTGGTGGTCCTGTCCTCATCCAATTTGGCTTTACCCGTCCTGATTCTGACCTGCACCTGCCTGCCTTCATGGTGCCTGCACTTTAGGGGTTCTGTCCTTTAAACTGACCCGTGGCCGGGGTTAGTTCTTCACACCATTCTAGGTAAATATATTATGTGGGTATGTCATTGTTCTGAGTCCTTCTCTCTTCCCACTCTAATGTTAAGTGATAAAAGTTTTACATATTGTCATATATCATTGTTCTGTTTCCTTCTCTCTCGCCACCCTTTTGACAAATGCATAAAGATTGCTTTATAAGAATTCTGCATATTTTCATTCTAATCATTATTTTCCTAATTGAGAATTTTCTTTTATTCAATGCTTGGATTATGACAATTTAAAAAAGATTTAGACAAAGAGTTTAAACCTTTCCAGAGTTTGTGGTTATCACATGAGTGCAAATGTTATTTCTACCTATTATTCTAACACCTTGATCCCTTAGTACTTAAGGTACTGGTGACGTGGATTGGTAAGTCAAGGTATAGAGGTCAAAAGTCCTAAATGAATAAAATACACTGATAGTAGAGCGAAGGTTACCTGCTTAATTTGTAATTTATTTGATTATGTGTCCAGGTGAGTATGGAGAATGACTAGACGGGTGACTTGCGCGCCCTATCACTCATGTCTCCTTACCTCATGATTATTATCATTGTTAATTTACCAACTTAAAATGTATCCTTTTCTCTTTGATTCTCACTCTAGATCTTGCACCCACATTTTACTGCTGCGCTGTTTTTTATTTTATTGCACTCACTTCACACGTACACCAGCGCAGACTCAGGCGAGCTTCCTGTGGCTTCTCTTTCTCTTCACCTTTCTCTTTTTTTTAGGTCTCGCCTGCCAATGTGCTTGCGCATTGCTGGCGAGAGGTATAGAGCGGCACCAGAAAATCCTACCCAGAGGGCTTTGGAATGCGGATTATGACCAGTGCATGGGAGTCGGGCAAGGGCTAGCTGCTCCCCCCGCCATCCCCATCAGACTTGAAAGGAAGCCGCTCGCACACCAACCTTACTCTGTGCCTCGGCCTCAGACTTTAAAGGCTCCCGCTCCCCCGCCCACCCCCCGGTCACAGCAATGCCGAAAGCTTGTTTTAAATGGGGGCATCCCAAATTGTCTTCATCTTTTTCGCAGTTCTTTGCGTGCGCTCTTGGTTTACGTTAATGACGGTGAAATAAAACAAACAAAAATGTGTTCAGCTGCCTCCTCCTTTAGCGATTTTGCATTACTCTTATTGCTAACACCCCTCCCCACCCCTCAAACAGCACACCTTAGCTTAAACACAGGTCGCAATATCCTGCAGAGCCATTCCTTCAATCTAACTGAGGCCACCTACATTTACATATTTAAGTGGATAAAAGGCCGAAAAAATTCACAGGATCAGCTGTCGGTGGCTTTCCCTCGTCTGCAGCCACATGTCCCAGCTGCCCGCAGACTGGAAAGAGCAGGAATTGTGATCATTTGTTTTCCTTAACTTTGTGTGTGGCCTAACTTAGCACAACTGCCAGCGATCACACTGTTATTCCGTGGCTTTGTTTGGACCGGTGCCATAATGTTCCCAACAAATGCAGACTACATTTTTTTGAATGAATACCACAAATAAATGTTTTGGCAGGAAATTACCCGTTACACCTACTTAATGCATATGGAAATTGCTTTTACTAATTTTATATATAACGCAAACTCGACCTGAAGGTAGGTTTGCGAAATATTTCATTAAGGCATTACGTGCATCCATATGTCCCAGCCGCCCGCTGACAGGCACGGGCAGGATTTGTGATCATGAAATATGCACAGTGGTACAATAAAGTAGGCTGACAGAAATAAAGAGCGTCAGTCATGTGGCTTTATTTACCTCCTTTATGTCGCCAAGGCATGTGCTAATGAGAAGCTTTCTGCCCAGCGCAGCCAACATCAGACAAGTACGCCCAAATTGTTTTCATCTTTACCAGTTTGTGTGCACGCTTGGTTTTATTTAATGCCTGTGAAAGATAACAGAATTGTGTTCAGCTTTCATAGTTCTTTGCTTAATACTTGTTTTTAATCTCTGTGAGGTTCTGAAAAATGCCTCTTTAGTTGAAACCACCCTCCTTCTTTTTATATTACTTAAAACATTGTAGCAGTGTTCTGAATAATTACTTGTTTTTTATTGCAGTTGAGAACACTCAACTTCCCACTCCCCTACAAATTCGTCAACTCCCAGGGTCCATCGTCCCTTCTCTGAATAGAAGCCGTCTTTGCAGTGGCTTTCAGAGCCACAGGGAGCCAGACACATAATTCGATTACATTTTCAGGGCTATCTTTACCTGCCGGCTGCCCCTCTTCTTACCGTTGGCTCACTGCACAAGTGCTACTGGGACTGAGAGGGGGCACAGCATAGATAAAGTGGTCACCTCTAAGCATGGGCGCAAAATCCGTTCCGCTCGCGGATTTTGCGGATTTTCGGTAAATTCACATCCGCGAACGCTCGCGAATTTACCGAAAATCCGCAAATTTGCACGCAGTGGATTTTTTTTCTTGGTGATACAATTTTGCGGCGTGCGGCGTTTACTTACCATCATTCAGCGTTTGGCGAGTTGTTTTTATTGATATTTTGCGAGTGCTGCGCCATTTTGGATCTTGCTGCGGGATCCCGCGGGAATTTGGCGGGCGCGATTACGTAATCGCGGCTTGCCAACTTGCACAGCGAGAGTTTGTTAACCCGAGTACGCCGTGATCACGTATCGAGGGACTTCGCAATTGCGAGCTTGTAGATGCGGCGAGCAGCAACAATCTGGCACTCGCGAAAATACAAAATTTGTAATTCTGCACAAGAAATCCACCAGCAAGCAGCATAAACCTTCTGGAAATTATGATTTTTATCTGAATAACTCCTCAGGTTGACATTTGCCTGCACTTTTTTTGTGAGGAGTCCATTTTAGGGAGGGGGGGGGGTGGGAGGAAGGAAGTGCCCCACAGTCTTCAACTTCCTGTTCCTGTCCAGCAGGCTCCTCCCAGTGCTTTGTCCATCTCCTGGTCACTTTTCATTTGGATCTGGAGCTGGAAGGATTACTTTTTGTGGATGCTGCTGGATATTTGGATTTGAGGCCTTTTTGACTTTCTTTGGATCACTTTTGGATTAGAAATTTCACAAGTAAGTTTGTTTGGGACATTACAGTTGCTGCAACTACAATTTTGGAATTTTCGATTTTTGGTCTGTTTTGGGGCCTTTTGCCCAGGGGTACTCAGTGGTGGGTGCACTGAGTCTTTCTGTGGGGTGTTTTGAATTGAAACATCATGGAGGGGCTGGATGGCTTGGGATTGTGCTGATTTTTCTGTGATTTTTGTTTTTTTGGCCTGTTGTTGTGGCTTTTTCACCAGGGGTAGTGAGTGTTGCATGGGCCTAGTCTTTCTGTGGGGTGTCTTGAATTTAAACATAATGGAGGGCCTGGATGGTTTGGGTTTGTGCTGATTTTTCTGTGATTTTCGTTTTTTTGGCCTGTTGTTGTGGCCTTTTCACCAGGGGTAGTGAGTGTTGCATGGGCCTAGTCTTTCTGTGGGGTGTCTTGAATTTAAACATCATGGAGGGCCTGGATGGTTTGGGATTGTGCTGATTTTTCTGTGTTGTTCGATTTTTTGGGGTGTCATGGGGATAGGCCATGTGAGTGGGGGCCATTTTGAGTGCTGGTACAGGCAGGCCATGTGCTGGGAGGCAAGTGGCCATTTTGAATGCAGTCAGTGTTGTTAGGCCTGCAACCATTTTGCCTACTTTTCAACCTTTATGCCCAGGGGTAGTGAGTGTTGCATGTACCTAGTCTTTCTGTGGGGTGTCTTGAATTTAAACATCATGGAGGGCCTGGATGGCTTGGGATTGTGCTGATTTTTCTGTGTTTTTCGATTTTTTGGGGTGTTCATGGGGACAGGCCATGTAGGTGGGGGCCATTTTGAGTGCTGGTACAGGCAGGCCATGTGCTGGGAGGCAAGTGGCCATTTTGAATGCAGTCAGTGTTGTTAGGCCTGCAACCATTTTGCCTACTTTTCAACCTTTATGCCCAGGGGTAGTAAGTGTTGCATGTACCTAGTCTTTCTGTGGGGTGTCTTGAATTTAAACATCATGGAGGGCCTGGATGGCTTGGGATTGTGCTGATTTTTCTGTGGTTTTCAATTTTTTGGGGTGTTCATGGGGACAGGCCATGTGGGTGGGGGCCATTTTGAGTGCTGGTACAGGCAGGCCACGTGCTGGGAGGCAAGTGGCCAATTTGAATGCAGTCAGTGTTGTTAGGCCTGCAACCATTTTGCCTACTTTTCAACCTTTATGCCCAGGGGTAGTGAGTGTTGCATGTACCTAGTCTTTCTGTGAGGTGTCTTGAATTTAAACATCATGGAGGGCCTGGAGGCTTGGGATTGTACTGATTTTTCTGTGTTTTTCGAGTTTTTGGGGTGTTCATGGGGACAGGCCATGTGGGTGGGGCCATTTTGAGTGCTGGTACAGGCAGGCCAGGTGCTGTTGGGCAAGTGGCCATTTTGAATGCAGTCAGTGTTGTTAGGCCTGCAACCATTTTGCCTACTTTTCAACCTTTATGCCCAGGGGTAGTGAGTGTTGCATGTACCTAGTCTTTCTGTGGGGTGTCTTGAATTTAAACATCATGGAGGGCATGGATGGTTTGGGATTGTGCTGATTTTTCTGTGTTTTTCGATTTTGTTGGGGTGTTCATGGGGACAGGCCATGTGGGTGGGGGCCATTTTGAGTGCTGGTACAGGCAGGCCATGTGCTGGGAGGCAAGTGGCCATTTTGAATGCAGTCAGTGTTGTTAGGCCTGCAACCATTTTGCCTACTTTTCAACCTTTATGCCCAGGGGTAGTGAGTGTTGCATGTGCCTAGTCTTTCTGTGGGGTGTCTTGAATTTAAACATCATGGAGGGCCTGGATGGTTTGTGATTGTGCTGATTTTTCTGTGGTTTTTGTTTGTTTGGCCTGTTGTTGTGGCCTTTTCACCAGGGGTAGTGAGTGTTGCATGGGCCTAGTCTTTCTGTGGGGTGTCTTGAATTTAAACATCATGGAGGGCCTGTATGGTTTGGGATTGTGCTGATTTTTCTGTGATTTTCGTTTTTTTGGCCTGTTGTTGTGGCCTTTTCACCAGGGGTAGTGAGTGTTGCATGGGCCTAGTCTTTCTGTGCGGTGTCTTGAATTTAAACATCATGGAGGGCCTAGATGGCTTGGGATTATGCTGATTATTCTGTGTTTTTCGATTTTTTGGGGTGTTCATGGGGACAGGCCGTGTGGGTGGGGGCCATTTTGAGTGCTGGTACAGGCAGGCCATGTGCTGGGAGGCAAGTGGCCATTTTGAATGCAGTCGGTGTTGTTAGGCCTGCAACCATTTTGCCTACTTTTCAACCTTTATGCCCAGGGGTAGTGAGTGTTGCATGTGCCTAGTCTTTCTGTGGGGTGTCTTGAATTTAAACATCATGGAGGGCATGGGATTGTGCTGATTTTTCTGTGTTTTTTCGTTTTATTTGGGGTGTATAACTGAACTGATGTTCCTCTGTCTTCCATTGCTTTTAGGTGCACAAGACTAAAGAGAACCACCAGTGCCAGGAAGAAGTACTGTCGCGGTGTGTGTGTGCAGCATAACGTCACGCGACGTCACGTCTGGCCACAGACAACTCTGCAACTCATGCAACTGCGGCCTGCTGTTCTGACCTGCTCTGAAGAAGATGGCCCCAAAAATAGTTCCCTGTAGCTCCTCTAGCAAGAAAGTTGCCAGTAAGGAGCAGAAGAAGCAGGTTACCAAGGAGGCTGGTGTGCCGGCCGCCACGTTTTTTGGGAGTAAAAAAAAAGTACGCCTGCCGCAGCAGCGGGATCTGCTGGGGACCAAGCTGGGAGCAGCACCCCCGCTCCATTGGGCTCAGTGCCGCCACCACCACCACCACGCCAACTTAAGTCCAAGACCTTGAGTGCTGCAGAGGCAGTCAGTGTACTTCTTCAATCACCATCGACCAGTGATGTTGGCTCATCGCAAGAAAGTAGCAGCAATGTCCCTGAATCAACACAGGTTGTTGTAACTCATCTGACAAGTGTTGAACAACCACAGCCGCAACAACAACCACATGGGCAAGTACAAGCCCAAGTACATGTGGAAGGAGAGGCAGCGCAAGGAGATGCGCAAGCAGAGGTGCATGGAGGGTCACAAGTGCCCACAATAGTTGTTCCTCCCGAAGTAGGGGCACATCAGGAAATCAACAATCAAACGAGGTATCATTTGAGGAAGCCACTCCTCCTGATGATCATTCATTGTCTTCCACATCCCTAGCAAGGAAAAGATCAAGGGGGGTGTCTACATCTTCTTCAAGCCCACCTCCTTCTGATGATCTGGATGAAGATTGGGAACCATCACGGCCGTCTGAGAGTGAGGCACACCATGATCTGACAAAGGTACTTAAGCGTAAAAGGAAGGTCGTCGAAAAACTCATAGTTATGGAGTGTGATGAGGCTCAACAAGAAGTGGCGGATACTCCTGCTGATGAAGACTTTCACGACGACGACGCAGTCATCATAAAGGTCACTGCAGCCCCAGCGGGCATGCAGCAAAAAGACATTTTGACCTTAGCCCGAGAAGCAGCAGAGCGTGATGATGTTGACGACGAGGAGGCAATGGAAGAAACACCACAATCATTGGAGTTAACTAGTACACCAATTCCTACCGCTTCCATATTTCTTACTCGCCAGAAGGAACCTCCATCCATCTCGACCTCAATTAGTGGTGGTGAAAGTACAAAATGTACTGAAGTTCGGCAATCCACATCCTCCACTTCATCTGGCATTAGCAGCAGGACCACCACCACCAGTATCGCCGCCTCCTACGGCCCCCAAAGACATTTCAAGTCCGCAGTTTGGGACTTCTTTAGTGTTTCCACAAAAAAGGAAAACCTCGCCATTTGTAGCATTTGTAAGTTGGCAGTTAGTCGTGGTAAGTTTGGTTCCAACTATGGTACCGGAGGCCAGAGAGGTCATCTTGAAAGAAAGCATGCTGTCCAATGCTTTGCGCACCTACAGGCGATCAAGGAAGGCCGAATTGCACGTAATGATGTTTCATCTGATGATGACGAGGAGGAAGAAGACGTGTCAAACACTTCACTTACACCCAGTACCCCTGTCAGCAGCACACCCCATGTGAGCCACACTAAGAGTGTGGGAGAGAGTGAGACACCAATGCGCAAAAGTTCATCAGCGAGCGTAACTGGGTCGAAGATATCATCATCATCCCATGAATGCTTGGTCCAGGGCAACATTAAAAAGATGTTGTTTACAGAAGCGCAATATGAACGCAACCACCCACTGACGCATCTGTATAACACTAAGCTGGCTAAAATGCTAGCTCTGAACCTTCTCCCTTTTTCTTTTGTAGAAGGGGTTGGTTTTCTAGAATTAGTGGCAGCCCTCTGCCCTAAATGGAAGGTTCCTAGCCGGTTCTATTTTGCCAGAGTTGCGGTTCCAGCACTACATGAAGATGTGCTGGAGGTGATTGGGGCAGCTTTGCATAAGAGTTCTGTTCACACTATACATCTGACAACAGACATGTGGACCAGTGGCGCAGGCGCTGATTACATGTGCATCACTGCACACTGGGTCTCTTTTTCAGGGGTTAAAACAAAGCTAAACGCAGGTGTTGACCCGGACCAAGTTTTTAAAGCTGCTCAGAAACATGCAACACTAGCCATGTTTGGTTTGGAGAAACGTCACACAGCACAAAACATTTTGGATGAGTTTAACACAAATGTCCTTCACTGGCTGTCCCCAAAAAAACGCCAGATTGGTTATGTGTCCACGGATAATGGCGCCAATGTAGTTAAGGCCATGGAGCTGGGTCGCTATTTCAGAGTGCCGTGTTTGGCACACTGTATAAACCTTGTTGTCAAAAAATTCTTGAGTGATAAAGACAGTCCAGCATACGAGGTAGTGGACACCTGCCGAAAAATGTGCAACCATTTCAGCCATTCTTTTAAGGCCCGGAAGCATCTGAGGAGCCTGCTACATGAACGTTGAATGCCAGTGAAAGCTCTCATCCAGGAGGTGGTAACACGTTGGAACTCAACCTTCTACATTCTTGAGGGTCTATATGAGCAGTATACGGTACTCGATCACTATTTCTTAAAACAGGGTACAGCTCACAAGGACCTGAGGATGGATGCGGCGCAATGGGAAATAGTTAAAAGCCTGACAGACATGCTTCGTCCTTTTGAGTTCTTCACGCGTGCAGTCAGCAAGGAGGACTGTAATTTGGGAAAAGCTATCCCATTGTTGTACATGCTGGAGCACCAACTGAAGAAGGTGTCTTCTGTGTTTCAAAAAAATGAAAAAAAACAAGACCTTTTTTTTTGGCGGAGAAATTATTAGAGCGCCTACAAGGTGATGAACGTCTTAAAATGATCCACTCAGAAAAGCATTATATTTGTGCTACGATTCTGGATCCACGCTACAAAAAGGCACTGGCAGGCCAAGCATTCTTTCCTTTTGATGACGAACATGTTACACAGTACAAGCGTTGTCAAGCGTTGTCAGCCAAGAGGTTTGAAAGAGAACGGCTGCTCATTGAAGGAAAAGGCAGTACATCAGCATCAGCATGCCATCCCCAGTCAAAACAATCCACTTCTGCACCTGTGGCTGTGGCACAAGTGACCTCTCAGCCGTTAAAGACACCGGCAACCGGATCATCTGCACCAGACACAATAGTAACATTGGAGGCTGAAGAGGATTGGCTAGCTCTGCTTGGGTTTGGTTCTCAAAAGGTCACAGCAACAGCTAAGCAAAGTGGAGGAACCTTGGAGGAGGACCTTGAGTCGATGGTGCAGACTATCTGAATGACTCAACAGAGGTCTATGTTAATGCTGACCCATTGGCGTATTGGCATGGGAAAAAACAATTGTGGCCACACCTCTCCAACCTGGCTTTCAACTACTTGTCTTGCCCACTCGCAAGCGTGTCTTCTGAAAGTGTTTTTAGTGCTGCTGGTGGCATTGTAACTCCCAAATGGAGCCGCCTCTCGCCCAAAAATGTGGAGAGGTTAACAATGAACAAGATGAATCAGCACCTCATACCACCAGATTACAAAGTACGAAAAAGCACGCCGGATGAAGACGAGGTGGACAGCAACGTAGATGAGGGAATTTCTTCTCTGTTCGGTGACACTGAGCTCACCCTGCCTGAATTCGCAGAGAATGTTGACGAAGCCTTATTCTTATTCCTGGACCCTGACACTGAGCCCCGAAAATGAGACAATGATTCAATAAATTTCTTTTTCGTCCTTCTTCACTTTTATTCCTGTGTGTCTGTCTTTCTTTGTTGTGCACAGTTAATATAATTCAAACTTTGATCACCTAATCACAAAAACAAGCCCATCAGCAGAACTGTCTTCACTTGTTTGCTTATTGATTTGAAGTTGCCGCAGTCTGCATTCCTCAGGTTCACAAGTTCAGAAGAACATGCTCCTCTATCCTCCTCCTCCAGACTCCTATTTCCATCAAAGCAGAGGGCTGGATTACGCCCAATGAAGAAAGACTCAGCACTTGTGGGGGTGTTCTACTTCTTTGGGGGTGAGTTGACGGCTCTGGGGCCATTGCTGGGAAGCTCTAATACCGGATAAAAGTTGTTTGGACCAAATCGGAGGCAGAATTTTTTTTGTGTTTTTGCTGACTTGCTTGCCTTTCAGGTGCTCTTTGGGGGGGTTCCGGGTGTTTGTGGCTGAGTTTTGGGGTCTGGGAGCACTGCTGGGACACTCTAATCTTGATTGCATTTGCTTTTCAGGAAATCCGTGGTGGAAAACTGGAGTCTTGGGGCATTCCTGGGAAGGTCTAATACCGGATAGAAGTGGTTGGGACAAAATCCACGGCAATTTTTTTTTGTTGCTATTTCTGACATTTTGCTCAATGTAGCGTTTTTGGGGGCCTGTTTGGGGGGCTTCCTGGTGTTTGTGGGTGGGTTTCGGGGTCTGGGAGCACTGCTGGGACACTCTAATCTTGATTGCATTTGCTTTTCAGGAAATCCGTGGTGGAAAACTGGAGTTGTGGCCTAGCTGCACAGCGCGTTTGGACCGAAAGTCGAGAAATATTGTAAGTATGAGATTTTCCTTTTGGGCTGTTTGGGGGTGTTGTGCCTTTTGGCGGGTGGGTTGGCGGGTCTTGGGGCATTCCTGGGAAGGTCTAATACCGGATAGAAGTGGTTGGGACAAAATCCCACTGATTTTTTTTGTCGCTATTTCTGACATTTTGCTCAATGTAGCGTTTCCGGGGGCCTCTTTGGGGGACTTCCTGGTGTTTGTGGGAGGGTTTCGGGGTCTGGGAGCGCTGCTGGCTATGGATACTTTAGTTTGCAAGAGGTTTGAAGCAAATCCATGGTGGCAGAGGGGAGTTAGGGCCTAGCTGCAGAGCGCGCGCAGAGTGATTTGGGAAATTGGCAAAAAAATGACTAAGTCCCCATTTTTGTACTTTTGCTTTTTGGCTGTTTGGGGGTCTTCTACTAGTTTTCTCCTGGGTTGACGGCTCTGGGGCCATTGCTGGGAAGCTCCAATACCGGATAAAAGTGGTTTGGACCAAATCGGAGGCGGAAATTTTTTGTGTGTTTTTGCTGACTTGCTTGCCTTAGAGGTGCTCTTTGGGGGGGTTCCGGCTGTTTGTGGGTGAGTTTCGGGGTCTGGGAGCACTGCTGGGACACTCTAATCTTGATTGCATTTGCTTTTCAGGAAATCCGTGGTGGAAAACTGGAGTTATGGCCTAGCTGCACAGCGCGTTTGGACCGAAAGCCGAGAAATATTTTCCTTTTGGGCTGTTTGGGGGTGTTGTGCCTTTTGGCGGGTGGGTTGGCGGGTCTTGGGGCATCACAGGGAAGGTCTAATACCGGATAAAAGTGGTTGGGACAAAATCCACGCTGATTTTTTTTGTTGCTATTTCTGGCATTTTGCTCAATGTAGCGTTTTCGGGGGCCTGTTTAGGGGGCTTCCTGGTGTTTGTGGGTGGGTTTCGGGGTCTGGGAGCGCTGCTGGGACACTCTAATCTTGATTGCATTTGCTTTTCAGGAAATCCGTGGTGGAAAACTGGAGTTATGGCCTAGCTGCACAGCGCGTTTGGACCGAAAGCCAAGAAATATTGTAAGTATGAGATTTTCCTTTTGGGCTGTTTGGGGGTGTTGGGCCTTTTGGCGGGTTGGTTGGCGGGTCTTGGGGCATTCCTGGGAAGGTCTAATACCGGATAGAAGTGGTTGGGACAAAATCCACGCTGATTTTTTTTGTGCTATTTCTGACATTTTGCTCAATGTAGCGTTTTTGGGGGCCTGTTTGGGGGGCTTCCTGGTGTTTGTGGGTGGGTTTCGGGGTCTGGGAGCACTGCTGGCTATGGATACTTTAGTTTGAAGAGGTTTGAAGCAAATCCATGGTGGCAGAGGGGAGTAAGGGCCTAGCTGCAGAGCGCGCGCGGAGTGATTTGGGAAATTGGCAAAAAAATGACTCAGTCCCCATTTTTGTACTTTTGCTTTTTGGCTGTTTGGGGGTCTTCTACTAGTTTTCTCCTGGGTTGACGGCTCTGGGGCCATTGCTGGGAAGCTCTAATACCGGATAAAAGTGGTTTGGACCAAATCGGAGGCGGATTTTTTGTGTGTTTTTGCTGACTTGCTTGCCTTTGAGGTGTTCTTTGGGGGGTTCCGGCTGTTTGTGGGTGAGTTTCGGGGTCTGGGAGCACTGCTGGGACACTCTAATCTTGATTGCATTTGCTTTTCAGGAAATCTGTGGTGGAAAACTGGAGTTATGGCCTAGCTGCACAGCACGTTTGGACCAAAAGCCGAGAAATATTGTAAGTATGAGATTTTCCTTTTGGGCTGTTTGGGGGTGTTGTGCTTTTTGGCGGGTGGGTTGGCGGGTCTTGGGTAGGGGTGGGCGGCCAGCTACGCTCCGTGCACGGAGTGTGCATAGTGCCGCCTACTCCGCATTTTGCGGAGTGGGCGTAGCCAGGCGGCACTACGCACGCTCCGCAGACGGAGCGTAGCTGGCCGCCACCCGCCTCCCTCCCGCCCTCCCTAAATACTTTAAATTAAAGGAGACAAATAATTTAAAATGCACTTACCTTGCCCGCCGCTGCCCGCCGCGTCCCCGGGGCTCGCTATCTTCCGTCTTCCGTCTTCTTTATTAATGCGCATGCGCGGGCGGCCGCGCATGCGCATTTTCTCGTGAGAAATGCGCATGCGCGGCTGCCCGCGCATGCGCATTAATAAAGAAGATGGAAGACGGAAGATAGCGAGCCCCGGGGACGCGGCGGGCAGCGGTGGGCAAGGTAAGTGCATTTTAAATTATTTGTCTCCATTAATGTAAACTATTTAGGGAGGGCGGGAGGGAGGCGGGTGGCGGGGCTGGCGGCCAGTGGTGTTTGCGGAGTGGGGCTACGTGGAGTGCGGAGGTGGGCGTAGTTTCTTGCCCACTTCGCGTAGCTCCGCGAAGCCCCACTCCACCAACTCCGCCCAGGGTTAGTCTTGGGGCATTCCTGGGAAGGTCTAATACCGGATAGAAGTGGTTGGGACAAAATCCATAAGGAAAAGCCTTTTGGCACTTTTTGTAACTTAGGGTTCGTTAGGGTTAGCCCTAACAGCAGGATTGCATGTGTTTTGGGGTGTTCTAGATTTTTGCAACTAAGTTCTGGGGTCTTAGAGCACTTGTGAGAATTTGTCATTTTGGTTGCAAGTCATTTGAAGAAAATCCATGGTGGGAAAGGGGGGATTTGGCATAGTTAAAGAAAGCCTCTGCCACTATTCTTAACTTAGGGCTCGTTAGGGTTAACAGTATTTCTATTGCATGTGTTTGGGTGGGGGGGTTTTCGAGTCTTGGAGCGATGCTGGCTATGGATACTTTTGCTTGCTTGCAAGTGGTTTGAATACAATCCACGGTGGGTAAGGGGGTATTTGGGCCTACTTTTACTTTCGAAGTACGTTTTGTCACCAGTTTTCTGCTAGGCCTCGTTTTTTGAGATCTGATTGGGGGTCTTCTACATTTTTGCAACTGACTTTAGTAAGGGTCTGGGTGGAAGCACTGCTGGGAAGGTCTAATTTTGTTCTAAAACACAGTTTACAGTACACCTAGCTTGAGGGGAAAGATCCGCTAAATTAATTTGCCCATACTTATTTATCCTTGAAAAGGTGACTCAGACAGAGTACGCACTTTCAAAAATGTTGTACTGTCTATTAGGAAAATCAAAGTGTGACTTTTTGCACTACATAGCGTACATACCTTATATTTATTTATCAGTGCTGTTTTTCATTCAATAATTACAGGCTGGGTTTCAGTCTGCAATGGGGAAAAAAGGATGGAGTCAGGCTTCACACTAGCGAGCCGCAATTCAGCATCCGCCAGGCAGGCAGTGGACAGGGTGTCTTCTGGTCACCAACATTGATGGACGAAGCGTCAGCTGGAATGGAGGAGTGCCGCTAATAAGAGGAATTGTTTGCTGCATGCAACTTACTTACCAAATTCAACAGGACAACTACAACAATACAGATACAGTATCCATTCTTTTATTCAATGAGTGTGTGTGACTGCATTTCTTGGATCTCTCTCTGCTTCTAAATTGACCCCTACAGCCATTCTATAGGTTTTACTTCGGCTATTTTTTAAACCTAATTTAATGTAGCCCTGTACTGTCGCATTCTGTCATTCACAATTGTCAAAAGTACTACTTACTTTTCTGTAACAATGCATTCAGTAGTGCATGGACTTCCTTTATGTCATGTAAAAGATTTATGGTTAGCTTTGTACCCAAAAATTTCTTTATGTTCAATTATTGTTTGTCCATGCTGTGCTTTTTTTTTTTCTCTCAACAAAACCTACCCAAAAAGAAACCCCCATTCCTATCCATTTTACAAACCCTAACCCTCTTCCCCCGGGTTGTGTGGTTTTGCTTGATGTGTGACTAAATGACATCAATAATTCCACACACTTGCTGGGGAGGATAAGGTCATAGCAACAGGCTGGTGAAGGAATCCGAGGATATGTTCTAGACTTACTCAGCTTCAGTACTATTTCTTGTAGTAGTAGCCAATGTCAAAGAAATCCTACACAAGTACAAGTTATACTATCAATACTTTACCATTTGTTAGGCTACATTGTGGCACTGTTGTAGTCTAGTGTACTGTCACCTGCTATATTCTCTATCGTACTGTTGTAATGCTGCAGTAGGGACAAACCAGGTTTCATTTTCTTTTTTTCCATAGCCATGCAACTGCCACTGTGTCACACCACTAGTACCACCGCAATGAGGAGGAAATTTCAGCCGCCCTGGATTGCAACCTTAATCGCCATTTCCCGTGGAGCCAGCCCTGGGCCTAGCCCTACTTTCAAACAGAAATTACAGGTAAGATAAGCGTTTGGTTGGAGGTAGTATAATGGAGTATTAGGAGAGACGAGAGATTGACGGTAGTACTACTAAAGTCCTAGGACCATTCAGGAAAACAAACTTACTGTTAAACCCCCACCCACCAGACTCAAAAGCAGTAAAAAACAGGTATGGTCAGATAAAGTTTCAAAAAGTATATTTGTATAGCCCTAACAAAATAATCTCCCGCAAGACCCTCCCTAACCCCAACGATTGTCCTTCAAAAGTCCCCAAAAAACCCAACTCCCAATTCCCACCCCCCAAAAGTCTCTAAAAAAGGGGCAAGGGACACTATGGCAGGGTGCTGTTCGCTTTAGCAGCCAGGGCATCATGCTCCTTGCGGAGGGTGGCATGTTCGAAGCGGAGGCCCTCTACCAAGTTCTTATAGTTCAGGACCTCCTGCTCCAGGTAGGACAGTCTGAGGGATAAGCGGCGCCGGCGTGCCTTGCAAATCCTGTGGGGGGCAGATGCTGTCTTTGCTGCTCGGCGGTGGCGTTTGGCTTTGGTAGCCCGGCTCCATACCGCTGGAGCACTGCGCTGGCTGGCAGCCCGCACGGAGGAGGATGCAGCTGTCCCAGTGGACGTTGTTGTAGTACCAGACTGCGTCTCCTCCTCCTCCAGGGCCACCAGCCGCCGATATTCAGCGACAGTGGCATCCAGCCTCCATTGCCGGGCCATTCGAGCCAGCTCCTTCCTCCTTGATGGTCTCTTGGATTTGGAAGGAGCAACTATATGAAGAAAGAAAGACATAGTCTGTAACCAATGCTTCTTAAGATTAACACAAAATTATTGAGCAGAATGTTGTCACAGTACAAGTAGCAAATTAAAAGAACAGTACATAACTATTGAGGACAGTATCTATGTAACCTCCGACTTCTTCATCCTTGCTCTAACATTAGTGGGAGTTTAAGGAACAAATTCTACGAGCACTATGGACTTCCATTACAGTCGACTATGACAGTACACCAGTCTTATTCTTCTTCTTCTCTCTTGTTTAGGAAAATTGGTACGTTATCTTATGCAAGCCGGCAAAATGCCAGCGCAGTGAACTTGCACCTGAGAAAAACAGACGCACACCATGGTGAGTGAGACAGACTTGCGTTACTGTACCGGTCCAGTACATGCAGGTGGTGAAGCTCTTACTTTTCTATTACAAGTGGCACTGAGAATACTCTGTTAAAAGGGCTACTGTTTAATTAATTTAGCTTTCACCCTACAGTGCAAATGAGTATTAGAAAAGGAAAATGAAGAAGCTAAATAATCTGATTATCTATCACTTCACATGGGATGTATTTGATGACATATGGGATGACTTTAGGTGCTTTGCTTATTATTGAGTGAACAGTGATACACCCACACATGAATGGCGTACTACTACTAAACTAAAGTTATTAAGAGAGGTAGGGAGTGTCCACCGTAATAACCGGATATATGCTGTGCTTGAAGTTGCAATATAAACTACTGCTACTATTCATGGTAGTATTTGGACAAAATTACAACTTCTTTTCCTTGCCTTTCCTACACTGGAACGGACGTGCGGGTGCAGTGTTACATGCTCTTCAAAGTAACACTTAGTTCATCCAGTGACCGTCTACTCTCTCTAGATACACATATGCTATCTAAGAGTCAGATAGTACCATGAATGATCCAGGCATCCATCCATTCAAAGTATATGCACACATACAGTTTCTGTTTCACCCACCCAGGCTGTTCTCCTTCCACCCATCCTTGCTTCATCATTCACCCAGCCATGCACCATACCATATTCTTTCCTTCCCAGCCACCTCGGGGACCAAGCAAACACATATCATTCTTCTTTGCCAGTCATCATTACATTTCTCGTCCTTCCACACTTACTTACACCCTTCTTTTGCTTTTTGTTCATCCCATCCATCAAGTTCATCTCAGATGTGATTGGGTTCTTCTCGCCAAAAACTTCACAGCTAAGTCGAAGTACATTTAGAGGAGGCTACTACCTGGTTTATTTATAATACACCCGTGCAGAAAGCACACTCTGCAGTCTTCAATCTCAATGAGTAAGGAATATATAGCTTACCTCTGCCCGCCACCACCGTGTCATCCCCCACAGAATTGTCCGGCACTTGCACCGCCTCCTCCCCAGAGTTGTCCTCCTCGTCCAATGCCACCACCACCTCCGCGCTGGCCCCGCCTCCAGATGTTCCACCTACAAAGTACATTTAATAATGTTAGAATACACCACTCACTACTATATAATATTTGGTCTAGGAGGAAGAAAGAAATGTGAAAAAAAACAGTATACAATTTAATAATTTGTGACTGTCTACTCTAAAGTAAAAATATCCCTTTTTCCAGGGAAGGCTGTTGTCTTGCTGCACTTTTTGGCACAACTGATGAATGCTTGCTTTTTATTTTTAACACGCACCACTTTTCTCCTAACAGACGGAAGCTTGACTTCTAAGAACACGAGCAGGATCAAGTTCAAACCAGGTGAGAGCTCGGCTCGACCACAAGAAATGTGTCCAATTAATCGTCAGCACTAAGCACTTTTCCATTTTCAGTTAAACGTTTACTTTCATGACAAACTTGATTTTAATAAATGTGTTTACTTTTAATAAAGCTTTTAAACTTAAATAGACTCTGTGGTTTTTGGTCCTCCAGACTAGAGTGGATGAGCTAAAGGTTTTGCAATTTTTGCAAGCATGAGTCCGTGCCTCTGACATCATTGGGGAATAATCATAATCATCGGTGACTTTGGGAGCTAACTGACTCTGCCACACTATCTAGTCAGTACGGAGATTGGGGGTTCAACTACAAAGTCTGTTATCACTGAGGTATGTGGAAAGTCTAACAGCACCTATTATAATTGATAAGCTAAGCAATGCATTATTTAGTGTCCATAGTTCTGTTTGTGCAGATTTGACCCTGCAACAGTAGTAGAATGAATTGTCCTCCTATCCAAACCAAAAGTAAAGTAGTATCTTATTCTTTCTTGGTGGTCATTCACCTTTTTATTGTTGGCAATTGTCAAAGCATAAACATTTAGAACACTTGAAAAGACATTATGGACAATCCCAGAGGACTGCACTCTGTGCATAGAGCTATTGCTGACTACAATGGGAGTCCAATGGAATTGCCAAATGTGCAATCTTAGTTAGCTACACAGACAGACTAATAAGAACAATCTAGTAATACCACACGGAGTCATAGTCGAGGCAGGATAAGAATTTAGATCCAGTCTACAAGAATATCAAAGACGATTTAGAAAAAATCGAATGAGGAACGCTGGGAAAAAATAAGTACTCTATATTAAAATTAAAATTTACTGGGGCCAGCAAAGGAGCCCTCGCCTGCCCGATCCTGGCCTGCATCCTCAACAGCACCCTCCTCCTCCTCCTGTGTCCTCCTCTTGCCCCTGGAGGACCTGATGTATAACATGAAAGAAAGAAAAACAGAAAACATGGATGATATTTGTCAACCAAATCAAACATTTCAAAAGAACTAACAAAATATTTTGGCGAAATAGCAAATGGACAACTATTCCACGGGATATATTATTGACCAATCTCATGTGGTCTTGTACGTTATTAGTATTGCTTGATTTGCGGACCGTCGAATTGGAAACTTCTTATGTAACTCACTACACAAAGTGCTAAAAAGGTTTGCCTAGGTTTGGCAGGCAGCAGTCCGCAGCACGCGAAGTGACAGCCAAAGTCCATCGTGATTGCAGATCAGCGACAACACTAAAGTTTCCTACTACATTAACCAGTCATTAAAATACTCTAACTATCAATCCACCACCACTATTTCTTCTTATCGCCATGTGTACAAAGGAAGGACTGGACTTGAGTCTGTAGGGGCTGATTTAGAAGCCCCTTGCGGCTCTTTTGCTCCATTGTTGCGTGACTTTTGTGACGCAGCGGCAGCACAAAAGAGGTGCAATGGTGCGGCGTATATTAACAACGTGACGCATATGGGAGATGCATCACGTTGTAAAGTCCTGCGCCATCAGGGGGCGTTCCGGCGCAAGGGAGGGCGTTCCTGCGCAGGAACGCATCCTAAAAGTGGCTGAGGGAAATCTACAAGATTTCAATCACTCACTTTAACGACAATGATGCGTGACTCAAACCCTGCGCCTGCTTGAAGCAGACATTCGGCTTGATGCAGCATTGGGGAGATAGGGCACCCCAGAGCATTGATGGAGCTGCGCCATCGTTGCGACTCAACTCCAGCAATGCGTCACCTTTACGGCACAGATGCGTAACGCTTTGGTGACATTTTGGGCCCATGGTGCGCCGCATTGTAAATACGGCGCACCATGGGTGATGGTGGCGTGGCGCACAATTACAGGCGCATCCCTGCTACTTTGCAGGGATGCGCCGGTAATTAAAAATCTGAACCTTAGTGTGTAGCATTACGCAGTTCTTTAAACTACACTCATACATAATTTCACAGGCCAATGAAATGAAGGCAAAATCGAAAACAAATAAGAATAGTAGCAACACTACTGAGAAGGAGAGCAGTGCACCTGAAATGCACAGAAGATTTTGAAATATAATTTACCTACAATGTAATGAGCAGCATTATTGCTCTTGGTAAACAACAAAAATGTGCAATATAGTAACACAGCAGGAGAAAACAGAGTAGTAAAGAAATAGCTACTACTACTCACCAAGCCTGGGGATCTCAAGGCCAAGCAGGTCGAGCAGATCTCGTTCACGGGTCAGGACACCTGTCCAGCGGTGGGTGGCCTGGTTGTAGGTGCGGCAGACCCGAGAATGGTGGTACATGGCCCGGCACACCTTATCCCACCGCTTCCGGCACTCCCGGATCCCGTACCCGACACCGATCCTGCCGCCTGCCATGATGGTCCTGGGGAGGCGGCGCTGAACATAAAAAATGAGTGCGCCCACCTCCTCCGGGCTAAAGATCTCCCTGGGTACGACCTGCTCCCCCCTCAAACGCCCGCACGGGAGCCGGGCACGGGGTGCGGGACCCTTCCCCTTCTCGGGATGCTTCCCGGCTCCCTTCACCATGGTCTGGGCGGAAAGGAATAAAGAAAATAGAATAGGGAAGAGAAGAAAAGTAAAGAGTTTAAAAAAGTAGTTTAAAATTAACCAAAAGTAGCAGTAAACACAAAAATATAGGGCTAGAAAAATAGAGGGATAGATAATAAGTAAAAAAGATTTTAAAAAAACTTCAAACAAGCAAAGGATGGCAGAGATTTAGAGAAGATACAAAAAGCATGCCCAGAACCATAGCAATGAATGAGAAACAAGATGGCCGCGCCCGTTCACGACCGCGCGGGTAAGTTTGCGCAAGATGTTCCTCGCGAACACTCGCGAAATTGTACTGGCGAGCCGCACACTTTGCGAGATTACACTTCGCGCCCGGAAACAGAAATACGTCATGCAAACAAGATGGCCGCGCCCTTGAACGACCGCGAGGGTAACTTTGCGCCTTGCGCTACAAGCGGCTCGCGAAAACGCACAAAACCTTGCGAACTAACACGCCGCAAAAAAAAATCGCATATTCGCACGAATTTGCGGCTTCCGAATACGATCTCGCGCGTGTTCCCGCCCCGCGAATCCCGCAAAATTGCAGAAAAACGACTTTTGCAAAACTGAAAGCACTCGGCAGGTGCAAGAGTTCAAACTCATCATTAGTAACCATTCCCTGTAGTGCTTCCTGACTGGGGCCCCTCCAGAGTTCAGTTGCTAGTTGCAGCAATTGTATGACCCTGCTCTGACCCTTACAGCAGGCTCACAGAATAGCTAGAAGTAGGCCACAAAGGTCCTGGAAAATAAAATTGCACTGCAACAGAAAGCAAATTACTGATAAGGAAGCAGGTGCCAGACCTGGAATTTTAAAACAGTGACACATTAATAAACTAACCCCAAATTAATTAATGTTAGTTGAAGCAGGGCAGGTGTGCTTGCTTTTCCCCCCCATAATCTACAGTGATGATGTACCAGAGGGTGGCATTGATGTAACAGAGGGTGGCATGGGTGATACAGAAGGTGGCAATGGTGAAACAGAGGGTGCTGGGAGGCTGTGATAATGAACCAGACGTAGAAACAACATAGTCGCGACCGTTGCGAGCCAACAAGTAAGTTCGCAATTGCGAACTAGTACCAAACCCTCGCGAACTGGCAGAAACCCTGGCGAACACAAAAAAATCCGCAAATTCGCTAGAATTCGCGGATTTTGCGGATTGCGAGTTCACAAATTCGCAAAATTCGCGAACGCCAGATTCGCAAAATTCGCCCATGCTTAGTCACCTCCACCACCCAAGCGGACAATAGCAACTGCGACGCGGTCCGCCATGTGTGTATTTAACATGGACAGCAATGTTGAGGCTAAGTGCAGGCCTCCAGATGTCGCAGCCCCACTCTGCTGCCATTCAGTGTCCATGCGCTTAACTTCTAAAGTCGTTGCCTGTTGTGTCCCCACGGCAGCTCCCTCTGTGATAAAACTGCAGGATCAAAGGCAAGTTGTCGCAAAACCTCGTGCTGCAGACCAGACAGTCTTCCGCTCTGTGAAAGCCGCGGGGTCTCCTTTAATTGTCCACAGACAGCTGCCGAAGTGAATCTTGTTACATCTGTTTATTTCCAAAGCCCTACTTCCTTCCTTCCAGCAGCTGTGGGGTGTAGCCAATAATGTGTTGTGGCTCCTCGCACGTTTCAACTCCTTCTAATGTATGTAAAGCAATGCCTGGCCGATAATTAATAGTGCAATGCCCAGTGGCTCTCAATATTAAAATATTTTACTTAGCTCGGACGCTAAAAGGTGGCTTTAAACAAAGAAATGTTGTACTGTGGAATGGATTACAGGTAGGAGACAAAGAGGTGAGCGGCCTTTGTTTAAGCAATTTGTGCATGATTTTGCCACACACACACATACCCACACACACAGACCCACACACACGACCACACACACACACAACCCCACACACACAACCCCACACACACAACACACACACAACCCCACCACAACCCCACACACAACCCCCCACACACACAACCCTACACATACACACAACCATACACACAAACAACCACATACACACAACCCCCCACACACAACCACACACCAGGATATCAAAACATAGCATAGCAAAACAAAACATAGCGTAGCATAACAAATATAGCGTAGCATAACAAAACATAGTATAGCATAAAACACAAAAAACATAGCACAACAAAACATAGCATAGCACAACAAAACAGCATAGCATAACAAAGCATAGCATAGCATAACAAAACAAAACAAAACATAGCATAGCATCACACAACTTAGCATAGCATAACAAAACAAAGCAAAGCATAACACAACATAGCATAAGAAAGCATAGCATAGCATAACAAAACATAGCATAGCAAAACAAAGCATAGCATAATAAAACACAACAAAACATAGCATAGCATAACAAAACATAGCATAGCATAGCAAAACAGCAAAACATAGCATAGCAAGTCAGCAAACGGCATTCAGCGTACCTTGGATGGCTTTGTGGACTTCTGTGAGGCCCATGGATTGGAAATCAACACAATTCAATTCATGGTCTTTAACCCCCCACAGAAATTTCACTTCAGTCCTAGTATCACACATACCAAGCTGGAAAGGGTAAAAACATTTGAATATCTGGGAATTGTACTAAATGATAAATTTACCTGGATCTCCCACCTGGAGAAAGCTGCATTGAAATTGACCCAGCACTCGGGAGGAATAATGAAGCTCTTGGCAAACAACAAATCCTAAGTCAGGCCGATCGGCCCCCCAATACAGATTTACAAATCTCAGGCCAAGGGGGCTGTAATCTATGGATCTGAACTTTGGGGCCATGAAAATACGTCAAAATTGCTGAAGGTGGAAAATACATTTATTCGTAATCTTGTTGGGTTACCACCGAGCACCCCCATTATCCCCCTGAGGATGGACCTTGGCCTATGCCTGCTCGATGAGGACTTGGCTCTACGCCCACTGGCCTTCTGGCGTAGTTGGCCAGCTACAGGGAAGGACTAAGGGAGATTCTTGCCATTCCAGGTGCCGGAAAAATCAAATGGCTTAAATCTATTAAATTAGAACTGGAGGCTTTAGGTCTCTCAACTATGTGGTTTGACCCTCAGAACATGTGCCATACCCTCTCTAAAAAAGATCTAGCTAGGTCATACCGAGAACTAAAACTATCCCTGATACTCAACCATCAACATCTCGGGTCCTTGACAGCTTCCTTTTTCTCTCACAAGGTTAATTACAACATGGAACCTACTCTAGATAAAATTTATCCTACTGTATTGAGAAAATTATATCTCCAGTGGAGACATGGCACTCTCCCCATTAGAACTTTCACAGCAAAATGGAGCCATGATCCGAATAGTTCCCGTCCAGCATGTAGAAATTCGGAGGAAAGTGAGCTCCACATTCTTTTTTTCTGTCCAGTCTATTGTGGGATTCGTAGGCACTGGATTGTTCCCCTATGTAGAAATCTGGGATTCAAGAAGTGCCTACCTGCCTTTAGAGTCCTAAAAACTGACTCGTCAGATCTCATTGTGTTCGTTATGGCCAAATATTTGGGCGCCTTCTGGTCCATCAGAAGGAAATACCTCAAAATATAGACTGAGTATGGACCTGTTTTTATTATATAAAGATTCCTTCCAGTATAGTTTTTATGAATTTTACAAATTCACTGTACAAATCATTTAAATGAATTGTTTTATATGACTGTCTTTTATGGTAAACTTTTACCGAAATAAAGGTTTTTGAACTGAACATAGCATGAAAACATAGCATAGCATAACAAAACACAGTAGAGCATAGCATAATAAAACAAAGCATAGGATAGCAAAACATAGCATACCATAACAAAACAAAGCATAGGACAGCAAAGCATAGGATATCAAAACAAAGCATAGCATAAAAAAACAACATAGCATAACAAAACACAAAACATAGCATAGCATAACATAACAAAGCATATAAAAAAACATAGCATAGTATTACAAAACATAACATATCACAACAAAACACAACAAAATATAGCAGAACAAAACATAGCATAACATAACAAAACATAGCATAACAGAACAAAACATAGCATAACATAACAAAACAAAGCATAGCATAACTAAACATAGCATAACAAAATATAGCAAAAAGCAACAAAACATAGCATAACAAAACACAAAAAATCATAGCATAGCATAACAAAACATAGCATAGCAAAGCATAGTATAGCAAAACAAAACATATAGCATAGCAAAACATAGCATAGCATAACAAAACACAACAAAACATAGCATAGCATAACAAAACAAAGCTTAGCATAGCATAGCATAACAAATAATAGCATAACAAAACATAGCATAGCAAAAAAAGCATAGCATAATAAAATACAACAGAACATAGCATAACAAAACACAACATAGGATAGCAAAACAAAACATAGCATAGCATAACAAAACATAGCATACACATAACAAAACATAGCATAACAAAACACAACAACACATAGCATAACAAAACATAGCAAAACACAACAAAACATAGCATAGCTTAAGAAAGCACAATATATCATAGCATAGCAAAACATAGCATATCAAACACAACAAAGCATAACATAGCATAACAAAACATAGCATAGCAAAACAAAGCATAGCATAATAAATCACAACAAAACATAGCATAGCATAACAAAACATAGCATAGCATAACAAAACACAGCATAGAATAGCATAACAAATCAAAGCATAGGATAGCAAAACATAGCATAGCATATCAAAACAAAACATAGGGTAGCAAAACAAAACAAAGCATAGCATACAGAATTACTCAGCACCACCACAACATCACTCAGGGGCACCACAACATCACTATGCGCTACAACCGCATCCCTGAATGCCACAGCATCACTCGTTCACCACCACAATATCACTCAGCGCCACCACAGCATCAATCTGTGCAACCATTCAACAACAACTGGTTCAAATATTTTCTCTCAATGTTTCAAGCTTTATTACAAATGTCACAAAAAGGTGTTAATATTTCACTTCTGTTCTTGGATTGTTGTCACAATAAAATACACTGAACATAATCTTCCCAAAATTTATTTACAAAAGAATAAGCTATTGCCATTATAAATTACAATAACTTTTATTTACGTATTAATTATTTAAAAAAATTCAAAGCCATTGTTATTTGTAATATCAATACATGTAAGTCACGTAAATACAACACACATTGCATTATAAATGCTATAGGTGTCACATTTGCGAAAGTTATAACTATTGGCATTGTAAATGACAGAGCTATCAATTTTGCTATTTTCAAAACAAACACATAAATAAAAAAATGGTCATTTACACAATACCAATAGCTCAAACTTTCCTAATGCGAGACCTATTGCATTGCAAATGCTTGTTTTTTAAAGCACTGGCCTCAGAGCAGAAGAAATGGTATTTGATCACGACCCAGCCCAAGTGCTTCTAAAGCCTTCATGGTACTTGGAGCGCAGCTTTGTCTTTAGCCCTGTCTTGCACACAAACTCTCTGGTCTCAGGACACGCAATGCAGGGTTTTTGGACATGATCTGAAGCCCATGGATGCGGAGAATGTTTTTTGGCCATGTCCTGCACTCAGTCATCTGGCACACCGAGATTGGACTGAATGGCCTTTGGCTATGTCCAACATGTTCTACATATAACATTGTTTACAGTAGTTGCGTAAACACCAAATGTTAGCTGGAAGGGGCACTACATGGTTAGCCTATGGACTTAATTTCCTGTCATGAGTGCTTTTTTGCAGAGAATAATGTCTTACCACAATTTCTATGTTGAACGTAAAATCCACGTTGTCGGGGCTCCCCCTAGTAGCTTTGTCTGCCTTCATAAGACAGCAGCAGATTTGGTGGGCTCCACAATTGAACTGTGTATATTTCTAAAGTTTGCTGCAAACGGATCAAGGGCAGGAAATTTACGAAATAGAATTTCCATGTTGTGGAAACCTAAATGACATTGCTACAAAGTTAAGGGTCATTACACAGATGAGAAAAAATCTGGTTATGAAAAAAGTTATTTAAAAAAGCACATAAATTCCCTTAAAATGTATTGAAGTGACGTAATGGCGACGATGCAAAACCTAAAAAGCACTATAATTTGCCACATTTCCATTGCTCCTGACCACAAACGGGATTGCTCATTACCTGATTAATAATATCACATATGACCTTACCAGCAAAAACATTGATCTCTATGGGGGAAGTAGTCTCAATACAGAAGACTTTGAAACATTGACTGGTCACATGAGTAAACAAGCATTGGCATAGCCAATAGGTCTCGCCTTCGGGACCTTATAAGTGTTTAGCCATGCAACTGTTGGTGTTGTTGCACCGAGGATATTGTGCTGCATTACTAAATACTTATAAGGTCCCAAAAGTGAGACCTATCGGCTATGTCAATGCTTGTTATTTAATTCAACAAGATACAATTAAAAAAAGTAAAATGGAAACCATACCCCCCACCCAAAAAAATTATATCATGGTGAATGAAGCTGTTATTGACGAGCCTAAATTGTTTGCAATCCAATGTACAAAATACAACTGGCATCAAAAAGGTAAATGTGTCCAGAAAAAAGTTCACAGTGTGAATGCTAGTTACACACTGGAGGAAATTAGGTTCTGCATCTCTTACTCCTGCTGGTCTGGATGAATGTCCCTTCCTGAGGGGGACTGGTGTTCCACAGTTGCAGGGGCTGAATTGGGTGCAGGTATTTACTCTTGTAGCAGGACCTCCATTCTGTGACTGAGGCAGATGTAGCAGGCCCGGATGTTGTTGGACAACAGAAAGGGGAAGATGTTGCTGGAAAAGCACTGTACATAATTGTCACACAATCATGCAGCGCCGCATTAAGGGTGCCCTATTTCGAGTTGAGATTTTCCATCTGAACATTGTGCCCCCTCTTCAACTGCTTCATCTCCCAGAGATCTGTAAGGACCTGGCCCATCATGTCTTGAGATTGATTGAGGGATCCCAAAGCTTGGTCGATGGGGCCTGGGTGACAATGAACCCAGTGTCTTCACTTTGCCGGCCCACCGATTTGCTTCATGGACCCTACTCCCACTACCCTTTGACATTTAACCATGTGCCCTATCCCGCTGGATCCTGACTGAACTGGAGATGGTGGCAGTGTTGGATCAACTGGAGCCAGGACTCGGGGGAGGGGAGGGGGGAAATTAGCAGGATGTTCCTTTGGACACAGTAAGTGCAGATATCCAGAGGCATAGCTGTGGTAACTGCTGGGGTGGGAGGTGTAGGTGAGAGGGCTGAGTGAGACTCACTGGAGTTGTCTGCTCAGGCAGACCCAATGGACCAGCCTGCTCCCCATCATCCCGACTTGCAGGAGTAGATTCTTACTGAAGGCTTATTCTATGTCTGGAGTGGAGGTATTACTAATAGCAGTGGCAGATGGTTGTCCATGTACTCTAGATGTTGAACCTATTATAAATTATGGAAAATAATATTTAGCATTATGTATCAAATGAGTTTGAAGCAATAAATCAAGTAACCTACGAAGAAAAAGAAAATTTATATATTGACTATACCTTTTAGGAGTGATATTAAAAATGACAAACACATTTTTAACTTACACACAAAATTGCTTTCAAAATTCAGGTAAAAGGATGTCCTGAAATGAAATAAATAAATATAAAGTATACATAATATATACCAAACATTCAACACTACATAGTAGAGATACGAAATGTGAAATAAACCATTCCAAGATCTAGCAGGGTAACATTCTGAAAATTAGACAACTTAGAAGGATAAATACCATTAGTAATCATATAAACAATGTAAAATACACGTATTTAAAAAAAACTTATATATATTCAGAATAAAAAATAACTTACATTAAACTTTTTACATCAACATACTTTGATGTGTGAAACAAATAACATCAGTTCGATATAACAAGAAAATTACCACCTACAAATTTAAACAAAGTAATATTTCAAAATGTTGCATAATATAGAGCTTGATAAAATACATAACACTTTAACATATGTAAAAATATGAATGAAAAGAAAGAATGACCACAATAACATTGCAAAATGATTTAGCAAAACAAAAACAAGGTATAGTGGTAGTTGTAGTTGTTTAAAGTAAACATTAACAACACTTGCTAAATTGTATGTTAATCATACCTAGTAAAAATGCTGTAAAATGAACAGAGATTTTTAATATAAAACACATACATGAAATATGTTATTAAGTTAAAAAACCACTAACAAACATCATAGGCTCATATGAAATGCAATGGATATTGAAACTTGTAATCTTAAATACAACAAAATATATTCAAGCAAACAAGGTAAACCAGTAAAACATGAAAAAAATACATATGTTGAAAACACATATTAACAATTAGTAAAATGAGAGATACAACATAAATGCAACACATTTATAGGTTTATATGTTTAAAAAAGGTGTAACACACATTCGAAACAGCTAAATTAAAAGCAGAAGTGACATTTAGGTTTAGTGTTATATTCGAAAGTGTAACTTACCATTCTATACCCCACCAGGGATTCCTATCAAACCTTCAGGATGTAGGATCTGGAAGACCTTCTCCTCCCAGTGATGAAGTTGTAAAGGAGGTCTGGGAAAATCAAGACCAGTCATCTGGACCTCCAGGTGATGCTTGAGGGCCAGGAAACCCACTCTCCCCCATACTTCGTTCCACCTCTTCCTAATTTCCTCCTCAGTGCACAGGTTGCTTGCTACAGTGTACAACTATTCTGCCCCACATTTACCCTTTCTGAGATATAGATATAGTTGTATTTTGTACTTGTGCTCCGAACAATTCTGGCTCCACTCTAATAGTTCCATCCACCATGACTGACAATTCTCCTTCGGTAAAACAGTGATTTCTCCTCCCTGCCATTATCAAATAATTAACTTAAATAGATTTAATAATCCCTAAGAAAATACAGTTAAAAAAATGAAAAAATGAGCAAGAAATAGAGAAAACAAAAAAATAAACTTGACTTGACTGAAAAAGTTCTCAGGAACAGTGTTCTGCTGTGAATTGGCAAAGGATCATGGGCTGAAATGAGTGAGTTTTTTAGTGTGGTATGTAGGTGAAAAGAATTATTAGTAATCAGAGGGGAAGGATCACTGGTCCTGCATAACCAGGGTATGCAGGTCTTTAAGATTTGTGTGTCCCAAGTAAAAAAACGTCATGCACGTGTTGGAAAGATCGAGGTAGCGGTATATCTTGTTTCTTCGCTCTTCATAAATGTGTGTGCATAATCATTGGGTTGATTGGTCGCGCTAGAGGATGCCTACTGCGGCGTTACTCCTCTAGCGCGACTTGTGCTGACGCTGCCTCCAAGGAAACCTGGGGTTTTTGGTTAATAGAATTAGCCAAAACACATCAGGTGTGTGTAGCTAGCATCCATTTAAAAGCCACAGGACTAGTACAATGTTGATTGCTTCATCAGGAAGTCGCTGCTACAACAAAGTAAGCGCAACTGAGAAATCTATATAGGCTCATGCAATCCCGACTCCCTGGCAGTGACGGAGTAATGTTAGCCAGTCAATGAGTCCTCCGTGTTGTCAGAGGTAAGTGTCAACACGGATGGGAGATCAGCCAGCCCACATCTTAATAGGGCAGTTGGGAATCCATCAGCTTGATGGAGTACTTGTAAACGCCATCAAGGAGGGATGCTGGGAGTACCGCCAAGATCTAAATCAGGCTCCAAAAAGTCTCTGCAAACCACCAGAAACACAGTTGTCAAACAGCAGATAAGAGAGAGTTATTTTACTTGGATCTTCTGCAACTATTCAAACCATGGTGTGATAAGGAAGACCTGATAGCTCAATATACCTGCTATGAAGATGCTTCCAATGCAGTTAAACACGAGCTTCAATGTCGAGTGTTTCTCATCTATCTGAAAATGTTGAATGATGAAATTCAGCAGGAGGAAACTATAGCAGCCAAGGTTGCTAAGGATAGTTCACAAGGCAAGTTCATGAACTCATCATCAAGATCCTCTTGGCTAGACTATTATTGAGAATGAGGCAACCTTACTTTGATGACGTGGTAAATGCTATGGATCCAGTAAAGATCCAGTCACTTGACTTAGACAATTTAGTTACTCACCTAAATGATGAACAACTACTGATTTACCAGGAAATAATAGCATCAGTAGGGCATGGACCTAAGCATGACAAATAAGCCTGGGCGATAAACTTCGCATCATCAGTGGAGTTCGCAGAGATTTTGCCACTCCACACTCCGCTTCGAGAGCAGAGGTCAGCAACAACCCTGCCTGCCACCACGTAGCGGAGTTGTTTACTGCTGTGCCCCACAGAGCCCTCATTGCTTGCATTTGCATGTATACATACAACGTAATATTAATGACTGGTCCATCACCGCAAAGTAATAATAATAAACCAATAATTGGTTTTACTGTATTGTTAGAAGGGACAAGGGAACAAGCCCACTGGGATCGGATGTCTATGAAAGCGTTTTCAAAGTGTGCAAAATACATGCTTTGTGATCTTCAGCCCCTGCCCATGCATTTTCTTTCCTTTTAGTGCTCTGACCATAGTTTCTCAGTGAGGTGGAGTGCTACTTCAGTGGTTGCTGAGGCTGGAGGCAGTAGGCACAATGGCATGTTGCTTGTCTCTTTAAAAGGTGACAGCGACCAGCCACAGGAGGACTCTTTCTCTATAGTATACTCCTCCTCCCTGTGACTGTTCATGCTCCAGTTGAAGTTAACACAGGCTAGTACTAGTAGCAGATCCTCCTTGTGTTGTGAGGTGGGAGGTAGGCTTCTGCTGAGGGAAGGGCACAGCCCAGACTCATGGCATGCGGGTGCCTGCTGCTCCAGGTTCAGCCAGCCGGAGTTGCCATGCACAAGCAGCCTGTCCACACCTGACTCCCTCCCTTCAGCCCCCACAGGCTGGATGAGCACTCCGCCACCACTTTCCCTGCTGCCTGGAGCCCCTGGGCCCTGAGGGATGGGGTGTTTCACTTTCTGCGCTGTCGTGTAGAAATAAGTGAAGATCTGCTCCTGGACGAGTCCAAGCTGATCCTCACCAGCTGGCAGCAGGGCATTGAGGTAGGCAGCCAGGATGTTCCATGAATCTGGGTCCTGCCACTGGTGTCCGTGTTGCCCATGTGCATGTGTTTGCGAGCCTGTGTGTGTTTTTTGTACTCATATTTGGGTCTGATCTGTCCATGCCGTTTCTGATGGTAGGATAATGGGTGCCATTTGTTTGGTCAGTAGGGGTTCTTTTGTCCATGCTGAAGTCTGTTCTCTTGAAAGTTGGCACCCTGGTGGTGATCAAAAGTTGATTCATAGATCCGATAAGAGTGCTGTTTCAAGAGCCTCTTAAGTGAGAGCCCTGTTTTTGTTTTTACTGGAACCGGTAGGTAACTCTACCTGCTCAAGGAACTCCATGGAATTTAGCAAAGTTTTTTGGTAACTCTGCAGAATTCCACAGAGTAGAACTCTATGTGCTCTGTCTAGGCCTAATGACAAATATAAATTAACATGCACCACATTTAAACCTACATATTGTATGTTGGTGGACAGGCAAACAGTGACAAAAGTTTCCTGATAGAAATGCTTACTGTATACCTCCATAGAAAGGACAGACTGTAATATTTCTTGTGTCATGACAGCACTCACTGGATTAGCTGCATATAATATAAAAGGTATTGCTTTGCATCCACTTTTCATGTTGCCAGTGGAGCAAGACTCCAAACTATAGTCCAACAAGTTCTCTGGTGAAGCTTATCATTAAGGGCCTGATTATGAATTTTGGCAGCATGGGAGTGGGCGGCACACCACCTACACGCCCAGGCATCACCAAGAGTTGCTGCTGCCCGCCCACCAGATTACAAGTAATTTTGTGGTCTGGTCGGCAGGCGGCATGGCAGTCTCGGGGCAGTGCTGCTTAAAGCCTCTTTGTGAGCCTTAAACAGCACTGTCGCGGGACCGCCAGTGCAAGTTCCTGCACAAGGGGCGCTTTCGAGTCCCCTTTCTTACCTCACCGCCAGCAGATTCATGGAGGAAGAACCCTCATGACACTGCTAGCAGTTAGGAAAGTCACAATATGCTTGGCGTTGCCTCAGGCCACCACCAAGCATACTGCGGCCCTCAGAATGCTGTGGGACAGCCAGGGAATGTGGTTCCCTGATGGTTGTGGTGGTGCATTTGCAGTCTGACCACCAAAGTCTTAATGGAGCAGTTGGACTGCCGGTGAGGCAGTGGCTGGACTGCCACCGCTGCGTCTTTGTGAGTCTCGCGATCCTCTGACCCCCAGACTCTTAATCAGGCCCCATGTGTCAAGGGTTCTTAAAAGAAATGATGGTTCTGATAATAGATGAGGTAGAATTTCAATGGGGCAAAACAGCCATCGATGTCTGCGGAGGAGATGCCATAGGCAGGGAGCCGCTGGCCAAAGTCACGATGTAGACATTTCTCTTCAGGCTTAGTCACTTTTATTTGAAGTCACAAATCTTCAGTGGGACAAAGATGCAGGCTGTAGATGACAAGGGATCCACTAGGCTGGATACCTTCTCCCAGTGGTCCAGCTGAATAGGATTCACTGCTGTGGAGATGGGCATAGCAGGAGCTACCACAAAGTCTGTTAGGTTCCAATCCTCAGGATCGTTTGTTGCTATATGGGGTCCACCTCTTGACCTATCCACGCCTGTAATGCCGTTATGGCACAGGACGAGGGAAGGATCAAGTGAGGGAAGGAAGGGAAGGGGTCGGCATGGAGGGAGATCTGAAATGACAAAACAAGCAATCACTTCTCCTCTATCAATGCTATAGATATCATTAGAACTCACACGCTGTTCAGTGACATATAATATCTGAGCGGAAATTGGTGCACTCCCTGAAGAAACAAAAGAATCAAGTCTTCTCTTGTGTTGACTGAACCAAAAAGGGGTGACCCTGTATGATGACACACGACCTTAGTAATCTATTCGTTATACCACAAAACTCGACTGAATGAATTCGGAAAAACTAATACTTTCTTACCTTCCTTTCTTTTCTTCCTTTTCTACTAATTATGGTTCTCAAGTGTTCCCTCCAAAATAAGAAAATTAAGAGTAGAAATTCAAACCAAAGATGGTAATCCACAGCTGTTCGGTAGGTAAGGCACAGCCGTTGTGTAATTTACTCCGAGGTACTATTATAAAAAGCGCCGTCTTCCACAAAGGCACAGTGCTCGAAAAGAACAAAGAAACATTTCCTGTTTCAATAGATAGCCGTCCGGTATCTAACAAGGCATCAAAGAAATCGTCCCCCGCATGAACTCCTGGAAAACGAGTTCGCCAACGGAGGACCCAAGGAGCAAAGGCGGCCGTCAATGCCGTCCGAATAGAGCCCTTAAGGAAACCGGTGAAGAATCTGCTTTCCCCTCCGGCGGCCGAAAATACCACCCGAATGTCAGTGTTTCAGACGTCCCCCGAAAGAGCCAATTATTTAGCACTCACCAACGGGGGGCATACAAGAACAAAAGAATTTTCCTTAGGACCCAACGGAATTCGTCCTCTGCAGGAGCACAAACAGCGGCTCACCAACAGAGGGCAAACAATATGCTTAAGCCGATCGTTTCAGAGCAGCCGCAACTCAGTGAATTGAGCGAAAGCAAAGGAACACAAAAAGGGTCCAAAAAATTCTAACCTGAAGGTGTATAGAATCCACAAGCCACAAGACTTCAGTCAGCAAAATATTCGACGTACTTCCTGAGCAGTCACATGTTTAAATACCCATCACATGATCCACTACTAGGCACATGGAATTATGGGAGATGTAGTCACTTGGGCACGCTAGTTTACTTCTCCTTCATTAGCGCCGAACTGATTCATGACAGTACAACCCCCTTCAAGGAGGGCGCAACAAAGGACCCAGTTTCAACGGATTCTTCCTATGGAAAGTAGCCACCATTCTGGAAAGGGGCGACCACTCGGTCCCCCCGCACGTATGGCAGAGTACCACGATCCCCCCGGGAAGCCATCTTGGGCGGGAAACGAGTCTCGGCTGGTATGCCCGAAGCGGCGTAGCCGGGGCGCGCTTTTTCCCGCCCTAGAGTGGGCTGGCCTAGACACTGACGCGGCTGGCCACGCCCTCGGGGCAGGCAGGGGCGGGTTTACGCCCGCCCTGAAGACGGATAAAAGGGGACGCAAGACCAGAAGGCATCCTCTTGTTCCTGTGCTCTGAAGCTGCACCTCCTCGCTGCACGTGAGCTCGAGACGGAACGAAGAGCCAATTTTGAGCGTTGTAATCTTTCTTTTGTCTTACAGATACTCTGTCGGAGAAATGCCCAAGAAAGGCGGAAAGAGAATGACGACTGAACAGATGCTTCGGGTCCTCATGAAGGAGATGACCGAGCTGAAGAAGCGGGTGGCGGAGAGAGAGGGGGAAGGGGGGGCGGAACGTCCTTCGGCTGGAGCAGCCCCAGGAGGGAGAGCCAAGAGGCCAAGGAGGGGACCAGCTGGGGGAGACGTCCCGGTTCCCTGTACCCCGCTCGAAGCGCCAACCCCAGTACCCGTGGAGGGGAATCCAATTCCCGTGGTGGTCACCCCGGTGTCCAATGAAGATATGCCGCCCGAGCTGGCAGCACAACTTGCAGCGTGGTTGGGCGAAAGTAGTGAGGGCGCCACGGCTGTAGACGCGCAGGCGCTGATGAAGCAATTGCGCGAGAAACGGGATGCAGCCAAGGTGTCCGCGCCGGCTGCAGTAGTCGACAAGCCACAAGGAACGATTACGACCGCAGAGGCAGCGTCCGGTGCAGGTAAGCGGCCAGTGCCGATCGCGAGGGATGAGTCAGCACCCTCTCGTAGAGAAAGATTGGGTCAACACGTGCCTTTGGCAATTAAAGAGAAGATTTGGGCGGGGGAATATGTGAACATCTTCTCGTTGCTTGTTGATCATTATGAGGTGGAGCATGTTAAGGGCCAGAAAGACCTCATGCATCCGAGTGTTTGGCGCGCAAAAATGGCCGCCTTTAAAGTGAATGAGAATATTGGCAATTGGGGCAAAGCATGGGGGATTTTTACGTCGATCTTAGGGGAACGTAGGCCCGAGTTGCTTTCCGAGTTGCCGACCTATCAGTCGCGAATCATGGGGTACTCGACGTCACACCAGGGTAACCACTGGTTCTGCTATGATAATCTTTTTAGAAAGGCTAAAGAGCATAATAAAAGCTTAACCTGGGATTGTTATGATTCTTTGACATGGGATAAAATGAAGGAGACAGGTATGTTGAAAATGCCATTGGTAGGGAGTAATGTGGGCGAATCCTCCCGCCAATATGCGGGGACGCCCTTTCGATCAGGTACGGGTACCGACGATTACTCGAGACCTGCCGGCAATACAGGGAAAAGGGGGTTCTGCTGGAATTTCAACAGAGGTAAATGTACTAGGCCCCAGGGATCGTGTAAATTTAAACACGAATGTTGTGGGTGCGGGTCGTCCCATCCTGAGTCCACGTGCAGAGCCAAAACGGGTGATAACGGGGGTAGAGGAGGCGCCAAACAGGTCTAACATAGTCCGAGGGGCGCCTCTACCTACCCCGATTGATACCTTGGCGATGATTCCCTGGCTCAGTGAATACCCGGATCGTACTTCTGCTGGGGTGCTGCGGAACGGGTTTTCGTATGGTTTCCGCATCCCAGTAGGGGACTTTCAGGGTGTGGAGAAGTGTAAAAATCAACTTTCGGTCCTGCAGCATACGACCGTGGTACAGGATAAGATCCGGAAAGAGGTTACTCGGGGTCGGGTCGCCGGCCCGTTTAGTGTACCCCCGGTGCAGAGTTTTGTTTGTTCTCCTTTAGGGGTGGTCCCCAAGAAGGACCCGGGTGAGTTCCGACTGATTCATAATTTATCAGCTCCACGTGGTCTTTCTGTAAACGATGCAATAGACCCGGAAGTATGTTCGGTGCGGTACGCATCCTTCGATGAGGCCGTAGCCATTTTGAATCGCCTGGGGCCCGGGGCGCTGATGGCGAAGTCAGATATCGAGTCAGCGTTCCGATTGCTCCCGGTACACCCAGACGACCAGCGTCTCCTGGGTTTCATGTTTCAGGGTCATTATTACATGGATAGGTGTATGCCGATGGGGTGCTCTATATCTTGTGCATATTTCGAGAAATTCAGTAGTTTTCTACAATGGGTCTTCACAAAGAAGACGGGTTTCCAACATGTAATGCATTACCTTGATGATTTTCTGTTCCTTGGGGCTGCCGGGGATCTCGAATGTGGCCAGGCCTTGGCCGAATTTTGTGTGTTAATGAAGCAGTTTGGCGTGCCATTGGCACCAGGTAAGACGGTGGGTCCTGCGACTTGCCTCGAGTTTCTGGGGATCGAGTTAGACTCCAGTGAGGGTTGTTTTCGTTTACCAGCTGACAAAGTGTGGAAATTCAGGGCAGCCCTGCAAATGTGTATAAATGGATCTAAAGTTACGCTGCATCAATTACAGCAGTTGGTGGGACAGTTGAATTTTGCCCTGAGGGTTATACCGATGGCCCGCCCCTTTTCACGTTCAATTGCCCAAGCTATGGTCGGCCTAAAGGAGGGTCATCATCGCACGAGACTATCGGCTGAGGTCCGCCAGGACATGCGCATTTGGTTAGCATTTCTGGCGGATTTTAATGGTCGAGTCGTCTGGAACAAACCGGCCGTGTCCTCTGAAGAGCTGGGGCTACGGACAGATTCGGCAGGTAGCATAGGTTTTGGTGCCATCTTCGGCACAAAATGGTCGGCACAAAGGTGGCCGGCATGGTGGCATGACAATGGACTGACAAGTAATATTGCTTTCCTGGAACTTTTCCCCATTTTGGTGGCCCTGCGAACCTGGCCCGAAGGGTTCAAAGATCACTCTGTGGTATTTTGGTCTGACAACATGACCGTGGTCGAGTGCATCAATAGCCAGGCAGCACGATGTAAACTGATTTTAAGACTGCTCAAAGAAATAGTTTTACTGTGTATGCAACTGAATGTGCTATTCAGAGCAAAACATGTCCCGGGGGTAATGAATCAGGCGGCTGATGCACTGTCTCGTTTTCATATGCAGGCTTTCTCGGGTTTCCTTCCCACAGCGGACCCAGAGCCGGCACCCTTTCCCGAAGCTCTCTGGTCTCTCGGTGCCCCGAACTTCGTCACCTCGTGGGAGAGAGTCTAGCACCAAGGACGAGGAAGGCATATGAAGGGGCGTTTCGGTCCTATGTAGCCTTTTTGGGGACTGATAGAGAGGGGCTTTGGGGCCACGAGGAATGGGTAGTGAATTTTCTGATGTCCTTACGTAGGGCTGGGAAATCGGTGGCTACGGCCCAGAGGCATCGTGCTGCCATTTCCTTTGTTGCCAGGGCTCATGGTATCCAGGACCCGACAGCGTCTTTCGTTGTACAGAAAGCGCTGCGTGGGTGGCAACGCCTTGAGGGTCGCAGAGTAGATGAGAGGCGCTCGATAGGTTTGGATAGGTTGGCCCAGTTGTTGGCCACACTCCCTGCCACATGTTCATCTCAGTTTGAGACGGTGTTGTTCCGAGCCGCTTTTACGCTGGCATTTCATGGGGCGATGCGGGTAAGCGAACTGGTGGCAAGGAACAAACAGGATGTGACAGGGGGTTTGTGCCAGGAACACGTTCAGATCAGAGGAGAGACAATGACTGTCTCCTTTGTCAGGTCCAAGACCGATCAAGGTGGGGTGGGTGACTGCATAATCATACGCAGGATTCCCGGGTCCTCCATGTGTCCGATAAAGTGTTTAGAAGATTACCTAGCACGAAGGGTGGCATCATGGGGGGGGACATTGTTGAGACACGCTGACGCCACCCCACTGACAAGGTTTCAGTTTCAGCGGGTGCTTGCGATGTCGATTGCCGCTGCGGGCTTGAACCCGGGCGAGTTTGGGACCCATTCCTTTCGGATAGGGGCTGCTACAGAAGCTACAGCCAGGGGTCTGAATGTGGAACAAGTTAAACGGGTGGGGCGTTGGTCCTCCAATTGTTATAAAAGGTATGTGCGGTTGCACATGTTGTGAAGCTGTAACAATGTACTCACGCTTCTTGTTTTTGTTTGGTTTTCAGTTGCGCAAGCCTACAAGGCGGGGCGGACTATGCAGTCGACCCAACACCGGGCCAGCGGTCAGACATCACCAGCTGTGAAAAAGGAGGTGTGGGTTGTGGGCCACTCATACGTGAGGCGTGCCGCGGACGTATTCAAAGCAGGTGACATGATTCACGTAGCTGGGGAATACGGGTACAGTGTGTCCTTCTACGGAAGAGGCGGTCTCTGTATTGACCAGTTTCAAGCATTTTTCGAGGGCTTGTTAGGGCGGACGAGGTCACCGCCGTCTATAGTCATAGTACATCTAGGGGGCAATGATTTGGTCACCTCCGGTAGACGACTTCTCCTGGAGGCAATGCTTTCCACTATAAGTTGGTTGGCGAGGAGAGTTCCGGGGTGCACAATTGCGTGGTCCCATATGATCCCACGAAAGGTGTGGCGAGGGGCTATTTCTGTTCCTGCTTTGAATCACTCTGTGAGAAAGTTTAATAACAAAGTGAGTAGGTTGTTCCGTTCCAGGACATTGCATTCTATTTCGCATGGCTATATTAATGATGACAGTATGTATTTGGGGGATGGTGTGCATTTGTCTCGGGTGGGGAATGAGTTACTCATAGGAGACTTCTTAGCATGGTTAAAAACGTTAAAACATGACCTTTAGGTAGGAGCTTTGTGGGGGGTCCGGATAGCCGGTCAACTATCCGGCCTGTGGCGGTAAGGTCATGATCGGTGAGCACTAATTGGAAGATCCCTATGAGTGGGCGTCACCTAACACGGATGGGAGCGCTCGGGAGAGGTGGCCATTGGCCCCTCAACGGGGAGGCGGTCCCTTCTAAGGATGGGTCGCCGAAAGAAAAGGAAAGGCGGTCAAGGCCCCTTCCTGTGTAGGAGGGGTTACAGCCCCCTCCTGGGGAATTTCCCGGGGCCAGTGACGTCTGCGACGGCAGATGTGGTAAGTTGTGCGGGGTTTGGGGGGGGGTCTACGCTACCTTCTAGATACCTCACACGAGTCCTCGAACGACCTTTAAGTGGCGTCGAGTTTTATTGGTGCCCCCGTCAAGTCAAGGGAAATTGGTAGTTGCACTTGAGGTACGCCTCAGTGCTGTCGCCCCTCACAAGTGGGGGGGGTATTTCTGGTTAGGGATCTTGACACCGGTTACGACCTTGCCGTTGGCCCTTAAACGTTAGGATGTACAATTTCAAAATTTCAAGTAAATGTTTTGTAGGATGTTAGTTCGGCTAGGAGAACCTCTGTATTAGAGAATCTGTTAAGGTTAGCCAACATCGCAATGTGGTTATGAAATTGTACATTAATATGAAACTGTTGATTTAACGTTTTAATTTTGTTTTAATAAATACGGCCGGGAGGGTCACTCCCTCCCTCTTCCAAAAACTTCAAGAACTGTTTCCGGTTTCCCTCCTTTGGGGATTGTGTTGAGAGGGGGTGGCGGGTATCTCAGCCATATGGAAAGGGGCGACCACTCGGTCCCCCCGCACGTATGGCAGAGTACCACGATCCCCCCGGGAAGCCATCTTGGGCGGGAAACGAGTCTCGGCTGGTATGCCCGAAGCGGCGTAGCCGGGGCGCGCTTTTTCCCGCCCTAGAGTGGGCTGGCCTAGACACTGACGCGGCTGGCCACGCCCTCGGGGCAGGCAGGGGCGGGTTTACGCCTGCCCTGAAGACGGATAAAAGGGGACGCAAGACCAGAAGGCATCCTCTTGTTCCTGTGCTCTGAAGCTGCACCTCCTCGCTGCACGTGAGCTCGAGACGGAACGAAGAGCCAATTTTGACCCACCCACCAGCCCCTGAAGACAGCCAGTTGTTTTGAATAAAAGTTGATGGATAATTTTAATTTCGTTTACAGGTTGTGGTATTATCGTGTTGATTTTGAGTGTGTAATAAAGAATGGTCTATTTCATTTATGTTTTGTGATTAAAGAAATTCGGCTTTAGTGTTCATTTATAAGCATGCTTTTGAGACGGTCGTAGTAGCCAATGTAATTTCAGTTTAGTAGGTTAGTTAGCATTGTCGTATTTATTTTGGTCGGGCGGTAAGGTCATGATCGGTGAGCACTAATTGGAAGATCCCTATGAGTGGGCGTCACCCAACACGGATGGGAGCGCTCGGGAGAGGTGGCCATTGGCCCCTCAACGGGGAGGCGGTCCCTTCTAAGGATGGGTCGCCGAAAGAAAAGGAAAGGCGGTCAAGGCCCCTTCCTGTGTAGGAGGGGTTACAGCCCCCTCCTGGGGAATTTCCCGGGGCCAGTGACGTCTGCGACGGCAGATGTGGTAAGTTGTGCGGGGTTTGGGGGGGGTCTACGCTACCTTCTAGATACCTCACACGAGTCCTCGAACGACCTTTAAGTGGCGTCGAGTTTTATTGGTGCCCCCGTCAAGTCAAGGGAAATTGGTAGTTGCACTTGAGGTACGCCTCAGTGCTGTCGCCCCTCACAAGTGGGGGGGGTATTTCTGGTTAGGGATCTTGACACCGGTTACGACCTTGCCGTTGGCCCTTAAACGTTAGGATGTACAATTTCAAAATTTCAAGTAAATGTTTTGTAGGATGTTAGTTCGGCTAGGAGAACCTCTGTATTAGAGAATCTGTTAAGGTTAGCCAACATCGCAATGTGGTTATGAAAATGTACATTAATATGAAACTGTTGATTTAACGTTTTAATTTTGTTTTAATAAATACGGCCGGGAGGGTCACTCCCACCCTCTTCCAAAAACTTCAAGAACTGTTTCCGGTTTCCCTCCTTTGGGGATTGTGTTGAGAGGGGGTGGCGGGTATCTCACCCATATAGGAGCATGCACCCCAACAGCGGGTTCCCATGAACATTCATCAGCACCATACCCCTTCCAGGATACCAGGTACCACAACCGATTCCACCTCCATTTGGAGTCACGTATGCCAGCCACCTCATACTCCATGTCCCCATTTACCACAACAGGTGGTGGCACCTTCCTCTCCTGTGTCCTAGAGTTTTTCAACAAGGAAACATGGAATACGGGATGAACATGCAAGTGAGACGGTAGGGTAAGGCGCATGTTGATAGGACTGATATACTTCCTTATCTTGTATGGTCCAGGAAACTTCGGATGAAACACGCAATGCTTCTTGAAACGCATGTTTCTAGTAGACAACCATACCCAGTCACCGACCTGATATAACGGGCCAGGACACCTATGTTTGTCGGCAGAAGCCTTATACACAGTCTTGGTCTTCTTCAGCTGCACTTGAGCATCCCTCAGAACGTCTCGGATGTGTGCCACTCTGCCTGCTACTTCTGGAATGTTTGCTGCCCTCAACAGATGCAGAAAAGGAAGGAACCTAGGATGGTGACCACAGTTACTGTAGAACGGAGAGGCTCCGGTAGAACCATGCGTAGCGTTGTTGTTTGCTATCTCCGCCAACCACAGATACTCCACCCAATTCTCCTTACTCTAATCCACATAACACCTCAAATACTGTTTCAAAGTCTGATTGAGACGTGCAGTCTGACCATCTGTTTGAGGGTGGAAGCTGATGGACAGGGCCGAAGTAACATGTAAAGCTGAGCACCATGTCTTCCAAAACTGAGCAGTAAACTGGGAACCCCTATCGGATACTATGACACTGGGTAGGCCATGCAACCGCACCACGTGTGATAACAACAGTTTTGCGAGCTGGCCTGCCGTAGGTATTTGTTTACAGGCAATAAAGTGCACCAACTTGGTTAGATAATCCACTACCACTATTATAGTGGTACATCCCTGATCCACTGGTAAACCCACAACAAAATCCAAGGTTATATTTTCCCAAGGCAGTGAAGGGGTAGGAAGAGGTTGTAACATCCCCCTTTGTTTCCCATGGTCAGATTTCATGGTGGCGCAAACATCACAGGAGCACACCCAAGCTTTCACATCCGATCGCACAGAAGGCCACCAGAATTGTCTATTGATCAGTTCAAGGGTCTTCACGAAACCAAAATGACCAGCACAGGGGGATTCGTGACACCACTGAAACACTTGTTTCCGAAGAGGAGTCGTTGGCACCAATAAACGATTGTTGTTAACAGGATAACCATCCTTAATCAACCATTCCTTATGACTCCGCAACCAGGTCTTCCATGAGAATGATTGCACTCCACGCAACACCCCTTGCAGTAAGGTCTCCGGTTGTATCACCCCTAACACCTTCGCCGGATCGATGATAGCCTGTACAGGAGGTAACTCAGTAGTCTTAAATGTTGACTGGTGAGAGAGGGCATCCGCCTTCCGGTTACTTGCCCCTGAACGGTATGTGATGACAAAGCGGAACCGTGAAAAAACAAAGCATCCATCTTAACTGTCTAGGGGTAAGGATGTTTTGCAGCAGTCATAAATTGAAGGTTCCTGAGGTCAGTATATACAGTAACCACATGATTAGCGCCCATAAGAAAGTGTCTCCATTCAGTGAATGCTTCCTTGATCGCAAGCAGTTCCTTCTCGGCTATATGATAGTTCTGTTCCACTGGTTTCAATTTACGAGACATAAATGCAACAGCATGAAATTGTCCCGTAGAAGGATGCCTTTGCGATAGTACCGCACCCACAGCCGTGTCTGACGCATCTGCTTCCACCATGTATGGCTTGTCAGGATCTGGATGAGCCAAAATCGGAGCAGACACGAATGCTTCTTTCAGAGCCACAAACGCCCCCTGGGCTTCGTAAGTCCATTCGAACTTCTTGGTCTTTTTTACCAGCTGCGTGATGGGAACCACCATTCTAGAGAAATGTGCTATGAATCGACGATAGAAATTAGAGAAGCCAAGGAAGCTCTGCACGTCCCGAAGATTCCTTGGAGGGGGCCATTCCTTGACTGCCGTGATCTTTCTATCAGCCATTTCCTGACCGGTTGGGCTTAACATTACTCCCAGAAATTCTACTGTAGTCACATTAAAGTTACATTTGCTCAGCTTACAGAACAATTAGTTCTCTTGCAGGAGTCGCAAGACAGTAGTTACATGACCGACGTGCTCTTCCTCTGTCACAGAGTACACAAGAATATCATCTATGTAGACTACTACATAGTGGTCCAAGATGTCACGAAATACCTAATTAAAAAAAAACTGGAAAGCAGCAGGGGCATTACATAGCCCGAAGGGCATGACAAGATATTCATAAAGCCGTACCTGGTCTTGAACGCCGTCTTCCATTCTTCACCATGTCTCATTCTAACCAAATGGTAGGCTCCTCGTAGATCAAGCTTGGTATAGATGTTAGCCTTCTTCACCTGTTCCAGCAAGACGCTGATGAGTGGTAAGGGATAACGGTTCTTCACCGTGACCGCATTTAAGGCCCTAGAATCCACACAGGCGCGGAGTTCCCCGTTAGCTTTCGGAATGAAGAACAGCGGAGAGGCTGCAGGGGATTTCGATGGCCGGATAAACCTCAACTCCAACATTTTATCCAAATATACCCGCAGATGGGCATTCTCGGGTTCAGTCAACGCATACAATCTTCCTACTGGAACCACCGCCCCTGGAACAAGGTCTATTTGACAACCGTACCGCCTGTGGGGAGGAAGTACTTCAGCTTGGGCATCATCGAACACATCCACATATCGGGAATAATCGGAGGGCAACTGCACATCTTTCTCAGCAGCCGTAGCTATCAACAATCCACATGCTAGTGCCTTAGCCGGATTCTCCGGTATCATACCACACTGTTCCTGATAGAACACAGAGTTCATCAGCACTGTTTTGTCCTTCCAACCGATCTCCGGATTGTGCTTTTGTAACCACGGCATCCCCAAAATGATGCCATACTGAGGAGCATTGATCATATTAAAAACAATGGTTTCATGGTGCAAAGGTTCGTAAATCATTCCGACCCTTTCTGACTGGTATCCAATAGGGCCTATCACCAATCTCCTCCCTTCAACAGCATAAACCTCTTCCGGAGTTTTCTTGGGTATCAACACCATTCCTATGCGCACAGCCACTGTCATATCCATGAAAAGGCCAGTGGCACCTGAATCCACCATCGCTTTCATCACCAACCATTCGTCTTTTATCAATAACTTGACTTCAATATACAAGTGTCTATGTTCCGAGACTTCAGAATCTGACAAAGAAGGGATACATGCAGGACTCCAAGAATCCCCTTCATTCTTCGTGGAGTCATCTAGTTTTCCGCAGGCTTATCGCTGGCAGTAGATACCGACTTGAGAGCCTGGAATCTATTGTTCTTTGGTTTGACAGGACATTCCCGTACGAAATGTCCTTTCCGTCCGCAATATAAAAATAGTCCCTGTTTGCGACGGGATTCCTTCTCTGCCAATGACAGAGATGCTCTCACCGCCCCTATATCCATAGGTTCCGGTTTTGTGGTGTGTTGCATTTCTGAGGAGCCTTGGTGAGCATATGGAGGAGAGGACCTGTCCTTCTTTTTAGAATCGCCTCTGCGATCCCCCATCCTATGGTCTAATATCAAAGCTAGATTGATTAACCCCTCACATGTAGCTGGTTGTGGATCTATCTGGGCAATCACGTCCTTTAACTCATCCCGCAACCCCTGATGGAATAATGCTGCCTGTTTGGCATCAGGCCACTTTGTTTCGGCTATTAAACGTCTCAAGGCATTCAAGTAGGTCAATAGATCTCTATTCCCTTGATGGAGCTCTAACAGTTCTTTATCTGCCGCATATGAATCGGCCCTTCTATCGAACACCTTAACAAATTCCTCATAGAATGAATCCCTATCGTGTAACAAAGGTTCATTCCAATTTACGCATGGTACCGCCCACTGTGCCGCATCCCCCGCTCAGTAAGAGATAAGGAATGCTACTCTGGCTTGATTGGTGGGGAAGGATTTGGGTTTACATGAAAAATGAAGAAGCACCTGTGTCAGAAACACCTGTACAGTTTTTGGATCCCCATGGTATCTGTTAGGTGAGGCTAAGGGAATAGAAGCCGGTAATTCCACCACCATGGTACCAGGAGTAGCAGTAGCTACCCCAGCGTTAAAAGGATTCCTTTGTAGCCCATCCAATCTAGCCCTTAAGTCAGCGGTTTCCTGACGGGAACTAGTCAGTTCCACTTGCATGGAGGCCAATGCTGCCAGAACATCCTCTATAGTAGCCATAAGCAACAACCGACCGGGAGGACAGTATACCGTGGGTCGAATATTCTGTTAAGTTCCAATCCTCAAGCTGGTCTTGTTTTCTGAGTCTAGTTACCATCAGTTAATCCATTGCCTTGGTGGCTTAATTAAATGTTTCCGTTATATTTTTATAAATATGTTAGTGATAAACTGCAGTTGTAAATAAATATAAATAGTCTTGTGAATAGATCCGTTTAATTAGGTCACATGGTTCAGTTGGCCAATTCTTGTCTCAGTCATTTATGGGCCTAGTGATGATTTGTGAATAATGGTGAGTATTGAGGTGTAGAGTAACGCTAATGAGACAGAATTTCTTCAGGTCCGCTGGATCAATTTTGTGATAGCAGAGGATGGTTACTATGGTAACTAACATGCTACACGTAGATACATAGGATACATGTCTAAAACATGTTACGTTTGTTTACTTGTTAAATGTAGTCGAAAGGTTTTTTCCAGCAGTGTGAAAATTCCTAGTTGTTCTGGCCAGAGCAGAGTAGTGTGATGAACCTGTTAGTGGAAAATTTTGCATTAGGAGAGACAACACCTTATATGATAATTATTTTGTGGGTGCAAGTCAATGTGAGTTTACCTATCGTATAATAGGGGGATGAGGATTTAAAGGTGGCAAAGACCCAATGTTCCCTGGAATTTATTTTGTTTGTGGGAACAAAGGTTACTTTAGCCACCCAGACCATTGGTATGGGACGTGCTATCTTGGATTACTTTTTCCAAAAATCTTTCATGTGGACAGAAGGTTCGTTTGAAATTGGCAAAAACCTGAATAGGTTCAAGAGGGAGAGTTTCTCAGAGATCATGGGTGACATTTTTGGTGCGATAATTCCTATGTAGGAATAACCCTGAATGCAGTTAAAATCAGAAAGGTTTCCACAATAGTAGACAGATTGTCTACAGATACCGCAAGCTGTTTTCAATTGGTTAATACTGAACTTGTTGCCACGCGAAGCATGGTTATGCAGAACCATCTTGCCTTAGACATTCTGCTAGAGAAAGGAGGAGGAGTTTGCGGGATTTTACATGTTCAGTATTGCTGCACTTATATCCCAGATAAGAGCCAGAATATTGAGATGCTTATCAAAAATATCACTGAATTTCACTCAGAAATAGAACCCATGGAAAGTGACAATTTTTCAGAACATTTGAGCAAAAGGTTTGAGGCAATAGGGAAATGGTCTGGTAAAATTGGCAGTTCAATCATTGGCAAAGTGCTTTATCCTGTAACAATCATAGTTATAGTGACACGTTTGTTAAAAATCACTTGCATGATTCGCAAGAGGAAGAAGCATGTGAGGGAAAAGAGGAGGATATACAAACTCAGAAAAGCTCAGGAGAGGGAGATAGAATTGGAAGAGTTTCGTAGAGCTCAATATGAGAGTTCCAGACAAACTGCTGAAACAGGAGTTTAGAAATACTAACACAGAAAGAGTTCAAATATGATGTCATTAAAATTTAAATTGTGGTAAAATGTTTGGTATTGTTTGGTGATTTTAAAATCACCAGATGAGGGAGTTGATGGAGCGAGTTTCAGAAATAAGTTTGTTTTTGGCTTGTGAAGTCAGACTTCCATAATGATTAATTGTACTAATGGTTTTTGCATGATTTTGTGTTAATCAACCTAGATAAAATTGCACACATGACACACGGGTCTAATGCGCTTTCATGTTGCACTTGCAAGTTTGTGAAAATTAATTTACTAACCATGTCTATTGTCTGTCAAATTAATTGCAGCTGTTTATTTAAGTGGCAGGTGCTTATTTTTGCCTTTGTCTATGTTGTGTCATATATGTGGCATAGGTTTGTGGAGAATCCTGGATGAAGAAGGTTTTTATAAAGCGGCATTCTTGTGCTTAAAGCTAGGTAACATAAACTAATGGGTTAACATTAGCAAGGAGGGTGGGTAACAGAATATTCTTCATTACTCGAATTAATAAATGTCTTGTGTTTCCTTGCATACTAGTTTCGTGAAAAAGAGGCCTGAGGCCTAACTTTTGAAAGGGTATCCTGTCCTGACATGATGAGCCGAGCACAGCAAAAGGACGTGGTCAAGGTTGCCACAACATGATGTCCATTAAAGAAAAATAAATAATGGAACTGTGCAGAGATGTGCTCTATCCAAGGACAGGAAGCGGAGGAACCGCCAAGCTGAGGAAGCAGTGAACTGTTGTTTTAATAAACTGTGGAAAACTTCCTCGGAAGGGACGAAAGACAATGGTGTCTCTGAAAGGCACAAGTTTGGATCGTGAAGGCGATGAGCTAATGTGGCCTGACGGCTGTCAGCCAATGGCTGCGTTGAATGTCACTAGAAAGTATTCTTTTAGTTAGTTTTAAGATAGAGAAAAGGTATAAAACTTGGCCCCTTGGGAGGAGCTAAGTTGGCTTGTTCCTGAATCCTGCTGAGCGTGAGATGCTGTTGGACATTTGACTCACGTAAGGATAAATAGAACTAATGTTTTTCCCTTTAGGTTTCTAAGAGTTAGTTAGGGAAATATAATTTAGGGAATGAGGCCCTTTGTGCTTAAATACTTCTCATGCTGATTTTGTTTTGAGTGACAGTCTAATGTGCCTTTAATTAATTAATAAAGATGCCTGAAAAATGCTAATAAAGATTATTTGCTTAATATGCTCTAATTTTGAAATAAAATTAATAAAATTGATTTTGAAATGACAAGCTGGTCTTGTTTTCTGAGTCTAGTTACCATCAGTTAATCTATTGCCTAGGTGGCTTAATTAAATGTTTCCGTTATATTTTTATAAATATGTTAGTGATTAACTGCAGTTGTATATAAATATAAATTGTCTTGTGAAAAGATCCGTTTAATTAGGTCACATTGTTCAGTTGGCCAATTCTTGTCTCAGTCATTTATGGGCCTAGTGATGATTTGTGAATGATGGTGAGGATTGAGGTGTAGAGTAACGCTAATGAGACAGAATTTCTTCAGGCCTGCTGGATCAATTTTCTGGTAGCAGAGTTTGATGGTTACTATGGTAACTAACATGGTACACGTAGATACATAGGATACATGTCTAAAACATGTTAAGTTTGTTTACTTGTTAAATGTAGTCGAAAGGTTTTTTCCAGCAGTGTGAAAATTCCTAGTTGTTCTGGCCAGAGCAGAGTAGTGTGAAAAGTAAAGTTACACAGTGCATTTGTTCTGTTTCAAATAGTGGTATAGATATATCACTAGTGTTGTGGACGTACAGCACAAGTTTAGGGATCTTAGGTGTGATAGGTAAAATGTAGAGTGAGGATTGCCTATGAAATCTTAGCTTTGATTATAGGGACTAAGAGGCTGTTTTAAAACTCGCTGTGAAAAGAGTAATAGGATTTATTCAAGCTTGAGTGAAGGGTAAGGAAGCGTTGTCTATTCTTACTGGCGAATCAGGATTTCTATTGGTTGGTTAAAGTCCTGCCGAGATTTCGCGTATGCATGGGAAGGTTTTTTCCGTTTGAATGTGTATAAATGATTTTGTTAAAAATAGCGTTGTCTATTTCATGTGAAAGGATACTTGTTTGATTGTAAAACTATCACTTTATTTAGCGAAACAGACAAATGGTTTGTTTTCCTGTAGTTACTAATTGAATTCAGCGAAAGAATTGTTTTTAAAATGACGCTGAGAAAATATTTTGTAAAGGAGGGGTGAGTTTACGGAGCGGAGACAGTGGAGTTGCAGCGGCAGTATACGTCACAGGGTCTACGCTGGGATTGGCTAACATACGTCACAGCAAGCGCACTGGTTGGTTCACGTGACTGTGACGAGCTGATTGCTGATTGGTCCTTTCTGAAAACAGTATTTCCATTGGTTGAGCAAGGTAGTGACGTGGCTTAACCTGATTGGCTTGTTGGTGAGTTTTGTGCACGGATTGGCAAGAATAGCGGAACAACAAAAATACTTATGATCTTTTCCGAATTAAGCGGAATAGTTTCAAAACATGAGTTATTGGTACGGAAACCAGGAAAAGAAGCCTTCATGGTTTCAGAAATTGTAAAATAATGTTCAGTTCTGACAAGAAAATTGTAACGCGAGGTGGAAAATTACTTCATAAGTACAAAACACCCGCAGCATATATGGAAGGTGAATATAGTTATCATACTGTTGACAATTGGATGCAATATACCAAAAACGATGGTGTATTAGCGTGGCCGGAAGATGGGTCATTTAATCAAAAGGTTTTGAGAAACTTGAGAGAAAAGATGATGGCTCTTGTGCCAAAGCCCAGACCTACTCAATTTGAAGCTTTAGTTGAATGGGAAGTTGAAATGATGGAACTTGAACGAGAAAACAGAGGTATAACAAGAGGCCCAAAATTAGACATAAATAGGGAAACTCATCAGGATAGAGTGCGTCGTTGGAGAAAAGCAGATATGTATGATGGTTTATACCCAATAAGAGTAATGGTTACTAATACACCAGGTCAAAAGAATTTTAGAAAGAGAAGTCATCTTGATGAAGAGTTAGATGATGCGGTTTTAGAAGCAATTTATACTACAAATCGCAATCCGCCACCTTATCTAGCAGATTCACAGTCTACCCCGCAAGTTTCTTCAGGAACATCTCCAACTGCACCTCCTAGAGAGTCTAATGAAAATTCACCTAGATGTTTGAGGCTACCTGAAAGGGTAGGGACAAGTAGTAGTACTAATGCTCCAAGACAAAACAGAAATTATCCCGAGATTCCTGAATTGAGAAATGAATCCCCTAGGAATGTAAATGAATCAGAAAGACAAAAAATTTCAAAATATTTAAAGGCAAAAGAGGAATTAATACAGCAATTGACAAAAGGGATGGAAGCAGTAACGGTACCAGTAACAATTGGTCCTGTTGTACCAGTTTTTGAGCAAAAAGAAAAAAAAGACATTCAGCTCTGATTCCATTAAATGCGGAAATTCAGAAAGTGGCTGAAAATTTTTATTCGGAATTGTCAGAATTACATCAAGAAAAAACAATGCCAGATTTAACTTTTAACCAAAGTTTGTCAAGTATTCAGACACTACCATCTGTTGCAAGATCTGATTCTGGTTCTCCTGAAAATAGCATAAATAAAACAGACTTAACACAGACTCCATTAATTCCACAAGTTCCTGAATGTAAACAGATTGATGTTGCAAAATTAAAGGCAGACTTAGAAGAGTTAATTATTGGCACAATTAGAACTGACAGTTTAAAACAGTATCAGGATGATGAATTGCTGTTTATATGCAAGAGCATACAATGGAAAACAAAAAATAAGTATGATCAATTAGAGGAAATGGCTGCTGAACTAGAATTAGATTTGTCTAGACAAAAGCAATTGCAAAAACATTACAGAGTGGATTTCTCAGAGAAAGACATTGAAAACCTAAATAACACAGGCAGAATAACCCATGTAAAAGAATTATTTATGTTTCTAAAAAGATTAGGTGAACTAAGTAAATGGAGAGTGAAATGGACCAAGAGAAAAGAAGAAGAAAGTAGAGAAAGAGGGGAAGTTGCTAGTAAGTTTCCAAAGAGAGAAATAGCTGGCGGAGGGTACGTCGATGTCCCTTGGACAAGACAGGATATTTTACTCTTTACAAATGATTTCCCTCGGCTGTGAGAAAAGCCAGTAGAATGGTATCGTCAGGTAGAGAGATTCATCAAAGTGTCAAAAGTTCTGTGGATTGATCTTGATGGTTTCTTTGACATTGTTGTCCCATCAGGTCTTTGGACGGAATGTAAAATTTCTGTAAGTTGGCCCAAAGAAGAACCTGCTCGGGATAAAATAACAGGTGCTCCTTCAGATGATGTCATGGATTTCTATGACAAGGTAATTGTCTGGCTGAAAAACAAAATTGCCCCAATAGAAGTAGATTGGGTTAAAATTGACAGAACAAACCAAGAACGAAAAGAGTCAGTACATTCATTCTATGAAAGATTATTGCTGGTATTCAAGCAATACAGTGGTATTGAAAAATTAAGTGAAAAGGACATGAGCCACTTCATATACAGGTTTGTTTATGGCTTGAGACCTGAAATTGGTGACATGATTAGAAACGGAATTGTGGGTTGGCAATCATTAACAGTTGATGACATCCTGAGAAAAGCAAAATACTGCAGTGATGAGATAGATGCTTAACAGAAAAAGCTTAAAGAAAAAGCGATGTGGGCACAGGTAAAGGTAGCGGAACAGCAAATAGCAACCTTAGATAATAAAAATGTTTACCAGAATCAAGGCAAATTTAAGGGAAATTCGATCAAGGCAAAATTTAATGTTAATATTGAAGAGCTTAAGCAGAAGCTCCCATGTTTTAACTGTGGCGAAATTGGACACTGGAAGCGGGAGTGTAAGAATCCGCCCAGAAATTTAAAAAATCAATCATTAAATCCACAGATGCAGAGTGAGATAAATCAGCAGCAACAGCTACAGCGACAGTTAAATGAAATAAGTCAGCAGCGACAGCTACAGCGACAGGTAGTGAATCAGCAGAACCAGATTCCACAACCACCACTTCCAAATTGTATGAATGCACAAAGATTCTGTCCTGAAACAGGATTCTGCGGAGGAGAGCAGGTAAATAGATCGCCAAGAGTGAATGTGTCAAATGTTTCTCAACAATTTTGGTTAAAAGAAAACTAAGAGAGTGATTCAGAGGATTACTCATGACGGTGCCTCAGAGAGGAGGAAGAGTGCGTACTTGGAGCCACTCTTGAGGTAGATCAGTCCGGTCCATTTGTTAATGGTAAAGTGAATGATGTAGAAATCACTTTTCTTGTGGACACTGGTGCTACCTGTTCTACTGTTAGATCAGTGGAAATAGAAAACCTTCCTCTCTCAGGTGAGTCTATCCAGGTAGTTGGTGTAGCAAATCAACACATTAAAACAGATTTAACAGAACCAGTTAAAGTGGAGATCGGTAATTTGAAAGACAGACACAGATTTGTAGTCTGTAACAGCAGTCCAGTAAACCTGTTAGGTAGGGACATTTTGTGTAAAATGAACTGTAAAATATATTGCTCACAGGATGGTATTGAGCTTCAAACTTTTAGAAGAAGATGGCCTATACAAATTAACAATGCTGATGGTTGAAGAGGAAAATAAACTGTTTCCTGCCTTTGATAAAAATAATTTGCCTGAAGAGTTAAAAGAAACAGTTAATGCAAAAATGTGGGATTTAACTGGAGATGAAATGGGTTTAATGAAACATGTCAACCCAGTGCAAATTACTGTAAAGCAAGGAATAGATTTCCCAAACATTCCTCAGTATAAAATGAAAGCTGAAACTATAGAGGGTGTCATTCTTGTGATTGAGAAATTTATAAAACAAGATGTTATAAAAGAAATTGGGAGCAGCCCATGTAATTCACCGATTATGGGAATCAAAAAGCCAAACGGAACTTACAGAATAGTTCAGGTCCTGAGAAAGGTTAATCAAATTGTTGTTCCTTGTTGTCCGATTGTACCAAACCCAGCGGTAATTTTATATCAGATTCCGCACGATGCAGAATGGTATACGGTCATAGATCTATGTAATGCCTTCTTTACAGTTCCACTGCATCCAGAGAGCCAACACATTTTTGCGTTCAGATTCCAGGACCGTATTTTAGAATGGTGTCATATCCCTCAAGGGTATACTGAGAGTCCATCTATCTTTAATCAGTTGTTAAAAAAGTCCTTGGAAGATTTAGATTTACCTGGTAAGTCAACACTAGTCCAGTATATTGATGACCTTCTGGTAGCTGCAAAAACACAAGAAAATTGTGTAACAGACACAATCACCCTTTTGAATCGTTTAGCAGATGAAGGACATAAGGTGTCACCTGCAAAATTACAGTTTTGCAAACAAGAAGTAAAATACCTTGGTCACAGAATTGCAAAGGGAATCAGACAAGTGACAGTTGAGAGAATAAAAATGATTCGAGCAATACAACCTCCAACAACACAGAGACAGGTCAGAATGTTTCTAGGAATGGTAGGTTATTGTCGTCAATGGATTGGTGGATTTTCAGTAATTGCGAAACCACTGCAGAGACTGACAAAAGCAGACATAAGAGACACGATTACCTTGAAAAAAACTGAGTTAGAGGCTTTTGAAAAGCTAAAGAGAAGTCTGTGTGAAGCTCCAGCATTGGGGATGCCAGATTATGACGTGGCTGCAGCAAGTGCAAGCCTTGAGCAGAGTGAAGGAATCATTATGGGGTTTCCTGTTAAAGTGTATGTACCTCATTCAGTCGAGACTCTTCTTACTAGAAGTAAAACTCAACATTTATCAAGTAGCAGATTGACCAAATATGAAAAGGTCATTCTAGGATCAGATAATGTCTCAATTGCAAGATGTGTGAACCTAAATCCTTCCACATTGTTGCCTGATGATGCTATTACTGAGATCAAAAATGAAGTTGATATTACTCATGAATGCTTGATGTTTTGGATTACTGCACCAAACCAAGAAAAGACATAAAAGATCTTCCCTTGCCGGAATCAGACTTTGTGTATTTTGTTGATGGTTCTTGTTTAAGAACAGATAAGGGCATTCTGAGAGCAGCATATTTAGTCTGTACAGTTGCAGGAGTAGTTGAGGGTTCCTCTCTTGATGGAATTCGTTCAGCTCAAGTGGCACAATTAGTTGCTTTAATTCGTGCATGTGAAAGAGCAGAGGGAAAAAAGATTACCATAGTGACTGATAGTCAGTATGGATATGGTGTAGTCCATGACTATGGCCAGCTTTGGTCTCAAAGAGGTTATTTAACTTCTGCGGGAACACCAATCAGAAATGCAAAATTGATCAAAAGACTGATCGATGGCATTCAGTTACCAAAAGAGATTGCTGTTGTAAAATGTGCAGCACATAAAAAGGGCGAGGATTATATTACTAAAGGTAATTCCTATGCCGATGAGATTGCACGATATTGTGCGAAAAACAATTTTTCAATTAATCGTGAAAAAGACAATGATCATATTTTGAACTCTCTCATGCTAATATCTGTAGTGGAGACATGGCAAGGAGTAAAGGATCTACAAGATGAGGCAGATGATGAGGAAAAAGACACATGGCTAAAAGCAGATTGCAGACAGTGCGAAGAAGATGAAGTTTGGGTTTACAAAGATGACAGACCAGTTTTACCAAATTGCATGATTTCTGACATCGCACGGATGTACCATGGTCCAGGACATTTAGGAAGAGACTCCATGATCAGGTTGTTTAGACAAACCTGGTTTAACCCAAAATTTAGGATTATTGCAGAGTCACTTTGCCAGCGTTGTTTGATCTGTCAACAAATCAATCCAAACAGAAAAACAGTTGTGAGCATGGGAACCATAGGATGGGAGGGTGGTCCTTTTACTAGATTGCAAATGGATTTCATTGACATGCCACCACACAATAAATTAAGGTACGTCCTAGTGATTGTCTGTCTGTTTTTAAGGTGGGTGGAAGCATTCCCAACACGTCACAATGACTTAGTTACTTTGGCAAAATTGCTTCTAAGGGAGATCATACCGAGGTATGGATTTCCAGTTACAGTTGAAAGTGATTGCGGAACACATTTTGAAAACAGATTGATACAATTGATTTGTGAAGCCCTGAACATTAAGCAAAAGCTACACTGTGCATACAGGCCAGAAGCTTCAGGAGTTGTTGAACAAATAAATGGCACAATTAAGAACAGGTTAGCTAAAATGTGCCTGGCTACAGGAATAAAGTGGACAGATGCACTTCCACTTGTTCTAATGTCTTTGAGAAGCACACCAGATAAAAAGACAGGTTTAAGCCCACATGATATACTTATGGGCAGAGTAATGAGGCAAGCATTTGTACCAGTTGAAAAGATTTTGAATATTAATGATAGTGCAATAGTGGAATACTGTAAGAACTTATCTGACGTGGTAACTTCTGTATTCCATCAGGTGGGAACTGATGTGATTTCAAAAGAAAAGGAGCAAGCTCATGATCTGTTGCCAGGAGACTGGGTGAGAACAAAAGTTCACTGAAGAAGAAACTGTTTAGTAACCAGGTGGCAAAAGGCAAGACAGGTGATATTAGTCACAACAAATGCTGTTAAATGCAAAGGTTTGAAAAGGTGGGTGCATGCAAGTCACACCATTCGTGTACCACCTCCTGATAATCCTGACGAGGATAGTGACGACACAACAACTGATTCAGACTCTGAAGAAGAACCTGAAAATCCTGATTCTGAGGATCGACAAGAAGGTCGACATCTGGAAGATTCTGATGTGGATCAGGTGTTTCTAGATTCAAAAAATGATGAAGATCTGCTAGAAAAAGAGGCAGGGAAAGAATCTGAGACAGAAAAGAATCAAAATCAGAAGAGTATTGAGAAGCAGATTGAAAGCTCTGAAAGCAGGAACAAGAATTCTGAAACTGGGAAGTTAGAAGTAATTCCAGAAGAAGAAGGCAAATTACCGAGTACCAGCTACAAGGATGCTGTTCCTAATGGAGTGAAGCTGCCGAGTAAAGAAGTACCTGAAACAAGATTTCAAGTCTCAGAAACAGAAGATGAAACTGATGAGAGTGATGAAGATTCCCAAGTGAGAAAATTCAGAAAATTCAGAAAAAGAACTTGGAAAACTGAATCTAACGAAACTGAACCAAAGAAGAAACTCTTAAGAAAGGAAGACAATTGGCCAAGAGAAAATTTAAAATTCAAATTAGCGAAAGAGCAGGTCAATAAGATATCAAGTCAAAAGGAGATGCTGACAAGAAAAGTCAAAAAGGAAAGAAAATAGAAGAGGTTAGCAGTAGGGGAAAAAGGCCATTAAGACCAAACCAAAAGTACAAGTCCCCTGAGTGGACTTACATTATAATTCCACCAGTTGTGGAAATTAGTAGCAGTAGTCAGGAAGATTTAGAAGAAATCAGTGACAATGATTAAGGTTATTTTCTTTTCAAGCTGTGGTTTATTTTTGGCATAAGGCTGAAGAAATTGTGTTATGTGACACAAGGTCGAAGAAATTGTGTTAGCTGCAAAAACACATTGATGTAAGATGCTAGGTCGAAGAAAAGCTGTTTTAGGGTTCTAAAAAAAAACAATTTAAAAGGGGAGGTGTATAGTTAGTGTTTCAGAATCTTTGTTTTTGATTTAAGAATTTTTGTTTTTGATTTAAGTAGGGAACTTCTGTAAAAAAATGCCTATTACTGATAATTCAAGGTGTGCTATTTTTAGAAGATATTGTCAAATGTCTTCTATTTGTGTGGTTCTAATAATTTTGGTCTGGTTGATGTTGACAGTCATCTTTCCCTTTGGTATTGATAAGGAGGATTATAAGTCTAACATGACAAGTAAAGCTGAGACTAAACAAGCTGATTATAATGTTGCAGGCAACACTAATAGAGTTATTGAGCATAAACCAGAGATCCACCAAGATAGATCTGTTGGTGATTTTTCTACTAATTCCTTCTCAAGATTATTGTCAGAATACGTAAAAGTTATGGATGTGAAGGATTGCATGTTTGTGTGAAGCTGCCTGCTTCTGTTTCAGAGGGTGTTAAATATAACATGCTACCCCTTACTTATGGCATTACCATGTAGTGTTATGGCTAGTCTGTCCTATCAAACAGGTCGTCTGGAATACTTTTATTCAGACTACGATGAGATTTTTGCTAACCTGAAAGTTGTAAATAGCTTAAACAAAGTCAGGCCTGCTAAGCAGATGAGGGAATTCTTTTTGGTGACCAATAAACTTACCTACGAATATGCTTAAAAAAACAATTTAACCTGTAAAATGAGAGATGAAGAAAATCTTTTCTCAAATTGGTTGAGGAAAGGAGGGCAATCTATAAGAGAAATGAGATGTTGAAATAGAGTAAATCCAGGTTTTGGCAGATTGAGGACGAGAAGCTCAATGGTAGAAATAGTTTTGCTGCTATTCACATAGATGAACTTGTTAGTGGAAAATTTTGCATTAGGAGAGACAACACCTTATATGATAATTATTTTGTGGGTGCAAGTCAATGTGAGGATACCTATCGTATCATAGGGGGATGGGGATTTAAAGGTGGCAAAGACCCAACTTTCCCTGGAATTTATTTTGTTTGTGGGAACAAAGCTTACTTTAGCCTTCCAGACCATTGGTATGGGACGTGCTATCTTGGATTAGTTTTTCCAAAAATCTTTCATGTGGACAGAAACGCAGAAGGTTTGTTTGAAATTGGCAAAAACCTTTATAGGTTCAAGAGGGAGAGTTTCTCAGAGATCATGGGTGACATTTTTGGTGCGAAAATTCCTATGGTAGGAATAACCCTGAATGCAGTTAAAATCAGAAAGGTTTCCACAAGAGTAGACAGATTGTCTACAGATACCACAAGCGGTTTTCAATTGGTTAAAACTGAACTTCTTGCCACCCGAAGCATGGTTATGCAGAACCGTCTTGCCTTAGACATTCTGCTAGCGAAAGAAGGAGGAGTTTGCGGGATTTTACATGTTCAGTATTGCTGCACTTATATCCCAGATAAGAGCCAGAATATTGAGATACTTATCAAAAATGTCACTGAATTTCACTCAGAAATAGAACCCATGGAAAGTGACAATTTTTCAGAACGTTTGAGCAAAAGGTTTGAGGCAATAGGGAAATGGTTTGGTGAAATTGGCAGTTCAATCATTGGCAAAGTGCTTTATCCTGTAATAATCATAGTTATAGTGACACTTTTGTTAAAAATCAGTTGCATGATTCACAAGAGGAAGAAGCATGTGAGGGAAAAGAGGAGGATATACAAACTCAGAAAAGCTCAGGAGAAGGAGATAGAATTGGAAGAGTTTCGTAGAGCTCAATATGAGAGTTCCAGACAAACTGCTGAAACAGGAGTTTAGAAATACTAATACAGAAACAGTTCAAATATGATGTCATTAAAATTAAAATTTTGGTAAAATTTTTGGTATTGTTTGGTGATTTTAAAATCACCAGATGAGGGAGTTGATGGAGCGAGTTTAAGAAATACGTTTGTTTTTGGCTTGTGAAGTCAGACTACCATAATGATTAATTTTACTAATGGTTTTTGCATGATTTTGTGTTAATCAACCTAGATAAAATTGCACACACGACACGCGGGTCTAATGCACTTTCATGTTGCACTTGCAAGTTTGTGAAATTTAATTTACTAACCCTGTCTATTGTCTGTCAAATTAATTGCGGCTGTTTATTTAAATGTCATGTGCTTATTTTTGCCTTTGTCCATGTTGTGTCATATATGTGGCATAGGTTTGTGGAGAATCCTGGATGAAGAAGGTTTTTATAAAGTGGCATTCTTGTGCTTAAAGCTAGGTAACATAAACTAATGGGTTAACATTAGCAAGGAGGGTGGGTAACAGAATATTCTTCAATTAATAAATGTCTTGTGTTTCCTTGCATACTAGTTTCGTGAAAAAGAGGCCTGAGGCCTAACTTTTGAAAGGGTATCCTGTCCTGACATGATGAGCCGAGCACAGCAAAAAGACGTGGTCAAGGTTGCCACAAAATGATGTCCGTTAAAGAAAAATAAATAATGGAACTGTGCAGAGATGTGCTCCGTCCAAGGATAGGAAGCGACGGAACCGCCAAGCTGAGGAAGCAGCGAACTGTTGTTTTAATAAACTGTTGCAAACTGCCTCCGAAGGGACGACAGACAATGTTGTCTCTGAAAGGCACAAGTTTGGATCGTGAAGGCGATGAGCTAATGTGGCCTGACAGCTGTCAGCCAATGGCTGCGTTGAATGTCACTAGAAAGTATGCTTTTAATTCGTTTTAAGATAGAGAAAAGGTCCCTTGGGAGGAGCTAAGTTGGCTCGTTCCTGACTCCTGCTGAGCGTGAGATGTTGTTGGACATTTGACTCACATAAGGATAAATAGAACTTATGTTTTTCCCTTTAGGTTTCTAAGAGTTAGTTAGGGAAATAGAATTTAGGGAATGAGGCCCTTTCTGCTTAAATACTTCTCATGCTGATTTTGTTTAGAGTGACAGTCTAATGTGCCTTTGCTTCATTAATAAAGATGCCTGAAAAATGCTAATAAAGATTATTTGCTTAATATGCTCTTATTTTGAAATAAAATTAATAAAATAGATTTTGAAATGACAAGCTGTTCTTGTTTTCTGAGTCTAGTTACCATCAGTTAATCCATTGCCTAGGTGGCTTAATTAAATGTTTCCGTTATATTTTTATAAATATGTTAGTGATAAACTGCAGTTGTATATAAATATAAATAGTCTTGTGAATAGATCCGTTTAATTAGGTCACATGGCCCAGTTGGCCAATTCTTGTCTCAGTCATTTATGGGCCTAGTGATGATTTGTGAATAATGGTGAGTATTGAGGTGTAGAGTAACGCTAATGTGTATCATAGTTAGGGAAAGTGTTCAGGGACTTCTGCCTTGCCTTGAGAGATAGAGAGCATCTTAGAATGAGCTCTGTAGCTTTATGCTACTTAACCCAAATGATGTGAAGAGACTTCTTAGGAAGGCTTCACACGCTGACACCTGAATTGATCTTGCCTTGGGAAATGCTATGTAGGAATGTCACGCTAGTGCTAGTGTACGGACAGACTAATTCTTTATACCTATGAACTTCCAATGAAGGGGAATTCCAATGAATGAATGAAGGACAGCGGTAAAGGCAAAGTTGTTGGATATAGTAAGGTTGAAGGCTGAGGTGGATCAGATAATCAGTGGGAATTCGCCTTTGGAGAGAATAGAGGTTTAAGAGCAAGATGAAATATTATTTGTGGTGAAGGATGTCACCTGTAAGGCGAGACAAGCACATGCGACATTAACGGAATTTGCAAAAAAATATGATGTAGACCTGTCTAAGACAAAAATGTTACAGGGAAATTATAGGTTCAACTACAGTGATCAGGAACTGGAAGAGAAAAGGGTATCAGAGTTGAAATCACAAATGCAATAGTTGATCAGAGGGATATGCGCATGGAGTATGCTTGACAAGTGGGAGGAAAGGTGATCAAAGAAATTGAGCATTGAGAAGGTGATGGGAGAAACACTGCATCCAGGAGGGGGAACAATAGTGGTTGAGGCTTATCCACTGTGAGAAGTGCCTAGCGAAGGGTATGTGCATGTCTCTTGGAGCAGGGGTGGTTTAGTAGCGTTCATAAATGATTTTCCACAGTTGAGGGAGAAGCCTGCCAATTGCTACAAGCAAGTCGATCGCTTTGTAAAAATCTCGAAGGTGTGGATAGACCTGAACACGTTGTATGAAATTGTGGTTCCCAGTGATTTATGATCTGCTTGTAAAATTGTTATTGATTGGCCTTCTGCTGAACCAGACAGAGATCCTATAACTCACAGTCCTTCACCTTTGGTTATGAAAAAGTTTGAGCAGGTGATTACATAGTTGAAGTCCAAAATAGCCTGACAAGATATCGATTCGGGTTAAAATAGATCGAACAACACAGGAACTTAAAGAATCAGTGCATGCTTACTATGAATGGCTTTTGCAAGCTTTCAAACAATACAGTGGGTTACATACTCTCGATCCGAAAGACATGTGACCGCTTGTTTCCAAATTTGTGATGGGGTGACACCGGAAATTAGCATTTTGATCCAGCAGCATTTGAGTTGCCGGCAAAACAAGCCTGTGAATGGAATTCTACGGAATGCCAGGTATTATAGTGATGAGGTGGATTCCAAACACAGGAGAATCAAGGATAAGTTGGTGCTGGTTCAAATGAGGAATGCGCAAAGGGTAGATCAGGTGCAGACAACGTTGAGGAACAATAGGTTGGAATCAGGGAATAAATCAAGGAGGGGTCGAAAAGGTTCTGAATATTTCAGGAGAAGGTAAAAGGAGAGGTGTTTCTAAGGATCCCAAAACAGGTATAGACATTACCACACTAAATAAAAGTGTAGTAGAGCGTACCACCAAATGCCCTTTATGGAAGCACTAGACGGATTCAATCAGGACCTGTCACAATGGCTGTGCCTGAGGGGGGAAAGAAGACTGTACCCTTGGAGCAGTCTTACAGGTAGACCAGAGTGGACCACATGTGGAGGCAGATGTAGGCAGTCATCTCATTACATTATTTATTGATACTGGTGCTACCTGTTCTACAAGAAGATCTGCAGTAGTCCGAAACCTACCCCTCTCATGACAATTGATCAAAGTTGTAGGAGCTGACAACAAGAGAATGACAAACCCATTGACAGAAGAAATACCAGTGAAAATAGGAACCTTTAAAGATTTACACCAATCTGTGGTGTGTGATTTGAGTCCAGTCTGTTTGACAGGGCATGATCTCTCATGTAAACTGAACTGTACCATCTATTGCGCGCCAAAAGGAACTGAGTTGCAGACTAATGATGATTAGATTGCAATTAAAACGGAAAATCAGATAATTGCATAGACATGTTTCCCGTACTTACAGTGGATGACATGAAACTGGATTTGAGAGACATCGTCTCTCCAGGAGTGTGGGACTTTACAGGATAAGAGATAGGAATGATTCGAGGAGTTGAGCTAGTCTGTATACAAATTAAGCCTAATGAAGAATTTCCAAGAACACCAATACAACCTGACCCCAGAGCCGGTAGCAGGGATTACTCCTGTGATTGATTCCATGTAGCACATGGTATATTGAAGGAGATCATAGGAAGTCCATACAATTCATGTGGTTGCAGAAACCGAGTGGGGAATATTGTATAGTTCAGAATTTTGTCAAGATTAATGCAATTGTGATTCCATGTTGTCCCGTGGTACTGAATCCATCTTCGATCCTGTTTTAGATTCCATGCAGAGCTGTTTGGTTTACTGTGATTAATCTGTGCCGAGCATTTTTCTCCATTGCATTGCATGAGGAAAGCCAATTTTTATTTGCTTTCCGGATAGAGAATCATTTTTTAACATGGCGTTTTATCCCACAAGGGTATACTGAAAGTCCATCTAGCTTTAACCAAATTCTGAAAAAGAACCTTGAGAGCTTGGTGCTGCCACATAATTCAATGCTTGTGCAGTACATAGATGATCTCCTAATTACATCAGAGTCAGAAGAGGCTTGGCAAAACAATACTATTGCCTTACTGAACCGTTTCGCTGAAAATGGACACTATGTGTCGCCTAACAAGCTTCAGTATTGCCTAACAGAAGTTCAGTACTTGAGTTATCGCATAGAGAAAGGCAAGAGAAAGATGTCAACAGGTCGCATTGAGGCGATCATGAAAATTAATGAGCCTACCACTCCAAAGGAATTCTGGATGTTTTTGGGAATAGTTGGCTACTGTCGACAATGGCTCCCGATTTTCTCTTTGAAAGTGAAGCCCTTACAGAGGCTGACACCACACAAGATTGTAGCTTCAGCATTGCCTGAATGTCTCAGATCCATTGCTGCAACAGGTGTCAGCATTAAAAGATGTGAAAGTATTGTCATCCTCTTAGTGTGGCTCACTGGTTAGAGCAGGCAGACCCTGAAGCAGAGGTCAGACCCGGGACCAGGGTTCAATTCCCGATGCGGCAGGGTGTTGAGCTCAAATGTCCACGGACTCGATAATTCTCGCTTCGGTGCGTGACCTAATCATGGGTTCACACTCTGCAACTCTGGGCATTAAGTTTGCTTAATCTCCACAACGGCCCTCCCGTGGTGGGATGCCTGGCTTTCACCTTGGGGATGCCCTGTAGGGGCTATCTCACAGGGAAAAACCAGGACGGGTTCCCAAGGCAAGCGCAGAGATACCCCTTCGGGGGTCGATTCTGGCGCTATATAAGAAATATAATAATAATAATAATAATAATATTAATTACTGTATATGCTCAGTTGAGCTTCTGATGCTGAGAACTAAAACACAGCATTTGATGAATAATAGGCTGACAAGGTATTAGCAGATTTTATTGGTGGCCGATAATGTCACTCTGAAGCGATGTTCTGTGTTAAAACATGCTACCTTTTTGCCTGTTCCAAATGTTGCCTGGGAAGATTGTGAGGACCATGACTGCCTGGATGTGACTGAACTTTGCACTAAACCGAGACCCAACATGTTCAATGAACCACTGCCTGACTCTGACCAAATCCTTTTTGTTGATGGTTCATGCTTAAGGGACAATGAGGGTTATCTAAGAGCAGCTTTTGCTACCTGTACCATGTCTGGAGTTGTGAACGCCGCTTGTTTACAGGGAGTATACACTGCACAAGAGGCTGAAATCATTGCCTTGTCCTGTGCATGTCTTGCTTCCAATCAAGTCTGAGTCACCATCTATACCGATAGCCAGTATGGTTTAGGAGCAGTTCAAGCCTTCAGACAGCTATGGTCACAGAGGGGGTTCTTCAACGTCAGCAGGATCTCCCATCAGAAACTGGGAGTATGTGAGACAGCTGATGGAAGTCTTTCAATGACCAAAGGAAGTGGCTGTCATCAAGTGCACTGCACAAGGGAAAGGGGAAGACTTTGTGACTGTGAGCAATCGATACGCGGATGAAGTCGCCCACTTTTGTGCAAGCTCAGCATGATGCTATCCATTGCAAATACCTGGGAAGATAGCCATGCGTCTGCAGGGAGAAGCGTCAGATCAAGAAGAGGCTGGTTGGATCAGAGCAGGACGCGAAAAGAGATTGTGATTCCATGTTGTCCCGTGGTACTGAATCCATCTTCGATCCTGTTTTAGATTCCATGCAGAGCTGTTTGGTTTACTGTGATTAATCTGTGCCAAGCATTTTTCTCCGTTGCATTGCATGAGGAAAGCCAATTTTTATTTGCTTTCCGGATAGAGAATTGTTTTTTAACATGGCGTCGTATCCCACAAGGGTATACTGAAAGTCCATCTAGCTTTAACCAAATTCTGAAAAAGAACCTTGAGAGCTTGGTGCTGACACATAATTCAATGCTTGTGCAGTACATAGATGATCTCCTAATTACATCAGAGTCAGAAGAGGCTTGGCGAGACAATACAATTGCCTTACTGAACCATTTTGCTGAAAATGGACACTATGTGCCTCCTAACAAGCTTCAGTATTGCCTAACAGAAGTTCAGTACTTGAGTTATCGCATTGAGAAAGGCAAGAGAAAGATGTCATCAGGTCGCATTGAGGCGATAATGAAAATTAATTGGGTTTCAACGACTGGTAGAGCAGTGTTGCCAGATTGTTTGCTGGGTCCTATGGTGACCATTTAAAAAAATGGGGTTGGACCCAAAAATGGTCCTGGACCTGATTATTCAATTAGTATCAAAGACAATGGTTTTCTGTTTCTGTTTACGCAGCAAGATGGAACAGGTCCCGGATTTCTGGATAGAATCAGATCACCGATTGTACTGTGATTAAAGCACAATCTAGACGGGTGGCAATTACCTCACCAACAGCTACATAGAGCACCCGCATACTTAATTGGAGGATCCGATCCTTATCAGGCTGACATGAAATAGCCACCGGCTACCCATCACGCTCATTGGTAGGGTGACCTACCAACCTTATCCCAGGTTGCCAATTCACTATCCCAGTCCTAAAGAAGACCCGCACGGCCGAGGCCCAGAATTTCCCTTTTGCGCTAATAGACAGATCAAAACGTCGACACCCTTGTTTTAGGCCTAGACTTTCTTATGTGACCCTTATCGTGCTATTATGGAAATTTAATCCTGTATGTGAGCAAATAACCTTATCAGTATTGTATTATATATGGAGCTAGGCTGTATATGACGGTGATTGACAACTGTACATATTGTTCAAAAAGAATACAAAGTTCTTTTCTTCCATGTCACTAAATTTCCTTCTTTTTCAGTGACTCGCACCGGGCACTTCTCCTTTACGCACGTTCCCCCCTGGAGCAACCTTTTCTCATTTTTTGAAATACCTGGATAATACTTGACTAATTCACCAGAAATTGAACATATTAAATTATTTGGTGAATATTAGAATTGTTTGGTTTGTTGCTGTTTTGTACTTCACATTAGTTGTTTAAACTATTGACTTAGGCGTAAGGAGTTTAACTTTGCACAGAAACTCCATTAGACTTGATCTAATTAATTGTAGCAATGTCCCTTTGACTCATAGGGTCCTATGGTGAGACAGATTCATGGAACGAATGATATTGGGAGAGAAGCAGATGTTTAGGCAAAAGTGGTTTGACCCAAGATTCCGTGTGATTGCTGATGCAGTGTGCCATCAATGTGTCACGTGCCAACAGACGAATGTTGGAAAGAAAACAGTGGTTGCTTAGAGTCACTTTGGAAGGTCGGGAGGTCCTTTCAACTGAATACAGCCGGACTTTATTGAGATGCCTAGATGTAATGGATGTAGATACATCCTTGGTGTTGTGTGCATCTTTTCACGGTGGGTGGAAGCTAATCTGACTCGAAGGTGCAATAGCTTCACAGTAGCCAAGGTATTATTAAGGGAGCTTATCCCACATTTCAAATTTCCAACTATAGATAGAGGAACTCACTTTCACAGCGAGATCATGAAGCTGTTGTGCACTACCTTGAACGTTGATCAGAGACTGCACTGTAGGTATAGGCGAGAGGCATCAGGACTGGTGGAATGAATTATTGGAACTTTAAAGATGAGAATAGCAAAGGTGTTTTCCTCGACATCTCTGATTTGGTCTAATGGGTAGATGTTGGTTTTGATGAGTTTGAGCAGCATTTAAGACAGGAGGATTGGGCTATCTCCTCATGAAATCATTATGGGGAGGGCAATGCTTTTACCCGCTGTGCCATCCACAACCTTAAAGGATTGGCTGATGTGGTTCGCTCTGTTTCTCACGAGGTTGAAGCTGCGACTGCACCAACCTCTCCACTAATCTGTTGGCTTGTAGACAATACAAAGTTGTTTTGAGGTGCTGGATAGACCACGTCATTAAAAACTGATGCATTTCTTCAGAAACAAACTGAACCCCATTGTCTGTAATTAGCATGCTGGGAACACCCTCCATGGTAAACACATCTTGAAGGAAATTGAAAAGAATTTTGTTGTTAATGTTGCTCACAATCTTAGTCATGATCCAATGGTAGTGATAGTTCACCACTACCAACATGAACTTCCCCAACCAACAAGAATTCTTTAAAGGAAACAATAATATCCAACCCTAACTTATCCTAGGGTTTAGAAGGAACCACCACCGGGGACAATGGGGTACTCCTAACAGACCTCAGTTTGTCACTGCCAGTACAAGTTAAACAATCCTTCACAATACTTTCTACCACACTATCAATTTTGGGAAACGTATTGGCAGCTCTAACCTTGGCCTTAGTGATGCTTCTGCCCAGATGTCCTTCATGAGCCACTGTTGCAGGGATTCTGCACATATACAGAAATATGCGCAGGAAACCAGGACCTCTGTAGATAGTGGTGTACCAACCTATCCCTTCAGTACCAAAAATCCTCAAAACTGACTGGCAATAGTGTCTCATTCGTTCTCCGACTAACAGTGAAGCTACCAATGATTAGACAGCCCAGAACATGACTCTCACAGGAATTGCGGTAGCAAGACAACTCTTTCGCTCTCTCACTCATACTTGTCCACAACAAAAGTAATCAGAGTCACAGTATAGTTTGAAATGTTTATTTTAACAAACGTGCTCTATGGTACAGTAGACATGCTTTCACTAGCAGCAGAATGCATAAAAACAATTTGGTCAGCATTGTCGCAATTCCATAGAATACAAACAGGGATATCATTTATGAAGACAGTGGAAAAGGGCTACAGTGCCTAACCACCCTCCCCTGCTAAAAATTAGTTTATTTTAAAAAAGAGGGCCTCTGGGCTTTGTAAGCAGACCCCATACTTCAAGGCCTAGATGAAAAGTTTACATCTCAGGACAAGCACAGCTCTTCTCTCTGGAAAGGTTTCTCTCCAAGTGCCTGAACGACATGCTTAGCTTGTAATATTAAAGTATACGATTTTCAGTAGTGCAGCTGTGTGTCATATTATGTCTAGGTGCGAGGGACTGACCAGAATAGAATACCAAGGGGCATTGTTGATCGACCTTGTACTTCGTGTTAAGACTAAACCTCAGAGCACAGCAGAGAAAGCAAAATGCAGACAGTTCTCATGTGAAAAGGGCACAATCAAAGTCTTGCAAAATATATGTTTGTGGTGCTGTGTGCAAAAGCAGCCTAATGGCAGCAAAGCTCATGCTAACTTAGCACTGTCGACGATGAACCCTCTATCCATACTATGTGACAACAGCGATCCTTTCTCTCAAATCAGCCAGAGGAATCAACCTGCTACCTCTCATGACTCTATCATTAATAATACATAATTTTTTCCCCACAGTCTAATAATCTTGCCGTTCTAAACTAAGAGATCCTGCTGTAGCTGTCCACCCCTAGACAATTTTCTCTTTAACTTGTTTGAGAACCACATCTTTATCCTGCCAAACTCCCATTCCTCCACTGAGATGCCCAGACTTTCCACCAAACCCACCATCTCTCTCTCCTCTCACTCTTCCTTGTCTGTCCCATCCGTGCAGCATAGTCTAGATAAGCAATCCACCACACTGTTCCTAAGTCCAGGTACAAATTTAATTTTAAAATTAAATCCTTCTAAGCCTACAACCATTTGGCATTGTGGGGAGCGGTGGTGTTTCTACCTCTGATAGAAAACATAAAGGTCAGGGATTTGTGATCAGTATGTACGACAAAGGATAAACCCCACAGGAAAGATTTTAGGTGATTTATGGCCCAAGAAGAAGTTAGGGCCTCCCTCTCCCCAGTAGAGTAATTCTGCTCTGCCTTCTTTAATGCCCTGGACGCGAAAGCCACCACCCTTTCCTCCCATTCCACAATTTGTAACAAGGACGCCCCCATGCCAATCCCACTAGCATCCACAGTGAAAATGATCTTCCTCTGAGTATCAAAATTCCCAAGGGATGGTGCATTAATTATAGCTTCTTTGGTGAAGTCGAAAGACTCATGACATGCCCCGTACCAGACAAACACTACTACTTTTTAAAATAATTTTCTTAACAGTGCTGCGATCTCAACAAAGAACTTGACAAACTTTGTTATGTAGTCAACAAGGTCTAAGAACAAGTTTAGTTCATCCTTATTTTTGGGGGAAGGTGCTAGTTTAACTACCCCCACCATGTCTAGTTTAGGCTTCACCCCTTGTTTGGAAACTGTATGACCCAAATATTCTACTGAATCAACACCAATATGACATTTCTCCTTGCTTACTGTGAGACCAGCTCTCGTTAAAACTTCCAAGACTTCTCTCAGTGTATCGTAATGGTGTGCATCTGAATCTCCAAAAATGAAAATATCGTCCTGGAAACATAGAACTTTCTTGATTCCGCTCAACACATTTTGCATAACTTTCTGAAATACAGCAGCCTCTGACGCTAGGCCAAACAGCATACGGCAAAACTGATAAACCCAAATGGTGTGATAAATGATGAGAGTGCTTTGGAATCCGGATGGAGTTCAATCTGGTGGTAGGCAGACGTTCAGTCAATGACACTAAAAACTTCCACCTTGCCAACTAGACTAATCATGTCATTTATCGTGGGCAAGGGAAATCTATCAACCCATATATTGGCATTTAAGTCTCTCAGGTCCACACAGAGACGCAGATCTCTACCCCCACCTTGTGCATTACCACAATCTGCGCCTACCATAATGAACTCTCTATAGGTACTAATATACCTTGGGCTACAAGTTTATTCACCTCATCTTTAAGTGGCTCCTGCATGAGATGAGGAATTTGCCTAACCTTGTGTACCATCAGCTTAGCATTGTCCTTCACCTTACTCTTATGCTGAAATTTCTTAAGAAGCCCCTTTTTTTCCGAAACTACTGCTGCGAACTCCTCACATAATGCCTTGGGATCACATCTTCTAGATCTGTCCACTGTCAAAACAAGATCCTCATTGTTAGGGTCCAATACAATTCCCAGAGCTCTTTGGTGAGCCCAACCCCGTAAATTGGATCCTATTTTAGTTAAGTAAACCTTGCTCACAGTAGATCTGCTCTTAAAGGTGATTTCCATGGTCAGCATACCTACTAGATTATTGGGGTATTTATGGTACCCCAGGTTCAATATCGGATTGACACAATTCACGCTCCTTGTCTTTGAACTTATCCCTAAACATGTTATAATCAATCAACCTGTAGGGAGATCACGAGTCTGCAAATACTTAAAATTCCTCCCTATCAAAAGAAATCATGAAAGTAGGATGAGAAGACACTATACTTACATCATCTTCACTAATATGGAAAACAAATTTCCTTTCCTCATCACTGTTATTCCAAATACAGTTCACACTCTTTTTTTTCCAGACAGGTTTTTGCATAGTCTGGCATAATGGGCCATTTTGTTGCATTTCCTAAATTGATGGACTGGGTAGGACAACATGGATTATTGGCTAAATGATTAACATTCCCACTATGGAAACATTTGAGTTTATCTTTCCAGACGTCATCAAACCCTCTTTTGTTTGGAAATTCATTCGTTTTCTTACATTCTCGTTCTTCCACGACACTAACTTCTACAGGAGATTTTTTTTTATTACTTGCACCATTACCAATACATTGCTTAGTTTCATTTCTTTCATGCTGTATGCTCCACACTTTTAACAACTTTAATAGCCAATTTTAAATCTGGATTTCTAGTAAAATAACTTTTCTAGAATTTTGTGATTGTTGGTACAACGGACCAACTGGTCCCTGATTAAGGAATCGCTCAAAGTACCAACATCACATAAATTGGCCAAACCCCTTAGAACTGCCACATAACGTGACTTTCTCATTTTTTCCTTGAACTCTACAAAAAATGTGTGACATTCTAACACCACATTAATCTTCTGCCCAAAATGTCTCCCTAATTTAATTAGAGATAGGGAATATACATCTTCTTGACTTTCTTCTCCGTCTAAATCACTACCTGAGTAAATTAGATTTTCATTCACCTTCTGGCCCTATATCCCCAAACTATGCAACAAAACATGCTATTCTCTTAAGGGAGAGATTTTCTCACCACCAATAGCTATTAGATAGGCAACTACATTTTCTCCCATTCTTTCCACGGTATTACGGGTTCACCTTCCTCATTGAGAAAAGGAGGAGGTTGATTAATTCTAGTTGATGCCATAGTATCCTATGGTACTACTTTAAATGCACCTAAAATAAAGCAATTGCATACAAATTTTAGTGAGACCTAATATACTTCTATATCTGTTTTAACAAAACAAAATAATAATGATATTCCAAAAACCCAACCTCTAATGGACCAACACACAATGAAGAGTGGGGATGTATGAAGACTGAATCTGCAACCAATAACAGAACTTAAAATAACACATGTAATACTTTACGTTTTAAAGCTATAAATAAAATTATAAGTTCAGTTGTATCCATCTTAGTGTTCTTAAGAATCTGTCACCTTTAAAACAAAGCTGTGTCAGTCAGCGAGGAATCTAAAACCGACAACAATGCTGTGCCAGTCAGTGGGATGTGAAGTAACATGCAGTCCCGCCCAATAAACAGATACCGACTTTCCAAATTTGCTGCGCCGGCTTGCCTCCACTCCCGAATAAAAGAGGAATATGCAGTGCAACTCAGTCAAGTGACAGTGAGTTCAGAAGGCTGCTGCGCCCACTCACTGCTTCAGTCACTCACACCACCCACTTACTCCTTTGAAGACGCTTTTCTCAGGCACCGGTTGGTTGCAGCCAGCTCCATGTACGACTCAAAGAGCTTACTAACTCTGTAAACCACCCTCTCACAACCCCTTCTTACTCCTTAATTGATGCGTACCACAGGCGTTGGTCGGGTGAAAACCTGCTAGCTCTGCATAGACTTCACAGGAGCTCACCACTCAGTTCACCGCTACGTTGCTCCTCCCCTTAGGCAGGTTCTCTATTCCAAAACATGCTTACTAGCAGAGCCTGCTAGCATGATCGGGTGAAAACCTGCTTACTCCACGTAAAATTTATGGGGTCTCGTCCACTCCGTCCACTGCTACATGGCTGCTCACCTCAGGCAGATTCCTCATTCAAACGCACACTTACTAACAGAGCCTGCTAGCACGATCCTCTTCCGTCACTGCCATGCACAGCTGATTCAGCGCCGGAACAGACACAGAGCTGTCCGAAACAGACACAAGTCAGACAGCATAATAAACTGGATCAGAGGAACGTCTGAGGTGGCTGCCAGCTGGACTGCCTAAATACCCCTTAGGGGAAGACTGTTACAACCCTGTCCCCCACCAGCAATCGTCGCCAAATATGTTAAGAAACCCTCTCCACATGAAGTAAACTTGGAAAGGATCTTCTTTCGTAAAAGCCTGGCAGACCTCTCAAATGACAACTCCAACAGTTGGTTCTAGCACATTATAACAGTTGGGGAATGTGAGAATTACCAAGGATAGAAAGAAACAGGGGAACAAGGTATGAGGGATAAAGCGTGGCAAACTATTATACAGCAAATACAATTTATGTATACATTAATCCATTTCTCCTACATACAACAGTAAGCCAAGCTGTGGGGGTGCCTGAAGAGGCTGGATATCCCCCAGGTCGAGCTGAGGGGGTCACGGTACACAAGGCCCAGAGACAGATTCTGAAGGAGACGGTAACATTGCGAGTGGTATAGAGTCTGACACAGCTGAAGAGACTGGTGTGGAAAGCAGTGATGTGCTGTGAAGGAAAACGGGGGTTGCAAGACAATCATGGCCGGTGAGACAGAAAAGGCAAAACTTGAGACTTAAATCTGAGGGAGATCTTGCTCCCATAACTGAATCATCTGTATCTGATCAAAGTGAGTCAGAAAAAGCTCAGGGGAGTATAAGAAGATTAAGGGGAGCACTGTATGATTCTCCGGAGTGGACTTACCTTGCTGCAAATGCAGGGGAGAGTGAGGTCCGAGAAGTCTGTACTGATAATTGAGATGGAGTTGATAGTCCCTAGAGTAGAGGCTAATGGACCTCTGATATTGACTGTGCTACATCCACCAAGACTGAGTGGCTTACGGAGTTTGATTTTGGAAGATCTCACACTTCCAACCTTCGGGAACCAGCCATCGGCTCAGGAGATTGCAGTATTTTGAATTGAACATTTTCACTGTGTCAATGAAGAAGTTGGCTCTGATCTCATAAGGGAAGTAAATTGAACTTTGAACTCTAAATATTTTCTTTTGTTTGAGAAGATAACCTAGGCCCAAATGGAAGATGAAGAGGTTTTTCTTTGTTTGCCCTAAGTTGGCAGGGTATGCTCAGACGTGAGTCCCTTGCTCACTTTGACACTGGAGTCAAGCAAGCCCGGCTGAAGACGGCTATAATGCCAGAAACCAGTCCTGGGAAGCTTGATTCTGGTCCAGGGAAGGCATGGCTTTGCAGTTCGGGCTGGACTGTTCCCATGAGGCACAGGGTCAGACTGATTTGCATATGGCCATGTCTGAACTGGGGTGGCAGAGTGGGCTAAAGAACGGTGATGGATTAAACCCAGATCAGTTGACTGGGGGTGAGCGCTTGTATTGTCAATGCTCCATCCATCATTTCCTTTGGTTTTTCTTTGTTCTCCCTAAGTTGGCAGGGTATGCTCAGACGTGAGTCCCTTGCTCACTTTGCTACTGGATTCAAGCAAGCCGGGCTGAAGAAGGCTGAAATGCCAGAAACCGGTCCTCAGTAGCTTGTTTCCAGTCCAGGGAAGGCATGGCTTGGCAGTTCGGGCTGGACTGTTCCCATGAGGCACAGGGTCAGACTGATTTGGATATGGCCATGTCTGAACTGGGGTGGCAGAGTGGGCTAAAGAATGGTGATGGATTAAACCCAGATCAGTTGACTGGGGGTGAGCGCTTGTATTGTCAACGCTCTGTCCATCATTTCCTTTGGTTTTTCTTTGTTCACCCTAAGTTGGCAGGGTATGTTCAGACGTGAGTCCCTTGCTCACTTTGCCACTGGATTCAAGCAAGCCGGGCTGAAAAAGGCTGAAATGCCAGAAACCGGTCCTCGGTAGCTTGTTTCCAGTCCAGGGAAGGCATGGCTTAGCAGGCGGGCTGGACTGCTCCCATGAGGCACAGGGTTAGACTGATTTGCATATGGCCATGTCTGAACTGAGGTGGCAGAGTGGGCTAAAGAACGGTGATGGATTAAACCCAGATCAGTTGACTGGGGGTGAGCGCTTGTATTGTCAACGCTCCGTCCATCATTTCCTTTTGTGTTCGCCCTAAGTTGGCAGGAAGAAGGTTGAAATGCCAGAAACCGGTCCTCAGTAGCTTGTTTCCGGTCCATGGAAGGCATGGCTTGGCAGTTCGGGCTGGACTGTTCCAATGAGGCACAGGGTCAGACTGATTTGCATATGGCCATGTCTGAACTGGGGTGGCAGAGTGGACTAAAGAACGGTGATGGATTAAACCCAGATCAGTTGACTTGGGGTAAGCGCTTGTATTGTCAACGCTCCGTCCATCATTTCCTTTGGTTTTTCTTTGTTCGCCCTAAGTTGGCAGGGTATGCTCAGACGTGAGTGCCTTGCTCACTTTGCCACTGGATTCAAGCAAGCCGGGCTGAAGAAGGCTGAAATGCCAGAAAACGGTCCTCAGTAGCTTGTTTTCGGTCCAGGGAAGGCATGGCTTGGCAGTTCGGGCTGGACTGTTCACATAAGGCACATGGTCAGACTGATTTGCATATGGCCATGTCTGAACTGGGCTGGCAGAGTGGGCTAAAGAACAGTGATGGATTAAACCCAGATCAGTTGACTGGGGGTGAGCGCTTGTATTGTCAACGCTCCGTCCATCATTTCCTTTGGTTTTTCTTTGTTCGCCCTAAGCTGGCAGGGTATGCTCAGACGTGAGTCCCTTGCTCACTTTGCCACTGGATTCAAGCAAGCCGGGCTGAAGAAGGCTGAAATGCCAGAAACCGGTCCTCGGTAGCTTGTTTCCTGTCCAGGGAAGGCATGGCTTGGCAGTTCGGGCTGGACTGTTCCCATGAGGCACAGGGTCAGACTGATTTGCATATGGCCATGTCTGAACTGGGGTGGCAGAGTGGGGTAAAGAACGGTGATGGATTAAACCCAGATCAGTTGACTGGGGGTGAGCGCTTGTATTGTCAAGGCTCCGTCCATCATTTCCTTTGGTTTTTCTTTGAGATTAGAAGGTTGTCAACTATAGAGGATAAGTTGTCTGTGAATACAGCTCAGTCGTTGTTGCTTGTAGATGGAGAGAATATTTCGATAAGAGCTATGATGGTGCAAAACCGTCTTGCTTTAGATGTGTTATTAGCAAAAGAGGGCAGAGTCCTTAAAATGCTGATTGTCCAACAGTACTGTACTTATTTCCTAGACCATAGTAAGGACCTGAGTAAGAACATATGTAACATCACTGAGATACATCATGAGATACATGACTTGGCAACTGAGGGAATTTGGGATAACGTTGGAAAAGGTTTTGGAAGAGTTGGAAGCTGGTTTGCGAACCTTGGGAAAGGAATCATTGGTTATATCTTGAAGCCATTAATAATAGTTGTGATCTGGTAACACATATCTTTGTTGGGAATAGTGAGGGCCTACAAGTGGCATCAGTCTAGAAAATCAGAACACTCAATTAGAGAGAGATAAAGTAGAATGGAAAGGCTGCAGGACAGTCACTATGAGAGTCTTAAGTGCTCAGAGAGATTCCGACAAGGGAAGCTGGTAACATCCGTTTAGTTTGGTCCTCTCTCTAGGGAGATGTGATGTGGGTGTGATGACACTTGTCATCAGAGTGGGGACTGTTGTAGCACAAATCTCGTTCTTTCATTTGTAGGGGTGCATCCTAATCATGAGTATCCGCACCCACATATATTCCTTTGTTGTAACAACGCTTGACATTAGAACGCGAATTGTAATACGTGAATTGTGGTTTGTTAGGGATATTTTCATGTAAACGTGCAAAGATTGACATTGAATTCATATGGGTTTGCTGAAAACATTAAGGTGTAGAATTCGTACATGCTGCTGACAATTATTCATATATTTGATGTGTTTAATAACGTGCTAATTTAGAAGTGCTCAGTAAAAGTATTCATCTATAATTAATATAGTTAATTTAGTAAAGCCTGTGTGCTATTCTCATATGTTGGCCAATTTCTATAGGCCTGAAATGCATTTTCCCTGGAAGCGCTCGCATTAGATTTAATAGTTGCATTTCATGTGCAGGTTGGATTTGTTCTTTCTCACATTTCTGCTACAGATGGAAGAATCATCCTGGTTAGCCAGAATAATGCCTTTGTTTTAGGAGTTAGGCTTAGGGAGAAGAGGATACATTGAACTGATACTGATAATTGAGGCCTGTTGCACTTTCTCATCAGAGTGATCCTGGGAATCAAGGTCGTCTCGCAAAGGCTTGGGAGCATTGCAGCCTAATGGAAAGTTACCTATGGGGAGGTGGCCTGACTGGATGATGTGATCTACAAAGCACCCTGGGAAGCTACATTTGGAATTGATGTATCGTAAGTAGGGAATGTGTCCAGGAACTTCTGCCTTGCCCTGAGAAAGAGAGTATCTTAGAACGAGCTCTGTGGTTTTATGCTACTTGACCCAACTATTGTGAAGAGACTTCTTAGGAAGGCTTCACACATTGACACCTTAATTGATCTTGCCTTGGGAAATGCTATGTCAGGATGTCACGCTAGTGGTAGTGTAGGGACAGACTATTGCTTTATACCTATGAGCTTGCATTGAAGGGGAATCTGTCTTCTTGATCATCTTTTGTATCCTGATTCGCTAACTAAATATTTCATGTATATTGCACCACCTCAACTTCATTCGCAGATTTGGCTTTGTATTAGTTCCTATGTAATTCTACACCCTCACCTTGAGGTTCCTGCATGTTCAGTTATTCTTGGCTTTGTAATAAACTAACTAAACCTATTTGGGAATATGTCATTTTTAGGAGTCATAGTAAATTGGAACTGAAATGATTTAACGATCTCCTCTCCCCGCTTTCATGCTGATAACAAGTACCATCGACCTGGGGTACTGTAGTGGATCTAGAACATGGAACCCGGCTTCTTCATCTGTGTGCAGCGCACATAGAAAGAGGAACAAAACGAGGAGAAACAAAAGTATTTTTCCTCATTATGCCTCCTCTGGGGAGGCTTAGCATTTTTATCTGGGGTCTAACACTAATGGTAAATCTGGGAATGCGCCAAAATCCATGAGTGAATGCGAGGGAACACCCACGCTCCACCCATGGAACACCTCCCTGGGGCAGAGTAACGCAAGGTAGCGATTTGCGCTGCCTTATGTTACTCCAGATTTATCAAGACCCGCAGGCATGGCGCTAGTGCGATGCAACACAATGATACCCCCCAGTCACTAACACCCATCTCCTCCCTGCAGCCTCTCCCATATTGCAGGCATCTGCCAATTTCCCTGAAATGAGGTGCCCAAGTAGTCCTCCACATTTGGCTTGCTTCTGCATGGCTTATGTTATGGTTCTGTATGGCTTTTGTTTGAATAGGACACTTTACCCCACACACTTTTACAACGCATGCCATTAACGCACATTTTATACTCAGCAAAATCGTTTTCAATTCAGGGCTTCACAAAGCAATCCATTACAACACATTCCCCATTACAACACAATTTACTATTCTAACTCCACTGGGGCGTTACTTTGTGGAATGCGTTGTAATGGTTTGCGGTATAAAGCCCTGCGTTGTAAAATATTTTGGGGAGTAAAACATGGGGGGTAATGGCATGGGATGTAACGCATTTGTTGTAAAGGATGTTTACCTTTTATTCTGTTATCAGCATTAGTATAGCTCACATTCTTCCTTTGGCATGACCTTGTAGCACTTTCAACACCATAGGGCCACATAAGCCGAGGTGACATACCACTACATATTGAGGGGTTCTGCTGCCATGCACTAGCCTCAGATTCTGTGGGTCAAAAGAACCCTGACAGTGATATATTTCCAGCTGGCCCAGGCACTTGATTCGTTTCCATATAAAACGAAATGGTTCTGTGGTGTTTTCATATGTCAGCATCTGTTTAATGCAGGTGGGGTCGCTTGTCTGTTAACCTTTCCCTCTCGAAAATGAAGTTGAATATTTTAGTGAGAAATAAAGAGCAGCACCATAAGGTTATTGTATATGCGTACTGACTCAAAATATTACTTTTCATTCATAGGCTAGGATTTGGTAATTGACAATGCGATGGAAAGTCTAGTGATAAGAATTTTAAAATGCCGAGAAGGTCACAACTACCATTGTAAGGCCCTATGAACAACACACGTAAACTTCACAGTTAAATGCTGGGGTATTTTTCTGCTTCACACGGATATAATACCACCTTGAGCCAAACGTATGAACATTTTCTCGCAACACAGCAAGGCAACAAAAGTTGCCACGCTGCATTGTGTCAAAAGAGGAGGGCTGAGCAGCACCATATCTACTAAGATACAGCTACCACAATGTTTGCTCTCAAAACCTAAATATATGCCACTTTGCATCACTTTTGAGATGCAAAAGCAGTGCAAGGTTTAGTAAACCTGGGCACTTATTACCTAGCATTTTATTCAGCAGTTCTTCAGTTTCTAAGCACTATAGGTAAGTGTTGTTATTATCCAATTTAATGATATTCCGTTTATTAGGGCCAGATGTGTCAAGATACCGTTTTGCGAATTCTAAATAGCGTTTTTTTGCGAATCACTATTTAGAATTCGCAAAACGGTATGTATGTACAAAATCGCTATTTTTTAGCGATTCCTTATTATCCTTTATTTGCGAATTCGCATTTTGCGAATTCGCAAATAAAGAATAATTTCCAATGCATTCCTATGGGCCAGGAGGCCCTTAGGAATGATAGTGCAATAATTCTCAAATTGCGAATTCGCAATTTGCTAATCGCAATTTGAGAATTATTTCAAGGGTGCAGGGGTGTCTCAAGGACACCCTGCTGCACCCCTGAAATTTACATGTGTGTGCATGTGGCACACATACATGCCCTATGGGCATGTATGTGTGTCACATGCCACCCTCACAAATGCCAAATAGGGCATTTTTTAAAGAAATCTCAAATTACCACCAAGTACAAGTTGGTAATTTGCGATTTCTTATATAAAAATCGCAATTTCAAAATGTGTCATACATATCATTTAAGGAATCGCAAAATTTGCGATTCCTTACATGCTATGGCAAAATAAGGAATCACAAATATTTGCGATTCCTTAAATTGCGATTTTTTTGATACATATGAAATAATGCAATTCGGCCGTTTGCGAGTCGCAAAGACCAAAATTCTGCGAATTTCGGCCTTTGCGAGTCGCAAATGCCTTGATACATATGGCCCTTAATCTCGAAGGACAGAAGTCTGAGTTGGCCTTGCCGGGACTGAAATCACCATTCACCCATAACCACAAGCGAACAATTAGACTCTCAGTTTCAGTGGCCCAGTATTTGGGTTTTGTGCAGCTGTTTAGGGGAATACCGGTATTGCATGGTGCGGTTTTTGCACTTAATATTTTTTTCACCCCATTCGGAATATTGATGGTTAGATTTATGGGTGTCAGAGTTTGTGCATTTGATAACTGCAGGCTTTTGCTCTTTACAACAATATTTTTCCCTATTTAACTTTAGCCAGATTTTTCTTTTGGAAACATGCACCGAAACTCATTTGGATGCATGGCAATTCTGCTCCTTTTGTAATCACAAATCAGGCACCAAACTATTTGCCACATTTCAGAATTACCAGCCAACCAAGAATGAGCCACCCATTCCCTTCTCAGTTGCCTCAGTGAGTGCAGTGAAATATCAATGCAGCACAATGCCGTTTTTTTCTTGTGCACTTTCTCTCTCCACTGCGAGTTCCCCCTCTCTTGACGAGGGAAAATAATTTATGTGGTGTATGGAGTCTGATACAGATTACCACGTTTTCCCTTCTTACAACCATTTATTTCCTGACGGGCATTTCTTGGCAAAATCTGCACAGGAAAATGTATTGGATACAAGAAACCAGGCACAGAAAAGACAGTTTCCACAGTTTGTACAGTTCTGATATAGAAGAAGCTCATTGTGAATTTTGTAGTCTAGCTTGACAGCGCAGCTGTTGCCACACAATCATGTGTTTTTCACGAGAGAGGGGCTTTGGCTCTGCCCACATGTTGGGAGCCTGGAGTACATGTTTTGATTGGGCAGAAGTTGTGTGTTTCCACAAAGAGTGCTTTCCCTCCACCAGCTGCCTAAGCTTGACCTTTCAGGGGCACATGCATGACATTGGAATGCTACTAAGGTGCCTTCAATAACTAAGGTTGAGTAGAGCATCCATTAACATACATGGGGCCTTATTTATGAAGGCCTTGCGCCGCCAGTGTGTCACTTTTAAAATGAGAAAAAGTGACGCACCGACAGCGCAAGGTCTTCACAAATAAGGCCCATGGATTTTTAGATCTGACTTAGCAATGCAACTGTCACCTGACTGTATAACCTAAACCAGTATTATTCTATAGTTATTTGCTTCCACACAAATACATGCCTATTCTTATGCTATTTACTTGAAATGCTTCACATTATCATATCACATTCTTTTAAAGCCAGGCCTGTTGGCATTGGTGATGGTTGTTTCAACTAGAGCTCATTTAAGAAAATGAGGTTACACAGATTAGACTCAAGCCAGTCCATGCTCTGCACTGTGCATTTAGAGACTTTTTACCTGATCCAAATGAGGCCACAAATCAATAAATTTGGCGGAAATCAGCTGTCAAAGGTGTTTTTTTAGTTCAGTAAGATTTTATTGAAGTTTGACAATGGAGAAATACAGAAATACATACAAAAAACTGAAAAATTAATTCATTAAATTGCATGGAAGCAAATAAGAACAATCATAAATATGTAGTCACAAATAAAATACATCGCAAAATAGTATAGTCAATCAAAGGACAAATCAATAAAGGGGGAAAGGAAGGAAAGGAAAGGGAAGAAGGGAAGGGGAAATATACAGTTCATAGCATAATAACTTAGATAAATAGAGTTACCAATAAAATTTAAAAAACAGCAAGGTAATCAATGAATAACATATTAACAATAAGAAAACAAGAATCATAACTGTACATATCAATCTATAGGAGACCAAAAGGATTGAAAATACGAAGAATTATGATGAACACCTTGTAGAGATAATTGAGCACCTCTTCTTGTAAAGATAATCCAAGACCACCAGCATGAACTGAAAGAGAAGTAGCATCCTTCCAACAAAAAGTGATTGATTTTAACGCAGCCAAAACCAAAAAATTAAATAACTTTGCTTCAGTATCTTCAAGAGGAACACTCAAACCAACTGATTTACATATGATCAAATTATAGGAGAGCAAATCAGAAAGAGGTAAAATTTTCAATATCACATTCCATACTTCAGACCAAAATTTCATAATAATAGGACAATCAAATAACATGTGACATAAAGAACCAGGATGTGAATTACAATGCCAACATAGGTTTGATGGTAATAATTTAGCTTTAAATAAACACAATGGAGTCCATAAAGAATTAAACAAAATATAAGCATTGGTTTGATAAATTGACACTGGTAAACATCCAGAAATACTATTAGTCCAAATTAATGACCATGAATCAGTTGATATAGACAAAGAGAGCTCTGTAGTCCAAAAAGTGGAAATTGTATCAACATTGGAGCCTAAAGAGACAGTAAAATTCTTATAAAATACATAAACTGCTTTAGAAGATAAAGAAACAGTATTGACATAAATTAAAAAATCAGCTGACACTATAGATGGGATACCATTTGGGAAGGAATCTAAAATAGAATTACATAGAAATTGATATTTTAACAAATCTGACAATGGTAAATTGAATTTTAATTGGAGTTGATTAAATGGAATAAATGCATCATCTAAGAAAACATCCTTAAGATAGAAAATACCCTTAGCAATCCAAGAAGACCAAAAAGAGACATTCCTATTTAATTTGATTAAGGCGCTGTGCCATAGGGACAAATGCACCGTAGAAAGTAAAGGGGATGCAAAATTGGAGTCTAAATCATTAAATATTAATCTCGATGATTTGATTATAGAAGAGGAATGTATAATCTTAGAGGTAGGAGACATAGTTAACAAGGACAGTGAAGGAAAAGGTTTTACAAGGGAAGTCTCAATATGAAACCAGATAGGAGGACTAACAATAGGTGAAATATTAAACCATAACGAGCTTTGTTTTCGGATAAATGCCTTATGATATAGAAAGAAATCAGGTAGGGCAAAACCAACTTGGCATTTAGGAATCTTTAATTTTTTATAGGCAATACGGGGAGGTTTAATATTCCATAGAAATTTAGATAATAGTTTGTCAATATCTTTATAAAATTTGAGTGGAAATTGAGTTGGTATCATAGTAAGAGAATAAAATATTTTTGGGGCAATAGTCATTTTAATAGACTCCATTCTCCCCCACCAGGAAAGATGAAGGGAAGACCATTTGGAAGTTTTTTGTTTAATATAATCAAGAATGAACTCACAATTTAATTTCAATGTAGAATGTAGGGATGATGAAAATAATATGCCAAGGTATTTCAACTTACTCTTTTGCCAGACAATATCCGGTGAAAGTAACATATCAGGAGTACATAACATATTTAACGGAAAAAAATCAGTTTTACTAACATTTAATTTATAACCTGATACAGCTGAATATTTAGAAATAATATCAAGCAAAAATGGAACAGATGAAGCAGGATTACTCCCGCCCTGGGCACCGCACCCAAACCGACAGACCATGCACGCAACCTGGGCTTCATCCTGGACTCCTCCCTCTCCTTGACCAGGCAAGTCAACAACGTCTCCTCGGCATGCTTCAACATCCTACGCATGCTACGGAAGATCTTCTGGTGGATCCCCACCGAGACCAGGAAGACCGTCACCCAGGCCCTCGTCACTAGCCGACTGGACTACGGCAACGCCCTCTACGCCGGTACCACCGCCAAGCTCCAGAAGAGACTCCAGCGGATCCAGAACGCCTCAGCCAGACTCATCCTCGACATCCCACAAACCAGCCACATCTCCGGACATCTGAGAGACCTTCAGTGGCTCCCCGTCAACAAAAGAATCACCTTCCGCCTCCTCACCCACGCACACAAAGCCCTACACGACCAAGGCCCGAGCTACCTCAACAGCCGAATCAACTTCTACGCTCCCAAACGCCACCTCCGATCAGCCAACCACGCCCTCGCCGCCGTCCCTCGCATCCGAAGAGCGACTACAGGAGGAAAGTCCTTCTCCTACCTGGCCGCCAAGACCTGGAACTCCCTCCCGACCGACCTGCGCCTGAATCAAGACCACCTCTCCTTCAGGAAGAAGCTGAAGACCTGGCTGTTCGAGCAGTAGCGGCACCCCCCCCCCACCCCCAGCGCCTTGAGACCCTACGGGTATGTAGTGCGCTCTATAAATGTTATTGATTGATTGATTGATTGATTGATTGATTACTAATAAATAATAACACATCATCAGCATAAGCCAAAGTTTTAACAGTAACATCTTTGATAGTGATACCATGAATGCTTTCACCTTTACGAATGAAATTAAGAAATGGTTCAATTCCCAATAAAAATAAAAGAGGGGATAGGGGACAACCCTGACGAGTTCCTCTAAAAAGGGAAAATTGGTTAGAAATCTGGCCATTAATAAACAATCGAGCAGTGGGAGCATAGTATAAAGCAGAAATCATACGAATAAAAGATGGTCCAAAATTAAAAGATAATAAAGTTTTAAATAAAAATTGTCAATGAATTTTATCAAAAGCTTTTTCTGCATGTCATGCCATAACGCCAGTGGGGACAGGAATTGTGGAGCTTTGTTCAATAATATGTAATAATGTTTTCGTATTGTTAGCAGAATATCTATTTTTCATAAAACCAGATTGGTCAGGGTGGATGATAGAATGAAAGACAGGAGCTAACCTAGAGGCAATAATTTTAGCATATAGTTTACAATCCTGGTTAATCAAAGAAATGGGACGGTAATTAGCAACAAGGGTAGGGTCTTTATCAGGTTTAGGAAGTACAACAATTAATGCTTCTGAAAAAGAGCCCGAAATGGTACCTGATGAAGAAAAATGAGAAAAAATCTGGTACAAATAAGGTAAAAGATTATTTTGAAACTCTTTATAGAATTCGGCAGGGATGCCATCAGGACCGGGGGATTTATTTTTTGGAAGCGATTTAATGGCAGTTAGGATTTCATCATTAGTAATAGGCAAATCTAACCCAAGTTTATCAGAGGGAGAAATATGAGGTAAATCAGGATGTTTTAAAAAAGCATCAATTATAGACTCATCACAAAAATCTGATTTATTATATAATGTGGAATAAAAATTTAAAAATTCTTGAACAATATCATTATGGAAAAGTGCAATTTTACCTTGAGGACCTTGAATGGAGGTAATCTGCGTTTTATCCCTTTTAATACGTAAATAATTAGCAAGAAGCTTACCAGACCTATTGGTGTTAAAGCGGAATCTGGCATTAGACTTAGAAAGCTGAACCCCAGATCTCGTACTAAGAAGAGCATTAAATTCATATCTTAGTTTTTGTAGTTTTAGTTTATATTGAGGATCACTAGACGTAATAAATAAACATTCAAAATGAGCTATTTGTTTCTCTAAAGATTTGACATTAGAATTAAATTTCTTATTTTCATGTGCCATAATAGAAATTGTAGTACCTCTGATATAGGCTTTAAATGCATCCCATCGATTAGCAATAGAGGTCGAGCCTTCTGGATTGAATGTAAAATAATCCTAAATCGCTTGGAACAATTTGGGTTTATGAGTGTCATTAAGGACAATGTCAGTATTCATACGCCATCTTGATTGTTTAGCAAAAGAAGATGAAACATTTAAAACAAAAGAAATTGTTGCATGGTCTGATATGTCAATGGTACCAATGGTAGGATTATTTGCAAATTGAATGAGAGAGGGGGAAAGTAGAAAATAGTCAATTCTGGAATGGGAATTATGAGGATTGGAGAAAAAGGAAAATTCCTTACCAGTGGGATAGTGCAATCTCCGAATATCAGCTAACTTGGTGGTATGAAGAAAAGTCTTAAAGGCATGAAAAATCTAGGACGGTCTAAATCTAGAGGTGGATAATCTATCTAGCAAGGGATCTGTAAAAACATTGAAATCTCCCCCAAAAATCAAGAAAAATTTCCCCAACTTTAGAACTTCAGTCGTAACAGTAGCCCAGAAAACAGGATCTTCCGCTGTAGGGCCATACACATTAAACAAAAAGAAAATAGAGTCATGGATTTTGACTTTAACTATAACATATCTACCTTCCGAATCTGAAATCTTATTTAAAATTTGACAATGTAATCTTTTGGCCAAGAAAATAGCGACCCCATTCTTTTTACCCGTAGCAGGTGAAGAGACAATAGAGTCTACAAACTTTTTGTTCATATAATTTAAAACTTTATCTTCAACGTGCGTCTCTTGGACAAAACAAATATCAGCTTTAGAACTACCTAAATAATCTAAAATTTTCATACGTTTTATTTGGTGTCTTAAACCTTTTACATTAAGAGAAACTAGTTTAATATTATGAAAATTAGCCATTAAGATTTAAGAGAAAGGAGAGAAAGGAATGAGAACAAGAAGAAGGAAGAGTAAGACAGGTTAAAAGAGTAACTCTAAGCGAAAAATAGGAGAGGGAAAAACATAAAAGAGAGAGTAAGGCACAAACAAGCAACATGAATAAAGACAAGGAAACGCACACCCGTTCCTCAAGCATGGCCAGTGAACGTTGGAGCCCATGAATAAATTTATGCATAAACGTGCCACATGAAGTCAGCAAACTCAATTCAAGAATTAGGATGTTGTGTATCCATGGATGGAGGAGCTTGTTGTTCAAGGAAAAGTCGAAGATCTTCTGGACGCTGAAAAGATTTGGAGACATTGTCTTTCCAGACACGCATTGTAGAAGGATCAAATAGTCCATATTTGAAACCAAGGCTCCTCAGCTGCGGACGAAGGGAAGAGAATTCTTTATGAATAGCCACAGTTTCTTTAGCAAAATCTTGATGGATGAAGATTTTGGTTCCATTCACCAACAATGACGGGATTTCTCTCACAGCTTTTCGAATAAGAACCAAATGATGATGACGCAGCACCTTAAATATCATTTGCCGTGGCTTTGTATGACGAGGATTCCGGTGAGACGGGACTCTATGGGCTTTGTCAATCTCAAATTTTTCTGTGAAGTTAATATTTAAAAGACCAGGTAGAAGAGATTCAAGATAGAGCCGACAATTCGTCCCTTCAACTTCTTCAGGCAAATTAAATATGCGAAGATTATATTGCCTATTGCGATTTTCCAAGTCCAGCAGCTGAGTGTGCATTGGAATAATTTTGGCCACTAAAGGTGTAAAAGCGTCCAACTTATTTTTGTTATCTTGAATTTTAATGACATTATCTGAAACCTTCATCGAAATAGAAGCCATATCCTTACGAACATTTTTGACATCTGAGGCAATGGTGTCAGTATTCAGACGTAAGGCTTTAATTTCCTCCAACATTAGAGCAAGAGAAGGTTCTGAGGATTCCACCACCTTAGATTTGGTTGGAGGAGGAGAAACCTGCTGCTTCCTTTTATTAGTGGATGAATTCTTAGAATCCATTTTGAGGTGAAAAAATATTCCTTAATACGTAGAATAAATATAATGAGGAAAAATAACCTCAAAATGTGAGGGAAATGTAGTAAATAAGGACAAAAACACCAAAAAACTCTGTAAAACCACAGGTGCAGCCGCTAAACAGGACAGTAGGCGGAGCTAGGCCCAAGCCAGCCTCTGTCATTAATAATACTCCGCCCCCAGGCGCTCAATTCCGGCAATACCTGGAGGAGCAGCTGGGAGCAGGAACCATGGAGGCTGGAGAAAACACTTTCGCTGTAGAAACTCGACATAAAACGACCCCACAGGTAAGAAGATGTATCAGGAGGCAAGCGCCGGTATTTTCGCTGACTTTGTGACAGGATTTCGTCGTTTAAACGATGTTAAAGGCTCCGAGGATCATGGAGCTCCGGTGGAGGCGGCCACCTTGGTTGACGCGCTCGCGCGTCTCTGTCAAAGGTGTTTTGGGACCAGAATTTTTCAAGTAGTGCGATTCTGCCATACTTAAAAATAATTCATACATGGCAGAAGATTTGTCAGTGCTACTTTTAAAAGTCTGCTTTGTCATTTCTACGTAGTTCTCATCCAAAAATTGTCTATGCTGAAAACGTTTCACAGTAAAATGTATATTTCCGTGGATTGATTCAAGGCAGGCCCGGTTCTAGCTGTTGGGCCCGGTGGGCCAGGCCCTCCCAAGCATGAGCCTGGCCCACACAAACAAGATCCTTGGCACTCGTAGTGAGGACATGAAGGCCAATAGAAAATGGCATCTTTAATTTAAAAGTTTAAAACGTTTCTCCAAACGTTTTTTTTCCTTTCTGGGATATGCGTGATTAGGCCTGTGCTCATTCTCACAGGCACCCCCAATCACGCATCTCCTTTTAGAACGTGGGCTGGTACAGTGGGGCATGGCGAAGGGAATTTTTTTTTTATGTGGCACAGAGTAACTTCCATCCTGCTGTGTATTCAGTTCTGGGTAAATAAGTTTGTTTATCCTTATTCACCTTTCCTGACCCCAGCAGCAGGTTATCAGACACAAAGTTTGACTAACTGAGTAGGAAAGAGAATGTGTTACTATTTGTTCTTATTTTTAAAATCTGCAAGGCACATGCTTTGAGTTTGCTTCATTTACGTAGTTTTTTTCATTATCATGGCCATGGATGCAAGACAACAATAAAAATGTCCAGGTAACTGGTGATTAATGATACTGCTGAAGAGCAATCCTTTGTCTGTTGGTAGTTTTGAAATGCAGATAAGATGTATTTTAGGTGGATAGCTCAGTGGGTTACTACCCTTGTCACCGAGATTATTTTGTTACTTGCAGTTCAGAAGTTACAATCCAAACATAGGACAGTGACCTATGAATTGTCATCAAAGGGCTGCATACAAACATGAATGGTATAGTTGGAACTTCACTTTTTTTATGTTTCTATATAGTTAGAACTTCCCCAGTCTTTCATTATTTTAATGTTGCTAAAAAGAGTTTGGGAAGATATACATTTGCTATTAGTAAAGCCAACCCCCAACCACTGGGGTATGCTTTAAAAAAAATATCCCAGTCCAACCCTCTTAAAATATACTGCCCACCAGTATGGATGACAACTGATTCCTATACCTTGTAATCCTCATTGGCTTATGTGACATTCCCTATAGGCTGATTTACATACTTGTAATATTCAATCAATCAATCAATTTATAATATTGCACAGTTACTTAAAACCATTTGTAATATTTCACACTTTAAAATGCAAGAGAGTAATTCAATGATAACTTTTTTCATTCTTTAGCTAAACATAAAACAGTATATAGGTTAAAAAGTTAATTAAGTTTAAAAGGCATTATCACCGAGGTGTCACTTTTTTTGTGCAGTTCGAGAGAATTTTTGTGAAATTGTCTGAATCATTTTCTTTCTCCAGTTTAGAGCGAACTTCCTGCATATAACTCCCAATTCTGGCCAGATCAGTTGTTAATTGGCAAGCGAAAATGGCTGTAACTGCTTCTTTTGTCGTTCGAACACCTTTACGTAACCATATGGGTTTTAGTAGCTTCTGCCGGGATTGTGAGAGGCCCGTGCAACAGCACATCAAATGTGGGAGTGATTCTGTTTTGAAATTGCATAATCTACATCGATTTTTAATTTCCAAGGTTTTCCAGCCCGGATTTAGCTCTTTTATTGGTAGAGATACAAGTCTAGCCCACGGAATGTTTTTTAGGGTCTTTCTTCCGAGTGCTTAGGGCTGGGATTTATATTGCTTGTAGGTTGCTATCACCCCAGATTGACCTCTTCCTTTTTCATGATTTATTAAATCGATTTCTCTTGACAATCGATAGCAATGTTGGTTTATTGCCTTTTTAATATTCGGATAAGTTATGCCTTCCTGGCTCCAGTTTTGTATTGCCAGGCCCAAAACCTCTATAGTTTCGTGCAGATAAGCCTGCTATGGATTGGATGAATCATCATATATGGATTTTAGCCTGCTCTTCATGCTCCCATCCGGCGCTTTAAGTACAGAGAAGTAGTATTTTGCATGCGCACCTAGACATTCTCTGCTCTGGTGCGCCAGGCCAAATTCCAAGCAAATCCCTCTGTTACTTGTGTATTTCGGTAGTTTGAAAATACGTTTATACGCTCTGCACTGTGCTTTATCCATCATTGTACTAATTTTGCCTGGGAAGGCCTGCTGGGCGTATCCCGTGACTGCCCTTATTTGTGCTTGTAGTACCTTTCTAATTGGAATGGTGGTAGGGCTTTGCATTCCATTTTGAGTAAGTGCATATTAGCTTTTCCTGAGTCACTCAACCAACACCCCAGGTAGTTGTAGAACTTTGAGATGGCTATTGACTCCTTTCCCACGTGCCATTATAGGAGTGTTTTTCTTTTACAGTTTCCGAAGATCAGAACCTGGTCTTTTCTGAGTTTATTTTTAATTCATTGCTCAGATTGTAGACGTTTAGAGCGTTGAGGGCCTTTTGTAAACCTGTTTTCGTGTGATCCATCACCACAAGGTCATCTGCATATTGAAGGATTTGAATTTTACAGACCCCAATTTTTGGAACTGCTAGGTTTGCACTTTGTATCATCTTGCCCAAGTCTGCAGTATATAAATTAAAAAGTGTTAGGGAAAGTACACATCCCTGTTTTAAGCCCCGATTTGTAAAACACTTTTTTGTTGTGAAGTTGTTCACCAGTTTAACTCTGATCCATGTATTGCTATATAGTGAGATAATTGCATTAAGAAGGCCAGGAGGGATTTGCCAGTCGCGCAGTTTAGTCCAAAGCTTGTCAGCCTTTGTGAAATCCTGTTTGATAGAAAGGGAGAATTTCATTATCTTCGACCCATCTGGTTAATTCTGTCAGCAGTGTCTTTGCATAGGCTTTCCCTTAGATGTCCAGCAGGACTATTAATCTATAGTTTTTTGGTTCTGTGATGTCGCCCTTCTTAAATATAGGTTGTAGGATTGACCCGCGCCATGAGTCTGGCACCTTCCCCTGTAATCGGCATTCGGTGAATAGGCCAGATAGGACTCTCCCCCAGTAATTTGGATCTTCCCTGAACATCTCAGCCGGGAGACCATTGGGTCCTGGTGCCCCATCTCTCCTTATCTTTTTAATCACTTTTCCACTGCCCTTACATCCTGGTTTTTAAGCATGGCTGTGTTTGTGCGGTTTGTGGTTTCTGCATCGTTGTTTGTGCTCTCTGTGTAGACTGTAGTTCTTCCAAGTTTAGCACTTTCTTCCTTGTCCGCGTATGTTGCTTCTACATGTCTCACCCATGCATCGGCGTGAACAGCATTACTCTGGACTGCTCTATTATTATCCAGCTTTGCTATGTATTGCCAGAGTTGTCATTGTTTGTGAGGTTTTGTTAATTCATGGATCTTAATCCACTCTTCTTCAAGCCTATTTTGCTTGATTATCCAGCGCAGTTGTTTCTGTTCTTTGTGCAGTTTGTTGTATTTGTCCCATGTGTTTTTCGAGCCAGCGATCTTATATGCTCTTTTTGCCCTTAGATTACAAGTTATATCAGCCAATTTATTCTTATTGTCCGTGGATTGTAAAATAGTCTTCTCCTTAGGATTGGGCTCAGCTGTTTTCAGGCATGTTTTCAGGTCATTTGTCCACTATGTCCAATTTTCCATATTGGGTGCTGCGCCTAGGTTGTTCTCTGTATGTTCATGTTCTTCTTTCCAATGTTTTAGAGCCGTCACCTGATGAGTGTTCCATTGCATTCTTCTGACCAGGGCATGTTCTTCGGCGCCTGTTGTTTGGGAGACTGTTATAATTCTTTCCCGTTCTTTGATAGTAACATCAAGGTCTACCTGGAGTAATGCGTGATCGCTTGTGTCATCCATCATTATTTTGAAATCTTCAATTTTGGGGGCTAGTTGGTCACATAGAAAAATATAATCAATTTTGGAGCTGTTCTTAGATGTAGTTCTCCTTTGGATATTTAGGTCCGGACTTCTATGTAAGTACTCAGCTGAAGTAAGTTCGTATTCTAGTCAAAAGTTATTGAGAATTCTTTCCGCACCAGTTAGGTGATTCCTTTCTGACTGTTTTGTTCCCAGGTGGTGTATATTGAAGTCACCCACAAGCAGTTTCGCCGGAGACGGATATGTGCAAAGAATTTCTTGTAATGTTATAATCATATATTGTGTTACCTTTAGTTTCATTGGGCTGGTGTATTTTAATATACATTGTTTAAAAGCAAAGAGGCAATGTTTTCCTTGATGCTTTTTCCTTCTATTAGCAGTGTTTGTAACATATTTAAATAGGTGTTTATGTTCCTGACACTTACATGTTTTGCGTGTTTGACATAAATCAAGATCCCACCTGATGGTTTTCCATAACGGTTCTGTCTGGTGGCAAGTTGGTGTAAACCTGCGTACCCTTCCAAGTGTACCGGTTCAGCTGCCTAGGTTTCTTGTAGGCATAAGATATCGCCCTCTAGTAATTTATTTTTTGCTGTCACCTGTCTAAGGGTTTTTTGTAAGCCAGCCACATTCCAGGAGACAAGTTTGAGACTTTGGTGTGTTTTTTGACCTGGTTTGCTAGTGTTTCCCTCTATTAATAAGTTTGTTCTTAATTTGGAGTTGAGATCCCCCAAGTAATCCGCCTTGTATTCTTTAGCGTCAGGTATGACGCGTGGAACTCTGAGTATCACTGTAATTCCCATTATCATTCTCCCTCCATTGGGTTTTTCAGGGTGCCTCTTCTTTTATTGTTCTATGTGCCGTTGCTTTCCCCAGGGTGATAACAATGATGCTTAGGTTCATATAAGTCTGTTCTAGTTGTTTGTTCGATGTACCTTTCAATTTGCTACGCGGGTGTTGCTGTACTTTCTTAATGTCATTGTCCATGTTTGATAGTTCAAGCAAGATTTGCAGGTATTTTTCTTGCTCTGGTGTCGTGACTACTATACCCCAATTTTTGATGGTTTCTGTTTCCAAGAGCACGGCTTCTGCGATGTAAAGGTTTATCCAGGTCACTGCTGCGTTTTCCTGGTTGGGGTTTTCATCCCTTTGTTCGAAGTGTACTTGTAACATTCATTGTTGAGAGGCAAGATGGCGGCCACTGCAGTGGTTGAGTGATCTGACTCTAACATCCACTCCTGCCGAACCTTCCCTCTCCTAACTTTGACCCCTGCATAGTATTTTGAAAATCCTTACCGCATCTGTTGCTCTCTTTCGCATGATTTGGCTATCCTGGTCCTGGCTTTGGGGAGTAACGCTGCTGTGCCTGCTGGTGTCATGGAGAACTCCCTGTGTTCTCTCCCCGCTTGACGCTGTGCCTATCTAGCTGAAGTGATGCCACCAAAGGCCGGGGCAAGAAGTGTCAAGAACCGCGGTCTCCCTATGAGCTCTGGCGGCCAGCAGCAGACTGCTCTTGATACCGCGGCTGTGGTGAATCCCGATCCCAAGAAAGCTGCTCAACTGGTACACCAGCGGGAGGTCCGGTCGGCCCCGAGAACAAAAATAAAACCTTTTCAATAAAACTGTTCCTGCCCTGGTCAAAATACAAGGTGAGAAGAATATAACACCACAGGAGCCCCCTGCCAGTTCTAAATGTAATGTTAAAACGAAATCTGACACTCTACTGCTGGTATCCACTGCTGCTGCTTCAACTCTACGGGAGACAACCTCTCAAAACACAGAGACACCGCATGATGAACTACTTACTTCTGATGCAAATTTGGGCACCTAGGCCTAGATGTAGGTCATTTTATTTTACCACTTCTTAAATACCGAATTTGACCGATTCGGTATTTAAAAAGTGGTAAAATAGAGGTGGGGGATGTAGGTATTACAGAATCGGTAAATACCGAATCGTTGAGATTTGGTATTTACCGATTCTGTAAATACCGATTCGGTAATGCCCATTGATTTCTATGGGCATTGAAGCCCATAGGAATCAATGGGCATTACCGAATCAGTATTTACCGATTCGGTAAATACCGATTCCAGCAAGGGTGCAGGGGGTGTCACTTTGACACCCACCAGCACCCCAAATACAGTCATGTGTGCCATGTGGCACACAGACATGCCCTAAGGGCATGTCTGTCTGTCACATGGCATAGGTGTGCATGCACACATGTGCATGCACACCTGGATTCAGTATTTTACCACCCAATTGGATTGGGTGGTAAAATACCGATTCTGAAAGGCCTTTGGGACTCAGAAGAGTCCCACCTACATCTAGAAGTTACCGAATCGGTAAAAATACCGATTCGGTATTTTACCGAATCGGTAAATTTACCGATTCGTTAAATTTACAGATTCGGTAAAATTGGCCCCCTACATCCCAAAAACCCATTTACCGGTCGGTAACGGCCGAAATCGGCCGTTACCGGCCGGTAAATGGCCACCTACATCTGGCCCTAAGAAGCACGTTAATGGGGGACCGACCGCAGGTCAGGGTACTGGGGAGCCTGAGCTCACTGATAACCTCCCCACCGGTGGTAATTCCCCTGTGGACAACGACGGAATTAATCCAGCAGCAAGAAAAAACTGCTGCATTATGGGACCTGTAGTCTCTTCTGAGGGCAGCCAGATCAAACTATCAATGGACCTGCCACTCTCAGCAAACTCTGGAGGGAATAACTCAATAACCTCTAAAGATGAGGAGCATATTGGCAAGTTTTATTCATTGTCGGATTATTCGAAGTCCTCAGGGAATGAACATCCAGTTAACGATTGGTTAGCTGACAAGAGCGATAGTAGCAGCCTACATTGGGAGGAGGAGAACAATAAAACATTACTGGGCCAAGGCGCGATGGCAATTCCACATGACCCGGCTACCTTAGCAGCTCAATCTAAGGGTGTGGCGGGCTTAATGACCTGAGATTATTCTTTCTCACCCTGCTTGAGCGGCAATGAAACTCCGGCAGAGATCCAACTTGGTGGCAATACCTAGAACACTGATTTAAATCCAGAAGGAATCACACTTCCTATAATATACCAAACCATTATGGCCCTAAGAGAGGAAACCAGAACTGAGAGCACAAGAACGCAAGGCGCCTATCGTAAACTTCAAAATTCAATCAGAAGAGTTGCCAAATCATGCGCCGACTTTGCGTCAAGAATGGAGGAAGATGAAACTAGAATTTCTCAATTAGAGGATAAGCTAACCACGCAAAAAAATCTTACAGAATCTATAAAATCTATCAGAGATGATACGGTGTGGAAACTCACGGACATGGAAAATTGCTCCCGGAGAAAAAATCTCTGTATTGTAGGTGTTCCGGAGGGGAAAGAAGGTGGAGATGCTAGACAATTCATGGTGGAGCTCTTTGAGGAAGCATTCCCTGAATTAAAACATTGGGACTCGAAAACACAAATTCAGAGGGCTCACCGTTTCCCCTTTAATGTTCGCAAGAAAATTGGTGGACAGACTGATCCTAGACCACGGGCCATCCTTATATTGCTCAATAATTTTCTAGCCAGAGAAGCTCTTTATGATTTGGCTAGACCTGATAGAAAGTGAAGGGGCAAGGAATGTGATGTTTTTGTGGGACCTGATTTTTGTCAGGCAAAAGTCGAAAAAAGATGGCTCCTGCGCCAATTGATACCGGCATTCCAAGCTAAGAGGGCACTGATTTTCCTTCTTAACCCCGTAAAATAGAAGGTTGTCTTCCATGGGCAAACACATTTTTTTTGTCTGAGATTCAAGCCCAGGAATTTTTGTCCTCTATTTAGCTCTCTCAGGGGGGCTTACTGACTTATGGTTTGTAATACTTAACGGGTGAGGTACCATATTGGATCAGTTAAGGAACATTTGTAGGATGCGACCTCTTAGACACCTACTTTTTTTTCTCTTCTTTTTTCTTTTTCTTTTTGATATGTAACCTGCTAATAATGATAAGTTGTTCTGATACCTTCCCCGAAGCAGTCTGATATTGATCAGGGGTGGAGGTTCATTGTAGTGTAGGGGCTGGAGTTTTTGCTCAACATCACCAGGGACTGAGAGGCATATTATCAAGGGCCTTTTCGCCGCTTTAGCTGGACTTTTCCCGCTAAAGCGGCGATAATTTCATCGCCCTATTAGCAAGCTGTCTCTAACAGCAGTTAGGGACAGTTTGTGGGCGATAGCGGGCGGTTTTGGGCCTGCTTTGCATGTTAGCAATATTTATCGCTAATGACATGCAAAGTGGGCGTACCCAACCTGTTAGTGACTGAAAGCAGTCGCTAACATCGCTATCGCCTATCATCAACCAGGCAGAGCGATAAAAAAATTTGCACTAAGCGTGAATATCACCAAAAACTAACTCCTGCTCAGACCACTTCTTAACCTGTATATCCAATGGGAGTTGGATATTGTTAAGACCCTATTGACGTTAATGCCTGAATATCACTTGATTTCCCGCGATATTCACCCATTGAGCCGCTATCGCTGGATATTTTATCGCATTTGAGATAGTCCGGCGATGCGTGGAGATAAAAAAAATATTGCTAAGCTCATTTAGCGATAAATATCGCTAGTTGTTGATAATATGCCCCTGAGTTCCCTATGCCTCATGAACAGGGGTGGGTTGTGGGAGGTGCTCTTTTGGAGGGAGAGGCGGAGGTGAGGGGTGGGCAGCACATGACATGATCAAATTGTTTAATCAGTATTTACAACTTTTTTGGAATGGAGACACAATCACAATGACAAATTCAGCAATACTTAAAACCTTTTTCTGGAAACTATACTATAAGTCAAGTGGGTATATCTCAATTCAATATGGAATATTGCTAGGGATAAACTACATGTGTGTTCCATTAATATCTGTAGGCTTAATGATCGCAAAAAAAGGAATTTATTTGCCAAAGTCATTAAGCATATGCAAATAGAGGTGTTGTGTGTGTATAAGAAACACACATCTCTTGGTGCAATCGTAATTGGCTCAGTGACATCGGTCTTGATCTATTAGCCTGTACTCATCAAGGGACCAACACCCGTGGTGTAGCAATTTTAGCGAAACATGGGGCAATTGTCTGTAGACGTAAGAAAGAAGATCAATTGGGACGGTGCGTGATTCTAGAGGTAGATATCAAAGGCTCTATCTTTACCATCTGTTCCATATATGGTTCAAACCTAGACGACCCAGCAATTTTGAATTTTAATAATGTTGAATTAGCAACCTGGCCATCCCCTTTGGTTATGTGTGACGATTTCAATATCCACCTAGAGCATAATCTTAACCTATCGGGCGTTATGCCATATCCCGGCCGTAAGAATAAGACATATTAGGCACTACAGAGGCTAGTCATGAAACACAGTTTAGTGGATATATGGCATATTCACAGATCCCGGGAGCCAGGATACACTTTTTTTCTGCACCACACAAGAAATTAGTACGGTTAGATTACTTTTTTTGCTCTCAACAGCTAGCAGGAAGAGTTGATATTAATCGATATCCAAGAATTATCTCCGATCATAATCCGCTAATTATCGGAATTCCATTATCTGGGTTTTCTAGGATTTTAAAATCATGGACATTTGACAAAAAGCTGTTATTAGATGTAGCTTCTTGCCAACATATGGTCCAATGGATTTCTGATTTTTTTTTATATTAATAAGGGCACTGCCCCTGAAACTATTGTATGGGATACATTTAAAGCTGCTTTACGCGGCGGGATGCTCAGCTTTTTTTTACATCGTCAGAAGGAGATGAAGGATACGAGTAAACATTGGATTGATGAACTGACTTCTGCCGAGGTTGAGCTTACTAGGCAAATTGGTCTTACTCAAAACACCGCTGCATGCCTAAATTTAATTTCTGTTATAAAATTAAAAATACATTCATATTATGCCGAAGAGATCGCTGCAAAATATATACAGCACAGGTCTGAGATTTATGATATTGGGGAAAATACTGGCGAATTTTTGGCCAAACGTATTAAACAAAGAACTGTGACAAACACTATTTGTCATAATTTTTGTGGTCAACTGTATTCTGCAGAAGCAAAGGCTACTACCAGTAGGATCATGGAATATTTCAATGAAGTAGAAACATCAAAAGTTACCCCTGAGCAGAATGAGGTCCTTAATACCCCTATTACCTGGGATGAAATTGAGACCACAATTGTATACGTAGCCTCTGGCAAAGCGGTTGGGCCTGACAGAATTCCCCTTGAGTTTTTTTAAGTATGGGCGCAAAATCCTCTCCGCTCGTGAAATTTGCAAATTTTTGGCAATTTCGCGATCCGTGAATCTCGCGAAATTGCCAAAAAAATCGCGAATTTGCGAGCGGGCGGATTTGTATTTGGGCCCACAGGAAGCACAGTTAAGGCAGGTGCTCGAGTTGAAGCTAAGTTTGTAACCATTTTAGAATGGCACCGGCAAGCTGCCAGAGTGCATGCTGGCGCCATTCTAAAATGGTTACAAAGTTAGCTTCAACTCGGTAACCTGCCTTAACTCTGTAAGTGCTTCCTGTGGGCCAAAAATTAAACTTCAACAGGAAGCACTTACAGATATAAATAAAGCAGGTGCCCGAGTTGAAGCTCAAATTCAGTAATGTTTTAATCAGCCCATAACATTAGTGAGCACGGTCGGGTGTGGGCAAGTGTGCTTTAACCCCATATCTGCCGTCGAAAAATATCTGTAATACCCGAGGGAGGTCTTTGCATCCCTGAGTTTCTCGAGCGCAATCCCCGTTCCTGTGACCAGGAGGCTGCTTTCTCCTCACCTGCTGCCCTGCTCGCTCTCTGACCCTTTATACACGAGGCATGTTGACACGCATAGAAGCCCCGCACCACACACTAGCGGTATCAAACGTCTTCCCGCCCCTTCCCAACTATGATTTACAGCTCACTCAAGGGACCTTGGCGCCTTTTGGCACGGTGGCAAAGTTACAGGCACACATGGTCAGTGGAGACAAATCTTCTGGCCCTACGCAGCTGCAGTGTAGGAAAAGCACTATAATTTACCCAACGAGGTAGCACTTACTGGATTAGCCAGTAGAAAGTACTCTGGTTGATTAGCGGTATTGCACAAAACAGTGGCATCTTCGTAGATAACTATGCAGGTCAGGATTCATTCTGGCACGAGGCTCCTGTCACAAAAATTAAACCTCAACAGGAAGCACTTACGGATATAAATAAAGCAGGTGCCCGAGTCGAAGCTCAAATTCAGTAACGTTTTAATCAGCCCAAAAGCATTAGTGAGCACGGTCGAGGCTGGGCAAGTGTGCTTTAAACCTATATCTGCAGTCGAAAATTATCTGTATTACCCGAGGGAGGCTGCTTTCTCCTCACCTGCTGCCCTGCTCGCTCTCTGACCCTTTATACACAAGAGGCATGTGAACACGCATAGAAGCCCCGCACCACACACTAGCAGTATCAAACGTCTTCCCTCCCTTTCCCAACTATAATGGACAGCTCACTCAAGGGACCTCGGCGCCTTTTGTCGCTGTGGCAAAGTTACAGGCACACATAGTCAGTGGAAACAAATCTTCTGGCCCTAAGCAGCTGCAGTGTAGGAAAAGCACTATCATTTACCCAACGTGGTAGCACTTACTGGATTAGCCAGTAGAAAGTACCCCAGTTGAGTAGATGTATTGCACAAAACGGTGGCATCTTTGTGGATAACTAGGAAGGGCAGGATTCATTCTGGCACGAGGCTCCTGTCACAAAAATTAAACCTCAACAGGAAGCACTTACAGATATAAATAAAGCAGGTGCCTGAGTTGAAGCTCAAATTCAGTAACGTTTTAATCAGCCCAAAACATAGTGAGCACGGTCAAGGCTGGGCAAGTGTGCATTAACCCCATATCAGCAGTCGAAAATTAGCTGTAATACCCGAGGGAGGTCTTTGCATCCCTGAGTTTCTCAAGCGCAATCCCCGTTCCTGTGACCAGGAGGCTGCTTTCTCCTCACCAGCTGCCCTGCTCGCTCTCTGACCCTTTATACACAATGGGCATGTGAACACACATAGAAGCCTTGCACCACACACTAGCGGTATCAAACGTCTTCCCGCCCATTCCCAACTATGATGGACAGCTCACTCAAGGGACCTCGGTGCCTTTTGGCGCTGTGGCAAAGTTACAGGTACACATGGTCATTGGAGACAAATCTTCTGGCCCTTTATGCAGCTGCAGTGTAGGAAAACCACTATACATTTACCCAACGAGGTAGCACTTACTGATTAGCCAGTAGAAAGTACTCCAGTTGAGTAGATGGAAATCGCAAAAAAATCTGTGATTTCGCGGGAAAATCTGCGAATTCGCTGACTTTTTTATGATTTCGCGCAAATTCGCGGACCGCAGATCTGCAAAATTCGCCCATACTTCGTTTTTTAAAACTTTTTGGCAAACGCTGAAGCCTACTTTAATATCTTTATTCAAGCTCGTCCAGCAGGGACAAACCCCTAAATCCTGGCAACAGACTACAATCATTCTGTTCAAGAAAAAGGGTAAATCGGAACTAAATCCGGGATCTTACAGACCGATTACACTTATCACCGTTGATAGCAAGGTTTACGCAAAAATAATTGCTTCAAGTCTCTGTACTGTCATTACTCCCTTAGTATCTCTTAGACAGCATTGGTTTATCCCGGGAAGAGACACAACAGACCATGTTAAGAGAGCAATTGCCCTCTTTGACTGCGCGCAGGCCACAGGATCCCCGCTCGGGATGATCCTGTTAGATGCAGAAAAAGGGTTTGACCAGGTCTCCTGGCGGTTCCTCTGGTCTGTTTTACATTGGAAGGGATTCACCTCTGAATTTATTCAAGCTATCCAAGCTTTATGCACATCCCCAGAAGCAACTATTCAACTAGCTGGACAAAACTCACAATCACTTAATATCACTAGGGGTACAAGACAGGGTTGCCCCTGCTCTCCATTACTATTTTCACTATATATTGACCCTTTTTAGAAAAACATGAAAGTGAAATCAACATTGAGCCCGTAATTTGAATAGTACTACCTACAAAACATTGGCTTATGCTGATGACATCGCCATTCTTACCAGTAATTTAAGGTTAGCCTTTCCCATAGTGAGTATCTGTGCAAAAAAGTTTGGTGTAATATCCGGTTACAAACTGAACGTAGATAAAACGCAGTGTCTACATTCAGATAAACTCCAGTCATAACTGTTCCAGAGGCTACTTATTTGGGGGTTAGAATTACATCTGATGTTGAACGCATTCCGGCACTTAATATACTACCTATTATCCCATCGGTCAGTAACTCCTTGGAGAGGTTAAACCATCTGCATTTATCACTACATGGTCGATGCAATGTCATCAAAATGTCTATCTTCCGAAAGTTTATATTTTTTCCGAGCAATCCCATACATTTTTCCCACCTCTTTCTATTCTAAAATCGTACAGGTCTGTTTTAGATTTTTATGGGGCTATCGGAGGCCCAGAAATGCAATCAAATGGATGACTCTCCCTAGATTAAGGGGGGCTGGGGCATGCCAAATTTCTTACTCTACCATTGAGCAGCTCTTGTACAACATATGGAAATTCTTGTAACCGCAAAGAAAAGATAGATCAGATGCCACCAATCCTTCTATCTACGAGATGCTCTTAGGGGATCATGCGCGACAAAGGCTAGTTAAGACTGGAACCAAGCTACTTTAAGAAAACTAGATTCAAAACAGTTCAATCTGCCTATTCTGTATGGAAGAACATTCGGAAAATACTCCCTTCTCTGCTCATGGTCTTTTACCAACAATATTTCAGGACAGGATTACGTTTAGATGGGCCGATACAGTTGGGTCTGGAGGCAAGAGGAGCAGTTGGGTCTGGAGGCAAGATGGCGACCACGTTGTTCGCGTGAGCAAGCTGCTCCTGCCAGACCTCGTGGACATCGGGGTCTAACCGCTGACATTGGGGCAGAAACATGCTAGAAGCTGCCGGAGCTGCTTACACTACGAACGGGAATCTAAAATTTTTGTGGAATCGGAGGAAATTACTACAACGCCAATGCTAATGTGCTCACCTTTGGTTGCGGTGTTGATTGGAGCTAGACCACGGAGACTGCAGCAACTGCGGTGGAGGCTGTGGGTGGATCTCGCAAGACGACACACCTGGTGCGGGCGGACTACGGATACCAGCGTCTCTACTGGAAAGTTTGCGTGCTGTTTCAGAATGCCTCCCAAAGGTCGGAGATGACGCGGCCAAGGGGCCAGTGGAGCCGAGATGCAGGGGGAGCCGGAATTACCACAAAACTCGGGCGCGGACAACGCAGCAACACCAACCCGAGCTCCCGCTGTAGCACCCAAAGTAGCGAGTGTAATGAAGAATGCTACTCATGGGGAGATTCGTGCCAAAGAGCCTGATTGAACCGGGAAAGGTGCCTCTCGTTTGAAGGAGAACGCGGCGCTGGAGATATCCAAGACTACTAAAGGTATTCCCGAGTTATTTTCTTCAATAAAGAATAAGGAGGCTTCAAAATCAGCTAAGTCCGCTATAACTATAGACCATGCTAAAGACTCTGTGCCTATTGAGACTGTAGAGGCTTTAATCGAGCGGGTTGAAAACGGGCTGGGGTTGGAAGCACTTCCAGATAGCTTGGAAGAAAGGAGTCAAGAGATAGAGATATCTAATGGTGCCCATTTGACTGAACCAGATGAAGAGGAAGAGATTGAGGGGAATGTGATAGAGACGCTGGAAAAAGAGCCAGAAGTGGAGGTGACTCTAAATGAGAATTTAACTTCAACCTCTACACAGGCTAAGTACATAGAGAGCACAGACTCAGCTGATTTCTATTCCTTGTCTGAACATTCTGTGTCATCCACTGAAGCCTTGCACAGCAATATGCTACGCACATGAGCATGGCTGAAGGAAGCTTACATAGCAGTTTTGAAGTTGAAGATCAAGGGTCTGAGTATGTGGATGGACGTACAGTTTGTAGACTGCGTTTAACGCAGGAGGGAGAAACTATGGAAGGAGATAAAGGCCGCAGAATGGGAGCATCTTTTTTAGGAGAAGAGCAAAACGAAGAAATCTCACTTGACCTCATATATAAGACTATGATGTTGCATAGAGATGAACACAGACAGGACAGCTTGAGAGTCCAGAATTCATGTAAAAAACTTCAGAATTCTGTTAGACGCTTGACTAAATCACATTCTGAAATTTTGGAAAGAGCAACCGAAGCTGAAGTGCGCATTTCTAAGCTGGAAGATGAGGTAACGCAACAGAAGAAGGCACTGGCAACACCGCTTGCCAATAAGGATGATATTAACTGGAAACTTATCGATTTAGAGAATCGCTCTTGCAGAAATAACCTGCGGTTTCTACAAATTCCAGAAGGAAAGGAGGGCTCAGATCCTCGAGGGTTGATTATAGAGCTTTTGAAAAAATCATTTCCAGAGTCCACAAGATGGGATTGGGAGCGGGAAGTGGAAAGAGCACATCGGTTCCCTTTTAACACTAGAGCAAATTATCAGGACCACCGCGACCAAAACCCAAGAGCTATATTAGTGGCATTTAATAGCTTTTTGGCGCGAAAGGAAATATTTACTAAAGCACGTCCAGATAAGAAGATCCAAGCTCTTGATTGTGATTTTTTTGTGCGTCCTGATCTTTGTAAACAGACTGTGGATCTGAGATGGCAGTTTCGACAACTTATATCAGACTTTCAATCTAAGGGAGCTCAAGCCTATCTGATATTCCCCGCTAAAATGAAAGTTGTCTATAAAGAACGTACCCATTATTTTATGACGGCACTGGCAGCTAGGACCTTTGTGGATACAATGTAATTATGGTATTTAATTGAAATGAGCATATACTTGGTCGGATTTTTCTTAATTTACTTAAGACTCAAGGTACTTTTTGTAAGCTTTATGTCTTTTCAAATGCCTCTTATCAGTTGGTAGACGCTTAAGTCTTAATCTTGAGTTAAATGAAAGTGAATAATATGTTGGCGGGCGAAGGCAGGTAGATGGGGGCAAGCTCGCATCAACAGGACCATAAGTCCTAAAGCCTCAGTAAAGGGTTGGGGGGGTGGAGGAGGGGGACACTTTGGTGGGGGGGTGCAAGGGTGGTACACTGGGGGTTGCAGGGGGAAAAGGGGGAAAAAATGTTCTTGAGTACAGTAAACTGCGCAGAGAGAATGATATTTATGATTTTGTCGCTGTTCCAAACAGTCAGCACCTCAATATTTTTGATGGTATGATTTTTTTTTGTATGGACCTCCATGGTTGGAGGGGAAAAATATATTTTTGCCAACCCTGGAAGAATCGGATTATAAGATAAATGGTTTCTAAACGATTAAAGATCTGCTCCTTAAATGTCTCTGGCTTAAACAATGTGATAAAAAGACAGAAAGTTGCAGCTGAATTAAGATATATTGTACCACATATAGTATGTTTGCAGGAAACTCACATACCCTAGTCAAATAGAGGTGTTTTAAAAGAACTTGGATTTTCATTAGTGACTACTACAGGACAATCTAGTTTGATATGGGGTGTGGCCATTATGTGTAAGGGTAATATTGTACTACCTGGTAGAGCACTGGCTAATAAAAAAGGAAGATGGGCAATTGCTGAATTTAATCTGGAAGGTAAAAAACTGACATTATTTAATATTTATGGTGCTAATTTAGATGATCAAGAAGCTTTAGCTGAGATAAATTTGGAGTTAGTTACCTGGCCTCAGCCTGTACTGATTTGTGGGCATATGAATATTAATTTGACCAATAGTTCTTTGAAGGATGGGTTTGCCAAGTATGAGGGCCGTAAACCAAAAGTATATAAGGCATTATCAAATCTAGTGCAGGACCATGGGTTGGTGGATGTCTGGGGGTATATAAAACCGCAGGATAGTGGATATACGTTTTATTCTTATCCTCACAAAAAACTGGTCAGACTCGATTATTTTTTTGCCCCTGTTTCTGTAATACAAGGAGCGATAATTACTGTATATCCCAGGATCTCATCTGATCATTCTCCGATAGTGCTGGAGATAGGCATGGCGCTAATCAATTCTAGACAATCCAGCTTTACATTTGATAGAAAGCTGGTTGCTAATAGTGGTTTTAGAGATCACATCAGGAAGTGGATCAAATTATTTTTTGAAGAAAATAAGGGATCTACCTCGCAGGCCATAATTTAGGATACTTTTAAAGCTAGATTTCGGGGAGAATGTATCAATTTTTCCTGTAAGATTCAAAGAAAGGCGAGACAGGAGTTAGATAGATTATATCTGCAACTAAGTCAATCTGAAATGTTATTGATGCAGGGGATAGTTAATGGGGGGAGCAATTTAACTACAATGGAGGACACCGTGGCTAAGGATAGAGTGAAAGTACTAGGATTTTGGTCCGTAGAAAATGCAAGGAGATTTCTTACATCTAAGATGGAAAAAAATGAATACGGGGAGGCAATCGGGAAAAAACTAGCGGCCCAATTACGAATAAAAGAATCAACCAGAAATATTGTTCAAATGCTGGATTCTGCTGGGGTGGCTCATTCGGAACCACAAGAATTACTTAAGATTTTTCAACAATTTTATTCGGAGTTATATGAAGGACCTGTTGGCGATAGATCAGATTGTGTTTAAAAAGGATAGATTCCATAGAGGCAAAGTGGCTAGAATCTACGATTACAGAGGAAGAGGTGGATAATGCAGTTAAAAGACTCACAAATGGAAAAGCCGCAGGCCTTGATAGAATACCTAGTGAGGTATATGTACAATTTTATCAAGATATCAAAGAGGAGTTATTCAAAATTATGCGAGATGCTCAGCTTGGATATCCACCAAAATCGTGGGCCGAAGCCACCATAGCAGTTTTCTGCAAGAAGGTTAAATCACCAGAGCTAGTAGGTTCTTATCGACCGATATCATTGTTAAATGTAGACAATAAAATATATTCTAAAATATTAGCCAATGCATGACCTCCTTAGTCTCATACCATCAACATGGCTTCATCCCTAGAAGGGGGACGGTAGAGCATGTCAATAAAGTTATCTCTTTATTTGATATCGCCTCTGTGAAAAAGAATGATCTAGCGCTGATTCTGCTTGACGCGGAAAAAACGTTTGACCGGGTGCAATGGGGATATCTGTGGAATTTAATGAGAGAAATGGGATTTGGGCCAAAATGTATTCACACAATTCAATCCTTATATCTACACCCTATGGCAAAGATATCAGCTATGGGCCTACTTTCGGATACTGTTGACATTACACGCGGTACCCGACAAGGATGCCCTTGCTCCCCTCTTTTGTTTGAACCTTTACATTAATCCCTTTATAGAGTTATTAAGTCAGAATACTTTTGTTCCACCTTATAAAGTCCACGATTATAATTTCTCGTTTTTTGCCTACGCCGACGATATTGCAGTGGTAACAACTAACCCCGAAACTGCAATAAAAGAAATTGAGCGGCTGGTGAGGGTTTTTGGGACAGTAACTGGATATAAACTGAGGCAAAATTTCAAATTCTTTGCTCCGAGATTGTCACATGGCAAGATCACAGGGTGGTAAATGAAGTAACGTATCTCGGTATTTTGATAAGGGCAAACATGACGGAACTAGTTCAAGTAAATTGGAATACACTAATGGCTAAAATCAAGTTATCTTTCGATGGGAGCGGTTATACTTAACTATTATCGGTCGATCAAATGTTATAAAAATGAATATGTTACCAAACGTATTATACCTATTCAGGTCCATACCTTTAGAAATCACTAAAGATAAACTACAGGCATTGCAATTTAGGTGTGGGAAATTTATTTGGAGCCCCGGAAGACCTAGAAGGGCAATGGATTATATGACTTTACCGTACTTAAGGGGAGGGATGGGGCTCCCAGACTTTTTTTATATTATGTAACTTGTTTTTTGTTAAAGATGAGGGTTCTGATTACTGGAGAGCAAGAAACCGAGGTGGCTAATACCCCGAACATTTTTGAGATTCGGTTAGGGGCATTTGGAAAGCACACTTTAGTTAGAGAGATTGATGGGAGTTAATATAAACAAACAAGGTTTAGGGTAACCCTAGGAGCATTTAAGGTTTGGAAATGGTTTATAAAAACAATGGGGATAGGAAGAGTATCGTATTACACTCCTCTTAATGCGCATAGGATTTTACCTGGAATTTTCTCAGATGTAATGACTTCAATATGGCAACAGAAAGGAATCAGGTTCTTAGGAGATATGGTAAATGAGGATGGGATTTGTAAATCTTTTGGAGAGATCAAGGATAAATATTTGTTGCCTAGATGTTATTTTTTTAAATATTTACAAATTCGTGATTATCTAAATAGAAGAGGAGTGAACTTAAATCAAAACACAGCTATTGAAGGAATTCGGAGATCTGTAAAAATTGGAGTGATATACAAATTCTTCGTCTCAGTTAAGAATGATGATATGGAGAAAGTTAAGTTGAAATGGAGAGACTCTTTAGGAGATTTAGAGATAGATGTAGAAGACTTTTTAATATTATCAAAGGAGGCCTTAATGTCCGCAAATTTGAAAGCTCAGTCCTTTAAAACTTTATATGATTTATACTATACTCCTATAAGAATGGCAAAATGGGGAGGTGGAAATGAAGGCAAATGCTTCCGGTGTGGAGAAAATGATGCTGGGGCGATACATATTTTTCATAGCTGTGTTAAGCTACAGGGCAATATTGGAGACCTCGAACAGTTTTTATCTTTGGTGATTAAAACAACGGTTGTTATCACTCCAGAAATGTTGTTATTAGGCAAAATCCCAAAAGATAATTCATCGGAATTACTTTTTCAATATCGTCATTTCATTTTTTTTTTTGCAATGACTGTTGCACGCCTGTGCATAGCCACGGAGTGGCTACAGGAAAATACACCGGACTTTCATCAGTGGCGTGCTAAAGTGCTGAGTCTATATAATCTTGGTGGAGTTTATTTTCAATCAAAGGACTAAGGAAAAAAATCCTGGGTATTAAAATTTGGAGTGGGTTCAGGGACTATTATGAATAATGAGTTTTTTCATCTTGGATGTAAATATATTTGTATCGTATTTCTTCTTTTTTTCTCTCTTTTTATTTCTTTTCATGTGAGAGATGTTGGAAATATGAATTGATTAATGTGTATTTTCTCGCAGTTTTGCTGTATAAGAAAAATAAAATATAAATAACTCATAGATGGGCCCGATACAGGGATCACGGTTCTTGGGGACATAAGCCAGGGAGGAAGTCTGATGTCATTAACCTCTTTACAAGAGATATTTGGTCTCCCCAGAAGGGATTTTTTTAAATCCTTACAAGTCCGGAGTTTCCTAGGCCCTAGACTACAAAATGATATGGGGAACTTGGATTTAATTAGTATAATTGAACTGCTGCAAAGACAACCACGCATTGGGGTAATTTATCTGTCATTATTGGCACGGTTTTCTGATGATCTAATATCCCAATGTGCCTGTTGGGAAAGGAAATTAGGGGGAGTAGATATAAATTTGGTCAAATCGCTCGAACTTGCTAACTCTGCAATTTTGTCTGGTAGCTTGAAATCGCATCATTTTATATTGGTTTTTGATCTATATTATTCCCCTGCCAAAACCTCTAAGTTGGCTTATTCCTTGGAGAGCTCATGTAATAAATGCGGACTATATGGAGCTGATTCTCTACATATGTTTTTCACTTGTCCTGGGTTAGGAACTTTTTTCAGGATATAAGTCACTTTTTAAACCTAATTTTAGCAACTCGGGTTACACTTACTCCAGAGTTAGTAATCTTCGGGATTGAGGATGCTACAATAGGCACATCTCATGTGATTGCAGAAACAAATGTTCTTTTTATCGCTATGTCAACATTGAGACTATGCATTACTTCTCAGTGGATTAGCACTGAAGCCCCTACATTTATCAATTGGAGATCTAGTTTACTTGGGTTATATAAGTTAGTACTTTCAGTTTATAAAAGACATGGCTTAAAGAAACAGATCTGGGGGCTAAAAATCTAGTCCCCGATCACTAACTGGTTAGAAAGAATTGTATAGACTCAGACCATGACTTTCCTTATTTTCCCTTCGCTGTTGAAGATACAAATGATCTGTTCTTTGTCTTTTTTTTGTTATGCACTGCTGTATGATTTGTAATTTGTAAAGGAAGCTGTACCTACTTATTTAATTTACTGTATGAAAGAAATTAAAAAATGTAATATTCATTGCCTCTGCATAATGTGTGAATGATGTAAAGTATTGTGACACCCTAAACTGATATAAGTAGTGTTACACAACAAATGAAATACATATGAGAAGAGGACTATGGAGAGATGAAGGGCACTGTTGGAGGGTGGTAGTAATGGTATATGCGAAGAAAGAAGTCGCTGGTGGGGCGCCAAAAAAGACTTTTGCGCTAGCTCTAAAGCCAGCTCTGTCATGGCCTTTCTGTTTTTGTTTATTTAATAACAGTCAGGTCATTAGGGCAACTGGGGACATATTTTAAAGAGTGTGCTAATTATATTTACTGATATATTCAATGTTTTAAGTTTGAAGGTGATTTTAGTAATGTTTCACAACCCCCATTCTGCCCGTTGTGGGATGGGATGCTTTTGTCAATATACAACTGGGTTACTGCAATGACCTTTATGCAGGCTTCCCCAAAAATGTGTTCTATGGATCCCACAGGGTGCATAATGCAGCTGTCTCTGCCATCTCTGCCATGAATAAGAGAAAGTCATGTCCCTGAAGCTCTTTGGGCACCTAACTGATTTCCGATTTAGGCTCAAATTACATTTAAAATTCTATGGGCCTCATTTATGACTGTGTGAAAGCAAGTACAATGTGAAAGGGCCTGCATCAGACTTACGTCTGCTGTGAGGCAGGCGTAAGATATTGATGCATTTGCACCCTAGAAGTGGCACAGTGACATCTGGTAGATGTCACTGCGCCCCTTCTACGACGTGTACTTACATGGGAACCCCCACCCTACATACATTATACCTGACGCAAGTATAATGTAGCGCAGGGGTTTACAAAGTGACGCATCTGCTTAGATGCTTCACTTTGTAAGTAGGGCGCAACAGGAGGCATGTTTCACGCCGCCGATGCAATGCAATGCAATGGAAGCGCAAAACTGTCACAAGGCCTCATAAATAAGGCCCTATGTATCGAACTTAAATGCTTAAAGCAACACGTTCATTTTTATCAGTCTGAAAAAGTTAACCAACAGCTTACATCTGGTAGGCTATGAAGCAGACTTCAGCTCAAACTATTGTTTCCCAAATATAAGATACTTGCACAAATGGTTATTAGGCACAACAGCACAGTCAAAATATCTGCCTGTTGATAAAATGGGACCATAATATCAACTAGCAAATATTATCGAGGGTACCCTAGGTTTAACAATATGAACTGAAACTTGATAATAATCTCATGGTGTAAATCTGCAAGCCGATATTTTACCTGTCACATTGAGGTACAATTTTACCCAAATTAATTCATAGTAGTTCAGATTCTTCTGCTATGGAACTCATTAACATCTGAAGTAAAGTACTCACCCACCTTGCTAAGTCTTAGTATCAAGCAGAAGAGTTCCTCATTTGGTTTGACAGTTTTAAAAGTAAACCCAAGACTGTGTACACCCTTTATATTGAAGTCAGAATACCACAGTACTACATATCAAAGCCAGAATATGATGAGTATAATTGTATCGAGGTAAGTATTATCGCTGAAAAGTATTTCATAAAATAATATTGAAGTTTTAAATATCTAAAACTTAAATATTAGTGTATAATAATATTGATTGGCAGTGTGTTAATATATTATTTATAATTGGTTTAATCTTTATTTGAATATTATATGTCTATGGTTTTAAATATGTTTCTTAAATGTTTTTATATACATATATAAAGTGTGTATATATATATATAGATGCCTGTGGTTGTTTGTCCATGAAGAAGGGGCGTTTGTTGGCCCCGAAACGCGTCAGACTTGATTTATTCATAAGGGGGCAAAGCTTCGAAGATGCGGGAAGCGGTTTAGAGGGCCGGAGGGCCTGGGAGACTGTGGTGAGCCTTTCTGTCAGCACAGGGGCGCTTTGCTTAAACTTTGTTACTGACGGTGGGCCCGAACCGTAGAAAGAGCTCTGCTTCCCATGCGAGAAGACAACACAGCGCATGGGGAGACTGAGGCAGAACTTCAATCTTCCGCCAGTCAGCACAAGATCCATGATAATGCTGCAGACTCGATGTTTGGCACCCCGCCTACTTAAGGTTTGATTTTAAAGACTTTATTGCACCCAGGTATAGCACCTACTCAAGGATAAAGACTACTCCACTTTTGGAACTACAAATACCAGGTCTCCTGGTTTTACCTTTCTATGAGCCACACCCACTTGGGGCAGACTTTTTCAAACAAAACCGTGTTTGGAACCACAACAGCTGAGTACGCGATGCCTGTGGTGGTTTGTCCATGAAGAAGGGGCGTTTGTTGGGCCCGAAATGCGTTGGACTTGATTTATTCATAAGGGGGAAAAGCTTTGAAGATGCCGGGAGCCGTTTAGAGGCCTGGAGGGCTTGGGAGACTGTGGTGAGCCTTTCTGTCAGCGCAGGGGCGCTTTGCTTAAACCATATATTTATATATATAGTGTGTGTATGTTTGTGTATATATATTTTTTTTCACTGTAAAAAACAAAGGTTAAAATGACGATACAGCTGGCTTTGTTGATAATATCTGACATTACGTAAAAAAAACAAAAGAATTCACTTAAAAAACAAAGGTTAATGTAACATTATAGTTAGGAGACAATGTCAGTCAAATCACATTTTTAACCCAAAAAAACGAAATTCCTCATTTATACTTTACTGAGCAAGCTATAAATTGTACTGCGCCTTGCACTGTTTATGACCTCAAATATTACACCATTCATGAAATGTTAAATGACAACATTGATAACATCACTGATTTCATCATTGGTGACCTCACACATGAAATCACTTATGACATAATTCAAACTAATGCTGTATAAATGTACTCTATTAAGCCCTTAGGTTTTATTGGGGTTGAGGCATAGGTATTGTACTGCCTTAATAATTATTTTTCTATGGTGCAGGAATGGGTATTTCACCAGGTTGCTATTTGAATTTAAGGGTGGAAGAATGCCTATTGTACTGGGTTATTAATTCGTTTTTAGGTGCCAGGGATTGGTGGTAGAATTAGATTTTAGGATACAGAAATGGGTGCTGCAGCAGGTTACTGGTGACATTTTAGGGGGCCAGGGATGAGTATTGCAGTGGGTTACTGATCCATTTTTACAGCCCATTGTTGGGTTTAGTGATTAGATTTTAGTGTGAAGGGATGAGTGTTGCACTGCTTTAATAATTATATTTTAGGGCAAAGAGATGGTTAATGCATGATGACAATATGGAGATTATAATATATAAGGCTACTTTTTTTCACGGAAAACCAAAGGTTACTGGTACATTATAGGTAGGCTCAGATTTTACTCATACAAAACCAGTGAAATTCAGCAGTTATAGTTACCTGAGCTACCTATAACTTAAGTCCCAGAAATGCATTGCTTAGAACCTCACATAGTGTTTTCTAAGAGTTTATGTTTGGCAAACATATATACTAACATACTACAAAAGGTAAATGAGTACACCGGGTGCACTACTACTGAGTGATACTTCTTCTAACAAATATAATTTGAGTGGCTGTGTGACTGTATGTATCCCTGTGTGAATGGGTATGTGAGTGCCTGTATGGTTATATTAGTGGGTTTGTGAGTAACTGTGTGGGTGAGTGAGTTGCTGTACATCTATATATATATTTGCTCTTTCACAGCGTTCTCCTCCCAAACCACCAACACAGTGGCACAGCATAGATTCTGGGCATTCAGGATAGTGTGCAAATTTCTTATATGTAAACACCAATTATTCTTGGGCACAAAACATTTAAAAATGAAACAACCTACGGGTTTCGGCTGACGTCTGCGACTGGGTCTTGTTTTGTAAAATTCTGTAAAGCTTCGCCAAATGGCAATAGCAAGTCAAAAGCTCCTAACTATGACTAGCTACTTGACCCGGCAGTAGGAAACAGCTCCCACCATGCAAAAGCACTGTACTTCCAGCAAGATGCAACTGTCAAAGTGCTCCCACTTGCATTAACTGTGGGTTTCATTTCTTTCCCTGACCACATACATGCTGGCTGCGAAAAAGATGATAGTATTGACCTTATGCATTTCAAGAATCTCCTTATGTGCAAGAGCGATGCCGGATCCCCCTGGAGGCAGGGAGCTGGCTGAGACCATGGAGTTCCCCTGGTACCAAACATGCACACTGGGTGCCCTGGGTGAGACCAGGGCACCCAGGGAGACATGGCCAGAACCCCGGGAATGAGGTCCCAGGGCCTATGGACCAAGTGCCCCATTGAATTGTGGCCGGGCATTGGGGATGGGTCCACATGGCCAAAAACAGACCTGGGAAGAGGGCCGCATGGCCCCCTCCCCATTTTGCTTAGTAGTCTGCATTAGTAGGTGCATTTCTCCATATTAACAAAAGGCCCTATGTGCGTTTCCAGCTGAATCTGTTGATGCGTTATTGATGCAGAGAAATACGAGGACATTTCCATAAAAAAAAAGGAGCACTTACTTCATTTAGTTAAGAGAAAGTACCCCTGTGTCGTGGAGATTCTCCTCTTTGTAGTCTCCTTGTCTGCTCTTGACAAGGGTTCATGTTATCACAGAATTATGGAGAAAGATGTTCAAGGAACCAACACATTGCCAAAATTACATGCACACAAGGTCACTGGAAACATTACTCCTCAGGCCTTTATGCAGCTGTAATGCAGAATATGCATGAGACATTTATCTAACAAGGAAGCACGTACTAATTTATCAGACGAAAGTACAATAGTTGGGTAGATGTTTTTGGCAAAACTGGGGACTCTTCTGAATAAAACATGAGCTTCCAATCTAGCTCAGGAGCCCATTTAACAGAAATTAGACCTCGAAGGGAAGCACTTGCAAAGATAAACATAGCAGGTGCCCCAGTTGAAGCTCTACTTCAGCAAACCAAATGTTCATAACTTCCTGGGCTTGATGAAAGCAAGCCAAATGTGTTTCCTCTGATATTCCGCATTGAAAAACAATCTGAAATCCCTAAAGGAGGTGAATGCATTTTTGATCTAATGGAGCACAATCTGATCTGTTGCGACTGTGACATTGTTTCTTTCTTGTCATCTCTTGGTGGGAGCAGAGTCTACGCTTCTCCCTTTTAAACATCCTAACTATGCAAATGTCCAAAATACATAGTGCCACTCACACACCCAGTCACAGACCCATACTGCCACTCACAAACCCAGTCACAGACCCAGTTTGAACACTGACATACCCAATACAGGCACTCCACACACACTAACAGACCAGTAGCATCACTCACACACCCACTCACAGACATGCACAGGCACTCACTCATCTACTTGTAGACCCACACAGCCCCTCAAACACCCACTCACAAACCCATTGCACCACTCACAGACTCACACAGTAACTCATACACACAGTTGCAGACCCATAGCACCACTCACAAACCCAGTCACAGATCAACACAAGCACTCAAACACCCACTCATAGACCCACACAGACACTCACACACTAACTCACAGGCCCATTGCACCACTCACAAATGCAGTCACAGACCCACACATGCATTCACACACCCACTCACAGACCAATTAAAACACTCACAGACCCACATAGGAACTCATACACCCAGACACAGACCCATAGCACCACTCACAAACCCAGTCACAGGTCCACAAAGGCACTCACACACTCACTCACAGACCCACACAGGCACTCACACACCCACTCACAGACCCATAGCACGACTCACACACCTACTTACAGACCCATTGTGCCACTTACAGACCCAGTCACAGACCCACAAAGGCACTAACACACCAACTCACAGAATCACATTGGTACTCAGACACAGACCCATAGCACCACTCACACACCCACTCATAAGCCCAGAGGGACTCACACACCTACTCACAGACCCATACAGCTACTCACACACCCATAGTGCCACTCACTGACCCATTCACAGACCCACAAAGGCGCTCACATACCTAATGACAGACCCACACAGACACTAACACATCCAAAGACACATACAGCCCCTCACACACCCACTCTCAAAGTTTACAGGTTACTGTTAGGAAATACATTGTTTACAAAAATGAAATTCTCTGAAAAAAACAAAGGTTACAGGGACATTATAATTAGGGAATGCATTAAAAAACCTGTAGAAATTTACTGAAAAAACCCAAAGGTTACAGGGATGCTATAATTAGTAACCCTGGGCGGTGAACTCCACTCCACCTGTGGTGTTTGCGGAGTTTTCTGCATTCCGTGTTACGCGGAGCTCTGAAAAACTCTGCTTTGCGCACTGGAGCGGAGCTTTATTCTCGCTCGTGTTCACCAACGTCAAGTTGGTGAGTGTATACAAGGAAAATCAACCTCCCGGTGAGATTTTTCCTGCTTCACGATCGTCAACATCAAGTTGGCGAGCGCGAGCGTGGAAAATAAATCTCCCGGCAAGATTTCTCAACGTGGGGATCAGGTTTCTCATTGCTAGTGGTCGCGTATGCTCGCGACCGCTCAGTTTGAGAAACTGCCTGTTCGCATTGAGAAAGCTGCCGCTTGATTAAAAATCTACTTGAGCAGCAGAAAAGGAAAGAAGGGACCGCTTACGTTTGGCAAGGTCCCGTTTGCAATGATTGCACCGTGCAGACAAGCATCTGGCATTGTGCAATCACTGCGAACTGCATTTTTCTATGGAGCTCGGCCGCTTGCAGAGCTCCGCGTAGTGCAACAGAGTTTTTTTGCCACTTTGCAGAGTTCCGCATAGTGCTATACTGCAAACTCTGCCCAGGGTTAATAATTAGATAAAAGAATAAAAATACCTTAAAAATTCACTATAGACACAAAGGCTAGTGGGACGTTATAGTTAAGCTCAGATTTCACTTGTACAAAGCCAGTGAAATTCAGCAGTTATAGTACCCCGATTTAACTCTAACTTACGCCCCTGTGATGAACTGCTTATGACCTCACATCTTAACTCACTCATGATACGGTCAACTACATTATCCCATTGAATGTCTCATACACTCCCACTCAACCTCACACATACCCATTCACAGACCCATACAAGCATTCAAACACCCACCCACTGGTCCATAGAGCCACTCACATATTCACACACTCATACAGCCACTCACTAACCCACTAACTCCTCCATATAGCCACTCATGAACCTATTCATTCACCCATACAGCCATTCACACACTGAGTCAGTCACCCATGCAACTACTCATATACCTACTTACTCAACCATACAGTCACACACACAGCACTCACTTACTCACCCATGCAATACTTATGCACCCACTCGCCCATACAACAACTCACATACCCCATCAATCACCTATAGAGCCTCCCACATGCTCACTCACTCACCCATACACCACTGACACACCCAACTAATCACTCACAGAGCCACATACACAGTAACTCACTCACCCACTTACCCAGACACTCGCACACCTACTCTCACACCAATAATGCCACTCACTCACCCATACAACCACTCACACACCCATAGAGCCATTTTGACACCTATTCACACATGGATATACACAGTCATAAAGTCACTCACATAATATGTGTTACAAATAGTATCACTCAGTAGTAGTAAACAAAGTTTACTAATTTAGCATTTGTAGTACCTTACTATACAAATTTAACAAGCTGAAACATTTAAAAAACAGAACCACCGGAATATGTCATCCCTGGTCTAGCCCCACTTTTTTTCTGCAGATGTCTTGATCCTTTATACACTTGTCTTGCCACTTTAACCAGGTCTGTTGCTTCTTTTGCACTTGTCTTGCTTCTATTGGCACCTCTGTTGGTTCTTTTGGCTGCCATCTTGCCTCGTTTTCCATCCATGTCATATGTTTCTGCACCCCTTTTCTCTCTTTCAGCACATTTATTGCATCTTTGAGCATCATTGTTAGGCAGTTTCTGCAATTGTCTTGCTTCTTTTTGGACCCCTCTTGGCTATTTCTGTACCTATGTTCCATGTTTTGGAGTTGTCCTGCCTCTTTCTGCATCACTCTTGCGTCTTTGTGCATTCTCTTGCATGTTTGTGCACTTCTGTTGTTCGTTTTTTCAATGGTATTGTCTCTTTGTGCAGCTCCGTTGGCCCTTTCTGATTTTTTCACATGTTTTAGTAGCTGTGTTGTTGTTTGTGTATTTTTTTTAGGTGTTCTAAACTTTTTTTATTTCTGTCTCTTTGTTTCTCTTTCAGTACAATGTTTCCTCTTTCTGTAGTTCTCTTGCTTGCTTGTACACTTTTGTTGTTTTTTATTTGTAATAAAGAGAATAGCAATGTATTTGTAATTAATTGCTTACTAGGAAATATCAGTATTCATATGTGATTAATTTAAAATAGTTAATTCATGTAACAAACTATTGAAACTGTTTTTTGTTTTTCAGAATAGTATTTTGTTTGGATCTCAAATTTAAGAAGGCAAGAAAAGACAAAAAGAGAAGACAACAAAAACAAAAAAAACAGATTGACTTAAAGAAAAGTAAAAGACTGTGTTACATAAAGATGAAAACGTTACTAAGATAACGTTTGTTCTGTTAAGAGCACTAAACACTTTTTTAAAAGAGTTGCAAAGAAATGAAGGAAAGACAATAGCAATGAAAGGAAAAAGAAGAGTTTTACATCATGCTTTGTTGTAAAACTCTTCTAATGGTAAAATAAATTGGTTTTTCGAACAACAACATATTTTACAAAAAGACAAAAACAATTTAAAGAGAAACATGTACAACTCTTTCAAAGAAGAGTAATTCATAATGTATTAAAAGATTGTAAAAAGTATAATAGATCAGCAACGTATAGGTAGAAGCAACACATTAAAAATGTAGCAGATACTGCTTTTGATTTGAAACAAAAATAATTTCTTTTAATATTGAAGAGAATGAAAACATTGGATAAAATAATGAAGTTTATGAAAGACAAAAGCAAAAGAAAAAGACTTGTTAATAGAGGTAACTTTTGTAAAACTTTCACTGGTGAATGGAAGTACCCTTCTACTACTGAGCCTTTCTTTAATGAAGAAACTACTTTCAGCAGGACACATTAGTGTTTTCAGTTGATACTAGTGGTTGATGCTATGAGATAAAAGATTGTTGTCCCATTCCAAAAGAAGAAATGGTAGTTGGGAGTGTGGGCGAAGTAATAGCTGAAGAAATGCAAAGGAAGCATACAGAAGCACCTGTATATAAGTGGGATTATAAAAGATTTTGCAGCATTCAACAGGAACCTATTGCAAAAAAGTGTTAAACAGAAGATTAAGATGTTACAAGAACTAGATCCCTGTAATGTAAGTAAATATAGTATGTTGCACGGACATTCTCTGGCTTGTCTTTCTGGAAAAGTGTGTAAAAGTACTTTTCATCACTTAAGAATGTTAGCAGTACACTACTCAGGAATGCAGAAGTCAGTAAGGAAAGTATGCTATGTAAAAATTACTACATTATGTTTAAGTAAAATAAACACAACTATTTTACATGGTTTTTTGTCAGATGTACAAAATATTTGTGATAATATACAGTTTCTATTTTTAGTTCGCAACATCAGTGTGTAGAAAATGAGAGCTTGATAAGTGTAGATGTTGAAGAAAATGGCAAAGAGATTACTATTGATGAGTTTGTAGAAGAAATTGCAAAGTTGAAGACATTGTCCTCTGAAAAACCAAACTATGTGTGTATTTGTTGTCGCCAGACTCATTATAGAAGTCAAACTAGGAATGTTAATTTATATTTAAAAAGTGAAAAAGAAAAAAATGATAAGTGGCAGCAATTTGGTGCTTACTTGTTGCTGGAAGGTTGATTTGAGTTGGGTACTGATCAATGTATTTGTAAATAGTGTTACATCAAATTAGAAGAGAACTGGATGCCAGCTAGAGCAATAAGTAACAACTTAGAGTTAGTAGCTATTCCAGAGGAACTGGCATATATGAATGCATAGAGTCAGTTCTTATTCAATTTGTACACCCATTTCAAGCCATCATTCGTAATGGAGCCTAAAACAGGCAGGCTGCCAACAACAGATTTACAAAGAGGTGTGAAAGGAAGAGTTGTGTACTTACCTTTAGATTTTATGAAAGATATTGAAACTGTTGGTGGAGACAAAGAGGAAAGTGAGCCAGTAGTTATTCTAGTAAATGGTGTCCCAACAAAGAGGCGAAAAATATGCCAAGAGTGCATAGATGTTAATAAACTTTAAAAGGCTACGTTATGTGTTGTAGAGAACAATATTTATTATAGAACTGTGTATTTTTATGAACAGGTAATATGTTTGGAAGATGAATCAGAAATTTCAAGTGGCCAAATAGAAAAAGTGAACATGTCCAGGAGTGAAGAGATTCATGAACATTACACAACACATCCTCTACATTCAAAAGAAGTGATAGGAAACAGCATTGCATTGTTTCAAATGAAAAAAGGAAAGGGAACTTCAATGAGTGTGTGGGAAAAACTCTTGTTTTCCATAGAGGCTCCACAATAGAGAAGGTGGAAGATTTAACGAGTGACCTGTACGGTTTCCAGCTTCAGATTTCCGCTGGACAAGATTGTACTCTGAAGATCCTAGATTTTGACAGTGCATTCCATATATATTTCTTCTTCTGTTTGAAAGTGATTTGTCTTCTCTTTCATATGACAATTAACCACATATTAAAAACAGGAATTTATCAATAACATGTTTCTGCAAAAGAATTCATGGACAAAGTTCAACAAAGAGATGAAAATTTAGAATCACAGTTAATTAATTTGATGGCATGTCAATGTGGTACCAATGAATATTGGTTTTGTTATCATGGTGAACTTAAATGCATGCTGTTCTGAATATGTATGGGAAGATTTACTTGAATTTCTACGAGACACAAATTCAAAAATAAAAAAATTTGAAATGAAGACACCTGGAGAACTCTGTTCTTTGGATCCTGTAAATGTGTGCAGGTAGTTTAAATATAGGTTTCACACTATGATGTCATTTATCTGCAATAGAAATACCTGTCCTGTTGGAGAAGTTACTGATTTTTTTGTACGAAAAGAGTACCAAGCCAGAGGTGCTCCTCATATACACATGCTATTAACGATAAAGAATGCTCCAACATTTGGAACTGATACTGATGAAACTGTATTGTCTTTCATCGAACAGTATGTTACCTGTGACATTCCAAGAGAAGGAGGAGAAAGGAGCTTGAGACAACAAATTTTACTTTTTCAAAGTCACTGCTGTGGAAAGTACTGTCGGCAAAAATACAAGTCTGAAGGTAAATTTTATACAACTTATCGGTTTGGATTCCCATGTCCAACAATTTCTAAACGAAGAGTACATTTTTTTTTGTCAGCAGCAAGGCATACAATAACTCAGAAATCTCCCAAGAATACATACAATTTAAAAAGAACAGAACAGTCAAAATATATTAATGACTACAATCCAGTTATTTTGAAAATGTGGAATGCAAACATAAATATTCAATATGTTGCATATAATTCAATTGCCATTGCACACTATGTTATAACATATATAACGAAATCAGAAAAGACAGAGATGAAAGAAATGTAGGAAGAAATTTCACAAAAGAAGAGTCTTAGAAAATATTTGTACAGCTTTAGCTTGAAAATGCTTTCCCACCGAGAGATTGGATCCTATGAATGTTTGGATCACTTGTGCTCTTCCAGTTTATATTCAAAGTCAAGAGGAATCATTTGGGAAAGTTTAGGTCTTGCCTGTACATGAAATAGAGTATTGAAAACATTATAAGAAATCGAATACTTAGCATTGAATGAACCAGAAAGTACAGAAATTCTTAAAACTAATTTGTTGGATACATACTCTCCCAAAAGGAGTCCACTTCAGGAAAAGCTATGTCTGTATGAAATACTTCAACATTATAGCTTTAAAATAAATGTTACAGAAAATATAGAATAAGGAAAATATGCAGTAATTGGATGTGACTGATGTTTAGTAAAACATGCCAAAGGAAATCTTATTAACCACAGAATATTCAGTTGCGAAACTCCAGATAAGAGAACATTTTTGTATGTAGCACTTCTGCAACTGTGTTAAGCCATGGCATAGTGAACCAGAATCACTTGGAGATTTTGATTGCTATGAACATTCTTTTAATGCATGCAAAGATAGCATTCAATGCACAATTTTCCCAATGTATCTACAAATGTTCAATGATGATTTTGAACGAGAAAACACTATTGAAGCTGAAATAGCTAAAGACAGTTCTCAAGATAGTCAAAGTTCTGGTCCCTGAGTTTAGGTTCACTGGGACAACCAATAATCGAAAATGAAGCAGCAATAGCCATGAATGAGGTAGAAATTGCAATACAACAAGCACAACAGGATAATATTATGTTGGAAAACTTCAAAAAACAACTAAGTATTGAAAAAAAAGAAATATATGTACAAGTGACACAGCAGGTACAACATGGTTTGTTGAATGAAATAGAAGAATGGCAGTGTTCATCATTTACACCTACTCGTATGCACATCAGTGGTCAAGCTAGAACAGGTAAATGTTTTTTTATTAAATTGTTGGCCAGTTATCTACAGAAAACTACAGTTTCAAATTTATCTTGTGTTGTAACGGCTACAACTGGATTAGCAGCACACAATATTAAAGAGATTACTTTACATAGATTACTTATGCTAACAGTTGAACATGATAATAAATTGGAATATCAGAAGCTGTCTGAGGACGCTTGTTATGAAGTGGCAAGAGTACTGAAGAAAATGAAACTTTTAATCATTGATGAAGTGAGCTTGGTCTCAAACGTATTGCTTGCTTTTGTACACTTGAGAATGCAACAGATTTTGGTGGAAACAGTGAGGCAAGATGGCCGCCGTGGCTCTGTAGAGGATAGTCGCTAATTTCCTCTCTCGTCCATGGTTTGAATGGACTGGAACTGAGAAAACGGGGATGTGGGCCCTGGATGGATTTCTGACTCGCATAACGGCAGGGGTATTCAGCTCGGGCTTGCTCAAAAGTCTAGTGGTTAAAGCAAGGGTAATTTTGCTCAGCCGTTTGACAAGAATAACTAAGACGGCCAAAACATCCTGTAAATCATCCTGCAAAATGTCGCATCGAGGCAAGGCAGATAAAGATAAGGACAAGACTGCATCGGCATCGGCTGGAACGATCAAAGGTTCGGCGGTAAAAGAAGGTGCGATTCCAAAAGTTCTAACTGCAGCTGCTGCTGTCACGGCCAGAAAGCAAACGGAACAACTAAGCCGTTCTGCTAAAAGCGCTCTACTAAGGAAAACGGAGAGGCAGGAAAAGAAGTCCGAACTGAAACCGGAGAAATCCGAGACCAGGTTTGCAGCGAGCAAGCTAGCGAAAGAGACCCTAACGGAGACTGAAGGAAAACCCCATCGTGCACAGATGGTGACAGCAAAGGAGCAACTTCACCAAGCAACCTTACCGGAGCCCTTCTCACCTAAACTGCTTCCATCGATACAGATACAGGCGCCTGACCTGGGTCAACACGGGGAATCGAGTGGTTTTCCTCCGGGAGAGCAGAGGGAAGCGGTATCTCTGCGGCTGCCAGCGGAGCCGAGCGCAGGCGCCAGAGAAGCAGCAGACCGCGAGGACGCCAGCGTCAATGTCCTGGTTGCGGGGCAACCGCTGAACATTGCGGGAGACAGTATCCAGCAAGCGCCACGGCTCTCAGCGGCTGGGAAAGCAGTAGAGGAGGAAGGTCTGAAAAGCGTCCCAAAAGGTAATGCGTTAGAGCAACTTGAAAGGCAGAACAATCTCCAAATGCTAGACGCATTATTGAATGTAGAAATAGAATTGGACAAAAAAGTTTCTAAACATCTTGACCCGAGCTGGGGGAGCACAAAAAGTATAGGAGATCTACAAAGCTTTGGACAGGAACAGGAACAGGGGGCTGACAAAGGAGGCATATGAGACAGAGCTATGAGGGGGGTTCCCCTGAATTCTTCTCAGTGAATGAGGGTTCCGACACCTCAGAGGCAAGTGAACTTGAAAATGATGATGAGGGGACTACCACGGACCAGTCCTCAGGTTCAGGTACAAGCAATGATTCCCGGAGTCTAACGACCAGGAAGAAGAAAAGAACTGGGGTCAGAAGAGATGGTAAGGGGTCCAGAACCAGTATGAATAAGAAGCTATCCTGGGACTACTCAGCTACGTCGGAAACGCCACCCGCACACACCCCCAACTAATCCGAAAGGCCAAGAAAACAGCATTCAAGGATCGACTAGACAACAACGCCCACAACAGCAAGGAACTCTTCAACATCGTCAAGGAATTCACCAATCCCTCGGCCAACTCCAATGACATCACCCCCTCTCAAGCCCTCTGCGACTCCCTGGCTTTATTCTTCCACAACAAAATTGCAGACATCCACAACAGCTTCGACAACCAACCCGGAGACCAACCCACCCAACCATATGCTGAACATTCTCCCCCCTTGAACACCCTTAACGACTGGAACCCAATCTCCACTGAGGACACCATCCGCCTGATGAACTCCATCCACTCAGGATCCCCCACAGACCCATGTCCTCACCACATCTTCAACAAAGCAGACTCCGCCATAGCACCGCACCTCCGAGACGTCATCAACTGCTCCTTCAACTCCGCCACCTTCCCGGAAAGCTGGAAACACGCTGAACTCACCGCCCTTCTGAAAAAACCCACAGCGGACCCCACCGAACTCAAAAATTACCGCCCCATCTCGCTCCTTCCTTTCCCGGCCAAAGTCATCGAGAAAGCTGTCAACAACCAGCTCGCCGCCTTCCTCAAAGCCAACAAATCCCTCGACTCCTCACAGTCTGGCTTCCGAACAAAACACAGCACTGAGACCGCCCTCATCGCAGCAACAGACGACATTCGAACTCTACTGGACAATGGAGACACAGTCGCACTCATCCTCCTCGACCTCTCTGCAGCCTTCGACACAGTCTGCCACAGCACCCTTTTACAATGCCTCAGAAACATCGGAATACAAGGAAAAGCACTTGAATGGATCACCTCGTTCCTCACCGGAAGAACCCAGAGAGTCCGCCTTCCACCATTCAAGTCCGAGGCCACTGAAGTCATCTGCGGCGTACCACAAGGATCTTCACTCAGCCCCACCCTCTTCAACGTATACATGAGCCCCCTCGCGGCCATCGCCCGCCAACACAACCTCAACATCATCTCTTACGCGGATGACACTCAACTGATCCTTTCTCTCACCAATGACCCCAGCACCGCCAAAACTAACCTACACGAAGGAATGAAAGAAGTTGCCGAATGGATGAAACACAGCCGTCTGAAACTGAACTCAGATAAAACAGAAGTCCTCATCTTAGGTACATCCCCCTCTGCATGGGACGACTCTTGGTGGCCGGAAGCCCTTGGAAAAGCACCCATCCCGACAGACCACGCACGGAACCTAGGCGTTATCCTGGATTCTTCACTTTCAATGAACAGACAAGTCAGCGCCGTATCCTCATCCTGCTTCAACATTCTTCGCATGCTCAAAAAAACATTTCGCTGGATCCCCACCGAAACCAGAAAAACAGTCACCCATGCTCTGGTCACGAGCCGACTGGACTACGGAAACACCCTCTACGCAGGTACTACTGCTAAACTCCAGAAGAAACTCCAACGAATCCAAAACGCCTCAGCCAGGATCATATTAGACATCCCGCGTAACGAACACATCTCTGGTCACCTGAAAGACCTCCACTGGCTACCCGTCAATAAGAGGATCACTTTCCGACTGCTAACCCACGCACACAAATCACTCTACGACATCGGACCAGAATGCCTCAACTCACGACTGTCCTTCTACACCCCCTCCCGCCAACTACGTTCTTCCAGCCAAGCCCTCGCCACTGTACCTCGCATCAACAAGACCACCATGGGAGGCAGATCCTTCTCATACCTGGCAGCTAAAACATGGAACTCACTCCCCACTTACCTTCGCCTTACCCAGAACCACCTAGCATTCAGAAAGCAACTTAAAACGTGGATTTTTGACAAGTAATCCTCCTCCCCTCCCTAAGCGCCTTGAGACCCTCTGGGTATGTAGTGCGCTATATAAATTCTTTGACTTGACTTGACTTGACTTGGAAATGAGGAAGGGGCAAAATACCAAAATGTAACTCTGGAAATGTTGTTCGGAACTTTGAAGCAGATGCAAGCTGAGGCTAGAGTAGAAAGCCGAAGAGCAAAAAGAGACACAAAAAAACTACAAGCCTCTATCAGAAAAGTAAATAGAAAGCAGGAAGAGGTTGAAGTGAGAGTAACACAAGTCGAGGAAAGGACTAGCAGAGCAGAAGACGAGATAACGGATTGGAAAATTTTTAAAATGGAGCAAGAAAAGGTAGTAGAAGACTTGCAATGGAAGTTAGAAGATTTTGAGAACCGCCAGAGGCGCAATAATGTAAGACTTTTGGGACTTGAGGAAGGACGGGAGGGGCAAGATCCTAGAGGGTATGTAATCAAAATCTTAACAGAAGCCTTCCCAGAATCAAAATGGCAGTGGGAACTTGAAGTACTAAGGGCCCACAGATATCCTCTGTTTGTAAAAAGAAACCGGGGGGGGCAGGAGAGCGCCTTGCCAAGGGCAATGCTGTTTTTTTTAGGTAATTTTCTAGCGAGGCAGGAAATAATTGACAAAGCAAGACCTGATTCTAGAAAGACTGCAGATGGAAATACATTTTTTGCCCGCCCAGATTTCTGCCATGTCACCGTTGAAAGAAGGTGGAAGCTAAGGCAGATGATAGTGCCTTTCCAAAAACAAGGAGCAGAAGCCTATTTGTTGTTCCCGGCGAGATTGAAAGTCATTAGGAAGGGGTACACAAAGATGTTCACATCAGAAATAAAAGCAGGAGAATATCTCGCAGAGATTACAGAGTTGGACAAAAGAAAGGAAGGTGGAGCCAGAGGTCCGCAAAAAACCCCATCAGATAGCCCACAAAAAACCTCACAGAAAGAAAACTAAGCTATAAGTTGGTTAAAATATGGTTAAAAATGTGAAGAGAAATATCTGAGGGAGCAGGACGGGAGAGAGGAGCGACTCTGCAGACTATAGGGGCCACACATAGGTCAGGATTGACCTATTTGCCTGTACCAAGCAAGCAAGCAAGCACAATGCACAGAAGAGAGTAGTGAACGACTTGGGGGATAAGCTTAGCTACTGTGTGGTAAAAAAATTTACTGATAAGAAAGTAATGAAGCAATTTGAGAATTGTTGGAACAGGTGTAAGCAGAAAATGGGAAAGAATAAGAACTATAATGACCTGTAGGATAGTCTCAATAAATATTTGTGGATTAAATGAGCTGAATAAAAGGCTTAAAACGGCTGCCCTGCTAAAATCATTTAATCCCGACTTGGTGTGCCTTCAGGAAACACACATTGAAGGAACAAAGGCTTATTTGCTAGATCAGCTTGGATTTAAGGTATTAGCAAAAACTAATCAAAATACAAAGACGAGAGGAGTAGCTATTCTAGGCAAGCAGCATGACACACAGGTCAAAAGAAAGAATGAGGACCAGTGGGGGAGATGGGTCATAGCAGAATTAATATTTAGAGGAGAAATAATTACGGTTGTGTCGGTTTATGGTTCCACAGGGGACGATCCAGATATTTTTCAATATTTAGATATAGAACTAGCACAATGGCCGGAGCCTATCATATTATGTGGGGACTTAAACCTACACGATGAAGATAGTAGTTTTTTAGACCCCGGTAGGAAATACTCAGGGAGGAAAAAAAGGACATATAGAGCTGTTGCAGATATGGTAATGAACAACTCGTTGGAAGATCCATGGTTAAGATGTCACCCCAATCTGGATGGGAGTACCTTTTTTTCAGCCCCACATCAGAGAATGGCTAGGTTAGACTATTTCTTAATATCGAGAGACTTAATGGATAGAGTAAGGATTGATAGGGAACCAAGGATTATTTCAGACCATAATCCGTTAGTTTTAACTGCAGAAGTGGGACAAAGGAGAAATAAAGAGATAAGACAATGGACCTTTGACCGAGCTTTACTACAGGATCAGTCTTATAGAGATAGTATGAACAGTTGGATCAAAGAATTCTGGGAGATCAATAGGGATTCAGCAGCATTAGTGATAGTGTGGGACGCTTTTAAAGCTGGTGTAAGAGGGGAAACACTGAGCTATGTTATTAAGATGCAAAGAAAGGCAAAGGTAGAAGCTGAACAAATTAATAAACTAATCAGGGAAGCGGAGGATGCACTTATCTCAGCAATACTTAGACAATCCCCCATTGATCAGATAGCATTGAAATTAATCGAGTTAAAAAATGAAGCTATGGATGGAATAGCGAAAACGACAGTGGAAAAATATGTTGCAAATAAAGAGAAGGTATATGAGCTCAGTGAGAGAGTAGGGCATATATTGGCAGTTCGAGCTAGGCAGAGAGAGGGGGTTGCTGATTGTCAAGAATTCCTGTCATGCGAGGGGAGGAAAAGGGTAACCAGCGAAAACGGACTACATCTCCCAGGATGCTTAGCGGTTGAGAGGTTATGTAAACAGGAGAGCTGTTACATAACTCAAGGAAAACACGCCCTTATGTAAACAGGAGAGCTGTTACATAACTCAAGGAAAACACGCCCTTATGTAAACAAGAGGGCTGTTACATAACTCAAGGAAAACACGCCCTTATGTAAACAGGAGAGCTGTTACATAACTCAAGGAAAACACGCCCTATAAAGGGAGGAACCAGGAGGTACAACGCTGTTGGATATTGTGTTTACACCGACGTACCTGCTTCGTGAAGAGCAGTGTTCCGGAGTGATGCTCCAGTAAGGCAAGAACGGAGGTAGGTCGAGTCGTTACTCCCTGGGCCGTGTCTTGCCCCATCGTCACCTGTGAAGGACCCGGAAGCTCTACCGGTCAACCATTGAGCTTCGCTTTTTGACTCGGCTGAGTCAAAGCGCAGTGGTGCTTTTGCTGGTTGGAGTCGTAACTCCCAGCCCGACCAGAGATACAGGGACTGCCAGCTGTAACGCACACCAGGAGGTGTTTGCCGCGTTACAGACTCGGAAGTCCACAGGATCGATCGAGCGGCTGCTCTCGGTTCAGTCTTCTTGCTTTTGATTGGGGTATCGGTGATGCATCACCAGGAGGTGACTCCGCGTCCCGGTGCAGTCTGAGGAAGAGGTTGAGCGGCTGCTCCCTTCAGGTAGAGACCCCGGCTGGGTGTTTCCCTGACTCCTCGATTCTCCCCAACACTCTTCGTGCCCCTCACAGCCTACCGATTGGCATTGTCGGCCATTTCATTTCTGCCCTCTGTTGGCATACGCCGGGATCGGCGTATATGCAGAGGACGGTTAGGACCATCCGTGCTGTGGGCTGGTAACGTACTTAGCCTGGAGGATTCCAGTGACTATAACTTTTGTTTACTCTTTGTATTATTTTTGCCTTCATTAAAATAACTAACCCTTCACAAGTGGTTGCGTCCTCATTATCATGTCTGTTAAACGATCCTGAGATGTTCAGGGCGTTACACTGATATTAAGGAGATTAAAAACTCTCAGGGAGTCACAGTCAAGGAAGCTGATCAGATTAGAGAAGTTTTTAAATGTTTCTACATGGAATTATATACCCTAGATGATCAGGAAAGGGATGAAGATATTAGGAATTATTTAAATGAGATAGAGCCATCTGTCCTAACAGATGAGGACAGAAATGGATTGGAAGAGGCAGTGCAGATGAATGAACTGGTGGAGGCCTTGAGGGATTTACCATCTGGCAAGGCAGCTGGTCCGGATCAAATACCGGTAGAATTTTATAAAATCTTTCAACCATCCCTTCTGAATGAAATGTTCAATGTAATGTTGTTGGCACAATTGGGAGAGTCGGTTCCAGAATCATGGGGTGGTGCAGACATTATTGTAATACCAAAGAAGGGCAAACCAACAGATGTTCCGGGGTCATATCGCCCCATTACGTTAATGAATGCAGACGTTAAGGTATTTTCTAAAATTTTGGCGAAAAGACTATCTAGGGTAATTGAAGCGCTGGTAGTTCCATCACAGCATGGCTTTATACCGGGCAAGGGAACAACTCAGCACACTAGACAGGTAGTCATGGCATTCGACGTAGCAAATACTCTAAAAGACCCCATGGCTGCCCTTTTCTTGGATGCTGAGAAAGCATTCGACAGGGTATTCTGGAGGTATTTGTGGGAGGTTTTGAGATGGAATGGTATAGGACCAAGATTTATAAAGGCTCTACAAACCCTATACATAAACCCGATGGCTAAGATAAGGGTCAACAGAGGTCAGTCTTCAGCAGTTAACATCCAGAGAGGTACAAGGCAGGGATGCCCTTCTTCCCCCCTGCTTTTCGCTCTATACCTTGACCCCTATATACGGAAACTGGAAAATAATGTTCAAATTCCCCCACTAATGTTAAATGGTTGTAGATTGAAAACGCTAGCATACGCAGACGATGTGGCCGTTCTTACTGCAAGACCTACAGACGCTATAAGTATAATTGAGGGTGAAGCAGGGCGATTTGGTCAATTATCAGGCTATAGTTTAAACAGCACTAAAACTCAGATCGTTAAAAACCAGTGGGTAGTATGTAATGATGATAGAGTGGTGGGAGAGGCAACGTATTTAGGGGTGCGAATCACAGCAGAAATTGATAAGATTGTTAAAAATAATATGGATCCTTTGACTGTTCAAGTCAAAAAGGATTTGGAAAAAAATGAATAACTTACATCTGTCCCTGGTAGGATGTACTAACATTATTAAGATGATGATTTTGCCTAAATTTTTGTATTTCTTTAGGGCCATACCTCTGTTGTTTGAAGCCAGTTGGTTCAATAGTATAGAGGCCCTATGTAACAGGTTCATCTGGGCACATGGTAAGACCCGAAGAGCTTATAGATACATGACACTCCCCAGGGAAAAAGGGGGCTGGGGTGCACCAGATTTCCGTTTGTATTATATGGCCTCTATTTTACAATATATACAAGGTTTAATTGGGGGGAGTATGGAGGATGTAAGTATGCAAACTATGTCTAATGAATTATATGCTGTTGTACTTGAACCAAATGCTTATAATTGTTTTCTAAAATGTACAGACTTCAGTTATTTTAAGAGAACCAGGTTTAAAACTGTTATGGCGGCAGTTACGGTATGGAATGCTTTTACAAAGAAAGTTAAGATGGGGAGGTTTAATAGATATGTCTATCTGATTAATAATAGATCGCTCCCAGCGGAAATATTTGCTGATCAAACTATGATAGAGTGGGCAACAAAAGGGATTACGCAAATAGGTGATTTTTTTACTCAGGATGGCTTTAGACAGTTCTCAGAATTACGGGAGTCATATGGGATAGACAACACGGGTTTCTTTAAGTACCTCCAGATTAGGAGTTTTTTAAAGAACAAAACAGGAGGCCTGGTAGGCTTTAACAAAATAGAAATAATGGAGAAAATAAAATTGTTGGGGGAGTGCACAATTAGGTCCTTTTACGCAGCCCTGCTGAAAGAAAAGCAGGATGATTTAGAGAAATTTAGTCAGAAGTGGGCAGAAAAATTGGGGGTAGAAAGAAATTTGTTTCTTGATTCTTTAAATTTAGGATGCACAGTGCTAAGTGCTGCCCCTCTGCAGTCTCAGCACTATAAAACACTTTATTTTCTCTATTTTACTCCGGCTCGGATTGCAAAATGGGGTGGGAATACAGGAATTAATTGCCCCCGATGTAATGAACTGGAAGCAGACAGCATACACATTTTTGCAACATGTCCTCAGTTGCAATCCTTGATCAGGGAGATTGAGGGGTTCTTAGCAAAGTCTCTGGATATTGGGATCCGTCTTACCCCATCTTGGATTATGTTAGGAGTGGCTGAGCAGGAGCATGAGCAGTATACAGAATTCATGTTTGTCTTAATGGCCGTTTACAGATTAACAATTGCCAGGGCTTGGTTAGACAAAAATCCCCCAAAATTCCAAAACTGGTTGGCAAATACGCTATATGCTCATAAGATAGAGGAAAATATTTATGCTCGGAAAGGGAGGAGTGGAAGACGTTTGGGGAAAAGAATATGGGAGCCATTAAGTAAATGGAAAGAAAAGCAAAGATAGTATCACTAGAGGGTATTAGGGAGGACTGGTTAATTTGTGGTCATTGTTTCTTTATGACTTTTATGTTTGGTATTAAACTTACTTACTGTGTAAAATGTCTCAAAGTTATTTTGGTGGGTCACATCATCTGTATGGTATACTGACCCAGTCCTGAGGCGGAAGCCGGGAGCTGGAGGTACTTTGCAGTCATTAACAAAAAACAAAATTGCTTTTAATCATTGTATTCACTGTGTGGTGTCACTGTATTTACCAGCACTGTGTCTTTAAAAACCTTAGCTGACAAGACAGCAAACCCTCTCGTAGCACACAGCTGAGCAAACGCTGTCGCGCTATTCTCGAGACTCGAGCGGCCGCCATTAGATCAGGCGTGCTCGCCGACCACGCCCACTTGAGGCCACGCCCCCCGGACCGCCTACTTAAACGCTGATCAACAGCGCAACGAAGAATTCCCTGACCCAGTCCTGAGGCGGAAGCCGGGAGCTGGAGGTACTTTGCAGTCATTAACAAAAAACAAAATTGCTTTTAATCATTGTATTCACTGTGTGGTGTCACTGTATTTACCAGCACTGTGTCTTTAAAAACCTTAGCTGACAAGACAGCAAAACCCTCTCGTAGCACACAGCTGAGCAAACACTGTCGCGCTATTCTCGAGACTCTAGCTGCCGCCATTAGATCAGGCGTGCTCGCCGACCACGCCCACTTGAGGCCACGCCCCCCGGACCGCCTACTTAAACGCTGATCAACAGCGCAACGAAGAATTCCCTGACCCAGTCCTGAGGCGGAAGCCGGGAGCTGGAGGTACTTTGCAGTCATTAACAAAAAACAAAATTGCTTTTAATCATTGTATTCACTGTGTGGTGTCACTGTATTTACCAGCACTGTGTCTTTAAAAACCTTAGCTGACAAGACAGCAAAACCCTCTCGTAGCACACAGCTGAGCAAACGCTGTCGCGCTATTCTCGAGACTCGAGCGGCCGCCATTAGATCAGGCGTGCTCGCCGACCACGCCCACTTGAGGCCACGCCCCCCGGACCGCCTACTTAAACGCTGATCAACAGCGCAACGAAGAATTCCCTGACCCAGTCCTGAGGCGGAAGCCGGGAGCTGGAGGTACTTTGCAGTCATTAACAAAAAACAAAATTGCTTTTAATCATTGTATTCACTGTGTGGTGTCACTGTATTTACCAGCACTGTGTCTTTAAAAACCTTAGCTGACAAGACAGCAAAACCCTCTCGTAGCACACAGCTGAGCAAACGCTGTCGCGCTATTCTCGAGACTCGAGCGGCCGCCATTAGATCAGGCGTGCTCGCCGACCACGCCCACTTGAGGCCACACCCCCCTCTTGCCCTAGAAATGTGCATACACAGGACGCGCAGCGGACGAGCGCAGCGGGAGCGCCGTTTGCGCGCCGAAGGCACGCCAAAGGCAAGCCCGTCTGTGCCCGTCCGGGCCCGGACGGACCCAGGCCCAGAGACTCTGCCAGATTTACCCCTCAGTCGCCTGATGTATACAGCAGACACGCTTCTGAATCGCCGACCCGAAAAAAACCTAGGCTGCCGTTATATTCACGACACAGATAAACCCTTCACAAGCTGTACGCGCTGTTATCCAACCATCCAGTCCACAGCCAATCCTAGATTACAGCTAGGTCTTCTCAACTGTCGTTCCCTCCCCAAGCACGCACTCGAAATCAACGAGATGATCCAAGACCAAGGCTTGGATGCACTATTTCTTACAGAAACTTGGCTTTCTGACAGCTCCGACGCGGACGCTGTATCCGCCCTTCCCCCAGGCTACCTCATCCAAACCCTCCATAGACCAAGAGGTAGAGGAGGTGGGCTGGCCATAATCTACCGGGAACATCTCACCTGCAGAACGAGTGACGCCCAAATTGATAATTCTGAAAGCTGCCACTTTTCCCTTCAGTCTTCCCCGACGCACTCCCTTTCGGGACTCCTGATCTATCGGCCTCCAGGTACTCTTGGGAAATTTCTCAATGCAGTCACCGAAACGGCTTCTCAACTAGCCGCCTCCGTTTCCAACTTCCTCATCGTGGGCGACCTGAACCTTCACTTTACAGATCCCACTGACCGGTCTGCCTCGGACCTACTAGCGGACCTTCTGTCATTTAATATCAGGTTAGTCAACAAGGAGCCCACCCACGACAAGGGACACTTGTTAGATCCCGTCCTTACCAATGCCAATATCACCACCAGTCCACCTTTGCCACTTCCATGGACTGATCATCTCTTAGTCCCCATTTCATGGGAGGCCCCTATCGTGACCACCCAACCCGGGAAAATCAAAGTCAGTGACAGACGATGGCACAAACTCATCCCATCGGAATGGTCGGACATCCTCTCTAACACCACCCCAGTGCTCTCCTCCGACGCCATAACGGCCGATGAACAGTTTTGCTCCTGGATCACCTCCTCCCTCGACACCCTTATCCCCAAAACTTCCATCCTCAGACACAATAAACGTATACCCTCAGCCCCATGGTATACCCCAGAGCTCAAGCTGCTGCGACAGAACTGCAAGAGAGCTGAACGGTCATGGAGGAAGGAGAAATCCAACGCTAATAAGGACGCCTACTCAGCTTACAAATCTATGATCGACAAAACAAAGAGTCGATTCTTTCAGGAACGAATCGAAAAAGCGGCCTGTTCAAGTAAAGAAACATATACCATCCTCAAAGAACTCCTTAAGGTTCCCGACACAGCCCCTAGAAACCCCCCAGATCCAAAGGCAGATCAGGAAAAATGTAATCAGCTAGCCAGCTTTTTCCAAGAAAAAATCCAAAAAATCCTGGACTCCATCCCTCCGACTAATTCGAGCGAAACGGACGACCCCCCCGATACTTTGATCACCCCTCGTCTAACTTCCTGGGGACAAATAACCAACGAAGAGGTAGAGACTACGCTCACATCCATCAAAAGCGGATCTCCTAGGGACCCCGCCCCGCTACGAACCCTTAAAGAAGTCGCTCCCATTATCATCCCCCCCCTCACCCAGCTGATCAACGCTTCTTTTCAACAGGGAGTCGTCCCCCCTAGTTGGAAAGCGGCAGTCGTTAAGGCGCTGCTAAAAAAACCCTCCTTAGACGCAGCTGAACTGGCCAACTACCGACCTATATCCCTCCTCCCCGGGACCAGCAAGGTTGCAGAGAAACTGGTGAATAAGAAACTCTCCCAGTTTCTTGAATCTAATAATCTGCTAAAAAACTCGCAGACAGGTTTTCGCCAAGGACAAGGCACTGACATCGCCCTCCTGGCTGCAGTGGAGGAGGCCAGAGCACTCTTAGACGAGGGAGGATCAGTGGCAGTGATCCTCCTCGACCTGAGCGCGGCCTTCGACACCGTCAACCACCAACTCCTGGTTAAACGGCTTAAGAAGGTAGGAGTAAAAGGCACCGCTCTATCCTGGCTTTCCTCCTTTCTGGCCCAACGTTCCTTCCAGATCTGGGAAAATAACACCCGCTCCTCCGATACTCCCCTCCAATGTGGGGTGCCTCAGGGCTCCTCCCTGAGCCCCACATTGTTTAACATCTATATGTCCCCATTGGAGGAGGTCGTCATCCCGTTCGGAGTGAGCATTGTCAGCTATGCGGATGACACACAGCTAGTTGTCTCCCTCTCCCACCCTAGTCAACAGCCAGCGGATCTATTCAACTGCTTAACACAGATCCAAGGGTGGATGAATAACTCAGCCTTAAAGCTGAATGGTTCTAAAACTGACATTCTCCTTCTGGGTCAGAAAGGATGCACCTTCCCTCTGAACACCTGGCCACCCTGTCTGGGCCCCCCCCCTGCTCCCAAACAGGAAGTAAAAAGCCTGGGAGTATGGATTTAAACAGATCTCTCTTTTACTACGCAGGCCAAAAGAGTAGCAGGCACCTGCTTCGGCCTACTCAAAGCGATGAGAAAGATTCTGCCCCTCCTTCCACCCACATCGCAAAGACTTCTCATCCAAGGCCTTATTCTGTCCAGGCTTGACTATAGCAATGCTATATACCTGGGCGCACCCGAAGCAACCTTAAATAAACTGCAGAAAATTCAAAATGCTGCCGCCCGGATCCTCACACATACTCCTGCCAGAGCTTCAGCCAAACCTGCTCTGAAGCTCCTTCACTGGCTTCCAGTGAGAGAACGAATAACATTCAAAGCCTTAAGCCTGGCTCATAGGCTAGTGCAGAATCAGGGCCCCCCCATTCTGAGGAAATTCATACAACCCTATAAAGCCCCTAGATCTCTCCGATCGGACAGGGAGTCCCTCATCACCGTGCCCAGATTCAAAAAAGCCCGCACGGGTGGAAGACGTTTCTCGATCCACACAGCACGCCTATGGAACGCCCTTCCTCGAGACCTGAGGAAAGAATCAAACTATTTACGATTCAGGAAACGACTCAAAACCCACTTGTTTCCTTAAAACAGCTTTTAACCACTTCTTTTTTGGCTCTGTTTAAATTTGCTTCTGTCTAAAATTGCTGTACCCTCTTTCCCCCCCCCCCCACTGGTGTAGGGATTTTTAGCGCTGGGATACCTCCGGGTGACTACGCGCTCTATAAAATTTTTTAATAATAATAATAATAATAATAATACTTCAAAGGTGAGATTTAGAAAATTAGTAATTAAGTAAAAGATTGTAATTGTTAAATACAACTTGGGCAAGCAGAATTGTGCTTATGTTTGTAAAAGAAAAATAAAAAACTTTTAATAAAAAAAATAAAAAAAAAGAGAATGCAACAGATTTTAAAAACAGAATATTGGGCCAGATATAGGTAATCCTAATTTACCGATTCTAAAATACCAAATTTTACCGATTCAGTATTTTAGAATCGGTAAATGCTATGTAGCAAAAAATTCAGTAAGTTTTACCAAATCGGTACGATCCGGTAATGGGGGATGACATTCAAGGGTGGCAGGGTATCACATTGACACCATGTTGCACCCCTGAATCATGCATGTGTGCACATGTGGCACACATCTGCCACATGGCACTTTTGGAAATGTACAAAAATGCTTTTCCAAAGGTTTTCGATATTTACCACCAACTTTTAGTTGGTGGTAAATACCGAATCATTAACTATGCAATTCACTAATTTGAGTGCTTCCTACATTACAGTTTCGGTAATTTAGCGATTTGGTATTTTAAGGAATCAGTAATTTCGCGATTCCTTAAAATTCAGTAAATTGCTGAATCTGTAAATTGGCCACCTACATCTCAAAAGCCTAATACTGGTCGGTAACGGCTGAAATTCGGTAATTTTGGCCGTTACAGACCGGTATTAGGCTACCTACATCTGGCCCATAATGTTTTGTTTGGAGGACACCATATAATTGTATTTGGAGATCTACTACAACTAACTCCTGTAAATGGACAACCAGTTTTTAAAACACTTGTGCATGAAGACACCAGGAAATCTTTGAGAAGTATTGGAAATATGAACATTTGGTTACATTTTGAATATAAAGAACTTATAAAGAATATGCGACAAGCAAGTAATGAAGATTATGGAAATTGGTGTCCTGCCGAAACATGGTAAACAAGGTTTAGAAAGTTGGATACTAAGGAACTTGTTTACAACTGAAAACACAGCGGCTGAAGTAATGTACAAGAAGATTGGACACAAGAAGTCTATAGTTTGCCTAATGACTACACTGCAAGAGTGTTCTACATTCAATCAGGAGCTTCTGAAACTGGAAAAACATGAAATAGTTCAAATTGCAGCTATTGATAAAATTGAACACCATGGAGTGAATATTCGTCTTTTAGAGAAACTACAGACTGAATTGCACTGTTTCGAAAAGTCTATGTAAAACTGCAGGGTTAGAAAAAACTTCATATGTATGTATGTACAATCTGTCGGGTAATTTTACGGCATACTTTGAATGTAGAAGGAGGTTTAGTAAACGGAGCAATGGGAAAAGTTGTTGATTTAGTAAAATTTCAGAACAGAGATGGAATAGAATTTTTGAAAATAAAATGTGATCAGATTAAAGAGGTAAGACAGATTGGGCGTTACGTTGTGTGATTTTTGCTTGTAAAAGGCTTGTATGTTTGCAGAAAACAGTTTCCTCTGTCTTTAACATATGCAGTTTGGTAAATATTGGAAGTACGGTGTCCAAAGAGGAAAGGCATATGTTGCATTATCTTAAGTAAAAATATTGTCTAGTTTGTATTTGATTGATTTCGATGAGAATAAGGTTGGTGCTGATGTAAATTGTGTAAGAGAGTATAATCATTTAAGAAGACTTTATACACCAGAGTTAGATGAATATCCAACATATGAGAAATGTGTAGTGTGCACAAAATGGAAATATGTCTAAGATTCAAACGAGGTTAAAAAAAAATTGAAGAGAAAGTTAAAGGTGTAAAGAAACAGAAAATGGAAACTGTTGATGCCATTGTAGGATACCAGTTGGAAAATAGTTCAGGTATCATCTGTTAAGCTTATGTGATTCTGAATGTGGCATTTTGTCTACAAGATCTTCATCATGAAATCATGGGAAATCCTGAAAAAATATTCTTTTCTGCACTACATCATGTATTTCAACAGTTGATAACTGACGGGAGTAAAATCCAAACTGTTTCTGGTATTCCCCATCTTTTGGATAATCGTACTGTTTTGTTTACCTTTATTCTTAATATACAACATGATGCACAATCATTTCTAATCATTATGCTTATAGTATTAGAACATGAAGGAATACAGATTGAAAACTTATTTGTCTAAGTTACCGATTGGATCATAAATGTGAACAGTGTTAATTTAATTCCAGCACTAAAATTGACACAGAACGATTCATATACTTAACGATACCAGACTGCAAATCAGTACCGTTTAACAAATTAGTAAAATCAGCCAATCATGATATGAAATGTTTGAATTTGAATTTGAATTTAAAAATATTTATAGAGCGCAACATTCACCTGGCGGTTTCTTGGTGCTGTGAAGGGAGGGTACCATAGGAGAAAGATGGCAGCCACATATTTAAGAGAGTGGAAGCAGTTTACAGAGAGAAAGCCTGTTTAAAAAGAAAAGTCTTGAGGTCTTTCCGGAAGGGAAGATAATGCGTGGCTGATCTTAGATGGTCGGGGAGAGACTTCCAGAAGGTGGGTGCCAAGGTAGAAAAGTTGGCCCCTCCCCACTTTTTGCACTTGTAGCGAATGACCAGCAGGAATGACTGTGAGGAGGAGCGTAGCTCTCTGGTGGGGGTGTACTCCCTGATCAGGGAAGAGATGAAGGCGGGAGCCGAGCCCCATCATGCCTGGAAAACCATACAACCTATTTTAAATAGGGCTCGCTCCCTAACAGGCAACCAATGAAGCGCCTTAAGTAAAGGGATTGAGTGGTAGGAACGTGATAGGCCATAAACTAAACGAGCCACCTGGTTTTGGACCAGCTGGAGTTTCCGCAGACTGTACGCCGGAATGCCGTTGTAGAGGGCATTCGCGTATTCCAGCCGGTGTAACACCAAGGCGGACATGATCAGTTGAAGTGCCAGGCGAGAAAAGAACCGGGAGACAGTGCGGATAGTACGAAGGGTGAGAAAGCAAGAAGAAACAACAGAACTAACCTGTGAGTGGAGAGTGAGGTGATTATTAAGCTTGACACCTAGAGTCTTAACTGTGGAAGAAGGAGTGGGGGGGGGGCAAAAGAAGAAGGCCAAAACAAAGAGTTCCAGGGACTGGAACAACCACCCGTGAGAACCAGCTCCGTCTTGTCAGGGTTCAGCTTCCGGTGGTTGAAGTTCACCCAGTCCCTGATAAAAATCATAACAGACTGGAAATTGGCAATAGAATGAGACGTAGAGGATAGATTAAAGATGAGCTGGAGGTCATCCGCATAGTTATAAATGGTGACCTCCAGCTGCTGGAGAACAAAAATCAAAGGATAGATATAAAGTTTAAACAGAAGAGGGGAAAGAGAAGAACCTTGGGGAACACCACACGTGACCCTCAATGGGGCGGCCGAGAAATCCCCCAACCGAACCGCCTGGGTGCGGTCCCTCAAGAAGGAGGAAAGCCAGACCAAGGCCGAGCCCCCGACTCCCGCCACTCCGACACGTGACAACAAGATGGAATGGTCCACCGTGTCGAAAGCGGCGGAGAGATCGAGGAGCACCAAGGCCTGATGTTGGTTTTGGCCCATGCCTTCCCTGAGGTTGTCGATGATCGACACCACTACGGACTCGGTAGAGTGTCTAGGCCGGAAGCCTGCCTGGCGGGATGATAGGCCCCCCATTCTCCTCAACAATGGAGCTGAGCTCCACGGTTACGTGGCGCTCTAGCACCTTACCCAAATAGGGCAACAGTGAGATGGGGCGGTAGTTGGCAGGGGCAGAAGGAACAGCCCCGGGCTTCTTAAGGATAGGCACTATGGTGGTGGATTTAAGAGCTGGAATCACGACCCCCTGGGCAAGTGAACTATTCAGAAGTGTAAGAGGGGGCTGGGTGCAGACAGAGTAGATCTGTCTTAGAATGCGAGCCGGGCAGATGTCAGCCGGAGAGCCTGACTTGACTTTGGGAGTATAGCCAGGAACGCATCTTCAGTGAGAGGTGGAATCGAGGTAAGAAAAGACTGGGCAGTCGGGGGAAGGGGATCAACAAAGGAAGGGGAAGGAGGGGAAATATTAGATTTAATGTTACTAATTGTATTCAAAAAATAAGTATTCAGGGAGTTACATAAAAACTGGGTAGGAGGGGGTTTGAGAGTAGCCCTGTCCGAGAAAGCCAGGTCGTGGACAGTGGTGAAAATCTCCCTGGGTTTATTCTCCGCAGCCAAAATTTTTGCAGAGAAATAAGCTGTTTTTGCACCAAGGATAGCTCTCTTGTACTCTCCGAAAAGGGTGGTATATTGGATTTTCAGTATGGGACAGTAGTCCCTTCTCCACTGCCTCTAGGACCTCCGAAGGGTCAGCTTTTTCTCCTTTAAATCCTCGCTGAACCACCGGTTGGCCTCATTGGGACGTCTGACCGATATCCGCCGTAGGGGGGGCTACCAGATCGCAACCTCTGGCGAGCCAGGTGTTAATGGAGGCGGCTTGAGATGATGAGGACAGGCCAGCCAGGTTGGGCGAGGAATTCAGGAGGGAGGATGATAGAGACGGGAGATCAACACGACTCCAATTGCGTGCCCAGATGTTTTTGGCAAGCGGGACTTTTCCTATCGGGCTATGGTGAAGAGAAAAGGTCATTAGGAAGTGATCCGACCAAGGACAAGGGGAGACAGACAACGATAATACAGGACAGTTAAGGGACCAAACCTGGTCCAACACGTGTCCGTGAATATGCGTGGGGACTTGCACATGAGAGACAAAGTTCAAGGCCTGAAGTGATTCTGAGAAGTGTTTAGAGGAAGTGCACTCATGGGGGTCAGTAGTGTTGTTTGCATTGTAAATCAGAGGTGTTGTCTACATTACATATATAAAGATATGGAAAATATCTAATTTTGATGCAACAAAGTTGTAGAGCAAATGGAAGAAAACTCTAAAGCAAAATTAAACATTTTGTTGCAAGTCAAATATCTATATCTGGAAGAACTTTTGCAACAGTGGCTATTATTTTCCATGCGGGATCTACTCCACATCTGAGCAATATATTGTGTATTTAAAGTGTAATAAAAGATGAATACAGTGCAATGATGCCCACTTAGAATTTAAGCCTAGATTGCCTAACAATTTACTAAATTCACAGTTGATATTTTTAAGCCAAAGTTTTGAATACATCATTCGGCCTATTGGGAAGATGTGAACACAAATTAATGAATTCATATCTGGTATTTTGGACCCCAAAGTTTTAAATAAGTCATTGGGCCTATTGGGAAGATATGAACAAAAAGTAGACAGCACTGGAAACAATTACTAATTGTATTATTTTTGCTAATTGGTATTGCATTTGGAAAAATTGTATTGGAAAGCAAAAAGTGTATATATTTGTTCTGTAAATTTTACCAGATGTAAATGAGAGTGTATATTTCAGAAATGTTCTTGAGGTAAATAATAGACGTACTGTACAGGAAGGATGTAATAGAGAAACTATGGTTAGGAACACGCATAGATACACATATTGAAAATAATGCACTACGCAGATTATTTTTTCTCCAATCTAGTTGATTGTTTTTCCCCGCTGTTCTATGATGATACTACGTTGAAATCACTGTGTACAGTGAAGTTAAGTTGAATCTGAGAACAGCAAAAAAGGGAAACTGAAAATGTTATGTAATTATAAAATTATGTTGTCCTCTTATGTAACTATTTCTGTAATACTTTACATTGTTTAACAGTTTTTCTTTTTCTTCTTTATAGTAGGTAGTGGTGAACTTTGAAAATAGTTTTAATCCTGTTTAGCACAATACTACTCTAAAATAGTTCAACAGAGTCATGTTTCTAAATTCCCTAAAAAGGTAAGAATACATAACATAATATGTATGATAACATGAAACAATGTTTGAAGATCATTAATATGTTATTTATTTGTAATAAAAAATATTCTTGATCCTTTATACTATTTGGTAACTTTGGTCGTGTTGCTGATATCATCAGTTAGGTTGTCATTCTTTTACACAAACACTACCTATGCTTTCATGTAATCTCTGTAGCACAACTTTAGCATTAATAGGATAACCCAGGCATTATACTTGCATTTTTTCTTTTATACAGGCTGGTATCACCCATACAGTACCCCCGCAACTTATGCAGTAATACAATCAACTAGGCACTGGTCTTGCACTGAACCATTCACTCAGGCACTAACCATGGGCAATCCATTCAATCAGACTGTTGCAAGGATTCAGCCTAAGGTGACAACAATGCATACGATTATGAGACCGTAGTAGGTAGGGACTGTCATCCTACTACCTGAGTGCCCATGAGCCCTGGACCAACTTGCTATATTCTCTCATTTGCTCTCCTAATCCCTTACAGAGAAAAAAGTAATTACAGAACCCAGAACAAAACACTCCCACGCCTCTCAGTAATTGCGGTAACAAGACACACCCTTTCACTGTCACTCTTGTACTTGTAAAATCTGACACAGACATAAAACATTTTAAAATATTTATTTTAAGTAATATGGCGTAATGTGCAGTATATGTGCCACAACAAGAACAAAAGTGTATGATAGAAATATAATCAGTATAGCAGTTAGTCCATATCTGATAAAGGGAGATGTCATCATAAAAAGACAATGGATAAAAGACTATACTGCGTAACCTCCCGCTACCTTGCTACAAAGAAATATTATTATATAATTGAACATCTCTGAGCTTTGTCTGCAGAACACATAGATTTGAATATAGATGATAAATCTAAATTATAGGTGCTGTTTCGCTGCTCTCCCTGGAAACGTTTATGTCCAAGTGTGTGGCCCACCTATTTGTGTATCCCAATTGTATCACAGTATGGGTGTTCAACAACTACTGCATTGGTGTGTTCTATACAGGTGCTAGGGCCTGACCAGAGCAAAACAATAAGGGACATTGTTTATTGACTTTGCCCAGAATGTTGAATTTAAAGTTCAGAAACAGCAGATAGTTTTCATGCGAATAGTACGAACCAGGTATTTTGCTAAAATGAAGCCTTGTGTTATCATGCACCAAAGCTGGATCATGGCTGCAGGGCTCATGGTAAGTTAGTGAAGTCGATAACATCCCCAACTGCCAGGTCACCCCTCCCCTTGGCCAGCTCTGTAGCACCCAGGCAAACAGAACGCAAATAAGCAGAGCCACACTGAATCTGTGAAGGTGAAATCAAGAAAAAGTCAATATCTGAAAGTTCTCAAGGAACGAAAAACGAAATGAGCTACAGTAAACAAAACAGTGTTCTTGAAGTGCAGAAATGACAGGCCATCAAATCGGGTTCCCATGCGTACTTATGGAGATCCATCGAAATGCAAGAATTCACAAGCACTGCAAATTCAATCAGCTCCAAAAGGTCATCCGCAACTCTCCAAGCAAAAAGGGTTGCCTTCCAATTGAGCAAGCGAAAAGTACAGACATGGTCATCGTAATCTTTTGCAACTAGGAGCATGTCAGGGCAACCGGTGTGATATTCGATGATACTTCCCTGCCTGAGGCTCAGCGAATGAGGGCACATACTCCAGTTCCCCCTTATTGCAAGATTAAACACATCCATCAAGCGTGTGTCTCTGGAACAGTTGTGGTCATGAGCCAGCAATGGACTCACCAACAGTTCATAATCCAGGTCAGCGCATGAAGTAGTGGACAGGCAGACATCCAGGTCCCACTCAAAGGGGCACCAGAGACAGCAGAACAGAGGTTGCACGCAGTTGAAATAGGTGTAGTGGAAGTTCATCCTATAGCTGATGCCAACAGTCGCCTTTGGAAAGCATCCAAAAGGTTGCAACATTTGTTCATGGTACAGCCACAAATGGCCTGGATGGGGCTCAACCGCAGGATGGGCAGCCATTTCATAGTAGGAGCTGAAGAACGAGCACTGCGTAAACCAGCAAGAGCACCAGGGAAACCTGCCAAATGAACTTGGAAAATTAGAATGAATAAAATCCGGTATTACTCTAAAAATAGTCTGAAAAGAGATAACGAGCCAGGAGTAGACTACTTTAAAAAATTTGTGGTAGACCTTCAATTCCAGACTCATTAAATATTTGATGTATTCATTCTTCAAAATGTAGTGGGAGATTCGGATTGAGCAGTGACTCAATGTCACATGGTGGTTTAGCCACCTCCTATTTGAAGGTCTCATGAGCTGATGTGAGAGACACTTCTTGTTGAAACTATAGCGCTTTGAGTCAGTGTACATTATTAAAATCTGTTTTCAAAGTGGGAATGGAAGGCCATAGGAAATAATCTATAATCCCATGTGGGGAGAACAAACGACATTGGTGCAACATATAACATGTTGTAAATGAGTTGGTATATATGGGTCGCCTGCTCATATGTCACAGCAGTTGTGGTTATTTAGGATAAGAGAACTGCTGTTTGGAAGCACAATGAATGTTGGATGGCAGCTAACTTCCTGCAGTGCAACGTCTCCAAGACCGAGGTTATGCTCTTTGGAGAGGCCAAACGCTTATGGACTCCGGACTGGTGGCCCCACGATCTTGGCCCCGTCCCTGAGCCCAAAACAGTGGTAAAAGATCTGGGAGTGAAACTGGACCATGAGCTTACCCTAACACAACAAACTAACCAAGTGGTGGGCTCATGTTTTCATGTGATTGGGCTTCTCAGGAGAGTATTCCCTCTGTTACCGGATACCACCAGGAGAACGTTGGTCCAGTCACTAGTGTTAAGCAGGCTGGACTATTGCAATGGTTTGATGCTAGCTGCCAACGAGGGTATCTTTGCTAGATTGCAGGTTGTGCAAAACACAGCTGCACGACTGGTTCTAAATGTCCCACCTCGTACTCCCTCAAAACCTTTGTTGGCCAAACTGCACTGGCTTCCAGTAAGGCAGAGGGTGATGTTTAAGATCTGCTGTGTCATCCACAAATGCCTTATTGGAAAAGGTCCTGGCTACCTCACTGAAAAATTCATCCCTTATGTTCCGTCCAGATCCCTGAGATCAGGAGATCAGGAATTGCTATGTGTTCCCAGGGCCATGAAGGCAAGAAAGGGGGGCAGGGCCCTATCTGTAGCTGGCCCCAAGTTGTGGAACCAACTCCCGAAGGAAATTAGAGTATGTAGGGAACATTTCCCTTTTAGGAAAAAACTCAAAACGTTCCTCTTTAATTTCTAGCTGGCCTTAGGTCTATTTACTAAATTATGACTAGTTCCTGTTCTTTAGTTGCTGCCAGAGGTGCGGAGATACTCCTTCGGGAGTGATTCACAGCGCCATACAAACATGCAAATAAATAAATAAAATAAATGAACATGGTAATAATAGCAGGCACTGGAGTTTGTAACAAAAGCAGAAAGAATTACGGGCCAAAACGTTAAAATCTCTGTGTTTACAAGCTAAAGAATGTTCTACGGAAGAATCACAGTGGTTCCCTGTTAGGAAAACTTATTTATCCTCATGCTGACAGAGAAATGAAAAAGCAACAAATACAATTCATGAATAAAAGTACTTCCATGGGATGTAAATGTACCAACAGGGTAATATTTCAAGCAATCAAGGACGCACTAGCTATACACACATCCAATCAATCAGACATTACCAGCGCAATCATGCAATCATACAGGTACTACTACTGAACTCAATTATCAACTTAGGCAGTACCCATGCACTTATCGATTCCTCAGGTACAACTCAAGCAAGACCCAGGAATTACTCTTGAAGTCATTTTTTACTGAGGCAGTACCCATGCACTGTTCTAAGCAGCTAGATAGATATTAGTCTTGCACTCAAAGATTCACTTAGGCAGTACCCATGCACTCATAGAATCAAGTAGGCACTACTTATTCACAAAGCAATCACAAGGAGATGATGAACGGAGCGCTGAAACTTTTCAGACACTCACCCCCAGTCACAGATCTGGGTTGAATCCATCATCATTGTTTAGCTCACTTCGCTACCTCAGTTCAGACCCAGCTATTTGCAAATCAGTCTTGACACTGTGCCTCATTGGAACAGTCCAGCCTGAACTGTAAAGCCAGTTCCCCCCTGGAGCAGAAACAAGCACCCTGGGACCGGTTTCGGGGTAACACCCTTCATCAGCCAGGCTAGCTTGAATCCAGTGGCAAAGTGAGAAAGGGACCCAGGTCTGGGCAAACCCTGCCAACTTAGGGCAAACAGAGCAATCACAAGGAGATGATGGACTGAGCTTTTCAGACACTCGCCCCAAGCCACAGATCTGGGTTAAATCCATCATCATGCTTTAGCTCCCTTCACCACCCTCCACCTCAGAATGGCATGGTGAGCAAAAAAAAGATGGATTGAGGCCCATATCTCTGTACTGGGGAGAATGTATGACATTGTTCTGCATATAAGCATGGGCTGAATTTGCGAATTTGCGATATGCAAATTCATGCGAATTCGTAATTGCGATTCACAAACATCCACCAAATTTCACGAGCTTGCAAATTTTTTTTTTGCCAGTTCGCGAGATTTTTTTACCAGTTCGGGAACGAGAACTTGCGCATGTGCTCGCAACGGTCGCCAACATGTTGTTTCCACTCAACCAGCCTGCTCACGATGCCTTTTTCCTGTTTCGGGTCATAATGATGTGTTCGCGTTCGCAATTTCCTGTTTCGGGTCGCAATGATGTGTTCGCGTTTGCAATTTCCTGTTTCAGAACGCAATGATGTGTTTGCGATCGTGGAGTCGCTCGGCCAGCTACCAAAATCTCGCAGCTCATGCGAACCGGGAGGAAAACTCATCAGCGAACGCAGAATCATGGTACGTCAATGCCGCGCACACAGGATTGTATTTTTGACGCGTGAACAAGAAAAACAATCCGCCAACTCGCGAATTGCGGATTTTTGGCCAATTGCGTGCGAATCACAGATTACAAAATTGCCAAAAATTTGCAAATTCCGCGAGCGGAACAAATTTTCCGCCCATACTTATCTGCATTCTGTCCATCAATTGTTCTTTTTGCATTTGTCACTCCGAGTGGGACGGGTATGCCCAGACATGGGTCCCGTGCTCTCCATGGCACTGGAGTCAAGCTATCCTCGCTGATGAGGGGTGAAACCCCGAAACTGGTTCTAGGATGCTTGTTTCTAGTCCAGGGAGGACCTGGCTTGGCAGTTCGGGCTGGACTGTACCCATGGGCACAGGGTCAAGACTTATTTGCATATGGCTGGGTTCAAACTGAAATGGCATGGTGAGTAAAAAAACGATGGTTTTAGGCCCAGATCTCTGTACAGTGGTAAATGTATGACATAGGTCTGCTTTCTGTCCATCAATTGTTCTTTTTGCCCTACTTATTCACACACGTTCAATCAAACATGCATTACTTATGCAGTCATGCAATCAGCCAGGCACTTCTCTTCCACTCAACCATTCACTCAGGCATTACATATGATTCATGAATTCCCTGAAGCACAATATATGCACTTATCCATTTACTGAGGTAATACACAAGCATTTATCCAATTATCCAGACAATACACCAGCACTCATAGAAACTGTTGGGCAGCACTGTTGCACTCATTTGTTCACTCCAGTGGTACTCATGTATTTATGCAATCTGCTAGACAGTTGATATATACTCATAGAATGCCTTACGCACTACAAATGCACTCATGCAATCATGCAATAACGCCTCCCAACTTTCATACTATTAAAAGTAATTATGGAAAGTTCAATTTATCAAAAGTTAGTTAAACAAATAAGTTAAACATTTTTTTTCAAAATTGTCTTTTTCATTTCAAAATTCTGTAATAGAATCTGACACTGTACAAAATTGCAAATGAGAAAACAATGTTAATTCAAAGAAATAAGAATATAAATGTTAGCTCAGCTATTTTATATGTTTTTGAAGAAACTGCTTATAAATATATGAACATATTTTAAAAACATTTTAAAAATGATAAACGAAAAAGAAAAAGAAAATGAAAAAAATGATTTACATTTTTTTCTTGAAGGAACAGTAGAAAATCATACATAAAATCAAAGGTTTGAGGGACTTGACAGTTAGCAATTCGTAGTTAAAAAGCCGTAGAGATTCACTGAAAAAACCATAGGTTTCAGGGATATTATAGTTAGGCATTAGCATTTAAAAAACCTTAGAAATTCACTGTAAAAAACATAGGTTTCAGGGGCATTTTAGTTAGGAATTAGCCTTTAAAAAACCTTTGAGATTCAGTGAAAAACCAGGGACATTTGACTCATACGAAACCAGAGAAATTCAGCCGTTATAGTTTGCTGACCTATATTGGAGTGTGAGGAGGTGCATCAGATATTAAATGGATGATATCATCAGTGATACCATGAGTGATGTCATTTGAGATGTCATCAGTGATGTCATGAGTGATGTCACTGACCATGTCATGAGTGATGTAATATGTGACGTCATCAGAAGTCCATTGCTGGGCCTGAGTTATAGTTAGATCAACTAACTATAACAGCCAAATTTCTCTGGTTTTGTACGAGTGAAATGTCAGCCTAACTATAACGTCCCTGAATCCTGTGTTTTTTTCACTGAATATATATATATATATATATATATATATATATATATATATATATATATATATATATATATATATATGTATTACCTACTGGCGGTCGCCAGTAGGTATATATAGTTAGGATTTTTTCCCTATGGGATTTCTGAAAATTCTATGTCTAATAACTTTGGCGTTTGTGGACGGAATCGGCTGAAATTTTCAGGAAAATGGCACATTTTGTTTCTGAGCAGCTCCTGGAAATTTGGGGGGGGTTCATCAAGGGGGGGCTGAGAAAAAAGGGGGGTCCCAAAACGCGTTTTTCCCATGTTAATTTCCATAGGGCGGTTGGACTCACTTTTAGCCCGAACGGCTGAATGGATTTCCACGAAACTTGGCAAAATTGTAGGGACTGTTAGCCCGATGTGCCTTTGCTAGGTCTCAATATATGTGCTTCAGTGGATTTTGAGAAATTAACGTTTAAATCAAGATATATATCTGTAACAGCGCTCCGGGCAGCGATCCGGTTAGCGAACTTTTCGCGTATCGGAACTTTGCGATGCGAAGCTGATTGGCCCTCCGGTGTCTGTCAACATTCTAAACAGTCCGGAGCGGCCGCCATCTTGTCTCTCGGTAGGATCGAGAGACAAGAGGAGGCCAAAACAAAGGGGGAAATGAAGGAAAGGGGGCAAGGTAGACCCCTTCTGACCCCCTAGGATTGATGAGGGGGATATTATAGAGCCACGCGGGGCCCCAAAAAAAAAAAAAAAAATCCGATTTTTTCGCCGTAGAGACGCGTCTTGGTAAGCGAACCGGGCAGCTAACCGGGCAGCTAACCGGGAAGCTAACCGGCAGTGTAACGGGAGTCTGAGGAGTAGCTGATTGGCTGTCAACATTGTAAACAGTCCGGAGCGGCCGCCATCTTGTCTCTCGGTAGGATCAAGAGACAAGAGGAGACCAAAACAAAGGGGGAAATGAAGGAAAGAGGGCAAGGTAGACCCCTTCTGACCCCATAGGATTGATGAGGGGGATATTATAAAGCCACGCGGGGCCAAAAAAAAAAAAAAAAAAATCCGATTTTTTCGTCGTAGAGACGCGTCTTGGTACGCGAACCGGGCAGCTAACCGAACAGCTAACCGGGAAGCTAACCGGCAGTGTAACCGGAGTCTGAGGAGTAGCTGATTGGCTGTCAACATTGTAAACAGTCCGGAGCGGCCGCCATCTTGTCTCTCGGTAGGATCGAGAGACAAGAGGTGGAAAAAATAAAAGGTGTAAATGAATGAAAGGGCTAAGGCAGACCCCTCCTGAACCCCTAGGATTGATGAGGGGGCTATTAAAGTTCCCTGCGGGGCAAAAGAAAAAAAAATTTCGATTTTTCGCGGTAAAGGTGCTTCCTGGTACGTTAACTGGGCAGCTAACCGGCAGCGTAACGGGAGTCCGACATATTGTGTTTTTTGAACGTTTGTGATATGTGCACGTGTGGATTTTGTCTAATTAAGGTTAAAAAAATATATATATATCTTTAAGCGTGTTCTGGCGCGCTTACGTTTTGGGTTTGGTTTGCGCTGCAGAGACGATACGTCACGGTTATGCGATGCATCATGAGGCGTCTCACGGGCTACGTGATACGTCACTTAATAAAGAATATATTTTACAGCTATAGATATTAGCTTTTAAAAAACCAATGAAATTCACAGAAAAAACCATAGGTTATAGACCATATATAGTTAGGAATTTGCATTTACAAAACCTTGAAAATTCACTGAAAAAACCATAGGTTATAGACCATATATAGTTAGGGATTAGCATTTAAAAAACCTTATTTTATTTGCACAAAACCATTGAAATTCCATATATAGTTAGTTGCACTAACTATATATCGCGGACCCGCAATCCACTGCTAATGATGTCACATATTACATCATTCATGACATGGTCAGTGACATCACTGATGACATCACTGATGACATCTCAAATGACATCACTGATGACATCACTGATGACATCACTGATGACATCTCAAATGACATCACTGATGACATCACTGACATCTCATTTGACATTACTGATTACACCACTGATGATATCATTTATGTGATAATACATCTTCAGACTCTAATATAACCTTAGATACACTCAGTGTAAACAGGCACTCACAGACTGTCACACATCCATGGAGTTACTCACACACCTAGTCAGTCATGCAAAGAATCAATCACATCTCCATTTCCTCAACTATACAGTTATACACACCTTACTTATTCAAACATATAGTAACACATATTTACTCTCTTATACAATCCTTGATACAAGTTCACAATGATTCATACAGCCACTCACACATTCACTGGCTCTTATGTTCAGTTATATATACATATGTCAACTCTCACATGGAGTGTGTTTTACATATGTACTTACTTTGACATGTAGCACTGAGATATCCATTCACTCACCAATATACTCATGCACACAGTCAACTGTCCATACAGCTGTTTCTACATGCACTTTTGAACCCATACACCTAGGGAATCAACTGCTCACACATCTATTCACAGAGTTATACACCTCCCAGCCACCCACACACATACTCAGTCTCCCATACAAATACTTGGGCAACCATTCAATAACCCATATAGTTACTGATATAGCTACTGATTTAAACATGCAGCAGTTTACAGAACAACATAAATAATGATTGCCAAATTAAGACACTTTAATCACTAACCCATACACTCAGTGAGACACATTTAATCATTCTCTCATACAGTCAGTCATGCACCTACTAAATCCTTCATCCAGACACTTATACATCCACTCATTCTTCAATATGTAAGACATATTTTAACTTTACAGAAACATACAGTCACTGGGTGTTGTCATCAGTGATGTCATCAGTGATGTCATCAGTGATGTCATTTGAGATGTCATCAGTGATGTCATCAGTGATGTCACTGACCATGTCATGAATGATGTAATATGTGACATCATTAGCAGTGGATTGCGGGTCCGCGATATATAGTTAGTGCAACTAACTATATATGGAATTTCAATGGTTTTGTGCAAATAAAATAAGGTTTTGTAAATGCTAATCCCTAACTATATATGGTCTATAACCTATGGTTTTTTCAGTGAATTTTCAAGGTTTTGTAAATGCAAATTCCTAACTATATATGGTCTATAACCTATGGTTTTTTCTGTGAATATATATATATATATATATATATATATATATATATATATATATATATATATATATATATATATATATATATATATATATATATATATATATACTGTAGTTTCTGGGAAAGTTTAGTATTTTCTTGCTTTCCATACCATGTGATGCCACTTCTGCACTTTAATAGGGTGGTCAGCCCTCGTGACGTTGTCATGTGATCAAGGCTATCCCTAGCCGAAACGCGTCATGGCGGACTGGTGCTGGGCTAACATTTGAATAAAGAAAAATCTGCACCTTCCTGGGTCTCGTTGGTTCCTGTTTGTCGGTGTGGCTGAACACGCTGCGCTACCTGCTCTAGGAACTTGGACATACCTCATATATATATATATATATATATATATATATATATATATATATATATATATATATATATATATATATATATATATATATATATATATATATATATATATATATATATATATATATATATACATATATATATATATATATTTTACCTAGTTATAGTTAGGACCTAGTTTCCATTGGAAATCCACAACATTCTATTTGGAATAACTTTGGCGCCGGTGGACGAATCTTTGTGAATTTCTTAAAGAAAATGGCCTGCTTGGTTCCGCTCCTTCCCTGAAAGTTTGGGGGTGATTCGTCAAGTGGGGGCCGAGAAAAAAGGGGGTCCCAAAAAGTGTTTTCCCATGCAATTATCCACAGGGACCTTTACCCAGGGCTACAGCCCGAACAGCTGAACAGAATTACCCCAAATTTGGCAGAGAGGTAGAGTTCGGTCCACAGATTGTGCTTTTTGGTAAATGGTGTAAATCTATCCAGTAGTTTCTGAGAAAATGACAAGTAAAATCATAGCGATATCTAGAGACGGAGTTCAGCACGCGTATGGAAATCCGTTCAATTACAAGCACGAGCTGCATGCTGATTGGCTGTGAACTGTCTGTCAACACCCGGTAGCACCGAATCACAAGAAAACAGTAAAACAACGTTGAGAAATAATGGAAGGGGCCAGGCTAGAAACATTCTGAACCTATAGTCTTGGTCAGGGGGTGGTACATGGATCTTTAGGCTCAATTTTTATTTTTTTTTAATAAAAAATGGCGGGGTACTCGTTCCGTACTTGTACGCGGTGGAAAAGGTGAAATAAAACTAGAAGTCTGTTTTATTCATTTGGTCTCGGGAGGGGCAAATTACGGGGGCAATTTTTTTGCATAATGGGGGCTTGTAAGGTGCCCTTAACACAGGGGAACAGCAATTCTCTGGTTTTATTTTGAAATATGCAGGGGGGTTACGGTCCTACTCCCCACAGTCTCGGGGAGCAGCAGCCCTCAGGTGTTTTTAAAAAATATACATCTTTTGAGCTCTCTCTCTCTCTTTCCCCGTACACGTCGCGGGGAACGCCACCTTTCTAGGGCAGTAATATGTAAAATTACCTTCCAGCTCCAGGTACCTTGATTGTCTGGGGTTTTTATTAATGTTGGGAGGGTGGGCTTGATAATACGTCCTTGTTAATTCCCATAGAAGCCTATGTTCTGGTGTTAACATGGGCTTCTATGGGAAATAACAAGGCCGTATTATCAAGCTCATTATTGCCGTTTTATCGCCAGTTTCCTGCCAATAAAACAGCGATAATTTTAACACCGGTCCTTGATAATATGTACCTAAGTTTACTGGTCAAAAAAAAGATCAATGGGCCATATTATCAACAAAAGGCGATACAATATTGCCGCTTTTGTTGGCAGGAAACGACCGATAAAGGCCTTGTTATTTCCCATAGAAGCTCATGTTAACACCAGAACATCGGCTTCTAAGGGAATTAACAAGGGCCTATTATCAAGCCCATTTTCGCGCTTTATCAGCAGTTTCCTGCATGTAATGTATCGCCTTTGGTTGATAAAATGCCCCTTCATTTCTATGATAGTATGTAAAACTTTCCTTTTTTGGTGTGTAGCAGTTGTACTCCACGCATGCGCAGCCTCGTTTCGAAGCCCACGTTTTTTTCTTTTTCTTCAAGTTCAACAAGCAAACCTTTCTTTATTTCAGGTAGTAAATTTGTCACTTTCCTATTGCGTTAGGGTCATTGGTTGGGTATTTGAGGGTTCTGATTGGTTTCTGGGTCTGTAATTCAATCATTGTAGGGTTGGGACTAGGGCTAGGGTGAGGATTTCGATTGGAAGCAGGGACTAGGGCTTCCTATGTTATTGGTTGTTGGGAGTAGGGTGGGACTAGGGCTAGGGTTAGACCTTTAATTGGAAGTAGCTATTTAGGGCTTCTGGTGTGCTTGGTTGTTGGACTAGTTGTGGGACTAAGAGTAGGGTTAGGCTTTCTATTTATATTAGGGACTAGGGCCACCTGTGCCATTGGCTGCTTGGACTTGGGTTGGGACTACTGGTAGGGCAAAGGCCTTTAATTGGATGTAGAGATCAGGTTTTCTTTAACTAATTGGGTGCTTGGACTAGGGCTAAGATTGGCTGTAAGGTCCTGGTTTCCTATTGGTTCTAGATGTTAGGGCTAGTGTTGTGATTAGATAGTGTTAGGGCTAGGGTTCCCATTGGCTGAAGGGGTCATCTGAATATTAGGGCTATTGAAAAGGCCAGGCTTTGGGGGTCTCAGCTAAGGGCGGAGAGACAAGGGTAGTTGCCTGTTTGAGCCTGTTAAGGGCAGAGAGGACAAGGGTAGTAGCCTGAGCCTGTTTGAGCCTGTTTATGCCTGTTTGAGCCTGTTTGAGCTGGTTTGAGCCAGTCTGGATTCCAGCCGGATTGAGCCGGTTTGAGATTCTAGCCAGTTTAAACCGATTTGAGCCGGTTTGAACCGGTTTGAGACAGTTTGAACCAGTTTGAACGGGTTTGAGTCAGTTTGAGCCAGTTTGAACGGGTTTGAGCCAGTTTGAGCTGGTTTGAGCCGGTTTGAACCAGTTTGAGCCAGTGTGAACCGGTTTGAGTTTGAACTGGTTTTTGCCAGTTTGAACCGGTTTCAGCCAGTTTGAACCGGTTCGAGCCGGTTTGAACTAGTTTGAGCAGGTTTGAATTGGTTTGAGCCACTTTGAACCTGTTTGAGATGGTTTGAACTGGTTCAAGACCGTTTGAGTCAGTTTGAACCAGTTTAAACCGGTTCAAGCCAGTTGGAGCCGGTTCGGGACTTTGGCCAGAAATGCTGCCCTTTTTCCCATTTAGAAATACCCAGCCCACACCATCCACATCCACAAACAGAGCAACACACTCACACCAAATGTACACCACGCACAACACTATGCACAGATTAATGTACCAGCATGCACCACCAACCCAACCAAACCGCATCTGCACACCCTACTATCCCAACTACCACACTTAACCACCACCACCCACAAACAGTACACAACTCTATCCTATACCACTAACCAATACACTCATCACTAACACTAAGCCAATCAACACCGTACATAACTACATCCTATTCAGACACACTCTCCCTGCTGTAATTACACCTAACAGACCACCTTTTATCAATAACAAACATATAATGATCCTTCCATCAGTTGTTCAACAAACACCCTCCTCTCCCTTCTACCATAATAACACTAACACACAACACACACACTGCACACCACCACACTTTGTAACTCTTGAAACAAACCAGTCTAAGATAAACTCTCACGTCTACTTCATTCCCTCTTACACACAACCTACACTCTACTCATAAGCACATCACCACCCCCTCTATGTCACAACCTCCTCTCACAACCAATACTACACAACCAAATTCAGTGCATGAAACCTATACATCAGCACCCCTTTTCACTACACCTCAAAAGCAAAACATATCACACACACCAGCACAACAAGATCTTCAGAGCACAACACCTCATAATACTTACCATCTCAAAATACATACATATACCCACCTTTCAAACCACATAAAGGAACAAGCTCCAATGCCAAGCTTTTACTCTTCCACCACACCTAACACAGATACAGCAATACAGCACCTCTCTTCTAACCGCCTCTCATTCATTGGACAATTTAGAAAAATTATGACATGACCCACATGCTGCACCACCTCTCCTGACTCTTACACCTTCCGCCTTAAACACATGCAAAAAATATAAACAACATGCCACACCTCACGACTTTGCTTCCTCAAGTCTACCTCATAACAATGTTACACCATAAAAGCAACACAGCACTCCAACTCACTCTCAAACACCATCTCCAACACATACACATGCAGACCCATCAAAATGTCTTCTTAGCATGCTGGATGAGGAACACGATACTGAACAGCTACACGATTGCCATCCTAATACAGCTAATACCAGCACTAAAAAGACACATGCTACACACCCACACACTACTGATCACTCTTCTAAAAAACAAAGTCCCAATATCACCAAAGGCCACTCTCTACACTGTCTACTAATAAATGCTCGATCCCTCTCTAAAAACAAGCATCACACCTACGACCTTCTGACTGATGCAAAACCAGACATACTATTCATAACCGAATCATGGTTGGGAGAGGATATGGCTCCAGTTCTGCATGAAGTCATTCCTCTAGGCTATCAAATAATCACCCAAAATCGTATTGCCAAAAAAGGAGGTGGTCTAATTGTTGTATTCAGGGAAACAATACATATCACTAAAGTTGATAACATCTCCATAAAGAATTGTTAGGCTCTTCTTACAAGATGCAATCCTACACCGTCTTCCACCGTAACTTCCTGCTCCTTTACAGACCTCCAATTAGCAAGTCAACATTCCCAGACGCACTTCTAGATACAGTTTCAAACCTGATAACAATACACTTTAACCTATGCGTTCTGGATGACCTCAACATTTGGTTTGATAAAACCAATATGACCCATCCAAAAACAATAATCACCGGCCTAGACGCAGTGAACCTGCATCAGATTGTCCAGAATCTGACACACACCGCTGGACATATCCTAGATGTCATTTTTACTAATACTGAGCTAGTTACCTTTCAAACTATAACTCCAGTCACATGGTCAGACCACCACCTATAATATAATAATAAGGGAGTTTTATAAAGTGCCTGGTTACGCTCAGATGGCGTGTCCCCGCGCTAAGACAGAAGAACTTATGCAGGCTGGGCCGCAGGGTTCGCTTGGTTACCGTGTATAGAGGTGTGTTTTTAACTTCTTCCTGAAGCAGGGTTCAGATGGCTCCAGGCGAAGGTCCAGAGGTAAGGCATTCCAGCTCTTCGCCGCCAGGTAGCGAAAATATCTACCTCCCATGCGAGCCCTTCTTATCCTAGTGACCTTTAATAGGCCTCCATAGGAGAAGCGAAGGGAGCGTATCTGGTAACCAGACTCTGGAGCGGTGCTGGTGCCTTCCCAGTAAGGATTCGATGGCAAGTACAAAGGGCCTTAAACTCGACCCTGCTCCTTACTGGGAGCCAATGAAGGGTCTGAAGGGCCGCTTTGGAAGCCGATCTTTTGGGAAATTTCAAAATGAGGCAGGCTGCCGCATTCTGCAACACCTGGAGGCGATTTATTGCCTTACTGGTTGCTCCCAAATACAGCAAATTGCCTTAGTCCAGGCGCGATGTGACGAGGGCATGCACCAGCGTCCTACGGGCTGACGTAGGAAGGAGATCTAAAACCTTCCGCAGACTTTTTAGGACGCTGAAGCAAACCCCCACCACATGGCCTATCTGAGGTGCAAAGGACAGGTCAGCGTCAAGCCACACTCCAAGGTTCCTAGCTTCTTGACAGGGTGTTGGAACCTTGCCTAAGCATGAAGGCCACCACGCTGACGACCAGACAGATGGGTTCCCCCCACCACGAGCACCTCGGTCTTACTGCCATTTAATTTGAGGCAGTTGGTTGACATCCAGGTTGCAAGCTCTTGCATGCAGGCTCTGAATCTGTCCATCGCAAGACCAGGCGCACGTGAAAGGGAGATAACCAACTGTGTGTCGTCGGCGTAGGACACTATGTGCAGACCATGTCCCTCAACAATAGGGGCCACTGGGGAGACATATAGATTAAATAGGGTGGGGCTCAGGGACGAGCCCTGGGGCACGCCCTGACTCAAACCAATTTCCCTAGAATAACATTCGCCCAGGCGGACCTGAAAGCCTCTCCCCATCAGGCAGGACTGTATCCATTCGAGTGCAGCTCCAGACATCCCTCCACTATTTAGACACTGTAGCAAGGTGGTGTGAGCTACAGTGTCGAATGCTGCACTCAGGTCCAATAGGATGAGGGCCATGGTATGCCCCTCATCCACCCCCTGAAGTACGGTCTCCACAGCCATCAGAAGCGATGATTCAGTTGAGTGGCGGGGGCGGAAACAAAACTGGGTGTCGTGCAGGAGGGCAGCCTCTTCCAAGAAATCCATCAGTTGTATGTTTACCGTATTTTCTGCTACTTTGGCCAGGTAAGGCAGAAGGGAGATAGGTCCGAGGTTCTCCAGCTTTTCGAAGCTGATGTTAGGTTTCTTCCTAAGAGGTAGAACCACCACCTGTTTCCAGTCTCTGGGCACTGTCTTAGTCCTAAATGACACATCCGGTAGGTGTATGATGTATGGTTCCAGCACTGGCAAGCTATCAGCTAGGCGTTTCGGCATGGTGGGGTCCCGTGGGGAACCCGACTTGACGGATCTACAGATTTTTAGAAGGTCTTCTGGGGACGGGGTGACAAAGTTGGTTAGTATATGTCTGTCCCCCCATTCCCTCGGGCTTTCCACTAACTCCGTCCCTGCAATGGGGTGACTAGGAAATGCCGAGTAAATTTTAGCTACCTTCTCAGCAAAAACATCCGCGATCCTATCACAGGATTCCACCGAACAATCATCTGGGGCAATGGCTGGTTAATATAGTTTTATAGAGTAAAAAAAGCTCCTTCGTGGAATTACCAGCTTCACTAATTCTGGTGGTATAGTATGCTGCGTTGGACTTCCTAATTAGTCCATGATAGGTTCGCCTCTCCGTTAGGTAGATCTCCCTAGTTTCCGTAGAAAAAGCCCCTCGCCACTGCCTTTCAACTCGCTTCACCTTCTTGCTTTCCTACATAAAACAACACTAAGCGACTCACCTAAAACTACCTTACATACATCCACCTTTTGGCCGTTGAACAAACTTAATTTGGTACACTTGGTAACACAACTAACATCCAGTATAAATCTGGAAACCATAAACTCTGTTCAGAGTCTATATGAGTGGCTACAGGAAGCTTTTGACATCCTGATACCACTCAAAACCACACAACAGAACAAAAGAAAAAAAGAGCCTTGGCGAAACATAGAAATAAAAGACATAAAACATCAAATTAGAAAGCTGTAATGTACCTGGCTCAAAACAAACGCCAAACGAGACAAACTTCACCTATAGAAAATTAACAGATTGTACAAGTCGTCTATCAAAAAGCTAAGAAAAGGTACTATTCAGACAGAATTCAAAACGCTAAATGTGCAAATAAAGAATTCTATAAAATACTCAATGAAATTCGAAAACCAAATTGCTTAGAAGGAACTCATCCTGTTACTCAAGATTTCACAGACAAACTGCCAAATCATTACACAGACAAAGCAGACACGTTGGACTCGTACTTAAAACAGAAACAAAGCACCAGCACTAACCCTTGTACAAAACAACTATCCAAGAATGCTCTAATCAAGCCTCTCTGTTCCTTCCAACATCTTACACAATGAATTTATGGACCTGGTCAAAGCAAGCAGGCCTGCCGGCAGCCCTTCTCACCCCTGTCCGCCACAAACTTTCAAGACAATTTTTTTTAACAACCTCTGCTGCCATTCCAGTAAGAAGTATCATCAACTATTCCTTAACTACTAGAACATTTCCAGAAGAACTCAAAAAGTGATTATTGTCTTTGCATGTGGTTGTTACAGTTTAAAATGCAGTTTTGACCTGCCTGTGCATATTTTATCACTTGTTTGTGTTTGAAACTTGTGGTTTTCCCTGCCCATGATTGCTTGCTTTACTGTGTTGAATTGGGGAATTTGCAGTCCAACCTCTGTAGTTTTTCCCTCTCATTCCTTGGTGACAAATCTGTTTTCCCTCCAAATTTCTCCTTTGCTCTGTGCTAAGACCTGTGTGTTAAAACAGTGCACCCCAGCCACCATTTTGTGTTCACAAGCCAGTGAGGCCAGCCCCTCTGCCCCCCCCCCACAACAGGGATAATCTACTCAGAGGGTGCTTCTGTGAGCTGTTTACACTGTACTTAACTGGGGCCTGTGCACTTCGCTTTTTGGCCAGCAGGGTGTAACGACCGGATTTTTGGACCAGATAGAATCAGCTCACCAAGACACCACCAATCCAGCCGAAACGTAACCATCTCCCTCCTCAGGACCTACTTACCAAGGCACCTGGGTACCTACCTGAGGATGGGGAATTAGCAATATACAAGCTCATATCATCAAAAACACCACTAAATCTATAGGATTACTAGGATCACTCACTGATTACTAAGGACTTCCATGCTCTACACCACACTCATACCTTATAGTCTCGCGGCAACACAGGCCTAGACTAGACTACCCTCCTACTCATAGTGAAGGAGGCAGTTCCGATAACTTACCATTACACACTGATCACAATCAGTGCTCGCACAAGCCACAATCCTGTGGGTATAGGCACTGTATCCCCCCCGGTGCTCTCACTCTTTCACACATACACAAGCTACAATCCTGTGGGTATACACATTGACCACGGTCAATGCTCTCACTAACGTCACTTTCCCTGGTGGCGATCTCACTATGCACCGTATCCTTCCGGTGCTCTCACAAGCCAGAATTCTGTGGGTATACACATTGATCACAATCAATGTTCTCACTAACGCCGCTACACAACGACGATCACTGTCCTATGAATACCTTCAGCTCTCTCTCTCTCTGTTGGGAAGTTTCTCTATATATCTAATATCTACTGGGGATGTCTCATATACAATTGTTATATTTTATGTGGTACACAAGAATGGCCAAATCACAATATGCAAAGGTTATTCCTGATTCAAGTGCCCCCTGCTCCTTTGCTCAGTTACTATTTACCCGGACGGGAAGCGCATCCGTCCACATAACAGCATCTGACTAGAAGAAAGGTTAACTTTATTATAAGAAAACAACAGTTACACAATGGTTCACTAAGAACTGGGGTTCCTTTATTACACAATATCAAATTATAACATCACAATAACTAGCAATCTAGACATAGCCTGAAAAGTAAAGGGGAATAGACACATCCAAGGAATAAAGCTTTATTACTAACACATCTACATATAGCTGACAGGAACTGTAGATAGCTAAAAAGGGAAATGGATTATAACAAACTGCACACCGCCGAAAGAAAAAGGATTAATCAATGCAACAATACAGTAGGGAATATAGCTTAGGAAATAAAGAACAAGATTAATGATTAAATGTAAAGCAAACTAGTTTAGAATACCTCACCCTATAAGAAAGGAATGTTTCTCTCTCTCTCTGGTGGAATCAGGGCTCTCTCTCCCTCTATCACCACGGCTTCACTCCACTGGCTCCAACTGCTTCAATAGCTCCAACTGGCAGCTCCAACCTTTCCATCTGACTGGCAACTGCTTCAATACATTCTGATAAACTGGCGGCTCCAGCTGACAGTTCCAACTTCATTCCAAGATTCATCTGACTGCTCTCTCCAGCTCCAGCAACCATCTGATCACAGCTGCTTCTGACCACTCCAAAAACCGACTGAACTCTACCATTCCAAAAATCAACTGAACACTCCGCCTCTTCTGCACTTCGCTAATATGGAATGCTCTCCTCTAGTGGAAAGTTCCAGCCAGTAGCCTCCTCCCACCAAATCCAAGTACCAGGCTTCCTGCTCCAGACGCTCTCACAGTGATCAGCTGCTTGTTTCGTCTAGAGACTTGAGCCCCAGGGACACTTCTTGATAAGATTCAGCTCCGGCCGGTTCTCTCTAGTTTGCAAAGAGCGAACAACACCTCATAACTAAAACATCACCTTTACCCAGCAAGCTCCTCAGTCAGCAGAGGCAGAAAGCAAAATGGAATCTCTCTGGTTCTGGGCCTTGTAGGCCCGAAAAGGATGAAATAGACAGTTAGCTCTATACACAAACCCTACCAATAGGTAATATAAAGTCAGAACTACAGGACCCACCCTCTACTATAGGTAGAATGATGAAAGGACACATAATTATGTAAAAGCCAATAGGCAATAGATGGATTAGAGTCAGAAATAAGGGATCTATCATCATATAAAGCGGCTATCTTCTAGTTTATGCTTCGATGTCTGGAAAAAGGCCTGGAAAGGACCAAAACAAGCTAAGAATAGGGATCTAGGATGGTAGTAAGCTTAAAGTCACCATCACTCAGAAATAGAGCCAAAAACCCGGCCAGGACACAGGGGGACTAAAGTTTTATTCAAACATTATTGTTAGATTTCGAGTTAGTGAAGACTTTACCTGCAGAAGCCCAAAAGGTGGATTGAGCCTGTCTGTCTCCTAGGAGATTCTAAACAGGAGAAGCAGCTTCCAACTCCCTGGCCAGCAAACCTTGTCTGAGGTCGCTGGGACCTTATATGGTCTGCTAGTGGTTGGCACATGTGTACACTGATTAGCAGTTGTATCTGGTATTTCTAATGCGTTAGGGTCATTGGTTGGGTATTTGAGGGTTCTGATTGGTTTCTGGGGCTGTGATTCAATCATTGTAGGGTCGGGACTAGGGCTAGGGTTAGGAGTTCTATTGGAAGTAGGGACTAGGGCTTCCTATGTTAGTGTTTGTTGGGAGTAGGGTGGGACTAGGGCTAGGGTTAGACCTTTAATTGAAAGTAGCTATTTAGGGCTTCTGGTGTGATTGGTTGTTGGACTAGTTGTGGGACTAACAGTAGGGTTAGGCTTCTATTGGAAGTAGGGACTAGGGCTACCTGTGTCATTGGCTGCTTGGACTTGGGTTGGGACTAATGATAGGGCCAAGGCCTTTAATTGGACGTAGAGATCAGGGTTTTTTAACTGATTGGGTGCTTGGACTAGGGCTAAGATTGGCTATAAGGTCCTGGTCTCCTATTGGTTCTAGATGTTAGGGCTAGTGTTGTGATTGGATAGTGTTAGGGCTAGGGTTCCCATTGGCTGAAGGGGTCACCTGATTACTAGGGCTATAGAAAAGGCCAGGCTTGGGGCGTCTCATCTAAGGCCGGAGAGGCAAGGTTAGTTGCCTGTTTGAGCCTGTTAAGGGCGGAGAGGACAAGGGTTATAGCCTGAGCCTGTTGGAGCCTGTTTGAGCCTGTTCTGGATTCCAGCCGGTTTGAGCCGGTTTGACCCGGTTTGAGATTCCAGCCAGTTTGAGCTGGCTTGAGCTAGTTTATTTCAGTTTACACCTTTTTGAGCCACTTTGAACTGGTTTGAGCCAGTTTGAGCTGTTTTGAGCCGGTTTGAGCCGGTTTGAGTCAGTTTGAGCCAGTTTGAACCTGTTTGAGTTTGAACCGGTTTGAGCCAGTTTGAACCGGTTTGAGCCAGTTTGAACCGGTTTCGAGATGGTTTGAGCCGGTTTGAGCCGGTTTGAGACAGTTTGATCCGGTTTGAGCCTGTTTGAAGCAGTTTGAGCCATTTTGAATCCGGTTTGAGACAGTTTGAACCGGTTCAAGATGGTTTGAGCCAGTTTTAACCGGTTCCAACCAGTTCGAGCTGGTTTGAGCCTGTTCAGGACTAGGGCCATAAATGCTGCCCTTTTTCTCATTTAGAAATACCCTGCCTACACCATCCACATCCACAAACAGAGCAACATACTCAAACCAAATGTACACCACACACAACACTATGCACAGATTAATGTACCAGCATGCACCACCAACCCAACCAAACCACATCTACACAACCTACTATCCCAACTACCACACTTATCCACCATCACCCACAAACAGTACACAACACTATCCTATACCACTAACCAATACACTCATCACTAACACAACGCCAATCAACATCGTACATAACTACATCCCATTCAGACACACTCTCCCTGCTGTAATTACACCTAATACACCACCTTTTATCAATAACAGACATATAATGATACTTCCATCAGTTGTCCAACAAACACCCTCCTCTCCCTTCTACCATAATAATACTAACACACACACTGCACACCACCACATTTTGTAACACTTGAAACAAACCAGTCTAAGATAAACACTCACATCTACTTCATTCCCTCCTACACACAACCTACACTCTACTCATAAGCACATCACCACCCCCTCTACGTCACAGCTAATACCAGCACTAAAAGCACACCTGCTACTCACCCACAATCACAACACTAGCCCTAACATCTGGAACCAATAGGAGACCAGGACCTTAGAGCCAATCTTAGCCCTAGTCCAAGCACACAACCAGTTAAAAAAAACTGATCTCTATGTCCAATTAAAGGCCTTAGCCCTACCAGTATTCCCAACCCAAGTCCAAGCAGCCAATGGCACAGGTAGCCCTAGTCCCTACTTCCAATAGAAAGCCCAACCCTACTCTTAGTCCCACAACTAGTCCAACAACCAATCATACCAGACGCCCTAAATAGCTTCTTCCAATTAAAGGTCTAACCCTAGCCCTAGTCCCACCCTACTCCCAAGAACCAATAACATAGGAAACCATAGTCCCTACTTCCAATAGAAATCCTAACCTAGCCCTTTTCCCAACCCTACAATGATTGAATCACAGACCCAGAAACCAATGGGTCAAATCCTTCCTGACCGGTAGGTCTCAGACCCTCAGCCTGGGCACTTTCAGGGCTCCTAGGGAACATTCGCCCTGTGGGGTCCCCCAGGGTTCCTCCTTATCCCCTCTTCTTTTCAATCTTTATCTTCGACCCCTTCTTTTTTCTCTGAGGCAGTGGGACGTCACCGTCTTCAACTACGCGGACGACCTGCAACTCATCTTCTCTCTCAACTCCCCCTCTGCTATTCCTAACTTTCAGGCAGTCATGTCCCACATTCTCCAGTGGATGGGCCAAAACCAGCTAAAACTGAATCCCGGTAAGACGGAGCTCCTCCTTCCCGGTAGGAGTGCCACCTTCTGGGGGCCACATTTCTGGCTGGCGGAACTTGGCCCCTCTCCCACCCCGTGGCCTCGGTGAAGAGTCTGGGGGTCACAATTGACTCCGGTCTATCCCTTGGGCCGCAGGTGGGGACGGTGGTCTCTTCCTGAATTTACCAGCTGCGCAGGATCAGGAAAGTGGCTTACCTCCTTACACCTGATGCCCTCCTGCAAGTCATCATGGCCCTCGTCCTCTCCCGCTTAGATTTTTAGAACGCGATCTATCACGGTCTGCCTAAAACATCTTTGGCTAGACTGCAAGCCGTTCAAAATCAAGCGGCGAGACTGGCCCTGGGGATCTCGAAGTGGCAATCCGCCAGGCCCCTCCTCGTCAAACTGCACTGGCTCCCTATCACCTCAAGGGTGGCCTTTAAGATCGGCTGCCTCATCTTCAAGTGGTTAGCTGGGCCCTGTCCCGCTTTTTTGAAATCCCTCATCAGACCTTACTGCCCATCCCGGAACTTGAGATCCTCTCATCTTCACTTCTTGACCGTCCCCTCTTACAAGCTCTGTAGATCTGGAGGCCGGAGATTTGCATACCTGGCCCCCAAGCTTTGGAACTCTTTTCCTTTCCCCCTTAAAACCTCCAATTTTTTGATTCTTTTTCGTAAATCCTTAAAAACCTGGCTTTTTCCCCAATCTAGTTAAGTCTTTCTGTCCTCTCTGCTTCCAACCAGCGCCAGGAAACCCATGGTGTCAGTTCGCTCTATAAGCACTCCTTACAATACAATACAATACAATCAGAACCCTCACATACCCAACCAATGACCCTAACGCAATAGAAACACCAGATACAACCACCAATCAGTGTACACATGTGCCACCCACTAGCAGACCATATAAGGTCCCAGTGACCTCAGATAAGGTTTGCTGGCCAGGGAGTTGGAAGCTGCATCTCCTGTTTAGAATCTACTAGGAGACAGACAGACTCAATCCACAGTTTGGACTTCTGCAGGTAAAGTCTTCACTAACTCGAAATCTAACAATACTGTTTGAATAAAACTTTACTCCCCCTGCTGGCCAAAAAACGAAGTGCACAGGCTCCAGTTAAGTACTGTTTGAACAGCTCACAGAATCACCCTCTGATGTAGAATATCCCTGTTGCGGGGGTGGGGCAGGGGGGCTGGCCTCACTGGCTTGTGAACACAAAATGGTGGCTGGGGGTGCACTATTTTCTATTTTAACATACAGGTCCTAGCACAGAGCAAAGGAGAAATTTGGAGGGAAAACAGATTTGTCACCAAGGACATAATTATGTCAAAGCCAATAGGCAATAGATGGATTAGAGTCAGAAATAAGGGATCTATCATCATATAAAGCGGCTATCTTCTAGTTTATGCTTCGATGTCTGGAAAAAGGCCTGGAAAGGACCAAAACAAGCTAAGAATAGGGATCTAGGATGGTAGTAAGCTTAAAATCACCATCACTCAGCAATAGAGCCAAAAACCCGGCCAGGACACAGGGGGACTAAAGTTTTATTCAAACATTATTGTTAGATTTCGAGTTAGTGAAGACTTTACCTGCAGAAGCCCAAAAGGTGGATTGAACCTGTCTGTCTCCTAGGAGATTCTAAACAGGAGAAGCAGCTTCCAACTCCCTGGCCAGCAAACCTTGTCTGAGGTCGCTGGGACCTTATATGGTCTGCTAGTGGTTGGCACATGTGTACACTGATTAGCAGTTGTATCTGGTGTTTCTATTGCGTTAGGGTCATTGGTTGGGTATTTGAGGGTTCTGATTGGTTTCTGGGGCTGTGATTCAATCATTGTAGGGTCGGGACTAGGGCTAGGGTTAGGAGTTCTATTGGAAGTAGGGACTAGGGCTTCCTATGTTAGTGTTTGTTGGGAGTAGGGTGGGACTAGGGCTAGGGTTAGACCTTTAATTGAAAGTAGCTATTTAGGGCTTCTGGTGTGATTGGTTGTTGGACTAGTTGTGGGACTAACAGTAGGGTTAGGCTTTCTATTGGAAGTAGGGACTAGGGCTACCTGTGTCATTGGCTGCTTAGACTTGGGTTGGGACTAATGATAGGGCTAAGGCCTTTAATTGGACGTAGAGATCAGGGTTTTTTAACTGATTGGGTGCTTGGACTAGGGCTACGATTGACTGTAAGGTCCTGGTCTCCTATTGGTTCTAGATGTTAGGGCTAGTGTTGTGATTGGATAGTGTTAGGGCTAGGGTTCCCATTGGCTGAAGGGGTCACCTGATTACTAGGGCTATAGAAAAGGCCAGGCTTGGGGCGTCTCATCTAAGGCCGGAGAGACAAGGTTAGTTGCCTGTTTGAGCCTGTTAAGGGCGGAGAGGACAAGGGTTATAGCCTGAGCCTATTGGAGCCTGTTTGAGCCTGTTCTGGATTCCAGCCAGTTTGAGCTGGTTTGAGCTAGTTTATTTCAGTTTACACCTTTTTGAGCCAGTTTGAACTGGTTTGAGCCAGTTTGAGCTGTTTTGAGCCGGTTTGAGCCGGTTTGAGTCAGTTTGAGCCAGTTTGAACCTGTTTGAGTTTGAACCGGTTTGAGCCAGTTTGAACGGGTTTGAGCCAGTTTGAACCGGTTTCGAGATGGTTTGAGCCGGTTTGAGCCGGTTTGAGACAGTTTGATCCGGTTTGAGCCTGTTTGAAGCGGTTTGAGCCATTTTGAATCCGGTTTGAGACAGTTTGAACCGGTTCAAGATGGTTTGAGCCAGTTTGAACCGGTTCCAACCAGTTCGAGCTGGTTTGAGCCTGTTCAGGACTAGGGCCATAAATGCTCCCCTTTTTCTCATTTAGAAATACCCTGCCTACACCATCCACATCCACAAACAGAGCAACATACTCAAACCAAATGTACACCACACACAACACTATGCACAGATTAATGTACCAGCATGCACCACCAACCCAACCAAAACCACATCTACACAACCTACTATCCCAACTACCACACTTATCCACCATCACCCACAAACAGTACACAACACTATCCTATACCACTAACCAATACACTCATCACTAATACAACGCCAATCAACATCGTACACAACTACAACCCATTCAGACACACTCTCACTGCTGTAATTACACCTAATACACCACCTTTTATCAATAACAGACATATAATGATACTTCCATCAGTTGTCCAACAAACACCCTCCTCTCCCTTCTACCATAATAATACTAACACACAACACACACACTGCACACCACCACATTTTGTAACACTTGAAACAAACCAGTCTAAGATAAACACTCACATCTACTTCATTCCCTCCTACACACAACCTACACTCTACTCATAAGCACATCACCACCCCCTCTACGTCACAGCTAATACCAGCACTAAAAGCACACCTGCTACACACCCACAATCACAACACTAGCCCTAACATCTGGAACCAATAGGAGACCAGGACCTTAGAGCCAATCTTAGCCCTAGTCCAAGCACACAATCAGTTAAAAAAACTGATCTCTATGTCCAATTAAAGGCCTTAGCCCTACCAGTATTCCCAACCCAAGTCCAAGCAGCCAATGGCACAGGTAGCCCTAGTCCCTACTTCCAATAGAAAGCCCAACCCTACTCTTAGTCCCACAACTAGTCCAACAACCAATCATACCAGACGCCCTAAATAGCTTCTTCCAATTAAAGGTCTAACCCTAGCCCTAGTCCCACCCTACTCCCAAGAACCAATAACATAGGAAACCATAGTCCCTACTTCCAATAGAAATCCTAACCTAGCCCTATTCCCAACCCTACAATGATTGAATCACAGACCCAGAAACCAATGGGTCAAATTCTTCCTGACCGGTAGGTCTCAGACCCTCAGCCTGGGCACTTTCAGGGCTCCTAGGGAACATTCGCCCTGTGGGGTCCCCCAGGGTTCCTCCTTATCCCCTCACCTTTTCAATCTTTATCTTCGACCCCTTCTTTTTTCTCTGAGGCAGTGGGACGTCACCGTCTTCAACTACGCGGACGACCTGCAACTCATCTTCTCTCTCAACTCCCCCTCTGCTATTCCTAACTTTCAGGCAGTCATGTCCCACATTCTCCAGTGGATGGGCCAAAACCAGCTAAAACTGAATCCCGGTAAGACGGAGCTCCTCCTTCCCGGTAGGAGTGCCACCTTCTGGGGGCCACATTTCTGGCTGGCGGAACTTGGCCCCTCTCCCACCCCGTGGCCTCGGTGAAGAGTCTGGGGGTCACAATTGACTCCGGTCTATCCCTTGGGCCGCAGGTGGGGACGGTGGTCTCTTCCTGAATTTACCAGCTGCGCAGGATCAGGAAAGTGGCTTACCTCCTTACACCTGATGCCCTCCTGCAAGTCATCATGGCCCTCGTCCTCTCCCGCTTAGATTTTTAGAACGCGATCTATCACGGTCTGCCTAAAACATCTTTGGCTAGACTGCAAGCCGTTCAAAATCAAGCGGCGAGACTGGCTCTGGGGATCCCGAAGTGGCAATCCGCCAGGTCCCTCCTCGTCAAACTGCACTGGCTCCCTATCACCTCAAGGGCGGCCTTTAAGATCGGCTGCCTCATCTTCAAGTCGTTAGCTGGGCCCTGTCCCGCCTTTTTGAAATCCCTCATCAGACCTTACTGCCCATCCCGGAACTTGAGATCCTCTCATCTTCACTTCTTGACCGTCCCCTCTTACAAGCTCTGTAGATCTGGAGGCCGGAGATTTGCATACCTGGCCCCCAAGCTTTGGAACTCTTTTCCTTTCCCCCTTAAAACCTCCAATTCTTTGATTCTTTTTCGTAAATCCTTAAAAACCTGGCTTTTTCCCCAATCTAGTTAAGTCTTTCTGTCCTCTCTGCTTCCAACCAGCGCCAGGAAACCCATGGTGTCAGTGCGCTCTATAAGCACTCCTTACAATACAATACAATACAATCAGAACCCTCAAATACCCAACCAATGACCCTAACGCAATAGAAACACCAGATACAACCACCAATCAGTGTACACATGTGCCACCCACTAGCAGACCATATAAGGTCCCAGTGACCTCAGATAAGGTTTGCTGGCCAGGGAGTTGGAAGCTGCATCTCCTGTTTAGAATCTACTAGGAGACAGACAGACTCAATCCACAGTTTGGACTTCTGCAGGTAAAGTCTTCACTAACTCGAAATCTAACAATACTGTTTGAATAAAACTTTACTCCCCCTGCTGGCCAAAAAACGAAGTGCACAGGCCCCAGTTAAGTACTGTTTGAACAGCTCACAGAATCACCCTCTGATGTAGAATATCCCAGTTGCGGGGGTGGGGCAGGGGGGCTGGCCTCACTGGCTTGTGAACACAAAATGGTGGCTGGGGGTGCACTATTTTCTATTTTAACATACAGGTCCTAGCACAGAGCAAAGGAGAAATTTGGAGGGAAAACAGATTTGTCACCAAGGACATAATTATGTCAAAGCCAATAGGCAATAGATGGATTAGAGTCAGAAATAAGGGATCTATCATCATATAAAGCGGCTATCTTCTAGTTTATGCTTCGATGTCTGGAAAAAGGCCTGGAAAGGACCAAAACAAGCTAAGAATAGGGATCTAGGATGGTAGTAAGCTTAAAGTCACCATCACTCAGAAATAGAGCCAAAAACCCGGCCAGGACACAGGGGGACTAAAGTTTTATTCACACATTATTGTTGGATTTCGAGTTAGTGAAGACTTTACCTGCAGAAGCCCAAAAGGTGGATTGAGCCTGTCTGTCTCCTAGGAGATTCTAAACAGGAGAAGCAGCTTCCAACTCCCTGGCCAGCAAACCTTGTCTGAGGTCGCTGGGACCTTATATGGTCTGCTAGTGGTTGGCACATGTGTACACTGATTAGCAGTTGTATCTGGTGTTTCTATTGCGTTAGGGTCATTGTTTGGGTATTTGAGGGTTCTGATTGGTATCTGGGGCTGTGATTCAATCATTGTAGGGTCGGGACAAGGGCTAGGGTTAGGAGTTCTATTGGAAGTAGGGACTAGGGCTTCCTATGTTAGTGTTTGTTGGGAGTAGGGTGAGACTAGGGCTAGGGTTAGACCTTTAATTGAAAGTAGCTATTTAGGGCTTCTGGTGTGATTGGTTGTTGGACTAGTTGTGGGACTAACAGTAGGGTTAGGCTTTCTATTGGAAGTAGGGACTAGGGCTACCTGTGTCATTGGCTGCTTGGACTTGGGTTGGGACTAATGATAGGGCTAAGGCCTTTAATTGGACGTAGAGATCAGGGTTTTTTAACTGATTGGGTGCTTGGACTAGGGCTACGATTGACTGTAAGGTCCTGGTCTCCTATTGGTTCTAGATGTTAGGGCTAGTGTTGTGATTGGATAGTGTTAGGGCTAGGGTTCCCATTGGCTGAAGGGGTCACCTGATTACTAGGGCTATAGAAAAGGCCAGGCTTGGGGCGTCTCATCTAAGGCCGGAGAGACAAGGTTAGTTGCCTGTTTGAGCCTGTTAAGGGCGGAGAGGACAAGGGTTATAGCCTGAGCCTGTTGGAGCCTGTTTGAGCCTGTTCTGGATTCCAGCCGGTTTGAGCCGGTTTGACCCGGTTTGAGATTCCAGCCAGTTTGAGCTGGTTTGAGCTAGTTTATTTCAGTTTACACCTTTTTGAGCCAGTTTGAACTGGTTTGAGCCAGTTTGAGCTGTTTTGAGCCGGTTTGAGCCGGTTTGAGTCAGTTTGAGCCAGTTTGAACCTGTTTGAGTTTGAACCGGTTTGAGCCAGTTTGAACCGGTTTTGAGATGGTTTGAGCCGGTTTGAGACAGTTTGATCCGGTTTGAGCCTGTTTGAAGCGGTTTGAGCCATTTTGAATCCGGTTTGAGACAGTTTGAACCGGTTCAAGATGGTTTGAGCCAGTTTGAGCTGTTTTGAGCCGGTTTGAGCCGGTTTGAGTCAGTTTGAGCCAGTTTGAACCTGTTTGAGTTTGAACCGGTTTGAGCCAGTTTGAACCGGTTTGAGCCAGTTTGAACCGGTTTTGAGATGGTTTGAGCCGGTTTGAGACAGTTTGATCCGGTTTGAGCCTGTTTGAAGCGGTTTGAGCCATTTTGAATCCGGTTTGAGACAGTTTGAACCGGTTCAAGATGGTTTGAGCCAGTTTGAACCGGTTCCAACCAGTTCGAGCTGGTTTGAGCCTGTTCAGGACTAGGGCCATAAATGCTGCCCTTTTTCTCATTTAGAAATACCCTGCCTACACCATCCACATCCACAAACAGAGCAACATACTCAAACCAAATGTACACCACACACAACACTATGCACAGATTAATGTACCAGCATGCACCACCAACCCAACCAAACCACATCTACACAACCTACTATCCCAACTACCACACTTATCCACCATCACCCACAAACAGTACACAACACTATCCTATACCACTAACCAATACACTCATCACTAACACAACGCCAATCAACATCGTACATAACTACAACCCATTCAGACACACTCTCCCTGCTGTAATTACACCTAATACACCACCTTTTATCAATAACAGACATATAATGATACTTCCATCAGTTGTCCAACAAACACCCTCCTCTCCCTTCTACCATAATAATACTAACACACAACACACACACTGCACACCACCACATTTTGTAACACTTGAAACAAACCAGTCTAAGATAAACACTCACATCTACTTCATTCCCTCCTACACACAACCTACACTCTACTCATAAGCACATCACCACCCCCTCTACGTCACAGCTAATACCAGCACTAAAAGCACACCTGCTACACACCCACAATCACAACACTAGCCCTAACATCTGGAACCAATAGGAGACCAGGACCTTAGAGCCAATCTTAGCCCTAGTCCAAGCACACAATCAGTTAAAAAAACTGATCTCTATGTCCAATTAAAGGCCTTAGCCCTACCAGTATTCCCAACCCAAGTCCAAGCAGCCAATGGCACAGGTAGCCCTAGTCCCTACTTCCAATAGAAAGCCCAACCCTACTCTTAGTCCCACAACTAGTCCAACAACCAATCATACCAGACGCCCTAAATAGCTTCTTCCAATTAAAGGTCTAACCCTAGCCCTAGTCCCACCCTACTCCCAAGAACCAATAACATAGGAAACCATAGTCCCTACTTCCAATAGAAATCCTAACCTAGCCCTATTCCCAACCCTACAATGATTGAATCACAGACCCAGAAACCAATGGGTCAAATCCTTCCTGACCGGTAGGTCTCAGACCCTCAGCCTGGGCACTTTCAGGGCTCCTAGGGAACATTCGCCCTGTGGGGTCCCCCAGGGTTCCTCCTTATCCCCTCTTCTTTTCAATCTTTATCTTCGACCCCTTCTTTTTTCTCTGAGGCAGTGGGACGTCACCGTCTTCAACTACGCGGACGACCTGCAACTCATCTTCTCTCTCAACTCCCCCTCTGCTATTCCTAACTTTCAGGCAGTCATGTCCCACATTCTCCAGTGGATGGGCCAAAACCAGCTAAAACTGAATCCCGGTAAGACGGAGCTCCTCCTTCCCGGTAGGAGTGCCACCTTCTGGGGGCCACATTTCTGGCTGGCGGAACTTGGCCCCTCTCCCACCCCGTGGCCTCGGTGAAGAGTCTGGGGGTCACAATTGACTCCGGTCTATCCCTTGGGCCGCAGGTGGGGACGGTGGTCTCTTCCTGAATTTACCAGCTGCGCAGGATCAGGAAAGTGGCTTACCTCCTTACACCTGATGCCCTCCTGCAAGTTATCATGGCCCTCGTCCTCTCCCGCTTAGATTTTTAGAACGCGATCTATCACGGTCTGCCTAAAACATCTTTGGCTAGACTGCAAGCCGTTCAAAATCAAGCGGCGAGACTGGCCCTGGGGATCTCGAAGTGGCAATCCGCCAGGTCCCTCCTCGTCAAACTGCACTGGCTCCCTATCACCTCAAGGGCGGCCTTTAAGATTGGCTGCCTCATCTTCAAGTCGTTAGCTAGGCCCTGTCCCGCCTTTTTGAAATCCCTCATCAGACCTTACTGCCCATCCCGGAACTTGAGATCCTCTCATCTTCACTTCTTGACCATCCCCTCTTACAAGCTCTGTAGATCTGGAGGCCGGAGATTTGCATACCTGGCCCCAAGCTTTGGAACGCTTTTCCTTTCCCCCTTAAAACCTCCAATTCTTTGATTCTTTTTCGTAAATCCTTAAAAACCTGGCTTTTTCCCCAATTTAAGTCTTTCTGTCCTCTCTGCTTCCAACCAGCGCCAGGAAACCCATGGTGTCAGTGCGCTCTATAAGCACTCCTTACAATACAATACAATACAATCAGAACCCTCAAATACCCAACCAATGACCCTAACGCAATAGAAACACCAGATACAACCACCAATCAGTGTACACATGTGCCACCCACTAGCAGACCATATAAGGTCCCAGTGACCTCAGATAAGGTTTGCTGGCCAGGGAGTTGGAAGCTGCATCTCCTGTTTAGAATCTACTAGGAGACAGACAGACTCAATCCACAGTTTGGACTTCTGCAGGTAAAGTCTTCACTAACTCGAAATCTAACAATACTGTTTGAATAAAACTTTACTCCCCCTGCTGGCCAAAAAACGAAGTGCACAGGCCCCAGTTAAGTACTGTTTGAACAGCTCACAGAATCACCCTCTGATGTAGAATATCCCTGTTGCGGGGGTGGGGCAGGGGGGCTGGCCTCACTGGCTTGTGAACACAAAATGGTGGCTGGGGGTGCACTATTTTCTATTTTAACATACAGGTCCTAGCACAGAGCAAAGGAGAAATTTGGAGGGAAAACAGATTTGTCACCAAGGACATAATTATGTCAAAGCCAATAGGCAATAGATGGATTAGAGTCAGAAATAAGGGATCTATCATCATATAAAGCGGCTATCTTCTAGTTTATGCTTCGATATCTGGAAAAAGGCCTGGAAAGGACCAAAACAAGCTAAGAATAGGGATCTAGGATGGTAGTAAGCTTAAAGTCACCATCACTCAGAAATAGAGCCAAAAACCCGGCCAGGACACAGGGGGACTAAAGTTTTATTCAAACATTATTGTTAGATTTCGAGTTAGTGAAGACTTTACCTGCAGAAGCCCAAAAGGTGGATTGAGCCTGTCTGTCTCCTAGGAGATTCTAAACAGGAGAAGCAGCTTCCAACTCCCTGGCCAGCAAACCTTGTCTGAGGTCGCTGGGACCTTATATGGTCTGCTAGTGGTTGGCACATGTGTACACTGATTAGCAGTTGTATCTGGTGTTTCTATTGCGTTAGGGTCATTGGTTGGGTATTTGAGGGTTCTGATTGGTTTCTGGGGCTGTGATTCAATCATTGTAGGGTCGGGACTAGGGCTAGGGTTAGGAGTTCTATTGGAAGTAGGGACTAGGGCTTCCTATGTTAGTGTTTGTTGGGAGTAGGGTGGGACTAGGGCTAGGGTTAGACCTTTAATTGAAAGTAGCTATTTAGGGCTTCTGGTGTGATTGGTTGTTGGACTAGTTGTGGGACTAACAGTAGGGTTAGGCTTTCTATTGGAAGTAGGGACTAGGGCTACCTGTGTCATTGGCTGCTTGGACTTGGGTTGGGACTAATGATAGGGCTAAGGCCTTTAATTGGATGTAGAGATCAGGGTTTTTTAACTGATTGGGTGCTTGGACTAGGGCTACGATTGACTGTAAGGTCCTGGTCTCCTATTGGTTCTAGATGTTAGGGCTAGTGTTGTGATTGGATAGTGTTAGGGCTAGGGTTCCCATTGGCTGAAGGGGTCACCTGATTACTAGGGCTATAGAAAAGGCCAGGCTTGGGGCGTCTCATCTAAGGCCGGAGAGACAAGGTTAGTTGCCTGTTTGAGCCTGTTAAGGGCGGAGAGGACAAGGGTTATAGCCTGAGCCTGTTGGAGCCTGTTTGAGCCTGTTCTGGATTCCAGCCGGTTTGAGCCGGTTTGACCCGGTTTGAGATTCCAGCCAGTTTGAGCTGGTTTGAGCTAGTTTATTTCAGTTTACACCTTTTTGAGCCAGTTTGAACTGGTTTGAGCCAGTTTGAGCTGTTTTGAGCCGGTTTGAGCCGGTTTGAGTCAGTTTGAGCCAGTTTGAACCTGTTTGAGTTTGAACCGGTTTGAGCCAGTTTGAACCGGTTTGAGCCAGTTTGAACCGGTCTCGAGATGGTTTGAGCCGGTTTGAGCCGGTTTGAGACAGTTTGATCCGGTTTGAGCCTGTTTGAAGCGGTTTGAGCCATTTTGAATCCGGTTTGAGACAGTTTGAACCGGTTCAAGATGGTTTGAGCCAGTTTGAGCTGTTTTGAGCCGGTTTGAGCCGGTTTGAGTCAGTTTGAGCCAGTTTGAACCTGTTTGAGTTTGAACCGGTTTGAGCCAGTTTGAACCGGTTTGAGCCAGTTTGAACCGGTTTTGAGATGGTTTGAGCCGGTTTGAGACAGTTTGATCCCGTTTGAGCCTGTTTGAAGCGGTTTGAGCCATTTTGAATCCGGTTTGAGACAGTTTGAACCGGTTCAAGATGGTTTGAGCCAGTTTGAACCGGTTCCAACCAGTTCGAGCTGGTTTGAGCCTGTTCAGGACTAGGGCCATAAATGCTGCCCTTTTTCTCATTTAGAAATACCCTGCCTACACCATCCACATCCACAAACAAAGCAACATACTCAAACCAAATGTACACCACACACAACACTATGCACAGATTAATGTACCAGCATGCACCACCAACCCAACCAAACCACATCTACACAACCTACTATCCCAACTACCACACTTTTCCACCATCACCCACAAACAGTACACAACACTATCCTATACCACTAACCAATACACTCATCACTAACACAACGCCAATCAACATCGTACATAACTACATCCCATTCAGACACACTCTCCCTGCTGTAATTACACCTAATACACCACCTTTTATCAATAACAGACATATAATGATACTTCCATCAGTTGTCCAACAAACACCCTCCTCTCCCTTCTACCATAATAATACTAACACACAACACACACACTGCACACCACCACATTTTGTAACACTTGAAACAAACCAGTCTAAGATAAACACTCACATCTACTTCATTCCCTCCTACACACAACCTACACTCTACTCATAAGCACATCACCACCCCCTCTACGTCACAGCTAATACCAGCACTAAAAGCACACCTGCTACACACCCACAATCACAACACTAGCCCTAACATCTGGAACCAATAGGAGACCAGGACCTTAGAGCCAATCTTAGCCCTAGTCCAATCACACAATCAGTTAAAAAAACTGATCTCTATGTCCAATTAAAGGCCTTAGCCCTACCAGTATTCCCAACCCAAGTCCAAGCAGCCAATGGCACAGGTAGCCCTAGTCCCTACTTCCAATAGAAAGCCCAACCCTACTCTTAGTCCCACAACTATTCCAACAACCAATCATACCAGACGCCCTAAATAGCTTCTTCCAATTGAAGGTCTAACCCTAGCCCTAGTCCCACCCTACTCCCAAGAACCAATAACATAGGAAACCATAGTCCCTACTTCCAATAGAAATCCTAACCTAGCCCTATTCCCAACCCTACAATGATTGAATCACAGACCCAGAAACCAATGGGTCAAATCCTTCCTGACCGGTAGGTCTCAGACCCTCAGCCTGGGCACTTTCAGGGCTCCTAGTGAACATTCGCCCTGTGGGGTCCCCCAGGGTTCCTCCTTATCCCCTCTTCTTTTCAATCTTTATCTTCGACCCCTTCTTTTTTCTCTGAGGCAGTGGGACGTCACCGTCTTCAACTACGCGGACGACCTGCAACTCATCTTCTCTCTCAACTCCCCCTCTGCTATTCCTAACTTTCAGGCAGTCATGTCCCACATTCTCCAGTGGATGGGCCAAAACCAGCTAAAACTGAATCCCGGTAAGACGGAGCTCCTCCTTCCCGGTAGGAGTGCCACCTTCTGGGGGCCACATTTCTGGCTGGCGGAACTTGGCCCCTCTCCCACCCCGTGGCCTCAGTGAAGAGTCTGGTGGTCACAATTGACTCCGGTCTATCCCTTGGGCCGCAGGTGGGGACGGTGGTCTCTTCCTGAATTTACCAGCTGCGCAGGATCAGGAAAGTGGCTTACCTCCTTACACCTGATGCCCTCCTGCAAGTCATCATGGCCCTCGTCCTCTCCCGCTTAGATTTTTAGAACGCGATCTATCACGGTCTGCCTAAAACATCTTTGGCTAGACTGCAAGCCGTTCAAAATCAAGCGGCGAGACTGGCCCTGGGGATCTCGAAGTGGCAATCCGCCAGGTCTCTCCTCGTCAAACTGCACTGGCTCCCTATCACCTCAAGGGCGGCCTTTAAGATCGGCTGCCTCATCTTCAAGTCGTTAGCTGGGCCCTGTCCCGCCTTTTTGAAATCCCTCATCAGACCTTACTGCCCATCCCGGAACTTGAGATCCTCTCATCTTCACTTCTTGACCATCCCCTCTTACAAGCTCTGTAGATCTGGAGGCCGGAGATTTGCATACCTGGCCCCCAAGCTTTGGAACTCTTTTCCTTTCCCCCTTAAAACCTCCAATTCTTTGATTCTTTTTCGTAAATCCTTAAACACCTGGGGCCTCATTTATGAAAAGTGACGCATCGCTGCGTGAAAACAGCGATGCGTCACTTTTCACTGCGCACTCCTTGCGACACCAATGATGCGTCATATTTAATGTATGGCGCATCATGTCGCAAGGACTTACAGATACGTCAGTATTTCTGACGCATCTGTAAGCGCAAAAGTGACGCATTGCTGGAGTGTGTCACAAAAGTGACGCATCTCCAGCAATGCGTCCTTTCACATGGGGAAAGCCCCATGTGAAAGGGCTTGCGTCAGTCTTACGCCTGCTGTGAGGCAGGCGCAAGATTTTGACGCAACAGCATCCTAAAAGTGACGCAGTGAAATCTCATAGATTTCACTGCGTCACTATTACGAGGCTTTTTGCGGGGGAACGCCCCCTCTGCATACATTATATCTGACGCAGGTATAATGTGGCGCAGGGGTTTAAAAAGTGACGCATCTACCTAGATGCGTCACTTTTTAAATATGGCGCAACAAGGCGCATGTTTTACGCCGCAGATGCGTCACAAAAAGTGACGCATCCGCAGCGCAAAACTGACGCAAGGCCTCATAAATGAGGCCCCAGGGGCCTCATTTATGAGGCCTTGCGTCAGTTTTGCGCTGCGGATGCGTCACTTTTTGTGACGCATCTGCGGCGTAAAACATGCGCCTTGTTGCGCCATATTTAAAAAGTGACGCATCTAGGTAGATGCGTCACTTTTTAAACCCCTGCGCCACATTATACCTGCGTCAGATATAATGTATGCAGAGGGGGCGTTCCCCCGCAAAAAGCCTCGTAATAGTGACGCAGTGAAATCTATGAGATTTCACTGCGTCACTTTTAGGATGCTGTTGCGTCAAAATCTTGCGCCTGCCTCACAGCAGGCGTAAGACTGACGCAAGCCCTTTCACATGGGGCTTTCCCCATGTGAAAGGACGCATTGCTGGAGATGCGTCACTTTTGTGACACACTCCAGCAATGCGTCACTTTTGCGCTTACAGATGCGTCAGAAATACTGACGTATCTGTAAGTCCTTGCGACATGATGCGCCATACATTAAATATGACGCATCATTGGTGTCGCAAGGAGTGCGCAGTGAAAAGTGACGCATCGCTGTTTTCACGCAGCGATGCGTCACTTTTCATAAATGAGGCCCCTGGCTTTTTCCCCAATCTAGTTAAGTCTTTCTGTCCTCTCTGCTTCCAACCAGCGCCAGGAAACCCATGGTGTCAGTGCGCTCTATAAGCACTCCTTACAATACAATACAATACAATCAGAACCCTCAAATACCCAACCAATGACCCTAACGCAATAGAAACACCAGATACAACCACCAATCAATGTACACATGTGCCACCCACTAGCAGACCATATAAGGTCCCAGTGACCTCAGATAAGGTTTGCTGGCCAGGGAGTTGGAAGCTGCATCTCCTGTTTAGAATCTACTAGGAGACAGACAGACTCAATCCACAGTTTGGACTTCTGCAGGTAAAGTCTTCACTAACTCGAAATCTAACAATACTGTTTGAATAAAACTTTACTCCCCCTGCTGGCCAAAAAACGAAGTGCATAGGCCCAAGTTAAGTACTGTTTGAACAGCTCACAGAATCACCCTCTGATGTAGAATATCCCTGTTGCGGGGGTGGGGCAGGGGGGCTGGCCTCACTGGCTTGTGAACACAAAATGGTGGCTGGGGGTGCACTATTTTCTATTTTAACATACAGGTCCTAGCACAGAGCAAAGGAGAAATTTGGAGGGAAAACAGATTTGTCACCAAGGACATAATTATGTCAAAGCCAATAGGCAATAGATGGATTAGAGTCAGAAATAAGGGATCTATCATCATATAAAGCGGCTATCTTCTAGTTTATGCTTCGATGTCTAGAAAAAGGCCTGGAAAGGACCAAAACAAGCTAAGAATAGGGATCTAGGATGGTAGTAAGCTTAAAGTCACCATCACTCAGAAATAGAGCCAAAAACCCGGCCAGGACACAGGGGGACTAAAGTTTTATTCAAACATTATTGTTAGATTTCGAGTTAGTGAAGACTTTACCTGCAGAAGCCCAAAAGGTGGATTGAGCCTGTCTGTCTCCTAGGAGATTTTAAACAGGAGAAGCAGCTTCCAACTCCCTGGCCAGCAAACCTTGTCTGAGGTCGCTGGGACCTTATATGGTCTGCTAGTGGTTGGCACATGTGTACACTGATTAGCAGTTGTATCTGGTGTTTCTATTGCGTTAGGGTCATTGGTTGGGTATTTGAGGGTTCTGATTGGTTTCTGGGGCTGTGATTCAATCATTGTAGGGTCGGGACTAGGGCTAGGGTTAGGAGTTCTATTGGAAGTAGGGACTAGGGCTTCCTATGTTAGTGTTTGTTGGGAGTAGGGTGGGACTAGGGCTAGGGTTAGACCTTTAATTGAAAGTAGCTATTTAGGGCTTCTGGTGTGATTGGTTGTTGGACTAGTTGTGGGACTAACAGTAGGGTTAGGCTTTCTATTGGAAGTAGGGACTAGGGCTACCTGTGTCATTGGCTGCTTGGACTTGGGTTGGGACTAATGATAGGGCTAAGGCCTTTAATTGGACGTAGAGATCAGGGTTTTTTAACTGATTGGGTGCTTGGACTAGGGCTACGATTGACTGTAAGGTCCTGGTCTCCTATTGGTTCTAGATGTTAGGGCTAGTGTTGTGATTGGATAGTGTTAGGGCTAGGGTTCCCATTGGCTGAAGGGGTCACCTGATTACTAGGGCTATAGAAAAGGCCAGGCTTGGGGCGTCTCATCTAAGGCCGGAGAGACAAGGTTAGTTGCCTGTTTGAGCCTGTTAAGGGCGGAGAGGACAAGGGTTATAGCCTGAGCCTGTTGGAGCCTGTTTGAGCCTGTTCTGGATTCCAGCCGGTTTGAGCCGGTTTGAGATTCCAGCCAGTTTGAGCTGGTTTGAGCTAGTTTATTTCAGTTTACACCTTTTTGAGCCAGTTTGAACTGGTTTGAGCCAGTTTGAGCTGTTTTGAGCCGGTTTGAGCCGGTTTGAGTCAGTTTGAGCCAGTTTGAACCTGTTTGAGTTTGAACCGGTTTGAGCCAGTTTGAACCGGTTTGAGCCAGTTTGAACCGGTTTCGAGATGGTTTGAGCCGGTTTGAGCCGGTTTGAGACAGTTTGATCCGGTTTGAGCCTGTTTGAAGCGGTTTGAGCCATTTTGAATCCGGTTTGAGACAGTTTGAACCGGTTCAAGATGGTTTGAGCCAGTTTGAACCGGTTCCAACCAGTTCGAGCCGGTTTGAGCCTGTTCAGGACTAGGGCCATAAATGCTGCCCTTTTTCTCATTTAGAAATACCCTGCCTACACCATCCACATCCACAAACAGAGCAACATACTCAAACCAAATGTACACCACACACAACACTATGCACAGATTAATGTACCAGCATGCACCACCAACCCAACCAAACCACATCTACACAACCTACTATCCCACCTACCACACTTATCCACCATCACCCACAAACAGTACACAACACTATCCTATACCACTAACCAATACACTCATCACTAACACAACGCCAATCAACATCGTACATAACTACATCCCATTCAGACACACTCTCCCTGCTGTAATTACACCTAATACACCACCTTTTATCAATAACAGACATATAATGATACTTCCATCAGTTGTCCAACAAACACCCTCCTCTCCCTTCTACCATAATAATACTAACACACAACACACACACTGCACACCACCACATTTTGTAACACTTGAAACAAACCAGTCTAAGATAAAAACTCACATCTACTTCATTCCCTCCTACACACACCCTACACTCTACTCATAAGCACATCACCACCCCCTCTACGTCACAGCTAATACCAGCACTAAAAGCACACCTGATACACACCCACAATCACAACACTAGCCCTAACATCTGGAACCAATAGGAGACCAGGACCTTAGAGCCAATCTTAGCCCTAGTCCAAGCACACAATCAGTTAAAAAAACTGATCTCTATGTCCAATTAAAGGCCTTAGCCCTACCAGTATTCCCAACCCAAGTCCAAGCAGCCAATGGCACAGGTAGCCCTAGTCCCTACTTCCAATAGAAAGCCCAACCCTACTCTTAGTCCCACAACTAGTCCAACAACCAATCATACCAGACGCCCTAAATAGCTTCTTCCAATTAAAGGTCTAACCCTAGTCCTAGTCCCACCCTACTCCCAAGAACCAATAACATAGGAAGCCATAGTCCCTACTTCCAATAGAAATCCTAACCTAGCCCTATTCCCAACCCTACAATGATTGAATCACAGACCCAGAAACCAATGGGTCAAATCCTTCCTGACCGGTAGGTCTCAGACCCTCAGCCTGGGCACTTTCAGGGCTCCTAGGGAACATTCGCCCTGTGGGGTCCCCCAGGGTTCCTCCTTATCCCCTCTTCTTTTCAATCTTTATCTTCGACCCCTTCTTTTTTCTCTGAGGCAGTGGGACGTCACCGTCTTCAACTACGCGGACGACCTGCAACTCATCTTCTCTCTCAACTCCCCCTCTGCTATTCCTAACTTTCAGGCAGTCATGTCCCACATTCTCCAGTGGATGGGCCAAAACCAGCTAAAACTGAATCCCGGTAAGACGGAGCTCCTCCTTCCCGGTAGGAGTGCCACCTTCTGGGGGCCACATTTCTGGCTGGCGGAACTTGGCCCCTCTCCCACCCCGTGGCCTCGGTGAAGAGTCTGGGGGTCACAATTGACTCCGGTTTATCCCTTGGGCCGCAGGTGGGGACGGTGGTCTCTTCCTGAATTTACCAGCTGCGCAGGATCAGGAAAGTGGCTTACCTCCTTACACCTGATGCCCTCCTGCAAGTCATCATGGCCCTCGTCCTCTCCCGCTTAGATTTTTAGAACGCGATCTATCACGGTCTGCCTAAAACATCTTTGGCTAGACTGCAAGCCGTTCAAAATCAAGCGGCGAGACTGGCCCTGGGGATCTCGAAGTGGCAATCCGCCAGGCCCCTACTCGTCAAACTGCACTGGCTCCCTATCACCTCAAGGGCGGCCTTTAAGATCGGCTGCCTCATCTTCAAGTCGTTAGCTGGGCCCTGTCCCGCCTTTTTGAAATCCCTCATCAGACCTTACTGCCCATCCCGGAACTTGAGATCCTCTCATCTTCACTTCTTGACCGTCCCCTCTTACAAGCTCTGAAGATCTGGAGGCCGGAGATTTGCATACCTGGCCTCCAAGCTTTGGAACTCTTTTCCTTTCCCCCTTAAAACCTCCAATTCTTTGATTCTTTTTCGTAAATCCTTAAAAACCTGGCTTTTTCCCCAATCTAGTTAAGTCTTTCTGTCCTCTCTGCTTCCAACCAGCGCCAGGAAACCCATGGTGTCAGTGCGCTCTATAAGCACTCCTTACAATACAATGCAATACAATCAGAACCCTCAAATACCCAACCAATGACCCTAATGCAATAGAAACACCAGATACAACCACCAATCAGTGTACACATGTGCCACCCACTAGCAGACCATATAAGGTCCCAATGACCTCAGATAAGGTTTGCTGGCCAGGGAGTTGGAAGCTGCATCTCCTGTTTAGAATCTACTAGGAGACAGACAGACTCAATCCACAGTTTGGACTTCTGCAGGTAAAGTCTTCACTAACTCGAAATCTAACAATACTGTTTGAATAAAACTTTACTCCCCCTGCTGGCCAAAAAACGAAGTGCACAGGCCCCAGTTAAGTACTGTTTGAACAGCTCACAGAATCACCCTCTGATTTAGAATATCCCTGTTGCGGGGGTGGGGCAGGGGGGCTGGCCTCACTGGCTTGTGAACACGAAATGGTGGCTGGGGGTGCACTATTTTCTATTTTAACATACAGGTCCTAGCACAGAGCAAAGGAGAAATTTGGAGGGAAAACAGATTTGTCACCAAGGAATGAGAGGGAAAAACTACAGAGGTTGGACTGCAAATTCCCCAATTCAACACAGTAAATGCAAGCAATCATGGGCAGGGAAAACCACAAGTTTCAAACACAAAACAGGTGATAAAATATGCACAGGCAGGTCAAAACTGCAATTTTAAACTGTAACAACCACATGCAAATACAGTAATCACTTTTTGAGTTCTTCTGGAAATATTCCAGTAGTTAAGGAAAAGTTGATAATACTTCTTACTGGAATGGCAGCAGAGGTTGTTAAAAAAATTGTCTTGAAAGTTTTGGGCGGACATGGGCGAGAAGGGCTGCCAGAAGGACTGCTTTCTTTGACCAGGTCCATAAATTCATTGTGTAAGATGTTGGAAGGAACGGAGAGGCTTGATTAAAGCACTCTTGGATAGTTGTTTTGTACAAGGGTTAGGGCTGGTGCTTTGTTTCTGTTTTAAGTACGAGTCCAACGTGTCTGCTTTGTCCGTGTAATGATTTGCCAGTTTGTCTGTGAAATCTTGAGTAACAGGATGAGTTCCTTCTAAGCAATTTGGTTTTCGAATTTCATTGAGTATTTTATAGAATTCTTTATTTGCACATTTAGCGTTTTGAATTCTGTCTGAATAGTACCTTTTCTTAGCTTTTTGATAGCCAACTTGTATAATCTGTTAATTTTCTATAGGTGAAGTTTGTCTCGTTTGGCATTTATTTCGAGCCAGGTACATTGCAGCTCTCTAATTTGTTGTTGTATGTCTTTTATTTCTATGGTTCGCCAAGGCTCTTTTTTTCTTTTGTTCTGTTGTGTGGTTTTGAGTGGTATCAGGATGTCAAAAGCTTCCTGTAGCCACTCATGTAGACTCTGAACAGAGTTTATGGTTTCTAGATTTATACTGGATGTTAGTTGTGTTTCCAAGTGTTCCAAATTGAGTTTGTTCAACGGCCGATAGGTGGATGGATGTAAGGTAGTTTTAGGTGAGTCACTTAGTGTTGTTTTATGTAGGAAAGCAAGCAGATGGTGGTCTGACCTTGTGACTGGAGTTATAGTTTGAAAGGTAACTAGTGCAGTATTAGTAAAAATGACATCTAGGATATGTCCAGCGGTGTGTGTCGGATTGTGGTTAATCTGATGCAGGTTTAATGCGTCTAGGCCAGTGATTATTTTTTTGGGATGGTTCATATTGGTTTTATCAAACCAAAAGTTGAGGTCACCCAGAAAGCATTGGTTGGAGTGTATTGTTATCAGGTTTGAAACTGTATCTAGAAGTGCATCTGGGAATGTTGACTTGCTAGGTGGAGGTCTGTAAAGGAGCAGGAAGTTACAGGTGGAAGACGGTGTAGGATTGCATCTTGTAAGAAGAGCCTCACAATTCTTTATGGAGATGTTGTCAAATTTAGTGATATGTATTGTTTGCCTGAATACAACAGCTAGACCATCTCCTTTTTTTGCAACACAATTTTCGGTGATTATTTGATAGCCTAGAGGAATGGCTTCATGCAGAACTGGAGCCAAATCGTCTCCCAACCATGATTCGGTTATGAATAGTATGTCTGGTTTTGCATCAGCCAGAAGGTCGTAGGTGTGATGCTTGTTCATAGGTGTGATGCTTGTTTTTAGAGAGGGATCGAGCATTTATTAGTAGACAGTGTAGAGAGTGGCCTTTGGTGATAGTGGGACTTTGTTTTGTAGAAAAGTGATCAGTATTGTGTGGGTGTGTAGCATGTGTGTTTTTAGTGCTGGTATTAACTGTATTAGGATAGGAATCGTGTTGCTGTTCTGTATCATGTTCCTCATCCAGCATGCAAAGAAGACATTTTGATGGGTCTGCATGTGTATGTGTTGGAGATGGTGTTTTAGAGTGAGTTGGAGTGCTGTGTTGCTTTTTTGGTGTAACATTGTTTTGAGGTAGACTTGGGGAAGCAAAGCTGTGAGGTGTGGCATATTGCTTATATTTTTTGCGTGTGTTTAAGGCGGAAGATGTAAGAGTCAGGGGAGGTGGTGCAGCATTTGGGTCATGTCGTACTGTTCAAAATTGTCCAATGGATGAGAGGCGGTTAGAAGAGAGGTGCTGTATTGCTGTATATGTGTTAGGTGTGGTGGAAGAGTGAAAGCTTGGCATTGGAGTTTGTTCCTTCATACGGTTTGAAAGGTGGGTATATGTATGTATTTTGTGATGGTAAGTATTAGGGGGTGTTTTGCTCTGAAGAACTTGTTTTGCTGGTGTGTGTGATATGTTTTGGTTGTTGGGAGTAGGGTTGGACTAGGGCTAGGGTTAGACCTTTAATTGAAAGTAGCTATTTAGGGCTTCTGGTGTGATTGGTTGTTGGACTAGTTGTGGGACTAAAAGTAGGGTTAGGCTTTCTATTGGAAGTAGGGACTAGGACTACCTGTGTCATTGGCTGCTTGGACTTGGGTTGGGAATACTGGTAGGGCTAAGGCCTTTAATTGGACAAGTAGATTAGGGTTTTTTAACTGATTGGGTACTTGGACTAGGGCTAAGATTGGCTGTAAGGTCCTGGTCTCTGATTGGTTCTAGATGTTAGGGCTAGTGTTGTTATTGGATAGTGTTAGGGCTAGGGTTCCCATTGGATGATTGGGTCACCTGATTACTAGGACTATAGAAAAGGCAAGGCTTGGGGCGTCTCAGCTAAGGCCGGAGAGACAAGGGTAGTTGCTTGTTTGAGCCTGTTAATGGCGGAGAGGACAAGGGTAGTAGCCTGAGCCTGTTGGAGCCTGTTTGAGCCTGTTTGAGCCGGTTTGAGCCTGTTCTGGATTCCAGTCGGTTTGAGCCGGTTTGTGCCGGTTTGAGATTCCAGCCGATTTGAACCGGTTTGAGCTAGTTTGATTCAGTTTGAACCGGTTTGATCCAGTTTGAACCGGTTTGAGCTGGTTTGAGCCAGTTTGAACAGTTTGAGCCAGTTTGAACTGGTTTGAGCCAGTTTGAACCAGTTTGAGACGGTTTGAACCAGTTTAAACCAGTTTGAGATGGTTTGAACCAGTTTCAACCGGTTTAAGCCAGTTTGAAAAGGTTTACAATTTGATCCAGGTTGAGCCAGTTTGAGCTGGTTTTAACCAGTTTAAACTGGTTTGAGCCAGTTTGAACCGGTTTGAGCCAGTTTGATCCCATTTTAACCGGTTTGAACCGGTTTGAGCCAGTTTGAGCCGGTTTGAGCTGGTTTGAACAAGTTTGAACCAGTTTGAGCCAGTTTGAACCGGTTTGAGCCGATTGGTACCCGTTTAAGCCGGTTTGCGCCAGTTTGTACCGTTTTGAGCCAATTTGAACTGGTATGAGCCGGTTAGAACTAGTTTAAACCGTTTTTCACCAGTTTGAACCGGTTTGAGACGGTTTGAACCAGTTTAAACCAGTTTGAGCCAGTTTGAACCAGTTTAAACCGGTTTGAACCAGTTGGAACCAGTTTGAGCCAGTTTGAACCAGTTTAAACCGGTTTGAACCAGTTGGAACCAGTTTGAACCGGTTTACGGTTTGAGCCAGTTTGAACTGGTTTGAGCAAGTTTGAGCCGGTTTTACCCAGTGTCAACCGGTTTGAGCCGGTTTGAACCAGTTTGAGCAAGTTTGAGCCAGTTCAGGACTAGGGCCAAAAATGCTGCCCTTTTTCTCATTTAGAAATACCTAGCCCACACCATCCACATCCACAAACAGAGCAACACACTCAAACCAAATTGTCGGGATTGAAAGCAGCACAAGAACACGCAAGCGCCACTAACCTGACTCTGATGGCCAGCATAGACGATAGACGGTAGTCCTCCCAACTCCGCACTGCACCAACCCCAACAATGGAATATACCCACTATTCGAGCCTATACTGAAAGGGGCCGGGAGGTGGATTTGCATCTGGGGATCTGGTACTACTGGTATCGTCTGGTCGTTACATCACGAAGTTACTGGTACTGGGACACTACAGGCAGAGGAGGGGACAGAGAGCAAGAGATTAATACCACAACTGTAACTGTCTGAACTCTGGTTCCCCCCCTTTGATTCAAAACTCACCAGTTTCTCAACCCCATGTATCTGAGAAGGAATCCATGAATACGCACTGCGCACTAGCGAAAAGGTTGCCAGAAGTACGGAGAAGTTAGCTTCACTTCTCGACCGAAAACACACAGGCGTCTAGGGTATATAAATGAGGGCTAATTGTACTCAGCGTTAAAAGCCACGCTTCGTAAGAACCACAATACTCCTTGTGGAATGGTGTAGCCCAGGTAGCAGGTAGAGTCAGTAGAACCCGGACAGAGACAATTGGAATCCCCAGTTATATAAACAATAATGGCAGATGCACCTGAGGTTCTGTGAAATCTGAACCTGTGTTTAAAATATCATTATTCTGCTATGATTTTGATATCAGAGAAACGAAAATGGCAAGTTTAATATGTGTGTGTATTTTCATCACAATACAATGATGCATGCAGGAGTTATTGGCAAATTCATTCTGAGCCCACAGGCCCCAGGTTGTGAACAAGCGTCCATTTTAGTTGTTGCCCTTTACATAGGCATATACATGAGCCAATGATTCTTAAAGAACACGTATTCCTTAGCTTGAGTTCTTCCTGACTCCCATTTGACCTGAACAGGCTGAATCTGCCTACGTGATGTTGGCCTCACCAAACCAGTCCATGCCCTCTAGTCAATCTATATTAAAGATCTGAGCAACTTGTTGTGTACATTGGCTTGAGCAAGATTAGAAGGCCGAATACAGTAGCCATGCCTGTTTATGACCCACAAGCATCCCTTATCCTACATTTCTATCTTCCACACCTGGCTCTGTTTCTCTGCTTCTGGGCTTTTACAATGGGGAGGTGACTGTTTATATGATGGGGAGGAAACCAGTTCTATTGTGAGCTTCTCCGGCCTGCACAGGAAAATATGTGAAGTTTGACATATGTTCATGATGGAAGATGGGTTGGTCAGTTTGGGCAAGTAGAATGGAATTCATAATTATAGCCTGCTTTGTTATGGTACCATGGGAGCGACCTACAATGATGTGTTTCACAGCAAGAATGTGAGCCTAGGGCCAAACTTTTTGTATAAAAGGCCTGCCTGAGAAAGCTCAGACAGGCTCCCTCTTTCAATTGTAAAACTACGGTTGGACGACGAAGCCTCATAATTAATTATAATAAAGATGTCTTTTATTTTTACAGATTGGCTGTCAATTCCTATGCTGCTTTATTATGCAAACTGCTGGATAGATCCCTGGTGGGGAGAGTGAGTCATTTTCCACTTTTCTTCAGTTGGCGCCCAACGTAGGGCCTTATCATGGAGTGGTTATCTGCAGGAGTGTTTTGTCAAAGGATGGAAAAACTACTGGAGGCAGGACAGAATTCTACCAAAAAGAGGTACTCTGGGCACAGGGTTTTCTGGGGGATTATCTGTCTCTGTGGCCTAGTATGTTTTTTTGATTTTTCTGACTTAAAACTCTCCTAAAGATGTCACTCCTGACTAAGGAACCCATTCTTTTTTTGCTGTAAGTATTTTTTAACAGACTGTTAGTGCAGTGGGGAATTGACAGTTATATCATTTGGACAAATATTTTTGTATATGCAAATTGCAATTTGTATAGGCAGTTGAAGAGATATTTTCTCCATCTGTTTTAGTTGAAGAATAAAAATGGGTCGCTCCCAGTTTTTTTTTTGGTTCTGAGTCCTTGGTTATTTATTGGTCGCAGAAATGTGACGCAGTCCTTAGTTATTTATTGGTCGCACAAATGTGACGCTTTGGTTTGGGTACCGGTACATTTGGTTCAGTTGGTAGGCCTTTTGGTTGCTGTGGTTCAGATTATCGTTGGATAATCTTCCTCAGTATTGGTTCCTTGGTTTAATTTGAACACTGCAGTATTCAAAAACCGTGGGTCACGTACATTTGCGTGTATATCGTTGGAGATAGCCCCATGAAGTTTGAAACTCGACTAGTGAGCGCAGATGCCTGGTCGCGGTATTTTGTTTGGTATTAGTATTGACTAGGTTGCAACAAAGGATTCCCGGTTGGAGGATTCGCGTCTGATACCTCCGGTTGGAACTCCAATTTATGAGCTCTCTCTAAAAGGTCTGTGAAGCTGTCCCTTTTGCAGCCTTCTGGAAATCTGTTGAAGAATTTAAGAAAAACAAAAAAATAGGAACTAAAACGTTTTTGTTGTAAATATGGTTTACAACTAGTTTTGGCAGGTTATTTTTGAACACAGTCTGTAGGCTGTTCCTTGTTCCTGTCCTAAGTGTTGACCTATGGGTTAAAATGTGTGTTTAAATGTCTATGTTGTTTGAAGGTTTTCTTGTACATTGCGACGGTGCTATGTACAAGAACTGCGCTATGTACAAGAAATGGTTAGAGCGCGCTGTTTTGTGTGTCCTGAGTGTTTGACCCCCCTTCTGTTTTGTGTCTGGAATGAGCTCAATGTATGTATGTGTATGGGTCACCTTCAATAGATGTAAATAAGGCTCCAAAGAAAAAAATGAAAAAACGAAATTGCCTGTTCTTTAGACGCACAGTGTTAGATGTTCACAGCCAAGTCTTTTCAGCTGCAGTATATGTAATCATTCAGCCAGCACCTCTCTAGTTAAACACGGGTGGTGGAATTTTGCAAACAGTCCTTTTTAAATAAATGTGGCGCAATCATCTCACGCATTCCCAGTAAGGCAGCTGCGCTTAGGCTTGTGTGTTAATATGTATCTAAATAATAGGCAAGGGATGTAGTGAGCATTTTATATGTAGAACAGTCACAAATAGCAATAATTAGGCTTCATTAGGAAAAAATAATTATTAATTATGAAAAATAATTATTAAAAACAAAGTGCTACAAAAATCGTTTTTTAATATTTGTGAAGCTTAACACTCATACTATGACCCCCTAGCATTAAAATGTTTGATTTAAGTTATGTTGTACCACGAAAATGACCAAACACCTCTGTGCGCAATTTCCCTTACCCTAGGCGCAAACAAGCTCATTTCTATAAGGTATAACTTAGTATTTTCAAAAGTATGATTCATAAATTAGGTATTAGACATTCTAGTAATACCCATTATGCAATAAATTGTAGGATTTTTTATTCCTTAGTATCCAGAATACAAAAGTCGATTTTCACATAAATAGACTGTTTTAAATGGTTTCAGGGCCCCTGTTTAAAGTGTCTCTTTACTAAATACATACATTTAGATCTTAATATATATATATTTGCAGGTTGTGCCTTCTTAGGATTCAGCGAGGCAATGTGTCATAGAAATTGTTTTAAATATAGTGAAATATTGCAAGTTAGGTGTAAATGGTTAAACCTACTGGCCTTGTCAGCTTCAGTTACCAGGAGCAGGGGACTGGCAGAACCTGTATAACGTGTTCCAGCAGTAGCGGCCGAGATGTTATCTTGTAAGGCTGTCTTGTTGACATTTGTGACCTTTTAATTAGGGCCTCGCCTGTGGAATGCAGCATGCTTTGTATTTAAATCCCTGCCACGGTCCTGACCTGAGGTCATTTGAATAGCCTGACTTGCTCCGATAAATCTAATTCCTGCTCATGTTTATAATTTAAAAGCATCTTCTTAGAGTGTTAAAACTCTGACATCAGCTGGGATGGGATTTTCGTTTTTGGGAACTAAAATGAGCAAAGAATGCAGGGCCATGTACAGCAATGATGATTGCATTTTAGCCAAAGAATAAATAATAGCTCCAGCATGTTCCTACAAAACGCTTGTTGTTCTGTAAATTATGTCATCACCACATTTATCTCAAATTAGAAATACGGCAGGGCTGACACAGCATTGCATCCCGCTAATGATAATAAAAGGAACACTATTTAATTTGTAAAACTGCAGCCTCATTTGTCAGTACCCTGAGGGACACATGGTTTGCATAGCTCCCAGTTGCTTTCAAAATGCTGCGCACAAGCGCTTTATATGAGATGTAGTTGATTGTATATAATTTAAATCTGTAACCTTCATTTATTGCAGGCTGGCTTGTTTTCCTTTACCGCATTCACATTACATCTGCGTTAAGCGCACATCTGAGATAATAAACAAATAGGAAAGGTATTCCTCATGCAAAATTGTAGCACCTGCACTTCTAGTCTTACAAATTAAGCACTGTGTAAAATGAAGGAACATGATTTAAAAAGGGCAAATGCAAAAGTGATTTCTTTGAGAAAACAAATATCAAACATTCTGCTAAATGATCTGTAGAACTGGTATATGTGTGTCTCCATGCTAGGAACGAATTCTTTTTAGTTAAGTTTATTTGACAAAATGAAAAACGAAGTGTTACATTGAGTTTTAGATAGGCAATAAGTAGAAGCCCTTCCCCAAAATTCTGCAACTTAAAGGCCTTAGGCCTGAGTGAGAATGGGCGTTTTTGCAAGGTACATGGAAAATAGGTTACAGGTAAGTAATGAAAAGTTTTTGTATGTCACGTTGTGCCATGTTTTGTAGTCTGATAAAAAGGGTTAAAATTTATGTTGTATTATGAGAAATGTGTGTGTTGTGTATCTTTTCTGCTTCTTCCTACAGATAATTCATGGATTAATTCACAAGACACGTGAGTTGGCTGGTTGAAGAGAAATGTTTTTTTTTTTTGCGTAATTTCTTTAAGAAAAAATGTGTGTGTTTATGTTTCATTTGTACATTTGGTCCACTGAAACGCGTTATTTGACACAGCAACATTATAGTTGACTGCAGGGTATCAATTACCTGATGCCCTGCTGTCAAAAGAAGGGCATGTGCCATGGTATTATGCATGACCGTTTATTCATATATGCTGTTTGTTTGTCTGGGCTGTTTTTCCTTGTGCTTGATATACAGCAAGTATATCTTATGGCTTGAGATGGCTTGATATGTGTATTTATTTTTTTTAATGTTTTTTGTGTATGTTCTGTTCTATGGTGCTACTTTGAATTACAAATTCCCCTGTGTTGTGAAGGAACACATATGACGATATGCATTGTTTCACAATAAATTGGATGAATATTGTATTAAGACAAATTTCACAGATATGGACCTCATACTGTGAGCAGTAAGGCAGCTGTGTTTTTCCAGTTCATGCCTAATTTGGCTGTAATGATTTTTTTATTTAAGAAAACTAAAATGATATACTGGATTAAAGATTGCCATCCGTTGTTAGTCACTTAACTGCCTTTTTCCTTAAGGACAGGCAGCTCTGCATTTATGTATCCTTGATTGGGCCTAAGGATGGAATTATAGATCCGTGACTAAAGGTGGCCTAATTTCGATATCGCATTTTTTTGATCGCATTTTTTGATTCCTGAATAAGCCTATGGATTCATTTTTTTCCCTGAAGAGACAACTGAACATTAGTTAGAATTACCGTGTAGGGTATAGATTGTCAGCGGTAGAGTTAAAATTCTGTAACATTGGTCTTTTCATGTATCCCCGTGCTCTTGGTGCTGTGTCACATGCCTTAGGCCACCCAAGCAAACTCTTGTCCTTCCTATAGATTTTTCTTTTTGCTCCTTACCTGACCAATGTTGCATCATGTTTAGTTATTGAAGACTTTTGTTGTGTTCTACTTCCATTTTCCCTCCTCCATCTTCCTTTCACCTGTCAGCCCATTTATTATTATGGGTGTATTGTTCATGTTCACACTTTTAGGCAGTGATGTATTAGGAACCCCCCTTATGCTACACACCATTCCCCTTTTGTGTGACCAGACTGCTTCTCAAGAATTTTCTTTAGGCCTACTTCAAATGCCTTTTCAGACTGACTGTCAGGATAGTGATAGCCTGGTTAATTGACCCAATAGGACATTTTCCATCTCAATAGGAGATATCTCAAGTTTACATTCTTTTTAGTACGACATATTTTTAATGTCTATTTTTAATTTTTCAGTTCTCCTCTGTTTCTGCTGTTTCAATTTTTTATAAGATGTGTTCTAATCATGCAGATACCAGGACTCTCTAGTTCTTGTCCTCTTGTCTGCACAGTTGATCATTAGCCTTTGCATTACATAGCGCATTTGATGCACATTGTTTAAAGAAGGGACTTCTTCATGTCCTTGATAATGTGTATTATGTCATTTCTCTATTTGAGATGTTCTAGATAAGGAGTTTAGGAACACCTAGGCTTCATCATTAAGGAGAATATGTATTTACCCCATTAAATAATGTATCCCATTAGATAATGCCACTGTGTGAGGGCATCCATTTAGGTTCCCATGACGAATTGCCACTCCTTTGCAGATTGCAGGCCACTTGCTTGCAGCTCTCTTGTCAAAAAGCCAACCCATGAACTGTTTTTATATCTGACTTGAAGGAAACTAACAATTGTGTTACACTTCCTATATCACTAGGTTCTGCGGGAATCTTCCAGAGTCAAAAAGGAAGAATGTTACCCTGCAGACCGGTGATCAAAAAAGCCTGGTCCCCATCAGTAAACATGGCAGACGACTACAGACTTCTTGGCCTTGCAATTCCTGAAAGCAATCAGCAGCGTGAACAGCAATCAGCAGCGTGAACAGCAATCAGCAGCGTGGGCAGCGGTCATCAGCATGGACAGCGATCATCAGCATGCCTCCAGTGGTACCTCCTAAGCAATTCATTTGTTTCATCAGAAGGCGTTGTAAAAAGAAAAGAAAAAAGGAGCTGATTTTGTGTTTTGCCTCAGAAGTTCAGTGCAAAGATGCGAAGGATCCCTGCTTTTGATGGCAGGACTGTCATCCACTTTGTTCAACTTGTTCAAACTGTCATGTGCTTGAACCTCTGGCAGCGCGCGGTCCCCTGACCCCCTTGGCCTGAGTTTTTGGCCTTTCCCCACACACACCTCTTTTCCCTTTGCTCCAGCAGAAAGGCAGTGCACCTGAGAATCCAAGTTTGGAAAAGGCACTACATTCCGGTGCCCATGAGAAGAGCAGCTTGATCGTCCTCTGACACTAAATGATGAGTGTTGGAGTCGGAAAGGAGCTACTGATCTTGAGAGGGTGTTTTTTTCAGTGGTGCTTGTTTCTGCACGAGATGTTTTGTGCCCTTGATCAATAAAGAGCACATTTCCTGAGGTGTCATAGAGAAGAGACACTGGTGCATTTGTTTTAAGACATTGAGACTTTGAATGAACTGTGGGTGTTCCAGGAGGGCACTCCTACTGAGCATGAAAAGGCCTGGATCGAGAGGCCCAACGCGGAAGAAGATGATGGAAGCGGATTTGATGGACAATAGAAGCCTTCCAAGAGGCTTATAACGGATTTTGGACACAGCTGCTAACATAGACTGAGTAATTGCCTATGTAAGGGCAAAAGGGGCGTCTGAGGTTCTGTGAAATCTGAACCTGTGTTTAAAATATCATTATTCTGCTATGATTTTGATATCAGAGAAACGAAAATGGCAAGTTTAATATGTGTGTGTATTTTCATCACAATACAATGATGCATGCAGGAGTTATTGGCAAATTCATTCTGAGCCCACAGGCCCCAGGTTGTGAACAAGCGTCCATTTTAGTTGTTGCCCTTTACATAGGCATATACATGAGCCAATGATTCTTAAAGAACACGTATTCCTTAGCTTGAGTTCTTCCTGACTCCCATTTGACCTGAACAGGCTGAATCTGCCTACGTGATGTTGGCCTCACCAAACCAGTCCATGCCCTCTAGTCAATCTATATTAAAGATCTGAGCAACTTGTTGTGTACATTGGCCTGAGCAAGATTAGAAGGCCGAATACAGTAGCCATGCCTGTTTATGACCCACAAGCATCCCTTATCCTACATTTCTATCTTCCACACCTGGCTCTGTTTCTCTGCTTCTGGGCTTTTACAATGGGGAGGTGACTGTTTATATGATGGGGAGGAAACCAGTTCTATTGTGAGCTTCTCCGGCCTGCACAGGAAAATATGTGAAGTTTGACATATGTTCATGATGGAAGATGGGTTGGTCAGTTTGGGCAAGTAGAATGGAATTCATAATTATAGCCTGCTTTGTTATGGTACCATGGGAGCGACCTACAATGATGTGTTTCACAGCAAGAATGTGAGCCTAGGGCCAAACTTTTTGTATAAAAGGCCTGCCTGAGAAAGCTCAGACAGGCTCCCTCTTTCAATTGTAAAACTACGGTTGGACGACGAAGCCTCATAATTAATTATAATAAAGATGTCTTTTATTTTTACAGATTGGCTGTCAATTCCTATGCTGCTTTATTATGCAAACTGCTGGATAGATCCCTGGTGGGGAGAGTGAGTCATTTTCCACTTTTCTTCACACCTGTACCAAACTAAACAATATCAATAAACAAAAGGATAGGAGGCAAGCCCGCACTCCTCAGGTATACTTGCACGACAGGATAAGGCTTGCAACAAGAATTCTACTGGAGTCCTGACCACGCTGGCTCTTCATCGGCGTTGATTGCTCCAACGAGAACTGACCACGCTGGCTCTTCATCGGCGTCGTGCTTATCAGATATCTGACCACGCTGGCTCTTCGTCGGCGTCGTGTTCAACAAGATAGCTGACCACGCAGGCTTTTCATCAGCGTAGATCACGGTAAATCAACTCCGAGAGAGAACACCCAATACTGCAAACGAGAGAATACGGAACAAGATTGACAAGCCCCGTTGTGTTCCGGAGGTGGAGTTTAAATAAGGTCCTCCCATTGATTCAACCCCCAGCGCCTGATGGGTCTTCTGGGACTTGTAGTATTTCCGTAAGGGGCGGTCAGTACGGAATCTTTTGCATTTGGCTGTGTCGATGGTAGCGATCGCTACAGAACCCCCTCTCGAGGACCGCCGTCCCGGCGGACGTCCTGGCTTTCCGGGATACTGCTCATGGAATTGTTCAACCAAATCTGGACAATGTAGATGGTCCACAGGCTCCCAGGTTCTGTCTTCGGGGCCAAATCCCTTCCAATCGACCAGGTACTGAATCCTGCCATGTACCATACGAGAGTCCAGAATGGACAGTACCTCGTATTCCTCATGTCCTTCAATATCCACAGGACGAGGACGTTCAGGCAACCGCACGCTTGGAAGACAAGGACGTAGGAGCGACACATGAAACACAGGATGAATCATCCACGATGCTGGCACCGAGATTTTCATGGCTACCGCATTTAATATCTCACAAATACCATAAGGACCAACATATTTAGGCTTCAATTTCGTAAATCCCTTTATATGCAGGTTGCGCGTAGAAAGCCAAACTTTGTCACCAACTTTATACTCAGGTTCCGGGGTTCGTCTCATATCAGCAAAATGCTTCTGGGCTGTTTGGGCTTTTTCCAAATTGTTCCGAGCCTCGATCAGAATCGCCCGAAGATGAGCATGATGTTCATGGATAGCAGGAACCAAGGATTCAGCCGGCCATTCGAATGGAAGCATGTTCGGATGGAATCCATAAAGGCAAAAGAACGGAGAACAACCCAAGGTGGTATGTACAGCGTTATTATAGGCGAATTCCGCTAACCAAGAAAAGGATGGTCCAATCAGTGGTGTTCTGTAACGTAAAACATCGCAGGTATTGTTCAAGCGTCTGATTCAGACGTTCCGTATTACCACCCGTTTGCGGATGGTAGCTGGACGAGAGCCGAGCATCTATCTGCAGGATGGTACATAGAGCCTTCCAAAAACGAGAGGTGAATTGTGTTCCCTGATCTGTAATTAACACACTCGGCAGTCCGTGTGGTCGTACGATGTGTTGCAGGAATACTTTAGCCAATTCACTGGAGGAAGGCAGACCAGGTAAAGAGATAAAATGTCCCATTTTCGTAAGATGTTCAACTACCACCAAAACAACTGTCTGTTTCTCACAAGGGGGCATTTCCACAATAAAATCCATGGACAAGGTCTGCCATGGTTTGGGTGGAATCGGTAATGGCTGCAACAGTCCTGGCGGTTTGATATGACTGGCTTTTCCCTGTGCACAGATCTCACAGTTTTTTACATACTCCTTGGAATCAGCTCAGACACCAGGCCACCAAAATGATCGTTCCACATTAGCTGTGGTCTTGTGAATGCCCATGTGTCCCCCTAAGGCAGAATTGTGTGCCCATGCCAAAACCTTGCGTTGCAACACAGTTCGGGGTATATATAAGGCATGGTAATGATATGCTAACTGATCTTTTTCGCATCGGTTGTCAGGCTCTTCTTGCACCCAAGATGCTATGTCCTGGTCAGTTAGAGCGACTCGAACGTCGTCTAGAAAATCTTCGGAAGTGATTAAGGCAATGGACAGTTCCGATTGTTCGGTCCCCTTAAGAATGAAAGGGGGTTCCATAGGAACTACTGCTTCTTCATCTTCCAACCTAGAGAGCGCATCTGCTTTTCCGTTACGGGTCCCAGGTCTATATTTGATCACAAAGTCAAAGTCTGAGAAGAAGAGGGTCCACCTCAATTGACGAGGAGTCAAAGCCTTTGCTGTTTTCAAAAACAACAGATTACGATGATCTGTGATGATCTCGACAGTATGTAATGCCCCTAGGAGGTAGTGTCTCCATTCTTCACATGCTCTCTTGATGGCTAGGAGCTCTTTGTCAGTGATGGTATAATTGACTTCACACGGGGTGAGCTTCTTAGAGTAATATGCCACAGGGTGAAGCTGACCTGTGGTAGGGTGGTCTTGGGACAGGACTCCCCCGAGAGCATACTGTGATGCGTCAGTTTCCAGCACAAATGGCATCTTAGGGTCTGGATGTCGAAGAATGGGTGCTTGTGTAAACTTCTCTTTCAGACGTTGGAATAAGTTCTCGGCTTCCTCTCCCCATCTGAAAGGGACATTTTTCCTCAAAAGGGCAGTGATGGGATGGATGACCTTAGAAAAATCCTGAATGAAACGTCGATAATAGTTGGCAAAGCCAAGAAAGCTCTGCACTGACTTGACGTTTCGTGGCGTTTTCCAAGTTAGGATGGCCTTGATCTTACTCATGTCCATTCGAAACCCTTGAGCATCGATCACATATCCCAAAAAGGCAACTTGTTGAACATGAAAAAGGCATTTTTCCAGCTTGGCATACAGTGAGTTTTGTTGTAGCCGTTCCAACACAGTTCTTACATGTGTGATGTGGTCTAACAGAGATGCAGAATATATTAAAATATCGTCAATGTAAACCACACAAAATGACTCCAAACACCCCCTTAACACCTCGTCCATAAAGAACTAGAAGGCTGCTGGGGCGTTGCATAGGCCAAAAGGCATCACCCGATATTCATAGAGGCCAAACTTAGTTCTAAATGCAGTCTTCCACTCATCCCCCTTCATTTCGCGTACAAGATGGTAAGCCCCGCGGAGATCGAGTTTGGTGAAATAGCGAGCTCCCTTGAACTGATCCATCAAAACAGGAATTAGGGGCAGAGGGTAACGATTCTTGATTGTTACTTTGTTGATGGCTCGATAGTCTATACAAGGTCGCAACTCCTCGCAGTCCTTCTTGGGTATAAAGAACATGGGCGAAGAGGCAGGAGAGGTGGAGTGTCTTATGAACCCAGATGCCAGATTGTCCTCTATATAGGTTTTTAGATATAGTGTCTCCTTTTCTGTTAGGGCATACACCCTGCTGTAAGGGATATCCGCACCCGGAACGAGGTCGATCCGACAATCGTAGGTGCGATGGGGAGGCAATTGAGTGGCCTTTTGTTTGTCGAACAAGGCGTGGAAATCACGGTACTCATCGGGTAATGCTGTGGCACAGCAAAAGGAATCAACGGAACATGCACTCGCTAAGTAAGTAGCGGGTGATGGATCAGGTGGGAAGTCATGGTTTATCTCGTCCCGACAATGTTCTTTACAATACTCGGAAGTCATACAGACTGTACGAGACGACCAGCTTACCATAGGATCATGCAGCGTTAGCCAGGGCATACCCAGAATGAGACGGAACTGTGGGGCATCAATAAGGTCGAACTGGATGTACTCACAATGATCTTCTCCAAATCTCATTAATAAGGCAAGCGTATGGTACGTTACAGGGCCTGATGACAGTACAGTACCATCCACTGTTTTAACAGTTTCAGGCATACGTTTCTTTTCTCAGGGGATACCCATGCGGAATGCATAGTCTTGGTCGATATAGTTCCCTGTAGCCCCCGAGTCTAACAAGGCATCGAGTCTTAAAGGGTCCTGATTAGCTACCCATAAAGAAACACTCACGTTCATATGGGCGACTGCAGGGTGTAGGGTATTTGCGACATATGGGGAGACCATATCAGGTGGTCGTCTTAAATCAGAGGTCTCTATCTGATCCGAGACCTTCAGTTTTCCGACGGCTCACTTGAGCTAAGAGCGGCCTGTACTCGAGGAAGGGGATTTTTCCCTGGAACGTAATTCCTGGCTCTACATTCATTGATGACGTGCCCACCTTTGCCACAATATAGGCAAAGTTTGAGCCTCCGTCGCCTGTCCCTTTCTTCCCTGGTGAGAGGACCACGGATTCCCCCAATTTGCATGGGTTCCGGTCCTTCTGGTGTCTTTACTTTTTCCTCAGCCCCCTGCTGGGGTTTAACCATGGGGTATGAGTATCTATTGTCTCCCCTATTTCTATCCCCTTTTCGTTCCAGCAACCGGTGATCTAGTTGGACGGTCAGATCTATTAATTCCTCACAAGTAGAAGGCAATTGCACCACCTGTGCTAATACTTCCTTCAATTCTCCCCGGAGGCCTTGATAAAACAAGGAAATCCCCTTCTGAGCCGGCCAATCCATTTCTACGATTAGGCGATTAAATGTGGTTATATAGGACAACAGATCCTGGGATCCTTGTCTTAAGGTCATTAATTCGTGATCTAGGGACAACATATGGGACTTTCTGTCAAATAATTTACGTAGTTCCAGACAGAAATCGGAAAAATTATGCAAAACAGGGTCATTCTTTTCCAGTAAAGGAATGGTCCAACTGGACGCATTCCCTCCCATGTAGGACATCATGAAGGCTGTTTTGGAAGCCTCATCCTGAAAAACCATAGGCTTACATAGGAAATGAAGACGGCATTGATTCAAGAACGTCTCAAATTTTCGCGGATCTCCATAAAACCTTTCGGGGGAGCTAGAGGTATTCCATGATTTTGGATTATATGGACCGTGGGAGTGGTCTCGGTAGAAGTGGATGGGGCTGCAAACGAACCCCCTGTTTGGAAGGAAGAAGGCGGCGGCAAGGTAGCCGGCCTAATCAACAGTTTCACAACCTGCTCTTTATGTGCAAGGTCGGACATGTCTTTACGTAAATCAAAGACCTCTTTATATAAAGCCTGGTTCTCTGCACGGGAGGTTTAGACCTCTTGTTGAAGTTCTGTAAAGCTCTCCAACAAGGAAGTGAGAATAGTATTTGTATCCATCGTCTAGGCTGGGCTGTATTCTTGGGCTTGTCAATCTGTCGGGATTGAAAGCAGCGCAAGAACACGCAAGCACCACTAACCTGACTCTGATGGCCAGCAGAGACGATAGACGATAGTCCTCCCAACTCCGCACTGCACAAACCCCAACAATGGAATATACCCACTATTCGAGCCTCTACTGTAAGGGGCCGGGAGGTGGATTGGCATCGGGGGATCTGGTACTTCTGGTATCGTCTGGTCGTTACACCACGAGGTTACTGGTACTGGGACACTTCAGGCAGAGGAGGGGACAGAGAGCAAGAGATTAATACCACAACTGTAACTGTCTGAACTCTGGTTCCCCCCCTTTGATTCAAAACTCACCAGTTTCTCAACCCCATGTATCTGAGAAGGAATCCATGAATACGCACTGCGCACTAGCGAAAAGGTTGCCAGAAGTACGGAGAAGTTAGCTTCACTTCTCGACCTAAAACACACAGGCATCTAGAGTATATAAATGAGGGCTAATTGTACTCAGCGTTAAAAGCCACGCTTCGTAAGAACCACAATACTCCTTGTGGAATGGTGTAGCCCAGGTAGCAGGTAGAGTCAGTAGAACCCGGACAGAGACAATTGGAATCCCCAGTTATATAAACAATAATGGCAGATGCACCTGTACCAAACTAAACAATATCAATAAACAAAAGGATAGGAGGCGAGCCCGCACTCCTCAGGTATACTTGCACGACAGGATAAGGCTTGCAACAAGAATTCTACTGGAGTCCTGACCACGCTGGCTCTTCGTCAGTGTTGATTGCTCCAACGAGAACTGACCACGCTGGCTCTTCGTCAGCGTTGTGCTTATCAGATATCTGACCACGCTGGCTCTTTGTCGGCGTCGTGTTTAACAAGATAGCTGACCACGGAGGTTTTTCATCAGCGTAGATCACGGTAAATCAACTCCGAGAGAGAATACCCAATACTGCAAACGAGAGAATACGGAACAAGATTGGCAAGCCCCGTTGTGTTCCGGAGGAGGAGTTTAAATAAGGTCCTCCCATTGATTCAACCCCCAGCGCCGGATGGCCTTCTGGGACTTGTAGTATTTCCGTAAGGGGCGGTCAGTACGGAATCTTTTGCATTTGGCTGTGTCGATGGTAGTGATCGCTACACAAATGTACACCACACACAACACTATGCACAGATTAATGTATCAGCATGCCCCACCAACCCAACCAAACCACATCTACACACCGTACTATCCCAACTGCCAACTTATCCACCATCACCCACACACAGTACACAACTCTATCCAATACCACTAACCAATATACTCATCACTAACACAACGCCAAACAACACCGTACATAACTACATCCCATTCAGACACACTCTCCCTCTTGTAATTGCACCTAACAGTCCACCTTTTATCAATAACAAACATATAATGATCCTTCCATCAGTTGTCCAACAAACACCCTCCTCTCCCTTCTACCATAATAACACTAACACACAACACAAACATGCACACCACCATACTTTGTAACTCTTGAGAAAAACCAGTCTAAGATAAACACTCTCACGGCTACTTCATTCCCTCCTACACACAACCTACACTCTACTCATAAGCACATCACCACCCCCTGTACGTCACAACCTCCTCTCACAAACACTACACAACCCAATCCAGTGCATGAAGCCAATACATTCGCACCCCTTTTCACTACACCTCAAAAGCAAAACATATCACACACACCAGCACAACAAGTTCTTCAGATCATAACACCCCCTAATACTTACCATCACAAAATACACACATATACCCACCTTTCAAACCACATGAAGGAACAAACTCCAATGCCATGCTTTCACTCTTCCACCACACCTAACACAGATACAGCAATACAGCACCTCTCTTCTAACCGCCTCCCATCCATTGGACAATTTACAACATTACGACATGACCCACATGCTGCACCACCTCCCCTGACTCTTACACCTTCCGCTTTAAACACGCGCAAAAAATATAAGCAACATGCCGCACCTCACAACTTTGCTTCCTCAAGTCTACCTCACAACAATGTTACACCACAAAAGCAACACAGCACTCCAACTCACTCTGAAACACCATCTCCAACACATACACATGCAGACCCATCAAAATGTCTTCTTAGCATGCTGGGTGAGGAACATGATACAGAACAGCTACACGATTGCTATCCTAATACAACTAATACCAGCACTAAAAACACACCTGCTACACACCCACAATACTGATCACTCTTCTACAAAACAAAATCCCACTATCACCAAAGGCCACACTCTGCACTGTCTACCAATAAATGCTTGATCCCTCTCTAAAAACAAGCATCACACCTACGACCTTCTGACTGATGCAAAACCAGACATACTATTCATAACCGCATCATGGTTGGGAGAGGATATGGCTCCAGTTCTGCATAAACCCATTCCTCTAGGCTATCAAATAATCACCCAAAATCGTATTGCCGAAAAAGGAGGTGGTCTAGCTGTTGTATTCAGGGAAACAATACATATCACTAAAGTTTACAACATCTCCATAAAGAATTGTGAGGCTCTTCTTACAAGATGCAATCCTAAACCGTCTTCCACCTGTAACTTCCTGCTCCTTTACAGACCTCCACCTAGCAAGTCAACATTCCCAGACACACTTCTAGATACAGTTTCAAACCTGATAACAATACACTCCAACCTATGGGTTCTGGGTGACCTCAACATTTGGTTTGATAAAACCAACATGACCCATACAAAAACAATAATCACCGGCCTAGACGCATTGAACCTGCATCAGATTGTCCACAATCCGACACACACCGCTTGACATATCCTAGATGTCATTTTTACTAATACTGAACTAGTTACCTTTCAAACTATAACTCCAGTCACATGGTCAGACCACTACCTGCTTGCTTTCCAAGATAAAACAACACTAAGCGACTCACCTAAAACTACCTTACATCCATCCACCTATCGGCCGTGGAACAAACTCAATTTGGAACACTTGGAAACACAACTAACATCCAGTATGAATCTGAAAACCATAAACTCTGTTAAGAGTCTATATGAGTGGCTACAGGAAGCTTTTGACATCCTGATACCACTCAAAACCACACAACAGAACAAAAGAAAAAAGAGCCTTGGCGAAACATAGAAATAAAAGACATAAAACAACAAATTAGAAAGCTGCAACGTACCTGGCTCAAAACAAACGCCAAACGAGACAAACTTCATCTACAGAAAATTAACAGATTATACAAGTCGGCTATCAAAAAAGCTAAGAAAAGGTACTATTCAGACAGAATTAAAAACACTAAATGTGCAAATAAAGAATTCTATAAAATACTCAATGAAATTCGAAAACCAAATTGCTTAGAAGAAACTCATCCTGTTACTCAAGATTTCACAGACAAACTGGCAAATCATTACACGGACAAAGCAGACACGTTGGACTCGTACTTACAACAAAAACAAAGCACCAGCACTAACCCTTGAACAAAACAACTATCCAAGACCTCTGCTGCCATTCCAGTAAGAAGTATCATCAACTATTCCTTAACTACTGGAATATTACCAGAAGAACTCAAGAAGTGATTACTGTCTTTGCATGTGGTTGTTATTGCAGTTTTGACCTGCCTGTGCATATTTTATCACCTGTTTTGTGTTTGAAACTTGTGTTTTTCCCTGCCTATGATTGCTTGCATTTTTTGTGTTGAATTATGGGATTTGCAGTCCAACCTCTGTAGTTTGTCCCTCTCATTCCTTGGTGACAAATCTGTTTTCCCTCTAAATTTCTCCTTTGCTCTGTGCTAAGACCTGTGTGTTAAAATAGTGCACCCCAGCCACCATTTTGTGTTCACAAGCCAGTGAGGCCAGCCCCCCTAGCCCCCCACAACAGGGATATTCTACATCAGAGGGTGCTTCTGTGCGCTGTTCAAACTGTACTTAACTGGGGCCCGTGCACTTCGTTTTTTGGCCAGCATGGGGAGTAAAGTTTTACTCTAACAGTATTGTTTGATTTCGAGTTAGTGAAGACTTTACCTGCAGAAGTCCAAAGGGTGGTTTGAGCCTGTCTGTCTTCTAGGAGATTCTAAACAGGAGATGCAGCTTCCAACTCCCTGGCCAGCAAACCTTGTCTGAGGTCGCTGGGACCTTATATGGTCTGCTAGTGGTTGGCACATGTGTACACTCATTGGTGGTTGTATCTGGTGTTTCTTTTGAGTTAGGGTAATTTGTTGGGTATTTGAGGGTTCTGATTAATTTCTGGGTCTGTGAATCAATCATTGTAAGGTTGGGACTAGGGCTAGGGTTAGGATTTCTATTGGAAGTAGGGACTGGGGCTTCCTATGTTATTGGTTGTTGGGAGTAGGGTGGGACTAAGGCTAGGGTTAGACCTTTAATAGGAAGAAGCTATTTAGGGCTTCTGGTGTGATTGGTTGTTGGACTAGTTGTGGGACTAAGAGTAGGGTTAAGCTTACTATTGGAAGTAGGGACTAGGGCTACCTGTGCCATTGTCTGCTTGGACTTGGGTTGGGAATACTGGTAGGAATAAGGCCTTTAATTGGACATAGAGATCAGGGTTTTTTTATTGATTGAGTGCTTGGACTAGGGCTCAGATTTGGGGCGTCTCACCTAAGGGCGGAAAGGACAAGGGTAGTTGCCTGTTTGAGCCTGTTAAGGGCAGAGAGGACAAGTGTAGTGGCCTGTTTGAGCATGTTAAGGGCGGAGAGGACAAGGGTAGTAGCGGAGCCTATTTGAGCCGGTTCTGGATTCCAGCCTTTTTGAACCAGTTTGAGCCGGTTCGAGATTCCAGCCAGTTTGAGCCTGTTTGAGATTCCAGACGGTTTGAGTTGGTTTGAGCCAGTTTGAGCCAGGTTGAACTGGTTTGAGCCGGTTTCAACTGGTTTGAGCCAGTTTGAACCAGTTTGAACCAGTTTACGGTTTGAGCCAGTTTGAGCCGGTTTAAGCCAGTTTGAGCCGGTTTTAACCAGGTTGAACCAGTTTACTGTTTGAACCAGTTTAAACCAGTTTGAGCCAGTTTGAACTGGTTTGAGCCCGTTTGAGCCGGTTTTAACCAGTTTGCACCAGTTTGAATCAGTTTGAACCGGTTTACGGTTTGAACCAGTTTAAACCGGTCTGAGACAGTTTGAACCAGTTTGAACAGGTTTGAACCGGTTTACGGTTTGAATCGGTTTTAACAAGTTTGAACCGGTTTTAACCAGTTTGAACCAGTTTGAACCGGTTTGAAACGGTTTGAGCCAGTTTGAGTTTGAACTGCTTTGAGCCAGTTTGAACCAGTTTAAACCGGTTTGAGCCAGTTTGAACCGGTTTGAGCCAGTTTGAGCCGGTTTTAACCAGTTTGAACCAGTTTAAACAAGATTACAGTTTGAACCAGTTTAAACCAGTTTAAACCGGTTTGAGCCAGTTTGAACCAGTTTAAGGTTTGAGCCAGTTTGAACCGGTTTGAGCCAGTTTGAACCGGTTTTAACCAGTTTGAACTGGTTTGAGCCAGTTGGAACCGGTTTGAGCCTGCTTGAACCGGTTTGAGTCAGTTTGAACCAGTTTACAGTTTGAGCCAGTTTGAGCCAGTTTGAACCGGTTTGAGCCAGTTTGAGCTGGTTTGAGCTGGTTTTAACCAGTTTGAACCAGTTGTATGTATGTATTTGAGCTTATATAGCACAGCTACCCACAAAGGGTTTCCCGGCGCTTGCTTAGGGAACCCGTCCTGGTATTCCCCTGTGAGATAACCCCGACAGCGTATCCACAAGGTGAAAGCCGGCGAGGGGCCGTTGTGAAGATTAAGCAAGCTATTGCCCAGAGTCGCAGAGTGTGAACCCGTGAGTTGAGATGGCACCAGAGCGAGAATTATCGAGTCCGTGGAATTTTTGAGCCCAAGACCCGCCGAGGCGGGGAATTGAACCCTGGTCCAGGGCCGATCGGTTTGAGAAAGTTTTAACTCAGTTGGAACCAGTTTGAACTCAGTTTGAACCAGTTTGAACTCAGTTTAAGCGGGTTTGAGCCAGTTTGAACCAGTTTGAACCGGTTTACAGTTTGAGCCAGTTTGAGTCGGTTTTAACCAGTTTGAACCGGTTTGAGCTAGTTTGAGCCAGTTTGAACTGGTTTGAGCCAGTTTGAACAGGTTTGAGCCAGTTTGAACTGGTTTGTGCTACTTTGAACCAGTTTACACCAGTTTGAACCAGTTTGAACCAGTTTGAACCGGTTTGAGCCAGTTTGAGCCGGTTTTAACAAGTTTGAACCGGTTTGAGCAAGTTTGAACTGGTTTGAGCCGGTTTGAGCCAGTTTGAACTGGTTTGAGCAAGTTTAAACTGGTTTGCGCCTGTTTGAACTGGTTTGAGACATTTTGAACTGGTTTGAGCCAGTTTGAACCAGTTTGAGCCGGTTTGAACCGGTTTGAGCCGGTTTGAACTGGTTTAAACCGGTTTGAGCCAATTTGAACCAGTTTAAACCGGTTTGAGCCAGTTTGAACCAGTTTGATTTAGTTTATGGTTTGAGCCGGTTTTAACCAGTTTGAACCGGTTTGAACCAGTTTAAACTGGTTTTAGCCAGTTTGAACTGGTTTGGACAAGTTTGAGCCAGGTTGAACCAGTTTGAGCCAGTTCAGGACTAGGGCCAGAAAAGCTGTCCTTTTTCTCATTTAGAAATACATAGCCCACACCATCCACATCCACAAACACAGCAACACACTCAATCCAAATGTACACCACACGCAACACTATGCACAGATTTATGTACCAGCATGCCCCACCAACCCAACCAAACCACATCTACACACCATACTATCCCAACTACCAACTTGTCCACCGTCACCCATACACAGTACACAACTCTATCCTATACCACTAACCAATACACTCATCACTAACACAACACCGTACATAACTACATCCCATTCAGACACACCTCCCTGCTGTAATTACACCTAACAGGCCACCTTTTATCAATTAACCAGTTTGATCTTGTTTGAGCCAGTTGGAACCAGTTTGAGCCTGTTTGAACTGGTTTGAGCCAGTTTGAAACGGTTTGAACCGGTTTACGGTTTGAAGCGGTTTTAACAAGTTTGAACCGGTTTTAACCAGTTTGAACCAGTTTGAACCGGTTTGAAACGGTTTGAGCCAGTTTGAGTTTGAACTGGTTTGAGCCAGTTTGAACCAGTTTAAACCGGATTGAGCCAGTTTGAACCGGTTTGAGCCGGTTTTAACCAGTTTGAACCAGTTTAAACAAGATTACAGTTTGAACCAGTTTAAACCAGTTTGAACTCAGTTTGAGCGGGTTTGAGCCAGTTTGAACCAGTTTGAACCGGTTTTAACCAGTTTGAACTGGTTTGAGCTAGTTTGAGCCAGTTTGAACCAGTTTGAGCCAGTTTGAACTGGGTTGAGCCAGTTTGAACAGGTTTGAGCCAGTTTGAACTGGTTTGTGCTGGTTTGAACCAGTTTAAACCAGTTTGAACCAGTTTGAACCAGTTTGAACTGGTTTGAGCCAGTTTTAACAAGTTTGAATCGGTTTGAGCAAGTTTGAACTGGTTTGAGCCGGTTTGAGCCAGTTTGAACTGGTTTGAGCAAGTTTAAACCGGTTTGCGCCCGTTTGAACTGGTTTGAGACATTTTGAACTGGTTTGAGCCAGTTTGAACCAGTTTGAGCCGGTTTGAACCGGTTTGAGCCGGTTTGAACTGGTTTAAACCGGTTTGAGCCAATTTGAACCATTTTAAACCGGTTTGAGCCAGTTTGATTTAGGTTGTGGTTTGAGCCGGTTTTAGCCAGTTTGAACTGGTTTGGGCAAGTTTGAGCCAGGTTGAACCAGTTTGAACCAGTTTGAGCAAGTTTGAGCCAGTTCAGGACTAGGGCCAGAAAAGCTGTCCTTTTTCTCATTTAGAAATACATAGCCCACACCATCCACATCCACAAACAGAGCAACACACTCAATCCAAATGTACACCACGCGCAACACTATGCACAGATGTATGTACCAGCATGCCCCACCAACCCAACCAAACCACATCTACACACCATACTATCCCAACTGCCAACTTGTCCACCGTCACCCATACACAGTACACAACTCTATCCTATACCACTAACCAATACACTCATCACTAACACAACACCGTACATAACTACATCCCATTCAGACACACCTCCCTGCTGTAATTACACCTAACAGGCCACCTTTTATCAATTAACCAGTTTGATCTTGTTTGAGCCAGTTGGAACCAGTTTGAGCCTGTTTGAAGTGGTTAAAGCCAGTTTGATCCGGTTTATGGTTTGAGCCAGTTTGAGCCAGTTTTAACCGGTTTTAACCAGTTTAAACCAGTTTACTGTTTGAACCAGTTTAAACCGGTTTGAGACAGTTTGAACTCAGTTTGAGCCAGTTTGAACTCAGTTTGAGCCGGTTTGAGTCAGTTTGAACCAGTTTGAACCGGTTTACAGTTTGAGCCAGTTTGAACCGGTTTGAGCCAGTTTGAGCCAATTTTAACCTGTTTGAACGAGTTTGAGCTAGTTTGAGCCAGTTTGAACCAGTTTGAGCCAGTTTGAACCGGTTTGCGCCCGTTTGAACTGGTTTGAGACATTTTGAACTGGTTTGAGCCAGTTTGAACCGGTTTGAGCCGGTTTGAACCGGTTTAAACCTGTTTGAGCCCGTTTGAACCAGTTTAAACAGGTTTGAGCCAGTTTGAACCAGTTTGATTTGGTTTACGGTTTGAGTCGGTTTTATCCAGTTTGAACCGGTTTGAACCAGTTTAAACCGGTTTTAGCCAGTTTGAACTGGTTTGGGCCAGTTTGAGCCGGGTTGAACTAGTTTGAACCAGTTTGAGCAAGTTTGAGCCAGTTCAGGACTAGGGCCAGAAATGCTGTCCTTTTTCTCATTTAGAAATACATAGCCCACACAATCCACATCCAGAAACAGAGCAACACACTCAATCCAAATGTACACCACGCACAACACTATGCACAGATTAATGTACCAGCATGCCCCACCAACCCAACCAAACCACATCTACACACCGTACTATCCCAACTACCAACTTATCCACCATCACCCACACACAGTACACAACTCTATCCTATACCACTAACCAATACACTCATCACTAACACAACGCCAAACAACACCGTACATAACTACATCCCATTCAGACACACTCTCCCTGCTGTAATTACACCTAACAGGCCACCTTTTATCAATAACAAACATATAATCATCCTTCCATCTGTTGTCCAACAAACACCCTCCTCTCCCTTCTACCATAATAACACTAACACACAACCGCACAATACACACCACCATACTTTGTAACTCTTGAGAAAAACCAGTCTAAGATAAACACTCTCACGTCTACTTCATTCCCTCATACACACAACCTACACTCTACTAATAAGCATATCACCACCCCCTCGACAGCACAACCTCCTCTCACAAACACTGCACAACCCAATCCAGTGCATGAAACCTATACATCAGCACCCCTTTTCACTACACCTCAAAAGCAAAACATATCACACACACCAGCACAACAAGTTCTTCAGAGCACAACACCCCCTAATACTTACCATCACAAAATACATACATATACCCACCTTTCAAACCACATGAAAGAACAAACTCCAATGCAATGCTTTCTCTCTTCCACCACACCTAACACAGATACAGCAATATAGCACCTCTCTTCTAACCGCCTCTCATCCATTGGACAATTTAGAACATTACGACATGACCCACATGCTGCACCACCTTCCCTGACTCTTACATCTTCCGCCTTAAACAAACGCAAAAAATATAAGCAACGTGCCACACCTCACAACTTTGCTTCCTCAAGTCTTCCTGACAACAATGTTACACCACAAAAGCAACACAGCACTCCAACTCACTCTCAAACACCATCTCCAACACATACACATGCAGGCCCATCAAAATGTCTTCTTAGCATGCTGGATGAGGAACACGATGCTACAGAACAGCTACATGATTGCTATCCTAATACATCTAATACCAGCACTAAAACACACATGCAACACACCCACACAATACTGATCACTCTTCTACAAAACAAAGTCCCACTATTACCAAAGGCCACTCTCTACACTGTCTACTAATAAATGCTCAATCCCTCTCTGAAAACAAGCATCACACCTACGACCTTCTGGCTGATGCAAAACCAGACATACTATTCATAACCGAATCATGGTTGGGAGTGGATATGGCCCCAGTTCTGCATGAAGCCATTCCTCTAGGCCAGTGGTTCCCAAACTTTTGACTCCTGTGGACCCCCATTGAGTCACCACCGGAAGCCGGGGACCCCCAAGCAATTTGTAGGATTTAAATTTCAAGCATTAAAACAGTAATTCGAACAAAATAAACACAGGTGTACACAAAAGAAAAAATATATTTACAAGCCCCTATCCCCATGGGAATGTCATGTTTTGCGATGTTCCCGTGGCGATACGGGCTTCGCCTTATATACAATGTATCGTTGAGCCACTTTCTGTGGCTTAACGCTGCTTTGCAAATAAGACCCCCTTTTCATGCAATACTTAGCATGAAAGAGGTGGGCAGTGGGTGTTGCGGTGGGCGTTCCACTGCAACACCCATTGATTTTTTTAACGCTGCCTCCTATTTACAAGGGCAGCGTAAATAGGAGACTGCGCCAAAATTAAAACCAGGAAACACCTGAACTTAACTTGACGAAACGAGGAGAAATGCTTTATTTCTCCTCGATTTTGCTTTTTCCATGTGTGCTGCCTTATACAGTACACTTGGAAAAAGCAAAACGCCTTGGGTTTTTTATGTTCAGGAAGGAGGATCTTCCTGTACATCTTCCCCTGCACGCAGTCACACTTGCACTATGGTGCAAGGGTGCCTGCATTGGCGCTACACTTTTAAGTGTAGCGCCAGCACAGGGGGAAACGCAAGGCTGCAACATTTTCCTGTAAATATGGTGCACCCCTACGCTTCTGAAGTGTTGGAGCGTGTTATTAAGCCAAGGAGGCTAACGACACGCTTCTCCACTTCTGTTGTAAATATCCCTCTTAAAATTTTATATCGAAAGAATTTGAAAAAAAAAAAAAATTAATGGGAAGATTGGTGCTGCATCCCAGGGACAAACTTTGACATGGTTGGTTTTATTTTGCAGCACGAAGCTCCTGCTCCTGCCAGGGCCAGACTGGAAACCAAAAGCAGCCCTAGAAAATGTTTTCAGACCCGTCCCCATACGGTGCATACCAAGTACGATGAGTGAGCCTGGCCCCTACAGAGGGGGCTTTGGAATGCTCTCCCCCAAAGGTTTTTGGGAAACAATGGTGCAGTCTACAACACAGTTATCATTACATATTGAATTTTAATAGCTTTTAAAGAATAGTAAATGAAGACCTTATTATGTACCAGGGAACGCCAATCTGGGAAGAAAAATAAGCTACTGACAATAGCAGTAAGTAACCGACTGACCTATACACATAAAAAAAATTAAAAATTAAATGTATAGTACATGTTCTTTGCAGTATGCATATTAACCCTCTGTGCTACATTAGATAAGTTAAAGCTGCCACTGGAAAAAACTCTTCTCTCTCTCTCTCTCCAGCAGGTACATTAATCACTGGTGTTATCTTGACACTTTTATTGTTGCTCGAAAACTGCTAATTCTAAAAGGAACTTTGAAGTGCTTTTAAAACTGCTGCCTGCGGACCCCCTGGGAATGTGTCAAGGACCCCTGGGGGTCCGCGGACCACAGTTTGGGAAACACTGCTCTAGGCTATCAAATAATCACCCAAAATCGTATTGCCAAAAAGGAGGTGGTCTAGCTGTTGTATTCAGGCAAACAATACATATCACGAAAGTTTACAACATCTGCATAAAGAATTGTGAGGCTCTTCTTACAAAATGCAATCCTAAACCGTCTTCCACCTGTAACTTCCTGCTCCTTTACACACCTCCACCTAGCAAGTCAACATTCCCAGACGCAGTTCTAGATACAGTTTCTAACCTGATAACAATACACTCCAACCTATGCGTTCTGGATGACCTCAACATTTGGTTTGATAAAACCAATATGACTCATCCAAAAACAATATTCACCGGCCTAGATGCATTAAACCTGCATCAGATTGTCCACAATCTGACACACACCGCTGGACATATCCTAATGTCATTTTTACTAATACTGAACTAGTTTCCTTTCAAACTCCAGTCACATGGTCAGACCACTACCTGCTTGCTTTCCAAGATAAAACAACACTATCAGCCGTGAAACAAACTCAATTTGGAACACTTGGAAACACAACTAATATTCAGTATGAATCTGGAATCCATAAACTCTGTTCAGAGTCTATATGAGTGGCTACAGGAAGCTTTTGGCATCCTGATACCACTCAAAACTACACAACAGTACAAAAGAAAAAAAGAACCTTGGCGAAACATAGAAATAAAAGACATAAAATAACAAATTAGAAAGCTGCAACATACCTGGCTCAAAACAAACGCAAAACAAGACAAACTTCACCTATTGAAAATTAACAGATTATAGAAGTCGGCTATCAAAAAGCTAAGAAAAGGTACTATTCAGACAGAATTCAAAACGCTAAATGTGCAAATAAAGAATTCTATAAAATACTCAATGAAATTCGAAAAACAAATTTCTTAGAAGGAACTCATCCTGTTACTCAAGATTTCACCTACAAACTGGCAAATCATTACACGGACAAAGCAGACATGTTGGACTCATACTCACAACAAAAACAAAGCACCAGCACTAACCCTTGTACAAAACAACTATCCAAGACCTCTGCTGCCATTCCAGTAAGAAGTATCATCAACTATTCCTTACCTACTGGAATATTTCCAGAAGAACTCAAGAAGTGATTACTGTATTTGTATGTGGTTGTTACAGTTTACAATTGTAGTTTTGACCTGCCTGTGCATATTTTATCACCTGTTTTGTGTTTGAAACTTGTGGTTTTCCCTGCCCATGATTACTTGTATTGCTGTGTTGAATTGTGGGATTTGCAGTCCAACCTCTGTAGTTTGTCCCTCTCATTCCTTGGTGACAAATCTGCTTTCCCTCCAAATTTCTCCTTTGCTCTGTGCTAAGACCTGTGTGTTAAAATAGTGCACCCCCAGCCACCCTTTTGTGTTCACAAGTTAGCGAGGCCAGCCCCCCTGCCCCCCCCCCACAACAGGGATATTCTACATCAGAAGGTGCTTCTGTGTGCTGTTCAAACTGTACTTAACTGGGGCCTGTGCACTTCGTTTTTTAGCCAGCATGGGGAGTAAAGTTTTATTCTAACAGTATTGTTTGATTTCGAGTTAGTGAAGACTTTACCTGCAGAAGTCCAAAGTGTGGATTGAGCCTGTCTGTCTCCTAGGAGATTCTAAACAGAAGATGCAGCTTCCAACTCCCTGGCCAGCAAACCTTGTCTGAGGTCGCTGGGACCTTATATGGTCTGCTAGTGGTTGGCACATGTGTACACTCATTGGTGGTTGTATCTGTTGTTTCTATTGAGTTAGGGTAATTTGTTGGGTATTTGAGGGTTCTGCTTGGTTTCTGGGTCTGTGAATCAATAATTGTAGGGTTGGGACTAGGGCTATGGTTCGGATTTCTATTGGAAGTAGGGACTAGGGCTTCCTATGTTATTGGTTGTTGGAAGTAGGGTGGGACTAGGGCTAGGGTTGGACCTTTAATTGGAAGAAGCTATTTAGGGCTTCTGGTGTGATAGGTTGTTGGACTATTTGTTCGACTAAGAGTAGGGTTAGGCTTTCTATTGGAAGTAGGGACTAGGGCTACCTGTGCCATTGTCTGCTTGGACTAGGGTTGGGAATACCGGTAGGGATAAGGCCTTTAATTGGACATAGAGATCAGGGTTTTTTTTATTGATTGGGTGCTTGGACTAGGGCTCAGGTTTGGGGCATCTCACCTAAGGGCGGAGAGGACAAGGGTAGTTGCCTGTTTGAGCCTGTTAAGGGCAGAGAAGACAAGTGTAGTGGCCTGTTTGAGCCTGTTAAAGGCGGAGAGGACAAGGGTAGTAGCCTGAGCCTGTTTGAGCCGGTTCTGGATTCCAGCCTTTTTTAACCAGTTTGAGCCGGTTCGAGATTCCAGCCAGTTTGAACCTGTTTGAGATTCCAGCCGGTTTGAGCTGGTGTGAGCTGGTTTGAGCCGGTTTGAGCCAGTTCGAGCCAATTTGAAATGGTTTGAGCCAGTTTGAACCGGTTTGAACCGGTTTGAGCCAGGTTTAGCTAGTTTGACCCGGTTTTAACTAGTTTGAACTGTTTGAGCCAATTTGAACCGGTTTGAGACGGTTTGAACCAGTTTAAACCAGTTTGAGCCGGGTTAAATCAGTTGGAACCTGTTTGAGCCGGTTTGAACCAGGTTAAACCGGTTTGTGCCAAATTGAACCGGTTTGAGCCAGTTTGAGCCAGTTTGAACCAGTTTACGGTTTGAGCCAGTTTGAGCCAGTTTGAACCAGTTTACGGTTTGAGCCAGTTTGAACCGGTTTGAGCCAGTTTGAGCCGGATTAAGCCGGTTTTAACCAGGTTGAACCAGTTTACTGTTTGAACCAGTTTAAACCGGTTTGAGCCAGTTTGAACCGGTTTGAGCCAGTTTGAGCTGGTTTTAACCAGTTTGAGCCGGTTTTAACCAGTTTGAACCAGTTTGAACCAGTTTAAACCGGTCAGAGCCAATTTGAACCAGTTTGAACAGGTTTGAACCAGTTTACGGTTTGAGCCAGTTTGAGCCGGTTTTAACCAGTTTGAGCCGGTTTTAACCAGTTTGAACCAGTTTGAACCGGTTTGAAATGGTTTGAGCCAGTTTGAGTTTGAACTGGTTTGAAGCAGTTTGAGCCGGTTTTAACCAGTTTGAACCAAATTAAACCAGATGAACAGGTTTGAACCGGTTTACGGTTTGAACCGAGTTTAACCAGTTTGAACCAGTTTAAACCGCTTTGAGCCCGTTTGAACGGGTTTGAGCCAGTTTGAACCGATTTGAGCCAGTTTGAGCCGGTTTTAACAAGTTTGAGCCGGTTTTAACCAGTTTGAACCAGTTTGAGCCAATTTGAACCGTTTTGAGCCGGTTTGAACCAGTTTAAACCGGTTTGAGCCGGGTTAAATCAGTTGGAACCTGTTTGAGCCGGTTTGAACTGATTTGAGCCAGTTTAAACCGGTTTGCGCCCGTTTGAACTGGTTTGAGACATTTTGAACTGGTTTGAGCCAGTTTGAACCGGTTTGAGCCGGTTTGAGCCGGTTTGAACTGGTTTAAACCGGTTTGAGCCAGTTTGAACCAGTGTAAACCGGTTTGATCCAGTTTGAACCAGTTTGATTTGTTTTACGGTTTGAGCCGGTTTTATCCAGTTTGAACCGGTTTGAACCAGTTTAAACTGGTTTTAGCCAGTTTGAACTGGTTTGGGCCAATTTGAGCCGGGTTGAACCAGTTTGAACCAGTTTGAGCAAGTTTGAGCCAGTTCAGGACTAGGGCCAGAAATGCTGTCCTTTTTCTCATTTAGAAATACATAGCCCACACCATCCACATCCACAAACAGAGCAACACACTAATCCAAATGTACACCACGCGCAACACTATGCACAGATTAATGTACCAGCATGCCCCACCAACCCAACCAAACCACATGTACACACCATACTATCCCAACTACCAACTTATCCACCATCACCCATACACAGTACACAACTCTATCCTATACCACTAACCAATACACTCATCACTAACACAACGCCAAACAACACCGTACATAACCACATCCCATTCAGACACACTCTCCCTGCTGTAAATACACCTAACAGGCCACCTTTTATCAATAAACCAGTTTGATCATGTTTGAGCCAGTTGGAACCGGTTTGAGCCTGTTTGAACCGGTTTTGAGCCAGTTTGAACCGGTTTACGGTTTGAGCCAGTTTGAGCCAGTTTTAACCGGTTTTAACCAGTTTAAACCAGTTTACTGTTTGAACCAGTTTAAACCGGTTTGAGACAGTTTGAACTCAGTTTGAGCCAGTTTGAACTCAGTTTGAGCCGGTGTGAGCCAGTTTGAACCAGTTTGAACCGGTTTACAGTTTGAGCCAGTTTGAACCAGTTTGAGCCAGTTTGAGCCGATTTTAACCAGTTTGAACCGGTTTGAGCTAGTTTGAGCCAGTTTGGACCAGTTTGAGCCAGTTTGAACTGGTTTGAGACAGTTTGAGCCGGTTTGAACTGGTTTGTGCTGGTTTGAACCAGTTTAAACCAGTTTGAACCAGTTTGAACCAGTTTGAACCGGTTTACGGTTTAAGCCGGTTTTAACCACTTTGAACCGGTTTGAACCAGTTTGAACCAGTTTGAGCCAGTTTGAGCCAGTTTGAGCCGGTTTTAACAAGTTTGAACCGTTTTGAGCAAGTTTGAACCGGTTTGAACCAATTTGAGCCGGCTTGAACTGGTTTGAGCCAGTTTAAACCGGTTTGCGCCCGTTTGAACTGGTTTGAGACATTTTGAACTGGTTTGAGCCAGTTTGAACCGGTTTGAGCTGGTTTGAACCGGTTTGAGCCGGTTTGAACTGGTTTAAACCAGTTTGAGCCAGTTTGAACCATTGTAAACTGGTTTGATCCAGTTTGAACCAGTTTGATTTGTTTTACGGTTTGAGCCGGTTTTATCCAGTTTGAACCGGTTTGAACCAGTTTAAACTGGTTTTAGCCAGTTTGAACTGGTTTGGGCCAGTTTGAGCCGGGTTGAACCAGTTTGAACCAGTTTGAGCAAGTTTGAGCCAGTTCAGGACTAGGGCTAGAAATGCTGTCCTTTTTCTCTTTTAGAAATACATAGCCCACACCATCCACATCCACAAACAGAGCAACACACTCAATCCAAATGTACACCACGCACAACACTATGCACAGATTAATGTACCAGCATGCCCCACCAACCCAACCAAACCACATCTACACACCGTACTATCCCAACTACCAACTTATCCACCATCACCCACACACAGTACACAACTCTATCCTATACCACTAACCAATACACTCATCACTAACACAACGCCAAACAACACCGTACATAACTACATCCCATTCAGACACACTCTCCCTGCTGTAATTACACCTAACAGGCCACCTTTTATCAATAACAAACATATAATCATCCTTCCATCTGTTGTCCAACAAACACCCTCCTCTCCCTTCTACCATAATAACACTAACACACAACCGCACAATACACACCACCATACTTTGTAACTCTTGAGAAAAACCAGTCTAAGATAAACACTCTCACGTCTACTTCATTCCCTCATACACACAACCTACACTCTACTAATAAGCATATCACCACCCCCTCAACAGCACAACCTCCTCTCACAAACACTGCACAACCCAATCCAGTGCATGAAACCTATACATCAGCACCCCTTTTCACTACACCAAAAGCAAAACATATCACACACACCAGCACAACAAGTTCTTCAGAGCACAACACCCCCTAATACTTACCATCACAAAATACATACATATACCCACCTTTCAAACCACATGAAAGAACAAACTCCAATGCAATGCTGTCACTCTTCCACCACACCTAACACAGATACAGCAATATAGCACCTCTCTTCTAACCGCCTCTCATCCATTGGACAATTTAGAACATTACGAAATGACCCACATGCTGCACCACCTTCCCTGACTCTTACATCTTCCGCCTTAAACAAACGCAAAAAAAATAAGCAACGTGCCACACCTCACAACTTTGCTTCCCCAAGTCTTCCTGACAACAATGTTACACCATAAAAGCAACACAGCACTCCAACTCACTCTCAAACACCATCTCCAACACATACACATGCAGACCCATCAAAATGTCTTCTTAGCATGCTGGATGAGGAACACGAAGCTACAGAACAGCTACACGATTGCTATCCTAATACATCTATTACCAGCACTAAAAACACACATGCAACACACCCATACAATACTGATCACTCTTCTACAAAACAAAGTCCCACTATCATCAAAGGCCACTCTCTACACTGTCTACTAATAAATGCTCAATCCCTCTCTGAAAACAAGCATCACACCTACGACCTTCTGGCTGATGCAAAACCAGACATACTATTCATAACCGAATCATGGTTGGGAGAGGATATGGCCCCAGTTCTGCATGAAGCCATTCCTCTAGGCTATCAAATAATCACCCAAAATCGTATTGCCAAAAAGGAGGTGGTCTAGCTGTTGTATTCAGGCAAACAATACATATCACAAACGTTTACAACATCTGCATAAAGAATTGTGAGGCTCTTCTTACAAGATGCAATCCTAAACCGTCTTCCACCTGTAACTTCCTGCTCCTTTACAGACCTCCACCTAGCGAGTCAACATTCCCAGACGCACTTCTAGATACAGTTTCTAACCTGATAACAATACACTCCAACCTATGCGTTCTGGATGACCTCAACATTTGGTTTGATAAAACCAATATGACTCATCCAAAAACAATAATCACCGGCCTAGATGCATTAAACCTGCATCAGATTGTCCACAATCTGACACACACCGCTGGACATATCCTAATGTCATTTTTACTAATACTGAACTAGTTTCCTTCAAACTCCAGTCACATGGTCAGACCACTACCTGCTTGCTTTCCAAGATAAAACAACACTAAGCGACTCACCTAAAACTACCTTACATCCATCCACCTATCAGCCGTGGAACAAACTCAATTTGGAACACTTGGAAACACAACTAATATTCAGTATGAATCTGGAATCCATAAACTCTGTTCAGAGTCTATATGAGTGGCTACAGGAAGCTTTTGACATCCTGATACCACTCAAAACTACACAACAGTACAAAAGAAAAAAAGAACCTTGGCGAAACATAGAAATAAAAGACATAAAATAACAAATTAGAAAGCTGCAACATACCTGGCTCAAAACAAACGCCAAACAAGACAAACTTCACCTTTTGAAAATTAACAGAATATAGAAGTCGGCTATCAAAAAGCTAAGAAAAAGTACTATTCAGACAGAATTCAAAACGCTAAATGTGCAAATAAAGAATTCTATAAAATACTCAATGAAATTCGAAAAACAAATTTCTTAGAAGGAACTCATCCTGTTACTCAAGATTTCACAGACAAACTTCGCAAATCATTACACGGACAAAGCAGACATGTTGGACTGATACTCACAACAAAAACAAAGCACCAGCACTAACCCTTGTACAAAACAACTATCCAAGACCTCTGCTGCCATTCCAGTAAGAAGTATCATCAACTATTCCTTACCTACTGGAATATTTCCAGAAGAACTCAAGAAGTGATTACTGTATTTGTATGTGGTTGTTACAGTTTACAATTGTAGTTTTGACCTGCCTGTGCATATGTTATCACCTGTTTTGTGTTTGAAACTTGTGGTTTTCCCTGCCCATGATTGCTTGTATTGCTGTGTTGAATTGTGGGATTTGCAGTCCAACCTCTGTAGTTTGTCCCTCTCATTCCTTGGTGACAAATCTGTTTCCCTCTGAGAGAGCACAATTTGAATGAAAAGTATGTATACGCCATATGTACAAGCCTACGGCGTAAAGTTAGCTAATGTAACTTGAGAGATGAGAATATGTATCCGTATTTACTCACGAGTGTTTTATTAGAAATAAGGGAGCCCCTATAGAGTATGGGCTAATGTAGAAATGTGTGGAAATGCTTAAAAATATTAGATGTGTTAATCAGGTTCCATGTTATGTAGCTGCTAAATGAAGAAGGATGTAAACGTAAAATGAAGAAACGTGCAGACCACATGGCACTGTGTAAGAACGAAATGTAACATTGCGTCTTTCACGTAGCATGGATTCAATATTATCCAAGGATTTTGCTTACATATATGTTAAAGGCTGTATTTTATATGATTGTTTTTATAACAAGAGTGGTGTGTTAGAATATTATTTTAAGTTAAGAAATAAGGGTTCACAGAGTACAGACTACTGCACATAATTTAGTAGGCCAGGAGAGATAAAGGGTTGTCTTTGATCTGCACGTGTGAGCTAAAGTCAAAAGCCTCTTTAAAATAAATTGCCAATGCTGGTTGAAGTTTACGGCCTAGTCCGATAAGGGGAGCCTGGAATTTGGGGCCCTGTTTCGAAGTGTCTGTTTGCAGGTGCGAGGGGGGTACCAATCAAAAGCTTGATGAATAGAGCTCTGTTTGAGGAGATAGGCTCGGGTCCGGAGGAGTCAACCGGAATGTCATGGGGGTACCGGCACGCTGGAGACGGCGCCTGGGAAGCAAGGTCAACTTAAACAGACGATCCGAAGAAACGAAACTATGGAAAAAAACAGAAACGGGACCACGTGAATTGTGTACATGGTGGGCGTCTCAAAGGGGCGTTCCACCCACATTGCGATTTTGTATTAGGGACAGCACCCTGGGGAGGAGGTAGAGCAGATGGCCTGAGGACCCTTAGAGAGCGGATGGGTAGGCAGAAAGGGTACTGCTACACGACATAGGTTTCCATCTAAGATTAAGAGGGATTGAGCTTCTTCGGAAGTCCAATGGCTGACACCTTTTTAGGTAAAGAGCTTGTTAAGTAGGGATGTCATCTAGCCTAGTGTAGGGTCAGTTTAACCTGATTCATTTCTATTCTGTAAATGACGCTTAAGTTTCATCTTGTGTCAATGATATTCAACTTACTGATTTTTTAATTGGTTTTGGAAGTTTTCTTCTGTCGATTGAGATCTCTCAGAGAGTTTATGTTCATCCTATTACCTGTGTATCTTTTGAATATTATATTGAGGGGTTTATACTTGCAACTGATTTTGGCTTTATAATAAACCTTTAAAACTTTTTCCGTAGTAAGTGGTTCTTTAGAGTTGCGTCAGTTTTTGGGGTTGATTTAACATATGTCGGGTTTGCCTTTTACTCAATGACAGTCAATATTCGATCCAAAAGGGACTCAAGTGAGATAAAAGTTAGGGTGATCAGATAATCGATCAAAATCTCACGTCCGCAGTAGGTAGCAGAGGATGGTTGGCTTCTTGAGGAAGGAAACCTAGATTAGGTTAAGATTACCCCAAGGCCCCTAGTGATCGACGACCAGAAGAAGAGCTACCTGCCGAAGAAGGTGCTGACGGTGCGAGAGAAAAAAGCAGCAGAGTCGGTCGAGAGTGAGTATAAGGGTCATGCGTTGCCAGATTGCGGTGTTTTGTGTTGTACCTGTGTTGTAATGTCAAGCGGAGTTGAATGCCTGTAGTGTGATTGTGAGACGGTTGTGAGCGCGCGCAACCGGTGAAAATCTTAAGTCCAGGGAAGGGCTTAAGTGGTTCGGGTGTATCGGACATCCAGAGTAATTGTCTACCATTGTGAAGGGGGTCATGAGGTACCATTGATCGCCCGTAGGACCGTGATAGGGGGAACGTAAGAGTGAGTGTATGAGTAAACGGACGCTGGACGGACGCTTACTGTGTGTAAGAAACCTATCAGTTAAGGCGATCGTCTGAACGTTTATGGAAGACGTTTCGTCAGTTGAGGTGACAATTACAGTTAGACTGTGGACGTACAGTCAAGAAAAGTGATCGCTTGGTCGGAAGTAGTCATTTTTCGGTGTATGAATGAGACGCATGCAAGACCGGGAGACGAGCTGAGAAAGGAGGGGAACTGCTGCAAAGGGGACGAGTGACGTCAGAGCGAGCCGCGCTGTGATAGGCCGGTTGGTGTAGAGCCGCGCTGGGATAGGCTGGTCAGCGAGAACCGCGCTGGGATAGGCTAGTCAGCGAGAGCCGCGCAGGGATTGGTGGTTCACCATCGGGAAGTAAACAAGGAAGTGAATTAAGGAAAATCGTAGATTCTTGAAAATGAAGTGTTTTAAATGTCTAAGGGCGATCTTTAAGAGAGACAGAGGGAACTCATATGCTGGGGAAGAAGCCCCGCCAGAGGGTACACCAGCTCATTATATGGCTGTGAATGTCGGGTTACATACTATACTGTGGATCTCCGAGTGGAGCAAGATAACAGAGGGAAATGAGGAACTGACGTTCCCGAGATACGGGACGTTTAGGTTAGAAGCATTGAACCAGCTGAAAGCAGTAATGCTCGCAACGAGACCTCTACCCAGACCAACACAGTTTGAAGCCCTCAATGCATGGTTCAGGGCGGCGTACGACCGGAGCCTGAACAGGTGCCAAGAAAGAGTGAAACGATCGGTAAGAGCAGTGCAGGATGCCAAATGGGATGAAGAATCTAAAAAATGGAGAGTGCAGAGAATTGAAGCAGATAAACTGTACCCAGTGATAGAAGTCACAGGAGAAAAGAAGCCTCCAGAGGAGGATGATGAGAGCGAGACAGATGACAGCCTGATAAATAGGTTATTATTGGACAGACCACCTCCGTATAATAGAGAGGCCGAACGTCCCGAGCTCCAGCAGGGGGACGGGGCCGGAAAAGAGGAATATAGACCGCTCCCCATATCAGATTGGGAACCCAAAAAAGGCGAGGAAATACCTCAACCTAGTCCAGTACAGAGAGTGGTCGGAAGGTTTGTGGTACAAAAAGTGCCGGAAACAGAGTGTGCAAGGTCGTACCAACTGCCGGATGCTCTACAAGTGCCTGTTACTATAGGTCCTGTAGTGTCGATCTACAACCCAGAGAGAGCACGAGAAGAGGAACAGGTACGATTGGACAGGGAAAGAGCAGAGATGGAAAGCAGGAACAATACGATAAAATCACAAAGGCAGTTGCTAGGACCGAGAGGTCGGAGTACCCCATTGGATTCTGTAACAAGTCCCTTAATAGAGCAAGGGGATCAGAGAGGGCTGATGGATCTAAGGGGATCACAACCGAAATCCTTTAAGGAGTTAAGAGAGTACTTGAAAGAATGGGATGATGCTGTAGAGACTCAGAATAAGAGAATAGAAACGGAAGCTGAATGGAGAGGCCGAGATAACAGAATTCTCTCTCACTGTGGAGCTGGCGAAAGCAGTCCAGAGTGGGACGGAGAAAGTCAGGAAAGCAAAGGAGGTACCCGCCATACCATAGGTGGCAATAGACAAATGCATGAGGACAGGAGTACAGGATGTGGGGGGGTGCCTCGCCCAATGCACAGTGAGGGAGATCGAAGGACACAGGAGTACAGGGACAGTTACAGGTGCACTCACCACACACCGGGCGAAAATGTACAACATTGGAGTCGCAGGAATATGGAGAGTCGCGAGGGATCTCACCATGCATCCAGTGATCACGGACGGGATCGCGGGAACATGGAGAGCTGTGAGGGACCTTACCATTTACTGAGTGACACCAGACAGCAAGGGAATTGCGAAGGCTTAGAAAATAGTGGGGGATCCTGTCATGTGTCTAGAGGGGCAGAACCGAGGAGACAGAATGAGGTGGTGGGCAATAGAGCATTATTCCACCATACACCTAGGGAAGATGCAAGAGCATGGGATTTAGAGAGATGGGAACAAGGAAGAACTCCTCTTAACTCACCTGCACCTAGGCGTAGGACTCGGAGTTGGGACGGGAGGCATGTAGATGGCCCATCTAAGAATGAAGTACTAAGAGCGGAGGTAAAGGCAAAGAGACTTGATGTAACCAGTTTAAAATCAGACTTAGATGAAATAATAGACGGCACGTTGCCAATGGAGAGGATCGACCTGTATGAACAAGATGAGGTACTGTTTATGGCAAAGAATGTTACTCGGAAGGCGAGGTCAGTACATGAAAGACTATCTGAATTGGCAAACAGGTACATGATAGACTTATCAAGGACTAAAGCATTACAGGGTAATCATAGGCTGCATTGCACGGATCAGGATCCAGACGAAAGGAGGACGATTGGGTTGAAAATACACATAAAAGAACTGATCTTGGGTATAAGAACGTGGAGGGATTTGGATAAATGGGAGGAAAGATGGTCCAAGAGAGGGACCGTCAGAAGGAGCACAATTGGGATGTCCCCGGAGGGAGGGCCACAGAGAATGGAAGCTTACCCTTTGCGGGAAATTGCGAATGGAAGCTATGTGCATGTGCCCTGGAGTAGGGGGGACTTAGCGGCATTTACCAATTCTTTTCCTAATCTGAGGGAAAACCCCGTGGAATGGTATAAGCAGGTAGAGAGGTTCGTAAAGATATCCAAAGTACTGTGGGTAACCTTGAACACCCTGTTTGACATTGTAGTGCCAGGAGATTTGTGGACAGCATGCAAGGTTAGCGTTGAATGGCCAACATCCGAACCAGATAGGGACGCACAGACAAACGGACCGTCAGAAAAAGTCATGGAGAAGTACGAAAGGGTGATGACATGGCTGAAGGAGAAGGTGCCGTTGCAGGACATTGACTGGGTTAAGATAGACCGGACCACCCAAGAACCTAAAGAGACAGTTCATGAGTATTATGAGAGGCTCCTGAAAGCATTCAAACAGTATAGTGGGTTGGATGTAATGGATCCTAAAGACATAGGACAGTTTGTGTCAAAGTTCGTGCTGGGTTTGAGACCTGATATTAGTTTGATGATCCAGCAACACTTAATTTGTTGGCAGAACAAGCCCTTAGATGAAATTTTGAGGTATGCCAGGTACTGCAGTGACGAGATAGACTCCAAAGCAAAGAAACTTAAAGAGAAACTGATGATGGTGCAGATGCAGTCGGCTGGAAAGGGTGGACAGCGACAACAGGGAACAGGGACATTAGGAAGGAAGCAAAATAATCAGAATAAGGACGATGAGGAAAAACAGAGACCTAGAGTAGATATTGCGACATTGAAAAAGACGACCAGGTGTCACCAATGCAACGAGGTAGGGCATTGGAAACGCGAGTGCCCCTATAATATTGAGACTGGAGAACTGGAACAAGAGGAGGACGAGGTCCAGAGCAGTTTGGCGAAGGGGTCAACATTACAAAAGGGAAAGTTTATCAAAGGGGGGACCCCGACTCCTCGAGCCCAATTCCCTCAACCACCCAGAATTGCGACCGGGGGAAAGACTTATAAGCAAATGCCCCTTTTCGTAGGAGGACAAGAGTGCTATTACGTTGATCCCCTCACGGGACAGCGAGTGAATAGAGAGGAAGATTGTAACCCTCTGGGCCGCCTTGGAGGTAGACCAGAGGGGACCATACGCGGAGGCTGAAGTAGCAGGGTGGCCTACGACCTTTTTGGTGGACACGGGGGCCACTCGATCCACTCTGAGATCAGCAGTAGTCCCAGGTCTGCCAATGTCGGGAGAAACAATACAGGTGGTAGGAGTCGCAAATAGGAGAATGACTAATCCTCTGACGGAACCAGTATCAGTGAAAATAGGAAAATACAGTGATGAACATCAGTTTGTAGTCTGCGACTCCAGTCCTGTGTGCTTGTTGGGAAGGGATTTGCTATGCAAACTGAATTGTACGATATACTGCACGCCTCAAGGAGTGGAAGTACAGACTAACGATGTTGACGCTGATTTCAAAGTTGCAAATTCAAGGGTGTGCGTGGAGCTGTATCCCACCTTGACGGTGGAAGAGCTTCCATGGGACTTAAGAGGTTCAGTGTCATCTGAGGTGTGGGATTTCACTGGGGAAGAAATAGGACTGATTAAAGGGGTAGAGCCAGTAAAGATCATGGTAAAACCAAATGCAGAGTATCCAAGAACACCCCAATACAAGCTGACCCGGAGACGATTGCAGGAATAAAGCCTGTGATCGAATCCATGATTAAGCAGGGAATACTGAAGGAAATCGTGGGAAGCCCATGTAACTCCCCGATTATGGGTTTGCAGAAGCCTAGTGGGAAATACAGAATAGTGCAGGACCTTCGAAAGATTAATAACATAGTTGTTTCATGTTGTCCTGTGGTACCGAATCCATCAGTGATATTGTTTCAGATACCATTCCAAGCCGAATGGTTTACAGTGATAGACCTTTGCCAGGCCTTCTTCTCCATCCCTTTAGATGAGGAGAGCCTGTATCTTTTCGCTTTTAAGCTGGAAAATCGCGTTTTAACATGGTGTCGTATCCCACAGGGGTATACCGAGAGCCCATCGATCTTTAACCAGCTGTTGAAGAAAAATCTTGAAAGTCTAGTACTGCCAATGAACTCGGTTCTGGTTCAGTACATAGACGACCTACTTGTGGCGTCAGAAACTGAGGAAGATTGCAAAATAGACACCATCACCTTACTAAAACACTTGGCTGAGAATGGACACAAGGTGTCTCCAAGCAAATTACAGTACTGTTTGACAGAAGTGCAGTACTTGGGTCACAGGATTGAAAAGGGAAAACGGAAGGTGTCACCAGACAGAATAGAGGCAATCATGAAAATGAATTCGCCCACAACGCAAAGAGAAGTCAGGATGTTCCTAGGAATGGTCGGTTATTGCCGGCAGTGGATAGCTAACTTTTCACTGAAGGCAAAACCTTTGCAAAAGTTGACGCACAAGGGGGTGAGTGATCCGGTACCATGGGACAAGGATTGTTTGATGGCGTTCTTGCAGCTGAGGGAGGACTTGTGTCGTGCCCCGGCTCTAGGGATGCCAGACTATGAGAAACCATTCTTACTTTACTGTTGTGAAAGGGAAGGTTGTGCGTTGTCAGTTTTGGCCCAGATACACGGAAATGCCCGTAGACCAGTTGCATACTTCTCGGCTACCTTAGATCCAGTAGCCGCAGCGTTGCCCGGATGTCTCAAATCCGTTGCTGCAACGGGTGTCAGCATTGAGAGGTGTGAAAACATAGTTATGGGACACCAGTTAGTGGTGTATGTACCGCATTCTGTTGAACTGTTGATGACCAGGACCAAGACACAGTATCTGACAAATAGCAGGCTCACTCGCTATGAGCAAGTCATTTTGGCTGCTGAGAACGTGACCCTCAAGAGATGCTCTGTTTTGAATCCTGCCTCTTTGATGCCACTTCCAAACGACATTGATGATGATGTATGTACAGACCATGACTGCCTTGATGTGACTGAACTATGCACCAAGCCAAGACCAGATATCGTAGATGAGCCATTGACCGACCCCGATGAAATATTCTTTGTTGATGGCTCATGCGTAAGAGACGATATTGGTCAGCTGAGAGCAGCTTATGCCGTTTGCACAATTACCGGAGTGGTGGAAGCCGCTTGCCTGGAAGGAGTGCACTCCGCACAGGTAGCTGAAATCATTGCATTGACACGTGCCTGTCTAGCAGGTAACAAAATTCGAGTCACCATTTACACCGATAGCCAGTATGGTTTCGGGGTAGTTCACGACTATGGGCAGTTATGGTCTCAGAGGGGTTATATGACCTCTTCAGGTTCTCCTATTCGAAATGGGGAATTCGTTCGGTTATTATTGGAAGCATTGCAAGGTCCAGCAGCTATTGCCGTTGTAAAATGCACAGCCCACACTAGAAACACCGATTTTGTGTCACAAGGTAATAGATATGCCGACGAAGTTGCACGTTATTGTGCAGAACAAGGATATTCTTTTACAGAGGTAGAAGTGAGTGGTATTCAGGAAAGGACCGAGTTAACCATGTTGTTGGAAACTGTAGACACTTGGGATGAGTTGAAATGTATACAAGAGAATGCACCTGATTTCGAGAAAAAGGCATGGGAAACAGCAGGTTGTACAAGGAGTGAAATGGACTTTTGGATATCTGCAGATGGGAGAACAGTGTTACCAAACGAGCTAGTCAGTCCAATGGCAAGGAGAATACATGGACCAGCACACATAGGTAGAGATGCCATGGTGAGGGTATTCAGGCAAACCTGGTACAACCCAAAGTTTAGAGTAGCGGCAGAAGCAGTATGTCAACGTTGTGTGATCTGTCAACAACTGAATGTAGGAAAGAGAACACCAGTCACATTGAGCCACATAGGGAGGTCTGGGGGGCCATTCAATAGAATGCAACTAGACTTTATTGAAATGCCAAAGAGTAATCGCCTCAGATACGTCCTAGTGATTGTCTGCATTTTTTCCAGATGGGTTGAGGCTTACCCCACACGCAGGTGTGACACACTCACAGTAGCAAAGTTATTGCTTAGAGAACTGATACCGCGCTTCGGGGTGCCGGCCTCTTTGGAATCAGATAGAGGAACACATTTCAACAGCGAAATTGTGAAGATGCTTTGTTCAGCCCTAAGTATAGATCAGAAGCTGCACTGTAGCTATCGACCAGAGGCTTCAGGGATCGTGGAACAAATCAACAGTACTATTAAGTCCCGACTTGCCAAAGTTTGTTCGTCGACATCCTTGAGCTGGCCTGATGCACTGCCACTGGTCCTTATGAGCATACGTAGCACACCAGACAGAAGGACAGGTCTCTCCCCACATGAGGTGTTAATGGGGAGGGCTATGAGACTGCCATCAGTTCCAACTACAGCATTGTTGAACATCACAGATGATTTGATCCTGAACTATTTTAAGGGACTCTCTGACGCCATTCATTCTGTGTCTCTTCAGGTGCAGGCTGCTGAAGTTCCATCGTCTCAAGATTTGTGCCATGACCTGTGCCCTAGGGACTGGGTCGTGGTGAAAAAACACGTCAGGAAGAATTGTTTAGACGTGCGCTGGCGTGGACCTTTCCAAGTCATATTGGTAACAAACACTGCGGTGAAGTGTGGAGGCTTGCCCAACTGGATCCACGCCTCACACACCCGAAGAGTTCCAGCACCTCCGCAAGAAACAGCTCCTTCCTCGGATGAAATTCCTGCTGAGAATGAAGAATCCGCAGAGAGGACAAGTCAAGCTGTAGAGGTGTCAGAGGAGACTGAGAGCGTGTCTGACCAGGCCGAGGACGGTCAATACACCAGAGAAACTGAAGTTGCCACAGAAGGAGAAAGTAGCTGGGAATACAAATCAGACACTGATCAAACTGCAAGTGGTCAAGAGTCAAGTGCAAGAACAAGGAGCAGGAGGACAAGGAGTGGAGAAGCTAGCTGGCCGGAAAGAAGGAGAAGGAGAAGGCCAAGCCTGAGAGCAAATCCAGAGAGAACTCTTGTTACTATTTCTGAAGACTCAGACCTAGACGAAGGTGCAGCGGACTCAGACTCTGAGGGTCCAAGAAGATCAAGGAGGGTACGTGTGCCCTGCAGAAGATACGCCACTCCTGAGTGGACCTACTTGGCGGCAGATGTCTTGGGGACAGAGATCCGGGAGGGTGAGGGAAGTGCAGGTGACCAACCTCGATCCAATTGTAACGGTGAAAGTACGGCTGTTGACACCTGGAATCGAAACTGAAGGGTTGCTAACGTTCACACTCCCCGTTCCTCTGTATTTAAGCCGGATCAAAGACCTGGTGCTGAACCGATTAGAATTTCCAACCTTGGGTCATCCAGTACCAGCACACGAGGAAACCATTCTCCGTTTAGAACTGTTGGAATATGCCATTAGAGCTGCTGGTACCAGAATCATCGTAGATACCTAAAGACTTTGTAAATAAACCAGATAAAAAGAAGATAACCTAGCGCCTAGTGGAAGAAGAAGAAAATTAGGGACATTTCATTTAGTGGACGGAGAAGGGCTAGGGTTGTCTGTCGTTGAAATTAAAGGGACTTTGTTGTAAAGAGACTTTGCCATCTTCCAAGTGTGGTTAACAGACTGAGAAAGCGAAATGAAAACAGAGTGAAGAAACAAAAGAGACTTTTCAGAAAAGAAACTACACTGTTTGATAACATGGAGGCCGGCGGTTCGAACCGCAAAGCAAAATGTATAGTAGGCACACTTATAGCAGTAGTGATTTCCCTTATAGTCATAGTAGTCACTGTATCATACATAGTGGGGCATGCAAGTGTAACTGAGATAACAGATGTAAAGCCTGTAACGACTTTGAAACCTGCTCTTGCTGGAAAGAAGGAGGAGAACAATGTAATTCGGGAAAAGGCGTTACTGGCAGCTGAGGCCCGTAGGTTACATGTAGATGAGTCCCAGGGAAATTTCAGAACCAACGCTTATGCCAAATTATTATATGAGTATATTGATGCCATGGAGGCCAAAGATTGCTATGTCTGCATGCAATTACCGGCTTCTGTAGATGAAGGCATTCGGTATCATCACCTACCATTGACTTATGGGATTACATGTAGTTTATTGCTTAGTATATTTTATGGACGTGATGGGTTCGAGTATTATTTCTGAAACTACGATTCAGTGTTACCAGAAGTCCCGAACTATAAGCAAATGAATAAGTGGGACTATTACAAGAAGGAAGATAGATTGGCGAAATTCTTCCTTCCTTGGGATACACTGGATACTTCATATGCACGAAGAAACAATCTGACTTGCAATGTATCAGAGATTGAGAAAAAGTTTATTGGACAAGTTGATGACCGTTACAGAAGGCAAAAGATTTTGAAAATGTCAGGACAGTGGAAAACAGATTGGACCGAGGAAGAAAAGGCACACAAGAAGAAGGGTAGTAATGGTCCAATAGCTTTAGATCGAACACAGAAAGGAAAGTTATGCCTAACCAGAAGCAAAACATACTATGAGAGTGTGTTTGTAGGTGAAGTTAGTTGTGAACATGCTTTTCGATTAGAATATTACACAAAAGATTTCTTAAAAGGGATGCAAGCGATTCCTAATGTATATTTTGTATGTGGAAGAAATGCCTACGTGAAGCTGCCTGACAATTGGTACGGTTCATGTTATTTGGCATTTGTCTTCCCCAAAATATATCATGCAAAGGATATAGAGATCATAGAGGGAAAAGCTTCAGCAAGGGGGAAAAGAGATGTAGGTGATGCTGAAGTAGTTGGAGACGTATTTGGCGCCATGTTTCCTCTTTTAGGTTTGATACTTAATGATGTCAAGATTAGGAGACTGGCTATAGTTGTAGACAGATTGTCTGCCAGTACTGCAAGATCACTAATGCTGGTAGAAGGGGAGATGCAATCGATAAGGGCAATGGTCCTTCAGAACCGTCTTGCTTTAGACGTTCTGCTAGCAAAAGAGGGCGGAGTCTGTAAGGCTTTGAAGGTCCAGGAATGTTGCACTTACATTCCAGACAATTCAAAACCTCTTGAGAAGGCTATACAGAATATTACTAAGATACACCAAGAAATTGAGGACCTAACAAGAGTAAATGTCTGGGAAAAAGTAGGTCATGGGATGGGTAAAGTTGGAGGTTGGTTTGCCAATCTCGGGAAGAGCTTTGTCTGGTATATTCTGAAGCCTATCTTCATAATTGTAATTTGCATAATCATATTGTGGGGTTTAGTAAGACTGTACAAGTGGTATAGGTCAAACAGATTGCAAAGGTCTATGAGAGAACAGGAGCGGAGATTAGCTGCTATGCAAGATCATCAGTATAGGAGTCTGAGAGCTCTAGAATCGATAAAAAGAGGGAGCCTTGCAACAAGTTCTGTGTGACACATTCAAATTGATGTACTAGTGATGACCCCTAGAGGTCATCAAAGGGGGGAACAGAGAGAGCGCAATTTGAATGAAAAGTATGTATACGCCATATGTACAAGCCTACGGCGTAAAGTTAGCTAATGTAACTTGAGAGATGAGAATATGTATCCGTATTTACTCACGAGTGTTTTATTAGAAATAAGGGAGCCCCTATAGAGTATGGGCTAATGTAGAAATGTGTGGAAATGCTTAGAAATATTAGATGTGTTAATCAGGTTCCATGTTATGTAGCTGCTAAATGAAGAAGGATGTAAACGTAAAATGAAGCAACGTGCAGACCACATGGCACTGCGTAAGAACGAAATGTAACATTGCGTCTTTCACGTAGCATGGATTCAATATTATCCAATGATTTTGCTTACATATATGTTAAAGGCTGTATTTTATATGATTGTTTTTATAACAAGAGTGGTGTGTTAGAATATTATTTTAAGTTAAGAAATAAGGGTTCACAGAGTACAGACTACTGCACATAATTTAGTAGGCCAGGAGAGATAAAGGGTCGTCTTTGATCTGCACGTGTGAGCTAAAGTCAAAAGCCTCGTTAAAATAAATTGCCAATGCTGGTTGAAGTTTTACGGCCTAGTCCGATAAGGGGAGCCTGGAATTTGGGGCCCTGTTTCGAAGTGTCTGTTTGCAGGTGCGAGGGGGGTACCAATCAAAAGCTTGATGAATAGAGCTCTGTTTGAGGTGATAGGCTCGGGTCCGGAGGAGTCAACCGGAATGTCATGGGGGTACCGGCACGCTGGAGACGGCGCCTGGGAAGCAAGGTCAACTTAAACAGACGATCCGAAGAAACGAAACTATGGAAAAAACCAGAAACGGGACCACGTGAATTGTGTACGTGGTGGGCGTCTCAAAGGGGCGTTCCACCCACATTGTGATTTTGTATTAGGGACAGCACCCTGGGGAGGAGGTAGGGCAGATGGCCTGAGGACCCTTAGAGAGCGGATGGGTAGGCAGAAAGGGTACTGCTACACGACATAGGTTTCCATCTAAGATTAAGAGGGATTGAGCTTTTTCGGAAGTCCAACGGCTGACACCTTTTTAGGTAAAGAGCTTGTTAAGTAGGGATGTCATCTAGCCTAGTGTAGGGTCAGTTTAACCTGATTCATTTCTATTCTGTAAATGACGCTTAAGTTTCATCTTGTGTCAATAATATTCAACTTACTGATTTTTGAATTGGTTTTGGTAGTTTTCTTCTGTCGATTGAGATCTCTCAGAGAGTTTAAGTTCATCCTATTACCTGCGTATCTTTTGAATATTATATTGAGGTGTTTATACTTGCAACTGATTTTGGCTTTATAATAAACCTTTAAAACTTTTTCCGTAGTAAGTGGTTCTTTAGAGGTGCGTCAGTTTTTGGGGTTGATTTAACACATGTAGGGTTTGCCTTTTACTCAATGACAGTCAATAATCAATCCAAAAGGGACTCAAGTGAGATAAGAGTTAGGGTGATCAGATAATCGATCAAAATCTCACGTCCGCAGCTCCAAATTTTTCCTTTGCTCTGTGCTAAGACCTGTGTGTTAAAATAGTGCACCCCCAGCCACCCTTTTGTGTTCACAAGCCAGCGAGGCCAGCCCCCCTGCCCCCCCACAACAGGGATATTCTACATCAGAGGGTGCTTCTGTGTGCTGTTCAAACTGTACTTAACTGGGGCCTGTGCACTTCGTTTTTTAGCCAGCATGGAGAGTAAAGTTTCATTCTAACAGTATTGTTTGATTTCGAGTTAGTGAAGACTTTACCTGCAGAAGTCCAAAGTGTGGATTGAGCCTGTCTGTCTCCTAGGAGATTCTAAACAGAAGATGCAGCTTCCAACTCCCTGGCCAGCAAACCTTGTGTGAGGTCGCTGGGACCTTATATGGTCTGATAGTGGTTGGCACATGTGTACACTCATTGGTGGTTGTATCTGTTGTTTCTATTGAGTTAGGGTAATTTGTTGGGTATTTGAGGGTTCTGCTTGGTTTCTGAGTCTGTGAATCAATAATTGTAGGGTTGGGACTAGGGCTATGGTTCGGATTTCTATTGGAAGTAGGGACTAGGGCTTCCTATGTTATTGGTTGTTGGGAGTAGGGTGGGACTAGGGCTAGGGTTGGACCTTTAATTGGAAGAAGCTATTTAGGGCTTCTGGTGTGATAGGTTGTTGGACTATTTGTTCGACTAAGAGTAGGGTTAGGCTTTCTATTGGAAGTAGGGACTAGGGCTACCTGTGCCAATGTCTGCTTGAACTAGGGTTGGGAATACCGGTAGGGATAAGGCCTTTAATTGGACATAGAGATCAGGGTTTTTTTTAAGTGATTTTGTGCTTGGACTAGGGCTCAGATCGGCTGTAAGGTCCTGGTCTCCTATTGGTTCTAGATGTTAGGGCTAGTGTTGTGATTGGATAGTGTTAGGGCTAGGGTTCCCAATAGCTGAAGGGGTCACCTCATTACTAGGGCTATAGAAAAGGCCAGGCATGGGGCGTCTCAGCTAAGTGTGGAGAGACAAGGGTAGTTGCCTGTTTGAGCCTGTTAAGGGCGGAGAGGACAAGGGTAGTAGCCTGAGCCTGTTTGAGCCGGTTTGAGCCAGTTTGAGCCTGTTCTGGAATCCAGTCGGTTTGAGCTGGTTTGAGCCTGTTTGAGATTCCAGACGGTTTGAGCCGGTTTGAACTGGTTTGAGCTAGTTTGATTCAGTTTGAACCGGTTTGAGCCAGTGTGAACTGGTTTGAGCCAGTTTGAGACAGTTTGAACAAGGTTGAGCCAGTTTGAGCTGTTTTGAGCCGGTTTGAGCCGGTTTGAGTCGGTTTGAGCCAGTTTGAACCTGTTTGAGTTTGAACCGGTTTGAGCCAGTTTGAACCGGTTTGAGACAGTTTGAGCCGGTTTGAGCCTGTTTGAACCGGTTTGAGACAGTTTGAACTGGTTTGGGACGGTTTGAAGCGGTTTGAGATAGTTTGAGCCAGTTTGAACCGGTTTGAACCGGTTTGAGCCACTTCGAGCCTGTTTGAGCCGGTTCGGGACTAGGGCCATAAATGCTGCCCTTTTTCTCATTTAGAAATACCCAGCCTACACCATCCACATCCACAAACAGAGCAACACAATCAAACCAAATGTACACCACACACAACACTATGCACAGATTAATGTACCAGCATGTACCACCAACCCAACCAAACCACATCTACACACCCTACTATCCCAACTACCAACTTATCCACCATCACCCACAAACAGTACACAACTCTATCCTATACCACTAACCAATACACTCATCACTAACACAACACCAAACAACACCGTACATAACTACATCCCATTCAGACACACTCTCCCTGCTGTAATTACACCTAACAGACCACCTTTTATCAATAACAAACATATAATGATCCTTCCATCTGTTGTCCAACAAACACCCTCCTCTCTCTTCTACCCCACAAATGCAACACAGCACTCCAACTCACTCTCGAACACCATCTCCAACACATACACATGCAGACCCATCAAAATGTCTTCTTAGCATGCTGGATGAGGAACACGATACAGAACAGCTACACAATTTCTATCATAATACAGCTAATACCAGCACTAAAAACACACATGCTACACACCCACACAATACTGATCACTCTTCTACAAAACAAAGTCCCAATATCACCAAAGGCCACTCTCTACACTGTCTACTAATAAATGCTCGATCCCTCTCTGAAAACAAGCATCACACCCACGACCTTCTGACTGATGCAAAACCAGACATACTATTCATAACCGAATCATGGTTGGTAGAGGATATGGCTCTAGTTCTGCATGAAGCCATTCCTCTAGGCTATCAAATAATCACCCAAAATCGTATTGCCGAAAAAGGAGGTGGTCTAGCTGTTGTATTCAGGCAAACAATACATATCACTAAAGTTTACAACATCTCCATAAAGAATTGTGAGGCTCTTCTTACAAGATGCAATCCTAAACCGTCTTCCACCTGTAACTTCCTGCACCTTTAGACCTCCACTTAGCAAGTCAACATACCCAGACGCACTTCTAGATACAGTTTCAAACCTGATAACAATACACTCCAACCTATGCGTTCTGGGTGACCTCAACATTTGGTTTGATAAAACTAATATGACTCATCCAAAAACAATAATCACCGGCCTAGACGCATTGAACCTGCATCAGATTGTCCACAATCCGACACACACCGCTGGACATATCCTAGATGTCATTTTTACTAATACTGAACTGGTTACCTTTCAAACTATAACTCCAGTCACATGGTCAGACCACTACCTGCTTGCTTTCCAAGATAAAACAACACTAAGCGACTCACCTAAAACTACCTTAAATCCATCCATCTATCGGCCGTGGAACAAACTCAATTTGGAACACTTGGAAGCACAACTAACATCCAGTATGAATCTGGAATCCATAAACTCTGTTCAGAGTCTATATGAGTGGCTACAGAAAGCTTTTGACATCCTGATACCACTCAAAACCACTCAACAGAACCAAAGAAAAAAGAGTCTTGGCGAAACATAGAAATAAAAGACATAAAACAACAAATTAGAAAGCTGCAATGTACCTGGCTCAAAACAAACGCCAAACAAGACAAACTTCACCTATAGAAAATTAACAGATTATACAAGTCGGCTATCAGAAAGCTAAGAAAAGGTACTATTCAGACAGAATTCAAAACACTAAATGTGCAAATAAAGAATTCTATAAAATACTCAATGAAATTCGAAAACCAAATTGCTTAGAAGGAACTCATCCTGTTACTCAAGATTTCACAAACGGGCAAATCATTACACGGACAAAGCAGACACGTTGGACTCGTACTTACAACAAAAACAAAGCACCAGCACTAACCCTTGTACAAAACAACTATCCAAGACCTCTGCTGCCATTCCAGTAAGAAGTATCATCAACTATTCCTTAACTACTGGAATATTTCCTAGAAGAACTCAAGAAGTGATTACTGTCTTTGCATGTGGTTGTTACAGTTTAAAATTGCAGTTTTGACCTGCCTGTGCATATTTTATCACCTGTTTTGTGTTTGAAACTTGTGGTTTTCCCTGCCCATGATTGCTTGTACTTACTGTGTTGAATTGTGGGATTTGCAGTCTAACCTCTGTAGTTTGTCCATCCCATTCCTTGGTGACAAATCTGTTTTCCCTCCAAATTTCTCCTTTGCTCTGTGCTAAGACCTGTGTGTTAAAATAGTGCACCCCCAGCCACCATTTTGTGTTCACAAGCCAGTGATGCCAGCCCCCCTGCCCCCCCAAAACAGGGATATTCTACATCAGAGGGTGCTTCTGTGCTCTGGGGCCTGTGCACTTCGTTTTTTGGCCAGTATGGGGAGTAAAGTTTTATTCTAACAGTATTGTTTGATTTCGAGTTAGTGAAGACTTTACCTGCAGAAGTCCAAAGTGTGGATTGAGACTGTCTTTCTCCTAGGAGATTCTAAACAGGAGATGCAGCTTCCAACTCCCTGGCCAGCAAACCTTGTCTGAGGTCGCTGGGACCTTATATGGTCTGCTAGTGGGTGGCACATGTGTACACTCATTGGTGGTTGTATCTAGTGTTTCTATTGAGTTAGGGTCATTGGTTGGGTATTTGAGGGTTCTGATTAGTTTCTGGGTCTGTGAATCAATCATTGTAGGGTTGGGACTAGGTGTAGGTTAGGATTTCTATTGGAAGTAGGGACTAGGGCTTCCTATGGTATTGGTTGTTGGGAGTAGGGTGGGACTAAGGCTAGAAGAATAGGAAGAAGCTATTTAGGGCTTCTGGTGTGATTGGTTGTTGGACTAGTTGTGGGACTAAGAGTAGGGTTAAGCTTACTATTGGAAGTAGGGACTAGGGCTACCTGTGCCATTGTCTGCTTGGACTTGGGTTGGGAATACTGGTAGGGATAAGGCCTTTAATTGGACATAGAGATCAGGTATTTTTTTATTGATTGGGTGCTTGGACTAGGGCTCAGATTTGGGGCGTCTCACCTAAGGGCGGAGAGGACAAGGGTAGTTGCCTGTTTGAGCCTGTTAAGGGCAGAGAAGACAAGTGTAGTGGCCTGTTTGAGCCTGTTAAAGGCGGAGAGGACAAGGGTAGTAGCCTGAGCCTGTTTGAGCCGGTTCTGGATTCCAGCCTTTTTGAGCCAGTTTGAGCCAGTTTGAGATTCCAGCCAGTTTGAGCCTGTTTGAGATTCCAGCCGGTTTGAGCTGGTTTGAGCTGGTTTGAGCCGGTTTGAGCCAGTTCGAGCCAATTTGAAATGGTTTGAGCCAGTTTTAGCTAGTGGTTTGAGCCAGTTTTAGCTAGTTTGACCCGGTTTTAACTGTTTGAGCAGGTTTGAGCCGGTTTGAGCCAGTTTGAGCCGGTTTGAACCAGTTTGAATCAGTTTGAACCGGTTTACGGTTAGAGCCGGTTTTAACCAGTTTGAACAGGTTTGAGCTGGTTTGAACCAGTTTAAACCGATTTGAGCCTGTTTGAACTGGTTTAAGCCAGTTTGAACCGGTTTGAGCCAGTTTGAGCCGGTTTTAACATGTTTGAGCCAGTTGTAACCAGTTTGAACCAGTTTGAGCCAATTTGAACCGGTTTGAGCCGGTTTGAACCAGTTTAAACCGGTTTGAGCAGGGTTAAATCAGTTGGAACCTGTTTGAGCCGGTTTGAACCAGGTTAAACTGGTTTGTGCCAAATTGAACCGGTTTGAGCCAGTTTGAGCCAGTTTGAACCAGTTTACGGTTTGAGCCAGTTTGAGCCAGTTTGAACCAGTTTACGGTTTGAGCCAGTTTGAACCGGTTTGAGCCAGTTTGAGCCGGATTAAGCCAGTTTGAGCCGGTTTTAACCAGGTTTAACCAGTTTACTGTTTGAACCAGTTTAAACCGGTTTGAGCCAGTTTGAACTGGTTTGAGCCAGTTTGAGCCGGTTTGAACCAGTTTGAGCCGGTTTTAACCAGTTTGAACCAGTTTGAACCAGTTTACGGTTTGAACCAGTTTAAACCAGTTTAAACCAGTTTGAGCCAGTTTGAACCAGTTTGAACAGGTTTGAACCGGTTTACGGTTTGAATTGGTTTTAACCAGTTTGAACCAGTTTAAACCGCTTTGAGCCTGTTTGAACGGGTTTGAGCCAGTTTGAACCGGTTTACGGTTTAAGCCGGTTTTAACCCCTTTGAACCGGTTTGAACCAGTTTGAACCAGTTTGAGCCAGTTTGAGCCAGTTTGAGCCGGTTTTAACAAGTTTGAACCGGTTTGAGCAAGTTTTAACCGGTTTGAGCCGGTTTGAGACAATTTGAACTGGTTTGAGCCAGTTTAAACCGGTTTGCACCCGTTTGAACTGGTTTGAGACATTTTGAACCGGTTTGAGCCGGTTTGAACTGGTTTAAACTGGTTTGAGCCAATTTGAACCAGTTTAAACCGTTTGAGCCAGTTTGAACCAGTTTGATTTGGTTTATGGTTTGAGCCGGTTTTAACCAGTTTGAACCGGTTTGAATCAGTTTAAACCGGTTTTAGCCAGTTTGAACTGGTTTGGGCAAGTTTGAGCCAGTTCAGGACTAGGGCCAGAAATGCTGTCCTTTTTCTCATTTAGAAATACATAGCCCACACCATCCACATCCACAAACAAAGCAACACACTCAATTCAAATGTACACCACGCGCAACACTATGCACAGATTAATGTACCAGCATGCCCCACCAACCCAACCAAACCACATCTACACACCGTACTATCCCAACTACCAACTTATCCACCATCACCCACACACAGTACACAACTCTATCCTATACCACTAACCAATACACTCATCACTAACACAACGCCAAACAACACCGTACATAACCACATCCCATTCAGACACACTCTCCCTGCTGTAATTACACCTAACAGGCCACCTTTTATCAATAAACCAGTTTGATCATGTTTGAGCCAGTTGGAACCGGTTTGAGCCTGTTTGAACCGGTTTGAGCCAGTTTGAACCGGTTTACGGTTTGAGTCAGTTTGAGCCAGTTTTAACCGGTTTTAACCAGTTTAAACCAGTTTACTGTTTGAACCAGTTTAAACCGGTTTGAGACAGTTTGAACTCAGTTTGAGCCAGTTTGAACTCAGTTTGAGCCGGTGTGAGCCAGTTTGAACCAGTTTGAACCGGTTTACAGTTTGAGCCAGTTTGAACCGGTTTGAGCCAGTTTGAGCCGATTTTAACCAGTTTGAACTGGTTTGAGCTAGTTTGAGCCAGTTTGAACCAGTTTGAGCCAGTTTGAACTGGTTTGAGCCAGTTTGAGCTGGTTTGAACTGGTTTGTGCTGATTTGAACCAGTTTAACCAGTTTGAACCAGTTTGAACCAGTTTGAACCAGTTTGAACCGGTTTACGGTTTACGATTTAAGCCGGTTTTAACCACTTTTTAACCGTTTTAACCGGTTTGAACCAGTTTGAACCAGTTTGAGCCAGTTTGAGCCGGTTATAACAAGTGTGAACCGTTTTGAGCAAGTTTGAACCGGTTTGAGCCAGTTTGAGCCGGTTTGAACTGGTTTGAGCCAGTTTAAACCGGTTTGCGCCCGTTTGAACTGGTTTGAGACATTTTGAACTGGTTTGAGCCAGTTTGAGCCGGTTTGAACCGGTTTGAGCTGGTTTGAACTGGTTTAAACCGGTTTGAGCCAGTTTGAACCAGTGTAAACCGGTTTGAGCCAGTTTGAACCAGTTTGATTTGGTTTACGGTTTGAGCCGGTTTTATCCAGTTTGAACCGGTTTGAACCAGTTTAAACCGGTTTTAGCCAGTTTGAACTGGTTTGGGCCAGTATGAGCCGGGTTGAACCAGTTTGAACCAGTTTGAGCAAGTTTGAGCCAGTTCAGGACTAGGGCCAGGAATGCTGTCCTTTTTCTCATACATAGCCCACACCATCCACATCCACAAACAGAGCAACACACTCAATCCAAATGTACACCACGCACAACACTATGCACAGATTAATGTACCAGCATGCCCCACCAACCCAACCAAACCACATCTACACACCGTACTATCCCAACTACCAACTTATCCACCATCACCCACACACAGTACACAACTCTATCCTATACCACTAACCAATACACTCATCACTAACACAACGCCAAACAACACCATACATAACTACATCCCATTCAGACACACTCTCCCTGCTGTAATTACACCTAACAGGCCACCTTTTATCAATAACAAACATATAATGATCCTTCAATCTGTTGTCCAACAAACACCCTCCTCTCCCTTCTACCATAATAACACTGACACACAACCGCACAATACACACCACCATACTTTGTAACTCTTGAGAAAAACCAGTCTAAGATAAACACTCTCACGTCTACTTCATTCCCTCATACACACAACCTACACTCTACTAATAAGCATATCACCACCCCCTCGACAGCACAACCTCCTCTCACAAACACTACACAACCCAATCCAGTGCATGAAACCTATACATCAGCACCCCTTTTCACTACACCTCAAAAGCAAAACATATCACACACACCAGCACAACAAGTTTTTCAGAGCACAGCACCCCCTAATACTTACCATCACAAAATACATACATATACCCACCTTTCAAACCACATGAAAGAACAAACTACAATGCAATGCTTTCACTCTTCCTCCACATCTAACACAGATACAGCAATATAGCACCTCTCTTTTATCCGCCTCTCATCCATTGGACAATTTAGAACATTACAACATGACCCACATGCTGCACCACCTTCCCTGACTCTTACATCTTCCGCTTTAACAAAACGCAAAAAATATAAGCAACATGCCACACCTCACAACTTTGCTTCCCCAAGTCTTCCTGACAACAATGTTATACCACAAAAGCAACACAGCACTCCAACTCACTCTCAAACACCATCTCCAACACATACACATGCAGACCCATCAAAATGTCTTCTTAGCATGCTGGATGAGGAACACGACGCTACAGAAGAGCTACACGATTGCTATCCTAATACATCTAATACCAGCACTAAAAACACACATGCAACACACCCACACAATACTGATCACTCTTCTACAAAACAAAGTCCCACTATCACCAAAGGCCACTCTCTACACTGTCTACTAATAAATGCTCGATCCCTCTCTGAAAACAAGCATCACACCTACGACCTTCTGGCTGATGCAAAACCAGACATACTATTCATAACCGAATCATGGTTGGGAAAGGATATGGCCCCAGTTCTGCATGAAGCCATTCCTCTAGGCTATCAAATAATCACCCAAAATCGTATTGCCTAAAAGGAGGTGGTCTAGCTGTTGTATTCAGGCAAACAATACATATCACAAAAGTTTACAACACCTGCATAAAGAATTGTGAGGCTCTTCTTACAAGATGCAGTCCTAAACCGTCTTCCACCTGTAACTTCCTGCTCCTTTACAGACCTCCACCTAGCAAGTCAACATTCCCAGTCACACTTCTAGATACAGTTTCTAACCTGATAACAATACACTCCAACCTATGTGTTCTGGATGACCTCAACATTTGGTTTGATAAAACCAATATGACTCATCCAAAAACAATAATCACCGGCCTAGATGCATTAAACCTGCGTCAGATTGTCCACAATCTGACACACACCGCTGGACATATCCTAATGTCATTTTTACTAATACTGAACTAGTTTCCTTTCAAACTCCAGTCACATGGTCAGACCACTACCTGCTTGCTTTCCAAGATAAAACAACACTAAGCGACTCACCTAAAACTACCTTACGTCCATCCACCTATCAGCCGTGGAACAAACTCAATTTGAACACTTGGAAACACAACTAATATTCAGTATGAATCTGGAATCCATAAACTCTGTTCAGAGTCTATAAGAGTGGCTACAGAAAGCTTTTGACATCCTGATACCACTCAAAACTACACAACAGTACAAAAGAAAAAAAGAGCCTTGGCGAAACATAGAAATAAAAGACATAAAATAACAAATTAGAAAGCTGCAACATACCTGGCTCAAAACAAACGCCAAACAAGACAAACTTCACCTATTGAAAATTAACAGATTATACAAGTCGGCTATCAAAAAGCTAAGAAAAGGTACTATTCAGACAGAATTCAAAACGCTAAATGTGCAAATAAAGAATTCTATAAAATACTCAATGAAATTCGAAAAACAAATTTCTTAGAAGGAACTCATCCTGTTACTCAAGATTTCACAGACAACCTGGCAAATCATTACACGGACAAAGCAGACATGTTGGACTCGTACTCACAACAAAAACAAAGCACCAGCACTAACCCTTGTACAAAACAACTATCCAAGACCTCTGCTGCCATTCCAGTAAGAAGTATCATCAACTCTTCCTTACCTACTGGAATATTTCCAGAAGAACTCAAGAAGTGATTACTGTATTTGTATGTGGTTGTTACAGTTTACAATTGTAGTTTTGACCTGCCTGTGCATATTTTATCACCTGTTTTGTGTTTGAAACTTGTGGTTTTCCCTGCCCATGATTGCTTGTATTGCTGTGTTGAATTGTGGGATTTTCAGTCCAACCTCTGTAGTTTGTCCCTCTCATTCCTTGGTGACAAATCTGCTTTCCCTCCAAATTTCTCCTTTGCTCTGTGCTAAGACCTGTGTGTTAAAATAGTGCACCCCCAGCCACCATTTTGTGTTCACAAGCCAGCGAGGCCAGCCCCCCTGCCCCCCCCCCCACAACAGGGATATTCTACATCAGATGGTGCTTCTGTGTGCTGTTCAAACTGTACTTAACTGGGGCCTGTGCACTTCGTTTTTTAGCCAGCATGGGGAGTAAAGTTTTATTCTTAGATTAATCAAAAAGAGACTAGCTATGGGTTGGGGTGGTATGATGTTTACATTGTAAAGATCATTGTGACTCAGGTTAGTTTTGTTGGTCAGGGGTGGCACCCATTGGGTGTTTTAAGAAAGCCCTCACCCACCAACCTAGTTGGTGGCATGCTTCATCATCGGGCCCACCCAGTGACACCTAGCGTGTCCCGGGTGTGCTACGACGCCTGAATACAGCGGAGCAGGTATGTCACTGTGTGTGCGGTGAGGGATGTTAAGAAAGTGAGTTTAAAACGGCTTGGCGGGGGTCCCTATACCCAAAGGGTAAAAGACTTTATTAATAGGGCCTCCGTCAGCGGTTAAAAATAAGGCTATGGGACGTAAGAGGCGAGTTACGACCTCTCACGTCCTTTAGAGTGTCAACATGTTTCAGCCAGTGCCTTATTGATATGCTGGCTTTTTTCAGGACAATAAATAGGGTGTAGGTGTGATTAAAACTAGTGGGTGTGTAGTGTGGACTATGTGTCTACACGCCCTAAAGTGTATCTAACTGTGAGAGGGGTGATTCCCTTCTCAAGATCACCTGTACATGTAACATAAAGGACAGGAACAAAACATACAAGGAGAAAGAGTCACTATGAGGTATGAACTTCATATCATGGCAGCCGGCTTAATAGCGAAGAGGTGCAGGCTATAAGCGGCTCAAGTGTAATGGTATTGGTGGTACCATTATGGTGACATATCGCACTAGAACTGCGTTAGTGGAGTGGTAATAAAAACGAAATTTCTGCAGTAGTGGTAAAAAAGGTGAACACAAAGAACACAATGAGGCGTAAGGACTGAGTCTTACGCTAGTTTTAAGTGGTGTCCTCTTCAAGGTACTTTGAAGTGGCAAAGGTTAGACCCTATGGGGAGATAAAGGGTAAACCACTGGGGTTAGGAGACCTGTAGGGAGAAAAGGTAGCGCTTACCCATGGTCGAGTTGGTAGTGGCAGCATACTCACAGGATTACTGGTCGATACCGGCTGTGGACCTAATGTGCCTCCTTCTTGGAACCGGTAAAGAGTGGCCTCTGTTCCTGGTTTTTATACTCAAGGTAATTGGTGCAACGATTGGTTAATTGATTGCACCTGGAGATAAAGAAGAATGGTGGAAAGACTCGATTTCGAGTCATGCTCGTGCTCAGGTAGGTGCCCGGGGCGCCGCGTCGGTGCGCGGTGTAGTGGGCGCGTTTTAGCGCATGCGCATTAGAGTGGGTGTAGAGAGCGCATGCGCGGCGGTTCGGGGGCCGCTGCGCATGCGTGCGGCAAGAGCGCTACATGCCGCATTGTTTACAGCGCGTCTCCAGGGTCGCTCTAATCGGGGCATGTAATAGAGTGTTGGCTATTGAGCTGGCGGCATAACGGAAAGGCTGAAATGATAGCAGATCCGTTATGACGCTCATAAATGGTGATTGAGGCTCGGGGATCGCGCACAAGGCGCCGGGGAGTAGTATACAATGGGGGGAAACAGCACTATAAATTATAATGCGTGTCAGGCGCTGGTGAGTGGCTATAAAGGAGGAACAGAGCTCCTGTCACTGGGTTATTATGGGTGAACTTTAAAAGAGCACGTTGCGGGCAATGCTAATGTGCAAGGTGAACCAATCAGTTTCAAGGGGATATTATAGGGGTAAGTTCAGAGATCTGGGATCACAGGCTGGTCAGGGAGTTCCAGGGGATTGCATCATTCAGACCATTTGTGGCAGTAGAGAGGCGATATATCCATCTCTGCTCTTTACTGAGTAGGATCTTGTCATTATTGATGGGGCTTTCGGGAATCTGCTCAATGACTGTCCAGGTAAAGTCATTTGGGGTGTGGTAGTGGGTTATGAAATGGTTGGTGAGTTTACTTATGTTTTTCTTGCACCGCATGGTGCTGCGATGTTCAGTAATCCTGGTTTTGACTTTGCGTGTGGTCATACCCACGTATCGGAGGCCACATGTGCACGTAAGGAGGTAGATCACGTTCCGTGAATTGCAGTTAGTGTGGCTTCTTTGCGACCAGGTTTTATTGGGTTCAAGGTTCAGAGTTTTTGTGTGAGAAGTCAGGTGGCACACGCTGCAGTCATTGCAGGGGTAGTGTCCTGTTATCCTGGGTATCCATGCATTGAGTATTGTGCTCTCCGGTGGTTTTGGTGGTGGTTTAGGTCGGGTGCTGACTAGTTGGTCTCGTAGGTTGTGGCATCTCTTATAAGCAAACCTGGGGGGTTCCCAGTTCCTGTGTCCTGAATTAATGATTTTCCAATGCTTTTTGATTATTTTCGCAACCTCGTTTGAGGCGGTGTTATACGTGGTGACACATGTAGTAGGTTGTTCCTCATCTTCTTTGACTGTGTCCTCAAGAAGTGCCTCACGGTTTTGGTTTCTAGCCCTTTTCCGTGTTTTGTTGATGATTGCTTTAGGGTACCCGCGGTTTCCTTGTTTGGTGGCTAGGTCTGCGGATTGCGATTTGTAATCGTTCACATTGGTGCAATTTCTTCTGATTCGGATGAACTGGCCATATGGTAAGTTTTCTCTAAGAGGTCGCGGGTGGAAACTGGTGTAATGAAGTAATGAATTCCTCGCTGTGGGTTTGTAATAGGTGGTTGTTACCAGAGTTCCGTCTTTGGCTGTGATTTCCAGGTCCAGAAACGGCAGTTGGTGGTTGCTAGCTGTGCTAGTGAATTTTAGATACGGGTCTTTGCTGTTCAGCCAGTTCAGGAAGTTGTCCAGCTCCTGATGTGTGCCTTGCCATATGACCAGTATATCGTCAATATACCTGTGCCATTTCAGGATATGATGTCTGAACGGGTTAGAGTCTGCATTGATGTTGGTGCTCTCAAAGTGGTGGACGTACAGTCCAGCCACGCTCGGCGCAAAAACACTGCCCATTGATGTGCCGTTTGTTTGTAAATAAAATGTGCCTTCGTATTCGAAGAAATTTTCTTTCAGGGCAAGAGTAGCACAGGCCAGTACAAAGCTCCTTGGGGTGTGGTACGGCCAGGGAGATTCTTACAGGATGTCATGTAGAACCTGTAGGGTGGCGTCCTGTGGAAGGCTGGTGTACAGGCTTTCCACGTCAAGCCCCACCAACAGTTGGGTGTCGGGGTCAAAGGCCAAGTTGTTTATTACCTGTAAACGGTGCTTAGTATCCTTTATGTAGGTGGGGGTCTGCTGTACCAATGGGTTTAGAAAAAAGTCACAAAATCTGGAGAGTGGTTCTAGGACCGAGTTAATGCCCGATACTATTGGTCTTCCAGGTGGTGGGGTTACCCCTTTATGTACTTTGGGTACCGTGTAAAAGTATGGCGTTTTGGTATGTTCAGGGCAAAGGTATTCGGCCTCTTGCTTGGAGATGTGTTCTTCATCAGCAGCCCTCTTGACCAGTGTGTTGATGGTGATGCGGAGCTGCTCTGTGGGGTCATGGTCCAGTCTGCGATAGTTTCTGTTGTCGCTGAGTAGTCTTCGGCATTCTGTATCATAATCTACTTTGTCGAGGAGGACAATGCCTCCCCCTTTGTCTGCCGGTTTTATTATCAGCGTGGGGATGTTTTGGAGACGTTGTATAGTTTGTCTGTCCTCCCATGACAGGTTGTTGAAGTGTTTGGTAGGGTTGAGATTTTCAATGTCGTGATAATCCGCTTGTTCAAATGTTGTAATCTCTGCAGGGATGGTGGAAGGAGGTGGGACAAAGTTGGATTTGACTCTCAGGCCCGTGGTATTAGGGTTGGTGTCAGGTAGTATTGTGTCGGTGGTGGGTTTTTCAAAGAAAGATTTTAATTTTAGCTTTCTGAAGAATTGTGCTAGTTCAGCGTGTAACTTGAATTTGTCAAGTCTGGTGGTGGGCACAAATGATAGTCCCCTTTCCAAGACTGCCTGCTCCTTGGTGGATAGTTGGGTACTGGATAGGTTAAATACCAGCGACGGTTGGTCCGTAGGGTTTGCTATCTGCTCGTTCCTGGTGTTGCCTCTTTTGTCTTCTGGCGTGTGTTGGAGCTGACAGGGTTTTCCTCTTCTGCCCAATGAACCTGTGCGTTGTTTTGTTGATTCGTTCTTCTGCGTCCCCGCGTCCTGTGGCCCCGTCCTAAAAAAGGATAATTTGGGCCTTGGTTGCCTGCGAAGAGTGGTATTGGTCCTGGGGGGTACATGTTGGGGAAACCAAAGAAGGGATTTTGCATGTGACCCATGTTGGGCTGAAAACCATAGAATTGGTTTGGTTGTCCTCCTTGCCAGTGGTTGGGCCAGCGTTGACCTCTTCGTCCTCTACCTCCCCGTTTTTGTGATCCACTGCTAGAGTCACTGGACACGGAGCTGTCGTCACCTGAGGAATTAGACACATTGGTCTCCTTGGTGGGTGGGGTGTAGTTCTCCTCCGAGTATGGATAGACTTTAGCGTAAGAGAATTTTTTGAGGTCTTTCTCGAATTTTTTGAATTTAGATTGGGTCAGGTAGTCCTTGTACTCATTGATCTCTCTATTCTGATCATCCAGTTTTTTCTTATATGACGTGATAGTGGCCTTGAAGTGTCTCTCTGTTTCTTCTATTTCAAGCATTAATGTATCTGATAGGCGTTTGGCTGTCTTTAGGATAAGTATCATCCAGTCTCTGGTGCAGTGCCACGCGATCTGGGCCCAGTCCTTCCTGAAGGTGGGGTCGTCAAGGAAGATCCTGGGTGCATTGGACACTAGAAGTCCCCTTGGTGCTGAGTTGGTTCTGAGGTATTGGGCCAGGATTGTCCCGTGGAGGATAGTGCGTATTCTGTTGCGTTTTTTCTCTGTGAGGGTCTCCCAATCAGTGGTCTGTGCGATAGTGCTAGAGATGTTGAAATCTGATTGAAATGACGGGTCAGATAATATGTCTGCCAAGTCATTTTCAGTGAAAGTTAGGCCATGGTTTTCGGCCATGGCTGGAAATGCTCTTTTAAAGTTCACCCATAATAACCCAGTGACAGGAGCTCTGTTCCTCCTTTATAGCCACTCACCAGCGCCTGACACGCATTATAATTTATAGTGCTGTTTCCCCCATTGTATACTACTCCCCGGCGCCTAGTGTGCGATCCCCGAGCCTCAATCACCATTTATGAGCGTCATAACGGATCTGCTATCATTTCAGCCTTTCCGTTATGCCGCCAGCTCAATAGCCAACACTCTATTACATGCCCCGATTAGAGCGACCCTGGAGACGCGCTGTAAACAATGCGGCATGTAGCGCTCTTGCCGCACGCATGCGCAGCGGCCCCCGAACCGCCGCGCATGCGCTCTCTACACCCACTCTAATGCGAATGCGCTAAAACGCGCCCACTACACCGCGCACCGACGCGGCGCCCCGGGCACCTACCTGAGCGCGAGCATGACTCGAAATCGAGTCTTTCCACCATTCTTCTTTATCTCCAGGTGCAATCAATTAACCAATCGTCTCACCAATTACCTTGAGTATAAAAACCAGGAACAGAGGCCACTCTTTACCGGTTCCAAGAAGGAGGCACATTAGGTCCACAGCCGGTATCGACCAGTAATCCTGTGAGTATGCTGCCACTACCAACTCGACCATGGGTAAGCGCTACCTTTTCTCCCTACAGGTCTCCTAACCCCAGTGGTTTACCCTTTATCTCCCCATAGGGTCTAACCTTTGCCACTTCAAAGTACCTTGAAGAGGACACCACTTAAAACTAGCGTAAGACTCAGTCCTTACGCCTCATTGTGTTCTTTGTGTTCACCTTTTTTACCACTACTGCAGAAATTTCGTTTTTATTACCACTCCACTAACGCAGTTCTAGTGCGATATGTCACCATAATGGTACCACCAATACCATTACACTTGAGCCGCTTATAGCCTGCACCTCTTCGCTATTAAGCCGGCTGCCATGATATGAAGTTCATACCTCATAGTGACTCTTTCTCCTTGTATGTTTTGTTCCTGTCCTTTATGTTACATGTACAGGTGATCTTGAGAAGGGAATCCCCCCTCTCACAGTTAGATACACTTTAGGGCGTGTAGACACATAGTCCACACTACACACCCACTAGTTTTAATCACACCTACACCCTTTTTATTGTCCTGAAGAAAGCCAGCATATCAATAAGGCACTGGCTGAAACATGTTGACACTCTAAAGGACGTGAGAGGTCGTAACTCGCCTCTTACGTCCCATAGCCTTATTTTTAACCGCTGACGGAGGCCCTATTAATAAAGTCTTTTACCCTTTGGGTATAGGGACCCCCGCCAAGCCGTTTTAAACTCACTTTCTTAACATCCCTCACCGCACACACAGTGACATACCTGCTCCGCTGTATTCAGGCGTCGTAGCACACCCGGGACACGCTAGGTGTCACTGGGTGGGCCCGATGATGAAGCATGCCACCAACTAGGTTGGTGGGTGAGGGCTTTCTTAAAACACCCAATGGGTGCCACCCCTGACCAACAAAACTAACCTGAGTCACAATGATCTTTACAATGTAAACATCATACCACCCCAACCCATAGCTAGTCTCTTTTTGATTAATCTACACATAAACCGGGGATCTGGACTAGCTATCTGGTCCTCTCTCTCCCTCTTGATATACGCACTTATTGGCAGCGCGCAGCTGTGAGAGCATTTCCAGCCATGGCCGAAAACCATGGCCTAACTTTCACTGAAAATGACTTGGCAGACATATTATCTGACCCGTCATTTCAAGCAGATTTCAACATCTCTAGCACTATCGCACAGACCACTGATTGGGAGACCCTCACAGAGAAAAAACGCAACAGAATACGCACTATCCTCCACAGGACAATCCTGGCCCAATACCTCGGAACCAACTCAGCACCAAGGGGACTTCTAGTGTCCAATGCACCCAGGATCTTCCTTGACGACCCCACCTTCAGGAAGGACTGGGCCCAGATCGCGTGGCACTGCACCAGAGACTGGATGATACTTATCCTAAAGACAGCCAAACGCCTGTCAGATACATTAATGCTTGAAATAGAAGAAACAGAGAGACACTTCAAGGCCACTATCACGTCATATAAGAAAAAACTGGATGATCAGAATAGAGAGATCAATGAGTACAAGGACTACCTTATCCAATCTAAATTCAAAAAATTCGAGAAAGACCTCAAAAAATTCTCTTACGCTAAAGTCTATCCATACTCGGAGGAGAACTACACCCCACCCACCAAGGAGACCAATGTGTCTAATTCCTCAGGTGACGACAGCTCCGTGTCCAGTGACTCTAGCAGTGGATCACAAAAACGGGGAGGTAGAGGACGAAGAGGTCAACGCTGGCCCAACCACTGGCAAGGAGGACAACCAAACCAATTCTATGGTTTTCAGCCCAACATGGGTCACATGCAAAATCCCTTCTTTGGTTTCCCCAACAAGTACCCCCCAGGACCAATACCACTCTTCGCAGGCAACCAAGGCCCAAATTATCCTTTTTTAGGACGGGGCCACAGGACGCGGGGACGCAGAAGAACGAATCAACAAAACAACGCACAGGTTCATTGGGCAGAAGAGGAAAACCCTGTCAGCTCCAACACACGCCAGAAGACAAAAGAGGCAACACCAGGAACGAGCAGATAGCAAACCCTACGGACCAACCGTCGCTGGTATTTAACCTATCCAGTACCCAACTATCCACCAAGGAGCAGGCAGTCTTGGAAAGGGGACTATCATTTGTGCCCACCACCAGACTTGACAAATTCAAGTTACACGCTGAACTAGCACAATTCTTCAGAAAGCTAAAATTAAAATCTTTCTTTGAAAAACCCACCACCGACACAATACTACCTGACACCAACCCTAATACCACGGGCCTGAGAGTCAAATCCAACTTTGTCCCACCTCCTTCCACCATCCCTGCAGAGATTACAACATTTGAACAAGCGGTTTATCACGACATTGAAAATCTCAACCCTACCAAACACTTCAACAACCTGTCATGGGAGGACAGACAAACTATACAACGTCTCCAAAACATCCCCACGCTGATAATAAAACCGGCAGACAAAGGGGGAGGCATTGTCCTCCTCGACAAAGTAGATTATGATACAGAATGCCGAAGACTACTCAGCGACAACAGAAACTATCGCACACTGGACCATGAGTCATGACCCTACAGAGCAGCTCCGCATCACCATCAACACACTGGTCAAGAGGGCTGCTGATGAAGAACACATCTCCAAGCAAGAGGCCGAATACCTTTGCCCTGAACATACCAAAACGCCATACTTTTACACGGTACCCAAACTACATAAAGGGGTAACCCCACCACCTAGAAGACCAATAGTATCGAGCATTAACTCGGTCCTAGAACCACTCTCCAGATATTGTGACTTTTTTCTAAACCCATTGGTACAGCAGACCCCCACCTACATAAAGGATACTAAGCACCTTTTACAGGTAATAAACAACTTGGCCTTTGACCCCGACACCCAACTGTTGGTGGGGCTTGACGTGGAAAGCCTGTACACCAGCCTTCCACAGGACGCCACCCTACAGGTTCTACATGACATCCTGGAAGAATCTCCCTGGCCGTACCACACCCCAAGGAGCTTTGTACTTGCCTGTGCTACTCTTGCCCTGAAAGAAAATTTCTTCGAATACGAAGGCACATTTTATTTACAAACAAACGGCACACCAATGGGCAGTGTTTTTGCGCCGAGCGTGGCTGGACTGTACGTCCACCACTTTGAGAGCACCAACATCAATGCAGACTCTAACCCGTTCAGACATCATATCCTGAAATGGCACAGGTATATTGACGATATACTGGTCATATGGCAAGGCACACATCAGGAGCTGGACAACTTCCTGAACTGGCTGAACAGCAAAGACCCGTATCTGAAATTCACTAGCACAGCTAGCAACCACCAACTGCCGTTTCTGGACCTGGAAATCACAGCCAAAGACGGAACCCTGGTAACAACCACCTATTACAAACCCACAGCGAGGAATTCATTACTTCATTACACCAGTTTCCACCCGCGACCTCTTAGAGAAAACTTACCATATGGCCAGTTCCTCCGAATCAGAAGAAATTGCACCAATATGAACGATTACAAATCGCAATCCGCAGACCTAGCCACCAAACTAGGAAACCGCGGGTACCCTAAAGCAATCATCAACAAAACACGGAAAAGGGCTAGAAACCAAAACCGATAGGCACTTCTTGAGGACACCGTCAAAGAAGATGAGGAACACCCTACTACATGTGTCACCACGTATAACACCGCCTCAAACGAGGTTGCGAAAATAATCAAAAAGCATTGGAAAATCATTAATTCAGGACACAGGAACTGGGAACCCCCCAGGTTTGCTTATAAGAGATGCCACAACCTACGAGACCAACTAGTCAGCACCCGACCTAAACCACCACCAAAACCACCGGAGAGCACAATACTCAATGCATGGGGCTTACCCAGGATAACAGGACACTACCCCTGCAATGACTGCAGCGTGTGCCACCTGACTTCTCACACAAAAACTCTGAACCTTGAACCCAATAAAACCTGGTCGCAAAGAAGCCACACTAACTGCAATTCACGGAACGTGATCTAACTCCTTACGTGCACATGTGGCCTCCGATACGTGGGTATGACCACACGCAAGGTCAAAACCAGGATTACTGAACATCGCAGCACCATGCGGTGCAAGAAAAACATAAGTAAACTCACCAACCATTTCATAACCCACTACCACACCCCAAATGACTTTACCTGGACAGTCATTGAGCAGATTCCCGAAAGCCCCATCAATAATGACAAGATCCTACTCAGTAAAGAGCAGAGATGGATATATCGCCTCTCTACTGCCACACATGGTCTGAATGATGCAATCCCCTGGAACTCCCTGACCAGCCTGTGATCCCAGATCTCTGAACTTACCCCTATAATATCCCCTTGAAACTGATTGGTTCACCTTGCACATTAGCATTGCCCGCAACGTGCTCTTTTAAAGTTCATCCATAATAACCCAGTGACAGGAGCTCTGTTCCTCCTTTATAGCCACTCACCAGCGCCTGACACGCATTATAATTTATAGTGCTGTTTCCCCCCATTGTATACTACTCCCCGGCGCCTTGTGCGCGATCCCCGAGCCTCAATCACCATTTATGAGCGTCATAATGGATCTGCTATCATTTCAGCCTTTCCGTTATGCCGCCAGCTCAATAGCCAACACTCTATTACATGCCCCGATTAGACCGACCCTGGAGACGCGCTGTAAACAATGCGGCATGTAGGGCTCTTGCCGTACGCATGCGCAGCGGCCCCCGAACCGCCGCGCATGCGCTCTCTACACCCACTCTAATGCGCATGCGCTAAAACGCGCCCACTACACCGCGCACCGACGCGGCGCCTCGGGCACCTACCTGAGCGCGAGCATGACTCGAAATCGAGTCTTTCCACCATTCTTCTTTATCTCCAGGTGCAATCAATTAACCAATCGTCTCACCAATTACCTTGAGTATAAAAACCAGGAACAGAGGCCACTCTTTACCGGTTCCAAGAAGGAGGCACATTAGGTCCACAGCCGGTATCGACCAGTAATCCTGTGAGTATGCTGCCACTACCAACTCGACCATGGGTAAGCGCTACCTTTTCTCCCTACAGGTCTCCTAACCCCAGTGGTTTACCCTTTATCTCCCCATAGGGTCTAACCTTTGCCACTTAAAGTACCTTTAAGAGGACACCACTTAAAACTAGCGTAAGACTCAGTCCTTACGCCTCATTGTGTTCTTTGTGTTCACCTTTTTTACCACTACTGCAGAAATTTCGTTTCTATTACCACTCCACTAACGCAGTTCTAGTGCGATATGTCACCATAATGGTACCACCAATACCATTACACTTGAGCCGCTTATAGCCTGCACCTCTTCGCTATTAAGCCGGCTGCCATGATATGAAGTTCATACCTCATAGTGACTCTTTCTCCTTGTATGTTTTGTTCCTGTCCTTTATGTTACATGTACAGGTGATCTTGAGAAGGGAATCCCCCCTCTCACAGTTAGATACACTTTAGGGCGTGTAGACACATAGTCCACACTACACACCCACTAGTTTTAATCACACCTACACCCTTTTTATTGTCCTGAAGAAAGCCAGCATATCAATAAGGCACTGGCTGAAACATGTTGACACTCTAAAGGACGTGAGAGGTCGTAACTCGCCTCTTACGTCCCATAGCCTTATTTTTAACCGCTGACGGAGGCCCTATTAATAAAGTCTTTTACCCTTTGGGTATAGGGACCCCCGCCAAGCCGTTTTAAACTCACTTTCTTAACATCCCTCACCGCACACACAGTGACATACCTGCTCCGCTGTATTCAGGCGTCGTAGAACACCCGGGACACGCTAGGTGTCACTGGGTGGGCCCGATGATGAAGCATGCCACCAACTAGGTTGGTGGGTGAGGGCTTTCTTAAAACACCCAATGGGTGCCACCCCTGACCAATAAAACTAACCTGAGTCACAATGATCTTTACACTGTAAACATCATACCACCCCAACCCATAGCTAGTCTCTTTTTGATTAATCTACACATAAACCGGGGATCTGGACTAGCTATCTGGTCCTCTCTCTCCCTCTTGATATACGCACTTATTGGCAGTGCGCAGCTGTGAGAGCATTTCCAGCCATGGCCGAAAACCATGGCCTAACTTTCACTGAAAATGACTTGGCAGACATATTATCTGACCCGTCATTTCAAGCAGATTTCAACATCTCTAGCACTATCGCACAGACCACTGATTGGGAGACCCTCACAGAGAAAAAACGCAACAGAATACGCACTATCCTCCACGGGACAATCCTGGCCCAATACCTCAGAACCAACTCAGCACCAAGGGGACTTCTAGTGTCCAATGCACCCAGGATCTTCCTTGACGACCCCACCTTCAGGAAGGACTGGGCCCAGATCGCATGGCACTGCACCAGAGACTGGATGATACTTATCCTAAAGACAGCCAAATGCCTATCAGATACATTAATGCTTGAAATAGAAGAAACAGAGAGACACTTCAAGGCCACTATCACGTCATATAAGAAAAAACTGGATGATCAGAATAGAGAGATCAATGAGTACAAGGACTACCTGACCCAATCTAAATTCAAAAAATTCGAGAAAGACCTCAAAAAATTCTCTTACGCTAAAGTCTATCCATACTCGGAGGAGAACTACACCCCACCCACCAAGGAGACCAATGTGTCTAATTCCTCAGGTGACGGCAGCTCCGTGTCCAGTGACTCTAGCAGTGGATCACAAAAACGGGGAGGTAGAGGACGAAGAGGTCAACGCTGGCCCAACCACTGGCAAGGAGGACAACCAAACCAATTCTATGGTTTTCAGCCCAACATGGGTCACATGCAAAATCCCTTCTTTGGTTTCCCCAACATGTACCCCCCAGGACCAATACCACTCTTCGCAGGCAACCAAGGCCCAAATTATCCTTTTTTAGGACGGGGCCACAGGACGCGGGGACGCAGAAGAACGAATCAACAAAACAACGCACAGGTTCATTGGGCAGAAGAGGAAAACCCTGTCAGCTCCAACACATGCCAGAAGACAAAAGAGGCATCACCAGGAACGAGCAGATAGCAAACCCTACGGACCAACCGTCGCTGGTATTTAACCTATCCAGTACCCAACTATCCACCAAGGAGCAGGCAGTCTTGGAAAGGGGACTATCATTTGTGCCCACCACCAGACTTGACAAATTCAAGTTACACGCTGAACTAGCACAATTCTTCAAAAAGCTAAAATTAAAATCTTTCTTTGAAAAACCCACCACCGACACAATACTACCTGACACCAACCCTAATACCATGGGCCTGAGAGTCAAATCCAACTTTGTCCCACCTCCTTCCACCATCCCTGCAGAGATTACAACATTTGAACAAGCGGTTTATCACGACATTGAAAATCTCAACCCTACCAAACACTTCAACAACCTGTCATGGGAGGACAGACAAACTATACAACGTCTCCAAAACATCCCCACTCTGATAATAAAACCGGCAGACAAAGGGGGAGGCATTGTCCTCCTCAACAAAGTAGATTATGATACAGAATGCCGAAGACTACTCAGCGACAACAGAAACTATCGCAGACTGGACCATGACCCTACAGAGCAGCTCCGCATCACCATCAACACACTGGTCAAGAGGGCTGCTGATGAAGAACACATCTCCAAGCAAGAGGCCGAATACCTTTGCCCTGAACATACCAAAACGCCATACTTTTACACGGTACCCAAAGTACATAAAGGGGTAACCCCACCACCTGGAAGACCAATAGTATCGGGCATTAACTCGGTCCTAGAACCACTCTGCAGATATTGGGACTTTTTTCTAAACCCATTGGTACAGCAGACCCCCACCTACATAAGGATACTAAGCACCTTTTACAGGTAATAAACAACTTGGACTTTGACCCCGACACCCAACTGTTGGTGGGGCTTGACGTGGAAAGCCTGTACACCAGACTTCCACAGGACGCCACCCTACAGGCTCTACATGACATCCTGTAAGAATCTCCCTGGCCGTACCACACCCCAAGGAGCTTTGTACTGGCCTGTGCTACTCTTGCCCTGAAAGAAAATTTCTTCGAATACGAAGGCACATTTTATTTACAAACAAACGGCACATCAATGGGCAGGGTTTTTGCGCCGAGCGTGGCTGGACTGTACGTCCACCACTTTGAGAGCACCAACATCAATGCAGACTCTAACCCGTTCAGACATCATATCCTGAAATGGCACAGGTATATTGACGATATACTGGTCATATGGCAAGGCACACATCAGGAGCTGGACAACTTCCTGCACTGGCTGAACAGCAAAGACCCGTATCTGAAATTCACTAGCACAGCTAGCAACCACCAACTGCCGTTTCTGGACCTGGAAATCACAGCCAAAGACGGAACCCTGGTAACAACCACCTATTACAAACCCACAGCGAGGAATTCATTACTTCATTACACCAGTTTCCACCCACGACCTCTTAGAGAAAACTTACCATATGGCCAGTTCCTCCGAATCAGAAGAAATTGCACCAATGTGAACGATTACAAATCGCAATCCGCAGACCTAGCCACCAAACTAGATAACCGCGGGTACCCTAAAGCAATCATCAACAAAACACGGAAAAGGGTTAGAAACCAAAACCGTGAGGCACTTCTTGAGGACACCGTCAAAGAAGATGAGGAACAACCTACTACATGTGTCACCACGTATAACACCGCCTCAAACGAGGTTGCGAAAATAATCAAAAAGCATTGGAAAATCATTAATTCAGGACACAGGAACTGGGAACACCCCAGGTTTGCTTATAAGAGATGCCACAACCTACGAGACCAACTAGTCAGCACCCAACCTAAACCACCACCAAAACCACCGGAGAGCACAATACTCAATGCATGGGGCTTACCCAGGATAACAGGACACTACCCCTGCAATGACTGCAGCGTGTGCCACCTGACTTCTCACACAAAAACTCTGAACCTTGAACCCAATAAAACCTGGTCCCAAAGAAGCCACACTAACTGCAATTCACGGAACGTGATCTACCTCCTTACGTGCACATGTGGCCTCCGATACGTGGGTATGACCACACGCAAGGTCAAAACCAGGATTACTGAACATCGCAGCACCATGCGGTGCAAGAAAAACATAAGTAAACTCACGAACCATTTCATAACCCACTACCACACCCCAAATGACTTTACCTGGACAGTCATTGAGCAGATTCCCGAAAGCCCCATCAATAATGACAAGATCCTACTCAGTAAAGAGCAGAGATGGATATATCGCCTCTCTACTGCCACACATGGTCTGAATGATGCAATCCCCTGGAACTCCCTGACCAGCCTGTGATCCCAGATCTCTGAACTTACCCCTATAATATCCCCTTGAAACTGATTGGTTCACCTTGCACATTAGCATTGCCCGCAACGTGCTCTTTTAAAGTTCACCCATAATAACCCAGTGACAGGAGCTCTGTTCCTCCTTTATAGCCACTCACCAGCGCCTGACACGCATTATAATTTATAGTGCTGTTTCCCCCTTTGTATACTACTCCCCGGCAATGTTCCCTCTAATTTTTTTCCCCTGTGTGCGGCAGTGTAAGGTCTCTGTGCGCTGCAACCAAGACTATGTGCGCCAGGAATGAGACCACGCGTGGGAGTGCAGCGCCAAATATCATTCCAAACTTTTGCTTAAATAAGTGAAAAGAGAGTGCATTTCCACACATGCAGCGCCACATGAATGGTCTTAAAGCAGGTTTTCAAATTAGATACATAAGCCATAACATGAACTGGTTACACATTTGCACTTTCCTTACATTTAAATTATGAAAATGTAAAATTCTGACCATATTTGCCTACATTTTCTTACAACAGCAATAGTTCTATATACTTTTAGTAGCGGAGCTCAGTGAATTACTGTTGACAGAATGTCCAGAATGTGAACATTCGGCTTCTAGTGCCCTGTGGACCACAGTTCCCAGAATCCCGAGTGCAGAAACCCTCCGCCTCCAGTGTCAAAGAGCTTATAAATTCACAGGCTCAGAGATTGCCTTTGGTACAATTAACATCCTTTTTGTGCTATGGCAGCTGGTCTAAACAATGCAATGCACCCCCTTCTTGGAAAAAAACCTACAGAAAGGTGTCTTTTATAAAGAAACAACCTGCTGCGTGCTTGTTAGTAAGTTAAAACATCTCTGATGGGGAACTGGGGCTGGTATCACAGAACATTCTTCTAACCCATGCTCCAGAGTTAGTGTTTGGTTACTTAAGCATTGCGATTGACATCTTTCATCTCGCTCTCTCTCTTTGAACCACCACGGACTGCTTGATTTTCTCTCGTAGAAGCCAGTGTGTCTGTCCTTTTACCCTCTCCTTGCCAGTTTCTCTGTAGACGGTTGGATCCTGGCTTGACCAAAAACATTCGACTAAGTGCAACTATTATTAGTCTGTCTTGGGGAATAGCTATTGGCTATAATAAAACTAAATATTCCCAATTAACTGCATGCCTATTAAACCATGATTAGCTGAGTGAGCACAAGCACTTTAGCACTGGTTAGCAGTGACAAAGTGCAGAGTCCTAAGGCCAACAAAAGCAGAAATACAGTACAAATTGAGGGTAAGTATGCAAAACATTGTGGGGAAGCCCAACCTAAGGTGGACAGGTGTAAAATGCAGTAATGCACAAAACCTTGGCTAAATCCCACAGTTTGTAGAATTGTATCCATTTTTCCATTGACAATAGTAATGATCAACCCTGTTCCTATCAAGTTTTATGAAATCTATATTTAATGTTTTGCAGCAACAACATATTCATTGAAAAATATGTAATCAACTGGGATAATGAGGGAGCCTGCTGCTGTACCCAGGCACTCAGTGTCCCATATTGCCTTGCTGCACAGATGAAAGGCAGAGGGGTCACATCTGATTCCCCCATGCTGCACTCTTTCTAGCTCTCTTCCTCCTCCTGCAGCACGGGAAATGCACGGGCACACTAGTTGTGCAAAGGGCTGGCCTGTCCTGCTCCCGTCAGCACCAGAGAGAGCCAGGGCAAGACCACCCCACTTGGCTCTATCATCAGTCATCTACTGTTGTTCTTGGTAAGAGTGTTTAGTATCCTTTGGGTTTAGTTCTATGATAGCATATGTCTGATGTCCCGTCTGACAAGAGGTTCATGCATCCTCTGAATCAAGAGGAGAGATTGCTGGGTGCTTCTGGGTGAGCGTGGGCCAATGATCTGTTGCTGTGCGGTAACCCTCGACCTAGACCCTTTTCCTCATGGCCTTTTATCAGACTAATCCTTGTTCTTCAGCCTGTTGGTTTGGACAAGAGCAATTGTAAGGTGTACTCCAGACACTTGGACTTTTGCAGTTGGTCCCCTATTTAATTGAAGTGAATTGAACCAGGGTGTTGCTGTATGGCTGTGGATTTTTCCACTTGCATCACTTGAGGGGGTACAGTAACAATTGTGCCGGGAGGTGCCAACTGTGAGGTTCAGATTGAAGTTATCCCTAACACCATGCCCACAGCACTGTTGTCAACCTGTGGCACAGGCCAGTTGTACCATTTCTATCATTTGAGGGGGACTCTGGGCCCCAGTGACACTTGCGTTATGAGGCGTCAATACTGAGGAGGGGATGGTGTTCTCCCTTACAATGTGTTTACAGCACCACCAATTTGTGGTGCCAAAAGTTGCCTTATAAATTTTAAACTCTGTGTGTGGCCATTAGTCGCTAAATTGCCATGTAAATTGACCAGAGTGCCTTTTGAGTCCATTGATTTTAAACTAGCTCTCCTTTGCAAAACTGCTTAAGACTTAATTCCAAAAGGGGCCCATCATATCACGTGAAAGAGTAATTTCTAATAATATTCCACTTGGGCGTATTTTGAGTGTTTCAAGTTGACCCACTTGCAGTCTGCCCATTCGAAATCTCAGTGCCTCGCAGCTGTGCACTGTTAAGAAAAGAAAACAAGCCTTGGCATAGTCAATAGGTCTTATAAGTGTTTAGTTATCGAGCACAATATCCTTGGTGCAACAGCATAAGCTGTTGCATGGCTAAACACTTATAAGGTCCCAAAGGTGAGACAGACCTATTGGCTATGCCAATGCTTGGGCTATTTGCTCTTGAATAAACTGAGCAGACGTTTTAAGGCATGGGCAAAGTGGGCCCTCGCCCAGGGTCCCAACCTTTCAGGGGTCCCCCAGATTGAGCCTGCTCTGTAAAGTAGAGATTCTTGCCCTAATGCCCTTAAATAACTCTTAAACAGATTGGTTTAAATATTTTTCCCCTTTAATTTACTTTAGTGTGGGTGGTGTAGTCTATTACAGACATTTTGCAGAGTAATGCTTCTGTTTTTCAGCAACATGCAACATCCATTAAAAAAATACTTTCAATCAAAAGAGGACCTCACATATGAGAAATGGAAGCGGTAACAAATGTTATTTGCACTTAATATTAGTTAGCTGCTGCTGTTTTATTAGATGAACACATTTAGAATTTGGACTAGTGTGCCTGTGCACTGTCAGTGACCAGGCCAAAGAGGAAATGTAAGAGCTGAAATCGGATCAGAAATTCAAAGCTATTCTGAACAGGGGCCCAGAAAATATGCTTAGCCCGGCCTCCGCACCCTCCCCCCTCCCGAAATCCTTAAGATGTCCCTGACTGTACAAAAAACGCCAATTCTTACATTAATTTCTTTTGAAGTGTCCCCGTAAATATTACGTTTATCTCTTATTAAGAAAAAAAGTTATCAAGTTTAATCATTGCTGTTACTTAACTATTCAAGTACCAAGACCAGTATACAAATGTCACTTTTATGGCGAAGAGATGGGGTAGAGTTTGCTTGGCCTCAGGCGCTAGTTTCATTTTTTCCTTGCATGGTGAGAAAGTGTCTCTTTAAATGCCTCACGGTGTGATCCTGTGCTCAAAGGACGCAGCTTTTAAGTGTTAGTAGAACCCATTCACATAGCTGCCAAGCGTCAGTTGCTCATTCAGGGTAATTATCAGCCCCATTCAGTGTCCCGTTTTTAGGAGGGTCACACCTGGAAAAGAGCAGTCCTCGCAGCTGCATTACAAAGGGAAGGGACGGACTCCTGTCTGCAGAGAAGGCCGGGCGAGGGAGATGTGAGCCAGTCCCGCAGTTAGGAAGTTCTCAATTACCACACCAGAGACAAGATCATTTTATGGTCGAGACGTTTGACAGTGTGAAATGTAAGATGCTGTGAAAAAGATGGTGTTTTTGTTCACCTGAAAAAGGAAACTTTTGTAACAATTTAAGCATTTCAAGGGTGTCACTTACTATAATGCAAGATTGGAACATGCCCCCTTGTTAAAAGTATAAGGCAGTCGTAATCTCCGGAAAGTGGGCTGCTCGCACTCTTGGGTCCCCTTCAGTGTCACTGCACCTGCTGCACAGTGGCCACGCACCTGAATGTATTGTTGCTGCTTGATATTTATAAGCCGAATGCACTGTAAGCAGCATGACACGGATAATGTTTTTATAATTTTAAAGACACACTAATATAAAAGGGAATGCACACGAGGCTGTGAATGAATGAGAATTCCCAAATAAAAATCCTCTGCCTCGGCCATGGGGCGTTCGGCGTTCCTCACCATTCAAACCTTTTAAATGTGTGTCACTCTACTGCAGATGATCTGCCAGCCCATGAAGACAAGCTGAGAAGGCGGGGCAGGTCGGATATTTCGGCATCCTTCTTCCTCCTCTCTAACTTGAATGATGCAGAGTGGGGGCCGGGCTGGCGCCTGAGTGCCATTACCTTCAATTAAGCACGGTCCGGTGTCTGCTGCCAGTGGTCTGGGCTCCCGCAGGACTGCTCCACTCCTGTCTATTGTCTGTCGCTTCAACGCCTGCGGGGCTGATCGTAGGCCTTTGAATTAGTGTTCATGTTAATTGCAGCGCACGTGTGCGCTGCAATTAACATGAATCAGGATCAGATTTTGTGTGCGCGCTAAATATGGCACACTGCGCGCTTGGTTTGACTTCCGTGCGCGCGCGCCCTGCCGCGCGGCTTGTTGGGAACAGTGCTCCCCGGCGCCTTGTGCGCGATCCCCGAGCCTCAATCACCATTTATGAGCGTCATAACAGATCTGCTATCATTTCAGCCTTTCCGTTATGCCGCCAGCTCAATAGCCAACACTCTATTACATGCCCCGATTAGAGCGACCCTGGAGACGCGCTGTAAACAATGCAGCATGTAGCGCTCTTGCCGCACGCATGCGCAGCGGCCCCCGAACCGCCGCGCATGCGCTCTCTACACCCACTCTAATGCGCATGCGCTAAAATGCGCCCACTACACCGCGCACCGACGCGGCGCCCCGGGCACCTACCTGAGCGCGAGCATGACTCGAAATCGAGTCTTTCCACCATTCTTCTTTATCTCCAGGTGCAATCAATTAACCAATCGTCTCACCAATTACCTTGAGTATAAAAACCAGGAACAGAGGCCACTCTTTACCGGTTCCAAGAAGGAGGCACATTAGGTCCACATCCGGTATCGACCAGTAATCCTGTGAGTATGCTGCCACTACCAACTAGACCATGGGTAAGCGCTACCTTTTCTCCCTACAGGTCTCCTAACCCCAGTGGTTTACCCTTTATCTCCCCATAGGGTCTAACCTTTGCCACTTCAAAGTACCTTGAAGAGGACACCACTTAAAACTAGCGTAAGACTCAGTCCTTACGCCTCATTGTGTTCTTTGTGTTCACCTTTTTTACCACTACTGCAGAAATTTCGTTTTTATTACCACTCCACTAACGCAGTTCTAGTGTGATATGTCACCATAATGGTACCACCAATACCATTACACTTGAGCCGCTTATAGCCTGCACCTCTTCGCTATTAAGCCGGCTGCCATGATATGAAGTTCATACCTCATAGTGACTCTTTCTCCTTGTATGTTTTGCTCCTGTCCTTTATGTTACATGTACAGGTGATCTTGAGAAGGGAATCCCCCCTCTCACAGTTAGATACACTTTAGGGCGTGTAGACACATAGTCCACACTACACACCCACTAGTTTTAATCACACCTACACCCTTTTTATTGTCCTGAAGAAAGCCAGCATATCAATAAGGCACTGGCTGAAACATGTTGACACTCTAAAGGACGTGAGAGGTCGTAACTCGCCTCTTACGTCCCATAGCCTTATTTTTAACCACTGACGGAGGCCCTATTAATAAAGTCTTTTACCCTTTGGGTATAGGGACCCCCGCCAAGCCGTTTTAAACTCACTTTCTTAACATCCCTCACCGCACACACAGTGACATACCTGCTCCGCTGTATTCAGGCGTCGTAGCACACCCGGGACATGCTAGGTGTCACTGGGTGGGCCCGATGATGAAGCATGCCACCAACTAGGTTGGTGGGTGAGGGCTTTCTTAAAACACCCAATAGGTGCCACCCCTGACCAACAAAACTAACCTGAGTCACAATGATCTTTACAATGTAAACATCATACCACCCCAACCCATAGCTAGTCTCTTTTTGATTAATCTACACATAAACCGGGGATCTGGACTAGCTATCTGGTCCTCTCTCTCCCTCTTGATATACGCACTTATTGGCAGCGCGCAGCTGTGAGAGCATTTCCAGCCATGGCCGAAAACCATGGCCTAACTTTCACTGAAAATGACTTGGCAGACATATTATCTGACCCGTCATTTCAAGCAGATTTCAACATCTCTAGCACTATCGCACAGACCACTGATTGGGAGACCCTCACAGAGAAAAAACGCAACAGAATACGCACTATCCTCCACGGGACAATCCTGGCCCAATACCTCAGAACCAACTTAGCACCAAGGGGACTTCTAGTGTCCAATGCACCCAGGATCTTCCTTGACGACCCCACCTTCAGGAAGGACTGGGCCCAGATCGCGTGGCACTGCACCAGAGACTGGATGATACTTATCCTAAAGACAGCCAAACGCCTATCAGATACATTAATGCTTGAAATAGAAGAAACAGAGAGACACTTCAAGGCCACTATCACGTCATATAAGAAAAAACTGGATGATCAGAATAGAGAGATCAATGAGTACAAGGACTACCTGACCCAATCTAAATTCAAAAAATTCGAGAAAGACCTCAAAAAATTCTCTTACGCTAAAGTCTATCCATACTCGGAGGAGAACTACACCCCACCCACCAAGGAGACCAATGTGTCTAATTCCTCAGGTGACGACAGCTCCGTGTCCAGTGACTCTAGCAGTGGATCACAAAAACGGGGAGGTAGAGGACGAAGAGGTCAACGCTGGCCCAACCACTGGCAAGGAGGACAACCAAACCAATTCTATGGTTTTCAGCCCAACATGGGTCACATGCAAAATCCCTTCTTTGGTTTCCCCAACATGTACCCCCCAGGACCAATACCACTCTTCGCAGGCAACCAAGGCCCAAATTATCCTTTTTTAGGACGGGGCCACAGGACGCGGGGACGCAGAAGAACGAATCAACAAAACAACGCACAGGTTCATTGGGCAGAAGAGGAAAACCCAGTCAGCTCCAACACACGCCAGAAGACAAAAGAGGCAACACCAGGAACGAGCAGATAGCAAACCCTACGGACCAACCGTCGCTGGTATTTAACCTATCCAGTACCCAACTATCCACCAAGGAGCAGGCAGTCTTGGAAAGGGGACTATCATTTGTGCCCACCACCAGACTTGACAAATTCAAGTTACACGCTGAACTAGCACAATTCTTCAGAAAGCTAAAATTAAAATCTTTCTTTGAAAAACCCACCACCGACACAATACTACCTGACACCAACCCTAATACCACGGGCCTGAGAGTCAAATCCAACTTTGTCCCACCTCCTTCCACCATCCCTGCAGAGATTACAACATTTGAACAAGCGGTTTATCACGACATTGAAAATCTCAACCCTACCAAACACTTCAACAACCTGTCATGGGAGAACAGACAAACTATACAACGTCTCCAAAACATCCCCACGCTGATAATAAAACCGGCAGACAAAGGGGGAGGCATTGTCCTACTCGACAAAGTAGATTATGATACAGAATGCCGAAGACTACTCAGCGACAACAGAAACTATCGCAGACTGGACCATGACCCTACAGAGCAGCTCCGCATCACCATCAACACACTGGTCAAGAGGGCTGCTGATGAAGAACACATCTCCAAGCAGGAGGCCGAATACGTTTGCCCTGAACATACCAAAACGCCATACTTTTACACGGTACCCAAAGTACATAAAGGGGTAACCCCACCACCTGGAAGACCAATAGTATTGGGCATTAACTCGGTCCTAGAACCACTCTCCAGATATTGTGACTTTTTTCTCAACCCATTGGTACAGCAGACCCCCACCTACATAAAGGATACTAAGCACCTTTTACAGGTAATAAACAACTTGGCCTTTGACCCCGACACCCAACTGTTGGTGGGGCTTGACGTGGAAAGCCTGTACACCAGCCTTCCACGGGATGCCACCCTACAGGTTCTACATGACATCCTGGAAGAATCTCCCTGGCCGTACCACACCCCAAGGAGCTTTGTACTGCCCTTTGCTACTCTTGCCCTGAAAGAAAATGTCTTCGAATACGAAGGCACATTTTATTTACAAACAAACGGCACATCAATGGGCAGTGTTTTTGCGCCGAGCGTGGCTGGACTGTACGTCCACCACTTTGAGAGCACCAACATCAATGCAGACTCTAACCCGTTCAGACATCATATCCTGAAATGGCACAGGTATATTGATGATATACTGGTCATATGGCAAGGCACACATCAGGAGCTGGACAACTTCCTGAACTGGCTGAACAGCAAAGACCCGTATCTGAAATTCACTAGCACAGCTAGCAACCACCAACTGCCGTTTCTGGACCTGGAAATCACAGCCAAAGACGGAACCCTGGTAACAACCACCTATTACAAACCCACTGCGAGGAATTCATTACTTCATTACACCAGTTTCCACCAGCGACCTCTTAGAGAAAACTTACCATATGGCCAGTTCCTCCGAATCAGAAGAAATTGCACCAATGTGAACGATTACAAATCGCAATTCGCAGACCTAGCCACCAAACTAGGAAACCGCGGGTACCCTAAAGCAATCATCAACAAAACACGGAAAAGGGCTAGAAACCAAAACCGTGAGGCACTTCTTGAGGACACCGTCAAAGAAGATGAGGAACAACCTACTACATGTGTCACCACGTATAACACCGCCTCAAACGAGGTTGCAAAAATAATCAAAAAGCATTGGAAAATCATTAATTCGGGACACAGGAACTGGGAACCCCCCAGGTTTGCTTATAAGAGATGCCACAACCTACGAGACCAACTAGTCAGCACCCGACCTAAACCACCACCAAAACCACCGGAGAGCACAATACTCAATGCATGGGGCTTACCCAGGATAACAGGACACTACCCCTGCAATGACTGCAGCGTGTGCCACCTGACTTCTCACACAAAAACTCTGAACCTTGAACCCAATAAAACCTGGTCGCAAAGAAGCCACACTAACTGCAATTCACGGAACGTGATCTACCTCCTTACGTGCACATGTGGCCTCCGATACGTGGGTATGACCACACGCAAGGTCAAAACCAGGATTACTGAACATCGCAGCACCATGCGGTGCAAGAAAAACATAAGTAAACTCACCAACCATTTCATAACCCACTACCACACCCCAAATGACTTTACCTGGACAGTCATTGAGCAGATTCCCGAAAGCCCCATCAATAATGACAAGATCCTACTCAGTAAAGAGCAGAGATGGATATATCGCCTCTCTACTGCCACACATGGTCTGAATGATGCAATCCCCTGGAACTCCCTGACCAGATCTCTGAACTTACCCCTATAATATCCCCTTGAAACTGATTGGTTCACCTTGCACATTAGCATTGCCCGCAACGTGCTCTTTTAAAGTTCACCCATAATAACCCAGTGACAGGAGCTCTGTTCCTCCTTTATAGCCACTCACCAGCGCCTGACACGCATTATAATTTATAGTGCTGTTTCAGCCCATTGTATACTACTCCCCGACGCCTTGTGCGCGATCTCCGAGCCTCAATCACCATTTATGAGCGTCATAACGGATCTGCTATCATTTCAGCCTTTCCGGTATGCCGCCAGCTCAATAGCCAACACTCTATTACATGCCCCGATTAGAGCGACCCTGGAGACGCGCTGTAAACAATGCGGCATTTAGCGCTCTTGCCGCACGCATGCGCAGCGGCCCCCGAACCGCCGCGCATGCGCTCTCTACACCCACTCTAATGCGCATGCGCTAAAACGCGCCCACTACACCGCGCACCGACGCGGCGCCCCGGGCACCTACCTGAGCGCGAGCATGACTCGAAATCGAGTCTTTCCACCATTCTTCTTTATCTCCAGGCGCAATCAATTAACCAATCGTCTCACCAATTACCTTGAGTATAAAAACCAGGAACAGAGGACACTCTTTACCGGTTCCAAGAAGGAGGCACATTAGGTCCACAGCCGGTATCGACCAGTAATCCTGTGAGTATGCTGCCACTACCAACTCGACCATGGGTAAGCGCTACCTTTTCTCCCTACAGGTCTCCTAACCCCAGTGGTTTACCCTTTATCTCCCCATAGGGTCTAACCTTTGCCACTTCAAAGTACCTTGAAGAGGACACCACTTAAAACTAGCGTAAGACTCAGTCCTTACGCCTCATTGTGTTCTTTGTGGTCACCTTTTTTACCACTACTGCAGAAATTTCGTTTTTATTACCACTCCACTAACGCATTTCTAGTGCGATATGTCACCATAATGGTACCACCAATACCATTACACTTGAGCCGCTTATAGCCTGCACCTCTTCGCTATTAAGCCGGCTGCCATGATATGAAGTTCATACCTCATAGTGACTCTTTCTCCTTGTATGTTTTGTTCCTGTCCTTTATGTTACATGTACAGGTGATCTTGAGAAGGGAATCCCCCCTCTCACAGTTAGATACACTTTAGGGCGTGTAGACACATAGTCCACACTACACACCCACTAGTTTTAATCACACCTACACCCTTTTTATTGTCCTGAAGAAAGCCAGCATATCAATAAGGCACTGGCTGAAACATGTTGACACTCTAAAGGACGTGAGAGGTCGTAACTCGCCTCTTACGTCCCATAGCCTTATTTTTAACCGCTGACGGAGGCCCTATTAATAAAGTCTTTTACCCTTTGGGTATAGGGACCCCCGCCAAGCCGTTTTAAACTCACTTTCTTAACATCCCTCACCGCACACACAGTGACATACCTGCTCCACTGTATTCAGGCGTCGTAGCACACCCGGGACACGCTAGGTGTCACTGGGTGGGCCTGATGATGAAGCATGCCACCAACTAGGTTGGTGGGTGAGGGCTTTCTTAAAACACCCAATGGGTGCCACCCCTGACCAACAAAACTAACCTGAGTCACAATGATCTTTACAATGTAAACATCATACCACCCCAACCCATAGCTAGTCTCTTTTTGATTAATCTACACATAAACCGGGGATCTGGACTAGCTATCTGGTCCTCTCTCTCCCTCTTGATATACGCACATAAAGTTTTATTCTAACAGTATTGTTTGATTTCGAGTTAGTGCAGACTTTACCTGCAGAAGTCCAAAGTGTGGATTGAGCCTGTCTGTCTCCTAGGAGATTCTAAACTAGCCCTGGGCGAAGAACTACGCTCCGTTCGCGGAGTTTGCGGAGTTTCGGCAACTCCGCGCTCCGCGGAGAACGCGAAGTTGTCGAATACTCCGCGAACTGCTGCGTAGCGTAGTTCTCGCGCGCTCAATAGCCTTTTCGCGTGCGCGAGGATGCTTGTCGGGAAGATCGAGTTGCCGAACACGCAGAAACTGCAATCTGGCACAGAATAACTCGCGAACACGTTATTGGGGCCGGAAATAAGGGGACACAAGCGGGGGGGACAAACCTCATGGGTAACTTCGCGCGCTACACATCCCAAGCATGCAGGCAATCAATCAATCAATCAATCAGGATATTTGTATAGCGCGCTACTCACCCAGAGGGTCTCAGGGCGCTTGGGGGAGGGGGGTCCACTACTGCTCGAACAGCCATGTCTTGAGTTGCTTCCTGAAGCAGAGGTGGTCTTGGGTCAGGCGGAGATGGATGGGGAGGGAGTTCCAAGTCTTGGCTGCCAGGTAGGAGAAGGATCTTCCTCCCATGGTGGATCTTCGGATGCGTGGCACGGCAGCGAGGGCGTGGCTGTTCGATCGTAGCTGGCGGGTGGGAGTGTAGAAGGTCAGCCAGTTGTTGAGGTACCTGGGGCACAGGTCGTGGAGGGCCTTGTGTGCGTGGGTGAGGAGTTGGAACGTGATTCTCTTGCTGACGGGGAGCCAGTGAAGGTCTCTCAGGTGTCCAGAGATGTGGCTGTATCGGGGGATGTCCAAGATGAGTCGTGCGGAGGCGTTCTGGATGTGTTAGAGTCTTTTCTGGAGTTTGGCTGTGGTTCCGGTATAGAGGGTGTTTCCGTAGTCCAGTTGGCTGGTGACGAGTGCCTGTGTGACCGTCTTCCTGGTTTCGGTGGCGAGCCATCGGAAGATCTTTCGGAGCATGCGTAGGATGTTGAAGCATGATGATGAGACGGCGTTGACTTGTCTGGTCATCGAGAGGGAGGAGTCCAGGATGAAGCCCAGGTTGCGTGCGTGGTCCGTTGGTTTGGGTGCGGTGCCCAGGGCAGGGGCCACCAGGAGTCGTCCCAGGCGGAGGGTGATGATCCAAGGATGAGGACTTCCGTCTTGTCTGAGTTCAGTTTCAGGCGGCTGTTCCTCATCCACTTGACTACGTCTTTCATCCCTTCGTGTAGGTTGGTTCTGGCGGTTCCTGGGTCGTTGATGAGGGAGAGGATCAGCTGGGTGTCGTCGGCGTAGGAGATGATGTTGAGGTTGTGTTGGCGTACGATGGCTGCGAGGGGGCTCATGTAGACGTTGAAGAGGGTGGGGCTGAGTGATGATCCTTGTGGTACGCCGCATATGACTTTGGTGGCCTTGGATCTGTACGGGGGGAGGCGGACTCTCTGGGTTCTTCCTGTGAGGAATGAGATGATCCACTCCAGTGCCTTCTCTTGAATTCCGATGTTGCTGATGGTGGTGTTGTCGGTGTTGTTCTCCAGGTGGAAGTTGAGGTCCCCTAGGAGGATGTAGTCAGCGGAGGCGAGGGCATGCGGGATGATAAAGTCTGCGATGTCTTCGCTGAATTGTGTGCGAGGTCCTGGGGGTCTGTAGATGAGGGTGCCTCTGAGTGTGGTCTTGGGGTCGGTGTGTATCTGGAAGTGAAGACGTTAAGCGGCTGTGAGGGTGTCGTCTGATTGGTCGTGATGCGGATGGTGTTCTTGTGGACGATGGCGATGCCTCCTCCTGTCTCGTTGACGCGGTCTCTCCGGGTGATCTTGTATCTGTCCGGGATGGCGACGGCGATGTCGGGCGCTGAGGAGGCGTTCATCCATGTTTCCGTGAGGAAGGCGACGTCTGGAGATGTGGTGTCGAGCAGGTTCCAGAGTTCCACGGCGCTCCCGAAGAAGAAAAATGGCTCGCGAACGGGTCAAGCAAGCTACTACGCATGCTCGCGGAGCTATGCGTAGTTCGCGGAGTGCAAGTGCATCTTCGCGTAGCTCGCGGAGTGCGGCTACGCGAACTACGCCCAGGCTTATTCTAAACAGAAGATGCAGCTTCCAACTCCCTGGTCAGCAAACCTTGTCTGAGGTCGCTGGTAAACATGGCGGAAAATCCGTTCCGCTCACGGATTTTGCGGATTTTCGGTAAATTCGCAATCCGCGAGATTCGCGAATTTCCCGCAAAATCCACAAATCCGCGAGCAGCGGATTTTATGGCTTGCTCGCACTGTTCGCGTGAGTTCGCGGCTTCCCAGTTCAACTTCGCGCCCCGCGAATAAGCGCTAAATTGCAGAAATACGATCTTAGCAAAACTGAAACTACTTACCAGGTTCAAAAGTTCAAGCTCATCATTAGTAGCCATTTCCTGTAGTGCTTCCTGAGGGGCCCCTCCAGAGTTCAGTTGCCTACTTGCAACTATTATGTGACCCTGCTCTGACCCTCAGAATAGTTACACATATGCCACAAAGGTCCTGAATTACAGCTAAGGGAGACAAGCAGGAGCCAGGCTGGAAGTTCAAATCCAGTGACACATTAATCAGCCCCTAATTCATTATTGTCAGTTGGGGCAGGGCAGGTGTTGTAACTAATTTTGCAACAATGAAAGCACTTAGCAAGTGCAAAAGATCACTAATCAGGAAGCACTAAGGAAGCAGGTGCCAGCTAAAAAAATATTCTGTGACACATTAATCAGCCCCAAATTAATTCAGGTCACTTGAGGCAGGGAAGGTGTGCTTTGCTTTGCCACAATAATGTACACTGGACAACCAGAGGGTGCTGTGATGAAACAGAGGGTGGCATGGGTGGGCCAGAGGGTGGCATGAGTAGTCAGAGAGTGGCAGTGGTGACAGAGAGTGGCAGTGATGAAGAAGAGTGTCCCAAACAGGCTGGAAACGTAGAAACAACAAGTTCGCAAAACTTGCGACCCGACAGGTAAGTTCGCGTTTGCGAAATTGTACAAAACCCTCGCGAACCGGCAGAAACCCGCTGTAGTGTAGTTCCTAGTTTCCCACTAGGCCCTGCGCATTGGAATAACATAAACAGTAGTATCGACGTGGAACTGCGGATATTCCAGGCCTCCACTGACTATGCTAAACTTAATTGGGTTGTGTTACCAACTAGCTCAGAGGTCACTGGAAACTTTCTTCTCTGCATAGGAAGTGATCAGCTTCCTTGGCACAGACAAGAAGGGATTCAGCTTTCCTACAACCGTGCAACATGACAACTTTGCTCCTCAGATCAAGAGTCAATCTCTAGGGTCGTGTGAAACAATAGACATGTATTTCACTCAGTCAGTCTAGTGCAGTTTACTTTCACGAGATGTAGAGAATAGAGAGACGGGCATTTGTCAATAAAGGGTTAACATTTATTGAACAGTCTTTCTTCTCGTACAAGAGAAATGTATTGCCACAATTGCAATAATTTTTATTATAAAAAGTACGTACAGTAAGATAAGTATTGCGAAATAGAACTGTAAAAGCATTGATATGGTTTCTTAGCCATACAATGGTTTAAAAGTAATAAAACATATATACAGTCATATATACATTAGGCTAACATACTCAACTGGTGCTTCTAACTAAGCCTACCCCAGTGTGCCTGACCTAAGCCTAACACGTGGAAGGGGAGTAAGTAAGTCGCTTTAAGTTAAGTTGGTTTTGCCAAGGTTTGTTTCAAGAATTCTCGTCTAAGGGTTTAGTCAACACCATACCTCTGAATAGAATGATGGAGGATTGGTATCTCCTTCAGGGGTCACTCTCGATATCCCAGTCACCTGCGAGGGTAGACCGGAAACGCCGGAGCTGGATTTCTCTGCACGAGAAAGGCAGCGGCTTCTCTTCAGCGTGTCGAGGAAGGAGGGGGGACAGCGTCCGCGGGCAGCTGGAATCTGCTGGATGTCTTCGCAGAGGACGGCTGTTCAACTCCTAAGCGTACTGCACCATAGTTCGCGCTTTAGCAGCGATAATGGTATCAGCAGCTTCACCACCACAGGGACAGCAGGCTACAGCGACAGAGTGCTAGATTTACCAACACGGGGTCTTGCAGGCAGCTGGCATCAGCAACAGTAGCTCGCATTGCTTAAGGCAACGTTGGTAATATTTATACCTGACAGGTGCCGGGTTTGACGCAAGTTTGCTGGACATAAGACGTCAATTAAAGATGTCACTAGGAAGTGATAGTTATCAGTTGCTCATTAGAGTTCCATTACTAATCAAAACATAGCAAGCGGGGATTTCCAGGTTTGCTGAGTTTTTATCTTGTTGAAGAACTCGGAGTGCTATCTAGGAATATCAGATAGTGACTACTGCTCTGTCATTGCACTAATTGGTCGCAAAGGAAGTGGCAGAGAGAACTATGCTGGAATGTGGCTCTGTTCGTGTGAGGCCAGAGATGACTTTTCAGAAAATCGCACTTGAACGGTTATGCCAATATAGGGAATAAATGGATTTATAGCCGAATAGGGGCCTAAGGTCACAGTATCGATCAGGAACCTAGATAAACACGCAACACCCACTCCACGGGTTAATGTCCATCAAAATTACTAAAACTAAAGCAATTAGATGTATGTGTAACATTGCCCACCCCAAAATACATAAATGCATTCGAAATAGGCGTACTTGTAATACATGAATTTTAGGTACTGTACGTTTTTTAAAGCATAGTAATCATTAAAAAAATATTGCATATGAAATCAATGAACGATCATGCAAAAGGAATTACACATGAAGTATCTCTGACAGAAGAAAGGCGAGATAAATCATCACATAAAAATGCATTGTAATAACATGTGTGCTAGAGGCTGGTGTTGTTATGTCTCTAGATGTGTATAGAAATAGAAGTGTGAAGCTTCTGTTCTCTAAGAATAGTTTTTACGTTAAGCAAAGAATTGTTCGTGCCAAAAAAGGTCAATATTAGAAAAATTGTCCAAATCAAAAAAAATAGATTTCCAAAGCTCTTGGCAGTTTTTGTTGATCAAAACTGAAGGCCGAATTCAGAGTTCATGGGAACGCTGTGTGTCGGAAAGCTTCTAAAAGTTATTGTTTCTGTACGGGTGAGAACATCCTATCAGACAGGCTCTCAAAGAATTGGTCTACAAATTCAGGTGATAGTTCAACCAAATTAGATAGCGCTGTAACTTGGCAGGTGTGAGAATGATTGCTGTCATCGAAGGCAGGACTCAATGCTCACAGAACGTTGTACCTGGATGATGTTGCTTTTGTCACTCGCTCCACTGTTACCACTTGGTTGTAGCACAGGAGTCTCCACGAATGCCGTCATCAGGATTGGTAGCCGCTGGGGACAACACAATGCGTGAGCCGTTATTGGACTGAGCAAAGTATCGACGTCCATTGGTACTGCTGATGGAAGTGAAAGACAGATGTCCAACACGCATTCATCGCCGCAAAGCATACACCGTAGCACAGGTAAAATGCAATTTTGCCATATCGGTCTGAATGAAAGGAACCAGGTCATGTTTAGATCTCTCAGCCTGGCCAATCCAAGGACGTTAGTTATCCTGTCCCGGTAGCGCATTGCTAGGATTGTCTCTTCCATTCCCATGGGAGCTATGTCTGAGCCGAGGCTTGCCATACCGAAGCAGGAGGGTCAAAAATAGAATCCCTGCGACGAGTCCCAAAAATAATGGTATGCCGCCAAAAATGGAGTGCACAAAATTAGGAAAGATTCCCAAAATTGCCTGGAAGGGTGTTAGCAGTCCCGTAAAGACTGTCTTAAATATGCCTGGGATGCTTGTTGCACTAGACATGTTAAGGAGTTGGCTGAACATTTCTACGAAATGCACGGGGCAATTTGTTGATAAAAGGTCATGAACTTCAGTAGCTGTCCTTGCAACTAGAAGATCATACGTCTCTTTAGATGACGTTATAGGCACTGTTGTCTGTAAAAGTACAGATTTCATTTTGCTTAATGTATCAATTCGTATAGAATAGAGATTCAGACGAGGCCAGATGGGAGTCACTATGTCTGGAGGCCCACTCGGAAACAATGCTTGCATACAGCATTTGACCATGGATGTTACTTCTACTAGATAACTTTTCCCTGGCCTGAGGCCACAACATCTGTGATCCGTTCTAAGAATGTAACTCCCGTTCGAAAGTTGCATAAAGAAGGGCTCTATCTGAGTTGCAGGTGTGACTAGCTGGTGGCATGAAAGGTTGTTTGAATTTCCATCACATGCTCCGTGTAAATTAATACCCTGACACAAAAGTATACCGCTTAGTGAATGTTTACAATTTTCACCACTAAGAAATACATTTTTGTCACTGTCACTATAGCAAGAATGAGTGTATGGTAATTTCCATTCGGATTTTACATATCCTTTACCCAATTATTCATACTGGCCAGCAGGTATGTACTCAAGGCACTTTTTAAATCGGAAAGTTGTTATCGGAATTGTGATAATTCCGTGTATTATCCATTCAATGACAGGACTCTCTGACATTGTCAATGGTAATCTCTCGAGTTTTTCGATGCTCAGGATTGTATAGTCTGCTCCTTTCTGTGCCAAACTGATCTGTTTATCAGTAAGGTTAAAACTGGAAAATAATGACGTCGTGTTGATTAAACGCCAAGGCACATAGCCTGAACGAAGATTTTGCAGCGTCCAGCCTAATTCTATAATAGAGCGTAATTGAGACTGGCCATGTTGTAACATTAGCAAATCTCTGTCTATCACATCAAAGGCAGAGGATACAATATTGTCCAACGAATATATTCTGGAAGACAGAGTCATTAACCCATTGTCTACCACAGAAAGTGATTTCTCCAAATTAATACGATCAATTTCTCGTATTTTTTCAGCAGTTTCAATTTGCTTTACTTTCCAAGCCTCGTTGTAAGCAGCATAGATACTGGTCGCTATGAAACGCTTTTGACGCTGTTTGCGTGGTCCAAGAACGAAGTCGCGCAAATCAGCACCATCTTTTAGCAAAGACAAGTGTTGCTTAATTTCAGCCAGTGTGGACGAAGTTAGCCATTCAAGGCAGAGTTTCCCTACACTGTATGTTGTTATAATCCCTGGATGTTGTCTCTGGGAGTATCTAGGGTCTTATCTGGTCATTTTTAACCCCTGTGTTTTATTCAGGAATCTATCTTGACAGCTGTTTGTGTCAGTAGGCCAGATTAACCACTTTTTCCAATCAGGATGTGTTCTGTTAAAATGTAAAATTTGTGACACGTCTAACTCAATATCAGCGGTTGCATTTTCAGGTATTGGCTTTGGTATAGACGGTGTTTTAAGGTCTTTGATCTTAGCTAGGCCAAGACAAGATGTTTGGTGTATTGTGTCATTTAAAAATAACATTTGTTCTGGTATCATGCAGGTTCTAAATAGTGCTTCAATGCCTTGCACCTGCCAATCTTTTGTACCCCAAATTGTTTTCGTTTCAATATTATTTTTCCAATAATCAAAACCAAATGTCATCATTTTGTCATAAAATGCTTCTGAATATATCAATTTAGAATTTGTCAGCATTGTTTTCATTCCTGTTTTATCTAACAGTTTATAATAAAACGTTTCTGCATCACTGGTGTTAAACCCTGAGAAGTATTTGAATTTCTCAAAAAATGCTTTAGAACTGCTTTTAGGTGGTGTACAACAATATTCCCATTGATTATACATAAAAACATTTCTAGGCTGTGCAGATTTATGCAAGTAATGATCCCCATAATGGGTGTAACAGAATAACTGCTCATAACTAGATGAACCTTGTAAATAATCATGATCTGTGAATCTAGCTGACATTACTAAATCAGACATCATGTCATTAATACTGTTAAAGTCCCAATCATCAGAGAATGTACTTGGTGTCACAAAGTCACTTAAGGAAACCTTTAGTTGATGAGGATACTTCAGGATTTCGACCGGACCATAGATCTCATAGTCTGTTTTCTCCCATACTACCCCACTGAGGTATTGGAATTGCTGTGACATTTACTGTTGACAGTTCTCTTTTCTTCACGTGGGATGATCTGTGTGGTTTCAGGACTAGGTTGATGTTCTGACTTGCTGTGTCCATTCAATTGTAATAAACTTTCCTAAAATTAAAACTAAAATTAGGCATAGTAGGAGTATGAATACCCCTGAGATAATCCAATGCTCAATCAACGGTGAATCCAGATATAGTTCTTTGATTTGTTGAAGGAGTCCTGTTGTATTTTCTTTAGAAATCTTTTTAGTTTCTGGCATCACTTCGGGATCGTTTTGATCTTCAGAGAAGTTGTCGAAGTTGATGAAATAACCAGAGGCAGTTCTGTCAATTGATGGGATTGTTCTTTCAATCTGTCTCTCGGTAGCACTTTCTGATGCCACATCATTGTAGACTGGTGTTGTTTCTTGACGAACTGTTTCAATCTGTGTTTTAAGAGGCACGAGTTCCATGGCATTATTGCATAGTCCTTCATTGTGCACTGCAGGCTGATCGAATGTGATTAGTCTTTCAGTTTGAACCTCTTGGATTGTTGCAAGTTTGGGTATTCTGTTGTTTCTTGGGAGTCCACTGGGCCTACTGTTGATTATAGGCCACATGCTTGTGGTTTTACCAGATCGATAGACACAACTCTGTTCTCCTTTTTACCAGCAAGGGGCGGTAGCACAACTGATCTTGTTCCGGTGACTGCTAAGACAGGTACTGCTTTTCTGTAAGAAGGCCCAAATTCCTTCTTAACCGCGATCTTTTCTCTGACTAGATCCCCAATCTTTGGAATCCAGACAGGCCTTGCTGGGGCTGTTGCGGGTGGTGCCTCGTCAGTGGTACTTGGCTGTTGCTTTAACTTTATGTTGCTTAATGATTTTCTTGTTTCATTCAGTTCCTGTAAAACAGCCAAACGATCTTTTACATCAAAGTGCGTTGTTTCTTCTTGTACCACTTACATCTGACTATCGAGGTCCTGAACTCGCATTCTAATTCCGAACAATAGTTCGTATGGGCTGAAACCTTTTAGAGAATTTCTTGGCATGTTGTTAAGACTAGTCTGGACACTTATTAAATGTTTGACCCACCCAGCGCCTGAACCTAATACCTTCGCTGTTATAGATTGCTTTATGTCACGGTTTTTTCTTTCTACCACACTGTTCCCTTCCGGGGTATGACGGACAAGAATACCGCAACCCAATTCCCATGCTGGCCATGGCCTCCTTATAAGCTCGAGAGCTGAAAGCAGGACCCTGATCAGAATGGAACGTGGTAATTGCGTATGTGCCGATAAAGACTCGCAAATCTTTTATAACCGTTCTAGCGTCAGCCGAGCGCTGGAGGCCTCATTTTTTAAGTGCTTTTCGTCTTAATGGTGTACACTGGGACGCGCTTCTCTTCTTTGATTGCGCAGATAGACCGCGTTATGCAGTCTATCAGGATTTCTGAAACTATACTTGCCGGTTCATCACTGCGATCTCTGTTGCAGTCTGGACAGTTCTTTGCGAAGTCATGAATTCCTTCACTCATGTCCGGCCACCAGTATTCTGATTGCAATTCTTTCAGAGAATCCTTAATTGTTTGGTGTCTCAGACCCAATCCCATGTGTGCTTCCAGTAAGAGGAAGCCCCTCCTGCTCCTGTTTGGAATTACTCTGTCCCCCACTCCAGGGATTCGAGCAAAAGGAACGGAGTTTGCATCGATTATGTATGCATATTTGAGTGGATAGTTTACGGGTAGTGCTGCACAGTCGCCTTTTACGGTCGTTTTTACTGCCAGCATGGTTTCCCCGTCTATGTATTTATCTGTACGCTTTTTTGTGGCTACGGAAGCCGGTTTAGTTGCTTCCGCTTTGGCTGTATTAGCCAATGAATTCCCTGCAACGTGAACGCCATCACGCTGAAGACTCTGTGCGTGAATCACGTGAGTCTTTTGTAGTTCTTTGTGTAAAAGAGCTACCTGTTTCCAGAGCAATTTATGCTTTATTGTGGCACCTGTGTCATCTTTGTAGTCGCTTTTGATCCAACTCTGCAGTTTATTGTTGTAAGAGTTGACGCAAAAATGAGAATCGCACACTATAAGTGTTGGGAATTCACGTTCTGCATTTTCGAGCGCCATCTTTAAAGATCTGATTTCAGTTCTTTGAACCGAACAGTTTCTTACAGATTCAGTTTTTGTTACTTTCGGTCTGAATTTACCGCACAGCCAACGACCTTTAATGATCGCACACGCTGCATTGTAGGATTTGCTCTCTACGTTGAAATGCTGTACAAAGCTATCTGTATAGATTATACAGGCGTATTGTGGGAGAGGCAGAATTTCGATTGGCAGAGGATATTCTTCTTCATATTCTAAATCATTCAGTTCTTCAAATTGCGGGGCGAAATAGTATTTCACATCTTCCGCTCCTAGAGAATCTATGCACTGTATCCATTTCGGATCCAGTGACACTGTAGGCAGGTTTACTGGGCTGAATAGCGCCTCGAAGGCGGATTCCGCTGTGAGGATATTAATCCGTTTGCCGTGTGCTAGTTCTCGTTCATTTGCTAATGCGATTTGCACTGCTTTCACAGTTCTTTCTGTGTGACTGAATGCTTCTTCTGCTTGTGTGTACAAGTGAGATTTGATTGAAATTGGTACCTTTTCTCCCTCATTAGAGGTTAGGTATGTGAATCCGCATCTTCCTGGGATGACTCGGATTACAAGATCACGTGTGTTGTCACGTGTATCTAATTTAGTTTTTGCTAACATGTCTGTTTGCAGTGATCTCAAAATTTCTGTGTGTTTTTGAGTCCAATTGATTTGTTTAAAATCAGGTTTAATTAGTTCGTAGAGAGGTTTAACCCTCTCTGCGTAATTTAGTATGTAAGTTCTTCCGAAATTCAGAAAACCTAGAATGGATTGTAAATTCTTCAGCGTTTTTGGAGCTTGGAGTACAGCGCACTTCTCTAAGAAGTTGTCCGTTAGGCTTTTCCCTTCACTTGATCATTCGTACCCTAAAAATAGTACTGTCAGATGGGCAATTCGGGACTTTTTAAAGTTGAATTTGTAACCCTCTGCTGCGAACCCAAGTATAATTGTGTTCACTCTTTTCAAGTGAGTATCCAAGTCGTCGTCTGTGAGATAAATATCATCTACGTAAGACAATGCTTCATCATCATAGATTTGTAGTAACTCTGTTACCCTAGCTGAGAATAGTCCTGGGCTGTTCTTGAACCCCTGTGGGAGTCGACAGAATTTTTTCTGTGACCCAAATGCAGAGAAAGCGGTCAAATATCTGCTTTCTGGTGCAATGTTTTGACAAAAGAAACCATTAGAAAGGTCTAATGTCGTTTTATATTTTTTCCTAACTATGTTATTCATTAGGGCTGCACTATGCGAGTTTTGTACTGCAAAAGTTTTGCAACATGTATTAAGGTGTCTGTAGTCCAAAACTAGACGATATGAATTGTCTGGCTTGGAGACAGGAAACAAAGGATTGTTCATTTGAGAGGTGCATGTTTCAATCACCCCCTGGTACTCAAGTTGATCTAAGATCTCCCTGACTTGTTTTTTAGCTTCTTGCTTTATGGGATACTGCCGTTGGGCAGTTGGTTCACTTTTTAATTGGATTTTGTGAGGAGGTGAATCCTCATCCCATCCTACATGATTTTTATATAATGCAGGTGCCTGGGCCACTGCCCATTTCCTTGCATATGTATATTTTTTGTGAATCGGAATGTGATTCGAGAAGGCAGGCATAATCACTTCTTCGCCACGAGGGCACTCCCTGACAAACTCTGGGGGCCAATCTTTTTCAGCTAACAGAATATCATAGCCTTTTGAGAGCTTATCCCAAAATAGACCCTTAATTTTCCTAGTCTTATCACCCTCTATACGCAATGTTATTTCGTATATTTTATGGGGCTCGCTAAGTCTGGCGTCGGCAGTTTCAACTTGAATGTATTCATTTGTGTCCACTGTCTCCAGATGACTCATCAAGATCTTGCGCGCTATACTGATTTCTGCTGCACTGTCCAACATTGTCAATGCCCACTCCCCGTTTTTCAACTGTGTCCTCAGTATTCTCGGCATGGTTGATTACTCTAATACTGGCTACCTTCTTTTTCTGAAATTGAGATTTTTTACTCTGAGCAGGTTCCTTGTCTTTGGACTTGGTGTGCTCTCCTGGGTCTGACCGTCCTCTTCTTTCCGAATTCTTTGGAGAAGATCGAGAGGGACGTGTATCAATACTTTGATATCTATCAGGTTTTTTCAGATTATCCCTATTTCTAAGGTTATATCTTTTCTCAGAGGGCTCCCTCTGGGGAGACTGGCGTTCTCGAGTCGGAGTTCTTTCCCTCCGTCGAGGAGACCTTCCTCTGGACTGGAAAACTTTTTCCTTGGGAGTGGATTGTTTATTTCCATCCCAGCTCTTTTTAGGAGTGTTTAAATTATTTTTAATGAATAATTTTTCAGAATTTTCGAGCAGTTGGGGCTTTACCGGTTTCCCACCCAAGCTGTCTCTGCCTAATTCTTCATAGCATTTTTCTATGATTTTTGCAAGCTCAACAGGATCTTTTATATCTGTTTCCTTCAACTTCTGGCGGATCGCCACAGATGCTGCTTCTCCTTTAATGTTGGCTAATAATATAGCCGTGACCTGCTTGAAGTCTTTCAGTAATTTCATACCTAGATTTAAAGCGGGCTCTGGACCGAATTCATTTTGAATCTGTTTTAGCACTTCTGGTATTACCGCCATAGACGGAACACCGTGTGTTTTTGTGTAAATGGAAGCAAAGACTGTACCCCAAGTGTCGCAGTCCTCCACGTGTGGTGCGATTCCCATAGGAAGGCAGATGGTCAAGATTCTGTGTTTCTCTATAGGGGTAGTATCAGGAAAATACTGCCTCTATTTGAGTGATTTTCTGTGCTAACCAGAAAGGAATCTGTTCCTGTTTTACGGGTGTTTTACCAAGACATGACTGTATGTTCTGTGGTGTAATTTTATTTGTGTTCCCCTGATGAGGGGTCAGCTGTGGTGTATTAACAGCTGGCTGGACTGTTGCAGTCCGCATTACATATTGGACTAATTGCCTATGTATTTTTATTAATGTGTTTAGCTGTACTAACAGCTCTTCTCTAGACATTTTTACAATGTCAGGATGTGGTGTGTAGCTGGCTAGAACCGGCCACGTTGCTCCTGGTCTACCTAGTGGACCGAGCCTGGTAATGTGATCATTATGTTTTAGGGCGCCATTAAACCAGAGCAGGTGCTCTTGAAATTTAAGTGGAATTTCAATCTCCTCGAAAGGAGCGTACTCTTCCGGAGGTTTCTCTATTTTGTAATAGTGAAACTCTTTTGTTCTAGCGTTTACCGCTGGAAAGTTTATCCATGAATAGAATACCTCTGTCTGCCGATACTCGTGAGCCTCTATCACGAAAATTACTGTACCACCTTGAGGTGTCAGTCCGTTTTCTATAAGTTTTAACATTATAGATCTTCTTAAGTGGACCGGGATGATAATAGCATCCGGGTCTGTGTATTCAGGACCTTGCTGAGTCGCATCTGCTGCGGCCCCAGAGGTTCCGTTTTCTGGCATTGTAAAAATGCGAGGTTTGCAGAGTAGGTCTCCAAGGAGACAAAGATTAGGTGGACAATATTTTGGAACACTGTATCCTTCAACGTTGAATAAACCAGAGCTTTACATAGGAATCTCTTCCTACTGAGTTCGGGCGGATTTTAACCTTTCACCCACTCCAGACGTCTATTGGAGTATTTACGGGAGAAAGGGGTCTGTGTGAAATATGCACGACTGAGTTACTCTAAAAGTCTTGCGTTAGTTTATCGCCTTACCAAACGTTAGGGCGCCATGTAGTGTAGTTCCTAGTTTCCCACTAGGCCCTGCGCATTGGAATAACATAAACAGTAGTATCGACGTGGACCTGCGGATATTCCAGGCCTCCACTGACTATGCTAAACTTAATTGGGTTGTGTTACCAACTAGCTCAGAGGTCACTGGAAACTTTCTTCTCTGCATAGGAAGTGATCAGCTTCCTTGGCACAGACAAGAAGGGATTCAGCTTTCCAACAACCGTGCAACATGACAACTTTGCTCCTCAGATCAAGAGTCAATCTCTAGGGTCGTGTGAAACAATAGACATGTATTTCACTCAGTCAGTCTAGTGCAGTTTACTTTCACGAGATGTAGAGAATAGAGAGACGGGCGTTTGTCAATAAAGGGTTAACATTTATTGAAAAGTCTTTCTTCTCGTACAAGAGAAATGTATTGCCACAATTGCAATAATTGTTATTATAAAAAGTACGTACAGTAAGATAAGTATTGCGAAATAGAACTGTAAAAGCATTGATATGGTTTCTTAGCCATACAATGGTTTAAAAGTAATAAAACATATATACAGTCATATATACATTAGTCTAACATACTCAACTGGTGCTTCTAACTAAGCCTACCTCAGTGTGCCTGACCTAAGCCTAACACGTGGAAGGGGAGTAAGTAAGTAGCTTTAAGTTAAGTTGGTTTTGCCAAGGTTTGTTTCAAGAATTCTCGTCTAAGGGTTTAGTCAACACCATACCTCTGAATAGAATGATGGAGGATTGGTATCTCCTTCAGGGGTCACTCTCGATATCCCAGTCACCTGCGAGGGTAGACCTGAAACGCCGGAGCTGGATTTCTCTGCACGAGAAAGGCAGCGGCTTCTCTACAGCGTGTCGAGGAAGGAGGGGGGACAGCGTCCGCGGGCAGCTGGAATCTGCTGGATGTCTTCGCAGAGGATGGCTGTTCAACTCCTAAGCGTACTGCACCATAGTTCGCGCTTTAGCAGCGATAATGGTATCAGCAGCTTCACCACCACAGGGACAGCAGGCTGCAGCGACAGAGTGCTAGATTTACCAACACGGGGTCTTGCAGGCAGCTGGCATCAGCAACAGTAGCTCGCATTGCTTAAGGCAACGTTGGTAATATTTATACCTGACAGGTGCCGGGTTTGATGCAAGTTTGCTGGACATAAGACGTCAATTAAAGATGTCACTAGGAAGTGATAGTTATCAGTTGCTCATTAGAGTTCCATTACTAATCAAAACATAGCAAGCGGGGATTTCCAGGTTTGCTGAGTTTTTATCTTGTTGAAGAACTCGGAGTGTTATCTAGGAATATCAGATAGTGACTACTGCTCTGTCATTGCACTAATTGGTCGCAAAGGAAGTGGCAGAGAGAACTATGTTGGAATGTGGCTCTGTTCGTGTGAGGCCAGAGATGACTTTTCAGAAAATTGCACTTGAACGGTTATGCCAATATAGGGAATAAATGGATTTATTGCCGAATAGGGGCATAAGGTCACAGTATCGATCAGGAACCTAGATAAACACGCAACACCGCGCGAACACAAAAAAAAATCCGCAAATTCGCGAGAATTCGCGGATTTTGCGGATTGCGAGTTCGCAAATCCGCAAAATTCGCGAACGCGAGATTCGCAAAATTTGCCCATGCTTAGTCGCTGGGACCTTATATGGTCTGCTAGTGGTTGGCACATGTGTACACCCATTGGTGGTTGTATCTGTTGTTTCCATTGAGTTAGTGTCATTGGTTGGGTATTTGAGGTTTCTGATTGGTTTCTGGGTCTGTGAATCAATAATTGTAGGGTTGGGACTAGGGCTAGGGTTCGGATTTCTATTGGAAGTAGGGACTAGGGCTTCCTATGTTATTGGTTGTTGGGAGTAGGGTGGGATTAGGGCTAGGGTTAGACCTTTAATTGGAAGAAGCTATTTAGGGCTTCTGGTGTGATTGGTTGTTGGACTAGTTGTGGGACTAAGAGTAGGGTTAGGCTTTCTATTGGAAGTAGGGACTAGGGCTACCTGTGCCATTGTCTGCTTGGACTTGTGTTCGGAATACTGGTAGGGATAAGGCCTTTAATTGGACATAGAGATCAGGTTTTTTTAACTGATTGGGTGCTTGGACTAGGGCTCAGATTGGCTGTAAGGTCCTGGTCTCCTATTGGTTCTAGATGTTAGGGTTAGTGTTGTGATTGGATAGTGTTAGGGCTAGGGTTCCCATTGGCTGAAAGGGTCACCTGATTACTAGGGCTATAGAAAAGGCCAGGCTTGGGGCGTCTCACCTAAGGGCGGAGAGGACAAGGGTAGTTGCTTGTTTGAGCCTGTTAAGGGCAGAGAGGACAAGTGTAGTTGCCTGTTTGAGCCTGTTAAGGGCGGAGAGGACAAGGGTAGTAGCCTGAGCCTGTTTGAGCCGGTTCTGGATTCCAGCCTTTTTGAGCCAGTTTGAGTCGGTTCGAGATTCCAGCCAGTTTGAGCCTGTTTGAGATTCCAGCCGGTTTGAGCTGGTTTGAGCTGGTTTGAGCCGGTTTGAGCCAGTTCGAGTCAATTTGAAATGGTTTGAGCCAGTTTGAACCGGTTTGAGCCAGTTTGAACCAGTTTGAGCTGGTTTGAGCCAGTTTGAACCGGTTTGAGCCGGTTTCAACCGTTTTGAGCCAGTTTGACCTGGTTTGAGCCGGTTTCAACCAGTTTGTGCCTGTTTGAACCAGTTTGAACCATTTACGGTTTGAGCCGGTTTTAACCAGTTTGAACCGGTTTGAGCCAGTTTGAAACGATTTGAGCCAGTTTTAACCAGTTTGAACCGGTTTGAGCCAGTTTTAGCTAGTTTGACCCGGTTTTAACCAGTTTGAACTGTTTGAGCAGGTTTGAGCCGGTTTGAGCCAGTTTGAGCAGGTTTCAATTAGTTTGAACCAGTTTGAACCGGTTTACGGTTTGAGCCGGTTTTAACCAGTCTGAACCGCTTTGAGCCGGTTTGAACGGGTTTGAGCCAGTTTGAACCGGTTTGAGCCAGTTTGAGCCGGTTTTAACCAGTTTGAGCCGGTTTTAACCAGTTTCAAACGGTTTGAGCCGGTTTGAACCAGTTTGAGCAACTTTGAGCCAGTTCAGGAGTAGGGCCAGAAATGCTGCCCTTTTTCTCATTTAGACATACCTATCCCACACCATCCACATCCACAAACAGAGCAACACACTCAAACAAAATGTACACCACACACAACACTATGCACAGATTAATGTACCAGCATGCCCCACCAACCCAACCAAACCACATCTACACACCGTACTATCCCAACTACCAATTTATCCACCATCACCCACACACAGTACACAACTCTATCCTATACCACTAACCAATATACTCATCACTAACACAACACCAAACAACACCGTACATAACTATATCCCATTCAGACACACTCTCCCTGCTGTAATTACACCTAACAGTCCACTTTTTTTTCAATAATAAACATATAATGATCCTTCTATTAGTTGTCCAACAAACACCCTCCTCTCCCTTCTGCCATAATAACACGAACACACAACACACACACTGCACACCACCATACTTTGTAACTCTTGAGAAAAACCAGTCTTAGATAAACAATCTCACGGCTACTTCAACTTCATTCCCACCTACAAACAACCTACACTCTACTCATAAGCACATCACCACCCCCTCTACTTCTGTCAGGTCCCAGTGTCCTCAGGATCGAGCAATGCTATGAAGGGTTCCACCTCTCGACAGCCCCTGGGTCTGAATGAGAACAGACTCACAGAAGTGGTCAAGCGAGGGATATCAGGAAGGGTAGGAAGGGAGCAGCGGGGAGAGGAAGCTGAAATGAGAACAAGGCACTATGAGTCAAGCACACACCTAAACGGATAATACATGCAAGCAAAGCAGACAAGGAACAGCCTATTATGTATTATTAACTGAATGGTCTTTTACCTGGAACTGAGAAAAGGGGTGGCTTTGCCTGGCAATCAGAAGTGTAGAACATGTATCTCTGATCTATAACACAAGAACCTGGACGTTATCTTCTTGAATCAAAATCACATTTGCTTAATAAACATATGTAGGATATACACGTACCAAATGATATTACTGTTAAGGCTTCAACAGAGGGCAAATGGTAAATAGCCAGCCAGGCGAAGCTCATAAACCCCTGTTGTAATGTCACAAAAGAAATAGAAAACAATAGTTATTCTTAAATAACCACCCTTAGACCTTGGGTTGAACTTCACCCGAGGACCGCTTCTGTATTTGTACTTTAGCCCAACAACGTAGACTGCTGAATACTTCTTCAGTATAACTGGAAGGACACCATTATCCAGACTGTGAGCAACCCTTAATCCAAGGTTCCTCCGAAACCAATAACAATGAGATTAATATCCAAAACAGTTTCTAAGGTGTCAAAGCCCCCTCTGAATGGGAGGTTCTCAGCAACAGTCTCAAAGAAATAACGTAAAGCACAACATGCGCATAAATCAAGTCTCGCATATAATCCAGGCAGGAACCACCACCTAGATGAGTTCGCACTCACGACGAGAGTGCACGGCAGCTGCCAGCAAAAGAATACAGTCACTGCAAAACGCCTCCGTGGAGACTAGTAAACGGAGCCTCAGCCGAGGACTCCCTGAGCTCTAACAAGTTCCGTGGCCAAGATCGGTACTGCTCGAACCGAGCTCACGCGAGGAATACCAACACAAAGAAGATCATCACAAAGGATACGCTGGATACTTGGGGAAACAATCCTACCGTGTCTTCTCTCCATTACCAGAATCAACGGCAAGGTCTCTCCTTCTCTGCTCCGTCTTGAGGTTTCCGCGTGTGACGTCATCGGCCAGAGGCGTCTCACGCGTACCTAGAATCATGGGAAATGTAGTTTTTACGGCACTCAGAAGTGTCTCAAGGCAGTGTTCGAGACTGCCCTCCTCCGTGGGACGCGACAGTACATCCCTCTCCCGAAGAACACTGACAGAGACATGGTTTGTCTGGGAAGAGTTTATGGAATAGTTTAATGAATCTAGGAGCATGCACACCTGTGGCTGGTTCCCAAGAATTCTCCTCATTACCGTATCCCTTCCATGCCACCAAATACCACAACCTGGTGCGATATATTTTGGAATCCACAATACCTCTCACCTCGTATTCCCCCTCCTCATCCACCGCGACCACTGCAGGAAGAGTTCTTTTGACAGAATGCGTGGGTTTCACTAAAGACACATGAAATGCAGGATGAATCCGCAAAGAGGAAGGTAGAGCCAGCTTAACAACCACAGGATTGACCAATTTGACCACTTTGTAAGGACCAATGTATTTAGGATTAAAAATGCTATAGCGCTTAAAACGTATGTTCTTGGTGGATAACCATACGTAATCCCCTTTTTTATACACTGGTCCGATCTGTCTGTGCTTGTCCTCATAGGCCTTGTACCTCATTTTGGCCTGTGTTAACTGACCCTTGACTCTCTGCCATGTCTCCTGGATATTGTGTACTCTTTCCTGTGCTTCTGAAACTAGGGAAGCTGAAACAGGATGTTGGAAGGGTGTGAAATTGGGATGAAAACCATACGTGCTGAAAAAAGGGGCATGTTTAGTGGAACCATGTACAGCACTGTTATATGCTATTTCAGCTAGCCATAATCTATCTACCCAATCCTCCTTGGTGACATCCACGTAACAGCGTAGATATTGCTTTAGTGTTTCGTTAACCCTTTCGGTTTGCCCATCAGTTTGGGGATGGAAGCTAGTGGAGGTGCTAGATGTTATTCCCAGGGCCTTACACCATGTCTTCCAGAATCTAGCAGTAAACTGACTGCCCCTGTCTGAGACTATCACCCTGGGTAATCCATGTAATCGCACTATGTTGATGAGTATCAGCTTAGCTAACAAACTAGCAGAAGGAACCCTTTTACAGGCAATGAAATGAGCCATCTTCGTTAAGTAGTCTACTACTATCAGTATGGCAGTGCATCCCTGGTCTATCGGCATACCCACTATGAAGTCCATAGAAATGTTCTCCCAGGGTAATTCAGGAGTGGGAAGAGGCTGTAAGAGTCCGGATTGTTTTGAGTGCAACGTTTTCATTTGACTACACACCGGGCACTCCGCTACCCAGGCAGCAACATCTGTCTTGATTTTAGGCCACCAGAACTGTCTTTGTATTCTTTCCAATGTTTTTCCCGTTCCATTGTGGCCTGCACACGGTGCACTGTGACACCACTGGAACACTTGTTTCCTCAATGCCTGGATGGGTAACAACAGTTGTTTCTGTCTCATAGGTAGACCCTGAACCATCTTCCACTCGTTATGTTCGTTTATCCATTTCTTCCATTCTTCTGTCTGCACATTACGTAGGACACTCTGTAGAAACATCTGGGTACACGTAACTCCTATAACCTTCTGTGGGTTGATGATGGATTCTGACCGCACCTCAGTCGGTTCTGTTTTGATGAACTGCCGGGATAAGGCATCCGCCTTTCTGTTATCCTTTCCTGGTCGGTATGTCACGATGAAATCGAAGTCCGCAAAATGCATCATCCACCGCATCTGTCTAGGCGTTAGATGCCGGGCTGCTGCCATGTATTGTAGATTGCGGTGATCAGTATATACGGTTACTACATGTCGCGCCCCCATGAGATGATGCCTCCATTCCATAAATGCAGTTCTTATCGCCAACAACTCCTTTTCGGCTATTACGTAGTTCTGTTCAGCCTGGTTCAGAGTATGGGAGAGATAGGCCACTGGATGCAATTGACCTGTATCGGAGTGTCTTTGAGACAGTACAGCTCCTACCGCAGAATCAGAAGCGTCCGCTTCCACTATGAACGGTTTGTTGGGGTCTGCATGCACCAACACAGGTGCTGAAACAAAAGCCTTCTTCAAATCATCAAACCCTCTTTGTGCCTCCTCCGTCCAATTAAATGGCACCTTCTTTTTCAGTAGTCTAGTCATAGGGGATGCCATGGCAGAGAAGTTCTCAATAAACCGGCGATAAAAGTTCGCAAACCCAATAAAACACTGGATGTCCCTCACTGTTTTGGGTCTGGGCCAATTCTTCACCGCCAATATCTTTCTTTCAGACATTTCCTGTCCTTTAGGCATGAGCATAACGCCTAAGAATTCCACCGAGGTAGTGTTGAACTCGCACTTGCTAAGCTTGCAATATAGGTGATGTTCCAATAATGTACTCAGAACTGACTTCACATGTTCCACATGTTGTTCCGTGGTAGATGAATAGATCAAAATATCATCTATGTAAACCACGACGAACCGCTCCAAATATTTCTTGAGTACATCATCCAGAAAGAACTGGAAGGCGGCAGGCGCGTTACAGAGCCCGAAGGGCATGACTAGATACTTGTAGAGACCAAAACGGGTTTTGATGGCAGTCTTCCACTCGTCCCCTGATCTCATTCGGACTAGGTGATAAGCTCCCTTTAAATCCAGCCTCGTGAAAATCACAGCTTCTTTAACTTGCTCCAACAGTACATTGATGAGAGGGAGAGGATAATGGTTTTTGACTGTAATGGCGTTTAGAGCTCTATAATCCGCACAGGCCTGAAGTTCCCCATTAGCCTTGGGAATGAAGAACAGTGGAGACGCAGCCGGGGATTTCGATTCTCTAATAAACCCAAGCTTCAATAGCTTATCCAGGTATGCTCGGAGATGTAAGGTTTCTGGTTCTGTGAGCGCGTAAACACGTCCCGCCGGAATCTTCGCCCCCGGAACCAAATCGATTTGACAATCATATGTTCGGTGCGGCGGTAATACTTCTGCCTTACTTTCACTGAATACCTCAGCCAAGTCCCGATACTCAAATGGGAGTTCCACATCATGTTCAATGGCTGTAGCGATATGATGGATACAAGCTAAACCAGAAGCAGGACTAGGTCCCTCAGGGTAGCAATTCTGTTGACAAAACTCCAATGTGAATTGGAGTGTCTGTCCTTCCCAATCCACTACTGGGTTATGTTTTCGCAACCATGGTAATCCCAGGATCACTCCGTACTGTGGTGCATGTATGATATTAAAACCCAACGTTTCCTAATGTTCCAAACCCATGATCATACTGAGATCCCTGGTCTGTAACCTGATAGGACCCGAATCCAACTTTCTGCCATCCACTGCAAACACGGCTTCTGGAGTTTCTTTTTCTTGTAGTGCAAGTCCTAAGCTGATGGCCTTTGTATGGTCCATAAAGCAACCTGTGGCTCCTGAATCCAACATTGCTCTAATCCACAACCAAGTATCATTTATTTTCAACCCAATATCCACAAAAAAATGGAGACCTTCCTTTCTCCCATCTCCGTCCAATGAAGGGATGAAGAACTTACTTGAAGGGATCCCTTCGTTCCCCCTCAAGCCTTCTCGTTTCCCAACCCCTGTTCGGAGGCCACCACAGACACCTTCTTGTATTCGTTCCTTGGTTTAGTTCTCGTAGGACATTCCCTGATAAAATGCCCTTTGCGACCACAGTACAAACATAGGCCTCTCTTTCTTCGGTATTCCCTTTCTTCCGAGGTTAAAGGAGATCGTACCGCCCCAATTTCCATAGGTTCCGGCTTAGAGGCGGCTGCACCTTCTGGGACTTTGGGATGTTCATAACGTGGAGTTAGCCTGTCCTTTCGCCTGTTTTCTCCCCTTCTGTCACTAAGGCGATGATCCAGTCTGAGAACCAAGCTAATCATATCCTCACAAGTACTGGGTTGAGGATCAATCTGAGCCAGTACATCCTTCATCTCCTCTGTCAGTCCAGTGTAAAATATGGCATGTCTTTTTTCTTCTGGCCAATCAGTTTCAGCTATGAGCCTTCTGAAGTCATTAAGATACGCTATTAAATCTCTATTTCCCTGTTTTAAACCTAACAACTCTATGTCTGCAGACATGGTGGCTGATCTGCGGTTGAAGGTTTTCTTGAAATCTGTTCTAAAGGCCTCCCATTCTCGTAATATGGGGTCATCTCTTTTCACTAATGGTACAGCCCATTGAGCTGCATCCCCAGCTAAGTATGAAATGAGGAATGCTACCCTGGAATGATTGGTGTTAAAAACCTTGGGTTATCCTGCCAATAAAGAAATTTTCAACAAAAAAAAAAAAAAACCCTTGGGTTTACAGGAGAAATGTAATAATACCTGTGTGAGAAATACTTGCACCTTACTACTATCTCCATGGAATCTTTCGGGGGAAGCCAGGGGTATCGGGGCGGGTACTTCCACTACCAGGGAAGTGGCCTGCGGAGTACCTGCATCAAAGGGATTGCGATTCATCCTATCAACCTGAGCCTGCAAAGCAGCAGTCTCAGCCCTAGAAGCCTGTAACTCGGTTTGCACCAATGCTAGGGCTGCCACGATATCATCCATGGTGGACATTGTATCACACGATCGGGAGGACTAAATATCTTGGGCCGTTGATTCTGTCAGGTCCCAGTGTCCTCAGGATCGAGCGATGCTATGGTTCCACCTCTCGACAGCCCCTGGGTCTGAATGAGAACAGACTCACAGAAGTGGTCAAGCGAGGGATATCAGGAAGGGTAGGAAGGGAGCAGCGGGGAGAGGAAGCTGAAATGAGAACAAGGCACTATGAGTCAAGCACACACCTAAACGGATAATACATGCAAGCAAAGCAGACAAGGAACAGCCTATTATGTATTATTAACTGAATGGTCTTTTACCGGGAACTGAGAAAAGGGGTGGCTTTGCCTGGCAATCAGAAGTGTAGAACATGTATCTCTGATCTATAACACAAGAACCTGGACGTTATCTTCTTGAATCAAAATCACATTTGCTTAATAAACATATGTAGGATATACACGTACCAAACGATATTACTGTTAAGTCTTCAACAGAGGGCAAATGGTAAATAGCCAGCCAGGCGAAGCTCATAAACCCCTGTTGTAATGTCACAAAAGAAAAAGAAAACAATAGTTATTCTTAAATAACCACCCTTAGACCTTGGGTTGAACTTCACCCGAGGACCGCTTCTGTATTTGTACTTTAGCCCAACAACGTAGACTGCTGAATACTTCTTCAGTATAACTGGAAGGACACCATTATCCAGACTGTGAGCAACCCTTAATCCAAGGTTCCTCCGAAACCAATAACAATGAGATTAATATCCAAAACCGTTTCTAAGGTGTCAAAGCCCCCTCTGAATGGGAGGTTCTCAGCAACAGTCTCAAAGAAATAACGTAAAGCACAACATGCGCATAAATCAAGTCTCGCATATAATCCAGGCAGGAACCCCCACCTAGATGAGTTCGCACTCACGACGAGAGTGCACGGCAGCTGCCAGCAAAAGAATACAGTCACTGCAAAACGCCTCCATGGAGACTAGTAAACGGAGCCTCAGCCGAGGACTCCCTGAGCTCTAACAAGTTCCGTGGCCAAGATTGGTACTGCTCGAACCGAGCTCACGCGAGGAATACCAACACAAAGAAGATCACCACAAAGGATACGCTGGATACTTGGGGAAACAATCCTACCGTGTCTTCTATCCATTACCAGAATCAACGGCATGGTCTCTCCTTCTCTGCTCCGTCTTGAGGTTTCCACGTGTGACGTCATCGGCCAGAGGTGTCGCACAAAATACCTAGAATCATGGGAAGTGTAGTTTTTACGGCACTCAGAAGTGTCTCAAGGCAGTGTTCGAGACTGCCCTCCTCCATGGGACGCGGCAACTTCACAACCTCCTCTCGCAAACACTACACAGCCCAATCCAGTGCAGGAAACCTATACATCCGCACCCCTTTTCACTACACCTCAAAAGCAAAACATATCACACACACCAGCACAACAAGTTCTTCAGAGCACAACACCCCCTAATACTTACCATCACAAAATACATACATATACCCACCTTTCAAACCACATGAAGGAACAAACTCCAATGCCATGCTTTCACTCTTCCACCACACCTAACACAGACACAGCAATACAGCACCTCTCTTCTAACCGCCGCTCATCCATTGGACAATTTAGAACATTACGTCATGACCCAAATGCTGCACCACCTCCCTTGACTCTTACATCTTCAGCCTTAAACACACGCAAAAAATATAAGCAACATGCCACACCTCACAGCTTTGCTTCCCCAAGTCTCCCTCAAAACAATGTTACACCACAAAAGCAACACAGCACTCCAACTCACTCTCAAACACCATCTCCAACACATACACATGCAGACCCATCAAAATGTCTTCTTAGCATGCTGGATGAGGAACACGATACAGAACAGCTACACGATTGCTATCCTAATACAGCTAATACCAGCACTAAAAACACACATGCTACACACCCACACAATACTGATCACTCTTCTACAAAACAAAGTCCCATTATCACCAAAGCCACTCTCTACACTGTCTACTAATAAATGCTCGATCCCTCTCTGAAAACAAGCATCACACCTACGACCTTCTGACTGATGCAAAACCAGACATGCTATTCATAACCGAATCATGGTTGGGAGCGGATATGGCTCCAGTTCTGCATGAAGCCATTCCTCTAGGCTATCAAATAATCACCCAAAATCGTATTGCCAAAAAAGGAGGTGGTCTAGCTGTTGTATTCAGGCAAACAATACATATCACTAAAGTTTACAACATCTCCATAAAGAATTGTAAGGCTCTTCTTACAAGATGCAATCCTAAACCGTCTTCCACCTGTAACTTCCTGCTCCTTTACAGACCTCCACCTAGCAAGTCAACATTCCCAGACGCACTTCTAGATACAGTTTCAAACCTGATAACAATACACTCCAACCTATGTGTTCTGGGTGACCCCAACATTTGGTTTCATAAAACCAATATGACCCATCCAAAAACAATAATCACCGGCCTAGACGCATTGAACCTGCATCAGATTGTCCACAATCCAACACACACCGCTGGACATATCCTAGATGTCAATTTTACTAATACTGAACTAGTTACCTTTCAAACTATAACTCCAGTCACATGGTCAGACCACTACCAGCTTGCTTTCCAAGATAAAACAACACTAAGCGACTCACCTAAAACTACCTTACATCCATCCACCTATCGGCCGTGGAACAAACTCAATTTGGAACACTTGGAAACACAACTAACATCCAGTATGAATCTGGAAACCATAAACTCTGTTAAGAGTCTATATGAGTGGCTACAGGAAGCTTTTGACATCCTGATACCACTCAAAACCACTCAACAGAACTAAAGAAAAAAGAGCCTTGGCGAAACATAGAAATAAAAGACATAAAACAACAAATTAGAAAGCTGCAACGTACCTGGCTCAAAACAAACGCCAAACGAGACAAACTTCACCAACAGAAAATTAACAGATTATACAAGTCGGCTATCAAAAAAGCTAAGAAAAGGTACTATTCAGACAGAATTAAAAACACTAAATGTGCAAATAAAGAATTCTATAAAATACTCAATGAAATTCGAAAACCAAATTGCTTAGAAGGAACTCATCCTGTTACTCAAGATTTCACAGACAAACTGGCAACTCATTACACGGACAAAGCAGACACGTTTGTCGTAATTGGCCCGTTCGGATTAGCGATTAGCTGAACCTACACGTTGTCCTCCTTAACTTGGCTATATACGATAACGCCATTTTGAATGTTGCAGCGGCCATCTTAGACCATGAGCGGCCTCGTGGCCGACGTGCCCTTTAGTCCTTTGTCCGTTCCACTGACCACTCTCATCTGCCCAGCAACAGGCTATTTTTAGTACTGGTCAAGCCACACATGCGCAGTTCTCACTGACCCGTAAACCTTCAGGAATGTGCCGCTAACTGACCAGTGGGTTTGAAACCCTCCAATGAACTGGCAGTATTCCAAACCATGACCATATATGTCCCTAAAACTGTGTCTTACTTGTGCCGCCTATCTTTTATTGCCCCAAAATTGTATATAAACGGGGTCACACCGGTGTTCGGTGTGATACCTCTTGCATTACCGAAGGGTGCTGTTTGAGTGTACCACCACCCCATGGGGTTTTAATAAACCTGTTCTTTGCCTTTTACAGTTTCCGTGCCAACAGTTCTTGTGTGTAAGTGGGTAATCTCTGGAGCGTGTAGGCCTTGGGAACCCCGAAATACTTCAATTGGCGACCACGAAGGGACTCATCGGCGACTCGGATGCCCGAAGGAGAGGTCGTGATGAAGGCTTGGAAATCCGCCATGGGCGCGCGCTGCCACGAGTGACCCGAGTCTTGGCTGCCACGGTGTTTTTTCCTTTCCTTCCGATCTGACCTTCCAGGTGGCGCCGGTCTCCGACTGAGTCTTCGAAGTGTCTGCATCGCTGCGAAAGTGCCGTTTGGCTGATTTGGCTTACAAGACCTTGGCAGTTGGAACCTGGACATTTGAGTATTTGGTAAGCTTTGTGTTCGGTAAGGTAGTCTTCGGACGCTTACTGAAGTTCTGCGATTTGTGTTTGGTAAGGTAGTCTTCGGACGCTTACTGAAATTTTGTGATTTGTGATCGGTGAGGTAGTCTTCGGACGCTTGCCGAGTTCTGGGAACTTTGATTTGAGTTAGCTAACATTGTGAATTTGTGATCTTTGAACTTATATGTGTAGTGCACTTCACATAGGCAGGCATGTAGAGATGTTTCTCTAACTTTGTTTTTTTTTCCTTTGAGCGGCACAATCGTGAGAAGAACTGTAAGTGCCATTTTGTCCGGTGTCACGCTTTCGTGATACTTTTTGAACATGCCTGTTTTCAGCACACTCCGGGGAATGTGTTGTTTTGGAGAAGGTACCTCAATTAGGTTAGCGGAATCACAGCCGGCTCCCCCAGAGGGAACACCAAATAGGGACATGTATATCAAATTCGGCCTTCCACCTATTATGTACAGTAAATTATGGCATAAGTACACCAAGGCCGATCCTGAATTGCAATGGCCCCTACACGGGTCGTACGATTTGAGTAAAATACAATTTGTAGAGCAATGTATGTTTCAACGCAGGTCTAGACAAAACATGTTTGATTGCGTGCGAATGTGGGAGAAAGCGGCGCGTGAGCGAATGAAGCGTGAGGTTGCCTTGGCGGACAAAGAGCAGCGCAAGGCTGCTCGGGATAAGGCTTTACAGCTTGAGGAAAAGGAGGCTCAGGAGAGGAAAGAAAGGGAGGAACGGGAACGTAATTTGCAAACGATTGGTCAATTTCCTATTCGCCGACCGCTTTATCCTGTCCTTAATAATGAAATTGATGATTTTTCTTTGTTAGATCGGTCACCGCCTCCGTACGTTACGCCGACGGCTCCAGCTGTGGATTCTGATGACGGCGGACAGGATAAGTCGGGCAAGAAGGGCGTATCTGCTCTCAGGTTTACTGCGGAGAGGTCCTCTCATCTACGTAGTTGGGCTCGTAAAGTGAATAAGCGTACTGTTACTCAGGATCAATTGATATCAGAAAAAACAGGGTGGACGGATCTTGAATTGATGTATTTTCTGTCTTCCTTGGCTGATGAGGTTGTGAGCGCATATCGTGACCTTTCTGATACGTTAGAGCCCAAAGTGTTGTCAGTATATCGTGAAAATTTGACTAAAGGTGATTTTGATCTTTCAGATGTTGATGACCTGTTTGCGCAATTGATCAAGCTGCGGGATGAGACAACTCGATTGCGGGAGGAGCGGAAAAGGAAACAAAAGGAGTCTGAATTGGAGCATGATGGGCAGGCCAGAGAGTGTTCTCTCCGTGGTTCAGATAAGAGTTCTGCGTTGCATGTTATGCCTATGCGTGAAGCTGCGCCTTTGTATGTTCCACCAAAAGGGGAAGGTACGGATGATGATAAGTTGTCGAAGGATGCGAAAGGGTATTTTGTGTATAATTGGGTATATACGCCATGGAATAGAGCAGATGTCATGGCATTGAAAAATTCTTTACCTGATCTTCGGAAGAATCCAGCGGCATTTTATGAAGGGGTGGAGGGGGCTATATCGTCTTGTGTGATGACTCTTGTAGATATAGATTTGTTTTTTGGGCTAATTTTACCACCCGATATGTGGAGGCAAATTCGTAAAACTAATGAGGAAACGATTTTGGGGGGGACATGGAAAGAAATAAATGCTGCAGATTTAGATAGGGAACCAGCATGTAAGCCTTGTCAGCTAATCCTAGATCTCCCAGCAGCTATCTTGCGTAAATTAAAAACGCTTGTTCCCTCCAAAAAGATTGATTGGACCATGTTAACGTCGTGCAAGCAGAAACCCGATGAAACGGTTTCAGATTTCTTTACGCGCTTTGAGGAGGCATTTCATGATTATAATGGTCAATCTTTAACTGACGATACGGGTCGGCATTTGTTTGTAGATAAGTATGTGGCTAATCTCCTACCAGAGATTGCAAGGCGATTGAAGTCGAGTGAGAGTTCCTGGGCCACGGCGACCCCTGCGTCCTTGTTAACTATGGCTCAGTATTATGAGCGGCAGGAAGTGGAGGCTAAAGAAAGTGTAGAGAAAAAGACGAAGGAATTGAAAACGAAGGTGATGTTGGCGCAGGTTCGGGGAACACAGGGTAGAGGGAATGATAGAGGTAGACGAGGTGGCGGAAACGCATCGTATGGTCGTACGGATATTGCGGAGGATCAGTGTGCCTATTGTAAGGAGTTTGGGCATTGGGCCAAGGATTGTCCGGTACTTCGTGAACAGCGTAGTCAGCGTGGTCGAGGCAGTGGAAGGTCAAGAGGAGGTTATACTGGAATGAGAGGTGGCGGAGGTGATCGTAGACAGGTTGAGGAGAGGGGCCGTGGCCAGGACGAACGGAATACGTTTGGTAGACGGAATCAATATCAGATTTTGGAAGGAGAGAATGTGGAGCATCAGGATTATGTGCATGCCTAGGATTGCGTAGGATGGGGTAAGGAATCAGTTGAAGTGCCAGTAGATCAGCAAGGTCCATATGTAACAGCGGGTATTTTGGGTTCTACTGATCAATTTTTAGTCGACACAGGAGCTACTCGTAGCGCGCTGTCGAAAAACTTGGTTCCGAGGGCTCCCCTGTCTGGCGAAATGATTACGTGTGTAGGGTTTGATGGCACACCCTCCCCCAGCCCATTGTCCAAGCCCCTTGCACTATGCATTGACAAATACTTTAGTTTTGGCCAATTTTTGTTATCACCCCATACCCCAGACAATATCCTGGGCATTGATTTGCTTAAATATTTTCGAGCAACAATACGCTGCGCTCCAGAGGGAGTGCGGGTTATCCTGAACGACAATAACCCTGACCCTGAGGATTGCCCTGACCCTGACCGATTTTATGTCATTTTAGACATCCCTGCTTTGGCCTCTCTGCCGCACGCGTTGTGGGCGACATCAGATACGGATGTGGGAGAGATGCGCATTCCACCAATACACATTACTGTTAAGGAGGGGGCCCCTCTACCACGAGTGCCACAGTATAAGATCTCGAAGGAAGGTGAAATTGCACTGACACATATTGTTCAGGATTTGATTTCTGCAGGGGTAGTGGAGGAGGTCCCTTATAATGTTTGTAACAGCCCTATTCTACCGATTCTTAAAAGAGACTCAGATGGCAAGATCTACCGATTTATTATTGATTTGCGTGAAATAAACAAAATTGTCATTCCCCAATATCCTGTGGTGTCCGACATTACTACTTTGCTTACTTTGGTTCCACCGACGGCCACCACTTTTAGCGTTATTGACTTAAAGAATGCGTTCTTTTCCATCCCTGTGCACCCAGATAGCAGATATCTGTTTGGTTTTACGCTCAATAATAAATCGTATAGATTTTGTCGTGTTCCCCAAGGCTATACTGAAAGCCCTAGCATCTACAGCCAGGCTTTGAAACGACAACTAGATTCCTTTAAATTGCAGTCTGGCGTTGCGCTCATCCAGTACGTCGATGACCTTTTGCTTGCCGCCGACTCCTATGCACAATGTGAACAGAGTACACTTGCATTACTTTCCTTTTTGGCACAACACAATCACAAGGTTTCCAAGAAAAAGCTTCAATACTGTAGACCCCAGGTGACCTACCTCGGTCATCTGTTGTCTAAGGAGGGGCGGGCATTAACATCTGATCGAATTCAAGCAATTTTAGACACACCAGTCCCCCGCACGCAGAGAGATGTGCGTGCCTTTATAGGGTTGACGTCCTTTTGTAGGCAATGGATCATGGGTTTTTCGCATATCATAAAACCTTTGCTAGCATTACTGTCCAAAACTACACCGATGCCTCTTGAGTGGACAGAAGAATGTCAGAAAGCTTTTGAACAGTTGAGACAGGCCCTTTGTTCTGCACCCGTGTTAGGAACGCCAGACTACACGAAACTTTTCACATTATACGTGCACGAGAATGATGGGTGTGCGTTGTCAGTGTTAGTGCAGTTACACGGGGATAAGCAGAGACCATGTGCATACTTCTCTGCCATTTTGGATCCTGTAGCACGAGGGCTGCCTGGGTGTTTTTTCGAGCAGTAGCGGCAACAGCAGTAGCCATACGACAGAGTGAGGGCATAGTGTTATCACACAAATTGTTGGTGTTAGTTCCTCATGCAGTAGATGCCCTGTTAAACCAAACAAAGACCCAATACCTCACGAGTGCACGACTTACAGGATACGAGCTGACACTCTTAGCGCCACACATAACATTGAAAAGATGCGCTACGTTGAACCCCGCGACTTTATTGCCCTATCCGGCCGAGGAGGGTCAGGAAGAAAAACATCACGACTGTGTTTTCCTGACTGAGGAACAGACAAAGGGTCGTGTTGACTTACAGGATGTGCCACTTCCTGATGTGGATGGGGAATTGTGGGTTGATGGATCGTGTTTGAGGCTGCCAGATGGTACGACTTCCGCAGCATACGCGATCACGACTCTTAAGACGGTGGTAGAAACAGCTAGAATACCACAAAAGTCGGCTCAGGCAGCAGAGCTGATAGCTTTAACAAGAGCCTGCGAATTGAGTGCTGGCCTATGTGTGAACATATACACGGACAGCCGGTATGCCTTTGGAGTGGCCCATGACTTCGGGCTTCTCTGGAGGGAACGCGGGTTCCTGACATCACATGGGGAGCACATTATGCACGGAGAGTTAGTGCGTGATCTCCTGAATGCGTTGCTCAGTCCTAAAAAAGTAGCGATAGTGAAGTGCAGTGCCCATAAGAAGATTACGGATAAAGTGGGTCAAGGAAATGCCTTTGCAGACAGCATAGCAAGGCAGACGGCTATGTCCCGAACTAGCTCCCCTATGTACGTGGTACAATCACAGGCTGAGAGATGGAGTGACGCTAGAGCAGAGATACGGGATATTCAAAAATCAGCTACAGAATCTGAACTTGCGGCTTGGGCAGCAGATGGGGTACTAGATGATGAAGGTTGTTGGAGAAGCAAAGACATGGAGAAGTGGAAATTGCCTGCGGCTTACTTACAGGCGATGGTCCAGATGACTCATGGACTGGCCCATGTCGGAGCTCTTGCAATCACTCGTCTTTTAACACGAGTTTGGGAACATCCTGAGATTGCGAATACTGCAAAGAGAGTAGTGCAGACCTGCCTGGTGTGTTTGCAACACAATCCTGGGAAGGGGACCCATACTCCGAAAGGAGGGTTCGTTCCACCTTCTGCACCATTTGAAGTGCTTCAAATGGATTACATCCAACTCGAGCGCTGCAATAACCTGAAGTACGTCCTAGTGGTGGTGTGTGCGTTTAGCAAATGGGTTGAGGCCTACCCCACGAAAGACAATACGGCTTTGACAACAGCTAAGGTGTTGCTTAAGGAATTCTTTCCTCGCTTTGGAGTTTGTAAATTTTTGTGGAGCGATAATGGGCCCCATTTTGTTGGAAAGATTGTGGAATATGTACTGAAGGGGTTAGGGATTCAGCAAAAGTTCCACGCTGTATTCCACCCTCAGTCAGCAGGTTTGGTTGAGCGGTACAATGCCACGTTGAAGCTTAAGCTGGCCAAAATTGTGGCGTCTACATCGTTGAAGTGGCCAGATGCGTTGCCGCTAGCACTACTATCTCTCAGATCAGTACCCCACTCACGAACCGGCCTTACGCCCTATGAGGTGGTGTTTGGCCGCCCTATGAATATCTGGGGGGTGCCCAAGCCGCGATTAATACATGATGTGCCTTGTGTTATGATGAATGATTATTTGGCACGATTAACAAATGATTTGCTCTCTATTCATCAACAGGTTCGAGAAGCGCTCCCTGATAACTCCACTGGAGAGGGCCACGATCTTCGTCCTGGGGACCATGTAATGGTCCGTTCGTTTGAAAGAGCAAGCAGTTTGGAGCCCAGGTGGAAGGGCCCCGAGCAGGTCCTCCTGGCGACCCGCACCGCAGTACGAGTGACGAACAGGAAGCGGTGGGTGCATTCGACACATTGTCGCCGTGTCTCTCCGGATCTGGTGACTCCTGCTGTGTTGACTGATTATAAGGAGATCTTGGAGAAAGAAAAGAGCCCAGCTGTGACGTCGGCCGAAGTGGAGGGAGTCTTCCCGGACCAATCTGCTACCGGAAGAGAGCGTTACGATCTACGCCCACGATAAGAAGATTTTTGTTCCTTTTTGATGACTGGTTGGTTACCGCTCCAGGTTTGTGAAACGGAAACCGGTAATTCCAAGGGGGGGGGATCAGTTCTGCCAGAGTAGCGACACCCGTCTTGGCCCGGAGAAGAAAACAACGGCTACCTCGGAGTTCAGCACCGCATTTTTCTTTTTTAGGTATACACGCACGTGTATCTGGGACAATTTGTGAACAATTTGTGCCACTTGAGACTTTGCACAAACTTTCTTGAACTATGGCATCAACGGCATCTCGTGATAAGAAAATATTGGGTGCCTTTTTCTTTGTTCTAACTATTGTGGTGATAGCTGTTATGGCCTGGGTAGTCGAACTTGTGGTGCCTGTACGTGAACATTTGTTGCCGACTACCCCGGCACCGGCTGAACATTTTCATTTTACATTGCCATTCCATGAAGAGCGCCATCGCCAAACGTATTTAAATAACAGCTTCATTCAGATTCTTCACCACACGCATAATATGACCAATACCTCTAACTGCTGGGTGTGTGGAATGTTGCCTGGGCACCAGAAGAGAGGGGGCACCCCACTTATTCCACTCCCGTTTTCGCACAATGGGTCATGCAATGCCTGGTACACCCTCCTCTTTACTCTGAGATGGCCAACAAAAGGGGGGGTGCTTTTCCGTTTGAATAAAGTATGTTCCCATGACAAGGATGGGTTTCCCCGGGCTGAGGGTACACGTTTCGAATGGGAAGAATACAGGCCTGATAATGTATCTGCTCCACGTATATATAGCAATCAGCGAAATGTGAATGTATCCAGTGCTCATGTCATAAATGTCATTGCCACAAAAGCCGATTTATGCATTAGAAACAAGGGCACGATTGCAGTGGGGAAAAGCGAATGTAATATTACTCTCACGTTTGATAGCCCGAATGGCATTTCATTTGTTGCATCTCGAAACACCTACTTTATCTGTGGAACGAAGGGGTACCATCAGCTTCCAGTGGGGTGGTTGGGCACGTGCTACGTATCGTTTGTGCTACCTCCTGTATTCATTGCCCCTCCAATGTACCACAACGATTACACCTTGTACCACGATTTCGTTTTGAACAGGGTTAAACGAACTGTTGCCCTAGAGGACATTGATCAAACGGACACTACGTTACAACAGTATGTGGATTTTAATCTGGGACTATTCTCCTTTGTGGGGGCTGCATTGAACAGCCAGAAAATAAGACGGCTGACACGCGTTGTTGAGGCTGTTGCGAATGACACTGCCGTTGCCCTGGGGAATATTACTGAGGAACTACAGATTTCCAGAATTGTTACCCTCCAAAATCGGATGGTTTTGGACGTTGTTTTGGCTGATCGTGGGGGGGCATGTAGAATTATCGGAAGCAGCTGTTGTGTTTACGTTCCTGACAATTCTCCATCTGTGTATGATGCTATTTCCAAGCTGCATAAAATAGCTGCCGAAATACACCCGGACAATGGAACTTGGACACTGTCAGGATGGTTCTGGTCCATGATTGCAACTTGGGGCTGGAAACTGTTGACAATTTTCTGTATACTTGTGGGAGCAATGTTCTTTATATGCTTGTGTATCCAATGTGGCCCTGCCTTATGTTCAATGTGTCTATCAGCTTGCTTACCGTCGAGGCGAGCTCTTGCCCATGACAAAATAATGCTACACAAAGAGGTGACACAAATTATGTTAATAGATATCGAGGACGAACATCCAGACTATGTTCATTATGAGGTAGATTCAGCTAAACGCTAAAAGGGTCGTCTGTCGTAATTGGCCCGTTCGGATTAGCGATTAGCTGAACCTACACGTTGTCCTCCTTAACTTGGCTATATACGATAACGCCATTTTGAATGTTGCAGCGGCCATCTTAGACCATGAGCGGCCTCGTGGCCGACGTGCCCTTTAGTCCTTTGTCCGTTCCACTGACCACTCTCATCTGCCCAGCAACAGGCTATTTTTAGTACTGGTCAAGCCACACATGCGCAGTTCTCACTGACCCGTAAACCTTCAGGAATGTGCCGCTAACTGACCAGTGGGTTTGAAACCCTCCAATGAGCTGGCAGTATTCCAAACCATGACCATATATGTCCCTAAAACTGTGTCTTACTTGTGCCGCCTATCTTTTATTGCCCCAAAATTGTATATAAACGGGGTCACACCGGTGTTCGGTGTGATACCTCTTGCATTACCGAAGGGTGCTGTTTGAGTGTACCACCACCCCATGGGGTTTTAATAAACCTGTTCTTTGCCTTTTACAGTTTCCGTGCCAACAGTTCTTGTGTGTAAGTGGGTAATCTCTGGAGCGTGTAGGCCTTGGGAACCCCGAAATACTTCAAGTTGGACTCGTACTTACAACAAAAACAAAGCACCAGCACTAACCCTTGTACAAAACAACTATCCAAGACCTCTGCTGCCATTCCAGTAAGAAGTATCAATAACTATTCCTTAACTACTTGAATATTTCCAAAAGAACTCAAGAAGTGATTACTGTCTTTGCATGTGGTTGTTACAGTTTAAAAGTGCAGTTTTGACCTGCCTGTGCATATTTTATCACCTGTTTTGTGTTTGAAACTTGTGTTTTTCCCTGCCCATGATTGCTTGCATTTACTGTGTTGAATTGTGGGATTTGCAGTCCAACCTCTGTAGTTTGTCCCTCTCATTCCTTGGTGACAAATCTCTCCTTTGCTCGGTGCTAAGACCTGTGTGTTAAAATAGTGCAACCCCAGCCACCATTTTATGTTCACAAGCCAGTGAGGCCAGCCCCCCTGCCCCCCCCCACAACAGGGATATTCTACATCAGAGGGTGCTTTGGTGCCCTGTTCAAACTGTACTTAACTGGGGCCTGTGCACTTCGTTTTTTGGCCAGCATGGGGAGGAAAGTTTTACTCTAACAGTATTGTTTGATTTCGAGTTAGTGAAGACTTTACCTGCAGAAGTCCAAAGGGTGGTTTGAGCCTGTCTGTCTCCTAGGAGATTCTAAACAGGAGATGCAGCTTCCAACTCCCTGGCCAGCAAACCTTGTCTGAGGTCGCTGGGACCTTATATGGTCTGCTAGTGGTTGGCACATGTGTACACTGATTGGTGGTTGTATCTGGTGTTTCTTTTGAGTTTGGGTAATTTGTTGGGTATTTGAGGGTTCTGCTTGGTTTCTGGGTCTGTGAATCAATCATTGTATGGTTGGGACTAGGGCTAGGGTTAGGATTTCTATTGGAAGTAGGGATCTTAGAGGCATGTGTAAAGTATTTGTGCAACACTTCAAATAGCCAAACTGTGAAAAGTTCACACAAAAAATTCCCACACCAGGTTAGAACAAAAGAGCATAATTTATTTTTTCAATAACAAGACCAAATTGACCAAAATCAAAGTAGTAGAAATGGAGATGTTCACTTTTAAAGTTGTATGTAAAAATAGTGCTAAAAAGCACAAAGCGCCAACTGCGAATATATGGTTGGACCGTGACAAAGTCACAGTTTCCGACTGTCCATTATGTAGCACAGCCCGGACACAGAGACACAGTGAGGCCCACTGAACAAAGTGCCATCAATCCTGGTTTGTGGAGTGTTGGAGGAACAGCATTGAAGATGCCTCAATCAGCCAAAGCGTTGCATTGGTACTGAGATGCAGTGAGGTTAAGATTTGAGGATCTGTTTTGTCATCAAAGATCCTGTAAATGAGGCTTGTGATGCAAACTCAAGTGTCAAGGATGCACAGACAGTCTGGGCAATGTGTCGGTTCTGAAGAGCTGTGAGGATGTGATGCACAGTTTGTCATTGAGGATGCCATTGACGAGGGATGCGAGGGCCTGCACTCGGGATGTGTTGCACAGTGGCAGTTCCTAAGGCTTTGCGGTTGCAGCAGCGATGTGGATCTTTGGTGAGAGGTCCAATCCACACAGTAGCAGACATTGGTTCTGCTCTGGTTTGAGCCGCGCAGCACAGGAGATGTGCTGGCTCTGCTGAATACACCGAGGCTGGTAAAGCAACGTAAGCTCACTTCCAAGGGTCCAGGAGTGAGGTGGCACCACTTCACATGGTAAGCTCACAGATAGCAGGGTCCAGGTGCAGATTCAAGGTTATTGGAAGCCTGTTTTATCCTTGAGGTTTTGGGTGAGGAGTTCAAGAAATGCAGGCCCAGTTCTTCTCATACGGGCAAGAAGGCATCAGGCAGAATGTCAGGACTGCAAAGCAGTAGTCCAGCAGAGTATTCACAGGTCAAGAAGTGTAATTAAGTGGTGGTGTCTGATGTCCTCCTTTTATATACAGTTGTGCCTTTGAAGTGGGGAGAAGCTTCTAAAGGCATGCCTTTGAGGTGTACAGATGCCCTGGCTCCAGACTCATTACAAGGGGGTCTACCGCCCATTGTGAGGCGACAAGACACAGCCTATTCAGGTGTAAGTATTGCTGGGCCCGGATCCTCCGACGAGTCCTGGCAATGATGGGCCATCCAGCCATGCCAAACCTTCTGTTAAATGTGGCTGTATAGGGGGAATACACACAGTAAACTGTCAACTCCACCCACTCATGTCCTCAGAGACAGACTGCAGACACCAAATGGCTAAGGCAAAAAAAAGTTCTAAAAGTGCCATTTTCAAACTTGCAATTTAAAATCTGACTTAACCATAAATTAGGATTTTTAAATGTTGATTATTCCAGAGATACCAAATATGAACAAGATATCTCTTTCCATTTGGACATTACATTTATAAAATGTTTAGAGGAAATTCCAGGGTTATCCCATGGGAGAGATAGTTCTTGCTGTAGTGAAAAATATATTCAAACGTTTTTCATTACATAACATGAAAACCTTACAAGTACATGTCCTACATTTTGAATAAATTGCACCCTGCCCACTGGTCAGTCCAGGGCCTACACTAGGGGTCACTTATGTGCATTAACAAGGTAGGTTGGGCCTGGCAAAAGTTTATTTTGCTTGCTTGAAATTTCAGTTAAAACTGCACACACAGGCTCTGCAATGGCGGGTCAGAGACATGTTTAAAGGGATACTTAAGTGGATGACAGAACCAGTCCTGCAGACTCACTAGTAGCGTTTAATTTATAGCCGTGGGTGCATGTATTGCCACTTTACTAAGGGTGTATAAGTAAATCCAATATACCAATTGGGTATCAGCCAATTCCATCATGTTTTAAGCAGAGAACACAAGCACTTTAGCACTGGCTAGCAGTGGTAAAGTGCACAGAGTCTTAAAGCCAACAAAAACGAATTCAGCAAAATGTGGAAGAGAAAAAGCAAAAAGTTTGGGGATGACCCTGCAGCGGGGGCAAGGTCCAACTGCTTAATTATCCGTATAAGAGCCTTCTTCTTGCACAGAAGATGCAATTAATTCTTGGGCATTAAACATGTTTATAAACAATTTTGAATATAGTACCATGCTGACCTATATGTGTGTATACTCTTTAACATTTTAATGCAGTAAATATAGTTTTATTAAAAGATTAACTTCCATGTTTAAGAAATGCGTGTACGGTTTTCTAGTGCCGATGGAATACAGCTGGAGCAAGCTGGCTAAAAAGCTACTCACAAAAAGGAATGTGCGTAACACTAAGATGGTGTGCAAAAAGTGTACGGCCTGCCATCAGACACCAAGGCACACAGATTCTCCTGAGGTACAGAAGCATTTGCCCCTGTAGCTCGTGAACCATACAGTGGCAGAGGAAGAGGAAAAATACAAGGAAGATAAAGTCATACAAGCGTAAACATGCACATAATCAATTTAACATTTCCACCACACTCTTATGTAATTACTTGAGCCAGCAGACCTATGCTATCATCTTCTAAGTACCATTAGTAACATCTCCAGAATCTTTCTGGAAAGATGTGTTACTTAGTTTGACTGACAGGAGCTCTCTTTGGGGGGTTATATAAAAGCGCTCTGCCACAAGGCAGAGACTGAGCATGGACAGTTATCACAATTTCTATGGAATACTTTGAAGAACAAATCTGTTTTCCCGCCCAGTGGTCCCCCATCGGCAGTTCGAGGATGAAACACAAAAATCAATGCTGTCTCTGCAGTGGCCGGGAACACACACGCGCTAATCAGTCTCCTGTTCTGATCTTTTGTCAAAGTAACCTTTAAAATCCCTGAGAGCAGCTCCTGTCAATTCCTCTTTTGTAACCGCTAGCAAACAAAAGAGCATCTGGAAATGGACTCTGAACGTGTGTCAGATAGGCACACGCTGAGCATAATTTGGTATTTAAATTTATTGGATCATGGGTAGCTCATTCGAAAGTCTCCTATGTTCTTACTTCACTGCAGCGGATAATGATTTTTGTTGAATCACTTTACACAAAATAGTCGAGGATTTTTTTAACATTTTGATATGTCACGAGCTTCGCCCAAGGGCTTGACATCGCTTTAGAAGACAACGAGATGACACTATACTAACTAACAGCGGCAAAGTCACTAAAAAATGTTGGAGCACGGAGCTGCGCCAAATTTGACAGCAACTCACGCTGACATTTCAAAACGCAGGGATGCTCTGTAATTGCTACAATACAGGGCAATTCTGTGTTTTCCCTTGCGATGGCACTAAAAGAAGCTGCCTACCACCAACGCAGGTACCCTTACACCATAGTGCAACGGGGCCTGCGTTGCAGGGAATAATTGTTTAATTGTTTATGTACAGGAAGGCGTCCCTTCCTGCACATTGACAATCCAAAATGGCAGTTTGTTACTTCTATGTGCGCTGCATTCTGCAGCACACATAGAAGTAGTAAATCGTCAATATGTATTATTCGTTTTTGTGCAGGAAGTGACATGAACAAAGATGAACCCCTCCCATGCTCATGACGAGCTGAGCTCGTCATGGCCCATGGAACGCCCTGCTGTGCTGAGCGTTCCATGGGAGCCGGTGCACCTGTGACGAGCTCAGCTCGTCATGAGCACAGGAGTGCCGTGCCTCATGTGGGCGCTGAACGCGCCCCCCTCCCCCCCCCCAGCACATTGGGGGAATAACCCCCACAACGAAGGGGTTAATGGTTTTTTGCATTTTGCAGCACACATAGAAAAAGCAAAAACGAGGAGAAATAAAAACATTTCTTCTTGTGCGCCATTCTAATGTCTGCTGGTACATTAAGTTCATTTTTGGCACTGCAACAGATTTACACCTCAATGTAAATCTGCGGCAGCATCAAAAAGCAGTGGGTGTTGCAGTGGAACACATGTAACAACACCCATTATACATCCCTTTGCCACAGAGGACTGTGGTGGAAAGGGCATATTTACAATATGGTGTTAAGCAAGGTTATGCGGCCTTGTGCTACCTTGTAAATATGCAAAATGGTGCTACGCCATCAGAGCATCAAAAAAGTGATGCTCCATTGAAGATAGGGGCTTGTAAATATGCAGCGTTTTTTTTCTTGCTCATATTGAGGGGCATATTTATGAAGGTTTTTGTGTCACCCTTGTGCCAAGCAAGGGGACGCCAGGGGAACGCACAACCAAAGTCAGATCTATCAAAACACGCAAGGCCAACTTGCGCGGCCCTGCATGGCTTGATATATCCTGAGCAACACAGCGCAAATTGCTGCATTGAGTTACTCTGCCCTTTGAAGGCATTCCATGGGATGAGCGTGGATATTCCCAAGCATCTACTCATGGCTGTTAGTGCATTCCCAGGTTTCTAAACATAGGTAAATCTTGGAATGCGTCAAAATGCTACATCTACATCTCTCCACAGGAGGCGTAACGTTATTTCTCCTTGTGTTCTTCCTCTTTCTATTTGTGCTTCATTATGCAGCACAAATAGATAGAAGAAAATGCCTCAGAGGATTGCTTTTGTGCAGGGACGTGCCCCTTCCTGCACAAAAACAATCCTGCTCACAATGCAACCACCCTTGCGCTAAGGTGCAAGGGTGCCTGCATTGGCACGAGGCAAAAAAAAGGGCTTCTGTTCAAGAAAAGGACATGAATGAGTTGTATTGTCTTAAATACATCACGTTCCTGCCCTTTCATGCAGCACAGCAAAGTGTCTTGCTGCGCTGCATGAAAGCTATATAAATATGCCGCCGGGCGATTTGTTCAAGACCATATGATGTTGAACTGAGGCTGGGGCTGGGGCGCAAGCCAGGGGGCATATATTTTTCAAGTAGTTGCATCCCCTTGCGCCACCCAAAGGGGCGCAAGGGCGACACAACTACTAAGTTAGATTTGTCAAGCCACGCAAGGCCACCTTGCTGGGGTCTGCTTGATAAATCTAGAGTAACGGAATGCAGTGCAAATTGCTGCATTGTTTTGCTGTGCCCCAGTGAGGCATTCCATAGGTGGAGTTCCCAACCATTCACTCATCAATTTTGGAGCTTTGCCAGATTTGCCATTAGTGGTAGACCTGGGAATGCATCAAAATGCAATGCCTCTCCAGAAGAGGCGAACGAGGAGGAATATCTTTATTTCTCCAAATTCTGTTTTCTCTTTCAATGTGTGCTGCATTCAGCAGCACACATAGCAAGAGGAAAATACCTCAGAGGATTGTTTTTGTGCAGGAAGGTACAAAAGCAACTTCCTGCACAAAGCCAATCCTGTCGGCCACTCAGGCATCCTTGCACCACAATGCAAGGGTGACTGCGCTGGTGATAGGCAGCCAAAAGGGTTCGAGCACAAGGAAAGGAAAGGTATGAGCTGAATTATGTTAAATAGGGTGCATTCCTGCCCTTTCCCTAGCAGGTGACTCAATGCCCTTTGTGAAAAATTGATAAATGTGCCACCTGGTTCTACAGTTATAAACTTGGCATTTCTGGCCTTTAGGACACATCTCCTTCCATCACCTGCTTATAAGCCTTCTGGAAATATGGTGCTTCTGTGGGTTCTTTCACAGACTGGGATGCCTGGTCCTGCCAGTGTTGCTTTTGAAAAATGATATATTTCCTCACACCCTCCAGTACTATATGGTCTATACCCATGACAAGCAATTGCTCAGATCTGCAGCTGTGGGAAACTCCTGTGAGAAGACCGAGTGGTGCGGTTGAGAAGAAAGCACAAGTCAGAGAGCCTCTGGAAACCAACATGTCCTAGATGTAGCGGACTTGGAGTCCTGGTTGAGAGACCGTAATAATAGCAAGGAGAGTCAGAGTAGTAAGTCTATTCAGCGTACTATCAAGGCTGCAATGAAGGTGAAGCTAGTGGATGTGCTGAGGCTGAAGGCTGAAGTAGATGAAATCATCAGTGGGAATCTACCTTTAGATAGAATAGAGACCTATGATCTGTTGTTTGTAGTAAAGGATGTGAACCGAAGAACAAGGAAAACACATGAGAAGTTTTCGGAGTTGGCTCAGAGGTATGGATTGGACTTGTTCCAAACGAAAACACTACAGGGAAATCATAGACTTACCTACAGCGACCAAGAGCTAGAGAAAAAGAGGGTGACTGGGTTGAAGAGACACATCATAGAGCTAGTGATAGGAATAAGGGCTTGGAGTATTCTGGATAAGTGGGAGGAGCGATGGTCAAAGAAGAAGAGTAAGAGAAAGGTGATGGGGAGACATCACCTCCAGGAGTGGCAATGCAGGAAGGAGAGTTGCCGTGGGTTATTATGGGTTATTATGTATCCAAAGAAATCTTTGGATAATTGACTGTTTCCCTAACAACATTTCTCCCCTTTATAATTTCCTGCTGCGAAAAAGAACCATCAGAGTGAGACTTCAGTACGGTCTAGAACTTATGGGCAAGGCCATTTCAGTTATTTGCTTTTGGTATTACATATGCCAACATTTGGCATTTGCATGAAATTAAAATACATGCTATAAATTAACTAGATAAATGAAGTAGGGAAAGCTACAAACAGCATTAATTTTTCATTGCACTTTAACTAGCAATACAGGTTTTTTACAAGCAGAATTACGTAAGTTATCATTATTGCGAGGCACAAGACTGGGGTGGACTTGAGTTCATCAAGTCCCCCCACTAATTTGAGAGTACGAACTCCTTTCCCCTAAACTAACCCAACCAAAAAAAGGCTGAGAGATGTCCGGTTGTACCCCTGCACTGCAAAGTCTTTATTTACAAACGCTGCATCCCTTTAACCTGGCCTCATGATGTTTTTAAACCCCCTTCCCTTTGGACAACCCCCCTTTTATTTCTGTGTTGCATGTCAAACTCTTATCTTAGAAGTAACCGAGAGCTCTCCACCATTGACCCTTCTAGCGTCTAATGAACTGCAGACGTGCAGTGCTTTTATCATTTGAAGAAGGAAAATAAACTTTAACACGTTTTTACTTTAAAAAATCATCCTGTTCATTTTGCTTACTATCTAAAAACAGTTTACAAATGTTATACTATGTCCGTTTCCACCTTTTCTTAGCAGCATTACACATTGATGTGTGAAAAACTGACATATGACTTATAAAAAGTGAAACAAGCCAAAAAAGTTTCGTTTCATATTTCTGCATGATTATGTTAACGTGTTTTTTTTTCTTTTTATAATAAATAGATACTTTTTTTAGGTCATTGAGGCATATTACCAAGGGCCCTTATCGCCGCTTTAGCAGGGTTTTTTTCCCGCTAAAGCGGCGATCATTTGGTCGCCCTATCACCAAGCTGTTGCTAATACCAGTTAGCGACAGCTAATAGGATATAGAGAGCATCTTGTGGCCCACTTTGCATGTCAGCGATATTTATCGCTAATGACATGCAAAGTGGGCGTGTCAAGATGTTAGCGACTGAAAACAGTCGCTAACATCGCTATCTCCTATTGCCTACAAAGGCGTAGTTTTGGAAATATTTGCGCTAAGCGCGAATATCTCCAGAAGCTAACACCTGCCCAGAGCAGTTCTTAGCCATGTTATCCAATGGGAGGTGGATAACATGGCTAAGAGCATTGTCACGATAATGTGTGAATATCGCTGTATTTCCAGCAATATTCACGCATTTCAAATGATTTTTATCGTTTCTGAGATAAACCTTGAGGATAGCAGGGTATCTCAGCGATAAAATTTGTCGTAGCGCGGCGATAAAATTGTTCCCGCTAACCCTTCTTAGCGATAAATATCGCAATTTCTAGGTAATATGCCCGATTGTGAGTTACATATGCTAATCAGTCCCCTCATTATATTTCCTAGGGCTTGTGCTTTGATTGTTGCAAAATACGGATTCTGAAGTTTAATTCTTGAAAATCATATTACAGTTACAAGTAGATCAGAAAGATGAGGACAATTAGCAGCTTCTTTACTTCACTTAAAGTTTACCAGCACCCCTTCTTTGCCCTTAATAAATCAGAAATTCTTCGAGTGGAAAAACACAACTAAGCCTTCATTTTTTCAACCCTGTGTTTTTCACAATTAGTGCTCAACCATGCAAATAAAGTATTACATCTTTTATGCCTTTTGTAGTGAAAGATTAGGGGGGGATTGCGCTATTGTGCTGTTTAAGATATTTATCTTCTTATGGTCATATGGAGCTCGACATGAGGTCTTTCTCTGGTTCACTAGTGTGCAGCACTTTCGAAATTGTATTTTTCCATACACATTTGGGGGAGGGGGAAAAAGCATTAATGAGGTCAAGGTGTGGTGATCTGGGAGAGACTGGATGTAGTGTCAAACAAATGGTACTGTGCCCTATAGGCACTCCTTATGAGACGCAGTCTCTCTTAGAGATGATGGGGTAATCTGTTCGTTCGAATAATATAATCAACACAATTTCATGATAATTCCAAAAGGACATGTTTTTATTCCACGTGTAATGTATTATCACTTAATAAACATTCTGTTGTATCACACGATTATTCAATTTCCAACATAAAGTATCGTTGTTTCATTTGATATCATCTCAAATCGCGAAGTGTACTCCCCTATGCATTTCGGGACCCATGCCCTTCATCAGGGGTCAGATGTACAATCTGTGAAGAAAAGAGTATCTTTTCCGTTTTCTATACAGGTGTGGTAACACGACCACTGTGAGCACTACTGGTTAGTGAGCATGCTGAATGGGTATAAAAAATACATCAATAAAGGATGAAATGATCCTCAAGGGAACCATGCACTTGATGTGATTAATAAAAACTCGTGTTCAATATGGAAGTGAACGTGCTGTTTCCGAAACATAAAGCAAGCTATTCAATACCATGGTTTCACAATCTGAAAGATAAAGGATAGAAGTGGTGAAAAGTTAAGGCTTATATGGCTGAGATACCCGCCACCCCCTCTCAACACAATCCCCAAGGATGGGAAACTGGAAACAGTTCTGAACTTTTGGAAGACGGGAGGGAGTGACCCTCCCGGCCGTATTTATTAAAATATGAAACAAAATTAAAACATTAAAATAACAGTTTCATATCATGTACAATTTCATTACCACATTGCGATGTTTGGCTAACCTTAACATATTCTCTAATACAAAGGTTCTCCTAGCCGAACTAACATCCTACAAAACATTTAACTTGAAATTATGAAATTGTACATCCTAACGTTTAAGGGCCAACGGCAAGGTCGTAACCGGTGTCAAGATCCCTAAACCAGAAACATCCCCCTCACTTGTGAGGGGCGACCGCACAGAGGTGTACCTCGAGTGCAACTACCAATTTCCCTTGACTTGACGTGGGCCCCAATAAACTCGACGCCACTTAAAGGTCGTCCGAGGACTCGTGTGAGGTATCTAGAAGGTAGCGTAGACCCCCCCCCAAACCCCACACAACTTACCACATCTGCCGTCGCAGATGACCTGGCCCCGGGAAATTCTCCAGGAGGGGGCTGTAGCCCCTCCTACCCAGGAAGGGGCCTTGACCGCCTTTCCTTTCCTTTCGGCGGCCCATCCTTAGAAGGGACCGCCTACCCCGTTGAGGGGCCAATGGCCACCTCCCTCGAGCGCTCCCATCCGTAATGGGTGACGCCCACTCATAGGGATCTTCCAATTAGTGCTCACCGATCATGACCTTACCGCCCGACCAAAATAAATACGACAGTTCTAAACTAAATGACTAATTTACTTAAAAGACAGTAAAAACAACAACTTTATTAATAGCATGCTACTGATCAACACTTAGAGCAGGATTACTTTATTTGCAAAACATACCACAATTGACCATTCTTTATTGCATATTCAAAGTTATCACGATAATAATCCGAACCTGTAAACAAAATTAGAGTTACCACATTAAACTTTATTCAAAACCACTTGCTGTCCTCAGGGGCTGGTGGGTGGGTCAAAAATGGCTCTTCGTTCCGTCTCGAGCTCACGTGCAGCGAGGTGGTGCAGCTTCAGAGCACAGGAACAAGAGGATGCTTCCTTGGCTTGTTGCTCCTTTTATCCGTCTTCAGGGCGGGCGTAAACCCGCCCCGGCCTGCCCCGAGGGCGTGGCCGGCCGCGTCAGTGTCTAGGCCAGCCCACTCCAGGGCGGGAAAAAGGCGCGCCCCGGCTACGCCACTTCGGGCATACCAGCCGAGACTCGCCTCCCGCCCAAGATGGCTTCCCGGGGGGATCGTGGTACTCCACCATACGTTCGGGGGGACCGAATGGTCGCCCCTTTCCATATGGCTGAGATACCCGCCACCCCCTCTCAACACAATCCCCAAGGATGGGAAACCGGAAACAGTTCTGAACTTTTGGAAGACGGGAGGGAGTGACCCTCCCGGCCGTATTTATTAAAATATGAAACAAAATTAAAACATTAAAATAACAGTTTCATATCATGTACAATTTCATTACCACATTACGATGTTTGGCTAACCTTAACATATTCTCTAATACAAAGGTTCTCCTAGCCGAACTAACATCCTACAAAACATTTAACTTGAAATTATGAAATTGTACATCCTAACGTTTAAGGGCCAACGGCAAGGTCGTAACCGGTGTCAAGATCCCTAAACCAGAAACATCCCCCTCACTTGTGAGGGGCGACCGCACAGAGGTGTACCTCGAGTGCAACTACCAATTTCCCTTGACTTGACGGGGGCCCCAATAAACTCGACGCCACTTAAAGGTCGTCCGAGGACTCGTGTGAGGTATCTAGAAGGTAGCGTAGACCCCCCCCCAAACCCCACACAACTTACCACATCTGCCGTCGCAGATGACCTGGCCCCGGGAAATTCTCCAGGAGGGGGCTGTAGCCCCTCCTACCCAGGAAGGGGCCTTGACCGCCTTTCCTTTCCTTTCGGCGGCCCATCCTTAGAAGGGACCGCCTACCCCGGTGGAAAAGTGAAGCTAAATGGTAAATCGTTACTCCGTGTGCCCATGGTGAACTAATAAGCCGCAAAGTGTGACGAATTGCCTGATAACGGCCCGGTAATTAGTGTGATGATGGTGAAGTAGCGAGTCTTACCGCGTGTATCTAGAAAAAACAATGTTGTCTCCCGCAAGTGGCACCGTAAACGGCAATTGCGTTCCATACGAAAACGCTGTTGAACCACACCATATACGTGCCTATGATGATAAAGCTAAAGATAGGACTATACACTAAAACGACTCATGGTATCGGCCATCTTAGATCGAAATTACACAAAAATGTAACAAAAATTAGGCAGCCATATTTAAATGGTTGATAAACCAAGGAAACAATGTCGAAAAATGCACTGAAAGTAGAAAGGGTGACAATGGTGTGAAGGGTATTGTTAACAGATTAGGGAAAATATTACAAATACTCTGTGGTGACATTGTATACATACGTTGAGTGAGTTGGGCGTTCATGAAACTCTTTAAGGATAAAATAAACATAAAATAAACATACATTGTACCACAATTAGGCCGTTTCTTAACTTAAGTTAATCAAATATTCATGCACCATATTAGAGAAAGCAACTATATTCAATCCTGTCATTGAAACCTTTCGGGTGACAGGAATCCAGTCTTTTTATCCGTTTGCCGTTTACGGGGCCACTTGCGGGAGACAACATTGTTTTTTCTAGATACACACGGTAAGACTTGCTACTTCACCATCATCACACTAATTACCGGGCAGTTCTCAGGCACTTCGTCACACTTCGCGGGTTATTAGTTCACCATGAGCGCACCGAGTAACTTCACTTTTCCACCATTTATATAATGTAATTATGCCATTCAACAGCGCATTTTACGTTGTTGAGACCACTCTGCGCACTGACGTCTACCAGGGACTTTGCTAGACTTTGCGGGTCACTGTTCCAGGATTAAGCCTTAACTTTTCACCACTTCTATCCTTTATCTTTCAGATTGTGAAACCATGGTATTGAATAGCTTGCTTTATGTTTCGGAAACAGCACGTTCACTTCCATATTGAACACGAGTTTTTATTAATCACGTCGAGTGCATGGTTCCCTTGAGGATCATTTCATCCTTTATTGATGTATTTTTTATACCCATCCAGCATGCTCACTAACCAGTAGTGCTCACAGTGGTCGTGTTACCACACCTGTATAGAAAATGGAAAAGATACTCTTTTCTTCACAGATTTTACATTTGTCCCCTGATGAAGGGCATGGGTCCCGAAATGCATAGGATAGTACACTTCGCGATTTGAGATGATATCAAATGGAACAGCGATACTTTATGTTGGAAATTGAATAATCGTGTGATACGACAGAATGTTTATTAAGCGATAATATATTACACGTGGAATAAAAACAAGTCCTTTTGGAATTATCATGAAATTGTGTTGATTATAATATTCGAACGAACAGATTACCCCATCATCACTAAGAGAGACTGCGTCTCATAAGGAGTGCCTATAGGGCACAGTGCCATTTGTTTGACACTGCGTCCAGTGACTTTATAATTTTCTATCCCCCAGGGTCAGAGGGGACTATACCCGGAGGCACCCAAAAAAAACTATTTGTCCTATGCCAATTCAAAATATTGAAGAAACAAAATGTGTGCTGCATATCCCAAATCAAGTCGATCTGGGAGGGACCACACATGTATTCATTCAAACAGGCAAACTCTTCTGTTGGATTGTTTAAATGGTGTCTCAAATTTCCCATTGTAACTGATGTTGTGTACTTACTATCTACTTGCCTATTTTTTTATGAAATGAGGAGAAAGATAGGAAACGTACATACAAAACAGGGAAGACAATAATAGAAATAATGGAAATAAACTGGGAGGTGGGTAGTAGTGTTGACTAAAAATGAAAAACAAATACTATGTCATTCTCTTTTTAACAAGTTGAAAATATTAAGAAAATATCCATAATATAGTTTCATCTATAAAAACTCAATTTTATTGACACTAAAGTGCAAGATGGCAAATCACTAAATAAAAATACATTGTTTCCTGTAGGTGTGTACATTTTCTCTCCCAAGGATTAACTAACCTATATTAGCTTATTCGCTCAGAAAAACACAGCAAACAAAAATACAGACTTTAGAGGCTTCCAAGAGAGAAGGCCTCATGCAGCAAGGAAGAAAATTGCTTGCTCACTACCAAACAACCAAATATGATCGTGCCAACCTAGTAAACTGAAGATGAAGGCTGGTCGGAAAGTTCTCAGGTACATTGTTGTGAGACCATAGCTAACACCCAGTGGGAATAGAATGAAGATATAACTCTTACTTTAATAACTTTACCAACTTGATAATAAAGTGTCTGAACCCTATTGCCCCTATGAGAAGCTAGTAGCCTCAGAGAGCTTGTCCATCTGCAGCCTGGTTCTCATTGGAGCTAAACGAATTGCAAGGCATTCGAACGAAAATGGTGGTCTAACTATTGCACTGACGGTAAGGTCTAATATAAATGTGCTACTATTCGTTAACAGAATCATATTCATATCAGCATGCACACAGTACTTCTCCCTGATAATTTATAAGACAGGTAACTCTCAGCGAGAACATTTCAAAGCAGTCAGAGATTATTGGTCCCCTGTATCTCGAAAGCAAGATAGTTTGCTATCACAAGAGCAACACAATACAGGCTCTGTTTTTCCCCATGAAAACATTATGGAAATCTACAGCAATTTCATGAATTATACAATCTTAGATTCCCTACATCACCTAGGGGACAGACTCCTCCGCCCTCCACTCCTCCGCCTCTATCAAGCTTAGCACTGTTCAAAAATGTAGATGTAAAAACTAATATTTTGTCTTCCAAATATGGTTCACCCTTCATCCCTGCCCTGTTTGGTTTTTCGCTCTAGTGGGGGATGTTTTAACTGCACTTCTCAATATTTTATGTAATTTTTTCAGCTCACCAACAGTTGCCAGGATTTGGAAAAAAGCACTAAAACTTCTACTCTACTGTTTGAGAAACCCACAACTGATCCCAAGATCCTATCTAATTATTGGTCTAAGTCTTTACTGTTAGTTCCCTCGAAAAACCATCAACCCTCAACTCCAGAACTACATGAAGCTGTATGGCATATTGGAAATATCACATTCTGGCTACCGAGCTAACCACAGCATGGAAACGGCTTTAACCCCTTCCAAGCTGATGACGAGCTGGGCTCGTCATGGCGTAACCTCCTCGCACGCTGATGACGAGCCCAGCTCGTCATAAAACAATGTCAAATAGCAATTCCCAGCACAGGAGGGGAATTGCCTTAGCAGCCATGGAGTTAATGGCTATAATCAATAGCCTATGCAAGGCTTTGGATCAAGGAGCCTCTGCAGCATTGGTCCTTTAGAACTTGCACACAGCGTACAAACTTTCTATCATGCCATGCTAATAGAAACCTTTATAAACTTAAAGTGTTTCAACACGTACTGAATTGTACAGCTTCATGTCTTACCGAAAGGTCACAGGCAGTATCTCTTACTTCTTTCCTTTAAAGTCAGGCATCATGGGTCAGAGAGTACCGCAAGGATCGTCCCTGAGTCCGATGCTTTTCAACATCTACATATCACCTCTGGCTAATCTGATCCAACTGTTTAGTCTACAGATAGCATCATACACAAATGACACCCAGATCATTGCCACCATATTTGATCATTTGAATACCATCCAGGCCAAATTTAGAGGGTGCCAGAGGGCATTTTCATCATGGATGCACTCCAACCGCCTAAATAAAGTTTAGAGAAAATGTAGATCCTAAAGTTTGGCACGCAAAAACACTTGTAGAACAAAGACGCATCCCAGTAAATCATACCAGAAATGTAGCTATCATGCTGGATTGGGATCTGATCCTAGCTACCTATATGAATAAGTTAGGGGCAATTTATTTTTTGCCATTTTGAAAATTAACTACAAAATCTTTAACGGTCTCCCAATTGAAACCGAAAGGACAGTCAACCGAGCCATAAGCGTGTCAAAACGTGATTATGGGAAATCCCTCTATCTGAGGATCCCTTATGATGTGCTGCTCTGGCAGCAGGTGGTCCATAATGCGGCTGTCAGGCTGATCCTGAATATTCCCAGACTAGCACATATAACTCTCTCTGAATGATCACTTCATTATCTTCTGATTCATGAAAGGATCATTTTCAAATCTCTTTGACTGCTCACTATAACTTTGAATATAAAGAGAACTAGCTATCTGTCCAGTTCACCTGACCTTGCTGTCCGGAGAGTCAGCTTCACTCAGCGGATGCTCTTCAGCTCATTAATCCTTGGATAAAATGGAGCAAGTTGTGTGGCTGTGTTTTTTATCATTTGGGCAACTAATGGGAACAGCTTGCCTTTTTTAATTAGATAGGAGCCAAGCTATACTTTTATCAAGAAAAAGCTGAAGACTCACCTTTTCTTATAGTGCTAAAGTTGTTCACTTCAGTTTAGCATGGAGCAATGTGACACATATGCCTCTTCATGATCAGGCAGAGCAGAATTCCATTCTTGAAACCTGCTCTGTCTGACTTGGACTGTACAGACTGAGCAGGAGCTATCTTTGCAGTGGCTTAGTGAACCCCCAACTATCACAGCTCAAGCGGGAGTCATGTTGACAATTATAGTTATTGTTGACCCTGTCCTGGCTGCAGCTCTGCAGACAAAAACTATTTAAAAAATCAAAAGTAAAAGAAAATGATAAGCAACAAAGTGATCAGGAGTTAACCACAGCAAAGAAATTAAGAGAAGAGATGGAATGAAAGAGCAATTGGGAGAGAGGTTTGGAAGGACAAGCAAAGGGAAGGACAAAGACAAATAAAAATAAGGAAGGAACTATGGATGAAAGAATGAACGCAAGGTTAAATTGACTGATGGGTAGAAAAGGAAAACAAGATTTACATGACTGGGTGAAAGAAAATGTCTGTAATGATGACAGGCTGGATACATGGGTGAATGGATGAATAGACAGCTGGATGGAAGGGTGAAAGGATGAATTGGTGGATTGATAAAAGCAGGGTGAATGGATGAAAACGAATGGATGGATGAATGGGTAAAAGCATGGAGGAATGGTTGGAAGTGTGAGTAGAAGGATGGATGTAAGACTGTAATGATGAGATGGTATGGTGAAAGGATGGGTGTATGGGAGGAAACATGAAAAGATGGATAGATGGACGGATGCATGATAGGCTTAAAGGATATTGAAATAGATGGACCGAAGACCAGACTAAGACACCTCATCTAGTGTGTGCAGACAAATTATCGTAAAAAAAGTTTTGAGTTGCACAAATATTGAGTAATAAATATCGTAGTTCGGAAATATTGACAGCAAGAATATTGTGGTCAAGAATATCGACTTAAGGTAAGTAATATCAATTTTAAAAAATTGAAGTGTTTAATATAGTTTGCAAAAATATGGTAAAAATATCATTTTTTTAATTGATCCTATGTATTTTACTATATATTTTATATGTATGTGATGTATGTTGTTTTGTATGAGAATTGTTTGTATTTTTAATATATATGTTACATTTTTAGTAGTTATTCAAAGAACATTTATTTGAATTTTGCGTATTAAGTTTCGTAGCCGGTTGTGGGTTTATAGGGAAATAGGGAGGGAAGTAATTTATTTATATTAAATTCATTGATTAATTTGTATTTATAAATATTTGTTTACTTGAGATTTTTTTGTTTTAACTGTGTAATTTATTATTAATTAATGAATAATTGGTTGTTAATTAATTTTCATTAATTAATTGGTAATGATTTGTGGTAACTCTGTCATTTATTTTAGGTGTGTGTTGTGGTGTTTATAGGTGTAAAGTGTGGGATGTAATTTATTTGTAATTTATGAATTATGAATTGATTGTTAATTCATTTTAATTAATTCATTGGTCATAAATTATGCTGATTGTGTAATTAGTTTTAGGTGTGTGTTGTGGTGCTTATTGATGTAAAGAGTGGAAAGAAATGTTTTTTTATTTATGCATTAGTGTTTTTTTTTGTTCCAATACAAAGTTGATCTAAATATCCGAGTCAAGCGCAACGGGAGGAATATGTGCCTATGGTTAAGACAGTTTCATGCTGTATGGCATTAAAAATAGCACTATCGTTATGCCCTTAACATTAATGCCAAAAATATGGGTTAATGTACTAACAATGATTATTAAAACTCTTAAGGTAACGCATGTCAGCGATTTAGTTCCTCTCTTATTTCACATTTTACATGGTCTCCCATTCCCCAAGAGTGTTAGCTATTTCATAATTTTGTGTGTCTGCATTTTTTGTGTGCACCATATTACTCTTGTATGCTGCATACCTTAAGTCATGCCAGAGGTTTATGAGAGCTTTGATTGGGAGCTATGGCACTGAGGCTAAAGGCAAAGCAAAGTGACTGTCAGTGGGTTGACCTTTCTGCAGAGCATACAGAACAATGGTCTTGTATTCCAGTTGCCATTAAATTTCTGTGTAAATAGGTGTGAATGGTATATGCAGATGTCAAAATATGTTCAAGGCAAAAGTAAAAATGAATAAAGTGCAGTGTATAATTGGCAGTGGTAAAGTTTGGAAGATGCGAGGAAGTGACCCCAAAACTCACCGGAAGCACTAGGGCAGAGCCGAGCAGAAAGGCAGAGGAAAGGAGACCGCATGTGACCAGCATGTTGTGAGGTGGAGGTCAGTTGTGCGGCAGGGCATGTTTTTGGCACCTTTATGTACACATAAGGAATGGGGGGTACTGCGTCTAATGGGACCACAGATCTCGGGTCATGTCGCCGGGTGCACCTTGCAGAGACCAGGCTTGTCTCAGGCTTTGTCCATTCTAGGGTGTAAAACCCCCAAGGGACCCCGCAGTAGACTCCAAGTTTTGTGTTGTTTTGTAGGCGGGGAGTGCTGAGGGTGGTGCTCCACACACAGACAGCTCCCTCCCATTGTGAAAAAGTTGACAGAAGTTGACAAGCTTGAAAATACACACTGACCAGAACCAGAAAAAAGTGCAATGGGGACAGAGAATCTTTCAAGAACTAGATTAGCCGTGGCTCTCTGGTGGTCACTTGCTCCAATCAAGCCCTGTGCTGAAAGAACTTTGCTGCCCCTGTTACTGCTGAAGAGGACAAGCATTGGCAAAGCTATTGGCAATGTGTTTTAGCCATGTTGTCCACCAGTGTCTGCTGTTCAGCATGGCTAAGGGTTAGTGGCATGGTGCTGTTGTGCCGTTGCACCTGACACCTGTCTGCAAAGGTAGGTGTTTAAGCCCTCCTCCACCTGCATGTTCCTGCTTGCGCCTCATCCCTAGTGGTCCAGTGGGAGAGCCTTGCCCTTCTGCTGGTCAGCAGTTGTCTCTCTGTGTGTTTGTGCCCGTTTTCTGTCTTCATCTGTCTTTTTTGTTATTGTGCCTTGTATTTGTCATCTGTTGTCTTTCTGTTTATTGTTGTATGTTTGTGTCCACGGTCCCGGTTTCCTTTCCTGCCACTGCTGCCCCCACAGCAACTCCCCCTGCTGGTGACCGCTCCCGCCTCCCAGCTGTGCTTCCCTCCCGATTTACTATTTAATGGCTACAGCTGCTCAGGCGTGTGAGCAAGACCTATGACCTCCTGGTCAGGGACTCTGCTCTCTGCCCCAGCAGCTCCGCTGTTGTGCCACTGCCGCTGCCCCTACACCTCTCTGCGCAAGTAGGTGTTCGAACCCTCCTCTACCCACAGGCTCCTGCCTGAGCCTCATCCCTGGTGGTCCAGAGGGAGAGCCTTGCTCTTCTGCTGATCCACTGATGTCTGACTTTGTGCTCATTTTCAGTCTTCATCTTATTTTTTTGTTATTGTGCCTTGTTATCTGCTGTCTTTCTTTTTATTTTTGCCTGTTTGTGTCCTTTGTGCCTGTTTCCTTTCCCATCGCTGCTGCCCCACTGTTCATCCCCCCTTCGGTTTCCACCTCCCAGCTGCGCTTCCCTACCCCCTTCCCTATTTAATGGCAGCTACTGCACGGCCGCGCATCAGATGCACGCAGCGGGCACGCAGCTGCTGCGACAAAGGAGAGCAGCCCATCTGTGCCCGTCTGTGACCTGACCGCGATCAGCGCTAGGGACCCTGGCTCTCCGCCCACCCACTGCTATGACTCAGCTGACCTCCACGCACTCAGCCCCGAAAGAAACAACAACTGCCAGCTGTCAATGCTGAACATCACCCACGCCCAGTTCGCCTGCTGATACTTCGGACAATCCTTCACCATCCTCCGCACCCCCACGGCCGCCGCACTCACACCGAATGCCAGAACCCCCAAAGCCCTGAGATGCATCCTCCTGAATGTGCGCTCCCTGCCAGATCCGCTGCAGAGATCTGGGACCTCCTCAACACCCTCTTGCCAGACATTGCCTTCTTCACAGAAACCTGGACCAACTCCACCTCTGCCCCTGACATCACCACTGCCATCCCCGATGGATACAGGATCCAGAGGAAGGACCGCCCCAACCACCCAGGAGGAGTACTCACCCCAACACACCAGAACTCCCTCTAACTCTCCACCCCCAGCACGAGCGACTTCCCATCCACCATGGAACACCTCCATTTCCAGATCCAGGCCAGCCCCAAAACTACCCCATGCGGCACCCTCACCTACAGACCACCCGGACCTCGAACTTCGTTCACCACTACCATTGCCAACATCATCACGTCCCACGCCATTGCCTCCATGGACTACATACTCATCGGGGACCTCAACTTCCACCATGACAACGACAGCGAAACCATCTCCTCCACCTTCCTGGACAACCTCGGGCTGAAACAGCTCATCTCCACCCCCACCCACATGGCAGGGCACACCCTCGAACCCATCTTCGTAGGAGGGAACAACATCTACTTCAGCCACACTACCCAAACCCCATGGACGGACCAACGCTGCATACACTTCTCTTTCGACAAAGCCACTGCTCACAAACCTATACCACGCCCACCGCAAAGGAACTCGAGCAAGGTCACAGAGGAGCACCTTAACTCCACCCTCAACCACAATCCCCCTCCCACCTCTACCGACGCCAACTCTGCAGCCAAAGAACTACACTGGTGGATCACCAACTGCGCAGACAAGCTCACCCCCATCTGCAACCCTGACAGACAGCACCCCATGAAAGCCACCTGGTTCACCACCAACCTCTGAGAATCCAGATGCACCTGCAGATGTCTCGAGAAGCAAAGGAGAAACAGCACAACTGCTGAAGACCAAACCACCTACAAGAACGCCATGACAAAATACCACCAACTCATCAGATCCACCAAAAGGACCTTGATTCGGAACAAAATCCTCACTAATTCCAGCAACTCAAAGGAACTCTTCAGCATCATCCAGGAATTCACCAAACCCCCAGCAAAGCCATGGATGTCCCACTTTTCCAGGACCTCTGCAACAAGCACAGCTTCTACTTCCATCTGAAAATCAAGGCCCTCTACATCAACTTCAGCTAACAGACTCCAAAAAACACTGCTTCCAGCACTAACAGCCAACCTACCATCGCCGCCTGGAACCCGGTCACCACTGAAGATATTGCCACGAACATGAAGAGCACTCACTCAGGAGCCCCCACAGACCACTGCCTGCTGCACATCTTCCACCGAGCTGCAACCACCACCGCACCCGAGCTATGACGCACAATCAACGCCACCTTAGAAACAAACAAATTTCCCAAAGACTGGAAATGCGCAGTAGTCAAGACCCTCCTCAAGAAACCCTCTGCAGACCCAACATACCTGAAAAATCATCGACCCAGCTCTCTCCTTCCCTTTGCGGCCGAAGTCACTGAAAAGATCGTCAACGCCCAACTAACTATCTTCATCACGGAGAATGCCATCCTAGAGCCTTCCCAATCTGGATTCTGTAGCAACCACAGCACCAAGACCGCCCTCCTCCCCAACACAGATGACATCTGCATGTTCCTCGACCAAGGCCACACCACAGCCCTCATCCTTCTAGACCTCTCTGCAGCCTTCAACACCGTCTCCCACCACATGCTCACCACCAGACTCCAAGACGCCGGCATACAGGGAACCGCCCTCAATTGGCTCACCTCCTTCCTCACTGGCAGAACCCAAAGAATCAGACTCCCGCCCTTCCTCTCCGAACCCACAGAGATCAACTGCAGAGAACCCCAAGCATCATCGCTCAGTCCCACACTCTTCAACATCTACATGGCCCCCTCGATGCCCTCGTCAGACAGCCTGGACTCAGCTTAGTATCCTACGCTGATGACACCCAGCTCATCCGCTCCCTCATGAAGGAACTGGACATCACCACCAGACTCAGCTTCCAGGATGGAATGAAAGACGTTGCATCCAGGATGAGCAGCAGCTGTATGAATCTCAACTCAAAGAAGACAGAAGTCCTCATCCTCGGGCCAGCCCCCTCTGCTTGAGACAACACCTGGGTGCCAACCGCCCTTGGCAACCCCCCACCCTCATAGACCATTCCCAGAACCTCTACATCATACTCATCTCCTCCCTCACCATAAAGTGCCAGATCAACGCCGTCGCCGCCACCTGCTTCAACACCCTCTGCATCCTTTGCAAGACCTTCAACTGGATCCCACTACCGAGTCCAGAAAGATCGTCACCGACACACTGATAACTAGCTGGACTACGGAAATGACCTCTATGCTAGAATCAACAAATCCCTGCTATGCAAACTTCAGACCATCCAGAACACCGTGGCCAGACTCATCCTTGGCAATCCACGACATGAGCACATCACTCAACACCTGAGAGACATCCACTGGCTCCCCGCCGAGAAGAGAGTTACTTTCAAGCTACTCACCCATGCCTACTAATACCTCCACAACACCAGACCCAAATACCTCAACATCAGAATCTCCTTTCACTTTCCCAAGAGAAACCTCTGTGCCACCAACCTCGCCGAAAACCTACACATCTGCAGAACAAGAGTGGGTGGAAGAGCCTTCTCCTACATCGCGGCGAAGACCTGGACCGAGCTCCCGATCAACATCAGATGCTGACCCATGCTGCACACCTTCAGAAAGAGCCTCAAGACATGGATCTTTGGCTGACAGGGAGTTGCACCCCCCCCCCCCCCCCCCCCTCAGCGCCTTGAATCACCCACGGGTGAGTAGCACCTTCACAATTCCCTGATTGATTGATTGATTGATTGATTGATTGATTGATGTGAGGAAATGCATTTGAGGAGTGTAGAAAGAGGGTGCTGAAGAGGAAAGAAAGGACGTTGCAGAAGTGCAGACGGATGAGATGTACAGAAAGAAAGAAAGGACATACATATCTTACATAAATAGGGCTGGGTGATGAATTCTGCTCCACTGGCAGAGTTCACAGAGTTTTGCTCACTTCCCTTTACATGTGAAATGTGGAGTTCCCTCAAAACTTTGTTAACCGCTCCATTGCAGTTCCATCACGGCGCGTTCTATCAAGCGGGCGGGGCCGTGACGGATTCGCTCCGTCACAAGCACAGCCCACCCCAGGCTCGTGACAGAGCGGTTCCGTCACGGGTACGGGAGCGCCAGGTGGCCCCCCTCCCCCTAGCGCTGCGGCGGAATAGCCTCCGCAGCTAAGGGGTTAAACAGCTTACAATCATTGACAGAGCCAATATTACCGGCATGTTTTGGGTGTTTGTCAATTGTTGCTTTATATTTCTGAATGCAATAACATCTCAAAGAGAAACCAAAAAACAGGTTGGGTGGCACACCATGGGACTCACAGAAATTAATTCAACATGTCCCTTTTAGAGAGACCCAGATTTTTCATCCCACTTAAAGACCTGTCAGCGCATATTGCTATATGGCTGATTGCGGACAACAGCTGTGGGTGTTTCCCAGAGCCTAATTAGAGCATTTTCTTCCAAAGTCGATGTCACATGTAGTGAAAGAAAGACAGTAGTCAAGCACACACTTTAAACACCCTAAAGTTGCTGCACCGTACACTTTGCACATTACAGTAACTGCTCAACGTATTAATGCAGTAAAATATGGGGCGATTTTTAATTTGTTTGATATTTTAAGATTATATGTTGCCACTGCTTTATAACTTCTGCTTTCTCACTAAATTCATTTTGTTTAAAATGCACCATTTGCGGATATTTTTACAATTTTTTCTTGGGAGAAGGACCCTCCAGACGCCACATTAGTCCATTCAGCTTGCTTGCTTTGCTCGCTACATTAAAGTCATACCCAATTTTAATGCCCCACCGCTTTCAAATGTCACCAGCTACCACTGGTGTGTGCACCTAAAATTCCAGTCAACCAGCCACGCTGTATCTTACATAATGCTTGGTTCGTGTATTTCAGAAGCGTGGTTGCATCAGTGTGCCCATCATATTCATCGCTTGCTCCACCAATCATGAGAGGCTCCTTTGTTTCTCTTGTTCTGTGTAATCCACTCAAGTTCTTTTCATGCTCGCATGTCAAGGTTAAGAGTCGCCTCTATTGCGTCTCCATAAGATGCACCAAAGATTCCATTGCAGACAATTAAGGTAGAACAGAGGGATCAAGGGGGTGCTTGTCACTGGCTTGCTTATGTGTTTATGTTCATGAAAACACAGCTGCGTGATGAAATTGTCTAAGCCCCACTTCAGAAAAGCATCCTCTGCTCAGCGCATATGCATAAATGATAAGTTCACTGAAGTAAAAAATCAATCCCTTTCCTCCTTCCTTCCTTCCTCCCTTCCTCCCTTCCTTCCTTCCTCCCTTCCTCCCTCCCTCCTCCTTCCTGCTACCCTTTATTCCTTTCCTCCCTCCCTAACCTCCCCTCCCCCTACATTCTTTCTTCTTCTGGAGTTGGTTAAACATGTACAATTGAGCCATGACACCTATTACTGAAGCCGTGAGAGATATTTCAGTTTATGAACTGTGTTACTACATAGTTTATATTATAACTCTTCTCTCATTTTCATGTTGGTGCTGTTAATACGGTGTGCTTGTGGTCTTGTGCTAACAGGTAAACTACAGTATGCCCTTCCTTGCCATCAATCAGCAATCATGCAATTGACCATCAACAGGATGTTGCCCTTCTCAAAATGGCACCCTTAGTAGGTGGGAGGGTATTTATCTACCAAAGCCAACTTTTGGCTACCTTGGCTAGGCAATGGTAGAACAGCTTTTCCTTGATCATTCTAGCCTTGGCCTCTCTGTGCATGGAATAGCTTTTGTGGTTCACTGCTGGTCTTATGACCATTCTCTTCTTAGTTTCTTTTCTGGGACTAAAGGTCAATCACAATATTGCAATAGATTAGATTTTCTCCTTGATCTCTGGTGCTTCTACAATAAGACAATATTGCTGGCTGACTTTCTATAGGCCTTGGGTTGCCTGAGACAGTTCGCTAGTGATATATCTCTAGGAACGCCTCACTTAACAATGCCAGACCCCTCCCAGACGTGCAAGTTCACACCCTCCTTCTCGGCTAGAAAGTACATCCTCCCCATCCTTCAACTCACTCGGGAGACAACAGCTTATGGTGCATCAAAGGCTGCAGTTTGTTATACAAAACATGGATCATACATTTCGCCACTTACAGGTTGGTCATTCGGAAACCCATGTTTGCTTGTTGCACTTCAAACTTGTCAATCAAAACATTGTCCCAATTGTTTACCTCCATTTCTGGCTGACATCACTAACCCTACATGATGGGCCCTTTTCAAAGGTGTCTCAGTGTTCTGCGGGTTCTAGGCTTCCCTTGCTACTGATCTTGTGGGTGGCTGTCTGACCCCACGCGGGCTGCAGGTGGCGTTCTGCTTACCCTGGACCACTGCTGGAGACTCACCTGCTCCCAGTGTCCCTGCCGTGTGGCATCCCAAGGACACAGTCTGAGCAGTTCTTCTATTCTGGCTGTCATTGTGTGCTTCTTCCTGCTCCGCCGTGCCCCTACCATGAGGCATCCCAAGAAAACTGTTTGAGCAGCTCTTTTACCAAGGTTACTCTTTTCTCTGTGTTTCTTTCTGTGCTGCCTTCACCTTGCCCTACTTCACTGTTCTTATGGCTGTGACAACATCAATCGTTTGGTGTGGGTGGGTTCAAAGGTAATGGTCAGTTATGGTCAAAGGGGTCCCATGCCCTACCTTATGACCTCTTTACTCGCCCCGCCCTCCTTCTACTATTAGGCAGTTTGAGGTTTTCAAAACACGCGCCCCAATCGTTGCATGTCCTTTTTCATGCACGTTCTGCCTTGCATTCCCAATGTTCCTGCCAACAGTAGGGGTTCTCTGGGCGCCCCTGTCTGGACCAGCTTTGCCTCCCCGGCCCGCGTCACTTTCCACAAGCCGGGAAATCCTGCCTTTGCTTCAGCTCTTGGTTAGCCCTACATTTTCGGATTGCTTTCTGAAAAAGCTGTCACACTGTTTTCAGGATACAGAAACAGAGCCTGCTGTGTGGAAAATCAAATTGAAAAACACTTCAAAGTGGATTGATAAAAACTTGCAGGAGGGCTTCATTGGCAACTGTGCTCAAAGCTCGAAAATAGCCTTTCATCAGGTAGAAGGTTTGCACCCCAGCTATGTCTATGTAACAAGAACAGGATGGGAAGCAGGAACAGCCACTTCCCACTTTCCTACACAGAAGGGAGAGAAGCTTCCCTCACACACTGTTGGGGCACAGCTTTCAGCAGCAGTACACGATTTCAAATACACACAGAACTGGTACAGCATGAGCTGCAGCAGTGTAAGCTGTGTTGGACTGGTCTGTTGGGCACTCTGGCACAACGGGCTCTGCCAGATGACTTGACCTGAAGGGACCAGGTGTGTGCACACAGTGCTGTACATTGAAAGCACTGCTGGTGCAGTTAAATAACACGCACAGAAAATCAAGGATGGTTTGTCTTGAATCTACCTCAAGGCTCTTTATCCACTACCAGACCCTCCCGGACCCTTTATCTCACTCTTGCATGTTCTGGCTTTCCCCCTTTGTGAAAGTTTTCCACTTTTCTCTTCTTCAGGTTTTCCACTTTGTTTGTTTTTCCATCTCTTGCTCTCAGTAAATGATGCAGAAAAATATGTGTCAGTCCCCAAAAATAAGTCCCAGTGGCATCCACCGGAAACAACCGGCTCAAATTAAGCACTATGTGTAGTGCTTTTTTTTATTGTTTATTCTGTACCAGCCCAAGTGACTCCCCCCTCCCCTCTCACCCCCCTTCAGCCCCCCTAAAGAAATACATGCTGGTCCAGGGGTCCAAAAAAACCAAAAACGACTATGGCTCTTTCAAACCTGCTTATCTGGCAGAGGCAGAATGCCCGAGGAGCCAGTATTAAATGGGAGGTTGGGACATGTTGCAAAGTTTATATTTGGATTTCTTTTCTTTTCAGGAGTGTCGTTTTCGTCTCCCTGTGGTGTCCGATGGGGGAGGCAGATTGATTGGAAGCTTGCAGTCAGATGGGTTTAGGAAACAAAAAATGCTGAGAGTGGGCTTGGCAGTTATGAGAATCGGAAGGAGCATCTATGCTGAAGTCATGACGTTGCTTTTCTCTTCGGATTTGCAATCAGGTGAGCTCTTTATGTCAAGGAGCAAAGCAGATCCACAGTCTGCACAGGCACTTGATTGGCACTATATAGTCAACTATAACCATCTAGATGGTGATCATTACAAGACTTTTAACCCCTTCGCTACTTCTGTCGACCTACGGCCTTCGCAAGCACTACCTCCGTAGTGCTGCGCACGTCCGTTGGCCGACGCTGCGCCGTGCACTCAATGGAACGCATTGCACCAGCGGAATGTCCTCCGAGGTTAAGGTGTTAAGAATGTTAAATTAGGTGGCAACCCACTTCTGCTATATCTTGACATCATCCTTAACTCAAGTGAGGTGGTTAACCGTGGGGTCTAGTTTATTGTGCCTAAATGTTTTCTTCACACTCCTGGATGAAGGGAATGCTCTCCTCCAAGGACTACAGATACCCTGAGCTCCTTGCAGGCATAGTACACCTCATGGCACATTCATTTGGGGCAGATTTACAAGAAACTGACACATCTGTACAGATGCTTCAGTTCCCCTGCGCCTTCATACGAAACCCCTGCGCCACCATGGATGCGCCATATTTACAATACGGCACACCATAGTGCACGGATTGATAGATGCACCAGAAATTCCGATGCATCCGTTGAACCAAAGGTGATGCATTGCTGGAGTTGTTCATGAAAGTGACGCAAATCCAGAAATGCACCACAACAGATAGGTCATTTAAAAAGCCTTCCTTACGTCTGGTCTGGGCAGGTGTAGGGATTTTGATACAGTGAAGGCGTAGAGTGATGCAGTGAAATTTTGTAAATTTCACTATATCAGTTCTACATGGCTGTGGTAACGCCCACCTTGCATACATTATACCTGATGCAGGTATAATGTGACGCAGGGCTTTACAACATGACGCATCTCCCTAGATGTGTCACATTGAAAATGGGCTGCAATGTGGTGCATTGTTTATGCCGCCGCTGCGGCACAAAAAGTGACGCAACTGTGACACAAAAGTGTTTCATGGGGCTTGCAAATCTACCCCTAAGGGTCTTAGGAAGTTGAACAAGGACTTTCATTGGCTCCCCTCATGACCCTGATGATCTTCCGGGCCAAGGGCGGTTTCTGTACAAGGGCGTCGGGGCTCCGCCCCCTTTACATTCACAGTCAAAACAAAGCAATAATACATCAATGCGCAACCATTGTTTTAATTTAAAAAAAATACTCTTGTAAATTTTTCAAACACGGGGCACTGTTTTCCCCTCTCACCTACACAGGCGTTGTTGCTGTGCCCAATAGCCATGCAGATACATGACTCTCCCTGCATTAACTACTTGCTCCCCTAGGCAGGCAAAGCTTTTGCCGGGCTGACTGTCTCACAGCCCTGAAGCCTGTGAGGTCATCAGCTCGGCCAAAGACTTAGCATCAAGGCCCAGTCTCCACCACCTGATGGCGTGGAGGCAAAGTTAGCCCCGGGCGTTTTGAAAACAAGCCCGGCTTTGCTAACCCTCCACGTCAATCGGGGAGTGGAGAGCAATGTCACAACACCCCTGTGCGACTCCACCCTGTGACGAGTGGCGAATATGTTTGCATCTGCGCTGACTCGACTTGTAGTACTGAGGCTTCCAGAGCGTGTCTGTTAATCCTGGAGCCGAGTGGACGCCATTTTTTATTTAAAACTGTGTATTTGTCTGGTGAGCCAGTGAGAAACATGATTTACTGCAGTGCCAGCAGCTTGATTTAATGGTTGCAGATTGCTGTCTGGACTTGTGGACGTTGTGTACAGTGCATGTATGTGAACGCGGCAGTTCACCAGCCAGGTAAGGATAACATTTAATTGATAGCTGCCGGGCCAAGGCCCATTTGTTAACTTGTAGTTTGTCCAGTTAGGGTCTTGTCATATGGACTGATGCTAGAATACATCTTGGAAAGACCTGGACACAGGAGGGGAGGTTGTCCGCAGACCTGACAGGCAGGGGGCGTATAGTCCCAGTACTATGAAAGTATGGGTGTCTGTAGAAAGGTACAGTGTGACGTGCGGCGCCACACTGTTCAGGGACCCATCAATATATTTAAATTAAATAATTTTTCACTGTTTGCCTCTCTCCCTGACATGCATCCATGTATAACCCTTGCCATGGTTACTTTGGTTACAGGTTGAGATTTCTATACACACACAGGGAACCACGTGCCTGTTACAAGAAGTCGGCTTGGTTCCTTCCTGCTAACTTACTTGATTCTAATTGCCAAAAAGGCTGATGCCCATCCACCACTTTGTTTGTGCTACAGCGGTACTCCAGAAATAAATTCTAAATCACCAATGGCCATTTCTCCAGAACCTCAGAAACACACATAACATTCAACAGTGGGGCCCATTGCACTGCCTACTTACTCTGTTCATTTAATTTAGTTCAGAGATTTTAGCCATCAACTCAAGAGTCTCACTATAACATTTGGTGGAGTGTCTAAACCTATTTAACTATGTTTATTAACACCTGCAATATAACACAGTTTACCATGGTTTCAATTTTAAACACCATTTTATTCAGACACACCACCATAATGGCAATGGATCTGCTAGAACGAAAATTAGGCGTAGGAAGAATCAAAGACCCGCTTTTATATTCTTCATTTATTTAATTTTTATTCAAAGCAAACTTTAGTATATCCGACATTTAGGCATTTATTTATTTCTTTATTCAATAAGAATCTTTACCTTTATTTTCAAAAATGATCATTTATTTTAAAAACTCAGAAATAGACATTTATTTAGAAGTTTAGGAAAAGTTTAGCAAAGAAAAGATAGTTCCAAGTTCTTTCTCTCCTAACATCCCTAGCTAACACCCTCATCTTATCCTAACAGACCTGCAAAGAAAAATAATCAGTCAGAAATTAAAGTCCTTACATTCCAAGCAATCGATCTTCAGTCCGGCAGCATCTCCAGAGGAAATCGAAAAAGCGACCCCTTCTAGGCAAAATCAGGGGTTTGTATACACTAAATCCCTATCTCAATCTATCTAAAAAGTAACTAACATCACCAATTTGAGACCTGATTGGACAGATTTGGGGTATATGAGCGCTTCCTCATCATTACAGCATTGTTTTCATGATGAATCAGCAGAAAAATAAAGGTTCTTTGTTTAAGACAGTTCGTGGCCTAGGCGCATCCTGCACTCGTAACATGCATCAGCTTTCCCAGACTTTGGGCATTACATCGTCCATGCTTGGCACCCATCCTAGGTTCCGGGGCAAGGTGGCCTTGAACTCCCCATCAAGCACAGTCAGCTCACTCGCGCTGGCAGAAATCTTTGAAGTGCATGCGTAGACCAGTACTCGCTCGCAGTGGCTCAGAGCGGCCATTTTCATACTAGGCCTCACGGGCCACATTTGGAACTATCATAGAAACAAACACAAATTCATGTTAATTATAGTAATGAAGCCCTTCTGTTTACCTCCCACCATTCTAATATTTCCCTATTAGTTGTTACCTAGCAAATAAGCCACATAAATGCGGTTTATACTTACATATCCATCGACCTTTTAGCACAAAACGTTTACAATAAGCACATTTAAATTGCATTTGTTTATAATTAAGCTGCGCATTAATTCACATCACAATGACAACATATATTAATTGATTATTTCACTCCATGCAAGCAAAATTAGTACTTCCCATGTGTTTATGAATGCATATTACTCTAAGGTTGGTTATTTAAACATGTCACATCATTAGTAAATGTTAACATTATGGAACATTAATTTCATGAGGGGTACACAAAATTTCGCGTTTACCACCTCGCTCCCTCATTTGCACATGCCAGGCTTGGTATATATGTTGTTTAAATTTATGTATTTTTTTTTAGGCAAGGGTAGTTCATTGTTATCCCGAGTCTTGAATGTTGTGTGGAAGAAAGGACTGGGTTTCAGTGACGACAGACCTGACAAATATGATTGTGTGTGGGTGCCCAGTGTACCTGCCAGTGCCTCTGCGGGAGACCTCACCATCCGCATCAGGGCTGGCCTGGCACACACTTGGCTACAGGCCAGGGCCTTCAATGCACTGTCGGTGGGTGGTGTGGGTTGTGATTTGAAAAACGGGGGTCAGTTTTACCACAGAAGTTTGTTTAATGCACCAATTCTCCTTCCAACTGGAGTGATGGTTGCAAAAGACAGCAATGATGGCGCAGGAGGTGTGAAGACAGAGCTGGGGTCGCTGCTGTCTGGGCTAGATGCTACTGAAGTACCCAAAATTAAAATTACACAGAGTAATAATATTAAAGTAGTGAAGAACTCATCAGCGGGCAGCAGAAACAAAACTGCTGTGGTGTGACCACAGGCCTTGTGCACAAGAGAGCGCGCGGCACCAGCATTAGAGAGGCATGGCTTTGAGTAACTGTGCGAGTAACATGGAAAAATACTGTGATCTAACAATACAAGTAGAATGAAACTTTGCTCTGATGGAGCAAATAAAATGGGACTCCCGGACTCCAGTTGGGTAGTAAAGTACAGCCATAATTGTGGTGCAATGGGTTTTTGATATACCAGGTCCCATTTTACTGCAGTTGCTGCACTAAAGACTAATGTACCATGTGCACTCGCTTTGTCTGCAAGTCTGTTCGTTTTTACTGGGGCACGGAAAATGTGTTTAAGTCCTTTTCCTCCTGATGGCCTTTACTTGTAACATCTCTCTACTCACCACATGTAGCCACCCCTCCTCGCTCCTACTCTGTCGGCAAAGACTCCTCACAACACATATAGGGGCATATTATCAAGGGGGTTTATCTCCGCTTTTTTGGCTTTAAAAGCCAAGAAAGCGGAGATAAAATTATCTCCCTATTACCTAGCTGCCGCTAACACCAGTTAGCAACAGCTAGTAGGAGATAGCGACCATCTTGGGCCCCACTTTGCATGTCAGTGATATTTATCACTAATGAGATGCAAAGTGGGCGTGCCAAGATGTTAGAGACTGAAAACAGTCGCTAACATCGCTATCTCCTATTACCAACTATTGGAGATATTCGCGCTAAGCGGGAATATCTCCAAAAGCTAACACCTGCCCTGAGCAGTTCTTAGCCATGTTATCCAATGGGAGGTGGATAACATGGCTAAGAGCATTTGCACGATAATGCATGAATATCGCTGACTTTTCAGCGATATTCATGCATTTCGGCCGTTTTTTATCGCATTTGCGATAAACCTTGCTAATAGCAAGGTTTATCTGCGATAAAAATCGCCGATGTGCGGCGATAATTTTTGTCTCTAAATAAGTTAGAGACAAAAATTATCGCTAGTTGTTGGTAATATGGCCCATAGTTATTGCTTAATATGCTCAGAAACAAGCGCTATATGTAGGATAGCACTGCATAAACCATATAGTTTTCATGAAACTGTTTCATTCTCGAGAGTGAGCTCAAAAATCAATTTATTTGCTCCCTAACAATACATTTCTGACGTATACACTTGAGTCTGCAGCGATTTTTGGGAGATATTCTGTCAGTAAGAGGAAGGAATGTGCTTCTGTCTTAACAGCAATTCCTCGATTTATAAGCCACAAGTGCCTTTAATAGCTGAAGGAAATTATAATACCTTGTTTACACATCATAAGTTATGTTCAGGGAAGAGAACCTCTACTTCCTCTTTGATTATAACTCCTAATTCGTGTTTTAATAATATTTTCCCCTCTTGCCATTCAATCTGGCTGTACGATTGAGTTTTTTTGCACCTTGAATGCACTATGTGCAGTGGGCTCTGGGGAATCCACGTCTTGGGACATGGTCTAGGAGTGTGAGAACAGAGCAGCTGTCGGTTGCACAGCTGTTACTGGTTCTGCTACCAGTAGCCACAAAAATGGACTGTAAAAGAAGCATATTTTTATTTTCTACATTGTTCAAATGAAGTGTGACCTGAGTTCATGATGTTAGCTGCAGTGTAAAATGCAATAGCAACATTATTAAAATAGTGATTATTATCCCTTCCCTATCCTATTATTCTCAAAATATCAGCCTCACATTTATTCAAATGGACATATGGGAACTAATTTTACAAAAAGGTTGTGAGGGAGATACCAACCCCAAACCTTCTTGACTGTTGTACACTTCACTAAAGAAGGTCAAGGCAGGCCTATTTTTATTTTAAAAATGTGGCTGATAAATGCATTTGTTTATCCCATTTTTTTAAATAAGATTTGCAACAGGAAATGGCGACTATCCTCCAGAAAAAATACTGTGCCCTGCCACCATGCTCAGCACACCACTCACAAACCTCACCAGCCGCCACTGTTCCGGGCTAACAATGTTTCCGGCAAGCCCTCAGAAACAACACCCCGGCTAATCTAGCCACAAAAGTAACTACTTCAGGGGGCAGCGCCAAACCAGAAGCAAAGTCATTGGTAGTTCATATAGAGGGTGGGGCTTCAAGTGGTGCAAATATCAGTGTGAAGCTGAATAACATCAGTGGTTTCCCCGATGGAAATATTTAACTACAACTGGTCAGGGCTGCTAAAGTGCTATTTTTTATATTTAATTTTACAAGCTTTCTACTTTGCAAAGCTGACACAATGTTACAAACAATTATGCTAAGTTGCAAAAAGGAGCAAGTCTTCACAACTTCGCTCATCCCTGATGAAAGGCATGTTTGCAGAAGTCTCTGAGCTTAATTCTACCAACCAGATTTATAGCATCTGTTTTATTTTGAAACACTCCCTTTCATCCAGGAGTAAGCAAGTACTTTTATCAAACTCAGCAATAACTAAGAGGCTGAGCCCTGTTAAAATGCACAGGAGGACAAGTGACTTAAGAACATGGAAAGGTTGGTGCCCTACCACGAATGTATTTGTGAGTCAAGCCAAAGCAAAAGTGTATATCATAAAAAGACGTTGGACGCGATTATGGCTGAATCAAAAATGACGCATCATTATTTCTACACAGAATTTCCAATACAGTGATTACAGTTACTTCTAGGTTACAGGCATACTGGGCAACCATGCGATTGCCCTGGATATATGGGTAATAGCATGCAGGGATATGTGCTTCTGCCCCAATCGTTGAATGATTTTTGAATCTTTCATCACCTTTCTTCCCCGAACAATTTCCCTACATTTTACATGTGACAAATTAGGAGTCAAATTCTACTCATAAACATGCCTTGAACAGTAAGTCATGTTACCGAAGAGTCAGAAATTAGGGCCTTATTATGAGTAATGCGGTCCATAGGACTGCCATACTCGTGGTGGCGGTCCGACCACCTCTACACTGCCAGCCCGCCCGCAGTATTACAAGAGTGGTGGTCGGACCACCACAGGACCGCTGCGACTGCCAGTGTCCCAGGATAGTGCAGTGGTCAGAGGCAGAAATATGCTGGTGGTGCTGCAGCGGCACTGCTGAGCATATTTTGAGTTGCCTCTTCACTGCCCTTTTCAGGGCAGTGAGACCATCGTAAAAAGGGTAGCAGAGAGGCAAAAAAGGGGGCTCTAATTGGGCCCCCTGCTGCTCCTGAGGGTGAATGCAGGGAGGCACATTCTTCACTGGATTTGCACCCCCGTTCCTGCACAATATGCCACTCCACGCAGTAAGGTGCAGTCGGCGCACTGATGGGGGCGGTCTGCATGTTAGGCTCTTCTATGAGCCTAAAAGATCATTGCTGTCAGACTACTGCAGCACCGTCCGAAAGACCAGGATTGAACTCATAATCTAGTGGGTGGCCACAAAAAGGTTTTGCCGGCCCCATAGTGGATGGCACATTGGCGCTACCGCTGCACGGCCGCCAATGTCGTGATCCAGCCCTAAATGTTTACTAGTGATGGGTCTATGTATTCCAATGCAGAGAAGCAGACATCATAGTGCACAAAACAATGCTTTAAATGATTAGATACTATCAGGTACTGATTACCTGTACTTCTTTAACTTGAAAGTTATCATACTGCATCTCTCAGTAGGGTTGCAATAGGTTTAATTGAGAGTACCTGCACATATCAGTAACAACGGTTACTCTGGGATAGAGACTGTCTGTACTTTTAAAATTCCTGTTCAAACACTGGCACAAAGCCAATTGAAGTTCCTGGTCCTGACTAGAGGTAACTGAGCTTTTATTAAGTGAAAACCACCTGATTTAAACTATATAGCTCCCCTTTATCAGCAAAGAAGGCGTTTTGGTGATTCAGTCTACAGTCCATGTTCCCCATTGCCTATTTTCTTTACTCTTAGCCTCTTACCCAATTTGAGTGGCATAACACAAAATGGTGGCCCACCCAGCAGAGTCCCGACTCTTCCATATTGTACAGATATGAATTGGTGTGAGGCTGAATGGGTCTCCTTGAATGGTTTGGAGACCCCCTGCATGCAGGGGCTGCAGGGCCCTGAGATAAGCCCTGCCCAGTCTAAAACTTCCTTACGTGACAGCAAGTGGTGTCGTTCTTTCCCAGGATCTGGTGCAAGGCCTAGCATACTGATCAACAAACCTTGCAATACGTTCTTGAAGCTGCTGTGTCTTTGTGAAGCTGATTCCTTCCCCTGGGCTGGTGGCCTAACCCATTAATTCATGTTTTAGGAGTTGGCTGAACAGAGTGCCCTGTATTGTTGTGCTGACAGTGGTGGCTCAGGCTGCTGTTTCTGTCAGGGTAGGGGTCAGCTGGGTGTTGTTTGCTGAGGAGGGAGTGGTCACAGAGGATCCTGCTGTAGCTGCTGCTGGTGCTGTTGGCTGACCTAAACCTGATGGGCCAGGTTATTCCTCGTCATCCAAGGATTGTTGAGAGACATTGACACCGGAGAACTCCTGGTCGACCAAATTATGGGACTGGTTGTCGTGGTAAGTTCCGGGAGTGTTTCCAGCTCGCCCTGTGGGTACATAAAAGACACAATGATTGATGTGAATGCCCACTGCCCCTCAAATCATACCCATTACATAGGCTACTGAACATAGTGAAGAGTTAATGTACATAGATTGGACTCCATCTATGATGCTGCCCTATGTCTTGAAGGGGCAATGTATTTCAGACAAGATGGGGATTAATGAACATGTACAGCTATGTGAATAGATGGACATGTTGTGTTTAGTTCACATTACAGGTCCAAAGCCATTGACTGGTTTGTGACACTCTGTAAATGGCACAGGTGTGTTGGTGTTTTCCATATCTGTACTTTCACTGTGACATTTGTACTCTTTATCTCCAAATGTTTGTATATATGAGGCCTGTGAACTGGGCTTAGTGCATGTCTTTAGCAGTCACTCACAGTCTCTTTATTTACCCAGAAATGTGTTGGAACGGTGTGAGTGAGGTGCTTCTTGTTCTCATCACATTATGAACAAGTGAATGGCTGTGAGGAGCCAAGTGTGTGACTGCTTAGCTTTGTGCCTATTCAGATCATATATTTTGACCATTTACTCCATAGTCAGATGAGATCACAAACTGTGCTTTCTACCATTTTGTGGAAGACTACTTTAATGAACTAATGTTTGATTTCTTAGGCTCTATTTCTGAAACTTACACTCCCCCTAACACCCAACCCAACCAGGCCACCAGGAAGAGTGTTGTCTGGACAATGCTGGTAAGTGTACTTGCAAGATGGTTGTCACTGGAGGCTGGTCTTTTTGGCACAAAGGCAAATTTGCTAGTTGTGATAGGTTCAGACAGCAGTCCCCTGTGCCAGCCATCTGGCTAGTACACATCCCCTCACTGTCAGGTAGCCATGGACCCAGATGATCTGTTTTGTTTGGGTGGGAGAAGGAGTGCTTGCACTGACTCCATTTCCCATCAGACCCTGTCCAAAACACACCTTCCAACCCAGCACAAAGAGCACACCTGGTACTATGCTTCCCCTGATAGTGAGTGGAAGTGTACTTCCAAGATGTCTGACAGTGGTGCCTGGTATCAGAGTCGACCCCAAATCCCATCTTGGCCTTGTATTCCAAACATCAGGCTCCAGTTTCAGGCATTCTGGCAGTACATTTCCACTCACTCTCAGGAAAGCATGGTTCCAGGTAGGCATTTGATGTTGGATGGGAGGAGGTGTGTTAGCAATGTCCAGATCTCCCATCAGGCCCTGTACTACACACACTCATTCCACCATGCAGAAACAGCACCCCTGGAACTATGCATTCCTGAGAGGGAGTGGATATATACTGACAAAGATTGCTGACACTGGTGCCTGGTCTTTAGAGCACAATGCCCTGCTGGTAGTTGTGGAAAGGCCAGACACAAGTGCCCAATGTCATGCATCTTGCTAGTAAATTTGGAAAAACTGTGGGTAAGCTTAGTTCCTGTTGGGCTGTTTGTGGTGGGTGGTAAGGTGTATGTTGGACAGGGCCTGATGTGAGGTGTAGCCTCTCTAAATACTCCTCCTCCCACCCAGCCCAGCTAACTCCTCTGAGTCTATGACTAACTGACATTGAGGGGAGGTGTACTAGCAATCAGGCTGACACTGGTGCATGTGTTAAACCTGAATCCAAATACCAAGGCCTTGTGCGCCAAACACCATGCAACAGTGTCAGTCATCTTGCTAGTGCATTTCCATTCACTGTCAGGTAGCCATAGGCACAAATGAAGTGGTTGTGCTGGGTGGGGGCAGGAGGGTTTGCCACTACTCCAACTCCCCTCAGGGTCTGTCCTACACATCCTCTTCCCACCCAGAGAAAACTGACCACATGGCATAATGGTTTGCTGACAGTGTTGGAAATGGATTATCAAGATATGTTAAACGTGTGCCTGGTGTCTGAGTTGATCAAGGAGGGACAAGGGGAACCCATAAAATTGCTCGGGACCATGGGTGGCAAGTAATTATCAAAACAACAAGTGGTCCTGAGCTTACAAGAATGAGGGAAACAAATATATATAGATCACAATGGAATTCTATATAGTTCAGGATTCCTTAACCAGCCGGCCAGGGAATGTTTATTCGTTCAATAAGTCTAGAATCACAAAATACAACATATAACCCAAAGCATCCGGGTTACATTGGGCACAGTCCTGTGCCAAGCAAGAGAAAGAGAGGTGAGAAATAATATCATGGAATTAACTGTATGAATTACTCTACGGTGACGACCGTAGAGTAATTCATACAGTTAATTCCATGATATTATTGTTTGTATGAATGACTCCAGGATACACTGTCAATGTGAATTTAATTCAGTGACCTGCAAGCTCACTCTGTTTGCCTGATATTTTTTCTCACTCGCCCCCACTTTCTCACCTCTCTTTCTCTTGCTTGGCACAAGACTGTGCCCAATGTAACCCGGATGCTTTGGGTTATATGTTGTATTTTGTGATTCTAGACTTATTGAACAAATAAACATTCCCTGGCCAGCTGGTCAAGGAATCCTGAACTATATAGAATTCCATTGTGATCTATATATATTTGTTTCCCTCATTCTTGTAAGCTCAGGACCACTTGTTGTTTTGATAATTTGGTGTCTGAGTTGGCCACAAATCCCAACAGGGCCTTGCTGTCCACACACCAGTCCCCAATGTCATCTTTCTTGCCAGTACATTTCCACTCATTGTCAGGTGAGCATAGTTCCAGGTGGGCTTGCTGTGTTGTTTGGAATGAGTAGTGTTTGCACTGAGTACATCTCCTACCAGGCCCTGTCCTCCACACACCTTCCCAGCCAGCACAAACAGACCACCTGGAACTATGCTTAACTTAGAGTGAGTGGCAATGTGCTATCGAGTTGTCTGACACTGGTGCCTGTTGTCAGAATGGACCACAAATCCCATCCAAGCCTTGTGCTCCAAAAACCATGCCCCAGTATCAGCTATTTTGTCACTATATTTTCACTCACTGTCAGGTAAGCAGAGTTCCAGGTGGGCTGTCTGTGCTGGGTGGGAAAAGTGTGTGTAGGGCAGTGCCTGAAGGGAGATGTAGTTAGGGATAACACTCCTCCTCCCACCCAGCCCAAACAGCCCACCAGGAACCATGCTTACCTGACAGGGATTGGAAATGTACTGACAATATGGCTGACACTCTTGCCTGTTGTTTGAATTGACTGCAACATCTAACAAGGCCATCTACTCCAGACACCATGCAGCAATGTTAGTTATCTTGCTAATCCACTTCCCCTCACTGTGAAATAGGAATAGTACCTGAGGAGTTACCAGGGCTGGATGGGAGGAGGAGTATTTGCAATGGCTTCAACTCCTATCAGGCCCTGTCCTACATACACCTTCCCACCCAGCTCAAACAGGCTAGCATCAACTATGCTTACCTCACAGTGGTGCAAAATGTCCCACCGGAATGTTTGACACTGGTGCTGTTGTTTGACTTGACTACAAAACACATCAGGGCGTTCTGCTCCAGACACCAGTCCCCAGTGTCAGCCATCTTGGCAGCACATTGCTACTCACTGTCAGGAAAGCAGAGCCCCAGGTAAGCAATTTGGGATCGGTAAGAAGGTATGTTTCTGACAGAGCCTGATGGGAGTTGTAGTGACAGCAAACACTCCTCCTCCCGACCAGCACCAACAGCTCATCTGGGCCAATGGTTACCTGACAGTGTATGGAAGTGTACTAACAAGATGGCTGACACAGTTGCATGTTGTTTGGTGCACATGATGGGATTTGGCTTCAAGATCAACACCATGCACCAGTGACAGCCACCTTGCCAGTACACTTCCCCTCACTGAGAGTTAAGCATAGGCACAGAGGAGGTATCTGTGCTGGTATCAGGGTCATAGCAGGAGTAAGGCGGGGTCCATCTAAATACTTCCTGACTCTCGTATGAATGGGAAGCGCATACTACATTTCCCTGCACCCCCTGGGGTACACACAGGAAAATACTCGGGAGGCATCTGGAAAGAATAAAAGCCTTCCTGGATTAGGAAATGGTGCTTGTTGTTCCGTTTCTCTGGTGGATTCTAGGACTCGCCTTCCTGTGTTTCTTTGACCTTGCCTTCATCATTCCATTCCCAGCACTGTTCCTGCCCTGGAAGTGTTCTGTTTGCGCAGCTGGGCAAATCACGAAGCGGAAAGCAGGGCTCTGCTTTTCCGCTGTGATCTTTTTTTCCCTCCGGCGGGCAGGGGTTATCTACTCATTTCCTGTCCTCATGGGCTGCCCCGTAGTATACTCAGCGCCCCCCCACGATCCTTGGGACTACAGCATCTTCTCCTATGAAATAACAAAGAGCAGCAGATCTCAAGTCAGATAAGTGTCTGCTACACTTGGTACTTTCTTTTGTTCGTTTTGTTCTATTTCTGTTTTCTTGAACTTGGCGACCTTATTGCTTGCGCTCCAACTAGTCCTTGGTGCTTACTTTCGGTGGCAGGGAGCCAATATTGCTGGACTTTATTATATACTTTACATTGAAAGCCTTTATTTTTGTTTTCAAAGTTCTTTGTTATATGGTCTATGTCTTACTGAAAAGTGTGGCAATCTATACCTTGTACATTATTGGTGCACGCTGGGATTGTGAGCATGTCTTCCTAGCAAGAGAGTCTTTATTCAGGAGCAAACGTAATGGTATGTTTGTGTACTGATTGTTGTCCCCTCTCTTGCATACAAGCTTCTTCAGGACAGGACTAGAGTCATGGGTGTTTTGGTGTTGGTCTACATCCTGAGAGAACAGGCCAGTGAACCTGCAGCCCAGCAGTGTTTATTGTTTTATCCCATCTCCCCTTTTCTTTGTGCACTGCTTATCAGATTAGTAGAGTATAAGATCTTCTCTGTGGGGGCAGTGTGAGAGAGAATTGGGGGGTCTAGCTTCGAGACCATCATTCCGCTTGGCATTCTAGAAGGTTAGTGACATCATCCTTGTCATACCCGACAGCTGTGTGGGAGAATGAGTATTTTCAATGGCTCTACAACTCTCATCAAGCCTTTTCCACGCACACCTTCCCACCCAGCACGAAAAGCCTACCTGTGATCTGCTTACCTAACAGTGAGTGGGAATATACTTGCAAGATGTATGACACTGATGACTGGTGCCAATTTGACCACAATTCCCAGCAGGGCATTGTAGTCCAGACACCAGTCCACAGTGTCAGCCATTTTGTTTGTACACTTCCACTCACCATTAGGTAAACATGGTTCCTGTTGGGCTGATAATGCTGGGTGGGTTGAGGAGTGTTTGCACTGATTTCAACTCCCATCATGCCCTGTCCTCCACACCCCTCCCCAGCTAGCCCAAACAGCATACCTGGACCAATGCAGTCCCTGACAGTGAATGGAAATGTACTGGCAAGATGGGTGACACTGGGGCCTGTTGTTTTGTAGCACAAGGCCATGATGGGATTTTGCTTCAAGTTCGACACAATGCAGGAGTGTTGGCTATCTTGCAAATACACTTCCCCACACTTTCAGGTAGCCATAGTTCCAGATTAGCTATTTGTGTTGGGTGTGAGGAGGAGTGTTTGCTGTCACTGCAATTCCCATCAGGCATGGGCCCACACACACCTTCCCACACAGCTCAAAAGGCACACTAGATAGAGTGCTGATCAGACAATGAGGGGTAGTGTACTATCAAGATGTCTGACACTGGTGCCTGCTGTTTGACTTGACTGCAACCCCCATCAAGGACTTCTCCTCCAGACACCATGCAGCAGTGTCAGCCATCTTGCTAGTACATTTCCACTCACTGTGGGTAAACCATAGGTCCATGTGGGCTTGTTAGGCTGTGTGGGAAGAGGAGTGTTTCCTGTCCCTCCAACTCCAATCAGGCCTGTGCCTATACCCACCTTCCCAGCCATGCCAATTAACCTACCTGTGACTCACCTTTCTTGAGAGTGATTTTAAATGTGCTGGCAAGATGGCTGACACTGCTGACTGGTGTTTGGAGCACAAAACCTTGCTTTGAGTATGTAAGAAATATGTACATGGTAGGAATTTTATGCATTTTCATTTTCATTGCAGGTATATTGTTTATCAATATGACATACACAACACATGCTCATATACTCTAGTCATTTGTATCACTGTGTTCTTTACAGTGATGTCTATGGAGGTGTAATTGGTAACTTTTTTTGAATGTGGAATAGGTACTTATCAGACTCTGGTGCTTCTGGCAGTCCATAGGTGCTCTCCGGTGGAAGGATGGCACGCACCTTCTTCTCCCAGGAAGTGAAGTGCACAGGTGGTGCAGACGTGCCACTGCCAGGCTGCTGGCTTTGAGCATGTTCTCTAGCTAGCAGTTTTTTATTATCCTCCTTCACACATCATAGTTCCTACTCCTGATATGATTCATTGTACGCAGGACAGATGCTTCAGCATTCACATTGTTGACTATTCTGTCCCACATCCTACTTCTATGGGAAACAGGGAGGTCTGTTGGACTAGGTTCCCAAATAACTTTGGCTCTACTCTGACTATTTGATCTGCAAGCACTTCCTACTCCTTCTCTGTGAACCTTGGCTGCTTCATTGGGCCATGGTGAGGGTGTGTTTGTAAGAATTATTTAAAAATATAATCTGTGCAAGTTGTGTGGTGGATGAAGTGTGAGTGTATGAGGCAGGGAATATGTGGAGACTCCTGTGACCTAGCAGTAATTCTGTTAGAGCAAAGGATCATGGTTATGTTTTTGGCCCCTTATTTAGGTGGATTGGTGGGTGTGGCTAATATTTGATCTTTGGGGGGGGGGGGGTATTTTGGTAGTGCCAATGCTTGTTTTGACTGTTTTTATTAGTTTCCAATTGCCATTTGTAACACCAACCGACACGGTTCAGAAACAGCTTCGGATGCATTGTCATCTGCTTGTGAGGTAATCCGAGTCTCATTTGTAACAGGAATGCTATTCTTTCGCGTTTCTGAACAATGTGGTCGCAGCGGACTTGTTTCCAGACGATTCGGTTGTGCGGATTGGTTTCCTACCGACTCAGTAGGAGTTTAGCATGCAATGCATCAAATCCGTCGTTCGGGAAGCTCGGGGTCGAGTTGCTCGGAAACCAGTTCGGAACCAATTCAGTTGTAATGCTTTCCGAACAACATCGTAATCGGCCCCTTAGTGAGTATTTGACCTCCTCACAAATGTTTTTTCTTACTCCTCCATTTTTTTGCTGATCTCATTTTTGTTGGCCATAGAACTCTGCTCATGTTGCCACTGCTAACTAGTGCTAAAGTGTGTGTGATCTTTCCTTTGAACATGGTAATATTGGCTTACACCCAATTGGCACATTTCCTTTACTTGTAAGTCCCTAGTAAAGAGGTACTACATTTACAGTGGGCCTACATCACTGATTGTGCCACTCAGTTAAGTGGCCCTTTATACATTTTTGGGGTCTGCTATGGCAGACTGTGTGTGATGTTTTAAACTGATATTTGGACCTGGCAAAATAAGCCTTATGCCAGGCCTAAACTTCCCTTTTTTAACACACATAACTCACCCCTAGGGTAGGCCCTAAACAGCCTATAGAGTATTGTGCACCATATTTAAAAAGATGGACATAAACTTTTAAGATGTACATGTCCTGGCAGTTGTTAGAAATGGGGTTTCTGGTTGGCTAAGGCATTCACCCAGACCAGGTGCTCCAGTCAGGGTAGACTAGGTACACCACTGTAAAAACCTGTGCTCGCCCTTTGGTAGCTTGGCACAGAGCAGGCAAGCTTATCAAAAGAAGTAATATGTAAAGTGTTTATGCAACAGCCAAGCAGATATTAATACAACGCATACACCAAAAAAATACTTCAAACAGGTTTATAAAATATAGGTTGTTATATTATAAACACATTAAGGCCAAAACAACAAAAATCCAATGAGTAAGTTTCAAGGTATAAATACTTAACAGTCATGAAAATAAACACAGTGCTAACCGCATTAATGATCATATATCATATGGGTACTTTCAAGTGTTACTTCCTCGCATGTGCGGGGGGCTGATAGCGCTCAAAGACGCACCATTTGGGGCTTTCAAGGATCATTCAGGATTGGAGGATTTAGGAGCTCCCAGCCGCCAATGGCACGCATGTCTGAAAGTGGGACCTCACACCGAATGGTACCTGGGCTCCGGCAGGAGTAGCAGGAGCATTGGAACAGACTCGGTGGCACAAGCAAAATGCAAGGGGCGTAGGTGTTGTGGTCTTGCTCTTGGCAGGGCCCTCCCTTCTGGGGTGTGATGAGCATCGATGTTGCCGTACAGAGTGACCTCTTTTGACGGGTGGGCTGGTGAGATGTAACGCCACATGGGAACTCTCTGGTCACCAAGGCAATGCTGGGGTCTGCACTGGAAGGCTTCTCTCAGCGCTACCCCGCTGGCTCGAACAAAGAGACGGCGATCTCGTTCAATGTGGAGCACGGATCGGTGTAACTTGAAATTACAGGTCATAAGCAAACGCCTGACCTTTGTAGACCGAAGTACTCGGTCTTTCTGAAGCAAAGTCTTTGATTGCCCTGAGACTTCAAGAACAGGGGGCAAACCAGGAAGCCCTCGGAGAATGCTTTTAGTCAGTACAGCACAAAGGCAGCAGGCAGCTGCCAGCACAGCAGAGAAGTAAGCAGAGTGGCAATCCCTCCGGGTAGCACATCAATCCTTCTGGCAATGTGCAGATGTAGAGCCAGTGGTGTCCGGTTACAAGTCCAAAAAGTGTCTAATATGAAGTGGTCAGAGCCCTAGTACTTAGCCTGAAAAAGTGCCTTTGATGTAAGGGGTGACTTCAAAGGAGCCCTCTTAAGCGTACAAGGATCCCTTTTAACTCATTCCTGTCTGCCAGGCTATCCGTGGGTGGTGATCAGCACTTTGCGTGTGGACAGGACAGGACACTATCTATTAAAGTGGAGTATGAGCTCCTCCCATCCGTCCCAGCCCAGGAAGACCCATCAGAATGCAGATGAATGCAGATGCAGTTGAGGGTCGTGTGTTGTGGCTGTCTAGAGGGAATGCACAAAAGTAGCTGATACACCCAGCCTAGATGAGTTTTGGAGACAGGCTGTCAGGCACATAGAGCAGTAAGTGCAGAGAAGTGTCCACTTTCTAAAATAGTGGCATTTCTAAAACAGTAACAAATCTAATTAAACCATGAAATAGGGTCAGGAATTACCACTTAAAAAGGCTTAAGGGAATTCTCAATGCTAACTCATGAGAGGCGTAGGCCTCACAGTAGTGAAAAATGAATTTAGCTGTTTGGCACGACTAGGGCATACAAAACATACCAGTTCATAATATTAATTCCACATTTGTAAAGTGCAAACTTACCACCCCAAAGGGTATCCAGGCGCTGGAGTGCCATCAGGGAGATTAAGTGAGCTATTGCCATGATGCCGAGCCAAGCTGTTGCCAGTGCTGGGGATCGAATTGTGACCTCTGCACTCCGTAGTCAGCCACTCTTTATGCCCTTAGGGCTATATAGGGCTTACCTTAGGGGTAACATATGTAACAAAAGGGGAGTTTAAGGCTTGACAAGTAGGCTTAAATGCCAAGTCAAAGTGGTAGTAAACTGCCCATACAGGCACTGCAGTGGCAGACCTGAGACAGGTTTGAAAGGCTACTGCCTTGGGTAGCACAATCAGTGCTGCAGCCCACTAACAGCATTTAACTTCCAGGCCCTGGGTATGCAGAATACCACTTTACAAGTGGCTTACAAATAAATTGAATATGTCAATCAGGTATAGACCAATTACACACGTTTAAGGAAGAAGCACATGCACTTTAGAACTGATTAGCAATTGTAAAGTGCTCAGAGTCCTAAGGCCAACAGAAACATACTATAAAACATGGAGGTAAAAAGCAAAAAAAAATTGGGGGAAGACCAACCTAAGGATGCCAGGTCTAACAGCAGGAAAAAAACTTTTAAATTAGTTTTTCACTACAGCAAGGCCTGTCTCTCCCACAAGATAACATTGGGTTAACTTAATACATTCATTAGGTGATAACTAGCAATTGAGAGCAGGTAGGGATGTGTACATTGTTGGGTCTAAAGACATGTAATTTAAAAACCTCTTTAATGGTAAAGTCAGATTTTACCGACTACCCTAACAATGAGGTCACAACCATGACCTAGTCTAAACCATGATTTTTTTACCACGCATTCATTTACCACAGTTTTTTTTGTGGTAAAGGTATGCATGGTTAAAGAAATGTATACCAACTACTTCCCTGATCCCCCCAACACCCCACCCTCTAAAAACAAATCCCAAGCACCACCCCTAAAGACAAAAACTATCACCCACATCCCCTAAAAACTAACACAACCCCCTGAAAACTAACACTAACCCCTCCCACCCATGAAAACTAACCCCAAACCCCCACCCCTGAAAACTAACACCAAACCCCTAAAAACTAACATGATCACCAACACCCTCTAAAATCTAACACAACCACTGTAATTTAACCCCAACCCCTCCCACCCCTTAAAACTATCCCCAAATCCCCCCACTCCTGAAAACTAACCCCAAACCCCATCCTCTAAAAACTAACCCCAAACCCCACACCCCCTAAAAACAAACCACAAACCTCTCTTACCTGTTCCTGTGCGGCGCTTCTCTGAACTCCGCCCTCCCCGGACTCTCGACCGAATCAGCCTTAACCACACACATGAACCGTTGTTCGGGCAAGTCATTGTTCGGCTTGTTTGACTCTGGAACTCATTGTTCCGGAGTCGTGGCAAAGGTTGTTTCCCATGTTTGACACTAGTCTATTGTGACCCCAGACAAGCTGGGGCCAGGTAGGGAGGCAGAACATTCCTAACACCACCAGGAGTGGAAATTTTCAAAACCTTCTCCTACTTCAAAGTGAACACCAGGTATAAATAATGGACACAGCAGCATCTCCTCCATTAGGGTGGAGGAGCGTCGCCCCTCGCAGGGAGTTAAGAAACATTAAAAATACAATTATTTTATTACCATTTATTTTTTCATCCTTTCAGTTGAACCACGTTTAGGAGCAGGATGGGGCCATTGCTGGTGACGAACGGCAGCAAGGAAGAGCAGTGGTGAACTCTGCAAGTGTGCATCTCAGTTTGGAAGGCTGTCTTTCAAGGGCTAGTCCGTCAAAGTGCACTTTAAATCTCTCCTTGCACAGCAAGGGTGAAAAACAGACACAGGCTCCCAGTCCCTGTGTGGGCACCAAGTCAGCCCACTCCAACCAATCCTGGAGCTTCTCTCATGCTGGTTAATAGTACCCCCAGCATGAGAGCAGTGTCTGAATTCGTTAGGAGAGTTCACTAGATTCTTGCAGTCTGTGCTGGTGCTATGGACTCTGAGAGCGGATAAGTAAACTTCTAAACATTTTTCGTTTGAATGAAATGTTTCTTGTGGTTCACTGGCAGGCACTGTGGGAAACTGGCAACTCCAGAGCTCTCAATACTGACTCGTTATAAACACTGTTTGAAATGGACCACAATTGAGACCTTTGGTTTAGCATTGAGCCCAAGGGCATTGCAGGTTTCTAGCAGTGCCTGTCACTGAGTCAAAATATTGCCCCCTGGCTGCCTCACCACTTTAACTTGACCACAGCCATCTCTGAAAGGACCCTCAGACCTAACGCTTCAGTACACCTCTACACCTGTGGTAGACTGAGAAGGACTACTGTGCTGCTTTGCAAGAAGGACTGCACCTCTTCTGCCCTGCTGCATGAGTGAAAGGCCTAGTTGGCTGGCATCCTGATCTGAGCCTTTAGGACAGAAAAGGCTCCAACCGCCTTGAACCCAGCACCTGGACTCTGTATGCTGTGAGTCCTAACCCCCAAGTGGTGCCACCCCATTCTTAGACCCTTGGAGGTGGGTCTGAAGGTGCTCTGCCAGCTCAGCTGTGGTAAATAGGCCCTACAGATGCTGCAAGATGCTCCTCCTTGCAGCTCCACTTTGGATCTGCTGCTGGTTGTTACATCCTCAACTCTGGCCTTCTCATTGCAAGCCCCTTATTGGCTGTATTTTTGATCGACCCACAGCTTCCTTGGAGCCACTGGTGCATGATCCATCTGCGATGCAGGATGTCGTATTGCGAGACCCTCATCAACAGCCTCCTCGACGACAATGGAGGATCTTTCATCTCAGCCACTTGGAACTGCTGCTCACCACACATACTCAACGCGGGATATCGCAAAGCTCTGCAAACCATGATTCAAGGTACTTCTGCTCAGTAGGCCTAACTTGTTCCCTGTAGCCAGTCCACGCTCAATCGCGGTCAGACTGAATTTGTGACTTTGTCCTGCTCCAGTGAGACTAAATAACCACAGTTGGCGCTCTGTGCTACTATGTTTAAAGAAAAAGGGGTAACCCTGTGTCGATCAGAACCTGGGTAGTTAATGGTTAAATACAAGAATGGTTCTGTTGGGTAAGACACATTACTTTGATATTGCTATTACATGCAATTCATATGTACAAACTCTCTGATACACAAATGCAATGAGGAATAAATACTCAAGCAATCTAAAGATAAATTTCATATAGCCAAGTAGTGAATTTCATGTAATTTTATATCAGAATTCATTCATGTTATATTTGAATTGCTTCATTCAATGTTAACATTTGATTCATACTTTGACTGTCAATAACAAGTGAAATTTGGTGACAATGGGTGAAAGGTGCTCAGTGCATGAAACAATGTACAGTGAAATGTAATAATATATATGTACAATTATATACAGAAGTTAGATTGGCCAGAAGCTATTTCACATCCAAGGAATCTATGGATTTTTTTGTGGATCCTGGAGTTTCCGGACCTCTATTGGACGTCAACTTTTCGACCCTAAGGCGCCCCAGTTGGAAGTCACGGCGGGTCTTTTTCAAGACAGAAGATTGGGGGTAGACAGTATGTAAATCAGGAGTTGGCGTCTTAGCCTGATTTGATGCTGCCAAATGGCTGGTCAAGTTTTGTGCTCTGCTTTCTGTAAGACACGTTACGCTTGTCCGGTCACGTCCCTTACAGAAAGCAGAGCACGAGACTTGACCAGCCATTTGGCAGCATCAAATCAGGCTAAGACGCCAACTCCTGATTTACATACTGTCTACCCCCAATCTTCTGTCTTGAAAAAGACCCGCCGCGACTTCCAACTGGGGCGCCTTAGGGTCGAAACGTTGACGCCGAATAGAGGTCCGGAAAATCCAGGATCCACAAAAAAATCAATAGGATTCCTTGGATGTGAAATAGCTTCTGGCCAATCTAACTTCTGTATATAATTGTACATATGTATTATTGGATTTCACTGTACATTGTTTCATGCACTGAGCACCTTTCACCTATTGTCACCAAATTTCACTTGTTATTGACAGTCAAAGTATGAATCAAATGTTAACATTGAATGAAGCAATTCAAATATAACATGAATGAATTCTGATATAAAATTACATGAAACTCACTACTTGGCTATATGAAATTTATCTTTAGATTACTTGAGTATTTATTCCTCGTTGTATTTGTGTATCAGAGAGTTTGTACATATGAATTGCATTTAATAGCAATATCAAAGTAATGTTTCTTACCCAACAGCGCTGTGCTACTAGTCACTATTTTTACTTAAAACTCTGAATTTGCATATCTTTTTTTCTATTGATTGAATTTTTGTCATATTTTTCTCCAATAATTTATTACAATTTACTCTAATATTCTAAATTGGTGTGGGTTTATTCTTTGGTTGTGTTTTTACTTTATCACTGTTGAAGTACTGCATAAATACTTCACACATTGCCTCTAAGTTCAGCCTCACTGCTGTTGTGCCATGCTACCACAGAATTAAGCACAGGTTAATTTGGTGTTTGCTTGTATTACACCCTGACAAGAATTGTGGTAGCTGTTTGAGTTAGATCTCACCACTTCAACCAGTAACCCAGTTTTAAAACCAGGCTTTCACTAAATGCATTTAGATGAGGAAAATGTCAGTGAGTTCTTTAATGGCAGTAAGCATGGGCGTATGTTGCGAATCTCGCGTTCGCGGATTTTGCGGATTTGCGAACTCGCAATCCGCAAAATCCGCGAATTCTCACGAATTTGCGGATTTTTTTTTTATGTTCGCACGGGTTTCTGCAAGTTCGTGAGGGTTTTGTACAATTTCGCAAATTGCGAAATTGTACAAAACGCGTGTGAACTTGCAGCAACCCGTGCGAACACAATTACATGAAGAGAAAGACGCTCCTGGTCACAGGAACAGCACGGGGGTTGCGCTCATGAAAGTCAAGGATGCAAAGGCCTCTACCCAGCATCACAGCTGATTTTCCACAGTAGATTTGGGAAGAGGCACACCTGTCCGGCCTCGAAGACGCTCATGATTGTTTTTGGGCTAATGAATGAGTCACTGAATTTGAGCATCAACTACTTCGAGCGACCATGTGTGTGTTACTATGCAATCGCCCCGAAGGGCGCAGGGGTCCCTTGAGTGAGCTGTTCATCATAGTGGGTGAATGGCGGGAAGACGGTGCAAACCGCGAGTGTGTGGGCGGGGCCAACGGTGCGGGGCTTCCATGCGAGTTCACATGCCTCTTGTGTGCATAAAAGGTCAGAGAAAGATCAGTTCAGCAGATGAAGAGAAAGACGCCCCTGGTCACAAGAACAGCACGGGTATTGTGCTCGTGAAAGTCAAGGATGCAAAGGCCTCTATACAGCATCACAGCTGATTTTCCACGGTAGAGTTGGGAAAAAAGGCACACCTGTCCAGCCTCGATGACGCCCACAATTGTTTTTGGGCTACTGAATTTGAGCATCAACTAGTTCGAGCGACCATGTGTGTGTTACTATGCAATCGCCCCGAAGGGCGCAGGGGTCCCTTGAGTGAGCTGTCCATCATAGTGGGTGAATGGCGGGAAGACGGTGCAAACCGCGAGTGTGTGCGCGGGGCCAAACGTGCGGAGCTTCCATGCGAGTTCACATGCCTCTTGTGTGCATAAAAGGTCAGAGAAAGATCAGTTCAGCAGATGAAGAGAAAAAGCTCCTGGTCACAGGAACAGCACGGGTATTGCGCTCGTGAAAGTCAAGGATGCAAAAGCCTCTATCCAGCATCACAGCTGATTTTCCACGGTACATTTGGGAAAAAAAGCACACCAGCCTGGCCTGTTGTAACTATTTTACGATGGCGCCGGCAAGCTGCCAGCGCCATCCTAAAATAGTTACTAAATTAGCTTCAACAGGAAGCTCTAATAGATAAAATCGAGCACCTGCTTTATTTTATCTATTAGAGCTTCCTGTTGAAGCTAACTTAGTAACTATTTTAGGACGGCGCTGGCAGCTTGCCGGCGCCATCGTAAAATAGTTACAACAGGCCAGGCTTCAACTTTTGCCCCCAGAACCGCCGCTCGCGGATTTGCGAATTCTCGGTAAATTCGCGGGAGTTCGCGGATTGCGAATTTACCGAAAATTCTCAAAATCCGCGAGCGTAACGGATTTTCCGCCCATACTTAAATGGCAGCCACAACATATTGTCCATGCTGCGGCCAGCCAATCAGGGGAGATACTTTTTGGGATCCCTACATGCCCCTGCTGGTCAGACTGTGCCCCCTTGCTCCCTAATACATATATGTTTTTTACTTCTTTTCAGAGCACAGTGACCAGGTCCCTAAGTCCTATAATGGTGGCCACAACATAGTGTTTATGTTGTGTCCAGCCAATCAGGATTAACCAATCCCCTTTAACGTGACCAATCAAACCATAGGGGGACACCAACGGTCCAGGTAGCACTAACTTTTCTTGAAGGTTAATCCCTTCATGACCAAACCGTGCAACTTTTTAAACTCACATTTCATAAATATTGCTGAACGATTTAACCAAATAATTAAAATCATGGGTTCTTTAAAGTTCTGCTAAATTTGGTGTGTTAGATTTGGGGGTCTCTAGTTGGCAGAGGTAGGTACCTTTGTCCAAATAGGGACCCTTGCGTGTAGTCAGGGAAAGGGGGTACACTCCTAAAATAACCCCTGCTCACACCCTTGGTAGCTTGGCACGAGCAGACAGGCTAACCTGGCAAACAACAAAAATCCACAATACTGTACTTCAAAATAGGTAGAAATAGCTCAGTTCTCTTAAGATGTAAAATGCAACACTTTGAGTTCAATGTACCTTTGGATGCGTAACGCTATACAATAAAAGTGTTACAGGAAAGGTGATGCGTCGGTTCCTTACAAGCAAGAACAGTGATGTGTCGGGTCCCTACTGATGCGTAGGGGATGCATCGGTTCTTCTCGGCGTGGGGAGGTGATGCGTCGGTTTCTTACTGCGCTTCCGTGGCAATGCAACCAGCAGTGCCGTGGTGTGATGAAGATCCAATGCAATAAAACAAAATGGCATCTTCTTCTTGATGTGACACGATGCGTGCACGCCCGAAGGCCGTGCGGCCACTCAAAGATCCTTCTGAGCCGTGACAGGCCCTGCGACATGCTTCTCCGGTGATGCGGCGCCATCTGATGGGACGTCGATTCTCTTCTCCAGCGATGCGAGGCGCTTCAGCGATGCGACAGCTGCAGCTGCGACACCCTTCTTCAGCAATACGACGACAGCGGCTGCGGCGATGACACGCTTCTCCGATGATGCGGCGGTGTCTAATGCAACGTCGATCCTCTTCACCAGCGATGCGAGGTGCTTCTGCATTGCGAAGCAAAAGCGGCGAAACACACTTCTTCAGTGATGTGATGGCCGCGGCTGCTGCGGCGACACGCTTCCTCTTCGTGAGTCGCTCTTCCAGCTCCTTGCGACACGCAGTCCCTTAGAAAGCCCAATACAACTGCAGGCACTTCCAAAGAACTCTTGGGGAGCTGGTGGGTGAAGTCTGTTGTCCCTGAGACTTCAGCAGGAGGCAAGCTCTATCTCAAGCCCTTGGAGATTCTTCATAAGTTGAATGAAAGTAGCACAACGTCCTTTCTCCTTTCTTTGGCAGTCAGGGAACCACTGCAGGCCAATCCCTCAGACAGCACTCAGCTTAGGGATAGTCTCGTCCTCAATTCCTCTGGTTCCTCTCCTCAGTAAAGGTTTCTTCTTGTTTCCCAAAAGTGATCTAAAGTTCTGGGGTCTGGGCCCCCTCTTTTATACTCATTTTCCCTTTGTTCACTGAAGGCAGAGAGGCCTTTGCCTAGTCCAAACCAGTTCTGGTCAGTCCTGGAGCACTTTGTTGACAAGACTCCTTCTTTCCTTTCACAGTGTAGGCCAGGGACATCAGATGCATCACATGAAGTGGAGCCGGCATTGTGGAGGGAAGTCAAAGCCCTATTCAGGTCCCAGGCGCAACTCCTCACACCCATCTAAATGCAGATCTCTCTATTCAGCCCTCTGCTGACTCACCCTATCTCCTGGAAACCCTCAGCCCCCATCACTCAAACTCCAGACAAGGAATACACAACCTAGCAGAGGCAGTCTTGGATAGTTTGGCAAGAAAATACCTACTTTCTAAAAGGGATATTTTCAAACACAGATTTTAAAACCAACTTCACTAAAAGATGCATTTTATCATTCTGAGTTCAGGCATACTAAACTCGAAATTCTACCTAGTTCCCTGAGTCAGTTAGGATTATAAGATGTAATAATCAAACTGCCCATTCTGGCCTTTGGGGAACAGGTAGCCTTGCAATAGTGAAAAACGAAAATGGCTGTAATTCACTATTAGGCCATGCCACACACATCGGGGCATGTCCTACCTTTTACCTACAATGCACCCTGCCCTTAGGCCTACCATAGGGGCTGACTAATATGCAGAAAAGGGAAGGTTTAGGGACTGGCAAGTGGGTGCACTTGCCCAGTCAACATGGCAGTACAATACTGCACACGTTGCTCTGCAATGTCAGGCCTGAGACACACTTTACAGGCTGCTTATGTGGGTGGCACAACCAGTTCTGCAAGCCCACCAGCAGCATTTAATTTACCAGCCCTGGGCACACGCAGTGCACTATACTAGGGTCTGACAGTAAATCAAATAAGCCAATCATGGAGTCACTAATCCATACATCAATTTACCATAGTGAGAGCATATGTACTTTAGCACTGATCAGCAGTGGTAAAGTGCCCAGAGTCATAAAACCAACAAAAACAGGTCAGACAAAATACAGGAGGAAGGCAAAAAGTTAAGGGATGACCCTGCAAAAAGGGCCAAGTCCAACATGGTGTAATTACTTTCAGCTGTTTTTTCTGCTTCAAAGAGCAAAGTTTGCTATAAGAATCAGGATGGGAAATGAATACTTTGGGACCACTTTTTTTTCACAATATTTTCAGGTTATGGGTTATTGACCTAGCCATAATTTGAATTTAGAATTGTTTTGGTTTAATTTGTAATCATCATTGCACTTTACCAATGTTTTGAGTACATTTCTGAGATTATTTTAAATGGAAGTTAATGTGTTATTTAAGCCAACCATAACTTCACTTTAACCTCTCTTTTCAGATACTTTTTTTAATCCTATGCTACAATCAAGAGTTCCTCCGACCCATCCTGGTGTGGGTGGACAACTCCTGCTGAGCGGGGCCAGGCCCTACGCCAAATCTTCTGAGGACAGCCTCTGGAAGAGACCTACTCCCACCCCCCAGAGTAAAGCGTATATCAATTATTGATACTTATGGAGCAGCTAATTGACAATACAAAAAGTATTTAAACCTTGAAAGGGGTATGGAAAGAGCTATATAAATTATCATTTCAGAAATGGTAAGATTCCAGCAATACTTTAATTAATAATAGTGGCCCTGGTGATTATTTGAGTTACAGCAGAGACATCTTTTGAGTGAAACAAACACAACAAAGATATTGATTTTGGGTCACATCATATATTGTGGTGATCACTGATTTTTAAGACCAGTGCTTCAATTGAGCTGGTGGTTTCCAGTGCTAGGCACCGCACTTGATTTTCAGCACTGATACCTATGACAGGGAGGAGCTGATCGGAGGCAAGACGGCGACACTCTCTGTTTGCTGTGGACGGCAATAGCCTCTCTTCCCCCAAAATCCCTTTGTCGACCCTGAGCCCCAAATCGGAACAGAAGGTCTCCCCTTGGATTTACGCGGAGGTGACGTACATTGCCTCCGGAGTCACCTCGCTTGTGGACCTGCTTACGCCTGGTGCTGCTGGTGGCCGCCGGGCAGCAAGGATCAGATCTGGTGTGGGGCCTTTGAGTGCTGACTGTGAGACATGTCCTGGATGGTCTGGAGATACAGCAGCAGCCGCATCGCTTCGGAGGAGACTAGTGGCCCATGATTGGAGTCCAGGTGTCCTCAAGGATTCACAGTGAGTCTGTATCTGGGTGCCGGCCCCTCCCCGGCCCACCCCCGTCCGACGTGCAGTGCAGCAGTGACGGGAGTAGGGGGGTCAAGTAAGTGCGTCAGCCTTCTCCAGCTGGAGGAATCCCCTGCTGGGGCATTTTTCTTGTTGACAGTGCAACAACGGGCAGGCAGTCCGGTAGCCGGCGGGTGAAGTTGTTACACCGGTGACGATGTTGGAGCATCTTGCAGTGACTCCCTGCTGGGGAGACTAGTTACGTCTATGGCCGTCTCTGTTAGCTGAGAGGTGCTGAGAGATGCTGGTTAGAACTTTGGAGGTTGGCGAGGGGCTCGCTGTCCCAGAATCCAGTGTTGCAATAGATGCTACAGCTGTCATTCCCGTAGTGTCCACCAAAAGGTGCGTTACACGTCCTGCGGCGGCCCTGTCAGAGACCGGATGAGGATGGGAGAAGGTTGGGCCACTCCCTTTGGTCCTCAGTCTTTAGCCCTGGTGATATTTACTGGCTGAGAGGAGCAGGAAGGAAGGATACTGGAACTTTGGAACTCTACAGCCTTTTGTTCTCCATCTTAGGTCACTCTGAATGTAATACCACTGGGGTGTTGGCATCAGCATAAGCATTTTCCCTGTTTGACTTTGGGGGCCTTTTATAACCACTAGATTCTCTTCATCTGCCCTACTGCTTATGATACAGCACCACCTGGCAGCTTTTAACCTAAGCCACTAACTAGCTTTACAGGGACTATAGTTAACCCTGTAGTTTATAGATTTAATCCATTTTGACCCGGTTGGCATGGGAAGCGAAAGACAGCGGGAGGAACCTCCAAAACACCCACGAATACAGTTTCAACCATGGACGCTTTTTAACGAAGAGCTGTCAGCGTCCTTGGATAAAGAGATCGAGCTAGCTGCCCAGCGTCTCTCCAATTCCTTGTAAACCATGTATTCAGTGGCCCCCGAATACCTCTTTTGTTACATCTCTGGATCACTCCGAAACCACTGCAGTCCCAGACCCATTGTCCAGTGACTTGATTGAGGGGAGTGATACTGGTTTACACCCGGATCAAGGTACCTTTCAGATACTGGACCAGTGGGCGGTCCCAGTGGCTACTGCACAGGTTCCTGAGATAGGGAAGGGATCACAATATATAAAAGGAAGTGCCCCAACGTAAGAGTAACAGAGTTCATCCAAGCTTTCTTGAGACCCCGGTTATATCTAAACCTGATCTGAATGCCATGTTGGAGCCTTTTGCGACTTCCTTTGCAGCTGTCCTTGACCTTAAGTTAGATCCTATTGTCCAATGCATATCAGCATTAAAATGTACCATACCACCCTGAACTTGCCCATTCGAGTTGACACTCGGGCACCTTGTGAAGGGACCTTGGCTACAACTGCTTCTTTCATCCCAGCCCGTTGCAGTGCGCAGGTGTGTGACATCAGGTGCCCACAGCCCCAGCCCCAGCCCCTGTTGGGATTGGATGGCATCTTAAATTGTACACACTTATCTTTACTTGCTGCACACCCATCGACTTTGTCTACATCACCAAAAGAGGGGCACCCTCCCTGCCCAGATGCAATCCTGGAGACGGCATGAGCCAGGCAGTTATGACGACCGGAGTAGAGGTAAACAACTTTTGTCAGGAGGCAGTCAACAACCCTAGCCGGTATTCAACCTCTCTACACCTACCACCAGAAGCTACAACTTTTGTAGTAGTCCTAGCAAATATCCCAGTTCTCCCAGCAGGAGCAAAGGAAGATTTCTGCCAACTCAAGAACAATGTGGTGCATTGGTTGAGCTCCAATTCTGCCCCAGGATCGAGGGTGAAAAGTCAAATCATCATGGTGCGGAGAATAAGCTGGGTTAGGAGGGTCAGGAAGGTTTGGAACGGCAATTGTATCACAATTAACTTTAAAAATCCTCATGTTATGAACAGAATACTGGCATCTAGCTTGCCTTCCTCCAGTAGCAGACCCACTTTGTTCATTATGGCCCTCCCACTGGGTTACTTCCACAGGCTCCGGCCTACCTGATCTTCTCCAAAGCCAGGAACTTGTGCAGACCCAATGATCTGGGCCGGGGATCATGGCAGGAGTTTGTCTCCGGCATTGACACATACAGCAGGTTTGCACCATTGGGATCACTAGACTGGGGAAGGTAATCTAAGCTTTATCTGAATGCAAATGTATCTCTTTGAATATCTCAGGGCTGGCGAGCAAGTTTCACGATCCAAACTGGACGCTTTAGATAAAACGGTACAATGTAATATGCCTGCAGGAAACATGGGCTACCGGCAACAGATTCTTCCTGGAAGGCTTTAAGCTATTCTTTGTGCCAGCTACTCCCTTTAATTTGGGCAGAACCAGGGGGGTCCGATCAGCTTCGTCTCCTTGGCGATTGTAGCGGTGCCCACAGATCTGTCCACTTTGCAGGGATTGTTGTTTTCCAGGGGGACAAATAAATTGTGGGGCTTGAATATTTATAATGCTGTACCCTCCCTTGCTGAAGATTGTAACATCTCCCGGATGGGATCTTTTCTGAGAAACCAGTGTTTAAAAAACTGAGTCATACTAACCTTGTGATAACAGGTGATTTTAATATTCACTTGTGTGGGGACTTGGGGCTCGAAGGGAATAAATAAATGGGATGTGCACGATTGTTCGGCCTGCATATAGAGCATACCTTACAGGTTAACTTACTCAACGCCATTGCAAATGTGTTTGATTAAACCTTAGCCATGAACAAGTTGTCCCCGGAGACTAAGGATATTAACCCCTCACTGGTAGAGGGTGCAAGTCATTCATTGATTTTATTTTTGCCTCCTCTCCCTTTTTTGCTCACATCTTCGACTTCTCCATCCAGAAGAGTGTGCATAGTGACCATAATCCAGTGTGTATGTCTATTAGTTGGCCTCGGGCCGCCCAATCTAATAGGGCAGTTCTCACTTCTACGAGTCTTTGTTCTCTCAGTGTCAAAGGGAGTTTGCAATCAGCACAGAGCAGTTGGCTAAGCCATTAGATATTCTATAGGTTTAAATGCAATTTCTGGGGCTATTGCAAGCTTACTAAAGGTCCCGTGGTGCAGTAACCTTCCTTGGTCCCCAGATGGTTTGACCCCGTATGTTCATGAGCCTACAGGTACCTGAAGGCAGGCATGAGCACCAATCCAAGAGATCCCTTAACCGTTAAGGCTTGTGGCAGACTATACAAAGCCACCCTGGCTAATCGCAAGTCTGCCTTGAAGGACAAGGCGTTGTCAAATCTCATAGAAGTCAGCACTTTGACAAATCTTCAAAGTTCTGGAGTATTATTGTTTGACCTGGCACCATTGTGTGAGTCTCCCTTCCATTTTTTGCTGTTGCCTCATGTGTTTTTGCTGGTGTTAGCTGCTCAGAGCACTGTGCCACTGCCAACCAGTGCCACTGTGCAAGTGCTCCCTGTGTAAATTGCTATATTAATTGGATTCCATGATTGGCTTATTTGGTTTACTATCAGACCCTAGTACAGTGCACCAGGAGTGCCCAGGGCTTGTAAATCCAAATGCTGCTAGTGGGCTTGCAGCACTGGTTGTGCCACCCACCAAAGCAGCCTTGTACAATATGTCTAAGGTCTGCCATTGCAGAGCCTACGTGCAGTCTGGTACTGTCATGCTGACTCGGCAAGTGCACCCACTTGCCAGTCCCTAAACCTTCCCTTATCTATATATTAGTCACCCCTATGGTAGGCCCAAGGGCAGGGTGCATTGTAAGTATAAGGTAGGACAAGTCCTGATGTGTGTGGCATGTCCTAATAGCGAATTACAGCCATTTTCGTTTTTTACTATTGCAAGGCTACCTGTTCTTCATAGGCCAGAATGGGCTGTTGGAATTATTACACTCTATAATCCTAGCAGACTCAGAGAACATGGTAGAAATTCGAGTTTAGTATGCCTGGACTCAGAATAAGAAAATACATATTTTAGTAAAGTTTATTTTAATAATCTGTGTTTGCAAATACCACTTTTAGAAAGTAGGTATTTGCTTGCCTAACCATTTCAACCCGCCTCTGTTAGAATATGCATCTGCTGTCTGCTGTCTGTGAGTGACAGGGCTGGGGAATTCCAGGACACAGGCTGGGGCAGCTCAGTGGTGAATAGAGAGATTAACATCCAGATGGGTGGGAGGAGTGCACCTGGACTCTGAATAGGACTGTGCCTTCCCACCCCAATGCTGGCTCCACCTCCTGTGGAGCGTCTGATGTCTCTGCCCTGCACACTGAAAGAAAAAGTCAGAGTCATGTCAACAAAGTGCTCAAGAACTGGGCTGGACTAGGTCAAGGCCCTCTGGCCTCAGCGAACAAAGGATTAGGGGTATAAGTATTGGGAACCTGCTCCCAAGAAATTAGATCCTGCTTTAACAAGAAGAAACCTCTGCCCGAAGAGAAGGAACTGGGAAAGCTTTAAGGAGGAATACTGTCCCTGACCTGGGGGATTGGCCTGCAGTGGTTGCCTTGCTGCTGAAGGAGAGGAGAAAGACTTCAAATACTTTACTTTTAACTTGTGCTTAAAGATCTCCAAGGGCCTGTGAGTGAGCTTGCCCCCTGAACGAAGTCCCGGGACCAGTGGACTTCATTTGCCTCGTAATCCGCTGCTGGAAATGCTGTTTTCAGTATTTGCCGAGGCCGGGAGCTGTGTACACCTAGTACAACCAAATTGTGTTCAGCAACGCACCGTACCAAGCCTGTCCGCCTCAATCAATGCGACCAACGAATCGTAGATCGCACCGTGACTGATCGACCCCGCCACGTACAAACGCTTTGCCTCATCGAGTCATCCTTGTTGGTACGACCCGCACACTGCCGCCGAGTTCAAGGCTGCCGCTTTCATTTGAAAGGGGAGTATGCTCCGTACGTCCGCCTCGCACCGCAGCCAAGACTGAACGACGCAGCATGGCTAATACACCGCATCGTAAGCTGAATGTCTTGCATCCAGCCCCGTCAGTCTCACTCTACATTGCTCTCTGCTTTACTCCTCGCACCGACGACTGCAACGAGCCGGGGCTCGCACCGTGAGTGGTCGACAATGCTTCTGCCTCACCTTCTTTTTACGGCGCCTCATCAGTGCCGGACTCATCACCTCAAGGTACTGTTTACGCCTCGAATCCTCATCCTAATACGCATTGGACGGAAGCGTCCGCTGCACGCATTAGACTCTTTGTGTTCATTTTGTATTCCCGTGAGAGCCGAACCCAGAGAATGAGTCGCACAGAACTTAAAAACTACGGGCCTTATTTATGAAGGACTTGCGCCGCCGGTGCGTCACTTTTAACATGGGAAAAAGTGACGCACCGGTGGCGCAAGGCCTTCATAAATAAGGCCATACGCATTTAACAAGGACTCTTCACTGCTAATAAGTATTGTGGTCATGTTTGTCGTTATGTTGGTCTTGTGCTAAGCCTTATATAAAATAACCTATTTTTGATATATTCCCAGTGTGGTGTCCATTTGTGGTGTTGTCACTTAGTTACTGTATGTGGTCATAAATGCTTAACCTACAAACGTTTCTGAAATAAGTCTTGACTGCTCACGCAAAGCTACCTAGAGGGTGAGCAGGGGTTATTTTGGGAGATTACCTATTTATCCTGACTAGAGGAGAATGTCCCTGCTTGTCACAAGTACCGACCTGTGCCAACCAGAGACCCCCAAATCTAACAATTAGCAATAATCCTTTCTTGGCAGGTGACAGAGTCAACCTACTGGACTCGCACATCACTGAAGATGAATGGGTAAGGCACTTTGGGGACACATTTTTGTCCTCTTCTGCAGCGAAGGTGGATCTGTGCTTAGGAGTGGGCACACCTCTTGTGGTATTCAGAATGGAGGAAGTAAGAGAGGGCGTTGTAGTGTTGACTAAAAACAAGGCTCCAGGCCCTGGCGGGATACCCCCAGATCTCTATATCTCGTATATGGACACCTGGGTTCCGGCTCTTACACCGGTTATTAATGCCTCAGCCGTGTCAGGCTGTCCGGCTTCTTGGGCACTATCCACATTTGTACCGGTCTTCAAAAAGGGGGACTGGGACAGTACCCATTGCTATAGGCCCATCTTTTTACTTGATTCAGTTGTAAAGGTGGTGGGCCGCATTGTACTCAACAGGTTCTCCAGTTGGGCAGATGACAATAACATTCTGTCAGATGCCCAATATTGTTTCCGCCCGGGACATTCCACGGTGGACCAGAGTTTAAACCTCTACATGGTTCTTAACAAGTACACTGTTGCGTGCCCCGGCACTGTTCACCTAGCCTCCATGGATCTATCTTCAGCGTTAGACCTTATTAACAGATCAAAGCTCTGTCAGATCATGTTGTCTCTAGGAGTTATCCCAGATCTTGTCTGCTTTTTGAGGGATCTGCACAGAGTCAGCGCCGTGATATCCTACCTAGGATGATTGTTAGCGCTTTATAAATAAATTAAATACAAATACAAATACAAATACATCAAGGTGGCGGTATGATATTCCAAAGATCTGTGAGTCACCTGCCAGTTTTCAATTGAGAGAGAAGTCCGACAGGGGTGTATCCTGGCCCCCTTTCTTTTTAACCTGTACCTCAATAATTTGAAGCAGACCTTCTTGAAGTTGAAAACTGTGGGGCTCATTTATGAACCCTTGCGTGACTTTTGCGCCGCCTGTGCGTCACTTTTTGTGACGCTCCAGCAGGGTAAAAGAATGTGCCATGTTACGTCATATTTACAAAGTGACGCATCTATGTAGATGCATCACTTTGTAACACCTGCGCCACATTATACCTGCGCCAGGTATAATGTATGCAGGGTGGGCGTTTTGACGCAAGTAAGCCTCGTTGAAGTGACGCAGTGAAATCTATGAGATTACACTGCGTCACTTCTAGGATGCAAATGCGTCAATATCTTACGCCTGCCTCACAGCAGGCATAAGACTAACGCAGGCACAATTGAAATTGGACCTGCCCAAGTGAAATGACCCATTGATGGAGTTGCGTCACTTTCATGACACACTCCAGCAATGCGTCATTTTTGCGCCTACAGATACGTCAGAAATACTGACTTATCTGTAACTCCTTGCAACATGATGTGTCATACTGTAAATATGACGCATCAATGATGTCGCATGGAGGGCGCAATGGAAAGTGACGCATTGCTGTTTTCACACAGCGATGCGTCACTTACCATAAATGAGACCCTGGCTGTCCACAGGCAGGTCGGAGGAGCCTGCCAGTACTATCTTACATAAATGACACTGTCCTCATGGCTCGGACAGCAACTCTTATTGAACTAATTTGTCCACTTTATGGAGGACTTGGATTTGCTGGTCAACAACAGAAAATCTTGTAATACAAGTAGGTTCACGCCCTAGTAAACCTTACACTTTTGTGGTGTGGTCGAAGCCGGTTCTTAAGACTGATGTCTTTTCATATTTGGGGGAAGTGTTTGACGCCGCTGTGAGCTGGTATCCCCTTATCAGCAGAAAAAAAGGGGACTGTGGGGCATATTATCAAGGGCCGCGTTAAAAATTATCGCTGGTTTATAAAGCGATGATAATGGGCTTGATAATATGCCCTAGAGAATTCCAATAGAAGTCCATGTTCTGGTGTGAACATGGGCTTCTATTGGAATTCTCAAGGGCATATTATCAAGGCCTTTATCGCCGTTTTAGCTGCAGTTTTCTGATGCTAAACCGGCGATAATTTTAACGCCGTCCTTGATAATATGCCCCTTTGTTAGGGCCAATGCCGTCATTTTCAATTTTGTATCTAGATTGGGCAATAGACTAACCCCTGGAGGAGCTGGCTCCGCTCTCTCCCCCCTCTCTAATCAATTATAAAAAAAAATTAAAGTCACTTACCTGCTGTGGCTGCCTCTTCCTCCCCGTGGCGGCTCTCCATCCTCGTCTTTGCCGTCCTTGTCCATTAGAAACCCCTTGTGCCAACCACAGTAACAGTCTACAGTCTACACAGTCAGTCTTTGGGGCTGAAAAAGAGGCAGTATTTAAATACAGATTACCACCAGGTGGCAGCACATCACCAGGAAAAAGGCTTCCATCTCTGAGCGTTTTTCCAGCAGTGTCCTTCTGTTATCTGCTTTCGCGATCTCATCTCGTCCTTTTATCTACGTTTTTCAATTTTTTTTTCTGGTGATCGCTCTGAGTGTTTGGTGGCTGTGAACAGTGCTCGGAAAGAACGCAGAGAAATCGTGAGCTTTGAACACCGTGGGCAGCAGCAGTATGCAGTATGCTCCTAATGCACTGTCACTCATGTCCCATTCATCTCGCTCCAGCGAGATCAGGGTCAATGTATGTTTCTCTGCCAAGCTTCTCTCTGCAGAGAGGTGTCATCAGTAGTAGGTTTAAAGCCAGAATCCATGCTCACTCAATAGTTGGCATTGTTTGCAGTGAAAGCCATTCCCCTAGTTGGACTTACTAGGGCTCAGTCTGCATTCCTGTTAAATTCTTGAAATCTGCCTAGAGGAATCTATCTCTGTGGTGGAATCAACAGTAGGCACCAGTCTGTGCCCATTCAGTACCTGCCATCTGGTTGATGTGATCTATCACCTCTGATTAGATTGGCACTCAAACGATGTGGCCATTCAATCCTTGGCCTCTTTGTAAGGAGCTTTACCTCTCGTGGTTGGTTTAAACCCAATTCTCTGCACCCATATTAAACCTACCCTCTCTCTACAGAGTTTGAAGCACATTTATGAAAAATAGTTGCTGGGCTTCATTGAGCCAAGAGGAGGGAGCATCTCAGCGCCAAAGTTAATTGAAATCTAATAAGATTCGGGGGCTGCTGTTCTCTTTTCCGGCACTGATACCCAAACAGATGGTCTAGGCTATTCAGCGCCATGCAGACATGTGCAACGGTGTGTGTGTGTGAGGTCTAGCATAGCCTTTATAATGGAAAGGTATCCTTCCAGTACAAAAAAACTGTGATTAGATATAGTTTACATTTCCATGGTAGACAATGGTAGACATTGCCTACCATTGTTAGTAGATTGGGATTTGCATCGAAAACCACAGGAAGCAGCATGTGAACTTCCATAGACCACTCATGTGACACTCCCTTGATGCAAAGTAATGCAAAGAAGCACAAATCGATTCTAGTGTTATCTTTGGGGTTACTTTCCAGCACAATAGTTTTAGTGAACAGTAAGCACTTTCCACCACTTTGTTTCACTTTTGTTGATTTAGAAGCTGACCAATTTGTTGATCTATCTTCCACTTATTTTACTATAGTTCTGTTCACATCTCGGACTCGTACCAATCCGACCCTTGCACTGAGTCTGGAAGATCCATCCCCATTCCTGGACATACAGCTCATGCATAGCACCACCAGCTTTCTCTGGATAAAAAGCCGCTCCATTACCCTGTAACCGCACAACCTGTCATCTCCATGGACCAGTTGTTTGTAGAATGCAAGGAAGGTTCTCACTCACCATACTGCTCTAAGACACTCCACTTAAAGGGCCTCCTTCCTTGATGGGCCGTGTTGCTCTGGCTTAGTCATAGTTTGCCTATCAACATTTGCTCCTTGTCTTGAGTGGTAACATGCTTGCCAAGAATGAAAGCAGTTCAGTTCAGTGCATAGCAATTCCTGCAATTTGACTAATTGTTGCAAAACTGGCCCCTGATTTGCTAACGTTTTGTGTGTTCTTAGTCACTAAGGGCCAGATGTAGGTAGCCCTTTACCGATCGGAATCGGCCGAAAATACCGATTTTCGGCCGTTTCCGATCGGTAAAGGGCTAGGGAGATGTAGGTGCACATTTTCGGTAATTTTACCGAATCGGTAATATTACCGAATCGGTAATAATTACTGAATCGGTAATAATTACCGAATCGGAAATATTTACCGATTCGGTAATATTTACCGATTCGGTAAAATTACCGAAAATGCTATGTGGGTAGCCAATTTTCTATTGGCACATGGCTTACAGAATCGGTATTTTACCATGGAATACAAATCCATGGTAAAATACCGATTCCTGTGTACATGCACATCTGTGCATGTACACATGTGCCATGTGACAGACAGACGTGCCCTTAGGGCATGTCTGTGTTCCACATTGCACACATGCCCGTTTTGGGGGTGCTAGAGGGTGTCAAAGTGACACCCCCTGCACCCTTGTGAATTCTTTAATTACCGATTCGGTAAATACCGAATCGGTAATGCCTAATCATTCCTATGGGCTTCAAAGCCCATAGGAATGAATGGGCATTACCGATTCGGTATTTACCAAATCGGTAATTAAAGTATTGTTAAGGATTCGGTAACGAATCCAGATGTTGGGACCTACATCCCATTTACCGATTTTGAAATACCGAATCGGTAAAATTCGGTATTTCAAAATCGGTAAATGGGATTTACCTACATCGGGCCCTAAAACTGTCACTAGGCCCAAGGTATCTCAACTCGCTGCACCAGTAGGCTCTTCCATCTTACTGCTTAGTCACTTTTTTCCCCATCGCTATTACCTGCACGGACCGCGGCTGGTTGGAAGCGATTACGCTCACATGTAGTGTGAATGTGGGCTACCAAATCAGGCTGGCGTGGGCATGACTGGTTTCAGTAGGTTGGTTCTCCTCAGTCATAGTTCATACAAAGAAAACGTGCATTGGAATTGCCAACGTTTGGCATTTGCATAGTGAGGCACACCATGGCGTACAACTAGGGCTGGAACATGCACATATTCATGCAAACTCATAGACAAAATAACATACTATACTGGAATTGATCAGTTGGAATACAGGGGCATAACACAGGCCTCTGTGGCACCGTGGGGACCTCAGGCCATCAGGGGCCAACTAACCCTTCAGGGAGGGGTTATTCATACCAAGGCAGTGAATATCTGTGAGATATGGGAGACTCAAGGGCCCTCTTCACATTCTGCAGGGGGTCCCATCCTTTTATGTTATGCCACTGTTGGAATACAGATACTGATGCACACAGCTTAACATAGATTCAAGCTCCCCTGAACCCATACCACCAGGCAAAGAGGCAGGCATGCACACACATGCTACACACAAACATGGACCTGTGCACACAAACAATTCACAGTGGCACTCCAACATTTGCATACACAAAGTTACAGGCACATGCACAGTCACAGACAACACACATGAAAAACAATCAGTTTCATGCAGTGGGAAAACGTGAGCTTCTGGGTGGACTCATAATTGTGGCTTCATGCACGTTGGTGTATGGTTGTGGAAATGCGGTGTATGGTTGTGCGGGTGATGTTTATGATTTTGTGATTTTTGTTGTTGTGCTGCCAAGTGATTTAAGCACATCTAAAGATGATATTGTTCAATGGTTTCACTGTTCTTTTTATTCATCACAAAAAATGTCTGAACGCTTATGTAGGTTTCTAAAGTTAATCCAGTTGAAAGCATGGGTGAGCGATAAACTCCACTTTGCAGATGAAGTTCGCGGAGTATTGCCCACTCCGCTTGGAGCATTGCCCACTTCACTTGGAGCATGGAGTTCCAGAAAAACTCTGCACTGTGGCAGTGTTTTTTCTTGTCCACAACTTGCCAACGTTACGTTCCTGAGCGATGAAGTAGAGAGCTAGAACGACTCCCAATGAGACTTGTCAACTCGGACAGTCGAGGCAGGTCACAACCAGAAAATCTACTCAAGTTGCAAAAAGAAGAAGCACCCTCTGGCACACCGCGTGGTGTATTTCACACTGATTTTACAGCACCTAACAAGCTTCTGGCTCTAAAAATCAGTGTGAACAGCGCATAGTTCCAAATTCCCCCACTCACAGACCTCCGTGAAATCCAGCAGAGTTTTTATGCAACTCCAAGGAATTCTATGGAATGAAATCCACAAGTTCTGCCCACCCCTAGTTTTAAGAACGTCTGGCAGTAAAAAAAAATTTTTAACTTTTTTTATATGATAGTAGTGACAAGATATCAATAAGTCAATGTGAAAAAATGTATAACTTAATTTGGAGGACAAAAGAGCATTATTATGCGAATAATCTCGTGGGGAAAGAAAATACAATCTGCACTCCTTTTTACCGGCTTGCTCTGAAATATAAAACAACGTATTGATTTTCCTGGCTTCATCATGGAGACTATCAAGAAAGTCTTATTATTATGATAGCACACAATTGGCATTATCACGTTCTGTTACTGTAGTACCACATGGAACCCCAATTCCTTCCTCTTCAGGCACTAACTAAAAAGCCGAAAGTCTGCCATTCCAATACCACCTCCTATTCGGTTTTTGAATATGCAATGGATTTTCCCTAAAGTTTAATAATAAATGTAAAAGAGGTGGACTGAAGTGCCATCAAGAGCGATTCCAAGAACTAAAAATGTGATGGGATGAATTATTGAATCATCATAAAAACTGACATTTCATTTTTTATTATTTGAATATTCAGCCATTACTAAAAGGGACTCGTTGTATGCAAATGAATCTTAACTCTACCCCAAGCACAAGCCAGGACTGGCCTACCATTCTACCAGGTATTTCCCAGTGGGCTGGAGGTCGGTTTTGAAAACGCCAGGGCTGCTCCTGATGCCTTTGTTGTCAAGTTCCCCAACTCCCCATGGTTTTTCTTCCTAAAACTTTATTCGATCTTTGCATTTAAGATCATAAAAGTACATGGCAAATATTCACAGTGTTATAGATAAAAAGTTATATCAACATTTCACAAATGAGAAAAAGAAACCAATAAAATGCATGTATCTCTCAAGTGGGTATACCTTTACACACCTCTTCATTCTTCAATGAAGTTTTGAGCCATATCATTAAAAAAAACTCCCTATGGTCAATTGTAGCTAGGGGTGGAAGGGCTTCAAGCAAGAGAGAGAAAGGGTGGTGGGGAGAAAGAGATCCGACAGGAAGGAAAAGATTGAGAGAATGGATGCAAGGAGAGAGGTAGCGAAGAGGAATGGAGTGGGGCTGGTTCGAGTATTTTTGCTAGGGCTCCTTGCGGTTCCCCAGTCGGGCCCTGTCCAATAATGGTAGTCCTGCTGGAACTAAACTCAATGCCCGTGTGTATGGGAACTCAAACATTCTCAGAATGCCTGTGACCTAATATCCAATTACCAGTGGTTCTAAAATTACCTTTCATTACATTATCGTTGTGTTAGTTAATTTTACACATGGGAAATGCCTGGCCGAATCTTGGACCCATGCAGCCTGTAATTGCACCCTGCATGCAACTCACCGAATCAGGCACATCAAGGACAATATATACTTGTGCTCCCGTGCAGAAAAGGGGCAGGAATTATCTTCATTTCTGTTGCCCACTCCACTAATATCACAAACGAACTAAAAATAAATTATAGAATAAAATGTGTTATACGCTGAGCTGACTGTAGCATTTTCAGACATTCACCTTTCCGTGTTTTTTAGTTCTACTTAGTCTTTCTAACACCGTCTTCAGGGTGTATAGCTCTCTAAATAATAGATGCTACCATTAATCAACTCAATGTCTCTAAGCCTCTCTGTGGGCTCTGATGGGATTCGAATTCCTGACCTTAAGGTTGCCCAAAGATTCCTGCAGCAGATTCATTAACCCACTCATCAATCTTTCTTCTTCAAAATGCATCCCCTGGGCTTGCAGACATGGATGCTCTGCCCGCGTGGCAAGCCAACTTCCGGCATCGTCACAGCCAGGCAGCGCCTGACCCTGGCCTGCACGAGGAAGTGCATATGCTCACAGCAGACAGACAGCCTAGAAATTACTCAGGTAAGCGATAAAACTGGGAAGCGCTCGCAGGTAAAAGCAATGCTCCCCTCCCGGCGGCTGAAAAACATTGCACGCTCCGCTGGCCCGCGGTGTATAGGAAGACGATTGCTCTTTCATTTTTCGTCAGAACATTCTGGGCACTCAGCCCATATTTGGATGACACACGGGTGCTCGCAGGGAGATGAGTACAGCGCCTCCCGACGAAGCGGGTAAAGAAATGTATTTATTTTAGTGATTTGTATGGCACAGCGTGCCGCCGCTGCAAGAGATAAAGCTCTTCGGAAGGAGAGGGATAAACAGCGAGCGGCTTGCATAGGAAGTCTGCGTTCAGCAGAATGTGTGGGTTTTCAGTCGTTGGCGGACAAGTCAGGAGGGAGTTTCTGGGGATGGTTCTTCAGGAAGGTCAGAGGGGCTTGACTAGTCACGTGATTGACACTTCTCTAGCCCTTTAAGTTTCTCAGGTCCTCATTTATTGGGATTTCGTTGAAGGGCAGCAAAGTGAAAAGGAAGGAATGCACAGTATTTATGCAATACTGTGCAATCCTGCCCTTTCTCCCTGCGCTGGCGCTGCTTCGGCAGCCTAGTGTCAGCGCAGGCACCCTTAAACCAGTGCTAGGGTGCCTGTGTTGTTGGCAGGATTGTTTTTGTGCAGGAAGGGGTTCGTTTTTGTGCAGGCAGGGGGACCTTCAAGCACACAAACAATCCTGAGGGGCATTTTTTTCTATGTGTGCCGCAGAATGCAGCACACATAGAAAGAAAAAAACCCGAGAAATATTAACTCCTTTGCTGCGGCGGCTATTCCGCAGCAGCGCTAGTGGGGAGGGGGGCCGCGCAGCGCTCCCGTACTCGTGACGAAACCGCTCCATCACGAGCCTCGGGCGCGCTGTGCTTGTGACGGAGCGGTTCCGTCACGGCCCCGCCCCCTCAATAGAACGTGCCGCGCGGGCGCGCCGAGCGGGCCGTGACGGAACCGCTCCGTCACCAGCACAGCGCGACCGAGGCTGGTGACGGAGCAGTTCCGTCACCAGCGCCGAAGGGGTTAAAGCTATTTCTCCTCATTTCGCCCCACCTCGGGAGTCTGTAAGATTTTGGTGCTTCCCCAGGGCTGCATGATCTTGTTTATATGGAAAAGTGTCAAAATCGATGGGTGTTGTGCAGGAAAACCCACCACAACGCCCACGGAATACCTCCAGAGCTCAGAGTAAGGCACAAAAGCGATTTGCGCTACCTTTCCTTACTCCATATCTATGAGGCAATGCAAAGCCACTCATAGTGGCTTTGCATGGCCTCCTAGATATGATTTTGTTATTTACGCCGCCAGAGTATCACAAAAAGTGACACTCTGATGGCGCAAGGGATGTGTAAATATGCCTCTCTGTCTGTCTTGAAACGCTTCTATTCTCTCTATTTGCTCATGTGAAAATCCATCTGTTGTGGCAAGGATGGAAGAACAGCTAAAGGTCTAACAATGTAAAAAGAGGCAATCCAAAGGTCTTTGTGAAGTTCATTTGAGTACCAATATTAATGGCAAATGCCCACAAAACATTGGGGACAGGATGTATCCAATTTTTATGCAACACAGCACATCAAGGCAGCCCGAAAGGGAGAGCGCAGGAATGTGCCTTATTTAAAATTATATGGCTCATTTCTATCCTCTTCTTGTGCTGGCGAATAATATGCTGCCTTGCACCAACACAGCCACCCTTCTGAAACGGTGAGTGCTTTGCAGATAGGATTGTTTTGCACACAAAAACAATCATCTGAGGCTTTTTCCTCTTTCCATGTGTGCTGCAGAATGGAGCACATGTAGAAAGAGAAAATTGAAGAGAAATAAATGGCTTTCTCATCATTATGTCTCCAAAAGCCAGGTGTAGTATTTTAATACGTTCCCAGGTCTACCACTCAAAGAAATTTTGGAAAGTGGAAAAATCCATGGGTGGATGTGTAGGATCACCCATGCTCCGCCTCCGCAGAGCGAGTAATGTAAGGCAGCGACTTGCCTTGCCTTGCTTTTTTCTAGATTTACCAAGCACCGATGGGCCACGCAAGGTGGTCTTGCGTTGCTTGGTTAATTTGACTTAAGGTTTGCATTGCTCTTGCGTCACTCTTGCATGATGCAAGCCTTTAAAAAATCTGGGCCTTGATTTGAGCATGAGTTGATGGGTCCACTTTCACCTCTATGTGTGCCTTGTGGACACAGTTTTTAAATATCTGCCTTCACAACTTCATAGAAGAACTCTGTTAGCCTTTTGAAGTTGCTGAAGAGCTCTGCTTGTCCGACTGCAATACCTTTGTTCTGTTGTGCTGGGATGCACTCTTGGAGCAGCTGTTGCTCTTTAGCAAAACATTGAATTAATTCATTCATTAGTTCATCATTGATCTGTAATACATTTGCAAAGCTTTCACCCCATGAATGTTGCTGTTCCTCTGCCTCATTATGGCATAGGTGAACCGCTGGATGACTGATGGTGAAACCTCGAATCACTCAGCAGCCAGAAACCCGTAACCTGGTGGTCCGCCTTCAGCAGGACAATCTCTGATTTCCCCTGCTAGGGACCACCATGTAAGGCACAGGGGACCAAGGCAGGGAAAACAAAAAATGGCCCTGTGTGTTAAGACAAAGTACATCGGGGCAACAGTGATGAGAGTATCCACTGCACCAGTACATGCATTTTCATCACATAGATCCCCACTATGCAGATGGAGATCTCCAGATATGGTGGTATGTCCTCCCGTGAGATGATGGGCTGTTAGAACACCCACCTTTCAATAAATGAGGCCCCACATTTTGTGATCCAAAATAGCAACCAGTCAAGAGACCACAGAAAGTCGCATCCAGACTAGGAACCTTCTCCCAGAGGAAGGAGGCTTAAGAGCCAACCCTAAGTCAGAACCACTCTGCAAATACACCCAATCAGCAGCAACAGGAATTCCCATCTATATAAGAGTCTGTCATGAATGGGGCAATGCTCAACAGGACAAATCCACCTCTGTCCTGGCTAAGGAGGAAGGGCATTCACAAGCAGGTGACTGTCACATTTGCTCTCATCTCAGGGGAAAATGAGGTTAGGGAGGAGAAAGAGAGTAACACTGCAGTTGGTTCCACTGGTATGGTCTTACATCTGTGCACATCCATTCTCCTCCCCACAGGGCTTTACTATGGGCTCAAAAAGTGCAATACTTAAATAAAACATGGAAAATATATATTAAGATGTGACAAATATTCAGGATTGGTGGGTAACTACTGAGCAACAATGCACATATATCCGATGCTCCAAAAATGGGGCATTTGATGACAGCTGAGAGTTCTAGGAACTCTCCCCAAACACAGGAGTGGCAGCAGCTGGCACACATGCAGAACGCCAACAGATTTTGAGGAATAAATAGATACTTTGTAGTCACAGAGAATTCAAATAACCCAGAAAAAAATTGAAAAGAATCGAGGAGAGGACTTGAAACCATGACAAACAAGAAAGGGAAGCTAGTAGAGAATGAACATATCCGCAATGCGGATCCCTAGATTGAAAGAAGTTGCAAGGCAACATCTTCCGTCCAAATGTCTTTACTAAACCTAAGCCAAAAGTTCTGACCCTGGTCCTACTGTTCACCTATTAGAGAACCACCTGCCTTAGAACACACCTCTCCTCCTGTCCTGCCTCGCCAACCTACTTTGGTTCAGTCTCCACCTTCTCCATATGCTCCATTCTGGAACTTATTTCTCGATGCCTTCCGCTGTTTACTTAACCGTGTCTTTTTTACCAGCCTTAGGCTCAAGTTCCTCATAGTTGCCAGGTACAGTAAGTCTTGTCAACATGATGTATTGTAAACATCCACTGCCAACCCAGCACCACTCTCTAGAAGCAAATACATCAGGCAGCAGTAGGATGTCCTATCCTCTCTAAGCCCCTATCTACATGAGATCCTGTACACAGGAATAACTTCAAATAATGTGGGCGTGTGAAGACTTTGCCTGTAAAGTTGGGAAAATCTAAGAAACTTTGCCATCATGAATGCAAACAAAGTTTCCCAAGATCACCAGAAGCAACATTTAAGGTCACTAAAAAACCTGCTGTCTGCAGATGAATGTAGTGTCCATCATGAAAGTGAGGTTGCAGGGAATTGGCTGCTTCTTGGAGGACTCATCTCAGTTGTCACTCTGGGCTGCCCTTAATAACAGGAAAGCACAACAGTAGCTGCTCAGCATCCCAAGCCCACTTCTAGTAGTGCCACTCCTTACTGTGGTATTTATGGCAGCGGGCACTGCACCATAAGCAGCTCAGGGGTTTGGAGGTAATTGGCAGTCCAACCTTTCTGCCCTGTCCAGAAGCAGGAAAATTGTATCTCTGTCCAGGAAGGTCTATTATCATTCCTTTTTATGCTTTCTCTAGCTTGCAGGTCATGAAGCTGGAGAAGCTGTTAATAAAATTGAAAAGTTGTAAAGTTTTGACTTTAATACTCCACATGGCGCTGGTAAAGAGGTAATCCCAAACCAATCCATTCCTGAGAAGCATCCAAACAGGAAGTGTCATCCATCGTCTTTTTAAGAAGGGCTCAAGAGTGTCCTTTCAAGGCATCGGATTGGAAGTGCTGGAACTTGAACAGGTCAAAGTCCAGTGTCCCTGCATCCTAAACCTCAGGTGAGTCACCACCATGTGCCTTTTCTTACAACTTGCACAATCCTGTAGATTTACACAAAACACAACCAACCCTCCCTTGTTGCCAACACATTTGCATAGCCAATTACATCAATATATTTTCACACATCTTGTTATTACATACACACGGGAGTACTTATGCATCTCATGCTCATCAACATGTGCTTTGCAGTGTGCCTCATAGCTGACATCACAGATACCATGATAATACACAAACAGACATATTTCTTCATCACATAAATCTGACTCAGCACCAGGAGTACACATTTTTGGACATCCAAATTTCAAAAGGATACCACAACAAAAACATTGATTGGCCAAACAAGATAGTTAAGGTAACTTTAAAGCCAGTCACAAGTAAACATGGACCACTCTATCCATCAATATTCCTCAGTTCCATCTTTTAAACTCCATGGATTTCACTGTTCACTATTTGAAGCTATGTAGTCACATTCTACCTCATGCACAGACCTCATTACAAAGGGACATCTTTATCTCTGAGATCTCTGATCTTACTACCTCAACCTCAAAAGACTAGTGCAATAACAAATTATTAATGGACTTTAACCTCACAAGCAATGCAACCATTAAGAAAATGAAAGGAATACTCCACTACCGCATGAACACAAGCAAAATCAGAAAAAACGTCTTCCCCAGAACCATCCCAATGGCGATACTTTTGTCTTTGTCTTCTCATCTAAGCTAGCCCTTATCATCATTCACCACTACCGGTGTACTGGACAGAACACACCGCCTTTCCTTTAGATATCATCTATTTCCGACCATGCAGATTGCCAATCAAAGATCTCTAGACAGCAGTTCCACTCATTCAGAAACTACCCCACCAATGATTTGCAGCAAAACCTGATAACAATTTCCACGTTACCTTACATCTTCCATAGATATGAATTCACAACTTACTACACTCAAATACATGTTTGAGTCAATGTTAATGTCCACTCTAGAAAAGACAAACCTCTTCACTCTTTGGTACTCCTAAGGAGCCTCAAACTGCAAACACACCATGCAGAGGCAAGAAATGAAATGGTAAATGTCACAGCACAGGGAGATCCTGGAACCCTGAAAACAGTCTGTTCTGCACAGCAAAAAACTAATCATCAAAGTTGAAGTAACCTTCTGTACTAAAACTATCAACAGAGACACAGAAGGAGAGTAGTTTCAAAGCTATCCGGCATTGCACCAATCCCACTCTTGATCATCCACTAGAATGTTTTACAGACAAATTCAACGTGATTAACGTCTTTTTTAAGAAGAAAGGTTATAAGATTTGGAATCTCATCAAGGACACATGGGAAGCAACTGCTCTCCCGCTAATCCAAATGCAGAATGCATCGAAAGGGACTCCCTGCTTTAAACTAACCATTGATGGTACCCTCTCTATTTAAATCCCTCAAAGTCACGTTCTACATGGACATCATCATATCACTCTCAGTGGTAACATCCATCCCTGGTTATGAATACAAATCACTGTTATACTTCTGAAATCCTTCCCTCAAGATATCTTGATTGACACAACAACAAATCGGGACAGATTTAAGGTAACATTTACCCCTATATTCTCACAAGCTACTGTCCAATCACCCACCTGCCATTTCTGGAGAATATCATTTAGATGGCAGCTATAAAATAGCTACATGCATAAATAAAGCTGACTCTTCCGGGTCCCCAGTGCTGAACAAAAACAGCTCAAATCAAAGCGATGGACAATACCCTCCTCAACAGGAACAGTGATGGTGAAATATTTTCTCTTAAACCCTTCTTCAGTATTTGGTATGTTCAACTGCCTTGCTCTCCAGTGTGATTTCAAATTTGGGATTTGATGACACAATTATCAAATGGTTGCCTTCATCCTTGACCTGCAGATACCAGCTCATCTCAATTAAATTCACAAGATCGCAACTCACGAACGGCATGCACAAAGGCTCAGTCCTATTGCCAAACCTTATTAATATTGGGATGGTTATGAGTAGAAGAATATATGCAATCCCTGAGGGTACACTTTTTCTTAAAATGAATCTTAGAATGTTGTGAACAGCTTTTTAAGTAATAGATGAATTTCAGATGTAGGATGGCAGCTCCCCGCAGAGAAGAAGCATGGTGAGACCAGTCCTCACATTTTCCTAACTCCTGCCTTTCTAAGCCCCAGGTCTAGCTGGATATGAGTATGCTGGAAGATCACGAACCAGCAATTAAAGAACATGGGGCAGATTTACAATAACTGGCGCATCCCCAGGGATGCACCAGTTATTGTGTGCCGCAGCTCAGCCACCCATGGTGCGCCGCATTTACAATGCGGCGCACCATGGGGCAAAAACGGCACAGATGCGTCACGCATCTGTGCCGTAAAGGTGACGCATTGCTGGAGTTGCGTCGCAAGCGCGACGCAGCTCCAGCAAGGCTCGGGGTGCCCTATCTGTCCAATGCTGCGTCAAGCCTTGCGCCTGCTTCAAGCAGGCGCAGGGTTTTGACGCAGCATTGGCCTAAAAGTGACTGAGTGAAATCTTGTAGATTTCACTCAGCCACTTTTGCGAGGCGCACCTGCCCCGGAAACGCCCACCCTACGCCGGAACGCCCACATGTGGCGCAGGGCTTTACAACGTGACGCATCTGCCTAGATGCGTCACGTTGTAAATGGGTCGCAGGGATGCGCCACGTTTACGCCTCCGTTGCGTGACGCAAACGTGGTGCAAGTCCAACATAAATCTGCCCCCATCTACTTATCTAAGGCCACTCACGATCAACAGGAAATCAATAATGTAAAGCCAACAGTACAGTTATTTCAGTTGACACCACCCATATTAGAGGGGGAGTATTCATACCTAGAGATAATCGGAACACTACAGCAAAGATACATTTTGCTGAGGTTCCGCCTGAATTTAATCCCGCTGATGTTGGGCTTTCCCATGAGGAGGTTTAGCCGCACCGACCTGACACCTTGCACATGTGATAGTAGCTCAGAACAGTTTGATCTTCACAACTTTTTATTCCGTGATTTCTATATGGAAGAAAGAGCAAAATGTATTCTCCCAGTTTTCAGACGTTATAATTTTAGGCAAAGCAGACCTGCATAATATATTTTAAAGAAACATATTGATCCTTTTATATGCTTTTCAATAGCTACTTTCCTATGGGCATCTACAAGGAGGAGGAGATTCTGTGGATCTAGTGAATGTTTTTAATGGAACGGGTTTTATAGTGTTTAAAGGTTCTTGGATTGATTGTCTGTCCAGTTCTTATCCCATCATTTATCCCGTTATGGCTATGAAGTATCCTAGTACTGTATTGTTTACATTTGCTGTCTGTGAGGCCTATCTTTGTAGGCTTCCATGGGACAAAATGACTTTGGGCTAAAAAGGTCATTTTAACACCTTAGGAGCGTCGAGCGTTCAGCGCCCAGTGCTGAATGTTCGAATAACGGGTGCGGCCCCGTCGGCCAACGGTCGTGCGCAGCACTGGCAAGGTAATGCTTGCGACGACCGTTGGCCGACGGCAGCACTTAAAGGGTTAATGTGTTGTTGTACTTTTATGATCTTTGTTTTTAATGGATCGAGTAAAGAGGTGTGAATGAATGAGTAGACCAAGATTTACAACCAATCAGACAATATAACCACTACTATGTCTGAGGATGGAACTCCATCCCACCAAAACTAGTTGGAATGTCCAGGTGCACCTCAACTGATTGGCAGTATTCTGCTGTCCAACTGCCAAGACTGTGAATGTAAAGCGGAGCTCGATTCCACCACTTTAAAGAGCAACATTAATACAGATACACTTTGGCCCTATGATTGTATTCCATGAGCACTGAGCTAAATGTTGTTCATTTCCTCTTGGAAAGGACTGAATCCAAAGTCCAGGTGCAGAAACTCTGCTGGCCTACCCTGCTGCTGAAGTCGCCTGTTTGGAAGCCCCGAGCCAGCCAAAGAAGCCTAGAGCATAGCATAAGAGAAACCACAACATCTCTCATCATAGATCAGCTGTGAGAATCAGCTGAGAGATTACCCTGGCGTCAAGCATACTGTTGGACCAATTTTGCTCGCTTTGCTTCTCTGGATACCCCTACACCTTGTCCATTGCTGTTAGCCACTTGCCTCTACTCTCCATGAGGTTGAGCAGAGGTGGGTTAACATTGTTATTTGTTACTTCTGAGAACATTGGGAGGTTTGCATATGTGAAATCGTGATTAACCCCTTCGCTGCGGCGGCTATTCCGCATCAGCGCTAAGGGGGTGGGGCGGCCGCGCTGCGGTTCCGTGCTTGTGACGGAACCGCTCCGTCACGGCTCGCGGGTGAGCTTTGCTTGTGACGGAACGGTTCCGTCACGAACCCGCCCGCCCATTAAATCGTCAGCGCAGGCGCGGAATTCGCGCCGCGCAGGTGCGGCGAGCGGGCCGTGACGGAACCGTTCCGTCACAAGCACAGCTCACCCGAGGCTTGTGATGGAACGGTTCCGTCACAAGCATTCAAGGGGTTAAATCCACCACAGTGATGCACATACAGCATATTTTTGTTGTCATTTGACTGCTCATCTTTGCCCCTTTCAAATCATTGATGATACCATTTGTATTTGTTTTGAGATTCTGGCTTGGTCCTACTTTTCATTATGTATATGTTTACATTTTTATGAAAGTGTTGTATTTTCACCTTCAGGCTGGATGCGCCATCTTTATTTAACAAATCTTTTGAGCTCAACTACACTGCTCCCCTAAGCCTTCCAGGAGGGCTGAGGATTCTTTAAAGACGTAGGCCTAGATGTATCAAGCCGTTTGCGAATCGCAAAGGCCAAAATTCGCAGAATTTCAGCCTTTGCGAATCGCAAACGGTCTATTTGCATGTTTTGGCATGCATCAAAAATTCGCAAATTAAGGAATCGTAAAACTTTGCGATTCCTTATTTTGCCATAGCATTTAAGGAATCGCAATTTTGTGATTTTTTAAATGCTATGTATGTAGCATTTTACAATTGCGGATTTTGGTTAAGAAATCGCAAGTTGCCACCAACTTGTAGTTGATGTTAATTTGCGAATTCTTTTAAAAATGCACAATTTGGCATTTTTGAAGGTGGCATGTGACGCACACACATGCCTATAGGGCATGTATGTGCGCCATATGCACACACATGTAGATTTCAGGGGTGCAGCAGGGTGTCTTTGAGACACCCCTGCACCCTTGAAACTATTCTCAATTTGCGATTAGCAAATTGTGAATCACAAATTGAGAATATTTTCACAATCATTCCTATAGGCCTCCTTATTCCTTAATTGCAAATTCGCAAAATGCGAATTCACAAATAAGGAAGACTAAAATATAGCGATTTTCTAAATACATTCTATTTTGCGATTTCTAAATAGCGATTCCTTAAAAATCGCTATTTAGAAATCGCAAAATGGAATCTTGATACATCTGCCCTAAGGGCCTGATTTATATCTTGTTTGTATGGATACTCTGCTGCAACGGCGATGGAATAGCCCTACTGCCAAGATTGTGGACCACCCACCCGATTTAAATGTGGGCGGACCTTTGGTTTAAGCAGTGTTGAAGCAACACTGTTTTATGCCGTGATTAAATCCCTCTAACAAAAGATGGAGTAAGTGCCTAATTTAGATGGGTGAAATTCGAGGTCACTTTTCACTGCCCTTCAATGCCATGAAAATCCTGTCAGTAAGGGGGAGTGAAAACTGCGAAAGACTCCCCTCGCCATGGGAGAAAACTCCAATGGCTAGGAGTGCATTTTTTCTATTTTTAAAAAGAAAATCTCCCTTCTGGATTTTTGTTTTGAAAATAAAAAATAAAACAGTTTGACGTATGTTTCTGTCATGCCTGACAAAGCCATGCGCCAAACTGCAAAAGCTTTAAGAAATGACTGCCAGCTTGGCGATCATTTCATAATTTGGTGGGCCAAGGTGCAGTCAAGGCGACAGATTAAATTAACCAATCTTCCTGACTGACATACCTCCATCCACCAAATTATAGATTGGCTCCTAAATACTATGCACCTTTAACATTATGGAACAGATGAATATGTCTTTCATATTAACCATAGGTTCCGTATCACTGCATAACTCTGACAACAAGCTTGATACAAGTAAATAAAGCTCTTGTCTGACTGGTAAATCGGCCTCTTAAAGAACCATCTGTATGCTATCAAGATCTGGGTGTCAAAGACTGACTTAATTTTCAGCTCCCTGCAGAGTATCATCAACCATAACAAACAAGCTCAAATACAAGTACTACAAAGAACTTTGATGCATTCACCACCTATCTCCTAAACAGTCTAAAGTCCATTGCATTCAACAAAACACAACCACTGCTTCCAACTGCACATTGGTTAACGTTGCCCGAGCGAGGAAAGAAACTCCGCTCCGGTATGTGGAGTGGAGTTTTTTGGAACTCCACAAGCTATGCAGAGAGCGAAGTGGGAAAAACTCCACAAACTCGGTGAGTGGAGCAGAATTTCATGGCCAGGCCTACCTCATATCACATGTGCAGGAATGGCAGGGCTAAGCATGGGCGGAAAATCCGTTCTGCTCGTGGATTTTGCGGATTTTCGGTAAATTTGCAATCCGCGAGATTCGCGAATTTCCCGCAAAATCCGCAAATTCGCACACAGCGGATTTTTTTTTCTTGGTGATACAATTTTGCGGCATGCGGCGTTCACTTACCATCATTCAGCGTTTGCCGAGTTGTTTTTTGTCGATATTTTTGCGAGTGCTGCGCCATTTTGGATCTTGCTGCGGGATCCTGCGGGAGTTTGGCGATGCACCGCGAGAGTTCACAATTGCGAACATGTAGGTGCTGCGGCAGCAACAATCTCGTGCTCGCGAAATTACAAAATTTGCAATTCTGCACAAGAAATCCACTAGCAAGCAGCATAGACCTTCTGAAAATGATGATTTTTATCAGAATAACTCCCCAGGTTGACATTTGCCTGCACTTTTTGGGATTTGAGGCCTTTTGACTCTCTTTGGATCACTTTTGGATTAGAAATCAACTTTCATAAGTAAGTTTGTTTGGGGCATTACAGTTGCTGTTCTTCAGAAAGCACTCAGCAGGTGCAAAAGTTCACTCATCATTAGTAACCATTCCCTGTAGTACTTCCTGAGGGCCCCCTCCAGAGTTCAGTTGCCTATGTTTGTTTGGGGCATTACAGTTGCTGTTCTGCAGAAAAACGAATTTTCAAAAATGAAAGCACTCAGCAGGTGCAAAAGTTCAAACTCATCATTAGTAATAGTAACCATTCCCTGTAGTGCTTCCTGACTGGGTCCCCTCCAGAATTCAGTTGCTAGTTGCAACAATTGTATGACCCTGCTCTGACCCTCACAGCAGGCTCATAGAATAGCTACAAGTAGGCCACAAAGGTCCTGGAAAAAAAGTTGCACTGCAACAGAAAGCAAATTACAGATAAGGAAGCAGGTGCCAGACTGGAATTTTAAAACAGTGACACATTAATAAACCAACCCCAAATTAATTCATGTCAGTTGAAGCAGGGCAGGTGTGCTTGCTTTCCCCCCCATAATCTACTGTGATGATGAACCAGAGGGTGGTATTGATGTACCAGAGGGTGGCATGGGTGAAACAGTGGGTGGCAGTGGTTAAACAGAGGGTGCTGGGAACCTGTGATGATGAACCAGACGTAGGAACAACATAGTCGCGACCGTTGCGAGCCGACAAGTAAGTTCGCAATTGTGAACTGGTACCAAACCCTCGCAAACTGGCAGAAACCCTTGCGAACACAAAAAATAAAAAACGCAAATTCGCGAGAATTCGCGGATTTTGCGGATTGCGAGTTCGCAAATACGCAAATTCGCGAACGCCAAATTCGCAAAATTCGCCCATGCTTAGGCAGGGCCAATAAGCGTTGCAACATACAGTTGTTTTGTGAACAATACAGGGATACTGCCATCTGAAAGGCAACTACAGTGCTAATTGGCCACTAAACCTATGAGGAACAGATGTCATAAGCATCAATCTTGATCTGACAGGGAATGAGTTGGAAGTCAGAATGTGAAACAGATTACTCATGTCACCATTTAATATAGATCAACAACATCATATCTGTATTTCATTGCAGAGGATGTACCATCTACTTCTGACCACCTGCATGTCTTGGATGGGGATCTTGCTGACAATACCAGCCTGCCAGCGCTCCACCAAGACACCCTATAGTATATCCTGTACTCCATTAGGACACCATCTCAGGTCGCAAAAAAGGCCCAACAGTGTTGCCTGGTCTCTAGAGGATCCTCCTACCACCCAACAAACACCACCAGCGAGCCCACCCCTAGCCCTGGACTCCAAGGACCCCCCCAGGTTGAATTCCAAAGTTGTGCTGTAGGAGTCCAGCGGAAGCTGGTAGATGTGATGCGTGCAGGAATAGAGACCCTGGTGGGCACCCTAGAGGGAGTCTGTAGGTGCCTCAGACCCAATAAGGGTACCTTGTAGGCCATAAGAGGCACCTACCATTGGCTCCATGGCTTAGAAGGGTCCATGGCATGCATTGCTGGTGTTATGAGACAGAGGCACGCATAACTGCCCTGCCAAAGTGGCACCAGTGAGGTTGTCAACCAGCTGTGGCAGTTCCCAACATCCTGGAGTCCATGGAGCAGAAGCAGGACTCCTACATAGCAACAATGGGTGCCTTACACCACAACATTGTTGCTGTGCTGGCAAACCAGCAGGTCCTTCTTAGTGCTATACTGTCTTCCTTGTTGGTGCAGAGAAATGCTACTGGAAACAGGGGATCCACATATTCAGCTCCTGATTCGTGTGTGCCTCTTTCACCACTGGCACGGACAACACCCCACTCATGGAAAGCACCACATACAGCATAGGACAATAATGTGAATGTTACCCCTTTCTAATGGAAAACTGCCCACTAGCATTTCTCTGTGCCACATGGCCAGTTTCCAAATTCACCTGTGCTTATGACCATGCCAGTGTACAACTCATCTGATACTGTCCTCCCTTTGCATTCCCACAGATGGGGTTCACCAAATTGTGGACTATGTGGCTTACCTTCCCTACTGGCAAAATGGTCCTCCTCTTCACTGGAACACTCCTCTATTCCACGTGTCCCATGACATGTATCCCCCTATGGACTCTGTCTGAACACATGGCAATGCACAATGCATTATTTCTGAGGCTTTGATGTTGATGGCTGGCTTCCGAATGATGCTCTGTCACACTATGGACCAATGTGTACTTTTTTCAATGATGCAACTAGCCCTTTGTGCGTGATACAGTGTATTGATATGTGCAATTCAGGTAAACCCTCCCAGGGATACATTTTCTTGCGTATACCTTCTTGGCTGACATGCTTGTAGACTTGGGATGTGTTGCATGTGTATGTCAGCAGTGTACATATGTGTGACTGCTTGCGTTCATGGTGCAGACACTAGGACAAGCAATATATTGGTGTGACATACACAGACATATCGCCACTTGTGCATATCTTGGCATGATCCAATTGAATTACAGATTTTATGATGCTTACCATGATGTAGGTATCTGTGTTTTTGGCACATTTTATTTTGTGGGCCTGTGACATGGATGCAAATGCAAATAATGGGTTCAAACGTTTTTTGTCATGTTGGACCTTCAGTACATATTGGTTCATGTTCATCTCAGAACATGTTGTTCAGGCAAATAAATGTTGCCCTATGTGTGTGACTACGATTTCCATCCACTGTATTGAGGCGATCTCCACCATCCACCTCCTCCTTCTCCTCCTCCATCGGGTCTTGCTGTTGTTTGTTCCTGTCCCAGGGGACATTGGTCTGCACATAAATGTTACACAGTATGGCACACACCATGACGCCGGACGTGACACCCCCTCTGGACAAACTGGACCAAATACTTAATGAGATTAAAGCGTCCCGCCAGGCCATGGAACATCAAATAGGCACCAATACTACCAATCTCAATCTCCTGAGGGCAGATCATGCCAAGCTTTCTGACACAGTCAAGGACAATACGCAGACCCTTGCGGAGATGGTGCCACAACAGAAGGAACACTCAGAACAGCTAACGCAAGTGCAGAAATGACTCGCCACCCTACTAGACAGAGCTGAGGACGTGGAGGGGAGGACTAGGCATAATAACATCCATATTATAGGTATGCCAGAGCGATCGGAGGGGACAAATGCGACCCGTTTTGTGGAGAAATGGCTTTCCAGCTCCTTTTGTGTGGAACTTGCGGATCGTATACCTACCGGCAGGCCAATTGTGGATCAACCACCAAGGCCGCTCATTGCCCGTATCATTGCAGGGATCGCGACCATCTACTGCAGGCAGCTCGTGAACACGCACCTATTGAATATGAGAACATCCGAATCTCACTCTATCCGGACTACACCATACAGGTGCACCGCCAGAGAGCCTCCTACCAGCCACTCAAGAAAAAGCTCCAGGCCCTTAACCTGTCCTATGCTTTGCTGTTCCCCTCGAGTTTGAAAATCCTTTACCAACAAAAAGCTCACTTTTTTGACTGTCCTGAGGCAGCTAACGCTTGGTTGGAACCTACTCTGCCTCCCCAGTCCTTGGATAACATGGACCAACCTTTATGATGTAGGCCATTGTAGCCGGGTAAATCGGGATTCCGTTGCAACAGAATGACCCGCACACTCTCAGCCGAACGACCTACACCGGCGCAGGCTGTCACGGGGCAGGCATTCTGCGCTGCTGGCTGCTGGCTGCTGTTTCTTTCCGTGATTCTACACGGGTCACGTCTCCAGAGCAGTCAGACGACAATCCAATACCATCCAACTCCGAAAGTAATGATGTCCTGTTCCCTTTGATAACTCCTCAAATTATGAAGGCCCTCTATGGTTAACTCGCTCATATCACATTTATGTTTAAACAGACCTTTCCACTGTTTGCAGGACTCTGAACATGCGTTGGACATTAATATACATGCTCGTTCCTTTTGTTTCTCCAGGTTCCTCTCTTACTTATATCTATCATGCGGTCTGACCTGTTTGCGTGGAGATATATATGGTGTAAATGTGAATATAACATGTCCTTTCTCCCCAGGTTCGGCTTTTAATTCCTTTTATTACAGGGTCCGGCCTAGGGTGTAGTTTCGTCATCACAGGCTTGATCATGCTCTTCTTGGCGCCCACCCCCCTGCAGTTGCTGCAGTATATCACAGTGTGATTGTAATGTGTTTTCTTGTAAGTTTGGACCAGCCTACTTTGAGTGATGGCCCTAGAATTCTCAGGTTTTGTTTGGGAAGGGGTTTTTTGGTTCCTGGTTCAGGTTACATTATTGTCACGATTTTGTTGCCTTAGACATTAGGACTACATGACCCAGAATGCCTGCTGGTATTCTGTCTTCCCCACTATCCTTCCTTTTCCTGCTTCCTATATCTGCCCCTCCCACATGGCATCCCATCCCATGCTTGTCACCTGTGTATTTTGAAGTACTTTGAGCTTGTGGAAGCTGACTTGCACCTCGGATATTCCAAGGAACTTGCGGAGTACGGAATCGAGGTATTTTGACCTTTGACTTGGAGCGCTTGGAGTCGCGCTGCTCAACCGTTGTGCTGGGAGCCACGCTGCTCAACCGTCGTGCTGGGAGCCGCGCTGAAAGACATTAGCGCTGGGAGTCGCGTTGAAAGACATTAGCGCTGGGAGCCGCGCTGAAAGACATTAGCGCTGGGAGCCGTGCTGAAAGACATTAGCGCTGGGAGCCGCGCTGAGAGAGATCAGCGAGGCTTGGTACCCGGGATACAAGGTTACTGCCCTTTGAGCGTACCAGGGAATGTCATTGAACGTTAGTGAAGTAACTAACGTGGGAGCCGTTGCCGGGCTCTCGGAACCTTTTTGGATTTGATTAGATTCGAACTAGCTTGCATATACGCCTTAGAGCTGTTGAGGGCTCGGATTGGAACTCCTACGTTTGGAGCTAGAGAAATCATCGATTATGCTAAGTAGCATCTAATGTTATTAGCAACTGGAAATTGAAAGCTAGACTTGACCATTTCACCAGTGGATTACTGTGAACTAATTTTCTTTCCATTTACTTTATTTTTACCTTTTTTGTGGTTTTGTGGTTCAGAGGCTTGTGGCAGCGTATCTGAGTGAGTAGATTGTTATACATCTGAATTTATTGCTGATGCTTGAAGGGGTAGGGGGTGTATTTATGAATGTGTCTTGTGTCCCTCTGCAGGAAACAGATTGCAGACTTCTAGTGCAGCAGCTCTCCAAGTACCACGTGCTGTAGATGGTTTCTGGCTGCCAGTCCTTTATATTTTATTTCTCCATTGTTTCCCTTCCCCTGGTGAGGTCCTCTTTGTTGAGTGGATATTTGTATAACTCACATGAGGTGCCGCTCCTAGGGAAGAGGGAAACTAGCTACATCATCGCTTCTGCTGTACCTGCTTTAAGAGGTTAGTCAACCTGCCTTATTTGTGACAATTATATCTCCTTCTGTGCTCCACAGTCTCTTAGATGGTGCATGGCTACAATACCCTCTTAAACTATGGCTGTTTTGGGTAAATATAAAATACTGACATGGAACGTTCGGGGAATGGGGTCTGTGCATAAAAGGCTTCATATCTATGCCCAGCTGAATAGATGCAAAGTTCACATAACATTTCTTCAAGAAACTCACCTGACTAACTCAGAAGTTTCTAAAATGCATAGGAAATGGAAAGTACAGTTTTTTGATACTTCTTACTCAGCTTTTGCCAGGGGGTCCTTGATACGGATCCGCAGTCGGGTGCCCTTCACATTACTAGAACAGCGAGTAGACCCTGAGGGACGCTATGTATTATTGTTTGGAAAATTGGACGGCTCTCCGGTGATTCTTGGATGTGTTTATGCCCCGAATTCTGACCAGAATACTTATCTTACCAAGCTTAATACCATCCTATCAAACTGGGCGCATATCCCCTGGATCATCGAAGGTGATTTTAACTCAGTCCAGGATTAACATTTAGATCGTTCACATCCCCCGCTATGAGGAGCAGTACCTAATAAACATGCAGAGTTCTTACAGGCTTGGGCTACGGGTTGGATACTACAAGATATATGGCGTGTTCATTACCCTGATTGCAGAGAAAATTCCTTTTATTCCCCCGCCACAACAGTTGCACACTCGAATAGATAGAATTTTCTGTACTACACTGTTGATGCCACAGATGGCTGAATCCACATATCTTGGGAAAACATTGTCTGACTATAACTACTTCCATCGGGATTCTTACTCCGTTTCCCACCTGGCGCCTCTGGTCACAATTGCTGGAAGACGCAGTCTTTCCACCACTTTGGGCACCACAACAACATACTATTTCACTGAAAATAGGGGCACAGCCTCTTCTTCTCTGGTGGAATGGGATGCATTTAAGGGTGTTATCAGGGACACAGCAATTGGGGCTGTGGTGGGAGCCTGACAAGAATTATACGAAAAGCTTACCCTAGTGAAGGCCTCCCTCAATAGGTTTGAGAATGTTGCCCTTATTAACCCATCACAACTCCCACACCTTCAGGAGACCAGAATTAAACATGCTGAGCTTCTGGAGGATCTCTAGCTCGATGGGCCCGATTCACAGATTGAATTTAAGACATTTGGTATTCACAGATTGCACTTACTACTATCTGGTATTCACGGAATGCACTTACTACTTTCGGGATTCACAGTGCGGGGAATGAGATTTTGATATCAATTTATGATCAATTTAATAACTTATCTCATTCATCTGTTTTGGACCGCTAGTATCTGTCATTGAGTAAAAGACAACCCCTGTATCGGTTTAGATAAACCCCATTAACGGACGCCACTCGGAAGAACCACTTACAACTGATAAAGTTTGAAAGTTTTATATAAAAGTCAAATTTATATACGATACAATCCACTCAGGATCAAAGTATACAAGAGAATACAATATCAATTCCACATTCAGCAAGTTAAAGCTCCGATGTGAAGTGGTTCCTCGGCGTCGTCTACAGAAAGAGAAAAATATCACGTTAAATCTGTCCCTACTCTATGCTATGTGACATCCCTACTTCGTTAGTTCCTTCCCTAAAAAGGTGTCAGCAGTTTGACTCCCAAAGAAGTTCAAACTCTCTTAGCCTCTAAAGGTAATTTAAGTTTAAGAAGCAGTACCCTCTCTGCCTACCCATCCGCTCTTCTAAGGGTCCTCGGCCTACTGCTCTCTTGCGCTCTGATCTCTCTCAGCGCATCTGCTCAAGTCATCTATGCTTCGCCCTTCTCTCTCTGAGCTCCCTGCTGGGCTATTCGCTATCTTATCCCCGGGGTGCTGTCCCTAAAATACACAATCACAGTGTGGGTGGAACGCCCCTTGACGCCCACCACGGACTTTCCCCGATGATGTCAGCTTCTGGCTTCTTCCATTGCTTCATCTCTTTCGTCGTCCGTTAAGTTGACCTTTCTTCTTTAGATGTCATCTTCATCTTCTTATTGGCAATTTCAATTGACACTTTCAGATCAGAAATCATATGAACTTAAACAAGACTTTAACTTACAACTGCTATTCTTTGACCTTCTAGGTCCTGTGAATGGTCATTCAAAACAAGTTTCAAATTCTAAGAGCTTCTCGTCACGTTCAGGCCATAAACCTTGTCCAGCGTTGTCACCTTAAATCTAACAAGTGCTAGACTTCTTGGCTCTCACGTCCACATCAAGCTATTTACGACTCCTGAAAGTCCGCTAAATTATATACATCGGACTGTGTTCCTGCTAACCCTTGGTCAGTCAGGTTAGAATCACAAATGACCTAAACCTTTCTAGCATTCTCACAAAAAGCCTTCTACACAGTATAACCTTTAACACACATTTATATATTCGCATCTTAGCAAAAGTCTTGATTATACTTGAATACATTCGTACATAAACTACGTAAGGCATAACTTTATATTATCATTCGCTATATCGTTTATATATGTTCTACACATTTCTTCACATTTCATTTCTCGCTGTTTCTCCGTTTAAAAAGGTTACACACGTACATGAATTCTACTTGCACGTTCTACATTTCGTAAGCATTTCTACATCATTTCTATATCAGCCTACTACATATACGGACCTTCTAAATCTAATACATGTTCTAAAGTGAATACAGTTACATTTCCTATATTACTTTGGATTATATCGGTTATCTATATGCTATAAGTGTCACGTCACATTACGATATACGTTTCGTTCCTACGTTATACACTGTGCTTGTAAATATGCCCTATACATAATTTTCATTCAAATTTGCGCTCTCTCAGTCCCCCCTTTGATGACTTCTAGGAAACATCACTAAATGCAATTTGAATAACATCTCTAAACAGAACTAGTTACAATATTCCCTCTTTTCATCGTCTCGAGAGCTCTTAAGCTTTTGTACTGTTGATCTTGTAAAGCAGCTAATCTCCTTTCTTGCTCTCTCATTGTTCGTTGTAACTGGTTCGACCTATACCATTTATATAATTTTACTAAACCTAACAATGTGATTATACAAATTAATACTATCAATACAGGCTTTATTATGTACCATACTATGCTTTTCCCAAGGTTGGAAAACCAACTCCCAACCTTTCCTACTCCATGACCAACCTTTTCCCAAACATTTATTTTTGATAAATCTTCGATCTCTTGATGAATCTGTGTAATGTTCCGTATGACTTTCTCAAGTGGTTTTGAATTATCAGGAATATAAGTACAACATTCCTGGACCTTCAAAGCCTTACAAACTCCGCCTTCTTTTGCTAGCAGTACATCTAAAGCAAGTCGGTTCTGAAGAACCATTGCTCTAATCGACTGCATCTCACCTTCTACTAACATTAATGATCTTGCAGTACTTGCAGATAATCTATCCACAACTGTAGCCAGTCTCCTGATCTTAACGTCGTTAAGTATTAAACCTAACATAGGAAACATCGCTCCAAATACATCTCCTACTACTTCTGCATCTCCTACTTCCCTTTTCGCTCTCCTCGAAGCCCTTCCTTCTATTATCGCTACATCCTTTGCATGATATATTTTGGGGAAGACAATTGCCAAGTAACACGAACCATACCAATTGTCAGGTAGTTTTACATAGGCATTTCTTCCGCATACAAAATACACATTCGGAATAACTTGCATTCCTTTCATAAAATCTTTTGTGTAGTACTCCAATCTAAAAGCATGTTCACAATTTACTTCACCTACAAATACACTCTCATAATATGTCTTGCTTCGAGTTAAACATAACTTTCCTTTCTGCGTTCTATCCAATGCTATTTGACCATTGCTACCTTTCTTTTTATGTGCTTTCTCTTCTTCGGTCCAATCCGTTTTCCATTGTCCTGACATTTTTAGAATCTTCTGCCTTCTGTATCTATCGTCTACTTGTCCTATGAACTTCTTCTCTACCTCTGATACTTTACAAGTTAGATTATTTCTGCGTGCATATGATGTATCTAGTGTATCCCAAGGAAGAAAGAATTTAGCTAATCTATCCTCCTTTTTGTAATAGTCCCACTTATTCATTTGCTTATAATTCGGAACTTCAGGCAGTACCGAATCATAATTTGAAAAGTAGTACTCAAACCCTTCTCTACCATAAAATACACTAAGCAGTAAACTACATGTTATCCCATAAGTCAATGGGAGATGATGATATCTAATGCCTTCGTCTACAGAAGCCAGCAATTGCATACATACGTAGCAATCTTTGGCCTCCATGGCATCGATATACTCGTACAATAATTTAGCATATGCGTTTGACCTAAAATTTCCCTGTGACTCGTCTATGTGTAATCTACGAGCTTCATCTGCCAATAACGCCTTTTCACGTATAACATTGCTCTCCTCCTTTTTCCCCACAAGAGCAGGTCTCAAAGTCGTTATAGGCTGTACATTTGCTGTTTCTTTATCTGTTTCATGTCCCATTATGTACGATATTGTCACTACTGTAATTATGAGAAATATTACTATTGCTATAAGTGTACCTACTATACATCTAGCTTTTCGGTTTGGGTTGCCGTTCTCCATGTTATCAAAACAAATTCCCTCCTTCTTTTGCGAAAAAGTTTGTCCTTCGGCAGTCTTTGTTTGCTTTATTCGCTTTCTCAATCTGTAAAGTGCTTTTTTTATCAACAACGTCTCTTTTTCGCAACAATGTCTTTTTCTCTTTTTAGCAACAGACAACCCTAACCCTTCTCCGTCCACTAAATGTAATCCCTAATTTTATTCTTCTTTCCACTCAGTGCTAGGTTATCTTCTTCTTTATAGCTTGTACACAAAAGTCTTTTATGCATCAACAATTATTCTCGCACCTGCAGCTCGTGCAACAAGTTCCAACAATTCAAAACGAATGACCTTATCTTCTTCCTCTGATATTTGATGACCAAATGTTGGAAATTGTAATCTGTTCAACACTAAATCTTTAATCCGACTCAAGTATGGAGGTATGGGAAGTGTGAAAGTCAGTAACCCCTCAGTCTCGAGTCCCGGCGTCAACATCCATATCTCCACTGCCACAAATGGATCGAGATCGATTACTTTCACGCTCTTCACTCTCCCAGATTTCTGTCCCCAAGACATCTGCTAGATAAGTCCACTCTGGGGTGGCGTACCTTCTGCAGGACACACGTACCCTTCTCGATCTTCGTGGACTCTCTGTTCCTGAGTCTGTCGTTTCTTCCTCCTGATCCGATTCTTCAGCGATCGGGACAAGTATTCTTTCTTTCTTTCCTTCCGAACTTGGCCTTTTCCTTCTCTCCGGCCAACTGTCTTCGTCACTCCTTGTCTTTCCGCTCCTTGTCTTTGGACCAGTCTCTTGGTCACTCTCAATTTGTTCGATATCTGTGTCGGACTCCCAATTACTTTCTTCTCCTGAGGCGACTTCGGTCCCACTAGTGTCCTGACCTTCGTCGTCCTGTTCCAACACAGTTTCAGTTTCTTCGATCACCTCTACAGCTTGGCTTTCCCCCTCTATGGCTTCTCCGCTTTCCGCTGGATTCTCATCCGAGAGAGGAGCTGTTTCTTCTGGAGGTGTTGGCACTCTTCGGGTGTGTGAGGCATGTATCCAGTTTGGCAGACCTCCACACTTAACTGCAGTATTCGTCACAAGTATAACTTGAAACGGTCCTCTCCAGCGCACGTCTAAGCAGTTCTTCCTGACATGCTTCTTCACCAGGACCCAGTCTCCCGGACTCAGGTCGTGGCACAAGTCTTGTGCTGATGGAACCTCTGCAGCCTGGACCTGGAGGGACACAGAATTAACGGCATCAGATAGTCCCTTACAGTAGTCCAAGATCAAATCGTCTGTGATGTTCACTAGAGCTGCAGTCGGAACCGATGGCAATCTCATGGCTCTCCCCATTAGCACTTCATGTGGAGAGAGGCCTGTTCTTCTATCAGGTGTGCTACGTATGCTCATAAGAACCACTGGAAGTGCGTCTGGCCAACTCAGGGATGTTGCTGAACAAACTTTGGCAAGTCTGGACTTGATTGTGCTGTTGATTTGCTCCACAATCCCTGAAGCTTCTGGTCGATAGCTGCAGTGTAACTTCTGATCGATACTCAAAGCTGAACATAGCATCTTCACTATTTCGCTGTTAAAATGAGTTCCTCTGTCCGATTCCAAAGAGGATGGCACCCCAAACCTCGGTATTAACTCTCTAAGTAACAATTTTGCTACTGTAAGTGTATCGCACCTACGTGTAGGGTAAGCCTCAACCCATCTAGAAAATATGCAAACAATCACTAAAACGTATCTGAGTCTATTGCATTTAGGCATTTCTATGAAATCAAGCTGCATCCTATTGAAAGGCCCCCCAGACCTCCCAATGTGACTCAATGTAACTGGTGTTCTCTTACCCACATTTAGTTGCTGACAGATCGTACATCGCTGACACACAGCTTCTGCCGCTACTCTAAATTTTGGATTAAACCACGTTTGTCTGAATACTCTCACCATAGCATCTCTTCCTATGTGTGCTGATCCATGCAATTTTCTAGCCATTGGACTAATAAGTTCATTTGGTAAAACTGCTCTCCCATCTGCAGATATCCAGAAATTCATCTCACTTCTAGAGCAACCAGCTGTTTCCCAACTCTTTTTCTCATCATCTGGTGCATTTTCCTGAACACTTCTCAATTCATCCCACGTATCAACAGTATCTAACAACATGGTCAATTCAGTTCTTTCCTGGATTCCCCCCACTTTTACATCAGTGTGAGAATATCCCTGTTCTGCGCAATAACGCGCTACTTCATCCGCGTAGCGGTTTCCTAGTGACACAAAGTCAACATTCTTTGTATGGGCTGCACATTTGACCACTGCTATGGCCATCGGTTTTTGCAATGCCTCTAACAAAAGTCTCACGAATTCTCCATTCCTAATAGGAGAACCAGAGGAGGTCATATAACCTCTTTGAGACCATAACTGCCCGTAATCGTGAACTACCCCGAAACCATACTGGCTATCGGTGTATATGGTGACTCGAAGTTTGTCGCCCGCTAAGCAAGCACGAGTCAAAGCAACAATTTCAGCTACCTGAGCGGAGTGTACTCCTTCCAGGCAAGCGGCTTCTATTACTCTCGTAATTGTGCAAACTGCGTAAGCTGCTCTCAGCTGACCGATATTGTCCCTTACACATGAACCATCAACGAAGAAAATTTCATCTGGGTCAGTCAATGGCTCATCTACAATATCGGGTCTCGGTTTGGTGCATAGTTCAGTCACATCAAGGCAGTCATGATCTGTACAATTTTCATCATCCACCTCATTCGGAAGTGGCATCAAAGTTGCAGGATTCAAGACGGAGCATCTTTTTAGGGTCACATTCTCGGCAGCCAGTATGACTTGCTCGTAGCGTGTGAGCCTGCTATTTGTCAGATGCTGAGTCTTAGTCCTGGTCATTAACAATTCTACAGAATGTGGTACATACACTTCTAACTGATGACCCATAACTACGCTTTCCGATCTCTCAATGCTGACACCCGTTGCAGCTACGGATTTGAGACATCCGGGCAACGCTGCGGCTACTGGATCTAATGTAGCCGAAAAATACGCCACTGGTCTACGCGCATCTCCATGGATCTGAGCTAAAACTGCTAAAGCGCATCCCTCTCTTTCGCAGCAGTAAAGCAAAAATGGCTTTGTGTAATCAGGCATTCCTAAAGCCGGGGCACGACATAAGTCCTCCCTCAGCTGCAAAAACGCCATCAAACAATCTTTGTCCCATGGTACCGGATCACTTACTCCTTTATGCGTCAGTTGTAATAACGGTTTTGCCTTCAGCGAAAAGTTAGCTATCCACTGCCGACAATAACCGACCATGCCTAGAAACATCCTGACTTCTCTTTGTGTTGTAGGCGCGTTCATTTTCATGATCGCCTCTATTCTGTCTGGAGACACCTTCCGCTTTCCCTTTTCAATCCTATGACCCAAGTATTGCACCTCAGTCTTACAATATTGCAATTTACTTGGAGACACCTTGTGACCGTTCTCGGCCAAGTGATTTAACAAGGTTATGGTGTCTTCTCTGCAAGCTTCCTCAGTTTCTGACGCAACTAGGAGGTCGTCTATGTACTGGACTAGAACCGAATTCTTGGGCAGTACTAGACTTTCAAGGTTTCGTTTTAATAACTGGTTAAAGATCGATGGGCTTTCTGTATACCCCTGAGGGATACGACACCATGTTAAAACGCGATCTTCCAGCTTAAAAGCGAAAAGATACTGGCTCTCTTCATCTAAAGGTATCGAAAAGAAAGCCTGGCACAAATCTATCACTGTAAACCATTCAGCTTGGAACGGTATCTGAAATAATATCACTGATGGATTCGGTACCACTGGACAACATGAGACAACAATATTATTAATCTTTCGAAGATCCTGCACTATTCGGTATTTTCCACTAGGCTTCTGCAAACCCATAATCGGGGAGTTACATGGACTACCCACGATCTCCTTCAGTATTCCCTGTTTAATCATGGATTCGATCACAGGCTTTATTCCTGCAATCGTCTCTGGAGTCAACTTGTATTGTGGGGTTCTTGGATACTCCGCATTGAGCCTTACCAAGATTTTTACTGGTTCTACTCCTTTGATCAGTCCTATTTCTTCTCCAGTAAAATCCCACACCTCAGCTGACACTTTCTCTCTCAAATCCTGTGGAAGTTCCTCCACCGTTAAGGTAGGATATAGTTCCACGCACTCTTGCGAGTTTACAATTTTAAAATCGGCATCCTCATCATTCGTCTGTACTTCTACTCCTTCAGGTGTACAATGTATTGTGCAATTCAGTTTGCACAATAGATCTCTTCCTAGCAAACACACAGGGCTAGAATCACAGATCACAAACTGATGTTCGTCACTGTAATTCCCTATCTTTACTGACACTGGTTCGGTCAAAGGATTCGTCATCCTCTTGTTTGCGACTCCTACCACCTGAATCGTCTCTCCCGAGATTGGCAAACCTGGGACTACCGCTGATCTCAACGTAGATCGAGTGGCACCCGTATCTACCAAAAAGGTTGTAGGACATCCAGCTACTTCAGCCTCTACGTATGGTCCTCTCTGATCTACTTCCAGGGCTGCTCCTAGAGTACAGTCTTCCTCCCTGCTTACTCGTTGCCCTGTAAGAGGATCAACGTAATAACATTCTTCTCCTCCTACAAACAATGGCATTTGTCTATAGGTTTTCCCTCCGTTTGTGATGCGAGGTGGTTGAGGAAACGGGGCTCGAGGAGTCTGAGTCCCCCCTTTGATAAACTTTCCCTTCGGGGCTGCGGCTCCCTTAACCACGTTATTCTGTACCTCTTCCTCCTCTTGATCTAATTCCCCTGTCTCGACATTGTAAGGACACTCGCGTCGCCAATGTCCCACTTCGTTACACTGATGACACCTCGTTGTCCTTTTCAATGTCGCGATATCCATTCTCGGTCTCGGTCTTTCTTCCTCGTCTCTGCTCTGATTATTCTGTCTCTTTGCTTGCGTTCCTGTTCCCTGTTGCCGCTGTCCACCCTTTCCAGCTGCTTGCATTTGTACCAGCATTAACTTTTCCTTGAGTTTCTTAGCCTTCGAATCTATCTCGTCACTACAGTACCTTGCATACCTCAAAATTTCATCTAAAGGTTTGTTCTGCCAACAGATCAAATGCTGTTGAATCATTAGGCTTATGTCTGGTCTCAATCCGAGAACAAACTTCGACACAAACTGCCCTATGTCCTTAGGATCCATTACATCTAATCCACTGTACTGCTTGAATGCTTTCAGCAATCGCTCATAAAACTCATGGACTGTTTCCTTCGGCTCCTGAGTAGTTCGATCTATCTTAACCCAGTCTATATCGTGCACTGGCACTTTCTCTTTCAGCCACGTTATGACTCTTTCGTATTTCTCCATGACTCTGACTGATGGACCATTCGTCCGGGTATCTCTTGGAGGCTCACAAGTAGGCCATTCAACACTAAGCTTGCATGCCGTCCACAAATCTCCGGGTACTACGATATCGAACAATGTGTTCAAATCGATCCACAGTACCTTCGAGATCTTCACGAATCTTTCTACCTGCTTGTACCACTCGACGGGATTTTCTCTAAGCTTTGGGAAGGAATTGGTAAATGCCGCCAAATCCCCCCTACTCCATGGTACGTGAACGTAATTTCCGTTCGCGATTTCTCGCAAAGGGAATGCTTCCATTCGCATTAGGTCTGTATCCGGGGACCTTGTAAGTGAACTCCTTCTTACGGATCCCTTCTTAGACCATCTTTCCTCCCATCTATCCAGATCTCTCCATATTCTAATACTCTGAATCAATTCCCTTATGTGTACCTTCAGCGAGATCGTTCTACGCTCATCCAGGTCCTGATCTGAGCAAGTTAGCCTATGGTTACCCTGTAAAGCTTTAGTTCGTGATAGGTCTATCATATATCTATTTGCTAGATTCGATAAATTTTCATGAGCTGACCTCGCTCTTCGAGTAACATCCTTGGATAAAAACAATATTTCATCTGGTGCGTACAATTCTAATCTCTCTATTTTCACTGTGCCGTCAATTATTTCATCTAAGTCTGACTTCAAACTCATTACGTCGAGCCGGTTTGCTTTTATTTCAGCTCTCAGTATATCAGTCCTAGGTGGTTCGCTCATACCCCTCTCACCTCCACTATGCGCCCTACGCCTGAACACAGGTGAGTTATGAGGAGTTTTCCTTCCATCTCTTTGTTCCCACCTCTCTAGATCCCAAGCCTTTCCATCTTCCCGTGGGGTGTGGTGGAACATTACTCCATCCCCCATCCCTACACTGCGCCTTTTTGGCTCGGTTTCTCCAGATACGAGATAGGATCCACCGTTCTGTTCAAAATCACTGTAATTCGCCTGCTGTCTGGTGTCGCTCAGTAACCAATAAGGTCCTTCATGGCTCCCCATGCTCCCGCGATCTCGATCCTGATCACCAGAAGTATGGCGAGACGTTTCGCGACTCCCTACGTTGTCATGACTTTGCTCGCGCTCACCGGATGCATGGCGAGACCCTTCACGACTCTCCATGTTCCCGTGATTCCAATGTTGCACTGTTTCACCCGGGGTATGGTGAGTGCATCTGAAAGTATTACAGTACTCCTGCGTCCTTTGTTCTCCTTCACTAAAGGTGACGCGAGGCACTTCGCCACACCCTGTACTCCTGTCGTCGCACATTTGCCTATTGCCGCTAATAGTAGGACAATTAATTCCTCTGCTTTCTTGACTCCCTCTCTCCCACTCCGGGCTGCTTTCGCCAGCTCCACAATAAAAGAGAGAACCCGGTTATCTTGGTCTCTCCACTCAGCTCCTGTTTCTACACTTTTATTCCTAATCTCCTCGGCAGTATCCCAATCCTTCAGGTATTCCCTTAATTCCTTAAAGGTCTTCGGTTTTGGTCCCCTTAAGTCCATTGGCCCTCTTTGACGCCCTTGTTCTACCCAGGGACCTGTTGCCGCATCTAATGGGGTACTCCGACTCATCGGTGCTAATATCTGTCTCTGAGGATTCATCATGGTATATCTATTCTCCATCTCTACCCTTTCCCTGTCCCATCGTGCCTGTTCCTCCTGCTGGACCCCTTCTGGGTTGTAGATTGACACAATAGGGCCTATGGTAACCGGTACTTGTAGAGCATCTGGCATTTGGTAAGACCTTGCATGTTGCGTTTCTGGCATTTTCTGGACCACGAATCTTCCCACTACTCTCTGTTCGGAACTAGATTGAGGTACCTCCTCCTCTTTCTTGGCATCCCACTCTGATACTGGGATCGATTTATATTCTCCCCATCTAGCTCCGTCCTCTTGTGGTAATATAGGACTTGCGGCCCCTCCGCTGTACGGGGGTGGTCTATCTGTCAATAGCCTCTCTATCAAATCTTCTTCTGTCTCGCTTTCCTCTTCTTCTTCTAGAGGTTTCCTCTCTCCCGTAACTTCTAGCATCGGGTACAGTTTATCCGCTTCTATCTTTTGCACTCTCCATTTCTTAGCTTCCTCATCCCATTTGGCATCTTGTACTGCCTTTACTGATCGTCTCACTCTTTCTTGGCGCCTCTTTACGCTCTTTTCGTGTGCTGTTCTAAACCATACACTAAGTGCTTCGAACTGTGTTGGCCTCGGTAGAGGTCTTGTTGCAAGTATTACCGCTTTTAGTTCGTTCAACACATCTAGCTTAAACGTTCCGAATCTCGGAAACGCCAGTTCCTTATTCCCTTCAGTTAGCTTATTCCACTCGGAGATCCATAATATCGAGTGCAAGCCTACATTCACTGCCATATAATAAGCTGGTGTGCCTTCTGGTGGAGCTTCCTCTCCGGCATATAAGTTTCTTCTATTTCTCCTAAAGATTTTCCTTAAACCCTTAAAGCACTTCATTTTCGATAATCTACAATTTTCCCTTTATTCTTCCTTGTTTACGTCCCGATGACAACCAACAACCAATCCTTACGCGGCTCTTGCTAATCGGCCTATCTCAGTGCAACTCTTCGCTGACGTCTGACAAACTAACCAATCTCAGCGCGGTTCTATGTTGACGTCACTCGTTCCCTCTTGCAGCAATTCTCCTTCTTTCTCGATTAGCCTCACGATTTCGTATGCGTTTTCATTCATACACTGAAAAATGACTACTTCCGTCCAAGCGATCACTTTTCTCTGACTGTACGGCCACAGTCTAACTGTAATTGCTACCTCAACTGACGAAACGTCTTCCCTCTTACGGTCAGACGATCGCCTCAACTGATAGGTTACTTACACACAGTAAACGTACGACCAGCGTCCGTTACTCATTCACTCACTCATACGCTCCCCCTATCATCGGTCTGTCGGGAAATCAATGGTACCTCATGACCCCCTTTCAATGGTAGACAAATTACTCTGGGTGTTCGATACACCCGAACCACTTAAGTCCTCTGGACATAAGATTTCATCCGGTTGCGCGCGCTCACAACCTTCCCTCAATCACACTACAGGCATTCAACTCCGCTTGACATTACAACACAGGAACAACATAAAACACCGCAATCTTACAACGCATGACCCTTATACTCACTCTCGACCGACTCTGCTGCTTTTCTCTCGTCGCACCGTCAGCACCGTCTTCGGCTGCAATTCTTCTTCTGGTCGTCGATGACTAGGGACCTTGGGGTAAACTAAACCTGGCCTAGGTCGTCTTCCTCAAGAAGATAACCATCATTTCTCTGCTACCAACTGCGGGGAATGAGATTTTGATATCAATTTATGATCAATTTAATAACTTATCTCATTCATCTGTTTTGGACCGCTAGTATCTGTCATTGAGTAAAAGACAACCCCTGTATCGGTTTAGATAAACCCCATTAACGGACGCCACTCGGAAGAACCACTTACAACTGATAAAGTTTGAAAGTTTTATATAAAAGTCAAATTTATATACGATACAATCCACTCAGGATCAAAGTATACAAGAGAATACAATATCAATTCCACATTCAGCAAGTTAAAGCTCCGATGTGAAGTGGTTCCTCGGCGTCGTCTACAGAAAGAGAAAAATATCACGTTAAATCTGTCCCTACTCTATGCTATGTGACATCCCTACTTCGTTAGTTCCTTCCCTAAAAAGGTGTCAGCAGTTTGACTCCCAAAGAAGTTCAAACTCTCTTAGCCTCTAAAGGTAATTTAAGTTTAAGAAGCAGTACCCTCTCTGCCTACCCATCCGCTCTTCTAAGGGTCCTCGGCCTACTGCTCTCTTGCGCTCTGATCTCTCTCAGCGCATCTGCTCAAGTCATCTATGCTTCGCCCTTCTCTCTCTGAGCTCCCTGCTGGGCTATTCGCTATCTTATCCCCGGGGTGCTGTCCCTAAAATACACAATCACAGTGTGGGTGGAACGCCCCTTGACGCCCACCACGGACTTTCCCCGATGATGTCAGCTTCTGGCTTCTTCCATTGCTTCATCTCTTTCGTCGTCCGTTAAGTTGACCTTTCTTCTTTAGATGTCATCTTCATCTTCTTATTGGCAATTTCAATTGACACTTTCAGATCAGAAATCATATGAACTTAAACAAGACTTTAACTTACAACTGCTATTCTTTGACCTTCTAGGTCCTGTGAATGGTCATTCAAAACAAGTTTCAAATTCTAAGCGCTTCTCGTCACGTTCAGGCCATAAACCTTGTCCAGCGTTGTCACCTTAAATCTAACAAGTGCTAGACTTCTTGGCTCTCACGTCCACATCAAGCTATTTACGACTCCTGAAAGTCCGCTAAATTATATACATCGGACTGTGTTCCTGCTAACCCTTGGTCAGTCAGGTTAGAATCACAAATGACCTAAACCTTTCTAGCATTCTCACAAAAAGCCTTCTACACAGTATAACCTTTAACACACATTTATATATTCGCATCTTAGCAAAAGTCTTGATTATACTTGAATACATTCGTACATAAACTACGTAAGGCATAACTTTATATTATCATTCGCTATATCGTTTATATATGTTCTACACATTTCTTCACATTTCATTTCTCGCTGTTTCTCCGTTTAAAAAGGTTACACACGTACATGAATTCTACTTGCACGTTCTACATTTCGTAAGCATTTCTACATCATTTCTATATCAGCCTACTACATATACGGACCTTCTAAATCTAATACATGTTCTAAAGTGAATACAGTTACATTTCCTATATTACTTTGGATTATATCGGTTATCTATATGCTATAAGTGTCACGTCACATTACGATATACGTTTCGTTCCTACGTTATACACTGTGCTTGTAAATATGCCCTATACATAATTTTCATTCAAATTTGCGCTCTCTCAGTAGAATGAATTTACTACTTTCGGGATTCACAGAATGAACTTACTACTTTTCGGGATTCACAGAATGAACTTACTACTTTTCGGGATTCACAGAAGAGACTTACGACTACTAACTTTACGTCCGCCGCTGGGCCGTAATTTCCGCCACCGGGCCGGATATTACGGCACTTTGGCGGACTTTACCGCACATCTGCGCAAAATCCGATTACGGGCCGTAAGTTACGATTACGGGCCGTATATTACGATTACGGGCCGTAAATTACGAATGCGGGCCGTTTGTCATGTTAGCCAAGAGGAAACACCTGGCCAAGGTCCACCCATCCCCCAACATGGATCAGCTGACACACAGCAGCCAATCCCAGCCAACAGCTCCATTTTGCCATGGTGTATGCTGCCACTGCCTACCATCCCCCACCACGCTCCAGCTGAAGCTAATTAACACTAATTGACCAGTACCACAAAACACATAAAAGCAGCACACAGTGAAGGAACAGGTTTGGACACAGAGAGACTGTTCCTACAATGCTTCCAGAGCCAGTGAACATGGAGCAGAGACGGAAAAAAAATGTCACTGCAGAGGAGACCACCATGCTAGTGGAATACATTGTAAGGCACCACAATCGCCTACATGGGCTACCACCATATTGCACCAGTGGGGCACAGAAGCAAGAACTATGGCAGCAGATAGCCACTGCTGTCTCAGCCTTGGGGGTGGAGAGGCGAACTATACAGGACATTAAAAAAAAGTGGCAGGACGAAAAGCAGAGGGTCAAGGAAAAATATTCCACGATAGAACTGTGCAGAATCCTCCATGCTGCATGCCCTGGACCCCGCATCCAGCTCACCCGACTGGAGGAGGATATCCTGACAGCAATACACCCCCACTTGGTCCATGGGCTGCCTGTCAGTGACGTCCGCCACGTGGTACCAGGTAAGTGGAATGAAAAGAAAATGTGCATGAAGAGATTGTCTGTGTTACACTGTTATAGTGATCATGGAAATAGTCCTAAGTGCATATAAAAATATGGTTAGTCAGAGACTCATGTGTCACCCACTACGTAGCACCACAAGTCCCAGAATGCTTTGCATCAGAAAAGGCTAATACCCCCCCACCCAATTAAAAACATGTGCACAGTACTGATGCCATACATACACAACCCAGCTAATTCAATAACTGTACATATTGACAGAAAATGTGCAATAACAAATGGAAATTTAAAAGTAAGTTTAATAAATAAATAAGCTAAAGACAAACATTAGCAGGGAAGCGCCAGTACCAATGTGACATGTGACGAATTCAAGCCTTGCGCAAACACTGATGTGTCGTGTACATATGGTTGTGCACTGTGTTGCAGGGATAGACAGATGTGTGTTGAATCTGATGGTGTGTAGGGGGGGCTTTGCTGAAGTTGTGTCGCAAGAGCTTTGCAACTCCAACAATATCCATGCACTGCCCATACCTAACGTGCTGTGCCACTCCTGACTTCTGCCTCAAGCAGGCGTATGGTTGCGTCACAGCAGCCTCCGATAGGTGATACTGTGAAATAATGTAGATCAGTGTATCCCAAACTGTGCTTCGCAGAACCCCAGGGGTCCGTAACACATTTCCATGGGGTCCATAGGCAACATTTTTAAAAGCACAGAAATTTTCTTGTGTAATTAGCAGCTTACCAGCAACAATAAACGTGTCAAGAGAATGCCAGTGATCAATGTACCTGCTGGAGCATGAGGAGAATGTTGTTCAGTGGCAGCTGTAATGTAACTAATGTAGCACAGAGTATAAATGTGCCTACTGCAAAGAACGTATAAAATGCATCTTGAAAAGCAGTGTTGTATGTACCTAGGATTGTGGTTACTGCTTTTGTCACAGAGATTCTTTTGTTACTGTGCACTTCATGAGTGACAATCGTAATCTAGCAGAGGGACCTATAAACTGTCATCAAAGAGCTGCTTGCAAATTGCATGGTACCAGTTTGTAACTTAAACATCTCCCAGTTATTAATTATCCTGATGCTGCTAAGAAGACATTTTTGGGTAGAAAAACATTTTGTATGCTAAAGTCAATGCTAGCCACTGTGTCATGTTCTGAATCCTGAGTGTGTGCTTTTCCAGACCAAGCACTCTTAAAACATTTCATATACACACATTTACATGTACGATTCTATGTCTCTATATGTGTGTGATGTAAAGTGCTCTGACATTCTACATTGGTATGAAAGATGCTATAAAACAAATGAAATACATTTGACAGAGGGCCTATTACTTCTATATAAAACACTAAGGGCCAGATGTGCGATCGGTTTTCAAAAGCGCAAACGGGTTCGCTAACCCGCTTGCGCATGCAAAAACCTATTGGGCCATGTACATAGCCGATTTAGCGAGTTCCAATTTGCTTGCAACTCTCTAAATAGGTTTAGCAACTTGTGATTTGGAAGCAGCATTCCCTTCCAAATAGCGAGTCTCAAAAACATGTACAAATGTTTGTGGTCGCAAAACAGTCACAATTACCACCTACTTCAAGTAGATGGTAATGCATTTGCTAATGGGAAGGGGTCTCCAGGGGACCCCTTCCCCTTAGCAAAAGCAAGCAAAATAATATTTTAAGGGCAGGCAGTGGTCCCAGGGACCTCTGCCGTCCCTTAGAAAATGTAAAGACAACTTTACTGTTACTTGATAGATTTTACAAAATGCATTGTAAACAGGCAGCATTTTCTTTTCTAAACTGCTTTATTGAAAAGTTGACCCCGACATGGTGGCCTGCAGAGCCCAGCAGGCCACCATACCTGGGAGGGCTGGCATTCCCAATGGGCTTGCAAATTGCGAGCGGCTCAATTATATAAATGAACCTCGCAATTTGCGACCCCATTGGGAATCCCAGACAGTGGCAAACACACTGTTGTACATTTCATTTAGTGACTCGCAAATTACCATTCGAAAAGTGAAGCAAATTGCGAGGCGCTAAATTAAATAGTCGCACATCTTGACCCAAAATACTTAGTACTTTGAGTATTTGTTTTGTGTGCACACGTGTGTATTTTTCTCAAATTACTGTTAAAATGATTGAAATTTAACTCATACAAATTGCATGGGGGTCCCCGGCTTCCAGTGGTAACTCAATGGGGGTCCTCAGGAGTCAAAAGTGTGGGAACCACTGATGTAGATTACACTGACTCACTTGGACGCGGCATATTCCAAAGGAGTGCACACCCTGCCTACCTCCAAGCTGACATTGCGCAGGGCCTCACAACATGACGATTCACCATAGTAGCGTCACGGTGCAAATACTCCTAAATGTGTTGTCTGTTGTACACCACTGTTGTGTCACAGGAGTGATGCAACCACAGTGTATATCTATTTTCCCCAGGGGCTTGTAAACCTGCCACTAAAGTCTCCAAACAGTACATCACCCTGTGCCGGCCTAAATCACAAAGCAGATGGTGAGAGTATCCTCTGATGTGAACATGTCCAACACCTATCCTGTTGTCCAATTTCCAATCTGCCACGCCATTACATCCCCAACACACCACTGCTCCTACCTGCCCCGTCTGCGGCAGTTCCACGCAATACTGTTATCACACAGAAGATATGGGCAAATCCCCGAAACGTTACACAAGCACATTTCCCATTTGTCTACTTTTCTCTCTTCTCACCCATTGACACATCCAGCCAGAGCACCGACAACTTCAGTAGCAGAGGTCACCGCATCGCATAGGAGGAATCGGCAACGTACCGATGAAGGCATGTCAACCACACTAACTGGTAAGTCAAAGTGGACAGGAGATGGTCAACAAGCATACATCGTCAGTAGACAACAGAGGGACAAATAGTGCCCAGCTATGTAAGACAACCATTTATGCTACATTTGCTGCATGACAATTGGAGATGTCAATGGACATTCACCTTTTCACATATGACATTTGTGAACAGCGAAATACAAATTATGACATGTCTTGCCTCATCATACCTTTGTAAATGTGGTACACAACATGTATTACATCAACAGACCCAGAACGAGGAAAGCAATCCTGTAATCGAGGGCCACAACAAGTCAGAAGGGTGTATACACCATATTGTAATAGTGTTTGTAGACATAATCAAGAAGTAGCATTTGCACCGATACGGAAATGAAGACCAAACGGGGAGATACCAGTCTCTGTAGTATTGACAATGCATACACTGTCCAACTTCAAATCTTTCATACATACTTTGTTCAGCACAGTCCACACAGCTGATCATGTACTGCGTACATTGGATGGATAAATTTCGGACATCAACAAAACACAATAGTGGACTTTACCTCTGGAGTCGTAGGCATGTCATTGTGCTATAGGTAGCATCAAGGTAGTGGGCCCAATCTAAGTTATATGTGGGATCACACATTACATAATGTATGACACACTACTGCAACGGTGGTGACCATGACTGCTTGTGCCCGTCCTGTGCCAGGAATCCAATGCATTACATGTGGCAGCAGGAATGTAAAGTTGCCAAACAAACTTATCATTGTAGGTACAATGCCGTCCTCCCATAACCCTAGACGCCCACTGACTCCTGCTACTAGGTTGGACTTCACATCTGCCCAGGGACCACAGACTGATCCGGTGCTGGGCCACGGTAAGTCAAGCTTGCTGAATGCCTATGAACTGTGCCTTTCACCTCCACCATATGTGTTGTACAACACTGTTATCCTGCATCACAATATGCTCACATGGGGCATTTGAACACATGGCCGATCAGACCCTGGTGGCAAATGAGATGCGGACACAAAATGTATGCCAAGTGTGTGCACAATGGACATATAATAGAACAATGTGTCATGAGAAACCTCCTCAACACAACAGGCTTGCAAGTCAATGATATGCTAAATCCCTAGGAAAATTAACATGCTCAAATCAATATGAAATTGGCATGGCTGAGGCACACACTGGTGCCAGTTGTGTACCTGTGAGATGGGTGTAGGGGCTGCTGAGGTGATTCTTCATGCAGTTACACCTGCAAAATTATTTTGCTGAAGAGCAACAGGATAATCCAGTGCAGGTGCGAAGATTCAAAGCTTCTCACCTCCTCTGCAATGTGTGATCAAATCCAAATGTTGTCTTCTGCTTGCCTCCCTTCTACCATATCCACATGTATAGGGGAGTGTATGAAATATGAGGTTTGGATGTCTGCTGCACACACAAGACACTATCTGTTGTCATGTGAGTAGTACCATGAGGTTGGAAATTGAGCATGGGAACAGAGAACACTCAAAGGATGGACATTAGTAATCTGCGTTCTCTCATTCAATAATGAGCTGTGTGACCTCATGGGTTGGGAAGCACATATGGGCAACATCAGGCCCCTGACAATTGCACATCTCACACATGAACTACTTTCTGACTTGTCAACACACAACATTACACCCATGAAAATAGTCAGTCACAATGGTAAGGGTGAAATCAGTAACCTTCTCATACAAGTCCGTCAGTTGATGTGTCATCTTATTGATGTCAGTGCCGCATGGCTGTAAGGTTGCAAATGCTGCTTGTGAGCAGGTGCCCACTTGTTAAGTCAATGAGCTATGCATGCTGCACAGCGTCCTTGATTATCCACAAATGGCTAATGAGAATGTCATTTGTTCTCATAGCTACAATCTGTTGTACGAAAATATGGACATGTATTTCTCATCACAGGTGCTGACAGGATGAGACCACTGCAGCGGACACCATCCCGGGGGATGCATGACATCCTGGCTGCAGCTGTGAAACTGTCACGCACCTGTCCCTCAGGTAAATTGGGCATGAGGAGTGTCAACAGCTTAGATTACAAAGCCATTACATAGATCAAGATCCCCTTCTACATGGAATCAACAGTTGTTGATTACTAAGTGAAATACAGACCAGGAGTGACACATATGCATGTCTGTCATTTGGTGAGGCAGATTGTTGATAATGTTGTTTCTACCCTCTACAGCTATGTCTACAACTACTATGGTGAGACAGGTGCAGCAGGATAGACTAGGAGGGAACGCAAAGGGACAGAGAGTTGTGGCTGGAACTGGTGAGTTTGCTAGTATCATGTAGATCTCCGTGTAACACCTCAGGGCTATGGTGTGAGCGGCCATTTGTGGTGGTACCCAAACCAGATCACATGATCCTCATCTGCTGATGCAAGGTGCAGTAAATACAACCCTGGTGTTGCTGCACATGTAATACCTGGTCAATCACCAATACAGTTGCAACCTCTGTGTTTCAGATGATGCTGTGAAAGAGGCTGACAGACCGACAACCAGTACTGGCAGACGGGAAATCCGAGGGGAGAATCCCCTGATCCTCCAGGCAGCAATGTCGGCTGCAACTCATGCCCAAGAGGAGGAGGATCAAGAGCAAGAGGACGTTGCCTTTGAGGAGGATGATGAGTACAATTTGTTAGACTCCGGGGATGACAATACTGACGTCCTCGCCTCACATCTTCTGACAAGCAACGCCCGTCTGCCTCCTCTCAGACTATCAATACCATGGCAAATATCAACACAGACACGGCTACCACACATCCACTCACAGACATCACTCACTCACAGCCCTCACGTCCGGGACCGACATGGTGGTTCCCCTACCCACTCTTCCCTACGCAGTGAATCCCTGCCATTCTCTCCACCATCTGTGGGAAGTACCAGCCCTGTTGTGGACCAGGTATCCCCTGGGAACTCTTCTCCTGCCCACAGACTTCTACCTGCCAGCCTCCCTGTTTTTGGACCTGCTCATCTCATCCCTGGCAGACACCAGCAGAGGGGGCCTGCACATGACTATGGTGGCCAGTGGGAGCAGGACTTCTTCCAACAGCAGGCAGATGTGAGGCAGGACATTCGGGCCTTAGGGGCTACCCTGTCTGACATTTCTGGGTCCCTGCAGGACATGGCCCAATTCCCTCAGGTGGTGGACAGGGTGGGCCAAGCTTTGGACAGGATGGATAGCACTTGGCAGGAAATGTCTAGAAATACAAGAGACCTGATATCCATCCAAAGGGAAGAGAGTGCAAGACACCATGCCTTGGCCATGAAGATGATGGAGAGCATGGTGAGAGTGGTCCAAAGTCGACCTTCACGGCCAACGCAGGGAGGGGGACAATCATGTCGGCCTGTAGGACAGCACATTCCCACACCTGTAACATAAACTGCACAGCACCACAGCCAAGGTACACAAACACACCCGCACCCTGAACAGTCACTCCCACCACCCCCACTACCTGCCCAACCACCACCAACCGCTGCACAGTCACTCCCACCACCCCCACTACCTGCCCAACCACCACCAACCGCTGCACAGTCACTCCCACCACCCCCACTACCTGCCCAACCACCACCAACCGCTGCACAGTCACTCCCACCACCCCCACTACCTGCCCAACCACCACCAACCGCTGCACAGTCACTCCCACCACCCCCACTACCTGCCCAACCACCACCAACCTCTGCACAGTCACTTCAACCACCTCATCAACCAGCCCTTGTCCAGCCACAGACACCTAATGTGCAGACACCATTGGCACCTGCACCTCTTGATCAGCCTGGACAACACCCACAGACACGAAGGCGACGACCTCACCCCTCACCGCGTTCCTCCCCCCCACGATTGCGGCAACGCAAACATGACCGCCATTAAAATGGCTTATTTGTTTTGGGCTCCTTAGGAGTATTTTGACAATAAATATCTACTACTGTAATATTCTGTTGTGTAGTATGTCTCTTCTGACGATGTAGGCATGTGTGTGTGTGTGTGAGACAGGTACAAGTGTAACACATCATAGCAACACGTTGTAGTATGCATAGCATATGACTTACTAAATATGTGTCTATATTTGGCAATAGACATTCAAAATGAAGTCAAACTAGTCAGACAAAGTATAATACTGCAAAGTCATTTATGTAGGAACACAAACAAACCGTCGGTTTGGAAGGGAGAAAGGAAAACAAATGATGATCTTAATGCAGAAGGAGAAGGGAACTTGGATTTGGGTGGGGCAAAACAAATATAATACGTCAGGTAGCGTCATGGGAACCAGTCTATTCACAAGGGGAGAAATAAATCATCGTCCAAAACAATGTCTCAGTCCAACAGTCAAGTGTCTTTCTGGTCATCATCCAGGAGCATAATGTCTAGCTCCTCAGGGTCGGACACATCCACACGTCTGGCTGATGCAGGAACAGGCACCACACGGGAACGTGACACGCGAGGCGTATGGGGGGAACCAGTGTGGGCCAACGGACAGGGGGACACATTGACGGTGGTATGGGAAGGCACTTGGTAGATGAAAGAGGTAATGGCTGTGTTCAGGGACTGGAGTTGGATGCCGATGTTGTCCATAGATCGGACTAGGTGTGCTTGCATCGAGCGTATCTCCAGACGCACCTGTAGCAAGATGCGAGCGGACATGTCAGGTTGACCCTCGACCATCCAACTCAAGTCCCCTGGCACAGCCACAGGAGGAACAGCACCGGCACTGGGGGGGGGGACACAGAAGGGACGTGGTGGCTCAGGTCCGGAGCCGATGGGTTTGGCTTGGCGGCCAAGAGTAGGGAGACCGGTATCAGGGGATTGAGCAGGAGCCCCCGATGGCATGGGGGACTCTAGAGGTACGGTGGGGCAGATGGCAGGCCCAGATGGAATGTTGGCCTTCCCCGGGGACACCTCTTTGTGACCCACTGGTGATGTATGTGTGGGTGAGGGGCCATCCCCCACATCATGGTCCGAGGTGTCCGGTCCGTCACCCCCCCTTCATTGTCCACAGCCTCCACCTGGGACATAGTACCGGTGTAGTGTTCGTCTTTATCCCAAGTGGGTGAAACCCTCTGGCCTGCAGATGTTGATGGCCCCCCCTCCTCCTCCTCCTCCTCCTCCTCCTCCTCCTCCTCCTCCTCTTCCTCCTCCCCTTCATCGCTAGTGGAAAGAGGGTTTAGCCGTCGCCGAACAGATGGTCTAATTCTCCGGACTTCTTCCTGCGGATCTCCTGTCTCATCAACCGTGCCTGCAGAAGTATAAGCAAAATCTTGATGTGGTGGTTGTTCCATGCATGACGCTACACATACATAGAATAGCCTAGGTCCAAATTTGTTTATCTCTGATCACACTGTACAGTTATCAGGGGGCGATTTACAACTTCTGGCGCATCTCCGCTAATCAGCAGAGGTGTGTCTGATGAGTTGTAACGCATCAGCCCACCCGTGCGTCACCCCTGTTGGACCACATGTACAAAGCGGCACACTGTGGCGCTTGGGTGGGCAGATGTGTGATGCATCCCCGGTGGAAGAGCCGGGCTTTGCTGGAGTGGCGTGGCAATTGCGGACCCGCCTCCAGCAAGGCTCGGGGGTACACGATCGGTAACATGCTGCGGCAATCCTAAAACCTGCTTCAAGCAGGTGCGTAGATTTGACTTCGCTTGGCCCTAATAGTGACTGAGTGGTATCTTGTAGTTTCACTCAGCCACTTTTAGGATGCAATCCTGCACCGTATGCGTCACGTTGTAATAATCCAGCAGCATGGAGCTTTGTGTGCTCCGCCGCTGCGTCACTAAAGTGACCCAATGGCGGTGCAAAGAGGCGCAAGTGCCTTGTTGATCTGCCCATCAGTCCTTATGGACTAAGTGGTGGTTGGGAGCACACTGCCTCACAGTCCCAGCACCCTTTGCATCCGGGTATATGCTGTGTACAGTACTAACTAACTCCTGATTCATCTGTGTTTGCTGGGAATGCTGCCAAGTTATTCTGAGGTCACAGTAACACTCACAGGCACAGAGCAAACCAAGATGATTTACTTTGCTCTCTCTGAAACTGCAGCTCTCTACTGATGAAGCGCTCATTCCAGGAACACGTGTCTAGGGATATACAGCAAAGTCAGCAGCAAATTTGGTGTATCACTCCAGATTATTCCAAAGTCAGTTTGGAATGTGTACTGCATTTACCAGGATGCAAAGGGACAAACCGTGCTGGGACTGTGAGGCAGTGTGCTCCCAACCCCCATTCTGTCCATGCACTTACATTACATGTATGCACACTGTCATATACTGATTTGAGTTTGACATGGACATCTCATGTGTATTATTGTGGCTTGCGCAACTGAATTATCCACACCTCAACCTTGGCATTGTTGTGATCTGTGTGTCGTGTCACTGCTGCATGTACCAGTTCAACTACAAGTCCACCAGAGGAGAACATGAAGAGTCCAGATATAAAAGATATTGGCCATTGATATTGATTTGCAGCTATTTAACGTCTGACAAGTGTCATCTGCTTTGTAGCATTGTATGGGACAAGACAAATGTGGGTCACACATCCACGTGGGGTCTGGAGTACTCCTCTAGCTACATTGTGTGTCTAGCCTTTTGATGTCCCCACACATCTTCAGACAATCCAGTGCCACATAGTGACTTACTTGACTAACACGGTAGTGCAGTACACCGCTGAACAGTGGTGGGCAGTTGTGTCAGCTATCTGTGCATGTAAAATGTCATACAGGCCACTGAGGGTGAGACGTCTGTCAGTGGTCACACCTTGCAGACCTATGAGAACTTGTGAGTGATGCAAGGATCTCAATATCTGTCTTGACTCCAAGGCACATGATGACCTGTCTCAATTGTAACACAATGCTACAGGTGCAATGCTAATCACAACATCCAATCCCCCATGGCCTGCCATGTGCAGACTGGACCGTCTCTGTACCATCGCTCATCCAATGCACACATCCGTTATGATAGACTTGGTACAATTGTAGTGGTGCTGGCAGAGCAGAATTCAATATGGATGCATGAGTGTGGCTCATTTACCCAGTTGTCATGAGAACATTACAACTCCCAAAGTGCACTCTGGCCTGTATAGTCCATATGCCACAGTGTGCCTATCAAAACTTGGTGACTGCTGCTTGGACATGGAATTGGCTAATGGAGGCATGGGTCACACAATGGTACAGCACTGTTTCACTCACATCATACTCCCAGACTCATATTGCATATGATGAACTTACTAGGTCTATGCTGCTCGTGTTCCTCCAGCTGAGCATGGAGGGTTGGCCACGCTGCTCGCAGGACCCTCCTGTACAGTGGTGAGAGGCGAGGACCATGTACATGGTGCTGGGTGGACAGGCCAGCCATCTCCGTAGCCTTGTGACGGGCCCACCGCTTCAGGTCCTCCCAGCGCTTGCGGCACGCCCTAGCCCTCCTGGTGAACACTCCCACTGCACTGCAGCGCTCGGCGATGTTGGCCCATAGCCTGCCTCGGGCTGCAGTGCTCAGCTGGTGCTCAGGGTCCCCATATAGCTGAGGGAATTTCTCCAGCACCCCCTCCACCAAGATGTCCAATTCCCTTTCTGAGAAAGGGGGGTCTCTCTTCTCATATTCCTCAGCCATTATGGGGAAATTGGTAAGATGAGAGCAGCAGGATGCCTGTGGATCTGATCAGTGAAAGAGGATGACTCTGAATGACCACAAAATGGCTGCCAAGTACTTCCTGTAAAGTATTTCCTGTCTCCCACTTGATGTATCACCTTGCCTGTATGCAATGATGTGTTCTAGTTTATTTTCGTAATTAACGGCCCAAATTCATAGTTTCCGGTTCCAGAGCGTCGTTTACGCGCACGCGCACTACGATACGCAACCGGAAACTACGATTTGGCGCCGTAACTTGCGAAAATGACCCGGAACACATTATTTCATACAGGAAATGTTATACAGGTAGTGGGAGACAGGAAAAACATCACAGGAAGTATTTTGCAGCCATTTTTTATTCATCCTGGGCCATCCACAATCAGTAAACAAATCCACTGCCATCCTGTTGTTCTGATGTAGGGGAAAGTGAAAGGACAATGCAGGTGTTATGCATGATTATGTAGCAAAAGGGGGAACAGTTCATTTCATGTCATTTATGCACTGACAGGGGGTAGGGGGCTGACAACATCCATCCGACTTTCCTATTCTCATACTTTGCATTATGGGACATGTAGTTCATATTGAGTGCTCAGCATCAGAGTTGAATGAAGTGTCATGTAACATTGGTGTGGAGAAGTGTGGATGTGTCAGATACATATGGGGGCCGCTGTGTGCTCCAATTATGCCACAGTAGCGTAAGTTTATTGGCGCAGCAGCGCTACGCCGACTCCATGCTGTGGGGTATCTTCAACGTGACGCATCTGTGAAATGTGTCATATTGTATGGCCCTGCACCGCAGTTGTGCGTTCCTGCATAGGGCGGGGGGGGGGCGGCCTTCCAGCACACATACGCCACCAAACAGTGGGAGCGTGAAAAGTACAAAATTACACTCTGTCATTTTCGTAGCCATGCTGCGTCCCAACCCTGCACCTGCTTGTAGGAGACCTGAGAATTGATGCTGCATGTTGGGCATCGGCTCGCCTCTTGCCTTGCTGGAGCTGCGTTGCGCTTGTGACCCAACTCCAGAGGTGCTTTACCTTTATGACAGCATAGGCTTCACACTTCTGTCTATACTTGGCCCACAGCGCACAGCTTTGTACATGCGGCACAGCCATGATGGCGCAAGGGATGTCTGCTGTGAGGCACAATTACTTGGCCATCCCTGCTGATATGCAGAGATGCAACTCTTATTGTAAATCTGACCCATGGTGCATGATTCTAACATGACATCAGCACTCACATTCTGGGCCCGACATTTGTGGGGGAGTCAATTCTCTAGTGGTCTTATGCCTGAGTATGCAACCTTTTGTGATTTGGTGACCCATCCTTATGAGGTCCAGGTATGTCTCTCAGGACATGTATTGTTTGTCATCAGCGTGAATAGTTTGTTTAAGGAATGTCCACTACGCTGATCGCTGACATGGGCACGTGACCTGAGGCACAATCCACCTTTTGACTTCTGTCAGCAGCTGTGATTTGCATGCAGTTAGTGTGGTTTGGAAAGTCGTCTCAGGGTGGGATTTATGGACACTGTTGTGTCTGTCCACATTTCATCATTGACAACAGACAGCAAACCACATGTTGTCCGTGGCACTACAGGTTGCTCATGCAAAATATGTGGCAACTAGCAGATCACGGACTTGCATGCCCTGACGTCGGTCATGTGCAATAGCCCGGTCTTCCACATTCAGAGCTAGTCGAGGGTCGAGAGGCATGTGTAAGCCATGCATTAGAGCAATGTTGTGCAAAACACAACAGGCTAGTATGATCTTGCACACAACTACTGGGGAGTACAGAAGCACACCCCCTGTACGGTCGAGACATCTGAATCGCGACTTCAACAGACCAAAAGTGCGCATGATGATGGCTCGAGTACGTATGTGTGCCCTATTGTACCTACGCTGAGGTACAGTGTTAGCACGCCTGTAAGGGGTGAGGAGATGTGGAGAGAGTGCATACCCAGCGTCACCTGAGGAGGGAAGAATGGGCAGTTGTAAACATTTCACTCTTTGACTTTGACAGGACATGATCTATACATTCATACATGCAGTGTCTGTTGGGCCATGTTTCTTATTGTACAATCGTTACTATTGGGGGGCATTCATATATTTACTTGACGCATATCACCCATTTTCAGTGCTTGGTACTTACCCAGTAGCCACATGTTACCAAATTCTCCAGCAGCCATACGCCGAGCAAGAGGTGACATGCAGAATATGAAGCTGTCATGTGTACTGCCTGGGAACGCTGCATGCACATTGGTGAACCTTCCACTGGCATCACAGACTGCTTGAACATTGATGGAATACCATCTGTGTCTGTTGCAGAAGATGTGTGCAATGTGGCGGGGTGGCTGAAGGGCCACATGGGTGCAATCTATTGCACCCAGCACACGTGGAAATTGTGCAAGGAGATAAAAATCTCTTGCTGCCCTCTGTCTCATGTCCAGTGTATATGGCATTTTGATGTAGTTGGGGGCTCTCTCAGTGATGCATCTCAGTACCTGATGCAGGCACCGCGACTGGCTCGCCTGGGAAATGCCCACATGGTCACTAGTGACCCTTTGGAAGGTGCCAGTAGCAAAGAAGTGGAGGGCAGAAAGGATCTTGAGGTATGCTGGTATAGCATGTGAGCAGCAGGTCACAGAGTCAAGTTCCTGCTCCCACTCACATACCATTTCCAGGATTACTTCAGGTGGGAAACGGTACCTGGCCCTTACATCCTGGCTGGACATTCCAAATAGGTTGATCCTCTGCCTGTAGATCTTCTGTGCTCTCCTCCTCCTCCTCCTCCTCAAGTAGTTTTGCCGCATGGCAAGGGGTAGTGCTACAAACACGTTCAGTGACATCCTGAAAAGGGATTGTTTGTGTCTGGTCAGCATTCATACATGCTGCAGGGCTGGGATTGGCTGCTGTGTGTCAGCTGATCCATGTTGGGGGATGGGTGGACCTTGGCCAGGTGTTTCCTCTTGACTAACATGACAAACGGGCCGCAATCGCAATTTACGGCCCGTAATCGTAATTTACGGCCCGTAATCGTAATTTACGGCCCGTAATCGGATTTTGCGCAGATATGCGGTAAAGTCCGCCAAAGTGCCGTAATATCCGGCCCGGTGGCGGAAATTACGGCCCGGCGGCGGACGTAAAGTTAGTAGTCGTAAGTCTCTTCTGTGAATCCCGAAAAGTAGTAAGTTCATTCTGTGAATCCCGAAAAGTAGTAAGGTCATTCTCTGAATCCCGAAAGTAGTAAATTCATTCTGTGAATCCCGAAAGTAGTAAGTGCATTCTGTGAATACCAGATAGTAGTAAGTGCATTCTGTGAATACCAAATGTCTTAAGTTCATTCTGTGAATCGGGCCCTTTGATCATAAGACCTATACACAATACAGTCACAAAGACGCTGATAACTTGCGGCCTCTCCTTGCACCCCTCATTAGGGATTCTCCTCCTCCAGTGCCCATTACAGAAGTCTATCTTCCAGACAGATCGGTTGTGTCTACCAAAGCAGATAATATTCGAGCCTTCTTAACGTACTACAAAAGCTTAAACACTGCTCCTCCTGCTTCCTCACCTGATGACATTGAGGTCTTTCTTCATGGCCTACCCTTTCCCCAGCTGTCAGCTGATCCTCAAGCTGAATTGGAAGGCCCTATACCTCCCATAGAAATTAAGAAGGCCATTAAAGACCTGCCTAGAAATAAGACCCCAGGCCTTGACGGCCTACCAGTGGAATTCTATGCTCTTTATACCAAAAACTTGGTCCCACACCTTGTAACTCTTTACAACGCAGCATTGGAAAAATCTGCCTTACCCCTAACGACCATGCAAGCATTGGTGACCTCTCTCCCTAAGCCCAACTGAGACCCTCGTGACATTTCTGGCTATCGTACTCTTTCTCTATTGTCCACTGAATATAAGATACTTAGTAAATTATTGGCCAATCGACTATTACCTTATCTTTTCAAACTAATTCACATAGATTAATTCAGCTTTGTTCCGGGCCGCAGTACATCGCTCAATATACGGTGTCTCCACTACATTTTAGAAACAGCGGCGGTCACGTCCCCAGTGGCGAGATGTATTTCCCTCAATATTCAATAAGCATTTGATACCTTCTCATGGCAGTACATGTAGGAAGCTCTGTAACGGTTTGGTCTGGCGCCGGCACCAGTGGCAGATTAGCCCAGCACCATGTGACTCTGGGCAATAGCTTGCTTAATCTTCCAGACGGCCCCCAGCGCCTAGAAACCCTTACAGGTGATTGTGCGCTTTACAAATGTGGTTTATTATTCCCGAGTGTTACCTACAATGGGTGCAGCTACTGTACAGTGCCCCAACAGCACATACCCGTACTGGTGCACATATTTCTGAAGCGTATTCAATAACCAGAGGCACCCGTCAGGAATGCCCCCTGTCGCCTTTACTCTTTCTGTTAGTGTTGAAACATCTTCTTCTCAAGCTTCGAAGGGAGGCGGTGGATCTTGGAATTCGACTTAATAATACATCACATATAGTATCGGCCTATGCCGATGACTTGATTCTTTTTTTTAAAGACCTCCATCTTAATTTGGCGCCCATCCCATCCAAGTTTAAACGATTTGCATTAATCTCTGGCCTGGCAATTAATGCTATCAAATCTTACGCTTTTTTTATGCGATACAGGGAGAGCCCGGATCCTGTCTCATTTGGTGACTTACAGACAGTACCTGATACGTTTAAATTTTTAGGTATCCAAATATATAGAACACCACAAGGCCTAATTACTGGCAATATAATGAAAGCGATAGCTTCCCTCCGGAAACAGAGTAGCTTTTGGATTTCCTTACCACTGTCAGTGATGGGACGAATCACACTTTCTAAAATAGTGATGTTTCCTCGGCTACTATATTTTTTTGTTAACATATCTGTCGTGATTCCAGCTTCCATTTTAAAACTTTAAATGCGTTACTGATTGAACTTATCTGGGGCAATGGCCGCAGATGGATAGGACTGGCAAAACTATAATTATGGCCAGAGAAGGGTGGTTAGGAGCACCTGATTTTAAGGCCTATTGCTTATCTAGCCAACTGCAATGGCTGTCATATTGGTTAGCGGGCGTCATTTACAGGAAATATAATACACCCCTCGACTTTTACACCGGGGCACTTTGCATACCTTGATATTACCGACTGGTAGGATTCCACAAAGGCTCCCTCCCTTGCTTAAAACGGCCCTCCTATATTGGAAACAAACACTCAGATACACCAAGAAAGTTGATCCATATTCCGCTAATATCCCATTACTCGGGACCCCCACCGCTACTGGTATACTTACTAATAAAATGTTATCCTTATGGCTCAATGAGGGGGTCTCGACGGTGGGAGTGCTATTTATAAAAAGCACTCTGGCTGATCATGACAATTTCTTGCGTGTCCAGGGAGTTCCTCCGACTTTATTTCTTCTACATGCTGCATTAGTCAGCTATAACAAGCAACACTGGGCTCCTGAAGGGTCCGAGCTTCCTACACATGATTTAGGCCACGTGTTACACCTTATGGGGGAAGGTTGACATCTTATCCGTTGGTTGTATGGGGGTATCAGGACTCACTCCAGCACACCCTTACTTTTACTCCGAACCCGGTGGTCCTTAGACCTAAGTAAGGAATTTACAGATAAAGAATGGGCCTTGATACTGGAATTCCCTGAGAAAGTATCTCAAAATGCTTGTTTTAAATATATTCATTCCATGATCTTACATAGAGCCTACCTCACACCACATCGTCTTAACAGTATATATCCAGATGCTCAACTCTCCTGTCCTAGATTCCAGGAGGCAGATGCAGACCTTTTTCACATGCTATGGACCTGCCCTCGACTTCCTTTCTATTGGCATGCTGTCACTTATGCCATACGACAAGTCACTAACACATCTGATTGGTTGTCACCAGAAGCTTGCCTCTTGGGCCTCCATGGACGCCCCAAAAAACAGAGGTTACAACTCAAGTTCGGAGACTTGGCAATACTCATTGCCAAGTGAGCGATTACAATGAGATGGAAGTCTGACTCTCCTCCTATGCCACTATACTGGCACACAGAATTGATTTGATGGGGCATGGCTGCAAGTGCTATAATTCGACTGAGGAATTCCAGGGACTGCGTGTGACTCCTATCTCTTTGGAATGAGATCACTTGTTGGAAAGGTTCAAAGCTATTGATTCCTTTACACCCCCAGTGCCACCATTAGTTCAGACTCACTCCACCACTCCTGCATCCCCCTGATTGACTTGATTATCTCTATCGCAAATCGATGGCACTTTTTGCCCACCACGGTTGTCGATATATGTCTTTATGCACCACTATGTATCACAATCTTTTAACATACCAGAGGTGGTGCCACAGGAGATTGGACTATTTCTTGGTGTTTACGAACCAGCGAACTGGGGGAGAGGGGTTGTTGGTTCTATTCTTATTTATTATTTTGTTAGTATTAGGACTGCTGCGACAATATACAGGGCAATCTTGTTTATGCTCAGACTGTTTCCTTTCTCGGATTGTCGTAATTTGACAATGACTGGGTTAGCGTTAAGCTTTGCTACACATTCTTCCCTTATCTTGACCATAGTTGTCAAACGCCATTTTGTATGTTACGGCGGCCATTTTAGAGAATGCGTCGCCTCGTGGTCAGCATGCCCTTTAGTCCTTTCTCCGTACCATTGACCACTTGAGTTTGCCCAGCAACAGGCTATTTTTAGTAACGGTCAAGCCCGCACATGCGCAGTTCCGACTGACCAGTCATCACTTAGGAATGTTCCCCCAAACTGACCAGTGGTGTTGTAACCCCTCCCATGAGTTGGCTGTGTTCCAAAAATGACCATATATGTACCCAAAACTCTGTAACCATGTACCGCCCATCTTTTAATGTCTGTAAAACTGTATAAAAGAAGGACTTACACTGATGTTCGGTGTGATACTTCTTGCATTGCCGAAGGGTGCTGTAGGAATGTACCACCACCCCATGGGGTCTTAATAAACTTGTCTTTTACATTTTCTAGTTTCCGTACCAACTGTTCTTATGGTGTAGAGGGTATTCTGCAGAGTATGTAGGCCTGGAGAACCCAATACCACAAATTGGCGACCACGAAAAGACTCGTCGGCGACTCGGATGCCCGAAGGAGAGGTCGTGACGAAGGATTGGAAACTCACCATGGACGCGTACGCTGCCACTGAGTGACCCGAGTCTTGGCACCCACGATGTTTTCTTCCCTTCCTTCTGATCTGACCTTCCAGGTGGCGCCGGTCCCCGACTGAGATCCTGCTCGTCTGCGTTGCTGTACAGTGCCTGTTTGGCTGATTTGATCAAAGACCTTGGCAGTTGGAACCTGGATATTTGAGATTTGGGTAAGAATTGTGATCGGTAAGGTAGTCCGCGGACGCTTACTGTGGTTCTATGAATATGAATATGTTTTGAGTTAGCTAACATTTGAGTCTATGAATTTGATCCTATATGTGTAGTGCACTTCACATAGGCAGGCATGTAGAGATGTTTCTCTAACTTTGTATTTTGAGCGGCACATTTGTGTGAAGTATAGTAAGTGCCATTTTTACGGTATCACGTTTCCGTGGTACTTTTTGAACATGCCTGTTTTAAGCACACTCCGAGGGATGTGCTGTCTTGGGAATGGTACCACATACAGATTAAACGAATCTCAGCCGGCTCCCCCAGAGGGGACCCCTAACCGTGAAATGTATATCAAATTCGGCCTTCCCCCTTTATTGTATAGTAAATTATGGAACAAATACACCAAGTCTGATCCCGAGTTGCAATGGACACTACATGGGTCGTTTGATTTACGAAAGGTTCAGTTTGTGGAGCAATGTTTGTTTCAACGCAGGTCTCTAGACAGGATATGTTTGATTGTGTGCGAATGTGGGAGAAAGCAGTGCGTGAACGTATGAAGCGTGAGATTGCCTTGGCGGAAAAAGAGCAGCGCAAGGCTGCTCGAGATAAAGCTTTACAGCTGGAGGAGAAGGAGTTGCAGGAGAAGAAAGAGAGGGTGGCACGGGAACGTAATTTGCAAACCCACGGTCAATTTCCTATTCGACGTCCGCTTTATCCTGTCCTTACTAATGAAGTTGATGATTTTTCGTTATTAGATCGGTCTCCGCCTCCGTATGTTCAGCCTACGGCTCCGGACGAGGACTTCGGGGATGAAGAACGAGATAGTGCGAGTATAAGGTTAACTGCTGGTAGAGCCGCGGATTTGCGCAGTTTCGCTAGGAAACTGAATTTGAATAAAATCACTATGTCAGAAATTAATGCTGAATGGAATAAGTGGTCAGAACGAGAACAGATGTGTTTTTTAAGTACTTTTGCAGATGAAGTTGTTGAACGATTTCGTAAGAATTCAGAGGAATTAGAATCTAAGGATATATCAGTTCATCATGAGAATATGCGTAAAGGTCTATTTGATATTTCAGATGCGGATGCCTTTTTCCTACGATTGGTCCAGCTACGGGATGAGGCGTCCAGATTGCGGAAAGTACGAAAAGCAGCAGAGAAGTCCGTGCCGGGGTCGACGGAGTTATCCAAAGAGTGTTCTATCTTTGGAGCAGATAAGAGTTCTAAAGTGCATGTTATGCCTATGCGTGAAGCTGCACCTTTGTATGTTCCCCCTAAAGGGCAAGGTACTAGTGATGATAAAACGTCCGGGGATGCAAAAGGGTATTTTATATATAATTGGGTGTATACGCCTTGGAATAGAGCGGATGTTATGGCGTTAAAAATGCTTTACCCGATCCCCGTAAAAATCCGGCAGCTTTTTATGAAGGAGTGGAGGGGGCTATTTCTTCCTGTGTTATGACACTAGTTGATATAGATCTTTTCTTTGGACTAATACTCCCCCCTGATATGTGGAGAGCGATTCATACATTTGATGATCAAACGATGTTAGGAACAAATTGGAAAGATATAAGCCAAGCTGATTTAGACAGGGAGCCTGCATGTAAACCCTGTCAGCTGATTTTAGACCTCCCAACAGCTATCTTGAATAAATTGAAAATGCTTGTTCCCCCTAAAAAGATTGATTGGACTATGTTAGCCTCGTGCAAACAGAAACAAGACGAGTCGGTATCTGACTTCTTCACACGTTTCGAAGAAGCGTTTCATGATTACAGTGGACAATTGTTAACAGATGATACGGGTAGGCATCTGTTTGTCGATAAGTATGTGGCTAATCTCCTATCGGAGATTGCAAAGCGGTTAAAAAATAGTGAAAGTTCTTGGACCACGGCGACCCCTGCGTCTTTGTTAACTATGGCTCAGTATTATGAGCAGCAGGAACTAGAGGCTAAAGAAAGTGTTGATAAGAAAGCGAAGGAGTTGAAGACGAAGGTGATGTTGGCACAGGTTCGTGGTGCGCAATCTAGAGGGAATGATAGAGGCAGGCGAGGAGGGGGTAATGCGTCATACGGTCGTACCGATATTGCTGAGGACCAATGTGCATATTGTAAAGAGTTTGGGCATTGGGCTGAAGACTGTCCGGTGCTTCATGAGCAACGTAGTCAGCGTGGTCGAGGTGGTGGAAGGTCACGGAATAGTTATTCGGGAGCGAGAGGTGGCGGAGGTGATCGTGGTAGGTTTGAGGCGAGGGGTCGTGGTTAGGATGAACGAAATACTTTTGATCGGCGAAATCAGTATCAGATATCGGAGGGTGAGAATGTGGAGAGTCAGGATTATGTGCATGCATAGGATTGCGTAGGATGGGGTGTGGAATCGGTTGAAGTGCCAGTAGATCAAAGAGGTCCATATGTATCAGCGGGCGTTTTGGGTTCTACTGATCAGTTTTTAGTTGACACAGGAGCTACTCGTAGTGCTTTGTCTAAAAACTTGGTTCCAAGAGCTCCCCTGTCTGGCGAAACGATTACATGTATAGGGTTCGATGGCACACCCTCTCCAAGCCCATTATCACAACCTCTTGCATTTTGCATTGATACATTTTTTGGTTTTTGTCCATTTTTGTTGTCACCCCATACCCCAGACAATATTATGGGCATAGATTTGCTCAAATATTTTCGAGCAACAATACGCTGCGCTCCTGAAGGAGTGCGGGTTATTTTGAATGACAATTATCCAGATGCAGGCAGACTATGTACCATGCAAGAAATTGAAGCGTTAGCCTCTCTCCAACACACGTTATGGGCGACATCAGATACGGATGTGGGACAGATGCTCATCCCGCCTATTCGAATTACTGTCAAGGAGGGAGTATCTTTGCCACGAGTACCGCAGTATAAGATATCTAGAGAAGGTGAGATTGCCCTGACGCACATCGTTCAGGATTTGATTATTGCAGGAGTAGTGGAGGAAGTTCCCTACAATGTCTGTAACAGCCCTATTCTTCCGATCCTTAAGAAAGACACTGACGACAAAGTCTATCGATTTATTATTGATTTGAGAGAAATAAATAAAATTGTAATACCCCAGTACCCGGTGGTGTCTGACATCACCACCTTACTTACTTTGGTTCCCCCCACTGCCATGACTTTCTCTGTTATTTATCTCAAAAATGCGTTCTTTTCTATTCCCATTCATCCCGACAGCAGATATCTATTTGGTTTCACGTTAAATAATAAATCGTATAGATTTTGTCGTGTTCCTCAAGGTTACACAGAGAGCCCTAGCATTTATAGCCAGGCTTTAAAAAGACAGCTTGATTCATTTGAATTGCGATCTGGAGTAGCCCTCATTCATGACCTCCTATTGGCTGCAGACACCTATGCACAATGTGAGGAGAGTACTCTTGCCTTGCTTTCCTTTTTGGCTCAGAATAATCACAAAGTCTCTAGGAAATAGTTACAATATTGTAGACCAAAGGTGACGTACCTCGGTCATCTTTTGTCTAAGGAGGGACGTGCATTAACATCTGATCGAATTCAAGCGATTTTAGATACACCAGTCCCCCGCACTCAAAGAGATGTACGTGCCTTCATAGGATTAACGTCCTTTGTAGACAGTGGATCATGGGGTTTTCGCATATTATAAAACCCTTGTTAGCGTTACTGTCCAAAACTACACCAATGCCCCTTGAATGGACAGATGAATGTCAAAATGCTTTTGAACAATTGAGACAGGCCCTTTGCTCTGCACCCATGTTAGGTACACCAGATTACACAAAGATTTTCACGTTGTATGTGCACGAGAAAGATGGGTGCGCATTATCAGTGTTAGTGCAGACACACGGGGATAAGCAGAGGCCATGTGCGTACTTTTCGGCCATTCTTGATCCTGTAGCACGATGGTTACCTGGGTGTTTCCGAGCAGTTGCAGCAACAGCAGTAGCTATACGACAGAGTGAAGGAATAGTTTTGTCACATAAATTGTTGGTGTTAGTTCCCCATGCAGTGGATGCTCTGCTAAACCAGACGAAAACCCAGTATCTTACGAGTGCACGTTTAACAGGATATGAGCTTACACTTTTAGCACCACATATCACACTAAAAAGATGTGCTACCCTGAACCCTGCCACTTTATTGCCGTATCCGGTTGCGGAGGGCCAAGAGGAAGAACACCATGACTGTGTTTTCCTGACCGAAGAACAAACAAAGGGTCGTGTTGACTTACAGGATACGCCACTTCCAGATGTGGATGGGGAACTGTGGGTTGATGGATCGTGTTTGAGGCTGCCAGATGGCACAACTTCTGCAGCATATGCGATCACAACACTTAAGACAGTGGTAGAAACAGCAGGAATACCACAGAAATCGGCTCAAGCAGCGGAGCTGATAGCTTTGACAAGGGCCTGCGAATTGAGTGCTGGCTTATGTGTGAACATCTACACAGACAGCCGGTACGCCTTCGGAGTAGCGCATGACTTTGGCCTACTCTGGAGAGGACGTGGGTTTTTGACTTCGCATGGAGTACACATTATGCACGGAGAGCTAGTGCGTGACCTCCTAAATGCGTTACTTTGTCCAAAGAAAGTGGCGATAATAAAATGCAGTGCACATAAAAAGGTCACTGACAAAGTGGGACAAGGTAATGCTTTTGCAGACAGTATAGCAAGACAAACGGCTATGTCACGAAATGATTCCCCAATGTATGTAGTGAAGTCGCAGGCTGAGCGATGGCACGATGCTAGAGCAGAGATCTTAGACATTTAGAAATCAGCGACTGAAGCAGAACTTGCAACCTGGGCAGCAGAGGGAGTGCTGTATGATGAGGGTTGTTGGCGAAGTAAAGATATGGAACGATGGAAATTGCCTGCAGCTTACTTGCAAGCGATGGTCCAGATGACACATGGGTTGGCACATGTTGGAGCTCTTGCAATTACTCGATTGCTAACGCGAGTTTGGGAGCATCCTGAGATTGCCAATACGGCCAAGAGAGTAGTGCAGACCTGCTTGATATGTTTACAACGCAATCCTGCAAAAGGGACGCATACTCCGAAAGGAGGGTTCGTTCCACCTACTGCACCGTTTGAGGTACTGCAAATGGATTACATCCAGCTTGAGCGTTGCAATAACCTTAAGTATGTCTTAGTGGTGGTGTGTGCTTTTAGCAAATGGGTTGAGGCCTTCCCCACAATGGATAATACAGCTCTGACAACAGCTAAGGTTCTGCTCAAGGAGTATTTCCCTCGCTATGGCGTTTGCAAATTTATGTGGAGTGACAATGGTCCCCATTTTGTTGGGAAAATTGTGGAGTACGTGTTGAAGGGATTGGGAATCCAGCAAAAGTTTCATGCTGTGTTCCATCCTCAGTCAGCGGGTCTTGTTGAACGGTATAATGCTAATTTGAAACTAAAGTTGGCAAAGATTGTGGCATCCACGTCTTTGAAGTGGCCGGATGCCTTGCCTTTAGCATTACTCTCTATTAGATCAGTGCCCCATTCCCGAACTGGCCTCACACCTTATGAAGTGGTGTTTGGAAGGCGGATGAATATATGGGGAGTTCCTATGCCTCGATTGTTACATGATGTGCCTTGTGTAATGATGAACGATTATTTGGCACGATTAACAAATGATTTACTCTCTATTCACCAACAGGTTCGAGAAGCGCTCCCTGACAACTCCATTGGAGAGGCTCACAATCTTCGTCCTGGCGACCATGTGATGATTCGCTCGTTTGAGAGGACGAACAGCTTGGAACCGAGGTGGCGTGGCCCGAGCAGGTTTTGCTCGCAACTCGAACGGCTGTGCGAGTTACCAACAGGAAGCGGTGGGTGCACTCTACTCACTGCCGTCGTGTCCCTCCGGACCTGGTGAGCCCGACTGCGCTGTCTGACTACCGAGACATCTTGGACGAGGAGAAGAGCCCAGCTGTAACGTCTGCCGAATCGGAGGGAGCCTTCCCGGACCACACTGTTTCTGGACGAGAGAGATACAATCTGCGACCACGATAAGAAGATTTTTTTTTGGTGCGAGACTGGTTGAGTTACCGCTCCAGGTTTGTGAAACGGAAGCCAGGAATCTCAAGGGGGGGGGGGTCAGTTCTGCCAAGAGTAGCGACACCCGTCTTGACCCCGGAGAAGAAAACAAAGGCTACCTCGGAGCTCAGCACTCATATTTTTATTTTTCAGTTGTATATTTGAGACATTGTGAACTTTTGAACTATGGCGTCTTCTGCAGCACGAGACAAAAGAATCCTTGGTGCTGTATTATTTGTGTTGACAATTGTGGTAATAGCTGTGATCGCCTGGGTAGTAGAACTTGTGGTACCTGTACGAGAACATTTGCTGCCGACTACCCCGGCTCCATCTGAACATTTTCATTTCACCCTACCATATCATGAAGAACGGCATCAACAGACTTATTTGAACAATAGCTTCATTCAAATTCTGCATCACACTCATAATATGACGAACACTTCTAACTGTTGGGTAAGTGGGATGTTGCCTGGACATCAGAAGAAAGGAGGCACACCGCTTATCCCACTCCCGTTTTCTCATAATGGGTCTTGCAATGCCTGGTACACTCTCCTGTTCACTTTGCGCTGGCCAACAAAAGGGGGGCTTCTTTTCCGTTTGAACAAAATCTGTTTCAATGATCGAGACGGCTATCCACAAGCTGAAGGTACTAAGTTCGAATGGGAAGAGTACCGCCCAGACAATGTGTCTGCACCACGAGTTTACAGTAATCATCGAAATGTTAACATGTCCAATTCTCATGTTATTAATGTCATTGATACAAAAGCCAATCTCTGTGTACGTAATAAAGGTACAATCCCAGTTGGCAGAAGTGAATGTAACACCACTCTTACCTTTGATACCCCGAATGGCATTTCATTTATAGCCTCCCGAAATACGTACTTTATATGTGGTTATAAAGGTTATCATCGTCTTCCTTTAGGGTGGTTAGGAACATGCTACATCTCTTTTGTATTGCCCCTGTATTCATTGCTCCGCCCATGTACCATAATGATTATGTGTTGTACCATGATTTTATATTGAACAGAGTTAAGAGAGCAGTAGTTCTTGACGATATAGACCAGACAGATACTGCGTTGCAACAATATGTTGACTTCAATTTGGGTTAGTTTTCCTTTGTGGGAGCTGCTCTGAATAGCCAGAAAATACGACGATTAACTCGTGTTATTGAAGCTGTTGCCAATGATACTGCTTTTGCATTAGGGAATTTAACTGAGGAGCTTCAGATCTCTAGAATTGTAACGCTCCAGAACCGGATGGCTCTAGATGTAGTTCTAGCCAACCGAGGGGGGGCATGCCGCATCATCGGAAGTAGTTGCTGTGTTTACGTGCCAGATAATTCACCATCTGTGTATGATGCCATATCCAAATTGCATAAAATTGCTGCTGAAATACATCCTGACAATGGTACATGGACCTTTTCGGGGTGGTTCTGGTCGATGCTTAGTACATGGGGCTGGAAGTTACTGACGATTCTATGTATAATAATTGGGGTATTATTCTTCTTATGCTTATGTATTCAATGTGGCCCTGCATTGTGTTCTATGTGTTTATCAGCTTGTATTCCATCTAGACAAGCTTTTTCCAAAAATGAACAAATGAGTCAAAAAGAAGTGGCCCAGATTATGTCTATAGATATAGAGGATGAGTATCCTGATTATGTCCATTATGAGGTAGCTTCAGCTAAATGCTAAAAGGGTCGTCTGTCGTAATTTGACAATGACTGGGTTAGCGTTAAGCTTTGCTACACATTCTTCCCTTATCTTGACCATAGTTGTCAAACGCCATTTTGTATGTTACGGCGGCCATTTTAGAGAATGCGTCGCCTCGTGGTCAGCATGCCCTTTAGTCCTTTCTCCGTACCATTGACCACTTGAGTTTGCCCAGCAACAGGCTATTTTTAGTAACGGTCAAGCCCGCACATGCGCAGTTCCGACTGACCAGTCATCACTTAGGAATGTTCCGCCAAACTGACCAGTGGTGTTGTAACCCCTCTCATGAGTTGGCTGTGTTCCGAAAATGACCATATATGTACCTAAAACTCTGTAACCATGTACCGCCCATCTTTTAATGTCTGTAAAACTGTATAAAAGAAGGACTTACACCGATGTTCGGTGTGATACTTCTTGCATTGCCCAAGGGTGCTGTAGGAATGTACCACCACCCCATGGGGTCTTAATAAACTTGTCTTTTACATTTTCTAGTTTCCGTGCCAACTGTTCTTATGGTGTAGAGGGTATTCTGCAGAGTATGTAGGCCTGGAGAACCCAATACCACAAGATGTTCAAAATATGTAATTTGTGTTTCTCCTATTTTATTGTCATTATGTATTGATCGGATGTCTGACTCCCTTCCTATTTCTTTTGGAAATGTGTCGATATATTTACTATGGACAATGCTTTTGTGTTTTTTGCTACTGCCCTTTGTAATACGCATTTATTATGGATATGGACAGTCGTCCTTGTTATGTTGTACTATTTGTAAAACTAATAAAACTCTGTTTCAAAAAAACATTATATTCACTTAGTGATTTGCATGGCACACGTTCTTACCAGCAGGCATATTAACCCTCTGAGCCACCGTAGGAGAAGTCAAACTTCCACTAGACAAAACTCTCTTTCTTCCCAAGAAGAAAATTAATCACCTGAGTTATCTTGATATTTTTATTGATGTTTGAAAATTGCTGGAGGCAAGGATTGTGGCAGCAGGTGGTTTTCAAGACATAATATATTTGCAAACAGGGCGCCCCCACCCCAAGTCAATGCCTGGTGCGGTGGCTCCGATTGTACCCCGTTAGAGCCGGCCCTGCACACTACATGTCTGAAGTGACAGATTGGGGATCGGATATTTAGCTGGTTAGTCCTTCCTAGGTAGGTAGTGACATAACAGACATGCGTTACACTGACACATGCATATGTCCATGTTGTTGGGCTACATGACATTGGCCCAGGCATTTTAGGTTGAATTGTTAGCCCATGCAGCTGATGTAGTACTATCGAACTACACAGGATGAATAGACACATTGCAACTGAGTGACGTAATTTCACTACTGCCATTGCCAGATCAATAGGTACATGGTAAAGTGGCGCAACTTTGTGTAATTGTTGAATGGCATTGTTCCCACTATGTGCACATGCCACATGGACCCTGGTCATTTCAGAGTGGCACTCTGCAGTGCAGCAGGCCACCTTTCTTTACTGCATGATATCAATGAGAAAGGGCAGTATATTAGAGTTCATTCAGATTACACTTACACACCAGTTGCCTAGCAGATACACATTCACAATTGCACAACGAACGGTCAGGCCCTGCATTCTAGTCAGGATTGTATTTGTGTATAAGGTTGCACCTTCCTGCACAGGGTGCAGCCTCAGAGGCTGGATCCTCTATGTATGTGTGCCACAGAACACAGCAAGCATAAAGCATGGAAGTAGATTGGATGACTTCATTTATTTTTTTACTGTTTCACATCACCTGGGCAAACTACTTGATTTGTCACATTGTACAATTTCCCCGAGGTGGGATTCATAACATGCCTGATGTACTGTGGGAGTGGCATAGCAACACCCCCACAGGGCCCATGGAATACCTCCCTTGTGCACAGTGATACTAAACAGCATTTTGGCCAGCGGTGCATTGCTCTGTACCTTTACACCATTCAATGGCAGAGGAAGTGGCTTTGCGTGGCTCAACATGTATGACTTGGGGGTTAGCATTAAACATGTACCATGATGCATTGTGCATGCATTAGGCCCAGCCCTCATACTTATGTCCCTATCTGTGTTGACAGACACAAAGATGGGTATTGTGGCATCCATTTCTAACTGTTAGTGGGTCTGTTAGGTACTTGAGTTTTCCTAACATACAAGTAGCCCAGTCCCATATCGACCATCTAGGAAGCGGTCATTTGTTCTAAAGTTCCGGGATATGTATGCATCATGCACACTGCCAGGGTATTTGGCCAATACATTTGTAAACAACCCGCGATGGCCGACATGGCCGACACATTGATGGAGCAGGAGTGTTTCCTGTTCTGGTAGAGATGGGATGTGCAGCAAGGGGAAACAGTCGCTGGTGTGTGTAATACATGGCACTCTGCACATGTGGGAACTCAGAGGTGGTTAACACCTTTGTTTTGTCTCCAGATGTAGTTTGTAGGTATTGGGGAAGAGGAGGTGGTGGGGTGTCAGATGGATGATGGCATCTGGATGGAAGGAAGGAATGAGGAGAAATATGGCTGGGAGATTCCATCCACTCTGGCAGCTGTGTCTGGAAGGACCCCAACGCCAGCATGTGTAGTACTGTTATGAGCTTCAACTGTGGAGGGATGTTGGTAGACCTGCCAGCTGTTGGCTGGAGCCCTGGTGTAATCTGGCTTGCCAGCTGTACAATGAACTCCCTCCTCAGCCGGTAATATGTGATGACCCCGTCCCCCCTGAATCCAATTCAGGTAGTCTGCAGGTGGTAAACTCACTCCCTTCTTCTGCATTGCCTTTGTGATGGGGAGGGGGCTGAGTGCTTGGGATGAAGATGGTGGTGGTGGTCATCTCCTTGTGATTCCCATCTGCAAAATAAGCACCTCCATGGTGTAGTTGTAGTTGCCACACTGTTCTGTCTGACTTCTCTTTATGTACCAATGTCAATGCATCATTTCTTACAAGGTTTCCCAGACACAGGATTTTTGATGCTAGCAGACCTCTGTGCAACTCAAGCCAGCGATGGGTCACTTTGGTAAAATCTCATAAATATCCATGCGTCTGTTTTATGGTAGAAATTACTATGAAACACCTACCTTGCATATTTAAATACTTACGTGACACAAGCGGGTCTGATGCAGGTTCTTTTTGATGCAGGGCTTCTAAAAGTGACGCTTCCTCCAAGATACATCACCTAGTAAATATGGAGTACTGACAGTGCTGCCAAAGAATAAAATGTTTTGAAGCATTGGCGGCCCAAACTCCTTGTAAGTAAGCCCCTGTGTGCATAGCACATATTGGGGAGGCCCGAGCAAATTTTCAATTTCACAAGCATAGTTTGTGCAACTTCTGGAATTTCATGTTACGTTTGTTAGTTTGTTATAGGGAAATCTCCAAATTACGCCATTACCATATTTTGTGTAATTAGATTGCATTCCTGCAAAAAGAAAGCAGCTGTTGATCATGCCACTTATGTTTATGGTGCTAGTTTTTTACAGCTAAATGCAAAATTATGCGTAATTTTGCATAATTTTCCTGAAATTTAGTCTAATTACATGAAAGCTAATTACACGAATTTCAAACACCTGTAACATTGAGTTAACTCTTGCTATTTCTATAAAAGGTCCTATTAATACACAAGTCATTATTGTTGATTGTATCGACCTTGGAAAAGGAAAATACCTATTTATTTGTATTTCAGATATTTTGCATAGTAAATAAGTTACTCCAAGGAGCAGAACCAAAACTTTGCTGTAGCAGAAGCATCTTAATTATGTACTGCCTGAGGTCTGTATGAGACCATAATACAGAAGCTAGGATGTGATAGGAAGGGGATAGGATCACACAATGACAAAACTAGAAAAAAAACACTATACTGTTGTAACTTACATGCATGCTGTGACACGTCTTTGCAGTTCATGGAACATGTGAATTATAAGATTTGCCCCAAAACACAGTTGTTATGTCACGTGCTGAATCTGACTTTAAATTCCAGGGTTCTTCATCCAATTAAAACTTTAGGGCCATGTCTATTGTAAAGTGGGTGGCCTGCTGTCTTGTCAGGTGAGTGGAGGCTACGACCTCTGCTTCCCTTGCAGAGGATGGCTTCCCCTATTTTGACATATCCTGCATCAGGTGGGGATCAGGCTGCTTTCACTGGCAGTGAAGCTTTCCAGAATGGGTGCTCGTTTAATGCACCGGCTCTGCAAAGTTTTTTGTACTTCAAGAATAAACTTCCATAGCAGCAGTTTTTCAATATAAACCACAATATCAGTGACACCAAAACTTCCCCTTCCTGGGACCCTCCTGCTCTCTTGGTGGTGCCAGGCAGAGAAATCTAGTAACAGGCGCTGCTCCCTAAATAGGGCAACTGAGCATCACTGTGACCTAAAGGCTCTCTGGTCAACATGCTATCAGGAGATAGGTTGCCACTTTGCTTTCAGAAACCCTGGGGCAGATTTACAAACCCATAACGCCACCGGCACATCTCTTTTTTTGATGCTCCGGGGATTTTGGAGCCATTCCTCATATTTACATGTGGCGCTAAGCCACTTACATGGCTTAACGCTACCTTGTAAATACGCCCCTTTCTGCCACAGTCTGCCCCAGATTTACAAGGCTGGGGCAGCACCAAAAATGAACCCTAGGTAATACCTGGTCTTAGAATGGCGAGGAGAAATTATGAATTTCTCCTCGTTTTTAGCTCTTTCTATGTGTGCTGCTTTGTGCAGCACACATAAAAAGAGCAAATCACCATTGTTGATCGTTCATGTGCAGGAAAGTGTCCCTTCCTGCTCATAAACAATTGTCCCTGCAGCGCAGGCACCCTTGCCACATGGTGCAAGGGGGCCTGAACTAGCGCCAGAAAGCTTTTTTAGCGACAGCGCTAGGGTGAATGCAGGGGTCCACTGTATCTTTGTAAATATGGTGCATCCCTGCATTTTCAAAACGTCATAGTTTGGTGTTGCAAGATTTAGCTTAACACTGCGCTACGACATTTTCTTGTAAATATTCCCCCATTCTTCCCTTCCCTCTAGGTCGAGAGGGAAAACACAAGTGCGGCAAGGTTGGAACATCGCCAGTTCAAAGGCGATGATTCTGCTCTGCTAAACTCTGAATTACCCTCTTGCTAAGAAAGGCATTTCCTGTTTGGCAGAGTGGGTTAGTCACTAGTTTATAGCTCCAACCCAAAATAATAAGTTAACCCTTCAGGGATTGAAACCAATTACCAGCTGGCTACAATTAGAAATATTCAACAGATGCATTCACCTAGAGAGCTGAAACGAAAGAATTAAAGACCCAGCAGCAGAAGAGACATTGCACAGCTGCGGTAGGGGCTGGGGCTGTAGTGCTGCAGTGGATTTCTCTTTGTGTTTTGAAGGCCCTTCCAACCCTTAAATCTCTCATTTAGCCACCAACCCATTTTCGAGTGGAGTTCCAAAGATTAGCATGCTTTGCTGTTTCCTACAGTCATCCATTCACCTCAATCAGGATTTGTAAAGCGCTGCTTATCACCCGTGAGGGTCTCTCTGGGGGTTTGGGGGATGGCTGCTGCTGGCCACTGTTAATCAAACAGCCAGGTCTTTAGTCTGTATCTGAAATCCTGAAGGGTGGATGAGGTCTGAAGATGGAGGGGGACATGCACTCACAAAGGTAACTCACCCAGGTAAGTCAGCTCTTTCGTTACTGTGTCTGTTTCCTCCAAACACCAAGCAATTATGTGTCCTCAAGAAAAGGAGACCTTTAGAGACTGCACCGTGGAGACTAGAACTGCAATGGGTTTTGATTAATCTGAATATTCAAATTCAAATTTCATTTATTACTAGAGTGCCTAGTTATTTAAAAACATTACACTTTAAAAACAAATGTACTTTAAAACAGCTCTGAGAAATATAGACTGTTCTACCTGGTAGCACCCCCGGATTGGAAACTAAAAGCAGTCCTGGCAAGCATTTCATACCTGCCCCACTTCCTTCCTCCTCTAGCATTCCTCTTTTTTGTTTGTGCTCTCCCTTTTCCCATCTAGAGGACTTGCTGTACCTGCTGTAATTACCTGGGGGAGCTGGAGAAAGTGACAGAGGCACCAGCAGCAGTCATCTGTCTTCAAAAACTGGCCTGTAGTGGCTCTGGCCCACTGGGGAAATGCCAGGGAGAATAAACAGGCAACCTGGGCTTGCCTGCCAGTGTTGTTGTGTTTCTCTCTAGCTGTTTAAATCAGTCTAGCAGGCCTGTAGAGATTATCTATGTAGCTTTCCCATCCCAGAATTTCAAACACTCTGTTTATATAATGTGTTCTCTTTCCAGCACCTTGGCTCCGGTCAAAGCAGGACTGGAGATCAAAGCATCCATGATAAAAATGCTCAAACCAGCCCCTCTCCTTTCATCTCATCGCATAAGCTCTCTCTTTCCATCCAATTCTTTCTCTCCTTCAGGGCTGTAACGGGAATTGGGCATTTGCACGGGAGGCTGGGAGGGCGGGAGCAGTTTTGGAAAGGTGTGGACAGGTTTTGTTACTGGGGGCTGGTTTTGCAGTGATGCTGCAATATGGGACCCCAGTAACAAAAGCAGCAGTGTTCGGGGATAGTTTTTTTCAGCAGTAGTGCTTTAAACTTGCTCCTCCTCCACCAGGGGTGTGTGGGGGGGGGGGGGAAATTACCTGAGCTGCTTTGTATTCCCAGGCCAGCCCTGCTCTCCTTCTCTCCTCTCCCTCTTCTCCCTCTCTGATTACTTTATCTTTACTCCTCCCCCACCCCTCTTTCTCTCTTGAACCCTTCCTGTGCCTGCTGCACTTAACCTCAGGGAGCAGAGGAAAGTGATGGAAGCATCAGGAGCTGCCTTCTGCCCTAAAAACTGGCTTCCAGGAGCTCCAGCCCACCGGGGAAATGCCCGGTGGAATAAAACGCCTGTACGACCCAGGTCCTGGGCCCTTTGCAGGGCCGCTGCGGAACAGGATGAGAAACTCTGAACATCTGGTACTTGACACATGCCATTACGGTATAATAATCTCTTTTATTGGGTTAGCTGAAGAATTATAAACCAATCTTCCAGTCCATTAAGTCCTGAAATCCTGCATCTTCCTTTTTCCACTATAAGCAGAATCCAACATATGCTTTGATGAAATAGGAGATCCTTGTGAAGGGAAGTAAGACCTTGTGTTTTTCCCCCGCCCCTTTCGTTTTCACTTTTTGGCAGGAGGCGACCTGCAAACACACATTTCTACCACTTTAAAAGCTATTTTATTGTTGGTAATTTTGGAAAAACTATCCAGTGTTCTTTTAGTTTGTTTATCTCGTTGTCAATTTTCAGAGTCTGGAAGGGCATTCTATATCCATCAGGATCACCCCACCCCTGCTCCAATTTAAGAAAAACTTAAGCCACACCACTTGATAGCAAACTACATCACAATGAAGAAACAGGCCACTTCCACTGACATAACACTGTTTCTCCTCCTATCACTCCTTAATGGTTTTATTGGCATTGACCCTGAACAGTGCACCATTGCCTTTCCTCCATGCTTTCCTTACACATATTCCACATGCATACATACATACATGAAAGGTGTCCACAGTGATTGACAAAAGTCCAATTGTAAATATGTGAGATGTAGGTAATTTTCTTTAAATGCTTTCGCATTGAGGATCTGCTTCACTCCTGCAAATCTACTGCCCTGTGCTTTAATAGTAAAAATAATAATTGCAGGTGGCTCACATTTTTCTTGGGGGGCACTTCTCAGTTCCCCTAGTGGTATTGCTTACTTCCTCCACTGGCACTGCCCACTACTTGCATGGAAAATGCTCCAAAACGGATTGCAATGAGCCAAGCGAGTTAGTCCTCCTGCCTCAAGCGGTGTTCTGGGGTGGAGGGGGTTCTCAAAGAAATTTGGGACATTGGTTAGTTTTGCAGCACACTTTTCAACTAATTTGGCTAAATGTCTACCGACTTAAAAAGGGTAATCTGAAAGAGAAAACATGAAATATTCCATTTATTTTATAGTCCAGTTTGGGGGAGCACAAAGGTTGGGGTATATGAAGAGTCTGACGACTTTTAACATTGTGGGTGATGGATTCGTAGGCACTAGCAGTTGGTGTTTATATTACCTTTGAAATGCCATTTCTGGCCCTCTGTAGACCACTCGAAGAGGTAGCACAGCTGACATGACATGGCTGTCTTACATCTGAACTTAGGGTGAAGTCAGAACTCTAAATGTCTATTTTCACACAAAAGATTCTACCTCATTAATTTCCACGTGACGTGGGGGAAACTGGAAATTTTCAAGAAGGTCTCTCTGAACAGCAGTGTCTAGAAACCCCCACAAATATAGAAATTCAAGCATGTGTTTTTATTTTTCTTACAGCACCCTTCGAGCATGGGACTGCCTCACAACATATTACAGCAAGTTAAAACAGAGGCCGGTCATTCAAATAATCATACAGTGAGCAACCGTATCAATACACCAAAACACCAACCTCGTGATTTACACAGAATTAGGGTCAAGAAGGATGTCAGTCAACAAGCTCTTGACACTTAAGAAATGGAAGATTATGAATACTCATGACTGAATGACAGGGGTGGTAACTTTGACTCGTGGCTCAATGCTCAGGAAATAGATATTTATTTGAATGTCTCAAATGTTCTCCGTGCATTGTCATGGAAAACCTATGTAATAAACAATAGATTGTGCCTCTATTTGGCCCATGTCTCGCCCACTTCATGGTGAGGTGAATTGAGCAGTTCTCCCCTGAAAAAAGGTCAGGCTGTTCTGTCAGCGGCTCTGCCACCCACCTTTGCATTCAGGGTGTTACACAAGGAGGACAGCAGGGGTTTCCTCAATATGGATGTGGGGCCTGCAATGCTGCTCTGAGCACTGTATGGGCGAAGCGAAGACCCTGCCTGTTACCACACATGCACAACATGCACACACACAAACTCACTCTCTTTTCTACACACACGAGCCATACTGTCAACATTTTAGAATCCAAAAGGAGGTGCAATTTTGAAGGTTTCAAAAATCAACAATTTGCATCATGATGGCATTCATGTAAAATAAATCGTGTTTCTAAAGGAAAATCAAAACATCACAGGGTTATGAGTAGTATGTCTTTTGTATTCTGGGTATTTCCCAGCTTAAGTTACATATGCCAGTAAATCAATTAAAAAGTGAATATGTGTGATTAATATGATGCATGCTTAGTTTATATTATCGAATTTTTGCAATGTGATAATCAAACTTACATGAACATAGTAACACACTTTTATGTAGATGCTGACTGCTTCACTTTACACAAGTTTGTTACTAATTTCTAAGAGCTTCTAGAAAGTTGACAACATAGGGCCTGATTTGGATGTTGGTCGGAAAGCCTCCAACCACAGGTCGGAGGCTTTCCACCAACATCTAAGGTTTAAACAGAGTTTAAATTGGCCGGTTAATCCGACTGGGTTTTGACGGGCTCAAGGAGACCGTCGACCTCTCGGAAGGCATTCATAATCGCTAATCGAATGCGTTTTTGCCGTCCGAATTATGATGGCACTTTCCGACAGCAGTTACATGCTGGACTTTCCGACATGGAACACTTTCAGAAAGTGCCTTTGGGGGTCCCTAGCACGGCCCCTTTCCCCCATGGCCCTCCGGTCATGTCTCTGTATCTTCACATCTCTGCATTGTGTGGCAGACATTTTGTGGTGCCTGCCCCACGGTGCTGGGTTGTGCAAAAACGTACATTTTTCAATGGAAGCTTGTGCTGCAGGCAGTTTTGGTTGCATCCTAGTTAGGTGTTCGGAACCTTTGGCCAGGCGGTTCCCTCACTAAAACAGCATCCGCCCAACATTATAATGAGGGACTCAGTGTCATTCTTTTATTGTTATTTAAAAGAACACTGTCTTGTGGAACGAAGATAATAGAAAGGGCATCAGGCTATTTTCTGTCAACTGTTTTCGCTAATAGTTTCGAACAACAAAGAGATTGGTATGAAAGCCAAGTATAGAGAGTGATGGGTAGAGAAGAATCTTTTTGCCAGGTGACACTTAAATAGGCCATACAGAATCATATCTCCGACCCTAATTGAAGACTACCAGAATGGGTAGTACTTTCAAGTCAACAGGCCTTCGCTTGTTGACTTATAAGTGCATCTGTCCGTTGTGAGACATGAGTAACAGACCTTGCTATTTTCTTGAACATACAACTCTATTGTTCATACAAGAAAGTGAGTGCCTAACATCTCTGAAACTTGAAATAGGTTTTATGATAAAATAAGATTAGCAATGTCACAGACTAAGGGTAGGATTGCAATAGATTTAGAAAATTAGCCATTGTTGGAGTGGTTCCCCCTATTTACACGTTTGGTGAACGTTGCTACTGCCATTTTGAATTCATATCATGTGCACCAGACTAGGTTATTGGTTTACAATAAATCTTTCAAATGTATCCTTCGTTTACTAGTGTTCTTAAGTGTTTTATTCTTTAATGAAAGAAGGTTTGAGTTTTCCACTATTTATCCTTGCAAAGTCTCATGGGGTTGATTGTTATCTGAAACACATCTTGCTCACACAGGGCTCAGTGGGTTGTGGAATAGTTACAGTACACCCAGTTTTCTAATTCAGCCATTGACAGGCGTCCATAGTGTGTGTGTGTGTGGGGGGGGGGTGGGAGGGGGGGAAGGGTCTAGAAGCCCAATCTCGTTGGTTGATCAGAAAATCACATTACATGATAAAGGAATATTTTAGAAAGTATTGCGTTTGAGCATGATTAAAACAGAAGAAATAAAAAACATTGCATATATGATTCACTTTTGATTATGGTGGAGATAGCTAAAAAACACATTTCTTCACCCACAAACACACCAATTCTGTGCAGCCATATATATCAGTCAGATACTCAAGCTGCTATTGTGTGGCATGCACTGCGGTAATCCTGACATAGTGTGCTTGCACGATCTTTACGTGTTTCATGTTAAAAAAACAAGGCAATAGATATATATAAATGAGCCTTACTCTTCCCAATGTATTCTAAATACTTGCGGCTTTTGTGCATTGACAGAACAGAGAATCACATATTAGCTGAGCCTCTTTCGTGTTGAATTCGACTTTTTTCCTCTGTACGCATCATACTAAATGTAATTATGACTTTGCACTGCAGTTTTAGAATTTCATTTAGTGTGAAAACTTCGGAATTAGATCAAAGCTGTAAAAGGTAATTTGTCGACCCGAAGTCTAAGTCAAACTGAAGGCAATTGCACTGTAAAACGGGTTGACATTGTGTAGGGACTTGCAGATTTTGGTAATAAGGGCCTATGAATTTGTTTTGCTTTGTGTCTGTTATCTGGAAGCTTTCCTTAACCCCCTCTCTGAGTTTCAATGTCTATTATGTCCACAGCCACAGAGCAAACCTGGCTATAAAAAAAATATGCTTCCTTCACTAACCACAGAATAAGGTCCCTTTTTCCACTGCACAGGAGTGATGGGAGTGCATTGATGCAGTGTCATGCAGCATACAGGCAGGGGCAACAGTGCATGTCGGCACCTTGGTCAAGCAGTGCAGCACTAAAAGAATGGGGGACAAGTGCCTGGCTCTAACCACTAAAATTAAGGGGCCGAACGACCGCTAATTGGAAGCTTTCCGAGCATGGTCGGAGGCTTTCCGACTGACACAATTGGTTTGTGGTCCGACTGCCAAATTACGATGTTGGTGTTCAGAGCATAAACTGGCTGGTCATCCCAACATGGTTCCGACGGGGTCTCGGAGTCTTCCGGCGGGTCAGACCCGTCAACAAAAGAATCACCTTCCGCCTCCTCACCCACGCACACAAAGCCCTACATGACCAAGGCCCGAGCTACCTCAACAACCGAATCAACTTCTACGCTCCCAAACACCACCTCCGATCAGCCAACCACGCCCTCGCCCCCGTCCCCCGCATCCGAAGAGCGACAACAGGAGGAAGGTCCTTCTCCTACCTGGCCGCCAAGACCTGGAACTCCCTCCCGACCGACCTGCGCCTGACCCAAGATCAGAAGACCTGGCTGTTCGAGCAGTAACGGCACCCCCCTCCCCCCAGCGCCTTGAGACCCTACGGGTAAGTAGTGCGCTCTATAAATGTCTTTGATTGATTGATTGATTGACCCGCACCGTAATCCCCTATGGATGCGTCGTGATTACGATGTCGGTTTCTGGCAGCCTTTCCGTGCCGGCCTTTCTGACATAGAAAGGCTATCGGAGAGAGACTTTTGGGGCCCCAGCAGGGCCCCTTTGCTTCCGTGGCCTACAGTTGGTGGCCGAGGGGGTACTTAGGGTGCCCCACTGTAAATCCCTGCACTCTATGGCAGGCACCATGGGGTTTTACACACACCCCAATTTCTTTATGGGAGCCGGTATTACAGCCAGTTTAAGGCCGTAGCACAAGCTCCAATAGATAAATGGGAGTATGTGACCGAGCAGTGTTCGGTTGCATTGTAATCAGGTGGTCAGAGCTGCCAACCGTCGGTCAGTCGGTCCCGTGCCCACCACGTTGTTGGTAGGAGGAAACTCCGACTTACATTGTATTCTGGCCCTAAGTGTTTGCTTTCAGCTTCGGATTGGCACTTTGGGCTGTCGGGCGATGGGTCTGTGGCTGACCCCTTGGCGGGTTGTTTTTATGTGGCTGCCTCAGTGTCTGCCACAAGGGCACAACATCAAAGGCTGTAGTCAAAGACTGTATACACATCTAAGCAGGTTAACACAGTGCACATTAAGTCAGGCTGCTGCGTTGTCAGAGGCAGAATGGCAATGGACTGCTTCTGCTGCACAGCATGAGGTGTGTCTGCCCTCTGTCTCCTTCCAGATGTGACAGTGTCCTCAAGGAGCTGCTGATGGTAAACCATTAACACTTTCTTGGGAGGACACTGGGGCAGGGGAGTGGATTGGAGCGGGTAGGGGGTTGTTGGTGAGGTCAGCAAGAGGGCTCTTCAAATATGTTTTGTCTCCTTCCCCTGCACGGAACAGGAAAAGATAAATTAGCCTCTTCTGTTCTCCTTTGTCTACCAGAAATCAATTCCTGCAGTCTAAAGGGAGAGATTGTAGCCTTAACCTACTTTGAAACTGGGAAACTGGGTCTGAGTCCCAGTGTAAGCTCAACATCCTGAGATCTTAGGCAATTCACTCAATCTACATAAAAATGAATCTCACCGTCTGTAATGTTATCTGGTGTTCATTTAATATGCTCCAAAGCCTCTGAGCCGATTTCCTTCTATAAAAAACTGCACGTATGTGAGGAATGTTAAACTTTTTCATTTTATTCTTGCATTTACACACTAGCATCATTCCATTTGTCGCAACTTACTGATGATGGTAGCAGCCGGAAAATCAAAACACAGATGCACCTTTCACCAGTCTCTGAGCATTGAAGTGCCTCTCTTAAGTGCTGTAAAAAAAAGTGAATATCTAAAAAGCCCAGGGTGAGTGTAAAAGTCAGTCCAGGGTTGTTCCATGTTCTGTTTCCCAGCGGACATTAATCAAACCATCCACAGAATCCTTAGGGTTAAAAAAAGCACTAAAATACTTTCATTACTACAAATGTTTGCAAATGTTTAGCTCCATGATCCTAACAAGTAGTGTATTGTGAAAGGTTTCAATATGCAAATGTGTGCTACTTTTTTTTGGCTGCCCGGGCATAATTGTGTCCCCCATCCAACCCTATTTGCTGTGCTACTCCTGGAGCACAATGTAGATGGAGTCTCAAAGCTGCCTGTGAAACCCATCATTGCTGCAGCTTCTGTCTGACTTAACAGCCTATGGAGACAGACCAACCAGGACCTTGAGGACGTCGGGCACGCGCATTCCTTTGTGCATGATGAAGTGGACCCAATGACTGGCATGTAATGGACTTGAAGATGTGATATCACAACTGTGTGTTGCTTGTGCACCATGCAGGGCTGAGTTGTAGGCTTGTTTGTAGAGAGATAGGCAGTTGGCCCTGGGCTCGGACACCAGTCAGAGATGGAAGCTGGGGACAGGAAGGGAGGGTAGCGCCTGTAACATCCTGGATATTTGGGGGTGGGGGAGCGAGGGGTGCAAAGGAGGCACCCAACAACTGCCTCGCGGCTGCTAGAGCAAAGTCACCGAACACCAGCTGACCTCTGCCCTCGCCCTGAGCCCACCCACCGACCCCACAAACCCAGATGCTGCCGCCCGCAACTTCAGACAGTGGATCGACGACTGCGCCAACACCCTCGTCCTGCTCAAGAAACCCTACAACAGTCACACCTACAAGAAAGCCATCTGGTTCTCCGAAGAGCTCCAGACCTCCAAACACACTTGTCGGAAACTGGAGAAGAAATGGCTCCACGATCGCACACCTGACAGCCACGCAGCCCACAAGGACGCCACCCGCAGACATCACCACCTCATCAGAACAGCCAAGAGATCCTCCTTCAAAGCCCGCCTGGACAACAATGCACACAACAGCAAAGAGCTCTTCAGCATAGTGAAGGAACTCTCCAACCCCAGCGCCAACACCAACAACATCCCGCCCTTTCAAGATCTGTGTGACTTACTGGCCACCTTCTTCCACCGCAAGATCGCCGACATCCACAACAGCTTCAACACCGGGACCAATCCGAATATGGCACACCCAACTAACTTCACCTGCACCAACTGCCTGACCTCCAGGGCCAACGCCAACAATGACGAGACATGCAAGGTCATGAACTCCATCCACTCAGGATTACCATCAGACCCCTGCCCACACCACTCAACAAAGCAGACACAACCATCGCACCCCAACTACGGAAGGTCATCAACATCTCCTTCGAGACGACAACATTCCTGGAAAGCTGGAAGCACGCCAAAATCAACGCCCTCCTCAAGAAGCCCAAGGCAGACCCCAAGGACCTCAAGAACTTACGGCCCATCTCCCTGCTCCCATTCCCGGCGAAGGGCATCTAGAAAATCGTCAACATACAACTGGCCCACCACCTCGAGGACAACAACATCCCAGACCCATCCCAGTCCGGATTCAGGCGTAACCACAGCACCGAGACAGACCTCATTGCCGCCACAGACGACATCAGGCGCCAACTAGACAACAGCGAAACATCAGCTCTCATCCTCCTGGACCTGTCAGCCGCCTTCGACACGGTCTGCCACCACACACTAAAGACCCGCCTCCAAGAAGCCGGAATCCAGGAGAAGGCCCTGGAATGGACCACGTCCTTCCTCTCCGGCAGAACCCAGAGAGTCCGCCTCCCACCCTTCCGATCCGAAGCCACCGACATCATCTGCGGTGTACTCCAGGGCTCTTCTCCCAGCCCGACCCTGTTCAACGTCTACATGGCCCCCCTCGCACTAGTGACCCGCCAACACAACCTGAACATCCTCTTCTACGCCGACGACATCCAGCTCATCCTCTACCTCATCAAAGACCCGCACACCGCCAAAACCAACCTCCACGAGGGAATGAAGGCTGTCGCCGACTGGATGAAGAGCAGCCGTCTGAAATTGAACTCGGATAAGATGGAGGTCCTCATTCTCGGCCCCACCCCCTCTGCCTGGGATGTCTCCTGGTGGCCTACCGCACTGGGGACAGCACCGGCACCCACGGACCACGCACGCAACCTAGGATTCATCCTCTACTGCTCCATCTCCATGTCGAAGAAGGTCAGCGCCGTCTCCTCATCTTGCTACAACACCTTCCGCATGCTCCGCAGGATCTTCAAATGGATCCCGTCCAAAACCAGAAGAACAGTGACCCAAGCCCTCGGCAGCAGCAGGCTGGACTACGGCAACGCACTCTACACAGGAATCCTGGCCAAACACCTACAACGACTACAACGCATCCAAAACACCTCCGCCCGACTGATCCTCAACATCCCTCGTCACAGCCACATCACCCCCCACCTGAGAGACCTACACTGGCTCCCCGTCAACAAGAGGATCACCTTCAAGCTCCTCACCCACGCACACAAAGCACTCAAAACCACCGGAACAGCCTATCTGAACAGCAGACTCAGCTTTTACACCCCCACCCGCCGGCTCCACTCCTCCAGCCTTGCCCTCTCCGCCATCCCCTGCATCCAATGAACGACATCCGGTGGCAGATCCCTCTTCTTCCTCGCCGCCAAGACCTGGAACACCCTCCCTACTCACCTGCGGCGGACCCAAGACCTGCTCACCTTCAGAAGACTCCTCAAGACCTGGCTGTTCGAGCAGTAGCAGTACCCCCTCCCCCCAGCGCCTTCAGACCCTCACGGGTGGGTAGCGCGCTTTACAAGTGATTGATTGATTGATTGATAATGATATAATGACACGTGTGGCTGCCTGGCCTATGTGCTGTGTCATCATGTCTTAGGTGACTGCAAGAGCATTATTCCCACAGCGCCAAGTCGGTAAGATTCCTAGGACTCCCTAGCCCCAAGAGAGGATGAGAGAGGATGTGGCATAACAACCAGAGCTGCCGACTTTGGAACTGGGTAACCAGGTTTAAGTCACGGTGTCGGCTCAGTGTCCTGTGATTCTGGGTGTCAGGGACTGTCCGGGACTATGTGGGGAACACAGTCAGGGACTTGGGCAAGCACTGGGCACTGGGTAGAAAACTTACACAGGAAGAGGAGTACAGGCTGCCCAGGATCATACAGGGAGTCAGAGGAGAAAGAGGGATCCAAAGGGGAAGCCTGTACAAGTGAACAAGATGGGTAAGAAGGGCACTCACAAAGCAATTTAGCATTCAGAATGAGTACACCCAGGACGAATGTGCAAGACATATATGAAACATTAACAATAAAGGGGGTGTGGGGTAAAGCACTCAGGAGCTCCACACGGGAAGACTGAAGCTCAGTAAGTTTCTTACCCACAATTGCTGTTACAGATACTGACTGCAAATACCCACATGTAGGAAATGAATGAAAAGGCAAGGTCTGTGGAGCTTATACCTATGGTGATGTTATAAATGTAACTCAAAGACAATACTCACAGTGAACAAGAAACACCACCTAGATAGTCATCTGTGACCATGGAGCCTGGCGATCAAACAGGAACACGCAATGCAGTAACAGCAAAGGGGTAGAACTAAACACAGGCACAATAGACAAGGAGCTAGCAAGGAGGAGTGCTTAACAGGAAAGGAAGGAAATGACAGGGCACACTTGGCAGAAATCAGGTAACATACATACAAGGTAACAGAAGCAAGACATCTGAATAGAAAGACAGCAAACTAGAACTGGAACCAAGGAAATGGAAAGAAGGGCAGGGACCGGAAAAGGATAAACAGAATTGGAGGCTACAAGGGTATACTAGAATAGTGCAGGTTAAGGAATCAAGAAAACAAAGTAGCATAGAAGGTAGTGCTGGAGCAGGAACAAGAAGTGAGCTAAGGCAAAGGAGTCAAGGCAGCACTGCAGACAGTGCCAGTTTAGGAACAGGGAATTACCAAAGCTTCAGGAGTCAAGGTAGCACTGCAGACAGTGCTAGTTCAGGAAACAGGGACATTACTTAATCTCAGGAGACAAGATAGCACTACAGGCAGTGCTAGTTCAAGAAACAGGACATAGCTACTGCTCAGGAAACAGGGAGTCAAGAGAGCACTGCAAGCAGTGCAATTCAGGAACAAGAACTAGCTGAAGCCCAGGAACAAAGAATAACTATAGCTCAGGAACTCATGAAACAAGAGCACTGCAGGCAGTGCTAATTCAGGTACAAGGAATAGCTATAGCTCAGGAACTCAGGAAACGAGTTAGCACTGCAAGCAGTGCTAATTCAGGAGAAGGGAAACTGCTGCAGTTCAGAAAAAAGGAATGCTAAGGCTCAGAAGTCAAGGTAGCACTGCAGGCAGTGCTAATTCAGGATCAAGGAAAACAGCAGCAGGTCAGGAAGAAGGCATATCTAAAGCTCAGGAAACAGGGCTAGCAAAAGCTCAGGGAGCACTGGAAACAAGGATCGGTCTAACCAGTAAACAACTATAATGACCAACCTTGGCCTGAAGGGAGGCCCTCCTGTTCCGCTTTCTCAGAGTAGATCCACTTTGCTTCTTTTCTTGCAAGAATAATTTCCAGGTTGTGCGTTTCACCGGTGACTTTCTCAAGGACTGTCCATTTCAGATCGTTTTGATTGTGTCCCTTCTCGACACAATGTTGTACCAGTCGCGTTGTGAGTTTCTTGGCTCGAATCGTACATAGATGTTCCTGGATACGCACCTTCACTTTGCGAGTAGTCAGCCCGATGTAATGTAACCCACAGCTGCATGTGAGCCTGTATATCACATGCGTCGTGTTACAGTTGCTGAACTTCGTGATGTACCAGGTTCTGCCATTGCGTAGAGTTATTTCTTTTGTTGCTGTGGTTAGAGCGCATACTGAACAGCTACCACAAGGATATTGTCCAGCGGGAATGGTACTCTCATTCTTTGCACTGCTTGTGCCACGAGTATGCACTAGCTTATCACGGAGACTGGCTGCCCTCTTAAAAGCAAATCGGGGAGCCTGCATCTTGTCGTGTGGTGTATCCAAAAGAGAACAATTCCTCCTGATAATTTACCTAATCTTAGTAGACATCGGGTCAAAGGTGGTGACCACGGGTAAACATTCTTGTTTGGTTTTTTTATTGCGTTCTAAAAGGGCTTCTCGAGGTGTATTCAATGCTCTTTTGCGCGCCTGCTTGATTATTTTTTGTGGGTACTCTCTCTGTTCCAGTTTCGTCACCAATTCCGCTGACTGGTTGACAAAGGCCTCAGTGGTGGAACAATTGCGTCTACACCTTAAAAATTGGCCTACCGGGAGATTGTCCCGGAGTGCCCATGGGTGGAAGGATTGATAGTGCAGGAGCGAGTTTCTATCCGTGCTCTTATGATGTACTGTGGTCATAAGTTTGTTATCCACTGCCACTATATCCATATCAAGGTAGACCGCTGTGGTGTTACTTATTGTCCACGTGAAGTGTAGACTTGGATCAGCTTTGTTGAGCCAGTCCAGGAACATATTGAGCCGGTCCTCTGTACCTCTCCAGATACAGAGGACGTTGTCAATATATCTTTTCCATAGACATATGTTGCCCAGGTAGGGGTTTGTCGAATGGCTGACCACACCTACCTCGAACTGGCCCACATAGATGCAGGCCAGGCTCGGGGCAAATGTGGCCCCCATCGATGTTCCGGACGTTTGCAAGTATAGTTGGCCTTTGTACTCAAAGAAGTTTCTCGTTAGAGCCAACTCAATACACTGCATCACAAAGGTGATGGGGGTATCATAGAACCATTCCATCGACCCCAGGGCCCGCGCTGCTGCCACCAGCGTAGCATCCTGGGGGATACTAGTGTATAATGATTCTATGTCGATGGTTACCAATAGTTGTTCCTCAGGGTCGTAGGTCTGCTCGTTCAAAATGTTCAGGATATCAGTTGTATCCTGTACATAGGAGTCCTGGGAAACAACTGCTTCCCTAAGAAAGAAGTCCGCAAACTGGGACAATGGTTCCAAGATGGATTGAATTCCGGAAACGATTGGCCGGCCAGGAGGGGGACGTTGGGGCTTGTGAATCTTCGTCAAGATGTAAAAAGCCGGTACTCTTGAATTGGTGTTAATGATGAAATCTGCCTCCTTAGATGTGATCCATTTCTTAGTCACCGCCTCGGCCACCATCTTCTTAATTGTCTCCGAAAGTTCCGGGGTTGGATCTCGTGCCAATGGTTTATAGTTCGTGCGCACGGCCAGCAGTTTCAAGACCTCTGCCTCATAATCCGTGGCGTTGAGCACTACTGCCGCTCCGCCCTTATCAGCGGGCTTTATGATAATACTATCATTTTTTTGTAGTGCTCTAACTGCCTGCCAGTCATCTTTGGTCATGTTGTTACCCAGCTGTTGACATTCATGTTGTTCCAGGGACTCAATCTCATGGATTATGCGTTGTTCGAACACTGCGACCTCGGGGCCAACCTGCGCAGTGGTAGGACAGAAATTGGATGGACGATGTAGATTTGTGTCAAACAGTGATATAGGCTTTTTCTCTTTATCACTGAAAAATTTGTGAAGTTTGATTTTTCTCATCATCTCTGAGATTTCTGTTCGGCAAAGAAAGGAGTCGTGGCTGGGCGTAGGAACAAATCCCAATCCCTTGTTTAAAACTCCCTTTTCTGATGCAGTTAATACGTGGGAGGACAGATTTACCACTATGTCATTGGTGTTGGTCGATGTTCGTATGTTTCCTTCCCTTACTTCTGGAAGGATCTGCCTCTGCTCCGTGTTACACTGGGGGAGTATGTTTGCCATGTTGGTAGTGTTTGGCCTCTGCCTCTGCCCCGGCCTCTTGATGGCTGACCCCCTCCTCCCCGAGGTTCCCCTGCTCCTTGTCCTAAAAAAGCCCTCAGCAAAGCTCCTAGGTCTTCCTCTGGCTTATTTTCAGCTGCAAAGTTCACCCTATTGCCTGTAGATGTGGACGGATGCTCAGATATTTCTTCGTCCTCACTACTTGAAATATCGTTAGATAACACCACTCCAAGATGTCCGCCTCACGTTGCGTGATGGGCGTGACACCTGCGCAGTGGCTACTTTCGGGTCGTGCCCCCGGCGCTTTCCGAGGATCGTCGGAAGCGCCGGAGGGACGCGGCAGAGGTAAGGAGTTAGTGGGAGGAGTGGCACACTTAGCAATCGTTTAGATGAGGGCCCGCTCGGTGTGCAAGCCTGCCCTTAAGAAAGCCGGGTCGGAGAGTTTTGTCGGTGACAGTCCGGGATGGGCAGTCCTCGCATGAGACTACATGACAAGGGATATATACTCCCTGATTGGTAGGGCTGAACAGTAACAGCCCTGATGACTATGAGCAAAGTACCGGATCATCTTTAGAGGCAAAACCAGTCAACTATTGAGAAATAGGAAGTGTCTTTAAGAGTTGAGCCATGAACATTGCGGCATTACAACACTCGGTGTTGTTTGCTTAACCCCAATAAGAATACATACTATTATATGTATTTCGAGATGTATGGCCTTAATTAAGATCTGTTCTCAAGATGGGGTATGAGATTTTAACTTTTTTTTTATTTTGCAACTGTCATTTCTGCAGATTGGCTCATGAATAGTAGAGCCAAGTAGACTCGTGATCTGAAGACGCGTAGTCAAGTGGCTTGCTGGTATTCTCAGACTGGGCAAGCTTAAGGTAACATATGTGTGTGTGGTTGATGCCCGTCCAATGGGATGCTCATTTTGCAAATAATACTGTAAACTGCAGCGCAGTATTGAACAACTCCGGTTTTTATCTCGTGTGTGCACAGGTCCTGTACTAAGTGAAGAGTGAGAATAATGACCCCATATTTCACCCTGATGAAATTGCTCACACAGGAGCAATGAAACATGTCGGTCTATGTCCAAAGAAATTAACGTGGTAAAGTCTAACCATTTTTAACTGGGAAGTCCTGCAGCAAGGAATAAAGTCAGATAGCCAGCACGACTTCTCACTTTTTATATATTTTTGTATGTTGGTTTTCTGTTGGGGTTGGATGGTGAATTCACACACCTAAATTCACACATCAGGATTTGTTTATTTATGTACACTGTCTGTCTTGTGTTAATTTTATTCTCACACACCACTTTGATATTCTTTACTGGGGTTTGTCTATTCTTCACACACACAGAGAGGGTTGCCTATGATGAGAAGTGGGTATATCGGCAATCACTAGCTGGGAACCCCCTCGGGTGTTACGTCCGTGAGGCACCATCTCTGTTTTCTCACATTTTTCACTTTGTGTATTGTATGTGAGGTGACCTGTGCATTCCGTGTTGGGTTAAGCATTCTGACCTTAGGACTTGAATCATTAAAATTATAATAGGGGTATTGATTATTTTTAAACCCTGATGTCCTAAGTAGTCAATTTTTTGATGCCAGTGGACACAGTAGGGCTCTTTTGTGTAAGATGAGTAGGCTGACTTCAAGTATAAGCAGGCTGGCTTTCACAAACCCCGGCATGGATTGGGAATGGATGTCAGTTCCCAATAAGTGTCAAAATGGCTGAAAGTCAGGATATGCATGCAGGGGAGGGTCTAGAAGCTTATTAGAAGACTGGTAAGTCCCACTATACGGCCCCCTAGTGGTGGGTACGAGAGCACAGGGAACGAATCGTGACACTGGGCAAATCACTTAATCTCCCCGTGCCTATCAAAAACAAATGGGTCCTTGTGTAATGTAACTGTTGCTCATGTAAAGCGCTTCAATGCGTTCAGGGTCAAGCTCCTGCTACATAAAACTGCAAAAAAAAGACAAATGTGGAACACACAATTGCTATGCAAGGGAACTGGCAATGTTCCTACCAGGGTTAGTTTAACAAAAAGACTCAGATAAGCCAGCAGCTAGACCACTGATTATTCAGTCTCAGCTGAGGTCAGAGCTGCCATCATGGCTTGTGGCTCCACCCCAAAGAAGATTAGTGGCCGGGACATGGAGCATCTCCTCAGACAGCATGGGGAGATATTTTGGCACCCTTGACCACAGGGGGGAGATCGAGGTTACCAGCTGTGAAGGCAACTGTAAAAAGAAGAGTGAGAGGCCAGCAAGGAACAGTGCAAGGGGCACAATCACGCCAGCAGCAGCAGGTGACGGCAGCAGGGGTACATCCACCATTGAGGAAACAGGGACAAAAGTGCAGGCCAGCCAATCTTGGGGAGCACCTACCTTGGACCATGAGGGCTTACTCAGCTGGTGTTGGAGGGGTCCAGGGTGGTCCCTATGACCAACGTGCTACAGTTGGAAGGTTTACGGGCAACCGTAGAAGGTAAGTCAGCTGACACATGAGGACAGCACAAGTGGGAATCCGCAGCAAATTTAGGGCCCTGGGGCATCCCTCACCATGAAAGCGGTGTGCAGTCTAAAGCAAGGGAGCGAGGGGCACCAGGAGGGCCCAGAGGTAGAAGAACCTGGCTTGAATAGCTGGCTGGATGTGACTTCTGCAGGGTCAGTGAGATGGACCTGGCTGCAGTGAGGATAGGACAGCAGGGTTGAAGTGGATACTCAGGAAACAGCAATGTAGGGCCTGCCATCTACAATCCCAATCCTAGGGGGCATGCGGACTTGTGAGACCACCCTAGACAAAAGACTAGAGGTGAACCGACAAAGGGTGATTGCCTGGAACTCGCCTGAAGTTCCATCAGGATGAGAGCAGAGCTGGGAGGAAGGGTGAGGGGATAGGCAATGATCTAGGGGACATTTTTGATGAGAGGCATGACCAGAGGAATTCCAGTTGGGTGGGGGAGCACAGGACTGTTCACAGCTCTAAAGCAAGTATGGTGTACAGACACAGGGGTTGGGTGACATAGTGGTTGGGTGATGGAGGAAGATTTGGGGATTGATGAAGAGAGAAGTACAGACATTCCACGTAAGAGGTTCTACTAGCCAAAACTTCTATCCACACAGGATCAACCGGTTTCGTATTTGTCTTGTAGGAAGGTGGAGACAGGAGTTACTACAGAAGAGATGTTTGTAAATTATGGAAATGTGAGGGCGAATTAAGTATCCTGCTCATTGAGACACCACACTATGAGAAAAGGAGAACGCCGCATAGGTAAGTAAATCGGTAGGTCAACTGTCCTCACGGCTGGGCCAGTTCTGTCTGTGGCATAATAAAGTGAAATCTGCAAAGAAGGTCAACTCTTTTACACATGAGAAAGTTGTTTGTCATAGTGGCTGAGTTAATTTATATCTTTGCTTTTTTTATTTATGAAGAATAAAACTTTCTCCTGAAATGAGAACATTTTCTCTGTTTGCCCTCCTGATGAATCGTACATATATTTAAGTTTAATTTGGTCCTGAAGAAAGTGGTAGATAAGAAGGTTTAGAACCACCGTAATTTGTGTTGACTCTTGGTATTTCCAGTCCTGGGCCACTACACCAGAAGGAGGGAAGAGAATAGACTCTGCCGGTGCATGGGGGACTTTGGGGCATATTACCAAGGCCCATTATCGCCGCTTTAGCAGGAATTTTTCCCACTACAGCGGCGATAATTTGATCGCCCATTACCAAGCTTTGGCTAACACCAGTTAGCGACAGCTAGTAGGAGATAGCGATCATCTTGATGCCCGATTTGCATGTCAGCGATAATTATCGCTAATGACATGCAAAGTGGGCGTGCCAAGATGTTAGCGACTGGTAACAGTCGCTAATATCGCTATCTCCTATTACCAACAATGGCTTAGTTTTGGAAATATTCACGCTAAGCGCGAATATCTCCAAAAGCTAACGCCTGCCCTGACCAGTTCTTAGCCATGTTATCCAATGAGAGGTGGATAACATGTCTAAGAGCATTGTCACTGTAATGCCTGAATATCGCTGTATTGACAGCGATATTCACGCATTTAGCCCGTTTTTTATCGCTTCTGAGATAAACCGTGATAATAGCAAGGTATCTCAGCGATAAAAACAGGTGAAGGCTGCAATAGGAATATTCCAGCTAAGCCAACATAGCGATAATTATCGCTAGTTGTTGTTAATATGCTACGTTGTCTCTCCGGATTGTTGTACGATGAGTGCATGGTATGTGGTGTGAATGGGATGTCAGAGAAGAATGTGTATAAGTAGGTAGAATGAGAGTGGTTAATTTAGAAATGCATGCGTTTTAAAAAGAGGAAAATGCATGTATGTATCTCAATAACAAATGAAAAGTCACGTTAAATGAATTTTGTTAATGTGGAAATACAAATAAACATTTGGGATACAGAAATACAAATAAACATATGGGAGAACTGTATATAAGATGTTGGCATCAAATTGATGAAAAAAATGTTTTAAAAAAAAGAAATTTGGAGTGTGATCTGTATCTGTTCTAGTGGGATTTATTCCTCTGTGAATAGAAGTTTAGGCTATTAGGACCACTTATGTGGACTATTCCTCTTTGCCCCCCCCCCCTCCCCATGGCTATTTTGACTATTGAATAAGTGTGGTGGGGGGCTATTGTGTATTTTGGAAGTGCAGACAGTGACAAGTCAGACAACAGGGATGGCAGATGGAGGGAGTCTTTGGTTTAGGGTCCAGGAGGTTTGCTTGGGGAAGGTGGCATTGGGTGGGAACACCTGTGGACCGTGGAAGGCAAAAACACATTTGCAGATGGACGAGAAATGTCCAGGGAAAGTGGCATAGTTCAGCGAGAGAAATAGAGGACAGGAGGATGGAATGAGCAAAAACCGCCTAGAAGATCAGAGAACTGCAGAAGGAGTACCAGGGTGCCAAAATGTGATTATGGGGAAATTGATAGGAGGCTTAGGGAGACGGACGGTTTCTAGGGAGGGATGCAGGGCGGAGTGAGTGTTGTAAGAGGGATGTCCTTAGAGTGTACAGCAGTGAGAACGGATTCGGCAACATGCAGAGAGTGGTGTGAGTCATGGAACAGATATTCAGCCCAGAAATGGTGGACAACTTTGACAGAGGTGCAGAACGAGGGGAACGCTAGAGGGACGGGAAACTAACAGGCATTGGTGGGGGGAGAGAAGAGACACCAGTGGGATGGGGTAAGAATGTAATTGCAGGAGTAAAGAGTGACATGGACACAAGGGAGCCACAGAAAGCAGTATCCACTGGGGAAAAGGCAGGGGAGGAGGTTAGGGGTAAGACTCTGGGGCATATTAACAAGCAATAATTATCGCTGACCGCTGTTAGAGTGAGGAAATCTATCGCTGGCGATAATCTCCATGTTAGCATTGTATTAACAACGCTTAACGCCATGGAGATAAAAATCCCAGTGATAACAGGGATTATCGCTGTTTTCAATGGAATATCACTGGTTTTCCAGCGATATTCCATTGAAAATGGTGAAAACCTTGTTTAAAGGGCCTGTGGTTTTAGCCACATAATCCACCCCCTATTACAGGTATGTCTAAGTCAGGAATTTAGCAGACGTTAAATTCCTGAGTTACTGCCAAATTCCTGAGTTAAGCTCCTGTTAGCGATATAAATCGCAACTCTAACTCTGATGGGGCCTCGTTGTTAATATCATGAAGCCCCGTTAGCGATAGATTTCCCTGAAGTATTTCCAGACACGCCTACCACACGCCTACCTTGCATCTCATTAGCGATGCGAGGCTAGGCAATAAAAAATCCGGTCGCTAAGCGTTGAAAACCAACGCTAAGTGACCTTGTTGATACGGTGATATGATTATCGTCGCTTAGCGTCCTGTAAAAGGACGGTTAAGTGGCGATAATATATTTAACGCCGCCTTGTTAATATGCCCCAAAGTGACTGGAAAGACTGAGAAGATGACAACATTACCTTACATGTGAGTGTCGGAACCCTTAGGAGGTTTTCTTCTGCAGAATACCAAATAAAAAATATGGGAAATTAATATGTTGAATTTTTTAACTATTGGGCAGGGAGCTAGGTGCAAAGAAGGCTCCAAGGCAGAAGAGCGAAAGAGCGAGAGCTGGTCAAACGTCTGAGGGTACTATAGTTTGCACAGAGATTTTGACGGCAGCCTTCACCATATTAACAAGTATATTATGTGATAGGTTCCCTGAGAAGTGCTTGGATGAGGTTATCTCAGCTAGAAAAAGTAACTGGTGGGGTTGTGTAGCTCTGTTAGGACAAATAATTTTGTTCGAAAAAATGTGCAATACCAGCAAAATCCTGGGAAGACCTAGGTAACAAACTCTGGCTACAATTACAACATCGACCAGCTCTCAACCTCAGTCCATAGAGCGAGTGGCTTGCGCTGCCGTACATGCTTTTTCTAGGGCGTCCTACCCCGGGGATTTGGGGTGAGTCCAGACAGGGACCAGCAGGAGCCGGCAGGGATATTAACAAAGACGCCTATCACTTATTCCCATGCTGATTTCGGCATAACTCCTCAAAGCGCGACAATAACCACCCCGTAAGGCAGTGCATGGGCACAACGTCAGCGTGGATTTGGCAGAGGTAGGGGTGAGAACAGAGGTGTGGCTGGCAAGGAAAGCTATGCCAGTAAACCTGAAACCATGAAACTATGGCAGCTACGGTATCCAGATAGGGCGGCAGGTGTTTCATGGGGAAGTTTTAGTCAGTGATTTAGGATTTCCTATCTACAGGATGACAATGTAGGGTAAATATGTTTGTACACCTTCTGAGAGAGTTGGTCATGGTGTATTTGAAGTGGAAGATTCTGTTCAGAGCAAGACATATGGAAGGTTTGGACAGTGGGGTGGCTAGCGTGTTTTCTCATTCACAGTGGGTAAGGTTCCATTGTTTGGTTCCTAAAGTGGACAAGAGAAGCATACTAGTACCCCAAGACTTGCGGCAGATCTGACGGCGAGAGCTATGCAGCTAGTTGCAATGTCTATAGCAGAGTAAACAAGGAAGTCTTACCTGATGGGGTGGACTGAGTTTGTGGGATTGGATACAAAGTGGAGGGACAATTCAGCACCGGGGTTGGAGGAGAGGCAAGTCGACATGATCAAGTTTTTGGTGGAACAGATTGAGAAAGGGTTCGCACCAGTGACTATTGGGAGGGTAAATGTCAGGGATTGTGTCAGACCTGACATAATTGGTGGGGTATTCCCCAGACTTTTTGCCTTCACTCCCTGACTTTTGCAAACTTGTTTTTTGGCATTAGGACTCTGTGCACTTTTCCCTTGCTAACCACTGACAAAGTGTTTGTACCCTTTCGGTTAAACATGGTAAAATTGGTATATAATCAAAAAGCACACTTTATTTAACTTTAAGTCATAGGTAAATAGTACTACGAGTACCCAGCGAATGTAAATCAACTGCTACCAGTTGGCAGCAGCACACATTATGCTACCCACTGAAGTAGCACTGTAAAGCATGTTTAAAACCTTCCACTGAAATCGTTAATGCAGTTTTAAAGCTGCCGCTTATAGCTACCCAAAAACATTTACCATGCCTAAATATTCCCTTTTAGAACTTATGTTAACCTTTTTTTTGTAAATGATTTTTATTAATTTTGACAAAGTGACAATCCAACATTGACATTGCAAAATGACAGTGATTTGAATGGCGTAGGTGGGGGTTTCGGGGAAAACTCGAATGGGAAGCAAGAAAGTCCACCTTGTTGACCATACCACTGCATCGTTCTGTAGTGTAGTACGTTTACAAATAGGCAGATCAGGAAAACCAAGAGGGAGTCCGCCATTGTTCCACAAAGCAATTGCTCTATTCAGTCATATATAATATATATAAACAAAATAAAATAACCTGAACAAGAGGAACAATAGGAAAAGGAAAAAATGCAATATGTCTCGCATTAGGAAAGTTTGAGCTATTGGTTTTATAAATGACATTTTTTTTATTTATGTGTTGTTTTTTAAAATAGCTAAATTAATAGCTTCGTCATTTACAATGCCAATAGTTATAACTTTCGTAATGTGACACCTATAGCATTTATAATGCAACATGTTTTGTATTTACATGACTTAGATGTATTGATATTACAAATAACAATGGCTTTTAACTTTTTCCAATAATTAATACTTAAATAAAAGTGATTGTAATTTATAATGGCAATAGCTTAAACTTTTGTAAATAACTTTAGTGAAGATTAAGTTCAGTGTATTTTATTGTGACGAAAATCCAAGAACAGAAGTGAAATATTAACATCTTTTTTGACATTTGTAATAAAGCTTGAAACATTGAGGGAACATATTTGAACCAGTGATGCTGTGGTGATGCTGAGTGATGCTGTGGTTACACTGAGTGATGCTGTGGTTGAGCTGAGTGAGGCCGTGGTTGAGCTGAGGGATGCTGTGGTTTGCGCTGAGTGATGCTGTGGTTGCGCTGAGTGTTGCTGTGGTGGTGCTGAGTGATGCTGTGGTGGTGCTGAGTGATGCTGTGGTGATGCTGAGTGATAATGTGGCGGTGCTGAGTGGTGTTGTGGTGTTGCTGAGTGGTGCTGTAGCGGTGCAGAGTGGTGCTGTGGTGGTGCAGAGTGGTGCTGTGGTGGTGCAGAGTGGTGCTGTGGCGGTGAAAAGTGATAATGTGGTGGTGCTGAGTGATACTGTGGTGGTGCTGAGTGGTGCTGCTGAGTGATGTTGTGGTGGTGCTGAGTGGTGCTGTGGTGGTGCTGGGTGGTGCTGTGGTGGTGCTGAGTGATAATGTGGAGGTGCTGAGTGATAATTTGGTAGTGCTGAGTGATAATGTGGTGATGCTGAGTGATGCTGGGGTAGCCCTGAGTGATGATGTGGTGACGCAGAGGGCAGAAAGGCACACAAAAAACGAGTCTAACAGAGGGCAGAAGGGCAGAAAAACAAGGGAAAAACGAGTCTAACAGAGGGCAGAAGGGCACAACAAGAAGCTCTTTACAAGGAACCACTTTACCTCCATGGATAGTTTCAGAGTATTAAAAAAATCATGAGTAAAGCGATCAGGCCACCTTGTGTTCAGGCTGACATGCTGGTTGCGGGACTGAAGTAGATTTTTTTTTTTTTAAATTTTTGGAGAACCTTTATTGTTCTTACAAGCAATTACAGGCAGAGGCCTTCAACCACCCTGGCCGGCCACTAAACAAGTCATGATTACCACAAGTCAATGATAAGAAAACATAGCAACCCAAGGTCAGGGGGTCTAGCAAAGTCAGGATATAACATGTATTGAAGCGTGCACGTGGGCCATCAGGAGTAGAGAAGGTTCATTTTACAATATAAAAATCACAGGATCAATGCCATACAGTCGTACCAGGTCCTGTAGTTAGCAAGCATAAAGTAGTAGGTCAGCGAGTAACACTATTACAGTAGGAGTGAGAAAGGCGAAGTACACAAATCAGGATAGTCTCCAGCATAATCACGTTTCATAACAAACCAACGCCCCACCCCTCAAAACTGAACATGCTACAGGAACCGTAGGAGGCGATGACGCCGAAAAAGAGAAAAGTAAAGGGCCATAAAACCAATGAGGAAACAAGAAAAAAATAAAAAAGGAAGAAACCCCCCACCACGCACCTCTGCAGAAGGCTACGGCCTCCCCCCCCCAGCAGTGTGCCTGTCGCCCCATATAAGAGACCCGAAATGTAGTAAGAAAGAAATAAGAAAAGCGGGTGAGGAGAAGAAAATAATATATACTAGCTCCCAGCCACCTACCCCCGAGCCCCAGACTATCAAACCGACACCAAGGCGATATGCGTTTCAATCTTAATAAAGCATGTCCCACATAGTCACCAGCCTAACAAGCACCAGTAATCATCCTCAGCCTTGTCCCGTGCGATCAAGTGTACCAACAGAGTTCAGCCGGCCAGCCGCCATGTTAGATGATTTGGACGACCAAGGTGACCAGGAGAATTCAGTAGACTGCACACCACAGCCAGCCAAGAACAACAGTTTATAGTCAAGGGCAGTGCGAGAGAGTTCCATAAGCGACAATAAGCCCCCACGGCCTGTTATCAGGCCCGGTCGTACCAGTTCCGGGAGGAGAGGAAGAGTCACCCTGTCAATAGTCGGAAGCAGCGTCCGGAGCCGAATCTCCACCCACGAGGTAGGTGCAGAACCCCCAGACCTCTCCCCACCGGCAGCAATCAGCCCAGTGGCTGTCATGAGATCCCGGTCCTCCAACTTCACCATATCCACCGGGGTAATCAGTACACCCCGCTCAGGTTTAGGGTGTGGCACAGTGTCCTGCACTTGAGAACAATCCCTTAGACCGTATCCCACCGCGGGGATAATGGCGTCTAGTTTTCTCCCCAGGTCGCGGGCACTGCAATCCAGGGCGACGCGTAGGGCACTGAGAGCAGCCAAAACATCACCGATCCCTGGCGTTGCTCCGTGAGCACAATCTGCGGCGCTCCTCCTCACCAGAGGCTCCCCGGCAGGCAGCGCTTCATTAGCCAGGACATTGCTCTCCCATGCGTCCGAACGGTCACTGTCTTGCCACACATCGGAATACAATCGAGTCACGGCCATAGGAGTAGCAGATGCCATGGCGCTACAGACGATGTTGTGGAGGCGAACTCAACAAGCGCCAGGCTCGCTACCGCAGTCTGGAGCTCTCATTGCCCAAGAACAGATCCCGAGTCGCACAAAATGTCGCCCGCAATGGCGTCGGGAGAAACAGAAGGATCATCCGAGCGGCGCACGGGTGGAAAACCATCTGAAATATGGTCCACCCGGACCTTCGATGTTCCGCCGGCTCTCGACCCGCTGGGTGGGATAGATAGTTGCAGCAAGGGTTGCGCAATGCAGTTGAGTCACTCCGGCCGGCCGACTCCTCCCCGTCCCGGATGGCCGTTGTTGTTGCATCAGAGGCTGGCCATCCCCCTCACGCAAAGCCTCGGTTCCATGGCTGTTAAGGGCCGGAGATCGAGTGAAGATATTTCTCCGGTTCTACAGATGGTAGGAATCTCGGGAGCACGCTACCGGAGGCTGTGTCATTTCCCCTTCACGAAGATGCGGCTCGGGTTCAGGATAGGTTACAGGATGTAAGCGCAAGGCAAGGAAGACGGCGGAGCTGAGAGCCTAAGCGGCCATCACGGTCGCCAGCTTGGCTCCTCCTCCCCCCAGGACTGAAGTAGATTTAAGGGAAATATAAAAAATACCAAACGGTTCAGTCTCTTTGAAAGGCTAAAAAAGACGAGGTAAAAAGAAGATTCAAGAGTGCAGGAGTGGAAGTCTAATTCTGTGGTAGGCGATTAGTTTACTCCTTAATTCCAGTGTTGTATTTACCTCATGTCGCACTCCAGTCCTCTTGGTTAACATAGCGTCCTTAAGCAGACTAGCCCTGAAGTGGCAGTACTCTCTGCAAACAGGGAAGGCAAGTCAATTTGTCTGCTCGCCCTTTGATTGCATGCTGTCTGCATTGAGCACTTAGTCCCACAAGTTAAATAGCATTTGTCAAAAACAACAGCTTTGTTCAAGCCTGTCGTTGACTTTTTACCATGCCACGAGTCCAACACTCAGTGCCAATTCTGGTGACATGGAAATGTTGATTCAGAAACAATGTGGAAGCATTTCTTCGCAGCTCTGGCAGTACACATGCTAAAGTACCGTACCTTGTAGGCGCCCATGAGACCTGTACATGGGGGGGTTGGGAGTGAGAGAGGTGGTTGGGCAGAGCATGGAATGGCTACAGGAGGAGGAATGAGGGAGCGTTGCAGTTTAATTGAGAAAGGCTCCATTTGTGCTCAGAGGGTGGGGCAGGGCTCATAATGCGGAGAAGGAGGGGGAAGCAAAAACAGCTTCAAGGAACACACTGCCGTGCAAAACAAAAGAAAGGCGGTACAGCTTCAAAAAGTATGTTTATCAATGCTTCAGTTGAAAGTGTTAGCCTGTGTTATAGAAAAAGCGCGGTATGCTAAAACAGGGTGTATTTTATTCAGATCTCTGCACGACTCTGGCCCCCTGTTCATTAGAGACATGTTTAAGAAATACACTCCTTCCCGCAACCTCCGGTCTATCCACAAATCCCTTCTGACTGTCCCACCTTATAAGAGGAAACGTCTGGGAGGCAGCTGTTTTGACCATCTTGCAGCTGGTTTCTGGAACTCCCTTCCCCTTCATCTGAAACTGAATGATAACATCCTCAGCTTCAGACACTCCCTGAAAACCTGGCTTTTCACTCAGGCGTATTGCTGAGCTGCTCCTCCTCTTCTGTGACCTTTGCGTTCGTTCCTTTCTATAGCGCCATGAAGCCCCCGGGCGTACGAGCGCTCACAAATACCTACTAACATTAACATTAACATTATGCGTTCTGGGTAAAATATATATATATTTTTTTTAAGCAGGCGCTGTATTATAGATAAAGCATGGTATGCGTTTTGCAAACACAAAAAGTTTTAGCTACACAATGGGCTCTGCATCATGCCACTTCTTTTGCATGTTGGAAGCAGTAAAACATAAGGCGCGCCAGCTAGTATAAAAAACAAGTGGTTGTTTAATTTGGGTGGGGGCAGCACATATAATGGCAGAGTGAGTGGTGGGGTGAAGAATTAACAGAGACAATGGGAAGGTGAGCGGAAAGAAGGAAAACGAAAGAAGTAGCACAGGCTGGAAAAAAGAAAGAAGCAGCAGCAACACTGACAGTGATAGAAGGAGGAAACGGGGGTCAGGCAGCATTTTTAAAGTGGACTTGACGAACACCACGATTCCGTGAGAAATAATATCAGAGCAACGCTCACTGGATTAGCTACCACTCAATCTGTAGGCTGAAAAGAGATGTTAAACCCAAAAAGATGCAAAAATTGCAGACCAAAAGTGACATAAAATGGACTAAGACTAGTTGATAATACCGCAGCTGGAGCAGTTTAATCAAAGTTGGCCCATGATCCCCCCCCTCCATTATGAATTCCTTCAGTGTTCGTTGTAATAGCGCAGATAATTATGGCCGCTTGGTATGCACCGGGAAGGCACCAGCACTTTGGGTGTCGTTTGTGTGAGTAAATGGGCACTTAAACTGTGAGCCGGAGATGGTTTGGGGGAGGGGGGAGAGACGTGTGGAGGAGGAGGGTGTGAGGGAGAGGTATAGAGAGAGTGAGCGAGAGAGCCCTGCGATGGAGTTTACTGTCAGCCAGAGATGAAGGGGGGAGGGTAGGAGACATGATGAGAAGCAGAGACTGAGAGAGCCGCAGCGAGAGTAAAGAGTACATGGAGTTAATGCTATAAGCAGGGATGGATGTGGGTGGGAGGGAGAGAGAGGCAGAGACAGCGAGAAAGCATTGGCATTTATACTGTCAGCCAGAGATGGGCTGCAGGAGGGTGGGGGGAGAAAGCGAGGTTTCAAAGCGCCACGGGAAAAGGGTTCCTTTCAAGGCGCATGTCACGGACGTCGAGTCAGCAAAAGGACAGAGGTTTCGAAAGGGGCAGGAAAAGTCCCTGTCACTCTTCCCAACTTCAAAGGGGGATGTTTTGTTCAAGTAATTTTTCATGTATTAGCAATCACGAAAAATAATAAATTGCTTAACAGTGTCAGTTTTTGTTTCATGGGGTATATTCAAAAGCGTGCACATTACTCTGCTGAATTTTCTTTTTCTGTGCAGATGGATAACAGTTTGAGACATGAACACTGACTGTTGTTTAAATAAAAAAGAGATAAAATAAAAGGAGACACGGCCTTCCGGCCGTGAAACTGAAAGTACGGCTGGCCGGCCGTGAATAATTAGGGGAGGAGAAGCTGCTGGTGGCACCAAGCTGGTGAACAGATGGCTGGCTTTGATGTGCACCCCCTTTTTAGGTCAATGCGCTTGCGCATTGACCTTAAAGCGCAAGGGCACAGCATCAAATCGCCAGTTTGATTTAACTCTGGATAAGCCCCTATATCTCTTGCCAGCTCGAATGCGCAAGCGCATCGGCTTGCGAGACCTAAAAAGGAGAACTATTGATCTTCTTATGCAAATGTCAGTCTGAGTGCTCCTGTCAGTGTAGCATATCAGCGGATAACATACATGTTGCTGCGTGGGCGTGGTTGACTGTCAATGATGAATGCACCTGGGTGGGTGAGAAGGGGGGTGAGAAAGAGAAAAGCGGAGGGGGAGATGAGTAGTGAACTAGGAGAAGGGTGTGAAGGGCCGAAACGCCCAGTGGCTGGGGGCATGCATACACTTGGGGCAGTGTAGGTACCGCAAACCTAAAGGAGCGGAGGGTCCTATGGCAACGAGCAGGTCTGGGTGGAGGGCCGTGCTGCAGCTAGTTTAGCCTTGATCACTGTCAGGGAGTCCTGCCATTGGTTAGGAATTATTTGCGGGGTTGCTGTCACTCGCGCTACGGTCGCCAGTTGGTTTGTGTGCTCTTACACTAGCGCTCTGTGGAGATCGAGCAGCCACGCGTACCCATTGCGACCCAGCAGTGCCTTCCACGTCATGGCTATCTAACGTTTGGCAAGTCCCAGGGCAGGATCTAAAAATGTATTCAGGCTTTTACGAGATGCGCTGCGTTTTGTGACATCCAACAAGAAGTGAAGAGGCCCCGCCTCTACCTGGGTGCCTGCCGCCTCTGTGAGTGTAGTGGCCACTTCGGTCCAGAATATTTGGATACCAGTGCAGGTCCATACCATGTGAATCAATGTGGCTCCCAGGTCCCGACATCTAGCGCATATGTCAGTGATAGCAGGGTAGATGCGTGCGAACCTATGGGGCGTGAGATACGTGTGGCGAAGGCAATTAAATTAAGTATACTTCAGTCTGGCGTTAGTCGAGAGAATTTGGGGGTGATTAAGGCATTGTATCCACTGCTTATTAGAGAGAGTGATGGATAGCTCGGTGTCCCAGTACTCACAGAGTGTCGACAGTGCAGGCGAATTGTCTAGTCTGAAAGAGGTGTAGAGGCTGTTACGGCATGCCCACCCAGACCGAGCGTGAGCAGCATTTGTAGCAGGTGCGACGTGGGAGGCTCGGCTTGGTCGGTATCCCATGCTCGCAAGGAGTGGCGCGTAAACAGAGTGTGTAGCAGGAATGAGCCACGCGGCACCTTATATGCGTCTACAAATTCCTCAAATGATTGTAGTTGCGAGTCTGCATACATTCTCCTCATGTGTCCAACCCTCTCTCCCTCCAGAGCCTAAATTCCTGGCATCCATGGGAGGAGAATGTGTTGGGTAGTATCTCCAGGGGAGGCCAAGGGCCTATGGCACACTCCGGTCCTTAGGTAGCACATGTCTGGACCAGCTCCGTCTGGCCGCTGCCATTAAGATGTTACCTCGTTGCTTCTGGGTTGGGGTAGTTGTCCCTGACATCCATTCCAGCAAAACTGGGGGATCCTAAGGCAAGGCCCCTGTGGCCATCTCGGAGATATTGCTCTTGGCGAGCCACCACATTGGCCACTGCAGTTGTGCTACGGCATCATATCGCTCATATTTTGGGGCGCCTAAGCCACCTTCTGATAGTGGCAGGTATAGTTTATGGAGAGCCACCCTGGCCCTTGAGTTCCCCCATATCAGGGAGACTAATAAAGTTTGCAGCTCCCTGAAAAGTTTCCGGGGTAGACGGTAGAGAAGTGTATCGAAGAAATATAAGAGACGCAGGAGGACGAGCATCATGGAGATGGCCACCCGGCCCATGGGGGACAAGGGGAGCCCCAGCCAGAATGGGAGAGTCGGGCAGGTCCAACCGAGATTGCCATCAATAGTATCTGCCTTCAGATGATAGATCTGAACCCCCAGATATTTAAACGTATCAAACGGCCATGTTAGCTGCATGTCCGGTGCCGTTCATCTCTGAGCCAGTGACATAGGTGTCATCAGGAATACCACTGATTTAGACCAATTAACTTGGAGTCCGGAGACCCGCATGTGTATTTAAGAGGTTGATGATCGATTGCAGTGTCTCAGTCCGGCCGCGTAATTAGAATATTGCATCATCAGCGTAGAGCAACACTATGTGCCACCGGCGATCAACATGTATGTCCCAGTCAGTGACCCGTTGCCTCAAACAGCACTCCAATGACACAATAGCTAAGGCAAAAAAAGTCAGCGACAGGGGGCAGCCCTGGCGTGTACCCCGCCCTATTGAAAAGGGCGGAGAAAAAGTGCCACCCATCTTTACCCTAGCTTGCGTACTAAAATATAATAGTCGTATCCACCTCATGAAGTTGCGGCCGATGCCAAACCCCAACAGCACCGCTATGAGATAGTCCCAGCTCAAGGTGTCAAATGCTTTCTCTATATCTAAGGATGTGATCCAAGACTTCTCCGCCTCACCCTGCACCTATTCCAGCAATGCAAACAGGCGGCGTAGATTCAAGCCAGTGTTCTGCCCCCATATGAAGCCATTCTGGTCTTGATGAATCAATAAGGGAACTGCAGCAATTAACCTATTTGCCAGGTTCTTCCAGAGGATCTTGTTATCGACTTTTAACATCGATAAAGGGCGATATGAGGCCATTTGAAGGGGGTCACGGCCTGGTTTTGGTAGGAACACTAGTGTCGCCTCCCTCAAAGTGAGTGGCAGCGCGCCCGTCTCAAAAGCTTCAACATACATATTGGTTAACCTAGGAGCTAGTTGTACGGAGAAGGTGGAGTAAAACTCTGATGGTCAGCCATCTGTGCGTGGTGTCTAGCCAGTTGCCAGCTGGCCAATTGCATCCGTGATCTCTTCTATCACAATGGGGTCTTCTAGGGAATCATAGTGGGCTGGCATGATCTGGGGGAGTTGTATCTCTGTGAGAAAGCCCTGAATGAAAGTATGATCATGTGTGGCTGGGGCTGCGTACAATGCTATGTAATATTCATAGAATGATTTGAATAATGGCTTCCTTTGTGTTCACTAGAGTACCAACAGAGGTATATATGGCCATGATGGGGGGTTGGGAAGTGCTGGATCGCAATAGCCACGCGAGTAGCTTACCTGACTTGTCGCCCTCCCTGTGTCTGTGTGCCGGATATGTCTTGTATTCCAACGTGCAAAGGTCATCCATTGAGCTCTTGTGCGACTGGGGTGCTGAGCTGGGGAAGGGCCAACCTGGGGGTCAGTGGGAATGTGCTGCTCGTAGCTCTGTTTTTCTGACTCATGAATGTGCAGCACATCGATCAGCATCTTCTGGGCGCCACATGTGATGTTTATGGCGTGTCCACGAAGAACAGCCTTGAAGGCGTTCCATTACACTCCTGCTGATGAAGCAGTACCTGCATTTGTCGAAAAATATGATTCAATGTGGTCCAGAAGGGCGGCCCAGTAGGATGAGTCAGCAAGCGCAGCACTCAGTAGTCGTCATGCGAGATCAATGGTTGTCTCATGCTCCAGGACAGACCCAATTGCAGTGGGCATGATCAGAGAGCACACGTGCCAAATAATAAGCCTGCAATATACTGTGGAGAGCATTGTCCGAGCAGAATACCATATCCATCCATGTATATAAGTCGTGTAGTGCCGAAAAATGGGAATAAGTGCTTGTTTGGGGGTGCATTCTATGCCATACATCATGCACCTGCATGTCGGACATTCATTTCGACATATGTTGTGCCAGCGTAATAGATTGTGCTCCCAGGAGGGGTGGGTGGCAGGGGTCTAGATCAAGGTCTTGTACCCCATTAAAATCACCACCGCAGTACATGGGGGCAAAGGGATCTGTAAGTAAGGATGGCGTGAGTTTTTGGAGGAAGGTGGACTGGCCTGAGTTTGGAGCTACAGAGATACCAATGCCAATAAAGACCCATTCAGGAAGCCTTCCATGGTTACAAAGCAGCTTTGCATATCTACTCTGGAGTGCAGTGGGGTCCCCGGTGCAGCCCAAATAAGCACACCTCAGGCATATCCCGAATACTAGTGCCCAGTATCAGGTCCCTCCAGCATTTACTGAGTGATGTAAGTGTTTGTACAGTGAGATGTGTCTCTTGTAACAGCGCAAACATGACCCCATAGTCGTGCAAATACTGATATACTTTGTGGCGTTTAGCACATCCCACCAGGCCCCTCACTTTCCAGGTCAGTAAATCTTAGTCTCCTGCTGCCATTTACTTGATGGGTAGTGTCCAATCCATGGTTGTGTCAGAGTCTGAGTCCATTCTTGGGGAGGATGTGGGGGTGCCTATGTGCTCCGCTGTTTTGATGGCTTGTGCTCGTTCCTGGGCTGACTGTGCCTTAGTTGGGCGATGTATCTGACTTCTGCGGCAGCCCCTACATGACTTGACCAGTGTCCAGGACTGGGGAGAATCCGTTGATAGTGTAGGTGGCCTGTGAGCCAGGCCCTGCTCCTCGATCCAGGTCCATGCCTCCTCGGGTATGTTAAAGAAGACTGTTGTCAGGTTCCACCAAACGCGCCTACCTAACCTGGAAACTACATCTCCCAGAATCCCTAGAAGGGGGCGTGGCACTCTAAATGTAGGGCGGACTATCACCACTTTGTTCGTGATTTTGTAACCACAGTACTTTGGAACCACCTCTGTGAGATACTGTGCTGGATTATTCTGGGAGTCAAAGAGAGAGTTTGTTTTTCCCTTGCGTTATCGTTTGCCTGCGCAAGAGGAGCAGGAGAAAGCTTGGGATTTTGTTTACTCGAATTTTGATCGAGTAGCGCGTAGGACGTGCAACTGGTGTATTCCTTTTGGTTTCCTTGGAGATCCAGTGTTTTGCCCGCAACAGAGACGAGAAAGGAGAGCATTTCGCTAAGAGCGGACAACGGACAGAGAGACGCCAGAAAGTGGCTTCGTAACTGTGAGTTAACGAGCGGCGTGTGTTATCTCAACGCGTAGCTCGAACAGTTGAGCAGACTTTCCTAAAGGGACATTTGTGCACGGCGAAGCGTGTTTTGGATTTAAAGTGAGAGCGGGGTGAAGTGGGAGATAACCTCCTGCTCGCTGCCGTTACGAAGAGAAACACTAGTGTTTATTCGTGTAATTGCCAAAGCGGAGGGCAGTGGGATAAGCCTACACCTTGCCGTGTTTGGAGCTTGTTATCCAAGGAGTGTGCTATTATAATTAAGAGCGGAAGTCAGTATTAGGACGCTGCAACTTACCGTTTCACTTGAGGATTATTGTCTGGGCATTCCTGAAGGAAGGAATCAGCCTTAAAGAGACAGACTTTGGTTTTTGATTCACAATTTTGGAATATTGACACTTGTTTTCTTTGAGCACTGAAACACACAAGGCAGGGTATGTGTCAAAATACTAGAGAGCTTTTAACTACATGATCTTATGAGTAATTGTGAGTAACTGGTGTTATTTGCTCCATAGGGACTATCATTGCTGTTCTTCATATCAGAAAACACAGGGGAAAGGTGGAGCGCATAGCTTCAGGAAAGGTGAATCTCTTTGTACCAGTTGTGAGAAGGCATACGAGAGTAGGGATTTTCTGTGAGCATTTATAACCGGTGTGCCTGTTGTTTTTGTCTTTCAGCCATCCCTTCCCTGCAGTCCCCTTCCGTCCCCTCCTTGTTTTGTTTTCTTCTTTATTCCCTCACTCTATCACTCGAACTCGCTGTGTTATAAATACTGGCGTGTTGGTGAGATAGGGAGGTGGAGTCATATGTGCTACGATCAGATCCTGCAGCGTGGAGTCTGACAGAATCACGAACCCACGAATTGCATTCTGCCTGGTCCGGTTGGGGTACATATGGCCACTTTGGATGATGTATTGAGGGCCCTGGTGGTGGTTCAACAAGAATTGGCAGCTTCCAAAGCGGAGGCGGTGCTTCTTAAGGATAGGATTGAACAGCTATCCAAGAATCCTTTTTCTACCGGTCCTTCTCAGATTCAGGTTACAGTTCCTCCCCCTATTCCCTTAGCCACTCCTGAACGGTATGGGGGGGATCCACGCAAAACGCAAGCATTTATGACTCAAATCTTACTCCATTTCTCCTGTAAACCCGCCTCATTTCCTACAAACCATTCTAGGGTGGCGTATGCTATCTCCTATCTGGTGGGAGACGCCGCCAATTGGGCAGTACCTTTGGTGAAAAGAGATGATGCAATGTTGTCTAACTGGACCGCGTTCAGGGACGAGTTTGAGAAAGTCTTTGACAGGAGGGCCACCAACTTCAGCGTCAGGGTAGGAGTGACTTGATAACTTACCTAACTACGTTTAATAGGCTGATAGCTGAAACAGATTGGCCAGAGGGTAAGAGGATGTCTTTATTTTATCAGGGACTGAGGGATGAATTGAAGGATGCGGTGGCACATATTGATCCTCAACCCAATACCTGTATAGATATGGTGAACCTGGTATTGAGATTGGATGGTAGATTGACGGAGCGGAGTGGGGATCGGAGAAAATGGGATAGGGGCTATGCTCGTAATGTGGGTTTTCCTTCTAGGGCTTTGGGAACCGCAGAAGCAGGGGCTGAGCCGATGGAAATAGGTGCTATAAGACCTCCATTGTCAAAAACCGAAAGAGAAAGCAGAAGGGTACAAGGCCTTTGTATGTATTGTGGGAAGAAGGGTCACTATGTTCGAGAATGCCCTTCTAAGCCCAAGGCAAACAATCCGTGGAATAAGAACCAAAGGGTGGCTGTATCCAAAACCGGTAGTGAGGCAGAAGAAGGGCTGGTATCGCCGCCAATTAGGGAGGAGAACCCTGACTGGAAACTAACTTCGTTGTCTTCCTCGGGGATAGGAGAAACGGAATCCCACCTGGTCCTGGCTATGGCCTTGGAGTGTGAGAATAAAGTCCATCAAGTAATGGTCATGCTGGACTCAGGGGCCACCGGTAATTTTATTGACAATGGGTTGTTGGCCCGTTTGATGATACCTAGGATACCTAGAGGCAATCCAGAGGAGGTTGTGGCTGTAGATGGACAGCCCATTAAGTCTGGCCTAATAACAGAGAAAACCGCAGAGGTGGAATTGTCCATTGAAGTGTCGGAGGGAAGGCATGTGGAAACGGTGGAATTGAATATCATAGATGCTCCCCAATATGAGATCATTCTGGGGATGCCTTGGTTCACCTTCCATAATCCTTCCATTGATTGGAAATCTCGCACTGTCCACTTCTCTTCAGGGTTTTGTAAGGAACACTTGGTGCCGTATGCTTCTTCTCCAGTAGCAGTGTTAGCGTTACAGTTCATGGTGGCTACTGCCGCCGAGAAGGAGGTGAATCTCCCCAAACACTACGAATCCTTTCAGGATGTTTTCAGCGAAAGCAAGGCCGAACAACTCCCACCACATAGACCCTATGATTGTAGGATAGATTTGGTTGATGGGGCGGTGATTCCCACGTGTCGAGTATATGCCTTGTCTGTTCCTGAAACGGTGCACTTGAAGGAGTACATCGATCACTACGAGAGGATAGGATTCATAAGACCTTCTCGTTCTCCAGCTGCCTCTCCCCTTTTCTTTATAGCAAAAGCGAACGGAGATTTGAGGGCATGTGTGGACTACCGCGTTTTGAATAAAAACACCATTCGAAACCGGTACCCTCTTCCCCTCATTACAGTGCTGATTGATCAAGTGAGGGAGGCTGTGATCTATACTCGCTTGGATTTGCGAGGAGCCTATCACTTGGTCCGGGTACGTGAGGGGGATGAGTGGAAGACGGCATTCAAGACGCGGTATGGCCTGTATGAATATCTAGTCATGCCGTTTGGGCTGTGTAATGCCCCTGCGGCTTTTCAATTCCTGATCAACGATGTCCTGAAAGAGTACATTGATTTATTCGTTGTAGTGTACATCGATGATATCCTGGTATATTCTATGGATGTAAGCTGTCACGTAGAACAGGTCAGCAAGGTTCTGATGAAGCTGAGAGAACATAGCCTCTTTGTGAAACTCAGCAAATGTGAGTTTAGTGTTTACAGTGTGGAATTTCTGGGGGTGATGATCAGTCCATTGGGGTTGCAGATGTCTGAGCGCAAGGTGGAGGCAGTGCGAGATTGGCCGGTACCGAAGAACGTGAGGGAAGTCCAGAGCTTTCTGGGCTTCGCGAACTACTATCGGCGCTTCATTTTGCATTTCTCATTATTGGCGGTACCCATTACGAAACTTCTGAGAAAAGGAGTGCCGTTCGAGTGGACCTCTGCTGCAGGGGAGGCTTTCCAGATTCTTAAGTCTTCTTTCATTACTGCCCCAGTGCTGGCACATCCCAACTTAGAACATCCTTTTGTGGTAGAGGCTGATGCTTCGGATGAAGCAATCGGGGCGGTATTATCGCAGCGGGATGTAAGTACAGGGCAGTTGCATCCAGTGGCCTTCCTGTCAAAGAAATTGAGCTCGGCTGAGCTCAATTACACGATAGCAGAAAAGGAATTGCTTTCAATAAAGAGAGCATTTCAGGAATGGAGACAATACCTATGGGGGGCCTTACATACCATCACAGTGTACACTGACCATAGGAATCTGCAGTTTATGTCTTCTGCTAGACATTTGACAGCTAGGCAGATGAGATGGACACTCTTCTTTGCAGAGTATAATTTTGTGGTCACTTTTCGCCCGGGGTCTGAGAATAGGAAGGCTGATGCCTTATCTAGACAGACCATGCCTGTGGAATGTGTGGAAGAGAAACAGGCGATCATCCCTACTGGGAAGGTTCTGTGTGTGGTGAGAGCTGAGAACTTTTTGGATGAGGTGAGAAAACATCAGTACCCGGGTGGATGGGGGTCTTGGGCTCATAACAGTATGGATTGCAAGGTGAGAGAAGGTTTGCCGTTCTTTCAGGGGAAGTTTTTTTGCCCTCGATCCCTTTGCAGAAGAAGGCCTTTTGCTGGTGTCATGAGGGGGAACTGGTGGGACATCCTGGTATACGTAAAACCCTCGAGACAGTCAAAAGGCATTTTTGGTGGGCTACCCTGAATAAGGATGTTTCAGAATGGGTGGCTCGTTGTGATGTTTGTGCTCGAGCCAAGGGAATGACCACCAAGAAAGCCGGCAAACTAATACCCATGCCTACCCCCAGTAAACCCTGGCAACATATCAGTCTGGATTTCGTATCAGGTCTTCCGCTGGATAAAGGACATTCAGCAGTACTGGTAGTGGTAGACAGCCTCACTAAAATTGGACATTTTATCCCTTGTAAGAACCTCCCGAATGCCAGCCAGACTGCACAACTGTTAGCCAGCAATGTGGTCAGGTTACACGGTATCCCTAAGGTTATAGTGTCTGACAGAGGACCACAGTTCATTGCCCGTTTCTGGTGCATGTGGTGTAGGGCCCTGAATATAGAATCCAATCTGTCCACCAGTTTCCACCCACAGACAGACGGGCAGACTGAACGTCTGAACCAAACGCTAAAGAAATACTTAAGATGCTTTTCGAAGGAGGCTCATGAGTCTTGGGTGGATCTCTTGTGGATGGCGGAACTGGCCTACAATAATGCATGGCATTGCTCGACGGGGATGTCACCCTTCAAAGCTAATTTTGGTTTTGATGCCAATACTTTGCCGGTTGACGTGCCCGCTGAGCTCGGTGATCAGCCTTCGGTAAAAGAAAGAGTCTTGATGTTGAGGAGGGTACACAGGGGAGTGCAGGTTCACTTGAACAGGGCAAAGGAGGTTTATAAGAAGTGGGAGGACCGCCACAGGAGGGAGAGTCGTCAGTATGTGGTGGGTGATAAGGTGTGGCTGTCAACGAAGAACATCAAGTTTAAGTTGCGTAGTGTATTTCATCCAAGATACATCGGCCCATACCCCATTGTGAAACAGGTGAATCCCGTAACTTATAAGTTGAAACTGCCAGGATCAATGCGCATACACCCTGTGTTCCATGTTCAATTGCTGAAACCTGCGCTTACATCGCGCAGGGCTGCACCTCCTCCGGTGTTGTGTGATAGGGGTATGGAGTATGAGGTGAGGAGCATAAGGGACTCCAAGTGGTGCAGAGGTAGTCTGAAATACTTGGTGTCTTGGAAGGGGTATACAGCGGAAGATGATTCCTGGGAGCTTAGCTCAGATGTGCATGCTCCTGCGGCGGTGCGTTCTTTCCACAGGAGGTTCCCCGCTAAACCTGGCCCTAGAAGGCGCTAGGGACGGGGCCATACTGTCAGGTTCCACCAAACGCGCCTACCTAACCTGGAAACTACATCTCCCAGAATCCCTAGAAGGGGGCGTGGCACTATAAATGTAGGGCGGACTATCACCACTTTGTTCGTGATTTTGTAACCACAGTACTTTGGAACCACCTCTGTGAGATACTGTGCTGGATTATTCTGGGAGTCAAAGAGAGAGTTTGTTTTTCCCTTGCGTTATCGTTTGCCTGCGCAAGAGGAGCAGGAGAAAGCTTGGGATTTTGTTTACTCGAATTTTGATCGAGTAGCGCGTAGGACGCGCAACTGGTGTATTCCTTTTGGTTTCCTTGGAGATCCAGTGTTTTGCCCGCAACGGAGACGAGAAAGGAGAGCATTTCGCTAAGAGCGGACAACGGACAGAGAGACGCCAGAAAGCGGCTTCGTAACTGTGAGTTAACGAGCGGCGTGTGTTATCTCAACGCGTAGCTCGAACAGTTGAGCAGACTTTCCTAAAGGGACATTTGTGCACAGCGAAGCGTGTTTTGGATTTAAAGTGAGAGCGGGGTGAAGTGGGAGATAACCTCCTGCTCGCTGCCGTTACGAAGAGAAACACTAGTGTTTATTCGTGTAATTGCCAAAGCGGAGGGCAGTGGGATAAGCCTACACCTTGCCGTGTTTGGAGCTTGTTATCCAAGGAGTGTGCTATTATAATTAAGAGCGGAAGTCAGTATTAGGACGCTGCAACTTACCGTTTCACTTGAGGATTATTGTCTGGGCATTCCTGAAGGATGGAATCAGCCTTAAAGAGACAGACTTTGGTTTTTGATTCACAATTTTGGAATATTGACACTTGTTTTCTTTGAGCACTGAAACACACAAGGCAGGGTATGTGTCAAAATACTAGAGAGCTTTTAACTACATGATCTTATGAGTAATTGTGAGTAACTGGTGTTATTTGTTCCATAGGGACTATCATTGCTGTTCTTCATATCAGAAAACACAGGGGAAAGGTGGAGCGCATAGCTTCAGGAAAGGTGAATCTCTTTTTACCAGTTGTGAGAAGGCATACGAGAGTAGGGATTTTCTGTGAGCATTTATAACCGGTGTGCCTGTTGTTTTTGTCTTTCAGCCATCCCTTCCCTGCAGTCCCCTTCCGTCCCCTCCTTGTTTTGTTTTCTTCTTTATTCCCTCGCTCTATCACTCGAACTCGCTGTGTTATAAATACTGGCGTGTTGGTGAGATAGGGAGGTGGAGTCATATGTGCTACGATCGGATCCTGCAGCGTGGAGTCTGACAACTGTGCTCTCCTTATGGCGAATATGAAGACATGCCGGGTAATGAAGGGAGTATTGGATGTCATGGTCCCTCAGGAATTTTTTGACCTCTAGATAGAAGGAACGGCAGCACTCCACTGAAAGAGTGTAGTCTGGATAGATGTGGACCGTGGCACTGTCGACCTTCCAAGGGCCCCTGGCGCGAGTGACATGCAGTATATAATCTCTGTCAAAGTAATTAAAAAGTCTCCTACCACTGGTCTGGGGAAGTTACCCGGGCAAGGGGGGCCCCCAGGCACCCTCTGCGCCCTCTAATGGAAAAGAACTTTGATATCATACCCTGTAGAATGTCTTGTTAGAACCATTCTTCAAGTAGAGTTCCATATTGGGGCCATCTGCTCATTCAGGGAGGCCCATGAAACCCACATTGTTCCGGCGTGAGCGTCCTTCCGGGTCCTCTACGCGTGCCCTCAGGAAGTCCACCTCCTCCTGGAGGGATTGCAATTGAGTGGTTGCCGCAGCCACCACAGGGCACAATGACGCCAATGTAGATTCCGACTCTTCCACTCAACCCTTTTGCTTCTTGTGGTCCTCCTGTAGGTACCCCTTGGCGAGATCGATGAGTCAATCTACGTGCTCAGGGTAGTTTTGATGTCAGGTATTGCCACCAGCAGCTCATCAAATCGGTGTGAATGGTCGTGGCAGTCTCCCAGGGCAGAGGGCCTAGGGTAGACTGTACTCCTCGTAACCGGAGGTGCCAACATCTCTTCCAGAGGTTACGCTTGGGAGTTCTCCGCTCTAGGTTTGCCCATCACACCGTCCGTAGGGGGCAAGTGGCCAGATACCAGTCCGAGTGTCCTCACAGATTGTCAAATGACCCTATAGATCAGGAGTGGCTCACTTGTGGGGTGCATATAGGTTGGGGGTACATGGCATATTAGTCACTGGTTGCCTCACGCTGCAGGCCACCACATGATCAGCAGTAGCAGAAGGTCCTCTTGGGGCCCCTCTCCGTTCAACGCCAGCAGTAGGCTTAGACCTACTAAGCCCGAGTTCAGGCAAGTATGCAGGTCCTTCCCCCCTGTCTCCTTGCCCTCACTTCGTGTAGGCTTCAAACTTGTCTCAGGAGTCTGTTGCATTGACTTCCCCCATAGTCCTCAATGGGGGGGGCTGTAAGTGACCCACATAGTGTTTGGGGATGTGTGGTCTAGATGGGGTGTTCTCTGAAGAGTGGAAGCCTAGGTCCGGGCCGCCCTGCCTAGCACGGCAACAGGGAAGGGCTGGGTTCCTGACTGTATTCACACTATCTCAGGGGACGCTGCAGAGACTCCCCCGTTAGAAGGTAGTCTGTTGTGTGCATAGGCCGCGTGGCTGAGTGTACCTGTGCTGCAGTAGAATGCCCCAGTGCCGTACCTTGTTTCTGGATGGGGGACACTTATGTCCCAGCGCAGGCCCGGTGATTTAATGGCAGGATCAGGAGTGGCTGCGGACCCCGACAGCCGCTGTGTGCCGGGACATGTGCGCAGGCATCTGCCTGCGCCGAGTCTTCATTTCTCTGTTCGGAGCTGCCAGGCCTCAGAGATGCCCCAACAGTGCAAACGGAATTCGGGCCTTGGGCTGCCCCGTACAACGTCCTGCAACTCCGGGGCAAACGGGAGTCGGTGCAGGAAGCCTTCTGATCCTGTTCCCTCGAAGGACAATCGGTCTGAAAAGACAGGTTTTTACCGGCGGGTGCAGAGCGGAGCTCAGAGCTTTACGACTGCTATTGCCGCCATCTTGGCCATGCCCCCTCTTGTGCTTATGTTATCCTTAAGGTAGGCTCTAAAAGCTCATGGAGCAGGGTGCATGATATTTTAAAAATTGGGACACGTGAGCCTTAGTTCTACATGTCCTGGCAGTGACAAACTCCTACATTTGTTTTTCACTGTTTTTTCACTGTTGAAAGGCTACCTCTCCCATAGACTAACACTTGGTTACATAACTTCACTTTATAAGTGATAACTTTATTTGGGGACAGGATAGAAAAATACTTTTTCCACTCTAGTAAATTGTGATTTAAAATCCTCTTTAATTTTAAAGTCATATTTTAAGTTACAATTTTGAAAATGCCACTTTGGCAAGTTGAGATTTTCTTCCCAAACCAACTGTGCTTATCTCCCAGTGTCCTGGGTCACATGCCTGTAAATTGCTCTCCTGTTGTGGGTTTGGGTATTCTTCTCAAAGATTGGTACAAAGAGGCCTAGATGTGAGGGGAGTGGGTCTTCTTGACAGGATGGGTGGGGAGGGGTTGTGCCCTGCCCTGATTGCTCCTTAAAGGGTCCCGCTTTGTAGCACACACAAACAAACCTGACACCTGGCCCATCTTTGATTTGCACACCGTAGACAGCTTGAGCCAGGGTCAATGAAGGGGACAAATGAACAGAACCAGTTTTGGGGTTAGACCAGAGAATCACCCCATACAGAGGCTGGTACCAGATATATAAGTGTGATCTTCAGAACATCTCCTGGACCTGTGCACGATTCAGAAGGTGGACTGCCCTACTGCCTGAAAAAAAAAGATTGGACCTGCTTGCCTTGAATTCAGTTTTCCCAAAAGTGACTCCACGGGTCCGTTGGCTGAGCTCCTGTTTGAGCTACATGGACTCCAGAAGCTTCCAGAGGTCGGCCTGTAACTTTTCAGCTAACCACCGCCTACCAGGACCAGGTCTTACCTGAGCCCTGCAGCCGGCATCTGCTGGAATGACTTCTGATCTGAAAGAAGTGATCTTCAGGTCCTGGTTCCCTGGTGGGCATCAGAGTGTAGACTTCCTGAATAGAAGGTGAACATGCAGAAGTTGTAGGCTCCTCATTACTGAGAAGTGACCTCTTTATGCCAAAACATTGACCCCTGTGATGCCCGTCATCAAGAAGCTTTAGGTGGACCTGCACTTTGCGCCTTTAATGACCATCCGCGACAACTGCCAATGCAAGACTCCAGTGAGATTTTCACTTTGCGCTGATAGAAACAGCCCACATTGACTGCCAACATGAAGCTCCAGTGACTACAGGTTCCTCACGCTAGAACAGCGACCATCTGTGATGCCCGACCTGCTCCTCGTACCAACAATGACTTCTTTTCAGCCCGTCAATGCAAACAGCAGCTCTTCGTACAGACTTGATATGGTAATTCTTCAGCGGGATGAATCAGGTCCATGTTTCTAGCCTGCGCTCTATCACGGTTGACCTGAACTTTTGATTTTACCCTGGTTCAGCATAACTATAAAAGTGCAAATTGCGGTTTGTGCATTTTGGCACTATTTTCACATAACACTTCAAAAACAAATGTTTTATAAGTTTATTTATTACATTACACATTTGGCTCCATTTCTATCAATTGGTTTGGCATTTTCTTATGTTTGTTTTTCAGTTTATTACTGTTTGAGTGGTGCAGAAATGATTTACACATTGACTCTAAGCTAAGCCTGACTACTTTTGTGCCAAGCCATCAGAAGGTGAAGTGCAGGTTTATTTAGTGATTTTTGTGACTCATGCAGACAAGGATTGTGTTTATTATTTAAGGTGTGCCTCCACCCCTCTCAACTAATAACCCAATTGCTTACATTTTTCATTTGATGAGAAATGTTTTTGGGTGTTTCATCCATACAGAAGTAAAATGGATAGAATCATACTGGAAGGGTGATTCAGAGAGAATGGAAAAAGGGGGGTGGGGGGTGGAGGTTGAGGAAATCAGTCAGAGTGGAGATTTTGAGGGTTTTGGTGGCCTAGGTGAAAACTGTATGTGCATCCGCCTGGAAAGAATGTGATTTGGAGCAATATTTACAGTGTAATGCATCATGGAATTTCAGAGTGGGTAAGTGCAAAATGTTTTCAAGGGTTTCCCGGTGGATGGTGTGGTGAGGGCAGACAATGGGATGGGGGTTGGGATATTGCACAGTTCTTGAGTGTGAGGGGAAGGGCACCAGGGCAACTATTTACAGATGAAGATGGCTCCAAAATACCAACCAGGCAGAGAGTATTTTGGAAGCACGTGAGATGGGGAGTTGGAATGAGAGGGAATTTGGTACTCATTTATTCACAATAATTGCAAAGTCAGAAGGATTTCGAGTGGGTTTGAGTGGGAGATCGCTGAAGGGATTAGATAGATGGAAGAGCATGTGAAAATATTTGAGGTGTTTGGACTGGATTTAAGAAAGGTCTTAAAGGCTGTACTTTCCTTTTGTAGGTGCAGAGGACAAGACGGTAGGAAGAGAGAGATTTGCAATATGGGCATTCAAAAGTTAAATTGGATGGGGAGCACATGGGTAGGCAGTTTTACAGACAAAAGTTGAGAAGAGATTTCAAGCAGGTACTAATATATTGGAGTGGGTTAGTAGAAACACAACGAGACCAACTGACGGAAACTATGTTAGAGTTAGGCATAACAAGGCTGCCATGGTAACTGCTGATATTACAACTGGGGCAGAGCGATGTATTTTAGTCAACTAGGTTGGAACTGATAAAATGAAGCAAAAAAGATTTAGGCTTTCTGAGAGAAACTGGAAGGTAACGGGGTTTGTTGGCTTGTCTAGAAGGTTGTAGAGAGGAGCAAGGAGGTTGGCTGCAATACACAAGACAAGAACCGCGATTAATAGAAAGATTTCAGGTTTTTGCAAGGCCAAGGGCATACAGATTATTAAGCAAAGCGAGTTGTAAATGAATCCCCTGCTTTATTTGACATAACAGAGTACATCCGTCTTTTATAGTAGAGTGGTGTGGCTCACTGGTTAGAGGCAGCAGACCTGGAAGCAGAGGTCGACCCGGGACCAGGGTTCGATTCCCGATGCGGCAGGGTCTTGGGCCATGGTCAGCGGACTTGATAATTCTCGCCTCGGTGTTACTCCAACCATGGGTCTCACTCAGCAACTCTGGGCAATAGCTTGCTTAATCTCTACTAACGGCCCCATCAGCGCCGGGGATGCTTGTCTTCACCTTGGAGATGCCCAGGAGGGACCATCTCACAGGGAAAGCCAGGATGGGTTCCCCAGTGGTATACAGCGCCGGGACGCCCCTTTGCTGGGGCAGCTGTGCGCTTTACAAGTATACAACATTTAACATTTATAGCCAATAGATTATACCTGGAGATATTAATGGAGAGAGCAGGGGATTGGATGGCATGAAAGGCGATTGTTGAATATAGGACAGAAAGAACAGCTCAGAGGAGGATATTTTGGTTGGCGTGTGAGGGTTTAAAGGATGGAGAGATGGCTACGCGAGGGTAAGAGGGACACGGACAGTAGGGGAAGAGAGGAAAACGCATAATCAATGGGAGGGCATGGTGGAGGGTCGAGCAAGCTAGACAATTAATAAAACAGCAGACATTGGAAAGGTGATCCCATGAGGGAGTTAAATCATAAAGTTTGGATTCAATGAATATTTTGGCGAGAAAGGGGTGGGAATGGTGGGGTGGGAACCCTTTAGGAGAGGGGGAAGTGATGGGAGTAAATGGTAGGATGTTGTGTAGGGCATAATAGCAATAGCATGTGCTTCTAAGGCAAAGAATGTATAGTTTACCACAGGTCGCTACCAAAAAAAGGGGGCTTTTGCACAACTTTAATGGAGTGGTTTAGTGATTCCACTTCCAATATGGGCCCTGAGGAGAGGTGGGTAGCTCCGTCAACACCCAGGATGTTTGGGAGGGGGAAAGAATGTGTGCAAAGATGCAGATGCCAAGTATACTTCAGAGTCCAGAAATGGCCCGGTACGGCAGAAGGAACAAGATCCCAAAATCCTCTTCCATGAGATTAGACACTTGATATTCCTCTTCAATTTGCATGATAGACTAAGGGGCTAAGATTTGGATGAATAAATACCAACAAACTTCTTTATCCAAATTCTAACTGCAAATCACCTAAAACTTCCCCTGATGAAGTCCTTTGCCCCCATCTATGGCATGGACGACACGCGTGCTGGCTGAAGTTTTGGGCAGATGCATTGAACAATATATAATGATTCTGGAAGAAAATAAATAAGATCAATGAAAAATTACACAACAGCACTTACATTTATTTGAGAGTGCTGGGAAAATTGTTTTTGAAGATGTAGACCTTTCCAAGAAAAAGAGGATTTGGTGGCTCCTCTCCTTTAATGAGTGCCCAATAATTTTGGATTCAGTAGACAAATTTGCAGTACAATGGACTGGACAAATAATATAGTGTGTGCGCCTAGACAGTCAGCTGCCTTCCTTCTCTTTCTTATACAGTTGGACATGTAGCCACTGTAATGTATTGTCACACCTCTGGCGACCGTGGGAGCCCTCTTCCCACGGTTCAATAAGACCCACCACCTGCCCATACACAAAAAAGATGTTGGGAGCAGGCTGAACCAGTGGACAAGGGGGTTAGTAGCTTGTCGCTTGGGAGTGAGTGGTGTGAGAACTCAAAAAATGGAGAGATGGATGAATAAGACATAGGGGGACAGAAGAAGTAGGGGAAGAGAGAGGAAGAACAGAACACCAACAGGAGGGCCTTGATCAGTAGCGAGTAGGCTAGCAAACTGAGAAAATGGTGGACAATGAAAAGGAGAACACATCAGAAAAGGAAATCATAATGTTTGCTTTAAGTGAGAGTTTTTTGGCAAATGGAGATAGGAATGTTAGTGGAGGAAACTCTTTGAAGAGGTAGGAAGGGTTTTGAGTGAATGTTAAAATACCTTTTAGGGCATAAAGGCAATGGCATTCGCAGCTCAGCCGAAGATGTGTGGGTTAGCCCAGTTTATTTCAAATAAAAGAGCCTTTTACACAACTTTAATGAAGTAGCATAGTGATTCTATCCCAATTTTTGATAAGCACACCAACAGAAGATATCAAAAGAACTGCAATGCTGATAAATAAGTGACATAATCTGTATGGGTAGAAAGATCAAGAGATGCTCTAATTGAACGGAGCAAGGCTAAGCAGGAGCCGGGCAAAAACAGAATCGGAACAAGGAGGGAGGGATTATCATCCAGCTTTCCCCCAAGATTCTTAAAAGCTGAGGTAGGTGCTGGGGAGAAAGAAAGATCCTCAGGTCAGCAGGTGTTTAGCCAGTTCTCCCTCACCTACCCAAACAAGGAGAATCTATTTTTTTCTGCATTGGATTGTAGATGGCTCTCATGCAGTAAATGCAGACCATCCACCAGACAAGAAGTGAAGAAATAAGGAATATCTTTGGAGGAAGGGTCAAAGTTAAGGAGCAATTAGGTACTGTCCGCATAGCAGAAAGTCACCACCGTATAGGATTTGATGAGTTTAGCTGGAGGTCTGTGTCAATATTATATAGAGCCAAGCTAAAGGAAGAGCCCTTTGGCACCAGTTTAGATTAAGTGACTGCCTTTGCACTAAAATCACAGACAGGAGACTGTAATGATGACTGATGCAGGGTAGGAGGTGCATTGTTTTATTACCAACACATATAACTCCAAAGCATAATGCTGTTAAAGCAACAACCTGCTAAAAACTCCTCTGCTGTTGTCTCTCTGCAGTCTTAAGACAGTGCAGAGGAATCACACACATGGACACACAAGAAAGGAAACAAATAGGAAAGAATAGACAACAAAGAGGATGACACCACATAAATCCTTAAATGCAGCTACAGTATTTGAAAAGTGAATTCATTGGACAGTATCAGAAACTGGTAGTAACACCTAATTGAGAGAATTCCGACCATCCACCCTGCCCTGGTTATAAGCTGGCAAGCCCATCTTCACATCTTGTGTATTTTGTCTGATTCCCTGCACATCACTCAGACATTTACACCCATACATGTCCAAATCATGATTCATAGTAGGCCACCAATAATACATACTAATTGCCTAATTTACATCTTTGCGGTATGTATACTCCATTTCAATGGTCTGTCCTCCTAATTTAGACTCAGGCAGATCATAGGTTAAATATCGATTGAGAGCACTACATCTTTGCTGTGATTAAACCCCTCCATAGGAAGGGCTGTGAGAGGCACACCTCTCATTCTGCCCACCTTATTTCGATGGTTGAAATTAGAGGTCAGTTTTCACTGCCAATCACTACCGGTAAAATCTTGATGGCAAGGGGCATTGAAAACAGTGCAATACTCCCATCACCATGCAGGAGGACTCCCATGACAAGGGGATCCTTTTCGTTATTATTTTCAAAAAGTAAATTCCACTTAGGGATTTTCTTTTTGAAAATAAATAAGAAATCTGTCTAGCGCAAGACTCCATCATGTTGAGAGAGCCTTGCACCAAACTTTCAACAGCATTGAAAAGACCGCCGTCATGGCGTTTCCTGACAATGCTTTAAGACATGACCGGGTGCTAAGCGGTCATTTCTCAATTTGGTGGGTGGTATACCTCCACCAAGGCAATGAAATAATGTACCCTATCTCTCTGACAGAGAAACGGGTCGCCCGCGAAAAAGGAAATTAGGCCCTAAGTCTCTTTCTGCTAACAGTCATACCAAGATGGACTTCTTGTGCTAGGGCAGTAAGACAGGGCTCAGTTCAAATGGCACAACCAAAAAATTAAGCTTGATAAGAACAGTTTCTTCTATAGTAAGTTCATATTTATTATTCCAGTATAGCTGCAGATTAGCTCCTAGAAACTTTTCCTTCGGCCAGTCTTCATCATGAATTTCGACACTCTGGTGTACCTTCAATCATACTGAACCACATCCATCCATGCCTGTAGTTCAGAACATGCTCTAAACTCAGCTTTCCATCATATATGCTACTGTGACTTCCTTGTTATCATCATTCCACTCATTGTCACAAACATTGGGAGCACAAGGCATGTGTGAAAGGAAGTCAGTGGTGACATTTGTCTTCCCTGGAATGTATTTTGTAGTAGAGACATACTTATGTAATGTACATGCTAAGTTTTCTATGCATCGTGACACTGTCTCAAATCCTTTTTATTCCAATATGTTCAATTTTAAGAAAATGGATCTTCTTGCATGTGCGACCCAATATTTTTTAAACTGATGATGCAGTTTTTTTTAACTCTGTACACTGGGACCCTGCTAAACAGACCACAGTGCACATGCTCTCACCCATACAAACTTATTGAGTTGGCTAAACATCCTAATTGGCACGTTTAGTTTACTAATAAGTCCATAGATTATGGTACTCTGTGCACCCAGGGCCTGCAAGTTAAATGTCACTAGTGGATTGCAGCAACTATTGTAAAATCACTAAAGTGACAATGCAAAGCATGTCTTAAGGACTGCCCTGCAGCCTAAATTTGCAGTTTTAAAATTGCACATTTGACCTGACAAAATAAACCTTTTACCAGGACTATACCTTTTACCAGGTCCTTTTACCAGGACCTGTCAGCATTCTGGGAAGTGTAAATGCCTCCCAGGAAAGGGAAATAAGGGAGTGTGACCTCCTCCTGACAGGATGGCCTGGGAGATGTGCCCACCAACTGTACAAGCTTCAAAGGGGATTCCCGTGTCACAAGCAAATGTAACTCACATAAAGGTCTGTCTTTGCCATTGTCCAATTATACAGAGTGGTTCTAATCCCAGTCGGGACAGCACCTGTTCCAGAATTGATATACAGGGCGAGTTCCTCACATCCTTATACATACTGTAGGGGTGTAGAGGTCTGACCAGGGGAAGAAACGTTCTGCCAATTTGGGATTTTGGCGATGCCAGGCACTGTAGGTTGCTTTAGGACCAAACCGCCAGGAAATTATGTGAAAATGTTTAGGGTTACCCCAGAGGCCAAATTCCCTATTGGCCAGGAAGTTTCCCCCACTAACAAGTTAGTGCCAGGCATAAAGGTGACACCCCTGGGTATCTTTATCAGAATATGTCTGGACCTGTGGAAGACCGAAGAAGGACTATACATGCTGTTGAACCTGTGGAGTTTAATGCCAAGGGCTAGACCTGCACCCCACTTGTACCCTGGACTGACGAGTATAATTCAAGAGATTGGGGTATTAAGCTCCAGGAACACAAAAGCTGCAAGAAGCCCAAGACTCTGCCGAGCTCGGCTCACCAGTTTCAGCTGGATTTGCCATGGGTCATGATGGTGGCTTCTAGGAGATTAACCTCAAACCCCAAAGGAGAGTTCAAAAGATCCCTGCACCTTAGCTGGTGTTAGAGGGTACTCTTTTCACCTCACAAATCTTAACTTTTAGAAACTTTTATGAAAAACGACTAAAGGCTACCACCGGAGTGCTGCCGAGCCGCTGTCAGAGAACTGATGGTTGGATTAAACTTGCTGGTTTGCCCCACTGAAAAGATCCTGACTTCCAGACAAGTTGCCAGTGTGAACATAGAGGACTTTGTAGTGAGCTTGCCTGCCTCGCGCTCGCACTGTGAGCAACGCGCGACGACCTAAGGCTTCCGCAACGGACCCGCTCATTTTACTTATGCAGAAAAAGGTTTACCTCGTGTGGTGGAGAAATCGACCGGCGATCTGACGCCTCGCTGTGTCTTCTGCGCAGTGACAGAACATCGGAAAAGAGAAATCGGCGCTGTTTCATGACGACGCTGGAACTCCCTCTTCATCTCCCTGCTTGAGGCGACTGCGCACTTTCACGTAAGTCGAGCATGTGGAAGTCTACGCCCACCACATCAGTTTCCCGGCAGATGGCTGCCTCTTATTCTTCTTAAAGGGGAAGTCACCGTTTCATCGTGTACTTAAACTCCATGGGAATTTAACGAAAAAATAAGTGTTCTGCTGCACGAACCAGTGTTGGACAATAGTAAAAATATTGATGTGGTTTGTTTTTCACTCATTTGAGGAAACGGTATTCAATAGCACGACATATATATACATCAGGAGGGGAAATATAACTTCTAAATTCAAAGGGAATTCACGCACAAGCGTTAAACTTATGACAAGTTAGCAATATAATTGACATTGCTGCCACAGCACATTGGACTTTTCCCGTGTGTGAGTTCAGTCACAGTTGTGTCTTTTTACAGCAGATCAGTTGCTGGGTGACTATAACATAAATTGCTGTGGCATATGTTCTACTACTCGCTATTTTCACTTTATTATAAATGATGCAGTCAATTCACCCTCCGCCTCCATTCCTGGATACTCCCGGGGAACCACCTGTGGCATGGAGAAAATGGTTTGATGCCTTCGAGAACTATTTGGGTGCCATTGGAGCACACAGGTTTAGAGCTGAAAGAAAAATTTTTTTGCTTCTTCATTCTTTGGGTTTTGAAGGTAGAGAAACTCTCAAACACTTGCCTGATGTAATTGATGAAGGTGGTTAAGAGACTGATGGGTACCAAAACACAGTTAGAAAACTTAAGTTAAGGTATGACAAACAACCCAGTGTCGTGGTTCTAAGGCATAAGTTCTTCAAGAGAGCACAAAAAACAGAAGAAGATGTCGACACGTATGTTACTGCTTTGAGAAAAATGGTTGCAGAATGCGAATTCGAAAATTTCAGTGAACAACTAGTGCGTGATCAATTCATTAGTAAATGCCTGGATAAATCCATCAGACAGAAGCTATTATCTTTGGAAAATCCCACCTTAGATGAATCCATCCGCATAGCAAAAAGTATTGAAACATCACAATCCTCTATCAGAGAACTTGAAAGTAAAAATGTTGAAGTGGTGACTCCTGTTCGCTTTAAAAATGTGGCGAGGAAAAAAGATTTTCAGCAGAGCAATTTTTTCAAGAGAACTGATATCTGCTTCAGGTGCGGTTATCCTTCACATGCTAGAAGTGGAAGGCCATGTCCTGCGAGGAATGCCACATGTCGAAAATGTGGCAAATTGGGGCATTTTGACAAGGTCTGCCAGACAAACAAGAAAAGTCCTAACCAAGTTGCATGTATAAAGGACTCAAGTGAAAGTGACAGCGATGATGCCCTATGTGAACTTAAAGACATGGTTCTCGTGGTTAAAGAAGGAGACATAATAACAGGTAATCCTGATGACTGTGTTGATCCTTATGCTATCATTTGTGTTGGTGATAAAAATCTGAGACTTTTAGTGGATTCAGGTGCCAGGATAACAATGATCAGCGAATCCTTATTCAAAGAGAAATGGGGAAATAGACCTTTGCAACCACCTGATCGCGAACCAGTATCCTATGAAGGGAGAAGCATTGAACTTCTAGGGTATTTTGAAGACGTCCTGGTGTTCAAAAACAGGCACATTTATGGGAAAATGTATGTGGCTGTCAATGGATTGGACATTCTTGGATGGTTCCATCAAGGTTTGTTCAGTATGATGCTACGCCCTGGAGCAAAGGAACAAATTTTAGTTATTCGTGACCAAACTCATGTGGAAGAACTCCTCAATAAATTCCCAAGAGTATTTTCTGGTGAACTTGGAAAAATTAAAGGGTTCAAGCACAAGATAAAAATAAAGGATGATGCTGTGCCTGTCAAACACAAAATAAGGAGTGTACCTTTCAGCATCCGGAATGATCTAGAAAAAGAACTCTTGTCTATGCATAAAAGAGGTGTAATAGAACCGATTGAATCCTCAGATTGGTCTTCGGCTTTGGTTGTAGCAAGGAAGAAAAACAATGATCTCAGAATCTGCATTGATCTGCGCAGCTTAAACAAAGTGATTTGGGTAGACTCACACCCATTACCCAACATCACAGAAATGCTAGGTGTAGTTGCGGGGGCTAAAGTTTTCACCAAACTCGACTTGGCCTCTGCATACCACCAAATCGAACTTGACAAAGAGTCACGCCATTTCACTGCGTTCAACACACCATCTGGATTGTATCAATTCTGCCGCATGCCTTTTGGCCTTGCGTCGGCAGCCTCTGTTTTCCAGAGAGTCATGGTCAACCTTCTCAAAGGAATCAAAAGTGTTGCCATATTTCAAGACGACGTCCTCATATATGCCAAGGATCAGCAGGAACATGACCAAGTGTTATCTAAAATATTGTCAATTTTCCAAGAGCATGGAGTTGTACTTAAAAGAGACAAGTGCGTATTCTCTAAAGACAGTGTGGAATATCTGGGTCACACCATTTCTAGTGAAGGCGTCACACCAAAACCCAGTTTAGTCCAAGCAATCGTAGATGCATCAGCTCCTAAAGACAAAGCAGGGGTAAAATCACTTTTAGGCCTCACGGAGTTCTATTCACGATTCATCCAAGACTATGCCACCAACATTCGTCCCATTTCTAAATTGTTACAAGACAAAAGTGAATTTGTGTGGGATGAAGAGTGTAGTAAAGCGTTTGATTGGATCAAGGATAAATTGTGCACTGTTAGTGCTTTGAAACCTTACGTGCAGGATGTCCCCTGTACTTTGACTGTTGATGCCAGTAACTATGGTTTGGGTGCTGTATTGACACAGGATGTTTGTGGAAGTGAACATACCATTGAGTTTGCGTCCAGGGTACTTAGAGAGGCGGAAACCCATTACTCCGTTATTGAGAAAGAGCTCCTTGCATGTTGGTGGGGCATTGAGAAGTTCAAAAATTATCTCTGGGGGCGCAAATTTACTCTCCAAACAGACCATAAACCTTTAGTGTCAATTCTAGGTGATACGAAAGGACGCAGTGCTACTCCCCGCATTGCACGCCTTGCATCCAAGTTATTACAATTCAATTTTGATATTGTTCACATTGCAGGTGGCAAAAATGTGAGAGCCGACGCTTTGTCACGTCTACCCTCCCCCACAAGCAAGACCACACCGGATAGTGATGATTGTTGTTATGATGATGGTGAAGACTGTATTATTGCCAGTGTTGAATTGTTACATGTATGTTCTGTGGGACAAGAAGGTTGGAGGGAAGCTTTAGAAAGTGATCAAACTCTGAAAGAAGTTAAAAAACACATTGTCCAAGTTTGGCCGAGGGAAAGAAATGTTCGTATTGAGTTGCAACCCTATGTGAAAGTGAGTGATGAACTTTCCATCGAAGATGGTCTCGTTTTTAGAACAGAGAAATTGGTTCCCCCCGAGAAAATTAGAGCCACACTTTTAACCAAAGCCCATGAAGGACATCTCGGGGCCACACTCACTAAGCGTAGGGTAAGAGAGTACTTTTGGTGGCCTCAGATGGATAAAGATATTGATGCCATGGTGCAAGAATGCACTATCTGTTCCTCTAGTGATAAAAGTTTTCGAACAGCCTGTCCCCCGCTCACGCCTATACCTCTTCCAGGTGCGCCGTGGGAGAAACTTGGCATCGATGTGCTAGGACCATTCCACAGTTTACCTCATCAGTGTAAATTTGCCATTGTAATGATGGATTATTACACAAAATGGCCAGAGGCTAAGTTTGTATCCAAAGTTGACTCGAAAGAGATCATTGGCTTCATGAAAGAAATTTTCATGAGAGAAGGGTTTCCTCTTTCTATCATTTCCGACAATGGGGTCCAGTTTGTGTCCACAGAAGTGGAAGAATTTCTTAAAGAGTCTGCTATCACTCACCACAGAAGTTCCCTTTACCACCCTCAAACTAATGGTTTGGTGGAAAGACTCAACAGAGTTATTGGTGATTGTGTCAAATGGGCTATTGTTCACAACAAAGAGGTTCCCCAGAGTGTGAGAGCCATGCTGTGGTTCTACAGGACCACCCCACATTCATCCACAGGGGTGTCACCCTTTGAACTACTCAGGGGCAGGAAACCATGCACTGAATTTAGGCCTGCGTGGATGTCCAAATGGTTCAAGTCCCATTCCACTCCCCAAGAAATTGATGAACAGGTCAGGAGAAAAAATGAAAAAACACAATCCAAACAGAAAGAATACTTTGATGAAAGGAAACGGGTGAAATGCAGAGCATTTGCTGTGGGAGACTGTATAAGGATTAAGAAACAAGGGTTTGTAAAGAAAGGTGATGCAAAGTTTGGTGAAATTGTTAAGGTCGACAAAGTCTGTGGAAATGCTGTTCGTGTCAATGGACAGCACTGGTGGAATGTCAACAAGGTGGTAAAAGTTAAAAGTTTTGATGACAAGCTGTTGAACTCTAATTGTGCTAAAAATGTTTCTTGTGATGATTTCCAAAGTGGTACCAGTGTACAGCCATCAGCTCCTCAATCCTCGGTGATGAGGAGGAGCACCAGAGCCATAAGGGTTCCCATTAGATTCCGTTGATAATTCTCCTCCTCCCTTTTGTTCTCCTGTTCTTCTCTCTTCCCCTGGTTCTTCTCTCTTCTCCTCGTCTCTTCCTTTTCTTCTCCTTTAGGGAAAGGAGATATGTAGTGAGCTTGCCTGCCTCGCGCTCGCACTGTGAGCAACGCGCGAGGCACTGTTCTCGTGCTGCTGCCTACGTAATGTATTTGACAGTTGGTGGCTCGAGCGCCCCATAGTTGACTGCCATTTTGTGCCTGCATGTCGTGCTGGCGGAAGCCTTAATGAGAATAAAGTTTATTCTTCATACCTGATGTCTGGTGAGTTATTACAGACTTCCCTGGAACCATCACCGCTGACACCTTCCTGGGCCTGAGCTTAAGACCACTAGCTTCAGCACGGTGCATCCCGGAAACTGCTTGAGTTCACTTATACCAGGGAAAGGGAAGCTTCCTCTCCCCAGAACATACAACCGTTTTAACTGCTTTTGCTCTGATAAAACATTGTGCTGATGTAAGCTTTGTTGTTAGTGGGTCAGGGAAAGTGCTTATCTGTGCAAGAAGGTATTCAGAGCACACATGTATGCGTCTTCTATAAAATTACTTTCATTGATCACGTTACGGAACAGCAGTGTTCTATGCTTGTTTGAGTTCTAGATGGTTATTGCTTTTCCTTATTTTCTTAGGGAATGTGTATGACATTTTACAAGTTTGTATTTCTGTTTGTTTGCATAAATTGTCTCTCATAAACAACTTGTATGTGAGTGTGCATGAGTTGTTGGTGCCTCATGTTTGCATGTACATGATTGCCAAGGTGTCATCAGTTTTTTACTGTTGGTACATTGTCAGTGTCCTGTATGTGTGTACGCGCCTGTGTGGGTGGGTTCATTCATCCAACATCTCTAAATGCTTGCGAGTGTGTGTATGCACACTTGTGCATTAACAGTTGAGTGCCTCGAAATGTTTGTGTGTCTGTGCGTGTGCATGCTCGTGCATTGACAGGGCAGTACCTTTAAATGCATGTGTGTGTTTGTGTGCGCTTGTGCATTAACAGCGCAGTGCCTCCAAATGCACGCGTGTGTGTGTGTGTGTGTGTGTGTGCGACCATGCTGTTACATTGTCAGCGTCTCCTAATCATTCTGGGTGTGATGTTGGTGTTTTACGTTTCCCTCATTCTGCATGTGCCTGTGCGTGTGTCCGTGTGTGTGCCTGCTGTCAGTTGTTCAACTATGATTCTTGGATAACACTCTCTGCCATCAGCAATGTAACTTCCTGTCGATCTGAAACCGGCCTTGAGGCCTACAGAACCCTCCCTCCTGTGTGTGTGCTTATGTGTGTGTGTGTTTGTGTGTGTGTGCCTAATGCATCAACAAGAAAGAAGAGCGATCAATTCGCACTGTCAGCGCCAGGATTCTGTGTATCTGTGTAAACCCGCAGGATGCCCCCTCACAGCACGTGAGCTAAGTGCGACATCATCTTCACATAGAGCTTCTCTGTAGCACTTAATCCTGATGCTCCCGGCGCTAGATCTTCCACAGATTCTTATGCTGCATACCAAGGGTGTCCAATCTTGGTGCACAAGGCTGCAGACCTCCCATCCTTTCATGAGACCCTGGTGATATTTAAATTCACTGAGACTTATTTACATGGCCCTTGCGCCACTTTTGCACCATTTTTAACATGGGAAAAGTGAAGCAAAAGTGGTGCAAGGGGCTTGTAAATCTGCCCCACTGGGTATAATTGTATCTTGTTTGAATAGCCTGAATCTTCGGCATGACTTTGCCTCTGTGGACAAATATTGGGCACCCCCTACGCGGGAGGTCTTCAGAATCGAGAGTGTTTCAGTTCCTGCAGATCTTTTGGTTTGTTTTAATGTCTCGGCAGGAATGCGGGTCCACTAGTATCACTTTGTTGCTCCTTTTACCTGTTTACTGCTCCAAGGTACCCTTGACGCCTGCAGCCTCTGGGATGAGCAATGTCTGGATCGTAGATGTAATCATGTTTTCCTTCCCTCTAATTGTTGCTGAGCACCAAGGAAGACTACCCTTGGGCAACGTTCCATTGTCTGTTCACGTTTGCCAGTTCATCTACACATAGTCATATTGGATATGTGTCTGGCCTTTTAATCAACCAATCAGTAAAATAGCATTTATACTGTGCACAGCTGCTTCATGAGAGCCATCCCGGCGCTATCTACAAGAGAGACTGATCACCAGTACAAGAATAGTAGGAGCTAGGCCTTATAAAACAAAAAGGTTATATCCTTTTTAGGTCTAGCCTAGGCAGCCCTGTAGTCATGTCCTTAACTTTTCAGGCAAAAACACTCATTGGTTTCTGAATAATATGTGCAAACGGGTCAAGGTAATCATCTTGCTTCTGCTTTACTTAATCTTGCATTCCCTATTAGTGCTTTTTCTAGGCTGTTGTTTCTTTTTTTTCAGGTAGTATATTGCTCTTGTCTCCCCTCCCTTATAACTTATTTCCCATTTTCTGGTTCTCCAGCACCATGAGGTCATACGAATGGCAATAACGTACTGCAAATATGATCACTCCACTGCAAATAAAAAACAAATTGAAAAACATTCTTATTTTCAACTCCAAAAGCTCTAACTTTCACAAATGCGAAGCTGATTGCATTGCCTATGCTTGTTAGATAAAGGTGTAGGTTTTGAACAAAATACGTTGCTTTACTGGAAGTCAGTGCAAAGAAGACAGAGCTGCAGAGATTTATTGATATCTTTTTAGATAGAGTGCAAGCCTTACTGCTTCAGTTTGGGCCAACTGAAGGTTGTGTAAGGCCTTGCTTAGTAAATCAAAGTAAACAATGGTACAATAGTCCAGTCGTGCTGAAATTAATGCATTGATAACTTGGATTTTATAAGAGAAGGGCAAGGGGTAAATTACACTCTTAAGCATCCAGGTATGAACGATACACAAACTGACCATTGTCCTAATTTGAGTAGAGGGTGAAAAAGATGAGTCAAATTTTACTCCTACGTTTTTTCTCACAAATTTGCTGGCACTGGTTTTGAAGAGAGAGGCCAATTTAGCATTCCCAGGACTGAATTTTTCTAGATGTCAATCTGAAAAAGACTTGCACTGTTATAGTATATGATCTACCCAGTTATGTGTAATTTTTTCGATTGATGCACTAATGTAACCATCACTTTGGTAGAGGTCTTTTTCAAGAGATGTCTAATTCTGATTCAGAAGAATACAAAAAAAATGATGGATGGAATGTCTGAATGAATCTCAGCCACTGGTAATTACTTGGGTTGCATCTCTGTCAGTTGTTAGTTTTCACAGCATCCCACTTCAGTTCAGGCTCATCCCTCTGTAAGTCAGTCTTAACACTGCTCCAATAGGGAACAATCCAACACAAGCTGCAAGGCCAGGTCCTCTCCGAACTGAAACACAAGCAAGCCAAGACAGGTTTCACCCTGATTGGGGCTCATCAGTTGAGTACAACTTGGTTCTAATGGCACTGGGATTACCGAACCCACATGTGGGCGTATGCCTGGCACTTGAGGAGTTCCACTGAAGTAAACAAAAAAGGGTTCTGATTCAGGATTGTGTTTGTCCGCAGTGAAAAACAGGCCTGGTCTCCGTAACAAGAGGCACTGAATTAAAATAAATTGGGCTAAAATGAATTTTTTCTACCTCTGAATGGACACTCATAAGTGTCTTGAGATAGGAAAGCATGAGATGACTTTGACTGCCAAATAAAACTCTGAAGATCAAATCCAAATATCCCATGCAGCACATTATTGGGTTCATGCATTTTTCAGCAAACAAAGAAACCCATTATCCAGTGGTATGTCCGAAACACGGGTGTACAGAGTTGGTGCTGCAACTTTGCCTGTTATACATCCAGAGCTATGAAAGGCGCACACGCCTAAAGACTGCATTTACCATGATGCTTGAGGGTTACACCCGCTGGTGAGGTCAGAAGTGTGCAACCCATAGACTTTTCACTTTATATGGTTCCCCTGAACCTTGGAGCTGACGAGCTCGGACACCGCATCTTCGCGCCACGAGGGGTACCAAACCTGTTAATACTTTGGCGACCTATCCAGTAATCCCTGAAGAAACCTACACTCTGCTGATGAGGAACAACAATTCTGAATCACCGGTGTACAGAGTTGGTGCTGCAACTTTGCCTGTTACACGTCCAGAGCTATGAAAGGCGCACACGCCTAAAGACTGTATTTACCATGATGCTCTAGGGTTACACCCGCTGGTGAGGTCAGAAGTGTGTGACCCATAGACTTTTCACATTATCCAGTGGTGTCCAACTCCACAATTCATCAAACTATTTTATACTATTTTCCTGTAATTGTATTTATTTAGCACTTGCTACCCCAGACAAGGTGTCAAAGTGCTTTTCGGCGAGTAACACACTACTCTGGACCCCAAAAAGTATTAGTGGTGGATTAGTATAGCAAAACATGTGCTAATTTGAGTGGTGGATATGCAAGTCTGTGAATTGGATTGAATAGGATAATAGAGGGATAAAAGAGAGAAGAGTTTAGAAAGTGATATTTGGGAGATCATAGTAGTAAGATGAGACTTGAGATGAGTAAACGGAGGGATGGAGGAGGTTACACAAACTTTAATAAATTCCCTGAAAAAGAATGTGTGATCACAGTTTCAGTGATAGAATTCCTCAAAGAGCCCTCAAGACTGTCACAATAATTCACAGTACCAGTAAAGTGGGCATATTTGGAAATTTGCTATTGGTAGTAACTGCTATAGACATAACAGTCAGACACATGACAGGGTTTAGCAAGTGTTAATGTAAGACATCGTTCTATAAAATGGCAGATTCTCCTGTGTGCCCCCCTCTGCTATTAACACCTCATTTGGAGATTGGGCCAAGGCCATTGGGTGGAGCCAAAGTCACCTTCAAAATCAGGAAGTCCATCATAATTCCTGGGGCTCATTTGTTATTACTTCTGGTGGTGTCAATTCTGTGAAAGATTGTTATGTACTCCACCAGGTCTTGCAAGTAAAGCCCTTTAACTGTCCTAGCCTCGTGGGTGGAAGAAAACCTTCCAAGGGCAGGGACTTTTGTAATGCGAGAACTGGCATTGTAGTCCAATTTCCAGTATCTACATTCAAGGCAACAAGACAATCATGGTGGAATTGCCCCAGTCAATATACTTTCCCATTAGAAGCTTTTACAATGCTGTGGGAGTCAGCTAAGTGGGAATGTCTCAGCAGCAGTACTGAATTTAGCAGTGTGTGCGCCGCCTGTGCAGACAAGGTGCTTCCTTTGCCTTGCCAGCAGCGATTAGTCATTCTACCCAACTTTAAAGCAAGCTAATAGTCTGTTATGATCTAAGAATGGCAAAGTCATTGTGGAAGCAAAAAGTAAAGTACTAGGAAAATGAAAGGTAATTGGGGAATAGAATGTGAAAAGTGCAGAAACAAATTCCATGCAATGAGTAGCGTACCATGAGTACGAAAAGAAAGACATTCTTGAAAATATATATATATTTATCTATCTGTCCATCAGTTTATCCAACTATCTGTCCATCTGCCTGTCTGCCTACCTACCTATCCATCCACCATGTAAAGTAAAAGAAAGACATTCTTGAAAATATCTATCTATCTATCTATCTATCTATCTATCTATCTATCTATCTATCTATCTATCTATCTATCTATCTATCTATCTATCTATCTATCTATCTATCTATCTATCTATCTATCTATCTATCTATCTATCTATCTATCTATCTATCTATCTATCCATCTATCCATCTATCTATCTATCTAGCTATCTATCCAGCTATCTATCGATCTATCTGCTATGTAAAGTAAAAGACAGACAAACTTGAAAATATCCATCCATACATCCATTCATCCATCTATCCATCCATCCATCCATCCATCTGATAAGGTGGTCTGGACAGCTTCTGGCTCTTTAGAGCATTAAACACCTTAATGCACTTCTAGCCTACATCAGAAGATGTAAGACATGTAAACAAATGTAAGCTTCCACTATCTCCTCTTCTAAACTGCATCTTTTTCTCTGGTACAGAGGGCTATCTGAATGTTTCTAAATTCTTTACAAAAAAGAAAAATTACAATCTCGCTAGCATTTTTTGTTGCACGTGCATTATATCCCTCTTTCACATCAAGAGGTACTCTGTCCTCCAGGGAAAGTATGCGATTTTCCAAGAAAATGCCACAAATATGCTCCATGCTATAGGATACTGGAGTCCCTTGTGCTGTTTTTAGATCCTTAGCGTGGCTCCCTTTGAAAAGGATCTCCGGTACATTAGTCGGTATGCCTAGAAAGATGACTCTGGTGGCAGCACAGCTGACAGATGTATATATAAATGTTGAATCTGGCACCGCTTACTTTTTCCTACAAATCCTTTGTAATGAACACTGACACGCTGCTTGCAGTGTTTCATTGAGCAATGTCAAGTAGTAGAAGTAGATCAGTGCTTTAAATGGGCAGGCACTCAGTATCTGCACTTCTTCAATTTGTACAGGCACTACTTAGCACTGCTCCAATGCTTTTAATGGAACAGTGTTGGCACTAATCAGCAGCAAACAGTCACTTTGGAGAAAGGAGTACCTTCATTTCTCTATATTTCTATTTCAAGCACTGACGTTAGTGAATAAAATAAGGGCAACAGGGATGGGTGAGAGGACTCACGTATCACTCTGTATCTTACACTGACAACCTCCCTCCAGGTCAATACAGGAGCTGTATCCAGTCCTTCACTTTCACGTGATGACGTAGCACCAGGGCACAAGTCCTATAAAAAGAAGGGTAGAACTGTCCAAGTTAGACACCATGTAAGTGACATTATGATGCATGCCATCACAGCAAATGGCGTCACGAATTAGTGCTATAAAAGAAACAAAATAGTGCTATTTAAATTATTTGTGTGAATACTGGGACATCCCACCCCATCTGAGTCTTACAGTGTCGGCACTCATATACAGGGACAGAACAAAGGCAAAAGCATGCCTCTCTTAAGTACCTGTGAAGAGATAGCAAGCTGTGTGCCTGTGTTTCCCTCTGTGGCATTTACATTTGTGGGAGGTTCCAGGCCGCCTCCAGTCAAGATATTCAAACAAAAGGAGGCCTAATGACCCCTTAAACTTCGGCCTGGTTGGAGGTTAAAAAAAAAACACCCCTCGCTGCCTGCACATTGCTGCTGGAAATGGAAAGCCGACAACATACAGGACAAGTTCAGCATACTTCTGTGGGGCCTAACTTCTTGGCAGGGGGGACGGGGTCCACCCTGTGAAAATAGTGGGTGGACGCCATGTACCTGCGTGTACCCCCGACTCGTGCCCTGCGTAACACATTCTTTGTGTTGTAGTCTAGCTTTGATTTAATTTACCTAATTACTCAAACACACTGGAAAACAATAATTTGTGATTTAAAGTTCGGGACTGGAGATGGTGTCCATGATGGCCTGCAGTGAGGTGGTCAACCTACTGTACCGCAGACCTACAGGTCTTCTGTTGCAGTGGGATTTTAATGAAATTTGTTGAATTCCACATACCCACTTGGGGCCTGGGAGTAGTTCGCAGAGTTTTGCCATGCAGCAGTCCGTGAAGTTACAAAAAAACTCAGCGAAGTTCCGTGAGTGGTGGAGTGCAGTGCAGACTGCAGTTTGTGCTGGTTTTTCTGCCGCTCTGGTAGAAATTCTACCTGATCGGCAGCTGGCGCTCACGTACTTACTGTTCGTGATCATGAACTTACCGTTTGCGATCACGAGCAGGAAATAACTCAGCAAAACAGAGTTTTCTGCACTCCCTGAGCTCTGCGGAGTGCAGAAAACTCTGAAACTCTGCGAACGGAGCGGAGTTCACCGCCCAGGCCTAGTTTCTACTATTATGCAATTCAGCTGCTTTGAATATTTTATCGCAAATATGCCTTTTTTGATACTAAACTCATTGTGTCATGCATAATTTCCATTTTTCAGCAAAATCAAAATTTCTTTTAAGCTTAAACAGATCGAACATTCTCAAAAAAGTCCACACATTGTGACGCGCTGCCTGTACATGGCTGGCACATTACAAAGGTTAATTGGTCACTTTTGCGTTGCTGATAAACTGCATTTAGGTGTTGAATTGCCATCCTAAGGTGTAACTTTTGCACAGACCCACATTAACGTTTTCTAAAATGACAAAGTAGTGAAATAATCTTGAATAATACTGCCACAGAATGTGCTGCATTATGCCACATAATTGGCCTTTTCTTTCTGCATAATTGCGTCAAACCTCTTGCCCTTATTGTGGTAGACTTCTATTGACACAAAGTTTCAGTAGTGCTGTCTATGCACCACATGTATATACAGGTAGTCCTTGATGGCATAGCGCCCTTGGCAGAAAAAAATGGCACCCTCTCTGCCGCTTCCGAATAATATGAGGCAGCACATAGGGCATTTTGTATTCGCATGTCAGCCACTAGGGTGCATATTTATGAGAGCTTTTTGTCATGATTGCACCGTGCAACATGGTACATCTGTGATGCAAACCTGTAAATCATATTTTTGAAGCCACGCAAAGCCACTTTGCGTGGCTTTGAATGACTTAAAAAATATAGGGGCATATTCTCAAGGACTTACCGCCAAGTTAGCGGCACTTTATCTAAGCCAAAGTGGTGATAAATGTATCGCCCTATTCACAAGCTGGTGATAAAAGCCAATATCACCAGTTTCCCTGTGATAGCAGCCGCAAAAAACATTGCCACAGATGACACCGGCAACTAATGCTAATGATATGCAGAGTAGACAATCCTGTGTAAAAGGCCGCAACAACACCCCTTTGCAACATTCTCAACGACCAGCCAGATCGACGATAAGACCACAAAACATGTGATAAGGCGCGTTAGCAGCAAGGATTTAACACCTGCTCTTACCTGGTGGTAAGTTGTATGACAACCTGCACCATAAAAGGGATCCCAGCCCAGAGCCACACCTGAAGAACAACAGATGCCATTTAGCTACTGATCATGCAGCTTGGACACTGAAGAGGGCCACAACACCCACCTCCACCACTCCCAGGACCCCCCCGTGCCCTACCCTGGGCACCCCCTGGACAAAGATAATTCACATCAACTTTACAAAATCACGAACAAAACAATTTGCCTGATGTCGCACAATTACAACAATTAACATTCATGTGTGGCCAGAAAAGGAGAATCATTCATTTATCATTGAAATTCCAAACAAAATATTTCATTCAAATTCAAAACAACTGCTTGGAAGAGTCATGGCGGGTCTTCACTGGTTCACTGGACAATCTGTAAGTCACAGCCTGCAAGACAAAATTCAAGATAAGAAGGTGTGTCATGCACTCATCAAAGGACAGAGAGAGAGAGAAAGAGAGAGAAAGAGAGAGAGAGAACAAGAAGGAAAGAGAGGGAGAAGGAGAGAGAGAGAAAGAGAGAGAAAGAGAAAGAGGGAGAGAGAGAGAAAGAGAGAGAAAAAGAGAGAGGGAAAGAGAGGGAGAAAGAGAGAGAGAAAGAGAGAGAGGGAGAGAGAGAGAGATGGAAGAAAGAGAGAGAGAGATGGAGAGAAAGGGAGAGAAAGGGAGAGAGAGGGAGAGAGAGCGAAAGAGAGAGATTGTACAAGGAGCACAAGGCCGCTCGGGCTCTTGGCTCATACATGCCAACTGTTGTGTTCCAGAATAAAAGCAGTAGTCAGACTAACACTAGGGATGAAAGCTCCTTTGTAAGCATGGGTGGAAAATCTGTTCCGCTCGCGGATTTTGCGGATTTTCGGTAAATTCGAATCTGCGAGATTCGTGAATTTCCCGCAAAATCCGAGAGCGGAACGGATTGGGTCAAAAGTTCAAGCTGACTTTTTTAACTCTTTTAGAATGGCGCCAGCAAGCTGCCAGAGCCATTCTAAAATAGTTACAAAAGTCAGCTTCAACATTAAGCTCTAATAGATAAAGTAAAGCAGGTGCTCGAGTTGAAGGTCAAATTCAGTTACACAATCATTAATCACCCCAAACTTGGGGTGATTAATGATTGTGTAACTTAATTTGACCTTCAACTCAAGCACCTGCTTTACTTTATCTATTAGAGCTTCCTGTTGAAGCTCTTTGTAGCTATTTTAGAATGGTGCTGGCAGCTTGCCGGCGCCATTCTAAGTGGGGCTGAGGGCAGAAGGGCCCAAAAGTGGGACAGAGGGCAGAAGGGGATAAAAAATCAGTGGGGCAATGGGCAGAAGGTCACAGAAACAAGTGGTACAGAGGGCAGAAGGGCATAAAAAACGAGAGGGTGGCAGTGATTAACCAGGCAAAAAAAAAAAAACGAGAACACGCAAAGCGCTCCGCGAACACTCGCGGACATGCAAAGTGCCCCGCGAACACGCAAAAATAAAATAATCCACAAATTTGCACGAATTCGCAAATTTTGCGGATTGCAAATTCGCAAATCCGCAAATTCGCGGATCGCGAATTCGCAAAATTCGCCCATGCTTACTCCTTTGTCTGAATACATAAGGCAGAAAGACATCTGCACATTCGACCTTGGTCTTGAATGCGGCTGGCACCCCCTGAAAGAGATACCATAGCAGATGATGATGACTCCCACAACACGCACAACGTTAATGAGAGACCAACGTATCCACAACCCACACACAGAAGTTACTGCTTGAAGTATTCCTGCATGGAATGCCCTTGACACTTACGAACATAACCACCCATGCGTCCAAACGTTGTACACACATACGACTGATTGCCCTGAGCTGTGGAATATCATCCACAAAACTGCCATAGGTCAGACGAGTGCAGGTTCTACGAGATCCACCAATGCAATGGGGGGAGATCCCAGGCACATGCACAACCCCTGTCACGTGGAACTGTACAGTGCACGTATGCTGCATTTGTTAGGTGAACTGCCACTGGCAGTCTTGCGGATCAGTTACCGTCTGAGCTTCTGTCTTGCGTACGTCACTTGCGTCCTGCCCTGGTTCCACTGTTGATCATACACATCCGAGTGGCGCATGGATGTCTGCCTATCCAACACAACAGTAGCTGAACTGATTATGACTTGTGTGTGCACCCCATCTTGGCCTACGACCAGGAGTGTAACCATGATACCAGTGCATGAGATGCCTTGATATTTGGCATATGTGCTGGCAGTTGGGCATGGGAGATTGCACAAGTCCTCATGTGCAGTGACCACATTGATGTGCTCCCCTATTGGGCTGTGTTGTGGACTGGTGAAACGGCGTGGATGGAGCACATCTGTCTGGACCAGTTAATGGATTGGCTGTCCCTCGTGTCTGTTGAACTCAACAATGACATACTCTTGGAACTGATTGCCCAGGCACAGGTCCAAACACCTTGTTGCATCTTGGAGGAATGGTCACTTATCCCACCACAATAGTGGACATGTCTGCATTCGGCTGGCCTCAGAATGCATGTGCATGCAACTACGTGTGTTGACACACACTTGTGCAAAGTGAGGCAGTCCCATGAGCGGAGATGCACAGCGTGGTTAGGCAATGTTCCTAAATCTGAAATACTGCTGGAGGGAGAGTACACACATGGCAAAGTAGTACTACATGTGACCTTGTTGGACCCTTTCACCTTCACACTGTCAGTCGAGCGGACAGTCAGCGCAGTCCGGTGGTACAGCACTATGCAGATCCCATGGTCTGTGAGTTCTGTACCCTGACACGGGGCATTGAGCATACGCAAAACATCACATGACTCGCCCAGCAAGGCAAGGTGGGCTGAGACCATTGCCATCCGTAATGATTGGTGTTCATTTTTGCCTCCCCATTTCTTGCGCCTCTACATGTTCCTATGCTGCCTGTTAGTGTCTGAAGCTTTGGTCTGCATTTTGTGGCCCTTGTCTTGCCCATACTGACACACACATGCTAATAAAGTCTACGCAACTTCACTAGTTTTCAACTGTGATGAGTGTTGATTGGAATGACAAATCGTGTGCCTCAATGAGCATTGACCGTACACAGTGAGGGACTGACTGACGCATTTCACTTGGAGGTGAGTCCCTGTTGACAGCTCCACCTCTGTGATCCAGACATTGTGATTGGGATAGTTGCTGGTAGACCTGTGCTCTTACGTATTTTCGGCAATGTTAGTATGGTATCCAACTTCTTTCCATGTGGATCAATGTGATCCATCAAAACAGGCTGTGTCCACACAGTTGAGTGTGAGTAGGTATGTGAAGAGATTTTCTGTTGTCACATGTGATGAGGGAGACTACTGCGGGCCTGCTACAGAATTTGACATTTTTACACACAGTTCTATTTAATACATGGACATTGGGCAACGTTGGGGGGCTGCGAGATTGTTGTTCATGAGCAATGATGCCACAGCTAGTTCACACCTTCACAGTCATCTAATTGGCCATGTGGGTCAGGGTCAAACATGTGCATTGATGTACTTTCACAGGGTGTACCTTTTTGTGCAATCAATGTCCCTACGTTCATCCATACTTTTATACTTGATTTATTATAGACATGACACATCGGTGTGATTTGAAATATTTTATTCGCATTCTATGGTGTGTCGGAGCGGGAGCAGTACTTGGCCATGCAAACCACACAATACATGGGGCCCCATTAGGATGGCGGGTGAAATCGGGACCGCTTGCCCTAAGGGCGGGTGTCCCGCACGCACCATTAGGATGTGCCCGCCACAGTGGCGGGCACATCCTGTATTTAAAGTATTGTGGCGGGCGGAGCTCTCTGCTCCGCCCGCGACAATACTAAAAATGCTTTGCATCATTTACATAATCAAAGCAGCAGGCACCGCGCGGTGCCTGCCGCTTTGATTATGCAAATGCAGGGGGGTACCACAGGTACCCTCCCGTGTGCCACCCCCCTTTGGCCTTCACTCCGGGGGCCCACAGAGTGAACACCGCCTGCCTTTCTGTGGCGGCATTGCCGCCGCGGAAAGGCATTGCACTCTTGCCATTGTAATATGGCTGGCGGTGTCTCATAGACACCGCCACCATATTATTTTCTGCCCCGGCCACAATGCGACCGGGACGGAAAAGTGGCGGGCGGTGTTTCCCTCGGATGCGGTCCCCCCGCCATTGTAATGTGGCGGGGGGGAAAAGGGTGGCAGGCGGGCATTTCTGTCGGGCGGATCGCCACCGCCACCATGGCCAACAGGAGTCCTTTGGGGAATGATAAGTTAATGGGAAGAGGAAGCGTTCAGTCCGCAGCCTGATTGCTGATATTGGTAACCAGTGCAGATATGGCAGTCAATGTCGGGGTCCAGGTGAATGTCGCAGAGTGTTTTCGGGAGAGAGTGGAAGGTGTTGTTCCAGGGCATGATGCACAGGGCTGAACCAAGCAGGAACAGGACATATGGCGGGGATGAATGCTACAACCGCCTTTTGCACACAGTCATTACCATCCACATCTTAGTCCTCTAATATGTCTTCAGTGTCAGGTGTGTCAGGTGGTGTTATGGCTGCATCACTGTGTGCCACTGGCTCATCTCAGGGAGGATGTGGTATGGCTGCCTCACTGTGTGCCACTGACCCATCAGGAGGCGGAGGTACGTGTGTCAAAGTTCCTGCAGCAGTCATCTGGGACAGGCTCTGTGACACCAATGGCAAGATGAGTTTCTGCAGGGCATGGAAGATCCCAGCAACATCTCGCTGGCATACATTCATGGCAGCCATCCTTCCAGCCTGCATCTCCTCCATGTTCTCCATTGTCCTCTGCATGTGTCCCAACTCCAGGCTGACATCGCTGGAGCCTGTCTGACTGGACAGTTCTTGTATCCGAGTAATGGCTCCAGCGAGGACAGCCAAGGAGGTTTGTAGAGCATGGAACGGCTTTTGGCATCCGTTAGGGATTGTAAGTGGTCCCTGATGGGACTCATACACCCACGTATGGAATCAAGTTTGGCGGCTATGATATCAAAACCCACCTGCCCCGTCTGACAGTCTAACACACAGTGTTGGAATTCCATGTGTTGTTTGTGTGGGTCCTGGGAGCCAGCCATGGTGGTGGGTGCTTCCTGCTGTGTGGGCTGTGCAGGGGTGGGGTCACCTTGATGCAGCTGGGCTGCCCTGCTCCTGGAGGTGGGGTGGGGAGGCTTCCACGAGGCGTTGGTGGGTGTTGGATAAGATGGCCAGGGGGTTCTTATCATCATCACTGAAGAGATGTCTGGTCTGCTCTGCAGGAGGTGTTGATTGTGCCTCTGCAGTGTAAAGGGGAGGTGCAGGTTAACAGTGTGTTCCATGTATGTTGACGCATTGAGCATGTTTACATACAAACTGCATGACAATGTACATTGTGCCTGTTTTGGCTATTTGATGGGAGACAGTCGACATTTCGACTACATGACGGATGTGAGGTTGTACTCGTACATTATCCTCTCACAGTTTCCTGCTATGCCAGATGTGATTGGCCAGTTTCTACGCACACACGGCACCAGTTGTGTCCTCTGTTCTGTAGTGAAAGTGTTGCTCTTTCTACCACCTCATCGTCAATGTTGATGTGCTGTGATTGCCACGCAGGTAACAGAGTCCGAATTGCCACATCGCTGGAGCAAGTGGTAAAGGGCTCCCTCTAATTTTAAAATCTCCTCTGCTGAGCAGACACTGCGCTCTTTCTTTCATTTTTAAACTTTTCTTTTAGCCTTACAAGCACACACCTGGCCACTCTCCCCCCTTCCCCGGTCCACCACTGACGTCAGATTGCTATGGAGGGAAGGCGGGACCAGAAGTGATTACTACTTCCCCTCGCTTGCGGCGCAGGTTGGCAGGCTAGTTGTTCTGCACACCCTGGATACAAAACAAAGCTCTCATTCGCACCTCGCAGACTCGCCACGCAGGTAACTGAGTCCGAATTGCCACATCGCTGGAGCAAGTGGTAAAGGGCTCCCTCTAATTTTAAAATCTCCTCTGCTTAGCAGACACTGCGCTCTTTCTTTCTTTTTTAAACTTTGCTTTTAGCCTTACAAGCACTCACCTGGTCACTTTCCCCCCTTCCCCAGTCCACCACTGACGTTGTCAGATTGCTGTGGAGGGAGGGCGGGACCGGAAGTGATTACTACTTTCCCTCGCTTGCGGCGCAGGTTGGCAGGCTAGTTGCTCTACCCTGTTCTACCATAAAAGCACAATGCCATTCTGTTCACGCAGCGGACGCACGCGCCGAAGGCGCGCCAAAGGCAAGCCCGTCTGCGCCCGTCCGCGCAAGACCGGGCCTAGGGAGAGGAATCGCTGCCCCCCTCCATCATCCCATAGAATCTACTCTCGAGAGACACTAATGCAACTCAGACAGGCCACTCATACACCTTGTCTCCACTCATTCTCCCTGGAGGAATGACAAAGTAACTGCACTCACTGTTCCTACACTCTATCACCATCATCAAAACGAATCCCACCCCCCATCGGGCATTCTAATAACATGGCCCTACTAAACTGCCGGTCCTTACCCAAACACTCCTGCAGAAATCAATATGCTTCTCCAAGACTCAGATCTAGATATTCTGGGGTAGATTTAAAATAACTGGGGCATCCCGAGGGATGCGCCAGTTATTGTGCCCCGCAGCTCCGCCACAAATGGTGCGCCGCATTTACAATGCGGCGCACCATGGGGCAAAAATGGCACAGATGCGTGACGCATCTGTGCCGTAAAGGTGGTGCATTGAGGGAGTTGCGTCGCAAGCGTGACGCAGCTCCAGCAAGGCTCGGGGGTGCCCTATCTGTCCAATGCTGCATCAAACCTTACGCCTGCTTCAAGCAGGCGCAGGGTTTTGATGCAGCATTGGCCTAAAAGTGACTGAGTGAAATCTTGTAGATTTCACTCAGCCACTTTTGCAAGGCGCACCTGCCCCGGAACGCCCACATGTGGCGCAGGGCTTTACAACGTGATGCATCTGCCTAGATGCGTCATGCTGTAAATGGGTTGCAAGGTTACACCACGTTTACGCCGCCTTGCGTGACGCAAACGTGGCGCAAGTCCAACATAAATCTGCCCCTCTCTTTCTAACAGAAACCTGGCTATCCCCAAGCTCAGAGCCAGACATGGTCCAAGCCCTCCCCCCAGGAAACCTCACCCAACGTCGCGACAGAGCCACTAGGAAAGGCAGAGGAATCGCAATTATTCATAAAAATAACCTTTCCTGCCGTACACTAGACTGCCCAATTCTTGACTGCTAAAACGTTCATTTTACTAAGCATGGGCGAATTTTGCGAATCTGGCGTTCGGGAATTTGCGTATTTGCGAACTCGCAATCCGCAAAATCCGTGAATTCTCGCGAATGTGCGGATTTTTTTGTTTTTATAGTGTTCGAAAGGGTTTCTGCCAGTTCGCGAGGATTTTGTACCAGTTTGCAATTGCGAACTTACTTGTCAGCACGCAACGGTCGTGACTATGTTGTTTCTACGTCTGGTTCATCATCACAGGTTCACAGCACCCTCTGTTTCAACACTGCCACCCTCTGTTTCACCCATGCCACCCTCTGGTACATCAATGCCACCCTCTGGTTCATCAACATCACTGTAGATTATGGGGGGAAAAAGCAAGCACACCTGCCCTGCTTCAACTGACATTAATTAATTTGGGGTTGATTTATTAATGTGTCACTGTTTTAAAATTCCAGTCTGGCACCTGCTTCCTTATCTGTAATTTGCTTTCTGTTGCAGTGCAATTTTTTTTTCCAGGACCTTTGTGGCCTACTTGTAGCTATTCTATGATCTGGCTGTGAGGGTCAGAGCAGGGTCATACAATTGTTGCAACTAGCAACTGAACTCTGGAGGGGCCCCAGTCAGGAAGCACTACAGGGAATGGTTACTAATGATGAATTTGAACTTTTGCACCTGCTGAGTGCTTTCAGTTTAGCAAAACTCATTTTTCTGCAGAACAGCAAATGTAATGCCCCAAACAAACTTACTTGTGAAAGGTGATTTCTAATCCAAAAGTGATCCAAAGAAAGTCAAAAGGCCTCAAATCCAAAAAAGGGCAGGCAAACGTCAACCTGAGGAGTTATTCTGATAAAAATCATAATTTTCAGAAAGTCTATGCTGCTTGCTAGTGGATTTCTTGTGCAAAATTGCAAATTTTGTAATTACGCGAGTGCGAGATTGTTGCTGCCCGCCGCACCTACATGTTCGCAATTGGGAACTTACGCCGCACGCCGCAAAATTGTATCACCAAGAAAAAAAAATCCGCTGCGTGCGAATTTGAGGATTTTCGGTAAATTCGCGAGCGTTCGTGGATCGCGAATTTGCCGAAAATCCGCAAAATCCGCGAGCAGAACGGATTTTCCGCCCATGCTTACATTTTACCATCCAACTTTCCCCTTTAAAATCACTTTCGGGCATTTTCTTGGACCGCCCACCAGGAACACATGGAAAATTCTGTAGCTCCCTGATGGAAGCCATCATTCCCCGAGCCTGCTCCTCCTCCAACTTCACAATACTGGGAAATCTAAACCTTCACTTTGATGACCCATCGGACAAAATAGCAGGGGACCTACTACTTGATCTGGTTTCCTATCACCTTCCCCTGAAGAGCCAACTAGCCACACACGTTAAAGGCCATTTATTAGACCTCATTTTTTCTAACATCATCGAACTAAAAATGAGTAAGCCACTCCCCATCCCCTGGCAGGCCATTTCCTTGTCCCATTCCATTGGCAAACCAACACCGAACCCCCCGGAGGGCCCACTCCCCGTCCCCCTGAACGCCCAGGGTCAAACTAGCCCCGGAGGACTGGAGATGCGAACTCCAAATCACCCCCCCATTCAAACCTGACCCAGTCTTAGCAGATGAGCAATTCTCTGCCTGGATAGGAAACTCACTAGACCACGTACTACCAAGAAAAATCCTATAAAAAAAATAGAACCTTCAAATCTCCCTGGTTCACCCCTGAACTCCACATCCTGAAGAAAAAATGCAAAAAACTTGAACGCATATGGAGGAAAGACTAGGCCCATAACAAGAAAATAGAATACAAAGAGGCCATCAGGTCCTACAAAGTTAACCTAAAAACAGCCCAGGCGGCCTTCTTTGAAAAAAAAATCCAAGCTTCTGCTAACTCTTCGAGGGAAACCTTTCGTATCGTCAAAAAACTTCTAAAAGTGCCCTTCTCCGACCCCTCGGGTAGCAGGTGTAACAAACTGGCAGAGTTCTTTCCCACCAAAATTCTAAACATACTAAAAACACTCCCTGCCCCCGACTATTCACTAGAGGGTCTCCCCCTAGACCCCGCAGTCAATACCCCCATCCTGGACTCCTTCTCCCCCCTGACAATGGAGATCCTCCCCCATATTTTAAACTCAATCAAAAGCGGCTCTCCACTTGACCCTGAAACTTTTAACACCTTAAAACTCGTGACACCCACCATCACCCCCCTTATCACCAACTTAATCAACACTTCCCTAGAACTGGGCATCGTCCCCCCCAATTGGAAAAAGGCGACAGTCAAAGCTCTATTAAAGAAACCTCATCTGGACCCCCTAGAGCTGGGCAACTATCGGCCCATATCCTTACTACCTGGAATCAGCAAGGTGGCGGAGAAATTCGTTAACCAACAGCTCTCCACCTTCCTCGAATTCAACAGTCTCCTACACCACACACAGACAGGCTTCCGGCCTGGCTAGGGCACAGACACCGCCCTCATGGCAGTGGTTGAAGAGGCACGAATGATCCTGGATGCAGGTAGATTGGCAGCAGTGATCCTCCTAGACCTAAGCGTGCCTTCGACACAGTGGACTATTCTATCCTGGCCCATCGCCTAAACAAGATAGGAGTTACAGGTTCAGCCCTAGCCTGGCTCAAATCCTTTTTAGAACACAAGACCTTTCAGGTCACCAAAGGCAACTTGAGACCCAAAGCCATGCCACTCCAATGTGAGGTGCCCCAGGATTCATCCCTAAGTCCTACACTTTTTAAAGTATATATGTCACCTCTGGAGGAAATTGAAGCTCCTTTCGGCATCAACCTAGTCACATATGCCGACGACACCTAACTTGTGGTCTCCCTAAACCAGGTAAATCTATGCTGCTGCCTAAAAGAAATCTCTAGTTGGATGAGCAGAACACTCCTCAAACTTAATGGAGAAAAATCAGAGATCCTAATGCTAGGCAACCAATCCAAACTCCCCACCTGTCTTCAATGGCCATTGTGCATGGGACCTGTTGTAGCAGGGTTTCCGTTCTCCCACAGAACTGTGCACAGAGATCTAGAACCTGGGTGAGTTAGGGTGACCCAAAACTCACCTTAGTTTCAGAAATCCCCTTACCAAGCTAGCTACAGTGTCTCATCGGTAGTAATAACTTACCAATGACTTAGACAATCCAGAACATGAACTTAGGGTACCTCATGTATCGTGGAACACATGAACACTCTTTCGTTATATAATCATTACAAACCGAAACAGGGAGGCAAAGAACACACGTGCAAGTTTGAAATGTTTATTTTTCAATGCAAAGTTCTCAAACGCAGTATCTTATATAATATCAACATACATATTATAAAAACCAGAGTTAGCAGCATAGTCACTAGTCCATAATAAGCGAACGGTGATAGCATATTATAATGCAAAATCTATAGAAATCTGTATCACCTATATTTCGCGCACCCTATTTAGCATATTATATTATATCTAAGAAGGTCTCATTTGGCTTCTAGCAGGGCGGGCCCATACCTCTAATTCTCAGTAGTAGGAGATCACATCAACAGCTACCAGCTCTCTGCATGCGAAGCATCAAGTGTGTTCATTCATTCCCTGTAACTCTATCTTAAACCCGCGTAGAGCCCAAATGTTGGCAGCAACATTCTTTGTGTTATGTCTAATGTAGTGCGAGGATCAGGCTTTCAGCAACCTTGTGTTAGGTTATTCTTAGAGGGTGCAGTTCTCAGTGTGCAGACAGTTGTACCAGACACGACTGATATCAGAGCAATAACATATTATTCTCAAATAAATCACATCTTTCGTCTAGGTTGAAAGCTACAATAACAATTAGGTGTCGTGTGCAAACTGAAGCCGAAGGAAAATATGTCGTTTAAACATTTAATAAACTCATGCTAACTTAACACAATATATAGAAAGGCAGTAACCATGTGACACCCCCCCAATGATCCGAGGACGGTTAAAAAAGGAAGAAAATATAAGCCAATACTATATGAGAGGCCAAACATGAAAGCAGAGTTCAACAATATTGAGCCAAGCTAAATGTATGTAAATGTATATATGTTTTCAATAATAAAAAAAATGTATGAATGCCTATAGTGGCCACACAAAAATATAAAAATTCGAACTTAAGGCCAACTATAAGTACCTAGGCCTAGAACAACTGAAAGTCTAATGTTCGTAATAAAAAAGGCACCATTCAGAATTACTAAAAAGTCACGTGCCATAATAATGAAAGTCTTCAAAGTCACTCATGGGTTGAATGAATATGCAAAATAGGTAGCTACAGCTTCCAACATGAAATCACTGTCATCATCCGAAAACAGTTCAGCCATCCAATTAAGCAATGGGAAAGAACATAGGTGCTCCTCCAGCACTGAATCCTCTAGCAACATCAGAGGACAACTCAGTGGGTTCTCGAGAATGCTATGCACCAGAAAGTCATGCGCTGCTGCGGATATGTCCCACTGACCCATTAGTCCATGCATCGCTGCCACGGCCATAACCCTTTCGCCAGAACAAACCAACTCGTGAGCAACTACGGGGCTCATTAGCTGATCAAAATCGACGTCAGGAGAAGTCGGTAAGCAGAGACACAAATCAATGGCCCAGTCGAAATCACAGCTCAGGCAATGAAACACAGGCTGGACACATGTGAAATAGGAAAATCGGAACGATAATCCAAAAGCCGTGCTTAAAGTCGCAAGCGACAAGGAGCCATAGTAATCAAGCATCCGGTTGCGAAACTGCATCAGTAGTGGCTGAGCGTTTCCTTGCGCAGGATGGGCATCCATGTTTTAGAAAGCAAAATATCACTAGAACGCCTGCAGCCAGAGCCAGCAAAACAGGAAATCCGCCAAACAGGCTTGCGAATATAGAATGAAAAAACGCAGGGATAATACCAAATACTTTTTCAAACGTAGTCACGAGACCACTGCTAACCAATTTAAAAAAATGTGTTAGACCGGTTGTGGAGGAGGCATTGAAGATTTGATGAACCAGCTCGGAGAAATGAAACGGCAAATCAGTATTTAAAAGTGCCTGCACCTCTGTGCGTGTGTTAGCTATGTGAAGGACATTAGTTTTGCGGGCCGAGCTCAGGGCCACTTGTTTCTGAAACAATAGGGCTCTTATTCGGCTCAAACCATTGAACTCCGTTCTCAAGGTTGGTATTCGTGGCCAAATGGAAACATCTGAATTCCCATGCGTGGGTGGATATAACACATTCTTGCAACAAACCACGTGTTCTGATACAGTAACCACATAGGCGATACCGACCATTAACCCACAACACATTTCGTTATTCAAAAGTAAATAACTACCGTTGGACAATAAAGTGAAGGTGGGAACTATTGCAGGAACCGGTGTCCCTTTCAAAACACAGGCTAAATTAGGCTTGTCCTGATTACAAGAACCATGCAACTGGATGTGTCTGCATATTAGTGAGCGGTCAGGCGACTGTGTACATTCTTCACCATTCAGATTCACTTCATTTCCCTCCTTAGACATCTGTATGTGTATGGTAAAGACCATGTCTCATGGAGGAAAGCACTGCCTAATGGTTCATATCGCCCTATAGCTATATATTTCATACAATTAGTAAATTTATACAGAGCAAAAGGTAAGGTAATAATACCATGGATAAGGCATGTAGCAGCAGTCACCTCAGCCACAGAAAAGGGCAAGGTTTCTAATTTTTCAATGTGTAACATAGAAAATGATGCATCTCGCATGGAAAGCATGCGCTGTTTTTCAGTCAAATTAAATGGGGCAAATAGTGATGAGACGTTCATATAACTCCAAGGCACTCGACCAGACTTCAAAGTCAGTAGTGTCCAAGCAAACTGCATTACAGAACGCAATTGATTTTGACCATGATATAACACGGACACTTCATTATGTACAATGTCAACAACAGAAGACACAATATTGTTCAACGTGTAAATTCGGGAAGAAAGCGTGTTAATACTGTTATCGACAACTGCAAGCACTTTTTCTAAATTTGCTTGATCAATTGCTCTCAGCCTTTTAGCGGCCTCAATTTGAGAAACTTTCCAAATTTCATTGTAAATCGCATAAAGCCACTGTTTAGATCTACCTTTAGCTGGGCCTTTTATAAAATCGTTTAAATCCGCATTATCAGTTAACTGAGACAGATGTAGTTTAACTGCAGTTAATGTGGAATGTTGCAACCAATTCTGACACAGCTTCCCCACAGAATAAGTCATGACAGTATAATCTTCTTCAAAACGGGGGTCAGGTCTGACTTCTGTGAACCCTTCAGCTAAACCCAGAAAACGACGTTGACAAGAATCAGCACTCCTATGCCACATCAGCCAACCCTTGGAATCCAAACTGGAAACGTTAAAGGATGAATTGTGCAACAGAGCTTGCAACTCATGAATGGACAGTTCAGTATAATTACCCCAACCTGAATATTCTTCTAAATCTGGGATGGTTGGTGTATTTAAGTTTTTAGAAGTAGCCAACCCAAAGCATGCTGTTTGGAAAATGGATGAATTTAAAAACAACATGTGATTCGGGATGAGACATGCACGGTGCAAAGCCTCAGTGCCTTGTACCTGCCAATCTTTGGTACCCCAAACCAATTTAAGGTCAATTGTTCCTTTCCAAAACTCGTAGCCATCTACAGCCAACCTGACTAAAAAGGACTTCGAATACAGCAATTTTGTATCGGTAAGTCTAACTTTGGACATGGACTTTTGTGTCATTTTAAAATAAAATGACTCAGGATTTGATTGATTAAAGTCTGTGAAATAAGTGTATTTTTTCAGAAACGTATTGGAGCTGCCACCCAACGGAGCAGGGCAATGTTCCCATTGTGTATAATTTACAGCAACCCTCCTTGAATTAGTCTTATGCAAAAAATGATTACCATAATGTTGAAAACAAAATAAATCACCATAATTAATAGAATCTAAATACAGATCCTCAGCATTGAAGGCCGCATAATATTTCAAATCAGAGAATAATGCTTCTACGGCCTGAATATCCCAATCATCAGAACGTATATTTTGTTTAATCACATCTCCCATGTTTACTCTAAGCACATTTGGAACATTAATCACTTCAGTAGGCCCATGTATCTGAAACCTAACCGCATCCCACACAATCCCATCAAGGACAGGCTAGGCAGTAATGTTGACTGTATTTAAGTTTCGTTTCAGTCTGTGCGCTGAATGTGAAGAGGAAAGAGGGGCCAATGTTCCATTTAGGTACCGAATTCTTGTTCTTTCTTTAACGTAGTGCCCATCGATCAGGCGGAAAAAATAAAACACAAAACCAATTGACATAAAAAGGTAAAATGAAAATAGGATCAACCAAATGTATGTCCATGGGGGAATTAAAAAATGTTTTTTAAACAACTTGGCATATTTTGCGATAGTTGAGGGTTTCTTTGAAAGTTCCGAAACAGAGTCAAAAGAGAACCTGGACTGGTCGGCCAAACGGGTCTTTAAATCAGGCATCGATAAATCAGCAGGATAAGTGTAGTTCAGCTCATCAATGTTAGTAACAGGAATAGTATTTAATAAAGGACTGGATATGGCAGGCATCTTGAGGGACACCTCCTGTTCTGCACCAGAAGTTATTGCTAGCACAGAGTGCCTCACCATGGAAGGACAGGATACAGCCGGTGTCATGCTATGAAGAATCGGCCACCCTGTGTGTCTTGACATTGTCAATAGAAATAAATCTGTTTTCCTTACGACCTGGAAGTGGTGGTAAAATGACTGTTCTTGTGCCCTTCACTCCAAGAACCCGAACCGGTGCTCGATATGAGGGACCAAACTCTTTCTTGTTATCGATCTTCTCTCGAACCAGTTCTCCAACTTGGGGTAGCCAGCCAACTACCGGGATCTGCAACGCATCATCCGATGTGGAGGGCAAATGTTCCTTTGCTAGACTGTCTCTGGTCTTTTGTAGATCCTGTAAAACATTGCAATGTTCATCTACGTCAAAGGCCGAGGCCTGGGCCTTGCAGTCTAAACCATCAAGGTCAGGGACGTACATCTTGATACCAAAGAGCATTTCGTACGGGGTCCGCCCACCCAGAGACCTTCTAGGGAGATTATTAAGCGCACGCTGCACGCCATTGAGGTGGGTCAGCCAGTTTCTGCCAGTGCCTATAACTCGAGCTGTCAAAGATTGCTTTAAGTCGCGGTTCATTCGTTCAACTACACTATTGCCCTCGGGCCTGTAGGGACTCGAAAACTTGACTTGGACCCCCAACGAAAGCATAGCATCCTTATACGCCTTAGAGGCGAAAGCCGGACCCTGATCCGAATGGAAGGTACCACAGGCAAAAATTCCCACAAAGACTCGCAAATCCTTAATGACAGTCCGTGAATCAGCGCTCCGATGTGGCCATACCCACACAAAGCGTGTGCATGAATCAACTGCTACTAAGATGTATTTGTATGCAGTATCAGAAGAAAAAGGACCGCAGTGATCCAAATAAACGCATCCAAGCGGTTTATTAGAGATGTACAACTGTGTCTGAGGCGGACGCGCAGCAGTTGAAGGTTTAATCTGCTGACAAATGTCACATTGAAGGACATAATCGCACGTCTGTTTGTACAGTCCCCGCCACCAGAACCTCTGTTGTAGCTGTGTTACAGTGGTTGAGACGCCCGCATGCGCAGACGCCACACCTTCATGAGCCGCTGTAATCAAAGCCGTTCTGCGATCCGAGTTGGGAACTAGACGTTCGCCAACATCAGGAATTTTCACATAAGGAACCTTATTGGGACTTAAGTGGTATGTGTATTTAGAAGGGAACCCCGCAGGATATTTACCTCCCTTCTCTGTTGCAGCAACAGCTGCCAAGATGTCATTATCTATTTTGCTTTTGGACCTCGTGACTGCTGCAACTAAGTATTTCGATACCGCTGACTTCGCTGCTTCATCAGCAAGTGAATTACCAACAGCGTGGACCCCCACGCGCTGATGGCCGAGAGTATGAATCACAAACACGAGTGGCAACTTCTCTTTAAGTTCCGCCACTCGGACCAGATCATTTTATGTTTTATTGTGCTACCTTTGGAATCACGAAATTCATTCTGAATCCAAAAGAACAAGTTCTCATTGTAAGACTGGACACAGTAGTAAGAATCACTTACGATCAAAGTTGTCACACTAGGATCTGCGTACTCCAACGCAAGCATCAGAGCCCTAAGCTCTGCTAATTGTGCGGTGCAGTCCCCAAGCGTCTGCGTGTGCACGACACTGGACTTGAACTCATCGTTCACCATGGCACCGACCACAATGGCGCACGCGGAAACGTAGGCATGTTTAGAGCCATGCGCAACCTGCGCCAAACCATCAGTGTAAATGATGCAATGGAAATCCTCCAACGGCCGCATTGCTAATGGAGCAGGATGAGCAAATTCATACTGTAAGTACTCCTGCGACCGTAAAGTGGCATCAAAAATAAACGTGACATCCTGGGACGTCAAGGATGCAGCCCATTGAATCCACCGAGGGTGCAAAGCTTTGGAATTAGGTACACTGGCTTTCGGAACCGCCTCTAAGGCTGGACACGGGTCAACAACCAACATGCGTTTTCCTTGTGACAGGGCACGTTCCTTAAGAATCGCCATCTGTACAGCAGTTAAAACTTTCTCCACAGTGGAAAAACGCAATTCAGCCGAAGTGTACAAGTGTGACTTGTAAGCAATAGGTACTGTATCTCCCTCATTAAAAGTCAGGTACGTGAAACCCACCGCCCCGGGTATAATTCTTATCACCAGGTTGGTCTGGTTATCACGAGTCTGTAAGTATTCAGAAGCGAGCAAATCAGCCTGCAAAGACTGCAGAATGGCTGAATGCTCAGGCAGCCAGCATGATTTGGAGAAAGATGGTTGTATCAAAGCATACAGAGGCTTGATAAGCTGGGCATATTCCGGAATGTAAGTCCTCCCAAAATTCAAAAAGCCCAGTAAAGATTGTAATTTTTTTCAGTGTTGTCGGAGAGCGCAGTTGTGCGCATTTCTCCAGGAAGTGAGGTGCTAACCCCTTTCCCTCGTTGTTTAGCTCGTAGCCGAGAAACAACACCGTGTACTCTGCAATGTGCGACTTCGCAAAGTTAAACTTGTAACCTATGTCTGCAAAGTTACAAATTATGCTATTTACACGACACAGATGCTCCCAAAGATCGTCGTCTGTGAGATAAATGTCATCCACATACGAACAAGCAACTGGGTCGATGCCCTCAAGAAGAGAGACAATGCGGGCGGAGAATACCCCAGGACTATTCTTATAGCCCATTGGGAGACGCCAAAACATTTTTTGCACACCGCCGCATGTAAAACTGGTCCATTGGGAACTTAGACCATCTAATCTATGGGCATACAAACCATTGGAAATGTCAAGCGTGGTTTTGAACCGTTTACGCTCAAGACTATTCACTAAAGCAGAGCCATGAGTATTCTGTACTGCGCAGTTACGGCAATGCGAGTTTAAATGCCTATAATCCAAAACCAAACGATATGAGCCGTCCGGCTTGTTTACAGTAAAAAGGGGGTTATTCATTGGTGACACACACGTTTCAATTACACCTTGATATTCCAATTATTCAAGGATAGCCGCGACTGAAGCTTTGGCTTCACGCTGTATGGGATATTGAGGTTGAGGCTGCGGTTGAGACCGCAACGGAATCTCGTGGCTTGGAGACAATTTATCCCATCCACATTGATTACGGTACACAGCCGGCGCAAGCGCCAGAGCCCACTCTTCTGCAAAATGCAGCGCTTCCACTCTTGATACAGTGTGCGCGAAACTGGGGAGGATCACCTCCTCCCCTCGCGGAGCTGCGAGAACAAAAGGTGGGGGCCAGTCAGCCTCCGAAAGCAAAATGTCATACGTAGACGAGAGATTTTCCCAAAATACCCCTTTTACAGTTCGCTGCATGTCACCTTCAATTAACAGGACAATTTCAAAAAGACGTTCAGGGGGAGCAACATGCGTATCAGCAGTCTCAATCACAACATAAGTGTCAGTCGCTGTCACCTTCAACAGTGGACGGAGGGCCTCTCTCACTATGGTAATCTCTGCTGCGCTGTCCAGCAAGGTCAGAGCCCACGTCAGATTCCGAAGCCGCGTTCTCACTATCTGGGGCATATCGATGCGCTGTCAGGGCGGCGACTTTCTTCGTTGCAAACTGTGGTCTCTTGAGCGTAGCGCCTTCCTGCTGATCTCCACCGGCTCGTGGGCGGGGCTGACCACGTCCTTGCTGGCCACCCCAGCCCCTGCCGCCCCCTCCACCACCGGTTGACGGAGCCGATGAGTCCTGAAAGGAACGAGGAGAGCGTTGGTCAGAAGCCTGAAACCTTTCAGGTGACTTAATCATCGCGCGATCGCGCAAATCATAAACCCGATCTGACTGCGCAGGCAACGGAGACGCAGGAGCAGAAACCTGTGTTTGTTGTTGTTGTTGCTTACCCTGATTCTGCTTTTTAGGCCAATTTTGTTTTTTGGACTTTTGTTGACCACTAGTATCCGAAGACTGACCCTGGGGCTTTTTCTCCTTATCAGGAAAAACTTTAAGCCCCTTTGCATTGCGGCCAACCGTTTTATAAGCAGCCACAATTATCCTTGCCAACCTACGGGGTCTTTCGGCCTCGGGAACCAACGCTAATGCGTTAGCAACCTGAAAGTTCACTGCATCCCACTTGACATTCGCAAGGATCAGATCGCAAACTATATCAAAGGTGCCACACAGGCGCATACCCAATTCGACCGCCGACTCCGGTCCGTGTTCATCCTGAACACGTTTAAGGACCGCTCCCAGATTGGTCACAGACGTGGTACCATAGCACCTCGAATAGACCGCTGCAAAAGTCCTACCCCAGGTCTCACAGTCAACAAGTTCAGGTGCCAAATCTTTCGGTAAACTTAGTGTAAGAATCCTGTGCTTATCACCAGGACTCGTGTTGGGAAACACAGCTTCCAGCTGGCAGAATTTCTCAGCGAGCCAGAACGGAAAATCATCCTTGTCCTGGGGCTTTTTGCCCATCACGGAATTCACCAAGACCGGATTGATTTTCAAACCAGCCTGTTCTGCACGAAGCTGTGCACCCCTAGGGGCTGCGTCTTGAACATTACGGCTAGTGTATTGAACAAGCGCTCTAATCACTGCCACTGCGACTTCATGAAGTTGCCGCAGATCAGCTATGCCACAAGTGGCTCGATTAGGGTGAGGAGTGAATCCAGCCAAAGCGGGCCAAGGGTTGCCCGGAATGGACAAAGGACCCAACCTCGGAGCAGTTAAAGCGTGTGGTAGGGCGCCACCAAACCAGACTCCATGCTGCCAAGCATCAATAGGAACCTCAAGTGCCCTGTACGGAGCATACGCAGCCGGTACAGCCGTAGCAGTGTAGGAGTGGAAAACACCAGAATTAGCGTTCACCGCCGGAAATGTCACCCATGAATAAAATAGTTCGTATGGGTATGCATGTTCCGCACTCACCACTAGAACAACAGCCAAGCCTTCCACAGGGACATTGTAAGCCCGCAAGTGGTCACGCACCGCAATGCGACTATGCTGCGGGATGTCCACGGCTTGTGCCATGATAGCACTGGAAGATGAAAAAAACAAAGACTACTTTGTAGCACAACTGGGTAGTAATTCAAAGAAACCGTTTTAGTAAGAATCAAGCTTGAAAAGACCTATTTCAAAAATAGGTAGGTTTGTCCGACACCGCCGTTTTCCGGAAACGGGAATGAAGGGGATTCGGTTTGAATGATATACTACTCGAGTGTCATGATATAAGGCCAACAACGTATGGGCGCCATGTAGCAGGGTTTCCGTTCTCCCACAGAACTGTGCACAGAGATATAGAACCTGGGTGAGTTAGGGTGACCCAAAACTCACCTTAGTTTCAGAAATCCCCTTATCAAGCTGGCTACAGTGTCTCATCGGTAGTAATAACTTACCAATGACTTAGACAATCCAGAACATGAACTTAGGGTACCTCCGGTATCGTGGAACACATGAACACTCTTTCGTTATATGATCATTACAAACCGAAACAGGGAGGCAAAGAATACACGTGCAAGTTTGAAATGTTTATTTTTCAATGCAAAGTTCTCAAACGCAGTATCTTATATAATATCAACATACATATTATAAAAACCAGAGTTAGCAGCATAGTCACTAGTCCATAATAAGCGAACGGTGATAGCATATTATAATGCAAAATCTATAGAAATCTGTATCACCTATATTTCGCGCACCCTATTTAGCATATTATATTATATCTAAGAAGGTCTCATTTGGGTTCTAGCAGGGCGGGCCCATACCTCTAATTCTCAGTAGTAGGAGATCACATCAACAGCTACCAGCTCTCTGCATGCGAAGCATCAAGTGTGTTCATTCATTCCCTGTAACTCTATCTTAAACCCGCGTAGAGCCCAAATGTTGACAGCAACATTATTTGTGTTATGTCTAATGTAGTGCGAGGATCAGGCTTTCAGCAACCTTGTGTTAGGTTATTCTTAGAGGGTGCAGTTCTCAGTGTGCAGACAGTTGTACCAGGCACGACTGATATCAGAGCAATAACATATTATTCTCAAATAAATCACATCTTTCGTCTAGGTTGAAAGCTACAATAACAATTAGGTATCGTGTGCAAACTGACGCCGAAGGAAAATATGTCGTTTAAACATTTAATAAACTCATGCTAACTTAACACAATATATAGAAACGCAGTAACCATATGACACTGTTCCAACACCGAAAAAAGAAATAAAAAGCTTGGGTGTTTGGCTCGATCAAGACCTAACCTTTCAAACACAAGCTAGGAAGGCCGCGGGAACCTGCTTTGGTCTTTCACGCACCACACACAAAATCATCACCCTCCTCCCCCCCCACTCTCGAAAACTCCTCATTCAGGGTCACATCTTGTCCAGACTGGACTACGGTAACGTCTTATATCTTGGGGCCCAAAAATCAGTCATAAATAAACTTCAACTTGTCCAGAACTCAGCAGCTAGGCTGCTAACAGGCACAAAAAACTGATGCTCTGCTAAACCGGCCCTAAGCTCCCTTCACTGGCTTCCAATCCACGAGAGAATCAATTTCAAATCCCCCTGTATCACACATAAAATCCTACAGGACAAGGGCCCCCCAATCTTGAGACCACTGATTAAACCATATAAAGCCAACAGGATGCTCAGATCTGACTACTTCTTTCTAGCAAATGTCCCCAGAATCAGGAAAGCGTGGTCAGGAGGGCGTCTGTTCTCATACAAAGCATCCAAGCTCTGGAACTCCCTGCCCATCAACATTCGCAGGGAAACCAACCTACTAAAATTCCGTAAGCTCCTAAAAAACTGGCTGTTCCCTTAGGTTTTGTCGGTTCCCTGGCCAATCCCTCGAGTCCAGCGCTGGGACGCCCCCGGGTAGCTACGCCTTTTACAAATCCACTTCCAATTCCAATTCCAATTCCAATTGCTATGTGTGTGTGCTGCATTGTGGGAGAGTCACTCCTGCAGCTTTGATTTAGAGGCCACTTATCCCTTTGAGGTGGTGTGCCTTTAACTTTTGTGCTTTTACGGTGCAGAGATGTTGGCGACTTGGGTCATTTGTGCTCTTGGAAGGTTTTTGTACTCTTGTACATTGTTTGTCTGCAGATGTGTTGTTGATGTCAGGGGTTGTATGTGCACGTGGATGTGTCAGAGTGTGACCTGCTCCTTTGAGGATGTGATGCACATTGGGCAACCTCAATGTTGTGTCGTGCACCATGTCATGTATTTTGACTTCAGCCATGCTATTGGGCATGCAGTGTCACTTGCATTGTCAGTGTGGTTCACAGAGCCGCTGCTTTTCTGGATTCAGCAAATGTGCATGGGTAGGTTATGAGATTGGTGATAGGGAGGGGGGCCCCTTTGTGCACATAGTGGACGGGGGCCTACTTGGTTTTTCTATGTGTGCTGCAGTGTGCCAAGGGTATCAGGCACATGTTCCACAATCATTGTGGGTGTGAAGTGTGCTACACATAATTGTGCGTGTGTGCCATTGTGCCCATCTCCCTCCGTCCCCCAGTCCCTCGTCATTACTCACCCTGTTGCTGTTTGGTCAGGTCATATTGAGCTGTGTCCAGACCCCCAACTCCTGCCACCGTCTCCACACTTCGGACTGTGGCCACTATTTCCTCCAGCTCCTCCAGCTCCTCCTGTGGCCCAGTAGTTCCACCTCCAGTCACCATTGCTGCCTTCCGGATGGCAGCAAGTTTCTGCTTGGTTTGGCTATTTACATCATGCCAGCGCACCTTGACCTCCTCCTCCAGTGACCTCCTCGACACTCTAACTGCATTCATGTTGTTCACGATCGACTGCCATATTTCCGTTTGTGTTGCCAAAGATACTGTAGAGGTAATGAACAGTTGTCTGCGGTGTTCTATCACCTCCGTGACGTTGAGACGGTTTCCATGCAGACTAAACCCCTTCTTCCTCTTCCTCTTCTCCTTCCTCTTCTCCTTGCCCTTCCCTGACCATGGGGTTCCTGGCTGGTCCTCCTTGGGGCATGCGGGGTTCGAGTTGTCCTCTGCACTCAGTTTGGATGCATCCATTGTGCTACGCATTTTATTTTGGTTTGGGAGTGTTTTTTTTGTTGCTGTTATAGTGCATTTTCCCGCATGACGCATGGGAATTGCAGGTCTGTCGCTGGTTGTCAGTGACTTTTGTATCACGATTTGGGACATTGCTGCTTTTTTCGCATTCATATTTCAAATTTTTGTTGGCCTCATGTTGATTTTAACACGGTCATTTGACACGTTATCGTGAGACTATCGCATGGTGCCGCTGAGTTGAGTAGAACATTAACACAGTGTTATTTTCCCACTATAGACTGCGATGTGCAAAATTAAGCTAATTTAGCGATGATTAATACACGTTCTCGAGAATATCCCCCATAGAGTATTGTAACGCAGCACGAATCTCAGTGTCACATTACTCAGTGCAAGGGAGGTGTTCATGGGCATTGTGGTGGGTGTTCCCACAAAACACCCATGTTTTTTACTCATTCCCAGATTTACCAAACTTGGTAAACTTGGGAATGCACCAAAAAGATACGCCTCCCCAGGAGAGGCGTAACAAGTAAAAAAATATCTTCATTTCTCCTCTGACTTTCTCGTTCCATGTGTGCTGACTTCTGCAGCACACATAGAAAGACGAAAAAGCCTCTTAGGATTGTTTTTGTGCAGGAAGGTGGCCCTTCCTGCAAAAAACACTTCTGCCGCCTGCGTAGGTGCTAGCCTGTCAAAATGACACCATCGCAAGGAGAAAAGACAGGAATGCACCGCGTTCGATAAATACAGCACATTCATGCCCTTTTTTCTGTGGTGCAGGGCAGCACAGCAATGTGACTTACTGCACTGCCCTCTACTACAAAACCCGTAAATTTGCCCCAAGGTGATTACATAAAAGCACTGATTGACCTCTGAATGGATATCTAGGCACCACCCTAAATCATCTGATTCACTCATAGCTTAGCTCCATCACGCTGTGATGCCAGGATGATGATAATGAATCCGAAACCGGTCCCAGGATGCTTGTTTCCGGTCCAGGGAAGACATGGCTTGGCAGTTCAGGCTGGACTGTTCCCATGAGGCACAAGGTCAGACTGACTTGCATATGGCAATGTCTGAACTGGGGTGGCTGAGTGAGCTAAAGAATGGTGATGGATTAAACCCAGATCAGTTGACTGGGGGTGAGTGTTTGATTTGCTCAAACGCTCTGTCCATCCTCCCCTTTTGTTTCGCTTTGTTTGCCCTAAGTTGGCAGGGTATGCCCAGACGTGAGTCCCTTGCTCACTTGGCCACTGGATTCAAGATAGCCTGGCTGATGAGGATTATGAATCCGAAACCGGTCCCAGGATGCTTGTTTTCGGTCCAGGGAAGACATGGCTTGGCAGTTCGGGCTGGACTGTTCTCATGAGGCACAGTGTCAGACTGATTTGCATATGGCCATGTCTGAACTGGGGTGGCTGAGTGAGCTAAAGAATGGTGATGGATTAAACCCAGATCAGTTGCCTGGGGGTGAGTGTTTGATTTGCTCAAACGCTCTGTCCATCATCCCCTTTTGTTTCACTTTGTTCGCCCTAAGTTGGCAGGGTATGATCAGACGTGAGTCCCTTGCTCACTTGGCCACTGGATTCAAGTTAGCCTGGCTGATGAGGATTATGAATCCGAAACCGGTCCCAGGATGCTTGTTTCCAGTCCAGGGAAGACATGGCTTGGCAGGTCGGCCTGGACTGTTCCCATGAGGCACAGGGTCAGACTGATTTGCATATGGCCATGTCTGATCTGGGGTGGCTGAGTGAGCTAAAGAATGGTGATGGATTAAACCCAGATCAGCTGACTGGGGGTGAGTGTTTGATTTGCTCAAACGCTCTGTCCATCATCCCCTTTTGTTTCACTTTGTTCGCCCTAAGTTGGCAGGGTATGATCAGACGTGAGTCCCTTGCTCACTTGGCCACTGGATTCAAGTTAGCCTGGCTGATGAGGATTATGAATCCGAAACCGGTCCCAGGATGCTTGTTTCCGGTCCAGGGAAGACATGGCTTGGCAGGTCGGCCTGGACTGTTCTCATGAGGCACAGGGTCAGACTGATTTGCATATGGCCATGTCTGATCTGGGGTGGCTGAGTGAGCTAAAGAATGGTGATGGATTAAACCCAGATCAGCTGACTGGGGGTGAGTGTTTGATTTGCTCAAAAGCTCCGTCCATCATCTCCTTTTGTTTTGCGCAGGATGTTGGTTGGGCAGATGGGGTTATTAATGCATGGTGGCAGGGGCTGAAAAGGTGATGGGAGCGGAAACAGGAGGTTAACTGTTCCGGCGGCAAATAACCAATGATTAAAATAGTTTATTTTGAATAATTGGAGCCAAGGTCGAGGGACACTGCTGTTTGCATGACCTTAATGCAGACAGCTTACTGCACCCCTTTGAAGATTGGCACCCTGTGCCAGGGTCCTGCTCGCCCATACCAGAAGCCAGCCCTTCATGTATGCTATGTTTCTTACCAGGGACGGAGCTAACCCTATGGGCGCTTGCGGCGATCTCTACGTTTGCCGCCCCGTGGTGGCAGCAGTGAAGAGCTTCGGAGGGTGCTTGAGAGTATTTTCACCCTTTGCCGCCCCCTCGTGGCAAGCGCATTGAGGAGCAGAGTGTTGCCACCTCGAGATGGCCAGCAGATCATAGCTGAGGAAGGCCGCTGCCCCCAAAACATGTGCCGCCCGCGGCAGACAATCCCCCTAGCTATGCCACTGTTTCTTACGGCTTCTTTTCAGGCAGGCTCCTTCCCACAAGGAATGTATATTCTTTGTTTACATTTCCCACTCTCTTTTGTCCCCTCCCAGTCCCCCCACTGGCTCTTTCTATCCCTTCTTCGCCCCTCCTGCGTGGTCTACAGTCACACTTATCACACGCTCAGGTGATTTATTAGCCATATTGCAGTTTAGTTGTTAACAAATCAATATCTTTAGTAAGGAACAGTATGGATTGCAATAAATACACTCACAGTTATATGAGGTGCCGCGCAATAATTCACGGCCTCAGCGAAGGCCTAATGACGAAGGGGACATGATGGCCGTGTCACCCTGGATATTTATGAAAAGATAATGTTACTGAGATGTTCTGTGAAGCCTCGAGACTCGCTCATTATTCTTGCCTGGGACGGCAAGTATCACTTTAAAATGCCCCATGAATAAATAAGGACTAGATCATATTAATATTAAACATTAGGTGAATCTGTTGTCGCGCGGAGAACCATTCTTTCTAACACTCCAGAGGCAGGCAGTCAGTCCTCGTGCCAAGCTGTGTGATCATCAAATGCAGGAGGAGGAGTAGGGCTTAGCCGTTACAGGATATGATGGAAGTAGTGAGTGATTATAAACTGTGATGGAAGCACTGAGAGATAATAAGATGTGACAGAAGCCTTGAGTGATTCTAACATATAATTGAAGTGATGAGTGAATATAGGATGTATCAAAGCAAATAGGATTAACAGATGTAACGAGTGGCAGTAAGATCTTGTGCAAGAGCAGAATGATTATCAAATATGATGAAAGCACTGGGAGATAAGATGTGACTAAAGCTTTGAGTGATTATAACATGTAATTAAAATGATGACGGTTTCAAGAGGCTCTTAAAGTTAAGAGTGATTAGCTGAAGCTGCTAATCAAATAGTGATTATAAGGTGTAATGAGTGCCTGTTAGGTCTTGCAGAAGAGCAGAGTGATTATGAAATGTGCAGAAAGTGTTGAGTGATCATAAGATGTGAATAAAGTGGTTAAAAACATTTACTAAACATGAAGGATGCACAGAGAGATTTTAAGATAGAATGCAATAGCTGGGTGATTATAGAATGGGATAAAAGGGCTCAGTGCTAAGACATTAAAGTAGGATCTGTAAGGGATTTACAAGAAGTGATGGTGCATAGAGGGATTCTAAGGATCACATGTGCGGACTGTATGTATGCACTACAACACTATAAGATTAACTGAGCATGCTGAGTGATTATGAGTTGTAGTGGGAACCCTGAGTAATGAAAATGGTTTGAGGATGCAGCTTGATAATAGGGCCTATTTGGAGTGATGAGTGAATATAACATGTAATGAAGCGAATAGTGATTAAAATCACTGGCAGCTGGCATCTACAGGCGGGTCGGGTGCACACATAAATAATAATAAAAAATAAAACACTCACCAACATGACGTCCTCCGCTCCGGACCTCTTTCACCTCAGGAACTGGAACTGGATGCTGCAACTCCCTTGACCAATCTTGGCGCTGATCCCAGCATGAGAGCCGCACCCTGATTGGAGGGAGCAGCCTTTCTAGGTGCTCCACAGTTTACTAGAGGCCTGCACTTACTCTCAACCCAGCTATCTTTAGACATCTGGGTTGAGAGGTTTGAAGAGTGCATGTATGGCTGGCCCTCTCAAGATGGCCGGCCAAAGGGAAATGTGCACTTAAGAGTGCACAGACAGCCCACCCTCCACCCTGCTGCTGGTGCCACTCAGTAGGCCCGCCCCATCCTGACACACTGTTCGGAGTGGGTGGATGAAAGCTAAAATGGTAATAAATTACCATGTTATACTTAATCTCTGGGGCTTTGGGGGGCATTTAAGTGGGGTTACGTTCCTCCGCTCCAACGGAAGAGCCGCCCCTGATTTAAAGATATAATGTGTGGCAGTAAGTTCTTGTGCAAAAGCAAATTGGCAATACAATGTGCTGAAAGTGCTAAGTAATCATAAGATGTGATGAAGTGGTCCAAGAGTGATTACCAAGTCACCTCGGTGTTCCATAACTTTATTAAGGAACTCAGCCTTCAATCTCATTCCTCTGTATGGTCATAGATTTCCTCTGTGACCAGAAATATCCTTATAATGTACAACAGCGTTCCTTTATTCCATATTGTGCTATTATAATGGGAGTACAGTGTGATGATGAGAATAAGAACTCTGGATACCTTGTAAGTATTGACTGATAGTATATTAAATGAACGTGCAAAGTGATTAAGAGAACTAACGAGAACTCTGAATAATTACAACATGTGTTAAAGGTGCTGTCTGATTATAAGATATGCTGCTCTAAGCGGTTCTAAAGATGTTTTGAAATCACTGTATCATTTTGTAGTCTTCCCATTTTTTGTTTTTTGTAATTTTTCTTTTGATCGCCACTGATGACTGAAGCTTCTATTTTTCTTCCAGCCTCATTTGTTTCTGTTTAAGTAAAACAAACTTTCATTCCTTTGCACTCTATGCTAGCCAAATAAGTGTGGCTAGGTAGAGGTCAGGTTTTCTGGACTGTACATGGGGATAACATATTCACCTTAAAAGTATTTATTTGCATGTAAGTACAAAGTCCTGCTAGGGAGTGTGCTACTTTTAGACGAACAAAACAACAAATCCCTTTTCTTCTCTATGTGTATTATCTGCCTTTTTTTGTGGTGCCCTATCTGCACACGGAACCAGAGCTGTCCTAGGACTTTTGGTGCCCCGGGCAGAAAGGGAATGTGTGAGGCCCCCTAATTTGCATTGAATATGAAGTCACAGAAAACGACATAATAGGAAGTGCCATCAATTGATCATTGTTGAGCAACTTTGCAAGAAGCAACTTTCTGGTACTGATATCAGTAAAACAAAAACAAAAATATTAACACTAATAAAATAGCAACATATATTTTACATTTCAATTACCTGGACATGCATTATATTAGTCCCACTGGATCGAAAGGTTTGGCCTAGGTCTCTACAAACGTTTAAGTTCAATCAAATGTAAACAATTTGTTTCCAGATTAGTGCATTAGATATGTTTTTGTGTATGCAGAAAGGCTGTTAAGCACTGCACAGGATCAAAGACACAGTTAACATGTGATAGGAGGAGTACATGGTTTGTGGAATATGATTGCTTCATGATTTAGTTTTTTTTGTTGTTGTTGAGTATTCACTGTTTCTTAAATTGAAGCTGACTTCAGGCTGTTCAGATGGATATCTGAATAACAATTTAGATCCTTGTGGCACAGGTGGTAAAGGCATTTTTCTTGCTTTTTATCTTTTTAGCACATCTTCCTCTTCTTCCATCTGAAGGTGTCCTTGCTGTGGGTGTGTGAAGAGTGTTGGAGATGGCAAGCTTGTCATCTGACTGTGTCAGTCATATAGTGCAAACCTAACCAAAAGCAGAGGAGCACTGCACAGGGTCAATGACAAGCATAAAGTCAAGGAGTAATGGGAAAGGTATCTGGTTTATGGACTGTTAATGCATTGTGATAGCTGTGCAGATAATGCAGCTGATCTTGAAGATGTGGGCCAGCAAGCAGGACCTGTGGAGTTCCATCAAGATGTTATGATATGGTCATAATTCTTCATGCCTTAGTGAGGTGTGCTGCAGGATGTAGAAACGCCTTAAAGGGGCCAGTGTGAATTAAAATTCCAAGATGGTTTCCCAGATACCCAGTTCAAGTTAGGGTATATAAAAAAATATGAAAGCAAATAAAACAGTTGAGAATAGCTTGACCTCTTTTAAAGGCATCACTCGAGTCATTAAAAAACATCAGAAACTACTTGAATACAATCACGTGTAGGCTAAAATGGTTTAATGTCATGTGCCATGAGTAATGGCTGGAAGACCCCTATCAACATCTTCTGAAGCCTTTAAATGTTCTGATACTAATAATTAGTTTACACTTACATGGCTCCAGAGAGCATTACATTTTGTAAATTAGCATGATGCAGATTCAATTAACAGATTTGAGATACATCTCCTCTCATTTTATTTCTCCTAATTTTGAACAAAATCTGGAAAGCACACATTTTAATGTAATTAAATAATTCTGCAAGCCAGGCCCACTAACCAAACCATTTCCTTGGGCCTCACAGTGCTGGACTATGGCTGCAAAGACCATGGGAGAGAGGACAGGCCTCTAGGGTTGTGTCTGGTTAGTATCTTACCTTCATGAATAGTATTATAATGTCTAAAACAAACCAAAAAAATAAAAATCTAATTAGAACTTCTAGGGATATAACAATATAGAACAAAATATATGTGCCTCGTCAGCTATGTAACACTTCTCAATTGGAAATGCACAAAATATCAGGAAAATGGTGTAAGCAAGGTCTTCAAATGGAGGCTAGGCTCCCTTGGTGGGTCACAATTTATCAAAGGGAGGCATTAGCCTCAGCAGTAGCTGAGAATAATTCAAGCATTCCCGCCTTCACTTTTTTGTATACTTTAGTGAGTCACCCTGAGTCGGATGGGTATGCCCAGGTGTGGGTCTAGTGCACACTGTGTCACTGGAAGCAAGCTATACCTGGCTGATGATCCCTTACTAGGGTGATACCTGCCCTGGGTTGCATGTGTCCTGGGTTAGGGAAGACCTGGCCTGGTAGTTTAGACTGGACTGTTACCATTGGAGCAAGGTCAAGACTGCTTTGTATATGGCTGAGTCTAAACTGAGGTGGAATGATGTAACAATGGAGTGGGCAACAGCCTGGGTAATTACCTGTTGCTGTGATTAATTCAAGCATTCCATTCATTTTATTTATTTATTTTGGAATTTTATAAAGCGCTTAGTTACGCTCACCGGCGTGTCCCTGCGCTAGAATTGCTTTCGTAAGGGAAGAGAATAGGGGAAAAAGAACTAGGGCAGTACTAGGCGGAACAGATGTGTTTTGAGGGCTCTGCGGAATTTAGGCTCAGAGGGTTCCAGGCGTAGTTCAATCGGCAGTGCGTTCCAATTCTTGGCAGCAAGAAAACGGAACGATCTTCCACCCATACGGGCTCTGCGGATTTTGGGGACAGTGACCAAGCCAGTGTCGGAGGATCTAAGCAACCGCTCAGGTCTGTAGGGGGTAATAAGGCTGTTCAAAGGGGCGGGTGCTTTGCCTCCTAGGATGCGTTGGCATACACAGAGGGCTTTGTATTTGATCCTTTCACAGATTGGTAGCCAGTGTAAAGATTTTAAGGCCGCTTTAGAGGAGGTACGTCTCGGGAGCCTTAGCACCAGCCTGGCTGCTGCATTCTGCAGCACCTGGAGATGGTTAATACTGCTGACCGTGCTACCCAGGTACAGGAGATTAGCATAATCCAGTCTTGATGTTACCAAGGCATGTACGAGGGTCTGTCTGTCTCCAACAGGGAGCATATCAAGAACCTTACGCAGGGTTTTGAGTACTCCAAAACACATTCCCATTACCCGATTGATCTGGGGCGTGAACGATAGTTCGGAGTCAAACAGGACCCCCATATTTTTGGCCTGTTGAGCTGGCCTAGGTGTAGGGCCCAAGCAGTCTGGCCACCATGCAGAGGACCACACAGATGGACTCCTCCCCACCACGAGCACCTCAGTCTTGGCGCCATTCAACTTCAGGCAGTTGTTAGACATCCAGGAGGCAAGCTCCTGCATGCAAGCACTGAAGTTGACGGCTGCAATGCTGGGCGCCCGCGATAGGGAGATGGCCAGCTGCGTGTCGTCAGCATAAGATACAAGTTGGATATCGTATTTCTCCACGATAGTGGCGACAGGAGATGCATACAGGTTAAACAGGGTGGGGCTAAGGGCAGAGCCCCGAGGAACCCCTTGGTCGAGATAGAATATCTTAGAGTAGCATTCACCCTGTCTGACCTGGAAGCCTCTTTCCATCATAAAGGATTGAAGCCATCTAAGTGCCCTCCCGTTGATTCCTCCTTTATTGAGACACTGTAGCAAGATGGAGTGTGCTACAGTGTCAAAGGCGGCACTAAGGTCAAGTAAGATGAGTGCCATAGTTTGACCCTCATCAACTCCTTGCCTGATGGTCACGGTGGCCATAAGCAGCGCAGACTCTGTGGAATGGCGAGGGCGGAATCCAAACTGCGTAAGGTGGAGGAGATTAGATTCATCCACAAAGGTCATAATTTGAGAGTTGACCACTTTTTCTGCCACCTTGGCCATATAAGGAAGAAGGGAAATGGGTCTCAGGTTATCCAACTTGTCCCAGCTAAGATTAGCTTTTTTTTGGAGCGGGAGTACAATTGCATGCTTCCATTTTTTGGGTACAGTGCAGGTCTTAAAGGAGATGTCAAGAACATCTCTAATGTAGGGTTCTAAAGTTTCAATGCTACTACCGAGAAGTTTCGGCGATGCTGGGTCACAAGGAGACCCGGACTTAATCGAGCAACAAATCCGCTGCAACTCATTAGGCGATGGAATCACAAAATTGCACAATCTATTTATGCCTGCATCTAAGTTAGGAGTTTCCCTGAACTTAGTTGCCTTTTCCTTCCCCCCTGCAAAAGCAGAATAGATGTTAGCCACTTTATCAGAGAAGTAGGTAGCAATACGATTGCAAGACTCAACTGAGCTCAGAGAGGGATCCATAGAGGAGCAACACATGGAAATTTCTTTGTAGATTTTAAATAGCTCCTTAGTGGAGTTTTGGGCTTCTCCAATCCTATCTGAGAAGTGTTTAGTTTTGGCGCATCTAATGAGAGTATGATATTCCCTGCGTCTATCTTTATATTTCAGTTTAGCTTGGTCTAGATAGGCAACCCTCCATTGTCGTTCTAGTTTCTTGCATTCTGCTTTAACTAAGCGGAGTTCCTCACTAAACCAAGGGGCCGATTTATGCGATCTGCTATAGGGTTTTTTTTGACAGAGTGGAGCGGTAGCGTCCAAGGCCATAGTTATACGCTCATCAAGTCTATCAGATGCAGTAGCCGCATCTTCCCCGCCTGGTCTGCCACCTGTAGTAAGGGCCGAATCAAATTTCGCTTGGGTGAATGTAGTCCATTTCCGACTAAGGTATTTGGTACACTGGGGTTTGTGTATGTTTACAACTGGGACAGATAATGTGAATGGAACTACAAAATGATCGGACCAGACCACAGGGATAGGAGAATGAATTTTTACACCGTCCCAGTTGGCAAATATTGGATCCAACAAGTGGCCTTTAGAGTGGGTGGGGGCTTTGGATTCAGTGGATAGTTGGAGGGAAGAAAGTTGCTGATAAAAATCGGTGACTGCTTTATCAGCTAGATTATCTAGGTGAATATTGAGATCGCCTAGAAGCAAGAACTTATCTCTGCGTAGGGCAGTTTCTGTGATACCGTCAATCAGACGCATAGTGAACTGGGTCGAGTGACCCGGGGGACGGTAGATTAGTAGGCCGTTGACCGTACTCCCCATGTTGACTTTAATAGTGAAGGCTCCTATCTTGCCTTCAACTATGGGGAAGGGATCAAGTTGGCATGTCAATGGTTGTTTAAAAATGACAGCTATCCCCCCGCCTCTACCCTCAGTCCTATCCAGATGGGCCATACTGTATTCCGTAGGGAGAGAGGCAACTATATCTGGGCCAGAATTGGAATCCAGCCAGGTTTCCGTGAGGAACAATAAGTCAAGTTTCATATCTAATAATAGATCATGAATATCAAGACTGTGTTTTCTCATGGATCTGGTATTAAGTAGCCCACATAAGAGTCTGGTATGCTCTTCTCTGAGAGGAAGTCTGGTCTGCCATGTATAGTGACAGATGTTACAACTATTAGTTTCCTCAACATTAAGACTGTGAAAACAGCCTTACGCCAAACCAGGACGCATGTCACGTAGTTGTTGGGAGGTCCAGCATAGTCCCGCTATAATTTGACCAGGGAGACTGGCCCCTGTCCCCGACCGTGCACGGACGGGCGCAGACGGGCTTGCCTTTGGCGCGGCCTCGGCGCGCCAAAGGCGCGCCTGCTGCACGGACGGGAGGGTATCATCTTTTTATAGAGTGGGAGGCGGGCGGGAAACGTCCAACTACTGGACCGCAGCGCTACTCCTTCCCCCAATATGGCGACCCTTGAAGCCTGCTCGCGTCAGCTCCAACACCGGCTGCACCGGTCCCGAATTGAGACAAGGGGCCTCGGAACAATATAAATCTTGCCCTGAGGGGACCGCAGTGCAAGTAGGTAAAAGAACACTATTTAAAATATTTTACAATTTTTTAAATTTTTACTGTCTTAAAATAAGTCACATTCGCAATCTCGTCAGGTACTGCCTGTGAGCAAAAGGAAAGATAAGAGAAACCCCCGGCTTCCGCCTCAGGGGTATGAAAAAGCAATTCTGAAGCCTGCCTCGAGCACCCAGGTTAAATACCTGGTCTGATTGTGCGGACGGGAAACGTCCAACTACTGGACCGCAGCCCTACTCCTTCCCCCAATATGGCGACCCTTGAAGCCTGCCGGCGTCAGCCCCAACATCGGCTGCACCGGTCCGGAATGGAGACAAGGGGCCTCGGAACAATATAAATCTTGCCCCGAGGGGACCGCAGTTCAAGTAGGTAAAAGAACACTATTTAAAATATTTTACAATTTTTAAAATTTTTACTGTCTTAAAATAAGTCACATTCGCAATCTCGTCAGGTACTGCCTGTGAGCAAAAGGAAAGATAAGAGAAACCCCCGGCTTCCGCCTCAGGGGTATGAAAAAGCAATTCTGAAGCCTGCCTCGAGCACCGAGGTTAAATACCTGGTCTGATTGGGCGGGCGGGAAACGTCCAACTACTGGACCGCAGCCCTACTCCTTCCCCCAATATGGCGACCCTTGAAGCCTGCCGGCGTCAGCCCCAACATCGGCTGCACCGGTCCGGAATGGAGACAAGGGGCCTCAGAACAATATAAATCTTGCCCCGAGGGGACCGCAGTGCAAGTAGGTAAAAGAACACTATTTAAAATATTTTACAATTTTTAAAATTTTTACTGTCTTAAAATAAGTCACATTCGCAATCTCGTCAGGTACTGCCTGTGAGCAAAAGGAAAGTTAAGAGAAACCCCCAGCTTCCGCCTCAGGGGTATGAAAAAGCAATTCATCACTTTATGTATACTTTTTTTGTGGACAGTAAAATACATCCATCATTTGGGCGCATTGGACCCATACCCCACGAGGCCATGGTCCCACTGCACTTTCTGCAATATTGATAGCTATGTCCTTCAGGGGCCCTGCAGCCATGGACCAGTGCTGAAATGCCCAGAACAGCAGGCTTCCTCCCTTGGACCTCTCAGCTTGGGAATGACTGGTAGGCCTAGGGGTGGATGGACCTTTCCTGATCTTTGCAGCTCTGAATCATAGCTTTGTGGTGCACGAGAGAAGGGACCACTGGCATAGTAATGTTGCCATGGGCCCTGATTAAAGAAAATATTTCTGAACTGTAAAACACCTCCATAATCTGGGTGCATTGGGCCCAGAAAACCCATGTGCTCTGGTGCCACTGCACCTGCTGCACTGCTGATACCTACACCCCGAGAGAGGCCCCCCGTAAGCCTCCCAGCCATACTTATGCTCTGGTAGGTTCATGGACTGGTGCCTCTCTAAGTGTCCACCTTTGGCTGGCTGCAATGCCCAGGGGAAGGAGGGTCTCTCCCAGACCTCACATTTCTGAAACATAGCTGTAATGCCCATGGAAGAGAGTCAAGTAGCACAGCAATAGGACCATGGGTGCTGGTGCAAAGTAAGAGTGCCCGCTAGCTCTTTTTTTTATTTTTTAAATCCTCACATAACATCAATAGGCATATAAAAAACTTGATTAGGCAGATTAAGCAGGCAGTTCCAAGAACTTTTCCCCTAAAATGGGGAGAGACCAAGGTATCATCCATATTGCACACTAAACCAGCCCCAGAGTCATGTTGCTAATCTTTCAGGGTGAGTTTCTCCCTCCTGAGAATTAGCTATTGCTATTTTAATCATAGGACTGCCAGACATTGTGTAGTGCTGAGAGGATTAGGGGAGGGAGCACACTAACCCATGGGTCTCACAGCACATAAGCATAGCTGGAAGGCCCACAGAAGAGGGTCTCCCCTGGCCTGGCATTGCTTCACCATGGCCGTGCGGCATAGGGTAGGGGCCTCCACTCTCCTAAGCCTCACAACCATAGTCCAGTGCTGCAGGGTCCATGAGAGGGGCCCCAAGATAGGGGAGCCCTCTACCATTGGCCTCACAACAATAGTGATAGCACTGCAATCCCAGGAGAAGGATGTTCCACTCCCATGGATCACCCCACCATGTTCTTCCACCCATGGGAGTGTTGTCCCAAACACTGGCCTCACAGCTAAGATGTAGTTCTTCGATGCCAATGGTTTGTGGTCCCCCTGCCCTGGGCTTCACATCCATGGTCTGGTGCTGCAAGACCCAGGGTAGGAGAGTCCCCTTCCCAGGGGCTCACAGCTATGGTCCCCAGCCAAGTAGGGTGCACAATGTTCTGTTATCAGTTCACAGGACAATTTAAGTATTTGGAGAAGCACTACATGTGTGAAGACACATTCTGCATGCTGAGATTTTCGAAGATGTTCATTGGGAAGCAGGGGAACAAAGATTCACATAGCAGATTTTAGGGGTACGGTGCGTATGTGATAGTGTTGCCCTCTGTACGAATTGCTCATACGCGACGTTTACCGTACGAATCGCGTACTCATTTCCCGGTCCGGATCGCACTTGGCAGGTCGTACAGCATTTTTACGAATTGTACAGTTCACTGTGCGGGTCGATGTCGTACGGTTTTACCCTTAATTTTCATATGGTTCGCAATGATTCGGACGTATTTTCTCGCAACGGATCGTACTACGCGATTTGGATGGATTTGTACGATTCGTACGGAAACGGCAACGAATACGAATCGTCGTACGGATTTGTTTCCCGAATCGGAATCGACCCATATTGTAGTGTGTTTGATGTATATGTTTATTATTTTTATTAATTTGTGTTTTTGTTATATAGTTTTTAAGTTATGAAACTGTTGAAATTTGAATTTGCTACAGCTGTATTATTGTAAATAAGTAATAATTCATTTCTTTTAAGGAGTGAGATATGGGATTTTTTTATGGGATATTGGTGTGGAGAATTTTAAAATATATATATTTTAAAATACATTGTACGCTAATAATTGTATAGGTATGCTAATCGTTATTTTATCATTTTAAATTTAATTAGTTATTTTAATATTTTTAATACATTTTAATTTCATCCTAATGAAGATCTGGATATTATTGGTGTTAAATATTGTTTTTAAAACAAACTAATAGTATAAAAATAAAAAATATATAACAAAACATGTAATAAAGTTAAATATTTAGAAATATGTTTATGTTGAGATTTCATATTTTAAATATTTTGTAATACATTTCTTAAAATAGTTGAAATATAAAACAAAGCTGGTTTTTAAATATTTTAGATTTTCTTTAAATTTTAAATTTGTTTTCTTTCTTTTAGCATTGTTAATTGTTATAATTTTATTTGTCATTTTTTGGTTTAAACTATATGAATGGAAGTACATATTTTTAAAAATATATTGATTATTAATAGTTACTACATTTTATAAATGTTTTGATATTTAAATATGTATATATAGGTTTGCAGTTTTGGTTAGTGTGTTTTTAGATAAAACGTTATTTCATAAAATTGTATGTGTATGGAGTATTGATTGTGTATTTTAAATATTTAATTTGTATTATTATGTGTAAAATGATACATTTTTTAAGTAGATTTTATGAATTTCACTCCTTCCCTGAATATAGTTTAGATTAGAGTGGAAATAGTACATGTCACCCCTTCAGTGTCCAACAACTTCCCCAAATTGGTTTTGATTGGAGACAGAATGGTAAAAATCAATCCTTTAGTGTCAAACGCTGTTTTAATATTTTTTTTGCAGATTTAATTTAGCGCAAACTCGACCTGAATGTATTAGAGCGCTTTACAAGAGTACCAGTTGCGTTACAGATAGACGCATTCATTTTTAGGCAAGGGTAGATTAAGTGATTTGGCGATAATCACAAGATGTTTGAGCCTTCCGCCAGACTCAATCAATCAGTCAGGGGTTTGTAAAGCCTGGCTACTCACCTGTGAGGATCTAAAGGTGCTAGCAGGGGGGGCTGCTGATCCATCTGGGTGTGGCTGTTCAGTCAAAGAGCAAGGCCTTAAAGTCCTTCCTGAACTGGGTCAACAACGCAGAATGCCTTTGGTGAAGGGGTAGTGTGTTACAGGTCTTGGCGACGAGGTAGGTGAAGGATCTTCCTTTGGTTCTGGTCTTGCGGATTTGTGGACAGGGGCAAGAGAGAGTTGGGTGGGGTGGAGTTGTCTTGTGGCTGTGTGGAAAGAGAGGCGCTGGTCCTGTGTCACAGCTGTGCCTTGAAAATGGGCACCGCAATGGGAACACCAAAAACAGTTCCTACACAGCATGAAGTGTAAAGTCCATGCCGTGCAGGAACTGGTGTGCATGCACACAGGGGGGCACATGTTGTGCCTCCCTGCATGCACCCCAGGGTGCAGAGGCACAAGGGGACCCTCAAGGACTGTGTTTTTTCTACATTAGGCTTTTCATGGAGGTGGAACCACCATGAAAACCCTGGTGGGGAGGAATCTTGTAATATGCTTGGCCGGATCACGGCTGTCCCGGTGGAGGAGTGTGGCTCAATTGTTAGAGCGGCAGACCCTGATGCAGAGTTCTGGTCAGGGACCAGGGTTCGATTCCTGCCTCGGCGGGGTCTCTGGCTCAATTTCCTCGGACCTGTTAATTCTCGCCTCAGTGCCTATTCTAATCACGGGCCCCACGCTGCAACTCTGGGCAATAGCTTGCTTAGCCTCCACACCGGCCCCAACAGCGCTAAGGATGCCTGGCTTCTCCCTGGGGGTGCCCAGAAGTGGACACTTCACAGGGAAAGCCAGGAGGGGTTCCACAGAGGTATGAGTATCAGCGCCAGGAAGCCGTATAGGCTACACCGCAAGGTGACGTCTGGTGACAGTGCGATCTATAAGTACCATGACATTTACATTTACATTTGCCAAGCATATTGTGGCCTCGGGACCACTGTGCCACCTGTATAGCCCCCCTTGTTTCCTGTCTGCCAGGGTTTTCATGGAGGTGGAACTGCCTTGAAAAACCTAGTAGAGAGCAAACAAGTAATATGCTTGGCAGGACCACAGTGGTCCTGCCAAGCCAATTGCAGCCTCAGCACCACTGTGCCATCTCCAGGGAACAGCAGTTCCATGGCAGTGGCGGCAAACCAGGGTGGTCCAACTGCCCAAATAATAATGAGGCAGTCAGACCGCCAGTGCAGTGGTGGCTGGACCACCACCACCGTGCCACCACAAGTCTGGCGGTCCTCGGACCACCAGACTCGTAATCAGGCCGTATGATTGTTATGTGAAATTGCTTGCTTTATGTGTGGGAATTATTTTATATGATCGATTGATTTATTTTTAAATGTTCTTGGTGAAGGTTATATATTTTGTTAAATAATTCATATATAGTTTTATTAAATCGCTCCTCATAAAAATTGTCATTTAAATACATTTTTTTGACTGGTGTAATCAAATAATATATTTATTATTTCGGATAAAAAAGATTTGGTATGTTGATTTAAAATGTGTCATCATTTTTGAAGACTTCAGTAATTTTATAGTATGTTGGCTATGATTTCTAAGTAATCTACTCCTTTGTTATTTATGAAGTAGTTGACTTTAAATTGTTTGTACACAAGCTAATTTAAAAACATAATTAAAAAATTCAATAGTATACGAATTAAACAGATAGTTCATCCATTAACAGTTCAAACATAACAATTTTTTACGAAGATATTGCACAAGAACAGGGGTCGACGCGGCGTTTCGGTTTTCGGAAAATTGATAAAAAACCTTCTTCAGGACCAAGTTCTAAAAGGAAACATACAATTACTTTTTTTGCGTGTGACACATGTTTAGTATATATACATAGCATTATTTCAACCTAAAGCACCTCCTGACAACTATAGAGACAGAAAACCTTGATTATATTCGTGATTGGCCATTGTTTATTAACAGACTTGAGACAAGATATTGGTAGCCTTATTCATATTCATGGTTTATATTCACAGACTTGAGGCAGGGTATTGGTATTTGCAAACAACATGTGGGCTACACAACAGAGTTTGTGGTGGGTATAAGAGGATAGGATATATTATCTTTGTGATAATGTTGGCCAAGATTGCCTTATAGTCAAAAAAGGAAGGGGGTATGGTGATAGCATCCCTTGCTGATCTTAACATAGTTTGCTGATTTTTTAACTGCATATTTAGGGGCTCATGTCTCTCACCCGTGATGAGTATATATTAAGTGAGGCTGGTTACCTTAATTGTATATAGCTCTCATCCCGATCGATCCGGGGAGGGTGTATGCCCAATTGTAATTTTTTGGGTTGCAACGGGGCTTGAGTATTGCCAGGACTGCGGATAGTTATACTTCCTATATGAAAGTGGTGTGTAAAGAGAGGCCTGTGTTAGTTATCAACTAGGCATGCTGTCTAAAATGATGGACTAGATGGTACATTACAACTACCTTATAGTATCCTTGCGGATGTTGATCCGTTAGAAGTAGGAGCCACCGATGTAGGTAGTTTCAAAGGGCTGAAAATTGGAGTAAAATTTGACTTACCCAGAGTATTAATTACTGTAATTAATAATCTGGGTAAGTCAAATTTTACCCTCATTTTTGAGAAAACCATGATAAAGTTGATATAATAGAGACTTAGTGTATTCTCTTATTACTCCAATTTTCAGCCCTTTGAAACTACCTACATCGGTGGCTCCTACTTCTAACGGATCAACATCCGCAAGGATACTATAAGGTAGTTGTAATGTACCATCTAGTCCATCATTTTAGACAGCATGCCTAGTTGATAACTAACACAGGCCTCTCTTTACACACCACTTTCATATAGGAAGTATAACTATCCGCAGTCCTGGCAATACTCAAGCCCCGTTGCAACCCAAAAAATTACAATTGGGCATACACCCTCCCCGGATCGATCGGGATGAGAGCTATATACAATTAAGGTAACCAGCCTCACTTAATATATACTCATCACGGGTGAGAGACATGAGCCCCTAAATATGCAGTTAAAAAATCAGCAAACTATGTTAAGATCAGCAAGGGATGCTATCACCATACCCCCTTCCTTTTTTGACTATAAGGCAATCTTGGCCAACATTATCACAAAGATAATATATCCTATCCTCTTATACCCACCACAAACTCTGTTGTGTAGCCCACATGTTGTTTGCAAATACCAATACCCTGCCTCAAGTCTGTGAATATAAACCATGAATATGAATAAGGCTACCAATATCTTGTCTCAAGTCTGTTAATAAACAATGGCCAATCACGAATATAATCAAGGTTTTCTGTCTCTATAGTTGTCAGGAGGTGCTTTAGGTTGAAATAATGCTATGTATATATACTAAACATGTGTCACACGCAAAAAAAGTAATTGTATGTTTCCTTTTAGAACTTGGTCCTGAAGAAGGTTTTTTATCAATTTTCCGAAAACCGAAACGCCGCGTCGACCCCTGTTCTTGTGCAATATCTTCGTAAAAAATTGTTATGTTTGAACTGTTAATGGATGAACTATCTGTTTAATTCGTATACTATTGAATTTTTTAATTATGTTTTTAAATTAGCTTGTGTACAAAGTGTTTTTAATCTTTTGTGTTTTGCGAATGACTTTTGAACTTGAAATAAATATACATTGTTATATTTTTCTAAAAACCTAAACCTCCTGTCTTTTCTAGATCTTGATAAAACTTAAGGGAAAGTAAGAGCGTCTAAAAATTTTTCTGTATTACTTGCATTTAGTTGTTGGTTGCGTCACAAGCCAATACTGCCACTATTAAGTTTTGCGCACAATAATGTGTGATTGGTATTTGTAAAAACATTAGTTTGGGCCCCTACAAGATCATATCACCCAATCAGGGTCAACTGTGGGACACCTTTGCTTGTTGACCTAACCTCCCCTGTCCCAGAACTGACAGTTAAGGGGGCCTCCTTCATTTGTATTTGACTTTAAATTGTAACATCTTGTACATTCCTTTGGTTTGTTTGCTAAGTTTAGGATTGATTTGGCAGACAGATTGTTTCATGCATAGTTTTTGGTAGTTTTTCTGTTTCTGTAATGCTTCTATAAATTTGTGGAGTGTAGGTTAAGTTCTACCTAGTGTGGATTGGAAGGCGATGTGCCATCCTTCCAATTTGTTGGTTGTTTTGGTTTCCTGTGCCAGGGAGCTGTCATAGACATTCGGCCATTGTACTTGGAATTCGGGTACGCGTCTGTGTCCGGATCAATGCAGTCTGTCAATCCAGTTGCTTTTGATATAGTCTATTAGGGGACTGAGTTTGCCTTTATTTTGTTGGTAGAACGGATTCTTTCATTAGTAAATTGTAGTGGTTGGCTATCTCTGTGACAGGGACATAGGCTACTGCAATCATGTTTTTAATTAAAAATTCAAATTGTCTGTTTGCAGAACATTGTACACTTTGGACCTCATTACGATGCCATCGGCCATACTGACCACTGCACTTTGGTCCAACCGCCGCATCAGTCGCACCCAAAGCTTTCGGATGCAGCAACACCACCTCTTCCGCATCATAGACCATGATGACGCAGTGGTCGGAGGAGCATTAAGGAATGGTAGAGGTGCTGAGGTAGTCACCACTGTCAGGATTACAATATCCCTTTCTGACAGCCTTTTCATGGCTGAAACCCCAGCATGAAAAGGTTATCGTGGAGGGATCAGGGGACCCCAGACAGGGACCCTGGCCACCGTAGCCCACATAAATTATCCCTGGGGGCTCAAGTAGTGCTCCCCTTCTGTGGCACTTGCCTCTATGGACCATGTGCCATGCACGACATGGTGAATGGCACAACATGCACATATGTACAGGAAGTGCTCCACTGCAGCGCATGTGCTGCAGCACTTTTCCATGGCTGTGGAATGCCCACGTCATGGTACCACTGCTTTCAGACCACTACCCCGGTGGTCAGATCAAAATACGGAGGTTGGATATGACGCATGCTCGTCAGGCATTCCCACGACCTCCCCAATGGCTGTTGGCGGTCCCACTACCAGCATTGTAATGAGGCCCTAAGTGCAGATTTTTGGGGGTCTCTCCATATAAGTTGATTGAAATGTTAGTAACAGCGCCTTGTATGGTTGTGTGGTGGTAAATTTATAGAATGGTTTGAATCATGGCTTACTGATGGCTTACTAATTATTATTATGATTATTTTTGTATCTGCAATAATCAATAAACCGCAACGTCAAACTATCCACCCAGCGGACACTGCATTCGCCCAGATGACTCTGTGTAATCATTGAAATGAGTAATCAAAATCCAGGGAACTGCACCAGAGTGAAATGTCAGTCCATTTTTCCGGAGTGGGGCTATTCATCGTACCCTGATCCAACCAGCAGACCCTGACAGCAGCATTGACCCAATTTTCCACTCTCTGAGGCAAAGGGTCCCTCCATTTCATACAGACTTCTCTTCTGGTGGTAAAGATCAAATAAAAGATTAATTTATTATGTGACCGCCTCAGTTGTGTGCTTATTTTTTTATCGCCCCCGAGGAGGACAAGCATAGCATTCAATTAGATCTCTTGACCAAAGATATCTTTTAGTGCACGTTCTATTCCACTCCAAAAGTCACTCAATCATGAACATTCAACGAAGATCTGGACATCGTTAGCTCCTAAACAGCCACACCTTACACATTTATGAGGGGGCTATGGTGCAAACTTAGATATTTTATACGGGGTCCAATAGAGACGGTTGATGGTGAAGAAGTGATTACTTTTCAGGTTAGCTGGTTTGACAGTTTAGTACCGGGTCCTCAAGGAATTATCCCAAATTGTTTTCATGTCACCATCAGGGATGGTTCCACTCCATACTAAGTAAGGGAGCGCTAGCATATTTTCATCTCCTGCCAACAACCACTCATACCACCTTGCAACTTCCTTATTCTTAGATCTAATGTCCTAAAGAGAGCTCCAGCTCATATTCGCCCCCAATCTCCTTTTTGATGCCTCAAACCAAGAGGATAGTTGACTAAACTTAAATCTGGACAGATTATTACCAGTCTTGGCTTTTAATACTTCCCATAGATATACTCCCTCCCATGACAGTAAATCTGACCAAGTTGTTACCCCGCCCTCCTAAGTGGAAAAATTAAAGCGTCTTTCAAGCATTCTGGGGTTCCGGGAGAGTCCCAGACTGGAGCCAAATCTGAATAGTAACCAATGCCCCACCTCCTCCTGACATTATACTATAGATTTAAAGCAGATCTTAATACTTTCAATCGGACTTTCTTGAAAAACCTGGGGGCAGAAAACTTATAAAGAAAGCCCTCCACACTCCATTGACTCACCATCTCCCCCAAATGTTTTCCCCAAGCAGAATTATCCGCTTTTACCAAAAGCATCCGAGTATTTTCAAACTGGAAGGCTACACAGTACACACTCCATTGACTCACCATCTCCCCCAAATGTTTTCACCAAGTAGAGTTATCCGCTTTTACCAAATGCATCTGTGAATTTTTAAACTGGAAGGCTACACAGTACCAGTTAAAATCAGGTAGGGCCAAACCCCCTTTATTAAGCCTGCATCTAAGTTTTTTCCAAGACAATCTGGCGCCTTTATGTGCCCAGAAAAAACACACAAACTTCCCCAGAATTCTATCAATACCTTGTTTAAAAATCCCAAGGAGGAGGGCCTTATAAAGGTAGATCAATTTGGGAAGGATGACCATTTTTATTAAGTTATCACGTCCCAAAATTGTCAACTGGAGATTTTTCCATCTAGTTAATAGGCAGTCAAATTCTTTAGTGACCCTTTGTACATTGAGCTAAGAATTTTATCTATTTCATCTACTATTGTGATGCCCAGATGTCTAAAATTGGGACTCACTTTCCTCTTCCAGTTTGCAATGATCCAACACATAACCTCGGTTTTAACAGTATTTACTGAATAACCGGAAAGGGAGCCAAATTGCATCAATAGATGTTCCACCCACGGAAACAATATTAGAGGATCGGCCATATAAATTAATAAATCGTCGACATAAAACGCGACTTTACAGCTGTAAGGTGGAGAGCTGAAGAGAGCTACAGAAGCATTCAATCTTAGCTGTTGGGCAAGAGGTTCTATATAGATATCGAAATGAAGAGGAGAGTGAGGAGAGCCCTGTCATGTTCCTCTTAATATATTGAAACAAGGGGTTAATGAGCCATTAAAAAAAAATCCTAGCCGACGCTCCTTCATAGACCGTCTTAAGCGTATTTATATACCTCTTTGGGATAAATCCCTTCTGGTCTGAATGGATAAGCTGGGGGCGAGCTTAGCCAATCTCCCTCCTAAAATACTCATAAAGATCTTATGGTCCGCATTGAGAAGGGAGGCTGTCCGATAGGAGTCTGCCCTAGAGGGATCCTTGGAAGGTTTCAAATTAAGAACTATTGTATCCTCCTTCCAGGACTTAAGAACCTGTACTCTGTGCCTAAAGATCAAGTTAAACAGAGTTTCCAAGAATGGTATCAACTCCTCTATTAAAAGATTATACACTTCATTAGGTTGGGCATCAGTACCTGCGGTTTTACCATTCCTACTTTTAGTTATACTTGAGCGAATCTCCTCCTTAGATATAGGAGCGTCTAGTGTCTTACCGCTCGTGGCTGATAGACTAGGGAGCTGTAACTTCCTCAACCAGGCCTTAATACACTCTATGTTGGGGAGATTTGTTCCTTATATAAAGTAGAAAATAAGGACACTAGGCAGGTCTGCATATCCTCCTGCTTTCCCGAAACATCCTCTCTATCATTCACAACCAATTTATGAATAAAGTTCCGAGATCTATCTGTCCGGGCCTTCCAGGCCAACAGTGCACCGTCCTTTTCCCCATATTCAAAATTCTGCATAGACCTGGCATTCCACTGAGCTCTAAATTTTTGATCTAAATGAACCCTACACTCTTGCCTCGCACCTTCAAGGAGTATCGGCAACCTTGCCTGGAAATCAATGAGCTCACTTTGTCTTCCAAAGCCTTTGATCTTAAATGTTCCGCCTTATTTTCGGCGTAGGACAAGCTTTGTAGTTCCCCTCTAATATAGGCCTTGAATGCAACCCATACGACGTCAAGTGAGGTAGATCCAAGATTGTCCTTAAAGGAAGCCCCGAATGCCCGCTTTAACATCTCCTTCATCTCAGGATTGGTGAGAATGGCGCTCATTAGAGTCCATCTAAGCATGGGCGAATTTTGCGGATCTCGCGTTCGCGAATTTTGCGGATTCGCAATCCGCAAAATCCGCGAATTCCCGCGAATTTGCGGATTTTTTTTTTGTGTTCGCCCGTGTTTCTGCCAGTTCGCGAGGGTTTTTACAATTTCGCAATTTGCGAACTTACCTGTCGGGTCGCAAGTTTTGCGAACTTGTTGTTTCTACATGTCCAGCCTGTTTGGGACACTCTTCTTCATCACTGCCACTCTCTGTCACCACTGCCACTCTCTGACTACTCATGCCACCCTCTGGCCCACCCATGCCACCCTCTGTTTCATCACCACACCCTCTGGTTGTCCAGTGTACATTATTTTCGGCAAAGCAAAGCACACCTTCCCTGCCTCAAGTGACCTGAATTAATTTGGGGCTGATTAATGTGTCACAGAATATTTTTTTAGCTGGCACCTGCTTCCTTAGTGCGCCCTGATTAGTGATCTTTTGCACTTGCTAAGTGCTTTCATTGTTGCAAAATTAGTTACAACACCTGCCCTGCCCCAACTGACAATAATGAATTAGGGGCTAATTAATGTGTCACTGAAAGAATTTAAAGTTCCAGCCTGGCACCTGCTTGTCTGCTCCTTTAGCTGTAAATCAGGACCTTTGTGGCATACAGTTAAGGTCAGAGCAGGGTCACACAAAATTGTTGCAAGCAGGCAACCGAATTCTGGAGGGCCCCCTCAGGAAGCACTACAAAGAATCGTTACAAATCATGAGGTTGACCTTTTGCACCTGCTCATTGCTTTTGCTTTTGCTGAAATCGTTTTTCGGTTTTTTTCGCGCTATTCGCGGGGCGCGGCGTCGTGCGAAACCGACCGCGGAAGCCGCCAATTCGTGCGAATGAGCATTTTATTTTTTTGCGGCTTGTTGTTTCGCGAGTTTTTTTGCAGTATTCGCGAGCCGCTTGCAGCGCAACACGCAAATTTACCCCAAGGTCGAGTACGGGCGCGGCCATTTTGTTTCCGTGACGTATTTCCGTTTCCGCCCGCTATGTATAATCTCGCGCAGTAAGCGCATTGCGAGTAGAGGTTCGCACGAGATCGCGCGGGAAATCTACAGGTTCGCACGAGATCGCGAGGAAAATCTCGCGCGAACTTTCTTTCGCGCTCGTGAACGGGCGCCGGCCATCTTGTTTTTCATTAATTTCCTGTGTCTGGGCATGGTGTTTAATCCTCTTGGTATCTTTGCCATCCTTTGCTTGTTTTCAGTTTTTTTTTTACGATTTTGCTTCTTATCTATCCCTCTCTTTTCCTAGCTGTATATTTTTGTCTTTTCTGCTATTTTTCTTTACTTTTAAACTACTTTTTTAAACTCTTTTCTTTTCTTCTTCCCTATCCTATTCTTTCTTAATTTTCGACTTCTTCCTACCTTACCTGCCCAGACCATGGTCAAGCCAGGCGCCGTGAAGCTGCCCAGGCACTTGAGGGCCGCAGCGGCGGCGGGGAGTAGTGCTGGACCCAGTGGCAGGACAGCATGCGGGAGATTGAGGGGGGAGCAGGTGACGCGACGGGAGATATTCAGCCCGGAGGAAGTGGGCGCGCTGGTCTACTTCGTCCAGCGCCGCCTGCCCAGGACCATCGCGGGAGGCGGCAGGATCGCGGCCGGCGGCTACAACATGCGGGAGCGCCGGAAGCGGTGGGAGAAGGTGTGCTGGGCCATATCCCACCTCTACGGGGTCCAGCGCACCTACAGCCAGGTCACCCATCGCTGGACGGACCTCCTGGACCGCGAGCGCGACCTGCTGGACCAGCTCGGCTTGGAGATCCCCGGGCTTGGTGAGTAGTAGTAGCCATTTAATCACTCACTACTATGATGTTTTCTCCTGCTCTGTGTTGTTGTATTGCAAATATTTGTTTTTTACATGGAGCAAGCCAATAATGCCGCTGATGACGATTACATTGTAGTTAAATTATATTTCAAAATCTTCTGTGCATTTCAGGTGCACTGCTCTCCTTCTCAGTGGCGTTGCTACTATGCTTATTTGTTTTCTATTTCGTGGTCTCATTGGCCTGAGTAACTATTATGTATGAGTGTACTTTACAGAACTGCGTAATGCTAGACACTAGGGGGCAGATTACATTTACAAGCCCCTTGCGCCACGTTTACGTTGCCTTGCGTGACGCAACAGCGGCGTAAACGTGCCGCATCCCTGCGAGTCATTTACAGCATGACGCATCTAGGGAGATGCGTCACGTTATAAAGCCATGGGCCTGCACCACAATGGGTGCGTTCCTAGTACGCAGGGTGGGCGGTCCAGCGGCTGTGCGCCTCGCAAAATTGCCTGCGTGAAATGTACAAGATTTAACGCAGGCACTTCTGCGACGCTGCTACGTCAATTCAATTCCTTATGTCTGCTCGAAGCAGGCGAAAGGACTGACACAGCATGTTAAGTATTGGGTGGCCCTGAGCATTACTGGAGTTGCATTGCGTTGGCGACGTGACTCCAGCGATGCGCCGCTCTTACGTGACGAGATGCGTCACGCAAGTGCCTACCCTTGCGCCAGGGCGCGCCGCATTGTAAATGAGGCACATCTGCCGTGTCGCAAGGGTAGTTTTGCGTGACGCATTTGATCTGGCGCATCTCTGGAGATGCGCCAGAATGCGTAAGTAAGTATGCCCCTAAGGGGCAGAATTGCAATTACCGTCGCATCCCTGCAAAGTAGCAGGGATGCGCCATTAATTGTGCGGCCCGCTACCACCACCAAACATGGTGCGCCGTATTTGCAATGTGGCGCACCATGGGCCCAAAACGTCACCGAAGCTTTACTGCTGGAGTTGCGTCGCAACGATGGCGCAGCTCCATCAATGCTCTGGGGTACCCTATCTCCCCAATGCTGGGTCAAGCCGTACGTCTGCTTCAAGCAGGTGCAGGGTTTGTGTGACGCATCATTGTCCTAAAGGTGACTGATTGATATTTTGTAGATTTCCCTCAGCCACTATTAGGATGTGTTCCAGCGCAGGAATGCCCTCCCTTGCGCCGGAACGCCCCCTGATGGCGCAGGGCTTTATAACGGGATGCATCTCCCAAATGCGTCACGTTGTTATAATATTATACGCCGCACCATGGCGCCCTTTTTTGTTTAGCTGCTGCGTCACAAAAGTCACGCAAGAACGGCGCAAAAGAGCCGCAAGGGCTTAAATCTGCCCCTTCCTTTGTAACCCTGACAATAAGAAAAATAGTGGCTTTGGATTGATAGTTTGACTATTTAAATGACTGGTAATATAGCAGGCAACTGTTAGTGTTGTCACTGATCTGACTGAAATCACAATGGAGTTTGTCTGTCACTTTGCGTTTTGCCTGCGGACTGCTGCCTGCCAGTCCTAGGTGAACGTTTCAGTACTTTGTTTAGTGAGTTACGTGACTTTCGAAGTCACAGGTCCGCAAATAAATGAAAAGTAACCATAATCAATATAATTTCGCGGAAATATTTTGTTATTGTTCTTTTGAAATGTTTGATTTGGTTGACATTGACAAGCAACAATCATCCATGTTTTCTGTTCTTTCTTTCATGTTGTACGTCAGCTCCCCCCAGGGGCGAGAGGAGGACACAGGAGCAGCAGGCGGCGGATGCTGTTCAACAGGGCCAGGATCGGGCAGGCGAGGGCTCCTCTGCTGGCCCCAGTAAGTTTTCATTTTAGACTAGTACCTATTTTTCCTAGCGTTCCTCATTTGACTTTTTTCAAAATTGTCTTTGCTCTTCTTGTAGACTGTATCTAAATTCTTATCCTGCCTCTACTATGACTCCCTGTGGTATTACTAGATTATTCTTATTAGTCTGTCTGTGTAGCTAACTAAGATTGCACGGTTGGCGAAACTCCCATGATTCTAGTCAGCAATAGCTCTATCAACTTAGTGCAGTCCTCTGGGATTGTCCATAATGTCTTTTGAAGTGTTCTATCTGGACTCATGCTTGCAAAAATTGCAAAACCTTTCGCTCAGTCACTCTAGTCTGGACCAAAAAACACAGATTGTATTTAAGTTTAAAAGCTTTATTAAAAGTAAACACATTTATTAAAATGAAGTCATAATAAAACTAAACGTTTAACTGATAATGGAAAAGTGGTTAGTGCTGACGATTAATTGAAGACATTTCTTGTGGTCGAGCCGAGCTCTCACCTGGTTTCAACTTGATCTTGTTGTTAGAAGTCCATCTTCTGTCTGTGTGGAGAAAAATGGTGCGTGTTAAAAAAACAGCCTTCATCAGTTGTGCCAAAAAGTGCAGCAAGACAACCTTCCCTGGAAAAAGGGACATTTTTTTTAACTTTAACGTAGACAGTCACAAATTACATTGTTTTCACATGTCTTCATTCCTAGACCAAATACTAGTGACTAGTGAGTGCTTTATTCTAACATTCTTAAATGTACTTTGTAGGTGGAACATCTGGTGGCGGGGCCAGTGTGGAGGTGGTGGTGCTCGACACGGAGGCGGAGGGCGATTCTTCAGGGGAGGAGGCGGCGGCGGCGGCTGTGAGAGTTGAGACGGTGGTGGTGGCGGCCAGAGGTAAGCTCTTATATATTCCTTACTTATTGAGATTGAAGACTAGCTGGGAAGGCAAGAATATGAGATGCATGGCTGGGTGAATGATGAAGCAATGATGGGTGGAAGGACAACAGCCTGGGTGGGTGACACAGAAACTGTATGTGTCCATATACCTGGATCATGCTACTATCTGACTCTTAGATAGCATATGTGTATCTAGAGCAGGGGTACTCCTAGTACGGCCCGCGGGCCGGTGGTGGCCCGGCAAGCCTTCCTTGGCGGTGCGCAGACCTTGCAGACAATCACTGCTCCCCCGGCCCCCACAGAGCAGAGGCTTTTTTGTATTTCACCTGTTAGCGCCCCTGCATCTCCACTCTGACAATCACTGCTCCCCCGGCCCCCACAGAGCAGAGTGGAGATGCAAGTCCACAAAGAGGTGAAATAGAACAAAGCCTCTGCTCTGTGGGGCCGGGCAAGCAGTGATTGTCAGGGTGGAGAAGCAGGGGCGCTAAAACAAACAAAGCCTCAATAATATGTTAATGGTCTTTTAAAGACCTGTTAAGTACTTTGGTGTTGTTGTCTGTGTGTGCGCGTTGAGGAAGCGGTCTCAACCCGGGCTGAAGGCTGACACAGATAGACACACACACAGTGAGATGACAGAGGGGGAGGGAGAGGGAGGGCAGGAGGGAGAGAGAGATGGAGGGAGGGCAGGAGGGAGAGCAGGAGGGAGAGAGATGTATGTAAATGCTGGGTCTGGTGGCTCAGTGGATGAGGGCATCTGCTGCAGGGACCGGTGTGCAACCTCATGGTCACAAGTTATCGTTTTGCTTTATCCCCGCCCCCTCTGACTCCGCCCCCACCAGTGCGGCCCTCGGCCCCAAACTACACTGTAAATGTAGCCCCTGAGAGAAAGTTTGTGAGTACCCATGATCTAGAGAGAGTAGACGGTCAGTGGATGAACTAAGTGTAACTTTGAAGAGCATGTAACACTGCACCCGCACGTCCGTTCCAGTGTAGGAAAGGCAAGGAAAAGAACTTTTAATTTTGTCCAAATACTACCATAAATAGTAGCAGTAGTTTGTATTGCAAGCACTGCATAGATCCGGTTATTATGGTGGCCACTCCCTACCTCTCTTAATAAGTTTAGTAGTACTCAGTCATTCATGTGTGGATGTATCAGTGGTCACTCAATAAAAAGCAAAGCACCTAAAGTCATCCCATATATAAGCAAAAACATCCCATGTGAAGTGATAGATAATCAGATTATTTATCTTCTTCAATTTTCCATTTCTAGTACTCATTTCCACTGTAGCGTGAAAGTTAAATTAATTAAGCAGTAGCCCTTGAGTTGTAACAGAGTATTCTCAGTGCCACCCGTAATAGAAAAGTAAGAGCTTCACCACCTGCATGTACTGGACGGGTACAGTAACGCAACGGCAACGCAAGTCTAGGTCACTCCTCATGGCGTGCGTCTCTTTTTCTCGGGTGCAAGTTTACTGCGCTGGCATTATGCCGGCTTGCAGAAAATAACGTACCAATTTTCCAAAACAAGAGATAAGAAGAAGAATAAGACTGGTGTACTTTCATAGTCGACTCCAATGGAAGTCCACAGTGCTCGTAGAATTTGTTCCTTAAACTCCCACTAATGTTAGAGCAAGGATGAAGAAGTGTGAGGTTAGATAGATACTGGCCTCAATAGTTATGTAATGCGCTTGCAAGTTGCTAGTTGTACTGCAACACAAATTTCTGCTGAATGATTGAGTTAATCTTAAAGAGCATTGGTTACAGACTATGTCTTTCTTTCTTCATATAGGTTCTCCTTCCAAACGAACAAGGAGGAAGGAGCTGGCTAGAGCGGCCCGGCAACGGAGGATCGAGGCCACTGTTGCGGAATATCGGCGGCTGGTGGCCCTGGAGGACGTGGAAAGTGTGCAGTCGACAACTACAACAACGTCGTCTGCATCGGCCTCCGTGGCCCCACGGGCTGCCACCTAGCACAGTGGTCCACCCAGACTGAGCCGGGCTGCCAAAGGCAAACGCCACCGCCGAGCAGCAAGGCCAACAGCTGCCTCTCACAGGCATTGCACCTGCAAGGCAGTGAAGGCACGCCTGCGCCGCACTACCCTGATGGTGTCCCGCCTTCAGCAGGAGCTCGCCTTGCTCCGCGAGGAGCATGATGCCCTGGCCCAAAAAGTTAACAGCATCCACCCATAGTGTCCCTTGCCCCTTTTTTAGAGACTTTTGGGGGGTGGGAATTGGGAGTTGGGTTTTTGGGGACTTTTGAAGGACAATCGTTGGGGTTAGGGAGGGTCTTGCGGGAGATTATTTTGTTAGGGATATAAATATACTTTTTCAAACTTTATCTGAGCATACCTGTTTTTTACTGCTTGCCTGGTGGGTGGGGGTTTAACGTTGACTGTTTTCCTGAAAGTTTAGTTCCATTTTCTTCCTTTAAGTGTAAATGCCCAAATGTTTTCAACACTAAGTGCCTCTCACAGACTAAGTGAAGTGAATCCAAGAGTCCTAGGACTTTAGTAGTACTACCTTCAGTCTCTCGTCTCTCGTACTAATACTCCATTATACCCCCAAACCACCAAACGCTTATCTTACCTGTAATTTGTGTTTGAAAGTAGGGCTAGACCCAGGGCTGGCTCCACGGGAAACACCGAATAACGTTGGCAATCTTGGTCGGATAAAATTTCCTCATAGCGGTGGTACTAGTGGTGTGACACAGTGGCAGTTGCATGCCTATGAAAAAAAAGAAAATGAAATCTGGTTTGTCCTCCTGAGCAATTCAACGGTACAACTGAGAATATAGCAGGTGACAGAAGTACAGTAGAGCAGTGCCACATTGTAGCCTAACAAATGGTAAAGTATAACTACTAATTCGGTTGAAGTTCTTTCACATTAGCAATGGTTCTTTGTCAAGCAGAGTAAGAATATATCCTCGGATTTCTTCACCAGCCTGTTGCTATCACCTTATCCTCCCCACCCAGCAAGTGTGTGGATTTATTGCTGTAATAATAATTTAGTCACACATCAATCAAAACCACACAGCCCGGGGGAAGAGGGTTAGGGTTTGAAAAATGGATGGGTACGGGGGTTTTTGGGAAAGGTTTTGGGAGACAAGAAAAAATAGCACAGCATAGACAAACTATTGTGAACATAAACAAATCTTTGGGTACAAACCTATCCATCAATCTTTGAAAGTGCATGCACTACTGCATGCATGTCAGTGAAAAGTAAGTAGTACATTCGACAACTGTGGAAAGAAAGAATGCGACAGTACAGGGCCTGTGTGGAATTATTGATAACGATATTCAACATAAGGTCTCTGTAGCCAGATACCCGAGAGCCTTGCTGGTCACTATAAATCCATTCAGAACAACACTCAATGGGGTTGGTCTGGAAGGTGTCAGGTTTACTCCCCGTGATCCAGTCGATGCAAATATGGTTCCACCTCCAAATGTCACCAACACCCAGAAGTGTAAACACAGGGTGTTCGAGCCATTAGGCGGGGGAGAAAAATAACAAACTAAAATAAAAAATGTGGGATGGGTAAAGGTAGGGTCAGCAGGGAAAGGATACCTGTAACAGAAGACAAGACAGGCATCAGTGAAGTGCTGTCCTAACATACAAGGGTACTCTCATATAGTCTCACTAAATAACCAAGGAAGTAGACAAGTACCTGAGCACCAAGAAAACATGACCTTGGATAGGAAATACTATAGCCCTTCTGCCACAATCTGTGAGGAAGGCCTAAGAAACACATAAACATATAGTTAACAAACACACTCCTGTCGCACCAAACACACTCGCGTTATACTAAGACATCAAACCCACTACTCACAACATACCACAAACTTGGTAGAGGACTCAATGTACAAAGGGGGTTCCAAATAGTCAAAGCAAAGATGTATGGTCCAACAAAAAGGAAGAGGGAAACGGTAGTGTGTAGGAAGCAAGAACTACAACACTGTGCTCTCTAAGTAATGACCCAGTAGAGAATCTTTGGTGAAGGTCAAACAGAAAAACGTAGTTGCGACCACCACTGAATTCTGCCAACAACACACCCCACGGTGCACTACACAAAGAGAACTGGGGTAGCCTGTAGTTACCTCACTACATGCCCAGTTATGGAGGTCCTTTGAAATACACAGTTATACAACGGAGACGCGTACTTGTCCTTACTACCGCGCTCCATTTTAATAGTACAAAAACGATCCCCGATGTGAACGCTAACACGTGGTATAGACCGCCACTGTGCTCCGCCACACACAATTCAACCAAACAGGAATTCATCAAAGGTAGAATTCTGTTAGAAAACAGTCACAGAACCTCCCTTAACAATCCGTTCAGGCAGTAATCAGCTGACCGCACGGGCGGCCGAAGAGTTTAGAGCGGCTTTACCTGAAGACGCGTGAAGTCCGTCTACCGCCAAGGACAGAACACGGAAGCGCTCCCCACTGAGCCTCAGGGGGGGGGGGGGGGGGGGGGGGGGAAGAAGATAGTCCACAGGAGACACGATAGAAAAGCATGCAGAGCGTCCGCTCTCATGCCGGTGCAGAACAGAAACCAGAATAACGCGCAATAGGAAGCGCGTCTCTTCCCCAGATAAACTTCCTGCAAGTCTCCCGCCTACTCATGGGAAATGTAGTTTCATAGTACGGTAGGCGCTTAGGGGCTGCGTAACCTGACAGAAGGTATAGTAGATAGAAAAGGAGAAATTGCTTTTTTTCTAGGTGTCCCCTCACTCACCAGGGTTGCCCCTTGGTGACATGCTTCATCATTGGGGCCATCCGAGTCCTCTACGGCCTGGGGCGTGCTGCGACTTGCGAATTACGTAGGAGCACTTACAAATGACTATGTGTGGTGCAGATGTGATAGTGGAGTGGACTAAGTGATGTGTTAAGGGATCAATTTAGAAGCCTAGAGAGAGTCAAGAAATGCAGTCACAGTCAGAGAAAAAGGCAAGGGATACTGTATCTATGTGGTTGTAGTGGTCCTGTTGGAAGTGGTAAGTAAGTTGCCTGCAGAAAAAAAATCCTCCTATTAGCGGCACTCCTCCATTGCAGCCGACGCTTCGTCCATCGATGTTGGTCACCAGAAGACACCCTGTAAAAAAAAGCACAGCATAGACAAACAATTGAACATAAACAATTCTTTGGGTACAAACCTATCCATCAATCTTTGAAAGTGCATGCACTACTGCATGCATGTCAGTGAAAAGTAAGTAGTACATTCGAAAACTGTGGAAGAAAGAATGCAACAGTAAAGGGCCTATGTGTAAATTATTGATAACGATATTCAACATAAGGTCTCTGTAGCCAGATACCCGAGAGCCTTGCTGGTCACTATAAATCCATTCACAACAACACTCAGTGGGGTTGGTCTGGAAGGTAGAGTAGATAGAAAAGGAGAAATTGCTTTTTTTCTAGGTGTCCCCTCACTCACCAGGGTTGCCCCTTGGTGACATGCTTCATCATTGGGGCCATCCCAGTCCTCTATGGCCTGGGGCGTGCTGCGACTTGCGAATTACGTAGGAGCACTTACAAATGACTATGTGTGGTGCAGATGTGATAGTGGAGTGGACTAAGTGATGTGTTAAGGGATCAATGTAGAAGCCGAGAGAGAGCCAAGAAATGCAGTCACAGTCAGAGAAAAAGGCAAGGGATACTGTATCTATGTGGTTGTAGTGGTCCTGTTGGAAGTGGTAAGTAAGTTGCCTGCAGAAAAAAAATCCTCCTATTAGCGGCACTCCTCCATTGCAGCCGACGCTTCGTCCATCGATGTTGGTCACCAGAAGACACCCTGTCCACTGCCTGCCTGATGCTGAATTGTGGCTCGCTACTGTGAAGCCTGACTCCATCCTTTTTTCCCCATTGCAGAGACTGAAACCCGGCCTGTAATTATTCAACGAAAAACAGGAAGTGATATAATATTACAACACCACTGATAAATAAATATAAGGTATGTAGGCTGTGGAGTGCAAAAAGTCACAATTTGTTTTTCCTAGTAGACAGTACAATATTTTTGAAAGTGCGTACTCTGAGTCACCTTTTGAAGGATAAATAAGTATGGGCAAATTAATGTAGCGGATCTTGCCCCTCAAGCTAGGTGTACTGTAAACTGTGTTTTAGAACAAAATTAGATCTTCCTAGCAGTGCTCCCACCCAGACCCTTACTAAAGCCAGTCGCAAAAATGTAGAAGACCCCCAATCAAATCTCAAAAAACGAGGCCTAGCAGAAAACTGGTGACAAAACTTACTTTGAAAGTAAAAGTAGGCCGAAGTACATCCTTCCTAATTACCCATTACCCACCGTGGATTGCATTCAAACCACTTGCAAGCAACCAAGCAAAAGTAGCCATAGCCAGCATCGCTCCAAGACTCGAAATCCCCCCCACTCAAACACATGCAATAGAAATACTGCTAACCCTAACGAACCCTAAGTTAAGAATAGTGGCAAAGGCTTTCTTTAACTATGCCAAATCCCCCCTTTCCCACCATGGATTTTCTTCAAATGACTTGCAACCAAAATTACACATTCTCACGAGTGCTCTAAGACCCCAGAACTCAGTTGGAAAAATCTAGAACACCCCGAAACACATGCAATCCTGCTGCTAGGGCTAACCCTAACGAACCCTAAGTTACAAAAAGTGCCAAAACTAAAGGCTTTTCCGCGCGGATTTTGTCCCAACCACTTCTACCCGGTATTAGACCTTCCCAGGAATGCCCCAAGACCCGGCAACCCACCCGCCAAAAAGCGTAACACCCCCAAACAGGCCAAAAGCAAAATCTCATACTTGCAATATTTCTGGGCCTTCGGTCCAAACGCGCTGCGTAGCTAGGCCATAAGTCGGGGTTGGCACAACGGATTTCCTGAAAAGCAAATGCAATCAAGATTAGAGTGTCCCAGCAGTGCTCCCAGACCACGAAACTCACCCACAAACACCAGGAAGCCCCCCAAACAGGCCCCCGAAAACGCTACATAGAGCAAAATGTCAGAAATAGCCAAAAAAAAATCGGCCTGGATTTTGTCCCAACCACTTCTACCCGGTATTAGACCTTCCCAGGAATGCCCCAAGACCCGTCAACCCACCCGCCAAGAAGCATAACACCCCCAAACAGGCCAAAAGCAAAATCTCGTACTTGCAATATTTCTGGGCCTTCGGTCCAAACGCGCTGCGTAGCTAGGCCATAAGTCGGGGTTGGCACGACGGATTTCCTGAAAAGCAAATGCAATCAAGATTAGAGTGTCCCAGCAATGCTCCCAGGCCACGAAACTCACCCACAAACAGAGGGAACCCCCCCTAAGAGCACCTCAAAGGCAAGCAAGTCATCAAAAACACAAAAAAAATTCCGCCTGGGATTTGGTGCAAAACACTTTTATCCGGTATTAGAGCTTCCCAGCAATGGCCCCAGAGCCGTCAACCCAGGAGAAAACGAGTAGAAGACCCCCAAACAGCCAAAGAGCAAAAGTACAAAAATGGGGACTTAGTCAATTTTTCACAAATTTCCCAAATCACTCCGCGCGCGCTCTGCAGCTAGGCCCTAAGTCCCCTCTGCCACCATGGATTTGCTTCAAACCTCTTGCAAAGTAAAGTATATATAGCCAGCAGTGCTCCCAGACCACGAAACGCACCCACAAACACCAGGAAGCCCCCCAAACAGGCCCCCGAAAACGCTACATAGAGCAAAATGTCAGAAATAGCAAAAAAAAATATCGGCCTGGATTTTGTCCCAACCACTTCTACCCGGTATTAGACCTTCCCAGGAATGCCCCAAGACCCGTCAACCCACCCGCCAAGAAGCATAACACCCCCAAACAGGCCAAAAGCAAAATCTCATACTTGCAATATTTCTGGGCCTTCGGTCCAAACGCACTGCGTAGCTAGGCCATAAGTCGGGGTTGCCACGACGGATTTCCTGAAAAGCAAATGCAATCAAGATTAGAGTGTCCAAGCAGTGCTCCCAGACCACGAAACTCACCCACAAACACCAGGAAGCCCCCCAAACAGGACCCCCGAAAACGCTACATAGAGCAAAATGTCAGAAATAGCCACAAAAAAAAATCGGCCTGGATTTTGTCCCAACCACTTCTACCCGGTATTAGACCTTCCCAGGAATGCCCCAAGACCCGGCAACCCACCCGCCAAGAAGCATAACACCCCCAAACAGGCCAAAAGCAAAATCTCATACTTGCAATATTTCTGGGCCTTCGGTCCAAACGCGCTGCGTAGCTAGGCTATAAGTCGGGGTTGGCACGACGGATTTCCTGAAAAGCAAATGCAATCAAGATTAGAGTGTCCCAGCAGTGCTCCCAGACCACGAAACTCACCCACAAACACCAGGAAGCCCCCCAAACAGGACCCCCGAAAACGCTACATAGAGCAAAATGTCAGAAATAGCAAAAAAAAATATCGGCCTGGATTTTGTCCCAACCACTTCTACCCGGTATTAGACCTTCCCAGGAATGCCCCAAGACCCGTCAACCCACCCGCCAAGAAGCATAACACCCCCAAACAGGCCAAAAGCAAAATCTCATACTTGCAATATTTCTGGGCCTTCGGTCCAAACGCACTGCGTAGCTAGGCCATAAGTCGGGGTTGCCACGACGGATTTCCTGAAAAGCAAATGCAATCAAGATTAGAGTGTCCCAGCAGTGCTCCCAGACCACGAAACTCACCCACAAACACCAGGAAGCCCCCCAAACAGGACCCCCGAAAACGCTACATAGAGCAAAATGTCAGAAATAGCCACAAAAAAAAATCGGCCTGGATTTTGTCCCAACCACTTCTACCCGGTATTAGACCTTCCCAGGAATGCCCCAAGACCCGGCAACCCACCCGCCAAGAAGCATAACACCCCCAAACAGGCCAAAAGCAAAATCTCATACTTGCAATATTTCTGGGCCTTCGGTCCAAACGCGCTGCGTAGCTAGGCCATAAGTCGGGGTTGGCACGACGGATTTCCTGAAAAGCAAATGCAATCAAGATTAGAGTGTCCCAGCAATGCTCCCAGACCACGAAACTCACCCACAAACAGACGGAACCCACCCTAAGAGCACCTCAAAGGCAAGCAAGTCATCAAAAACACAAAAAATTTTCCGCCTCGGATTTGGTCCAAACCACTTTTAGTGCTTCCCAGCAATGGCCCCAGACCCGTCAACTCACCTGCAAAGAGGTAGAACAACACCCCCACAAGTGCTGAGTCTTTCTTCATTGGGCGTAAACCAGCCCTCTGCTTTGATGGAAATAGGAGTCTGGAGGAGGAGGATAGAGGAGCATGTTCTTCTGAACTTGTGAACCTGAGGAATGCAGACTGCGGCACCTTCAAATAAATTAGCAAACAAGTGAAGACAGTTCTGCTGATGGGCTTGTTTTTGTGATTATCTGATTAAAGTTTGAATTATATTAACTGTGCACAACAAAGAAAGACAGACACACAGGAATAAAAGTGAATAAGGATGAAAAAGAAAGTTATTGATTCGTTGTCTCATTTTCAGGGCTCGAAGTCGGTATCACGGTCCAGGAATAAGAATAAGGCTTCGTCATCATACTCTGCAAATTCAGACAGGGAGAGCTCAGTGTCACCTGACAGAGTAGAAATTCCCTCATCTATGTTGCTGGCCACCTCCTCTTCATCCGGCACGCTCTCTCGTACTCTGAAATCTGGTGGTATGAGGTGCTGATTCATCTTGATCATTGTTAACCTCTCCACATTTTTGGGCGAGAGGCGGCTCCGTTTGGGAGTTACAATCCCACCAGCCGCACTGAAAACCCGTTCAGAAGACACGCTTGCGAGTGGGCAAGACAAGTAGTTTAAAGCCAGGTTGGTGAGCTGTGGCCACAATTCTTTTTTCCCATGCCAATACGCCAATGGGTCAGAATTAACATAGACCTCTGTTGAGTCATTCAGATAGTCCTTCACCATCGACTCAAGGTCCTCATCCAAGGTTCCTCCACTTTGCTTAGCTCTTGCTGTGCCTCTGACCTTTTGAGAACCAAACCCATGCAGAGCTAGCCAATCCTCTTCAGCCTCCAATGTTTCTGTTGTCTTTCGTGCAGATGATCCGGTTGCCGGTGCCTTTAACGGCTGAGAGGTCACTTGTGCCACAGCCACAGGTGCAGAAGTGGATTGTTTTGACTGGGGATGGCCTGCTGATGTACTGCCATTTCCTTCAATTTCCAGCCGTTCTGTTTCAAACTTCTTGGCTGACAAGGCTAGCCAACGTTTGTACTTTAGAACATGTTCATCATCAAAAGGAAAGAATGCTTGGCCTGCCAGCGCCTTTTTGTAGCGTGGATCCAGAATAGTAGCACAAATGTAATGCTGTTCTGAGTGGATCTTTTTAAGACGTTCATCACCTTGTAGGAGCTCTAATAATTGCTCGGCCAGAAGCAAAGAGTCTTGGTTTTTATCTTTTCTAAACACAGAACACACCTCCTTCAGTTGGTCCTCCAGCATGTACAACAATGGGATAGCTTTTCCCAAATTAGAGTCCTCCTTGCTGACTGCACGCGTGAAGAACTCAAAAGGACGAAGCATGCGTGTCAGGCTTTGAACTATGTTCCATTGCGGCCCACCCATCCTCAGCTCCTCTGCACCCTCTTTAAGGAAATATTGATCGAGTTCCGTATACTGCTCATACAGACGCTCAAGCATGTAGAAGGTTGAGTTCCAACGTGTTACCACCTCCTGGATGAGTGCTTTCACTAGCATTTGATGTTGATATAGCAGGCTCCTCAGCTGCTTCCGGGCCTTAAAAGAATGGTTGAAATGCTTGCACATTTTTCGGCAGGTGTCCAATACACCGTACGCTGCACTGCCTTTATTACCCAAGAATTTTTGGACAACCAGGTTTATACAGTGCGCCAAACACGGCACTCTGAAATAGTAACCGTCCCTCATGGCCTTAACTATATTGGAGCCATTGTCCGTGGAAACATAACCAACCTTGCGTTTTAGTGGGGACATACAGTTAAGGACCTTTGTGTTAAAGACATCCAAAATGTTTTCTGCTGTGTGACGTTTCTCCAAACCAAACATGGCTAGTGTTGCATGTTTCCGAGCACCTTTAAAAACAATGTTAGTGTCAACACCTGAGTTTAGCTTTGCTTTAGCCCCTGAAAAAGAGACCCAGTGTGCAGTGATGCACATGTAATCAGCGCCTGCGCCACTGGTCCACATGTCTGTTGTCAGATGTATAGTGTGAACAGCACTCTTCTGCAAAGCTGCCCCAATCACCTTCAGAACATCTTCATGTAGTGCTGGAACCGCAACTCGTGCAAAATAGAACCGGCTAGGAACCTTCCATTTAGGGCAGAGCGCTGTCACTAATTCTAGAAAACCAACCCCTTCTACAAAAGAAAAAGGGAGAAGGTCCAGAGCTAGCATTTTAGCCAGCTTAGTGTTATACAGACGGGTCATTGGGTGGTTGCGTTCATATTGCGCTTCTGTAAACAACATCTTTTTAATGTTGCCCTGGACCAAGGATTTACGGGATGATGATGATCTCTTCGACCCAGTTACGCTCGCTGATGTACTTTTCCGCATTGATGTCTCACTCTCTCCCACACTCTTAGTGTGGCTCCCATGGGGTGTGCTGCTGACAGGGGAACTGGGTGTAAGTGAAGTGTTTGAATCGTCTACCTCCTCGTCATCACCAGATGAAAAAACAACGTTTTCATTGCGTGCAATTGCGGCTTCCTTGATCGTGTGTAGGTGCGCAAACCATTGGACATCGTGCGTTCTCCTAAGATGACCTCTCTGGCCTCCGGTACCATAGTTGGAACCCAACTTACCACGACTAACTCGAAGCTTACAAATGCTACAAATGGCTACGTTTTCATTTTTTGGGCAAACACTAAAGAAGTCCCAAACTTGAGACTTGAAATGTCTTCGGGGGGCGGAGGAGGCGGCGATACTGGTGGTGGTGGTGGTCCTGCTGCTAATGCAAGATGAAGTGGAGGATGTGGATTGCCGAACTTCAGTATGTTTTGCACTTTCACCACCACGAATTGAGGTCGAGGACGAGGTGGGTACCTTCTTGCGAGGAAGAAATATGGAAGCGGTAGGTTTTGGTGTACTACTTAACTCCAAATCTAATGATTCCATTTCCATTGCCTCCTCGCCGACATCATCATCACGCTCAGCAGCTTCTCGGGATAGGGTCAAAATGTCTCTTTGCTGCATGCCCGGTGGGGCTGCAGTGACCTTTGTGATGACTGGCTCGTCGTCATCGTGAGAGGCTTCATCACCAGCAGTATCTGTCACTTCTTGTTGACCCTTATCACACTCCATAGGTTTGAGTTTTTGGACGACCTTCCTTTTACGCTTAGGTACCGGTGTCAGATCATGGTGTGCCTCACTGTCAGACCGCAGTTGTAGTTCCCAAGACAGATCACTTGCATCAGAAGGAGGTGGGCTTGAAGAAGATGTAGACACCCCCCTTGATCTTTTCCTTGCTAGGGATGTGGAAGACAATGAATGATCATCAGGAGGAGTGGCTTCCAATGATACCTCGGCTTCATTGTCGATTTCCAAATGTGCCCCTACTTCGGGAGGAACAACTATTGTGGGCACTTGTGAACCTCCATGCACCTTTGCTTGCGCATCTCCTTTTGCTGCCTCTCCTTCCACATGTACTTGGGCGTGTACTTGCACATGGTGTTGTTGTTGCGGCTGTGGTTGTTCAACACTTGTCAGATGAGTTACAACAACCTGTGTTGATTCAGGGACATTGCTGCTACTTTCTTGCGATGAGCCAACATCACTGGTCGATGGTGATTGGAGAAGTACACTGACTGCCTCTGAAGCACTCAAGGGCTTTGACTTAAGTTGGCGTGGTGGTGGAGGCACTGAACCCAATGGAGCAGGGGTGCTGCTCCCAGCTTGGTCCCCAGCAGATCCTGCTGCTGCAGGCGTACTTTTTTTTTTGCTCCCAAAAAAAGTGGCGGGTGGCACACCAGCCTCCTTGGTAACTTGCTTCTTCTGCTCCTTACTAGCAACTTTCTTGCTAGAGGAGCTACGGAGAACTTTCTTTGGGGGCGGGGCCATCTTCTTCAGAGCAGGTCAGACAGCAGGCCGCAGTTGCACGTCGCGTGACGTTATGCTGCACACACACACCGCTGCAGGACTTCTTCCAGGCACTGGTGGTTCTCTTGAGTCTTGTGCACCTAAAAAAAATGGAAGACAGAGGAACATCAGTTCAGTTATAGAGCACCAAAAAATCGAAAAACACTGCAAAATCAGCACAATCCCAATCCATCCATGCCCTCCATAATGTTTAAATTCAAGACAACCCACAGAAAGACTAGGCCCATGCAAGACTCACTACCCCTGGGCATAAATAAAGGTTGAAAAGTAGGCAAAATGGTTGGAGGCCTAACAACAAAGCCTGCATTTAAAATGGCCACTTGCCTGCCAGCACATGGCCAGTGCCTGTAGCTGCACTCAAAATGGCCACCAGCCACATGGCATGTCCCTCCCCATGAACACCCCCAAAAATCGAAAAACACTGCAAAATCAGCACAATCCCATTCAATCCATGGCCTCCATGATGTTTAAATTCAAGACAACCCACAGAAATACTAGGCCCATGCAAGACTCACTACCCCTGGGCATAAATAAAGGTTGAAAAGTAGGCAAAATGGTTGGAGGCCTAACAACAAAGCCTGCATTCAAAATGGCCACTTGCCTGCCAGCACATGGCCAGTGCCTGTAGCTGCACTCAAAATGGCCACCAGCCACATGGCATGTCCCTCCCCATGAACACCCCCAAAAATCGAAAAACACTGCAAAATCAGCACAATCCCATTCCATCCATGCCCTCCATGATGTTTAAATTCAAGACAGCCCACAGAAAGACTAGGCCCATGCTAGACTCAAATACCCCTGGTGAAAAGGCCACAAGTACAGGCCCAAAAAACGAAAATCACTGAAAAATCTGCACAATCCCATTCCATCCATGCCCTCCATGATGTTTAAATTCAAGACAGCCCACAGAAAGACTAGGCCCATGCACCACTCACTACCCCTGGTCAAGGCCCCAACAACAGGTCAAAAATCGAAAAACACAAAATTTTACAAAAAAAAAAAATCGAAAAACACAGAAAAATCAGCACAATCCCAATTCATCTATGGCCTCCATGATGTTTAAGTTCAAGACAACCCACAGAAAGAATCAGTCCACCCACCACTGAGTACCCCTGGGCAAAAGGCCCCAAAACAGCCCAAAAATCGAAAATCCCAAAATTTTAGTTGCAGCAACTGTAATGCCCCAAACAAACTTACTTGTAAAATTTCTAATCCAACAGTGATCCAAAGAAAGTCAAAAAGGCCTCAAATCCAAAGATCCAGCAGCATCCACAAAAAGTAATCCTTCCAGGTCCACATCCAAATGAAAAGTGACCAGGAGATGGACAAAGCACTGGGAGGAGCCTGCTGAACAGGAACAGGAAGTTGAAGACTATGGGGCACTTCCTTCCTCCCACCCCCCTGCCCCCCTCCCCAAAATGGACTCCTCGCTAAAAAAGTGCAGGCAAATGTCAAACTAAGGAGTTATTCACATAAAAATCATCATTTCTAGAAGGTTTATGCTGCTTGCTGGTGGATTTCTTGTGCAGAATTGCAAATTTATATTTTCGCTCGCCGCATCTCAAATCTCGCAATTGCGAAGTACCGCGAGACGTGATCTCGCCGTACTCGCGTTGACAAACTATCGCTGGCAAGCCGCGATGACGTAATCGCGCTCGCCAATTCCCGCGGGATCACACAGCAAGATCCAAAATGGCGCAGCACTCGCAAACTATCGAAAAAAACAACTCGGCAAACGATGATAAACGCCGCGCGCCGCAAAAATTGTATCACCAACGCCGCGCGCCGCCCAAAAAATCCGCTGCGTGCGAATTTGCGGATTTTGCGGGAAATCCGCAAATCTCGCGGATTGCGGATTTCCCGAAAATCCGCAAAATCCGCGAGCGTAACGGATTTTCCGCCCATGCTTAAGTCCATCTTGGTCTGGGAGATCTACAGTACCCAGCTAAAGAGAGACTGATTGGAGCATGGTCCAAAATGTGGCCTGGGAGGATGTTTATGGAATTAATTGCTTCTATAATAGTCCTATCTGCAGAAAAGTAATCTAACCTTGAGAAGTGACCATGCGTTTTACTGTGGAAAGTGAAATCCTGACTGGATCCCATCATATACCTCCAAACATCTAACAGACATAATTCAAACAACATATTTTTTAATGCCTGAAGCACCCAGGGAGTGTTATCCTAGCAGCCGTTATTCAATCTGTCCTGTACAGGGTCCAATAGGACATTAAAATCCCCACCATTTACAATAGGAGCTGTAGCTTCCATTCAATCAATCAATCAAATACATTTATAGAGCGCACTACCTACCCGTAGGGTCTCAAGGCGCTTGGGGGGGGGGGTGCCGCTACTGCTCGAACAGCCAGGTCTTGAGCTTCTTCCTGAAGGAGAGGTGGTCTTGGGTCAGGCGCAGGTCGGCCGGGAGGGAGTTCCAGGTCTTGGCGGCCATGTAGGAGAAGGACCTTCCTCCTGTAGTGGCTCTGCGGATGCGTGGGACGGCGGCGAGGGCGTGGCTGGCAGATCGGAGGTGGCGTTTGGGAGCGTAGAAGTTGATGCGGTTGTTGAGGTAGCTCGGGCCCTGATCGTGGAGAGCTTTGTGTGCGTGGGTAAGGAGGCGGAAGGTGATTCTCTTGTTGACCGGGAGCCAGTGCAGGTCTCTTAGGTGTCCGGAGATGTGGCTGTGTCGTGGGATGTCGAGGATGAGTCTGGCTGAGGCGTTCTGGATGCGCTGGAGTCTCTTCTGGATCTTGGCGGTGGTTCCGGCGTAGAGTGCGTTGCCGTAGTCCAGTCAGCTGGTGACGAGGGCCTGGGTGACGGTCTTCCTGGTCTCTGTGGGGATCCACCAGAAGATCTTCCGAAGCATGCGCAGGATGTTGAAGCACGACGAGGAGACGGCGTTGACTTGCCTGGTCATGGAGAGGGAGGAGTCCAGGATGAAACCCAGGTTGCGTGCGTGGTCCGTCGGTTTGGGTGCGGTGCCCAGGGCGGGGGGCCACCAGGAGTCGTCCCAGGCGGAGGGCGAGGAGCCCAGGATGAGGACCTCCGTCTTCTCTGAGTTCAGTTTCAGGCGGCTCGTCGTCATCCACTCGGCAACCTCTTTCATCCCTTCGTGCAGGTTGGCTCTGGCGGCGGCGGGGTCGTTGGTCAGGGAGAGGATCAGCTGGGTGTCGTCGGCGTAGGAGATTATGTTGAGGTTGTGTTGGCGTGCGATGGCCGCGAGGGGGCTCATGTAGACGTTGAAGAGAGTAGGGCTCAGCGAGGATCCTTGAGGGACGCCGCAGATGACTTCGGTGGCCTCTGACTTGTACGGTGGTAGGCGGACTCTTTGTGTTCTTCCGTTGAGGAAGGAGACGATCCATTCCAGTGCCTTCTCCTGGATTCCGACGTTGCTGAGGCGCTGCACTAGGGTGCGGTGGCAGACCGTGTCGAAAGCCGCGGAGAGGTCTAGGAGGATGAGGGCCGCTGTTTCTCCGTTGTCCATCAGGGCTCGGATGTCGTCAGTGGCGGCGATGAGGGCGGTCTCGGTGCTGTGGTTGGCACGGAATCCGGACTGCGATGGGTCGAGGGATCCATTCGTCTCGAGGAAGGCGGTCAGCTGTTTGTTGACGGTCTTTTCGATGACTTTGGCTGGAAATGGGAGTAGAGAGATGGGGCGGTAATTCTTGAGTTCGGTGGGGTCTGCTGTAGGTTTCTTGAGTAGAGCGCTGAGTTCGGCGTGCTTCCAGCTCTCGGGGAAGGTGGCGGTGTCGAATGAGGTGTTGATGATGTCCCGCAGGTGGGGTGCGATGACAGCGTCGGCTTTGTTGAAGACGTGGTGAGGGCAGGGGTCAGTCGGGGATCCGGAGTGGACGGAGTTCATCATGTGGACGGTGTCTTCGGTGTTGACCGGGGTCCAGGCGCGGAGGGTGGTGGTGGGTGGCGTTGCTGCGGTCGTGGCGTGCGTCGGTTGAGTGCTGAAGCTGTTGTGTATGTCCGCGATCTTGTTGTGGAAGTAGGAGGCGAGGGAGTTGCAGAGGTCTTGCGATGGGGTGATGTCGTTGTTTCCGGCGTTGGGGTTGGAGAGCTCTTTCACGATGTTGAAGAGTTCCTTGCAGTTGTGTGCGTTGTTGTCCAGTCGGTTCTTGAAAGCAGTTTTCTTGGCGGTGCGGATCAATTGGTGGTGTTTCCGGGTGGCGAGCTTGAGGGTGGTCCTGTTGTCCGGCGTGGGTTCCTTTCTCCAGGCTTTCTCGAGGGCTTGGCAGTTCTTCTTGGAGCTCTTGAGTACGTCGGTGAACCATGGGGCTCTCTTATTGCCGGGTCTGCTCGGCGGGATCCTCAGAGGGGCGAGTTCGTCTGCGCATTTGCTGATCCACTTCGAGAGGTTGTCGGCGGCCTGGCTGGGGTTCGCTGAGCTGGCCGGAGGGTGCTTTCTTAGGGAAGCGGCGAGCTGGTCGGCTGTGATCTTGTTCCAGCTTCTTCGGGCAACCTGTTGCTGGTGGTGGTGGATCGTCGTTCTTCTGAAGGTGAAGTGGATGCATCTGTGGTCCGTCCAGTGGAGTTCTGTGGCATGGCTGAAGGCGATGTCTTTGCTGGATGAGAAGATGGCGTCGAGTGTGTGTCTGGCGAGGTGGGTGGGGGTGGACACCAGCTGCTTGAGTCCAAGGTTGGCGAGGTTGTCGAGCAGGGTGCTGGTGTTGCAGTTGTTGTTGTTCTCCAGGTGGAAGTTGAAGTCCCCCAGGAGGATGTAGTCAGCGGAGGGGAGGGCGTGCGGGCTGACGAAGTCGGCGATGTCCTCGCTGAATTGAGTGCGTGGTCCCGGAGGTCGGTAGATCAGGGTGCCTCTGAGGGTGGTCTTCGGGTCGGTGTGGATCTGGAAATGCAGGTGTTCGGCGGAGGGTGGGGTGTTGTCGGTGCTGGTCGTGATGCGGATGGTGTTCTTGTGGATGATGGCGATGCCTCCTCCCACCTGGTTGGCGTTGCGGTCCCTCCGGGTGATCTTGTAGCCTTCTGGGATGGCGATGGCGATGTCGGGCGCTGAGGAGGCGTTCATCCAGGTCTCCGTGATGAAGGCAACGTCAGGGGCTGTGGAGTCTAGGAGGTTCCAGAGTTCGATGGTGTGTCTGTGGACGGAGCGGGTGTTGAGCAGGATGCACTTGAGGTGGTTGCTGCTGGTGTTCGGCTTGGCAGGTGCTGGTGTCGGGCAGGTCCGGATGCAGGTGAACTTGCAGGTGTTGCAGCTGAAGGGTCCGTGGACGCGTCGTGGGGAGGCTCTGCAGCATCCCGGGACTCGGCCGGTGTTGAGTGCGATGAGGGTGGCGGCGGTGTACGTCAGGCGGGTCGGTCGGGGTCCTCAAGGGCCAGGGGTCCTGGCACTGGGCGCGGTCCAGGCGTGGACGGGCGCAGACGGGCTTACCTTTGGCGCGCCTTCGGCGCACAATCGGCGCACCCGCTGCGCGTGACCGCTGCGCGTTCGCACGGTCGCCATATATGGCGAAGTGCGCGGGTGGGCGGAGCAGCTGGGAGGCGGGAGCGGGGAGGGAACAGAAGGAAAAAAGGGGCGGGGTCAGCGGTGGTGGCGGGAAGCGGGGAGGGAAGACGGAGGGCGGTAACAGGCGGGAAAAAAAACAGGCCATACGGCGGAAAAAGCAACAATTAACACAAATACAATTCTACAGGCAGTACGGCGGAAAAACAACAATTAACACAAATACAATTCTGCACAGTGAACCAGGGGCACAGGGAGAGGAGCGCTGATCACGGACCACGCCGCTCGAAGGAGGGGGCGTGGTCACGAGCCGGCAGTCGGGCAGCGAGGCACAAAGGAAGGGGAGGCACACGCAGCAGCTGGTGGCCGTGCGGCGCGGGGGTGTCCTAACACTAGGTCATTAAATTCCATTCAAAATTAGATAAATGAGAGGGGTCATCGATATTGGGACCATTAAAAAAAAACTAGCTCTGCCCCTCCATAGTCTAAAATGGCTATCGACCACCTCCCAGATTTATCAAATTTGGAGCATTTAATAACACAACCTACTCCTTGTTTGATTAAAATAGCAACACCCCTACAGTGTGCAGACTGTTCTGAGACTAAGAAGCAATCTATCCAATGGTAGTTTGAAAATAAGGCTTTCCCTTCGAAGGGGTCTAAGTGGGTCTTCTGGATCAGACTTATATGAGTTCTACTCTCCTCTAGATACCTCATCACTAATCTCTGCCTATGCCTACACCTAAGCCTGTTAACGTTCCAAATGAGAACCATTAACTCATTGACCTTCTCCCCTCATCTAAGATATCTGGCCTTAATACTATACCAGACTAACGTGGTGAAGTAGTTAAGAACATTCTGGTAAGATAGAGGACATTTTTTTTTTATTTTAATTTTATTTTTACCCACTGCTCCCCACCTCATGCCCCTCCACCTAGCCTTTATTCCACCCACCCCCTGTGCCCAACCCTCCCTCCCTTAGGAAACCCCCTCAAATATTATAGGCATAAAACCTAGTGATATTCATCCTCAGTAAAAAGGTGAAACACACAATATATTGGGCCTATCCTCTCTCCTCACACCCCTACCCCCTATTTACTAGCTCCTTTCCTAATTTCCTCAATCAACATATCAACTTCCTCAACTGAGCGGTGGATATGCATGTGGTTATTCCACAATGTTCGAAGAGAGGCCAGGAATTTTAACTGAGCTTTAGCCCAAATTTATTTAATTCCTCCATTCTTTTCCCCATCTTCCACTGCTTTAATGTGGTGGCATGGCAAACATCTGACCTTATTAAAAATGAATAGGAACCTACAGAAAAGGAACCTTCTTTCAATGCCGAAGACAGAATGGCCTCTCTGGTGGTATATGAGAGGAAGTTTATTAGGATTCTCCTTGGCTTCTGTCGCCCGGGGTTTCTATTATAAGTGTCCTGGTGTACCCGCTGGATTTTAGAGGAGAGATCAATGTCTGACCGATTTTTTTAAGCAGTGTCCTGCAGAAGTGAAATCACGAAAGCCTTGATATCCGAGCATTCCACATTCTCAGGGATATTGATGAGTCTAATATTGTTCCTACGTGAATAATTTTCAAAACATTACAATTCCTCTCTCATCTCCCTGTTTTGACAGGTAAACCGGCTCACTTCTGCAGTAATTGTGTCTATAGTCTGCTTAATTATAGGGATCTTCTGCTCCAAGGCATCGGTCCCCATGGATACTTCATCGAGTTTCTGGGCTAAAGCAGCACAGGAAGCCTGTATTGTGACCTGGTTCTGCTTCGAAACTGAAAACCTGCCCTTCTTCTCCTCCTTGAATGCCAGAAGGATGTCTACAAATGATTCTGAGCCCGCCTCAGGAGGGAGGCTAACAACTAGAGTTGACTGTGAAAACTCCTATCCATCGTGGTTATCTTCCTTGTGTGCCTCAGAATCCTCCAAAGACTGAAACCTATAAGATGTAGAGATGGGAGTTAGAGTTACAGTATGAGGGCCTTTTTCGTTGGCTGGCCTCAAGGTCTGGAAGGGAAGAACTAGGAGGGATTGTTAAATCAGACCCCTGAATTGGGCTACCCAATGGCTCCTTTCTAGAAGAGTTAAGAGCTCCAGCCATTCCTTCTGAAGTGGCAGCCGGGGAGGCAAGAACCGTGTAAAAGGATTTCTAAAAGGGGGGAACTTAACTTTAGATTGAACAGCCTTCTTCCCTCTACCCTTACTCCTGGGGCTCTTACCTACTGTTGTAGATGTAAGAATTGCTTCCTCCATTTTCCCACCAGGGCCCCTTTTCAGGTACTCTGGTGATTTATTACGGCCCTTATTTGCAATATTTATATCTATCACAGGCTGAAAAAAGTGTGAAGCTTCTAGCCCTGGAAGAGGCATGATAAGGCCCCCCAACCTAGTGCGGAGGGTGTTTCTGCCCACTTTCCCAATAGGTAGAGAGGGTCTACTCTGCACGATCTTACCTTTCTCCATAGGCTGGATGTCGGGCCCTCCACTTGTTTATTTAACCCTTCTGCACTTACAAGACCCCTAAAGGGAGAAATTTAAAAAAAACACCTAATTTTTAGTGGAGTTGGGGTAAGTATGCAAAGTCTTGCCCAAAGAATTGCTGTAGGTCTACCCTTCCACTAATGGACAGACCTTAACGCATTCCAGCTCAGGATATATCTTCCCCGAATCGTAGTCAGCAGAAAGCAGCCTCTCACAGCATGCAGCATTCCAGCAGGTGCCTTGTCAATTGTTGGCTCTTCCACTGGCTACCCTGAACAGGAAAACTGCCACACCGCAGCGGCGCTACTCCCAAGCCGCACCATCCCAGCGGGGGACCCGCAACCAGGCCGGCGGCAAGCCAGAAAAAATGGCTGGAGGCGAGCAGAAAAAAGAGGGGAAGAAGGAACCCTCAAGGAAACCATTACAACAGTGAGTGAAGGTGATGTGGGGTTAGAGCCCTCTTAATGGAAATTCAGACCGACTGAAGACCTGCAGCCGTTTAGCTGCTGGCCGCCATGTTCCCCCTGGGGTAGTAATTTGTATATGTTTTAAATGATTTAAAAGTTTGTAGTAAGTGGTGCTTTGTTTATTTGGCAGTAGGGCATATATAAAAGTGATATTTGCATTTTGATATTCAACATGTATAGTGTATATCTGACAGAATGGTTTGGGACATATTTTGAAGGTACCATCCATCACCAATGTTTGACATTGGCTAAGTTTAAAAAAAAATATTTCAAGAATTTTTATTGGTTGTTTTCAGAAAAAACAAAACACAATAAATACAAATGGAAGGCAATAAGAATATGGACAATTAAGACAAAATACAATGATGGTTGAAATAGAGGTGGCAGTATGACAATCTGGGTATTGCAGTCTGGGTAAAATGTCAGACACATGTTTAAATTGACTTAGGGTTGTTAGAGCCACCTAGAAAACCTCAGTCAAACAATAATGTACAAAACATAATCAATGAGGGGAAAATAAAGAGAATACAATAAATCAGAATGTATAAATATATAGATAACGGTATGCATCTATTGGACTATATATGTTTTGACAGTATTTATCTACTAGTGAAGTATAGCGATCTATTGTGAGAGCATCGCACATAAGGGACTAGTTTGGCAAGCCTCCGAGGTTTGTGGTTCATTGCGGTTTATGTGAATTAAAGAATAGATCGAGGCTAATCCACATGTATCTAAGGGGGGGTTTCCATGGTGAATTCTGGACGGCAATGTTGTCAGCACCCCTTAGGTTAGAGACCCAGTTCAACCAACACTTGAAAGACGCTTTTTGCGTGTCTTTCCAGTTGTTTAGCATGATCTTAGACACTTCTGTTAAAAGTAGGTCAAGAAGCGCCATATCTTTATCATTCAGTGACTCTACTCTGAGGAAGCCAAATGTCAACGTGGATAGTTCCCTATTGAGGGAGCATGAGAAAAGTTTAGAGATGAAGTCAAAAACCCTGTCCTAAAAGGGTTCCACACATTTGCATAGTAGTAATAGATGGGCTAGGTCTCCTATTTCTTCATTACAATTCTAGCAATTGACATCTTCGCAAATCTTGTGTGAATGCAACCAGACTGGTGTCCAGTAGGCCTTATGTAGTAGCCAGAACTTTGTCTGGGAAAGGGCTGGTGAAATTTTCTTCCTCGAGGAAGAGCTCCAAGTTTTGGACCAGTCAACCTCAGATATCTGGGAAGAGGAGTGCGATTCCCAGAAGGATACAAGCTTCTTATTGAGGGCAGAATGTTTTGGGCAGATTAACTTGTAGATCCAGGGAACCTGATGTCCTAATCTATTGATTCACGCCATGTATTGTGGCAGGGAAGGTGATAAGGGCAGTAGTTTCGCTTTTGTAAGTGCTACCTATATTTTTCAAAAGTTGTAAAACTCCAGGGGGTCTAGGTTATATCTAACCAGTATTGCTTTGAAAGTTAAGGGGTAAGCTACATCGAACAATTGGTATGGGAAAAAAATACCTCTATCGATCCAGGTTTCATTATGTAGTGTATTCCCTTTATATAAAATGTTATGATTAACCCAAAGGGACTCGAGGTTAGAACTTCGGATACTAGTGTCTAATAGTTTATCCACTTTCAGTAGTGCAGACATTGGGGTCGATTCCGATTTGGGAAAAACTGCTCCGAATAGCAGTTCGGAGCGTTTTTCCCATACAAATCGTACCCTGCAACATCCCCCGTACGTACGACGAAGTACGATTCGTACCAGAAGCTGGACTCCGTACGAATCGTACAGAGACCGTATGAATCAAATCCTCGTACGAATCTCCCTTGGAACCCGCTGTACGCGACATCTGTACGGTTCGCTGCTGCTTTTTCCGACCCAGCAAGTACGATTCGTGTCGGGTACGCACCGTACGACCCTTTTTCCACGGGAGCTGAAAACAGCTGTAAGAGCAGAGTTTGCCCCGAAACAGGAATGGAAGGACCCCCCCGGGTACGGTGCGTACACCCCATGATCACAGGGGTACGGTGTGTACCCCTGTGATGACAGGGTGTACGCACCGTACCACTGCGATCTTGGTGTGTACGCACCGTACCCCATGTTCACTGGCTGTACGTTGCATACACCCTTCGATCGCGGGGTATGGTGCCTACCCCCCAAGATCACAGGGGTACGCACCGTACCCCTGCTATCATGGGGTGTATGCACCTTACAGTGTGAAAGTGATTGTGTGCTTTTCCGTACGAATCGCCCTTACCTGACGTGGACCGTACGAATCGCGTCCTCATACCCCGGTCCAGATCGTACTCGTCAGGTCGTACGGCAGGTGTACAAGTCGTACGGTTCACTGTTTCAGCCTTGCAATACGTACGGATCGCGACGATTCGGACGGATTCATGGAATACGGATCGTACTATGCGACTCGGACGGACGGGTACGAATCGTACGGCGATGGCTCCGGATGAAAATCGTCCAGACGTTTTTTTTCCAGGATCGGAATCGGCCCCTTTGTGTTTTTAAATATGGATTTTGAGCTAGTGGCATTGATAAAGTTTGCAGTTAGAAGGGCTGCTGGGGAAAGGTTTTTAAGTAATGATTTTTCAATTTCTAGCCAGACTGGGGTATATTCCTCCAGTGGTACGAGCCAATACAAACCCTGTTTTGCCAGGAATGCTGTCTGGTAAAGTTTAAAGTCCACTAGATTGATCCCTCCTATGGATTTATCTAATGTGAGTTTTTTCAGACCAATTCTGGCCCTTTTCATAAAAAATTTGAGAGCAGGATGTCTAACTTGTGGTGGAAGTCCTCCGACAGAATGAGGGGGAGCATGGTTATTAAATAGTTCACTAGTGGCGTAATCATCATCTTGATGATCTCAATCCTACCCCACCATGTGATGAATCTTGGGGACCATGCATCAAGAGAGTTTTGATTTTCTCCAGGGTGTGAGCTTCATTATCAGAGTCAGAAAACACAGCGATAGGGAAGCCCAGCTCTGAAATAGAATTGACTATTTCTATCAAATCTCTTAAAACAAATAAAGCCCCGGGCCCAAACGGCTTCTCAGCCTCTTTCCGCAAGGCGTTCAGCGGGTCCCTTCAACCAACCTTATTAAAAGTATTCAATACCATAGCCAGAGTGGGACATGCATCTAAATCAATGAGAGAAGCCAATATTATTGTCATACCGAAGGAAGGGAAGGAACCTCTTTTACCAAAAAACTATAGGCCAATTTCATTGATCAATATGGACTGTAAAATATATGTAAACATCCTAGCCATGAGACGGAATGAGGTTCTTACCAAAATAATCAGTAACTCACAGGCTGGTTTCTTCAAATATCGAATGTCTAATGATAACACTAGGCTATTGTGTCACATTCTTTAGCAAGCAAAGATGACGTCTGTCCCCCCTGTCACCATCACCTTGGAAGCAGACAAAGTCTTTAACGGGGTGATGTGGTCATTCTTGAGACACTGCATGTTGTCTTTTAGTCTAGGTAATTCATGCATCAACATGGTTATGGCTATGTATTCAGATCCTACCGCCTGCATAGCGATCAATGAAACCCTCTCGGATGCCTTCACTCTAGAGCAAGGAACCAGGCAGGGTTGCCCTCTTTCCCCCTCCCTATTTCTCCTAGCTTTGGAACCACAAATTCAAGATATCAAACGCAATAATGAAATTAAAGGAGTAGACTTTGGGGACTCTCAAGTGAAATTAGCCACGTATGCGGATGATATTCTCATAGTAACGCCCATTAAGGCCCTGATGCATATCATAGAAATGTACTCAACTAACTCGGGGTATAAGCTAAATAGATACAAATCTGAGGTTAAGCCCCTGAACATCCACTGCACCCGGGAGGTACTGGGAGAATCTGGCCTAACATGGCAGCCAGTATATATCAAATATCTGGGGATAGAATTCGGTAGCTAGAGTCACTCCAACGAAATGAAGCTAACACCCTGGATATTGGCTAAGTTTTACCAAGTTATCTGTTCTAAAGAGTATTAGGATTAATTTCTCATTATTTAGGTTGGTATGGAAAAGGAAAAGTTCCTTATTATGTGTAATTGTTAAATGTTCAGTTATGTATATATCTTGGTACCTTCTAGGGGCAAGAGAATATCTCTGGTGTTTTTTTATAAATTGCGCAATTAAACATTTTAAAGTGGGGATAGATGGCAGTTGCCCTGTTATGTGTTCGGGGACTTTAGGTAGTATGGGTCCAATACACAGAACTAACTTAAGACAAAATCTTAGACTTACTACCATTTTGGTATTCACAGAAGGCACTTACTCATTTCCTAAATGCCTTCTGTGAATACCGAAAGTCTTAAAGTTAGGATTTTTCCCAGTTTAGGAGTAGTAAAGTTAGGACTCCTAACTTTAAGACTCCTAAATGCCTTCTGTGAATACCGAAAGTCTTAAAGTTAGGATTTTTCTCAGTTTAGGAGTAGTAAAGTTAGGACTCCTAACTTTAAGACTCCTAAATGCCTTCTGTGAATACCGAAAGTCTTAAAGTTAGGATTTTTCTCAGTTTAGGAGTAGTAAAGTTAGGACTCCTAACTTTAGGACTCCTAAATGTCTTCTGTGAAAACCGAAAGTCTTAAAGTTAGGATTTTCTCATTTTAGGAGTAGTAAAGTTAGGAGTCCTAACTTTACTACTCCTAAACTGAGAAAAATCCTAACTTTAAGACTTTCGGTATTCCCAGAAGGCACTTACTCATTTCGGTTGGAGATTGATTTAATGTTTATTGGTTACTTTACCTTTTTAAGTTTCATAACATCTACGTTTTAGTTTAAACATAACTTTTACTTAGTTGATTAGGTAGTGAATAAGATGCATATATTTCTTCTTTAATGGTATGCTGAGAGACTCCAACAGAGTTTTATTTTCTTGCAGTATTTGTAATTTTTGAAGTATTTATGTTTAAATTAGTGTGCATTTTATATTGTTGATTTAATTGTTTGATTTTATTGGTTAAAGTTGTTTATAGTTGTATTGTATTGGTTGGTTTGGTTTAAGTTTTTTTTTCTTAGTTGACTTCTATGATAAACACTTATTTTTGATATATGATATATAGTTTGATAGTTTTTAATATACATGTATTTGTATAGATATTTATTAATATTTAGGCTGTGGTTTAAATGTTTGCAGTTAATGCTTATTTTTTTAATTGAATTCTTAATATTTAAATTTTTCAATTTATTGGGCTGTATGGTAAATATTTTGTTGATGTCATATATTCTTATTTAGTTTAAATATGTGTATACAATGTTTTGGAATATTTGAAGTAATTGTTTTATGTAAAAAGTTATTTTTCTGATATTTATTCATGATTATTTAATTATTTTGTGATATTATTGTAGTCGATATTGTGTTTAATCAACATTTTTGACAGATCATATGTTTATATAAAGATCACAATATTTTTGTTTCCAATATTTTTGTTTTTGATATAGGTAAAAATCAATATTTTTGACAACGATATATGTATTCTTGATATTTGGGGTTTTAGTAGTTAAGTATAGGAAGTTGATATTTGTTTATCGATATTTAACTTCTTATGTTTTTGGGTTTCAATATTGTATGCATCAATATTAAGTCAGCGATCCCTACAAGGCTTACATAGGCCTGTCATTCTAATATTTAAATTGAATGTTTTTACCTGGTAAAAAGGGTTATTTTAACAGGGAACAATTAAGAATTTCCACTGTAGGAGTCAGGCTACAGTGGTAGGCCTGTGGCCATGTTTTTCATGGCCACACTAGTGGATGGCGCAATAGGTGCTGCAGTCCACAGGTAATATTTAACTTTTAATGGCATGGGTGTATTTCTGCATATGCATATACTAGGGCCTTATAGAAATGTTAAATAAGCCAATTAGAATTTAGCCACTTTCTATATGTTTTAGGGGTCAGATCACATACACTGGTCACAGGACAGCAGTGCCCCATTGTGCAGAGTCAAAAAACCAGTAATAAAATTCAATGAAAAATGTGAATGAACACAAAAAAGAAGCATGTTCTCTCACTTACTGCCATTGTATCTCATAGATCTTTGGAACATATAATACTTCTTTTTTTTTAGGATTTCCTGGTAGCAAACCCATGCCTACACAAAATGTAAAGGGTTATGTTTCTTTTTTGAAACTCTTGAATATCATATTGGTTTGGAAAAATCTTACTTTCAAATCTTTCTGAGAGGATTCTGACCTGATATGCCCATTAACCTAGGGTGGTGAACTCCGCTTCGTTCGCTGAGTTTGCAGAGATTTCTGCACTTCGCAGAGCTCGTAGAGCTCACAAAAACTTCGTTCCAGGAACTGAGTTTTTTCCTCGCTTTTGCTCATTAACATCAAGTTGGAGTGTGCAAGCAAGGAAAATTCAACTCTCGTGAGAATGTTTCCCGCTCGCGTTCGCCAAGGCCTAGTTGGCTGGCGAGGAAAATTAATCTCCTGGCGAGATTTCTCGACACGGGGTGTCTGAATCCTCACTGTGAGTGTTCGTGACAGGTCGTGACCACTAACGTTGAGAAACCTTCTGTTCACATTGACAAAGCTGCCACTTAAAAAGGAAGCTGTGCCCTCTTGCGCTGCACATTGTGTAATTTGCGATGATTTTACAGTGCAGGAAAAACACCCGGCACTCAAAATCACTACGAATGGCATGACCCTAATGCACTCTGCTGCTTACAGAACTCCGAGTAGCACGGCAGAGTTTTTTTGCCACTTCGCGGAGTTAACTCCGTGAACTCTGCCCAGGCTTAATGACCAGCCCAGTGAAGAAATCTTTTATTGAACTGAATTAACTAGATGTAACAAAATATAAATAAATTACCTTGCTCTACAACCTCAGGTAAATATCAAATTCAGTCAATCCTATGATGATCCATCACTTTTTTCATAGTTCAAGCTGCAGGGCTGTTTATCTCCAAAGCGCAAAAACAGGGGCTGGTTCTAAGGCCAGCAGGTTGTGACATTGCCAAGCTACATAGAAGACAAAAAAGGGTCAAAGGAAGAGAAACTTCTTGCTCGTATACAGAGGTCTCTACCCTCTCGGAATAAAGGAGAAACAAACTGCCCACTCCCAATCTTTCACATGCATGTCACACAGTGGTAAGAAGTGGTGTAGGCCAGTTTAAAGAAAGTTTATGAATGGTGCACCAGGTGATTAAAATCGCTCTTATGGTGTTAGCGTTTTTCCCAATAAAATTGCTAGTGAAACCCACAAGCTATCCACAGGTTTTAAATCAAGAATGGAATTTGAAATGCTCTGCATTACGAAGATTGGAAGAGCTGTTCATTTTTCCAGGCACATCAGAGCATGTTGACTGTGGCTAGTGCCTAGCTTGCATGGTATTGTAGCTTAAAATACCAGGGCCTATAGGGCTCTGGAGTACAAGAAGAATGGAAGATTCATAGATGTGCAGTGGTCATGTCTCTTAGTTGAGATTTTTCTTGCTGTATGCCAAGTGAGTGGCCAACATTCCTTTTTGATTTATAGGGTATTCACTCAAAATATTGAGTTTTTAAAATCGATTTACATTAATATCGAATTAAAAATATAGAATGGACACAATATCGAAAGGACAGGATATAGACTACAAAAGAATTGAATAGAATAGCATTAATATTGAATTCAAAATATAGAATGGACAAAATATCGAATGGACATAATATAGACAACAAAAATATAGAATGGACAGAATATAGCCAACCAAAATATCGAATTTGAGGTAAGTAAGTTATTATTAATTTTTTAATAATATCTAATTTTTTTAAGTGTTTTTTATGTTAGTATATGTGTGAAAAGTGTATATTTATTTTAGCATTTATTTTATTCATTAATTTTATGGTATTCAATTCTGCGTGATATAATTCTGTAGCGGGTTGTGGGTTTATAGGGGAATAGGGTGGGAAGTAATTTAAGTATAATTAATTAAATATGTTAATTTATTTATTGGTATTTATTTTGAATTAATTTATATTAAAATATGTAATTGGTAATTGATTAAAATATAATTGGTAATGTATTTTAATTAATTGATTAATTGATAATTATGTTAATTTAATTAATTCATTTTGTGTTGCAGGTGTGGGTTTGTAGAGGAATAGGGTGGGAAGTAATTTAATTGTAATTAATTAAATATTTTAATTTATTTATTGGTTTTGTTTTGTTGTAATTTTTGAATATTTTTTAATTGTTACTTAATAATTGTTGATTGGTAAATAATTTGTATCAATAGGTAAATATTTTTAATAATTATTTTTTATTTGTCTTTTTAATTAATTATTATTCTATATAAAATTGTTAATTACTTTTAATTAATTTGTAATTGATATTAATATTCAATTTATTTTTATTCATATATGAAGTATTTACTTTCCTTACTGTTGCACTCTCTAGAGTGTGAATAGTTATTTTTACCCCTACGCTATCGAACGCTTTCCCTACTGTTGCACTCACTGGAGTGGGAATAGTAGATTTTATGCCTACGCTATCCAACGCTTTCCTAACTGTTGCACTCTCTGGAGTGAGAATAGTAATTTTTACCCCTACGCTATCCAACGCTTTCCCTACTGTTGCACTCTCTGGAGTGGGATAAGTCATTTTTACCCTCCTGCTATCCAACTCTTTCCCTACTGTTGCACTCTCTCGAGTGAGAATAGTAATTTTTACCCTCCCGCTATCCAATGCTGTCCCTACTGTTGCACTCACTGGAGTGGGAATAGTACATTTTATGCCTACGCTATCCAACGCTTTCCCTACTGTTGCACTCTCTGGAGTAGGAATAGTAATTTTTACCCCTACGCTATCAAACGCTTTCCCTACTGTTGCACTTTCTAGAGTGGCAATAGTAACTTTTACCCTGCCACTAACGCTTTCCCTAGTGGGAATAGTAACTTTTATGCCTACGCTATCCAACGCTTTCCTTAGTGTTGCACTCTCTGGAGTTGGAATAGTAATTTTTACCCCTACGCTATCCAACGCTTTCCCTACTGTTGCACTCACTGGAGTGGGAATAGTAATTTTTACCTTTACGGTATCCAATGCTTTCCCTACTGTTGCACTCACTGGAGTGGGAAGAGTAAATTTCATGCCTACTCTATTCAATGCTTTCCCTACTGTTGCACTCTGGAGTGGGAATAGTAATTTTTACCTCTATGGTATCCAATGCTTTCCAAACTGTTGCACTCACTGGAGTGGGAATAGTAAGGTTTACCTCTACGCTATCCAACGCATTCCCTACTGTTGCACTCTCTGGAGTGGGAATAGTAATTTTTACTCCTACGCTATCCAACAATTTCCCTACTGTTGCACTCTGTGAAGTGGGAATAGTAATTTTTACTACTGCGCTATCCAACTCTTTCCCTACTGTTGTACTCTCTGGAGTGGAAATAGTATTTTTTACCCTTCCGCTATCCAACGTTTTCCCTACTGTTGCACTCTTTGGAGTGAGAATAGTCATTTTTACCCCTATGCTATCCAACACTTTCCCTACTGTTGCACTCACTGGAGTGGGAATAGTAATTTTTACCTCTACGCTATCCAACGCTTTCCCTACTGTTGCACTCTCTGGATTGGGAATAGTAATTTTTACCCCTACGCTATGAAAAGCTTTCCCTACTGTTGCACTTTCTGGAGTGGGAATAGTAATTTTTACACTCCCGCTATCCAATGCTTTCCTTACTGTTGCACTCACTGGTGTGGTAATAGTACATTTTATGCCTACGCTATCCAACGCTTTCCCTACTGTTGCACTCACTGGAGTGGAAACAGTAATTTTTACCTCTACGCTATCCAACACTTTCCCTACTGTTGCACTCTCTGGAGTGGGATTAGTAATTTTACCCTCCCGCTATCCAATGCTTTCCCTACTGTTGCACTCACTGGAGTGGGAATCGTAAATGTTATGCCTACGCTATCCAACGCTTTCCCTACTGTTGCACTCTCTGGATTGGGAATAGTAATTTTTACCCCTACGCTATGAAAAGCTTTCCCTACTGTTGCACTTTCTGGAGTGGCAATAGTAATTTTTACCCTCCCACTATCCAACGCTTTCCCTACTGTTGCACTTTCTGGAGTGGGAATAGTAAATTTTATGCCTACGCTATCCAACGCTTTCCTTAGTGTTGCACTCTCTGGAGTAGGAATAGTAATTTTTACCCCTAGGCTATCCAACGCTTTCCCTATTGTTGCACTCACTGGAGTGGGAATAGTAATTTTTACCTCTACGGTATCCAATGCTTTCCCTACTGTTGCACTCACTGGAGTGGGAATAGTACATTTCATGCCTACTCTATCCAATGCTTTCCCTACTGTTGCACTCTCTGGAGTGGGAATAGTAATTTTTACTCTACGGTATCCAATGCTTTCCAAACTGTTGCACTCACTGGAGTGGGAATAGTAAGGTTTACCTCTGCGCTATCCAACGCATTCCCTACTGTTGCACTCTCTGGAGCGGGAATAGTAATTTTTACTCCTACGCTATCCAACACTTTCCCTACTATTGCACTCTGTGAAGTGGGAATAGTAATTTTTACTACTGCACTATACAACACTTTCCCTACTGTTGTACTCTCTGGAGTGGAAATAGTATTTTTTACCCTTCCGCTATCCAACGTTTTCCCTACTGTTGCACTCTTTGGAGTGAGAATAGTCATTTTTACCCCTATGCTATCCAACGCTTTCCCTACTGTTGCACTCACTGGAGTGGGAATAGTAATTTTTACCTCTACGCTATCCAACGCTTTCCTTACTGTTGCACTCTCTGGAGTGGGAATAGTAATTTTTACACTCCCGCGTTCCAATGCTTTTCTTACTGTTGCACTCACTGGTGTGGTAATAGTACATTTTATGCCTACGCTATCCAACGCTTTCCCTACTGTTGCACTCACTGGAGTGGAAACAGTAATTTTTATCTCTACGCTATCCAACGCTTTCCCTACTGTTGCACTCTCAAGAGTGGGATTAGTAAATGTTACCCTCCCGCTATCCAACGCTTTCCCTACTGTTGCACTCTTTGGTGTGGGAATAGTAATTTTACCCTCCCGCTATCCAATGCTTTCCCTACTGTTGCACTCACTGGAGTGGGAATCGTAAATGTTATGCCTACGCTATCCAACGCTTTCCCTACTGTTGCACTCTCTGGATTGGGAATAGTAATTTTTACCCCTACGCTATCAAAAGCTTTCCCTACTGTTGCACTTTCTGGAGTGGCAATAGTAATTTTTACCCTCCCACTATCCAACGCTTTCCCTACTGTTGCACTCTCTGGAGTGGGAATAGAAAATTTTATGCCTACGCTATCCAACGCTTTCCTTAGTGTTGCACTCTCTGGAGTGGGAATAGTAATTTTTACCCCTAGGCTATCCAACGCTTTCCCTACTGTTGCACTCACTGGAGTGGGAATAGTAATTTTTACTTCTACGCTATCCAATGCTTTCCCTACTGTTGCACTCACTGGAGTGGGAATAGTAATTTTTACCTCTACGGTATCCAATGCTTTCGCCACTGTTGCACTCACTGGAGTGGGAATAGTAAATTTCATGCCTACGCTATCCAATGCTTTCCCTACTGTTGCACTCTCTGGAGTGGGAATACTAATTTTTATCCCTAAGCTATCCAATGCTTTCCATACTGTTGGACTCACTGGAGTGGGAATAGTAATTTTTACCTCTACGCTATCCAACGCATTCCCTACTGTTGCACTATCTGGAGTGGGAACAGTAATTTTTCCTCCTATGCTATCCAACGCTTTCCCTACTGTTGCACTCTGTGAAGTGGGAATAGTAATTTTTACTACTGCGCTATCCAACGCTTTCCCTACTGTTGTACTCTCTGGAGTGGGAATAGTATTTTTTACCCTTCCGCTATCCAACGTTTTCCCTACTGTTGCACTCATTGGAGGGAGAATAGTAATTTTTACCCCTATGCTATCCAACGCTTTCCTTACTGTTGCACTCACTGGAGTGGGAATAGTAATTTTTACCTCTACGCTATCCAACGCTTTCCTTACTGTTGCACTCTCTGGAGTGGGAATAGTAATTTTTACCCTCCCGCTATCCAATGCTTTCCTTACTGTTGCACTCACTGGTGTGGTAATAGTACATTTTATGCCTACGCTATCCAACGCGTTCCCTACTATTGCACTCTCTGGAGTGGGAATAGTAATTTTTATCCCTAGGCTATCCAACGCTTTCCCTACTGTTGCACTCACTGGAGTGGAAATAGTAATTTTTACCTCTACGCTATCCAACGCTTTCCCTACTGTTGCACTCACTGGAGTGGTAATAGTAATTTTTACTGCTACCCTATCCATTGTTTTCTCTACTGTTGCACTCACTGAAGTGGTTATAGTACATTTAACCCTTTTGCTATCCTACGGTAAAAATATTGTATATTTTTATTAATATTATGTTTATATATATATATATATATATATATATATATATATATATATATATATATAAGTTGAAAGTAGAAACCTGAACTATAAAATTGTACTCACCCTCGCAGCACTGGTAATAATTGCACAAACCACGAACTTAAACAAACAACTGACTGCCCTTTAAATCTAAATCAAGATTGGAAGAACAGACGTTTGTCCTTTTTCAATGTCTAGGAAGTTACGTTTTAAGAACCAAACGAACCCACTGATGTAACGGCGTGGCATATGATTAAGAGTCGCCAGACTCGAAACGCGTAATGCCTGTTGGTCTTGGAATAAAAAGAACCTTTTCTGCAAGCATTGTTGGCGTGGTCCGTTCTGTGCTGCTGAAGGAGCGCAGGTTGCTGTGATATATATATATATATATATATATTTTGCAACAAACGTCCCAATATGAGAGGAGCGGACAAAAGCTGGTGCAGGCGGCGAGGTTCGGGACACCCTCGCAAATTTGTTTACAGCAAAGTTTTCTTCAAAGGAAGACACCGCACACCACCTCAGATATAAGACTTGATGTTTATTTCTTGTAGGTTCCCCACCTACGCGTTTCAGACAGGTAAACTGTCCTTGATCACGGTTACAAACACGTGTCCATCGTTTATGTCTACCATTTATACTGACAAACTCCACCTGGCGATTAGGATGCATTGTGGGTTCAGTAGTTTGTTTAAGCATTTTTGTAACTTGCAGTGCGTTTTTACCAGCCTTTTACTATATATATATATTTATATATATATTACCTACTGGCGGTCGCCAGTATGTAGTTATAGTTAGGATTATTTTGTATAGGGAATTCGCAACATTCTATTGGGAATAACTTTGGCGCCGGTTGAGAACACTGCCTGAAAATTTCCTCAAATTTGCCTTGTGGCGCTCCGCTTCTTCCCTGAAAGTTTGGGGGGGGATTCGTCAAGCGGGGGCAGAGATAAAAGGGGGGTCCCAAAACGTGTTTTCCCCATGTTAATTTCCATAGGACAGTCAAACTCACTTTAGCCCGAATGGCTGAATGGATTTCCACCAAACTTGGCAAAATTGTAGGGACTGGGTGCCGATGTGCCTTTGCTATGTCTCAAGATATGTGCTCCAGTGGATTTTGAGTAATTTAGGTTAAAAAAAAAATATATATATCTATAAGCGTGCCCCGGTACGCGCACTAGGCCGCGAACCAGCGGGCAACGCGAGTTTGCGCGCGGAAAGCTGATTGGCTCTCGTGTGTCTGTCAACATTCCAAACAGTCCGGAGCGGCCACCATCTTGTGTCTCGGTAGGATCGAGACACAAGTGGTGGCAAAAACAAATGGGGAAATGACCAAAAGAGGGCAGAGTAGACCCCCCCTGACCCCATAGGTTTGATGTGGGGGCCAGAAAAGGGCCCAACGGGCAAATTTATTATTTTTTTTTCGATTTGCGCGGGGGGATCGCCCGGTACGTGCACTACGGAGCGTACCGGGGAGCGTACCATGGGGAAAAAAGAATGACAGAGTTTTTAAAAAATGTAGCCTTTTTTTATAAATTGGAGGTAGTTCTAAAAAAATTTCTTCTTTTTGTTGTTTTATATTTTTTTTAATGTTTTTTTGAACATTTTGTACTTTTTTTGGCTTTTATGAACAATTTTATATTTTTTTGTTATTTTTATGGGGAGAAACAAAAAACAGGGAATTGTAAACGGCTCAACTGGAGCAAAAAATTATCAGGGAAAAATTATGGTTTTTTGGGGCAATTGTGTTTGTCACCAGCACGGTTGATGAGCGTTATGCTTTGCTCACCATAGGTGATTGTTTTACCACAAAATATACAAGTGATCTTGTATTGCACAAACTGGGGTTGTATGTTCGGGACCATCTCCCTTGTCTCTTGTCCCGATGGAGTGGGTTGCTTTCTTTTGGAGGTGCTGGGTGAAGATTGGGGAGGGTTTCTGGCCAGTTCTCAGACCTCTGCCGCAGCATAGTTGTTAGGATGCCGGCGCTGCATGTGGCGAATCATGGTGTTATTGCCAAATGAGTATTTCTTGTTAGGGTTCCCCCTTGAAAGTTCAGTGCCACAGATTAGGCAAGTAACCCTTGGCGCATTTACTTTTTTTTGGTCCTTTGGGATGGAAAAAAAATCCCATATAATGTGCTGCTTTGGCCTATATGGAGTATTATCTTCTGGCAGGAATGTCCTCCTCCCCTCCTCCTCCTCCTCCTCCTCCTCTTCTTCATCTCCACCACTGTGGTGTTGTGGTGGTCCTCTTGGTGGTGGTGGTGGGGGCTGTCATGCTCCTGCTGCTGCTGCTACTGAAGCCATTTTTCAGTCCAAAAAGGTACAGAGAGGTCTTTCAACAGGTCTTCTTCACTCAAAGTACGCAGTGAGAATGAGAAAAAAAGGTGGGGGCTTTCATCATTAGGAAAAAAAAACTGTCCTGAACCAATGAAAAGTGTTATTTTCAGGTCACATGACCAGGGCTTTCATCATTTGGAAACCAAAACTGTCCTGAACCAATAAAAAGTGTTATTTTTAGGTCACATGACCCGACGCGCACACGCTACACACCCCCGGGCGCGTCGCGTAAGCGCGTCGGATGCTTACGTTGCGCGATCGTATGCGCTCGAGTGCTTCCGGGTGCGTTTACGCCATGCGTATCACGCGGACGCGGCTACGCGATACGTCACAATGATGTTTTCGTTCGCGGCAAAAGCGCTAACGGGACGCTCACCGGTACGCGCCCTGGGGCGCACCGCAAGACTGCGCTTACCGGTGCGCTCACCGGGACGCGCACCGGGAGCGTTCCAGGGCAAAAAAAATAAAAAACATGAACAATATACATAAAAAAAATAGTATTACATGAATATACAATATAGGATTCAATATAAAAAATATTACATTTCATAGCTATATAAATTTGCTATTAAAAAACCTTTCAAATTCACAGAAAAAAACAAAGGTTTCACACCAGTTATAGTTAGGAATTAGCATTTAAAAAACCTATGAAATTCACTGTAAAAACCATAGGTTTCACACCAGTTATAGTTACAAATTAGTATTTAAAACACCTATGAAATTCACTGTAAAAACCATAGGTTTCACACCAGTTATAGTTAGGAATTAGCATTTAAAAAAATTATTAAATTCACTGAAAAAACCATAGGTTTCACACCAGTTATGGTTAGCTGGAAATTTTACTGACATAAAACCATTGAAATTCCCATGTTATAGTTAGTTCGTCTCACTATAACTTGCGCGCCTGCAATGCACTTCTGATCACGTCACATATTACATCACTCATGACATGGTCAGTGACACAAAACAATGTTGCCCCCTTTGTCAGAGGGCCTCAAAATGATGTTTTTGTCATCGGCTAGTGAAAAAATAAAATCCATCTGTTCTTTTGATAGATTGAAATTTTTCACTGCTGCTTTAGTTTGTTTATGTTTAAGTTTAATTAGTTCCCTGGTTACTACTTCATGAAAAGTATCTATTGCATCATGCGGCAGTATGGGAAAGAATATAGACTTTGGTTTAAAGGAAGTACATGCAGCCCTGTCAGTTCTTGTCTCTCTTACTCCTATTATTGAGATATTTTGTTGGCTATCACCTGACATCTCATCCAAGGAATATACATCTTGGAGTGTGTCCACGTCACCAACAGTGAGCTCAGGTAGACCTTCTTCCAACACAATTTCTGGTTCTATACTATTAGGTCTTAAGGAGTGCCATTTCTTTAATTTCATCTTGCGGACAAATTTGAACATGTCCACTCTTGTCCCGGCATAGTCAAATAGTTCAGTGGGGCAAAATGTTAATCCCAAACATAGGGTTCGTTTTTCTTTTAAAGTTAGTGATCTAGATGATAAATTGATTATAGTTTTATTTACCATTGTGTCATCCATGCTAAACAATCTAGTTTCGGAGGCTTTCTGTAGGAATACCACAATGTTCCTCCACTGTGTACAGTTGTTCGTTTTGAGAATCTTGCAAAATAATTATGTGTAACAGATATACTTTTGTATATGTTTTAAATCATTTTAATGATGTAAATGTTATGTCTCTTTCAGGAGATTAGGATGGGGAACAGCACTCTCTTTCATCACCTCACCACGGCCCCACCTTTCTCCAGTCTGAATGGAAGAAATCACGTCACCTTGCTAAAGATAAGACTTTCACTATGGGCACTTTTTTCCTCCTTTTCTTTATGATTTGATACAATTCTTGGCCTATATAGATGACTATGGGACATTTAATGCATCCCTCCCTTTTTTGACCCCGAGGCACTAGACCGAATGCACTGCTTATTGGATTCCATTCCGCTCCTAACCGGGGATCTATGAACTGAGTACCAACAGGGCACTAGACCGCTTATATTTCTTTCCCTGTTAGACATGTGTAAGCATTATTACCGGTCCGGTACTATTTTTTGACGTCTATGGTTCGTAACCTTTACCGAGACAGTATTGTCAAAAACTATCAGTTGGGTTAATATCATTTAATACACTAGGTTAAATGATTTCTCATTTAGGAAGTTATCCTAGTTTCTAATGCTTTATCCATTACAGGTTGTAATGATGTATCACTTTGATTTATGTCGATTTCCTGAATGTATGACTTGTAAATACTCCATTCCAATATGGCCGACAATAATCTGACTTGATTGCATTGAGGGAGGCAAACCTCATCTATGTTTACTATTATGGACATTCACTGTGTATTTAACTTGTTGAACACGGGGGAAAGGTTATCGTGTGATCAAGACACCTTGGTGTGTCGAAACGCGTAGCGATATCCGGTGAATAAAAACCTTCATGACTGAATCTCCTTGAGTGCGCGACCTTGCTCATTGGCAGAATTGTGGATTTTCATTAAATTATTCGGCTATGGGTTTGCCGAATTTTCGCGCCACCTGACGACGGGAGGAGGTACCCAGAAAGACCCAGTGTGCTTGGAATATATATATATATATATATATATATATATATATATATATATATATATATATATATATATATATATATATATATATATATATATATATATATATATATAATGTAATTGTTTTTTAATTATTTATTAATTTTAAGGTTATTTAAGTATTTTAAGTAGGTTTAAGTTAATTATATTTATTATTTAATTAATTTTCAATTACTTTTAATACATTTAAAAAATTCGATATTTTGACTAACTATATTTTTTACAACGATATTTTTGATTCAATATTTTTGTACCTACCTGTTTGGACATAGGGAGTCGATATTTTTGCATTCTATATTTTTAACTCGATATTTTGGTAAGTCTATATTTTTGACGTCGATATTCTTTCAGTGTCCGATTTGTAGACATCAAATTAAAAAAAATTGTAACTGCAGACTTCCGTTAATTGGTATTTCATACTGCATGAGGTAATATTTCGCTTCTCAAAAACTTAAAATGTTTCTCACAGTCATCAGAAGCTTGGTAAAGCACTGATGTTAGGGGATTATTTATGAGAGGCTTGTGCTGCAGGAGCATGACTCATATTTATGAGGCAGTGTAAAGTCACTTTGGGTGGCTTTGGATGGACTCATATATATGAGGTAAGGCAAAGCAGTGCAAAGCAGTGCAAGTCGCTGCCTTGCCTTACACTGCGCCAAGGAGGCGTTCCATAGGCGTTGCAGTGGGTTTTCCCACGCAGCACCCATGGATTGTGACACTGTCCCAGATTTACTTAATCACGTATACCTGGGGCAGGGCCAAAACCTTATGCCCCCCAGAGCAGGAATAACGAGGAGAAATATTTTTATTGCTCCTTGTTTTTTCCTGTTTTCATGTGTGTTGCCTTCTGCAGCACACATAGAAAGAGAAAAATACCTCTCTGGATTTCTTTTGTGCCCTTTCCTGCACAAAACTATCCTGCCTACAACAGAGGCACCCTTGCACCATGGTGCAAGGGTGGCTCTGTTGGCGCTAGGCAGCAATATGTTCCCCACCGCAGGGGGAAAAGACAGGAATGCACCGTATATCATATATATGGTGCATTCCTGCCCTTACACATTGGCGTAGGGCAGAGCAGCAAGAATTCTTGCAGCGCTGCCCTATGCCAATTCATTATATATGAGGCCTTGTGGGAATGACACAACTACACAGGCCTTCTGTCAGGGAGCATACATCATTGAAAGGTCCATTCCATGTCCTAGAGCAGAGGATCGTACCCTTTTCACTTCTGTGGACTCCCCACTGAATCATTACTGGAATCTGGGTACCACCTCTGGATCATTATTAGAAGCCGCAGACAATTTCTAGGCAATTTCCATAATTTAAACCTCAAAACAATACACAAAAATACAAAAACAAGTATGCACCAAACAAATGATAAAATATTAAAATATTTTGTTTAATTCACAATAAAATATAGATTTTCAATAATGCTTCTCTCTTTGTATTGTATTCACTTGAATAATATTTAAATTTGTAAAACAGTTTTGGACCAACTGAGTAGGACTCGTGGACCCCAGGAGTCCTCGGATCACAGGTTAAGAATGACTGCCCTAGAGCACATTGTTTTTTATCATCCTTCTCCACAATGGCAACTTTAGTGATATGTTTAAGTTTTGGAGTCCTCATCAGGTGTGTCTCGCCTGGTAAATTTGAGCTCAATGAAAATAATTGTAAATTGTGCCCCCATGCTACTTAGTAGTTGCCCACAGGGACAGGGGCCCTGCTTGGGGCCCCCATAGGTCAGACTGCCATGAAAAGACATCCTAACCCCTACGGTGGTGCCTATGCAAGCACCGCCGCCATTGAAGGGATAGGATTTCGACTGCTGCCCCGACAGGATCCTCGATCCTGTCGGAGGTGGCAATCTTACCCCCCCGGCTGCAGTCCGGCAATCTGTATGGCAATGGGTCGGTCGGACAGATGGCCTGGATGTCATTGGGACCGCCACCAACGACCTTACGGTGGCAACCCCAACGACTTCCTAATGAGGTTCTACATTCTATAGTACTTTACAGTTTAAAATTGAACTGTCTAGCCCTTGAGTTGTCCTTTAACCTGTGACATTACTAGTGGTATGCAATTTATTCCTGATACCTTTTATATTTTAACATTTCTTTTGGTTAATTTCCAAAGCTTGTTTGTACATTAATTCAATTTGAATTTAGCTTATTAACTTCTTCTCCTGCAGCTAGCTTCTTTTACTTATGAATGTAAACCTCTTTCATTGGAATCCCTTCTTTCAATGTTTTTTTGGGCTTTTGGGAAATTTGCTGCATTCCTGTAACATTCTCCTTGTGAATGCTGATGATACCCTGACCCTTTTAATCTACCTTTTAATCTTTTTTTTTTAAACACAATTTATTGTTTTTTGCAAGCGAGTCAATTAAATCACTGTAATAAGGCCGCCATTGCGCAGATAGCTCATGCTGCCACATGATAAACATAAGAAATAGAGCAAATGTTTATTTCGATCAAAAAGTATCGTTTTTTTATTTTATTTTAATTTCAGTCATTTATTCATTTTTTTTGTTTGGAAAATTAAATTTGACCAAGTTCATCTTTTAAGACGTTATGTACAACAAAACATAGAATAACATATATTCAAATGTCTATTTACAATCAGAAAATCAGAAAATATATATCAACGTAATCTCATTCAAACAGTCAGTCAAACCACTTTCACACCACAATATATACAAAATATATACAGACAGACAAAACAGAAAAGATATGAATTATTTCCAAATTGTAATCTGATTAATTACAATAAAGCCATGAGTATTTCTTATATTTTAGAAAAACCTATTGATATTTTTACAATTTGTGGTTCTTTAAGGCTTATAGAGTCTATAAGAACCACAAATTGTAAAAATATCAATAGGTTTTTGTAAAATATAAGAAATACTCATGGCTTTATTGTAATTTATCAGATTACAATTTAGAAATAATTCATATGTTTTCTGTTTTGTTTGTCTGTATATATTTTGTATATATTGTGGTGTGAAAGTGGTTTGACTGACTGTTTGAATGAGATTACGTTGATATGTATTTTCTGATTGTAAATAGACATTTGAATATATGTTATTCTATGTTTTTTTGTACATAAGGTCTTAAAAGATGAACGTGGTCAAATTTAATTTTCCAAACAAAAAAATGAATAACTGACTGAAATTAAAATAAAATAAAAAAATGATACTTTTTGATAGAAATAAACATTTGTTCTATTTATAGGGCAATTAACTAGATAGCAGCAGGGGCATCTTCTTTTGTTTCTTACTAGCTTGTGGCAAGCTGTGCTGTTGGGAGCCCAAACCCAGTGGTGTTGTTTTAGGCCACAGGATAAAAGCAATCATCAAATACTCATCCCTCCCCACAAACACCCCTCCCTCCCCCTGCCCCCACCCTCCCCCCGCCAGTGTGCCCCACTTAGGTTGATCATGGGAATAGCAGTCAACTACCCAGTTACATAGCCGTGTAACCCACCTAATATCAGACATAGCAACATGGTAAAGTGCCGTCATAAAGACAATCAGAGCTCTACAGCTCCATCCAGCGTCGCAAACGCATTCAATCCTGGATCGCCGTCGAGTGTCCCTCCCATTCACCCTCACACCTCAGTCTCACTCCACGCATTCTCCACCTGTCCGGCGCTAGCAGTCAGTCCCCCCCGACCAGCCTCAGCATTCTCCCCTTCATCCTCCTCCTCGGTATCTGCAGATGGGGTCTGCAGTTCGGTCACCAGTGCCACCCACGCTCTCGCCGTTTCTAACGCTTTCTCATTAGCCGAGCGCCTAGCCAATTGCAAGCGGAGAGTGCCCTCGCTGCCCGCCCAGGTCAAGAAGCTCGTCCGCCATCTCTGATAGTTAGGGCCCATCCTAGACTTCCAATGCCTGGTGAGTTCCCTTTTTGCCATGATCAGCTCCAAGTCGTAGAATTTACTAGTAACTTTGGTACGGGAGGTATGTGGAAACCAGAGCAGCAGGTAAGTAGCCATCTCAGCCTCCAGCGCCCGCCCCGTCACACAATTCAGGCACGTCACCACCTCTTCCCAATAGGACCCCAACCCTGAACAGGTCCAGAACATGTGCAAGAAATCGGCACCGTCCGCAGTGCACCTCGGACACGTTGAGTGGGAAACCCCCAAAATACCGCAGAATCTTGGCCGGAGTCAGATACGCCCTATGGAGTGTGAAAAACTGTACCAACTGGAACCGGGCATTACACGTACCCTTCCAGGCTCGCCGCAGTAGGTGGGGCCACGTCGTCTCCGGTATTGGCCTGCCGATGTCCATTTCCCATTTACCTTTTAAGGTATCTAGTGACGATAACCGTTTAGTCGACAGGCGCCGGTAGAGGCAAGTGACAGCCTTAAAAGTGCCCGCCACCATGGTGACATACTGACAGCCAAGCGAGGTCGGAGGTTCCTGCAGCCCCATCTTCCAGCAGCGCTGCAGCCCCACTACCAACGCAGCATGTAATAAATAGTCTCCTCGCGGCAACCCAAACGTGTCTTGTAGATCCTGAAAGGACAGCAACGCGCCATCTCTATACAGATCTCCCACCATATAGAGGCCCAACTCCTCCCAAACTGCCAGCGCAGTCCAGTTACCCCTGTGGGGGAGGGCCGTACACATGCCCAACGGTATCTCCGGAGCGTATGGGGCGGAATAACCAACCCGTTTCTGACTCCGATTCCAGCACAAGCGAAGAGTGCGTTCTTCAAAAGTGAGCTGGCTAAGGTCGATCTTCCGTTGCAGGACTATGAAAGACAAAACGTGCCGAGGGATCACTCTGCCACAGTGTCCCTCAGGTCCCCCGAACTCCCGAGCCACTGCCAGCGTAAGCCACTGAAGCTGCGCCGCCAGGTAGTACCATTCAAAATCAGGCACCGCCAGTCCCCCGTTAGACCGTGGACGCATCAGGGTGGTAAGCGCAACACGCCGTCTACCCGCTCCCCAAAGGAAACCCGTGGTCATAGCCCGTAGTGTCCGGAAGACCGAGGCCGGAATCCACACAGGCAACGTGCGGAAAAAGTAAAGCAAGCGCGGCAGCACCACCATTTTCAAGAGTGCCACACACCCTGCAACCGACAGAGGGAGGGAGCTCCAAAAAGCCATACTGCTCCTCAGGCCCCTTATCGCCTTGTGCACGTTTCCCTCTAGGAGATCAGACTGTGTGTGATAAATACGGGTGCCCAAATAAGGCAGACAGCAAGGCTCCCACCGCAAGTCCTCCCCTGCCGGAGGATGCCGCCCAGTCGGGGTCAAAGGGAAGAGGCAGGTTTTGCTCCAATTCACCCGCAGGCCTGACAGTCGACCAAACTGCTGAAGCAGCGCTCTGGCACCCCGTAATGCCACGTCCTCCCCTGACAAGAACATCAGTAGATCATCAGCGTATAGGGAAATATAATGGGCCTCTCCGCGCAACAACAGGCCGTCATACGACATCCCCAACCTAGCGTGTGCAGCCAGCGGCTCGATCGTGAGTGCAAACAATAGCGGGGATAACGAGCAGCCCTGCCGGGTGCCCCTCCTCACATGACAACCTGCCGATATGGTCGGTCCCGTTTTGACCCTGGCAGAGGCTGAGTTGTACAGTAACGCTGTCCACTGCACAAACTGATCTCCCAAGCCGAACTCTCTTAAGACCTGATACATATAGGGCCATTCCACGCTATCAAAGGCCTTCTCAATATCTACTGAAAGCACAGTAGCATTTGGAACATCCTGGCAACCCCCCTCCATAACTCTAAGCAAGCGACGTATACACGTCGCCCTGTTCCTGGTAGGGATAAAGCCTCCCTGATCTGGATGTACCAGGGTCGTCATGTGCTCTAAAAGTCGGGTCACAAGAATTTTACTGAGAATTTTATAATCCACCGTAAGCATAGAGAGCGGACGGTACGCTAAGCGCAAACTGGCATCCCCGTCCTGCTTCAGCAACGGTATAATAATCGCCTCTCTTGCAGATGAAGGCAGCCTTCCCAGATCCCAAGCTTCCCTATACACCAGGAGCAGTCTTGGTGCTAGGAGATCCACATATTTCGCGTAAAACTCCACCGGGAGGTCATCAGCCCCCGGCGTCTTTCGCCGCGTCATGTGCTTGATCGCAGTTCGAATTTCACCCAGGGAAATAGCTTCCCCCAACTTGTCTCCCTGAGCTGGGTCCAATGTGGGAGCTGGGCTGCCAGGAGGAAGGCCTGGGTCTCCCCTGGTAGGTCCGGCATCGCGCTCCAATAGAGCGCAGTGTAGTAGCTAAAGAACTGATCATTGATCTCCGTCTGCGAGTACACAAGGCCCCCGGTAGCCGTGCTCAAAGACAGAATCGGAGTGCCCCTGGCCGCCGGGTTTGCTAGCCATGCTAATAACGAACCCACTTTGTCCCTTTCTGCATGGGCCCTCACCAGATATTCCTTAAAATCAAGACAACGCAGGCACTCCACCTGAGTGGCCACCACCTCACGCGCCTCTAGCCCCGCCGTCCGGCCCGCCACATCAGTGTGGCTTGCCCGTTCAGCTTGACGTAGCCGGTCTTCCTCCAGCGTGATATCCCGCAACAACGTCTTAGCCGAGATGCATACTCCTCTCATCACCATCTTAAACGCATCCCACTCATGGGCCCTACTAGGCGCCGTACCTGCGTTTTCAGCAAAATAATGTTCTATGCTACTGTTAACCTCAGCACTAAAAACAGGGTCTTCCAAGGCCATGGGGTTCAAGCGCCAGGTAGGGATGGCCTGGCGTTGCCGCGTCCACCGCACCGCGATTAGGTAAGGGTTGTGATCTGATAGCGTCCTTGCCAGATACTCACTGTTATAGACCATGCCCTGGGCTTCCGGCGAGCACAGGATACCATCTATTCTCACATGTAAATCATGCGGTACGGAGTAGAACGAGAAATCCCTATCGGTCGGGTGATGGGCCCGCCACGTGTCCACCAGACCCCATGTACCCTGCCAGTCCCGCCACACCTTCGCTATCCTATGTACCGGCGACTGGACCAGTGGAGGATGTGAACGATCCAAGCCCACATCAGCGACCGAATTGAAATCGCCCCCCAGAAACACCCTACCAGTCAGGAGGGTCGCCAGCTTCCCAGACAGGAGCGAGAAAAAGGCCGGTTGTTCCACATTCGGAGCATACACACTGCACAGGGCCACCTCCCTTTCATCCATACGCCCCTGTACTGCTACAAACCTCCCCTCTGGGTCAATCACTGTTGTCAAAGGCTGAAAAGGCACACCCGCACGCACCCAAATCAATGCGCGTACGCAGAGTACGTAGTATAAAACAATTGACCCCGCCACCTACGCTGCAGTGCCTGACCTTCAGATTGAACAATATTGGTCTCCTGCAGGAAAGCTACCTGGATCCCCCTGCGCACTAGATATGCATACACCTTATATCGTTTCCTCATGGAGTTCAGCCCTCGCACGTTCCAGGAAATGCACTTTAATTCAAGGCGAGTCCCCATAGTGAAGCACATCAAGGCACAACTTCTCCCTCTCACATGAGGGCACACTGGCAACACCCCAAAATCCCAAACATCCCCAACCAACCCCCCTCCCTCCCTTCCCCAGAACAGGCGCTAAACTGCAGTTACCCATCCAAACTTGGTCCCAAGAGCGGGAACTCTCTGGCAACTACCAGAGTCTCACACCTAGCGTGAGTATGGGGGGGTATCTCTACACCCGAACGGGCTAGGCAGTAATAACACCCTTCGTTATCAGCGCTCAGCCTCCAACATAAATCCCCTAGGTCCTTAGCGCCCCGCCCCAGAGGGACTCCCCAGCAAGCCCCGACAGCAGCCATCCCCTCTTAATTCAAATAAGGCAATAGGAATATTCACCCATCCCAATGGCAGACCCCCCGGCTCTCATCCCAACAAGGCAGCCCAAATCCAGGTTATCACCCCCTTACTGTACACAAGCCGGGCAGATAAGCGTCACTCGTCCATGAGGCCATCAGCAGTTCCCGGTGTGACTTGCGGCAGGGCCTGACCGTCCACATCAGAACCCTCAGTTACTAGGCCCTCCGACCCCTGCTGGGAGTCCGAATCCACCATAGGCTCTACGACCACTGCCCCCGAAATGGCAGAAACCGCCTGGAGAGCGGCCCGGCGGTCCAGTTCTGTCTGTGATTGTGATGGCGTTCGGGCAGATGCCATGCGACCCCTGGGTCGCCGCCTTCTACGAGGCTTCGAGCTGGTCTCCGCCGTTTTCTCCATTGCCTTCTCCGTCGCCTCGTCGCCATCCCTGCCAGCCCTATATGTTTCCAGCCAGCACCAAGCATCCTCAGGAGAGTCAAAAAAGTAAGTTTTACCATCCACCAGTAGTCTCAGACGTGCAGGGAAAAGGAGAGAGTACTGTATGCCCTCCTCGCTAAGGGCCTTCTTGACCACCAAGAAAATTGGAGCGACTGCGCTGGACCTCATATGAATAGTCAGGATAAATGGACACAGATGCATTATCCACCCGGTAGTCACCCAATGCTCGCGTCTTCTGCAGTATGACTCCCCGGTCTTTAAAATGCAGGAGCCATGCCAACACAGGCCAGGGAAGGGCGGCCAACGGCTAGCGGGCGGGCAGGCACTCGGTGGGCTCGCTCCAGAGTGTAAAACTGCGACAGACCCTCAGGGGCCACCACCTCGCGCAGCCAGGCCTCCAGGTAGGCGACCATATCGTTCCCCTCTATTTTTTCAGGCAGGCCCACCACCCAAACATTGTTCCGCCTGTTACAGCCTTCAGAATCCTCTGCCCTCTTCTCCAGGTGTTGCACCCTGCGCCGCAGGTCCCCCGCCACTGCATCAGTCACCTTGTGGGCCGGTTCCAGTACCTCCAAGGTCAGTTCCATTGCCTTAACTGTCGGCCAGTTTGCCATGGTCCGCCCGCAGTAGGCCCAAGCTCATGGACACCTGTGTGATGTCGTGATGCAGCGCCTCTCTCGTGTCCGTGATAGCTTCTAGGATCTGCTCCAACTGCTGCTGCTGTAGTCCCGGCACCTGCACCCCGGCCGACTCCTGATCTGGGCCCGCTGACATCTCCTCTATGGGATCGGCAGGTGGCGCCCCAGTTTTTGCTTTCGGTTTCCCCATGTCCCCAAGTTGCCCGTGTACGTCTCAAGGCCGTTCAAGCGGTGGCCACACAATGCACACTCATCCGTGGCAGCGAGGGAAGCACGAGGTCAGTCCCCCGCCCCTCACCAGGCCAGAGTCACAAATCCATGTCAGTCACCTCACCACTAGACCGCCCCTGGTACAGACGGGTATAAGAGGCACGAGGCGCGGTTCCCCAGCATCCGCTTCCCCCGACGGCACCTCTGACCTCAAATTGTCAAGTTATTGCTATCATGGGGCGGTCGCATTCTCACCACGCAGTCCAGAGACGTTGTCACCTGCTCCCCAGGCGACTATAATCCAGGGCTGCTCCGCAACTCCAGGCCTCCTATGCGTGGCCCCAGTAGAGTCGTGCTCCTCCCCGTCACTGCCCAGTTCCAGGCAGCAGGACTATCTCTCCCACCAGGGCGTCCCTCACAGACCCCAACGTAGGGTACCCGTGTGCCAATGGGGCAGGGTCCGGTCACATCATCAATGAATCGCCACGGGTGTCCGCCACCCGGCCGCTGAGCAGGCCGTCAGGCAGCTTCCCCAAGGACGGGTGAGTCCGCAGAAAGTGAGGAGCCTCCTGCCCAGGCTCGACCCACAACCACCAGTTAGGGACCCCGCTCAATATCGGGCAGAGAAATCAGCCAGTGCTGCATGCAATCCCAGTTCCAGGGCCCAGCTGGAGCAAGCGTCACCAAGTGCTCCTCCTCGGCATCACAGGGCACGATCGAGGGCCCCACAGCCATCCGGGTCCGCCACCAATGAAAGCGATCCCTGCAGCAGCAGCCCCACCGTCACTCCGCCGCTGCCGCCATCCGTGGTAGAAAAAGTCCGATCCCGCCTCCGCGACGGCCTCCTGGGTGCGCGAGGCCAGGGATGCAGTGCTGGGACCAGGCCTCACCAAGATGGCCAATCGCCCGACCGCAGGCCCACGACAGTCCCCACTCCGGTAGGGTCAGCGGGCTCCGTTGGCCCCCTCCGGCAAGTGCAGCGGCATCCTCACAACTTAGGGAGCCCCTCCAGGAGCCAGGCGCCGCACCCCAGGCACGATAACAGGATAAATCCACCGAGGCAGGCGCGGAGCTCCGAGCTCAAGCAGCCATGCCCGGCGGTGGTCAAGCCAAGCCCCCCTTAGCTTATTAACTTCAATCACAGTTTCACAAGGTAAAGTTGTTCGCTCCCTTTAATTTTGAAAGATTTTGTAACTGAATTAATTCTACCTAGCGCTAAGCATGTTTGTCAAAGTAAATTTGCAAATTAATTTGTTTAGTTTTTTCCTTGAACTCTTTGGTGCGGAGAGTAGAGTTAAGGCTTGTTACCATCCTTAATCACACTGAAAAACTTTGTATTGAGGTACCTCTGTTTGAATTACTTATAAGAAACTCATAGATACATGTGCATGTATCTAGATGAATGTAAATACAATTCTTAACTTGGTTCACCTTTCGTGCAAGATACTTTGTGTTAAAGATTTGTCATTCTTATCTGTGACTTGCGTGTGATGAGTGCAGAAAAACTGCTATAAAGATTGAGATAAGTACTCAGGCTCTCGCTGTTATGCCACATTGTAATTGGTTAACAAGACTCTCGAGGAATGGTGTGGTAGTTGTAAAAACTTTATCTAAGACGTCCGCTGAGAGTTGATTATCTTATAAGACTCCGAAAGATTGCATCTCACAGATACACCAACTTCAAGTGCCATTGAATTCTGGAAAATATTGTTTTCTGTAACTGAATTAAATCTGACAACCAGATTAGACAATCTCCACTACCATATTTGCACCACCAATGACCATTCTTGTACCCTGTTGATACCTCAATGACTACTGGGATTATGTTCCCTGAGAAAAGCAGAATGGAAAAAATACTCCCTCGCAAACTAAATAGCAGAAAAGAAATCCGCTTTATGTTAAGTTTAAATGGACATTTAACAGTCACCATTATAGGTATTACAGTCATCATGACAATAAGCAAGCAATTTGGAACCTGATTATTTGGGCCAAGCAGGTAAGATCTACATGACAGTACACCCTATTGAGCCTGCTTTACTCTGGCTCAGGTTCTGCTAAAAAAAGACCCACAGAAATACTCAGGGCTTAGTTGAGAGTTTGGTGGTCCGTCTACTGAAGGACTGCGTCCTTGATGGGTAGTAGACTGCTAAGCATGTGGCCTTCTGACCGCCGTATTACAGGTTTTCTGAGGGGTCGGTAGTGTGGCTGCAGTGGTCTCGCAGGGGTGTGCAATGTGCTTCCATGTATATCGATGCCTTTGTGTACATTGAAATGAAATGAAATGAAATGAAATGAAATGAAAAAGAAATTTGTAAAGCGCACTGCGGCCAAGCGGCTTCCTGGCGCTGAGGAGCACATCAGAATCTACAGAGGGTCCAAAGGAGGTTAGCCGGGGAATGCCTGAAGAAAAAGAAAAGTTTTAAGGGCTTTACGAAAGTGAGAAAAAATAGGGATAGAGCGAATGGAGAGAGGGAGATTGTTCCAGATCTGGGGGGCCAGCACAGAGAATCGGGTGCCCCCCGTGCGGGATTTGCGAAAGCGGGGGACGTGAAGAAGAGAGAGAGAAGAAGAGCGGAGAGAACGGCTGGGGGCGTGAGAAGAGATTAGAGAGTTAATGAAAAGCGGGGCACAGCGAGCGTGCGCCCGGAAGGCCAAGCAAGCTAGTTTGAACTGAGACCTGAAAAGAATCGGGAGCCAATGGAGGGTTTTGAGGGCCGGGGTGATGTGGGAGGATTTGGGAAGACGAAGGATAAGACGGGCCGCCTGGTTTTGGATGGCCTGGAGACGGCGAGTTTCGTAGGCAGGAATACCTACGTACAAGCCGTTTCCATAATCCAGGCGCGATGTAATGAGGGCCGTGATAATGGTTTTGAGAGCATCAACAGAAAAGAACCGGGAGATCTTACGGATTAGACGGAGGGAGGAAAAACAAGAAGACACGACAGAACTGATTTGGGCGTGCATGGACAGATCATTGCTGATCTTGATGCCCAAGGTCCGGACAGAGGGGACTGGGGAGGGAGGAGGGCCAAAGGAAAGGGGCCAGTGAGCTGAGGACCAGGGATTAGACGAGCCACCCGTGAGGACGAGCTCTGTCTTAATCAGGTTCCAAATTGCTTGCTTATTGTCATGATGACTGTAATACCTATAATGGTGACTGTTAAATGTCCATTTAAACTTAACATAAAGCGGATTTCTTTTCTGCTATTTAGGTTGCGAGGGAGTATTTTTTCCATTCTGCTACATTCCAACTGCATATGTGTCGAATACACACGTATGCATTATATATGTGGAAAAATACCACCTACCCATTGCCGGAGTCCTACCTATATGCGGGCAGTCCCGTAAATGGGTACATTGTACCAAAGCACCTACCTGTATTTCGCCGAAGATGGGGTCATATCCCTCAGGGTAAAGATTCTCCTCTGTAGGGGGCCTGGAGAAAGAGATGCATATCTACATCTGCTTGGCAGAACAGGATAAGAGTGAGAATGCACCCTAAATCCTTATTTACTAATGACCTTTAGGTGGCAGTCCAACCACCATGGTCGGCTCATCAGAAAGTCAAATCGTAATACGGGCGGCGCTGTTGCACCTCTGAGGTACCCAATGTAAGCTGCCTTCCCCCGTCTTGCGATGCAGGTGGTCGGTGATGGTCTGGCTGTGCTGGCGATTCAACAGCAGTCTTCACAAAGCCAATCTACCCAATTTGTAATACAGTGGACGACTTACCGCCGCCCCACTGTCAGGACCACCAAATTTGTAATAAGGCCCTTAGTAAGACTTTGAACATTATCTATCTGCTCTCTATAACATTCCTTTGGTTTGTAATTGCTTTCACTGAAAGGATGCTTTTCTTTTTCTGATCTTGGTTTGGAGTCGAGCCTAAATGCTTTGTATATATTACTTTTTGATTTGTTGTGTCCATGCACATCCAGCCTAGTATGATTATCAGAACAGGTTTAGGGCTTCGATCATGCTACCTTAGGGTGAGAAAATTATATTTTAGTTAGTTCTTTGGTTTGACCCTGTGTGTACTCCAGAAAAGGGGATTAAGTTAGCTTACTCAATGCATTACGTTAGCTATAAAATACCCCCTGATGAACATTATAAGGACATTGCAAATCACAACTGAATTCCTTTATATTGTTATGGAACTCCAAGTTGACTTGCATATATCCTTATCATGTACGCCAGGGAGTACTTTCTTCCATAAAATACAGGGTCACACCATCTCCTTTCCCACAACCCACTTAAATGGGTGTGTTTGCAAATATGAAGAGTAAAAATGAAACCTCTAGTGCAAAATTAAACACATAAAAACCTGTTAGATATTTGTTGCAAACCGTTATTAGAAACAGTTCAATACAAGTTGGTTAAAAAAAAAGCTGCAGTAGCTCTGAATGTGTAGGAACATGTAGAAAGATTTTAGGAATGTATGACGTTACAACACATACTTTTACAACGCATACCTTTAGAACGCATTTTTTACAACGCAATATCCATTACAACGCATTCCATTACAACACATGCCATTACAATGAATTTTTAAAAACTACCTTTACAACGCATTCCATTACAACGCATACTACCTTTACAACGCATACCATTACAACGCATACCATTACATTGCATGTATGGTAAGTATTGGATAGTGTAGGGGGAAAAATTACTATTCAAACTCCAGGGGGGTGCAACTGTAGGGTATGTGTTGGATAGTGTAGGGGTTAAAAATACTATTCTAACTCCAGGGGGTGCAACAGTAAGGAAAGTGTTGGATAGTGTAGGGGTTAACATTACTATTCTAACTCCAGGGGGTGCAACAGTAGGGTAAGTGTTGCATAGTGTAAGGGTACTATGCATTGTGATGGTATGCATTGTAATGGTATGCTTTGTAATGACTGCGTTGTAATGACATGCGTTGTAGTGGTATGCGTTGTAGTGTCATGCGGTGTAATGGTTACGTTGTAATGGCATGCTTTGTAATGGATGTTGCGTTGTAAAAGTTTTGTTGTAATGGTAGTGCATTGTAAAAGTTGTGTTGTAAAGGTTGTTTCCCGGTTTTAGGTATTCTCATCAAAGGAGTGCAGAAAAACATCCCCATATTCTGTCTGCTTGCCATTCTAAGCTATTAAAATAGAGCAGAAGAAAGAAAGACAACTTTTTCCTTTCCCTTGCTTTAAACAGCTGCTAAATTGTACTTCCTGACCTGACCTGCCTTTCACTCGGCTGTAATAATTTATAATAGTGGAGTTCTGATGTCTTTTTTTTATAATTGGCGACCTGGTGCGTCACAAGTCGCCAATTAAATTAGAGACTGCCGTTTACACAGGGATTACAGAATGCCATGTATTATAAAGTCTTACATCACTCTGTTAATTCAGTCTTCCAGGAACATTTTTTGTAGCTATGATGTGGGAAGTGAATGATTAAGGGATTAGAAGGAAGCATTAATCAATCAACAAAACATAGGCATTGAAAGTTTTGTGGAAATGGTGGCAGCAACGCTCTTTTGGGAAGGTTGGTTGATCCAGTGGCGAATAATATTTTTGAACAAAGTGAAAAAGCCAATACACGTTTTAAATAAGATATAAAAAAATCTCAGATTTATTAGTCCATATTCTATGAAATAGCATCTCAAACTGCACGTAGCCATTATTCAGTACATCAAATGTAGGACTTGAATAAGTGAGGTACAGTCTCTACTTGGCTACTTGGAAAGACTACTAAAGAAAGAGAAGGATAATCTCTGTGAAGGATCTGTCAAAGAAAATGTTGATGATGAATTGGATTAATACAATGAATGGAAATTATTGATTATGAAGAAAAAATACCCTGCCATGGGCTTCATGTTGCTTCGATAATTTCAAATTCAATTAAATTACTTGCATCACACCTCAAATTTTATTTAAATGTGGATAAATTTTATTAATGGAAATGTAATAGGGCAGAGGGATTAGAAGTGAGATGGACACACGTAGGTGTTGTAGAATGTGATGAAACCATATGACATAAGAAATGATTGTTTATGAGATTTGATAGCCTTCTGCCACACACAGAGAACTTTCCACACACACTGCACTGTGCTGCCTTGGGTCAATGGCCTACACTTACCTTGCGTCATTAAGTGCTTTGCTTGTCTCCATCCTTCTACAAAGAAGATCTAACACTGCTGATCAGTGGTTCTCCAAGAACAAAAATGCGGCAAATTTACCACTAAAGACAGCAAACAGACTTGGCTCACTGAAGCAGTGCCGGATTAAACCCTGTGGAGGCCCCTAGGCAGTCGAAATCTCGAGGCCCTCTTGGCAAATTATCTCCTAACACCCAATGCACCGGATGTTTTTACAAACTGACAACTTCCGGAAGATGAGCTTTTAAGAGACAACTATTATATGAATCTGATGTCTCTGGTTTATAAGTTGTATTTTGATGCTTTGTAGCGGGCCCCTTAAAGGAGTGGGCCCATAGGTCGGTGCCTACTTTGCCTGTTTGGAAATCCGGGCTTGCACCGAACCTCCAGGTTAATGTCATCTTCCAGTGAATAGCTGAAATCCTCTGCTACATGAAATATAACCAAACGCCAACCATATCCCACAATCTTACACCGTTAGGTCACAGGACCTCTTGACTTTCATGCTGTCAATCATCAACTAACTCATCATCCCGATGCCTCTGCCTGCACTCCTATCTGATTGCTTACCTCATTGCCTCGACATCGTCGGCTAAGGGTAAGCTAAGAGATATCCTGTTTGTGCCTGGGAGTGGTCAAGGGTAATTACAAATCATGCTGATTAAATGCAACTATGTAGTCATATATGCAGCACACAGAGCTGAATGTATCACTTTTAATACCCCTGATGTTCAAGTAGTTCACCCTGACCACGACCCACATCATAAATGCATTGCAAGACTACTAAATATCATAATTCAGTCAATCAAATCATAAAAGGAAAGTTGAGCACATCTACAGTTCCCTAAGGCCATTCTATTTGCAACTGACTTTCAAACATCTAGAACCTTTTTCTGCCTTCTCCTCATTTGGCCAAAAAGTTATTCATGTTCCGTCTCATCTCACAGACACCCAGGACCAATTCTCAGATGTTCAACCTCAACAGAGTAATCTTCCTCTTTCCCCCCATTGTAAGACAAAATCTTCCTCAGTATCACACTCTGTCACAGAGCCAGGTTTGGTGGCTTAGTTGACAAATGCATCCACTGCAGGGGCCTGTGTTTGACCTCATGGTCACATTTTAAAATCCTGCTGGGTCCACTCAGCCTCTCATCCTTTCTGAGGTCGATAAAATTGGTACCATTGAGTTGGGTAACAATAAACATCTGTTATTCAGCACCAAGATACTACGTTGGGGGTGATCATGTGCTTTACAAATACATGTTATGTTATTTCATTTCTCATTCACATTAGGGCAACATTCTGTTCCACATCTGCACGATGACGAGGAACCTCATCTGCTAATTTCCTTGTTCCTTTGATTGATTTCATACAAAAACAGGTACTTGAATGGCACTCTGGGATCAGTCTAGATGGCTTAACTCCATAACATTCCATCAGCACCATGTTCTTGTGCTTCCTCCAAGATAGTGATGGAGGAAGGTTTCATACGTAAAGAAATTTGCTCGTATTCAATCCTCTCCAAATAACATGTAACTTATTAATCAACATGTTTTGTATTTACTAATAAATGCATTAAACAACGTATCTAGGGGAAACTTACCTATGTGCTTTTACTTACAGTAACCCAATTGTCCTAATATGGCCGCCAAAAACGCGGGAATCTTTCTGCGCATGTGTCTGCTACACCTACGTAGTGTGACGTATCTATGCATTTGGTGGGAATTCTTTGCAGCTGCTCAATAGTGCAAAAGATGGTCGGTTCATGCTTCACCTTCTAATGCACATCCTCTTCTCGAACTAAACTTTGTATGTTCTGCTTAACTACTAATGCTACAGTTAAAGTAAAGTAATGGGGTTATAGTAGACATAAGTGGTATACAGTGCATTCATTTATTTTCGTATTCTTACATGTTTTTTCTTTGATTTTATTATTAGCTTGCATTTGGGCCTGACCGGTGTCGCAAACTCCATTTTGAAAAGGCTGGGTCTGCGCAGATGATCACAGAAAACCTTGAAGCTACTGACATTGAATTACAGCCAAAGTCCTGACTTACTCGCAATGTTCCTGGGAACCTGACCGTGTGACCCGAGGAGAGGAAGAAATATGGACTGTATTTAATACATTGTATATGATTTGAAGCAAATATTGCTGGGTGGAATAAAAGCATGGGAAAGTAAATTATGGACGGGAACTTGATCAACTATATCGAATAGAAATGATCTCATACTAATATGGTGTGATGACCTTTTCTCGCATTTCTGACCAATCAAATAAGGGAATACACACATTTGGGGGTGGTACATGTCCGTGGAAATGGTATAACTAAGGTAGGCTTAGTTAGTTAGATTGTCCGACTTGTCACAGACCTGTCACTGACCCAACGTATGCTGAAGGAGAATTGAGAGCAGAGTGCTAGTCGAGCACTTTGACAGAAGAATCAGGAGTTTGCTGAGGGAGAAGAATCAATCTACCCAGTCGGGGTCCGAGAGTAGCCATAGAGAGGGGTGTGAAGCTGGCGTTACACTTAGCGGAGGTTGTCTGCCCTGTCCTGCACCTGTCCTGTCCTGTTGGCACCTGATTAGTCAGGCGCCTTTTTGTTGTCCCAGCCCATGGCCAGGGTTGGTCCTCATACCATTCAAGGTAAATGTAATCTGTGTGGTATGTCCTTGTGCCATTTTCCCTTTTTCACCCTTCCCAGGTACCAATGTCTAAAGGTATTTTCATAAAGTCCTGCAAGATTTATGATTTAATAGTTAGTTTCTTACTTGCAAAGTCCTTAATCTCATTGTTGTGGCACCTGACTCACAAGATATTGCATAGATAAAGTGTTTAAAACTTTCCTGAGTCTGTGGGTATTTATTGATGAAGTTGAAATGTCATACTACCTATTATTCTAACACCTTGATCCTAATGTACTTTTGTGGTTAGAATAAAGTGACAAGGAATTGGTAAATTATGGTGTACAGTTATAAATTATAATCACTGATTGGCAGAAAGGGAAATAATCTGAGATTACCAGTTCAGGATGTGTACATTTATTGGGCCCAGGTGAGTATTAGTAAATTGAAAAATACCCTGAGCTGGTAATCCCGTGCCATCAATAGCAACCTCACCTTCAGGACCCACAGTGTATGCTCGATAAAAATCACTTTAGTGCCAGATACTACTGCTCAAAAAAATGGCATAATTCTCCCAGAAGCTGACCTCAGAACATTAGCGTAGCAGGTATGACAAGGGCCTTAATGAAAGCAAAAACAGGATCCTTCTAGTACAATACAGCCACCATAATGGTGCAGTGGGCCCCTTCCAGCTCTGAGCCCCAGTCACTGAACCTGGTGCAAATCTGACAGCTACACTCCTGCCTGAAAATGACCAGGATGGTGCTGGTACCATCTCTACATGAAGAGCTACTGCTCTTCTGCTCAGTGTCCACTGGATCCACCTAAAATCATTAAGTAGCATCTCATAGATCCGAATGTCTTTGAAGGTATGACTCAGTGGTGGTGCGTCCATTGGGGGCGTTAGGGCGTTGCCCCACTAGCCATGGACGACCGTCACTCTACATTCAGGCAGGATATATCAAAATAATAATCTCGACTCTTGAGTCTAATCTAAGCGCACTCACAATCTGCGGCAACTCAGCTTTACAGGGACAAACCCGACATCGGGGAAGGTGTGGGGGCGGGCTGCGGCAGTGGTTGATCGGCTCAGCACAGCAGAAACACAGGCAGCTGCAGTGGGCGCATCTCGATTTTTGGGCTATTCATTGTATTTACTGGTCCACGCATGCGCACACACAGTACAGTACCTTCCCCCTCCTCTTCCCTAGGGACTCAGACTGCGAGGGACCCGGGCCCCCGGGTCTCATTATGGGCAGGCAGTAACCCTGCTCTTAGCCAATCCTGGTGCAGTGGCGCTGCTAATGCAGCACCAGGATTGCCTGAGAGCAGTCACTGTACAGCCAGGCAGCCTGCTGGATGGTGCCGCGCGTGGGTGGTGGCACTGCCCAGTGCCCGCACTTGTATAGCCAATCACACTGTGGCTTATGGGAGCCATGCAGTGGTGATTGGCCATTTCTCTGCTCTGTCTGCTCGGGCCTTTAACGCTGGAGAGGGCCTTTAATAGCCGGTATAGCCCTCTACGGCGGACTATAAGGCTATAATAACTCACCTGATAGTTACTGCACTTCAAAGCAATGAATGAAGCTCTATATAATAAGAAATGTATTGTTGTATGAAAGACATGGGCTTCCCTTGTGTGGAAATCACTTTCCGCTTGATTCTCACACCCAACTCTCAAACTCGGAAATGCACTCCGGTAAGTTTCTTTCTTTGTTTGGAAACATTTTGGGGAATCACCAACAATCCCAGGAGTAGCCTTGAAAGCTAATAACAGTTGAATGTTTCTGGGGTACTCCCACTTCTCAAAATGTACTCCTGAGTAAGTAATGCGGTGATGTGCACATGTTTAGGTCACTCTTTTCCTACCTCCTCCACAAAGACATTTTTTGTCACTATCATTCAATGTGGAGGTGTCAACTCCACTTTCCACCAAGGGAAAAGGAAGGACAACTAACTCCTAACATTGATAGGCATTGTGTTACAAGCTTTTCCATGTTGAAAAATTACCTGCAAAGTGTTTGTGAAATCTGGCAAATGTTTGTGGCTCTTTACTGCAGTTCGCTGGTTTATCACACACTTTCCTGCTTCTAGCCCTTAAATTAACTAGTAGAAAATCGACCATAACATTAGACTTTCTGCTATTTATGCTTTGATTATTCCACTAACTCAAAAAAATGTCTAGAAATCGACGTTAATAGGCGTTTCACTCAAAAGTAAAATCAACTTCCTTTTTCACACATAACAGCAGAGACTCCCAACTATTGAACTAGTTTGGCGTCTGGCCTTGTTTTAGAGTTCGGTTTCCAGTGCTTTCAACGAGGCCACTTTTAGGAGTAAAACAAATCCCTTATTTTGATCAGTCACCTTTATTTTTCCACAAAACATGTTATTGTTCCTCAACACATTGTTAGGTATCACATGAACATTCAGAATCTCTCATCATGTCACAACAACTGTTCACCATCTACATTTTATAAACCTCATTGCCTTCTAAGTATCGTCTACCCTAAGAGACTGTCCCTTGACCTGTATTTCTTCCATAGGCTGTGAAGCATTCCCGCACCTCTTCCTGGGCATCAACTCCTGCCTCTTGTAAATAAAGCTGCAGAACTCCAGCCACGGTCCCCATATTATCTTGCACTTCGTGAGACATCCATGCCCTGCATATCCCACTACTTCTGCTACTACACACCAAATACGTTCCTTCTCCTCTTATGTACTGATAGCAATGTATGGCAACTCCACAGCTGAAATATGTCTCCACCGACCACCAATATTGCAATGTTACAGAAGAATGTATTGCGCTTGGGGAGGCCTGTGTGCCACTCCACGGGACTCTCAGTAATGCCAGCATTTTGTATGGAGTCCTGATCCTCCTGAAATGTGGTCCCTCATCTCCTCATCTTGTTGCAGAAAGGTTGTGTCTGTGGACTCTCCCATAGTGTAGGAATGAAACAGCCAATTACAATTAAAAAAACGTACCTTTCCCCAGGTCACGCCGAACTGCTGGTACTCTCTGATTTAAAGTATAGTTCTCCTGAATTATAGCAACCTCGCTGTGAAGTACTGCTACTCTCTGATTTAAAGTGCAGCACCCCACAGAGAGGTGCTGGCACTCTCTGATTTAAGGTACATCAGCCCTGGTAAGAAGAGTTGGTACTGCCTGCTTTAAAGTATAGCAGCCCTGGTGAGAACTGTTGGTAGTCTCTGATTGAAAGTATAGCAGCCCTGGTGAGAACGGTTGGTACTGTCTTATTTAAGGTAGAGCAGCCTGGTAAGAAGTGTTGGTACTCTGATTTAAAGTATGAAAATGCACCATTTGTGCACTCTTTTTTTTCAAAAGATTCTCCCCCCCCCCCCCCCCCCCCCCAAATGTGTTTGGGCACGCTCGCTACAGTGCAGTACAATTTTACGTCCACCACTTTAAATGTCACCAGCCGCCACTAGTATGACTGATTCATACTGATGCTCCGAAATCTCCACTGGCTTTTGCTATCTCCATGCATCACTTTCAAGTAAAGCTGTGTTGCCTGAAAGACAGTAAAATCCAATTCACTATCATGCCTTGGGACTGCCAATAAAACATTTAGAGGAAAGCACAAGACGTGCACCACTGTCATCACCAGTCACAAGACTGGAAACCAAGAAATGCAAGGAAAAGAGAAGACACATGGGCATCTGTTGCTAGGATCCAAGAGTGCAGAAATTCATCCCGGAAAAAAAATATTCAGCTGGATAACTCTTCTCCCAGAATGTGTTAAAGACTCACCTGGTCAAGCAAACTTTGGGAGAAAATGTGGCATTACACCCAGACCTGCATCGACTCAACATCCTATGATTGTGGGCAAATGACTGTCTCTCCATGTGACCTTGTATAATGAAGCTGATGCTCATGTCAAGGGTTCAATACCTGTGGGTCAAGATTTTGCCTTACAAAACTGCGAATAATTGAATTTTTTTGCAGTATGAACACCCTAGCACACAATCCACTAGAAAATATGCCACTCTTTCCGGTAATCCCGTGGCTTTCATTGTCCCACCCTCATCATCCTCACCCCTCTCCTTCAATTACAATTGCCCTGCCTCCCCCACTTCCTCTTGTGCAACATTAACCCGTCTCCAAATTGCAATGCTCCTTCTGTGCACTCCTTAGCTCCCCTTTACCGCCTCCTTTGAAATGCTGCACCCCCAGCCGCCCCTTTACCTGCCAATATGAAGCGCACACTTTCACATTTCCAACTTTCGTACTAAACACTCTCTCTGGTTAACCCCTTCCATGCTGGTGACGAACCCCAGCCGTCACGCTCTGCGGCGCTCGTGTGCTGATGACGGCTGGGGTTCGTCACGGCCCCGCCCTGTTCTTTTGTTTACCGCACAGCGGCGGAAACGGCCCAGCATGGAAGGGGTTAAGTACTTTTTTGTTTTGTGGCTCGGCGTGTAGCCCCCTGGAAATCACATATGTACAAACATACATGTAATCGAACAAAAGGTGACACGTTGTGATGTGAACACCCTCTGACTATCTGATGCGATGGAAACGAGGTGTGTGCAAGAAATAATGGAGGCATTGAGTAGATGTGCCACTTGTTCTACGCCGATTCAGAATGAAATGTCAAGCTGTCAGTGAGGGACTATAATACTCGGTGGAAGCCCAAAGTGATATAAATCTGTGAGAAAGATATGGAATTAAAAGATATGATGGAAGCAAAGAATGAATACAAGATTTGATAAAGGCCCTGAGAGATTATTAAAGCTATCAGACTAAATCAATTTCATGCCCATCATTCAACCCTTCCTTCCCTCTAATGCTGCTACTACATTTCTTCTGTAAACAGTGATTTCCTTACTGCCATGCCATTCTGTCAATGTTAAGTGATGTTCTCTGTTGACTACGCCACTTGATGTTCTATATCAGTGCTCGGTGCTATATTAAACTGTTAAATAAAAAAAATAATGCATTAGATTTAATTGGCATGTGGAATGATTATAAAATGTGGTCCAAGTGATAAATGAAATAAATATGAAAGTTAATGGAAAAAAAGTTTTTTCAGCTAAAGGAGTAAATCCTGGGTTACTTTACCCGGAAATATTGAGGTTGAAGGACAGGAAAAATTAGCTTCTCTTCTGGGACTTGTGGAGAGCTGAGCTGTCGCAGAGCTTGTATCGCTGAGAAGAACTAGATTGGAAAAGTCAATGAATTACCAATGGTGGAAGCTGGTTTAGGGATTCAAAAATTGTGTCCAGGTGGTTTATGGAGAAAGATGGAAAGTTGAGCAGAGTAGAACTTGTCATACCTAATGTGACGGGAAAGCACTTATTGTTATTGAATGGAATTCCAATACAGCAGACTTTTATCAGTGATAGGAAAGCATGCAAAGTGAATGAATGAATGAAAGAAACAAGAATTATATAACGTGCAGCTACTCCTTGGAAAGTCCTTGTGCTCAGCTCAAAGGTGGCTAAACAAGAATTTACAGGACCTTGTGCGAACAGTCAGGTTTTCAGTCTTTTTCTGCACACGGAGAAAGATTCCACAGAGCAAAGCTCAAGAGGGAGCTTATTCCATAATGAAGATTCCAGATAGGAGGTGATGCACTTTGTGGACTAGGAACAGCACTTTAAACAGGTTCCTCTTTCTCACTGGAAGCCAGTGAAGGGCGAGAAGGTGGGGGGGGCACATGCATTTGTGAAGGAAGATTAAGAAGGATGCAGGTGAAAAAGCAGGGTCCATAAGTTCTAGACCTGTTCCAGAGTCAGACTCTGATTTTTTTTTATTGCAACATGAAAGTGTAATGGAGAGAAAAGTTGTTAGGAGACCAATCAACTAGCCAACAATTGTTTTGGATACATAATAACTGATCGAAAGCTACATAAGTTTGGTTAGATTTATTACAAAGTCAAAAATAACTGAACATAACTCAACACAAGGGTGTAGAAATACAAGGGAATTAGCATAAAGAAAATCTGCATATCCAATTTAGTCGATGCAGAATAAACATGATGATTAGTTGAAGGAGTAGGATACAGAAGATCAGGAAGCATGAGTCCGAATTTCCCTGAATCAGGGGGTTGGTGAGGGAAAATTGTTAAATCTATCCCTACTCTAACACTAAGGTGTCATCCCTACTTAAGCATTTTCAGAAAGAGTAAATGGTGTCAGCACATGGAGTCTTTCTAAGAAGTCTCTCCACGATCATGTTGTTGCAGAAAGCTATCAAATACAGATATTGTTCTAAGATGCTCTCTTTCTCTCTCTCTGAAAACAAGAAAGAAGTGTGCACTATCTCTAAATTAAAAAAACAGTTATCCCCAGGTAGCATTCCCATGGTGCAATGCGAATCACACCATCTGTTCTGGGTACAGTCCTGAAGGTATTTTTCCACTGTGTCTTCATACAATTTGTCCTTGGTTCCCAGGCCTTCTCCCGGTGAGGCACAACGACCTTCCTTTATTGACTCATTCCACATGATTGTAACTTCCTCTCTCCCTCCCTAACTAATAAAACAAAAACATTATTCTGTCTAACAAGAGCTCTTCTTCACCTGCAACACAGAAGGTGAGAAAGAACAGATTTCAGAGGACACATGAAATTCAAACTGTTAACTCTAAAGGCAGAGTTTTCAGAGATTTGTAGTTGGGGCCTCCAAATTTCAGCTCACATGAAAAAAAGCATCATGGAAGCTTTACAAATACATTTAACACTAAAGCATTTTTGACTAATAAATTTACCTATGTATGAAGTAAGTTGATTAATAAACACATTAATACTTGAATATTTGTCAGTGCACAACACACATTCTTCACATTACTGTTTTCTGCTAGTTACATTCATTTTCTACGTTAATTCTCCAGGCTACTTGTCAATGTCCTAAAATACATCTCCTTTCCATGTTAATACATTTCACAATTCTAACACTTCACGTTAATGCAACAAAGGATTATATGAGGGTGCACTCTGTGTGTGATTATGATGCACGCCTACAACTTACATAAGATCCCTACCCAATCACTGGCTGTCACGTTCTGGAACACCTCAAGTCAACTCATCAGGTAGTCAGGTATCCTCAGAATTAAGGCATTTACATAGTTCAACATTGATGTCATGAGTGCTTGTGCAATCTATTTCCTGGCAGAAAACATGAGGGAGTGCAGAAATGTCTTTAGAAGGCTAAGCACACCAAAGCAGGAGACTACCACAATATTAATTTGTTGTTGAAAAAATAGACAGCTATCAAATTTTACCCCAAGGTTCTTGAATACTTCCCCCTGGGGATCTGGTGGGGGGGGGGGGGGGGCACTGTTTGACCTGAAGATCTGCCATATTGCTGAGAAATTTTGACCAAAGACCAGAATTTTGGTTTTGTCTGCATTGCTCTTTAGTTAATTGATGGTCACTGCTAGACTTTGCCCTTTTTGCAGGGTTATCCCTAAACGTTTTGCTTCTTCCTCCTTTTTTTTCCTGACCTGGTGTTGTTGGCTATAGGACTCTGGGTACTTTACCACCGCTAATCAGTGCTAAAGTGGATAGGCTCCAGCGACGGCTCGTGGAGGGAGTTACGGTGGGGCAGGAGGGTGGGGAGGGGGAGGGGCAGGGTGGAGGTTGCTAAAAACCGGCATATGGATAATTACAGGTAAGTAAACAATTTAATTAATAAAACGAATTTCGTAGTGCGCCTTGCATCGCAAAATGCAATGCAGTGCGAGCTACGAAATTCGTTTTATTAATTGAATTGTTTACTTACCTGCAATTATCCATATGCCGGTTTTTAGCAACCTCCGCCCTGCCCCTCCCCCTCCCCGCCCTCCTGCCCCACCGTAACTCCCTCCACGAGCCGTCGCTGATAGGCTCTCTGTGTAAATCGTTATTACAATTGGTTCTCCCTGATTGGCATATTGGATTTTCTGGTAAATCCCTAGTAAAAGGCACTGAGTATGCCAGGGCCTGTAAATCAGATGCTAATAGTGGGCTGCATACTGCTTGTGCCACCCTCATGAATAGCCCTAAAAAGGTATCTCAGGCCTGCCACTGCAGTGTCTTTGCTCAGCTATAAACTGCCATGTCGACCTGACAAGTGCACCCACTCGCCAGGCCCTAGCCTTCACTTTTAATAAATGTAAGGCACCCCTATGGTAGGCCGAAGGTACCCCCATGGGCAGGGTGCAGTGTATGTGAAAGTCAGAACATGTACTGTGTGTGTGACATGTCCTGATAGTTAAACAGTGCCAATTTCATTTTTCACTATTGAATGGCTATCTGTCACGTAGGATAAAATAGAAAATACTTTGTAACATCTTTCAAGTATAACTTCACATTGGGACAAGATAGAGTAATAAAGTTTAGACTCTCTAAACTCAGGATTTAATAACATATCTTTTAGTAAAGATGGTTTTTAAATGATGTGTTTGAAAATGCCCCTTTTAGAAAGTAGGCATTTTCTTGTTTAACCATTCTATGTGCATCTGCCTGTTTGGAGTGACAGTGGTTGGGTATGTGCATTCGCTGTAGACAGCCACTGGGGGTTGAGATGTGCCTGGCCCTTCCTGGACGGCTGAGCTGAATTTGGCTTGGCTGCATCTTTTAGAGCAGTGGGGGGAGATTTCCTTGCACCTGAATGGGGCCTGTCTCCCTTTAATAATGTTGACTTCACCCCCTGTGGTCATACTGCACTAGTGAGGATATAACTGGTTTTGGATTGGGCTCAGGGACCCTTGCACAAGGAGAACAAAGACAAAATGGGATATAAGTAGTGGACCTTAAACCCTAGAACTCCAGATCACCTCTGGACTCAAGAGGAACCTTTGCCAATGACTTCACAACCCTCAGCTCACCTGAACTCTTTTGCTGAGAGTTCTGACCTGCCAGGAGGTGCCTATTACAGTTTTGGGATACTAGAACTAGTTGCTGCTGCTGTTGGGAGCTGGAAGAAACTTAGGAGAAGTAAGAAAACTTGCCTCTGATGCCATCAGAGATGCAGCTGTGATGCAGCAACCTGTACTGAGGCCAGAGGCACCGCTCATGAAGTGCGCAACATACCGCCCGATCTGCACCACAGCTCCAACGCCCATCGACGCCTTCCGATGCTTGCAGTTATCACCATTTCCCGATGCCCACACTCCACGAACTCACCAACTTTGCAACGTCAACAGAACAGACACCTCAATACCGACCCAACCATCTTCCTCTGTCCTGAATTCAACACATCGCCTCCTCGAGGACACGATGCCTCGCCTCCCCCGTGGCAGCCAGGGAGCCGGCCCTGACCTCGTCACTGATGCCTCACCTTCATGATGCTGTGCATCATCATGGACTTTGTTTCCAAGGTACTGTTTAAAAAACAAATACCCATGCACACTCCAAGAATAAATAATGAAATAAAATCAGTGTTGATATGAAGAACGTTAAGGAGACAAAAGCATGGAAAATCATAAAGTAATCGTTATAATCATGTAACAAGTTAGTCGTTGATGTGGAGTGTCTTTTAATGTTCAAACACGGAAAAGACCAGCCGACACGTGTTTCGTCGCGTGTGGCACAGTCTGCCTGCGACTCTTCATGGCTGTACAGGATAGAATGAAGGTTGAGAGGTTGCTCTGTCAGTGATAATTCCGACCCGGCAGGGCCCTGGACCGGATAAAGCAGGCAGTGGTACCAGGGACCACTGCCTGCTCTTAAAAATAAAACTGAAAAGTAATTTTTTTCTTTTTTAAATGCATCCTTTTTTCCTTTAAGGAAAACAGGCTGCATAAAAAAACTACTTTATTTAAAAAAGCAGTCACTGATCCCAGCAGGCCACCATCCCTGGGAGTGCTATCCATTCCCAATGGGGTCGCAAATTGCGCTTGCCTCATGAATATTAAGGAGGCATGCAATTCGCAACCCCATTGGGAATCGCAAACAGTGTCTGAGACACTGTCATAAATTCACTTTTGCGAGTCACAAATTACGAGTCGCAATTCTACGCAATTTGTGACTCGCAAAAGTGAATGGCTGAACATCAAGCCCTTTGTTTCTTGTTGCTCAAATGGGCGTAATTTCTGATATTTCTATGTTCCCCTTGTCTTGATTGCTTGTTTTTACTCAAAAGAAATTGGCATTCATAGTCGTTGAAATGTCACTAATAATTACACTGAAATTAAGAAAAATTCCCATATAGCAATTTGAAACATTGTCAGCTATGCTGGTGCGGGGTATTGTGCCTTCGCTTTGTGGAGGTCCTGAAGTTGTAGACTCAGGTCTCTTCTTTGTCCTTGGTTGCAAAGCAAATCAGATTTCAGGATTCTGGTGCTAGGTGTGTCCCTTAATTCCTAGAATTAGTGACGTTTGTGGTGTGGGTGCAAGTAGCCAATGCACCACTAACTCCAGCAGCTAATCCACTCCTGAGGTGACCATATCCAGGGGTGTGTGCCACCTTTTCTACTACGAACCTACCCTGGATGCATATCAGAGGTGGTGCAAACTTTCAAGCTTGAAGTGCCACTTCTCTAGCCTTCCTGTCAGAAAGGTAGGTGTCACCTCTTTCCCAGGCAGGCCTTTGTTTCTGATGCCTGGAAGGGGGTCAACTTCCTGTCTTAGCAGCAGCTGCTGCAGGCTACCAGCCAGGGTACAGGAAAAGCTGCAATTTAAGGGGCACCCCTGGAACCAGCATCTCAAATCTGATTTGACTTGCAACCTCTAAGGTAACCACCTGGGCTCATGTTGCATTAGGTCTCACTTTGGAAAAAGTTGGATTTGATGAGATAAGTTGTTTGATACCAAACATCACACTTTTCAGAGGGACCATAATGGGCCTGTCAACCTAGGAGTGTCCTAGTTCTAGCCTATGTTATCCTATGGCCTGATCACTGCACCCTTCCCGCCTGGACTCAGGAGTCCTACCTTCGCATGAGTGACATACATTGAAAATAGTGCTGTGGCTTTGCCACTCATGGGGATGGCAAAGATGAGTTTGAGTAGTTTGAACTGCTCTTTCAGTCTGCAATGGCAAGACTGCTGCCATCTCTTTACTTGGGTGACACAGGATGGAACAATCAGTGATTCAGGCCCTGGGGACCCCTTTAACAACCATGCCCTGGGTACCACTGGTGCCACTTACTAGGGACGTATAAGAGGTTTGAAGTCCTTGCCAATTGGGGTTCCTAATTCGCATACATCATATTTAGGGAGCTGACACTGGGTCCTGGTTAGCAGGCTCCAGTGCATTTTCATAGTCAAAAACCAGCAGCTAGTGGTCTAAATGGGTGCAAATAATGGGGGAAACCTGCAAAAAGACTGCTTTCCTACAATACCCATAGAAGAAACTTGTCTCCATAAATATGTTGCCAAATATAGTCCATCTGCTGTGATATTAAAAGATTGATAATCTGGTAATAATGGCTGTGCCTCCATGGGAAGTTAGTACCATATAGTTGGTTACAAGCTGTTTAGAATACGATGCAAAGCATAGTTGCTATGTAAATATAAATAACCAAAAATAGGTGAGTAGTACATAACCAGCGAATAAAAAAAGAATTTCCTCAGAGGCTTCATGACAGTGCTTAAAATTCTCCTCAGAGAAAGCCGTGCCTAAAATGGTGAGGTGTCATAATGTGCGTAATCCAATATTGAAAGAAATAAAGCAAACGTATGGACAAATATAATGGCAAAGAGTCTCAAGAGACAGTTCCCACCTTCCGAACAGACATACCAGTGAAAGAGAAGAGCAAAGGGCGCAAGGAAAAAAAGCCAAGCCCTCGAATGTCTGCCGGAGCAGCTCGGGAGACTGGAGGCCGTCTTGCGTGGTGTCAGACCCTGCCCTGTCAGGAACCTGTTGAAAATGTTTTGCTGGTCTTTGTGCTGCTCTGTCCTTCCTTTTCCGCCATGAAACATTTATGGGTGTGTGTGTTCTTTAAAGAGAGAAAATTAGCATGAAATAACATATCTGCCAGTACACTTAAATCATGACCTCCATTAAGCCCTGCTTTTCATGACTATACCTAGACTTGAAACGAAATGTTTTTTGCTACGCTTCGATACCTTCCTAAAACACCTGCTGGTTAAAAAAAAATCCCTTTTATTTACCTTTGCATTAATTCCAATCTGAAGTGCTTTGAGCGCCTCTAAAACCGTCTATAAATTCGGATTATGAGAAAGACGGTTCTGTTTCCACTGCGCCATCAATCCATGAAGGAACACTGAGCTAAGGTGGGCGGCCGGGGGACGCCATCTTTCAAGCCATTAAGCGGGAGCTCAGAAATAAGGAAATGACACGTTAGAAGTTTAGTGCGCGCAGCTGTGGCCCCACTTGAAAGAAATCCGAGGATTTTGGCAGGCGCATGCTTTTTTGTCAAACAGCGGTGATAAATGTATGTTCACTGCTGGCAGAGAAAAATGAGAGCGTTATTAACATTTACCGAGATTACTCATTGCCTCTGACAAGGAGGTTTAATTTTCCGTGGAACTGTGAAATCTCTCAATAGACTCACTTCCATAAAGGGTTGATAGTCCTTTGTTAACCAGGGGCTTGCAAGGGGCTTGCAATTACGTGTAGCTTAATTATGAGTCAGGTGGAGCAATATCCCTGGGAGCATCCTGTCAGGCCTTATTCCAAGTTGGCCAGTGTTCCCACTCCTGGGGTTACTAGGGGCTAAAACTTTGGGCCCAGTTCTACAGGGTGAGCATCCAAACTTTCTAAAAACCACTGAACATAAGAGGTGATCCAAGGTTGTTGACCTGGTCCCGGTGCCATCTCTTCTTGCAGCACGGAGGGAAAATGCAACTCTCCCGCCAAAAACCCCTCCGTGTGCCCTACCCCAAAGACCCTTCCCAATCCACGACACCCACACCTGTTCAGAAGGTGGTAAATGGGAGAAGCGAAGTCCATGGAATTGGGATAAACATGCAGAAAACAACCTAGTACCCGTGGGTCTCAATGTTTATTTCTGTTTAGAACTTCAACTCCTGATTTCATAATGCAAAGGTTCAATTACCAGCTGGAATTGAGAATGTGCTGGAACCAAAAATGGCTATCTATAAGGTCCCACAATGGCCAGAGCAGGCTCAACTGATGGACAAGGCACACTTTAAGTGAAAGAACTTCCTAAAATCTGTTTGTTGAAATGAGAAAAGAATTCACACAAAAAAGACTATGCAACATAATGTGGATATTACAGTATTGAGTTGACAAAACCTGCAAGTAATGACACATTTGGTGGCTTTAACGCTTGTTTTTAAAAGGCCTGTAGAGTGCAAACCCAATGCAAGCAAGGACCGAAATTAACATATAATATAATAGGCCATGTTTAGCACACATGTGATGATAACATTAATGTAAATGTAGATAAATTGTGGATTTCTAGTGTACTTAAAGTTCAGTATGCGTAGTCAAGTTGACTGCTCACATGACTGACAGGTTACTAAAGTACTAATAGTAGAAATATGCTAGAGAGAAAACATTTCCCCAAAGTTCCACAATCCACAGCTACCCACATTGGAAAAAGGGTCTGTTTTCACTGGAAAAATGTGATGTGCCCATGTTGTGATTTTCTGTATTTTCTTGTCACAGGCACTAGGCCTACCCACACAATTGAGGTACCATTGATACCGGAAGACATATGAAAGCAGAGAATAGTAGAATATTTGCTATTACCAATTGGATTTTACAGGATATGTGCCTTCTAAATGTGAGCCAGTGTGTAAGAAACAAAACATTTTGAAAAATACTCTCTATGTCATATGATATTACAGGTACCTACCAATTCAGAGCTGTCCAAATAATCACTGCTCCTAACCTCAATATCCTGTGCCCATTTCAGAAATACAAAGGTTTCCTTGATACTCATTCTACCCTCTACACATTTTACAGTTTAAATTGGTCTATACTCAGTGCACAATGAAAAATTCTGTATGAGGCAGCTCAGTTGCTGGCTCTGGGTACCTTGGCTTCTTGGAGAATCTACACACCATATGTAACCCCACAACCAGAAGGACCTAGTGGATGTAAAGGTATATTGCTTTTTTAAAGAAGCCATTGTGGCAATAAATTACAGATGAAAACCTTGTCACATATGGCTTTTTCCTACTCATATTCAATATTTCTTTATTCCAACAGTTAATTTATTTAAAAAAACCTTGAGGTATCTACATATATACCCCTTGCTGAATTCAGAAATCTGTCTACTTTTCAAAAATGTATAGCTTTCCTGAATCAACCACGGTGATAAAACAAATCAGGTTTTTATTCAGCTCTGCATGTTCCTGAAAGCTGCAAATGTGGTGATTTTAGCACAGCAAACCATTTGTTGATGTCTTTTTTAGGAGAAAAAAACAAATACTCTTATCCAGAGCACTTTTTTCCTAGTTTCCCCCAAAACTCAAAATTTAGATGTATACTGCCTATTTTCTCAGTCCCCCCTCAGGGAATCCACAAACTGTGGGTATCTTTAGAATCCACAGGGTGTTGAAAAGAGAGAACACAAATTTGGTGTGGCTAACTTATGTAGAAAAAATCTATGGAGCCCAAAGCACAAACTATCCCAAATAGCCAAAAAAGGGCTCAACACTGGGTTGTGGGTGAATTGGGGGGCAAGTCCAGCAGCTAAGGAGTTAAGGGAAAGAGCTTTGTTCTTATATTATTTTGTTGCTGAGTCTGTTTGAAAATTTGAAGCAAAAAGGAGTAAGAGCAAAAGCAAAAATACACTATATGGTAGTGTATGGATGGATAAGATGTGCATGAATACAATGTGGCCTTTTTGGGAAGTGATTTGATGTCATGCATGTGGGGAAGAGTCTGTATGTGTTGTGCAAATGTGAAGGTGCAATTATGCCTGGATACAGGAGAGAAATATGAGAAAAGACGCACTTCTCCTGTAGTAGTCCATAGACCAGGTATTGCAGACCTCATCACCTGCCATAAGCTTGATGCCCTCTTCATCACAGAAACATGATTCACCTGTTATAAGAATGAAACCCTTTTCATCACACATACTAAGATGTACCCCATCCTCATATGTTTGACATCCTTCTTCTCACAAGCTAGAGCATTCATCATGTGGGCCACATATATAGGAAGGGAGGAGGCTTTGCTAACATCCATAAGATCTCCTGTTTCTGCACCCTCAGCAAGCAAGTAACACTACATTTCATGGAGGTGCTACCACTCTCTGCAACTCAGACTGCCTTTTTCTATCTCATCTACAGGCCTCCTGGGTAGCATTAGGACTTCATTGATAAATCTGCAGAGCTCCTCCCCACCGTTTCCATTCAATATGCTCACACCATCTTGGGTGACTTTGACTTCCCAGATAACACAAGAAAATAAAAACAAGAGACACCCTCTTTAACCACATTGATATACTCAACATATAAAAGCATATAACACAAACAATGCAGCCCAAAGGCCTCAACCTAGTCTTCTTGGGGGGCGGCCCTAGCCAAGCCCAAAGATGGCCACTTCATGAGCGAGCTCCTTCGGTCACATACCCATCCTTGAATTTATCCTGCACCCAGAATGATTCAAGAGAAAGAGATCCCTTGTAGAACTACATCCGACCACTGAGACTGCGAGCGGAGACCGGTGCCGTGGCAAGAAACAACCTGGGGATGCCGGAGAAAGGGCGCACCTGAGCGGCGTATGTGAAGCCCAGGATCAGAGGACACAGTTTGCAGTCACGGACTTGCATAGATCAGGGCCATTACACAGAGACCGCACTCGGCAGAAGCTGTCCTGCGGTGCTGTGCTGGCGATCCTCGCTGTGGCTGTCGGAGGGCCGCAAATGCTCTGGGAGGTCGGGGCACCGAAGAAAAATAGAAAAGGGGACAATACACCCACACAAGACTGGAGTGGCACGGCGGGGGCCCGGGACATCACTATTAGGGGTGGCAACTTGGAGCCACAGAGAAACAGATGGCAGGCGCCGAACCGGGTCTCGTGCTGATAATAGCTCCAAAAATCTGGCATTGTATAACATAAAGGCTAGTCCCAGAGCGGAGGGACTTTGTCGGGGAACCAGAAAGGCCTCAATGCGCAAAAGAGATTAAACTGAGGCGCACACTGTAATAGCGGACAAAGGGGAAGTCTTCGAGAGAGAACAGGTGTACTGGGGTGCGGGCCATAACTAAACACTGCACATAAGTCAAATATTCATTGTCCTCCTGCTGGGGACCACATTGCTGCGCCACTGTTGGTACTTCACCTACGTTCACTGGGAGAGGCAGAGCTACTAGGCGGATATCGGCTTGTGATTGCATGCTGCAGCCTTAACACTCAGGAGAGCAAGCCAGGTCATACTGTGGCTGGTGACGGTCCATACTGTTGCCCATCTTTAAAGTCCTAGTGCGCCACAGAGAGCTTGGTCAGAAGGACATAGAGCGGCTAAAGTAATGCAAGAGGTCGCCCATAGAACAAACTGGTAAGGAGCTGAGCACCAATCGGAGTGGGGAACTGCACTGGGATTCTGCCATGACGGGGCTAAGGAAGCAACGGAGCAGAACAATTTTTACCACGCTATCGCAGAGCTGCTGTGGGGTTGGACCACCAAGTGCATCACTGCCCGTCGCACAGCAAGATACCTACAGAACAGCATACAGGAGTGACAGCTTTACTGAGGGGAAGACGGCGGAGGCGAATATGGGTGCTGCACCCATGTGTGAAGAGCACCTCTGAAAGGGCTGCCTCTACCACTGAAGGACTGGGCTATTCTAAGGCCCAGCGGTGCCAGGGGACAACACCTGAAACCTTCGTGGGTTACCTGTTCCGGCGTACAAATCACAGAGACACAGGACACTTCCTTCGGAGTCAAAGATCAAGGTTTATTTACTGCAGAGAATACAGAAATCACAAGAAGTACACCACGTGTAGGTTCTGGGAGACTGCTTCAAATTGCAAGAGTGGATCTCTCCTTTTATACATACTTCAGTCATAGCACAACATGGCGAACAAAAGGTTACAATTCAGTTCCCACAGTAAACTTCAAAAGGGTTGCTTTCATGTATTCAGGAGCCCGGAACATAATTACAGTAGCATCGCCGGTTCCCAACTGTAAAAGTACGTTATCCCATCATTAAGTACATTCCATTCTAGCTGTAAATGAGTTAAGTAAAGAGACAGAAACAGGTGCAAGGAAGACAAAGATAGACAACAGATTGGAAAAGAGTGTAGGGGGCAATATCGGAAACACGATTGCAGGATCAAAGAAATTCGTGCCTAATGCATGCACGGCTGAAACAATAGACCGGCACGGCAAGATGAGCCTCGAGCTGGGCCATCTGCCTTTGCAGTGTCATCCCCCTCATCAAAAAGACACCCTCGAAGGAACACGTGTCTTCCGCAAGAGCTTGGGAATCCCAGGGTCACGAAGCGGACAGTGTCCGTTTGCTGGCTACTTGAGGGCAAGAGACAAAATGGATGCCGTATCTAAAATGGAACCCGTGGGTTTAGACGAAGAAACCCACGAATAAGATGAATGGTTCAGTCCAGCGTAGCGAAAACGCGTACACCCACTAAACTCGTCATTTGCGGTTCATAGATACCAAACTCGTCCATTTTCGACCGAGTCAAAAACACCATCACAATTGTCACGGAACCTCAGACGCTCCTTTTGACCTCATGTAGGCAAGCAGTAGTCGATATCAGAATCGATCTCGATATTCATCAAATCATTCAGATGTTGCTGCAACATCATTCTATCCATCAATGCTTCCTTGGTAACAGATGGCCGTCTTATACACGTTGTAGCACAGAGGCCACATAAGGCAGGACCACACTGTACACAAAGACAACACGTGAACAGAAACGTTACAACAACTCCGATGATCATCAGAATCTTCCAACCCCACATCGACATTAGGCCCCAAAACCATCCTAGTAACGTCCAATCTCCTACGTCCACGTGTATGCACTCGAAGATCTTATGCAACTTCGAGATGGCTTGATATACAGTTGGAGCGTTATCAGGGATGAAAATACAACAACTCGAATGGATCACCTTACATACACCACCTCTATCTGCAAGAACAACGTTTAAAACCATACAGTTCTGCAACGTCATAAGCCTATCCGCCTGAAGCTCTGCTGTCAGATTACCAAGAGCACTTGCAGTTATATTAGCAGTCGATTTGACCACACGAGTCAACTGTCTCAGGTTCCTACTAATAACCATAGGTCCCCAAAACGGCAGGAACCCCTTTAAGAAGTCTCCTGCTTCTTGACCGGCAGTGTCCTCTTTGCTAATAACGCCTCTCACAACTCTAGTCTTGTGATAGTCCGAGGCAACTGTGAAGGTCGGTGGCAACAGATTCGCAATATAACAGGTGCCCGAAAAATCACGGGGCAACCATGTATATGCGCGATCATAACATACAAAGTATGTACCCTAGGCAGTCAGGAAAACAGGGGAGGAGAGCATTGGTAAAACATACGTTTCAGTACAAGCACTCTTCCCAAGCTGGGCTCGCGGATTTCGACCAAGGCCTTGCAAGCAGAAGTTACCGAGATGGGGTACAATCCAGATCGGAGACAAGCTTTTAAGCTGTCTATTACCCACTGATATACTATACTCAGCCTCACTCAGATCCTTGTTTGCTCGCACCTCTTCCTCTGGAATAAGCGATGCATCAAAAATATCTCTATCTAAGTCAACAATCGCTCTTGCCAAAGGCTGTGGTACGGGCCGGGACCAGAATCTGCAGAGCGTGGCTCTCGATGGGGGTAGGAATCTAGTGCACTACGGAACATAGCTTGGAACGCGCGAGCTGACCCCTGGGAGCTGTAAGGAAGAACTAAATACGGAATACCCCTATCCATGGTATGTGGCATTAACCCACACACCCAACAGTTAGTAGTATTCATCACCAACTGATGCTGATGTAATAGCTGGACAAAGGAGTTGTTCATGAATTCCGCACGTCTAACCTGTTCATGTTGGGGCAGAGGATGAAAGGAATGTGGAGAAACAGTGGGAATAGATTTTAGTTCAGAAGAAGAATAAGTAGGTGAAGCGGAAGGCAATAGTAACTGTATTCCAAAATACACTCCACCCACCAATAGCATAGAAACAGTCAGAAACAGCAGGAATACCTGAAACAGAAAGCATTTTGTTTGTACAACCCTGTGCAATTTCAATCTTTGAGCAGACATCCTCTCTACCTCCGACAACTTAGAGAAATCCATCCTCTAAAAACCGTCCGCAACGTTCTTGGCGCACTTCGTTCTGAGTAGCGATTATCAATTCCCAGGAGTTCCCAGAAATCGACAAAAGTAACCGACCTAGTGTCAGGAACCTGCTAAACAGAAGGAAGTACCCGCACGGCCCTACGGTCAACCCGGATGTAAGGTTTTCTTTAATCAAACATTCAATTTTAATGCAAATCTCCTAGCTGTGGAAAAAAACATATGTGAATTAGAGCTCAGGAATTGATAGAGGATGCAATTGTTCATAATGTTCATGACAACAGTAAGGGGGTAATATGAATTCAAAATGGAAAACAAAAAGGGATGTATTTATTAGTCTTTGTTATGAGAACGAAGAAAATATCGACTTTTCCCAAGACGAGTCTGTTCAGATTGTGAGACAGCGTCCAATCGATTAGATGACAGTTCAAGCCTCGAGTTCTCCAATGCTGATGGTTCAACAAATGTGTCTGACTGCAATGAAGTATCTCCTACAGGTTGAGCATCACTAAACGGCACAAATTTTGTTGGGGTCTCCGTTTCCGTTGCGGCAATCCCGGTCCTCACCCAAGAATCTGCTGGCAAAGGAATAGGAACCTTTTTGGTGTGGGTGGCATGCACCCAATTCTTTCTGCCTTCCAAACGAACTGCAGTCCTTGTAGCCAGCAGGACTTGGAAGGGACCCACAAATCTCGGCTCCAGGTTACGTTTTCTGCCAAAGTTGCGGGTGACAACCCAGTCACCCGGTTGGAGCCGATGTCCAGGACCCTCCGTCGGTGCCGGTAGAGCTTCAAAGACCTGTTGATGAATTAACCTCAGTTTAGCAGTCAGATCATGAAGATAATCAATTAACATTGGATACTCAAGACTATCGAAGGCCTTAGGCCTCGGGACTCCCCAAATGTTCGCAGGACGGCCGAACACAATCTCATATGGGCTAAGCCCTACTCGAGAATGCACAGTCGCCCTGGACGACAAGAGAGCCAGAGGCAAGGCATCAGGCCATGACAGACCAGTCGTAGCTTGAATCTTAGCAAGTTTCAGTTTCAGAGTACCATTGTACCCTTCAACTAAACCCGCTGACTGGGGATGATTGGCGCTATGGAATTTTTGTCGAATTCCAAGGCCCTTACACACACTCTTCATCACTCTCCCCACAAACTCACTTCCGTTGTCCGACCATACAATCCGTGGCATTCCATACCGAGGAAAGTATTCCTTCAGTAGGACTTTCGCTGTGGACAGGGCAGTATTATCTTTGAGAGGGTAGGCCTCAATCCATCTGGAGAACGGGCAAACCACAACTAAAACGTACTTCAGGTTATTGCATCTCTCCATATGGATGAAGTCCAGTTGGATAACCTCAAAGGGACATGTAGGAGGAGCAAAATGGCCAGGTGGAGTGGGGGTGCCCTTGCCGGGATTGTACATCATACATACCATACAATTCTTAACCACTCTCTCAGCACACTTAGCGATACCATCATTCTTCCATACAGGGGACAACAATTTACATATACCTTTCGCGCTAATATGTGACAAGCCGTGAGCCATAGTCACAACGGCTAGCACATATGCGTCCGGCAACATCCACCTCTGACACTCCGACAAATCAATCCAACATCCACGCGCATCTAACTTTCCCGTGCTTTCTTTCCACTTAGTCTTTTCAGTTTCGGTGGCCTCATTCTGAATCACTTTCACGCTCTCAACAGTGTCCTCACACATACCAGTCTCCACGGGCCACCTCACTGAACTCGTAACGTACATTCGGGTTGCAAGATTCTTAGCTGTCTCTTTAGCTATGTCATCCGCAAATGCGTTACCACGACCAACATCATCCGTAACCTTTCGGTGCGCGCTGCATTTAATAATTGCCACCTGCTTAGGCAATGTAAGTGCGTCCAAAAGATCGTTCACGAGCTGTCCGTGTTGGATCTTCGTGCCATGCAATGTCATAAATCCTCTTTCTCTCCACAAACGACCAAAGCTATGTGCAACGCCAAATGCATACTGACTATCTGTAAACACATTCACTCGCTTTCCCTTAGACAAAACACACGCTCTCGTCAACGCAATCAACTCCGCCGCCTGCGCGGAATTCTGGCTCAATCTCGCAGTTTCCACAACCGTACTCAACGTCACCACAGCATACGCAGTCCTCACATCACCATTCGGCAACTTGAAGCATGAACCATCAACATACAGAGTACCATCGGGATCTACCAATGGGGTGTTTTTTAGGTCAACACGACCCTTCGTTTCTTCCTCAGTTCGTAAATAGCAATCATGTGGTGGTACATCATCTGATTCCATATTAGTCGGCAACAATGTCGCCGCGTTCAGTACATTACAGCGCTTTATTTGTATATGACTTGCCAAAAGTGTCAACTCATAACCGGACAACCTTGAGCTCGTCAAGTGTTGAGTTTTTGTACGATTCAAGAGAGTGTCAACTGCATGCGGAACCATAACCGTAAGCATATTATCCATGACCAGTCCTGCAGATTGCCGGATGGACACCGCAGCTGCCGCTGTCGCTCTTAGACAGCTCGGCAAAGCTCTAGCTACTGGGTCCAAGGTCGAGGAAAAATATACACATGGACGCTGCTTGCCACCAAATTGTTGCGTCAAGACACTCAACGCACAACCCTCTCTCTCGTGAACGTATAGTGTAAACGTCTTACTGTAGTCAGGGGTACCTAACACAGGGGCCGAACACAACGCATCACGCAATTCAGAAAAACTTTTCTGACACTCTTCAGTCCATGGCAAAGGAGTCGGAACATCCTTGCACGTGAGGGCTACCAATGGCTTCGCTAGCAATGAAATATTCGGAATCCATTGCCTACAGTATGACGTGATACCTAGAAAGGCACGCACATCTCTCTGAGTTGTTGGCACAGTCATTCGAGCAATTGCTACAATTCTCTCTGGGGTCAACCTTCTTCCCTCCTTTGACAATAAGTGACCTTGATAGGTTACTTCTTGACAACAATATTGTAGTTTAGAAGGTGAAACCTTGTGATGTAAGTTACAGAGATGCTGTAACAGCAATACTGTGGCAGTTTTGCAGATCTCTTTCGTGTCAGCGGCCACTAGCAAGTCATCAACGTACTGAATCAAGGCCGCACCAGCCGGTAACACAAACGCATCAAGTTGAGTCTTTAGGGCTTGGCTGTAGATCGATGGACTCTCACAGTAGCCCTGAGGAGCGCGTTTAAACCTGAAGATGCGACCACCTAATGAGAAGCCGAATAGATCTCTGCTTTCCTCAGCAATCGGAATGCTAAAGAAAGCATTCTTCAGATCGATCACTGAGAACCAAGAGGCAGATGCTGGAATCAGAGTCAGTAAAGCCGTAATGTCAGGCACCACAGGAAATTGTGGGACCACAATTTTATTTACCTCCCTCAAATCAATGACAAAACGGTACACAGGAGGCTTGGATGGATCGGTTCTTTTCAAAATAGGTAACACAGGACTATTACACACATTTCCCCGTGTTTCCTCGATGACATCCTTCTCGATCAAGTCATAAATGATCGCTAATAGCGCTCGTTCACCATCAAGAGAGATACAATACTGGGGAATACGTGGTAATCGCACATTCAATTTCAATTGGACAACATAAGGTGATATGTCCAGCAGGCCCACATCATTGGGACCTGTTGCCCACAAAGACTTAGGAAGAGAACTCAATTCCAGTGGGAGCTTATCAGTGGACAAATACATAGGAGAGATCACTCTCTGACCCAATGTAAGCTCCACTCCCGCAGGAGAACAGTACAGTGTTGCATATAACCGTTTCAACAAATCCAGACCCAAAAGATTCTCACCACAACCAGTAGTTAAAATCAATGGAGCTTCCAGCTCACGAGGCCCAATTGTAAGAGGCAAAGGGCTAGAAACCGGATTGCTAACGGGGGCGCCAGAGAATCCAACGGAAACATTCGTTAAGCCAGACAAAGGTGCGCCAGGGAGTTTCGAACGCATGATGGAACTTGATGGAACTTTTCGCTGCACCAGTGTCCAACAGAAAAGGCTCAACTACGCCCGATGTGGCAACTGCGACGTAAGGCCCTCTCTGATCTACCGGAACTGATACTACTCCCTCTCTTTGTCTGTGGCTGTCCTGGTAATTACCGTCATCAATATCATGCTCGACGTAACAGTCATCCACATGATACTGTGCAGATCTACCTGAATGAACCGCGCTGATCAAAGCAATTGTTCGAATCTGTTGAAGTGTTAGAACGCTCATTCTGATTCTGAGTGACACCACGTCCTCTACCACGTGAAGCCGGTTGAGGACCACTACGACCTCCTCGAGCCGAACCACCATCATTTCGGTCACGTAGAACCGGACAATTAAACTTCAAATGGCCCTCGCCCCTACAGTATGCACATTGATTATAACCAAGCATAGATCTCGGTGTGGAGGAGTCAGTACGCGACTGCGACCTAGAAGACTGTGATTGCAATCTATTTTGCTGCTGTGCGTCATTTTGATTCGAGCGCGGAGGATACGCTTGCTGCAACAGAACTTTAGTTTTAAGATCCTTTGTTTTCTTATCCGCACGATCATTTTCCTCCTCCTCTCTATTTTCGTAACATTGAGCCGTGGCTAATATCTGAGCAGAGGTAGAAACAGCCCATGAGCTTTCGGAATTTTTCAACTTGTTGCTGAGGTCAAGCAACAAATTCGATACAAATTTGTCTACAAATAATCGCTGACCTCCCTCAGTGCTCATATCTTGACCACTGTGATCGATGAATGCCTCCTCAAATCTCGTAAAGAAATCGGAGACACTCTTGTCCTTCTTTTGCTTGCACGCAGACAGTTTATCCCAATTAACCCTCATTGCTGGCATAAGTGTCTTCATAAATGTGATTATCCTCTGGGGCAAATTCTCAATAATCTGTTCAGGTTTAGCCCCACCAACTTGTCGTCCGTCGGCCGCCGCAAGGGCAGCCCAATCACCGCCTAACTCGGCTACGTGATCTTCTTGACAAATTTTTGCCCAAATTGGTTGCGGTACTACATTACCGAATAACATGTCAATATCGGCAAGGTTCATAATAGTAGCGTCCACTAATTGGGATAATTCCTTATAATAACCTGCCGGATTTTTGCGGGGGTCAGGCAAAGTTTCCTTCACCTGCAAAACTTCCGACCGCTTCTATGGAAGGTGTATCCAGACTCTCTGGAAGTGCGGTAGAATAGCAGGATTAACAGTCGCATCACCTGGCATCCACACTGGGGGGACTTCTCGCATCGGATACTGACCAGGTGTTGCCATCCACTCCTCAGTTTCGTCCTTAAACAATGCTCGAGGTAATACTGTAGATCGAAAAGATAGAAGACGCTCTACAGCACGTCGAACATTACTACCCACAATCATACCGCTCAAAAACTGATTCTGGAGTTCAGTCATTTCAGACGGTACATTGTCTACCTCATCATTATCCCACTCTTCTCTTAGGGATTTACACATTTCCCCAAACACAAATCTTTGTGTGGGCTCATTAAAATGAGAGAATGTGTCGAAAACCATGCGCAGGGTGTATTTAGCGGGATACCTAATCCATTTACGCGTCATTTTCATTAACGTATCACTCTCCCTACCACCAGGAATTTGACTTCGTCTTTGAGGGACATCAGAAACATCGGACCCAAGGATCGGTCCGAATGGAGAGTAAAGTTTAGCAACAGCATTAGGTATGCGACTACGAACAGACGGAGAAGAGTAGAGAAGTACAGGGGCAACAACATGGGGACTGAAAGTAGGAGCAGTAGGAGCAGTAGGAGTAGCCAAGAGAGCAGAAGTAGCGGGAACAGCAGACTGAGAAGGTATAGGCAGTGGAGCAGTAGGAAGAAGGGCAGGTAAGGGAGCAGGGACAGCTTGAGGAACAAAAGGATTCGGAGGAACAGGACCAGCGACAGGCTGACCAGCAGCTGCCGGAACAACAGGTTGAGGAACAGGAGGAACCACAGGAGCCGTAGTATCCTGTGCGTATGGAGGTGGCGATTTCAGTAGATAGGACAACAAAGGGTCCACCACCGCTTCTTCTCCCTTCTTATCAGAACTCGACGGTAAAACAGGATAACACTTATCCACCGCCATATGTTGCAATCTAGCAAAAACTTCCTTTTCCTTCTCTTCTTTGTCTCGCTGAAACTGCTCTGCATTTTTTCATCACCGTAATGATACCTTCTCTCTTATTTTTCTTTATCTGTTTGATTTCTTTCTGCTTGGCCTCCTTACGCCATAACCGAAAGGAATCAAACATGGCCGGCCTAGATTTCTTTTTAAACAATTTTGCTTCTAGATTATCCAAAATTGCTGTTTCGAAACTACCATGAGGTGGCCAACTAAGGACACCATCGTCTTTAGTGTAGCGGATCCAATAATCATTATATACGATAGGACCTACTCCATGGCGACTATAGAGCTCATAGATCGGAGTTCTAACTGGAGGTATCGGGCATGAGTCCTCCAATCGGGAATCCGCACCGCAACATTTAAAGAAACCAAATAAAGGACTACGGCCAGGCATCGTGCACACTAACCGAGTTTACAAACTTCAAGGGTTATCGAATTACGATGTCCTCGCAAAAATGCAAGACCCTCGGTTTTTGGCAATTGCAATCGTCAAATAAAACCCAACAACTAAGAACCAATAACTAAGAACCACAAATGCAATGGAACCATGCAAACAACCAAGTTTCAAACAACAACCAAGGACTCTGGGAGCGACCCACAAATACTTAACTGAAAGAGCAATGGCGTCACCAGGAAGGCCCGTCTATCGTCTCGCCGTACAAAGAACTACGCCAGGCACCAAAACAGGTCGACAGTCAGGGCATCAGTCCGTCGCAGCCGTCAGGAGGCGGAATTCTTCGCGGGAAAAGTCTTCTGGCCACTTATTTCGACAACAGGATCGATGAAGCGGGGTGCACCTTCCCTCGGAGATTTCACACGAACTTCCTCACGATCGTCGGGCTTTGGACCGGTACCGCTGATGTCGCCCCACGTTGGGTGCCAACTGAAGGACTGGGCTATTCTAAGGCCCAGCGGTGCCAGGGGACAACACCTGAAACCTTCGTGGGTTACCTGTTCCGGCGTACAAATCACAGAGACACGGGACACTTCCTTCGGAGTCAAAGATCAAGGTTTATTTACTGCAGGGAATACAGAAATCGCAAGAAGTACACCACGTGTAGGTTCTGGGAGACTGCTTCAAATTGCAAGAGTGGATCGCTCCTTTTATACATACTTCAGTCATAGCACAACATGGCGAACAAAAGGTTACAATTCAGTTCCCACAGTAAACTTCAAAAGGGTTGCTTTCATGTATTCAGGAGCCCGGAACATAATTACAGTAGCATCGCCGGTTCCCAACTGTAAAAGTACGTTATCCCATCATTAAGTACATTCCATTCTAGCTGTAAATTAGTTAAGTAAAGAGACAGAAACAGGTGCAAGGAAGACAAAGATAGACAACAGATTGGAAAAGAGTGTAGGGGCAATATCGGAAACACGATTGCAGGATCAAAGGATTCGTGCCTAATGCATGCACGGCTGAAACAATAGACCGGCACAGCAAGATGAGCCTCGAGCTGGGCCATCTGCCTTTGCAGTGTTATCCCCCTCATCATAAAGACACCCTCGAAGGAACACGTGTCTTCCGCAAGGGCTTGGGAATCCCAGGGTCACGAAGCGGACAGTGTCCGTTCGCTGGCTACTTGAGGGCAAGAGACAAAATGGATGCCGTATCTAAAATGGAACCCGTGGGTTCAGACGAAGAAACCCACGAATAAGATGAGCGGTTCAGGCCAGCGTAGCGAAAACGCGTACACCCACTAAACTCGTCATTTGCGGTTCATAGATACCAAACTCGTCCATTTTTGACCGAGTCAAAAACACCATCACAATTGTCACGGAACCTCACCACGCACAAAGACCGGGGTATGAGATAAAAAACAATGGCGCTTTTCGAATTTGAACACAGACAGGCAAGAGGACGCACCGCCCAATACAGTCTACAGGGGATCATGGTGAAAACGGACAGAACCCAATCAAAGTTACAATTTGAACTAACCAAAAGGGCAACTGAGGGGGGGTCAGGAGGACCACCAATCTACACAGGGCACAGCGCCACCTGCGAGTGCCGACACTCCTGGAGATGTGCCCTCAATGACCGGGTTGATACAGGCCACTCTAACAAATATAGATTGGAAGATAGACACCCTGACTTATAGGGTAGTCAGGATGTCTGCATGGCTAGACAGACACACAGAGCGCATAGACATGACCGAAAGAAGACTCTCTGATGCTGATGTTTTCATTGTCAAACGGGCACACAGATCACTGGCCCCTATGCCTCCACCAGGTGCCAGACCAAGGCCAATCATTGCCAGGTTGCTAAACTACTGTGATGGTGATGCGGCACTCCGGAAATCCAGAGAGATGGGTAGTCCAAAGCATGAAGGTATGGACATTTCCATCTACCCCGACTTCACGCAGCAAGTACAGGAAGCTAGAAAGAAGTTCCTGCCGGTAAAAAAGAAGCTTTGCGACCATAACATTCTGTATGCAATGATCCAACAAGCATGATTACAGATAATGGACGGTGGCAAGTCAACTGTGTATAAGGAACCAAAGGACATGCTAAAGTTCCTACAGGTATACAGGCCCCTCCTGGAGAAGGTCCCCGAGAGGGGGCCCAGATGAGCAACAGAACACCTCCGATGTCGAATAACAGACTGGCTCCGGCAGTGGTGCATGTGGAGGGTGGGGAGATGCAGTGTTCCAGAACATGCCTAAGACACTAACCGCAGAGATAAGTGCAATATCTGATGCTGGGTTTCAACATCCCCTTGCATGATCATATGCTAAATGTTTAATTGTTGAGCTGATAAATAATAAGGGCACTAGCGATAGCAATAGGTAGGGCAGCCACTATGCTAAGTTATTCAAAACAAGTCACTGGGTGCACAATCATTATAGTTTCGTGTTGTGACCATCCGTGCAATGGATATCGCTGGCTGGCAGCTCCCGCCACCTTTTGTGCACCACACCAAGTTCTGGATCCCAGAGTGGGAGGGGGAGGGGAGTTATCTGGTTTATTAGGGATTGTCTTTGCCGCAGTTAAGGGGTGTGCGAAGTGGGTGTGGGAAGGGGGGGGGGTTGAAAACTTGAAAACACTGGTCAGCATCAATGAGGAGGTTATTTTTTTGCACAGCAGAGACAACTACACAAAGCACTGGTGAGACAGATTCACGGCCAATGACGCACACGGATAGACATACACATCATATTAGATCATTGACATTCCTGTCACGGAATGTCAGGGGTCTTTATATTCCGCAGAAAATTTGCATGGTCCTGCGTAGCTGGATTGACATAAGGTGAACGTTGCTTGTCTACAAGAAACACATCTTACAGAAATTACAGAGAAGACAATAGGTGCAAGATGGGCCTCACATCGAATGGCATTTTCCTAATTCACCTAGGCTAAAAGAGTAAAGCTCCTTGTTAGACGTGGCACCCCATTTACCCTAAATGGCTCTCTTAAGGACAACCAGGGGCGATATGTCATAGTACAGGGTAACTTTGGAGCTACTGCCTTAACCACAGTCACAACATTTGGCCCTAACACTGACAAACCCTTCTTCTTTACTCATATATGGGCTAAATTATGAGATCTACCACCCACTCTCATTATATGGGGTGGGGACTTCAACACGTGCCTGGATCCTGCACTAGATAGGTCAACTGGTAACAAACATTATTGTAGGAAGGTGGGGAAGGTGCTTAGAGAAAGTATGGCAGAATGTGCATTGACTGATCTGTGGCAATTTAGACACCCAGATTGCAGGGAGGGCACTTGTACATCCACGGTACATAATACGTGGTCGAGAATAGACTACTGGCTAGCTACACAAGAAGTCTGCACGTGGACAACACTGGTAGATCACATGACTAAAAAATGCAGAAGATACAAAAACAACAAGCATGGCTCTCCACTTACAGCAACCCCTTGCAGTAGAATCCTAGAATGCTCAGCCTTCAAATACTTATCTCTCTCAGTTCTCGTTCATATACTCAACTCCTTCAAAGCCACATCTTATGAAGATGATATCTCACCTTCATCAAAGTTCTCCTTGAGGATGCTGTTTTATTCCTACTTGTTATTGTAAATGCCTCCCTCACTTAAGACACCTTCCCAGAAGCTCTGAAGACAAGCTAGATCCTCTCACTCCTAAACAAGCCAGCACTAGAGCTTGATACCTTGCCAACCACCAGTCCATCGCTCACCTGCCAGTCATGGGCAAGACCATTGAAAAAGCAGTTTATGTTCACTTCCAAGATCAGATCAATGCTAAGAATTTCCTGTATGTCTAGCCATCTGCTTTCAGATCATACTGCAGACTGGAGAGCTGTATATTACAAATCATAGATGATTCCCTCTTGGCCACAGATGAAGATGAACCCCACCTGCTGACACTGTTGAACCTCTCAGCTGCCTTGAACACAGTTGACTATCCCCCCTTGATACCCACCCTGGAGTCACTAGTGAGATTCATTGGCTTTGTTCATTGGTTCTTTTCCTACCTTTCTAACCGATACCAGTATGTGTCATGGGCACTTCCAGGTCTCAAAAGACCCCTATCACCTCCAGAGTCCCAATGGTTCTATACTGTCCCTGTGATCTACTTCCTCTACTTGGAGCTGCTTGGTGTTCTACTCATAGATGACAGCAACTAGATTCATCAGTATGCTGATGATACATAACTCTTCTTGAAAGACGTCTCTGTGTCAGACACTCAATGTCAGAAACACTGCCTGCAGATCATCCAGAGCCAGGCGCCCAGCCCCTAACTGAAGCTTAACTAATCAAGACAAAATTCCTGTTATTAGTCAAGAACAAGAAACAAAATAAACACCATTACTCTATATCTCTATAGAAAACAAATGTTTTGCATTTATTTTTTTTCTGGCCTCTAGACACATCCTTCACCTTTTGCAAAAAACTGGCAAATATTCCCCAAGAAAATGTTTAGATTAATTCTCTGTAGCTCGACAGTACAACGTGAAAAAGCTTGATGTCAGGCTGCAGGGATTGGCTCCCAAGCTTTTAATCCTTCCTCTCATTGCTTATCTTAGGCTGGCAGCAGTGAAAGCTTGCAGCACTAGCACGCTATCCATTTTATGCCCACCAGGAAGTCGCACCCTAAGGAACAGGTTTTCTTGTGGGTAGGAAAAGCAAATGGAACTTGCAGATCATCATCAATAGGGCACCATTTTCGCATCTGATGGCCCTGCGTGGGTAAGGAACCATTTCTTATTGTTGCTCGTGGATCCATTGTGTTGCACTTATCAACAAAGTTAGCCAAATCAGTGGCGGCTCCTCGTCTAAGGTTGTAGAGATTCGCCCCACTGCTTTCCAGCAGTGAACTAAAGGAAACATAAAGTAAGTAATTCTTTATTGTTGGTTAATTAAAACCATTACAATGTATAAAATTCCACAATATTTAAAACAAACTTTTAGTGCTACATAAAAGAGAAAAAAAAAAAGTATGAAATCTCTGCAGTTTCTATGTCCGTACTTGAGGTGATGTTTAAAATTGGGGATGCTATGTCATTATTGGTTGTTTTTTTGGTGACCTGACTATAAAGCCTGTCTTTACCAGGCTTGCCATTGTTTGGCTCTTTCTCAATTAATGTAATCCGCTTATTCGTGCTCTGCAGACTAGGGCTTAGTGTCGAGGCAGGTTCTGGCTTTTCCAATTTGGGTTGGTGAGTCGTTAGTGGCATACTTGACTGATCTTCAAAGCTTGCTCCTTGATCAAAGGTAAAGTTTGTTCCTGTAGAATCACATTGGTCAGTAATTGGAGGGTTCTCTATACCCACGACTTTAGGGGGGGTGACTACTGCTGCATGTGGGGGTCTGATGGCCGATAGGAATTTCTATCCTGCAACCAAGTACTTCAGTTATTGCATGCCTCTTCTGGCCCTTGTATTTTTTGTCCCTCGCTATCATCGACTTTTTTGATGGCACTACTACTTTTTATTTTTGTTTTGGCTTGATCAAAAATGGAGAAGTTTGCTATCGTCTGCTTGTTTTCAGGTTTGCATCTAAGCTGTTGATTTCTGTTTTTTCTGGCCCTTTTTTTCTGACGTTTAGTAAGTCTTATCCGATTGTCAATTTTGGGAGATTGATCAATTGTGAGAGGTTTGATGCTGCTAAGTTGACCAATCAAACAAATGTTGGATTTTACATTCAAATTATCCATTCTTTCATCTATTATTGCGCCTGAGCTGTTTTGATTATCATTTCCTTCTGTCAACTGTTGTAGAGGAACACCTATGTTGGCTGCCTCTATGTTCCTTAACTTGCTTACCTCGCTTGGTTGTATCACTTGATGGTCAAAAGAGATCAAATCATCACTTGGTTGAATACTATTAGTAGATTGATTTGCCTGCTTGCATTCCTGCAGGATATCCTTTAGTATGAGCGGCAAGTCCTGCAGCTTGTCCAATATTGGATGACAGGTGCTCGGCTGGGTTGGCATAGTTGGGCAAACTTGCTTCATGAAGATGTTAAATGTGCCCGCCATAATGTCAAGTTTTTTGTTTATGCCAGCTATATGTTCAGCTATTGAGCCCATTAGATATATTTGTATGTCAAGTTTGTCTGATTGCATATTGAGGGTTTTTATGGACGTTTCCAATATGCATCCCAGCGCGCTGTGGAGAGTCAGTATGGATTCTAGGTTGCTTTTTACGTCCTGTTCAACTTCTGGTTGGCTGCTATGGTCTTTATTTTGACTAATAAAGGGCTCCGGGTGTACCTGTTCATTGAACAATATTGCTTGTTTCCTTTCCTGGGTTAGTTTTTGGTTGAGTTTTGAGTTTCTTGCTATCGGTGCAGTATCTGGTGATGATGAACTTGAAATTTCTAATATGGATGCTTTCTTTGGACCATCCTTATTGCAGGATCTTGCATGTGTAAATATTTTGTTGTCTGATGCCGGTTTCATTCCACTGAGGATCTTTGTTTTGTTTTTGTTCATTAGACCTATATTTGATGAGGTTTCTGACTGTGAGTCATGAATCGTTATTACTTGGTCCTCCAGTGCGGCGAGCAGTAATTTGTCACTTATATTGGTTTGGTCCATATCACATCTAGTTGTATTAGTGGACGGACAGACCCTGTGCCTTAAGGTGTTTTTGTTCTTATTTATTGTTGTATGCGAATTGCGTACCAGATTTAGGTCTTTTGTTTTTACTGTGCTAGATTTCAAGTCTTTGTTTGAACGTAAAACCGGTCTTGGGGTTGAATGGTTATTAGGGTGAGCCTTGTCTAGGGAGTCACTCAAATTGATTTTGTGAGGGCTATTCCTTTGATGAGGGCTACCCCTTGTGCTTACTGATCTCTTACTTTCGATCGTGTGTGAGTTTGTTCCACTGTTGTTTGGTATTACTTTACTTGTGTATCCTTCAAGAGGGGTGTCCAGGGATCTTTTTGAAACTGGCATTGTTGTTGATGAGTTCTCTGCATCGAGTCCTTCTGCCAGGTTGGGTGTAGTGTTATCCCTATGGACTTGAGCTTGACATTGCATCATGCGTATATTTGTATCATGGGTTAGTTCCACGCAGTTGTGAATCAGTTCAGTTCCGTTCGACGTTGTACTTAAAACTGATTTGGGAACCGACATGTCCATTTGCTCTGTCTTTGTTTTACATGTGTTCGGCGTCATTGGTTTTTGTAGACCATTTGGGGTTGCCGCCATTGAGTAAATCACCGACATTGGATCCTTCATGAATGTAAACTTCCCGGAAGGTTTCACTGTTCCAAAAATTGAATAGGTAGGGGGTATTAAACTGGGGAGTGGGCCAGCTTGTTGAAGGTGAGCGGGCGATTTGGTCTTAGCTTTCTTCCTAGTTGTTCTTGGTAGAGTTGTTCTCAGCTTCCCAGATCTCATCTTCCCCCTTTCTTATTTCCCAGGTGGTTTACTTTATTAGGTTTTGAATTCATTGTTATTTTTCATGATTTACTGGTACTGGCTTGGATGCTTACAGAATTCAAACAAAGCCTTGCACCTTGTTTAGCACTGAGATCCTTAAGAGGGCACCCAAGCCACCCCCCTGGCTTGCACACCCTATCCCGGGTGGGGTGCAGTGTGTTCCACGACTTTAGTGCTGTTCACGTTTATCCCTTTTCCACAGTAGCTATCTATGTGGCAATTTGGGCTTGGCGCTGGTGTAAATTTTGTGGCGATTATTATGGTGATGATAAGAAGTACATTCAGGGTGCTTGGGAAGTGTTGTTATCACAGCGCTATGCTTCCAGCGCTCACACTACCTGCTACCACTGTCCCACTGTACCTCTGCCGCGGGTGCAAATTAAGTGGCAGCAAGGGGTTGCTGCGGGAGTTGCTGTTGCTGCTGCTGGTGGCGATAAGAAGTACATTCAGGGTGTTCAGGGAGTGCTGTTGTCACAGCGCTATGCCTTTTACTTCCAGCGCTCACACTGCCCTCTACCACTGTCCAACTGTACCTCTGCCGCAGCTGCAAGTTAGGTGGCAGCAAGGGGTTGCTGCAGGAGTTGCTGTTACTGCTGCTCCGGATATTAGTTTGGTTAAACACAATGTTGTTAAATTGCTCAGTTGTCCAGTTGTTCGGTATCAATTAGTTGGCACTTGCACCACTGCAGTTCCTGGCAAGATTCCCTACTTCTCACTGGTGGATTAGGGCACTGCCGGTTAGGCCAGGTTAGGCCGGTTAGGCCAAACTGCTATGTGCTGCTGTGGGGCAGATTGAAGGATTGAAGGATTGTACCCGCTCACACCACTGCAGTTCCTGGTAAGATTCCAGACTGTTCACTGCCACCCAGCGTCTCCTTTGTGGTCTCAGGCGCTGCTGGTTGCACCAAACCGCTTTATGCTGCTGCAGAGCTGTGGGGAAGATTAAAGGGTTGAACCTGTGGGGGCTGTGGGGCAGATTGAAGAGTTAAACCTGCTCCCAGACCCGCGCCCGCACCCCGTGCCCGAGCCTACACCCAGCCCTGGGACGCCCACGATCCCGATCGCGTCAGCGTCAGTGGCAGCAGCAGGCAGGGAGGCAATAGCTACAGCAAACTAACGTGCGGGCGGGTGGGCTGACAATCAAGCCGGGAGACGGCAGGTAAGCGCGGCTTGATTACCGCTATTCCCCGCTATTCCCCGCTTCCCCGCTTCCCCACTTACTTAGTTTGCAGTGGGCTCCTACCTCCTGCCTCTTGCCTCCTGCCTTGTGCCATGCTTCCTTGGGCCTCTTGGTCTTCTAGGCAGGGGTAGGGGGGCTGGAGGGTTTGGGGGGGAGCATAAAGCGATGTCAATCACTGCTGCTTTTCGGCGCTGCTCTCTGGCTCTCTGGCATCCTCTGACCATTAGGGGTCTGCTCACTCTGCTAAAGAAAACATAAAACGATAATAACTTGTTGTTATTATCATTTTATGTTTCCCTGCTGCTGCAGCTTTGCTGGCAGGCTGACTGCTCTGCTTACAGAGCAGGGCAGGGGAGGAGTGGTTTGCACTCCCTACATGCTCATGAATGCATGGAAGGTGCTCTTGGGTTGGCCAAACAGTCATTTGCACTTTGAATGTTCTCCATGCAGGCTGTATAACAGCCTGCATGGTGAACATGCCCAGGCCCCCATTTCCGTGCTGAGTGCTGAACCACTGCTGAGAAACACCTTTGGCCTACAAAAATTTGTAAAATTAGCTGTTCAGAATCAAGCAAAAACAACCAGTGCAACGAATAGAAACGTACAAAATTTAATCTTTTTGTATTTTTCTTTGTTTCAGACACTATATTTTAGTGCATGGAAAAACAGACAGTTTTATGTACAATAGATACATTAATAATGTGAACAACACAAAAGACATTTACACACTTCAAACATACTTGGCCATTCAGTCATACACCATACAATCATACAAAATGAACCAAACTGGAAAGGGTGGGTCCACGTATCGGTCCTAAAATAAATGGAAGGAATCCTTTTTTGATTTCACAGTTTTTTGAGTCTTTGCAGAAATTCAAAATGAGTATCCACTTTTCTTGCTGATGGTGAAGGGACCGTAGTAACGCAAAAAGATTTTTAGCCAGATACGGGACTAGGGTGGTCGACGCGTTTCGAACCCCTGTTGGTGAAGGGGTTCTCCTCAGGACCAGAAAGAAGGTTCTTAACCAATCGGTCAATGATCCAAACGTGAATAGATTTCAGACACAAAGAACCAAGAATTTCTAACAATGAAGTATGCGCGGGGGCTGCTGAGTCGCTGGCTTCTAACTCGCCAAGGCTTCCATGACTCTCCTTAATCCTGGAAGGGATCACGTTTGGATCATTGACCGATTGGTTAAGAACCTTCTTTCTGGTCCTGAGGAGAACCCCTTCACCAACAGGGGTTCGAAACACGTCGACCACTCTAGTCCCGTATCTGGCTAAAAATCTTTTTGCGTTACTACGGTCCCTTCACCATCAGCAAGAAAAGTGGATACTCATTTTGAATTTCTGCAAAGACTCAAAAAACTGTGAAATCAAAAAAGGATTCCTTACATTTATTTTAGGACCGATACGTGGACCCACCCTTTCCAGTTTGGTTCATTTTGTATGATTGTATGGTGTATGACTGAATGGCCAAGTATGTTTGAAGTGTGTAAATGTCTTTTGTGTTGTTCACATTATTAATGTATATATTGTACATAAAACTGTCTGTTTTTCCATGCACTAAAATATAGTGTCTGAAACAAAGAAAAATCCAAAAAGATTAAATTTTGTAAGTTTCTATTCGTTGGGGCGCTAGAGGGCGCACTAGCTAATGGCCGCACCTCTGTGAGGCTCTGGCTGCCTGGCCAGCATTATCCTGCTTTAATCCGCTTCCCCTGCAGATGGATGCCTGAAGATTGCACCGCTGCTGGCTACACCCGAGCTGCGGCGCCGGTCCAAATCTGGGGGAGATCCGAAGCCCAGGACCTGAGTTGTGGCGCCTTGAAAGTGCCCCGAGGTGCGCTGCTGCGGAGGGCCGCTGACCGGGACCGGGAGCTGTGCCCCTTGAGACCGTGGCTTCACACGAGGCGGCTAGGCCTCGACATCGCGTAACCCGGCCAGACCTGCGGGAGGCCTGCTGGACGATTGCCGTGGACTGGCGGAGGTGAGTCTCGCCCCCCCCCCTGAGAACGCTGCATTGGGGGGTAGGGCTGATCATCGCGCCACCTCCCCTGCAGCGGCGGCGGACGGACGGGTGTCTGCACCCCTGATCCCGGCGGAGGCCGCAGCGGACATCCCCGAGGGCGCAACCCTCCACCTGGAGGACTCCCCCCGGACCCAGTAGGGACTATCGCTGCACCTAGACGCGACGGTTGGCTGCACCCCTGATCCCGGCGGAGGCCGCGGCGGACATCCCCGAGGGCGCAATCCTTCACCATCGAGGACTCCCCCCGGGACCCAGTAGGGACTATCGCTGCGCCCACGCAAGGCGGCCGTGGGCACCGCCGGCGATCTCGAGCCACTACGAGCGGGGCCCCCGCCGGCAGCTAGAGCTGGGACGTACGCACTCTGAACTCGCCCTCCACTGCTCTTTTCTGCCCGAGGTGCTCCTGCTGCTGTGGTGGGCTGCTGTGCTGGGGGCTGAGCCGGCTCCCAGGTCTGGTGGGGGCTGCATATACTCCATTGACAGGCCACTGCCACGGTTGCCTCTGGGGCACTATATTGGGAACGACCTGCACGAAGGCTCTGATCTCGGGGACTGGCGGGCCAACCACTCATTGCAACCACTGGGTGCCAACAGCTTGGTTGCCATGGGCAAGAACGATGCCAAGCAACCCAAACTGTCCTTCGAACCTACAGCTTCAAAGAAACCAACACATGGTGCAACGGGCGCCGGGAGCTCCTCGGGACAGCCAAGCGCCGAGACCCCTCCTGCGGTCATAACACCTGAGTTGCGCCTGATCATAGAGGAGATGCGTCAGGGCTTTGCAACTGTCGTGGATAAGGTGGATCGGCTGTCCTCCAGGATGGACGGCATGGTACAAAAAGTGGAGGTGCACGAGGAACGGCTATCTGAGGCGGAGCGACGCATTTCCACTGCCGAAGACACTGCCGCGACGCACGACACACGCCTTACCCGCATGGACAACATCCTCAGAGTGATAGCGGCGAAGAATGAGGAATTGGAGGCGAGAAGTGGACGCAATAACATCCGCGTCACGGGGGTTCCGGAGTCCACCAACACTGGGCGCATGGAGGACTATGTCGAACGCATACTGCAAATGGCTGTGGGCAAGGAGGCCTTCTCGAGCCAATTCATAGTTGAAAGAGCGCACCGCTCCCTGGGCCCGGTCCCCAAGCCAGGAGCACCAACGCGGCCTATCATCGCCCGGTTACTTAACTACCGTGACAGGGACGTTGCCCTTCGAGCTGCCCGCACGCACCGGAATTTGTCCTGTGATGGTGTACAGTTTTCACTCTACCCGGATTTCACGCCCATGGTACAAGACCAAAGGAAAAAGTTCCTGGAAGTGAAAAAGAAATTGAGGGACATGCAGATCGACTACGCACTTCTGTACCCGGCCCGGCTTCGGGTGACCCATCAGGGCAAACAACACTTCTTCACGAACCCACAGCACGCTGAGGATTATGTTAAAAGGCTTCGCACTGAAAGGAGAGACAGGCGTAACGAGGGAGAGGATGAAGCGGGAGGGAATCCTGCTGAACAAGATGAATGAATCATAACGGCGCCCTCATGATGTTTATGCCACTCGCACCCTGTCGCACTGCTGGAGTAGGGGCTGGGCGCTGCTGGTGGTGACATCGGTATCCCCGCCCTGGCTGCCCCGAGGTGGCATGCTCCTTCATTGTTTGATTCAGGTACTTACCTTACGGCGCCATGGACCCCCAGCAGACTACTGGCCCAGCTGGTGCGCACTACTCCTTTGATTGACTAGCGCCTGGGACGCACGCACTGATGATAATGCAGGTGACTTTGCGGGTGGCAGTTGGGAATGGGACGGGGCCATTGAAGTTATTATTGTTTTCTACAATTAGAGGGCTGTGGGTCCGGTACTGATGGTTTTTTGTTGAGGCTTATATCTGCAGGACTACTATAGGCCAGGCACCACCCCTTCTTCTCTGTCTTCCCCATATGGTATATGCGGGAGGGGAGGGGAGTGTTGGGGTGAGTAGACGTGTACCTCTGATGCCCCCAGGAGGAGATTCCCCACATGGTTTTACTATGGTTATTGAGTACGGGGTTTGGGAGGGGGGGAGGGATCGTAATACTGGCAAGTTTGGGTTGCTTCAGTGGGTTGGGGGAGGACATGGGGAGTGGGGTTTCTGTTACTGTGAACGGAGTGAGGAGGAATGTTCACTTGCTGGGGTGGGGTTTGTTGGGAGAATGAATGAATGTGCGGATGGTAGTCATGGCATGTGTGTTGGGACTGGACGTGCGGGTTGTGTCAGCATGAATGATCAGGACAACCGACGATACTGTGCGCTGTGGTTTTTGGTACAGGATGCGGCACCACAGAGTGCCGGGACTCTTTGCACTTATTGGGTACAGGGATGTGATGATGAGCACGGGTGACCATACTTTAAATACTGTGTCTATAATATCCTGGAATGTCAGAGGCCTTAATAATCCGCGGAATGTAGGAATGTGCTGGGGTACTTAGATAGACACCAGGTGCAAATAGCTCTACTCCAGGAGACTCACCTTAATCCGCGTTGCATCCCTCGATTTGCAGACAGATGGGCGACCGTGAGGGAGTTTTCCTCCTATTCCACGGGCACTGCCATTTTGATCAATAAACGACTAACGTTCCAAAAACTGGGTGCTCGGACGGATAGTGAGGGGAGATACGTGATCCTCTGGGGGAGACTGGGCACTGATGTTGTGATGCTCATAAACTGTTACGCACCCAACATCGACACACCTGGGTTCTTCTTGTCACTATGGGGACATGCACTTGAGGTCGAGGCCACACATGTAATCTGGGGGGGGGGACTTCAATCTCTCCTTATACCCGGGGGCGGACAGGTCAGACGGTAGCGGACAATACAATACGAAAGCCAGGGAAGCGTAGCGGGGCATACTGACGGAAGCGGGATTGTTTGACAGCTGGAGGCACTTACACCCGGGGGCTAGGGAAAGCACCCACTTCACCACGCATGCACGCTCGTGGGCCAGGATTGATTACTGTTTCATCTCACGGGGTCTGGCTGGTGGCGTCGCCAAGGTGTGACACCTGCCTCGAACATATTCAGATCACTGCCCTGTACTGACCGTCCTGGAATTGCCTGGATATGCGAGAATACGCCCACCGTGGCGGCTATTCCCCTCGGCCCTCCTTGACCCGGTATTCAAACAAGAACTCGGAGAGGAAATCGAGGCCTTCTTCCCTAGGAACAAGGGGTCTGTTGCTAAGGTCGAGACGATCTGGGAGGCTTTCAAGGTCACAGTGCGCGGAGTCACAATCTCTAAAAGCTGTGGCGTGTTGAGGGAAATAGTGCGCACGCTGACGGGTATTGAAACGGAACTTAAAGCGTTAGAGGCGGAGATGGTTGGAAACCCTTGCCCTGACCTAGCGATAGCATTCAGAGCCAAGTTATCCAAATTTGTGGAGGAGGCAGCCAGGGAAGCCAAATTCCGTGGTAAGTACTGGACGGCTCGACGCTATTGCGAAGGGGATAGGCCGGGAAAAGTGTTGGCGGCGCTCACTAGACACCAGCGATTTGCCACGCACATACTGGAAATCTCTGATGGCGAAGGCAGAACCTATCAGGACACTAGGGGGATACAGGACACCTTCCTGCAGCATTATAAACGGCTGTATGCCACGCAGCAGACTGGAGAGGTTGACCTCAGTGGGTTCCTCGATGACATTGCACTGTGTTGGCTGAGTGATAGTGATAGGGCTTTCCTGGGATGTCCTTTCGAGATTGATGAAATCCGAGAAGCGATCATGTCTCTGAGTAACGGCAAAGCCTCGGGGCTGGACGGCCTACCAGCCGAATTTTATAAATGTTACATAGACATAATGGCACCAGTGCTGAAGGAGGTGTTTGAGGAGTCATTGGAGGAGGGGATACTACCGGGCTCTATGAGGGAGGTGGCAATCACTTCGCTGCTTAAGCCGGGGAAAGACCCAAAGGATACCGATGCCTACAGGCCCTTATCGCTGCTAAATTGCGACGCAAAGATTCTAGCGAAAGTGCTCGCGACTAGATTTTCCCTACTTATGACTACCCTGGTGCTGCCGAATCAATCAGGATTTGTCCCGGGTAGAGCTACGTCCCATAACCTCCGCACCCTGTTCTCCCTCATACCTACCATCTCGCCGGACCTGCCGGTCGCTGCTGTGTTTCTGGACGCCACTAAGGCGTTTGATTCGGTGGAATGGGGCTATCTCCTGGCCATATTAGGCAGGATGGGCTTCCCCCGGATCTTCATTGCCTGGGTGACATTGCTTTATACCTCTCCAGTTGCTAGGGTCATCGTCAATGGAGTGCTGTCATCGCAGATGCCAATCACGAGAGGGACTCGACAGGGCTGCCCCTTGTCGCCCTTGCTTTTTGCCCTAGCTATCGAACCCCTGGCTTGCAGGATCCGGCAGTTGCATAAGGACAGCGCTTTTAATTGCAACCAGAGACAGATTGGCATATCCCTCTATGCGGACGACGTTACCTTGTATGTGCGGCGCCCGCAAGAACACCTCAACCCCCTATTGAGAGAATTCGTGTTATTTGGTGGCGTCTCCGGCGTACACATCAATTGGAAGAAGTCGCAGTTCTTCCCCCTCACGCCCTCGGTGGCCCATTTCCCGCTTGATTACCCGCTGGAGTGGTGTAGTACGGATTTGAAATACCTGGGCATTGTTGTGTCACTCGCTAAGGAGGACACGGTCCGACTGAACTACGGGGTGGCCATCTCCAAATTAGCCGATACTGTGACTCGCTGGTTGGCCCTCCCGCTGTCGATGGCGGGAAGAGCCTCCCTGATAAAAATGGTCATCCTCCCATGCTTCCTATACCTCTTTCAAAATATACCCTATTACCCGGGAGCCTACTTCTTCAAACGGCTTCGGTCTGAACTGCTTCACCTATTTTGGGGCGGGAAGCAGCCGCGCCTCAGCTGGAAAGTATTGACACAACCGTATGACAGGGGCGGATTCGACGTGCCTGACTTGGAGGTGTATTACCTAAGTGCTCGGCTCAACTTGCTTATTATTGGATTAACCCCACCCCCTTTATGCCTCAGGTGGCAGCTGAGGACTGGATAGTTCACCCGCTGCCGCTTAAGGGCATGCTGCTGGGCTTGATCGGGGACGTTGAGACGCCTGCCACCACTGTCACTTGTACCATGGACGCTTGGCGAAGAGTGACTAGATTACTGGAAGCCCCCATGCTTTACTCACCAGCGATGCCCCTTTCATATCATCCGAAGTTATCGCTCCTAACGGAAAATGGATTTCATTCCATGTGCAACCGCATCCAACTTCATACCTGGGGGGACTTATTTCATGAGAAGCAGTTCCGCTCTAAGGAACAGTTCTTTTGTGCTACTCCCCCGACGCCAATGGAGGTCTTTTATTACATCAGGCTCCGTCAGGGTATGAAGGAGATAATTCCTGGCTACCCGGAGGAACCGGGCACGGTCCTGCCGCTACACGTCATGCTTGTTTCGGACGGCAGACATTTGGTGTCGAAGCTATATTCGGCCATTCGAGAGCAACGCCCCCCTGTTCCGTCCAAGGCACGTACTGCCTGGGACTCTGATCTACCCGCTGCACTCACTGATGAACAATGGAGATACTGCTGCTCGGTTACCGCAAGAGTCTCCTCTAGTTGTAGACTGAAAATTATCCACTATAAATTTGTGCAGCGGTATTACTATACCCCAGTTCGGAAACTGCGATTTCGACTGTCGGATGACGACAGATGTGCGAGGTGCCGTGCAGAGGGTGCAGGTTTCCTCCATTTGGCCTGGGAATGTGGAGTAATTCAGGAATACTGGGAGCAGGTTCATGCTGCGCTTCAGGTGATGATCGATGGCCCTCTTGACCTTGAGCCAGTGGTGATGCTGCTGGGTTATACCAAAAACGTTCCCAAATCGGATCGCAAGTTTGTCGATCTCGCGCTCCTTCTTGCTAAACGGAGGATTGCATGCAGATGGGGAAGAGGGAGGGCACCTAAGTTTAAGGAGTGGTTGGACGACCTCAAGTACTGCCAGGACCAACATGGCGTTTATGCGGACCTGATGCCTGCCCGCTGTAGACCCAGTGACTTCTGGTCCCCCTTGCAGGTTTACTGGTTGTCCCAAGCTGCTGGCAGCGACTCCTCTGGTGAAGACGAGCCGATACCTGGCCCATGAACGTATAAGTGCACATTACACTGTACTCACCGCATTGCATGCCGCCCGATAGATTGGCCCTTGACCAGCAGAGCTCCACCTCTCATAATCCTCCCATGGTTAGCTCCCTGGGGCGCGAAGCGGGTCCATATCCACTAGGCACACACATAACATATTGATACTCCGGGCGCCGGGGTTGGTTCACTGGGTGAGGACTGGGAGACTGCAGACTGGTGACATTACGGACTCCTTTTTTCCTTGTCGGGGGGATGCCTGACTACGAAGGTGGGGAGGCCCCCCCTTTTTGCTACTTGCACAGCTAGGATGGCGGGGGGAGGGATACAGGCACAGTGGCTTATGACTCCGGAACACTGTTGGAATTCATCTATGTTGTCCCTTGCCCGGTGTAGATGATGTTTGTCCGCTGAATGTACCATAATCGATACTGTACAGGATAATTGATGCTGTTACTGTCATGACTCTGTGATGCACAATGTTAATAAAAAAGGTTTAAAAAAAAAAAAGTTTCTATTCGTTGAGCTGGTTGTTTTTGCTTGATTCTGAACAGCTAATTTTACAAATTTTTGTAGGCCAAAGGTGTTTCTCAGCAGTGGCATCTGTTTTGTATATAGTTCTGGTTTGACTCAGCTGCGCTGAGCTAGGAGTCAAGACCCTTGTGTGTTTTTTGAGTGCTGAACCACGGCGCTCAGACCAATCACAACGCTGAGTTGTGATTAGCTATGGGGAGCCTGGTAGTTGGGTGCTTCTGCTTCCCTGTTCCAGCCTGGAGAGGTGACGGAGGGACAGCAGAGGAGAGACTCGACAATCAGATACATTCATTTTTCTTTATTTTTAACCCCCTCACCCATCCACCCTGATCAGTGCCTGCCGCCACTGAGCCAAATGTACACATTGGAAAGCTTCTAAGGTTTTAAAAGAATACACTAAGCTTCAACATGTTGATCTCTGCAGTTTTACACACCCCTCATTCATTCCCATAGGTCAGCTCAGATTTCAATGGGTGCAGAGACAGAAAATCGAGTAAAAAATATAGAATTGCACAAATATTGTGTAAAAAATATTGTGGGTGAGGAATATCGACAGACAAATTCTCATGGTTAAGAATATCTATTTTGGGTAAGTAATATCGATTTAAAAAATATCAAAGTGTTAAATATCGTTTGCAAAAATATAGTTGTTACAAATATCGATATCGATATTAATGTTATGTATTTTAATAAATATGTTATATGTGTGTTATATATGTTTTTGTATGTATAAGAATTGTTTGTATGTTTATTATGTGTTTTAATATTTTAGTAGTCCTTAATTTATTTATTGAATTTAACATTTTCAGTTATTTTGCGGGTTGTGGGTTTATAGGGGAATAGGGTTGGAAGGAATTTATTATATACAATTTATTAAATAATATTAGTAGTTGATATTTGTTTTTTATTGGAATTTTGCATTTTTAGTTCTGTAGCAAGTTGTGGGTTTATAGGGTAAGGGGTGGAAGTAATTTAATTATAATACAAGCATTGAATAATTTGTATGTATTCATATTTGTTTAATTGAGATGTTATAGTGTTAAATGTCTAAATTAATGTATTAATAATTTTTTAATAATTAGTTGTTAATTAATTTTAATTAATTAATTTACAATAATTATGATAATTGTGTAATTAATTTTAGATTTGTGTTGTGGTATTTATAGGTGAAAATGGTGGGAAGTTATTTATTTGTAATAGATGAATTAATAATGAGCTGTTAGTTTTAATTCATTATTAGTAATTAATCATGGTAATTGTGTAATTAATTTTAGGTGTGTGTTGTGGTGTTTATAGGTGTAAATAGTGGGAAGGGCGGATAGTAATTTATTTTTAATTAATGAATTATTAATTATAAAACCCAAAACTCAACTCTACACACAAGCGAGTGTGTGTGACGCATCTCTCAACTGGCCAGAGGCCAACCCGTCCCAATTATGTACCGGATAGTGAGCTATTAGCTCTTGTGGTGTGCACTACCACTGCCCCGGCAGAGCTCTTTGACAGCTTAGCAAGAGGAGAGACAGTGAAGACATCCTTAGCAAGTGGGAATATAAACAAAAAGAATGAAGGATTAAGAGATAAATTCATTAAATTAGAGAGATTGAAAATTGCGGAGAACTCCAAATGGTGGGACGGAGCTACCCTAGAACGATATGTACGCCTAAAGAGGATCCCCAGGGGGCTTCGTTCTCAGATATTACCAACTTATGATGACCTTGATGCAGATCTCCTGCTGGCCTGGGAAAAAGAATTAATTTCCAATTCCAACAATCTAATGAATATCTTGATCGAAAACGCATCCCGTAAAGTAAAGAAACGTCAGGATGAAATCGCACAATTGGAATTGGAAATTAAGGAACTTAACCTTAAAGAGGCCACTGATAAAAATTATGAAATACTAAAAGGGATACTAGACAAACATCAGATCGAGATTAAAGAACGCAAAGCTCGTAAATTAAAAAGAGACGAGATAGATTATAAACAAGGAAGGGTCTTTACTTATGCATGAAAATACGACCATCTGGTTGAGAAAGGTAATAAGGGAACGGGACAACAAGTTCAGAACTTAACTCCAACTTGCTCTGTATCTACATCTCTAGAAATCCTTCCTAGTGAGAATGATTAGATCTCATCTGACGATACCACTCAAGATAGTGCTTTTTTAAGAGAGGTAAAAAGAGTGAAACGGGGAAACAGAGACCAATCAAGACAAAAGGGAAATACAACAAAAGGACAAGGAGGGGAAAAAGAGGAGGAACCAAATGCAGGGAGACAGGGAATGAGACTGAGATCTTGGAGGAAATGTGCAAGTGGTGAATCTCAGTGACCAGACATTATCACAAGATATGATTTCTGTTCTTGAACGAGGTATGGGTTTCTGTCCTAAGGAACAAGGGGATATACACAAATCTATGGTGGATCTATTTAAATTCACGAGAAAACTAAAGTTGAAAAAACATTTTGATGGTATTCAAACTACAAATAAAAGCATAGAAACAGAAACGGAGTGTGTGACTCATACCATACCGACAATACAAGATATTAGAGACTGTGAAATACTATTATCTATTGTGGACGATGACAGAGACCATATGTCTATAGATGAATTATTATTTGATCATGATATTGAACCAGATAACACTATATCAAGTGGTCTACATAATAAATCACGATGGACCCCGACCGTACCAAGTGGGAATAGTGTGGATATGTTTCACAAGTTAGTCACTGAAGATTTATATAACCACTTAAAACACAATAAAAAATACAGGCGGACATTCTCGGACAATCTTAGTAAACAGGAACGTCAAGCATTATTAGAGCTGAGTAAATTACCTGATGTTACCATCAAGGAGGCGGATAAGGGTGGCAACATAGTTGTAATGAATACAGAGCCTACAATGCAGAGATACAATCACAATTGACAGACAGGATATGCTATGAAAAACTTACAGAAAATCCAATAGGATCACTAAAGGCAAATATTAACACTCATCTTGAAAAATGGTGGCGTGAGGGTCTGATCAGTAGGGAAGAATTCACACATCTAAAAGTAGACAAACCAAGGTTCCCTTGTATCTACACACTTCCTAAGATACATAAAAATGCCCAGTCACCACCGGGAAGACCCATCATATCCAGCATAGGGGGCCCCACTGAGAGATTGTCACAGTACGTTGATAACTTTCTACAACCACTAGTGCGTAATCTGCCAGCATACATTAAGGACTCAAAGCATATATTGAGCATTATTTCTGATGCACCATGGGAGGATGGCATGATTATGGCCAGTCTAGATGTCACCTCGCTATACACAAATATCAGGAAAGACCTAGGTCTGATGGCCGCTAGGAAATTCCTGAACAGAAGACCAGCATCTCAGTGGGCACACACTGAAATGCTGATTAAGATGATGGATCTTATATTACAGAACAACGTATTTCTCTTTGAAAATACTTGGTACAAACAGAAACAAGGTGTGGCCATGGGCTCCAGGTTCTCTCCTTCATATGCGAACCTATTCATGGGCAGGTTCGAGGAGGAGTGAATCTGGGGCCCAGGTGGCGTACAATGGAGTGAATACATCAAAAAATGGGGTCATTACATAGACGACTGTCTATTAATATGGGCTGGAGATATGAACAGTCTTAAACAATTTTGCGAATACCTGAACTCTAATGTGATGGGGATACACCTTACATACTCAATAAGCAAAACTCAGATAGAATTCCTAGATCTAACACTATTCATTGAGGACAACAAAATACAGAGTATACTATATAGGAAACCAACATCATGTAATGCTATTCTACATGCTGGCAGCGCACATCCCAAACATCAGATCCAGTCCAATCCCTTTGGAGAATTAACTCGAGCTAGAAGGAACTGTAGCAGAGACGAAGACTTCTCAGAATGTAAGATAAATATGAGAACGAGATTCAGAGCAAGAGGGTACAATACAGATACCATTAACAAGGCAGAATCCAGAATTGACATCACACCTAGAGAAGCCACATTATGACAAAAACATAAAACTGACAATGATAACACCAAAATTAGACTAATTACCAACTATGACGATGCAGCAATTACATTAAGAAACAGTTTGAGGAAACACTGGTGGATACTAAACAATGACAAATCCCTTAACAAACATATCACTAAACATCCCCTTATCACTTACAGGAAGGGGAAGAATATTAAATCCTGGGTAAGCCCCACCTACCGATCAATATCCAAGACAGTTCCAGATTGGTTAACTCAGAAATGTATTGGTTTTTATAAATGTGGGACATGTAAAATATGCCCTATGGCCATGAACAAGACCAAAACATTTTGTAACTACATGGGGGGAGAATTCAAGATCAGACAAATGCTAAATTGTAACAGTTGCTTTATAATTTATATGATTACATGCAAATGTGGCAGTTTTTACATTGGTAGCACCAAAAGAGCGCTTAAAGACAGAATCTTTGAACACGTAAGAGCTATCAAACATCATGATGTAAGGTATAACACTGCCACACACATAAATCAATGCCCCAAACAAGACGAAAATAAGGTAATTGGTTTCTGTGCCATTGATCAGGTCAAAAATGATCCCAGAGGGGGTAACAGGGAATTGTCTTTGAGACGTAGAGAGGCATCATGGATACTGACAATGCGGGCAGTGGAATACGGAATGAACTCAGATCAAGAATTACACTACTATTTGGGTGACTAAAATATTGCCACATACTGCCAGAATATGTTTTTCTTTTCGTCGCAATATTATGGCCATTTATATATATACTGATGGATCTTGCAAATAGATCATATTCATAATGATTGGTAATGTACCCTTCATCCCAATTGAGGACAACCAATATGTTAACAAATGTTTTTCTTTAAAGTTTTAAATGTGTTCACAACAGATGATAACTTATGTAAAAAGACTGTTTAGAACAAACAATGCCTCACAGAATCGGGTATAATTATGTATTAATATAAAACGTGCCAACAATCGCCAACCGTGAGGTGGCTGAACACTAAATGTTTCTCTATAACCTACATGTGCTTTTCTGGCCCCATAGTTTGTGAGTTAAACATAACGAGGTGACTAAGATTTTACTCGAATCGAAACGGATTTATCGTGAACTTCTTTACATATTTATCAAATATCATTAAGTTTTGATAATGAACTATACATCTTCGCTTCCATTCCCAATATTGACAACCAAGAACTATAATAAGGAACCGATTTTAACATTAGAATATGTCGTGCTCACTAAAACACTGACCCAATATGGCCGAACAATTGACGCAATGACGCTCACGCACGCACTGTAGCCGTTCAACGCAGGAAGTCCACCAGATTAACATAAAACTTCCGGGTTAGCAGACGCGAGGATCCTCAATACGGGAGAACCGGCTGGAGAGATACCTTTACTTTTCCCCGTGACTTTGAATATAGGAAGGTAAGATTAACTAAATAAATAGACATAGGTAGATATTCTTACCTTATGGGAGAGGAATATTGCGGAATACTAATAACTTTCCCTATTGATACATTCTCTCTTATATAATCGTCAGCTGGGGTGTAGAGGAAGACTAATAACCGACGTAAAGATAAGAAATCTTGATCGCTCTAAATAAATGGGATCCAAATACTCATTACCCTGATTATATCTGAAATACAGGATTGACTCATCTTTTAAGGTAAGCCCGATATCCTGACAACAATAATAGACCAAATTGATCTATGTATAAGCTATAATGATACGCCTATACACTCACCAAATAAATTATAATAGATACAATGTTCGCCCACAGCGCTGACATACGGAGACAAAAATTCTGTGATAAGAACATTTGCATTTTACCCAGCCACGTGAGGCTGGGTCGGAATTACAACCAGCCAGAAGGTACATTTCTGGACTGGTCTATCTATTAATTATTGACTCATCGATATTGGGGAAGCAACTCATTATATGTGTATATATATTGACATTTCACAGGCTCACAATATAACGATATTGAATATCAGGTAAGCCTGAGTAGCAATACTCAGTCTGATTAATCTTGGGCACATCACGTGTTTGAATAACCCAGCACTATAGATGATGATTACTATTCGGCACTAGCTTTCAATAACGATCACCCTATTAGTATACTATGATTGAAAGATATAAAGATAACGAGGTAATTTTGATACGATCGATAGTACGTGTGACTTTATAAACTATGGGCACCTTTTTTGTCTCTAAAAAGACAAACTTCATCCTTTACATGGGAAACATCTTTTTCCCATCTCCTTTTCCTTGCAAGCACTTCTCACTTGCATGATATGTGTACAAATAATCAGTAATTCTAGCAACATGTACAAGAAATGTGACCACCATACAGTATATCTTGAAACTACAACATATGTTTGTATTGCATTTTCTTTCCCAGCCCTGATGAAGTCGTGGGTACCTGCCCATTCGACGAAACACGTGTTGGCTGCACTTGGAAAAAGCCTTAAGGATTAAACAAACCATATATAATATCTTGATCTGTATTTACTTTGTGAAGTTAAATTGTGACAGTGTTTGTAAAATATTTAAAGTTGGTGTGATAGGATTAATTATACGATTTGGATCTGTTGATCATTTGTGGGCAAGGATGATGACCCATACCTAGGCACCCAACAGCGGATAATTAGTGACCTAAATCTTGCCTACATTTGTAAGCGCCACTACCACCCAGAACCTTCATCCCCTTACCACTGCCCCTGTTGTCCCCAAGAGGCAATCGTTTACTAATAAACAACAAAAATTCTACCAACTGTGGGTTGCACCACCATATATCAATAACACAAATATAAATGGATTCAATGAAAAGTGTCTATCCAGTAATTGTTTGCTTTTTTTAATCTTCTTTATTCAAATTTCATCGGGCAGCCAACGCATTTCGTTCAAAAGAACTTCGTCAGGGCTGTAAATACATTTAAAAACATTTATATAGTACTATATACAAATATTAATCCTCCAATCCTAATATTCACTATAGTAAGACAGAGGCAGATTTACTTTGCACACAGTTCTCTAATCCTCTAGAACACTCTGTTATATATTTACAAGCTTTATTATAAATACATCCAACAATACACTGTCTATACAGTGATGTTCTACTATCTTATGTATGTTCAATATTTGCCCACTCTAAGACCTTAGTAGCAACCACTCACATTTACCCTCAACAATTTGATTTCAGTTGGATTTACCACATTTTAACAATGCCAAAAAATTGGTAAGGGGACTTAATTTCTACCACCATTGTTGTTTGAAAGAACATTTTGTTGTATGTACCAATACATTCTAGATTATCTAGTTTAACATAATATCTCTTTGTGAACCCAGAGCATCGAGTATCCTCCCTTTATATTACTCACAAGATCCATTTTAAAAACCGCACTGGTTGACTCTCGATGTCAAAGCATACAGTGTTTCCACTTCCATTTTTCTAAGTAACAATTTATATCTCTTACAAATATATTATGCCAATTTTTAACCTCATGTCACCCGGTTATGCCTCCAATACCACATTTCCTATTGTCGGTCTAACATATAGTAGCATATATGAGTCACCTCTTGGTGCTATACCAATCATTGAAATGTATGTGTTCATATGTCAAATTTCATCCCAAAACAGAATCAAGAGGGAACCAATACTGTTAGTTGAGAAGAGCTATGTCACTGGTAAAGGGCAAATTATTTTTCATATTTTGGAGCCCCTGACCTGAAAAGAGACCAGAATACAAGGTCTATAGTAGTCTAGTTTCTAAAAAACGGAATCTTACTGTGCTAATTGTGTCCGATAAACACAGACTTCACATCTTGCCCATCTTGTTCGATATCCAATTCATATGTAAACAGCTACTGTGCCTGTGTAATAAAAACAATAGAATTTGTCTCCTGATCTATAGGTATTTTGTACTCGACCCCAATTCTACCAGCAGTAGCCCCGCGGGGGAGGTGCACCCGCCACCAGCTAGCTTTCGAAAATTTTACTTTTGATCCTCTCCTAGGAAGCGACTTTTAATACGCCACCTCATTCCTGTTTTATCTACCATACTTCTTGTCCATTATGACACACACGCGTTTCCACTGCTAAAGATTATCTGGAATTCCCCTGCCATTTCTTATCTCTGTACCAAACAAATTGGTCAGAGCCACATCGGAACTGTAAAGTGAAACACTAACCCCATCTGTTATGTATGTATCTCTACGTATGTTACATTACAATCTGGCACAGTTATTATGTGATAACGCTCTAGTCCCTTTACCTAAATTATCAAATGTAAAGTCGAGCTATTCTTTATTTCGTTTTGTCTGGGACCATATCTGGTTGCCGATAAAATTATCTCCGCACGAGAGCAATTAATTCTGGCCCTACTCCCGACACAAGAACGACATGCTGCCGCAGTAACAACAGGTTTCGTACGATGTACAGAAAAAAACCTGAGTTTTAAAACTCGCCGTCGTGCGCTGTAAACAAATCCTTATTGCTCAATATTTTGATTCCAAATTGATGTTATCGAGCCGTATAAAAATCTAGAACCTGATACACTAGTAATCCCAGTTTCGTACGCAAATTATAAAGTGTGCCCTCTTCCTACACATTACACGTTGAATTTCAGGCCCGTCTTCGGTGCCCCCCATATTAAGACAATAAACATGTCCCCGTACTCACCATAAAGAGCAACGTGCTGCATCGGAAATAAGAAAATCAGTTCGAGTGTGTTCACGAAGGACGCCCGAATTCCGCCGCTTTTTATTTCCGCGTGCAAAGTGCACTGCGTTTTCACGTAACGTATGTCCCGAGGGAATGTCTTGAAATTACGGCCCTAGTCATAGCCTTAATGTGACCAGTGACAGGAGCAATAAAGCACTCATATTTTTGAATGCAGTTAGTTACACTCATACCCTCTAAAGGTTACTATTGACATTGGCACCGAAGTTTATATCCAAGTCTGTTTTGACAATAGATACTATTTCCAATATCAAAAGAAAGCATTTTACGGAGTGCAACATGTTGCACAGGGGCCCATATTTAAAGTCCGAGTCAATGAGAGATATATATCTCTACTTAGACGAGTTCACTTAGTTTAATTTGACATCTGTTCCCCCTTGATCCAGCTAAATAGGATTCCATTTAACATACAGGGTTCATTGTGACATAATAGAACCATATGTACCATTCGATCGTAATACCCCAATATAATAAAACCTATTTTAGTATGAGAGGTATTTATTTCACATTAACACAAACCCACAAGGTATACATAGTTCCTCTTAACCTCCTCTCATGTATTATATGCTGCTAACAGAGGAATAGATGTTCATTTTAGCACAACAACCCCATAGTGTTATAATGTTGCTATATCCAAGGTTTCTTATCCATTAGGAACCACATCTTGTTAAACGGTTGGGGCCCTGAGGCAACCAAGACATAATAGCACCCTATACATTATAACGTGATTTGTTCCGTATTTAAGAGAATCTTACCATAGTTCATTATACTACCTCTCATGTGTTGTACATAATCCTCAGTGAACTAGATATTAGGTATCAGAAGTGGTAGTGCATCCTACATTATGACAATATTTATTCACGTCTCAATGAGCTGAGTATTTGAAGTGGCATAATAATCCACTTTTACTGCTATACCCCCTTGGGAGTCCCTCATGATTACTAATCAGCAACTTGCACATCAGTATTATTATCCCCGTCCTATACTTGGGCTCTCTTTGATGACATCTTGTTAGAGGAAATAGTGAAGCTCAGCATCTGTATTATGACCCTTCGTGGTACTTTGCAATCTGCAAATCCAGCCCGCTTCATTATGTCTCAATGCCAGTTCACGATCGCCCCGCCTAGGGTGGGATTGAGTGTGGTCTATACCATGAAACCTTATGTCTGTTTTTCCCTCATGATACTCCTTCATATGTAGTGTCATGGGGTATCGCATGTCTAGATTTCAGATTGCTCTCACATGTTCCTGTATGCATATTTTCATGGCGCGAATCGTACTGCCCACATAAATGATATTACACGTACAGCCCAATACATATGTCACGTATGTGCTTTTACAAGTGATCATATGTCTGATGGTATAAGTCCTCTTTGTATTGTAGCCAAAGTCCTTTGTTCTATTTTTCCCAAATTGACAAATATTACAGTCTGTACATGTAAAAAACCCATGTGTTGGTCCCTGTAGCCAAGTAGTAGCATTTTTCTTTGTTTTCGTCACGTAACTCGGGCAGAGCATCTCTCTAAGAGTCTTACCCCTCTTATAGATCACCCTGGGTTTCGCTGCTATCTCTCCTTTAATACCTGGTATATCTTGTAGCAGTGACCAGTGTTTAGCTAAAATCCTATACACCCCTTGGCTTTGTTTGTTGTATTTTGTCACTAGGCCAACTGTTATTTCCTTTTTTTGCCTATTCTTGCTGGGTTTCTGTTCCAATGTTGTTTCTCTACGTTTGTGTAATATTTTGTTTTCTGCCGCATCCAAAGTGCTCTGCTCATAACCCCGTTGTTTAAATCTTATCTTGGAATCTTGTACTTGTTCCTTAAACAGAGTATCTACACTGCAATTACGGCGTAGTCTCACCATCTCCCCATAGGGGATATTTGAGATGGAGCTTTTGGGATGTGCGCTCGTCGCATGCAGTGTGCTGTTGCTTTCCGTAGGTTTTCGAAATAGTGTGCTTTGGATGGTGTCATCTCTGACGAAGAAGGTTACATCCAAGAAATCAATATGTACCATTGAATGTACCATGGTCAGTGTCACGTTAAAGGGGCTTGGATTGAGGTATTGGAAATAGTCCTCCAAATGGGTGATAGAACCATTCCAAATTACCAGTATATCATCGATGTACCTCCCCCAGAAAATGATGTTCTCTATCCAAGGGGAGGCATATCTGCCCCATGCATGCTCCTTTTCCCAGTAGCCCATAAATAGTCCAGCGTAGGAGGGAGCAAATTCTGCTCCCATCGCCGTCCCTTGCAGTTGGTGATGCCACTGTTGGTCATGTAGGAAAAAGTTTTTAGAAAGTATAAGAGCAGTCATCTCCAAGATCATCTCGTTGTGAGCATACCATTCGGCTGCTCTTGTTTTCAAAAAGTGGCACATAGCCCTTAATCCCCATTCTTTCTTAATACAGGTATACAAACTGGTTTAATCAAATGATACAAAATGTAACCCATCTCCCCGCATCATGTCCTCTAGCTTATTAAGAATGTCTTTGCTATCCTGTATGAATGCAGGTACATTTTTTACCAATGGCTGTAGAAATGTATCCACGTATTCTGATAGCCGTTCAGTGGGGGAACCTATACCAGCAATAATGGGGCGACCTGGGGGGAAATTGCCTCTCTTGTGTACCTTTGGTAGGATATAGATACAGGGATAGCTTGGTTTGGACACATGCAGGGTATACAACGTTTACAACGCGCGCGGTACAACGAAGTACCATTACCACGCAGTTATAACAACGAAAGTTGTTACAACGAATTGCGCTGGGTGGCGCTCAAGGATAATAAATCCTTTAATTTACTATCCCAACACCTTCCCTACTATCCACGGGGACTGGTGTTGGAATAGTAAATTATATTTTTTAAATTTGCGCCCCCCCAACGCAAGTTGTTGTAACGACTTGCGTTGTTACAACCGCGTTGTAATGGTACTTCGTTGTACCGCGCGCGTGGTAGTGACATACATCCCACATGCAGATATCTAACCTCCTTATCCATTAAAAGCCCTCTTTCCTTCCAATCCATTAGTCTTGTTTTGACATGTAGGGTAAGGTCCAATGTAGGATTCTGTGCAATACATTCATAACAAGCGCGATCCCCAAGTTGTCTCATAATCTCCCTCATATAGTCATCCTTCCTCATCACTACAACATTGCCCCCTTTGTCTGCTTCACGATTACTAAACTATCATTCTTGTATAGTCCTTGTATGGCTGCATGATACCCTCTAGTAAGATTGTAGGGGCCATTGTCCCTGAGGGTTGACTCATTCAATAATCTGTGTAGATCTGCTGTTACATTAGCTTTAAATAGATCTATATTAGGATGAGTGTGTTGTGGTGTAAATTTTGATACGGTTCTTAGTCCACTATCTATGTCATGTCTATGGGATATCCCTAGTTCATCATTTAGGTCCTCTAAATTGATAAAGTTGTCATCGCTTAGGGACATAATCAAGTGAATATTGTCAACATCCCCAACTGTATACCCTGAGGAGGAACCCCGTGAAGCATTGGGCAAGACACTTTTTTGGTTGCAATGAAAACAATGTTTTAATTTTAGTACACAAACAAACTTATACAAGTCCACAATGACATCAATAATTTTACACATTTGTGTAGGGCAAAACCCAAGCCCTTTTTGTAGGACCGCTCTCTCATCAACACTTAAACAATAATCAGAAAGATTGATAATAGTCAAATCATTTGTTTCTGTAGACACTGTATTGGTATCCACTACACCCGAATTTGGTGCCATAGCCTGATTTACTTTTTCTTTGATGATCCCAGATCCACTGCCAATTTTGGAACCTCTTTTTTGTTGTTTCTTGGCCCAACTTTTGCCACCCCGCCTTGTCCGTTGTTTTGATTGGACTGTCTGTTGTTTAGTCGCAGTCTCTCCATTTCTATTAAAGAAGAGTTTTCTCCTTTGGCATGATCACACTATGATTGTCTCCCTCTGATTGTAGGCTTTCTGTAGAAGTAAATGAGCTCGCACTAGTTGAACCTGATTCTGATGTTTCCACTCTAGCTCTTTTGTCGCCTGTTGTGACATTATCAAATCGTTTGGAAAATGTATAGATTCTACCCTCCCGGTAGTCAGCCTCATCTCTCTGGATTTTTTTAGCCTTCTTATCCCTTTGGTATACTTGGTAGTCTTCCATCACTCTTTCCAACACTCAGTAGTTTTTCTTCACTACCTCTGTGAGTGGGCTAGTTTCAATTTCCTTTTCGAGTTTGTCAATCTCTTCTAGCAATACTGCTGCCTTCTTCTCAGCATTCACAATCAAAATTTTCATCATTATGATTGATGAATTGGAGAGATTGTCTTCCCATTCCTTCAGAAAACTCTCATCCAGGTCCTCAAAGGTGGGGAAAATTAAAATTTGTAAACCACGAGGTACCCTGTTATTATCTAAATACTGCCGTAGGGTGGTGGCGTCTCACCATCTTGCCAGTTCCTGTTTTTTTAGTCTCTCCAATTTCTGGAACTGGGCCTTAAGACCTCCCGCTAAGCTTGTCTCATTAGGTTTACTACCTGCAATTTTAGGATTAGAGAATAGATTAGACGCAAATTCCTCCCTTCAGTCCTTAAATTTTGCCATTTCCAAATTGAATCACGTGTTACTGTGGGCAAGAGAGAGCGAACGGTTGATATATATACATAAAACCCAAAACTAGAACAACTCAACTCTACACACAAGCAAGTGTGTGTGCCGCACCTCTTAACTGGCCAGAGGCCAACCCGTCCCAATTATGTACCAGATAGTGAGCTATTAGCTCTTGTGGTGTGCACTACCACTGCCCCTGTTGTCCCCAAGAGGCAATCGTTTAGTAATAAACAACTAAAATTCTACCCACTGTGGGTCGCACCACCATATATCAAAACCACAAATATCAATGGATTCAAAGAAAAGTGTCCATCCAGTAATTGTTTGCTTTTTTGATCTTCTTTATTCAAATTTCATCGGGCAGCCAACGTGTTTTGTTCAAAAGAACTTCGTCAGGGCTGTAAAAACATTTAAAAACATTTGTATAGTACTATATACAAATATTAGTCCTCCAATCATATTATTCACAATAGTAAGACAGAGGCAAATTTACTTTGCACACAGTTCTCTAATCCTCTAGAACACTCTGTTATACATTTACAAGCTTTACTATAAATACATCAAAAAATGCACTGTCTATACAGTGATGTTCTACTATCTTATGTATGTTCAATATTTGCCCACTCTAAGACCTTAGTAGCAACCACTCACATTTACCCTCATAGGTTTGATTTCAGTTGGATTTACCACATTTTAACAATGCCAAAAAATAGGGGGGGGGGACTTAATTCCTACCTCCATTGTTGTTTGAAATAACATTTTGTTGTATGTACCAATACATTCTAGATTATCTGGTTTAACATAATATCTCTTTGTGAACCCAAAGCATCGAGTATCCTCCCTTTATATTACAAGGAAGAGCCATTTAACCCCCCCCCCCCCTGGTTATCTCTAGATGTCAAGGCATACAGTGTTTCCACTTCCATTTTTCTAAGTAACAATTTACATCTCTGCAAAGTAAATCTGCCTCTGTCTTACTATTGTGAATATTAGGATGGACACTTTTCTTTGAATCCATTGATATTTGTGTTATTGATATATGGTGGTGCAACCCACAGTGGGTAGAATGAATTATTAATTAGTTGTTAATTATTTTAAATGAATTAATTATTAATTAATTATAGTAATTGTGTCATTCATTTTAGGTGTGTCTGTGGATATTATATTGCTAAAGAATGTGTACTCAATGAATGGTTATTATTAATATTTTTTTAATTCATTATTAATTATGTTAATTATGGAAATACATGTAAATACAAATGTTGAAATCTTTTTTATTGTTGTGGTGTTATAGGGTAGGAAATAAAATAAATACATTTATGTTTTAAATCATTTGTTTGTTAATATTTGCTTCTTTTAAATAAATATTGTTTAGAATTGTATCTATGAATTTATTTGATATATTTGTACCTTTTTTGTTATGTGTTGTTTATATTGTAATATGTGTTCTTTTTATTTGTTTAATATGTTTAATCATACATTGTTTAAATATTGTTTATTTATTTTCAAGAATATTAATTTTTTTAATTGTATAATGTTTTTTGTAATTTTTGTTTCTCTGCTATCCAACACTTTCACTACTGTTGTACTCATTGGAGTGGGAATAGTAATTTTTACCCCTCCGCTTTACAGCACTTTCTCAACTGTTGTCCTCATTGGAGTGAGAATAGTAATTTTTACCCCTCTGCTATCCAATACTTTCCCTACTGTTGCACTCACTGAAGTGGGAAGAGTAATTTTTAGCCCTCCTCTATCCAAAACTGTCCCTACTATTGCACTAACTGGAGTGGAATGCTAATTTTTACCCCACTGTTATCCAAAACCTTTCCTACAGTTGAACTCACTAAAGTGGGAAAAGTAATGTTTGCCCCTCCACTATCCAGCACTTTACCTACTGTTGAACTCACTGGAGTGAGAATAGTCATTTTTACCCCTCCGCTATCCAACACTTTCACTACGATTGCAATCACTGGAGTGGGAAAAGTAATTTTTACCCCTCCGCTTTCCAATACTTTCCCTACTGTTGCACTAATTGGAGTGGGAATAGTAAATTTTTACCCCTTCGCTATCCAGCACTTTCCCTACTGTTGCACTCACAAGAGTAAGAATAGTAATTTTTACCCCTCCGCTGTCCAAGACTTTCTCTACTGTTGCAACTCTTTGAAGTGGGAAAAGTAATTTTTACCCCTCTGCTATCCATCACTTTCCCTACTGTTGCACTAACTGGGGTGGGTATAGTAATTTTAACCCCTTCGCTATCCATTACTTTCCCTACTGTTGCACTCACTGGAGTGGGAATAGTACATTTATTTCTTCCACTATCCAAAATGTACCCTTCTTTTTCACTCACTGGAGTGGGAATAGTACATTTTACCCCTCCACTATCCAACATTTTCCCTACTGTTGCACTCACTGGACATGGAATAGTAAATTTAATTGTTCAGCTATCCAACATTTACCCTACTTTTGCACTCACTGTAGTGGGATTAGTAAATGTTACCCTTCTGCTATCCAACACTTTTCCTACTGTTGCACTCTTTGGAGTGCGAATAGTAATTGTTACTCCTCCGCTATCCAACACTTTACCTACTGTTGTATTCACTGGAGTTGGAACAGCAAATTTAATTATCCCGCTATCCAACATTTTCCCTACTGTTGTATTTATTGTATTGCGAAATGTATGTTTAAATTTTTTAATAGTGTTGGGCCAGATGTACGTCGCCAATTACCGGTCGGTAACGGCCGATCTCGGCCGTCACTGACCAGTAATTGGTTTTTGATATGTAGGGGCCATTATTTTACAGAATCTGTAAATTTACCGAATAGGTAAATGTACCGATTCTGTAAAATACTGAATCGGTAATTTTAACGAATCGGTAAATCTCAGATGTAGGTAGCACTGTTTACAGTGCTACAGGCCTTCAGAAATCGGTATTTTACCACCCAATACAATTGGGTGGTAAAATACCGAATTCAGGTGTACATGCACATCTGTGCATGTACACCTGTGCCATGTGACACACAGACATGCCCTTAGGGCATGTATGTATGCCACATGTCACACAAGCCTGTACTTGGGGTGCTAGAGGGTGTCAAAGTGACACCCCCTGCACCCTTGCAGGATTCGGTATTTACCGATTCGGTAAATACCGAATTGGTATTGCCCATTGATTCCTATGGGCTTCAAGGCCCATAGGAATCAATAGGCAATACCGATTCGGTATTTACCGAATCGGTAAATACCGAATCATACCGATTCGGTAATTCTTAAATAAGAATTACCTACATCTGCCCCCTTCCTATTTACCTACTCTTAAATACCGATTCGGTATGATTCAGTATTTAAGAGTAGGTACATAGGAATTACCTACATCTGGCCCTTAAAAATTTAATTAATTATAGAATGTTTTTTAATTGTAAATTATTGATATATGCATATATTTTATCTTTATATAATTTAAAAGTTTAAAAATTGAATAAAGATAAAGTGAATAATTTCTTTTAAAGTAAATATATGTATACGTATAATTTATTATGTGTATGTGTTTTTTTTTTTTATTAAGTTTATTTTTGATATTTAATTAAAATGTATACTAAATATAATTCATTTTGTTAAAGATAATATTAATATTTTATACATTTACAGATATTTTTGATTCAATATTTTTGTACTCACCTGTTTAAGTATAGGGAGTCGTTATATTTGCATTCTATATATATATTTTCGACATTATCTGCGGAGAGACAGGTATATCAGTGAGTGATAACCTGTAACTGCAACGGATCCGTAATCTCACAAGTGGCCGGGGCTAGAAAGGAGATAATCCTACCTGACTTTGTGTGACAGTCATGGCGTTCATTTGGAAAGAGAGACCTCGCATGGAACGTGGTATCTGCAGAGGGACATATGCAAAAGTGTGTAAGTATGTTAATTCACATCTGCTGCTATCCTATTTGCACAGGACGGCGAAAAATCCTACCTGTTCTTCAGGCGGATGGCGCAAAGCAAATTATAGTGGCCGTGCGGTCCTGTGTTTCAGGTTCAGTTGGATTCGATTCTAACTGTATGAGAGAATACAGGGTGGAGCATTCAGAATGAGCACGGTGAAGAGCAAGCGGGAGCGTTTAGATATCGGCGCGGTGAGGCGAGAGCAGCCCACAGAGTGGCGTACTGAGAAGCGTGTACTTACTCGTGCGGCGAGCTTTCTTCTCCTCATTCGATCATCGGGCAAGTGGCGTGGAGGCGCCGCAAGCCAGTTTGGATGATTTAAAGTAGCCTCAAAATGCTGCAGCGTCTCCATACAGCCCACAATCCCAGCTCTGTGGTCCCTGCAGAAGCAATCTGTGGGCAATGTCCTATAGAGGTAAGGAAACTGTGGACCAGTAGACTTGCATGGAGGTGGTTGGCAACTGGGGACTCTGACGTCATTATCATGAAGAAGAGTGGTTGCAATACATATCAAGATTCAGTGGTGCAGGAGTTCCCATTAGAGTGGTGAAAGGACTGTGAAATATTTAAAGAAAGAACTGAAGCATCTAGAGGAGAGTGAGCAGACTGTTGCAGCTTGGAGGGTGCAGGTTCATTTAGTCTTGTTGCCTTGCAACTGTTGCCTTATGGAATTCAATTTGCAAGAGGACCCTTTGTCACACCAAGTTGCTCTCTGCCTAGCGTGCACAAGCCCCTCAATCCTGCAGTGCCTGCTCTCCATGCTCTCTGTGCAGCACATTTTCATCGTTGCAATAGTGATGTCTGCACTCCTTTTGTATAGCTTGCATGGAAGGCTATAATAATCCTTACCTATATAATGACACATATATTTCCTTTCTCTTTCATATATAGTACTTACATTTAAACTTCCTCTTCATCTAAGCACTGTAAATACCAGATATTACTTTCACCCAGTTTTGATGGTACTCAATTTGTTCACCTTTGTTGGACATGGCTTTCTTAGAGGACTGTCTTCGAAACTTTGTGTGTATTTTGCCCTACTTGTCTTCACCAACTCTCTGTTTGTAACTCGAGAACTCCAGGCAAACTGTCCCTGTCCTGCAGTTGGAAGGTACAAGCGCCGTCTCTACACCAGAGAGGAGGGAGGTGCTCACACCATTGGATTAAGTGTCATCCCTTAGAATGCCCTAAGAAAAGGTACACCAGGTACCCAGGGTGGGTACGGCATTGGCAAGAAAGGGGGGGGGGGTCATGCCCCGCGGGAGTCGCTCGCCCATTATGATTCCTACTCAGGTTTGTATCTCCACAGGTGAGACAACCTGAAGAGGATCTCCCCTGCCAGTGGAGAGCCCCTGGAGTACATCCCGAGGGGTGATGTTCAGAGTAGGTGAGTAGCAAAGTGGGGGCCTGAGCGGGTGCTGCCTGAACAGATGAGAACCCCTAGATGGGGTTCACCTACGTCAGAAGTGAGAACCGTTTAATGAGTCACCTCTCAAGATTGCTGAGGTCCCTTTGCGCCAAATAGGGATGAACCATACCCCGCAGTTGGTGCATTGTGGAAGGGCATATACCCTTCTTACCTTATTTTAGGAAGGGGTGCTTAGCTGAGGGAGTGAAACGGATCATCAGCCTGCTATGGAAAGCGACGTGTGCACCACCACCAATGCTGTGCTGAGCCAGTGTCCAGCCTGCTAGGGCTGGTCCGCCTGAGGACTCACGCCAGTAATGTTTCTATGTCATTGCCACCAGCCTCCCATGACAGGCTGGTGTGCGCACAGCACAGAGGAAGTGCTTAGCATGAGTCTGGACCCCCATTGATGGCTGGATAGCCCACGGACACCACAGGTGTCGTAGAGATGCAGACCACTGGCCTGCCACTGCCAGTTGGTGTGAGTGCAGGTTCAGCGTGGAACCGCAAAGCTCGAGCCCTTTCTAACTGTACTGCAGTGTGAATGTTCATGCACACTTCCTACATGTGTTCAGAAGTGGTGCGGACACATGTAAACATGGATCAGGCCTGCCATTGCGGCACTTGCACTGCTGGTGTGGTTTGCCTATGGGTCTGACCTGTGACTGCAGGCTGATGTGTGCACTCGCACAGACGGTGCATTTAAACAAACTCCCAGTTAACATCAGATGCTCCCTTACCCTGCACACCTTCAGGAAGAACCTCAAGACCTTGCTCTTTGAGTGAACTGGAGATGCAACACCCCCAACCCCCCAGTGCCTTGAGACCCTCATGGGTAAGTAGCACGCTTTATTAACCCCTGATTGATTGAGCATGTGTCTGATCTGCCACAGCAGGTCTGTGAGAGTGTTCTGGGACACAGACTCTGGTTGTCCTATAACATACATGGTTCATCCAGAGGGGAGGCCTTTCACCTCCACTCAGGTGGAAGGTGAACTGCCCGGCAGGCACCCACAGGTGTTTACTATCCTGGTAGTGAGGGAGACTCATGAGGGTTCCCCTACTGAAGAGGCTGGCTCTTAACTTAAGTCAGCATAGAGGAAGGTGGCCCTGGTATTTCAAGCTGCACAAATGGACAGTAGTGCACAGCCTGATGATGTTTCATATCATTTGATTCTCTAGGACAAACCCATTTCAATGGTAACCATGAGCTTGTCATACCTTGAGTGGAAAGGGGACATTTTTATCCATCAAACTCATTATGTGTCATGGTATGTGGTAGGTCCAAGCACAAAATATTGAGTTGCACAAATATCGGTCATTAACATTGTGGGTCAGAAATATCAACAGCAAGAATATTGTGGTCAAGAATATCGATTTAAGGTAAGTAATACAGATTTAAAAAATATTGGAATGTTTAATGTCGTTTGCAAAAATATAGTTGTTAAAAATATTGGTTTTTTATTACTGGTATGTATGTAAGTATATATTTTATATGTATGTGATGTCTGTTTTTTTGTATAAGAATTGTTTGTATTTTTGATATATGTATTACATTTTTAGTAGGAGCAAGACCACTGACTCATTATCAGTGAAATTGCTCTCCCCCTTGCAGCTCCACCATCAAGTGAGACCTTCCCCCGAGCCTCTGCACTCTGGAGTGCTGGTGTTCGAGGCTCTCCTCCACCCACAGGTTTTACCTGCGCCTCATCAGTGGTGGTCCAGTGGACCTCTGTCCCCTTTTTCTCGCTCTGCTCTTTCTCTCCGTTTTCACTCGTTTTTCACTGATTTCAATCTCCCCTTTTACTCTCCTTCTTTGTCTTTCCTCCATTTTCACTAGTTTTTTCCTGATTTCAATCTCCCCCTTTCACTCCCCCTCTGTGTCTTTCCTTCATTTTCACTAGTTTTTCACTGATTTAATCTCCCCCTCTCACTCTCCTATTGTTTCTTTCCCCCACTTTTCTTGCACCTTTCACTGCCTCATTTCCACTCTTTCAACTCTTTTTGCCTTTTTTTGCCTGTTTTTCCCTGTCGCTGCTGCCTCGGCGGCCCCTCCCCCCAGCACGGCCAAATGCGACCGGCCCAATCCAGTTTCCCTCCCCGCTCCCGCCCCATAGCTGTTAAACTCTCCCTGACCCCTACTTATTGGCGGCCGCTGTGAGGACAGGCGAGCAAGACCAGTGACTCATTGTGAGCGAAATTGCTCTCACCCCTTGCAGCTCCACCCTCAAGTGAGGCCTTCCCCTGAGCTCCTGCACTCTTGAGTGCTGATGTTCGAGGCCCTCCTCCACCCGCAGGTTTTAACTGCGCCTCATCCCTGGGGGTCCAGTGGACCTCTGTCTCCTTTCTCTCGCTCTGCTCTTTCTCTCTGTTTTCACTCGTTTTTTTTGTTGGTTTTTTTTGTTGTAAGACTTTATTAGCAGTTGTCAATTGCACTTTACATCATTTGCGTGTGTAGATGACAGTTTCCACGCCATATTCATTTTGGTGCTTGTAATACACAGCTATTTAGCCGACAACCTTCCCTTCCGGCAGCATTTAAGAACATTGTGCTCGAGACAATCCTTCAATGAATAAAGAAATCAATAGTCTTACTTTTGTTAATTTTTTTTTAACATAACCATAGACTCATTAGGAACAATAAACAATATATCAGGACATCTATATATGGTCAATCATTCATATCAGTGGGTTTTTCCGATTTACTATTCTGTATCTTTTCTTGTGAGCTTCTTAAAATATCTCCCTCTTCCATACCCGTACCTCTCCCAGTATCCCGTCAACGGGTATGTATCAGTTTCCCAACTCATCCTCTTCATCAGAGCTGTCATCTTCTTCTTCCGGTAAAGGTTCACACAGGTCACCCCTATACTTATTCCAGGGTAACCATATCCTGTTCCATTTGCGAGGGTTGGCTCCTATTTTATAAACCGCTCGCTTGGTTACCATCAATCTATCCATGTGTTTGCACCATTGTGCCGATGTCGGTGCATCTGCTGCCCCCCATTTCTGCGCTATATCGCGCTTGGCCGCCATCGCTCCTATCACCACCCACTGTTGCCCCTGTCGTGTTAGATCTGTCTTCCCCCATATATTCAATAAACAGACCCTCGGGTCCGATGTGAGTGACACTTCCAGTGTTTGTGAAATGGTCCTCATGATTCGTTTCCAGTATTCACTAATAATCGGGCATCCCCAAAGTGTGTGTAGAAGTGTTCCTTCCTCTCCACAGCCTCTCAAACAGTTTGGGTGATCAGTCCTATGTATTCTGTATAGAGTAGTTCTGGTGTAATACACTCTGTGCAGTATTTTAAATTGTACCAATCAGAAGCGGGCCGACACTCCTGCCTCTCGCGGGGATGCCAATGCGGCATTCCAGTCCGTTTCATCCATTTCCCCCAACTCCTCCTCCCATTTATCCCGTAATTTAGTTAATGGATCAGGTAGATTGTTTAGCAGCTTTCGATAAGTGAGTGATGTAGCCCCCGTTTGTATATAATCAGTGAGTAGGCGGTCCTCCAACGGTGATGATTCGGGGACCTTTGTCCCCGGCTCTATGGCTGCCATTAATGCATGTCTTATCTGTATATACCTATATGTCTCAGTAGGTCCTAAGTCATACTGTTGTTGTAAGAGTGAGAATGGGATCATACCAGTACTCGTCCATAAGTCTCCCACTGTAGAAATTCCTACATTTTCCCATTGGGTGAATCCCTTGCTATATCTCAGACACCCCAGTGATTTAGTGTCCCACAACAGTGCAAGTTTAGTATTACGTCCCCCCATTTCAGTCTAGTCTGCGCCTTGTGCCAAAGTATTATCGTATGCTTCATCGGGCCTACAAGTTTTGCCATTAGACTTTTGTTATATAATGGAGCCAGTAGACTGTGTGTGCCTAGCTGCGTTCTGTCCGCCAAGTAAGCTGGATCTTCTTGTGGTGCGTGGATCCACTGGTTTATCACCTTGAGTTGGGACGCCCAGTAATACAACTGTATATTTGGCAGCGCTATCCCACCGTCATACCATCCACGGTTGAGTTTTATGTGTGCTACGCGAGCCCGGAGTTCTCCCCATAACAAACTTGAAAGAACTGCTGTCACCTTTTTAAAATACGAGGGTGGGACTAGGGTTGGTGTATTTTCCAGTACGTACAAAAAACGTGGAAGTGCTTTCATTTTAAATAAAGCCGCTCTACCTAGAAGTGTCAATGGTAAATTTGTCCAGTATCTTGCATCTGCCTTTAAGCGAGTGTATGTATGTATGTATGTATGTATGTTCTTATATAGCGCTCGATTTTACCCTTGGGCATCTCAGCGCTTGCCTTGGGAACCCGTCCTGGTTTTTCCCTGTGAGGTCACACATGCTGGGCATCCCCAAGGTGAAAGCCAGGCATCCCACCGCGGGGGGCCGTTGTGGAGATTAAGCAAGCTTGTTGCCCAGAGCTGCATAGTGTGAACTCGTGCTTAGAGTGGGCACCGAAGCGAGAATTATCGAGTCTGTGGACAATTGGTTTCAGGACTCTGCCGCGTCGGGAATCGAACCCTGGTCCCGGGTCTGACCTCAGCTTCAGGGTATGCCTCCTCTAACCAGTGAGCCAGTAGAGGTAACAGGTTCTGAGTAAAATGAATCGAGGCGTCTCGGGTGACGTAGATTCCTAAATATTTAAGCGAGGAGTCTGCAATAGTCAATTGGCATTCGCTGGGCAGGTGTGGCAGAGGACCCTTCAGTTCATAAATGATCGATTTCGACCAATTTATGGTGTAACCAGAGTGGATACCATGTGTGTTGCAGAAGTCTAGCAATATAGGAATGCCAGCGACTGGGTCGGACAGGCATATTAACATGTCATCAGCGTAGAGGGAGACTCTATCCTCCCAGTGCTCCCCCTAACTCACCCCTTTCAGTAATGGAGTATCTCTAATGACAGTTGCTAGTGTCTCCAGGACTAATGCAAACAGCAAGGGGAAGAGCGGGCAGCCCTGTCTCGTTCCTCTAGCCAACGGTATTTCTCGTGAAATGTGTCCATTGGCCGTCACATGCGCGACAGGTTCTGTGTAGAAGAGTTTTATCCATGCAATAAATTTAGGGCCGAAGCCCATGTGTGCCAGGACTGCGAAAAGGTATGGCCACTCCACTAAGTCGAACGCCATCCTGGCGTCTAGCGAGAGAATGACTGGCGGTTCCGTCAATAAGGTGGGCCGCGCCAGTGCGCCATGTACTCGTTGGAGGTTCAATGCCGTGCTCCTATGGGGCATAAAACCGGATTCGTTTGGATGGATCAGGAGGGATAGGTGAGGCATCAATCTGGTAGCCAATGTTTTTGCCAATATTTTGGCTTCCGCATTGAGTAGCGAGATTGGCCGGTATGATGTACACTCGGCGGGAGGCATACCCGGTTTCGGGATGGCAACGACAGTGGCCATCCGTTGATCCAGGGGCAGGACCCCCCACTCCAAGCTATCCTTGAGCATAGCCAACAACGGCTCACTTAGTGTGTCTGTCATCGTTTGGTACCATTCAATCGGGATACCGTTGGGGCCTACCGCTTTCCCTGTGTGTAGTGTATTGATTGTTCCCTGAATCTCTTGTACCGTCAAGTCCGCCTCCAGTTCATCCACCGCGTCTTGGGGTAAAGTCGGGGTGTGCACCGTTTGGAGGGCCAGCGTCGCAGCACTCCCCGTGACTTCCCTTTCCGGAGTATATACTCCCTGAAAATGGTCCGCGAGGATATCAATTATTTCTGATGGGTGCGAGTGCAGCTTCCCACTCGGGTCTGCCAATTGCAGTATGGTCCTGCTACCCTCTTTTCTTTTATCTAGCCACGCCAGTAGTTTACTGGCCTTGTCTCCTATATCGTATACTCTAGTCGCCGTCGCTGTTATATTCTCAATCGTTTGTTGTCGTATATGATCATTATGTGCTTGTTGGCATAGATTAAGTGTGTGTAGTGTGTCCTCTGTTGGGTGCTCCATGTGTGCCGTGTTTGCTGCTTCAAGGTTCAGTTCCAGATCCCTCAACTCCCGTTGCTGTGTGCGCTTATGCCATGTTATTGTTGTAATTGCATGACCTCTCAAAACTGTTTTATATGCTTCCCATAGGGTAGTGGGGGATGACACCGAGCCAGTATTCTCCGCAAAGTAATGCCGGGTCGCCTTTTTTAATTCCTTCCGGACATATGGTACCTTAATATAACCCGGATAAATTGGATATAACCTTTTGTGAACTCTTCCCGAACATGAGATGTTTAGTGTTAGGGGGGAATGGTCCGAGATACCCCTGGGTCTAATCTGCACATCACTAATTGTAAGGTGACCGTTCCCTAGTGTGAGAAAGTAATCTATGCGGGACAGACTATTATGAGTTGCAGAGTAGTAAGTGTATTGTCGGCTCTCGGGATTGAGGTGCCGCCAGACATCCAACAGCCCTTGCGCCTCGATAAAGTCTTGAAAACGGGACGGACCAAGAGTGTGCGTTCGGGTCGGGAACCTATCCTGTGTGTTGTGTGCCACTGCGTTGAAATCTCCTCCCACTACTAGGTTGCCTTCCGGAAGATCTAACAGTAATTTCCCCAACTCGGGTAGAGTGGTCGCATGCAGTGCTGGAGGAATATATACAGAGACAACGTTGAGTGGTTTGCCTTCCCATTACCCAACCGCCACTGCAAAACAGCCATACTCATCGGCTCTCGTGGAATGCAGTATAAAGCGGGACGCCTTTATCATTAGAATGCCCATTCCACGAGACCCGGAGGTAAAGTCAGAGTGCACTATCATACTATATCCACGTCTGTCCAGTGCTTTGCTCGCCGTCCCCACTAGATGTTTCTCCTGAAGAAGAATTAGATCCAGATTTAGTCTTTTAATACCTTGCAAGACCAACCCCCTCTTTATTTTGTCTCCTAGGCCCCTCACATTCCAGGACATCAATTGTAATGGAGTTACCGGACCCATGCATGTGGTCTCATTTAGAGTAGCTGATTGCGAGTTGTGTGCCATTGCATATCTATCAGGTCTAGCTTGTACATTTCAATATCTGCTTGCCATAGTGTTCGGTATATACCCATCTGAATATTAAATTTGTTGTGCTGCACATTATTTCCTTGAGTCAAACAAAACAAAAAACCATAAACCCCCCTATGTCCCGAACAACCCCCCCCCTGCCCCCCTGCTATACGGACATAAAACCGCCTGCCCTCCCAACTTAGCAGAGTGCCTGTCCCATTCCCCACACCAAATACTTGCTCACGGGGGTGAAGATTCTCCGGAGCCGGCGGCCCCTCATACACTCCTCGGAAGCCCTCAGCCCAGTGTCCTATAGCCGACCTTCAGGCAGAACGCAAAGTACAAGGTCAAGTTTTTGATTGTCCTCTTGGAGATTAGTGTTCCTTGCTGGCGCCATCTTCCATTACATCTCCATCTTGTGAGAGTTCTTCCTCCGTCCTGTGAGACGTTTGCGAGCCCTCCGGAAGTCCCGTATTTTTGTCCTTTTTTGATCTGTTGGATCTGCGGGGCAGTGTTGCCGGTCTCCATCCATCAAGCCAGTCTCTCGCAAGTTCAGGAGTGTCAAAGAATCAAGTCTTATTGTCCAATACCACTCTCAGCCTAGCCGGAAAAAGCATGGAATAAGGGATCTCTCTCGCTCTTAGTTCCTTCTTGACCTCCAGAAACGTCCTCCTACGGCGCGCAACTTCTGCCGCATAGTCCGGGAAAAAGGCCAGTGTGGAGTTGAGGGTCTTCACCGGAGGGGACACTCTAGCCGCCTGCAAAATGGCGTCCCTGTCCCGGAAGTTGAAGAGACGGGCCAAGATGGGTCTTGGTGTCGCGCCTTGCTTAGGTTTACCCCCGGTACTCGATGCGCTCTTTCCACAGAGAAAAAGGCAGATAGTCCCTTTGGTTGGAGCTCTTTTTTAATCAGGTCCTCCACATATAGGTCAGTTGCTCTATTGCCTTCAGTTTCCGGTACACGAAGAATTCTTATGTTGTTCCTTCTCGAGCGACCTTCCTGATCGTCCAGCTTTTCACGCATGGTTCTGTTCTCTACCGCCAATTGTTGCATCGCCGTTTGAAGCTCAGAGACGTCTTCCACTAGGGACTTCGTGACTACCTCCATCGATTTCACTTTTTCGGACATTTTTTGAAAGTCGTCACGGATCAATGTGATTTCAGTGGATAATGAGCCCACCGTGACCTGTACTTGAGTTAGTGCTCTCATGATGTCGTTCAGTGTTGTTTTCTGCGTGTTCGCCCCTTCCGCCATCTTGACGGCTGGGGCCGACGGGGAGGAGGACGCCCCACCACTGGCAAATCTATCAATTCGGGTCTGCGTAGTGCCTCCTCTCGTGTTTTTTCCAGCCATCCTTACCCCTTCGCACCCCAAAAGTCTTGCAGGGTATATCTCCGAGTCGTCCGGGGTTTCGTGGGGTCTGGCGTGTAACTGGTCGTCACCTTTCTCTTCGCGTTGACAGTAGGCCAATACCTCCCGGTACGCACAGGTCCTCGCAGTGTGGAACCCTGCAAGTCCCTAAGCGAGTCGGGAGACGGTACTATAAGGCCAGAGGTCCCACTTTCAGAAGGTCGATCTTGGTGTTGTGGCGATGGTGTTCAAAGGCGGCCGATGCATCGAGTACTACGTGTTAAGATGGCGGACCGACCCTTTGTTCTCCTTTGGTTTCGGTTTCACCTGTCTGCCGTCTGGAAGAATTCTTTTCTGATCGCCCTTAGTGTGTCTTCTTATATGTGGCAGAGTCTAATCAAGACTGTTCGAGCAATTCTCACTGTTCTCGCTGTTATCGAGCTCGTGACCAACTTTTTGGACCGTGGTCGTGCGTTTCCGGTGGGGTCGAACCGAGTTGCCCTCGCCCGGTTTGTTATGGTCGTCCAGGCCTCAGAGTCATCCCGACATAAGTTTCGTCTTCAATGTCGGACAGTCTCCAAAGTTGCTGCCCTGGGTTCCGCCCGGTCCTAGGCTTCGGGACCCTCCGTTAGAGCATCCTTTCTGCACGGATAAGTGGTCGGATATTAGGAGAGGCCGTCCGATCTACGGAGCTCTTCTTTTAGGCTGCCGCCATGCTCGGCTGCTAGCCACGCCCCCCCTTTTCACTCGTTTTTCACTGACTTCAATCTCCCCCTTTTACTCTCCTTCTGTGTCTTTCCTCCATTTTCACTCGTTTTTTTACTGATTTCAAACTCCCCCTCTGTGTCTTTCCTCTGTTTTCACTTGTTTTTCACTGATTTAATCTCCCCCCTCACTCTCCTTCTGTGTCTTTCCCCAACTTTTCCTGCACCTTTCACTGCCTCATTTTCACTCTTTCCTGTCTTTTTGCCTTTTTCTGCCCGTTTTCCTCAGCCGCTGCTGCCCCGCGGCCCTTTCCCCAGTACGACCAACGCGATCGGCCCAATCCAGCTCCCTCTCCCACCTCCCAGCTGTTTAACCCTTCCTGACCCCTGCTTAATGGTGGCCGCTGTGGGGACAGGCGAGCGAGACCCCTGACTCATTGTCAGTGAAATTGCTCCCTTGCAGTTCCACCATCAAGTGAGGCCTTCCCCTGAGCCCATGCACTCCTGAGTGCTGGTGTTCAGGCCCTCCTCCACCCGCAGGTTTTACCTGCTCCTCATCCCTGGTGGTCGAGTGGACTTCTCTCTCCTTTCTATCACTCCACTCTATCTCTCCATTTTCACTCGTTTTTCACTGATTTCAATCTCCCCCTTTTACTCTCCTTCTGTGTCTTTTCCTTGTTTTCACTAGTTTTTACTGATTTCAATCTCCCCCTCTCACTACCCCTCTGTGTCTTTCATCCATTTTCACTAGTTTTTGACTGATTTCAATCTCCCTCTTTCAATTCCCCTCTGTGTCTTTCCTCCGTTTTCACTAGTTTTCACTGATTTAATTTCCCCATCTCACTCTCCTTCAGTGTCTTTCCCCCACTTTTCTTGCACCTTTCACTGCCTCATTTTCACTATTTCCTCTCTTTCTGCCTTTTTCTGCCAGTTTTCTCCTGCCGCTGCTGCTCCGCAGCCCCTCTCCCCCAGTACGACCAACACGACTGGCCCAATCCAGCTCCCCTCCCCACCTCCCAGCTGTCCAGCCCTCCCTGACCCCTGCTTAATGGCACAGGCAGTGTGCGCACCACTGGTGTGCCGCTGGTGCGCCAAAGACAAGCCCATCTGTGCCAGTCTGTGACCCGACTGCGACCAGTGCAAGGAACCCTGGAGCTCCGCAACGCCAACGCGACTACCCAGCGGCACTACACACTCTCAACCCAGGATGCAACATCAATTGCAAGCTAGCATCACCAGTCAACACCCACGGACCCTTCAGCTGTCACTGCTGCCGGCATACCTGCAGGAACGCCAAGACCTTGAACCCAGCGCCACCCGCTCACAAGACCACAACCCAACCGAAGACCCTACAATGCATACTTCTCAACATCCGATCCCTCCACAAACACTCCACCGAAATGTGGGACCTTCTCGACAGCACCACCCCAGACGTAGCGTTCTTCACCGAAACATGGACCAACACCACCTCGGGACCGGACATCGCCAGCTCCATTCCCCAAGTATAAAAGATCTCCAGTAAGGACCGCCCCACCAACCCAGGAAGAGGAATCGCCATCGTCCACAAATCCACCCTCCGCCTGAGCACACTCCCTGATGAGCCAACAGATCTGATGGAACACCTTCACTTCAAGATACTGGCCAGCCCTCCTATCGCCACCCTCCAAGGAACCCTCATCTACCGACCCCCTGGCCCCTGCAGACTTTTTGCTAACTTCATCACAGACATCATCTCCCCGCATGCCATCGCATCCACCAACTACACCCTATTGGGAGACCTCAACTTCCACCTCGACAACCAACTGGACCCCAGCACCACATCCCTCCTAAACTACCTCCACAGCATTGGACTCCACCAGATCGTGACCGAACCCTTGACCCGCTCTTCACAACAGGTAACTCCATCACATTCAGCCACACCACTGAACTCCCATGGACTGACCACTGATGCGTCCACTTCACCTTCAGTACACCCACCATCCATAGCCACCTGCACCTGCTCCAACGAAGAAACTGGCCCAAAATCGCCAAGGACCAGCTAACCTCATCACTCAGCAACTCCACCCCAACCATCGCGGAAAGCGACGACACCAACACCGCAGCCTGAACCCTGCACAGATGGATCTCCGACAGCGCCAACACCATAACACCCTCAAGAAAAACAACAACACCCATGCCAAGAAAACCAGTTGGTTTACCACTGAACTTCGAGAGTACAGACGCACATGCCACCTCTTCGAAAAGGCCTGGAGGAACACCAAATCCACAACAACTTCAGAGCCGTCACCAACACCCACCACCAACTCATCAGAACGAAGAGGAAAAAAGCAATTGAAGACAGAATCTCTACTCATGCACACAACAGCAAAGAACTCTTCAACATCATCAAGTAGTTTGCCCAACCCTCCTGCTTCCACACCCTCCGCCTCCTATATGAGACCTTCAAATGGAACCCCCTCGAACACAGAAATACCATACTCTCACGCCCTTGTCACCAGCAGACTCGACTACAGCAACGTACTCTATGCCAGGATGAACAAAAACATCACCCGCAAGTTACAGAACATCCAGAACGCCGCCTCCAGACTAGTCCTCGACCTGCCAAGACACTGCCACATCTCCCAACACCTGCGCCCACTCTACTGGCTCCCTATCAAAGCTAGAGTCACCTTCAAGATGCTCACCCATGACCACAAGGCCCTCCATGACACCGGACCAGCATACCTGAACAGCCGACTCAAATTCCATGCACCCCAGAGGACCCTACGATCAGCCCAGCTCTCCTACGCAGTGGTTCCCCGAACCAGAAAGACCAGATCCAGAGGCCGCTCCTTCTCCTTCCTCGCGGCCCGATCCTGGAATTCCCTTCAGCTCCACCTCAAAAAGACTACACTGCTCCCCAACTTTGCAAGAAACCTCAAAACCTGGCTCTTCGACAGACCCCCCCCAAGATGGACTGGAGTCTGCTAACCTGCCCTCTCCCTGCCCAGAGCCTTGAGACCCTTACGGGTGAGTAGTCATGCTTAACATATGCCTGATTGGCTGACTGATTGAGTGGTAGTTATAATTTTTTATATAATTTGAATTTTGCACTTTTAGTTTTGTAGCTGGTTGTGGGTTTATAGGGAAATAGGGTGGGAAGTAATATAATTATATTAAATGTATTAAATACTTCTTTATTTGAATTTTGCATTTTAGGGGCTCATTATGGTGGGGGGCGAACTGCAGTGCGCCCGCCACCATAACGGTGAAGGGACCGGCCATCAGATGTGCTACGTGAAAGAGAACAGGAGTGAAACCCATAGACCAAACTGGGACTGGGTATAGAGTATTTATAGGGTACAGTGTCCCAATAGGTATCAGTAATAAAGACAGTTTCAAAGATGTATGGAATAAGCATTACAGGTAAAGAACCACAAGGAGTCTCAATACATTTGTGAGATGAGTATTAATCACCAACTTATTTGGAATGGGGAGCACAGTTAAAAAGCAGCACTGTACATGAAAACATTCATGAAGCAACCCAAATAACACTTGGTGACAAGGTGATAGCAAAGTGAAAGTGACGACGCAAGTGAACGTGGTGAACAGCGTGGTCGGCGCAAAGTGACTGGAAATAATCAGGAAAAGGCTCCACAATGAATACACATGATTACAATGTTTGAATTGAACACAGTTATGAGCCTAGAGATAGTACGCCAAGAAATTGCGCTGTAATTGTCGACGGCGTTTCGATCCTCGGTGATTTGGGATCCTCTTCAGGACAGGGTTGGTGATGATTAAGAGTGCTGCATGGGGATAAAGTTAAATTGAGAGATCGGGCATGGGTAAGAGGTAGCCTAGCTAAAGGGCGCGAGTGTGAGCCGAGTGGTAGGGCAAGTCACACTGAGTGGAAGAGCCAGTTTATTAAAAGGCAGGCCTATCAGTGTGGGTGGTGATAAGACTCATGCAATTACTTAGCGTGTGAATATGGAGAGGGGGGCTTAAGGTGGAGGGCGGGGGGTCCGAGGGGAGGGTGTGGCAGTGGCGTACCTGAAGGCAAGGAACGCTGACATTAATAGGTGGTCAGTCGTGCAGCAATTATAGGTCCAGGCGATCCTGTCAGGAGGAAAGGCATAATGTCACGATAATGTAGCGGGCAGAGGAATCAGGGGAGGGGGAGGGGGGAGGGAACGGGGTTAGGAAGGGGATAGTTAGTATAAACAGGACTTACAGAGGTGAAGCAGTGATCTTAGTCGGGGGGTCCAGGTCTCAACGTATCGAGCCGGTGCAGCGCCTGGAAAGAGAGTCTGGGTTTAGAAGTGGCGATGGATGCCAGGCATTAACAGACTTGCAAAATGCCTCAGATAAGGCAGTAGATCGGCATTAATTTGTGTTTATTAATATTTGTTTAATTGATATGTTTTAGTAATAAACGTGTAAAGGAATTTATTATTAATTAATTAATTATTGATTAGTTATTAATTTATTTTAATTAACTAATAGGTGATTAATTATGGTGATTGTGTAATGAATTTTAGATGAGTGTAGAGGTTTTTATAGGTTTAAAGGGTGGTAAGTGATGTATTTATAATTTATGAATAATAATTGGTTTTTAATTAATTTTGATCAATTAATTGGTTATTAATTTTGGTAAATTTATAATTAATGTTAGGTGTGTGTTGTGGTGTTTATAGATGTAAAGGGTCAAAAGCAATTTATTTTTAATTGATGGAAAGTAATTTGTGTTTAATTAATTATATTTAGTTGTTGATTAAAGTTAATTATTTGATATTTATTTTGGGTAGGTTTTTTTGTGTTTTTTTGTTTTTACATTTAACCCGTTGACCGTGGCGCGAATTCCACCGTGGGTAATTAATGGAGTGGGCTTATTTTGGACAGCCCCCGGCCATCCTCCGCACTCTCCCACGTCACGTCGGACAGCCGGAGGTCGTCCAATGCACCGAAAGAGTAAAAGGGGTAAAGACTGGGTATTAAATGAATTTTAATTATTTTATTATTAGTTGTTAACAGTAATAGTTTTTCTTTTACAAATAATATTTAATTGTTCTTTATTATTTTATAGTTTAATTTAGGTGTGTGTTGTGTATATTATAGTGTTAAAGCATGTGTACACAATGAATGTTTATTTTTTTATTAATAAGATATTTTAATTGATTAGTCATCATGTTAATTATGAAAATACATGTAATTAAACATTTTGAAGTGTTTTGTTATTCGTGTGGTGTTATAGGGTAGGAAATAAAATAAATACGTTTATGTTTTAAATAATGTTTTGTTTGTTAATATTTGATACTTTTAAATAATTATTGTTTATATATGTATTTATTCATTAATTTTATATATTATTGGTAGGTTTTTGTTATGTGTAATTAATATTATGATATGTGTTCTTTTTATATGTTTATTATATTTAATTTTATATTTTTTAAATACTCTTTATTTATTTTCACGATTTTTGAAAAATGTTGTAATATTTTTTGGGTTTCTTCAACTGTTTCAGTGATATTAGTAATTTTTGTTTCTCTGCTATCCAGCACTTTCCTTACTGTTGTACTCTTTGGAGTGGGAATAGTAATTTTTGCCCCTGTGCTTTCCAGCACTTTCCCTACTGTTGCACTCACTGGAGTGGGAAAAGTAATTTTTACCCCTCTGCTATCCAACACTTTCCTTATTGTTGCACTCACTGGAGTGGACATAGTTATTTTTGCCCCTCCGCTATCCAACACTTTCTCTACTTTTGCACTCACTGGAGTGGGAATAGTCATTTTTACCTCTATGCTATCCAACATTTTCCCTACTGTTGCATTCACTGGAATTGGAATAGTAAATGTAATTACTCCGCTATCTAACACTTACCCTAGTTTTGCACTCACTGCAGTGGGAATAGTAATTTTTACCCCTCCGCTATCCAACACTTTCCCTACTATTGCAGTCACTGGAGTGGGAATAGTAATTTTCACCCCTCGGCTATCCAGCATTTTTCCTACTATTGCACTCACAGGAGTTATAGTAAATGTAATTCCTTCGCTATCCAACACTTACCCTACTTTTGTACTCATTGTGGTGGGAATAGTAATTATTACCTCTCCGCTATCCAACACTTTCCCTACTGTTGCACTCTTTGGAGTGGGAATAGTCATTTTATCCCCTCCTCTATCCAACACTTTCTTATTGTTGCTATCACTGGAGTGTGAATTGTCATTTTTACCCCTCCGCTATCCAACAATACCCCTACTGTTGCACTCACTGGAGTTGGAATAGTAAATGTAATCATTCCGCTATCCAACACTTTCCTTACTGTTGCACTTATTGTATTGTATTGTTTAAAGGTATTCTTGAGTGTTTTTTTTAAATTATTGATATATACATACATTGTTTTTTTTATATAATTTCACAGTTTAAAATTAAATAAAGATAATAGTTAATGAATCATTTTTAGGTAAATATATGTATATGTATAAATTATTATGTTTGTGTGTTTATATTTTTTTAAATTAAGTTTATTTTTATATTTAGGTAAAATGTATATTACATTTTATTTATTTTATTAAAAATGATATTAATATTTAATATATTTACTAAATATTATGTTATATATATTTTAATCAATGTTTTTTACATCTATATTTTTTTCATCGATATTTTTGATTCAAAATTTTTGTACTTACCTGTTAAGGTATTGAAGTTGACATTTTTGCAGTTGCTATTTTTCATTAGAAATTTAGAACATCGATTTTTGTTCCATCAATATTCTATCAGTAAACAATTTGATCAACACAAGAGGCTGCGGAACACATCTGGAAATTCCCCAGCGACAGCCATAAACAAATGGGCATGCAATTGAAAAAAACGATCTCTGTCATTTGCCAGTCTGGCGGAATATATGGGGGGGGGGGGGGTCAGAGATTGTGACACCTGACCTTTGGGGCAAGATCACAGCCCCATAAAGAAAGAGATCCACATTCCACTGCCTCATGGGAGATAGGACGGAAATTTAGGAGACACATATGTGGTTCAAAGGAATTCCCTTTGAACAATCCCCCAACTTCAAAGGGCCAATAGGGTATAACTACCCAGTCCCAACCATGGAAGGGGAGATCCACTCTTGGGAACATAGAACTAGAGAACCTGTACTGCATGGTGCACATTTCCAAAGGACTTGGTTGTGCAGAAGGAGGATAACTGCCCGAGGAAAGGATTGCGTTCCTTCCAGAATCGTGGCTTGCCTGGGCCGACTACCTGCTGACCTGTTGCACCCTCAAGTGGGCTTCCAAAGACCTATTGGCTGGTCTCCTGTTCTCTCTGAGGTCTCAGGGATATCAAAGATCTCCTACGAGGTGCCCAAACCATCTACTGGGGATATCTGGAGAGCGGTGCCCTATAAGTGCCCTCAAGACCTGCTGAAAGCTTTACAGTGCATTGTGAGCTTTGATCTACAAAACGCATGCCTGGAGACCAGAGAGCCTATTGTGGCGCTCAAGACATTGCCTGCATCTAAAGCAAAGTGGTTCCGGTACTTCAGGGACCCTGGCATGCAAAAGTGTCTTGTTGGTGGGGAACGGATTCACCGGTTGCGGCAGCGGGATCCAAAGTGGCCAGTTTTGTTGATTGTGCTGCGTTTCCCTTGCGCACCAGTACGACTACAAGCGCATTGCATGCAGTGTCCATTTCACAGGTTGCAGCCCTCAGAGGTGCGGGCATACCTATTGCCGAGTCTCACTCTACCTCATTCTACCTCATGAGCCTTTGCTGAACATTGTGCCTGTGTGTGTGTGTCCGGAATTGTCTGGAGCAACTGACATCAAGGTGTGCCGGACATAGTGCCTCATTTCTAGGGAGGTACGGAAATGTACACCTACTTTGTGTAACCTAAAGAATCTGGTGCGACTCATCTGCTCCAGACCCTGTGCCCCGATTATTGGGCCACAACCCAAATCAAAGTGTTCCAGATGGGGTGCCTCCAGAAGCTGAGAGGCTCCCCTGTGTGTTGTTCCCAATTCACTGTTTGTTCCCTTACTGGCACCATCACAGTGGACCAACTGCCCTCTCTAAGGACTTTGTGATGCCAGGTTGGGGTGAGAGGAATTGACTAGGCTGGTGTGATGTTTCCGAAAAGGTTGGGAGCAGGTCAAGAGAATGCATGACCCCTCTTTGCTTCACAGAACTGGGCTGGTGCCTGAAGGCCCTGGTGTACCCCTGTTTGTAACAAATTGTTAGACCTTTTCTGCTTTGCAACTTCTTGGCGAACTGTCTGAGTGGCACCAAGAAACCTTTTGTTTATGTCTACCACTTGTTTATGCTCATTGTCTATCCCCCCTACTTTCTGGGGACCCGGATGAGGTGTGACCTCAGCCATGAATGGCCTTGTGTCCAGCGGGAGGTGCTGGAAAACTTCCATACAGGGTGTCTGGGACAGTAGGGATGAACTGGAGGGTAGCAGGAGGCTTGGAGCCACGGGATCCACAGAGTGTTACCTATTGACCTGCTTGGTATCGGTTGCATCCCATCAGGGTATTGTGAGCTTGTGATTGGGGAAGTGCCCATACAGACTGGGCTAGTACTTCTTTCATTGCGCAAGCAGTGCAAAGCAAGTGTGCTGGAGTGACCGTTTGTGGACTGCCTGTGTTTAATGACATTGGTCAGCGGGTTTAGGCTATACGTTGTTCTTTTGCTAACAGCACTTTACATTTCAATAGTGGGTTGACCCACATGGCCTTGTCCTGTGGTGCTGCTAAAAGTGTTATAATTTTGTGTATGAACATATTATTGATAACACTGTAGTCCAGGGTGCACCCTATAGCCATGTTAAATTGCTTTGTTATTGTGAGGGTGGGCTGGGGCCTGGGGCTGATAATGTGTCACACCACATAAGGATGCTGTATGGGATTTAGTATAGGGCTTTTCCCGTGTGTGCATATTATCGATATCTGATCAACACAAAATGGGGTTGGTAATCTTGCAGGTGTGATTTATGCTACTCATGATGCATTGTTGAATGTGTGTGTTGAATACAAATTACATTTCTCGTCTCTCTTTTGTGTTGTGCTGAATATTTATGGTGTTTGTGTGCTTTGCTCTTGCTTTACACATTATTTCTGTAGGGCACCTGACTGCTCAGTGTTAAGCTACCCAAGGGTGAGTGCCGGTTGTACAGTGTGTGTAATCACCTGCCCTTGATGGGGGTGGTGCATCTGCCTGGCTGGGGCTTCTCACCAGCCAACTAGAATGTGCCAGCTGCAGCAGCCTTCAATCTTGAGACCATTAAATGTTTGTATTTAGCCCCACCCTAGCTGCACAGCTATTTAGGGTGAATACCTGCACTTATTTTTTCCCTCTCAAAACACTTCCAGAATTGATCGAGAATTAGGCACCTTGTACTGATTTGCACAAAAGTCAAAGTCAAAAAGTACTTTATTCGGCTAAAAAGATATAACCATAAAAGCAACAACAATCATATTTCATTTACATTGCACAATATTACATCAGTGTAGGAGGTTATAAAAAAAACAGTACGTAGTGTTTACACTATTACAGTTCATTCAAGCAAAGCGACTTCCTAAATTTAAAAACCAGTTTAAAATACTCAATTAATGAAGCCACAGTAAAAACATTGTCCATTTTTTGCAGTACTAAATATGCTAGGCGACATCTGTTCACATTCATTTCCTTTAAAATGGGGACAATCAGTTTTCTACGAGGCAGCGTATAGAATTTACAAAAAAATAGAACATGTATATTCGATTGTATAGATATTTCATCACAGGGACATAGAGGGAGTTCTTTGGACCATGAATTCATTACAGGGAAAGTAAATAATCTAAAAACAATGTTAGCTCTAAAACGTGTTAAAAGTAGTCTATCAAAATTACACATATATAAACTTAAGTATGGCTGTAATTTGTCACTTATTAAAATTAATTGATGAGAAGTGACAGTATTTTTATTCGATTCATCAAGCTGTCTTTTATTTCTGAGGAATTCCATACATAGTGTCTTCAGGTCTTTTCTAGGAATATTTGCCATGGAAGGCGGATCATTGTAATAGAGTGAACGGTCTATTTCATTAAGGAACGTTTTAATGTAATTTAGCCATTCAACAACATTTGCTCTCCCCATTTTTAAGACATCCTGTATTATGGCTCGATTTAATACACATTCGTTCACTGTCCATACTCTGTGCCATAGTAAGATGGGTTGTACTCTAATTGTGTCCGTTATATAGGGAATCCCCAACTCATCATGGCATATAGAGTTCGCTGTACTCTCTGGAAGTGATAGGATGTTCTTTAAACATTTATTTTCGACTATCTGAAGTGACTTTATATTGGTATAACCCCAGAGGCCAGCTCCATACAGTGCCACAGATACACACGTTGCATTGTACACAGTTAAAATTTCCCTGATTGGTTTCATTCCCAATTTACGTGTAAAACTTTTTAGTGCCATAATTGTCTTAGAGAACAAGAGCGTTCGTACCTTCACCGCACTTGACCAAGTACCAGTTTCGTGAAACAAAATGCCAAGATATGGGAAGGTAGATGTTCTTTCTAAGGGGGCATTATTTATGTACATTGTTTTCATTTGTTTTTTGGTGCGCGTGCCACAATTCATTGAAAAAGTCTTACTACAGTTTATTTTTAAATTAAGATCGAGCATAAACTGGTTAAAAGATGTTAACATTTTTTGTAAGGCAATGGGGGTGCGCGCCATCAGAACGGCATCATCTGCATACAGGAGTGTGGGAATAAATCTCTTTCCGATCTTAGGCATATCCACACACTCTTGCAGCAGGCACTTTTCCAGACCATTTATATAAATAAGAAATAGGAAGGGCGCCAGTACGCACCCCTGGCGCACTCCTCGGCCTATTCCGAAAGATCTGGTACATTCCCCCTTCTTGCCAAAACGTACAACAGCTGATGCTCCTGCATATAGGTCCCTTAAGAATTGGATTATCGGCTTTTCCACGCCCAATTGTGACATCACGTCCCATAATTTACTATGGGACACACAATCGAAAGCTGATGTAAGATCAACAAATGCACAATATAGGCACTCCCTTTTTATCACAGTATGTTTCTGCTGAATCAGGAACAAATGTAATCCCTGCTCTATTGTTCCTATGCCTTTTTGGAATCCAAATTGTAAATCACTGATTACCCCCGCCTCCTCCGCCCAGTTTTGCAGTTTAACTAAAATCACTCTACCAAGGATCTTTATTGACGAATCCAGAAGGGAAATTGGCCTATAGCAGGCACAATCTTGTCTGTTTCCCTTCTTGTAAATGGGTACAATAATTGATGTGAACCAGGAAGGGTTCAATCCCCTTACAAGAGCTGCATTAAAGAGTTGTACAAGTATCGGGCCCCATAGTTCGATATTTGACTTGTACAAATCCGCTGGGATTCCATCTGGGCCCGCCGCTTTTCCGCCCTTGGTAGCTCCCAGGCTTTCAACAATCTCTGGTAGTGTTACTTTAAGTTCACTTTCCTCCTCAAATGATTCGCCTTCTGTGTTTACCCCAGTATTTCTTAACTCATCTACTGACGTATACAAGGTGGAAAAATGCGTGACCCAACTATCCTCATTAATCGCAATTTCCAACCGTGCTTTGGTATTTTCGTATGGTAGGGGGGCGTTTACCACCCTCCAGAAGGCGGATGCATCCCTTGTTTGTGAGGCTGTGCAAAGTTCTTCCCATACTCCTTTTTTAATTGCTTCTTTTCTGTTTTTTAGGGCCTCATTATAAGCCTTCCTTAAGGATCTTATCTCTACAGCATCACGCGGATCCTTATGTAATGCACGTTTAAGCTCTGTTAGAGCCTTAGTGCAGGTTTTATCGAACCATCTTGTACCCTTCATTAAACCATTTTTTGATACTAAAAGTAGGTTCTCTTTGATAGTGGAAGCAATAATATTAAAATTAACTAATATACTTTCACTATCGGAATCCTCATCTAAACAGATCTCAAAATTTTCTGGGCAGCTAATTAACAATTTTTTAAGGAAGTCTTCAGGTACCACCTTACTCCACTTGAGGGTGTACCCATTCTGTCTACCTAATGTAATGTCTGGGACAACCTGTATTTGCTCATTATAGGAGGCCAAGAAAAGGTTCTCCATCTCAATTTTTTGCGGTAGGTGGTCACTGAGTGGTGCATCCATTATTTTATAATTAACTAATTTATGACCATAACCATTAGACCAAAGGCTAAAGTCTATCGTGGTGGATGCCCCCCTCCCAATAAAAGTTGGGTGAAATTGTATTGGCTGCTCAGTTAATTCATTAGCAAATCCCAGATCATGCTCAAATAATAATTCATTCAACAGATCCCCAGTCTCTGTGTGCTTAAAATGTGGTAAATTAACATCCTGCTCCAACATTATACCACAAATTCCTTTAGAGCCTTTTGTGCATAATGGACAATTAAAATCACCCCCCCACAAAATCATTACCTCCTTTCCATTCCTATCAGACTCACACTGTAGGTCGATCGCTAACATTTTCAAAATATCACGTGAAATATTAACTGGAATATTATTATAAAAATTTATAATTACAAAACGCAGTCCAGTTTTGGTGTCTATTGCTAATTTATGGTAGAATTCGCACTTAGAATAAAAGCGTACCCTCTCATATACTAAGCTATTCGACAAGTACGTTATCAGGCCACCCTTTGGTCTCCCATGTCTAGCCCCAATCGCAGGTGTACTGATTTGCACACAAAAAGACATACCTTCATCATCAAGAGCAATGATAACTACTGGTGTGAGAAATAAAATTGTGACCACAAAACTGTTCCACATTAATGACTTTTGCACTTTGTGAAGATGGAAAGCTTGTGTAACACTATCTGTTGGCAATGGTTTCCACCAAAAACATTTTTGTTAAGAATGTTCTAGCAAAAATATTTGTGCAGGAATTATTTAGCCAAAGTTAGGCTTTCAGGAAGTTTTCTACTGGACAAACATTCTTTTAGAAGGTGTTTTCTCCCACTATTTAAAATAAAAACACCAAATTCATAATCTTCACGCACTTAGCAAAGTTTTTACAAAACACTTCCTAAAGCACAACTACGCAAAGTTCAACAACTATTTTCAAACATAATCTTAAATGTAAAGAGTGAGCTAATGTGAGGCAATGAGCTACTAACCCTCTAAACTGGGCACTAAATCCTCCACTCCCTTCAAATAACAGGGTACAGACAAAAACCCACATCCTGACTCAGACTAACACAATACTCTCAGGCAAGGGTGAGTTAATTGAGGTCTTCGCCCATTCCCTAAAAGTAGGTTTGTTTGACACCTAATAACCAAAAAACACCATTTGGACACCTTTGCTTACATTGAGAAAATGACACACAATCATCACTGTTGATGATATCATAACAATCAAACCTAATATCATCTTTAACCCCTCCCCTGCTGGTGACGGAACCACTCCGTCATCAGCCGCGGTCGCGCTGTACTGATGACGGAGCGGTTCCGTCACGGCCCGTTCGGAACGCCTGCGCGCCGCGGATTCCGCGCCTGCGCTAAACATTCCGTCATGAGCACAGCGCAATCGCGGTGGGTGACGGAGCGGTTCCGTCATCAGCATGCGCCCGACGCTCTTCCGCCCCGCCCCCTTAGCACTGCGGCAGAATAGCCGCCGCAGTGAAGGGGCTAAAATGTGAAAGAGGGAAGAGCCCCTGTTGCATCACTTTTTTTTGATGCACCAGAGGCACAGTGTGGTGCTCTATATTTACAAGGCCACCTAAAGCTATGTGGCTTTTCATGGCCTTGTAAATATGGCCCCTTTTCACACAGCACTTTGTGTGAAAGGGGCTTGCCATGGGTGTTGCTGTGGGTGTTCCCACACAAAACCCATGAATCGTGCGCTATTCCCAGTTTTACAAGATTTCGTCAAGCTGGTAAAGCGACAGAATCCTATGCCTCCCCGGGGAGGCATAAGGAGGTGCAACAAGGAGACATATTTATAGTTCTCCTTGTCTTTTCCTCTTTCTATGTGTAGTGCATTCTGCAGCACAATTAGAAAGAGGAAAACCCCTCACATGATTGTTTTTGTGCAGGAAAAGACACCTTCCTAAAACGCAGATATCCTTGCACCATGGCGCAAGAGGCCTGCATTGGAGCATGGCAGCGAATTGTGCACCTGTCAATATGATGCATCCCTGTGCTTTGAAAGTGAAGCAGTGTGGCACAGCCAATTGGCTTGCAGTGCCGAGCGGCATCACTTTCTTGTAAATAAGGCCAACAAGATACATTTTCTTTGAAAGTATTACTGCCTAATTAACTGCAACACTTCATTTCTTGTTGTAGTGATGTGCTGGCCTGAAAGATACATTAAGGCCTTACTAGATAAAATACATTCTGATAATGGATTATTTTAAGCTTTTAGCAGAAAGACATAACAACAAGCAGTGACAAAACTCTTTGAAAATCTCCAGGTCATACTCTTCAACTAAGTAATGAATTACCTAATTCTTCTTAACTAGTGTTGCATACACCCCAAACACAAAGAAATAAAATGTTAGATTCTAAAAATAAGAGGCAGTTTAACAGTGAGAACAAAACAGTATTGACCTTCACTACAGACCTTACAAAATGTTTGACAAGACAAATTCCAAACATATCTTAAATATTCAGAGCCTGGTTCATGAAATGCATTTTGTAGGACATAAGGTAGTAATTCATACTACTGTTTGTGAAATGCAATTCACAAACCAATGAGTGTAAATCTCCACTGCTCCTATCTTTTCTGTGGAGAGTTTCTCACACCTATATGTTTACTACTTAGGGGCCGATTACGATGTTGGTCCGAAAGCATTCTGACCCAATCAGTAAGGAATAGTTTCCGATCGACTCGGGTTCAGGGAGTCCGACTCACTAATTACGATTGTTTCGAACACTGTTCGGTCGGACTCCCATTGATTTCAATGGGAGCCTGTGTTCTGACTGACTACACAGGCTCTCATTGAAAAATGGGGTGGTGGCGTAAAATCTTGCAACCTGTGGCAGGCCCCCCATGGGGCCTGCCACACTGTGCATGGTTTGAAAGGGGAGTTCTTTGGACACCCCCACAGGCTCCCACCAGCGGCCTCCATGTGAAGGGGGCCCGTCCAAAGTCGACAGTCTGACAGCCGATCCATGTCGGACAGACCAATTTGAAAAGGCTGTCCGAATCCGACTACGCAATCGCTTGTTCGGAAACACGGCCTGTAGAGACATGCGAGCTGGCTCTGAATGGCTCAGTGACTCTAAATGCTGTTCGGACGCGAGTCAGAACCAAGTCAGACAGTCCAAACAGTTTCCGACCACCGTAATTGGTCCGTCGGAAATGTTTCCAAATCGTTCTGAAACAAGGCTTCTGAATCGGATTCGGACAAACCGAATGCCATTCAGAACCTTTCCGACCAACATCGTAATAGGCCCCTTAGATTTAAATGTGAGAGGGAGCAGCTGAAAAAATAGAATACTTATCACTAAATTGGATGAGTTTAAGGAGGAGTAGGGCGGGGTGTATGCAATCCAGCCTCACAAATGCAGGAAATACACTTTCATTGTCTAGGGAAGCTGCCCTCATCCCCCATATTGTGCATGCTAAGTCAGTGTATTAAAAATGGAAACCACAGGCTTCAGTGCTTGCCCTCATAGACATAGACTCTTACGATCACACATGGACTATACACATACCATAAACCGACCCTCTTGGCATACACACAGCAAGTCAGCACAAGGTTATGTGGTAAGAATAACAGTGACATTTACATAAGAGAGGGTCAATGGCTCACACTCTCATTGGGCTAGATAAAGATGTGTGGTCATACTAAGTATTCATTAAACATGGCACTGCCTCCACCTCTTTATGTACTACACCCAGGACATGAAAAGAGGGTACTCAGTTAACTTCGAAGGCATGCTTGACATGCCAATACAGGCCACAAGACAGGTCCTGGATCTCACATTGTCAGGGACATGCCAGGACCACTAGGAAACACTAGATTAGTGTGATGCCAAGGCCCAAATGAAAGCCAAGATACCAGATTCACGCACAGATATTCAGGCAATAGGAACAGGTCCATATATTATGCCAGGGACATTTCTATCCCTAAAAGTGCCCTCTAAGGTGCTACAAAAAGGACTTCTAAAGTTCCTGGCTTTGCAGTCCTGTTAAAGGATGCACTGAGTATTTTAGTAGGGACTTGGGGCAGCAGGCCATCAGATGCGCCTTTGCTGTTGAAAAGATCCATGCAAGAGATCCTCCCCTCCACCATCTTGCAGAGTAATTTTTTAAATAATAGTAATATCTAGATGTGTTTGCCTGTGGTTATTAAAGCATGTCTGTAAACAAACGTTTCATATCAAAATGAATGTTTCCCTTAAGACTCTCGGAATGTCTGTCGTCCGTGCAATGGCTGAGTAACGTAAATGTTTTAGGAGTTACATAAATTTCACACACAACAGCATAAACATAGCAAAAAAATTGTTACCATGCGCTTCAACATTTCTGGCTGGAAAACATACAGTAACATTTTCTGAAGCACTTTCTCCCTGCCACCATATTCATTTATGAGGTTGTGCCTGCTCCCATGTTAGCACCTTAAAAAGAGCCCAAACATTCTTCTACATCTGAACCTCTCCCTGTCTGTATCACTTCAATAGTGGATATATTGCTACAAGTTAACAATTCATCTCTGTGAAAAGGGAAAATGCAGAATCCTTATACCTTTCATACAGAAGAATACGAAAAGAAATTAGCTTTAATTAATTAATAGATTAATCCAAGCATTCCATCCATCACTTTTTGTACACTTTAGTGTGTCACCCTCATTGGGAAGGGTATAACTAGATGGAGATCCCTTGAACACTGTGACACTGGGAGCACGTTATACCTGGCTGATGAGCCCTAAATAGGGTGAAACCAGTCCTGGGTTTCTTGTCTTACAGTTCAGAGAGGTCCTGACCTAGAAGTTTGGACTGGAGTGATTTGCATATGGCTGGGTCCAAACCGAAGCTGAATGGTGTGCAAAATAACAATGGACTGGAATGCAGCCAGAATAATTATCAATGGCTGAGATTAATTCAAGCAATCCATTCATCACTTTTTTGTATACTTTAGTGCACCTTGCATTCTGTCACGTATCAGTTACAATGTCACGACAATGTGCATCAGGGCCTTTGAGAATTTGCCCTTGTTAAAATATTTTCCTTTTGTACATATATTCTTCCATGCATTCCAATCCTCCATGTGCCCTTCTCCACCTCCGTTCATTTGTCCATTTTGCCAGCTACACTGTGGAATGACCTTGATGAACTTCCTGTCCACATTAGGAGCACACGTCCTCTATTCAGTGCTAATACACGACTAAAGATCCATGTCCCTGCATAGCTCGTGCAACCTTGATTCCTATTGAAAGCTTTTTTATTGTTGCAGCTTCTTTATTCGGAGCCGGCTTTTATCTCTTATATGCAGTACTTTGGTTAAAAGCACTATGGTAAATAAATATAATTACAAATAGTGCGCTTCCGTAATCAGAAATTCACCACTTGATATGCCACACATGCAAATTGTTATTATATAAAAGGACTTCTGACCCTTGCTTTTAATGGACAAGACCTTAGAGAAGACACATAAATATAGAGGTACATGAGTATTACTCATTACTTGCAATTTGAGAGTCTAATACATTAACCACTAGGCCACAAGTAACTCTATGCTATTCTTGCCACAGCTTGGGAATATCTGTTTTGTACGTGTGCCATGTCCCAAAGATTGAAAACAAGGAGACATATTTACAAAATAATGCCAGAGCGCGGTGTTATGCCAAAATTGGTAACACCACGCTCCAATATTTTACAAAAATACAATGCACCTCTGTGTTTTCCTAGCGCTGGTGCTGATAAAGCTGCCTAGCGCCTTCGCAGGCACCCTTGCACCATGTTGCAAGGGTGCCTTCACTGCAGGAGCGATTGATTAAGTGCCAGAAGGGACACCTTCCTGCACATTAACAATATAGAAAGGCGTTTTGCTCTTTCCAAGTGTGCACACATAGAAAGAGCAAAAAATGAGGAGTAACATATCGCCAGTCTAAAACCAGGTATTCCCTGGTATTCGTTTTTGGTGCTGCCCCAGCCTTGCAAACAGGGGGCAGCGTCAAAAGCAATGGGTGTTGCATTGGAATGTCCAATCCAACACCCACTGCATGTCCCTTTCATGCTAAGTTAAGTATGGAATAAGGCCATATTTACAAGGCGGCATTAGCTATCTCTCTCCTCTCTCTCCTCTCTCTCTCTCTCTCTCTCTCTCTCTCTCTCTCTTTCTCTCCTATCTCTCTCTCTCTCTCTCTCTCTCTCTTTCTATCTCTCGCTCTTTCTATCTACTTCTCTCTCTCCTTCTGTCACTCACCCCATTACATTCTGTAAATTATGTAAAAGGTTTCTCTCTCATTCTGTCTCTCTCCGTGCTTATGTCCATCCCTCCATTATATTCTGTAAGTGATGTAGCTGGATGGCACTTTCCCCTCTTGTAGCATGTTTGACCAACCACTATGAAGACTTACTTGCAGTCTAGCGGGTAAGTTCTCTGACTCTCACTCCTCAGGTCAATGGTTGAACTCCTGGTCTTATCATGTCCCTGTGTCATCTCTGACTTCTGCTTCATTAGGAAGTGCTCCAGTCAATAAACATGACATCCATATTTTATTAATTGAATGTTGGATCTTTTTCTATAGAACCAGACCACAGCGCTGACGCATGACCATGGAGACATCATAAGGTGAACCTTTAACCTGAAGATTGAGAGACTAAGAACATAACCACCATGTTACAAGTGACCCACTAGGCCACCGGTGAATGTTAACTATATGGGATAAAAACATAAATATAAGATTTGACACAAAAGTCAATATTGGCCATAGGTGGCTGCACACTGAAAGCTTCATCATTTACAGAATACAACGGAGGGACAGAGGGGAGAGAGAGATTGAGTGCATGGTGTCCTCAAAAAAGCAATATTTTCAGACAGATTGCTAAGAGTAATATTTGGCCATTAGTAAATATGACAGTCACCTTTTCACCTTTTACTTATTCATTATGCACTGGAAGTCTATAATGAATCAGATGTTATAGCTGACATATGACCCTGGAGACACCATAAGTCGATCCCTTATTGTAATGACAACGTTTCTGCCACAGAAAAGGCCTTCTTTGGCAGGGACCTCTTCCCTTTGAAATGATGGAATTTCAAGTAATGCTCTGTGAGAACAATGGCTTTGATTGGGCACAAGGTATGTCCCACTGTCCTTCTAATGGCCACTCTGTGATGATGGGGGGTGTTGTATGTCATGGCTGTCTAAAGGTAAAGAGTGTGCCATTTCATGTGAATGTATGGGGCCCTCTACTAATTCCTGAGACCAGATGTCATTGGAGACTTTCCCTTTGCAAATACCAATGCCATAAAATAACTTTAATACAAATAAAGACAGCTAAATACGTAACAAAACATTCCTTTACAAGCACAACATGAGCACCTGTTTTGAATGGAGGACAAAGCATATTCTGAACGCTGTTAGCATGCCTGTGCTGGAGCTACAGTCTTCAGGTACGCTTCAACACTGGTTGGGTTCCCCCAAAACTTAAATCCTTTCAAGGGTGAAAGGGACAAAATACTCTGATGAATTCATGGGGTGAATAATACAGGTGCAGTGCGGTGAGATAACTTACCCCCCTACCAAATGGGGATCAGAGTGCGAAGTTCCCTTCCACACAGCCTGTCATCATCACTGTGACTGCTGATTGGCTGCTAGAGAGATGATGGGGGTTGTCTTCCACGTTTATTTTACACAATGACTTACCTCACCCATGTGAGTCAACGAAGCTCCCCTTGAAAGAACAGTAAGGGACAGATTTACTAAGGGCTTGTGTGGCCCATGTGTCACGCAAGGTGGTGCAAGGCAATGCAAGCCCTTACCTGGGATTTACTAAGCCGCGAAAAACCACCTTGCGTGGGTCTGCGCGGTTCAATAAATCCAAGTTAAATAAAGGCAATGCCTATCACTGCCTTGCGCTACCTTGCAGCAGGAGGCGTTCCACGGGTGAGGTGTGGGCATTCCCATGCATCCGCCCGTGTATTTTGGAGCATTCCCAGATTTAGAAAGAGTTGTAAATCTGGGAATGCGTCAACATGGTACGTCTCCCAGACCCAGGTGTAACAAGGAGAAATATCTTTGTTACTTCCTTTTTTTGTGTGTTGCATTCTGTGTCACACATAGAAAATAAAATCCTTTAACCTTCCTGCACAAAAACAATCCTGCTCATTACGCAGGCACTCTTGCACCATGGTGCAAAGGTGCCTGCGTTAGCTCTAGGCAGCACCCAGTACACCAGTGCAAGGAGGCAACAGAAATGCACCATATCTTTGTACAGATGGCGTATTTCTGATGACTCCTTTTCATGCAACGTAGTGCAGCAGGTTTCCTTGCTGCGCTGCATTGCATAAAATGATAGAAAATATGCCCCTTAGAAAGGAATATTTTAGGCCTTCTGGTGCAAACGACCGCACAACCTAGGGCCTGATTCACAAAAGTAATCTGAGACAAAATCATTCATTAGGAGTAGGAAAGTTAGGATTCCTAACTTTACTAGTCCTAAACTGAGACAAAATCCGAACTCAGTTTAGGATTAGAAAAGTTTGGAACCCTAACTTTACTACTACTAAATGCCTTTTGTGAATACCGTAAATCGTAAAATTAGGATTTTCTCTCAGATTACTTTTGTGACTCGGGCCCATCATGAGTACCTTGGAGTTCACTGCAGAATGTGTGTGTGCATTGTAAAGTTCCACCCATGCATTTTCAAACATCTTGACCTTACATGACGTTTGCGTTATCGACTGGTCACATCTCTAATCGTAACTTATTTTTTTCAAGTTTTTTCATTTTTTCATGTTGAAAGATTGTGATGCTTAGGTGCACAAACAGACGGTGACAATAAAGGCAGTCAGTGAAGAAGAATACGTCAAGACCTGGGGGCATATTATCAAGGACCGGTGTTAAAATTATCGCCATTTTATCGGCAGGAAACTGCCGATAAAATGGCAATAATGGGCTTGATTATACACCCTTGTTAATTCCCATAGAAGCCCATGTTAACATCAGAACATGGGCTTCTATGGGAATTAACAAGGGCGATAAAACAGCGATAATTTTAACACCGGTACTTGATAATATGCCCCTAGTCGTTTCCAGGATGGGTTTTTGTTAGTGCTACACGCACCCTGTCTTGTGCAGCAGACATACACTGCATGACAGGAGCTGACTCCTACACGCTAGAAGCCTCCCCCCCTCTGTTCGAGGAGCTAATCTCACCATTACGACAGGTGCTTCAGGTAATTACATACATAAATATAATATCTGGCGAATATTTAATGTAATCAATGCATCAGGGATATGAAAATCAATCTCTCCTCGTAGACTACGGCTGACTGAGTCACATATTAACAGCATTAGGTTTGCAAGATGACAATCGATCGCCTGCAAGGATTTCAGACATATCTCTTGAAGTGTCTCATCACAAGCGCTGTTGTGTAGCAAGCAGATTAGTTAGCTACACCTGTTTCGAAAACACACGACTCCGATACCAGGGAGACATGACTGATAGTTATTGCTGTTGCAAAATGATGTCTTTTTTCCATTAATGTTTTTATTGAAATTGGCGGTAGCCCTCAAGACATCCATAGCAGAAAGCATTCTTTTATATCTGGCAAAGTGAAGAGATGTGTCACCATCATCACGGTTGGATTAGGATCAAAAACAGTCCTCGGCAACCCCAAACACGTGGCCAACGTTTGCACATCAAACCCTTTCCTGAAACACTGCTTGTTATTATTAAGCCTCAACAAAACTTTAATTACGCCGGAGAAATTGGAGTAATTTCAATAGTTACTCATTGGTCATGTGAAATTAACAAATTGCGAGATTACGCTAGCTTGGGTAACTAAGAGTAATTTGGGGCAAAAATCCTACTGCAAGAGCACAGGAACAACAAACTAAGAGGGAGCGAGCAGCCGCTGACTACTGATTTTCGTGCCCTATAGCATTTCGTGCTATTTTCTTAGCACAAAATGCATCCGCAGGATCGTTTTTGATGATAGTGGGCATTTTTCACTAGAAAAAGTGCGCTAAATGCTGGATTACGCTTCACATGTAATTAAGCATATTTATGAGTAATTTTATGGTAATTATGAGGAATTACTCTAGAGATTCGCCAGTTACGCCCATCCTTAGTTATTGTGTAATTCATTTTCCTGTATGGTCAGTAACATTGATCAAGACTTGAAAAACTGAAACTCATAAAACTGAATACTTACTTGCAGTCTCAATGCCTTGCACAAGCCATTATAAAGCCCCTTTCCAACCAACTATAGGGGTCGATTATGATGGCGGACGGAAGGATGACCGCAAGCCTGGAGTAGGCAGAAAACGCTTTTTACAGTCCGCAAGCCGCAGATAGTCCATCTGTCATATTAGGATGGGAAGCATTGCCAAATTTCCCTACTCCGCGGAAGAACGTGATCCGGCGCGTAAATACACCCGACCCCGCGGCGGACGTAACCAATCCAGAGACACCACCGTACGGAATGACGTCTCGACTGTCCTCAAAATCACGATGGCACAAACCACACAGCAAATCGCTGCAGAAAAACTACCACCCCGAACACGGCAGAACCACCACAGCTGAGAGGCAAAACATTGCAGAGAGACCCACCACAGTCAGACCACCTTCATGGACCCAGCTCTACACGCATTCCCGTTACTCTTCATGCTCCACCACCAGCAAGTCATGGACCATCGCAAACGATGACGCAGGTACGCAAACACACACCAGGCACGTGTCGAAACCCCTGCCCACAACAGAACACCAGGTGTGGACAGGAACACACATTCATGCACTCCCAGCAAAACCACCTGGGCATAACTGACCCCACGCACCCAGGAACACACACGCACCGCGAACAAACAGCCACACCACGGACAACGCAACGTAGCGGAGCAGACGACCGAAACCATGCCCACAATCAACTAGGCAGGCAGGCAAGAATGGCTAGGCCACACAACTCACAGGCCCACATACACACACCAACACACAAGGCATACCACACATAAGGAGACATGCTGGCCCCCCTCAGGCCAACCCCACACCTACCCCACTAACAGACAGGGGCCCATACATCACACACCACAAAAAACAACCCTGCTGCACACACATCAACAACCAACACACACGATGAGCCCTGACATGTTGACTGACAAAGTCAAGACTGAACAACCGACTGGGTAGCCACAAATCATGAGTGTGACACATGCACCATGTGAAAAACATCCACATAACCTGCAACGCATGGGAAGCCACAGTTGTCCCAAAATAAGCCTAAGAGTGCCTCCCCCACCGTTACACAGTCCACAGCCATATTGTAATGACTGTCACCCCTGCCAAACGAAAGGAAACGGTGCTGGGCAATGGTTATGTGAAAGTGGCAGACACAGCATGTACGACAGCAGCAATATATCAACAATGCAAAGAGACAACCAGGAATGACACAGATAAACCACAACACGGGAGTAACTTGCTTTATTGCACAGCACAGAGGTTGACTTTGTGAGTAGCCAGGAGCATGCACACTGGATAGAACAGAGCAGGTCCATCTGAGGCAGCACATGAGAGGGGCAAAGAGCATCAACAGTCCATGGTACAGAACAGAGCAGGTACATCTGAGGCAGCACATGAGGGGCACAAGGCGGCATCAGAACAGCAACAGGGCAGTGTTCACAACAGACCAGGTACATCTGAGGCAGCACATGAGAGGGGCAGAGAGCATCAACAGTCCATGATTCAGAACAGAGCAGCTACATCTGAGGCAGCACATGAGAGAGGCAAAGTGCATCAACAGTCCATGGTACAGAACAGAGCAGGTACATCTGAGGCAGCACATGAAAGGGCACAATGCAGCATCAGAACAGCAACAGGGAAGTGTTCACAACAGAGCAGGTACATCTGAGGCAGCACATGAGAGGGCACAATGCAGCATCATAACAGCAACAGGGCAGTGTTCACAACAGCGCAGGCACATCTGAGGCAGCACATGAAAGGGCACAATGCAGCATCAGAACAGCAACAGGGCAGTGTTCACAACAGAGCAGGTACATCTGAGGCAGCACATGAGAGGGGCAGAAGGCATCAACAGTCCATGGTACAGAACAGAGCAGGTACATCTGAGGCAGCACATGAGAGGGGCAAAGTGCATCAACAGTCCATGGTAGAGAACAGGGGAGGTACAACTGAGGCAGCACATGAGAGGGCACAATGCAGCATCAGAACAGCAACAGGGCAGTGTTCACAACAGAGCAGGTACATCTGAGGCAGCACATGAGAGGGGCAAAGTGCATCAACAGTCGTACAGCACAGAGCAGATACATCTGAGGCAGCACATGAGAGGGGCAAAGTGCATCAACAGTCCATGGTATAGAAAAGAGAAGGTACATCTGAGGCAGCACATGAGAGGAGCAAAGAGCATCCACAGTCCATGATACAGAACAGAGCAGGTACAACTGAGGCAGCACATGAGAGGGCACAATGGAGCATCATAACAGCAACAGGGCAGTGTTCACAGCAGAGCAGGTACATTGAAGGCAGCACATGAGAGGGGCAAAGTGCATCAACAGTCCATGGTACAGAACAGAGCAGGTACATCTGAGGCAGCACAACAATGTGTGTCATACGGACAGTCCCATGGACAATAATATTGCAAGGGTGGTTACAATGGACAGTCCAGACATCAAGTACAATGAGATTTGAGTGATGGGAACTGCACCTCACAGCACAGAATCAGGTAAACTGTGGGACCTCTTACCTTCGGACACAGTGGCAGGACCTGATACAGGAGTGTGAGAAACAGCCACAGCTCTAGTGACTGACACATGAGCGATAGACCCAGACACACTGGCAGGACCTGAGACAGGAGTCTGAGAAACAGCCACAGCTCTAGTGACTGACACATGAGCGATAGACCCAGACACACTGGAAGGAACTGATACAGGAGTGTGAGAAACAGCCCCAACTCTAGTGACTGACACATGAGCGATAGACCCAGTCACACTGGCAGGACCTGATACAGGAGTGTGAGAAACAGCCACAGCTTTAGTGACTGACACATGAGCGATAGACCCTGACACACTGGCAGGACATGTCCCTGGACAGTGATCAACAAATACCATGCCAGAATCTGAGACATGTGAGTGGAGGACACACACAGTGGCAGTACCTGAAACAGGAGAGGGCACAACTGACACAGTGCTACTACATGAGGCATGACAGTGAACAACAGACACAGTGCCACTATCTGTCACATGAGAGTGAACTGCAGCTGACCCACTAGGACTGCTGAAATGATGAGCCACAGGACTGTATGGGCCAGGAGACAGGTTGGCTCTGGGAGCTAAGGGGCAGCTGTACTGGAGCGACATTGGGGTGGTCAGGTGTCACCGGTGTGTGTTTCCATTTCTTTGGGATTTGGAAGGGCACCCTGGACATGACTGGACTGGTAAGGGGTGCGGGCTCATCTGAAACATCACCCATCAAAGGTGGATCATGTGCTGGTGGGAGTCTTTCTCTCTGGGGACGTGCTGGACCCTGCTTGACGCTTGCTCTGGCCCTGCCTTCTGCCCTCTGCATCATGTGTGATGTGGGATGCTACAACAATGTACTCCTTCCTCTGCTTTGCTGGGGTGTGGATGGGAGTAGAGGTATGGGGGACTTCACCTCTGACACATGTGGTTTATGTTTCTTCACCAACACCAGCTTAAGTGGAAGCATGGGTGATGGATGTCTGTCCTTGGTGGATGTCATGTCCATGGGAGACACCTTGGCCCTGGGAGGTGCCTGCTCCCGTGAGGTGCCTTGGCCGTGGGAGATGTCTTGGCCTTAGGAGGTGTCCTGTCTTTGGAATGCGCCTTATCCGTGGGCGGTGCTCTGTCCCTGGGAGGTGCCCTGTCCATTGAAGGTGCCCTGTCCCTTATAGGGGCCCGGTCCTTGGGAGTGGCCCTGTCCTTGGGAGGTGCCTTGTCCTTTGTAGTGGCCCGGTCCTTGGGAGTGTCCCTGTCTTTGGGAGGTGCCCTGTCCTTGGGAGGTGCCCTGTCCTTTGTAAGGGCCCGGTCATTGGGAGGTGCCTGCTCCTTGGGAGGAGCTGTGTCCGTGGGTGGTGTCCTGTCCTTTGCGGATGCCCTGTCCTTGGTCTTTGCCTTGTCCATGTCCGTGTGATGTGCAAGGTGTTGGCGGTGTTGGGTGTGCAGGTGTGTGGTATATAGGGATGGTGTTGTGGGGGTTGGTGTGGTGGGTGTGTTGGTGTGCAAGTTGTATGTGTGTGTGTGTCTGTTGTGTGTGATGTGTGCCTCTTTCTTGCAGCTGTGCTGTGATGCAAAGGATTGTGGTAATGGGAGGAATTCCTTTTATACTCTGTGTGGTGGTTGTGTCCCAATGGTTTTTTGCAGTCAGGTGTACTGTGGGTGTGGAGACTTGGATGCTCTTATTTGTGCTGGGGGGGTGTCATTGGGGCGTGGAGTTGTTGGGGCTGGGTGTTCCAGGTATGTGTGTGTCCTGTTTTTTTGGTTTACTATTTACTTCCGTCCACCATTTTTGTTTTGGTTTGACGGCAGGGGTGATGTTCGTTTGGTCATTCCGCAGCCAAGTTCCGTTTGTCAATGCTTTTTTTCCACAGCGGTCGTGGACGGTGGTGAGTTCCGTTGGGATGGCGGGGTTATCCTAATCGTGCGGGTGGTCCCTCCGCAGGCCTGGCAGAGGTTGGGCCTGTTTCCACGAGCGTTGCATCCGCGGCGGACGGTTTTTCTGTGGTACCATCCACATGCGGCGGTCTTTGGTGTGATCCGTCCGCTGCGGTCGGTGTGTGCTGGCAGAAAAATCCTAATCGCACAGGCGGTTTGTCCGCGGTGCGGTCAGGAGTATATTTGCCGCAACCATGGCGGTCGGACCCATTTCCGTCCGCCATCGTAATCAACCCCTTAGTTTGGATATTCAATATTACATAAATCAAAAATATAGTACAAACCTACTGAGAGAGATTTGGGCTGGGATCTCTGGGAACGGAACATATGATGAGAAAAAAGAGAGATCTTGCCTGGAATGATGAACATGGAAGAAATATATTTTACAGTGACTAAAGAATATCTTATAAAACACCTAGGAAAAATACATTCTAACTCCCTCACAAATTGTTAACTTTTACTTTCTTAGACTCAAACTCTTCATTTTGATACCTCCATTGCACTAAAGTAAGATTTGGTATCAACTGCTCTGAAGTTCCCATATCTAATACCCTTGCAGAGATAAACTGTGAAGGGATTTTGAGAATCAAACCTGTAGAAACAAAGAGACAAAAACAAAAATGTGTAAAAGTCACACATGGGAGAAAAAAAACACAATCTTCACAAAATAAATAACATCTAGGCCACACACAAGTTTGGATTTTCGCCTGAACGGATGTAGATTTCGACCAAAGCATATATAGGGTCTCCTCCATTGTGTTTTAACATGATTTTGAAGGAATGGGTCTTGCATGTCTGTGGATCTTTTCAAGGCTCTGAATCACAGGGTATGGGTCTTGCGATTCCAGTTGTACCACAGAAAAATTAGTATGTATTATAGATCTGGATCAGCATGGGGAAGCAGCAGGTATTACATTCAACCAAGTGGTCAACTGTTGGTGAAAACTGAATACATGTGCATACTCAACTACAGGCTCAACATCTTGCACAAGGTAGAAAGACGCTCACTCCTAACCAATCGTGTCCTAGACACTGATCATTACCCGAATCAGAAATCTAGTAACAAAGGGAAGGGGGGCATAATCTCTGGGAATAGAGAGCTAAACAACAAAAAGAAAGAAGGAACAGATCTTTAATTGTCCATTGCTCTTCTCGAGCCAATTCACAATAGAAGGGGTTGAGGGAACAGTACCTGCAGCAAACACAGAGAAAAAAGTAAGTTTATGTTTTACCCATAAACAAAACAAATCTCACAAAACTCACAAAATACATCAAATCTAGCTCCCTTACAATTTTTTTAATTTTACCTAAAAGTATAGTTTCTGTTGATAGCAACAGCTCTATAATTCGAGCAAATAATTGCCTTGTCCCTGATTTATTGATAGAAAAGGGAAATAAAAGATATGGGCAGTGAGCATTATGTTGGGGCGAGGACTGTCCCATCCCCCAGAAAAGAGAAGGGGAGAAAAGTAAAGTAACCCGTCTTGCATGGCCATGACGTGACAGAGTGGTAAATGAAAGGACCTGAACCTGGACCTCGTGGACATTTGTGGCATACATATATGCATGTGGTTTGGTGTCCTTATTTACTCATGGCAGGAAGAGCCAGTGACCCCACCCACACTCTCGCGCTGTTAGCGCTCTAGCTTTCACTTGAGGCAGGGCATTTAAGCCTTCTCGTCGCCCAAGCGCGCAGCGGTTGTGCGCAGGGGGCGCCTTAGTCGCGCCTGAGACGAGCCAGAGAGGAGCCCGTCTGTGCCCGTCCGTGACCGAACGGGGCCAGGGGCCATGACCCCTACACCTGTTGCTTCCACTGGTAGAGTAGCGGATAGACTAAGTTACTCCTCTAAAGACCTACGTAATCTGTGGCATCTGCCACCGAAAGGCTGCGCACAGGGCCCTGGGCCATGTCCCGGGGGCCCATTTTCCTGCAAACATTGCCATTTCCAGTCACTTTTTGGTCCTCCCTTTGCTGACATTCCTACTCCTGTGGACCTTAACCCTCTGCCCCCCAGGGGTAATAGCATACTATGCAATGTCAGATCTCTCCCCAAGCATCATTCAGAAGTTTGGGACCTAATACATTCAAACCGCCCCGACTACTGGTTCTGTACCGAGACCTGGCTTAAACCCCATTTAGTCCCTGCTATTACCTTGGGGGTCCCTTCGGGGTATAAGATTCTTAGGCTTGACCGCCCTGTTAAAACTGGCGGCGGGGTTGCGGTAATCTACAAGGATACTTTCACTGTCACACTTCTTGATCAATGCTGCGCTGATGACATTGAGATACTGGTTTTTAAAATTGGTTGCTCGCCCCTATCTCATTGGAAGGGAGCATTAGTGTACCGTCCTCCGGGCCCCTACACTGAGGCTTCGTCTATCCTCCTGGAGACTCTAGCCCCCCATATTAGAGCTGGAACTAACTTTGTCCTCCTAGGGGACTTCAATGTCCACAGCGAACTATCGGACAATGCTGATACTCGCAATTTGTTGACTGATCTATCTACCCTAGGCTTCAAACAGTACAACCAGGGTCCGACTCATCAGGCCGGGCACACCCTCGATTTAATTCTATCGAACTCCCATTTCTTGACCTGTCACCCCCCTTTACAGGTGGATTGGACTGATCATTTTATAATCCACTTCCTTCTACCCACGCTCTCGGAGGAACGCCCTAACCCTGTCCCTCTGCCGCTTTGGCGCAGACAGTGGCACAAGGTGTCCGTTGACTCCTTTAGCAGTGTCTTTATTCCCCCTGATTTCCTTCCCTCAGACTCCCCTAACCTGGCCTTGTCCAAATTCAACAATGCTTTGAGCACAGCGGTCAATATGATCGCCCCCCTAAGACGCTGTAACCAGCGGTCGGACCGTAAACAAGAACTGTGGTACTCAGACCTACTACGCACGGAGAAAAGAGCTTGCAGAAAGCTGGAGAAAGCCTGGAGACTCTCGCGCAGCATGGTTGATAGAGACAGGTATAGCTCAGCAATGAGACTCTATCATAAAAACATCAGAGCTGCCCGTAAGTCCCATATTATCTCCCAACTCTCTGGGGCTGGTAACGACCCCAAAATGTTGTACCAGGTGCTCTGCACATTTACCAAGCCCGTCGCTTGCGACAGTGCAGAAGTGCTAACCCAAAAACTGTGCGACGACACGGCCGGTTTTTTCTGTGATAAAATAGATGCCATCTACCAAAAAATCTCCCAATCTAACACATCAGTGGATGAGAATGTCCCTTCTTCCAGTTCCCAGCCTGGAACAGCCTGTGCTGCCCCAGCCTCACTATCATCCATACCTGAGATCTCTTTAGACCAGGTCAACTCTCTGATTGGGACCATTAAGTCAGGCAGCCCTGTAGACCTTATACCTGCCCGGGTCATGCACCTCATTGGGAGTGTCCTTAGCCCCTGCATTCGGACGGTGATTAACCGTTCCCTATCTGAGGGACTGGTCCCTCGGAGGTGGAAGGAGGCCATAGTCAAACCTATCAGGAAGAACACCGCCATCCCTTGGTCAGACATGACCAACCTGAGGCCAATCTCCCTCTTGCCATTCATCGGCAAATTGACTGAGAAGCATGTCAATCACCACCTCTCCACCTTTATTGAGCAGACATGCAGCTTAGACCATTCTCAGTCCGGGTTCAGGCCCAGGCATGGTACTGAGACCGCCCTCCTCTCCGTTACGGATACCATACGCATGTCCCTTGATAGAGGGTTGTCTGTGGTGTTGGTGCTGCTGGACTTGTCCGCAGCATTCGACACCATATCCCATGCCACTCTCCTTACCAGATTAAGGGAGATAGGCATCGACAAATCTGCCCTGGCATGGTTTACCAGCTTTCTTTCAGAGCGGACTCAGACAGTGAACATGGGCTCCTTCAGTTCCTCCTCGGCTAACATCATCAGAGGAGTCCCACAGGGCTCATGTCTTAGCCCTACGTTGTTCAACGTATATGTCTCCTCTCTGGCCGACATGATAAGGTCCTTTGGGTTCATGCCTATCTCCTACGCTGACGACACGCAGCTGCTGTTTACTTTTAAGACCTTTACGCCTGAGATTAGACAAACTTTCTCTAACGGCATGACTGCAATCGCCAGCTGGATGGCCAAAAACTTTCTACAGTGCAATGTGGGAAAGTCTGAGGTCATGTTATTCGGAGAGGCGAGAATCCTGTGGACCCCAGACTGGTGGCCTCCGAGCTTGGGACAGGCCCCGCCCCCCAAACAAGTAGTAAAGAACCTGGGGGTGCGTCTAGACCATGACCTCACCCTTTTTCACCACGCCAGCACCACTGCAGGGTCCTGCTTCCACATTATCGGCCTCCTTCGGAAGGTGTTCCCCCTTCTACCTGACGATACCCGGAAGACCCTGGTCCAGGCCCTCGTTTTGAGCCGCCTGGACTATTGTAATGGTCTTCTCCTAGCAGCCAATGAGGGAGTGCTTAATAAACTACAGGTGGTGCAGAATACCGCAGCACGGCTGGTGACCAATACCCCTCCCAGAACACCGTCCCTCCCCCTCCTTAAAGCCCTTCATTGGCTTCCTATCCGGAAACGGATAGAATTCAAGATCAGCTGTGTAATACATAAAAGCTTACACAATTTGGGACCACACTACTTCACAGACAAATTTGTCTACCACCGTCCTTCCCGCATCCTTAGGTCCTCCAACCAACAGCTGCTCCAAGTTCCTAGACATTATAAGACCAGACAGGGAGGCCGAGCCCTATCCATCATGGGTCCTCGTCTATGGAACAACCTCCCCCTCTCCCTCAGAGAATGCCAGAGTCACTCAGTTTTCAGGAAACGTCTAAAGACTGTACTATTCTAGGAGGAGCTCTTTGACCTGTCCATCTCACAGCACCGCGCGGAGATACACCTTCGGGTGTGATGCCGGCGCGTAACAAGCCTATAAATAAATAAATAAATAAATAAATAAATAAATGGTTGCCGTTTATTTTTTATGCATGGTGTGAGCGGGTCATGGGTATTCCTGCCCATGCACCAGATCTGGCCCTGTGGCTCACCTATATTGTGCCGCCTCACAGAGCTGTGTCTGAGCTGTGTGGGCCTGCCTGCTGCCGAGATTCAATCCTGCCTTTTTTGCCAGGCCGTTGCACGTAGCCTTCCACCGGAAACTTTGGGAATACCGCTTGTCTCTGATGGTGGCAGGAGCTTTTCTTTTCGGCTCACCGACCTTGACGATTGTCAGGGCCTGCAGCTGCTCATGCAGTGTGAAGGCGGGCTGCAGTTCCTTGTGCTCTGTTAAACTTGGCATCTTTGGCGTGGTTTCCCCTGACTTTTTGCCTATACCTCCTGTATTTTTGATGATGTACTGGATTTCTTTTTGCTGGCTTAGATGGTTTGGGCACTTTGCCACTGCTGACCAGTGTCAAAGTGTAATTGCTCCCTGTGTAAATTGTGATTACAATTGGTTATCCCTGATTGGCATATTTGATTTACTGGTAAGTCCCTAGTTAATTGCACTGAGTGTGCCAGGGCCTGTAAATCAAATGCTACTAGTGAGCCTGCAGCACTGATTGTGCCACCCACATGAGTAGCCCTGAAAAGGTATCTCAGACGTGCCACTTCAGTGTCTGTACACAGTTTCTACACTGCCATATCGACTTGGCAAGTGTACCCACTTGCCAGGCCCCAACCTTCTCTTTTCTTATAAGGAAGCCATCCCTATGGTAGGTCCAAGGTACAGGCCCCCAGGCAGGGTGCAGTGTATGTGAAAGGTAGGACATGTACTGGTGTGTGTGAAATGTTCTGATAGTGAAATACTGCCAATTTTGTTGTTCACTATTGAAAGGCTATCTTGCCCCAAAGGATATAATGGGAAATGCTTTGTAACATCTTACACATATAAATTCCTGTTGGAATAAGATAGAGAAATAAAGTTAAGGCTCTCTGAACTCAGAATGTAATAACACATCTTTTAGTAAAGATTGTTTTTAAATTGTGTGTTTGAAAATACCAATTTTAGAAAGTGGGCCTTTTCTTGTTTAACCATTCTGTGTGCCTCTGAATGTTTGTGTATTGGCTGTCTGGGTTTGGAGGGACTGGGGCTGGGGATGCGCATTCACTGTAGACAGCCAACCAGTGGGGGAGTTTGAGGTGTGCCCGGCCCTTCCTGGACGACTCAGAGCTGGGCTGAACAGACCTTGACTGAATTTAGAGTGGTGGGAGGAGTTTTCTTGGTATACACCCGTTACAACGCAACTTTTACTCCGCACTACCATTACAACGCGGGCATTACAACGCATGACATTACAACGCATTGCGCTGGGGGGCGCTCTAGGATAAGAGGTAAGTTTAATTTACTATCCAACACCTTCCCTAGGGTCCACGGGGACTGGAGTTAGAATAGTAAATTATACTTACCACTATCCAACACCTCAAAGCGCTATGCGTTGTAATGGTATGCGTTGTAAAAACCGCGTTGTAATGGTATGCGGAGTAAAAGTATGCGTTGTAACGACATACATCCAGTTTTCTTGCACCTGAATAGGGCCTGTCTCCCTTGCACAGTGCTGTCTCCACCCCCTGTGGTCATACTGCTCCAGTGAGGACAGACCGGTTTGGGCTGGGATCAGAGAACCTAGCACAAAGAGAACAAATACATTTTGGGATATAAGTATTACACCTGAAACCCCACAACTTTAGATCACATCTGGACTCAAGAGGAACATTTGCCAAGGAGAAGAGCTGAAGAGTTGTAAGGAGGAGTACTGCCCCTTTGCTGTGTACAGTATGAGGTTGGCCTGCAGTTGCTGTTTCAGCCAAGGAGCGGACAAACACAGGAATTTTGCTTTGAACCTGCTTGAAGAAGATCTCCAAGGGCCTGTGTGTGCTGGTCTCCTGTTCTGAAGTCTCAGGGCGACAAACACTTCACCAACATCTCCTCTAAACTCTGCTGCTGAGCGCTCATAGCAGACAGGAGATGCCTGTTCCAGTTCTGGCCCCTGGAGGTTGTGCTTGCTGCTGAGAGCTGGAAGGAACCTAAAGAACTGAAGAATTTGAGGCATTGCTCTTCTTGCTGCTGTTTTTCTGATGCAGCACTGCTATGCGAGAAGAATCTCCACGCATCGCTGTGCCACTGCCAAAACCAACACAGCGCCTGTCGCCACTGCAAGAACCGACGCATCGAAAGATTGCAGCTGAAGTCACCAACAAAGTGATGCTCGACGCTGCCGCATCGATTACCAAGGCATCCCGGATTTCCATGCATCGTACCTGTGCAGCAAGTTTTCCAGATGCATCACCCCCACAACCAGAATCATCTTGGAGTCGACGCATCACTTCCACCTACAGACTGGATTCCATGCATCACTTCCCCTGTGTGCAGCAGAACTGTTGCTTCGCCTCACCATTGTCTCAGAACTGATGCATCTCTTCGTTTCTCAATGCTTCCCATCTCTGCAGCTGTTTGGCCTTGTGAATTCTGACTCATCTACAGGTACTCTGTGAGAAATCATGCATCCATAGTTTTCTATAGACCCATTTGCTTGAAACCTTTTTTAAAGTCATATTCTTATCAAATGTATGTTGAATTTTTGTTGTTTTGGTCTTGTTGAATTTAGAAAAAGATACTTATTTTTTTAACTAGTGTGGTGTCCAATTGTGGTGTTATCACTGTATAACTTTGTGTTTTGAGTACAAATACTGTACTCTATGCCTTTGGGATAGGTCTGTCTGCTCATGCCAAGCTACCCGGGGGTGAGCAGGGGTTATCTAAAGTGCTTATCTCCCTTATCCGGACTAGAAGCAAGGGTCCCTATTTGAAAAAAGATACCTACCTCTGCCAACTAGAGACCCCCATTTCTAACATGCCCCCTAGTCAATTGTTCCTGTTTGGCCCTGTCCACCTCGCTGGCTCTGGCTGATCCAGGAAAGTATGCATAGCACCCCTTCTGGCTGCTTGGCACACACTCTTTGCAACAAAGTGAAATTCCTACATTTAAAAATAATGTCAGCAGTATCATAATAAACTATGAAACCAATTCCCTACAAAGACACTCCTCATGAAGGGGGATATTTCTTCTGCAGCCTATTTTCTGATGACCAATCCGACACACTAAGAAGAGGGGACAGTGTATGAAAATGTAACAAGTGACTCATCAACAGGGAGAGTGCTACTCATTAGCTGCTCTGTGATGCTGGTGTCATCTTCAAGGGCCCTAACTCCTTGCCCCACACTTGATTTGCCCGAAGAGTTATTTTTTTCTTTTCATCTGCTCTAGTACCTGATTTGACCTACAATGGCCTACGTACCTGCCCTTGAGCCTTTTATCATTGAATGCCTCCCATCTGCACAGGCAGCATAATGGAAAAACTGGGTTGAGAGGCTGGAAATCTACTTTGCTACAGTAGCTCTGAAAAATGATCGATGCCGACCCATGCTCCTGCCTCTCGGAGGTGCCAGCATTCACAAGATAGGGAAATCAGTAGTGAAAGAAGGGCCTTATTGTACCTACGTTACGCTGAAACATGCTCTCATTATGCAATTCGAACCACTTGGGAGTCCGTACTATGAATAATTCCATTTATGCCAAGCCAGGCAGCTTCCTGAGGAATTGGTGGATACTTTTTAGGCATGACTGAAAGAACTAGCTAGCACTTGCACTCTCCCAGATACTGATGATGAGATTTGCACACAGTTCATACAAGGTTGTGCATCTGTTAAATTAAGAGAGAACATCCTACAAGTCCCAGGAATGTCCATGGCGGATATATTAACAATGGGGCGATCTAAGGAGCTCTCCAAAGTGTGTTCCATGCACATGGAAGCAGCACTACAACGTAACATAAAGACTGAGCCTGTCAATGCAATAATGGCTGGGGAGGCATACAGAAAGAAGACCTTCCCCAAAACGAGCACAAGCTCCAAGGTGTGTTACATGTGTGGAAGACCCTGCCCTCATTGTGGGTTGTGGGTCATGCCCAGCCCAGAGCAAGAGATACACCTCCTGCAATAAACGAAATCCTTTTTCCAAGGTATGTCGCTCCTCAGCCTCAGAAAAGGCACAAAAACACAAATCTGTCAGAGCCATGCAGTCACCTGAGGCCCTGGAGGACGAAGAGGACATGGATGATGATGAAATAGAGGGAGCAGTCCATGCCATACACACTATGCAACCAGGAGAGTATCCCTGATGGCATATTCCCAAGTGACAAGTTCTCCTACCAGGCCATCAAGTTCCGGCACTGATTGACACAGAGGCTTCGATATACATTGTTGCACAATCTTTGCTGGAAACTCTCCTATTGCAGCTTGTCTTGTGCCCCACCATCACACAAGTGTTTACCTATGGATTTTCAACGCCACACTCACTGGTAGGGGTTTTACCACAAGGATATCGCTTGATTTACGCTCCACACATGCCAAGGCATATGTCACCAAAAATCGGCTCGGGAATGCAGTTGAGCTGTCGCACAGCAGAACAACTTTATTTGGTGTCCTTTGTTCTCAGCATGCACTTGATTAGCTTGGCCAATTTGCTGAATGGGTTCTTGCAACTTTCCAAGGCTTCTGTTGTCTAAAAGACCATCTCATACACCTACACATTGATGAATCAATCCAGCTGGTGGCACAGGGAAATCGCCAAGTGGCCTTCCATCTGCACCCCAAGGTTGACGATGAACTGAGAATCCTGGCACAAGAGGACATCATTGAAAAAGTGGAGCATCCTATGCCCTGAGTCATTGTGGTTGCCCATAAGCCCAAACAACTAGGTGAAGTCAGGATTTGTGTCAACATGCAACTACCTAACATGGCTATTTGTTGTGAACGACACCTAATACCCATTGTAGACGATATCATCGCAGAAGTGAGTAGTTCAAGATGGTTCTCAAAAATGGATGTACGAGCAGGATTCCCTCAGCTCTTGCTGGCTTCAGAGTCCCGAGCTATCACTACTTTCTCCACACACGTGGGTCTAAGGAGATACAAACACCTCCATTGTGGGGTGTCCAGTGCGGCTGAAGTGCTCAGGACACTATCAGGGACGTTTTGGCTGGTCTTGAGGGGGTCATCAATGTTACCAATGGCACCCTAGGGCATGCCTCAAACATCGAACAACATCTTGACCGGCTGAAGGCCACATTTAAATGATTACAGGATAGTCAACTCACTTTACACTGGGAAAAGTGTGCTTTTGTTCAACAAGAGATTACCGTCTTCAGGTACCTGTTCTCTGAACATGGGGTCATGCATGATCCCGCGAACGTTCTGGACATACAGTCAGCCCAAGCTCCAACCAGCATTACAAGAGCCTGAGCGCAATCCCAGCCCTCTCTAAGAACTAACCGAAGCAAATGCTGTTTGGGGATGGGGACCTGCCAAGGAGGAAGCATTCTAAGCAGCAAAACAAGGCATATCAGCACAGATCACGCTGGCTTACTTTGACCCTTAACAACCCCGAGTTCTCTGCGGATGCTAGCCCTACTGGCCTGGGGACTGTTCTTTCACAAAGACAGGACAATGGTGAAAGGGTCCTGGTGGAATATGTCAGTCAGTCGTGCTCTCACATAAGCCATCGCGGTCCACTGGGGCTGTAGTCATTTTCACCTTTATCTCTACGGCGACCATTCAAAGTGCACACAGACCACAAACCATTAATACTGCTATTCACAGGATCCTCCTTTTTTTTTAATAATAATAATCTTTATTTAGATATAAAACATATCTTTAAAAGAATTTACAGATTCACAGCCTGACCGAATATTAGAATAAAAACTTCTAGGAGTAACAACACAAGTGTAGATATAAAGGCACGATCCATTAACAAACATTATAAAAACAAGGATTTTATCTCATAGTGTATATTAAAATCACAAAAATTGAAACAAGGCGCCAGATTGCATTGGATATAACCAAATTATGTCTAACGTTGCTGAGAATAATGCCAGTTAATACTGTTTTCGGTGAGAAAAGAAAGATTGAGCACTTTAGCATGGTCTCCTTAAGTTGAAGATGTGATATGCTCGCTGGATAAATTTTATAAATTTTATGTTTAGCACTGTCCTCCTCAAAACCACCTCCTTGGATTGAGAAATGGATACACCAATTACAGGAATACTGTTTCACCATAGCGTATCGTCCAAGATCTCTAAACCCAGCTGACTACCTCTTGAGGTATGCAAGGCCAGCCACTATCAGTGAAGAGTGAGGCTAAAGAGGTGGAAGAGTATGTCCAGTTAATGGTAGATTGGTCACATCTGCTGCCAATCTCCCTGTATGACATTATCATTAAGCATGGGCGAATTTTGCGAATTCGCGATCCGCGAATTTGCGGATTTGCGAATATAGATAGATAGAGAAAGAGAGGGAAAGAGAGAGGGAGAGAGAGAATGAGAGAAAGAAAGAGAGGCCGTATCTCTGAAGGGCCAGATTCCTGAGTTGCCCCTACAGAACATACAGCTTTTTATTTTTAGCAAAATGCATATGAAAATTGTGCTGTAAAGGTCTCTTTTAGTTTAACCCCTCCTGACAACTCAAAATGGGTGTATTTGCCATCCTCTCCCTTCTTCTTGTTTTTTATATCTGTAAGTGCTTCCTGATGAGGTTTAATTCCTTGGACAGGTGCCTCCTTGCCTACTTGTAACTATTCTCTGACCCTGCTTCAAGGGTCAGAGCAGGGTCAGAGAATAGTTGCAAGTAGGCAATGAGGCGCCAGGAAGCAATTAGTCCCTTTCTCACTGCTCCATCAGGATTCAAGCAAGCCGGGCCGAAGAGGCTGAAATGCCAGAAACCGGTCCCCGGTAGCTTTTCTCCTTTCTGGTAAAGAATTGGCTTGGTAGTTTAGTCTGCCCTGTTCCCATGATGCACTGGGCCAGGGACAGACTGATTTGCATATGGCCAGGTTCTGAGCTGGGATGGGGCAGTGAGATAAATAACGGTGATGGATCAAGCCCTGATCTTTGGACTGGGTAAGAGTGGTCTGCTCAATTCAGACACTCTGTTCATCACCACCCCCTTTTGTAAATCGATTTTGGCCACTATAGGTGTGGCAGGGTATACTCAGACATGAGTCCCTTTCTCACTGCTCCATCAGGATTCAAGCAAGCCGGGCCGAAGAGGCTGAAATGCCAGAAACCGGTCCCCGGTAGCTTGTCTCCTTTCTGGTAAAGAATTGGCTTGGTAGTTTAGTCTGCCCTGTTCCCATGATGCACTGGGCCAGGGACAGACTGATTTGCATATGGCCAGGTTCTGAGCTGGGATGGGGCAGTGAGATAAATAACGGTGATGGATCAAGCCCTGATCTTTGGACTGGGTAAGAGTGGTCTGCTCAATTCAGACACTCTGTTCATCACCACCCCCTTTTGTAAATCGATTTTGGCCACTATAGGTGTGGCAGGGTATACTCAGACATGAGTCCCTTTCTCACTGCTCCATCAGGATTCAAGCAAGCCGGGCCGAAGAGGCTGAAATGCCAGAAACCGGTCCCCGGTAGCTTGTCTCCTTTCTGGTAAAGAATTGGCTTGGTAGTTTAGTCTGCCCTGTTCCCATGATGCACTGGGCCAGGGACAGACTGATTTGCATATGGCCAGGTTCTGAGCTGGGATGGGGCAGTGAGATAAATAACGGTGATGGATCAAGCCCTGATCTTTGGACTGGGTAAGAGTGGTCTGCTCAATTCAGACACTCTGTTCATCACCACCCCCTTTTGTAAATCGAGGAAGCAATTAGCAGCAGGTGTCCAAGTTGAAGTTTATTTGTTTGTAACCCTTTTGTAAAAGGTTACAAAGAAATTAGGTTCAACTTTTGCACCTGCTGCTGTAACCCTTGCTTGGCTGAAAATTCGTCCCCGCTGATTCGCGGATTTTACCGCGATTTCGCGAGATGCGCGGATCGCTAAATCGCGGAAAATCCGCAAATTCGCCCGCGAAACGGATTTTACGCCCACCCTTAATTATCATCTTTACTCGATCAGACAACAGTCCTCCCTTCTCTAGTCAGGAATTTGCAGAGTACCTTGCTTCACAGTTGTTCCCGATAGCAAAATCATGCCCGCTGGCTGCAGGCTAATGGTGAGGAGAACACTTCATGCATACTCTAATAAAGACCTGAGAATTGCACTAGCTAATGGTCAGAACATGGATTACTCACTGTATGTCTTTCTTCGTGAGTACGATCTCACGCCACACACTACCACCGGAGTGTCGCCTAGTACGTTGTGCATGAATCAGATGGTAGGTGACACCATCCCCATGTGGTGGACACATTGATGATCAGAGAAAAGGCTGCAGAGGTTTGCAGAAATGCAATGCATGAAATGACAGCATATCAAAGAAGCAAAGGGCCAAGCATTTCCAAATTGGTGACTTGGTACTTGGCAAAAATCGACAGCTGTGAAGTAAATTCTGCTGCCTTTTGAAGTATAACCATGGAAAGTAAGTGCTGTTAAAGGAACTATGATCACTGGCCAAAAGCAAGTTGCGAGAACAACACGACTTTATCCTTTTTCAAACTGTACCGACAGACAGATTCAGTCAGTGAGAGGTGGTGGTGCACCCCCTGTGACTGATTCCATGGAGGATGATGAAATTATGATAAGTTTGCGTAATTGCGGGTGCTCCTCCCCTTTGTCACCACTGAGGGGTCATGGGAGTCAGAAAAAGTCAACTGAGTCTCCATAAAATGAATGGAGGGATACCAGCTGTGCATATCCGAGTCTGGGCGAAGGGGAAGGTAGTGAACCTTGTCCTGGTCAGCAAGGCAGGGGGAGATATGACCTATGTCATAGGTCTGCGCCATCAGAGAAGCTGGAAGGATTCATGAGTTAAGCTGACTCCAATCTTTCTCAAATTCTTCAATGTATTATTCCCTGGAAACTTTTTTCCTGTTGATCTTTTTTCAGGTGATAAGGATGTAGTATTGTAAAGATACAGTTTATACATGATGTTTGAAAATGTATAATTGCTATGCCCGCAAGAGCATATTTTTCTAGTTTGTTTTTTTCAAAAGTCCCACATTTTGTTTTGTTTGAATAAAGTAGGAATGTTATGTCGTAAGCGGACGTCCCATCTCCCAGGAAAGAGACAGGGAGAAAAGTAAAGTAACCCGTCACACATTGCCCAAGTGGTATTGGCCATGACATAACATGATGGTAACAAAAGGACCCGATGGGAGGCCCGGACCTCGTGGTCATTTGTAGCATATACATATACGCTTGGCCATTTATCTTTTATGCAAGCAGAAGCACAGTCACCAATTCAACAGTGAGAACAAACAACTAAATATTCAACCAACAGACAAAATAATTCAATCTTAATCCCACTGTACAGGATATTACATCTGATCATGATCCTCCTGTAGGTGCTACAATTCACTCTTGCTTCTGTGCTCCCGCTGACTGCAGAAGGAGGCATGCTGCTCCTGTAGCAAGGGAGACTAGACGCAGCCCAAGGTTCACCATGCAGCAAGTCAACTGTAGAAAGCATGTTAATTGTAGACAAACACAGGCCAGAGCATGAATCACACTGCAAGGCATTAGTAGCCCAACATGGGCCGGTGCATTTCTCAGTGGGAACTGTAGTGTCTCTCCAACCTGGGTACCCGTCAATGAGTACACCACACACGGACCTTAATATTGCATATCTTTAATAGTCTGTGTGTAACTGAGAACTCAACATTATCAAACAGCCATCATTGCACTCCACTCATACACTTAAGTCACAGCTGTATGGAGTCCAACCGGAGCCAAAAGGGTTCCATCCTTTCTAACTCACAAGACACTACAGAAACCAAAGAGTGATACACAGACACTCAGAGCAGCAGCAATCATTTCTGGCTTTTACTATCTCAGGTTGTCTGTACTTTAGGTTCTCCTTAGGCCAGGGAACAATCAGCAGCCCCTTACTAATAAAACCTTCATGGAATTTCTAATGATAGACTGGTCTCCATTATTTCACTTCAGTGTCTGGATCTCGTTCCTCCAGCCACAGGAATGCAAACAATACACCTCCACTGAGGGGGGAGGTGTCCTCATGCTCCATCCTGCACTACACCAAAGGAAGGACATCCAAAATGGATCCTCTGCCTTACCGCACTTCTTAGACTGATACACATGCATAACTCTTACTACCATACAAGTAATACACACATACTAAACATAGAAATGCACTTGACATACACATAAGATTTCAATGGAGGGTTCTGGGTGTAATATATCAGTGGAACTTTGCACAAGTGGGGCAACTGTCCACACCCTAACAGACAAAGATAAAAGTTTCTGATCACTATAAGTTCCCAAATCACATTTCACTGTCACCAAAACTTTATTTACTGAACCCAGGACAGGGACAATAGTAGTCTGTCCACTATGAGGGTATGTTTGTTGTTCCCTTGAGGTCACCGACAAGGCTTGGACCTTGCATTGTCGTGGACAGTCCAATGCCTCTGCACTTCCAGGTTAGCAGGACAAAAGAGCCAAAAATTAAAATCAGGATACTAGATAAACCCACAAGCAGGCGCTCAGAGTAGGTGCGCATGCAAAATCTCCAATGAGTGGACATTTCTATCCCAACAAGGTTTGACGTGCCAGTGAAGCTTTGGGTCAGCCCTCCTGCACTGGGAATAGTGCATGCTTTTCTGAATTTGATGGGTTCTAGATGAATGAGGAATAGATGGACTGTCCAAGTCTGCCTTACTCAGCATGGGTTGGTGGACAGGAGGATCGGGCTGTCATCTTGAGTTGGTGTTCTGGTGCTTTGGTTCTCTGAGTTAGGAGTGTAACTGAAAAGATAGAGCTCAGTGAGCACTCTGTGGCTCTGTATGGGGAGAGATTGGGCCACCCTCTGCTCAGGCCTCCGGAATGGGACTGGACCAATTCTGTCTTTAATTTCCTTACAGATACAGCAGGCAAAGACTGGGGATTAATGAGCTAAAGAAGCCGGCTAAAGCAGCAGTCTGTTGAAGCAGAGTCTTCTGTCGAAGTGTGGGTTGAGCTAGCACTTTCCTTTACCGCCCTGCTGCAACTTTTGGATACAAATATTCTGCTAATGGCTGCTGTAAAGTCCAACTTGAAGTTGTACGATGTAATCTACTGACTAGCTGCTTTTACTTCCCCACATTGGTAACCTGAATATGGAAATCATGAGACAGGAACAAAATATTGTAATCATCATCCCCTCCCTCCAGAAACCCTGCCTCATTGGCTTGCTGTGTGTGTGGACAGCGACTGGAGGCAGAAACTCCCAGGCCTTCAATTTTCCTACTATAACAGGCTTCAGATTGTGGAAGGAGGTGTGGTCATAAGGATGCAAAGCAGGAAATGTGATTGTCTGTTTCTGCTGGGGAGGGGAAGGAGACCCACAAACATGCCCCAACAAAATCCCAATTTTACCTCCATAACTCCCTGACGCTACCTCACTGCAATGAGCTTAACCTGTTTCTTATGCCACTCTAACCACATACTCATGTTGGTATAGGTCAGAGGATGTGGTGATTTTGTACTTAAGCAAACACCCAGAAGCCCCTACTGCTATATTGCTGTGCTGTTGTGAGGCATAGGAATACAAAATGGAAAATTCCCAAGATCACACTCGATAACGCGGAAGTCAATTTAATTTAATAAGTTCAACCCATAACTTACAATGTGGGCTGTAGCTCTATGCTATGTTCTTCTTCAGGTGTATGAATCTTTGCCACCATTTTTACATAGAGTATACTTCGAAAATATCTTTAAAACATCATTAAGTTGATTAGTTAAGTCAATGATGAGAGTTTAGGATTCGTTCAAAATCTTTATTTCTCGTTAAGAGATTAGTACATTGTTTTCTCAAATATGTTCAATTACTAAGTCAGATAAATCCGTTTTCAGAAATATCGAATAATAGGTCATGGTTAAAGTCAAATAACGAGGTGAATGACAAAAGTGTTCCATAATGGAATTAAGTCCCTATTCTATGTAGATCAGCTCAGTATTTAGGCAAAAGCCATTAAGAGTTCTTGAAAAAAGCGAGATCAATGGACCATTTTAGAGGTCGAACTCCCCATGAAGAGTAGTTCAAGAAGACTCAGCCGAGTCTCCGTATGCAAATAACAGATGCTGCAGTAGCTACACCCGTAAAGGCACGAAAAGAGGAAATTAATCAGAAAAGATCACTGCCAAAGTGGCTTGTAACAGAAAGCCTTCAGCAGTTGCTTACTGCAAACCTCTCAGTAGAAAGATCAAGTGAAAAAAGGCTGCGCTCAAAAACTATTGTGTCCTGCCCAACTAAGAAATATGCACTGTTGTAAAACAAAAAAAACACATGTACACTTGAATCAATCCATGTCTGTGTTAGATCATCTCGAGCCAATGAAGATAAATCGTCTGATGGTCTGCATCTTCTTTCGTTTCCCATGAGAAACACACAATGTCGACAGTGTATTTCTTAAAAGTATCAGTTAGTTGCTATACGTTAATGTACTTGTAACATTTGCCTTGGGTTACCATTAGAAACTTTAGCAATGTCTAACAATAAGCTATTCAGTGCTGCACTGCTTAGCAATGAACTACTCTAAAGACAGAAACATTTTAATTGTAAAGCTCTCGTTAAATCATAGTATTCACGTCTTCATGCAAGCCTTATTGTTTTAATATACTGCTCACTATTCAGCATTGTATGAGTATGTGAAAGGTAAGCAATCTAAATACAATGAGAACATGTAGCTTATAGGAGGCAAGATGGCGCCTGAGTGAGAGGACACTGCAACATCACTCTCACGGGTCTCTGTGCTCCGCTTTAGAGATTAGTTGTGTGCCCTGCTACTCACCGTGGTTCTCACATCATCGGGAAGCATGGTGAGCCCTCCACGATGCGATGAGGTCTGGTGAGGCCCCGGTTGCTCGGGAGGAAAAGTGAAAGAGATAAAGTTTCGGGCAGCGGCTTTTTGGCCTTTCTGCACCTGGATTTGGTTTTGGCTAAGTGACTCCTGCATGCTGCTGCTGCATTGGTGACGGAGCCCTGCCGGGGAAAAAAAAATCTGTATCAGCATTCCTTTAACAGCCCTGCAGACCTGCAGACCCGGTGAGCGGCAGAGGGCGGAGCGTTTACCTGGTGTTTACCGGGTGTTTCAACTCGGAGGTGACGGAGGTAATGGAGGCAGGAGCCAAGCATTCTGCTTTGAGACGGGGACTGAGACTCGAGGTGAGGCGGCGTGGAGGGGGACTCATCGCGCTATAGCTTTCGCTGCCAATGCTGCCGAGGCTTGCTGGTACCCGACCCTGACCCTGCTGCTGATGTCAGTGTTTCTCTGTTTGTTGAAAACACGGGTACTAGAGGCATTAGAGGCATTACTGCGGATGATGTTGGCGCAGACACGAGTGACCTGTTGTCTATCCACAGCACTGTACAGTATGTTCTGAAATAGTTAAACCGGCCGCAGGTTTGTTTTGTTTTGTTCGAAGCGTCAGCAGGAGAGGTGGTATTCGCGCCTCACTCACTACTCCTTGTTTGTCTGGTGCAGAAGCCCTGAACTCTATCCTCTCTGCTAAGCGGGGGAAAACAGTCATCAATTGTCTTGCAGAAGCTGCTGAGATTATATAAAAAAGACCAAATCGTGTGTTTTAACAGCAGCTGCTCAGCCTCAGTCTTAGCCCTACAGCCTTTTTACTTGCAAGGCTACTATAGGCCAGGATAAATGGGGTGAAATAAGCCTGCACTCAACACCTTGAATTGAACTGAACTGAATTAATTGAAATGAACTGAAGAGAGTGGGTGGTCTGACAGTTTGACAGTCTGATAACTCAGGATACAAACAAGTATTGCAGCTGAGGGGGCTAGGGGAAATCTAATACTTTCCCAAGCTGCCTGCAATGAGAGCTGGGTTAGCAAAGAGTAAAAATTTGTTTGGACAGTTGAAGCAGCAGCCAAAGCAGAGATTGAAATTAAAAACCCAATTCACAAACAAACATATACAGTCTACCTTTGGCCCTACTAGGTATCAATTGGCGAAAGCAACAATTCATATCAAGTTTGGAGGCCATCGCATCACAAATGTGATAAACTGCATAGATAATTTACCTTGTGAGGTCAAAGCACAACTAAGATCACGGCTCCCTGTCCAAGCGAGGCTGCATAAAGCAGTGCGAGGTGCGCAGAAAGCGATAAAGAGCAAGGCTCAAGGAGAAGCGGTTACTACAGTCTCTTCGCTTAGTAGCCAATCGCTCTGTATTGAAATCTTTGGACCAAGCAAAACATTTAACAGAAGATTAGCTATGGAAGATCTGGTTCATGGAGCTGGAGCTAGAGCTGGAGATAGAGAATCAGTTTCATTTTCAGCGTCGAGTTTGCAGAAGGAGCCAATAAAGCACAGTGATATCAACCTGGAAAAATAACTAGAGAATAAGTTGGAACTATCAAGGGATTTAAGCAACTCAACAATACCCTCTAGGAGTATAGAGGGGGATGCCTACACACCTGAAATTGAAATCGAAAATGCTGTTGACTCCTTTAAATTGAAGGATAAAAACATAGATAAACGACCAGAGACAAAGGGACCAGAAACTCGGGGAGCCAAGGCAAAGGAAACTAAAAATAAATTACGAGAAGAAGGGAAAGGGAAAGAGAAAGAGAAATACAAAGATAAATCAAAATGGAAAGGTTTAGAAAAAGAAAAAGAAAAAGATCAAGATAAAGACAGAGACAAAGACAAAGGCAAAGATAAAGAAATGGAAACAGAATATGAAAAAATCATTGAAAAAAATAAAAAATGCCTTGGTGAAAAAGAGAAAGTTCAACGAAAAGATAAAGAGAAGGAGAAATGCACCGAAGCCATTGATGATGCAGAGTTAATGGCAAAAAAAGCCAAGCGACTTCAAACTATTAAGAATCTGAAAGCAAACGCTAAAGCTACCGAACAAGCCAATACACTACAGCCTAGTATATCCAGTATATTCAGCCCTATACCCAAGGAAGGGGCGAAAAAAGTTTCAAAACATCTAGCATCGGATGAACTATCTAAGAATGAGGAGAATAGGATGATACATTCGGAACCAGACCTAGACCTTGAAACATCAACTAAGTCTCTTTTAAAGCAATCTGGTTATAATGAGACTCCCAGTTCCTTACGCAATCCATCTATTGCGAAATTGAGACAATCTGAAGCGGAAAATCCACCTGAGGGATCGGATGCAGATATATACGAGACTGGTCTATCTACAACAAGTGAGATTAGCGATGATAATATCAATCCAGCTCAAGGTTCAACACCCGACGGTACAGACTCCTTAGACGCCAAGAAATCCAGCGCTTCAGATCAAGGTAATACCCCGCGGGGGAAAAAATTTGAGAAAAGGAGAACAACGAACCAACGGCTCAATAAGTCAAACTTTGAAGAAAGTTCAGACCAAGGAAGCTTCACTGGGCAAGTCAGCAAAAGTAGGAATAAATCCAATAATTCTGATAAAGCTGTACTGGCTCAGCACAAGGAAGAGGAATCAAATGGGAGCAACAACCAACTACAACATGGTAAGAAAAGGGAAACTGGTCGAGCCTTTCTTAAAAGATCTCCTGACGACTATCAGAGACTTCCACAAGGATATCAAGAAAGACAGTGAAAGAAATCATGCCTCTATTCAGAAGTTAGAAGGGGTGGTCAACAAAGTAGGTAGTACTTGCATCGAGATATCGGAAAGGAAGGCATCTCTAGAAACTCGTACTGAGTATTTAGAGAAAGATGTTGCCCGCCTCCAAAAGCAAGAAAAATCTCAAGAAGGGATCATTAGAGACTTAATGATCAAGGTTGAAGACCAGGAGAATCGCTCCAGAAGAAATAACCTTCGTTTTCTGGGCATTCCGGAAGCCGTGGAAAGGAATGATCCTAGGGGATATATAAGTAACCTTGTGAAAAAAACTTTCCCGGAATTAGAATCCTGGGATATGGATAAAGAAATTCAGCGGGCCCATCGCTTTCCCCTCACACAACGTAAACAAGCTGAGAACTCCACCAAGTACCCAAGGGATATGTTAGTGTACTTTGGTAACTTTCTGTTACGGGAAGCCATTTACGATCTAGCGCGGCCTACCAGCAAGCAGGAACATAATGGATTCTCCTTTTTTGTAAGACCAGACTATGCACATCCAACAGTTGAAAGAAGATGGAGGATATGGCAGCTTTTCACCCCTTTTGAAAAAGCTGGTGCTACTGTGTACCTATGTTATGTTATGTTATGTTATGTTATGCGTTTTTATTTGGCGCACAGATGCTCCAGCTAAGGAGCGTCCTGGCGCCCGACAAGGCAGCTGCACAACACAACTAAAACAAAAAACAGACATATGTATACCAACTAAGGAAATAAAAAGGTTTTAACCGCGCGGCGAAAGGAAAGCAGATCTCTCATAGCGCGAATCGCCGGAGGCAAGGAGTTCCAAAGGGCAGCCGCGCGCACTCGAAACGAGCGTCCTCCGGCTCTACTCCGCTTGAAGCGCGGCACAACGGCCAATTCAAGGTCTGCAGATCTTAAGGGACGCGCTGGGATGTAGTTGGCAAGGAGGGCCGTAAGGATCGTTGCTGGGGACCCCTTCAGAATTTTATAGGCAACGCAGAGGACCTTAAACTGGATCCGCTGGGCCACCGGAAGCCAATGCAGTGACCGCAGGGTACTGGAGGTAGGACAGAATCTTGGGAGGCCTACCACCGCTCTAGCTGCGGCGTTCTGAATCCTCTGTAAGCGCCCGATCTCTGCCTGATTCAGACCAGCCAACAGGGAACTCGCATAATCCAGCCTGGAGATGACAGTGGCTTGGATCATGAGTTGCCTGGTGGGGGCATCGAAGAACTTGAGCACAGGACGGAGCCCGCGCAGGATGCCAAAGCAGCATGCTGCCGTGCGTTTGGTATGGCACACAAACGTGAGGGAAGGGTCCAGCCAGACCCCGAGGTTCTTAAGCTCGGCGACTGGGATGGGAGCAGGACCCAAATCCCCCGGCCACCATCTCTCTCCCCACAGCTCCGGCTGTCTGCCAAAAACCATGACCTCGGTCTTACTAGCGTTCAGCTGGAGACAGTTGGACGTCATCCAGCTGGCGACCGCCCTCAGTCCTTGTTGAAACCTGGGGGCATCGACTTCGGCATCCCCGCTGATCGTGACCGCTAGCTGGGTGTCATCGGCGTATGACACCATGGTCATACCCCATTGCCTGACAACCTCAGCTAGCGGCCTTACGTACAGATTAAACAGCGTAGGGCTCAGCGAGGAGCCTCAGGGGACCCCCAGGTTTAACGGATGGAATTTGGACTGGTAAGGTGGGACGGTCACGTTAAAGGCCCGGTTGTTTAGAAACGACCGGAACCACTCAAGAGCGGTACCGGTGACACCAGCCTCCTCTAGGCGCAGCAGAAGGATAGGGTGCGAGACGGTGTCAAAGGCAGCGCTTAGATCTAATAACACAAGCGCTGCCGTTTGTCCCGCGTCAAGCACGGAGCGGAGATGCTCCACCATATAAAGCAGAGCCGTCTCCGTGCTATGACCAGCCCTAAACCCATTCTGCGTTGCGTCGAGGATATCTGCGCGGCGAAGATGTTCCGAGAGGACGGCATTTACATGCGCCTCCATAACCTTAGCCGGCCACGGCAAGAGTGAAATCGGCCGATAGCTCTCCGGCTTGCTACCGTCCAGGCTGGGTTTCTTAAGAATAGGCCGAACCATGGCTCGCTTCCACTTCAGTGGGACCTCGCCAGATGTTAACGACAAGTTGATCAAGGAACATAGCGATGAGATATCGTGTACCGCTAGGTCCTTGAACACATCAGGGCAAAGTGGATCCTCTGGGGACCCAGACTTCACTCTGCGGGCCAATGTGTCTAGGCTATCTGATGTTAACATAGGTAAGGAATGTAGTCCCTCAGATGGTAACGGCTTAGAAGATGGATTAGCCGAGGGAGTGACCAAAGGAAAGGCCCGATAGATGGCATTCACCTTTTCCAAGAAAAACTCTGCCAATTTTTCACAATGCTCAACAGAGCTCTGGTGTGTCGTTGTGACTTTTTTGGCAGTGAGGTCTTTCAATACCTTGAAAATAGCCTTAGACGGGTTCGAGCTGTTCTTGAATTGTGCAGCATAAAATGCGGCACGAGTTCTACATACCGCCCGATGATACTCTTTCACAGTCGACAGATATAGGACTTTATTCATGCTGTTATAGGCTTTACGCCAAGCCCGCTCTGCATGCCTGCAAGAGACCTTCAGGGCCCGCAGTGAGTCGTCGTACCAGGGGCTGGCTTTACCAGCTCCAGTTTTACAGGTTACCAAGGGAATAAGGGTGTCCAAAGCCCTGGATACCCAGTTGCAAAACCTGTCATAGACCTGATCAGGTGATCCCAAGATGTCAAACGGGTCAGCCGATAGGAGGTGGAAAAACTCATCCAGCTTAAGTTTGTTCCAGCGTCGTCTTGGAACCGAACACACCACTGGCTTAGATTGAATAGCCACAATAGGGCAGTGGATCTGTATCAAATAATGATCAGTCCATGCCAGAGGTGTGTAGCTGGTGACACAGGCTTCCGTAAGATTAGTGAAAAACGGATCAAGGGTATGGCCCCCTGAGTGGGTGGGCTGTGCCACCAGCTGATTCAGCTGGAGCGCCTCGAGGTCTGCCACAAAACTGGATACCGAGGGACTGATGGAATTGTCAAAATGCAGATTTAAGTCTCCAATGATGGAAAAATTGGAGCACCCCGTAGCCAGTTCACTAATGGCGTCAGGTAGCGCCGCTCTGAAGGCCACTTCGCTCCCCGGGGGCCGATAAATCAATAGGCCCGACAGGGTGAAGTTTGATGTAATGGGAACCTTAAACAAAGCGCTTTCGCAACCCGGGATTTTTTGCCCATGCCACGTACAGGAATAGCAGAATTTAACAGCGAGAGCTATTCCACCGCCTCTTGAAGTACGGTTCAAGGTGAATACCGAGTATTCCGGCGGGAAGGCCAGATTGACAATGGCCGTGTCGGCATCCTGCAGCCAGGTCTCTGTCACACAGAATAGGTCAGGCAACTCCCCACCTAGCAGGTCGTGGATGTCGAGATGATGCTTAACAAGCGACCTAGCATTAAGATTCCATACACTGATACTAGGCTGTGGGCTTATGGACGCACGAGGGGCCTCCCTGCAGCTCCTGCTTACGGGGGCGGACAAGGAGAAACATCCGCAACCACACGAAACGGGCCGCATAAGGGGTCCACACCAACAAAACCCTTCCTGTCTGAAAGTAATTTTCAAAGGTACTACGCGTTTTTTCAACAGTGAAATTCAAGCAGAAGGTTACTTGCAAGAAATATTGGACACTGCAAGGAAGGATAACTGATAAACATTATGAACATAAAATTTAATTGTATTGGGGGCAAATCAATTGCCTGAGACCTAAAAAAAAAGAAAAAAAAATTACTGTTACGGTATAGGCTTAAGCTTTTATTTCTCTGGTTTGTTTTTTCCTCTTTTCCTCTTTGGCTCTGGTGCTCTCTTTTCACTTTCTAATGGCGGGGCCAGAGGCTCAGAGAGTGATCGTTGGTGTAAGGACCACACAGACGCCCACACCTGGATCCGGCTGGACCAAGGATGCCTCAATGGGTGGTTGGGGGGGTGGGAGGGACTGGGTGGTGGAAGGGGGCGGGGAGGGAGGGTTGGGTTGGTGCTGGGGGGGTGCAAATCTAAAAAAGAGAATTCATGATACTATTGTAATTATAATCGGGCTGAGATTTAAAGCTGTAACTAGGTATGTAGTAAAACGTGTCTTTACTATACTAAGTGGAAGGTTGAATAGAAGGAAGGACCTAAGACAGAAGTATGTCAAAGCTTAGGATCTTCTCTATGAATACAGGGGGCCTAAATGATTGGAAAAAAAGGGGAGGACTAGAGGAATTTGTTAAATTTACATGTACGGATTTCATGTGTATACAGGAGACCCATCTGCCATGGGGGAAAAGGCATGGCTAAACCTAAAGGGATTCGAGACTCTTTCTTGTTCCTCCCAAACGTCTACTATTAGGGGGGTCGCTATCATTGGCAAGGTGGGTCTGGGGGGAGCTAAGCGATCCAAGGCTGACACCATGGGGCGGTGGGCATTATGCAAAATGAATCTTGGCATCACTGTTTGTAGCATTTATGGGGCTAACAGTGACGACCCTGATACCTTCAAGCGCATTGGGAAGGAGCTAGCTAGCTGGCCAGCACCCATAGTGGTTTGTGGGGATTTCAATATCTCTGCAGATTTCGAAGGGGGAACCGGATATACCGGGCGTAAACCCCAGGTGTATCGGGCAGTACGCTCAATGATAGATTCACACGGCTTGAGGGATGTCTGGGGTAGTATTGAATCAGGGAATTCAGTTTTTACATACTTTTCGCATCCATTTAAGAAATATTCCAAGCTAGATTATTTTATGATTTCCACCACTGAAATTAGCACAGTAGAAATTAGTAAATTACCTATGATAATTTCAGACCATAATCCATTGTTATTAACAATAGCTCTCAATAGACCAGCTAAACAAATGAGACCATGGACTTTCGATAAGAAGCTCTTAACAGATAGTACCTATATAGCGTATATGAAGAATTGGTCACAGGCCTTTTTTGATGCAAATAGATATAGCGCATCGCGTAACTCTGTTTGGGACAGTTACAAAGCTGCCTTAAGGGGAGAAACCAGTAGCTATACCTCTCGCAATTCGAAACGACTCAACTCAGAAAGAGAGCAATTAATGAATAGATTAACAGTAGCGGAGGAACAGCATAGGAAAGATATATCCGAGGGAAGGCAGGACACCAAAAGCTTAGAAAGAGTGAGTACTATCAAAGAGATACAAAAGCAACTAGCTAAAAAAGATGCTGCTGAATATCAAACACAAAGAAGGAATATGTATGAGACTGGGGAGCAAGCTGGGAAAGCGTTGGCACTACGTATTAGACAAGCGACCTCGAAAAATATTATTACACGTATAGCAGAGCAGGGTAGGACCTACGAGGAGCCAAAGGACATTATAAATGTCTTCAAAAGATACTATCAGACATTGTATCAGGAAGATGTGGTTACTGAGGACCCAATGATTGAGTGGACAGGATTGGGGATCAAAGTGGCTCAGGGTGATAGAGAAATTTTAGAACAATCCATTACTATGGATGAACTCTCGGAGGCCTTACGAGAATTGGCAGCAGGGAAGGCTGCGGGCCCCAATGGTTTACCAATCGAGTTCTATAAATGCTTATTTGAAGAAACCTCTATACTTCTGTTAGACCTTTTCAACAGGATTATAAATACAGGTTTAATTCCTGAGTCATGGATGAACACCAATATAGTGGTGTTCCATAAAAAGGGCAAGCCCACGGAGAATCCGGGTTCATATAGACCCATATCTTTATTAAACGCGGACAATAAATTATATGCTAAGATCTTGGCAACCCGCTTGGGACGGATCATTAAGGCCCTGGTGTCTCCCTGCCAGCATGGTTTCATCCCTGGTAGGGGAACCACCGATCATATCAGACGAGCTATCACGTTGTTTGATATCCATGCTGCCGAGGAGGGAGGGGTCGCAATGATCCTCCTAGACACGGAGAAAGCTTTTGATCGCGTCAGATGGGAATTTCTGTGAAGCGTGCTCGCTGAAAGGGGGTTTGGACCGAGGTTTATGAAGGTTATTCAGGCCATGTATGTCACCCCAGTCGCGAAAATTCAAATGATGGGTGAGAGCTTAGATAAGATCATCATTACGAGGGGGACAAGGCAGGGATGCCCATGCTCACCCATTTTATTCGCACTATATATTGATCCTCTAATACGTCAAATACTTAACAACACAGCAATTAAACCAGTAGTTACGAAGGGATTTCAAACAAAAATCTTGGCATATGCCGATGATCTAGCTGTCATTACTACTGATCCCGAAGCGGCTATGCGAGAAGTGGTGGGTATTACGAGCAAATATGGTGGACAATCAGGCTATCGTTTAAATGTGGGTAAGACACAGGTGCTCTGCTCCAAGAACATAAATAAGTCAGACTCCAGATTCGTTGACTCTGTGGTTTACTTGGGGATAACGATCAACGCACAGCCAGAGTTGATAATTAGAGACAACTTCATTCCTCTTATGAAATCCATGAGGGAGAATCTGAAAAGAATGGATACGCTACAACTTTCAATAATAGGTCGTGCCAATGTTATCAAAATGACTATGTTCCCCAAGGTGTTATATAAATTTCGGTCAATCCCCTTCAAAATAGAGGGGAAAATTATCAAAGAAATAGAATCCGTCTTTATGAATTTCTTGTGGCAATATGGAAAGGTTAGAAGATCCATGAAATATATGTCTCTGCCTCAGGAAAGGGGGGGCTTGGGAGTGCCAAACCTCAGATACTATCATTGGTCTTGTCTTCTTACCCAGATGGCTATATTATTCAATCCAGCGGGAAGCAACACAAACTCCCCGAGTAGACAAGATGTGATCCCATCTATCTTTGAATTGCTACTTGGCAGCGAGGCTACTGGGGTCTTATTAAGGAGAACAGAAAGAAAATATTACAGTAAGTCGAGACTTAAGACACTCGAAGGGATATGGGGGGTCTGGGCAGCAGCTCAGAAAGCACTGGCAATCTCCAAATACAATTACCACACCCCACTCTGGAACTCGGGCCTCTTCCCGAACCTAAGTAATGATGGGTCCTGGAGACACTGGGCGCGACAGGGTATCCTGACACTGGGGCAAGTTATGGTCAGGGATGAGTGTAGAACTCTGGAAGAATTAAGACAAAGGCACTCCCTCCAGGGTATACAAGACTATAAATACGCTCAGGTGGTCAGTACAAGCAGATCAATAAGGCCCGCATCATCTTATGGGAGAGGTGTAAGATATTGGATTATGTGAAGGGGGGCGAACCTAGAATTAAAGGTGTGTATAGGCTGTTTTTTGAGGAATCCCAGGACGATATAGGCAAAACTGAGGCAACCTGGGCTTCAAAACTGGAGGATCTGGACATTGACCTGGACAGAGCCCTTGCAATGGATAGAAGATTCCTACGTTCCTCCAATTTAAGAGCTCAGAACTTCAAAACATTATTTAATCTCTATTATACCCCCTCTAAACTTTTTGATTGGGGTAAGAGGGAGAACAGCAACTGCCCCAGATGCTGCAAAGGTCCAGCTGATATTATCCAAATGTTTTATCAGTGTGAGAAATTAGAATCAATCAAAACAGAGATTGAATCATTCTGGTCAGGGCTGCTGGATGCTCAGATAACCTTGTCTCCGACACTCATGATTATACGATGCCAAAGCAAATTGAAATTAAATATCGAGACTGAAGCATTAATTTTTATTTCCACAGCTGTACTTAGAATCTTAATTTCAGCAGCTTGGAAAGATACTGAGGCCCCAAATTTTCAAATGTGGTTGTCCAGACTATTGGGAATACATAATGTGGAGGTGGCTTTGTATGAACTCAAGGGTAAAAAATTAAGAGAATTGGGGATGAAGACCTGGGCACCAGTGGCTGCTTGGCGTGCTAGTAGATTGTAGCAAACTCACGGATTTTCAGGATTATGGCTATATTCTCTTTTCATCTTTTTTTTGTTTGCGGTAGCCGGCATTATGTCTACAATACCCATATCAATATTTATATTAATAACATTAACTACTTCATGATCTACAAGAATTACAAGAATTAATTCAATCAGATACTAGTTATGTAATTCTACAACGGACCTCTACATACCTTTTTGTAAAAAAAAATGTATTATTCTTTATTGTTAATTTTTGTGGTTTGTTTATTTTGCATCTTGTCTTTTTCATTGAAATCACGTATTTTGCTTTCTTAATATGCTACATGGATTCTCAATAAAAATGTTTTTAAAAAAAAAGAGATAACATGTAGCTTAGAAAAGAGAAATGCATTTTGTGAAGTCACACACATTCTACAGCAATGACAAGTCTAAACAGGCCACATTTGGGTCATTTATTACAACCGCTCCGTCACCAGCCGCGGTTGCGCTGTGCTCATGACGGATCGGTTCCGTCACGGCCCCGCCCGCTCAATAGAACGTTCAGCGCAGGCGCGGAATACGTGCCCCGTAGGCGTTCCGAGCGGGCCGTGACGGAACCGCTCCGTCATCAGCACAGCACGACTGCTGCTGATGACGGAGTGGTTCCGTCACCAGCAGGGGAGGGGTTAAAGCCATTTATTTATTAAAATGAAAATAGGAAAAGATAGAAAGAAGAGTGATGCCTAGTCTGGGCCTAGTAGTGGAAATATAATTGAAATAAAGCTTACTGCATTTTGCACTAATTTTCTGGGTGTCATTTTTTAAAACAAGCTAAATGTTACTTCTGCATTCAAGCTTTTATAGGTTTTAATAAAAGCACATTTTCCTGCATGTTACTTTATTGTGTGCTTTTACATTAATGTCTAAGGCAAATTATCAATTCTGTTAATAACGTTTCAAGCTAGATTTCCTGCTCTATCACACCTATCGTGAACTTTGATATCCAAACTGAAGGAGCAACACAGAAATATCAGAGCAATTAAAATGCTTTTGTTCTACAGCGCACTCTATCGTTCTTTGCATCACTCCGCCTCCGTCTGGCTTTACTAAAACAGGATAATTGTTTTGGTGAGTCGTTATATAAAAATGAAGTAATGTTTGGATAAACCCAACACCACAACGTTGCTGCAACAGACATCAGCTCTGAAGAATCTACATATAACAAGAGAGCATCTCATCATATGCTGCAACTACCAGATGTCAACATTTTCCAGTTTATGCTACTCATTCACAGGAGTATAAAGTATGTGTGCCTTTGTGCCCTGAATCAAACTGGTGTCCTTCTGGTCACCAGTTGATTCAATGGCAAACGTTCATCGCATTGAGGTATCTCTCAGTGTGCAACTGTTTATAAAACTCTGGAGCCTACAGTGAAATTGAAAGTCACCAAGCCAAGCTGCAGCAAAAGATTGATACTTGAGGACATGCCCTGTGGCCACCACACTTAGCTTCAGACAGCTAGGGCTAGATGTAGGTAAATCTAATTTACCGATTCATAAATACCGAATTTTACCGATTCGGTATTTATGAATCGGTAAATTAGGAGGAGGCAGATGTAGGTAATTTCTTAAACCCAATTACCGAATCTGTAAGATTCGGTATTTACCGATTCGGTAAATACCAAATCGGTATTGCCCATTGATTCCTATGGGCCTTGAAGCCCAATTGAAATCAATGGGAAATACTGATTCGGTATTTACCGAATCGGTAAATACCGAATCCTGCAAGGGTGTAGGGGGTGTCACTTTGACACCATCTAGCACCCCAAGTACAGGCTTGTGTGACATGTGGCACACATACATGCACTAAGGGCATGTCTGTGTGTCACATGGCACAGGTGTGCATGCACAGATGTGCATGCACACCTGAATTCGGTATTTTACCACACAATAGGATTGTGTGGTAAAATACCGACTCTTAAGGGCCTGTGGCACTCTTAGGAGTGCCAGCTACATATGGATTTACCAATTTGGTAAATAGGCCCCCTACATCTCAAAAGCCAAATACCGGTCGGTAACGGCTGAAATCGGCCGTTACCGACCGGTATTAGGGCTCCTACATCTGGCCCCTAATGCCTTCCAGGGTCTCTGAGGCCCGGGAGACCAGAAATGGAGCAGTTAGGAGGCCGATGATTCAGTGTATGACAGCAGCAGATAGGCTTTTCTGGTCGATCTATGAAAATTGGTAGAGTTTCATTCCCCAGAATCACATAGAATTACATTAAAATTACGTGAGATTCCGCAGAATTCCCCCGCACAGCAAAATGGGCATTTGGTGCAATTTTCATAGTGCTAAATGCACCCTTGCTTCTGAAAAAAAAGACGCAAAGGTGCATTTGGTACTATGAAAATAACACAGCCAAACATACTGAGTAGAATCCAGGGTTTTCTAAACCTTTGAAACCACTGCATATCACTGGGCACCCGCCCGTTGCATACTCTGAAGTTATTAAGACTTTTAAACACAGCATAGTACGTAGGGGGCCAGTGAGTGGGATTTACAGTGGTTTTTAAAGTTTAGAAGCCACTGCATATATCACTTAGCACCCTTACAATAGTCTGCATTGGCTGAAAGTTAATTACTGCAAAGTATTCAAGGGTGCCGAGAAGTTTGCAGTGGTTTCTACACTTTTGAAACCAATGCTTTCTTCAATGTTGCCAGCTCAGTGGCAGAATTTAATTAATCAAGTAATCCTGGGTTACAATGAGTAATGTTGAATTACTAAAATTCTGCGGACTCCTTGATGAATTAAGACTTCTGCCCAGGCCTAATTAAAAGTGGGGCCAGCAGAGGTTGAGTACTGGTGGGTGAAATGGTAATAATGCAGAAAATAGTGGTTCTTTCGTAGAGAGTGATGAGCCTAACCTCCCTTGGCACATGAGATATAAACAACAAAGTTAGAAAGTATACAGTTAAATGTATTTACTGTATAGTTATTTAAGTAGTAAAAGAAAAATATTTCATACTGTAGACGCTCCAACACCAACGGTGCAGTGAAAGGTCTATGGTGACATAAGTGAAAAAGTGTTCTGGTGCTATATTTGAAGCCAATGTATATACAGCATTAGGGGCTGATAAATGAAACCCCTTCATAACACAACTCAAAATAAGAGTGCAATGTTTACATCATTATAGTCAGTATCGGTCCACTGGTGAAGTTGTTGATGTTTTGAACACTGATGGAGCAAAGTTTCACATGTAAAGTGACTTTCTCGTACTCAACCCTCTCGATAATAATATCAATGTACTAACTAACAGGTTTTGTCTTATTAATATTGCATTACACCACATATTAGGCATCTAGGGGAAACTTGCCAATGTGCTTTTATTAACTATAATCCGCTTGCACTAAAATGACTGCTGCTACGGGGGATTTTCTACTGCTCGTGCGTCTGTCATGCCCACGTGACATGCTTGGTGGGAAAACTTCTGCTTCTGTGCAATAGAACTAAGATGGCCATTATTTGTCCTAACGCGCAAGAAGCTTGCATCGTTGCTTCGCTAAGCTGTTTGTTTCCGCTTAATATTTAATGCAATAGTATAAAATATAATAATGGGAATAGAGTAGAAAGAAGTGGTATACAGAGCATTCATTTAATCTGTGTCTCTAAAACTTTTTCTTTTCTATTTTTACATGTTATAAAAACGGGCCTAAATGCTTTGCTGAACTCCATCTTTGGAAAAACTGTGCCTGTGTGACAAGTCTTGAAGCCACAGAAGCTGTAGCCTTGAATCATGCCCAAGACGGACATGGAAGGTGGAGAAGAGTGAACTACTTGCTTTTCCAGAGGAAGCTGAATTGATTAAATGGTTTTAAAATGATCATTGATACATTTTACTACCAAGCTGAATAAAGAACATGGGTAGATAAAGTTATGGGAGGGAACGACTTGAATACATGTTTGACAAGTTGCTTCTAGAAAAATATGGTGTGATGGCTACTCCTCATTTTTTGTCTAATAAAGTTGTGGGATTCACACATTTGCAACATTTAGGGGTGGTACACTGACCTGAAAAATAGTATAACTAAGGTAGGCTTAGCTAGTTAGTTTGTCCGACTTGTCCAAATAGCTGACCTGTCCCTGACCCAACGCACTCAATAGGTGATCGGGAGCAGAGTTGCTGGTGGAGCACTCTGTCAGAAGATTCGATAACCCAATCGGGGTTCTGGGGAGGACATTGATGACCCAATCGGGGTTCGACTGTTAGCTGCAGAGAGGGTTTACAACGCTGGTGTTTTGAACTTAAACTGTGGTGCTCTTCTTAGCCTGTGCTGGTCCTATCCTGATCCAATTTTGTCCGTAACCTGTCCTGATTCTGGCTTGCACCTGTTCTTTCCTGCTGGCACCTATACTTTGGGATTTTTATTCTTTGACTCAGCCTATGACGAGGGTTGGTCATCACACCGTTCTAGGTAACTATAAAGTGTGGGTTTGTCATTGTACTGTTTTCCCCTTTCTCTTACCCACCCTCTGTTTTAAATGCTTAACAACATTTTCTCTCCAAATCATTTTGAAATGTTTATGTTTTAAAATTTGCATTAGTCTAAACAAAATAGGAAATACATTTGAGTTTCATGTTTTATAAGTTTTCAAAGATTTTACTTAGCTAAAGATTTTAAACCTTTCCCGAGTTTGTGGTCATTTATGAAATGCTAAATGTTATTATTGCTCCCTATATTCTATCTAACTCCCTTGATCCTTTAGGATTATAGGTATCGGGGACTTGGATTGGTAAGATAAATGGTATAAAAAACAAATGGTAAAAACCCAATTGATTGAGTGTAGGTTTACCTGTTTTAATGTACACATAAACATATGGGCCCAGGTGAGTATGTTGAGCAGGTGAGCCCGCGCTCTATCAGCTATTTTTATAGCAGAGGCAAGGTTAGGGATTAGTGTAGATAGGTAGTTAGTTAATATTGATTATTGATTGATTATTGATTTTATTGATATTTAATGTATTAACCAAAACTGTTCGTACCTGTTTTTATGTTTTGTCTGGAAACCCCGGGGGCAGAATAACAGGTGGTAAATGGAAACCATTCTGTAGTGAAGTTACTTGTCAGTGAAGTAAGTGCATAGTTAGGTAAAAACTGAAGCACTGTTTTGAGGATTTTTCTGTATAAACGTGTGAATAGTTGATAGCAAAGAGTTCGCTAGTAAAACTTTGGTGTGATATCACCTAGAAAGGGTCACACTGGAGGAGTAGCAGGTTCTTCTAAGCTTGATTGACAGCAAAGGGGTTAGTTGGTGAAACTTTTGCCTTGCATAAACTAGAAAAGAGTAAGCCCGAGGGAGTAACAGGTTCTCAGATGCTTGCGTGAAAGGTAAACGGAAGGGATCGACTTGTAGTGAATGAAGAGTAAACAGAAGTGATTTACTCGCAGTGAATAAAGTCATTTATTTCCTTTAAATTAGTTACGCAGACACAGTGGCAAAGGTTTTTACATTGTAGATAAATAAAATGAACATTTAAAAGTGAATCGAAGTAAACTCTCGCGTTACCTTGCAAAAGAGGGAATCAGTTGTAGAGCTTTTCTGACGTCACTCAGAGCTGCGCTGGTATTGGTTAATACAATGGGTGTGAAGCTGAGGTCATTTTGTAAAGGAGGGGTGAGTAGAGGAGAATGAGAACTCTTCTCACGGGAAAAGCCGCACAACCATTGGTTGAATATATTTTGGATTCTAATTGTTGATTGGTCATTGAAAATAAGAAACGTTTCGGTATTGGAGGTTTTTCGTAAACAAACTGAGTGTCATTACGAAGTAAAGCGGCATAAAATATATGTGGCATTTATATCCAGGATTCATAGGAAATCGACCAGATACAAAATATCTAGGGTTTGCTAAAGAACAGATAATAAGAGGGAGACCGTATATCATGTACGGAGACAAAAGAAAAATGTCATTTGTCAAGAAAGTTAAAAATTTCTTTAAAAAGGATAAACCGATGAAAACCAGAGAAGGGATTATTATTCCACCACTGAATACCCCCACATCATACATGATGTTGAAAGGGGCTACCATACTTGCATATGGTTAGAAAACTGGATAGAATACACAAAAGATGATGGAATTTTGGCATTTCCAGAAAATGGTACCTTTAATGGTAGAGTTTGTACAATTTAAGAGCATGCATCAATGAATTAGATCCAAGATCTAGGTTAACCCAATATGAGGCATTGCAGGAATGGGAAACAGAGGCTTTTGAGCTAGACAGAACCAGAAGTGATGAAAGTATTAGTAAATGTTATCCTAAATTTCCTAAAGAGACAAGAGATAAGCAGATGAAACAATGGAGACAGTCCTTGCTGGTGGAATGATTATTTCCTGTCCGAGCATTAGAAGAACAAACAGGAGTAAAAGTACTGAAAAAAAACAAACATTTAATGACAAGTGCTGATCCAGAAGATGATTACTTGGAGGATTTATTAAGGAAAAGTCCGCCACCTCATAATAAGGAGCAGAAACAGACAAATGTTAGTGCTCCGTTTTTAAAGCCACCTTTAGTTCCAGTGTTACATGAGGCATCATTAGAAAAAGTGCTGCAGGAAAAGGAACGAGAAGCAATATTTAAGCATAGGAATGAGTTATTTCAGAAAATTACACAGTTTAATATCAGTCCTGAAGCCTTGATAATTCCGGTGACTATGGGTCCAGTTGTTCCTTTATATGGAGAAAAACAGACTAGTCCCAGACCGCCTGTTCTAACTACACCTGTAGTACAGCCAAGGAAAGAACCATTAATAGTGGATGACCAAGCAAGTGAATGTGAGTCAGACATTTCTTTGATGGATTTACCTATAAGAGAACCAGTAAGTAGCTCGGCTAAGAAAATCACACCTGTAAATACTAGAGAGGTACAAATCGAAACCTCTTCAGGTATGAGAAGTGCAACTGTAGTTACTCCAGAAGCAATTGATAGATGGTCCAGAGAAATAGAAAAAACAAAATCACAGTCAAAGACATTGGATATTTTTAAATTAAGAGTTGAATTTGAAAAAATGATTGCTGGAAATGTGGGGTTAGATCGATTGAATATATTAAATGAAGATGAATTGTTGTTTATATGTCGAAGTATTACTCGAAATACAAAAACATTTCATGAAAAATTAACAAGTTCAGCAAGTGAAATGGGGGTTGACATTGGTAAATCAAAAGTGTAACAGAAACCATATTGAGCTGAATTTTCTGACAAAGATATAGAAAATATGAATGTGTCGGGTCGTAAATTACAAATAAAAGAACTGTTATCACTATTGCAAAAATGAGGTGGCATAGACAGATGGAAAGCTAGATGGGTAAAGAAAAAGGAAGAAGCTCAAGGGAAACGCACTGTATCAGAATATATGTTGAAAGAAACAGGAAAGGTTGTGACCAATGAGAGAAGTACCAGGTGGAGGTTATGTGCATGTTCCATGGTCCCGACAAGATATATTGTCATTTACAAATTGATTTCCAAAACTCAGCGAGAAACCTGAAGATTGGTACAGACAGGTCGAGAGATTTGTAAAGGTTCCAAAAGTGTTATGAAAATATCTGATTGGTTATTCAACATCATTGTTCCTGTCGATTTATGGACAGAATGTAAAATTGCAGTAAACTGGCCAAATGATGAGCATCCTAAAGACCCGAAAACAGGAGCACCATCAGACGAGGTAATGAAGAAGTATAATCAGCTGAATATGTGCATGCATATTATGAAAGTCTTTTACAAGTTTTTAAACAGTATAGTGGTTTAGAAAATATTGACACCAAAGATATGACACATTTTATCTATTGGTTTGTGTCTGGACTAAGACCAGAAATTTCACAATGGATTAAGGATAATAAAATCTGTTGGCAGGCAAAACCTGTAGATGAAATACTGAAATATGCAATATATTGTGAATACGAATTGGATAATCAACAAAAGAATTTGGAAGAAAAAGTAATGTGGGCACAGGTAAATTTAGCAGAGCAACAAGAACTTCAATTGAAAAACATTCAGACCCAAGGAGATGGAAATGTTAATAAACCTAGAGGAAAATTTATTCGGGAGGAGGTTAAAAAGAAATTTCCTTGTCATGCGTGCGGCAAATTGGGGCATTGGAAGAACAAATGTAAGGCTGTGCTAAATAATAATAATTTGAATCCACAGACACAGAATGAGGTATCGAAAAAGCAGCAAAAACAGGTAATACAAAATCAGTTACCATTGGCTCCTATGCCAAACCCTGGGAGTCAACCAGCATACAGTATAGATACCACAAGTTGGGAAGGAAGTGGTAAAAAGGACCCAGTGATACCCCAATTTCTTTTGAGCGACTCATACTTTGATGAAGATAGTTTCTAATGGTGCCTGAGGGGGGAAGACGAGAAGTGCGTACTTGGCGCATCCTTGCAGGTAGATCAGTCAGGTCCATACATTGAGGGAAAGGTTGAAGGAAATGATGTTACCTTTCTGTTGAATACTTGTGCTGACCGTTCTACTGTGAGAACAGCAGACGTTCCAAACCTACCCCTCTCGGGAGAAGCGATCCAAGTAGTGGGCGTTTCTAATAAACAAATTAGTACCCTAGTTACAGAACCAATGGAAGTCAAAATAGGCAATTTTAAGGAAATGCAGAAATTTGTTGTATGTGACTCCAGTCCTGTAAATCTATTAGGCAGGGATTTGTTGTGCAAAATGAATTGCACTATCTTTTGTACACCAAATGGAGATGAAATTCAAACTCCATATGAAGATGGAATTTATAAAATTATGCTAGCAAAACAAGAAACTGAAAAACAAAAGTTTACCATAGAAGAAGCCAAAAGAATTACAACATACAGTAGATCCTAAAGTGTGGGATTTCACAGGAAAATATGTAGGATTAATGGCAAATGTTGACCAAGTAAAAGTGACAGTAAAAGAAGGTGCAGTTTATCCAAATATTTGACAGTACAAAACGAGCCCAGAAATAAAAGCAGGAATCGCACTAGAAATAAAACGTCTAGTGGAAGCAGGAATTTTGCAGGAAATAATGAGCAGTACATGTAATTCACCCCTAATTAGCATCAAGAAACCGAGCGAAAAATACAGGGTCGTACAGGACCTCTGCAAAATTAATAAAATTGTCGTTCCATGTTGTCCAGTTGTGCCAACCCTGCTGTGATTTTGTATCAAATACCATGGGCAGCAGGCTGGTTCATCGTAATTGACCTTTGCCATGCATTTTTCCCAATACCACTGCACCCGGATAGTAAGTATCTTTTCTCGTTCAAATTTGATGACCATATCTATGTTTGGAATCACGTCCCTCAGGAGTACACAGAAATTCCATCAATCTTTAATCAGATCTTGAAAAAAGTTCTTGAATCTTTGTTATTGCCCGGATAATCAGTCCTGGTGCAGTATATAGATGACCTACTGGTGGCATCTAAGAATCAAAAAGACTGTGTTACTGATACAATTGCTTTGCTGAATCATTAAGGAAAAGGTGGACACAAAGTATCACCTGAAAAATTTAAGTATTGTACTACATCAGTGAAATATCTGGGACACCAGATAGAGAGAGGTGTCAGAAGGGTTACTCATGAAAGAATCAGAATAATTTAAAACATGAATCTACCTCAAACACAGAAAGAAATCAGAATGTTTCTTGGAGTTGTAGGTTACTGCAGGCAATGGATTGTGGGATTTGCAGTCCTAGCAAAACCATTATTACAAATGACGAGGAAAAGAGCAAAGGACCTAGTAGAATGGGATGATGAAAGCATGTCATCTTTTCTAATGTTACAAGACTGTCTGTGTTCAGCTCCAGCATTAGGGACGCCTCACTAATCAAAAGATTTTCATTGCTTTGTGACACTCAAGACAATTGTGCACTTTCAGTTTTGACTCCGACTCATGGTCTAATGGTCTAATGAGATGACCTGTTGCATATTTTTCCTCTACTCTGTATCCAGTGGCAGCAGCTTTGCCAGGATGTCTGAAAGCAGTAGCAGCAACTTGTGTGAGTCTTGAGCAAAGTGACTCCATTATCATGGGACATCCAGTAACAGTGTATGTTCCACATGCAGTTGTGACCAGGACTAAAACTCAGTACCTAACACCTAGTCGGCTGACTAAATATGAATGAATTCTTATAGGTACAGAGAATGTGACAATTGCTAGATGTAATATTCTGAGCAACATTGTTACCTGAATCGCAATTTGCTGAAGTCAAAAATGAAATCGAACATAATTGTATTGATCTTACAGAATACTGCACTAAACCACACCCAGACATAAGAGAAGAGCCACTAACAAATTCAGAACATGAGCTATTTGTAGATGGTTCATGTATGCGACATGAGGAAGGAGGTTTGAGTGCTGCTTATGCACTTTGCGCTCTATGGGGTCCAGTTGAGGCATCATATTTACCTGGAGTAAAATCTGCACAGGTAGCAGAATTAATTGCATTGACAAAAGCTTGTAAATTTGGGAAAAATCTGAAAGTGACTAGTTTTATTGATTGCCAATATGGCTATGGAGTTGTGCATGATTTTGGCCAACTCTGAATGCAAAGAGAGTTTCTGACTTCATCAGGTACTCGAATTAAAAATGGAAATTTTGTGAAAGATTTACTAAAAGCAACTCAATTACCAGAAACTAACCCTGGGCGAAGGACTTCGCTACGTCCACGGAGTGGGCGTAGTGTTGCCTACTTCACCCTTTTCAAAGTAGGCATAGCAGGCAACACTACGCCCACCCCGTGGGCGTAGCGAAGTTGCCTGCCACCCGCCTCCCTCCCATCCTCCCCTCCACACCTAATTTTTGAAAATATTGAAAGAAAAGTAAATAAAATGGCACTTACCTTGTGCTCTGCGTCCCGGGGATCTCTCTGCTCATTTGTGCCGCCTTCGCCGACGTCTTGGATACTAATGCGCATGCGCGGGCAGCCGCGCAAGCGCATTGGTATCCAAATGGCAGCGACGGCGGCGCGAACGAGCAGAGGGAGCCCCGGGACGCAGCGCACAAGGTAAGTGCCTTTTTGTTGACTTTTCTTTCAATATTTTCAATAATTAGTTATGGAGGGGGGCAGCGGCGCGTAGTGGGGCTACGCGAAGTGCGTAGGTGGGCGTAGTTTCTCACCCACTTTGCATAGCTTCGCGTAGCCCCACTACACATACTACGCCCAGGGTTACCAGAAACAGTAGCTGTGGTCAAGTGTGCTGCTCACCAATCTGGCAATGACAAAGTGACAGCAGGTAACCGATATGCTGACCAACTAGCTCAATATTGTGCCATAAATAAGATGGCAATAAATACAAAAATTGAACCAAACAGAAACAGCCGCCAACTTATGTTGCTTGAGAGAGTGAAAACGTGGGAAGAAGTGAAAGATGTGCAAAATGATGCAGAACAGGAAGAAAAGGAAGAGTGGGTGAAAATAGGATGTCAGAGAAGGGTTGGAGATGGCGTCATTGTTTACCTTGATGGGAGGCCTGTGTTGCCAAACTGTATGCTTGCTCCTATGGCTAGGATGTATCATGGTGAGTCTCATCTAGGGCGAGACGCTATGGTAAGACTATTCAGACAAACTTGGTTCAATGCAAGGTTCAGGAACATTGCAGAGAGTCTTTGCCATAGGTGTTTGGTATGCCAAAAAATGAATGCTGGGAAAAGAACTGTAGTGTTGTCAGGAAAGATTGGAAAGGCAGAAGGTCCATTTATTCGACTTCAGATTGATTTCATTCAGTTACCCCCTTGCAGAGGAATGAAGTACGTTCTTGTCATTGTCTGCCTATTTTCAAAATGGGTGGAAGCTTACCCTACGTGGGAATGATAGCACCACAGTAGCCAAACTATTACTTAGAGAGCTCATACCACGTTTCGGTTTTCCAGTAACAAATGAATAAGACCGAAGAAGACATTTCAATAATGATATAATTGGTCTAATCTGGAAAGCATTTAAAATTGAGCAAAAGCTGCACTGTGCATACCACACAGATGCTTCTGGAGTGGTAAAACAACTGAATGGCACAATCAAATCCAGATTGGGAAAGATTTATGAATCAACTCGATTAGAATGGCCAGATGCTTTACCTCTTGCTCTGATCGGATTCAGAAGCATTCCAGACAGAAAAACAGGCTTGATTCCTCATGAAATACTCATGGGAAAAGCAATGAGGCAAGCATGGGTGCCAGGACATAAGTTGATAAATATATCTGATGACTTAGTACTAGAGTACTGCAAAGAACTGGCTGACCAAATACGTTCTATCTCTCACCAGGTTGGAGAAGACGCTGTCACCAGGCAAACGCCAGCACACGATCCAATTCCAGGTGATTGGGTTGTAATGAAAGAACATACACGAGAATCTTGCCTAGCTCCGAGGTGGGGAAAACTAACAAAAGTGATATTGGTTACCACTACAGCAGTAAAATGTAAAGGAGTTCCGAATTGGATCCAAGCGAGCCATACAAAAAGAGTGGCTGAACCCGATGAAACTGAAGCTGAAGGTTGGGCAGCTGAGGGGTCTCAAGAAAGTGATTCCGAAGTAGTTGATGATGAACAACCGAGCACCAGTCAGGATGAATGGATACCAGTGATTGACATTCCTGAAGATGTTGTGAGAACCAGAAGCCAGACCTATTTAGATAGATAGAGTGATAGTGAGGAGGAGTCAGGAATAGAAGAATGTACTCAGATTACACAAACAAAAGTCAAAAGTAATTCTGAGGAGGAACAGATAAGGAAAGATCAATATACACAGACATTCCAAATACCTGTCCCAGTTCCAGAATCTGAGAAGAGACAGATAGGTAAAAGGGCGAAGGCTCAGGAAGAAGAAGAGCAAGAGATCGAGATACCTGAGCAGGATCAGATAGATGTAGATAAATGTATTCCGGAAGAAGAAAACAAACCAAATCAAAATCAATTACAGCATACACCTGAACAAGGTCAGATTAGAATCCAGGCAAAAGAAACAGAAGAAAGACCTGGACCAAGTCAGATAGAGAGAGATACAGATATCGAAGATATACAAATTGTGCCACAACTGAATGAAAACAAAAGAACAATTGAAGAAAAACAAAGTATAGTGCCAGCTAAAAGACTCAGAAAAGGAGATAATTGGCCTGGTTTTGTCAAGAAATTTAAATTCTGACTTAAATCAAACTGTTTTTTCTGCAGAACAACTAAAAAGAATAAGTCCATGATTGAAAAGACTGAATAATAAGTTCAGAGGCCCTGAATGGACTTATGTCATCCTTGAAGATCTTGAAAAATTAGAATTGAGCGATGAAGATGATGATGAATAATTGATGAACCAACAGACGAAGAAGTAAGACCAACTTGAAAATTTCACAGGTTTAAATTCTGTCAAAAAGTCTCAAAGAGGGGCTATGTCTCCCTAATTGAAAAATGTCTGATCATACTGTTAATGGTAAACCGAAAAGAAATTGCTTAAAAACATGCTGTAGAATATGCACATGTAGTGTAGTAATAATATTCATAGTATGGTTAGGATTGACAATAGCTATTTCTTATCTAATGAGTAAAAGTGAAAAGAATGATACTAACAATCATGAGAAATCAGATGCACCGGAAAAACTAGATACACATGGGTATATAGATAATGTCAGGCAGCAAAAAATTAAAGTAGAAGCATCAGATGAGGAAGGATTGCATTATGATAAAGATAGAAATAGAACACATTTGAATGTATTCGCAAATTTATTAGTACACTATGTAGAGGCAATTGAATTAAGCGATTTCTACGTATGTATGAAGCTACCATTGTCTGTAGCGGAAGGCGTCACCTATCATCATTTGCCCCTGACTTATGCTATTTCGTGTAGGATTTCAGCTAGTTTATTTCATAAGAAAGTACCCTTACAATATTAATATTCTAATTTAGATGTGATTTTCTCTGAACTTCCTATTCATAGTAACCTGAATCCGGTACACAGTAAAGATAATATAGCTTGTTATATGGGAGAAACTTTTCTAACAGTAGGTACAATAGATATAGCTGACGCACACAAGAATAATTTAACAGAAATTTTATATGAAGAAGAGAAGATATTTTTGAATTTAGTTGCGAAAAGGAGAGAGGATTTCCAAAGAAAAGCTACAGAACAGAAACAAAAGATTCCTAAATGGGCAGAAAATAAAGAATACACCTTGAATGGCAAAACTCATGCTGCTATGTTGCTGGACTTTGAAAAGAAAGGGAAACTCTGTCTCCACAGGGAGAGACCAAGTTATTACAACAATATATTCATTGGTTCCAGTGAATGTGAACACAATTATAAAATAATTGAGGGTTGGGGTTTCACTTAGGGAACTGAACCGGTGTTTTCTGGAATTTATTATATATGTGGGAACAAAGCGTATTACAAATTGCCTGATCATTGATATGGGAGTTGCTATTTTGGAATAGTATTCCCAAAAGTACACCATATAAATAGAATCACTGGTAGTAATGAAGATACTAATGGACTAATACGTAGTAAAAGAGCTAATATAGCAGAAATTGTAGGTGACATATTTAGTGCATTGATACCTTCAGTGGGAGTGGTTTTAAGTACTCAAAGAATTTGCAAATTATCGACAGTGGTAGATCGTTTATCGACAGACACTGCTGGAGATTTCTTAATGATTAATACAGAATTAGCTGCGGTAAGATCAATGGTTTTACAAAATCGACTTGCTCTTGATACATTGTTGGCAAAAGAGGGCGGAGTCTGCAGAATGCTGAAAGCGCAACATTGTTGCACTTACATACCTGATAAAAGTGTAGAACTGAAAGGGTATGTAAGGAATAATACATATTTAGAAAAAGAACTTTAACCGCTGGAGGTTGATAGTGCATGGAAGAGACTTACAGATGATCCTCTCCCTCACCAACAACCCCGCCACCGCCAGAGCCAACCTTCACGAAGGGATGAAAGAGGTAGCCGTATGGATGAAGAACAGTCGCCTGAAACTGAACTCGGATAAGACGGAAGTCCTCATCCTGGGATCCTCACCCTCCACCTGGGACGACTCCTGGTGGCCCCCCACCCTAGGCAGCGCACCCAAACCAACAGACCACGCACGCAACCTAGGCTTCATCCTGGACTCCTCCCTCTCCATGACCAGACAAGTCAACGCCGTCTCCTCGTCGTGCTTCAACATCCTGCGCATGCTACGTAAGATCTTCCGGTGGATCCCCACCGAGACCAGGAAGACGGTCACCCAGGCCCTCGTCACCAGCCGTCTGGACTACGGCAACTCCCTCTACGCAGGAACCACGGCCAAACTCCAGAAGAGACTTCATCGGATCCAGAACGCCTCAGCACGACTCATCCTGGACATCCCCCGTCGCAGCCATATCTCCGAACACCTGAGAGACCTGCACTGGCTCCCGGTCAACAAGAGAATCACCTTCCGTCTCCTCACCCACGCTCACAAAGCCCTACACAACCAAGGACCAGGATACCTCAACAGCCGCCTCAACTTCTACGCTCCCAAACGCCAGCTTCGATCAATCGGCCACGCCCTTGCCGCCGTCCCCCGCATCCGAAGAGCCACCACAGGGGGACGGGCCTTCTCCTACCTCGCCGCCAAGACATGGAACTCCCTCCCGACCCACCTCCGCCTGACCCAGGACCACCTCGCCTTCAGGAAGCAGCTCAAGACCTGGCTGTTCGAGCAGTAGCGGATCCCCCTCCCCGAGCGCCTTGAGACCCTCTGGGTGAGTAGTGCTCTATATAAATGCTTTGATTGATTGATTGATTGATTGAGATGGTCTTTTCTCTATAGGTAGTTGTTTTTCTAATGTAGGGAAAAGTTTTGTAGGTAAAATACTGATGTCAATGGTGGGAATAGCCTTAATGATTTTAGGGATAATAATTTGTTGCAGATGTCGTAAACATAAAAAGACATAAGCAATAAATAAAAAGGGCAAGAAAAGAAATATCAATGAAATAGAATTAGAATAATATATTAGACATTTATACAAAAAAAGGAGAAAGATCTCCATATGAAGAATGAAAATAATATTAACAGAAAGTTTGAAGAAATTGAGATGGGTCAAGAGTAAAAGTTGGCATCTGTTTCATTAGTTAGTGATGATGTAAAATATCATCAAATAGGGGATTGATGGAGCAAGGTTTCACACGTAAAGTGACTTGCTCGCACTCAACCCTCTCGATAATAATATTAATGTACTAACTAACATGTTTTGTCTTATTAATATTGCATTACACGACATATTAGGCATCTAGGGGAAGCTTGCCAATGTGCTTTTATTAACTATAATCCGCTTGCACTAAAATGGCTGCTGCTACGTGGGATTTTCTACTGCGCATGTGTCTGTCATGCCCACGTGAGATGCTTGGTGGGAAAACTTCTGCTTCTGCGCAATAGAACTAAGATGGCCGTTATGTGTCCTAACATGCAAGAAGCTTGCATTGCTGCTTCGCTAAGCTGTTTGTTATATTGTATTGTTAATATTTAATGAAATAGTATAAAATATAATAATGGGAATAGAGTAGAAAGAAGTGGTATACAGAGCATTCATTTATTCTGTGTATCTAAAACTTTTTCTTTTCTATTTTTACATGTTATGAAAACGGACCTAAATGCTTTGCTGAACTCCATCTTTGGAGAAACTGCGCCTGCACGACAAGTCTTGAAGCCACAGAAGCTGTAGCCTTGAATCATGGCCAAGACGGACATGGAGGGCGGAGAAGAGTGAACTCCTTGCCTTGCCAGAGGAAGCAGAATTGATTACATTGTTTTAAAATGATCATTGATACATTTTACTACCGGTCGGAATAAAGAACATGGGTAGATAAAGTTATGGGAGGGAACGACTTGAATACATGATTGACATGTTGCTTCTAGAAAAATATGGTGTGATGGCTAGTTGGCTACTTCAAGTTCCTTGTCCAATAAAATTGTGAAATTCACACATTTGTAACATTTGGGGGTGGTACACTGACCTTAAAAATAATATAACTAGGGTAGGCTTAGCGAGTTAGTTTGTTAGACTTGTCCGAATAGCTGACCTGTCACTGATCCACGCACTCAATAGGTAATCGGGAGCAGAGTTGCTGGTGGAGCACTCTGTCAGAAGATTCGATAACCCAATCGGGGTTCTGAGGAGGACATTGATGACCCAATCGGGGTTCGACTGTTAGCTGCAGAGAGGGTTTACAACGCTGGCCTTTTGAACTTTAACTGTGGTGCTCTTCTTAGCCTGTGGTGGTCCTATCCAGATCCAATTCGGTCTGTAACCTGTCCTGATTCTGGCTTGCACCTGTTCTTTCCTGCTGGCACCTATACTTTGGGATTTTTATTCTTTGACTCAGCCTATTTCCAGGGTTGGTCATCACACCGTTCTAGGTAACTATAAGGAGTGGGTTTGTCATTGTACTGTTTTCCCCTTTCTCTTACCCACCCTCTGTTTTAAATGCTTAACAACATTTTCTCTCCAAATAATTTTGAAATGTTTATGTTTTAAAATTTGCATTAGTCTAAACAAAATAAGAAATAAATTTGAGTTTTATGTTTTATAAGTTTTCAAAGATTTTACTTAGCTAAAGATTTTAAACCTTTCCCGAGTTTGTGGTCATTTATGAAATGCTAAATGTTATTATTGCTACCTATTTTATCTCTAACTCCCTTGATCCTTTTGGATTACAGGTATCAGTGACTTGGATTGGTAAGATTAATGGTATAAAAAAAAATGTTAAAAACTCCAATTGATTGAGTGTAGGTTTACCTGTTTTAATGTAGACATAAACATATGGGCCCAGGTGAGTATGTTGAGCAGGTGAGCCCGTGCTCTATCAGCTATTTTGGCAGCAGATGCAAGGTTAGGGATTAGTGTAGATAGGTAGTTAGTTAATATTGATTATTGATTGTATTGATTTTTTATGTATTAACCAAAACTGATCCTACCTGTTTTTATGTTTTGTCTGGAAACACCGGGGGCAGAATAACAGGTGGTAAATGGAAGCCATTCTGCAGTGAAGTCACTTGTCAGTGAAGTAAGTGCATGGTTAGATAAAACCGGAAGAACTGTTTTGGGGATTGTTCTGTATAAATGTGTGAATAATTGATAGCAAATAGTTCGGTAGTAAAACTTTGGTGTGATATCAACTAGAAAGTAAGCATGGGAGTAAAATCCGTTCCGCTCGCGGAATTTGCGGATTTTCGGTAAATTCGCAATCCGCAAACTCTCGCGAATTTGCCGAAAATCCGCAAATTCGCACGCATCGGATTTTTTTGCTTGGTGATACAGTATTGCGGTGCGCTGCGTTCTCTTACCGTCATTCAGCGTTTGCAGAGTTGTTTTTCTCGATATTTTGCGTGTGCTGCGCCATTTTGGATCTTGCTGCGGGATCCTGCGGGAGTTTGGCGACTGCGATTACGTCATCTTGCACAGCATGCATCGTGAGAGTTCGCAATTGCGAACACGTAGATGCTGCGGGCAGCAACAATCTCGCACTCGCGAAATTGCAAAATTTGCAATTCTGAACAAGAAATCCACCAGCAAGCGGCATAAACCTTCTGAAATTGATGATTTTTATCAGAATAACTCCTCAGGTTGACATTTGCCTGCACTTTTTTTTGCAAGGAGTCAATTTTTCTATAAAGGAAGTGCCCCACAGTCTCCAACTTCCTGTTCCTGTCCAGCAGGCTCCTCCCAGTGCTTTCTTCATGTGCTGGTCACTTTCATTTGGATCTTGACCTGGAAGGATTACATTTTGCGGATGCTGCTGGATATTTGGATTTGAGGCCTTTTTGACTTTCTTTGGATCACTTTTGGATTAGAAATTTCACAAGTAAGTTTGTTTGGGGCATTACAGTTGCTGCAACTACAATTTTGGAATTTTCGATCTTTGGGCTGTTGTTGGGGCCTTTTGCCCAGGGGTAGTCAGTCTTTCTGTGGGGTCTCTTTAATGTAAACATCATGGAGGGCATGGATGCCATGGGATTGTGCTGATTTTTGTGAGTTTTCGATTTTTTTGACTGCTGTTGGGGCCTTTTGCCCAGGGGTAGTGAGTGGTGCATGGACTGAGTCTTTCTGTGGGGTCTCTTTACTGTAAACATCATGTAGGGCATGGATGGCATGGATTGTGCTGATTTTTGTGTGTTTTTCTATTTTTTTGGCTGCTGTTGGGGACTGGCCATGTGGGTGGAGGCCATTTTGAGTGCTGGTACTGGCAGGCCCTGGCCATGTGCTGGGGGGCAAGGGGCCATTTTGAAGGCAGGCAGTGTTCTCAGGCCTGCACCCATTTTGCCTAGCTTTCATCCCTTATGCCCAGGGGTACTCAGTGGTGCATGGGCCTAGACTTTCTGTGGGGTGTCTTGAATTTAAACATCATTGAGGGCATGGATGGCATGGGATTGTGCTGATTTTTGTGTGTTTTTCGATTTTTTGGGTGTTGATGGGGACTGGTCATGTGGGTGGGGGCCATTTTGAGTGCTGGTACAGGCAGGCCCTGGCCATGTGCTGGGGAGCAAGGGGCCATTTTGAAGGCATGCAGTGTTCTCAGGCCTGCACCCATTTTGCCTAGCTTTCATCCCTTATGCCCAGGGGTACTCAGTGGTGCATGGGCCTAGACTTTCTGTGGGGTGTCTTGAATTTAAACATCATTGAGGGCATGGATGGCATGGGATTGTGCTGATTTTTGTGTGTTTTTCGATTTTTTGGGTGTTGATGGGGACTGGTCATGTGGGTGGGGGCCATTTTGAGTGCTGGTACAGGCAGGCCCTGGCCATGTGCTGGGGAGCAAGGGGCCATTTTGAAGGCATGCAGTGTTCTCAGGCCTGCACCCATTTTGCCTAGCTTTCATCCCTTATGCCCAGGGGTACTCAGTGGTGCATGGGCCTAGACTTTCTGTGGGGTGTCTTGAATTTAAACATCATTGAGGGCATGGATGGCATGGGATTGTGGTGATTTTTATGTGTTTTTCGACTTTTTGGAGTGTATAACTGATGTTCCTCTGTCTTCCATTGCTTTTAGGTGCACAAGAGAACCACCAGTGCCAGGAAGAAGTCCTACAGTGGTGTGTGCAGCATAACGTCACGCGACGTCACGTGTGGCCACAGACAAGACAACTCTGCAACTCGTGCAACTGCGGCCTGCTGTTCTGACATCTGAAGAAGATGGCCCCAAAAAAAGTTCCCCGTATCTCCTCTAGCAAGAAAGATGACAGTAAGGAGCAGAAGAAGCAAGTTACCAAAGAGACTGGTGTGCCGCCCGCCACATTTTTTGGGAATAAAAAAAAAAGTATGCCTTCAGCAGCAGCGGGATCTGCTGGGGACCAAGCTGGGAGCAGCACCCCCCGCTCCATTGGGCTCAGTGCCACCACCACCACGCCAACTTAAGTCCAAGCCCTTGAGTGCTGCAGAGGCAGTTAGTCTAGTTGTTCAATCACCATCGACCAGTGATGTTGGCTCATCGTAAGAAAGTAAAGGCAATGTCCCTCAATCAACACAGGTTGTTGTAACTCATCTGACGAGTGTTCAACAACCACAGCCGTAACAACAACCACATGTGCAAGTACAAGCCCAAGTACATGTGGAAGGAGATGCAGCGCAAGGAGATGGGCAAGCAGAGGTGCAAGGAGGGGCACAAGTGCCCACAATAGTTGTTCCTCCCAAAGTAGGGGCACATCAGGAAATCGACATTCAAGCCAAGGTATCATTTGAGGAAGCCACTCCTCCTGATCATTCATTGTCTTCCACATACCTAGCAAGGAAAAGATCAAGGATGGCGTCTACATCTTCTTCAAGCCCCCTTCCTTCTGATGATATGGATCCAACTTGGGAACCACCACTGCCGTCTGCGAGTGAGGCACACCATGATCTGAAAAAGGTAGCTAAGCGTGAAAGGAAGGTCCCCGAAAGTCTCATAGTTATGGGGTGTGATGATGACGCTGAAGAAGTGGCGTATACTACTCCTGCTGATGAAGACTCTCACGACGATGACGCAGTCATCATACACGCCACTCCAGCCTCAGCGGGCATGCAGCAAACAGACATTTTTACCCTAGCCCGAAAAGCCGCTGAGCGTGATGTTGTCGACGAGGAGGCAATGGGACCACCATCATTGGAGTTAACTAGTACACCACCACCTACCGCTTCCATAATTTTTTCTCGCCAGAAGGAACCTCCATCCACCTCGACCTCCATTTCCTCAATTAGTGGTGGTGCAAGTGCACAACGTAGTAAAGTTCGGCAACATACATCCTCCACTTCATCTGGCATTAGCAGCATGACCAGTATCGCCTCCTCCGCCCCCCACAGACATTTGAAGTCTGCAGTTTGGGACTTCTTTAGTGCACAACAAGGGAAAACATAGCCATTTGTAGCATTTGTAAGCTTGCAGTTAGTCGCGGTAAGCTTGGAACCAACTATGGTACTGGAGGCCAGAGAGGTCATCTTGAGAGACAGCACACTGTCCAATGGCATGCGCACCTAAAGGAGATCAAGGAAGCCCGAATTGGAAGTCAACAAACTCTATCCGTTGATGTTTCATCTGATGATGACGAGGAGGAAGAAGCGTCAAAGACTTCACTTACACCCAGTACCCCTGTCAGCAGCACACCCCCTGTGAGCCACACTAAGAGTGTGGGAGAGAGTGAGACACCAATACGAAAAAGTTCATCATCACCGAGCGTAACTGGGTCGAAGAAGTCATCATCATCCTCATCCCGTAAAATCATGGTCCAGCCCACCATTAGAAGCATGTTGTTTTCAGATGCGCCTTTTGAATGCAACCACCCAATGACATATCTGTATAACACTAAGCTGGCTAAAATGCTAGCTCTGGACCTGTTATGAGCTCAAAATCCGTTCCACTCGTGGATTTTGCAAATTTTCAATAAATTCGCGATCCGCGAACTCCCGCGAATTTACCGAGAATTCGCAAATCCGCGAGCGGCGGATCCGGGGGCAAAAGTTGAAGCCTGGCCTGTTGTAACTATTTTACGATGGGGCCGGCAAGCTGCCAGCGCCATCCTAAAATAGTTACTAAGTTAGCTTCAACAGGAAGCTCTAATAGATCAAATAAAGCAGGTGCTCAATTTTATCTATTAGAGCTTCCTGTTGAAGCTAATTTAGTAACTATTTTAGGATGGCGCTGGCAGCTTGCCGGCGCCATCGTTAAATAGTTACAACAGGCCAGGCTGGTGTAATTTCCTTTCCCAAATCTACCATGGAACATCAGCTGTGATGCTGGATAGAGGCCTTTGCATCCTTGAATTTCACGAGCACAATACCCGTGCTGTTCTTGTAACCAGGGGCTTCTTTCTCTTCATCTGCTGAACTGATCTTTCTCAGACCTTTTAAACATACAAGAGGCATGTGCACTCGCATTGAAGCCATGCCTGTTTGGCCCCGCCCACACACTCGCGGTTTGCACCGTCTTCCCGCCATTTACCCACTATGATGGACAGCTCACTCAGGGACCCCTGCTCCCTTCGGGGCGATTGCATAGTAACACACACATGGTCGCTCGAACTAGTTGAAGCTCAAATTCAGTGACTCATTCATTAGCCCAAAAACAATCGTGAGCGTCGTCGAGGCTGGACAGGTGTGCCTTCATCCCAAATCTACCGTGGAACATCAGCTGTGATGCTGGATCGAGGCCTTTGCATCCTTGACTTTCACGAGCACAATACCCGTGCTGTTCTTGTGACCAGGGGCTTCTTTCTCTTCATCTGCTGAACTGATCTTTCTCAGACCTTTTAAACACACAAGAGGCATGTGCACTCGCATTGAAGCCATGCCTGTTTGGCCCCGCCCACACACTCGCGGTTTGCACCGTCTTCCCGCCATTTACCCACTATGATGGACAGCTCACTCAGGGACCCCTGCGCCCTTCGGGGCGATCGCATAGTAACACACACATGGTCGCTCGAACTAGTTGAAGCTCAAATTCAGTGACTCATTCATTAGCCCAAAAACAATCGTGAGGGTCGTCGAGGCTGGACAGGTGTGCATTCATCCCAAATCTACAGTGGAACATCAGCTGTGATGCTGGATAGAGGCCTTTGCATCCTTGACTTTCACGAGCACAATACCCATGCTGTTCTTGTGACCAGGGTCTTCTTTCTCTTCATCTGCTGAACTGATCTTTCTCAGACCTTTTAAACACACAAGAGGCATGTGCACTCGCATTGAAGCCATGCCTGTTTGGCCCCGCCCACACACTCACGGTTTGCACCGTCTTCCCGCCATTTACCCACTATGATGGACAGCTCACTCAGGGACCCCTGCGCCCTTCGGGGCGATTGCATAGTAACACACACATGGTCGCTCGAACTAGTTGAAGCTCAAATTCAGTGACTCATTCATTAGCCCAAAAACAATTGTGAGCGTCGTCGAGGCTGGACAGGTGTGCCTTCATCCCAAATCTACCGTGGAACATCAGCTGTAATGCTGGATAGAGGCCTTTGCATCCTTGACTTTCACGAGCACAACACCCGTGCTGTTCTTGTGACCAGGGGCTTCTTTCTCTTCATCTGCTGAACTGATCTTTCTCAGACCTTTTAAACACACAAGAGGCATGTGCACTCGCATTGAAGCCATGCCTGTTTGGCCCCGCCCACACACTCGCGGTTTGCACCGTCTTCCCGCCATTTACCCACTATGATGAACAGCTCACTCAGGGACCCCTGCGCCCTTCGGGGCGATTGCATAGTAACACACACATGGTCACTCGAACTAGTTGAAGCTCAAATTCAGAGACTCATTCATTAGCCCAAAACAATCGTGAGCGTCGTCGAGGCTGGACAGGTGTGCCTTCATCCCAAGTCTACCGTGGAACATCAGCTGTGATGCTGGATAGAGGCCTTTGCATCCTTGACTTTCAAGAGCACAATACCCGTGCTGTTCTTGTGACCAGGGGCTTCTTTCTCTTCATCTGCTGAACTGATCTTTCTCAGACCTTTTAAACACACAAGAGGCATGTGCACTCGCATTGAAGCCATGCCTGTTTTGCCCCGCCCACACACTCGCGGTTTGCACCGTCTTCCCGCCATTTACCCACTATGATGGACAGCTCACTCAGGGACCCCTGCGCCCTTCGGGGCGATTGCATAGTAACACAAACAATGGTCGCTCGAACTAGTTGAAGCTCAAATTCAATGACTCATTCATTAGCCCAAAAACAATCGTGAGCGTCGTCGAGGCTGGACAGGTGTGCCTTCATCCCAAATCTACTGTGGAACATCAGCTGTGATGCTGGATAGAGGCCTTTGCATCATTGACTTTCACGAGCACAATACCCGTGCTGTTCTTGTGACCAGGGGCTTCTTTCTCTTCATCTGCTGAACTGATCTTTCTCAGACCTTTTAAACACACAAGAGGCATGTGCACTCGCATGGAAGCCCCGCCCCAAATCCGCGGATCCGCAAATCTGCAAAATCCGCCGATTTTGCGGATCCACGATCCGCAAATCCGCAAAATCCGCAGATCGTGGATCCGCAACTGATTACATGTGCATCACTGCACACTGGGTCTCTTTTTCAGGAGTTACAGCAAAGCTAAGGGCAGGTGTTGACCCGGACAACGTTTTTAAAGCTGCTCGGAAACATACAACACTAGCCATGTTTGGCATGGAGACAAGTCATACAGGAGAAAACATTTTGCAGGAGTTTAACACAAAGGTCTTTCAATGGCTGTCCCCAGAAAAACACAAGATTGGTTACGTTTCCACGGATAATGGCGCCAATGTAGTGAAGGCCATGGATATGGGTAACTATTTCAGAGTGCCGTGTTTGGCGCACTGTATAAACCTGGTTGTTAAAAAATTCTTGAGTGAAGAAAGTCCAGTGTGCAAGTTACTGACCACCTGCCGAAGAATGTGCACACATTTCAGCCATTCTTTTAAGGCGCGGAAGCATCTGAGGGGCCTGCTACATGAACGTCGACTGCCAGTGAAAGCACTCATCCAGGAGGTGGCAACACGTTGGAACTCAACCTTCTACATGCTTGAGGGTCTGTATGAGCAGTGTACGGTAGTCGATCAGTATTTCTTTACACAGGGTACAGCTATGAAGGACCTGAGGATACCTGCGGAGCAATGGAAGCTAGTTAAAAGCCTGACCGACATGCTTCATCCTTTTGTGGTCTTCACGCCTGCAGTCAGCAGGAGGACTGTAATTTGGGAAAAGCTATCCCATTGTTGCGCATGCTAGAGCACCAACTGAAGGCGGTGTCTTCTACATTTCAAAAAGATGAAGAAAAGCAAGAAGCTTTTTATTTGGCGGAGAAATTATTACAGTGCCTACTTTGCGATGAATGTCTTCAAAAGATCCACACAGAACAGCATTACATTTGTGCTACTATTCTGGATCCACGCTACAAAAAGGCACTGGCAGGCAGAGCATTCTTTCCTTTTGGTGACGCAGAAGTTTTAAAGTACAAACGTTGGCTAGCTCTGTCAGCCATGAGGTTTGAATGAGAACGGCAGGAAATTGAAGGAAAAGGCAGTACATCAGCATCAGCAGGCCATCCGGAGTCAAAAGAATCCACTTCTGCACCTGTGGCTGTGGCAGAAGTGAGTGATTTTCCCTCTCAGCCGTTAAAGACACCAGCAACCGGATCATCTGCACCAGACACAACAGTAACATTGTGTGATGAAGAGGATTGGCTAGCTCAGCTTGGGGTTGCTTCTCAAAAGTTCCCAGCAAAAAGTAAGCAAAGTGGAGGAACCGTGGAGAACCTTGAGTCGATGGTGCAGGACTATCTGAATGACTCAACAGAGGTCTATGTTCATGATGACCCATTGGCCTATTGGCATGGGAAAAAGGAATTGTGGCCAGAGATCTCCAACCTGGCTATAAACTACTTGTCTTGCCCACTCGCAAGCGTGTCTTCTGAACATGTTTTCAGTGCTGCTGGTGGCATTGTAACTTGCGAAAGGACCCCCCTCTCGCCCAAAAATGTGGAGAGGTTAACAATGATCAAGATGAATCAGCACCTCATACCACCAGATTACAAAGTACGAGAATACACGCCGGAAGAAGACGAGGAGGACACCAACTTAGATGAGGGAATTTCTTCTCTGTTAGGTGACCTACTCCTGCCTGAATTCGCAGAGTATGAGGACGAACTCTTCTTCCCTGACACCGAGCCCTGAAAATGAGCCAATGAATCAATAACTTTCTTTTTCGTTCTTATTCGCATTTATTCCTGTGTGTATGTCTTTCTTTGTTTTGAAAAGTCAGTATAAATAAAAACTTTAATCACCTAATCACAAAAACAAGCCCATCATCAGAACTGTCTTCACTTATTTGCTTATTGATTTGAAGGTGCCGCAGTCTGCATTCCTCAGGTTCACAAGTTCACCAGAACATGCTCCTCTATCCTTCTCCTCCAGACTCCTATTTCCCTCAAAGCAGATGGCTGGATTACGCCCAATGAAGAAAGACTCTGCACTTGTGGGGGTGTTCTACTTGGTAAACAACCTTTACAACAAAACTTTTACAACGCACTACCATTACGACACAACTTTTACAATGCAAACCATTACAACGCATTGCGCTGGGGGGCGCTCTAGAATAGGGAATATGTTTAATTTACTATCCAACACCTTCCCTACTATCCACGGGGAGTGGAGTTGGAATAGTAAATTAAACTATTCACTATCCAGCGCCCCAAAGCACTATGCGTTGTAAAAACCGCGTTGTAAAGGCATGCGTTGTAAAAGCATGCGTTGTAACATCATACATCCATTCTACTTCTTTGCGGGTGAGTTGACGGCTCTGGGGCCATTGCTGGGAAGGTCTAATACCGGATAAAAGTGGTTTGGAGAAAATCAGAGTTGAAAAAGTTTTTGCCTTTTTGGTCACTATCATGTTTTCGGGGGCCTTTTTGGGTGGGTTCTAGGTGTTTGGGGGTGGGTTTTGGGGTCTGGGAGCACTGCTGGCACAGTATAATGTTGATTGCTTTTGTTTTCTAGGACATCCATGGTGGAAAAGTGGAGTTATGACCTAGCTGCACAGCGCGTTTGGACAGAAGGCCGAAAAATATTGTAAGTATGAGATTTTCCATTTTTGCTTTTTGCCTGTTTGGGGGTGTTGTGCTTTTTTGCGGGTGGGTTGGCGGGTCTTGGGGCATTGTTGGGAAGGTCTAATACCGGATAAAAGTGGTTTGGCGAAAATCAGACTTGAAAAAGTTTTTGCCTTTTTGCACACTATCATGTTTTCGGGGGCCTGTTTGGGGGGCTTCCTGGTGTTTGTGGGTGGGTTTCAGGGTCTGGGAGCACTGCTGGGTATGGATACTTTTGATTGCAAGTGGTTTGAAGAAAATCCATGGTGGCAAAGGGGAGTTAGGGCCTAGCTGCAGAGCGCGTGCGGAGTGATTTTGGAAATTGGCCTGAAAATTATTAAGTCCCAATTTTTGTACTTTTGCTTTTTGGCTGTTTGGGGGTCTACTACTAGTTTCCGCCTGGGTTGATGGCTCTGGGGCCATTGCTGGGAAGGTCTAATACCGGATAAAAGTGGTTTGGCGAAAATCAGACTTGAAAAAGTTTTTGCCTTTTTGCTCACTATCATGTTTTCGGGGGCCTGTTTGGGGGGCTTCCTGGTGTTTGTGGGTGGGTTTCGGGGTCTGGGAGCCTGCTGGATACTATTGATTGCAAGTGGTTTGAAGAAAATCTATGGTGGCAAAGGGAAGTTAGGGCCTAGCTGCAGAGCGCGCGCCGAGTGATTTTGGAAATTGGCCTGAAAATTACTGTCCCCATTTTTGTACTTTTGCTTTTTGGCTGTTTGGGGGTCTTCTACTAGTTTCCGCCTGGGTTGACGGCTCTGGGGCCATTGCTGGGAAGGTCTAATACCGGATAAAAGTGGTTTGGACAAAATCCATGAGGAAAAAGTTTTTGCTTTTTCTGACATTTTGCTCAATTAAGCGTTTTCAGGGGCCTGTTTGGGGGGCTTCCTGGTGTTTGTGGGTGGGTTTTGGGGTCTGGGAGCGCTGCTGGGTATGGATACTTTTGATTGCAAGTGATTTGAAGAAAATCCATGGTGGCAAAGGGGAGTTAGGGCCTAGCTGCAGAGCGCGCGTGGAGTGATTTTGGAAATTGGCCTGAAAATTATTAACCTCATGCGCGCGGGCCGTTTTCCCGCTGTGCGCTGAGTTTAAAAAAAAAACACAATACATGACGAGCTCAGCTCGTCATAAGCGTACGACAGGCGTAACTCATGACGAGCTGAGCTCGTCATGAGCGTCAAAGAGGTTAAGTCCCCATTTTTTTACTTTTGCTTTTTGGCTGTTTGATGGTCTTCTACTAGTTTCCGCCTGAGTTGATGGCTCTGGGGCCATTGCTGGGAAGGTCTAATACCGGATAAAAGTGGTTTGGCGAAAATCAGACTTGAAAAAGTTTTTGCCTTTTTGCTCACTATCATGTTTTCGGGGGCCTGTTTGGGGGGCTTCCTGATGTTTGTGGGTGGGTATCAGGGTCTGGGAGCACTTCTGGGTATGAATACTTTTGATTGCAAGTGACTTGAAGAAAATCCATGGTGGCAAAGGGGAGTTAGGGCCTAGCTGCAGAGCGCGCGCGGAGTGATTCTAGAAATTAGCCTGAAAATTTCCAAGTGCCCAATTTTTGAAGTTTTGCTTTTTGGCTGTTTGGGGGTCTTCTACTAGTTTCCGCCTGGGTTGACGGCTCTGGGGCCATTGCAGGGAAGGTCTAATACCGGTTAAAAGTGGTTTAGACAAAATCGGAGGCAAATTTTTTTGGGGCGTTTTTGCTGACTTGCTTGTCTTTGAGTCACTGTTTGGGGGGATCCGGGTGTTTGTGGGTGGGTTTTGGGGTCTGGGAGCACAGCTGGCACAGTCTAATTTTGATTGCATTTTTTTTTCAGGAAATCCATGGTGGAAAAGGGGAGTTAGGGCCTAGCTGCACAGCGCCTTTGGACAGAATTGAAAGAAGGCCGAAAAATATTGTAAGTATGAGATTTTCCATTTTTGCTTTTTGCCTGTTTGGGGTGTTGTGCTTTTTTGCGGGTGGGTTGGCGGGTCTTGGGGCATTGCTGGGAAGGTCTAATACCGGATAAAAGTGGTTTGGAGAAAATCCATGCTGAAAAGCCTTTTGGCACTTTTTGTAACTTAGGGTTCGTTAGGGTTAGTACTAGCAGCAGTATTCCATGTGTTTGGGGGTGTTCTAGATTGTTGGGGTCTTAGAGCACTCGTAGGAATGTGTAATTTTGGTTGCAAGTGATTTGAAGAATATCCATGGTGGGAAAGGGGGGATTTGGCCTAGTTAAAGAAAGCGTTTGCCACTATTCTTAACTTAGGGCTCGTTAGGTTTAGCAGTATTGTATTACATGTGTTTGGGCGGGGGTTGTTTGTGCGGGGGTTTGCGAGTATTGGAGCGATGCTGGGTATGGATACTTTTGCTTGCTTGCAAGTGGTTTGAATACAATCCACGGCGGGTAAGGGGGGATTTGGGCCTACTTTACTTTCAAAGTACGTTTTGTCACCATTTTTCTACTAGGCCTTGTTTTTTGAGAACTGATTGGGGGTCTTCTACATTTTTGCGACTGGGTTTAGTAAGGGTTTCGAGCACTGCTGGGAAGGTCTAATTTTGTTCTAAAACACAGTTCACAGTGCACCTAGCTTGAGGGGAAAGATCCGCTAAATTAATTCGCCCATACTTATTTATCCTTCAAAAGGAGACTCAGACAGAGTACGCACTTTCAAAAATATTGTACTGTCTATTAGGAAACTCAAAGTGTGACTTTTTGCACTACACAGCGTACATACCTTATATTTATTTGTCAGTGGTGTTCTAATATCACTTCCTGTATTTCCATCAATATTCACAGGCCGGGTTTCAGACTGTGCAATTGGAAAAAAAGGATGAAGTCAGGCTTCACATTAGCTAGCCGCAATTCAGCATCCGCCAGGGTGTCTTCTAGTCAACTACATTGATGGATGGAGTGTCAGCTGGAATGGAGGAGTGGTTTGATGCATGCAACTAACCAAATTCAACAGGACAACTACAACAACATACAGATACAGTATCCGTTCTTTTCTAATTATCTTTTAAGTAATGTTATTGCTGTGAACTTCTATGAGTGTGACTCTGCATTTGCTTGATATCTGCTTCTAAATTCATCCCTACAGCTATTCTATAGGTTTTACTTGTGCTATTTTTTAAACCTAATTTAATGTAAGAAGTGTTTCTCTGAGTGCAGAGATAGGCAAGTGAAAACGCATAATTAGTACTGCAGCCCTGTACTGTCTCATTCTTTCATTCACGGTTGTCGAAAGTACTACTTACTTTTCAGTAACCATGCATGCAGTAGTGCATGCACTTCCTTTATGTCACTTAAAAGATTTATGGTTAGCTTTGTACCCAAAGATTTCTTTATCTTCAATTATTGTTTGTCCATGCTGTGCTTTTTTTTTCTTCTCTCAGCAAAACTTTCCCCAAATCCCCCATTCCCATCCATTTTCCAAACCCTAACCCTCTTCCCCCGGGCTGTTTGGTTTTGATTGATGTGTGACTAAATGACAGCAATAATTCCACACACTTGCTGGGGAGGATAAGGTCATAGCAACAGGCTGGTGAAGGAATCCGAGGATATATTCTATTCTTACTCAGCTTGACACTCAGTCACTATTGGCAAATGAAAGCAGATTTTCATGTGCGCCAACAACTTGATTGGTCATCAAGAACATCCTCCTCCTAGACGTGGCAAATTATTATGCTGCTGTGTCCTTCACGTTCGTTACTATTTCTTGTACTAGTAGCCAATGTCAAAGAAATACTAGTTATACTTTCAATACTTTACCATTTGTTAGGCTACATTGTTGCACTGTTCTAGTGTACTGTCACCTGCTATGTTCTCTATTGTACCGTTCTAATGCTACGGTAAGGACAAACAAGGTTTCATTTTCTTTTTTTTTCAGATGCTGCAACTGCCACTGTTTAACACCACTAGTACCACCGCAATGATGACATTTCATCCGCCCAGGATTGCCTACCTTAATCGCCATTTGCCGTGCAGCCAGCCCTGTGCCTAGCCCTATTTCCAAACACAAATTACAGGTAATATAAGCGTTTGGGGGAGGAAGTATAATGGAGAATTAGGAGAGACGAGAGACTGACGCTAGTACTAGTAAAGTCCTAGGACTATTGAATTCACTTACTCTGTGAGAGGCACTTAGTTTTGAAAACATTTGGGCAATTAATTATACAACTTGAATCAAGATGCCACTTAAGTTTCAGGAAAACAAACTTACTGTTAAACTCCCACCCACCAGCCTCAAAAGCAGTAGAAAAAACACGTATGCTAAGATAAAGTTTAAAGTATATTTATATCCATAACAAAAATAATCTCCCGCAAGACCCAACCCACCCCCACTCCCTAACCCCAACGAATGTCCGTGAAAAGTCCAAAAAACCCAACTCCCAATTCCCACCCCCCCAGAAGTCTTTAAAAAAGGGGCAAGGGACAGTCTCCTCCTATTGCTTGCTGCTGCTGTTGACTTTCCGGGCCAGGTCGACATGCTCCTTGCGGAGGGTCTCGATCAGGTTTTTGGTGTTGAGGAGCTCCTGCTCGAGGTAGGAGACCCTCAGGGAAAGGCGGTACATCCTTTTTTTGTAACTGCTGTGGGGGGCAGCTGATTTCTTTGCTGCTCGGCGGTGGCGGGTGGCTGCGGTACCCCGGCTCTGTACCGCTGGAGACCTGCTGCGCTGACAGGCTAACCCAGGGAGCATGGAGGAGGATGCAGGGGTCGCCGTAGATGTTGTAGATGTACTCTGCGTGTCCTCCTCCTCCTGGGCCACCAGCCGCCGATATTCGGCGACAGTGGCCTCCAGCCTCCGTTGCCGGGCCCGTCTAGCCAGCTCTTTCCGTGTTGGTTTGGAAGGACCATCTACATGAAGAAAGAAAAAGACATAGTCTGTAACCAATGCTCTTTAAGATTAACACAAAATGATTCAGCAGAAAGTTGTGTCACAGTAGAACTAGCAACTTGCAAGCGCAGTACATAACTATTGTGGCCAGTATCTATCTAACCTCCCACTTCTTCATCCTTGCTCTAACATTAGTGGGAGTTTAAGGAATCAATTCTACGAGCACTATGGACTCACTCCAATAGAGTCGACTATGACAGTACACCAGTCTTATTCTTCTTCTCCTCTCTTGTTTAGCAAAATTGGTACGTTAACTTCTGCAAGCCGGCATAATGCCAGCGCAGTCAACTTGCAGCCGAGAAAAATAGTCTGCAATCTCAATAAGTAAGGAATATAAGAGCTTACCACTGCCCGCCACTACCGTGGCAACCCGCACAGCAGTTTGGTCCGGCACTTGCACCGCCTCCTCCCCAGAGCTTTCCTCCTCCACCTCTGCGCTGAGCCCAGCACCAGATGTTCCACCTACAAAGCACATTTTAGAATGTTAGATGTCATAGACATACACCACTCACTAGTCTTTTGTCTAGGAATGAAGAAATGTGAATACAGAAACCAATCTAATAATTTGTGACTGTCTATTCTAAAGTAAAAATGTCCCTTTTTCCAGGGAAGGGTGTTGTCTTGCTGCACTTTTTGGCACAACTGATGAATGCTTGCTTTTTAACACGCACCATTTTTCTCATAATAACTAGGACGAAGGGACCAATGATTCAGCACCAAAAAGAAAAATGAAAGTTCAAACGAGGTGAGGGCTCGGCTCGCCCACAATAAATGTGTGAAATAAATCACTATAAGCACTTTTCCATTTTTAATCAACCGTTTATGTTTTATGACAAGCTTGAGTTTAATAAATATTTTTACTTTTAATAAAGCTTTAAAACTTAAATAGACTCTGTGGTTTTTGGTCATGAGTGAATGAGAAAAGGTTTTGCAATTTGCAAGCATGAGTCCGTGCCTCCGACACTTCTGGACTCTGACTCCGTACTCTTGTCCTGCGTTGGATAATCATCATTGGGGATCAATCATCGATGAATTCAGGAGCTAAATGACTCTACCACACTATCTAGTCAGTAAGGAGATTGGGGGTTCTTCAAAGTCTGATATCACTGAGGTATGTGGAAAGTCTACCTGCGCCTATTATAATTGACTAGCAGCCCGTCCCAACGTTGCCTGGAGCAATTAGGTTTCAGGGCCCCCGCCCCAACGTTGTCCGTGGGTCCCCCGGAGCCTTCCTCCATATATTGCAGTATTATACCTCTATGTTTACTTTGTACGCTTTTGTAACCTGCACACGTCACTTTTTCCTCCTGTAATGCACCGTTTGGCTCACTTTTGTAATGCTCCGTTTGCTTCCTCTTGCTACCTGCACACGTCACTTTTTCCTCCTATACCTCTATGTTTACTTTCTACGCTTTTGTAACCTGCACACGTAACTTTTTCCTCCTGTAATGCACCGTTTGGCTCACTTTTGTATTGCTTTATTTGCTTCCTCTTGCTCACGATGTACGCTTTTGTAACCTGCACACATAACTTTTTCCTCCTGTAATGCACCGTTTGGCTCACTTTTGTAATGCTCCGTTTGCTTCCTCTTGCTCACGATTGTCATTTTTGCTTCATTTTTCCGCCACTCACCGCTCCTAACTAAATAAATAAATAGCCTACCTCATCTGCCGCTCAACGCTCCTCGCCGCCTGTCCGCCGCCTGTACGCCGCTCCTCCCCGCGCCATGTCCGCCGGTCCTCCATGCGCTCCTGTACGGCGCACCTCCCCGTGCTCCTCACGTCAGCACGCACGTCGTGCCGGCGCTTCTTCCAAGGGACTACTTTTTTTTCTGTAAATTTTTTAAATAACGTATATTTATTATGTTTATATAGCCTATGTCCATCTGCACACCCTGACGATTACAACAATGTATCGGGTGTGTGGATTGGCGCTGTGGTTCCCGAGTTTACCCGCCTCAAAGGTTCAAAGTTCTTCCTTTATAATAGTAGTATAGATAAACAATGCACTATTTAGTGTCCATAGTTCTTTTTGTGCAGATTTGTCCCTGCAACAGTAGTAGTATGGATTGTCCTCCTATCCAAACCAAAAGTAAAGTAGTATCTAATTCTTTCTTGGTGGTCATTCACCTTTTTATTATTGGTAATTGTCAAAGCATAAACATTTAGAAGACTTGAAAAGACATTATGGACAATCCCAGAGGACTGCACTTAGTGCATAGAACTATTGCTGACTAGAATGGGAGTTTCGTTTTACACCTTTTGCCAAATGTGCAATCTTAGTTAGCTACATAGACAGACTAATAAGAATAATCTAGTAATACCACAGGGAGTCATAGTCGAGGCAGGATAAGAATTTAGATACAGTCTACAAGAAGATCAAAGACGATTTAGAAAAAATAGAACGAGGAACGCTAGGAAAAAATAGGTACTCTATATTAAAATTAAAACGTACCGGGGCCAGCAAAGGAGCCCCCGCCTGACCGATCCTGGCCTTGTTCAGCAGCAACAGCAGCCTCCTCCAATGCCCTCTTGCCCCTGGGGGGAGCTGATGTACAACATGAAAGAAAGAAAGACCAGAAAACATGGATGATATTTGTCAACCAAATCAAACATTTCAAAAGAACAATAACAAAATATTTTGGCGAAATAGCAAATAGACAACTATTCCACGGGATATATTGACCTATCTCATGTTGTCTACTACGATATTAGTATTGCTTGATTTGCGGACCGTCGACTTGGAAAGTTATGTAACTCACTAAACAAACTACTAAAAAGGTTCGCCTAGGACTGGCAGGCAGCAGTCTGCAGCATGCGATGTGACAGACAAAGTCCATTGTGATTGCAGATCAGCAACAACACTAAAAAGTTTCCTACTACATTAACCAGTCATTAAAATACTCAAACTATCAATCCACCACCACTATTTCTTCTTATTGCCAGGTGTACAAAGGAAGGACTGGACTTGAGTCTGTAGGGCCAGATTTAGAAGCCCCCTCGGCTCTTTTGCTCCATTGTTGCATGACTTTTGTGACGCAGCGGCAGAACAAAAGAGGCGCCATGGTGCGGCGTATATTAACAACGTGACACATATGGGAGATGCATCACGTTGTAAAGCCCTGAGCCATCAGGGGGCGTTCCGGCGCAAGGGAGGGCGTTCCTGCGCAGGAACGCATCCTAAAAGTGGCTGAGGGAAATCTACAAGATTTCAATCAGTCACTTTTAGGACAACGATGCGTGACTCAAACCCTGCGCTTGCTTGAAGCAGACGTACGGCTTGATGCAGCATTGGGGAGATAGGGCACCCCAGAGAATTGCAGGAGCTGCGCCATCGTTGTGACGCAACTCCAGCAATGCGCCGCCTTTACGGCACAGATTACGTTTTGGGCCCATGGTGCGCTGCATTGTAAATACGGCGCACCATGGGTGGTGGTGGCGTGGCACACAATTACTGGTGCATCCCTGCTACTTTGCAGGGATGCACCAGTAATTAAAAATCTGACCCTTAGTCTCCAGCATTACGCAGTTCTTTAAACTACACTCATACATAATTTCTCAGGCCAATGAAATGAACACAAATTCTAAAACAAATAAGCATAGTCGCAACGCTACTGAGAAGGAGAGCAGTGCACCTGAAATGCACAGAAGATTTTGAAATATAATTTACCTACAATGTAATCAGCAGCATTATTGCTCTTGGTAAAAAACAAAAATTTGCAATATAATAACACACAGAGCAGGAGAAAACAGAGTAGTGAAGAAATAGCTACTACTACTCACCAAGCCCGGGGATCTCAAGGCCAAGCAGGTCGATCAAGTCGTGTTCCCGGTCCAGGAGATCCTTCCAACGGTGGGTGCCCTGGTTGTAGGTGCGGCGGACCCGAGAGTGTTGGTTCATGGCCCGGCACACCTTCTCCCACCGCTTCCGGTGCTCCCGAATCCCGTACCCGCTAGCGATCTTGCCGCCTGCCATGATGGTCCTGCGGAGGCGGCGCTAAACATAAAAAACTAGTGCGGCCACCTCCTCCGCGCTGAAGATCTCACGGGCTGTGACCTGCTCCACCCTCAAACGCCCGCACGGGAGCCGGGCACGGGGTGCGAGACCTTCCCCTTCTCAGGATGCTTCCCGGCTCCCTTTACCAGGGTCTGGGCAGAAAGGAAGGTAAATAATAAAGAAGAAATAGAATAGGGAAGAGGAAAAGAAAAGAGTTTTAAAAAGTTGTTTAAAATTAACCAAAAGTAGCAGAAAACACAAAAATATAGAGCTAGAGAAATAGAGGGATAGATAATAAGTAAAATAGATTAAAAAAAACTTCATAGCAATGAATGAGAAACAAGATGGCTGCGCCCGTTCACGACCGCGTGGGTAAGTTCGCGCAAGATTTCCCTCGCGATCACACGCGAACTTGTACTAGCGAGCCGCACACTTTGCGAGAGTACACATCGTGCCCGGAAACGGAAATACGTCATGCAAACAAGATGGCCGTGCCCGTGAATGACCGTGAGGGTAACTTTGCGCCGTAGAGCTACAAGCGGCTCGCTAAAACACACAAAACCTTGCAAACTAACATGCCGCAAAAAACCAAATCACATATTTGCACGAATTCGCGGCTTCCGAATTCGATCGCGCGCAAATTCGTGCCCCACGAATCCCGCGAAATTGCAGAAAAACGAGTTTTGCAAAACTGAAAGCACTCAGCAGGTGCAAAAGTTCAAACTCATAATTAGGAACCATTCCCTGTAGTGCCTACTTGCAACTTTTCTATGACCCTGCTCTGACCCTCACACCAGGCTCATAGAATAGCTACAAGTAGGCCACAAAGGTCCTGTGAAAAAAAATTGCACTGCAACAGAAAGCAAATTACAGATAAGGAAGCAGGTGCCAGACTGGAAGTTTACATTCAGTGACACATTAATCAACCCCAAATTAATTCATGTCAGTTGAAGCAGGGCAGGTGTGCTTGCTTTCCCCCCCCATAATCTACAGTGATGAACCAGTGGGTGGCAGTGATGTACCAGAGGGTGGCATGGGTGAACCAGAGGGTGGCAGTGGTGAAACAGAGGGTGCTGTGAACCTGTGATGATGAACCAGACATAGAAACAACATAGTCGCGACCGTTGCGAGCCGACAAGTAAGTTCGCAATTGCGAACTGGTACAAAACCCTTGAGAACTGGCAGAAACCCTTGCGAACACAAAAAAAAAGAAAAAATCCGCAAATTCGTGAGTTCGTGGATTTTGCAGATTGCAAATTCGTGAATACACAAATTTGCGAACCGCGAATTCGCAAAATTCGCCCATGCTTACTAGAAAGGGTCACACTGGAGGAGTAGCAGGTTCTTCTAAGCTTGATTGACAGCAAAGGTGTTAGTTGGTGAAACTTTTGCCTTCTTAACATAGAAAAGGGTAAGCCCAAGGGAGTAACAGGTTCTCAGATGCTTGCGTGAAAGGTAGACGGAAGGGATCGACTTGTAGTGAATGAAGAGTAAACGGAAGGGAGTTACTCGCAGTGAATAAAGTCATTTCTTTCCATTAAATTAGTTACGCAGACACAGTGGCAAATGTTTTTAAGTTGTAGATTAATAAAATGAACATTTAAAAGTGAATCGAAGTAAACTCTCACATTACCTTGCAAAAGAGGGAGTCAGTTGTGGAGCTGCGCTGACGTCACTCAGAGCCGCGCTGGTATTGGTTAATACAATGGGTGTGTAGCTGAGGTAATTTTGTAAAGGAGGGGTGAGTAGAGGAGCATGAGAACTCTTCTCGCGGGAAAAGCTGCGCAACCATTGGTTGAATATATTTTGGATTCTAATTGTTGATTGGTCATTGAAAATAAGAAACGTTTTGGTATTGGAGCTTTTTCGTAAACAAACTGAGTGTCATTAAGAAGTAAAGCGCCATAAAATATATGTGGCATTTATATGCAGGATTCATAGGAAATCGACCAGATACAAAATATCTAGGGGTGGCTAAAGAACAGGTAATAAAAGGGAGACCTTATATCATGTACGGTGACAAAAGAAAAATTTCATTTGTCAAGAAAGTTAAACATTTCTTTATAAAGGATAAACCGATGAAAACCAGAGAAGGGATTATTATTCCACCACTGAATACGCCCGCATCATACATGATGGTTGAATGGGGCTACCATACTTGCATACGGTTAGAAAACTGGATAGAATACACAAAAGATGATGGAATTTTGGCATTTCCAGAAAATGGTACCTTTAATGGTAGAGTTTTTTTACAATTTAAGAGTATACATCAATGAATTAGATTCAAGACCTAGGTTAACCCAATATGAGGCATTGGAGGACTAGGAAACAGAAGCTTTTGAGCGAGACAGATCCAGAAGTGATAAAAGTATTAGTACATTTTATCCTACATTTCCTAAAGAGACAAGAGATAAGCAGATGAAACAATGGAGACAGTCCTTGCTGGTGGAATGATTATATCCTGTCCAAGCATTAGAAGAACAAACAGGAGTAAAAGTACTGAGAAAAACAAAAAATTTATGACAAGTGCTGATCCAGAAGATGAATACTTGGAGGATTTATTAATGAAAAATCTGCCACCTTATAATAAGGAGCAGAATCAGACAAATGTTAGCGCTCCATTTTTTAAGCCACCTTTAGTTCCAGTGTTACATGAGGCATCATTAGAAAAAGTGCTGCAGGAAAAGGAACGAGAAGCAAAAATTAAGCAAAGGAATGAGTTATTTCAGAAAATTACACAGTTAAATATCAGTCCTGAAGACTTGACAATTCCGGGGACTATGGGTCCAGTTGCTCCTTTATATGAAGAAAAACAGACTATCCCAGACCGCCTGTTCTAGCTACACCTGTAGTAAGGCCAAGGAAAGGTGGGTTTAGATCGATTGACTATATTAAATGAAGATGAATTGCTGTTTATATGTCGAAGTATTGCTCGAAATACAAAAACATTTCATGAAAAATTAACAAGTTCAGCAAGTGCAATGGGGGTTGACATTGGTAAATCAAAAGTGTAACAGAAACCATATCGAGCTGAATTTTCTGACAAAGATTTAGAAAATATGAATGTGTCGGGTCGTAAATTACAAATAAAAGAACTTTTATCACTATTGCATAAAATGGGGTGGCATAGACAGATGGAAAGCTAGATAGTTAAAGAAAAAGGAAGAAGCTCAAGGGAAAAGCACTGTATCAGAATATATGTTGAAAGAAACAGAAAAAGTGGAAAGGTTGTGACCAATGAGAGAAGTACCAGGTGGAGGTTAGGTGCATGTTCTATGGTCCCGACAAGATATATTGTCATTTACAAATTAATTTCCAAAACTCAGAGAGAAACCTGTAGATTGGTACAGACAGGTCGAGAGATTTGTAAAGGTTCCAAAAGTGTTATGAAAAGATCTAGATTGGTTATTCAACATCGTAGTTCCTGTCGATTTAAGGACCAAATGTAAAATTGCAGTAAACTGGCCAAATGATGAGCATCCTAAAGACCCGAAAACAGGAGCACCATCAGACGAGGTAATGAAGAAGTATAATCAGGTTTTACTGTACTTGTAAGGGAAAGTACCTCCAAAAGAAGCATACTGGACTAGAATAGACTGAACTACTCAGAATAAAGCTGAATCTGTGCATGCATATTATGAACGTCTTTTACAAGTTTTTAAACAGTATAGTGGTTTAGAAAATATTGACACCAAAGATATGACACATTTTATCTATTGGTTTGTGTCTGGACTAAGACCAGAAATTTCACAATGGATTAAGGGTAATAAAATCTGTTGGCAGGAAAAACCTGTAGATGAAATACTGAAATATGCAAAATATTGTGAATACGAATTTGATAATAAACAAAAGAATTTTGAAGAAAAAGTAATGTGGGCACAGGAAAATTTAGCAGAGCAACAAGAACTTCAATTAAAAAACATTCAGACCCAAGGAGATGGAAATGGTAATAAACCTAGAGGAAAATGTAATCGAGAGGAGGCTAAAAAGAAATTTCCTTGTCATGGGTGCGGCAAATTGGGGCATTGGAAGAACGAGTGTAAGGCCATGCCAAATAATAATAATAATTTGAATCCAGAGACGCAGAATGAGGTATCGAAAAAGCAGCAAAAACAGGTAATACAAAATCATTTATCATTGGCGTCTATGCCAAACCCTGGGAGTCAACCAGCATACAGTATAGATACCACAAGTTGGGAAGGAAGTGGTAAAAAGGACCCAGTGACACCCCAATTTCTTTTGACCAACTCATACTTTGATGAAGATAGTTTCTGACGGTGCCTGAGGGGGGAGGACGAGGAGTGCATACTTGGCGCATCCTTGCAGGTAGATCAGTCAGGTCCATACATTGAGGGAAAGGTTGAAGGAAATGATGTTACCTCCTTGTTGGATACTGGCGCTACCCATTCTACTGTGAGAACAGCAGACGTTCCAAACCTACCCCTCTCGGGAGAAGCGATCCAAGTAGTGGGCGTTTCTAATAAACAAATTAGTACCCCAGTTACAGAACCAATGGAAGTCAAAATAGGTCATTTTAAAGAAATGCACAAATTTGTTGTATGTGACTCCAGTCCTGTAAATCTATTAGGCAGGGATTTGTTGTGCAAAATGAATTGCACTATCTTTTGTACACCAAATGGAGTTGAAATTCAAACTCCATATGAAGATGGAATTTATAAAATTATGCTAGCAAAACAAGAAATTGAAAAACAAAAGTTTACCATAGAAGACTTGCCAAAAGAATTACAACATACAGTAGATCAAAGTGTGGGATTTCACAGGAAAAGATGTAGGATTAAAGGCAAATGTTGACCAAGTAAAAGTGACAGTAAAAGAAGGTGCAGTTTATCCAAATATTCCACAGTACAAAACGAGCCCAGAATTAAAAGCAGGAATCGCACTAGAAATAAAACGTCTAGTGGAAGCAGGAATTTTGCAGGAAATAATGAGCAGTCCAGGTAATTCACCCCTAATTGGCATCAAGAAACCGAGCAGAAAATACAGGGTTGTACAGGACCTCCACAAAATTAATAAAATTGTCGTCCCATGTTGTCCAGTTGTGCCAAACCCTGCTTTGATTTTGTATGAAATACCTTTGCCAAGCATTTTTCTCAATACCACTGCACCCGGATAGTAAGCATCTTTTCTTGTTCAAATTCAATGACCATATCTATGTTTGGAATCGGGTCCCTCAGGGGTACCCAAAAATTCCATCAATCTTTAATCAGATCTTGAAAGAAATTCTTGAATCTTTGTTATTGCCCGGACAATCAGTCCTGGTGTAGTATATTGATGACCTACTGGTGGCATCTAAGAATCGAAAATACTGTGTTACTGATACAATTGCTTTGCTGAATCATTAAGGAAAAGGTGGACACAAAGTATCACCTGAAAAATTGAAGTATTGTACTACATCAGTGAAATATCTGGGACACCAGATAGAGAGAGGTGTCGAAGGGTTACCTATGAAAGATTCAGAATAATTTAAAACATGAATCTACCTCAAACACAGAAAGAAATCAGAATGTTTCTTGGAGTTGTAGGTTACTGCAGGCAATGGAGTGTGGGATTTGCAGCCCTAGCAAAACCATTAATACAAATGACAAGGAAAAGAGCAAAGGACCTAGTAGAATGGGATGATGAAAGCATGTCATCTTTTCTAAAGTTACGAGACTGTCTGTGTTCAGCTCCAGCATTAGGGATGCCTGACTACTCAAAAGATTTTGCATTTCTTTGTGACACACAAGACAATTGTGCACTTTCAGTTTTAACTCAGACTCATGGTCTAATGGTCTAATGAGACGACCTGTTGCATATTTTTCCTCTACTCTGTATCCAGCGGCAGCAGCTTTGCCATAATGTCTGAAAGCAGTAGCAGCAACGTGTGCGAGTCTTGAGCAAAGTGAGCCCATTATCATGAGACATCCAGTATCAGTGTATGTTCCACATGCAGTTGTGACCAGGACTAAAACTCAGTACCTAACACCTAGTCGGCTGACTAAGTATGAATGAATTCTTATAGGTACAGAGAATGTGACAACTGCTAGATGTAAAATTCTGAGCAACATTGTTACCTGAATCGCAATTTGCAGAATTAAAAAATTAAATCGAACATAACTGTATTGATCTTACAGAATACTGCACTAAACCACACCCAGACATCAGAGAAGAGCCACTAACAAATTCAGAACATGAGCTATTTGTAGATGGTTCATGTATGCAACATGAGGAAGGAGGTTTGAGTGCTGCTTATGCAGTTTGCGCTCTATGGGGTCCAGTTGAGGCATCATATTTACCTGGAGTAAAATCTGCACAGGTAGCAGAATTAATTGCACTGACAAAAGCTTGTAAATTTGGGAAAAATCTGAAAGTGACTAGTTTTACTCATAGCCAATATGGCTATGGAGTTGTGCATGATTCTGGCCAACTCTGGATTCAAAGAGAGTTTCTGACTTCATCAGGTACTCCAATTAAAAATGGAAATTTTTTGAAAGATTTACTAAAAGCAATTCAATTACCAGAAACAGTAGCTGTGGTCAAGTGTGCTGCTCACCAATCTGGCAATGACAAATTCACAGCAGGTAACCAATATGCTGACCAACTAGCTCAATATTGTGCCTAAAATAAGATGGCAATAGATACAAAAATTGAACCAAACAGAAACAGCCGCCAACTTATGTTGCTTGAGAGAGTGAAAACGTGGGAAGAAGTGAAAGATTTGCAAAATGATGTAGAACAGGAAGAAAAGGAAGAGTGGGCAAAAATAGGATGTCAGAGAAGGGTTGGAGATGGTGTCATTGTTTACCTTGATGGGAGGCCTGTGTTGCCAAACTGTATGCTTGCTCCTATGGCTAGGATGTATCATGGTGATTCTCATCTAGGGCGAGACGCTATAGTAAGACTATTCAGACAAACTTGGTTCAATGCAAGGTTCAGGAACATTGCAGAGAGTCTTTGCCATAGGTGTTTGGTATGCCAACAATTGAATCCTGGGAAAAGAACTGTAGTGTTGTCAGGAAAGATTGGAAAGGCAGAAGGTCCATTTATTCGACTTCGGATTGATTTCATTCAGTTACCCCCTTGCAGAGGAATGAAGTACGTTCTTGTCATTGTCTGCCTATTTTCAAAATGGTTGGAAGCTTACCCTACGTGGGAATGATAGTATCACAGTAGCCAAACTATTACTTAGAGAGCTCATACCACGTTTCGGGTTTCCAGTAACGATTGAATAAGACCGAAGAAGACATTTCAATAATGATATAATTGGTCTAATCTGTAAAACATTTAAAATTGAGCAAAAGCTGCACTGTGCATACCACCCAGATGCTTCTGGAGTGGTAAAACAACTGAATGGCACAATCAAATCAAGATTGGGAAAGATTTATGAATCAACTCGATTAGAATGGCCAGATGCTTTACCTCTTGCTCTGTTCGGACCCAGAAGCATTCCAGACAGAAAAACAGGCTTGAGTCCTCATGAAATACTCATGGGAAGAACAATGAGGTAAACATGGGTGCCAGGACATAAGTTGATAAATATATCTGATGACTTAGTACTAGAGTACTGCAAAGAACTGGCTGACAAAGTGCATTCTATCTCTCACCGGGTTGGAGAAGACGCTGTCACCAGGCAAACAACTCCAGCACATGATCTAATTCCAGGTGACTGGGTTGTAATAAAAGAACATACACGAGAATCTTGCCTAGCTCGGAGGTGGGGAAAACTAACACAAGTGATATTGGTTACCACTACAGCAGTAAAATGTAAAGGAGTTCCAAATTGGATCCAAGCGAGCCATACAAAAAGAGTGGCTGAACCCGATAAATCTGAAGCTGAAGGTTGGGCAGCTGAGGGGTCACAAGAAAGTGATTCCGAAGTAGTTGATGATGAACAACCGAGCACCAGTCAGGATGAATGGATACCAGTGATTGACATTCCTGAAGATGTTGTGAGAACCAGAAGCCAGACCTATTTAGATAGATAGAGTGATAGTGAGGTGAGTCAGGAATAGAAGAATGTACTCAGATTACAGAAATCAAAGTCAAAAGTAATTCTGAGGAGGAACAGATAATGAAAGATCAATATACTCAGACATTCCAAATACCTGTCACAGTTCCAGAGTCTGAGAAGGGACAGATTGGTGAAAGGGCGAAGGCTCAGGAAGAAGAAGAGCAAGAGATCGAGATACCTGAGCAGGATTAGATAGAAGTAGATAAATGTATTCCGGAAGAAGAAAACAAACCAAATCAAAATCAATTACAGCATACACCTGAACAAGGTCAGATTAGAATCCAGGCAGAAGAAACAGAAGAAAGACGAAGATATACAAATTGTGCCACAACTGAATGAAAACAAAAGAACAATTGAAGAAAAACAAAGTATAGTGCCAGCTAAAAGACTCAGAAAAAGACATAATTGGCCTGGTTTTGTCAAGAAATTAAAATTCTGTCTTAAATAAAACTGGTTTTTCTGTAGAACAACTAAAAAGAAAAAGTCCACAATTGAAAAGACTGAATAATAAGTTCAGAGGCCCTGAATGGACTTATGTCATCCTTGAAGATCTTGAAAAATTAGAATTGAGCGATGAAGATGATGATGAATAATTGATGAACCAACAGACGAAGAAGTAAGACCAACTTGAAAATTTCACAGGTTTAAATTCTGTGAAAAAGTCTCAAAGAGGGGCTAAGTCTCCCTAATCGAAAAATGGCTGATCATACTGTTAATGGTAAATCGAAAAGAAATTGCTTAAAAACATGCTGTAGAATATGCACATGTAATGTAGTAATAATATTCATAGCATGGTTATGATTGACAGTAGCTATTCCTTATCTAATGCCTAAAAGTGAATAGAATGATACTAACAATCATGAGAAATCAGATGCACCTGAAAAACTAGATACACATGGGTATATAGATAATGTTAGGCAGCAAAAAATAGAAGTAGAAGCATCAGATGAGGAAGGATTTCATTACGATAAAGTTAGAAATAGAACATATTTGAATGTATTCGCAAATTTATTAGTACACTATGTAGAGGCAATTGAAATAAGTGATTTCTACGTATGTATGAAGCTACCATTGTCTGTAGTGGAAGGCGTCACCTATCATCATTTGCCCCTGACTTATGGAATTTGTGTAGTATTTTAGCTAGTTTATTTTATAAGAAAGGACCCTTACAATATTATTATTATAATTTAGATGTGATTTTCTCTGAACTTCCTATTCATAGTAACCTGAATCCTGTACATAGTAAAGGTAACATATCTCGTTATATGGGAGAATATTTTCTAACAATAGGTACAATAGATATAGCTGAAGCACACAAAAATAATTTAACAGGAATTTTACATGAAGAAGAGAAGATATTTTTGAATTTAGTTGAGAAAAGGAGAGAGGATTTCCAAAGAAAAGCTACAGAACAGAAACGAAAGATTCCTAAATGGGCAGAAAATAAAGAATACACCTTGAATGGCAAAACTCATGCTGCTATGTTGCTGGACTTTGAAAAGAAAGGGAAACTCTGTATCCACAGGGAGAGAACAAGTTATTATAACAATATATTCATTGGTTCCAGTGAATGTGAACACAATTATAAAATAATTGACGGTTGGGGTTTCAAAGATGAAACTGAACAGGCGTTTCCTGGAATTTATTATATATGTGGGATCAAAGCGTATTAGAAATTGCCTGATCATTGGTATGGGAGTTGCTATTTTGGAATAGTATTCCCAAAAGTATACCATATAAAGAGAATCACTGGAAGTAATGAAGATACTAATGGACAAATACGTAGTAAAAGAGCTAGTATAGCAGAAATTGTAGGTGACATATTTAGTGCATTGATACCTTCAGTGGGAGTGGTTTTAAGTACTCAAAGAATTTTCAAATTATCGACAGTGGTAGATCGTTTATCGACAGACACTGCTGGAGTTTTCTTAATGATTAATACAGAATTAGTTGCGGTAAGATCAATGGTTTTACAAAATCGACTTGCTCTTGATACATTGTTGGCAAAAGAGGGCGGAGTCTGCAGAATGCTGAAAGCACAACATTGTTGCACTTACATACCTGACAAAAGTGTAGAACTGAAAGGGTATGTGAGGAATATTACATATTTAGAAAAAGAACATAAACCGCTGGAGGTTGATAGTGCATGGAAGAGACTAACAGATGGTCTTTTCTCTATAGGTAGTTGATTTTCTAATGTAGGGAAAAGTTTTGTAGGTAAAATAATGATGCTAATGGTGGGAATAGCCTTAATGATTTTAGGGATAATAATTTGTTGCAGATGTCGTAAACATAAAAAGACATAAGCAATAAATAAAAAGGGAAAGAAAAGAAATATCAATGAAATAGAATTAGAAGAATATAATAAACATTTATACAAAAAGGAAAAAGATCTCCATATGAAGAATGAAAAGAATATTAACAGAAAGTTTGAAGAAATTGAGATGGGTCAAGTGTAAAAGTTGGCATCTGTTTCATTAATTAGTGATGATATAAAATATCATCAAATAGTGGATTGATAGAGCAAGGTTTCACACGTAAAGTGACTTGCTCGCACTCAACCCTCTCGATAATAATATTAATGTACTAACTAACATGTTTTGTCTTATTAATATTGCATTACACGACGTATTAGGCATCTAGGGGAAGCTTGCCAATGTGCTTTTATTAACTATAATCCGCTTGCACTAAAATGGCTGCTGCTACGCGGGATTTTCTACTGCGCATGCGTCTGTCATGCCCACGTGAGATAGTTGGTGGGAAAACTTCTGCTTCTGCGCAATAGAACTAAGATGGGCGTTATGTGTCCTAACGTGCAAGAAGCTTGCATTGCTGCTACGCTAAGCTGTTTGTTTTAGCTTAATATTTAACGCAATAGTATAAAATATAATAATGGGAATAGAGTAGAAAGAAGTGGTATACAGAGCATTCATTTATTCTGTGTCTCTAAAACTTTTTCTTTTCTATTTTTACATGTTATAAAAACGGGCCTAAATTCTTTGCTGAACTTCATCTTTGGAGAAAGTGCACCTGCACGACAAGTCTTGAAGCCACAGAAGCTGTAGCCTTAAATCATGGCCAAGACGGACATGAAAGGTGGAGAAGAGTGAACTCCTTGCCTTGCCAGAGGAAGCTGAATTGATTACATTGTTTTAAAATGATCATTGATAAATTTTACTACCGGTCGGAATAAAGAACATGGGTAGATAAAGTTATGGGAGGGAACAACTTGAATACATGATTGACATGTTGCTTCTAGAAAAATATGGTGTGATGGCTACTTCTCGTTCTTTGTCCAATAAAATTGTGGGATTCACACATTTGCAACATTTGGGGATGGTACACTGACCTGAAAAATAGTATAACTAGGGTAGGCTTAGCTAGTCAGTTTGTCCGAATAGCTGACCTGTCACTGACCCAACACACTTCATAGGTGATCGGGAGCAGAGTTGCTGGTGGAGCACTCTGTCAGAACATTCGATAACCTATTCGGGGTTCTGGGGAGGAGATCGATGACCCAATCGGGGTTCGACTGTTAGCTGCAGAGAGGGTTTACAACGCTGGCATTTTGAACTTTAACTGTGGTGCTGGTCTTAGCCTGTGGTGGTCCTATCCTGATCCAATTTTGTCCGTAACCTGTCCTGATTCTGGCTTGCACCTGTACTTTCCTTCTGGCACCTATACTTTGGGATTTTTATTCTTTGACTCAGCCTAGGACCAGGGTTGGTCATCACACCCTTCTAGGTAACTATAAAGTGTGGGTTTGTCATTTGACTGTTTTTCCCCTTTCTCTTACCCACCCTGTGTTTTAAATGCTTAACTACATTTTCTCACTAAATCATTTTGAAATGTTTATGTTTTAAAATCTACATTAGTCTAAACAGAATAAGAAATAAATTTGAGTTTCATGTTTTATACATTTTGAAAGATTTTACTTAGATCAAGATTCTAAACCTTTCCCGAGTTTGTGGTCATTTATGGAATGCTAAATGTTAAATATTGCTACTTATTTTCTCTCTAACTCCCATGATCCTTTAGAATTATAGGTATCGTGACTTGGATTGGTAAGATAAATGGTATAAAAAAACAAACGGTAAAACCCCCAATTGATTGAGTGTAGGTTTACCTGTTTTAATGTATACATAAACATATGGGCCCAGGTGAGTATGTTGAGCAGGTGAGCCCGTGCTCTATCACCAACAAAAAAGATTTGTATACGGTCATTATCAGAATAAACATGGTTGCAGCTAGTCATGAGTGATGACTTAGTTCATAATGTTATTATTGTAGTTGGCCACGAATGTCAGGTCATTTAAAAAATAGATCCCTGAGGGAAAAATTAGGCATGTTGAAATTTGTGAGCTGATACTGAAGAAATCACAGTCTGTTGATTGGTGTTGAATGGCCCAGTACAATTCAGGGCTGTGTAAACGCTGTCTGTCGCATGAGCAGTCAGACCGTTAGAGAGACAGCCTATACACCAGAATATATGTTATTTTGAAGCAAGACCAGTATTTAACTATGTTAGAAATGGCACAAACTAGCGAAGATGGACTACCTAAAACAATTACACATGTTCTCTTGAGGATTACTGTCTATGCTGATATCAACGCAAAGGTGAACTAGATTTTTGCATAAAGCACGAATTGTGTATCCTTGCACTGGAAAGTAAGTAAAGGAATTTCACTTGGCTTCACAGGTGCAGCCATGGTTTCTGCAATCTGGCAGTCATTTTCCAGGAAGAGTGTTATCAAACAGATCTTTAAAGTGGGGTGAAATAAATACAGGATGCTGAAAGTTTAAATTCTTCACGAAGTAGCCTACATGTATTGAGTTGTAATGTAATTCCATTTCAATAGAGCTTGTAACTCATCACATCACATTAATCCAGACGGTAAATCCTCCTGCCTCCAAGATGGCTTCACCCTCTTACAATCTTTTTCTGTTCAAAATGTTTTATTGAGTTTTAAAATGAGAGATCGACAACACAAAAAATAGCACAAAATTGGGCACTTATACAGGAGCAATAACAACATTTATAACAGAGTAACAGTACCTTTATAAAAAAAAGGAAAATGAGAAATACAGAATATAATCAATGTATAAATTGAGAAAAAAGCAACTATTAATAACCATAAAAACCATGTAAAAATAGGAATAAACAGAGCAGTAACAGTCAATGAAGTAAAGATGGGCTGCACTATAATCATCAATCGGCTTCCAAAATATATGATACACAGAACTATTATGAATGACACCAGCTAAATATAGATTTGCACCTCTTCTAGTAAAAACTATCCATGGCCTTCATATATGGAATGATAATGATGAAGAATCTTTCCAACTGGCAGTGATAGATTTTAAGGCTGCTGATATTAAAAATTCAAAGAGTTTATGTTCTAGAATGGACATATTCATCGGAAGAACAACAGATTTACAAATCAAAATAATAGACAAAATTGGTTCACAAAAGTTAAAAATACTTTGGATAGCATCCCACACCTTTTTCCAAAATTGAAAAAAAATATTGCATTCATAAAGCATATGTTTTAATGAACCTGTATGTAGTTTACAATGCCAATAACAAGGAGTAGGTAGAAGCTTAGCTTGAAATATCTTTAAAGGAGTCCATAAAAATGTAAAAAGAATGAAAGGGTTAGATTGGTATAAGGACAAAGAAAGCCATCCGGAAACACTATTTAATCAGATTTTCTGCCAAATATCTTGCTATAATAATAAAGATAATACTTTTTTCCAGAAGTTAGAAATCATGTTGATATTATTGCCATGAAAATGTTGCATCTTTTTGTAAATTAAGGATACAGCCCGAGCTGAGGTATTTACTGTTTGAAGATATATTTCGAAATCAGAAGCATTATTTGAGGGAATATTATTAGAAAAATAATCTAAAATAGAATTACATAAAAGTTTATATTTAGGAATTAGATGAAGGCAAAATTAAATTTTTGTTCCAATTCTGCAAATGAGAAAAAGGCATTATTATGATAAATGTCTTTAAGAAAATAATGCCTTCCGCTGTCCAAGTCTTCCAAAATCGTACATTCCTGGAAAATTTCAACAGTGGATTATACCATTATGATATTTTTAAGGAGTGGGAGGATGAAGATTAAAATAACAAATCTAGATCGTGTAATATCAGTTTAGCGGATTTTAAAATACCAGACTTATTAAATGAGGTTAATGCTAAACTGGCCCTGAAGATGCTTCACTGGCTAGCTGTATCCGAAAGAATAATTTTTAATGCCCTGTTTGTAGCCCATATGGCCGTGTTTTAGGGTATCGGCCCGGCTATCAACAGACCTCTCATTACCTCCTACCACCCCGGAAAATGCCTCAGCTCAACTTATCTCCATCTTGCAATCATTCCGAAAATTAGAAGGGTAAGAAGTGGAGGCAGAACCTTTTCCTACAATGTCGCCAGACTCTGGAACACAATGCCTCCACTCTTCCATGCTGAATCCCGCTATCTCCCCTTCCTGAAACTTCTCAAGACCTGGCTATTCCAGCAATCAGCTCCATAAACTAAACGTGCAATCTCCGTCTATCCGCCAGCACTGGGATGCCCTTGGGTAGCTATGTGCTCTACAAAAATGCTTAATAATTAATTAATTAATTAATTATTAGACATTTTTAATAAAGCAGGTACAGGAAATCACACTATTAACCCTTTTTCTATAGGGAGCAAGGTAGGAGGATTAGTAAGTTGAAATGGAGTAAACCAAAGAGAACTTTGCTTTGATATAAATGCGTTGTGATAATTAGAAAAATCAGGTAACCCCAAACCTCCATTGCATTTTGTACATTTTAATTTATTATAACTAATACGAAGAGTTTTATTGTTCCAAATAAATTTAGAAAAACGTTTATCAATATTTTTATAAAACAGCCTAGGGAATTGAGTTGGAAACATAGCAACTAGATAAAATATTTTAGGAGCAATTACCCTTTTAATTGAATCTATTTTTCCCCACCATGAGAGATGTAAAAAAGACCATTGGGATAATTTTCATTGATATACTTTATAATGTTGTTACAGTTTAATGAGATTGATGTTTTAATACTATGGGAAAAGAAAACACCAAGATATTTAAATTTCAACTTTTACCAAATCATATCTTGAATGGGTAACATATCAGGAGTACAATAAACATTTAAAGGAAAAAATTGAGTTTTGTTGGTATTTAACTTATATTCAGAAATCTGACAATATAACATGAATAAATCAACGAAAGGAGGAAGGGATGATTCAGGATTACTAACAAAACAAATGAATACCATCTGCATAAGCCAATGATTTTATAATAACATCATTAATAGTAATACACACAATTCCTGTACAATTTCTAATAGCTAAGATTCAATAACCAGAAAGAAAGATAAAGGTGATAAAGGACAACCTTGTCGTGTACCCCTGAAAAAAAAAAACTATCTGAAATATGAACATTTATGAAAAGTTGAGTAGAAGGCCTAGAATTAAGAGCAGATATCATGCGAACAACCGGGTCTAAAAAATTAAACACAGCTAACTTTTGAAATAAAAATTGCCGGTGTACTTTATCAAAAGCTTTTTCACCATCTAATGCTAACAAACCAGGCACGGCCGGTAGTAGGTGTAACTGCAGGGCGGTTATCGTCCGTAATCTGTACATTGCAACCCCCCACCCTGCCCCTCCCCCTCCCTACGTCACCGCCCTGTAGTTACACCTACTACCGGCCGTGCCTGTAACAAACTAGAAGGTATTGACAAAGTATGACCTTGTTCAATAGCAGGAAGTAGCACCCTGGTATTATTGGCAGAATATCGAAGTTTCACATAACCAGATTGATCAGGATGTAAAAGAGAATCAAGCACAGAGGTTAACCTATTTGCAAGTATTTTAGCATAAAGTTTACAATTTTGATTTATTATGGAAATCGGTCAATATTTTGAAACAATAGTAGGGTGTTTGATTGGTTTTGAAGAACAACAAGTAATACTTCAGTAAACGATCCATAAGTTGTTCCTGAAGTGCTAGAAGAGGTAAAACGCTGATGTAAGTGAAGTATGAGGTGGGAAGCAAACTCTTTATAAAACCCAACAGGTATTCCATCAGGTCCAGGGTATTTATTAAGTTTAAGGGATTTGTTAACCAAATCAATCTCTGCTAAAGTAATTGGCAAATCTAAATCTTCTTTCCCTGATTGTGATATTTTTTGTAAACCACATTTGTGCAAACATTATTAATCTATGAAGAGTCCACAGAAGGAGGCTTATTATATAAGGCTTTACAATAATTAAAACATTCATTAACTATATCTTTATGGGATAAGGCAATATTACCATTGACACCATAAATTGCTGTAATATGAGTTTTATCTTTTTTAATCCGCAAGTAATTTGCCAAAAATCTACCTGATCTATTAGCATTAAAAGAGAATTCGGCCCTATTATTGGAAAGTTGTGCGCCAGCTTGTTTACTTAATATGGAATTGATTTTGTAACAAAGTTTTTGTAATTGTGTTTTATATTTGAGACCATTAGACAACAGAATTGGCCTCTAGTTTTGCAATTTGTTTGTCCAAATCTTTAATTTGAGCATTAAAAGATTTGTTTTCATGAGCCACAAGATTTACAGCTCTAATATGTGTCTTAAAAGCATCTGATCAGGTTATCAACATTACTGAACCCTCTGGGTTAAAAGTAAAATAATGAACTTAATAAACCCAAAAATGTATATGCAATTCAAGATTGAGAACAGTATGAATATACATACGCCATCTGAATGAAGTACAAAGCATAGGGGTGAATTGTAAAACAGCTGAAATAAGTGCCTGATCAGAAATATCTATATTATGTATTAACATAGTAAAAATGCAATGAATTAATTGTCGGGATACCAATAAATATTCATGATGTGAATAAGAAATAAGAGAATCTCAGGAAAAGGTAAAATATTTTTCAGTTGGGTAATATAATTGCCAAATATCAACCATTTTTGTTGTTTTAAAAAAGGACTTCAGAGTAGAAAAAAAGCCTTAGGCGGACGATATTCAGATTGTGATAAGCTATCTAACAAAGGTTCACAGATTAAATTGAAATCTCTCCCAATAATGAGTGGAACATTATCTAATTTGAGTACCTCCGTTGTAAAGTGGGACCAACATTAGGGATCATCATCTGTTGGCCCATAAACATTAATTAAATAAATAGGCGTATTATCCAATTGGACGCTCAAGGGCAGCCATGCGCTTTACAAATCCCTATTTCATTTCAACCTTCTGTATCTGAAACTTTATTCAATATTTTAAAATGTAATCTCTTTGCAAAAAAAATTCCCACTCCATTTTTCCTGTTAACTCTATGTGACGAAATCATTGTACCAACCCATTTTTCTGCATATCAGCTTCGACAATATCATCAATATGTGCCTACTGTAAAAAACAAATATCAGCTTTATGACTTGCTACATAGTCTAAAATGTTAACATGTTTAATGGGATGCCTTAAACCATTAACTTTCAAATAAACAATTTTCAATATTGTTTATATTGGCCATATTGTGATAAAAAAGTCAATATGAAGGGCAGAAAAAAGAAAGCTAATATACAACAAGTAGCATTAGATATTAAAAACAAGGATAGAAGGCAAGACAAGGACAAACATAAATAAGAGAATATAAAGTCATAAATAAAATTACAGAATCATGTGCACGCCTAACCAAAAGCAACCTACCCAGAAAACGCCCCCATAGCAAATCTTAGAGAAAGGGCAGATTAAATAGAATACCAAAAATTGAAAACAACAAGTTTTAGTAGCATTTGTGTCCTCAGACATTGGAGTAGTTGGTTAAAGAATGTACGTAGCTCTTCCAATCTTTGAAAGGACTTTGAAACACAATCTTTCAAGATTTCATTTTAAGACCGGAGGCTACCATTATGCATTTACCTTTTAAATCGAAGTCGTGGGTGAAGCTCGGCAATGGCAAAGATGAACAGTCTCTTTAGCAAAGTCTTGCTGAATGTAGATTTTATTTTCATTTGCCATTTTTTGATCATCGCCAAATGGTTATAGCGCAGAACTTTAAACATAATTTTTCATGGTTTACCTTGACAAGAGTTTCCGTCAGAGGGAATTCTCTGTGCCTTGTCCAATTCAAATATTTCAGGAACTTAGTTTTAACTGTAACAGGCTAGGCAACAGTTTTTCTAAATATTGCCAACTATATTTGCCAACTATATTTGCCAACTATAATTTCCCTCCAAATTAAAAATAGTTAAATAGTTAAGTTGTATTGGCGATTACTGTGTTCTACTCGTTGGTAAGATTTTTGCTGCCATAGGTGCAATGCTATCAATTTTGGCTTTAATCTATTCAATCTTAATTGCATTATCAAAAACTTTCATAGAAACACTAGCTGTTTCTTTGCGAATATTTCTCATTTCTGATGCAACAGAATCTGTTTTTAAATGCACAGCCTGTAGCTCCTCCAACAGAGTGGAGAAAGAAGGTTCATTACAATCAACAGATTTGACAGGTGGAGGAGAAATAGTTTGTTTACGTTTGTTATGTCCAGTAGAAATATTTTTTCCTTTCATTTTGTTGAAATAATTATATTCAAATATATGAAAGTTGATTCTCACCAGAAATAGTGCTGAAGAACTGGAAATAAATTATATTCACCATTGAAGCTGAATGAGCAGCAACTAAAATCAACAGAAGAGTGGCTTTAGACCTCAGCCTCACCCTTTCCTGAGCTTAACTCCACCCTTCTGACAGGAAACCGCAGCAGAGCAGAGACAGAGCAACCGGCATGAGCCGTAGAAAGGAACCAGGTACAAAACCTGCCCAAAAAAGCTTCCACAATCTTCAAAATGAAAGTGTTGAGGCCTACAAACCAAGATATGGGCAAAAAGTAAGTAAAATTAATGCCCTAGTCGTCCATTTGAATTGTTGTTTTTTAGGCCAAGTCCGAGCGTCAGCGGAAGGTGGCCATCTTGTTGCATGCTCATGCGGTTCTCCTACCCTCTTATGTTCTGATGCTATCAACTTAATCAATGTAAATACCACTGATCCGAAAAGAAGTACCACTTTCTGTTGCACTCACAGCCTTGCAAAAACTGTAATATCTAAATGCTGCTTCCATTGTACTGAACGCAGAAGGCCAACGGTGGACTTGGCTGATCTATTCTTACTCTCTCCCAGTAACCGGTATTATTCTGTTACGATCGTCCTTTCGGTAAGATTGGGAAACCTTTATCTCAACCTGCTTGTATTATTTTTAGTTCCATAACCACTATTCGGCAATTCACTCCGACTTAAAGTGTGGTATGTTTACCTTTCCGCAGTAGCAGCCGCTTTTGTTACATGCTCAATTTTTGCTTAAGAAATTATGTTTCTACTACTCTTTCTGCCCCATGTGGAGGTATCCACATATGGGTATCCCGTGGTCTAAGCATATATTTTTTGTTCTTCCCTTTCTACTAGCACCCGTTTGTTTTTGCTTGTTTCTGTTTTTATGTTTATCATTTACGTTTTAAAACTGGTTTGGCTCATAGCTGAGGTATCTATCTAAGGGTATCCCGTCACTGCAAGTGCTACTTGTAGGTTTTGGAATTTAGTTTGCGCCGATATTTAGCCTGCTTCGTGGATACTTAATTTGTTATTTGGGGCTGAAATTTGGGAGGTGTGTCGATGTTTTGGCTTTAACAGTTTTCCCACATCATTGCCCAATTGCACGTTCTCGTGTAAGGTATTTGTAACTTACGGTCCTTGCATATTCCCGTTTTCTTTGCTAATACCTTCGAGACTCCACAATTCCAGCAAATTAGCAATGAATCCAGTGCTGTACGAGGGACTGCGGTCTAGAAAATATTATTTTTGTTTTTAATGTTGTCCAAGATTCCCGTACCTTTTAGAGAACAAACAATATGATCATCGGTTGCGCATAGGACGGTCACACTTCTGTGTGCCACCTGGTCCCTTGTTTTTGTTCTCTCTCTTTCTTGACGAAACGTTCTAGAGTCTTTGGTTGATCCTAATTACCCATTAAGCTTAAAAGGTGGTCCTACATACTACTTTTTTCCGTTCCTGCAACAATTTCAGTTGTACAATATGAATTGCTGTTAGCTTCAGTTCTCATGGTTCTTATCGTTTTTTTCACAGTGCCTTGACTTCGGCCCTTATCATGGTGGCCCATGTCTCAATATCCCAAAGATAGGAATATTTACTCCTTCAAATATTGAATCCAACTACATAGTGAGACTATCATTCAACACAAATGTTGGTATGTACAAAATGATACTGTGTTTTTTCACTGTTTAAATGATTACGTGTGATAGCCTACTTCATGTTATGGCTAATTAAGTAAAGTTGCCACTGGGCCACAAATAACTGTATGTATTGAATGTATGAATTTAGAGAGCTGTCACGGTTTGCATTGTATTTGGATTTATAGACAACCCTGTAATGTCCTTTCTATATTTATGATTTTGCCAGTCCATTTGGTTTTGTGTTTTTTTTATAAAATAATTTGTCTTACTGCCATTTATACTCTGATGTATCAGATCTAGAGGGTTACCATAACTTGTATAGAAATTCTGGACAATCCAGAAATGCTCATTCCCCTGTATGATTTTTTGCCTACCTATTTCACGGGGCACTCAGTTTAGAACATTTGGGGGCAGATTTATGATAACTGGCGCATCCCCAGGGATGCGCCAGTTATTTTGCGCCGCTGCTCCGACACCCATGGTGCGCCGCATTTACAATGCAGCGCACCATGGGGCAAAAACGGCACAGATGCGTGACGCATCTGTGCCGTAAAGGTTGCGCATTGCTGTAGTTGCGTCGCAAGCGCAACGCAGCTCCAGCAAGGCTCGGGGGTGCCCCATCTTTACAATTCTGCGTCAAGACCTACGCCTGCTTCAAGCAGGCGCAGGGTTTTGACTCAGCATTGACCTGAAAGTGACTACGTGAAATCTCATAGATTTCACTCAGCCACTTTTGCGAGGCGCACCTGCCCCGGAACGCCCACCCTGCACCGGAACGCCCACAAGTGGCGCAGGTCTTTACAACATGACTCATCTGCCTAGATGCATCACGTTGTAAATGGGTCGTAGGGATGCGCCACGTTTACGCCGCTGTTGCGTGACGAAACGTGGCGCATTCCCAACATAAATCTGCCCCAAAGTATGTAATCATAACGGCCACATACCCACCGTAAACAAAGAGGGGGTCGAATTATTTTATTATTATCAATTCATTCTTCTGCCATTCTGTGTTTTTGTAATACGTTCAGTGTAGATTCCTAGGGTCGTAACTCTCCCATAGTTTTCTAGGTTTTTATGTATCTGTGTCTTTTTTAACATCACGTATTTTATATGTATTGTGGTCCATGTTGTATGAGTTTGGACCCTTATGTTTGTTGTTTATATCTTTTCCTCCAGTCCTGACGAAGTTCTTTCAATAACGAAACGCGTTGGCTGTTGTTTTATATTCCTGCACTTTGATTTATATGATTAAAGATTTTTTTTCTATGAAGGAACTGATTGAGCTTCATTATTAATCCTTGGATACTCTGGTAGTGCACCTCTCCATCGTCTCTGCAAATGTTGCTGCCATGTTCACCTCCATTTCTCTGTGGGCCTTTTCCTGCATTTAATTACCGTAGTGTGACAGAAACACTGTTTATTTCAGATGTGCTGTCTTGTCAACTCTTAACAGTCATTGAATGGCTCATCTCCCGCTGCCCAAAACATGACAATGCCTAGAGGGACCCAACTTCGACTTCAGCTTATGGAGCAGGGAGACTCACCACACTCTTGCCTGCATGTATCTGAAGCACTTATCCATCAGTTTACACACAGTCTGTCCAAAGCCAGTCCTATGAGATAATAGATCGACCCCTCAGTAGACAGGGAGGTATAGCCTGCCCTATACAATGAGGTGGTTCAGCAAGTCTCCACCAAAGCCATTCACACGTCCCACACATCATTTCACCAACAGCAGCTGAATGAGAATTCAGGTAAATGTAACTCTAAACTTCTCAAAGCAGTTCCCAACCTGCAGAGAAAAATGACCCCATGGCTGGAAATCAGGTACTGTCTAGCCCCACTACTTCGTGCTGATGGGCCAATATTACCAATCCAATCCTGACAGCCGTGGCGAGTCTCCACGATGAAACCTGCATGCATTTCACAGCCGACTCAAAATGTCTGGATCTGAGTGCATTACTTTGTCTCCAAAGGTCAATCAATCTGGGTGGCTTCGTAGTGCAATTGGTGATGCAGCTGAAATAGCCATGAGTGGAGAAACAAGACTTTCTGAGTGATGGAATTCCATTAGAATATTTAGGAGGCAGACAAAATAAGATGTGTTCTAGACATATGTGTACAGATAAGCAGGTGCATGATGATGACATCCACAGAGATATTGTGGAGGGTTGGTATGGATAATCGTAGAGATATTTTAAGAATATATACAGACAGTGTGGATGGTTATGTGGACACAAGAAGGTGCATGAACACTTTCACATAGAGAGATAGGCCCCCATTAGGATGGCGGGCGGACTTTGCCCGCCCGCCATCCTCTTGGAAAACGGGACCGCCCGCGATCTGAGTGGCAGTCCCGCCATGCCCATTATGATGCGCCTGCCACACTGTCGGGCGCATCATGCATTTATAGCATTGCGGCGGGCGGTGTTCACACCAGCACCGGCCGCAATGTTATAAATGCATGGTATGCATTTACATACACAAAGCGGCAGGCACCGCGCGGTGCCTGCTGCATTGTGTATGCAAATGCAGCCCCATGTGCACCCCCCACCTCGCCTTCACCTCGGGGGCCCACAGGGGGCCCCCAAAGTAAAGACCGCATGCTTTTCCGTGGCGGCATTGCCACCACGGAAAGGCATCTGACGAAGCCCATCATAATATGGCTGGCGGTGTCTGATAGACACCGCCACCATATGAGCCCTTTTCCGCGGCGACTGGGGCGGAAAAGCGGCGGATGGTGTTTCCGTCCGCCGCTGTCCCCCCCGCCATAGTAATATGGCGGGGGAAATGGGTGGTGGGCGGGCAAGGATGTCTGGCGGATCGCCACCGCCCGCATAGCGGTGGCGATCCGCCCAACATCCTAATGGGCCCCATAGTGTTTATTGATATGTATACACAGAAAGGTGCATGAATATCAAACATGCAGAGAAATCTTGTGTATGAATATGTATAACTATCAAAAATACAGAGGGATGCTATCCATCAATATGTGTACTGAGGGAGGAGTAGGCTCGCTGATATATAGAGAAATACTGCAGATGGATATGTGTACACACAGTGGGGGGCAGGCACATTGACATGTAAAGAGATAGTTTGATGGATATGCATGCATAGGGAGGTATGGATAGTAAACTTGGAAAGAGATACTGTGGATGGGTATGTCTACAGCACAGTGAGGTGCAAGCACACTGACGCAAAAGAGATAGATTGATGGATATGGGTACATAGAGACATATATGGATATTAAACTAACAGAGAGATACTGTGGATGGATATGTGTACATGTGATGTGGGAACTTTGACATGAAGAGCCATTGTGGATAAGTATGTGTGCATAAAAATTATATACATATAATTGCTGTGGATGGATAGGTATAATCAGGGAGGTGTATTCAACCTACCATATATATACTGTGTGTGAATGTGTACACAGGGATAAGTACGTCTTGCGGTGTATCTCATAATAATATTATTAATATAGAGTCATCCTACTAGCACTCTTTTTATTTTTATTTTTATACAAGATATATCTGTTGGCAAGGTACATATATATATATATATATATATATATATATATATATATATATATATATATATATATTCACTGAAAAAACCATAGGTTTCACACCAGTTATAGTTAGCTTGAAATTTTACTGACATAAAACCATCGAAATTCCACGTTATAGTTAGTTGGACTCACTGTAACTTGTGCGTGTAATGCATTGCTGATGACGTCTCATATTACATCACTCATGACATGGTCAGTGACATCACTCATGACATCACTGATGACACCATCCGGTGAATGTGTGCCTTTCTGGAAAATAAATATGTTTTATATATGTATATGTAAAGGTCGATGGAAGAATAAATGTTTAAATAAGTGTCTTAATGGATGTTATTTTAAAAAAAATTGATTGGTTAACTGGCTTATTAAGTGTATTTTAGTGAATACATATATTAGCGAATATTGTTTAAATATTTAAAGGATTGTATCAGTGTTTCACTTTGTGTATAAGTGGCTGCATGGGTTGGTGAGTAGCTACATGTGTGTGTATATGGGTTATTAGATGTTTTTTTTAGTATCAGTATGAGTGTCTGTATGGTTTGGTTTGCGGTGTTACTTAGCACATAGATGCCTCAATGACTGACTCACTGTTTGTAAGTGTTTGGAAGACGGCATATGTGCAGGACTGTATGGATGGATGAGTCTGTATATGTGTGTGTAAGTGAGTGAATGACTGTCTCACTAGTGTCTTTATCAGTAACTACATATGTTTTAATCTAGTATATGTGAGTATTGATGTATATAAGTGAGTATATGTGAGAGTGAGAGATTGTAAGAGTTCCTGTTTAAATAAGTATGTGTTTCGATAAGTGATTGTTTAAGAGAGTAAGTATGTGTAAGTTTCCTTAGAAGTAAGGTGGTAGTGTGTGTATAGCTGTATATACAAAGAAATGGATGTTCAATAGTTTATTTGTATGTGTGAGTAAAATTTTAGTTTCTATTTTTGAATATGTGTTTCAAGGGTTATAGTGATAGGAGGTCTGTCACTCTGTCACAAGGATGGTGTCATCAGTGATGTCATGAGTGATGTCACTGACCATGTCATGAGTGATCTAATATGTGACATCATCAGCAGTGCATTACACGCGCAAGTTATAGTGAGTCCAACTAACTATAACGTGGAATTTCAATGGTTTTATGTCAGTAAAATTTCAAGCTAACTATAACTGGTGTGAAACCTATGGTTTTTTCAGTGAATTTAATAGGTTTTTTAAATGCTAATTCCTAACTATAACTGGTGTGAAACCTATGGTTTTTTCAGTGAATTTCATAGGTTTTTTAAATGCTAATTCCTAACTATGACGGATGTGAAACCTATGGTTTTTTCAGTGAATTTCATAGGTTTTTTAAATGCTAATTCCTAACTATATATAAGGCCCCAAACCTATATTTTTTTCTTTGAATTTCAAAATTTTGTTAATAGCAAATGTCTATAGCTATAAAATGTACTATTTTTAAAAAAGAATGAATCCTATATTTTATTTGTATTTTTAAAAAAAATGTTAATGTATTTTTTTTTTTTTACCCTGTAGCGCTCCCGGGGCGCGCCCCGGTGAGCGCCCCGGAAAGCGTAGTCTTTTGAAGCGCCCCAGGGCGTGCTCCGGAGAGTGTCCCATTAGCGCTATTGCCGCGAACGAAAACATCATCATGACGTATCGCGTAGCCGCGTCCACGTGATACGCACGGCGTAAGCGCACCCGGTAGCACTCGAGCGAATACGATCGCGCAACGTAAACATGTGACGTGCTTACGCGACGAGACCGGGGGCGCGCCGCGTAAGAGCGTCGGTCATGTGACCTGAAAATAACACTTTTTATTGGTGCAGAACAGTTTTGGTTTCATAATGATGAAATCCCTGGTCTTGTGACCTGAAAATAACACTTCTCATTGGTTCAGGCCTTTTTTTTTCCAAATGATGAAAGACCCCACCTTTTTTCCTTATTCTGACTTTGTCCTTTGACTTAGGAAGACATGTATTGCAATCTTTCCAGTATATTTTGTACTTTGAAATGGCTTCAATAGCAGCAGCAGATGAAGCATCTGCACCACCACCACCACCACAACCACCAAGAGGACCACCACAAGATTACATTGGTGGTCAACAAGAGGAGGAGGAGGAGGAGGAGGAGGAGGAGGAGGGGAGGAGAAGATGGCTGCAAGAACACAATACCCCATACCAGCCAAAACCACACATTGTATGGGAGTTTTTTTCGATCCCAGAGGGCAAGAAAAAAGTAAATGTGGCCAAGGTGACTTGCCTAATCTGTGGCGTGGAACTTTCCAGGGGAAACCCTAATAAGAAATACTCTTTCGGAAACAACACCATGATTCGCCACATGCAGCGCAGGCATCCAATCAACTATTCTGCTGCAGAGATGAGGTAACTGGCCAGTAACCTTCCCCAATTTTCAAGCTCCACCTCTCAAAGAAATCAACCCACTCCAACGGGACCAGAGGCAAGGGAAACAATCCCTTGCATTCAGCCACGGTTTGGGGATTTCCGTATAACATGTATACATTGTGGTAAGACCATCTCCTATGGTGAACTGAGCATAAAGCTCATCGTCCTTGCTGGGGACAACCACGAATGCCCCAAAAAACCCTAATTTTTCCTTATTTTTTTTCTGCTCCAGTTGAGCAATTTTCAATTCCCTGTTTTTTCGTTTATCCCCTTAAAAATACCCCAAAAAATATAAAATAGTTCATAAAAGCCAAAAAAAGTACAAAATGTTCCAAAAACACAAAAAAATATAAAACAACAAAAAGAAGAAAAAAAACTGTTTTTTTTAGAACTACCTCCAATTTATAAAAAAAAGGCTACATTTTTTAATAACTCTGTCATTCTTCTTTCCCTCTCCTCTCCCCCCGCGCAAATCAAAAAAATAAATATATATATATTTTGCACCGCGGGGCCCTTTTATAGCCCCCACATCAAACCTAGAGGGTCGGGGGGGTCTACCCTGCCCCCTTATGGTCATTTCCCCCTTTTTTTTCCACCTCTTGTGTCTCTGTCCTACCGAGACACAAGATGGCGGCCGGTCCGGACTGTTTCAAATGTTTACAGACACCCGAGAGCCAATCAGCTTTCCGTGCGCACCTCGCGTGTCGCGCCCGCTGTGCTCCCCGGTTCGCGTACCATGGATATATATATTTTTTGAACCTAAATTACTCAAAATCCACCGGAGCACATATCTTGAGACATAGCAAAGGCACATCAGGCTACCAGTCCCTACAATTTTGCCAAGTTTGGTGGAATTCCATTCAGCCGTTCGGGCTAAAAGTGAGTTCGACCACCCTTTCAAGGATGGACCGGAGCTCCGCGAGGCAAATTTGAGGAAATTTTCAGGCAGATTCGTCAACTGGCGCCAAAGTTATTCCAAATAGAATTTTGAGATTTTGCATTGAAAAAAATCCTAACTATAACTACCTACTGGCGACCGCCAGTAGGTAATATATATATATATATATCTATATATATCTATATATATATATATATATATATATATATATATATATATATATATATATATATATATATATATATATATATATATATATATATATATATATTACCTACTGGTGTGTCGCCAGTAGGTATATATAGTTAGGATTTTTTCCCTATGGGATTTTTGAAAATTCTATGTCTAATAACTTTGGCGTTTGTGGACGGAATCGGCTGAAATTTTCAGGAAAATGGCACATTTTGTTTCTGAGCAGCCCCTGAAAATTTGGGGGGGTTTCGTCAAGGGGGGGCCGAGAAAAAAGGGGGGTCCCAAAACGCGTTTTTCCCATGTTAATTTCCATAGGGCCTTTGGCCTCACTTTTAGCTCGAACGGCTGAATGGATTTGCACGAAACTTGGCAAAATTGTAGGGACTGTTAGCCCGATGTGCCTTTGCTAGGTCTCAATATATGTGCTCCAGTGGATTTTGAGAAATTAACGTTCAAAACAAGATATATATCTGTAACAGCGCTCCGGGCTGCGCTCCGGTCCGCTTACTTTTCGCGAAACGGAACTTTGCGATGCGAAGCTGATTGGCTCCCCGGTGTCTGTCAACATTCTAAACAGTCTGGAGCGGCCGCCATCTTATCTCTCGGTAGGATCGAGAGAGAAGAAGAGGTGAAAAACGAAGGGGGAATTTAATGAAAGGGGGCAAGGTATACCCCTCTTGACCCCCTAGGAATGTTGGTGGGGTTATTAAAGGGTCCCGTGGGGAAAATAAAAAAATATATATTTTTCACGGTAGAAGCGCTTCCCGGGCCGCGAACTGGGCCGCAAACTGGTAGCGAAACGGGAATTCGCCATTTTGTGCTTCGTTTTAATTAAATTACTAGGTATAAGGGGGTGCGGGAGACGTATCCTAATCCCTTATGTTTTCTGAGGGTGGCTGAGGAGGCTCTTATATGTTGATACATGTCTTCCAGCGGCTGTGCGTGAGCTTTTTTTTGTTTTTGCTGCGTGACGTCTTTTAACGTTCGATTCGATGGAAATCAGGAAGTGTTGACCGCCAATTTGTCAGTGCGATAAAATATTTTGTTATAAATGAATCCTTATTGATAAACATTGTCTGCGCCATCTTGCCTTTTTTCAATGCCACAATTTTGTCGTGCACGGCTGCCATTTTAGATGCCAGGCCGGTCCCAGGCTATCACCTAGCCCTGCGGATGTAGTTTATGGCCCCAGCTGTAGAGAATCCAGACATGCCAACCCTCCCGATTCAGGCGTGAGACTACTGATTTCAGTGCTAGTCTCCCGCCTCCCGAGTTCTGCAAGCAAAAACCCGGGGGCATATTACCAACAACTAGCGATAATTTTTGTCTCTAACTTGTTTAGAGACAAAAATTATCGCCGCACATCGGCGATTTTTATCGCAGATAAACCTTGCTATTAGCAAGGTTTATCGCAAATGCGATAAAAAACGGCCGCAATGCATGAATATCGCTGAAAAGTCAGCGATATTCATGCATTATCGAGCAAATGCTCTTAGCCATGTTATCCACCTCCCATTGGATAACATGGCTAAGAACTGCTCAGGGCAGGTGTTAGCTTTTGGAGATATTCGCGCTTAGCGCGAATATCTCCAAAAGTTGGTAATAGGAGATAGCGATGTTAGGGACTGTTTCCAGTCGCTAACATCTTGGCACGCCCACTTTGCATGTCATTAGTGATAAATATCACTGACATGCAAAGCGGGGCCCAAGATGGTCGCTATCTCCTTTTAGCTGTCACTAACTGGTGTTAGCGACAGCTTGGTAATAGGGAGATAATTTTATCTCCGCTTTCTTGGCTTTTAAAGCCAAAAAAGCGGAGATAAACCCCCTTGATAATATGCCCCACGATTCCTCGGGGGTTTCAGCTGACAAGGCTTGGTATTGTGTTACGTGGTAATTCTTCCAGGAAACGTCAGAGGGTCGATGCAGGGGTTCTAGAAGGGGTGATAAACCATTTAAGCCTCATGAACAAGCGCATGGTCTTTTAAAGATCTGTGAAGTACTCGGGCGGCGGTGTGTGTGTGTCCTCTTTCAGGAGCGGGGGGGGGGCACTGCCAGCAACTTGCCAGGCCAGGCAGTGTTCAACACTTGCATCACCCTTTCTCTGCCTGCTATTGCGCTCCATGCTTCGGAAAGGTAAGAAAAAGAACGTGCATTTGAGTTTGAAATGTCCGATCCTGTAGCAGTACACTTGCAAAGCCCACACATGACAATAACCCAATTCAAGGCCCCATTCACCCGATTTTTTAAAAATATATAGCACTCCAACAAAGTAGGATTATAAAACTTTATTAACTTTTAAATATAACGAACGGAACAAAAACTGTAAAAACATTTAAACATTTTTGACAAAAAAAAGCAACAATGGTCAGAAGCTGTCTTTTGTGCGAATAGTCCCAAGGCAGCACAACGTGCTGAGTTCTGGACGGCACCCAGGTGATGTCACCTGGGTGCCGCACTGGTTTTTGGGATCCTACAATGCAGCTCAGAAAAACAGCATGGGGCGTCCCGGGTGGTGCGGGGGGAGGCCTCGTCAGTAGCGGTCTGTTGTGCGAATAGTCCCAAGGCAGCAGAACGCGCTGAGATGTGGATGGCACCCAGGTGATGTCCAGGAAACTGCCGCACTGGTTTTGGTATCCTACAATGCTGCTCCGAAAATTGGCGTGGGGCGGCCCGGGGGGGGGGCGTGGGGGAGGCGGCGTGAACGGGCCTCCCCAGGTGGCGGCCATCCAGCTGAGTTGCGCCTGCTCTTGCGGCTACAGCGTCTCGCTCACCATGTAGTTGAGTTGCTCCCACTCTTGCAGTGCAGCGATAGGCGGCTGCCACAGGACTCTTAAAATGGCGGACGGCTCTTCGGTTTTGGGCCTGGTCCACTAAAATGGCCCTGGGACACCTTGGAACTCGGACGCTTGCCTGCTAGGGCTTGGGCTCCATCCTCGAAAGCGTCCCCTCAGCCGTGAAGATTCTACAAAAGTCTTGGGGGCCCTCGACTCCTGCAGGCTTCCGGTGGGGAGCGGCTGCCATGATTGCTCGCGGAATGACCACGACGGAGCCACGAGATGGTGGTGCTCTCATGCTGACGCCAGCTTCAGTCTGAATCATCCAGAAACAAGGTGGGGCTTTCATCGTTTGGGAAAAAAAATGTTCTAAACCAATGAAAAGTGTTATTTTTAGGTCATATGACCAAGCCTTCCATCTTTAGGAAACCAAAAGTAAAATGAACCAATGAAAAGTTTTATAAACAAGTCACATGACCTGTTATGCGGCATAGGGCTACAAAAAGCGTAGAAAATCCGTTGGCACGTGAGGCGGTGTCAGTAGCGGACCGATGTGCGAATAGGCCGAAGGCAGCACAACGCGCCGAGATCCGGATGGCACCGAGTTAGTGTCCAGCAAGTTGCTGCACTGGTGTGGCTATCCTACAATGCTGCGCCGAAAGTCGGCGTGGGGCGCCCCATTGGCCTGTGAGGTCGCGTCAGTCAGTGGGGGCTGTGCGTCTCCCCCAAGATGGAGGCTCCTCGGCTGCAGTGGAGCGCCCCTTAGCATTTCACTCGCCCTCCAACTGAGTTGCGTCCGCACTTGCGGCTACAGTAGGCCGAAGGCAGCACAACGCGCCGAGATCCGGATGGCACCGAGGTGGTGTCCAGCAAATTGCCGCACTGGTGTGGCCATCCTACAATGCTGCGCCAAAAGACGGCGTGTCCAGCCGAGTTTCTCCCGCTCCTGCAGTACAGTGACTCGAACGCGCCGAGATCCGGATGGCACTGAGGTGGTGTCCAGCAAGTTGCCGCACTGGTGTGGCCATCCTACAATGCTGCGCCGAAAGTCGGCGTGGGGTGCCCCGTTGGCTTATGAGGTGATGTCAGTAGTGGACCGATGTGTGAATAGGTCGGAACCAGCACAAGGCGCCAAGATCTGAATGGCAAGTCCTGGATGTTGAGTGCCATAGTTGAGAGTTCTGAGCAGTGCTTGTAAGACTGTCTGAAGCTTATTTGCACCTGCTGCAGCTTCACTATTGCCCTGGTGTGGCCAAAGGTCGCACATGACATAGGCGGCCGGCTCCCGAGGTCCGGCGGAACTTTTTTCCTTTTCCTTTTTGCTTCTTGTCCCACAATCCGTTTCATCTGAAGACACGACCAGGTCCCTGAATGTGTGCAGGGGGACGTTATTGATTGAATCAAAATGGCGGCTTGACACAAAGCTGACTCAAGCGTTGCTGTTGATGCTATACAGACAAAAATTGGTTTTCAGTTTGTACATTCTTCAGGATTTTTTTTTCCATCCAAGGCTGATTGAGAGTTTGTAGAAAAATGGCTTCAGATTTTCCACATACTACTCTTCAACATTCTTCCTAAATGTAACAATGTGAGACTCACTAGGAGAACGGCTGTTTATCTTTCCTTTCAAAATGCTGCCAACAATATTTTCTGAATGGAAGACACCATCTTGTAGCATAAAGGGCCGAAATGGGTTCTGGTCTGGCCGATGGTTGGTGGAGATATTTTGACTATATCTTGGACCTGCCCGGCCTCGCCCAAAATGGCGTCGGTATAAATGGGACTCGTAACTCCTTGTTGTGTACTGGTTGAACAACCTTGATATCACGAGATATGAATGCAGTTTTGATGCTCATGGCAGGCGGGGACGAGAATTGATTGAATATTTTGACATCCCTATTGATATTAAGTTCTGATGTGTTATTGATTACTGTAGTATTGAAAGTTCGAATTAACGTCACGCATGGTACTTGCCCGCAAATGTATATCTAGATAATTTTTTTGTAAGTGGCCCTGTCGTAATTTAATTACAAAATGTACGTCCACCGATTCCGCAACTGTTAGATACCTTAGTTCTTGCAACCTAATGGCTCGCTCGTTACGTTCCTCTATAATGTAAATGTCTCCTCATCATATACGATTTCAGTTTGCTCCGTGGCCGGCCCACGTGGTTATAGGCCCGTATTTGTATACTGACATTTTCACAATAAAGGTTTTTAAAACAAAACATGGTAGTAGTATTTACATTGGTAAAGTTTTTACTTTTAGTCACTGTTTTCGAATCAGTAAAAGGCAAGTGAAATAAAGCAGTCCAATTACATAACGGATAAAAGTTATAATATGTAGGAACGCAGTAAAGATAAATGGTCAAGGGCAGTTGTGTTTTCCACTCCTGCAACATAAAGTGATCGATAAGAATCTGATAATCAGGCGTATCGGCGACTAAGACAGCAGGCCGAGTCTCTTTTACTAAACGGCTCCGTCATGGAACGAAGAAACGCCCTTTTTCTCGAAAAAGGAATATATTTTACTTGCAGGACAATTGTAAATTTTCCGGGAAAGTACATTAGCCTGGAATATTATAACATATATGTTTAAAAAAAAAAAGTTTGAAATCAATAAAAAGCGTATTTTTTAGGTCATATGACCAAGCTTTTCATTATTAAAATAACAAAAGTAAAATGAACCAATAAAAAGTTTTATTAACAAGTCACATGACCTGTTATGCTTACGTTACGCGCTGCGCACTGCGCCCCGGATCACTTCCGGGTGCGCTAACGCGGCGTGTCATATAACGCATTACGCGACAACGTAGGTCAAGAATATAGTCAAAATGTCTCCACCAACCAGCGTTCGCAACACAATCCCTTTCAGCAGTCCAAAAAGTTCTGTAAAATGACAACAGAGGGGACAGGCAACAAGAACCATCAGTCCAAGAGGGGAGGGCAAGTTCCTCTCTACCGGGTCATGTTGGGGCGCTACCGGAACTGATCGAATTGGTAGTCTACAGTGTTTCTGGATGTTTCAGACTAAAGCTGGCGTCAGCATGAGAGCACTACCATCTCGTAGGTCCGTCGTGGCCATTCCACGAGCAAACATGGCAGCAGCTCCCCACCAGAAGCCTGCGGGAGTCGGGGGCCCCCAAGACTTTTGTAGAATCTTCACGGCTGAGGGGACGCTTTCGAGAATGGGACCCAAGCCCTATCAGGGAAGCGTCCGAGTTCCAAGGTGTCCCAGGGCCATTTTAGTGGACCACGCCCAAATCTGAAGAGCCGGCCGCCATTTTGAGAGTCCTGTGGCAGTCGCTTATCGTTGCATCGCAAGAGCGGGAGCAACTCAACTACATGGTGAGCGAGACGCTGTAGTCGCAAGAGCGGGCGGTAAACAGCTGAATGGCGGAAGAGGCACAGTGTAGCAAAAGCGGGCGGAATGGCAACTAAAACGGTAAAGGGGCGCCCCACTACAGCGTGTCTTCAGGTCAAACGGATTGTGGGACAAGGTCCAGAATAGAAGAGTCATCAAAAGGCAAAAAGTTCCACCGGACCCCGGAAGCCGGCCGCCTATGTCGGGGCGATCTCAGGCTAAACCGGTGCTATAAGACTTGGGGAGGGGGTCGGAGCCAAGCGTCTTCTCCGAGTCCGTGCCATCACACCGCCCCTCGGGGGCCTCCGTCAAGCGGTTTAGGGAGGTACCATATCACATTGTTTGCAAATGCAGTCAGGTCCACAAACGACACTCACTTACTTTGAGAATAGTGAAGCTGCAGTAGGTGGAAATAAGCTTCAGACAGTGTTACAAGCGCTGCTCAGAACTCTGAACTATGGCACCCAACATCCAGAACTTATGCCATTTGAGAATGGCAGTGACATTGAAGCAACTCAGGGACCAAAACCATTAACGTACTTTCACGTATGAAAATTTTACTTGGGGAGGGGGCAGGAGCGAAGCGCCCCCTCCCAGTCCGGGCCACCACACCGTATGTTGAAAATCTGAAGCCATCGTTCTACAAACTCAACCAACCTTGGATGGAAAAATCTAGAAAAATGTACAAACTGAAAACCAGTTTTGGTCTGCATAGCATCAGTAGCAACGCTTGCTATCAGAGTGCATGAGTTTCATGCTCGATCGATTGAGCTAGCCGGATCGGGCAATAAAAAGTATAAAATAGTTATGTAAATAGTTATTTTATAAAATGTTTTACCCTGTTTCTTTGCTGGTGTGTTGTATATATTTTTAATATTTGCATAGGGTTTGTCGTTATTTTGGGCGGGGTGGGTGACGGAGCCAAGCTGTTTTGCAGCCCTCATGGTGTGGAGCTCAGTTCATCTCACTATTTTCGTATTTCTCATGAAGGGTTGTTCCTAATATTTCTATTTTAGCGAGGTCAAAAAGAGATCCAATTAGTGGCCTACTGATTTTGCTCGATTACTTTTATTTTTTTACACGATTTTTCACGATTTTTCACTATCTGCAAAGACTAAACAGAGTATTGCGACTTTGTGCTTGTTTGTAAATAGAGAATGAACCAAAGAGAATCAATTGTAAAACAGTAAATGCTTGGATAACAATCAATCAAATGGAGAGACAAGCAGGCACGACGGATTACAACGGGGGTAAAGGCCTGCGTTAACTACTCTTCACTATCTGCAAAGAGAGAGTACTACTAAGAAAAAAGAGGGGGGGGGGGCAGCGTTCAAAGCACATCAGCGTGCATAAACACGAAAAAGTTTTTACCTATCACGTACTTGACATTTGACAGCTTTTGATATTTGCTATTAAAAAACCATTGAAATTCACAGAAAAAAACATAGGTTTTAGGCCATATATAGTTAGGAATTTGCATTTACAAAACCTTGAAAATTCACTGAAAAAACCATTGGTTATAGACCATATATAGTTAGGGATTAGCCTTTTCAAAACCTTATTTTACTCACACAAAACCATTGAAATTTCATATATAGTTAGTTGCACTAACTATATATCGCGCACCCGCAATCCACTGCTGATGATGTCACATATTACATCATTCATGACATGCTCAGTGACATCACTGATGACATCTCAAATGACATCACTGATGACATCACTGATGACATCTCATTTGACATTACTGATCACATCACTGATGACATCATTCATGTGATAATACAATGAACCTCTTCAGACTCTAATATAACCTTAGATACACTCAGTGTAAACAGACACTCACAGACTGTCACTCATCCATGGAGTTACTCACACACCTAGTCAATCATGCAAAGAATCAATCACACCTCCATTTCCTTAACTATACAGTTATACACACCTTACTTATTAAAACATATACTAACACATATTTGCTCTCTTATACAATCCCTGATACAAGCTCACAATGATATATACATTATGCACAGTTATTTATATATGTCAACTCTCACATGTACTGTGTTTTACATATGTACTTACTTTGACATGTAGCACTGAGATATCCATTCACTCACCAATACACTCATGCACACAGTCAACCGCCCATACAGCTGTTTCCACATGCACTTTTGAACCCATACATCTAGTGAATCAACTGCTCACACATCTATGCACAGAGTCATACACCTCCCAGCCACCCACACACACATCCAGTCTCCCATACAAATACTTGGGCAACCAATCAATAACCCATATAGTTACTCAAATAGCTCCTGATCAACACATGCAGCAGTTTACAGAACAACAGACATAATGATGTACAAATTAAGACAGTTTAGTCACTAACTCATGCCCTCAGTGAGACACATTTAATCACTCACTCATACAGTCAGTCATGCACCTACTAAATCCTTCATCCAGACACTTATACATCCACTCATTCTTCAATATGTAAGAAATATTTTAACTTTACAGAAACACACAGTCACTGGATGCTGTCATCAGTGATGTCATCAGTGATGTCATTTGAGATGTCATCAGTAATGTCACTGAGCATGTCATGAATGATGTAATATGTGACATCATCAGCAGTGGATTGCGGGTGCGCGATATATAGTTAGTGCAACTAACTATATATGAAATTTCAATGGTTTTGTGTGAGTAAAATAAGGTTTTGAAAAGGCTAATCCCTAACTATATATGGTCTATAACCAATGGTTTTTTCAGTGAATATATATATATATATATATATATATATATATATATATATATATATATATATATATATATACATATATTTATATATGTAGGATATATATATATATATATATAGGATATATATATATATATATATATAGGATATATATATATATACATATATATATATATATATATATATATATATATATATATATATATATATATATATATATATATATATATATATGTATATTACCTACTGGCGGGCGCCAGTAGGTATATGTAGTTAGGATTTTTTTGAATAGGGATTTCTGAAAATTCTATGTTGAATAACTTTAGCGTTGATGGACGGAATTGGCTGGAATTTTCAGGAAAATGGCACATTTTGTTTCTGAGCGACCCCTGAAAGTTTGGGGGGGTTTCGTCAAGCAGGGGCCAAGAAAAAAGGGGGTCCCAAAACATGTTTTTAACATTGAGTTTTCCATAGGGCGGTTAGACTCACTTTTAGCTCGAACGGCTGAATGGATTTCTATGAAACTTGGCAAAATTGTAGAGACTATTTGCCCGATGTGCCTTTGCTAGGTCTCAAGATATGTGCTCCAGTGGATTTTGAGAAATGAACTTTCAAAAAAATATATATATCTGTGACAGCGTCCCGGTTAGTGCCCCGGTTCGCGTACCAGACGCGCAACGGAACTTCGCGAGGAGAAGCGGATTGGCTCTCCGGTGACTCTCAACATTCTAAACAGTCCGGAGCGGCCGCCATCTTGTCTCTCGGTAGGATCGAGAGACAAGAGGTGGAAATAAACGTAGGGGGAAATGAATGAAAGCGGCAAGGTAGACCCCTCCTGACCCCCTAGGATTGATGTGGGGGCTATTAAAGGGCCCCACGGGGCAAAAAAATATAATACATTTTTTTTCGATTTTTCGCGGTGGAAGCGCTACCCGGTATGCGAACCGGGAAGCTCACCGGTAGCGTAACGGGAGTCCGCCATCTTGTGTTTTGGACGAATTTAGTCACAAGATGGAGGATAAACAATGTTGGGAATGGGTATAAGGGGGCACGGGAGACATATCCTGACCCCCTAGGTTTTGTGAGGGTGGCTGAGGAGGCCCATATATGTAAAAAAACAAAACCTTTTTTTTTCAAATTTTCGCACGGTTAGCGCCCGGTCCGCGCACCGGGTAGCGTTCCGGAAAGCGTAAAAAGGGGAAAACCTAGGGAAATTGTAAAATAATATTTTAGAGTGCTTTGAGGTAGGGTAGCTCTGAATAGAGCTGTTGTGTTGTGTGGGTGATGTAAGTACCAACATGTAGGTATGTTTGAATAAGTAAGGTGTGTATTACTGTATAGTTGAGGAAATGGAGGTGTGATTGATTCTTTGCATGACTGACTAGGTGTGTGAGTAACTCCATGGATGAGTGACAGTCTGTGAGTGTCTGTTTACACTGAGTGTATCTAAGGTTATATTAGAGTCTGAAGAGGTTCATCGTATTATCACATGAATGAAGTCATCAGTGATGTGATCAGTAATGTCAAATGAGATGTCATCAGTGATGTCATCAGTGATGTCATTTGAGATGTCATCAGTGATGTCATCAGTGATGTCATTTGAGATGTCATCAGTGATGTCATCAGTGATGTCACTGACCATGTCATGAATGATGTAATATGTGACATCATCAGCAGTGGATTGCGGGTGCTCGATATATAGTTAGTGCAACTAACTATATATGCGAATTACAGTGGTTTTGTGTGAGTAAAATAAGGTTTTGTAAATGCTAATTCCTAACTATATATGGTCTATAACCTATGGTTTTTTCAGTGAAAATATATATATATATATATATATGGCATTAATATTAGCAAACCAGTACATATACAGAATGTATTTTATTAATTAACATTTTTGCTACCGTGTTTTTGCAGGACGATATTACATCCTTGATTGCTATTAGGATACATCCCAAGACTCAACTGGGAAATCCTGGCTTTAACCTTGAACATTATGTGTGATGTTAATCAATTGACTCTATTTCATGTCCCTTGACTGACCAATTTAGGAGCACCTAGAAGTAATTCAGTTTTGAGAGTGAGTTGTAGTGGGCAGCATCAAATAATGTGAGCAGCAATATTGTGCATAACTGTCTCGCCTATTTTTATCAGTGAGCCACCACAGCCAGAAAGCCAGAAAGATCAGGCTCCTCCAAAGCGAGATCAGTATGACTGAGACTCTCCTGACTAACGGTGTTAGAAATATGCAAAATTAGCTTTTTGTGATTTTGTACAATTTTAGGATAATTATGCCAAACTTTGTGTAATTAAGCAAAATGTGAATGTTAGAAATGGGGTTTCAGGTTGGTTAGGGCATGCCCCTAAGTTGGGCAGAACCCACCACTCTAGTCAGGGTAAAGAAGTTACACACACAAGATAACCCCTTCTCATCCCCTTGATAGCACGGCAAAGCAGTCATGCTTATCCCAGAGGCAAAGTGCAAAGCGTTTGCGCAACAGACACACAGGCCAGCGACACACAAAATATGCCACAAAAGAGACTCCACACAATGTTATATAAAAATATCTCATATATTGTATATAAAACACTAAGGGCCAAATTCACAAAGGCAATCTGCGACAAAAGTTTAACTCTAAGACTTTTGGTATTTACAGAGGTCGTTTGCGAGTCGTATCATTACTTCCGCAGTCGGGTTGGAATCTCCAGCTTGGGCCATACTCTTCGCACCGGGCCGTACCCTACGACTCAAGCCATTCTCTCTGGCCGGATGAAATGTAATCAATGGGCCAGAATGTAATTTTGACAAAAACTAACATTAGGAATGGGTGATAAATGGTAGAGGAGGTCATAAAAATCAGTTTGGGCCGGACACTACATCGCATCCCAGAACTGTTTGCTGCTTTGCATCATGGTACATGCAGTCCACAATTTCCGCTCCCCTCAGTGTTGACTGTAGTGTCAACAGTACAGTCTACACTGAGGGGAGAGCACATTGTGGACTGCATGTACCATGATGCAATGGAGCAGATTTTTCCGTCAGCACCCATTTTTTTGCCCTTCACAAACTGATTTTCTTGACCACCTCCACCATTTATCACTTGATCCTAATGCTCCTTGTGGTAAAAATTGCATTGCGGCCCATTAATTACACTTCATCCAGCCCGAGCCGGAGAGTACGGCCCGAGCCAGAGAGTACAGCCCGAGTGCTTAGAGTACGGCCCAAGCTGGAAATTCTGGCACGACTGTAGACGTAAAGTTTTGACCCATAAATGACCTCTGTGAATACCAAAAGTCATAAAGTTAGACTTTTGTCTCAGATTGCCCTTGTGAAATGGGCCCACAGACCGCAATCACATAAATCACTTTGCCATCTAGGCAATTGTCATAACATCACATAGATCATAAATCACTTTTGCCAACTAGGCGATTGTCATAACATTACAGGTAGTGCACTAAAGTAAATACTTATAAGTTACACATGTCATGAAACTATCATGAAAAACATAATCACTGCGCACATCACCCCTTCCAAAAATACCTCATTGCATCAGGACATAACATGCAGCAGTAATGACCAAAATCACAGGGAGAAACACCTACATCTACATAAAAGGGCAGGTAAAGCAACAATAACGAATAAGGCACTGGAAGTAGCCACTTCCACCCTAAACACAAAAGTCACTTAAGTACTTGCGCTTATTCAAAGTTTAAATGGTAGTTTCCCTTGTTCTCCTCATTGCAGGACCCAGGGCCTCCTTTGGGGTCTTTTCCAGTAATGCAAACAAGGAAAATGCCCCCATGGCATGTGTAGGCATGCGGTAGGGCACACTCACCTCCCACATAGGTGGGGAAACCTCGCTAGGTCCCCTGCATGTGGAGTGATCCAAATGCAGCTGCCCATGAGTGCAGTGAAGCTGCTACACACACAAGGCAGTGGGGAACAGCCCTGAACTAAAGCAGCATCAGTTTGGTCTACCTGCGCAACCCACTGCTGTCTTCTCAAGCACCCTCCCGTTGCTCTCCGAGGCAGCAGGCGGGTGCGGCTGGTTTTACCCTGCAAGGCTCTGGTTCCTTCTGGTATGGAGCTACCTTGAAGTGCGTTGGCCATTGCCACGGCGGGAGGTCACTTCCCTTCCGGGTGCAGCCGGGGCCTCAGCGGCTTGGGACTAGTTTCCAGGCAAAGCCTGGAGCTTCTTGAAGTGCTTGCGTAGCTGGTGAGCAACTGGGCTGAGATTCCAAAGGCCTTCTTTCTACTGGGACCTCACAACACGGCACAACACAGCAGCTTCTCGAGCCCTGCATACCACTGTGAACGGGGGATTGGCCCAGCGATCTGGACCATGCAGTATCCAAAAGTGCTCAGGGAAGTTTCACCACACATTAGGCTTTCAGATAAAAAGCGCTCACCACACGCTTATTTGGAGTGGACCTTCTTCAAAGGGGGAGTGCTCTCCACATGCTTATGCCCCAAATGGAGCACTCAACAATTGCTTACTTCTTTGCAAAAGAAAGGTAGAAGGACAATCCAGTCCTTCTCCTGCTCCAGACAGGATCAGCAACTGCAGGGCAGTCCACCCACGTACATCAGGGGCAGGGATCCTCACACAGATCTTCAGCTCTCCTTCCAAGCAGGTTCCTTTTCAGTTGTAGCAAAGATATTTTTTTGAAGTCTTTTATTTCCCTGAGACTGCCAACAGGAGGTAAGAACATGCTAGCACACACGAGCCTTTGGAGATTATTCATAAGCAGGATACCACAGCATGATAAAAAGAGTCAGTCTTTTTCCTCCAGCACAGCCAGAAGCAGCAACTGCAGGCCAGCCCACCCCTAACACAGAAAATGCAGCACTCCTCACACAGCTCTTCAGCTCTTCTTCTTGACAGGGTTCTCTTGTTTCCAGAACTAATCATTAGTCCTGGGTTTGATGTCTAATACATATACCCCCATTTTCTCATTCTTCTCATTGTGGCAAGGGACTCTGAGACCAGTCCAAACCAGTCCTGTCCTCCCTCGTCCAGCATGACCACAGGGGGTGGAGACAGCATTGTGCAAAGGAGACAGAGCTTATTCAGATAATAGGGAAACTCCTCGCACCACTCTAAATACAGACTAGGTCTATTTAGCCTAGCGATTAGTCACCCAGGGAAGGCAGGACACACCTCAACCCTTTTTTGTGACTGTCTAGAGTGAATGCACATCCCCAGCTCCTGTCACTCCAAAACCAGATGGTGACTACACAAACAGGAAGAGGCCCACACAATGGTAAATCAAGGAAATGCCCACTTTCTAAAAGTGGCCTTTTAAAAACACACAATTTACAAACCACCTTTACTAAAGGGTGCGTTATTAAATTCTGAGTTCAGAGAGCCTAAACTCAATTTCTCTATCTTGTACCAATTGAAAGTTACACATGTAAATTTTTACAGTGCAGCTCCAATGTTACCCTATGTGGAAGATAGTCTTGCAACTGTAAAAAACGAAATACACAGTATTTCACTATCAGGACATGTAAAACACACGGGTACATGTCCTACCTTTCACATACACTGCACCCTGCTCATGGGGGTACCTTGGGCCTAACTGAGGGGTGCCTTACATGTAAGAAAACTGGGTAGGTTTGGTACTGGCTACTGAGTGCACTTGCCAGGTCAACATGGCTGTTTAAAACTGTGCGTGCAGACACTGCAGTAGCAAGTCTGAGAAACCTCTACTGGTCTACTCATGTGGGTTGCACAACCAGTGCTGCAAGCCTACTAGCAGCATTTGATTAATAGACCCTGGCACACTCAGTGCACTTTACTAGGGACTTAATAGTAAATAGAATCATAATCACAATTTGCACAGAGAGCATATGCACTTTAGCACTGATTAGCAGTAGTAAAGTGCCCAGAGACCTATGGCCAACAAAAACAGGGCCAGGAAATTAAGAGGTAAAAGACAAAATGTTTATAAACCTGAATAAACCTGCAAGAAGGGTCAGGTTTGACAGTGAATCCATTATATATTGCTACATTTTAGCGTGAAATACATCTCACATCAATTTTTGACGCAGGGACGCATTTTGCAGATAAAAGTAGCTCAAAAACAGAAGTGGTGTGAGCAACAGTCACTTGTGTTCTAGCCATTGCTATTATTCCAGAGCACTCACCGTAAAGTTTTGCAGCAAACGGATAATTGAGTACCATGGCATAATGGTATAATTTAGGATATTATGCATCACAAGCAAAACATAAAAATCTAGACATTAAAATTTTCCCCTTGCCAACACCTGACACCTGACAGCCTCTAGCTCCATCGATGCATCAAATTAAAGCTTATAGAAAATATTCCTATTTTCTATAAAAAGTGTCCTGACTGGACATTTCTTCTATAATAATGCTTGCAACTTATATGTCTGTTTTGTAATGTGTGCCGTCTATTGTCTTATCCTTTTAGCTTCTACTCAAGCATGTATCTCTTCCATCCCTTGTGTTTTATTTGTAAAAGAATGAAATTTGCATGATTTGTTTTTATGTAACCTCAGAAAATTTAAGGAAAATCAAATGAAATGAAGTGCAATTAAGTGAAATAAATGCAAATATGGCATATAGTGATATATTTCGAGGAAGTTGAGTCCTCATGTTCATATTGGATGTGTTTTGGCAAACTTCCTACTCTGGCCGAGGAACCACCTTGGAAGCATATTGAGTCAAAAGTATGCCGTCTTTATGGCTACGAAAAAGAAGTCTTAATTCATCTAATATGCCATTGCAAGAAGCTGCAATTAGAGCGTGTCACTTTTTAAAGAAAGTCTTCCTGGATAGGGGAATACGTTCGTGTAGAACCACCATCATTAGAGGTCTGGATCCATCGGATCCCCAAATGAATTGTAGAATGATGAAGTTTTTGTGAGCTCATGATAAATTACTGAAAGCAGTAGCTCCTTAATGAGATAATCTCAATTTGGGTTCGGAAGTGACAAAACGAGGAGGAGACGAAACAGGTGTGAGCGCAGACTAGTTGAGATACATAGATCATCTATTGAACAATTGCCATTCATTTTCAGACTCACGGCTAGAAGCTAGATGGATGCCTCTTATAAAGATTGTGAAATATGTAAATACGGATTTATTAATTGTTTTTATACGTCTTATGCTGAGTTCACGAAATGAAGGGAAATTGTATGTAAATTTGTAATTATTTTAAATTATTGTTTGCAGAACGCTGTTCTATGTAAATTGTTACGGTTTTTATTAACTATACAATAAACAAATTATTGTCTATGTGTCCATATTGAATGGGAGGATGCATTTTGCACTTAAAAAGTAGCGCGAAAAAGACAAGTACTACTAACAACAGCTGCTTACGTTCTGGTCTTCCTCTTTGCTTCCGGGCTCTCAGGCAGCAATTTTGCTATTTATGCATAATAATTACGCAGCATGTGCTATGATGTAATTTCAGGAATTTTGCATAGGGAGCATTATGCGAAATTTCCAATATTACCCAAATTATGCCAGTGTACTTGAATTTTCACCCTGGCCTAGTCATCTTCCAATAGTGAGATTGTAGCACAAAAGTAATGCCAGTCTTTATGACTGTTATGGTCTGCTGAGGTTTATAGAAAGCAAATTTGTAAATACTCTTCATGAAGGGGCATCAATAGGATGGATTTTCACAGGATGGGCTCTCCTGGTATTGATTTTTTGACAACATATTATGAATATTTGAAAATCGGTGGCTTGCTGTATACCTGGCATCAATATTTCTGCCTGATATTCACCTCCCTCCCTGTGTTGCTTTGGAATCGATTTTGTCTGTACACTGGTCTGACGCCCTGTGGGACATGACTCACATTCTAAAGCAGTAAAAAATATTAAATAAATAAAGACATCCATCCATCCACCCATACATAAATGAATCATTAAATAAATGTGCAGAGGGTGCCTGTAGAAGATTTGGAAAACGTCCCAATGTACAACCGGAAGGAGTGGCAGGAATGAAGGGCCTTTCCTGCCTAAGAATGCATCTTCTATTACTTACTGCAGCACAGGTTATCCAGACTTGATACACTTCATAGAAACACTGGTGAAAGCAGATTTTGCAAACATAGAGGAACAGATGTGTCCTTTAAATATTTTTCACAAAATGTCTCACTTTTTAAATCACTACAGTCCAGAAAATTATTACACACAGTTTTAAGTTGTAATGCCAAGCTGAGCAGTAGACAACTGGAGACTGTGTTTTCTTCCCTTTCACTGCAACAGGATGCCACCCTCTTGTACGTTTACTGGAAAAAATGAAGATTGTGAATATTAATTAAAATGCTTTAACAAAGATAACTCTGTATTAAAATGTAAAAAAACATTGTAAACCTAAGCTCCTGTGACAAATAGAATATTCTACAAAGCAACATTATTTTTCAGTATTGCTTGCGTAATAAAATCTAAGTTATAAATAGTAATAAAGTACCTCCCAAAAATTGAATGAAACATCAGTATAATTGTGGAAAAACAGCCCTCATAATTGCAAGTACGATCGCAGGAGCAAGTTTAATTGGCTCCATTAATAACATGACTTGTTCTTGCATTAGGTGTAAATTGCTCACGCTATTAAAATACTGAGGGCCAGATGTATGACCATTCCAAATTGCGACTCGCAATTTGCACTCATTTGCTAGTCGCAAATTGCGAGTCTCAATTTGGAATGTACAACAATGTCAGAGACACTCATTGCGATTCCCAATTGGGTCGCAAAATGCGAGGTTCATGAATATTAATGAGCCACTCGCAATTTGCGACCCCATTGGGAATGGCTGACCCTCCCAGGCATGGTGGTTTGCTGGGCTCAGCAGACCTCCATGTCTGGGATTGCTTGTCAACAAAGCAGTTAAAAAAAAATGTAGCCCTTTTTCCTTAAAGGAAAACGGGATGCATTAAAAAAAAAAGATTGAAACGTTTTGGTTTCATTTTTTAAGGGCAGGGAGTGTTCCCTCGGACCACTGCCTGCCTTTAAAAAATATTTTTGGACCCACTTACGAATGTGAAGGGGTCCCCTGGGGACCTCTTCCCATTTGTGACTCTATTATCACCCTCTTGAAGAGGGCGGACATTTGCATGTGTTTTGCGACCGCAATTGCGGTCGAAAAACATTATTACATACTGTAGAGACTCGCTATTAGGAAGGGACACCCTTGGCAGGCCCCTTCGTAATAGCGACTTGCAATTCCTAATCAGCGAGTCGCAAATAAATTGTGACTCGCTATTTAGGAATTGTAAATCGCCCTGTGACATTTTGCATGCGCAAACGGGTCGCAAACCCGTTTGTCCATAGGATCATACACCTAGCCCTTAATAAACTTGATCACAAGATCATGTCTAAATTCACGGTGAAGGTAACCCCATGAAAATTCAACACAAAAGTGCAATCATTCATTCATCCATTTACTATGAAATATCCACAGAGTATACGGTAAATAATATTCTCATGGAAAAGATCAGCTGACTGCACCTCTATATCCCATGGGCGTAACGAAGACCCCTGCAGCCCCCGCGGTGTGGGGGGCCCCCAAGGTTCCATGTTTTGGTAGGGCCCTCAGCCCTTTAGGCATGAATGGGCATTCCTGACAGAATGCGTGCGGTGTGCCATGTAAATAAGAAAAATTTAAACACTCGGGACAGACCGAAAAAAATACTCAGAAAAGAAACACTGTTCAGGTGACATCACTGGCAGGCAGAGGCCGAGCAAAAGGTACTCCATGGCAGAGGCGTAATACAGACCCCTGGGGCGTAGGGTTGGGGCAACCCATCAACGGGGTGGGGAGGGGCATTGAGACCAAGACTAATAAATATATGGGCGATCTGTGAGAGCCTGGGCCCCATGTTTCAGATGATTAATATGTTTTAACTCTGGGGGCATATCATACTTGCTGGAGAACCTCGCTGGAAACCTTGCCACCACTGCCCTGAGTCCCGCGGTCTACCGACGCTGCTGCCGCCATAGCCGGGACCCGGGACCACAACTCTCGGCAGCACCTGCGGCATGCATGCCGCAATCACGCTCAGCTAGCGCCAGGAGGCGCTTAAAAGCCTTACAGGGCTCCCGCGTCGCGGGACGCACGCAGGCGGTCGCCGGGCGAAGACCGGGCCAAGGGCGGGCCCGTTTGAACCTGTTAGAGACTGGAAGAGGCTGGGCTGAGCCCCTTCACTGACATCTGCATTCCCAGGTTGGTGTATTTAAGTTCCCTTGAATACCTGTAAGACTATTGTGGGCGTAACTGTATTGAGACTGGTACCCAACTAGCGATGGCTTACATGGGGAGTATTAGTAGGACATCTAAGATAGGCGGTTCAGTGGTGGGGACCCTGGACCATTCTCTGATTCGAGCAACATCGGTCCTGGAACATGAGATTAAGTTAACTGAATGCTGCCTCTCCCTAGATCCCCTGTCAGCTAAATGCTCATCCTTGGGAACGATAGCAAACGCGAGGTCACCTGAACTACCATTAGATTTGGCTATTATTACACCTGTCCCCACGGGTGACACTGGCCAGCCACCTTGCGATGCAACACATCGAGAGACTGCCCCGAATATTTTTGTTGCCAATTCTCCACCTCTGGAGCTTGCAATGGCAACCAAAAGGAATGTATTCAAAAAGCCTGCTAGTACATCACGCACATTGACTAGGTCTGCCAGTAATTCACTGAAAACAGGGGTACAAGCCCGGGAAACCGCTGTCCAAAGAAAGTGGGGTTTTGGCCCACAGAGGAACAAAAATGCTAAAATTCGTAAATCAATGAGTAAAGGAACACCAGCTTCACCAGATGCAGAAATAGTCGAACAGCACACACCGCCCAATTTAGAGCCTATGAATGGTCCCAACCTGGGCAATGTCCAATACTGTTCAGGCGATGTGGACTTTTGGAAGAAAATGGAGGAGGTTCTGGTAAGATTATTCTCCCCCCTTTTGGAAAGACTCTCATCTTTGGAGGAAAGGCTTGTATGTCATGAGTCATTACCCGTTGCTGATTACATCAACCCAAGGGGGAGTATCACAGGGTCTTCTGAGATCCCACCATATGCATTGTGTATGCCTTCTTTTTCCTCTATTCGACACTCTACTGCCCAGGCTACCTCACCTCCAGCAGCTTGCAGTAGGAGTCCCAGGCTTACGACGAGTATTGAACCAGCCTGTATGCCACAGGTGGTGGTAAATGACACTGTGACCATGGTTGGTAGGACCGCTACTGGTCGTGCGGCCGGGACAACAATTGCATCCAACGATAGAGCTGTAACTCAAATTCATAAGAGCCCAATGAAACAGGGAAGTAACAAAGTGCAACTTCAAAACTTAAACTTAACACCCGCATCGTCTCCGTATGTTGTTGTGCTTGCTGGGGCCCCTCCCTTGAACCAAGATAAGGAGGAGACCTTTTCTGAACTTAAAAACAAATGTATACATTGGTTGGAAACAAATAGGCCATTGCCCACGCAGGTTCAAAGTGAAATTTTATATGCCCGTAGAGTCAACTGGGTGGGAGGAAGACCAAAGAATATCGAGGGTGATTGTATTCTGATTAACTTCAGGAATAGGTGGTCGAGCATATTTGTCATTTTACTCCAATGGGGTCAGGGTCTAGAATCCACTCACTCCAGTTGCTCTACTTCTATCCCCACCCCCTTTAGAGCACCCAGGTGAGGAAATGAGAGGGCAATGGGAAAATTGGGCAGGTCGAGATCCGATAGCACAGGTAGGAAGTTCCCTAATCAGGCCTGGATTCTATGACTCTGTATCACCAGCTATTTTTCCAACCAGTAACAGGTACAGGGTCCTAGACCAGTTCGATTGACAATCCATTGGGAACTTTCAACCATCCTACAAGGCGTGTAGGCCATCACTCACTACCTCTGAAGTGTGGGAGGGGGCTTGCAAGCAGTCATCTACAACAATTAGGGAGGCTGTAACCAAGGAAATTTCTAAGGGCCAATCTGACCATGGCGGCGTACCGCTGGGTCGGAAAATGCCTACTGCTAATGTTATCCATAGAGGGAATCCTAAAGTACCCAATGAGATACCATTGGTCGAAGGCCAGCAGACAACCAATGTTTCTGCACATGTGGTACAGATGGTAATTGATGGGATTATTTCAGGGGTGGCATCAGAGGCCCTTCTACCACCTACATTGCAGTTAGTCACCCCAGCAACTTCTGGTAATAACCGATTGTGTGATGCCACAGACTCCCTAACTCCCAGGTTGACTCCGGTAATTGGTTCTAGCCACTCTGACGATGCACCTAGGCATTGTAAGAACCTTAAGATTCTATCCTGGAACCTGGCAGGCATAAAGACTAAATTATCTTCCCCCGAATGGGGTGTGTTTGTTGATCAATATGATGTCTGCCTGTTCCAGGAGACATGGGTGAGAGAGGATTTTGAGCGGGTGGGCTTTGCCATCTTTATTGTTCCCGCCAGTACAGGGGGGAGAGTAAGGCCGGCGGGTGGTTTATCACTGTGGGTGGCATCTCATGTGGGCTGTAACGCCACACCCATAAATACCTGCTCTCCAGATATCCAAGCTGTAGTCCTTACCTTTCCTTCTAATTTGAAGCTTCTTATTAACAACATCTACTCCCGCCCTGTATCATTCGCCCAGGAATCTAAAACTTTGGAGAAACTTAACCTCCTCATCCCAAGGGTGCCACCGAGCTCGGTCCTGATAGTTGGTGGAGACCTTAATTGCCACTTTGAGTCACTGACTAGTACAGTAGAACATACAACTAACGAGGAGGACTTACAGTGGGCCATACCCGACCCTCAAACGTACCCCCCCAAAGCTTGGTCGCCACTGGTCCTACAAATCAACGCCATTACACTAACCCACTCTTTGAGGGCTTGTAATGGGCTCACTCCTTCAGATAGACCGAGCAGGCCGACATTTAATGGAACTGGCCAGGCCTCCCTTATAGATTATATTCTGGTCGAGTGCAGGTCCTGGCACCAGGTAAAGGACTTTCAGGTCATTGTACGAACGGACAGTGATCATAACGCCCAGTCCTTGACCTTTGGGATTCCAGACTCAGCCATAGCATACCCTAATTGTACCTCAGGAGACGAAAGACCTATTCTGTCTAACAACAGAAGGAGGATAAAATGGGGGCAGTGAAACAGTCCCCGGAGAAATTATCAGAACTTTATCGAATGATTATCCCTACCCTTCCGGAATTATCCTCGCTTGATGTTGAGGGGAACAATGCTCCCCACCAACACTCGGCTGTATCACTTCATAATCAGCTTGTCGTTGCCCTAGCTAATATATTAAACCTGATCAGCTGAACCAAGAGAACTAATGAACGACTTTACTCTTGGTATGATGACAAATGTCGTAAAGCAAAAACGGCATTGCTGGAGGCTATTAAAGGGGATGAAAAATCATTGGTAAAAAGTAGATGGGCTGACTATAAGGAAGCTGTTCTAAGCGCAAAATTAACCTGGGAGGAAAATAAATGGCTAAATATTACATCTGCCCTATTGACTAGAGATATGAAAACATTCTGGTCATTAATTAGGACAGGGACCAAGGAGGGCACCACCGCTTGTGAACCTAATCTTCCCGCTGAAGTATGGACTGCGCATTTTTTGACCCTGTATGCAAAAGATTCTGAAAGGGACCCTAGGGGGACGCACCCCCTGGATAACGCAAGTGCAGGAGTCCAATGGTTTGCGTTGAGAACAGAGACAAATGCTAGTCTCAATAGGATCACCATTCGAGAGGTCATCTCTGCGATAGAAAGACTCCCTGCTGGAAAAGCACCGGGGCTGGACAAACTTCCCGGCGACATGTTCCGGGACGAACCCTTAATCTGGGGCCCATCCTGGACACCTGGGCTGGGGCTGAAATTGATCCAAACTTCAAAAAGGGGTCTCTACTTCACCCAGCAAACTACAGACCGGTCAGTTTGATCAATGTCTCCCAAAAACTGTTTGCTCTGGTGTTACTGAATCGTATCCATTGTTGGTTGGAAGTAAATGACATCATCAGCCCCTATCAAGCAGGATTCAGGAAGAACACCTCCACTCTGGACCAAGTGTTCAGATTTCAGTTAATCACTTGGAAGACGGTATCAATGGAGGGTGGCAGCCTCTATTTGATATTCGTGGACCTGAAAACTGCCTTTGACCTTGTTCCCAGATCCAAACTGTGTGAGGTTTTGAGGGATTTGGGGATACCTCCATACCTACTCAATATATTGATCAAATTGCATGAGAACAACTATGCCAAAGTTAGATGTGGAAGGGGAGGTGAGTTGACTAACAGGTTCCTCATTGACAAAGGCGTGAGACAGGGCTGTGTGCTTGCACCGACCCTGTTCTGCCTCTTTGTCAACGCACTGATTCCACTTCTGGCAGAGCTACCAAACAACGATGCCCCAAAGTTAGCGAACTCAAAGGTGGCAGCATTGATGTTTGCTGACGATACACTTCTCTTATCAAAAACATTGATGGGCATCCAGAGGTTGTTTGATAGCCTTGTCTTATTTTGTAACACCAGGGGCCTGACGATTAACACCACAAAAGCTCAATCTATGATTGTCAACCCCCCAAAGACAACACGCCCTAACCCACGATTGAATGGCTCATGCGTGGAAATGGTGTCTGTTTTTTAATATCTGGGTGTAACCCTGTGCGAAGATATGCAGTGAGAGCCCCAAATAGCTAAGGCTGAGCTCAAGCTAAGTGAAATATGAGAAAATCCCAAAGGGTGAACTTCAAAAGCACACTAGGTGCATGCACCTACCTCCACTTTCACTCCTCTCAATCAACTCACTTGTCATACATCATAATAGAAAGTGCCATATAACTCTAAAGAATTTTCATAGAATAAAAATAGAACAAATGTATTTGTTGTACATAAAAACGAAGGTATTACATATGTAAATACATGTATCTAACATAATCAAGCTAATATTACAGATTAAAAAGGGACAATAATACAATACAAATGAATCAATAAAAACAGTGAATCAATAGAAAATACCACTCCTAGCGAGTTACACAAACAGACTAATATGATCAGTCTTCTACAGTTAATACATCTACAAAAATACAATAGTGCTCGCACTGGGGGATAGGCTAATTTATATTCAATATTTCACTGTGTCAGTGCCCTAGTCCCACTGGTTTAGTAAGGGGTCCCTCTTATCTTCTAAATATAAACTCAAGCTAACACAGATTGCCGGGAGTATAGCCGAATTAGTCAGGGAATCCCCCTTCAAACCAATTGGCCCCGCGCTAGAAATGTATAGGGCTCAAGCGCGCGGTGCCTCTCTCTACGGGGGGAACTATGGGGGCAAGGGAAACAACCTTTACAATGCAACTTTTACAACGCACTACCATTACAACGAAACTTTTATAATGCAACATCCATTACAACGCATGCCATTACAACGCATGACACTACAACGCATACCACTACAAGGCATGACATTACAACGCAGTCATTACAACGCATACCATTACAATGCATAGCATTTCAACACTTAGGGGGTCATTAGGATCGCGGACGGACTTGAGTCCGTCCGCGACCCCAGAGCATGAGGGAACGTCCGCATGGCCTGCGGCGTTCCCTCTGTGCAGATTAGGATGTGACCGCCAGGGTGGCGGTCACATCCTTTATTTTTAACATTGCTGCGGGTGGAGCTTCAAGCTGCACCCGCAGCAATGTTAAAAATGCATGCACAGCATTTGCGTGCACAAAGCGGCAGGCACCGCGCGGTACCTGCTGCATTGTGCACGCAAATGCAGGGGGGTACCATAGGTACCCCCCATGTGCACCCCCACCCCCCACTACACCTAGGGGGCCCGCAATGGGCCCCTGCAGTGCAGTTACACATGCTTTTCCACGGCGGAAAAGTCGCCGCGGAAAAGCATGTTCCCAAGCACATCCTAATCTGGCTGACGGTGTCTAAGAGACACCTTCACCATTTTAGTGCTTTTCCGCCGCGGTTGTAAGCCAGCCGCGGCGGAAAAGCTGCGGACCTAAACCATGACCCACCAGCCATCCTAATGTGGCGGTGGGTCCTGGTGGGTCCGCAGAGGATTTTCCGCATCCTCCGGGCCGGCGGTGGCTTCCGCCGGCCCGGAGGATGCGGAAAATCCTCCATCCTAATGACCCCCATAGTACCCTTACACTATACAAAACTTACTCTACTGTTGCACCCCCTGGAGTTAAAATAGTAATTTTTACCCCTACACTATCCAACACTTACCCTACAATTGCACCCCCTGGAGTTAAAATTGTAATTTTTACCCCTACACTATCCAACACTTACCCTACTATTGCACCTCCTGGAGTTAGAATAGTAATTTTTACCCCTACACTATCCAACACTTACCCTTCTGTTGCACCCCCTGGAGTTAGAATAGTAATTTTTACCCCTACACTTTCCAATACTTCCCTTACATGCAATGGAATGTTATGGGTTGTAATGGTATGAGTTGTAAAGGTAGCATGCGCTGTAATGGAATGCGCTGTAATGGATGTTGCGTTGTAAAAAATGTGTTGTAAAGGTGTGCGTTGTAAAAGTATGCGCTGTAACGTCATACATCCGGGGGCACTGTTCGTCCTCCACCATCGCCGTAGCCAAGAACAGATTCCTAAGACAATTAACAGGCTTACCAATGGGCACCCCGCTAATTCCCTTAAGATTAGATTTGGGGATCTCGCTAATAAAAGACGAGATTGCCCTAAAACCATTAACTTTCTGGCGAAGACTATGGGCAACCCCCGAACTAGTAGCATATCAGGTAGAGACCAAAGAGCTTTTATCACACCCAGGTTTGCTGAAAAGGGTACCCTGGTTTGCTCACGTAAAACACGAGCGCAAAAAGCTCGGCCTACCTTCTTTGTGGAGTACCCCAGACATTACCAGCACTTTAGTCACCCGAGTCTTTCTACCTAAGACCTATCACACCCTAAAGGTTGAAGGCATACAGACTAATTCAAAATGTGGTCCTTTAACAACAATGTTTCTCACAGATAAGGACAACTAGAAGCTGGAAACCTTTCGGGATGATATCCTCCCTGTGGTAGCAAAAAAACTATATTTACAGTTTAGATATAGTACTCTGCCGGTACGTGTGGTGACCAACAAATGGGTTGGGCAGAAAGTGCTAGGCTGTCCAGTTTGCAACACTCAAGATGAAACTGAGCTGCACATCTTATTCTTTTGCCCGGGCTACCAACAAGCGAGGCGGTACTGGCTCGTACCGCTTTGCCGTAATTTGGGTTGTGGTAACTGTAGGGAGGCAATTCGGGTTTTAAAATACGATACATCAAACCCTATTGTGTTTGCCGTTTCTAGATACCTAAACACGATATGGCGAAGGAGATGGGCCTTTATCCAAAAGGAAAAATAAGCACAAAATGTTTTGCAGAAGAAAATTGTATTTGAATTCTAGAGAATTGCCATACAATTGTTTTTTTATTTTTATAATGCCTTGCACACATTTTCATCTTGATGAATTGGATTTTATTGTAAATATTGTAAATAGTGTACATTTCTTTTTACCTCTTGTACACACAGATTTGGGTTTTATTTCTCTAGATAGCTGCAGGATATTTATGCCTTTTATACATTTTTGTGTTGTGCTCAAACCACCGCCTCCTTGTCATCCCCCCAAATGCCTTTGTCCTAATTTTGGATTGCTCCTTTCTGCATTTATTGTTCTAAAATGTATGTTGTTTTTATTATCTTGTCACTTTTTATGGTCCTTAGTTGCGACCGAAATAAAAGTTTTTGAAACGAAAATATGTTTCCAACAGTCATAATGAAATGTATGCACCACCTTCTTGAAAGTGTTCCAATATTAGCTTTCCATAAACGTTTGTACAAAAGATTCCATTCAGAATCACAGCAATCCAATAGTTATCATGACCTTACTTTTTAAAGGTCACTATATTGCTTTGAAGCGCAACATGACATATCACACACAATTCACTTATTTTTCTACCACAATCATCATAACATTTCCACGTGTTCGGTTTTAGAGTCCCTGCAAATTAGCAAGAAACCTTTTAGAGCTGATGTGTTAATCTCCTATAATAACCATCAAGTTACATCTCACTGAGTATAGCATTGCTTCTAAAAGGGAAAAACTATATCACTATAACCATGGTATTTCCACATCAGTTATTATGACATATTCTCCACAAAGGAGATTAGATTTTCCCCACATGTGAAAGAAATATCCCCTAACACTGATATGAGGTCATCTTCCGGACAAGCAAGAAAATGCCCCCATAATGGTTCATGCGTTTTCTACTATTCAAACGTATCAAAAATATTGCCTTTTCTTGATTTCACTGGTAAAGTCATGATCATTTATGTGGTTATGTTATTGCCCTTGGGTTAAGGGAATACCTTATATCTAACCTCCACTTATATCTAAAAATAGAATGTAAGCTGTCCAAAATATTTCCGCCCATCTTCTGCTTGAACTACATAAGCCAGAGCATAAACATCATCAGTAAATTAAGCTGCTCTGGCTGTCACTGACACACTGACAGAGAAGTCTGTAAAGATGCTTTATATGGTACATGGCTTAGTATATAAGAAAGTCCCTGTGCATTTTTAATGTATGCTTAGACAATACTTTCTGTAGCAATATTCACATCATTTTGGTTAGCGTAATTACGCAAAATACCAGCAAAATGATGTGAAGTTACATGTAATTACTAACCCTGGGCAAAGCACTACGCTACGCTTGCGTAGTTTGCGAAGTTTGCGCTACTTCGCACTACGTGAACTGCACGTAGCACAGTGCAGACATGCGTAGCGTAGTGCAGCAGTGATTTTTTGCTTGCTGGCGGTCCTCAACGTCAAGTTGGCGACCGCGAGCAAGCAAAATGACATCCCGGCGAGACTTTTTCCTCGTTCACGATCAGCAACATCAAGTTGCTGATCGCAAGCGTGGAAAATAAACCTCCCTGCGAGATTCTCAAAGCGAGGAGGTCAGGTTTCTCATTGCGAGTGGCCGCGTATGCTCACGACCGCTCACGATGAGAAACTACCAGTCCGCGTTGAGAAAGCACGCCGCTTGAGTAAAAATCTACTCGAGTACAAAAAACTACAGCTCGCACTGTGCAAGATGCTGTTTTCAATGATTGCACAGTGCCGGATGCTGTTCCGCACTGTGCAATAATTGAAAACGGCATCTTGCACAGTGTGAACAGGGCACTCTGCAGCTTGTGTAGTGCTACGTGTTGCTTGCGTAGTGAGAAGTGCACTTTGCGTAGCTTCACGTAGCGCTACTTCACAAACTACGCCCAGCCCTAGTAATTACAAGAAATGAGAATCTATCATTTTGTGCTATATTTTTTAATAAAATGTATCCTTGTGTCAATTTTTGGTCCGAGGATGCATTGAAACAAAAGCACAATAAAAAACATCTACTCGCGTTCTGTGTTCACGGAAATTTGTACCATGATTCACGTACCTACGCAAAGTGACGTAATGGCCGAATTTCAGGAATCTTGAACAACAAGCATCATTGGGAATTCGAATGATATCCAAAATATGAATTATACTTGCTTTAGCGGACTAACTCATTGCCCATCTTTCTGTGCATTAGTATTAGGTCAAAAGAATTGAGAGTCCCTTACTTAGGCCCAGATTATGATCTTGGCCAGTACATATGGTGGAAGCGTGCAAACCAGCAGTAACATTGCTGGCAACCCTTTTTGCAGTTGTGCCAAGCCTGAGTACAAAAAAGGGGCATGACAGGCATTAACACGTGTTTCCTGGCAGCAAAAACTTGCCAGACACAGGCCTAACATTTCAAAGAGATGCTTGTTATTATGGGAACATATCCTAGGGTTACCGTTCCTGATAATACCAGAGATGTTATCATAGTAGTGTAAAGCAGCAAAAATGTCTGATAACCTGATTACCTGCCATTTTTCCACTCTGCACATTTAAATACAAGAACATGCCCCTATAGGGGCATGTTGGGCACAGCAGTCAATGATGACGCATACCATCCTAGGTTGGGGGAAGGATTGTGCTCCACTAAGCTAATGCTTCCAATGACCTCGTGGGATCTGGATACCTAATATACTATCTAGGACCCCTAATGGAACATTATACTTCATTATTATTGGTACACTTATTTACAATAACATGGTAGATGGTGAACATTATCCAGAAAGACGTATTTCTTTGCAAATGGAATACAAATGCTTTTCTAAGAATTCAAAATGGAAGTCAACGTATGGTACAATGCTGAACTTATGAGATACTTGGGTGAACTTTTTATTGCACAAAATTACTTGGCATAATTTTGGCAATTTCACATATCAAATTTTACACAAAATGACCAAGATAACGCCACATTGTGTAATTCCAGCGAGAAATTTTAATACAAGAAGTAAAATTCTGGTAATTTTTGAACGTGTGTTGCACATCAGGTGGATTTTTTTTTACCTGAGTGGGATGTTCGGGTAATTTTTGAGTGCAAAACTAATAACCTGAGAATGAACTGCTGTGTTTTGAATGCGAGTGGCAGTTCCTTTAACGTGGATGGACAATAAACCTTTCAGGTAGAGTTTTTTGCCATAGCAGACCATTCCGGTATAACTTTAGGGCAAAACTACAAAACCAAACACAAGTGGTAGTGTTTTGAGCATGTGCAACCAGAAATCAATTAAAACTAAATTTTCTAGTTGAATTTTTTACGAAATGGACGATATGCGTACATTTTTAGGTGTGAGATACATTTCGCGTAATAACACAGAATTGTGTGATAGTTTTGCCTAATTATGCTTAATGACTTAACGTGAGTTAAGCCCACCCCTATTTATGTGATCCTCTCATTGGGCGCCGAAGTTCAGACTGCCATTTATTTTTCAATTTTATGTTGTGTGAATAATTGTGGGTGAGAGTGCATTTGTGTGTGAGAGAGCATGTTCAGTTGTATTTCTATTTGTGAGCATGTGTTTATGTGGGAGTGTATGGGTGACTGAAAGTGAGTAATTGAGTGCCAGGGACAGGTTGTCAGTAAGAATGAGGGAAAGTAAGAGTGATTGCAAGTGGGTGAAAGTGGGTGAATGATTAATAAGCCCGAGCCTGAGTGAGTGAGTTTAACAGTGAGTGAGCATGAGTCAATCAGAGTCAATAAGATTAAGTGAGTATCAGTGAGAATAAGAGTGGGTGCACTAGATGTGTAAGTATGAGTGAGTGAGAAAGTAAATGTGGCAATGAGAGATTGAGGATAAAAGTGAGTACAAGTGAGCGTGAGAAACTATGAGCTAGTAAGAGAAAAAATGAGTCAGGGTGAGCGAGTATGAAGCAGGAAGAATGCGTTCAAGTGAGTGAGCATGAATGAGTGAGTGCAAGTTAGTGAGAATGAATGAGTAAGTGGGAGTGAAAGTAAGTAGGAATGTGGTGTTATGCGTGTGAATCTTTCATTGGCCCTGGCATACTGAAGGTAAGTCTTAGCTTACTGAGGCCTCCAAGCGATAATACTGCCAGTAGCATACAGGAGGCAATTGTTAGCATGGAAGGCACCTGTGACAACATTCATGCACTGACATACAGGAGGTAATTCTTGGAATATTAGGCCTCCATGGTAAAATACTGGTACTAGCATACCGGAGGAAATTCATGGTATACGGGGTACCCTTGTAAAAATATTGACATTGTTAAACTTTCAAAATTCTTGGCATAGGGTACGGGTGGACGGAATTCCGGCAACGGACAGAAAATATGCGGCCTTTTTTTATTTTTTTTATTGAGTTTTGATACCAGCAAACAGACAAGAAAATAAATGCCAAAATAAATACACAATTAATCCATGAATTATAAAATACAAACAGCATGTGACAAAATAATAAGTATACATATATGACCAACATCAGAATCCTTACTGCCCCATCCATTTCTCAATTGGTAACCATAATTTATACCCAAACATTTTCGGTCTAATACCCTTAAGTTTATACAGAGATGATTCAAGATGATATATTGATAACAATTTCGCTTGCCATTTTACAAAGTTTGGTGGTTCCGAATCTATCCATTGCGTGGTAATACAGGATCTATATACAGACATGCATAAAAAAACAAGAGCTTCTTCTGCTGTCGACCTTTTATACAGTATACTTTCTTCCACACTAAAAATGACCAATTGTGCCGTTAATTTTACCCCAATGCCGAGGCAATTCTTAATATATCTCTCAATATCTCCTATAAATTTAGAAAGCTTCGGACAAAGGAAAAAAACATGAATCGTATCTGCAGCATTTAAATTACAACGGCTACAGTAGGTCCCCTGACCAGACTTCCATTTTGTTAGTTTAGCTGGAGTGTAGTACAAATCAAACACCGACATATAATGTTGGGCTTGAAGAGAGCTGTTTAATAATACACTGGTAGCTACCTCCAAACTTCTTTCCAACATACTGCTCTCTACACTCAGCTTATCTTGCCATTTCTTTTCTATAGCCAGGAGATCATCTTCCTCAGTTGCCAAGAGAAGTTGGTACAGAGGACCTATTCTAGATCTTCTTTTAATTGCTTCAAGAATCTCTATTTTATCGAGAAAAATCATATTTCTTAACAGCTTCTCTTCACAAAAACTCTGTAGCTGAAGATATTTAAAAAAATCAGCTCGCTGCAATTTATACTTGCCCGATAGAAAATCAAAAGAAGCAAAGCTCTTCCACTGAAACAGATCTCCCAAGTCCCGCACACCCCACTCTTCCCATTTTATCATCACCCGATCTTTAAATATTTCAGGGAAAAGAGGACACTTATGAAATGGTGTATACAATGTTAACTTACTAAAGATTCCAAATTTTTTCCCCAGGTATTAAAGTAGGTCAAACGAGGTTTACATTGTGTAATGTGTATGGACCAAATTTAGATGATGATGAATTATTTAATTGTTTAAATTTAGAATTAGCCCAATGGACTGTCCCCATGGTATTATGTGGAGATATGAATATCAATTTGGCAGCAGCTGTGGATATTAAATCTAACTATGTATATAAGGGTAGGAAGAGGTTAGTGGTTAAATCACTTCAAGCTCTGATTATGGACCATGGTTTATATGATGTGAATGAATGAATGAATCTTTATTGTGTGGTTACTTAAAACCATTACAATAAGACCAAGGTATAAAATTACGAAAGTTAAAAAATCACAAAATTTCTGTAAGCAGGCGTTTGTTTAAAAAGTTCCCAAAGTTCATAAGGACGAAAAACCACAGAATTTTTGATGACAAGCATTTATGAGAAGTTCCCAAAGTTCATACGGGCACACGCGGTCAAATGCCTTTGAGGGCCACCGGGGGTCCTACGGCAAGGTCTCTATGCCTGCGTGGCCTTTGCGGCTATCAACTCCAGCCGAGTCTGATGTATAAATTTTCCAAATGAGGCCATCTGTTTTACTACGCTCAGGGTATATAGATGATGAATTGCTTCCTTGGCTGTGCGTGTCCCAGCGTCCCTAAAAATGGGCCTAAGGTAGAGGGTGCGGGGAGCGCGTAGAGCGGGGCAGCAAAACAGTAAGTGGGCCAGTGACTCTCGTTTGTAATTGCAGAGTCTGCAATACCGAGCTCCTGTGCCTGCATTTTCCAGATGATATAGTTCATTGAGCGGCAAGGGATGCAATCTGTAGGCGAGAATTTTGTGGAGGGCTGGGAGGCCCACGGCCTGCGTGAGGTGATTTCAGGGGTTGTGCTCAGTGTGTGGCAAGCGTAAAGACTCATGGAAGGCTCTTTTCCTGAGGGACTCCAAGTCCAGTTCCCGGGAACATGCGCGCACTTGCCTCTTAATCACGTGTTTGATGGTCGTGTAGTTGACAAGATCTGGGTTCCACGACTCGATCGCCAGGTTCAATTGCGTCGTGGCAGCTTCGATGGTAGTTGACCAGGGGTTCCCTGGTTCAGTAAAAATGTGTTTCAGGACGGCCTTTAGTGTGTTATCGCGTGCCGCTGTTGTGAGGTAATAATATTTACTTAGGGCTGCCATCTCTTCCAGGATTTGTTGGTTAAGGGCGAATTCCAGGTGGATTAGAGTGTTTCTTGTGCATTTCGGCAGGTGATACAGTCTCTTGTATGCCCCACATTGGATTTTTTCCAGCTCCTTATTTAATTTGCCTGGGTACGCCTGTTGTGCGTAGTTGAGGGCAGGCATTAACTTGGCCTTGAGGACTCTTTGAATGGCCGTTGCTGAAGGGCTGTGTATAAGGGCTTGTAGTTTACATAGGGCAAAGGTGATGGATTTACCTTTACCCTGAATTTTCTTTAAGTGGGTGCCGCACAACCCTGATTCGTGGAAGGAGACCCCTAAGTATAGGTATTTCTGGGTGCAGTCCAAGGTTAAATGGCCGAGACTCCATTTTGCTCTTTGTTTTTTCGGGTAGTGCCCAAAAATGACTATTTTTGATTTAGTCGGGTTTGCTACCAGCCTGTTTTTGTTGTTATATATAGCCAGAGAGGTGAGTGCTTTTTGGAGTCCTGTTTTTGTGTGGTCCAGAATTACGAGATCATCCGCATACTGCATGAGATGTATTTTGGTTGCCCCGATCTTTCGTGTTACTAAGGTGGCCCCCAAAAGGGCTGTCTCCATGTCTGCTGTATATAAGTTGAACAGTAGGGGCGCCAACACGCACCCTTGTTTTAAACCGCGGTTCGTGGCTATCTTGTCAGTTGCAGAGTCGTTTGAAAGTTTGATTCTTACCCAGGTGTTTTCATACAGGGATTGTATCGCTCTTAACAGGGAAGGGTCAATGTTCCAGTGGACCAGCTTTCTCCATAAGATGGTACGGTCTACCCCGTCGAACACGGCAGAGTAGTCGATGAAGCAGGCAAATAAAGGGAGACTTTTGCGCAGCTGAGCTCGATTGATTAGGTAAGAGAGTGCTGTGATATTATCCACGGTGGAGGACCCAGGTCTGAAACCGGTTTGGCAGAATGGCAGGAGATTTTCTTTGCTTGCCCAGTCTGTAAGGTCTTTCAGGATGGCACTTGCGTAAGCTTTACCCTCGATATCCAACAGGGCGATCATGCGGTAGTTTGTTGGGTCTGATTTGGTCCCTTTTTTATGAATTGGGTGCAGAAGCGACCCTCGCCATGAGTCAGGCACAGCCCCCGACAGCCAACAGTCAGAAAATAGGTGGGTCAGGTTTTTAGACCAGAATTCGATGTTTGATTTGAATAAGTGGCCTGGTAGGCCATTGGGGCCCGGTGCGCCGTTTGCTCTAATTGTTTTCGGTTTATATGATGTCTGGAATTCTAAATCTCCAGCGGATGATGGGTTTACTTTTTATTCTGCTCCCCACGCAAAATTTGTACGATTGGACTACTTTTTTATTTCTATTCAATTCCTGATAAGTGCGAATATCAAGATTCAACCCAAGCTGGTCTCTGACCATAATCCGATGTTACTTGTATTTGATCTTGATCAAGGAGAGAGGGAAGAACCCCAACAATGGTCGTTTGATAGGAAACTATTGTTGGATAGTGAATACCGCCAGATTATGACTAACAAGATACAGGAGTTTTTTGAGATAAATAAAGGTACTGCCCCTTTACCGATTGTTTGGGATGCATTTAAATTGGTAGTTTGTGGTGAAACTTTAAGTTTTTCTAGATTTAAACGGAAACAGGCCCTGTTAAAACATCGACAGATTTTGATAAAGTGTTTCTAGCTGAGAAAAAGTTGGCTGAGGCATTAAGGGTGGGGGCGGAAGTACCTGCACTCAACCTAATCCAGAAAGAGCTTTCTATTCTTAGGTCTAGGGCGTATGCAACTATAGCTGATTTTATAGCTGCTCAATTTGTTTTGCATAAAGAGGAAGCATATGAATTTGGAGATAAAACAGGAAGTGTATTGGCCAAAAGAGCAAGAGAAAAAGCATCCAATATAGATATTTCTAAAGTAAAAGACCTGCAGGGGGTGCTTCAAGAAACTAAGGAGGGCGTGTTCACGGCCTTTCAAGGTTATTATCAGGACCTCTATACGGAGGATGTTGGAGAGGTATCATCTGAGGAATATTTAAATGAAGTAATCCCAACTACAATAACTGAAATACAAATGAACAGTCTACAAGAGTTACCTAGTTGGGGGGAAATAGAGAGTGCTATTTTAGGACTTGCTCAGGGGAAAGCAATGGGCCCAGACAACATCCCACTAGAATTTTATCGGTTCTTTAGGAACAGTATGAAAACAGAGTTGGTTGAAATTTGTCAAGAAGCTTTTAGAGGGAATCCTCCTCAGTCTTGGTCTAATGCTATAATAGTAGTTTTTAAAAAGAAGGGTAAGAAAGAAACAGAGATGGGGTCATACAGACCAATATCTCTATTGAATTCGGATAACAAAATCTATTCAAAAATGATCGCTAACAGGTTGAACAATATAATGCCGGGCTTGGTTTCATTGAGACAACATGGTTTTATACAACATAGGGAACCACAGACCACATAAGAAGAATTATCTTCATGTTGGATTGGGCGCAGGGAGAGAATTCGCCGGTGGGAGTGGCCCTGTTGGACGCTGAAAAAGCGTTCAACAGGGTCTCGTGGAATTTTTTGTGGCAAGTTTTGGTAAAGAAGGGGTTTCCAGATGTTTTAATTAAAGCAATTAAGGCCTTATATAAAGAACCAGCTGCATACATAAGGATAGGTGGGAAATTATCTGGGAAGGTATTGATAGAAAGAGGGACGAGGCAGGGCTGTCCCTGCTCCCCCCTTCTTTTTGCTTTATACATAGACCCTTTTATTTTGTCATTAGAGAGTAATTATGCAATTAAACCTGTTTTGATTCAAAATTCCGAATTCAAAATCTGCACTTATGCAGATGACATTGCAATTGTGTCAAACGATATCGCAAGTTCTCTTCCTAATATTATTGAAGCGGCAGCAACGTTCGGCCGAATTTCTGGCTACAAGTTAAATGTAGGTAAGACCCAAATTATACATTCGGTAGCAGGTCAACCGGAAAATATTAATTGTGATCAAGAGGCCACATACCTCGGTGTTAAATTGACGGCTAACGTTGATAATATTATTGCAGCCAATTTGAATCCAATAATTGTTTCTTCAAATAAAACATTAGAGAGATTAAATAATCTAAAATTCTCGTTGGTAGGACGTACTAATATATTAAGAATGCAAATTTTTCCAAGATTTTAATATATATTTCGGGCTATTCCTTTTCTAATACCCTCACATTATTTTGCCCGCATAGATAGAATGTGCTCAAGATTCCTATGGGGATATCATCGAGCAAGGCGATCTTTTAAAAAATGTACGTTATCTAGGCAGAGAGGAGGCTGGGGCATTCCCAACTTTCAATTTTATCATTGGATAACATTATTTCAACATATGGGGGTGTTGATTTTACCAGATGATCCTATTGAAGATTTCTCTGCCCCTTCTATTTATGAGATGCTGTTGGGTGAAGAGGCCAAACAATGTCTGAACAGAATTGTGGAGCCAAGTTATTATAAAAAGACTAAATTTAAAATATTTTACACTGCATATCTGGTTTGGAGGACTATGAAGAAAAAATATGCGGTCCTTGCTGCAATATGACATTAGTAGCATGAAGGAAGCACATAAAATCAGCTCAAACGCATAATGCATTGGGCGAGAGCATGCAGCCATTCAAGTTGATTTTGCTGCTGCTGGAGCAAAAAGAATTACTTAGGGTGCAGTAAATCAATTCGAATGGCAGACCTCGGACCACGAACATTTTTGAATGCCAGTGACCACCCACATTAGAAAATTGCGCTATGGGATGACAAATCTCACTCACTCTTGCCAGTTCGCATATTCTGAAACCTCTCGGGAGAAAAATTTCACCAAGCGGTGATTCGTGGAATGTGTTCAGATCTCCGCATTAAAGAGCAATGCAGAGTGCTCACAATTCCCCAATTCCACTGGGAACATTTTGTCCAACTCTACATACAGGGGGCCTAGTTTATGAAAAGTGATGCATCGCTGCGTGAAAACAGCGATGCGTCAATTTTCACTGCGCCCACCTTGCGGCACCAATGATGCGTCATATTTACAGTATGACGAATCATGGCGCAAGGAGTTACAGATACGTCAGTATTTCTGCCGTATCTGTATGCTGCAAAAGTGGCGCATTGCTGGAGGGTGTCACAAAAGTGATGCAACTCCAGCAATGTGTCCTTTCACATTGGGCGAGCCCCATGTCAATGGGCCTGCGTCAGTCTTATGCCTGATGTGAGGCAGGCGTAAGAAATTGACGCATTTGTGTCCTAGAAGTGTCACAGTGGAATCTAATGGATTTCACTGCATCACTTCTATGACCCTTTCGTGCGTCAGAACGCCCCCCCCCCCTGCATACATTATACCTGGCATAGGTATAATGTAGCGCAGGGGTTTACAAAGTGATGCATCTACCTAGATGCGTCACTTTGTAAATATGGTGCAACAAGGCACATTTTTTACACTGCAGGTGCGTCACAAAAAGTGACGCAGTGGCGGCGTAAAAGTGACGCACGGCCTCATAAATGAGGCCGAGGGTTTCCACTGCAAAGTGCTGCCACTACCTCATTGAAGGCATGAATGCGCATTTCGATGCACGTCGAGAGAACGGTATTGTACTACAAGTCCAGCACTGATTCGACATTGACACTAGAATAAAGGAACTGCATTAATAATATGGGTGCATGGGGAAACCAGGTGACCATATATTTAATAATGGATTGACAGGGTTAATTTTGAATAAATAGTCATTATTAAGTGCAAAATTAGTGGCAGTTATATCAACCCATTTTTTGATTTACAGATTAGGGCCCCCGTCGATTTCACAAATGAACTAAGTGACCCCTGGAAACTAAATAGAGCATGTTTCCTTTTGATGGTAAGGTATTGCATAAATGGGCAGCAAATAATAGATCTTAAATGAAATTAGATCTAAAGTGATTGTTACAGAATCTATTTCTTTATTTATTATATCCCACAAAAGGAAAGTCCGTGGTCTATAGAAGACAGAAACCAATTGAGGAGGATAAAGCCCCTTTGCTTTATAAACTGGGGCATATATTGAAATAAAAATAAAAAAATAAACAGAAGTGGGCACGGCAAGATCCTTGTCGGTTACTATTTAATCAGAAAGGTAAGACATGGAAAAATATCAATACTCCCTGGGGGGAGGAATATTTGTGGGATTACCCTAAGAAATATATGTATTTAAAAAAATAAATATTATTAATATATTCCCCTTCCAGACTAATTATATATGATTGAAATTTGTGAACTACTCTTGCACTTTGTTTGAAAAGAAATAGCCAGACACAGCAGTACTCTATATCACCCTGGTGAGCGGGAAAGGGTCCTCTGTGAGATGAAAGGAATGTTCGGCAATGAAAGCAGCAAGCCTCTGATGAGAATAGAATGGTGTCCCTTAGATGAAGTGTCTGATTAATTGTAATGGTGAATTTTGCACCCCTGTGGGTAACTTGAGGTCTAATAGAATATGCACCTGTAGGTACAGCAGTATGGTTGTGATCGAAAGGTGTAAAATATTGCCCCTGAAGTAATCAGAATGATGTGATATGGCAGCAGGGAGGCAGTTCCTGGGTAATGATGTATGCATGAGTGATGCTTTGGCAGTATGATGTGTGAAAAACTGAGATATTGTTTGCACTGAGACTTTTACACAATTGGAAATGTACAGTGGAGTAATTGTTATTACTCTTTTGTGCAGGTTTTTAATCTTCTTGCTGTGAATCTTTGTGTGTGCTTGTGTATTTTGCATTTTTGTCCTAAAGAAGATGGTATATGTAGTGGTGCACTAGTTGTTGCACGTCACGTACGACATGACGTGCAGGCGGCCATTTTGGGTAGGATGCACGCGCAGCTCATTAGGAGGCGCGAACGCTAGCAGGCATCAGCGCCGGCTCGGTGCTCTTTAGGAAGCTTTGAATTAAACAATTAAATAAGCGTTTACCAACTACCCTGGTGCAGCGTTTTATTGACAGACAGCAACATTACAGTGGCCACGAGGTCGGGAAGCCACCACCAGGCACCCCAAGGAAAAAAAAAAAACGGACCCACCACGAGGGTACACTGAGGGATACAGCTACACACCAGTGAGCCCAGACCCTGATAGAGGTCTAGTCAGCACGGACAAGCGGCCAGGACGAGCACAAAGCAGACAGAGCTCGCACAGGAGCCTCTAACTAAGGTACAGACCCTAAAGAGCGCGGCAGAGCCCATCTACAACCTGTGAGGGAAAGCAGCAGGCCAGTAGCACAACAGGCCAGTAGCATAAAGACCCAAAAGAGTCTGGAAACGGAAGCGCGCCAAAACAAATCGACCACCACGAGTTGAGCATTAGGGCTGGCTACCACAAAGGAGGGGGAGGGGGCTGACTCTGATAGTCCCCAATTGCAACCAAAGACAGAAGAAACGGACAGCACCCCAGGTAGCCCCAGTAACAAAGGGAGCACTACACCCAAAGTTAAGGAGGAGAAAATGAGCCCACCAGCTGGATATGCAATTGCGCCAGTCCAATTCCTGCCCAAGCCAGGAGAACCACTAATGAAGTGGGAAGGCTGGAAAGAGTATATAGACAATTTCATAGGAGTTCTGGAAGACGAGAGTGAGGAAGAATTTAACCCTAAAAGGAAAAAGCGCATACTACTACTCAATCTGGGACCAGAAGGACTCAGAATATACAAAAGCCTGGTACCCAAACAAAGAGGAAGCACAGATGATGATGTTTATGCCCATGCCATAGATGACCTGAACGAACACTACCGCCCCACGGTATGTGAGTCAGTCGACAGATTCAACTTCCAGCAGAGGAGACAACGGCCGGGAGAGTCGGTAGAAGAGTATGTGGCTGCCCTGAAGAAGCTGGCGACCACATGCAGGTACGGAGCATGGGAGGAGGAGTTCATTAAGGACCAGATAGTGATGCACACTACCAGCACGAACGTTCAGGACAAGCTCTGGGCAAGTGGGGATACCACACTCAAGGAAGTAATGGTCATCGTCAAAAGGGCGGAACTGGCGCGCAGGTGCGCAGATGCAACCAAGAAAGAAACAACGCCCAACACCATGGTAAACAGGGTATACAACGAAGAACCGCACAGAGACCAAAATTACAAGGGTTCCACCCCAAAGGGACCCAACAAATGGCAAGGCAACGCCGGTACCCCAGGGAAACAAGCAAGTAGCGACAACAAGAAAACATGCAACAGATGCGGAAGTTGGTCCCATGAGGCACATGACAGGAAATGCCCCGCGTTCCGTGCCAAATGCATGTACTGTGGCATCATCGGCCACTATGAGAAAGTGTGCCGGAAGAAATCATCCAGGAGTGTGGTGAAATACGCCGACCAGGGCGAAGATGACCAGGAAGAAAACACGGAAGAAGAGGTAGTCACAGTACTGTGCATATACGACCAGGTGCTGTGTGTGGATGGAAAAAGGACAACCAAACCGGTTTTGGAAATGACGATTGGCAGAATACCCATAAGCGTAGTAGCAGATACTGGCTCTCCCTACACCATTGTTCAGAGAGCAGTATGGGACGAAACCTTCAGACCACATTTGGGGCCAGAACTAGAGAAACTGGACACCCGACCAGTCACATATAACGGCAACCGCATTCCAATGGCGGGATTCCGACCCTTGAAGTTCGAGTTTAGAGGCGGATCAGCGTTCTGCAAGCTATATATCTCAGAGAAGGGACCGTCAGTCTTGGGATGGCTGGACCAGGGTGACCTGGGAATCAAATTGGACCCAGGAGGTAAAGAACAGATACTGCTCACGGAACCAGAAGAATGGCCAAATCTAGCCAAGTGGAAAGAGGACTACCCGAAGGTATTTGGAGGCACAGTGGGTAAACTGGAGAGATTCCTACACAAGATAATACTTAAAGAGGGAGCAATTCCAATTGCCCACAAAGTAAAAAACGTGCCCATAGCGGTGAAGGACGGGGTCCAAATGGAACTACAAGACTTGGAGAAAAAAGGGATAATTGAACCCATCACGTGTGCAGAGTGGCTCGCGCCATTGGTGGTAGTCATGAAGCCAAACGGGAAGGTCAGGCTCTGTGTTGACCTGAGAGAACTAAATAAGAACATAGTGGTGGAGAAATTCCCTCTCCCAAGGATTGACGAAATGTTGGAGAAAACCCGGGGAGTCAAGTGGTACTCCACCATTGACTTAACATCCGCTTACCACCAAATAGTCTTGCACCCGGACAGCAGAAAACTCACGTCATTCATCACCCCATTCGGATGCTATCAGTTCTGCCGTATGCCATTTGGATTGGCTTCGGCAGCCACAGTGTTCCAGAAGCTAATGCACCAGCTGTTTAGGAACATGGAAGGTGTCCAATACTTCCAGGACGACATCCTGGTAATGGGGCATGACAAGATGGACCACGACTTGAATCTTGGCAACGTGCTGGAAACCCTGGAGGTCAAGAGCCTCACGGCAGAATGGACAAAGTGCCGACTAGGCCTAGAGTCAGTGACTTACCTAGGCCAAGAGATAGGGGTGCAAGGAATCACACCTAAGGCAGAAAATGTGAAGGCAATATCCAAAGCTCCGCCCCCCACCAACAAGGAAGAGGTCAGGTCATTTTTGGGCATGGCGGAGTACTACAGCAAATTTGGGGTACACTTTGCCTCAAAAACACACCATATGAGGATGCTGACCAGGTAGAGCACCACCTTCCAGTGGACACCAGAGACTCAAAGTGAGTTTGAGACCATCAAGAAAGATGCCGCAGGAGCGGTACCGCTCCAAGGATATGACCCACAAGGCACCACGGTGCTCACGACCGATGCCAGCGACAAGGGGCTAGGTGCGGTGCTCATGCAAGATCAAGGACAAGGGAAGATGAAGACGATCAGTTTTGCCTCCCGTGCATTGAACGACACCGAAAAGAAATACAGTGTAATCGAAAAGGAAATGTTGGCGGTAGTGTGGGCGATGACCAGATTTCGACAATTCCTATGGGGAACCCGATTCCAACTAAGGACAGATCACAAGCCCTTGGTGAAGGTGCCAACGTCCAGCGGACATGTCAACGCCACCCCCAGAATATCCAAAATGACTCTGAAGTTGCTCGAGTTTTGGTACGACATAGAGTACATTCCAGGAAATTGGAACCGAGTAGCAGACTACCTGAGCAGAGCGGCAGCCATGGAACCCGGTGAGGAAGACCCAACGGGTAAGGAGGAGATGGTAGCTCTCATGGAAGACCAAGAAAGAGCCATAAGCTACCAAGAGTGGACAGAGGCATACAAAGAGGACAGTGTCATGCAAGAAGTGAAGACGCACATCGTAAAGGGTTGGCCAGACAAAAGACAACTGGGCGAAAGCCTCAAGCCCTACTATGAAGTTACAGAAGAATTATCGTTAGGTGACAAAGGAGTGTTCACATACAGAGGAGACAAAGTTGTCCCGCCTAGAAGCATCATACCCAAGCTGCTAGACATCCTACATGAGGGCCACCTGGGTATAGGAAAAATGAAGCTAAGAACGAAACAAAACTACTGGTGGCCAGGCATGGACATTCGGGCGGAGAGACATGCCAGAGACTGTCCACAGTGCCAAGGAGCTGACAAGACACTCAAACCCTTACGTCCGGCGCTGGGAAAGTTCGACCCTCCGCAGAACTCGTGGGAAGAATTGTCAATAGACATTTTGGGACCAATCCTTGATGGCCAAGGCATCCAGAAGTATGTATGTGTCCTTATAGATAGATACTCCAAATGGCCGGAAGTAAAGGTTGATGAGGCCATGGACGCGGAAAACATACTGAAATTTCTGTTGGACACATTTGTAAGAGAAGGCATCCCCAAGTCCATCCTGAGTGATAACGGACCCCAATTTATATCTGAAAGATGGAACAAATTCATGCAGAGGAACGGTATCACAGTCAAACGCACGTCGGTCTACCATCCCGCTGTCAACGGCTTAGTGGAGGGATTTAACAGGGTTGTGATGGGAGCTGTACAAGTGGCGATCTCTAGCAACAAGGACTGGGAAAAGGCAATATGGAACATGGTATGGGCGTGCAGAATTACCCCCACCGGAACCGGATACAGCCCATTCCAGATATTGAGAGGCTGTGAACCGTTCACGCACGATAACCGTGTGTGGAAAGAAAAAATCATCACCAGTGAATGGTCTCCCGCAGTAGTACAAGCCAACTTGGAGAGGGCACAGTCCATCTATACCACCTACTACAACAAACCCAGGAACGTGAAAGGGACAGAGCTGGAAAAAGGCGAGTGGGTTCGAGTAAAATTGGCTACACTACAGATAAAAGGAGACAGCAAATATAGTAAACCCATGCAAGTTAAGGAAGTGTACGACCGAGCGGCCTTGCTGAGCGATGGGAATGTGTGGTCCCAAGATCGCATGGCCAGATGCAACAAAATCATGCGATGGCAGCAAGAAGGAACCAAATGGGAGGACATGGAGGAACCCAATGTGGACTTGGAACATCAGGCAGGAGAGCTGCAAGCAGAGAGAAGCGAAGGAAGAGATCAATCGGAGGAGAGAAGTGCTGACAATGACCAAGGACCAGAGATAGACATGCGAAGGAGGAGCACTGATGAGAGTGCGGCTGCGCTGAGAGAGAGAAGGAGCACAGAGATAAGGAGCAGGGAGGCCCATTTACCCCGACCAGGGTAAGCCGGAGCGGAAGGACTGTGGTGAGACCCTCCAGGTTTCAAGATTACGATATGGACAGCGAACTGTAAGTGACTCAGTTTTTTTGTTGGAAAAAGGGAAGATATGTAGTGGCGCACTAGTTGTTGCACGTCACATACGACGTGACGTGCAGGCGGCCATTTTGGGTAGGATGCGCGCGCAGCTCATTAGGAGGCGCGAACACATACAGGCATCAGCGCCGGCTCGGCGCGCTTTAGGAAGCTTTGAATTAAACAAATAAATAAGCGTTTACCAACTACCCTGGTGCAGCGTTTTATTGACAGACAGCAACATTACAGTAACATAAACAAGATTCATCAAAACGCGTCAACGTACTTTTTTCATGCAGGATCCACTACAAATTGTAATATGGTAGATGACTATTCCAGCAAAACACAACATACTTCTCTCTATGTTTATAGCAGGTCAGCAACGCTGGAATAGTCATATGTACTGTCTAGTGTTATCTCCCTTTTTATTTATTTGTTTTCGAAACAGATTTTTATTGTTGGAATAATTTTTGAGCTAAATTGTGAGGAGGGGGTTGATTCATGTATAATTGATATTCTGGATTGTGAAGCCTCCTTTTTAATATTGTATGTTTTCAACGTATGGAAATATCACTGTACAGTGATGGAAATGAGCATTTTACAATAACAGATTGCTGTATGCTACCCTTTATTCAATTAAAGCTCTGTGCAAAATGATGATGTGTTACTGATTCATGATTCCAAATTGTTGGGGTGTTTGAGAAGAGTGTTGTCTGTTAGTCTAAAGACCAATATATGTTTGCTTAGTTTTCCCAAGGGGAAAATTGTTTTTACTGTTAACCTGTGTTAATCACAATCTTCTATCACTGACATACTGTATGCATTTTTGGGCATAAGTGGACATTTATGGCATATGAAGGGCACCCATGACAGAATGTGGGTCCTGGCACCCTGGAGGTAATTTTGAAATGAGGGCACGCCTCCCCCATAGCACATTCTGAAAACAACAGGGTCAACTCATGGGGGAATCAGATTTCATTGGCTTAGCACCCAATGAAAACACTAGAATATAGATGAATGTCCTTGCAGTAACGATGGCTGTTTATTGCCATTTCGTTAAAAAGTTTCTCTGTAGTAGAACCCGCCCAAACCCTTTTAGAAGCAGTCTGGCTCATTTGTTTCATACACTTGCTATAATTCAGGACAGTATCATGTCCACCACTTTCGAGATCATGTCAACACTCTAATATAGGTGGTCTCTAAAATGGATATTTGCCTATGTTGTATTATATTAAACATGTACTTATATGGAACTTCAGCAATGTCAATTATTCTGATTTCTTCATGGTAAACTTTATGTGACACAACTTTCTGGGGACATTCAGGATCAAAGGGCATGTCATGTCACTTCCTGTGATGTAATTATGTCAAAGGGCATGTGATGTCACTTTAGCTACCCCTACCATTTTGGTGAATTGACATCTATGATAATGAAAGTTTCCAATGACAAAAGGTCTCAAAGCAAACAAAATGGGCCAGACGTTCTCAGGTTTTATGGACAAGAGCGCATTAAGGTGTCTCAAAAGACCCTCACAGGATACAAAGGGATATCCGCCCTTATTCAAAGACCTGCAAAGCAACTGATGGTTGTAACAAAGCATGGGAGACTTCTCCGGGTAAGTGCATTTTTGTCTGGCTCCACTTTCAACAGCTCCACAGTTGCCCCATAGGGAGGCCACCAGGAAGGCTGCCTTTAACGTTTTTCAAAAATATGACAATGGAACGTAAAGCAGCATTGACCACGGTCTGGCTATGTTTTGACACAAGTCCTTCTACTTTTCACCTCTAATTAGGATCCATAGTTTAGATTTTCCTAAATCTAGAAATCTTCAAGAGAGGCTATTGAAAATACACCAGAGTTTCTACACTCTACAAATATGATGCCAAAAGCTATTAAAAACCGACACACACACATATATGTGGATGAGAAGTGCTGGCTTTAGAACAGTTTCACTGGTTCTTGTATACTGGGCGCATAGCTCATGGGGGCATTGTTAGAAATGAGGTTTTTGGTTGAGGGGGCTATCAACCAATCAATCACGATTTATAAAGCGTGACTAATCAGCCGATAGAGTACTTGGAGGTCCCAAAGGCTTATTCGAACAGCCAGGTCGTGAGGGCCATTCGGAATTGTGGAAGTGAGGTGATGGTCCGGAGGTGCATGGGGAGATTGTTCCAGGTCTTTGCTGAGATATGGGAGATGGAGCAGACTCCACTTCTGCTTCAGTAGATGTGGGGAGTATGGGCAAGTGAAATTGGGGCAGAGCGTAGGCTCCTCAACAGTTTGTGGACGTTCAGGTGGTGAATAATGTACGTGGGTCCTTGGTTGTGTAGAGCTATGAGTGAATGGGTGAGTAGCTTGAATTGGAATCTCTTCTGTATGGGGAGCCACTGGAGTTGCCAGAGGTGGGCTGGCACGGCCGGTAGTAGGTGTAACTGCAGGGCGGTGACGTAGGGAGGGGGAGGGGCAGGATGGGGGGTTGTAATGTATGGATTACAGACTATAACAGGTGAGTAAACTTATAAATAAATAAAACGAATTGCACACAACGAAATTCGTTTTATTGATTTATATGTTTACTTACCTGTTATAGTCCGTCATCCATACATTACAACCCCCCACCCTGCCCCTCCCCCTCCCTACATCACCGCCCTGCAGTTACACCTACTACCGGCCGTGCCTGGATCTGGGTTCATCAGGGAAAGCTGAGAATGAGTCGGGCTATGGCATTCTGTATGTTTTGAAGCTCTGTCAGAGGTGTGTGGCAATTCCTACGTAGAGGGCAATGCCTTAGCCCAGTCACCTGGTGATGAAGGCCTGTGTCGTGACATGTCTCGTGTGTAGGAGTAGTCATTTGAAGATCTTACGTAGCATGAGCAGAGTGAATAAGCAGACGGAGGAGACAGAGTTGATCTTGATTTCATGGTGAACTTATTGTCAATGATGATTCTGAGGTTTATGGTGTGGTCGGAGGGAGTGGATGCGAGTTCTAGGTCTGAGGGCCACCAGGAGTCATTCTATGTGTTGCTGCTGTTGCCATAGAATGGTACTTCCATCTTGCCTGTGTTCAGCAGCAAGCAGTTGTTCTTCATCCAGTCATTGAATTTGTCATACATCCGAGGAAGTTAGTTCTGGTGGTGATGGAGTTGTCAGTGAGGGAGAGGATGTGTTGGGTGTCGTCTGCGTAGGAAATTATGTTGCAACTGTGGAATCTGTCGATGTTGGCAATCGGGGTCATATATGCATTGAAGTGCATGGGGCTGAGGGATGAGCCCTGGGAGACACCGCAGGTGATGTCCTTGTGTTCAGAGGTGAAAGGTGGGAGGTGGATCCTCTGGGTTCTTACGGTGAGGTAGGAGGGGATCCATCTATTAACATCCTCTTGGATGCTGATGTGGTGGAATTTTTCAATTAGGTGTGTGGTGGGCTACAGTGTTGAAGGCTGCTGAGAGATTAAGGGGGATCAAAGCTGCTGTTTCTCATTCATCAAGGAGGGTTCAGATGTCATTGTGGTTGCGATCAGGGCAGTTTTGGTGCTGTGATTGCTGTGGCAGCCAGAATAGGAGGCGTCAAGTAGCTGGTTCTGCTCCAGGTGTGTAGTGAGTTGCTTGTTGATGACTTTTCCAGTACCTTCAGTGGGAATGGGAGCAGGGTGATCAGCCATTCATTTTTGAGTTCACTGTGGTCGACGGAGGTTTTTTTGAATTTTGGTCTGACTTAGGTGTGCTTCTAGGCATTGGGAAAATGTTGTGGTGGTGGTAGAGGTGTTGAGTAGGGTAGCAAGTTCCTGTCTGATCCTCTAGTTTCTGAGGTCGAAGATGTGATGTGGGCTTGGGTCTGTGGGAGCTCTCAAGTGGATGGATTTCATGGTGGAGATGGTGTCCTGGGTGGAGAAGATGTTCCAGGTGGTCAGTGTGTGGATCATGTCTGTTACGGTGGTGGTTTATCTGTTGAGGAAGTCTGTGGGTATGAGTTGGGGTTTGAAGTTTCTGTATATGGTTTTGATCTTGTTGCGGAAGAAGTGGGTGAGCTTGTAGCACAGATCCTGTGAGGGTGTGATGTTGTTTTTACTGGCAACCGGGTTGGAGAATTCCTTAACGATGTTGAAAAGTTCCTTGGTATTGTAGGTTTTGATGAGTGCGGCAAGGGATGTCTTCTTTGTTGCCGTCAGTAGGTGGTAGTAGTCGTTGAGGGAGGTCTTGAAGACTTCCCTGACAGAGGTGTCCTTGTTGGCGTGCCATCTACTCTCTAACTGTTTTCTGTCTTGTTTTGCTGTTCTGAGTTCTTGTGTGTACCAACTGGCCTTTTTGGAGGATTTTCTCTGGATGCTCCTCTTGATGGGGATGATGCTGTTTGCACAATTTGTGATCCAGACATTGAAGTTTTTCGCTCCCTGTTCGAGGTTGATGGTGGCAGCAGAGTTGGAGGTGTTGGGGGTATTCGCCCAGCTGGTCTCTGGGATTTAGTTCTACCTCTGGTGGGGGGCATTGGTCACCTTGGGTGTGGCTGTGCAGTGGCTGGAGATGCTGAAGTGGATGATGGAGTGATCAGTCCATGTGAGTTCTGTAACATAGCTATATTTGACGCAGATGTTGGAGGTGAAAATCGGGTGCAGCATGTGTCCTGTGGTGTGTGTAGGGTTGTGGACGATCTCAGTCAATCTCAGGCTGCTCTTATTGTTGAGGAGGTGTGCAGTGTTGTTTTTGTCATTGGGGTCATCGATGTTGAAATGTGAGTCACCAAGGAAGATGTAGTCCTTGTAGTCTAAGGCTAGGGGGGCAATTAAGTCTGCTATGGCGTTGCAGAAGCTGACGCGCGGGCATGGGTGTCGGCATGCAAGTGTGCCTCTAATGGTTGTCTGTGGTCCATGTGGAGCATGAAGTTGAGATGTTCCATGTAGGTGGTTGTGTTGTCTGTGGAGGTGGTACACTCTATGGTCTCTTTGTGGATGATGGATGTTCGTCATCCTGGCTTGTTGGTGTGGTCCTTGTGAGTGATTTTATATCTGTTCGGGATCGCTGTGCCAATGCCTGTTGTGGATGTGGGTTTGAGCTATGGGGATGGGCTATGAAACCTTCTCAAGCAACAACCACAGTCCCTGTCAGGGAGAACCACAAAAACTCACTAAAAGTAGCTTGTCACAAAAACAATCAGGCTTAACTTAGAGGAAATGATTAAAGTATTTATGGAGCACTTACACAGTAAGAAGGTGAAAACAAAACACAAGAAAAATCCCACATCAAATTTGAAAAAGAAAGTACAATTTAATAAATTATTTACCACCACAATGGCAACAATGCAATCAGTAGAACCATAGTTATGGATTCCAAAAGCTTTTAGTAAATACTAGCGTCTAAAAGATCAAAGCCCCAACCGAGGAAACCTAGTCGCGCAAGACCGGGGCAAAGTTGAACTTTATGGCCAATCACGATGGAGCACAGTTCAGTTTGGGCCCGGTCTCTGCTTACCATTGGAATGAGAAGAATTTTCGAAGAAAATGTCTGAGATTGTCAAGTTAAGCACAGCAAGGCAGTTGATTGTGCCCGAGGAGGATGTGTCATCATCGGGAAGCCACTGAACTAAATCGCTATGACAATTTCTAATTTTGGACTTAGGCTTTTTTTGGGAAGTTGAAAATCAACGGCGGGATGAAGCTGCAGCTGTAGCTGATGGAGGCTCCACAATGCTGGAAACCCCTTCTGGGAGGGGCCACTGAGTAGGATTTACTTCTGCAGAAAAGAACATAGCAGGCCAACGGACAAAACCCCTAGGGCTGGTCAGTGGGCAGGTAGGTCCTAGTTTCCTCTCGGTTCTAAAGGTACTTTTTGACTGAAAATATTTTAAATCTCAGGTTTCGGGTTTTAGGCTGTTTGGACACCTTTAGCACCACTTCCAATGTACCAGGACTAAGTGGGCACCACTTGAAGGGAAGGTCTCACTTAAGGCAGAGTCAAGTTGAAGGGTTTAAGTTGTTGGAGCTTTTTTTTCGTCCCTGTAGCTCAGAACAGGAGACCAGCCAAATATCCCCTGGAGTCACTCTGGTAGTCCTAGGTTCAAGCAGCAAGGCAGTCTGCCTGCAGCAGACCAGTAGTATGAGGATCTAAGGCAGGTGTCCAGCAGCAGGGTAGTCTTCTGAAATACAAAGTAGGCCTCAAGCAACAGGGAAGGCTTCTGACGTGTAGGGCAGGCCTTCTGAGTGACCTCCACAGGTCTAGGAGTGAACTTGAGAGTGGGCCTGAGGTCTATTTTTATACCTCGTGCCAGCTTTGAAGCTGAAGAAATGCCTGGAGTTTCCCCTCACAGATAGTTCTGGAATTTCCTTCCTCCCTGCCCAGGCTCCAATGGCATCTGGGGTCACAAAAGGCTAGCATGAAGTTCTTAGTGAGTATTCTCAGGAAGTTCCTTTGAAAAATTAGTGAAGCAGGGATCAGCTCCTCCCCACTGCCAATATATAGTCACCCTTTGTCTCACTGTCTAGAAGGAATGCACAATAGACAACTGTCATATGTTTGTAGTCATGTGAGCCAGGGAATAGGTTGCAGGCACCAAATGGTTCGGACAAGAAAATGGCCACTTTCTAAATTAGCATTTTCAGAATTGCGACTTAAAATCCAACTTTACCATTAAAGAGAACTTTCAATTAAAATTCTTCAGAGATCACACATGACACTTCTACCTGTTCACCACACAAAAGTTATCACTTATTAAATGTAATAAGTTAATTCAATGCTATCCTATGGGAGAGGTTGGTCTTAAAGTTGTGAAAAACAAACATAGGAGTTTTTCGCTACCAGGACATGTAAAACTTAAAAGTATATGCTGAACTCTTTAAATAGAATGCACCCTGCCTTCTGGCTGTTGATGACCCACCTCAAGGGTGACATATGTACTAAAGGGGAGGTTTAGGCCTAGCAAATGATTTTGGCAGGTTCAATTGGCACTATAAAACTGCATCCAGGCTGCAATGGCAGGCCTGAGACATGTTTTAAAAGGTTACTTAACTGGGTGGCACAATAAGGGCTGGAGGCCCACTAGTAGCATTTAATTTTCAGGCCCTGGGTACATGTTGGATCACTTTACTAGGGACTCATAACTAAATTAAATGTGCCAATCAGGTTTCGGCCAATTTTACTAAGCTTTTAGGGCAAAGACAAGCACTTTAGCACTGTTTAGCAGTGGTAAAGCATACACAGTCCTAATGACAACAACATGGAAATTCAGAAAACAGGATGGGTGAAGGCAAAGGGTTCGGGGGTGACCCTGCAGAAAGGGCCAAGTCCAACAGATGCCCTTTGCTTGACAGTCTGAGGAGAGATAAGAGGAGACTGCAGAGATCTTTGTGTACCCAGCATGTTTCAGTGAATATTAAAAATGGCATGATAACTATGGCGGTTAATGCACTTGATGGAGAGATCTGTGATTTGTCTAATCACAGTTTTGGCTCATGATAAAGGAGCATAGAGTGTTAATGTTCCAGGAGCAAAGTAGGACTAAATGCAGATCAAAGTTTTGTATTATATATAGATAGCTCTGTGGGTTTCTGCTTTTTTTGCAGAAATCCTCTTGTTACTTGGGGTGCATGAGTTGCATTCCTTCTAATATAGCACATAGTGCTATGAACTGACATCAAAGCACTGCATGAAAATTGCAAGCCGTAGGTTTAGAACCTTATAGATTTTTCCTCAATCTTTCTTTATTCTAAGGTTGCTAAAAAGGACTCTGTTTGTTTTGATAAAATGTTACTTCTATGACACCCCTAATTCTAAAGCCAGCCCTGATTATGAAAATACCAGTCTGCTATCGCCATCAGCCGGAAGAAGGAAAGAGGGAGAGACAGCTGCAAAAAGGCAGTACAGAACAGTAATGCAGGTAATGAAGTCAGAGCGGGAACATGGAGCCTTATCCGAAGCAGTGTGTAGATCATGCTGAGCAGTGCACTCTGTGAATTTACTCTGACAAAACGGACACCGGCGAGAAGCCTATCGTACAGATGCAGAGACTTTGGAGCGAACAACAGGGTAGGGTGTCGGATCTGTCGATAGATCCTGTTGCTTCACCTGGCTTTCCTTTGTTTATCTGCTTCCATGCAGAAGGATATTGACTGTCTCAGAGCGCTGGACTTCAAAAATAGAACAAAGGTAAGGACTCGGATTAACTTGTAATGTGGCGTAGAGCTGCAACAGCGACCATTGCTTCCCTGTGGTGATGCGCATCTGTGAAAATGTAGCAGTGATTATTTTGTGAAAAGGAGAAATAAAAGAGCCCAAAGCTTTTCTTAGTAGACTGCACTTCCGAACTACTAATACTGCCTCGCTTTGATTCCACCTCATGCCATTTTTTTTCCACCACCCTCCAATTCCTGTCTTTTTAACACATTCTTGCAGATTCTTTTTATCCTTGCTTTTGCCAGTTATCATTCCTTTCCCATCATTGACCTTCTTTCTCTCATTTCAGCCTTTCCATCTCTTGCTCTCAGCTAAAGTCTGATAATGAAAAATAAGTCCTGGTCTCCAAAAATGAGTGCCGGTGCCCTAGTTTGTTAACCACCAACACAAATTAATCTCTGAGGATGGGTGAATCTTAGTTGTGTGCTGGATAACTGATTTTACTTATTCACTGTAGGTGACTAGGTTGCCATATTTGTTTTTCGCGATTCTTAGAGCTAGAGTCACAGTTCCTCTGAGGCATGGTGCCAGAGATATCAGGAGATTCACAATGACCCGGCCACGCAAACATTTAATGTCGGAGTGTATTGGAGATGATAATAATAATGTACATACACACCTAAGATCCTGTTTTTATACGCTTTGGTTGTTTTGCTTAACTTTTTGTTTCACCAAAAACTAACGTCTGCTAAAATGCTGACTTACCTATACCTAACAATGGGGGTGGATTATGCTGATACGACCACAGGGTGGTATCAGAAAGGTTATTGCCGTTTTCCATGGAACATCGCTGGAAAACCAGCGATGTTCCATGGAAAACACCACTATCGCTGGAAAATTATCGCCACTGCGCTATGTGTTGTTAATACAGAGATAGCATGGCAATAATTGCCAGCGATAAATAGGATCTTTCTGAAAGCGGCCAGCGATAATTATCACTGCCACTTGATAATATGCCCCAGAATCTGTAATTTAATAAGGCATTGATCATAGAAAGGCACTTCTTTCGTGATGCTAAAACTCTCGAGGTAGATGGAATTTACAGCTTGTCTGCCATTTAAAAGTGAGCCAGGCCATCATATAATTTGATCACAAGAACCAGACATTTAGGAGTTGGTGAAATTGTGCACCTTGATAATAAGTGTAGTTCTCATAATATTTAAAAAAGACATATGTGGACCGACGTGTTCATGAATATTGGACATCGTGTTTGTCCTCCCTCAAACGGTGGGAGAGATAGTCACTCAGGGCCTCATTTATGGCCTTTTAGTGTAGGGCAGCGCAGCATGGCACCTTGCTGCATGGCCCTTCCTCAAAGTGAAAGGGCAGGAGTTCACAGTATTTAAGCAATACCGTGCATTCCTGTCCTTTCTGACTGTGCTGGCACCGTTTGGACAGTCTTGCTCTAAGTCAGGCACAAGGTGCCTCCTTTGCAGGCAGGATTGTTTTTGTGCAGGACCTACACAAAAGCAATCCAAAGAGGAAAAAACAAGTTGAAATAAACATATTTCTCCTCAGTATGCCTCACCTTAGGAGGCATATGGATCTGGTACGTCCCAAGGTTTACATCACTTTGTAAATCTGGGCAGTGTCAAATTCTATGGGTGTTGCCTGGGAAATCACACCACAATGCCCATGGACCTCTTCTTGGAGCAGAAGGAAGGCAACGCAAAGATTAACGCTGCGTCGTCCCACTCATGATATATGAGCCAATCAAAGCTACACAGGGTGGCTTTGTGTGGCTTCATAAATGTTTATGAGAGCCCTGCATCACACATTCACCACTTTCCGTGGGACAAAAATGAAGCACAGCTCTCATAAAGAAGCCCCTCAGTGTATTTCCATATAGTTTCTAGCGTCTCAAGGTGAATGGTTGCCTCCTTCAGAAAGTTTATTGGCATGCACTGCTTTTTACTGGAAATTTAGCAGCATTTGTTGACATGTCTCTAGTAAACAAACAGAACATAACACAATAATATATCGAGCGAAACATAACATAAGCACAACATTGCAGAGCACACCACAACAAAACATGCAAAACATATCAAAACTACACTACATCATATTGCAATAATTCAGCCCAAAAACAGCAGCACAAAAATCACTGAATACCTCACCAGCACAAAACAATGCCACACAACAAATATGCACCTACAATTCTGTGTAACATTACCATCTCCAAAAACCAGCTTACCCAAAATAATTGTAGAAGTCGTTTTCCTCAAGCATTGCCCTAAATTAACACCAAGAACACAAAATACCTCAAATCAAAACATTTTGTGATCTGGCCCTAGGTCTCCTACAAGCAAAATAGTACGCAATCAGTATATCTGTTAGGAAAAAAGAAATAATGTTTCCTATGCATAGCTCCATCATGCTTGCTTGAGCTTACGACTGGTAAAGATATGCACACCGCTAAATTAAACCTGATATGATCTACAAACCTAAGCTTGCAGCTACGCATACATGTTCTCTACTTTGTAATCCTGCCATAAATCTAATCCCTGCATTCTGAGCGGTATGACGTTTACGCACTAGGGATTTCAAGAAGGCATTTACATTACATTAACATCACATTACTTTACAGTCATGTCACATGGATCTTTCCGAACATTGTATCTTTCCATTAGGGAAAAGACAGCAAATTGTTATAATACAGGCTGCAGACCATTGAACTGACATTTTAAAAGGGTGACATCAGGGCTGGTTCTAGGGTTTTGGGGCCCTGATCAGCAATGAGGCATGCAGGGCTTCTCAGATTGCATATTATGTTACACCACAGGAAATGACATCACTGGAAGGAACATCAAATAACCATTAATCTCCTGTCAATATTGAAGCAGCATTGCAATGAACAACTTTCTTGGTGTGGGTATCAGTAAAATATGAATAATACTAATTAATGAAGTAGTTACATTTTAAATCTCTATTAGGTGGACATGATTTTCTAGTCACACTTGGTAGAAAAGCTTGCATTAGGTTGTTTCAAAAAACATATATTTTCTCATATGTTAACTATTTCCAGATTAATGCACTATATATATATATATATATATATATATATATATATATATATATATATATATATATATATATATATATATATATATATATATATATATATATATATATATATACATATACATATATATATATATATATATATATATACATACATATACATATATATACATATATATATATATATATATATATATATATATATATCTCACCACGTTCTCCTCTTTCAAAGTACGTAGACGACACACCAGGAGTTTCCTGTGATGTGGAAGTTTATTGGCAGCAAAAGAAAGCAAACAACGCTTTCACCTCACGGCTTGTTCACGTTTGCCGAGGTTTCAAAAACAAAGTCCTTTTACATTGTTTAACCCTCATCATAGAGGTAGGACTACTCCAAGCTCACCATTCGTGTACAGTGTGGGGGACATATTGGAACGAGAATTAGCAACCTTTAGATCCAATGTTATTCACAATATTAACCCAAAAAATTCTTTTAGTATAACAACACAAAGTATGAAGAAAATAAAAGTAATTTAAATTCTCTAAATTACTTCTTTACGACATGTGATTTAGTTGGAATTGCATGTTTACGGATGACTGAAATACCGCCCAAGTGGGCATAGTCTGTTAATTGTACTTTAGATACATGGTCTGACTGCGCTGTTTGAATTAATTCACAGTAAATTCATCGGCATGACAGTTTGCTGAAAAATTGCAAAGAATGTGTGTTCTTAACCCATGTAATCAACAGCTCGCCTGATAGAAAGCAGATTATACCTGTCGTACAATAGATGTTATGGGGATATTTACAATAAAGCCCCAGTGGGCATAGATTTTGAATAGTAATCTCTAGAGTGCTATTCCTGTAAGGAATTAAACAGATCCCAAAAACAAATTTACTTCTAGGGTAGCAACTTGCAAAGTTATTATGATTGTACATATCGATTTGATAAAGTTATTTCAAGGTTTTTCAATATGTAATTTGAAAGTCCCGCCCAAGTGGGCAAAGATCCTAGTCATATATTGTCTCAATATGCACTTGCAGCAAGTCCCACAAATGGTTGTCTTCAGACTTTTCCGTTTCAGTTCTATATTGATTGTCCAAAATTGATTACCAACATCTCTTGATGGTTTTGATTGTGATTGATAGTCATGTGCGTTCAGGTTCCAAAGTCCAGCATATATACAAACAGATTCTGTGAATTAAAACATGGAAAAAACTGTTTTTAAAAAAGACGACTTACAGTAAGCAGCTGAGTATTTTTCAGACTCTTTTCATATTTACATTTATACAGATTACATAGTTCCTTTATTGTTCAAGGTGTACAGATAATTCCTCATGGTTGTTCAGGCCCTGAGGGAACGTGGTTTCGAAATCAATAATGTACCTTGATTCCATCTTCCTCAGACATTTTGTTCTGTCATTTTGGAAATGGTGTTCAAAGAAATGCCTGGCCACAGGGTATTGGACGTTATGATTACGAATAGCCCTTAGGTGCTGCAACACCCTCTCTTTCGCCCTGAGTGTGGTGCTTCCTATATACCACTTATCACATGGGCAGATGAGTAGATATACACAATATGTGGTGTTACAATTTAAATTCTTACGTATAGAAAACACCTTCCCTGTACTCGGCACAATTATCTCTTTGCAGTTGGTGCTATTGCGACAAGCTTTGCACGATCTGCAGCATTTAAACCCAAATGTGTCAATTGGTTTGGTCTTACTAGTTACAGAATTTGGGCTGAGCTCATCCCTCAAAGATTTGCTCCGCCTAAATGTAACTTGTGGGTTGGCATCCAGATGTGATGTCAAATGGTGATCAGTTAAAAGTACATGCCAGTGTTTCATGAGGATCTTTTTCACATCCCTAGCTTGGCCTGAGAAAATAGTGATAAATCTGATATTAGAATCAGTGTCCTTAATTTGGTTTGTGTCTAAGAGATCCTTTCTCTCCTTTGTTTCCACCCTTTTGATAGCACCCTGTATAGTTTTTTCCTTGTACCCACGTTCTCTGAAGCGTTGAACCATAGTTTCCTGTTCTTTCTCAAACGCTACTTTCGTGCTACAGTTACGTTTAGCACGTAGTAGTTCCCCATAGGGGATGCTGTCTATGAGGTTTCTGGGATGCGCACTCCTTGCATTTAATAGACTGTTGCCTGCTGTAATTTTTCTGTAGAGACTGGTAGTTATAGCAGTCCCCTGAATTTCAACATTTATGTCCAGAAACTCTATTCTGGATTTGTGTATGTGTTCAGTGAATCTGAGATTGATAGTGCTGTTATTCAGCTCGCACACAAAGCTTTTTACTGCTTCTTCAGTGCCATCCCAGATCACAAAGATGTCGTCGATATACCGGAGCCACAGGACAACATTGGTGTTAAAGTTGGCGATTTCACTGGACACCTGCTCCTCCCACCACCCCATGAAGAGGTTGGCATAGCTAGGGGCGAAGCAGGTGCCCATCGCCGTGCCCTGTGACTGTCGGTATACCAGCTCATCAAAAATGAAAAAATTGTGATGTAGACAAAAGTTGATAAATGTCACCAGCATTTTTTAATGTTCCAAGTATGCAATGGATCTTGATTTTAAGAAGTGTTCTACTGCTTTTATGCCTGTGGTGTGTTTTATGCATGTATATAAACTATTTACATCTAAGGTGACTAAGATGTACGTGGGCTCCCAAACAATACCCTCAATGCTTTTTAGGAAATGAGTCGTATCCCTTAGGTATGTGGGTAAGGCTAATACGAATGGTCTTAAATAGTAATCGATGTACTCAGATGATAGATCTAGGAGTACGTGGTGGTGACAGAACAACATGTCTGAGGAAGATGGAATCAAGGTACATTATTGATTTCGAAACCACGTTCCCTCAGGGCCTGAACAACCATGAGGAATTATCTGTACACCTTGAACAATAAAGGAACTATGTAATCTGTATAAATGTAAATATGAAAAGAGTCTGAAAAATACTCAGCTGCTTACTGTAAGTCGTCTTTTTTAAAAACAGTTTTTTCCATGTTTTAATTCACAGAATCTGTTTGTATATATGCTGGACTTTGGAACCTGAACGCACATGACTATCAATCACAATCAAAACCATCAAGAGATGTTGGTAATCAGTTTTGGACAATCAATATAGAACTGAAACGGAAAAGTCTGAAGACAACCATTTGTGGGACTTGCTGCAAGTGCATATTGAGACAATATATGACTAGGATCTTTGCCCACTTGGGCGGGACTTTCAAATTACATATTGAAAAACCTTGAAATAACTTTATCAAATCGATATGTACAATCACAATAACTTTGCAAGTTGCTACCCTAGAAGTAAATTTGTTTTTGGGATCTGTTTAATTCCTTACAGGAATATCACTCTAGAGATCACTATTCAAAATCTATGCCCACTGGGGCTTTATTGTAAATATCCCCATAACATCTATTGTACGACAGGTATAATCTGCTTTCTATCAGGCGAGCTGTTGATTACATGGGTTAAGAACACACATTCTTTGCAATTTTTCAGCAAACTGTCATGCCGATGAATTTACTGTGAATTAATTCAAACAGCGCAGTCAGACCATGTATCTAAAGTACAATTAACAGACTATGCCCACTTGGGCGGTATTTCAGTCATCCGTAAACATGCAATTCCAACTAAATAACATGTCGTAAAGAAGTAATTTAGAGAATTTAAATTACTTTTATTTTCTCCATACTTTGTGTTGTTATACTAAAAGAATTTTTTGGGCTAATATTGTGAATAACATTGGATCTAAAGGTTGCTAATTCTCGTTCCAATATGTCCCCCACACTGTGCACGAATGGTGAGCTTGGAGTAGTCCTACCTCTATGATGAGGGTTAAACAATGTAAAAGGACTTTGTTTTTGAAACCTCTGCAAACGTGAACAAGCCGTGAGGTGAAACGCGTTGTTTGCTTTCTTTTGCTGCCAATAAACTTCCACATCACAGCAAACTCCTGGTGTGTCGTCTACGTACTTTGAAAGAGGAGAACGTGGTGAGAGATATTTGGGTTTCCGGGACCCCAGAGACGACCCACTCGTGAGCGGGTACTAGTGTGTACCGGGTTTCTCTGTCTGTATATATATATATATATATATATATATATATATATATATATATATATATATATATATATATATATATATATAATAGTATTTTATCAAGAAAGAATTCCAATCCAGTCGGAAAGATGAATTGCGGACCCAAAGTTCTTTGTGCCAAATAAAATTTATTTCGAAACACCCTGCATCGCCACCATGACGCGTTTCAGCCCCACCTGGGCCTTGAACACATGATATATTCGAACAGGTTTTTGGCTCTCCCCACTTCCCAGCCGGCGAAGAGAAAGTCATGGACTCTGATATAATGTGGTAGATTCAGGTCTTTATTTACATAAAAAATACAAAAGTGTCAAAGGGTCTAAAAAGCCTATGTGCGGTCCATTAAACTAACAAAGATCTGTGTCAACTCATCTAACAGTTTTAGAGAAACATTGGTGGATATCAGCGATCACTAGCAGGATACCCATCAGTCACCACTCGGAACCGCCCTTCATCATTTGGCATTCCTGTTAACCACAAAATTGGTACACCACTGGTTCAGAAGGAAGGTCAGATGGTATAGCCTCTTAAGAACCTCGTAGTGGCCAAAGGTGGTAGAGTGTCACAAACTACCCATCAATGGAAAAGATGAGGGTAACTGATTTGCAGTGCTGTGAGGAAATGTGATAAGTGAGTGAAAAAACATAAAATTGGGTGAGGGAGCAGAAATAAGACTAACTTTATTCTGTTCTATGCTCGCTCCACCAATATTAAAAAGAGCAGCATATATATATATATATATATGTATATATATATATATTATAGTATTTTATCAAGAAAAAATTCCAATCCAGTCGGAAAGATGAATTGCGGACCCAAAGTTCTTTGTGCCAAATAAAATTTATTTCGAAACACCCTGCATCGCCACCATGACGCGTTTCAGCCGCACCTGGGCCTTGAACACATGATATATTCGAACAGGTTTTTGGCTCTCCCCACTTCCCAGCCGGCGAAGAGAAAGTCATGGACTCTGATATAATGTGGTAGATTCAGGTCTTTATTTACATAAAAAATACAAAAGTGTCAAAGGGTCTAAAAAGTCTATGTGCGATCCATTAAACTAACAAAGATCTGTGTCAACTCATCTAACAGTTTTAGAGAAACATTGGTGGATATCAGCGATCACTAGCAGGATACCCATCAGTCACCACTCGGAACCGCCCTTCATCATTTGGCATTCCTGTTAACCACAAAATTGGTACACCACTGGTTCAGATGGAAGGTCAGATGGTATAACCTCTTAAGAACCTCGTAGTGGCCAAAGGTGGTAGAATGTCACAAACTACCCATCAATGGAAAAGATGAGGGTAACTGATTTGCAGTGCTGTGAGGAAATGTGATAAGTGAGTGAGAAAACATAAAATTGGGTGAGGGAGCAGAAATAAGACTAACTTTATTCTGTTCTATGCTCGCTCCACCAATATTAAAAAGAGCAGCATAAGTAGATTTACAAAATATCTACCTGGATGTAAAAATGGTCGACATGTTTCAGCAATATGTAAAGGACTGTAGAGTCCATTGCTTTAATCAGGACAAAAATGCTATGGCAAAAAGTGAAGTGAAGGGTATAAAAAGTGACACAGTATTAACATTGCTGCAACATGAAAAAAGATCACCTGATTTCTTAGGTGTGTCCTTTATTCACAGAAGTTTTTAATGTCACTATGAAAGAGAAAAGACACAGACTAGTACAAGTAAAATGACCACATACATATAGACAAAACAGCATGTGGTTAATCCACATTAGGCTATAAACCAATATTTTTAGATATGTGCAGACATTGGTTCTGTATTATGTTAACACAAAGGTACATAAATATAATATTCTCATGTAGCATTTTATGCTTCATCTTGCCCTTGTAGTTGAAGCAAAAAGCTCCACCCCGCCTGGAAACGGCTCAGGACACGAGGGAAGCACCGCTCTAATAAAAAGAAGCAAAAAACAGGGGTATGTCATTGCTTCCTGGTCGCAACGAAAATAAAGCACAGTAAAAAAGTACCCAGAGAAAATGACTCCCATGGAGTTCATGGTATTTAGAAAAGCACAGTGTTGATTAGACAGTGACTGATTCAGACCAGTGATCTACACTGACATGTCAGTTGATATGCCAGGTGTCTAAAACACGTTATACAGTTGATGTTTTGTCACTATTATTATGCAGGACTCCTTTACAATCTTTTCTTCTCGCGGTTAGTCTAGTTAGATTAAGAACAACAACGGAGAAAAAAACGACAAAATTAGCTGTCAGCTAAGTCCGTTGTCATGTCCCACAGACAGCGACTGTTCGATATACTGGATTAGATGCAGGCAGAGATTTCACCAAAATTCTCAGTACTCACGCAGTTTGTAAAGTGAGCCCGAGAGATGGTTTTGCGCTCTAATCAAAAAGAAAGTGTACTCGAGAGAAGCACACTCGGCGTCTGACTCACCTATCCGTCGGTACTTCTTGGCCACCATCTGAGCCGGTTGGGGAGGTACCGGCTCTGAATCGAAGCCTCGGATATATGCCGCACATTGATTGGTTGAACCATGGTCATGTGACCCGGTCCTCCAATCAAAATTGCAGTTGTGGCGCATCGTAGCGTAGAACAGTCAGTCATGTTCATTGGCCCAACCGAGGTCATGTGAGCTGACCTGATCTTTGTGAGGAAGTAATTAATTGGTCAGAAAGGGTGAAAGTGTCTGAAGTTGCCTAGAGACCAGACCCAGTAACGGAGAAACAAAGTTTTCGATCATTACATAAGAACAATGTTTAACTTAATAGATCAAAGGTATATTACTCGATCGTCTTACCAGTGGTTAGAAGCATATATTCAGTACAATCTTTTCTTATAAAAAGGACAGATGTACTAGATCTCGATCTTCTTCATACAAATGTTTAATATACAATGTATAATCTGCTCTTTTCAGTGGGAGAGGATAGATGTTGTAGCCTAACTCTTTCATTTATATTTCCACTATGAAAAATGTTTAATTTACAATGTATACTCTGCTCTTTTCAGGAGGAGAGGACAGGTGTTGTAGCCTGACTCTTTCATTTATATTTCCACTATAAGAATGAGGAGTCCACTAGTCATATCTAGATCTCTTGTCCTTGCACAGATGTTTCAAAAGAACCTTTTAGTGAGTAGGACTATAGGACAGACCACGGTATGTCGTCATTGAGCCCACCTTTATTAGTTCCCAATTTAAACACCCATTTCTGTTCTGCTCTATATCAACATCTATATACCACAATTTCCTATAATAGGACAGGTTTACACTGTATAATCAACTTATAACCCTTGTGGGATCTTGGCATTAAGAAGCATCACCATAATATTTCTATGGACTCTGTAGTTCAGTATCTCTTTGTATTTAACATTTGTTCTCATAATTGCATACCCATATTTCAAATTGGTAGATAGGAAATGGAACAGTATATTTTTTAATTCACGCGAACCATTTTTATGGTTTGTCATCACTTCACTTCACTTTGCCTTAAGGACAAATCAAGAGTATAGTTGTATGTCCATATTCGCACTCAGCACTTATGAGCACAGCCACTTTAGTTATATACATATACATGCTAGCCTAGAATCATGCCATATATTATCAACATATCCGCACAGATTTTAATGTTATGAGATCAGTACGATACATACTTTTGAGTGGTCACATACTTCACACATATATTGAAGTAGTCGAATAATGTGTGCAAACTTTTCAATTCTATATAACATTGTATTTGTACAGTTTATGAAATTTGTTATTGACGGACTTACTAATTGAACACCACCCAAAAAGCAACCAATGATTGATCTCATATTCGTTTTTAATACGTATTTTTATATGTATTTTAAATGTGGAATTTTTTCAATATGTGTGCAATATCGTGCATTTGAGCACTTTATAAGTATTTTGGGTCAATGAGGTAAAGGTATTTTTTCTGTGTTGACCTCCTATTAGAAAATAATTGCACGTATTCAAGCAACAAACATGTTATAAAATGGCGCCCACGCTCAACAACATTATGCATTTACCTTTATAAATGTATAGTCCTATGTTTATGTTGTTGTTCATACCTGAGTTTTGGCGCGATCTGTATGTTTTGTATATAATGGCGTCGGCTCATACTCTCCCCATCAGTGAGCAAGGACGTAATGTCCGAAACGCGTCTGATGACTTGCACCACCATGAGAAAATAAAAGCACTTTAATTGAAGACTGGCGTCGGCGTTATTTGTTGTCTGCAAACCCGTCAGCGCAAGCAGGCACTGTTACGACGAGTCGGAGATGTATATATATATATATATATGGTATTTATATAGCTCCAACCTAGCCAAAGGAAATTGAGCACTGTACAGGGCAAAAAGCCAACACACAGTCACCATGAGATTCCATGAGATAGGGGTGGCTCATATGTGGTTGTAACTGCATCATGATGCAGGGCTCTCTAAAGTGGTCATCATTACCATGTTTGTGAATTGGAACAGGGTGGGGGCAATCCTGATAGATACGGGAACCCAGGTGCTTAGATGGAGAAGGTTGCCTTATTTTTTCTGTTTAGTACTTCTTCGTCTCTAGGCAAAACGTGTTCTAGCTGCAGGTGCGCTGAAATCCACCAGAGGTGGTGATCTTGCCATCAAATAGGCAGGGGTGCTGGTAGATGCAGCTTAATAAATAAATCATCCACTTTTTAAATGAAGCAGACTGGAAAGAGGAGTTTTGGCATTGCATCAGAATGTGAGGAAATTTGGTTTCGACTCCATTTCGTGTTGCACCGCCATTTTGTGTTGCCCTCACTCCGGCAGCGCAGCGAACAGAGAACTCTTGCCCTTCGTACTGCCACGTATCCACTAACAACTCTATCCTTGAGGTGAAGTGAATTCCAAGAATCAGTGCGACTCACTAATCCTTATCCAAACTGTCTGTTGGCCTTCAGTATTCTTGTCCCGACTCACTAATCCTTGTTTCAAACCTTCTGTTGGTTTTCATTGTCCTTCTTCCCGCCTTACCCTACCTTGCAAATTGGCCTTTTCTGCAATACACAAACATGTCTACCACTGTTGATTAACTAAGGGACATCATTATTGAATCACCTGTGGGGTTAGTCAAAACATGACCTAGGGAGTGGAAAATGTAATCATGTGACGTCTTGTTTTTCCCAGAAAAACATATCTTTACATTGGTTTATATTTTGCGCATTGGGAGTGTTCTTACACAGGTGTAAAAGAATATAAAAGACTGTGAGCCCCGGAGTAAAGGGGCAGTCTCCTGAGAACATACCATTGGTGTACTTCTAGGATCACTGTGCATAGCTGCAGCTAATAAATCCTGTTGTCTACGCTTAACAGTGTCCCGTGTCTCTGTACAACAAAGCAGGTGAACTCGGAGATATAGGCGTGCCCTGCGCCGCTAGGCCCTTAAAGGCATGGTTCTTCAAATGGGGGTGATGTGGTCATAGTTATTCAGGATCTTAATGAAGAGTCCTGTTGTATGTTGGATACCTTAATGGGGCCAGGGGGGCACAGAATTCCAAAGATGGTTGCCCAATGAGTGATAAGGCTTTCAACAGGGAAGAGTTTTGGGTAGAAAGATATGAAAGAAAACAAACAAGATGAAAATAACTTGTGTTCTGCTAAAGTCATCATTCATGTCAAAGTAAGATTCAGCAATGGGACCTAGTGAGATAAATCTGTATTCTGAAAAATGTATCATTTCATTAGAAACTATTAATATAAATAATAAGCCACACTCATGAAAAGGGCTGCAGAGATTTAACAAACAAAGTATTATCATTTTACGTTTTCACTGACAGCGAATAGCATTTGGGGTCTTTCAGTGCAACCATTAAATGTGACACTACCCAGGAGAAAGAGAACAACCCTCTGGGGTTGCCACATTGGCTACATTTACTATCATGAACGGTATTTCTATTTTAAACCTAGGACAAATATTGGAAAAAGGAGCTAAATCAAGCATTTCCTGAGTGGCTTATATAAATGCAAGCAATAATAGAGTAAAAATCTCAACAGAACATCTTGGGATATAACTAGAATGCATTTTTTTTGTAAACATATACATTTAAAAAAGAAATGGATGCAATTAAAGTGCAAAAGAAACAATTAAGACCATGTCAACCACGTACGAAAAAGAGGGTACAAAAAAGGTTAAAAAAAAATTTATTGCGTGATTAGTTAAAATCTTTGCAATCGGAAACTCATTCAAGTTAGTCTATATTAAAATTAATCATGAATACAATTAGACAGGGTATAAAATTGTTAAAAATACATATGACATTCCATTTCTGACCAAAGTTAAAATACAGTAAACAAACCAGACATTCCAGATTAGCTGCTGTCGAAATCCGCTGCCCTAACTTAAAGCATAAAGATGGTTTGCTCTATCAATACAATAGTCTGCATACAAGTCTTAAGTCATAGTTTCAGGATTCTCAATTATTCAGCTTATTCGAACTTCAAATGATAGCCTAACCAATCGGATCGTCAATTTGTAGTTAAATTTAACCTAGTTTATGCAGTATTCATAAATCGAACTAGCCTGCATGCTAGCTGAGTGTCATTTCCATCAAAGCTGGCTATTAGTGCTTGCCTGCGTGTTTGTATTCCTCTATGGTTCCACAGTGGTTTTAGTAGAAGTCTTTACTCTTTCTTTAAAGGTGAGCAGCTGGACAGTATATGCAGAATGTTCTCTTTAAAATCTCCACAGGTTCGGCATTTTATGTTTGCTTCTGAACATTCCCAAGGTGACAGGTGCTGATTTATGGGCGGAATGCCCATCCTCAATTTCAGATAGCACTCCTTCGTTTTTCTTGAGAACGCTGTTTCCAAATAAGCTTGTGGCATAGACTTTGTATAACTTTGAATAACACACCACCAGTGGGCCCTCTTAGTCAATGTGGCCTTATCTTCCTCCAGAGATAGTAACTTAACTGTTTTATTTATTAGCTTCTTAAAGATTTTGTGAGGCCCATTGAGTTCCCAGAGATCTTGTAAAGCAAGAGATCTTACTGCCGTTTGGAGGTAGTTCTTTGCAGGACTGTCTTTTTTTATTTCTAGCTCCTTCCATAAGAATGAGTTCAGAGAGCCTTCCTCTGCTCCCTTTATCTTGTGCCAGCATTTGGTATATGCTACTTTTTGAGCTTATTGCTGTTTTTGGAGGCCAATTTCCAGCCTTAATTGTGCTGACAAAGTGTACTGGGGAAGGTTAAATATTATTTGGATTGTTTTTGACATCATTTGGTCCAAGATCAACTCATCTCTTCCTCTCATACTTTTGCTGCCATAAGTGATGGTTGGTAGCAGTTTTGCTCGGAGCACTTCTAGTAAAGGAGTTCGACTCGGTCCTGCTAGTTTTTGCTTGACATTTTTTAATGCTATTGCTAATGTGATTCCTCTTGTTTAATCAGTGTTTTTTGTTGTCCGAATGATCCCCTTCTATCGAACATTGTTCCCAGATATTTATACTCTTTGGCCACCTCCAACTGTTGACCTTGCAGTTCCCATTTAGGATAGTGTTTATTGTCCTTACCGTTGAGTATCATCACTTTCGATTTTTCTAAGTTAATCGTTTACCAGTTCTTGTCTGAGAAACTGCATTTTGTGCTTATAAGATGTTGCAGCCCAACTGGGGTTCTGCTTATCAGTATAAGATTGTCCACATACAATTGGTTCGACAGAGATAAACCTCCCAGGTTTGGGGCATGATGGTTACAGGTGTTAAGCTCTGACGAAAAGGTCGGAAAGAAAGAGGTTGAACAAAGTAGGGGCAAGAACGCATCCCTGCTTCACCCCCTTTGTGGTCCTTATTTTCCTTGATAAACAGTTGCCAGATCCTAATTTTATTTGCACCCATGTCTCTGAATGAAGTACGATCAGTTGGTTCAGATGTTTCGGATCGATATCCCAGCCAGATAGTTTGGCCCATAATTTCCCCCTATCTATACTGTCAAAGGCCGATGAATAGTCGATAAAACAGAAGAATAGTGGCTGTTTAATTTTTATAGTGACGTCTATTAACAGTGAAAGAGCAAGGATATTAGTCCCTGTCCCTGAGTTTTTTTGAAAGCCAGACTGATTAATAGGAATTGCGCCTTTCTTTGATGCCCATTCAGATTGTTCCTCCAGCAAAAGACCTGCAAAATATTTGGCATCTATATCAATTAATTCTATAAGCCTGATGTTCTTTGCGTGATTTCTACTGCCTTTTTTATAGATAGGGGAAAAGATTGATCCCTTCCAGGAGTCTGGAATCTTTCCTACTTTTAAGATGTTCGTAAAAAGGATACTTAATTGTTCTGCCCAGTAATTCGGGTCCTGTTTATATAAAATTAGAGGTATTCAGTTGGGCCCAGGGGCCCCCTCTTTCCTGCCTTTCATGATTCGATTCTTTATTTGTTTGTTTGTGCATAAAAGAAAGGCTCCCACATCCTCATATTTTTGGGCTAATGTTCTATAGTTGATAATTTCAGTATCTTGAGTGATTCCACCTGTTTCTTTGTTGAAATGAGGCTGCAAGTGTAAGCTCCTGTGGCATATGATCACTGCACTCTTGCATCCCGATCTTAAAATCGATAACTAATTTGAAAAGTGAACGAAATAAGACGGTGTAATCTATCGCTGTTCTTGCCTTTAGTTGTGATAAGTGGCTGATTGTGGTCGATCCCAGGGAATCTGCCGTTTGATGCTATCAGGCCTAGACTAGTTAGCTCTTCCAATAGATCTTTAGATGCCTTGGTTTGTTTACCCCATTCACACCCATCTTGGGATAGAATCCCCCAATCGAGAGAATTTTTCTTCGGTCTGCATGTCGTTCCATGCTGTCCCCGAGAGTGGCATATTAAAGTCTCCTGAGACAATATAATTCGATGTCTCCTCTTCAGTAATGAGCCTTGTATGTTCAGAAACTAGAAATTTTGCACCTGACTTTTTTCCACTCGGATGTAGATAGGAGTTAACCAGAATTAGCTGCTGTTTGTTTTGTCTGGGCCCAGCTATCTCCATCTGTATTAGATTAATTCAGTTGTTAGAAAAGTTCTTCTTTAATAGTTCTTTCGCTGTGGCAACCGATTTTATTGATGCATAAATAGTGAGTCCTCCTTTCAGGTGACCGAACTTCGAGCTTCTGCAGGCTGGAAGATGGTATAACTTATACCCCTGTAAATGGAAAGGCTCTGCTAGCCATGGTTCCTGTTTCCTGGAATAGGATTAAGTCGAACTGCAAGTAGATTAATATGTCTGCGTTCGTAGTTTTTGATCCTAGGCCGTTTATATTCCACTAGCAAAGCTTTAGATGTGGGACAAAGAGGGAGACTGGAAGACTGATTAGTTCTGCTGTTCAAAATATGTCATCAACTCAACCCAGGTCACATATATGGATCAAGATCTGGAACTCCTTCCCTTCTCATTTGAGATCCAACCCTGACCTCGCCTCTTTCCGCAAACAACTAAAAACACAGCTGTTCAATTCTCCTCAATAAAACTCAGTTCTCCTTCCCTTTTTCCTGGTCTGCAACCTCACCCACCCCACCAACAGGTTCCTCTAGCGCTTGGACGCCTCAGGGCAGCAATTCGCGCTGTTATAAATTCACTTTCATTTCATTCATTTCATTCATAATATTGCACAATTTGAATCAAACATTTCAAATAAAAGCTTTGCGGATTGTATTTTAGCATAACTCTAATGATGACTTGCTTCTTCACACAAACGAGGCAGATCTGTGTCTAATGGGCATGGCCAACTACAATATAAAAACCCAGTGAGTAGGAAACTGTTAGAGGTATTGTGTACGCAGATGTATTGGCATATTTGAAAATCAATCCCACTTTGCACATAGGAAAGTAACAGAAACAAATGATTCTTTGAATTGCAGAAGTAATTAGAAGAAACCATAGGGTACCCTTCCTTAATCCTCGCAGTGCTAGACCAGGGCTGCAAGGCCCAGTGGAGAAACCTCCCTCCTCTGGACCTTGTAACACTGGGGTGTGGCCCTCTGTCATTAGGTTATAAAGGTGAAAACGAGGCTCCAAATCCTACCAAACCCATCCTTATGAGCCCCACTTCCCTCTGCACATCAGGGCCTCCTCCTCACTTCTCAAATTCCGCAAGAAGCTGAAGACTTGGCTCTTTGGCTAATTCTCCAGCGCTGACTCCAAACACTCTCAGTCTGATGCCTACACAACTCCTCCCGCACATGGGAACCCAACCAGATGAAAAGCAGTGATAACCAAATCAATAAAACATTACATAACGTAACTTTTCATTAGCCTCTTGTAGGGCACATTGCACGCTCGAGGTTTCACCAGGGTTTATTAAAAGTTGGTAAATTCATTTTTAAGGGTTCACTTCATGACACGCTATCCTGTATCAGGCATCAAATCTGTTAACCAGATATAACACGAAGGGTAATGAGGCAGTTGTTTGGATTTGAAACAAGCAGCCCTGTATTGCAGTTTTGGTACTCCTACCTGACCAAATGGTTTGATCGTGGGCAAATCGCGTTCTCCTTGGGGTGTTGTCCTATATCTGCCTTTAGCTCACAGGTTGACTGGTCATCATCTTACCATAAAGATCTTAGTGTTGGCACCTGCTGGTTTGAGCTGTTTTATTTTCAGATTTTACATTCCTCCCTTTTAGCAGTTCTAAAGGCGAATATTTTGTTATTGTGGCCTGGGTGCTCACCTCTGATGATTCAAGCCTGTCCTGCCAGAAAGTATGTAAAGATAATCTGGCTCGATTATTTCTGTACAGTGATTTTTCCCATTGGCCGGTCTGCAATAACCTGCCAGTCTGGGCTTCTTGAGGCTTTCCAGCTGGTCTGTTTGTTTTACAATTCCTATTGATTAACCTGCTTACCTGCACCAGTCTATTGGAAAGCAAAAAGCTGGACAATTAGCATCCAACAGGAGGTCACTGAAGAATGCAGGACAAACATCTTAAATGTGTGAAAATCCTTCACCCTGCCACCTTTTTTCCCTGGCTTATAGCTGCGAGGTCCAGGGTACGGTGGCCTATCCTGGGCCTTGCAGTGCACAACCATGCATGTCAGGACCAGTGATGGAGCTGTCTCCCGGGCCTTGCAGGGCTGGATTATGGATGTGAGGCCCAATGGAGAGGGAAAAAAGTGGCTTGGCAATGGTTCCATGGACTCAGGTGCAAGCAGGTCCCTCTTTTCTGAGCAGTAAATCACACAGCCATAATTTGAGTGTATTGAGTATCTAACATCATTGGGACCCAGTGTCTCTGCACATGCAGCACGAGTGATAGCTACTCCACTGAGAGGGACCTCTTCCCCTGTGTCTTGCAGGCTCCATTCACTGGCTGGGTAGTAAAACAGCCATAGTTTGCATGTATTGCATTCCTAACATTTGTGGACCTTGGTGCCACTGCACCGGTTCCACTATTAATAGATCCCTCCTTCTAGGCTTCACATTCAATATTTGGTGAAGCAAGGACCAGGGATTCCCCCTCCCCTTATCCTTGGAGCACTGGACCATGTCTGTGAGGTTCACAGGAAGAGTGTCCTCTCCTGGGCCTTGCTGTGCTGGACCATGTCTGTGAGGTTCACAGGAAGAGTGTCCTCTCCTGGGCCTTGCGCTGCTGGATCATGGCTGTGAAGCGCTTAGTAGAGGTTCCAATGGAGTAAGAAATGGCACCATGGACTCAGGTGGAGTCTAGTCAAATTGCCCCCTTCAGCTGACTGGGCAGTAAAGCACAGCCATATTATTGGTGCATTAGGCCCCTAACACCTCAGGGCCCCGGTGCCACTGCACTTCCTAGACTGATAACAGCTACGTGCCCTTGAAGATTCGCCACCTCAGTGCAGGGAGAGCAGCCAGTGATGTTGCAATATCATCATGGTCTATAGTGCAAGCAAGGCAACTTGTCCCACTGTTTCCTGGCTGAACAGTAAAATGCTGCTGTAATTTGGGTGAACTGGCGACCTGATACCCCTGGGCCAGGATGCCACGTCGCCTGCAGAACTAGTGATAGCTACACCCTGAAGAGGTCCTAATCTGCTACTCTACCTGCCAAGGTCCAGCACTGCAAGGCCCAGGGTTGGGTTTCTGGACCTCACAGGGCTGGATCATTACTCTGAGCCACAGGGGAAGGGGAAGGGGGCTTCATCTGGGCCTTTGCAGTTCTCGAATATGGCCGTGAGGTCTGTGGAAATGGGCCAGCGGTGTAGCAAAGGCACAATGTTCCCTGGAGTAAGTAAGGTACATTTCTCCTCTTCTTCCTACTCCCATCTACTTGCTGGACAACAAAGCATGGCCATAATTTGGGTACATTTGACTCCTAACATCAATGGGACATTCCCAGTGCCACTACACAAAATGCACTATTGATAGCTACACCTAAGTGGATCCGCTTCCCTGCTCCTCGAAGCCATAGTTTGGTACTTCAAGGCCAATCAGTAGCGGCAAGCACAGATGAGGAGTGGCGGGCGGAGGGGAGAGTGGGTGATGTAAAAAAGAAATCGTAAAAAAACGTACCTTCTTCCCGCTCTCCCACGCGTTGTCTCATTCTCTCCTCTCCGGGGCCGGAACAGGAAGCAGATAGGTTTGCTCACTACAAATAGCTGCGTTCATGAGAGAAGACATTCTACAATGTGCTTCAAAGCCATGATTCATTGCTGCAAGGCCCAGAGGTGGCTTGGGCCTTCCATTGTTGGACCTTGGCTCTGAGGCCTCGACTGGGGTTAGCTTCCTCTGGGCCTCACAGTGCTAGACTAGGACTATATATTTAATGGGCGTTCTCCTGGGCCTCGCAGCACTGGATTATGGATGAACGGCTGATGGGAGAGTGGAGGCTCACACTTCCCTGGGCTTCTCAGCCCACTCGGAAATCCTACAATACCCTCCTGCAATAGGTTCTAGCTACAGATGGGTGCAGGCGCAGCGCACAGGATTAGTGTAGAAAGAGGCTGCCTGAACTCCTTACTGATAAACTGCTGGTACAGGACCATGGACAGCGGTCCAGTTTGCCCATGTCTAGCATCGGCCATGTGTGACACAGATTAATCGATAGGTGGAGGGTGCTACAGAGAGAGCCTTCTATGGAGCGGGTGCACATGGCATGTTTCAAGCCTTTCTGCGAACTGTAAACACACACTTACGTCAGATGGCACTGGCTAAGGACACGTCTCTAGGTTAACTCACTAAAAGAAAGATGCGTTGTGGAGGATTCTAGCCTAATACTTTTCCACTGGCAGTAAGGAGGCATAAATGGACAGCCACAGAACAACCACATCCAGAGAGTAACAGATAAGTCAGTGACAAGAGCTGCCATGCAGAAACAGTCACTGACCAGTGATTCACAGTCGGCCATTGAGCAGACTTAAACGTACAGTCAATTAGCATCCATAAACATTGCTCACAAATTCTCCATGCACAACCATGGAGCTGCCACACACAGTCTTTTCCAGTAGAGACAGGCACCAAGGGCCATAGAGAAATCCCACACAGGCGTTTACAAATCAGCTATACTCAGACAGCCCGAGAGCTACCATAACTAGGCATTGACAGAAAATATACAGAGTGACAGTGGCAAAATAGGTATAAACAAGTAATCACAGAGCAGTCACACACAGAGAACTCCAGAGTAGCTGCACACTCAAAGGCCTTTCACACACAGCTACAGCTCAGCAGCTTTGTGATATTACAGAGGAATATTATAACGTTTGTAAAGTGTGTGTTTACTCCTTGCAGCATCTTGGCACTGAGTACCGGCGGCGCAAAACTGACGCAAGGCCTTCATAAATAAGGCCTCAGGTATTTATTGTTTGCCAACCCAATGGTAATCATTTCCTTGACCTCAGAAGGATGAACGTCTGAGTGGCCTCGCTGGGATCCAAACTTTTGGCCATGAGGTCAAACACAGATTGCTGGAGTGGCTACATTGGGTTACAGAGCCACCAGATCAGGGTAGTTACAACCAAGAAAAAGGATACGTTTGGGCAGTAGGCATGTCTATGGGCATTGTCATATTTTGCCTCTGGTCTGTGCAGTCACAAGGACCGCCCTGCAACAGAATAGATGCCATTTTCAGCGTTCACTAATATTAAGGATGCTGGGCACATTCTACAGAGGAAATTTGCCTTCAAACCCTCCTAGACTCTCTGGTAGGTGCGGACAAGCTGTAAAGGCCCAGCTCAAAGGATTTAGTGAGAGACTGAGGGAGGTTGCAGTACAACGAAGTTGTAAAAATGATGTGCACTTCCAGCCAGGGTGCTTTGTAAAGACAAAGCACTTTAATAACCCATGAATAACTGAACAGTAAAAATGAAGGCCAAACAGTAAAAAAGATGAAATACACAATATAAAAGGTGGTATTATGATTATAGTGATAATGTAGGTGAATCTGGATGTAGACACTCTGTTCTTTTTGCAATCATTAAATGACTGTGAATACCCTATCACTCTTAAAAGGAACTCCGGGAAAGTATGATGTAGCTACAATGAAGCGAAAGGTTCACTACAGTTCTCCAATACTTATCAAAATATACCTCTTCTGATTGCTACCCAAATGTAAACGCCGTTCTACAAAATGGTGGACCAATAAAACATGGTTACCCTGCAGGAGGCTTGCAAACCCACCTCTTTCCTGGCCTGCAAGTCTCATCCCTTCATGGACAGCGGTGTGCTGCTTTGCTGAGCAAATGACAAATACTTCCTCGCCTCTGAACAAAGGATTTAGCCCTCGTCCAAATCTGGCATTGTTCTAGCGGAAGGAAAATCACCAAAGGGCATTTCCTCTCTTCCTGATTATCAATATTTAGGGTCAGAGTGAGATTGCTGCTCTGGGAGGCACCACTGAATCGAAATGTCCTCTTGCCTCTGAATATTGGGGAGAGGATGTAGCCTAACGGCTAGGGCTGTCGACCTCAAATCTGGGGAACTGGGTTCCAGTCTCGGCAATGACGCTCAACATCCTATGATTCTGGGCAAATCACCTGGTCACCCCGTGCCTAAGAAACATGAATGTGTTCTTTTGTAATGCAACTGGTGCTCATGTAAAGCACTCTGATACCTTCGGGTCAAGTTCCCGCTATATGAAACTCTGAGAAAAAAAAGAGGAGCCCCAGCACTTGGTGGGAAGTTCACATTGGCCGAAGCCAAGTGAGTCAGACTCAGAATCTCTTCCTCCCTCTTGGCCAAGTTCTTTAGCAAGGCAGTACCCGGTTGGTACGATTAGACTTTTAGAGAGTCCTCTCTTTCGTCTTTGATAGTATAAGATTCTGAGTTTTGGGCAAGGTAATATGTGAAATTACTGAAGGTATGCCTAATGGGTCCAGATCTTTTCTGCGCAGCTGGCAGTCTTATTTTGGGCTACGACAGATGTTAGCAAAAAAAGGGTCTGAGCTGTGATTCTACAGGAAGATGAGAAATCGTCTCCATGTCAGTCTTGACACTCTATTAAAGACATGCAAAAACAAAGAGAGTGTGAGGAATTCTCCACAACGTGGAGGGGGATACTACTGGTCCCCTTGACCCTGAAATATATAAACAAAGGAAGGAGTACCACCACAGGACATATCAAGGTCTCAATGGAGTATAGGGAGAGGGAGTGTACAAAAGAAAGGTGTTCTTTTGTTAGAAGACCCCTCACTCACCAACCTAGTTGGTGACATGCTTCATCATCGGGGTCCCACTTGGACAGCCCAATGCCGTCCGGGTGTGCTGCGACACCTGATTACAGTGGAGCGGGTAATTTTGAGTGAATGTGAGGTGAAAAAAGGTGGGTTAAAAATTGGCCAGGTATAACTTTATGCAAAAAACTTTATTCTAAAGCTACTGGACAATGTTAAAAACAATTATTCGATACTTGCGTTGGTTAGGTTGACCGACAGTATCTGTGTAGATGTAAAAGGCTAAAAAGGTCTACATGTTTCAATCTGTGTTGGGAATTGCTAGGTTTTCGTCAGGACCAAGTGTGAGTGACCTGGGCGGTATACACACGCTAAGGTGTATCCAAACCCTCGGCCGTAGTGACCTAACTGCGTACTTACAGTTGGTGTCCTTTTGTCCGAAGAAATGCTGAACCTGGTTTAAAGTTTGGCAGATGAGTTACTCCATCACAAATGTGACGGATATGAAGTCTGTCTTATTGTAAGTATATTATATCCGAATTTGGGCCTAGAAGAAATGTAAATTGTGACGCCATAATTTACGTAATCTGGTAAATCTCAGGAATTCCTGAAATTGTGCCATTTTACTTAATTCCACACCATTTGTGGTAAACATTTACAGCAAATGAGCTGTTCAAAATAAAATATTTTCTACAAATGCACTGGAACAACAAAACACAAGCAGCAGGTGCTCAAGGTGCTTTTGCTGTTATAATTTTTTTAACATATTTTATTAGCATTTATATTTGCAGATCCAGTACATCTGAGTGATATGAGATATATATATATATCATCTGTAGGACGTATCAAACGAAAAAAACCCTTGTCCACACTGCTACATTAACATTATTGACACAAAACATGATACAATAACACAGCTATCCAAATTATTCCAAACTTTGCACCAGGGCATGGTACATTTAGTATCTTGGTCATTTGCATTATTTATTACTGCAAAACGCGCCCTTGCATCAAAAAACGATGCAAGGGCACATTTCGTGCTACAATATAGCACAAAAAATTGATTTTTATTTCATGCAATTATCCATCATTTTATCATAAATTTGAGTAATTACATGAAAGCAAAGTAAGTGAATTGTAAACACTTCTACCCTATAACACTTTCAATAAGGTGAACAGGATGCTCATCACATTTGTGACAGAGTAAACCTCCTACCAAACTCAACATTTTCCCGTCTGTCTTATATTGATTTGGAAGGTATGGTCTTGGTAATTATTTTATTCTGATACTCTACCAAACACCATTAAAGTATTCACACTGATCATTGTCAGAGTAGAGATTTGATCTGGACTTTCTAGAAGCCATAGTTGAATCTCTACCAGACTAACATATGGGAGTCTTTGTTGTTTATCTGGAATGAAAAAGTACCTCAAAGGCAACAATACAGGCAGAGCTCTCATTATGTCAGTATTTTCTCTATGCATGAGTAGGTCATTCAAAACTGTTTTTACCTTTGCACTCTGACTTTTAGTTCTGTCAGTCCTATTATCACACCAGTAACTCAAGTCTTAGAATGCTAAACGACTCTAGTCCAGCATGAACGCAATACTGTTATTGGATTTCATTTACCAAACCAATGCATTCTTGGAATTATAACACCGAGTCACTTCTAAACAATGGTTTCTAGCAAAAAAGCCCAGACTGGAAACTGTGGTCTTTGTTACTACGGAATTATCTAACCTTATCATGCACACAAGCACGGCCAGCTAGCACTCCCCACCCAGTGTCGGTGCTTAATTTAAGCCAGGGGTTCGCAGTGCTCTGCACCGGCACTTAATCATCAACACCTGCCCTTTTCACGAGCACCAGTTAAGAACATATTCATTTATGGTTGGCACGGGGAGATTAAGTGATTTGCCCAGATTCACAGGTTGTTGAGCCGAAGCCGAGACTCAAACCTGGATCCCCAGCTCTGGCATGTACGCCACATTCTCTCCCCACTTCGTGGTTCTGTTTTAGGTGGCACTAGCAGGAGAAATGGGATGGTGCAAGCTGCCTTTTGAGTAGACCAGCAGCACTTATATTTTTTTACAAATTAACCACTGTATCATTGCCACTCCCCTATGGTTAGGATGGTCCGATATCTTAACATTTTCAGCATAGTCCAGGTTTTTAATGTCTGTCCCCAGCAAATTTTGGTAAATATACCAGAAGTCCTGGTTTTGAAAGCGATACAACTAGGCATAAATCGATTAATAGTCTTCATGAACTGAGGAAGGATTAATTAACAACACGAGGAAGGACTTTAAATGGCACAGAAACTTTTTTCCAGACTTGCATTTCACTTTCCTGTGTTATTGCTGTTCAAATATCAGTCCTTATACCTTAGCTTAGACCTGGCGAAATTTTAATCACACTGGAGTAATTTTGGCATTTTTTCTTATTAAAATTAACACACAATTAGCAAGATCAGACCATTATGCCACATTGTGTAATTTCAAGGACAAATTGTAATGTAAAATATACTGAACTGGGTAATTTTTTAAACCAAGCAGCATTTTAGGAAGACTTTTTACCCTAACCGATCGTTCGGGTACATTTTTGTAGGAAAATTCGAATCCGAAAATTAATGGAGGAGTTTTCAATGCAAGCGAAAGTTTCACTAACATGGGCAGTCAACAAACATTTCAGGAAGTTTTGCTTACCCAAGCAGGCTGCTCCATTCATTTTTTAACACAAACCTACAAATTTGAACACACAAATTCCCGGGTGTAGCTTGGTTCCAGTGGCACAGCGAGCATGGGACCCATGTCTGGGCATACCTTTTGCACTTAGGGTGTCAACTACAACAACAACAGGGTGATTTATAGAATGCTTGAATTAATCTCAGCCACTGGCAATCACTTGTGACTGCATCCCAAAACATAATTTTGTGCCCACAGTTGCACCTCAGTTTGGACCTAACTATATGGAAATCAGCCTGCTCCTCATGGGAAAACTCCAGTGCGAAAATTCCATGCTAGGTCATCCCTGAACCAAAATAGAAGCAACCTAGGAAACGTTTTGCCCTGATAAGGATTCAACAGCCATTTATAGCTTGATTCCAGTGGCACAGTGAGCACCAACGTCTAGGCATACCCGTCAACTTCAACAACAACAAGGTGATGGGCAGAATTCCTTAATTAATCTCAACCACGGGCAATCACTCTGGCCCCATCCCAATCCATCATTTTTTGCTCATCCTGCCACCTCAGTTTGGACTCAATCATATGTAAATTAGCCTTGGCCCTGCTCCTCATGGGAACAGTTCAGCCTGGACTGCCAACTCAGGTCCTCCCTGAATTGGAATAACAGAAACTTAGGACTGGTATCACCATTGTAAGGGCTCAACAGCCAGGTATAGCTTGATTCCAGTTGTCCAGTGAGTATGGCACCCAAATCGGGGCATACCCATCACCCTTAGGGCATCAACTACAACAACAAGGTGACGGATGGAATGTTTGCATAATCTCAGCCACTGGCAATGGATTTGGGCCACATTCCAATCCATTGTTTTTGCCCACCATGCCACAATGAACTGAGATGCTGCCTGAGCGTTCAACAGTGTCAGAGATTAATTCTAGCATTTCATCCATCATCTTGTTGTTGTTGAAGGTTGGAAAAGTTTACCGTGAACAATAATTGGGTAACCTGGGTGAGTAAATGTATAACAACAATGGTTCTGTCAGGAATACACTATTCCTTTGCAAATACGTACTTTATCCAACAGACATTTCTTTTTCATATAATGATTTGAGACATTTAATTGCAAAACATGGAAACAATGGAACACATGACAGGAAAACGCAGTCAAAGTTACTTGCAATAAATTATATTTGTTTGAAATCCAGCATTCAAATATATTTACAAATTTATCAATAGGGCTGTAAAAATAGTGTGTAATGGAGCAAAGGGAGTATTACAAGGTGACATTTGGGTGCTCAGTGATAGACATTGGTGGTTCAGACTGGACTGTTCCTATGAGGAACAGGGTTATGTTATGTTATGTTATGTTAATATGTACTTCTACAGCGCACGTACACCCGTAGGTTTCATGGCGCTATCTTGCAAGGAACATAAAACACACACTCTAGGCGTAAGCTTGTTGGAATAGCCATGTTTTCAAGGACTTGACTTCCTAAATGTTAGAAGGTCATGGCAATGTCGGATGGTTAGGGGAAGGGAGTTCCAGAAGGTGGCAGCCAGGTAGTAAAAGCAGCTGCCTCCTTGCCGCTTTTTCCTGACTAGAGGGACTCTTGCTAACCCGAGATGGGCAGAGCGTAGGTTGCGTGCAGGGGAATAGTTAGTGATCATATTTCTAATGAACTTGGGTCCACTGCCATGCAATGCTTTGAAGGTGATGCATCCTGTTTTAAAAGCAATCCTTTGTGCTACTGGGAGCCAATTAAGTTTTTCCAGTCCGGCTCTGATTGATAGCCACTTCGGTTGCTTCCAGATAAGTCTGACTGCTTGATTTTGGACTATCTGCAGTCGTTTCAGCAAACCTGCTGAAAGGCCTAGATAAAGGCTGTTGGAAAAGTCCAGGCGGGAGAGTACAAGGGCAATGACTACTTGGATGAGTGCTGAATGTGTGAGTAGGTGAGCATTTTTTTTGATTTTCCGTAATTGAAAAAAGCTTGAAGATACAACAGCTCCTACCTGTCCTTTAAGTGACAGGTCGGTAATAAGCGTGATCCCCAAACTTTTGACCGAATGGGACTTGATCGGTGGAGAGCCCATGTCTTGTGGCCAAAAGTGTTGTCCCCAGCTTAGCTCACTTTTCCCGGGCAAAATCAATTCTGTTTTGCCCGGGTTGAGTTTAAGATGGTTGCCATTCATCCAGCTTTGTATATGTGTCATGGTAGCTTGAAATTCCGCCACCGAGTCCGTAGTGCTTAATGGGATGATTAGCTGAAGGTCATCAGCACAATTAAATATCTTTATTTTGTAATTCTTCAGAGAATGGAGTAGCGGGCGGAGATATATGTTAAATAGCAGAGGTGATAGAGATGAGCCCTGTGGTACCCCGCAGGTCGATGGAATCCTAGGGGCTGTGAAAGTCCCTAGTTTCACTGTTTGGGTGCGGTTCGTCATGAAGGAGGCTATCCAATCCAGGGCAGAACCTCTGAGGCCGGCCTGTCCGACACTGTTCAACAGTATGTTATAGTCAACCGTGTCGAACGCAGCCGACAAATCAAGAAGCTCAAGGGCCTGATGCATGCCCTTGTCCGCATTCGATCTAAGGGTATCCTGAACTGCCAGGATCACGGTCTCTGTGGAGTGGGATGGCCTAAAGTCAGCCTGATTAGGCTCCAAGTACTCAGATTTTTCAATAAAATTAGACAGACATCTGGATACATGGGCTTCCAGAAGTTTAGATGGAAATGGGAGAAGGGAGATGGGCCTTAATTGGATAGGTCCAGGGGATCAACTCCGGGATTTTTCACTAAGGGGATCACAGTGGCATTCTTGTAATTATTGGGGACTTTACCTTGTGCAAGGGATTCATTTATTAGTGGGAGGATGCTAGATGGTATAGCTAAACAGATTTCTTTAAAAATATGAGGGGGACATATGTCATTGGGTGAGCCAGATTTAACGCGGGAGAGCAGTTCTGTGAATGTTTCTGCAGAAATAAGGGGAAGGGCCTCCAATGTAAGTGGATTTTGAAAGATATCGTCTATGGGGTCCACCCCAGGCAGGTTTTGAATGCTCTTTTTTATAGTGGCAATTTTATCTGTAAAGAAACTGTTTAAGGAGTTACACAGTTCTTGCGTCTGAATCGGGGTGGGAGCTGTCCTTTCACTGTTACATAATTCACTTACTATGTTAAAAACATCTTTAGATTTATTTTGGGAGTTTAGGATTTTTGCTGAAAAATAGTCTGTTTTGTTTTTTTAAATAATCTCCTTATCTTGTGGCAAGTATTTTGTTCTCCACTTTCTTTCTTTTTGTCGAAGTTCAAGTTTTAGGTTCTTTTAATCTGGGGTAAACCATTTGTGGGCATCCATGCTATATGTACATGAAAATTTCACTAAAGGTGCATAGTTATCTGTGGCTTTTAAAAGCCATTCCGAGATCCTCTCTTCCATAAGATCTATATCCCTACATATTATCGGCGGATTAGCTGCCAGAGTATCAAGGAAGGCGGGGGTGTCAATAGCTTTCCATTTTCTAATTTCTCCACCAGCTTGAGATGATGATTTGATATGAACATTTATGGTGATTGTAAACTGTATTAAAAAGTGATCAGACCAGATGCAGGGTGTGATAAAAGGAGGGGACAGTGAAAGATTATGAGACCAAATTTGGTCCTGGCTGTGACCTTTTTCATGCGTGGGGATTGGATGTGCTGAGTCAAATTGATGTTTAATAAAAGGTCTTGAAGTTCCAATGCCTTAGTATCGCTAGCAGTGTTGTCAAACCAATAATTTAAATGTAAATGTAAATGTACATGTATTTATATAGCGCAAATCACTGACCGAGGTCGGTATCTAAGCGCTTGCTTAGGGAACCCGTCCTGGTATTCCCCTGTGAGATAACCCCGGCAGGGTATCCACAAGGTGAAAGCCAGGCATCCCGCCGCGAGGGGCCATTGTGGAGATTAAGCAAGCTATTGCCCAGAGTCGCAGAGTGTGAACCCGTGAGTCGAGAAGGCACCGGAGTGGGAATTATCGAGTCCGTGGAATTTTTTGAGCCCAAGACCCGCCGAGGCGGGGAATTGAACCCTGGTCCAGGGTCGATCTCAGCTTCCGGGTCTGCCGCCTCTAACCCCTGAGCCACACTTCTCCACTAAGTCACCTATTAAAAGTATTTTTGAAAAATCCATCACCAGTGCAGCTAACTGTTCTGTCAAAGATATCGGGAATGTGCTCATGGTATGAGGAGGACGGTAGAGCAGGACGAATACTAGAGCCCCGCTATCCGAGTCGATCTTAATGACTATGTTCTCAGTGTCAGTTTAGGTCAATGAGGGAAGTCTCAGAAACTTATGATCTTTATAAATGATTGCTGCTACCCCCCCCCGCCCATTCTGCCAGTAGGGCGGTTAGCTGCAATGATATAGTATTCAGAAGGAAGTGCAGCGAGAATACCTGGTAGTGAGTCTTGGGTGAGCCAAGTTTCTGTGACCATAAGTATATCCGGTTTTTCCATGGTGAGTAATAGAAATATGTCAATTTGGTGTTTCGTCAAAGAGCGAGTGTTCAGGTATATGCAGCGTAATATCCGTTGGGACCTATTTTGAGGGTAAATAGTGGGGGGTTTGATGTTGCTATGTCCAGCAGTTTGTACTGGTGGTGTGTCATAAGCAATACCATGTATTGCAATACGCCTTAAGACGTGAGGTGCCAGTGTAGGAGAAAGATAGTTAGGGGGCGCAAAGCAAGTAACCTATCCGTCGAATAATTCCTATTTTGACTAGGGTCTGTGGCTCCTGTGGCTCCTGGTCCCGGTAGGGCGCAGACGGCTTGCCTTTGGTGCGCCTGCTGCTTGCGTCCGCTACGCGTACAAGTCATATTATTTTTGTAGGTTAATGCTAGAGACCACTAGAGCGCCACCCTGCCACAATGGCCGCTCTTCGTGGCAGCACCAGGAAGTGAGTAAATGGATGCCTCCCTCCACTCAAACAGCACGAGGTTGCTGCGGTGGACCCGGGATGGCAAACAAATAATTACAAAACAGAGAATGCCCAAAGTTAAAAGAACAGTTTACAGTTATTTAAAAATCATACACAGCGAGTATCCGGCCAAGGGAGCTAGCGCGAGGAGATGCATTTTATGAGCCTCAAGCGCGTCAGCCCGGCTAAGCCTTTTATCCCCTGTGGGTGGAAACCACTAGAGCGCCACCCTGCCACAATGGCCGCTCTTCGTGACCGCACCAGGAAGTGAGTAAATGGATGCCTCCCTCCACTCAAACAGCACGAGGTTGCTGCAGTGGACCAGGGATGGCAAACAAATAATTACAAAACAGAGAATGCCCAAAGTTAAAAGAACAGTTTGCAGTTATTTAAAAATCATACACCGCGAGTATCCGGCGAAGGGAGCTAGCGCGAGGAGATGTATTTTGTGAGCCTCAAGCCTGGTTTGCATATGGCTGGTTCCAAAATTAGGTGGCATAGTGAACAAGAGAGCAATGAGTTGATGTGTTACCCCAAGCAACTGCCATTGGTTAAATTTATTGCAGGCATCCTCCCATCACCTTTTGAGAGTTTCATGTGCCACCCTAAGTGGCATGGGTAGGGCCAGATGTGGGTCCATGCTCACTGTGTCACTGGATTGAAGCTGTACCTGGCTGATGAGCCCATTCCTAGGGCAAACCCGTTTCTGGGTCACTTGTGTTCTGGTTCCGGGAGCACCTGGCTAGGCAGCTCAGACTGGACTTTTCCTATGAGGAATAGGGTCAAGACTTCGCATGTGGCTCAGACCAAACTGAGGTGGCTGGTTGAGCAAAAGAAAGATGGTTTGGAGTGCTACTCCGAGCGATTGCCAGTGGTTAGACTTATTCCAAGCATTGTTCCCATCACTTTTGTGTTTCATGGCCATCACCTTCTCCAGCTTTAAAGTCAATTTCTATGCTAGTGTGGAGTGCACAATTTTTACCTCAGGATATTATGCAACAGTAATTTATTTTCTGAATCATGTGAAGACCATCAAGGAGGGTCCCAACATTTGCACTCAGTCCCTTAGGTGATGATCAGAGCTGGAGAGACTAGAGGATTGTTTGCCTGAGAGTGAGGGCATGCAGCCAATATGCTTTCCACCATCTGATCCAGTCCAGGGAACCAGATTTTCCTGTAAGTCTGCTTAAAGTCTTTACAATCCTTTGGTGCTCAAGAAGGACCAGCTAGACTGCTTCTGAGACCTGGGTTCCATGGACCACTTAATGGGTTTCACTCAGAATACAACCTCCTGATGACACGGCAAGGCAATATTAGTTATCTAATGACATGAGAGTTTGCTGGGCTATTTGTGTGCTAGGTTTTAGGAATCTCAAATTTCCACTCTGTGTTGCACGTACTGCAAGCTATAAGGAGTTGTCCTCTTCCGTTGTGGTCTAAATATCTTCCTCAGAACATGGCCTGGAATGAGATCACTCAACTATTATTAGTTGTTTCAATCAGGACCGGACTGGCCGTAGCGGGCAGCTGTCAGGGTGGGGGATGGTTTTGGGCACCGTTTTTGTTACCGGGGGCCGGCAATATCGGCCCCCTATAACAAAATTGTCCAAAACCGGCCCAGGCAAACAGCTCGGCCACACCCCCAGACCCCTGGGGGCTGGCTGAGCAGTTTGCCAGGGCCATTTTTGGTTCCCAGTCCGGCCCTGGTTTCACTAGCATTTGGCTTCTCATGAGTTGGGACTGACAAGGTGTGTTGCGACAAGTAAACTGCTGCATTTTCTGATGCAGGCCTATGGACTATTGAAAATTCATATTTCTATATCTGGAAAATCCGCTTTTCTCTCTATTGGGGGCGTTGGAAGAATGACTCTTGAAATAGTAGAATTAAGGGCTTGTGATCAGAACTAACAATAAAGAGGTGTCCATACTGATGGACATGGAAGGGGAATGTATTGATATTGACATGTTTTCAAGGTGGGAACAATGCTATTCAGTCACGATTAAGGGTTGGCTAGAGCAAACAACAGGAACCCACTCTCCACATGGTTGTTCTTGTGATAAGACAGCTCCTACTTCAGTAGAGCTCGAGATAACCAACAATTTTGAGTCTATTAACAGGATAAAGAATGGAAGTGTTGTTTCAGCTGACTAAGCAGTCTTCATTTTCTGAAATAAAAGCCTTTTGTGTTTCCATCCAGATCCAGCTAGCCTTTGACTTGGTCAGTTCTTAAATGGTTCCGTCAGAGAAGTGAGGTTTTTTTTATTGAACGTCACCCAATAAGTCATCATGCCAAGGAAATGCATGACTTCTAATATAGAGGTAGAAGGTGCCTGCTGATTCCATGTGTTGAGGGGTCAGGAGTTGCTTCATCAGCGAAGAACCTGAATTGCAATCACTCAGTCTCTGAAAAATGTTTGAGGGTCAAGATTAATGCTCTTAATGGGTTCTGGCATGTATCAGAATGTCATTGCTAATATTTATGACTCCAATGAATCCAGTCTATACTTTGAAAATGATTTTATGAGAGGCCCCAGCCGCACTGGTGATTCTGAAATTGAGTCTCTTGTAACAGTGAGGACTGGGCAGATGAAGAACATTGTGATGTGCCTGGACTTTGGTCTAAAAGGCGTTGTGGTACCCGGGAACTAGTATTTACCATGGGATAATCAACATAAAATGTTCACCTCTTCTAGAAGGCCATCTCCTGTTGTAGAAAGGTGACATTCTCATTTAATCTCAGCTTTCAAAAATGTCTACGCATATGCGCACTTCTTCAGGTTTTTGAGTATTTGTGGAAAAACCAATGAATGAGACCCATGGTGTGAACCATTCATTTCATTTGAATCAATCAGCCAATTTTAATTTCAACAGTTCAGCTTGTATTTTAGACCTCAGATGAAAGGCTAATCATCAATAAAGTAGCGCAACTAGTTGGACCACTCAGTCACTGTGCGGTTTTGCAGTCTTGCCTATAAGAAATTATGTTATAGGTTAATAGGGGTAGAAGCCCCACTCAGGCAACAACCACAATCCTTTTCAGGTTGAAGCACAAAAGTCACTAAATTAACCTATGCTTAACGCTCTGGTAACTTCGAACAAAAGCAGTCAGACTTAACTTAGAGACATAGTGTAAAGTATTTTTGCAGCACGCAAACAGTAATAAAAAGAAAATCCAATACAAAAAAATCCCAAACCTAATTTGAAAAATGGAGACGATGTTATTAAATAATTAAATAAAATGGCATGTGAACAACAAAAATCCAATTGGTGGACACACAGATATTCAGTTTGGATGTTTTAAATAAGTATAGCCCCTAAAAACACAAAGCACCACTCTCTGTCAACTGTTCATACTAGACATGGGGAAATTCACAAATTGAGGCAAACCAGAGTTGAGCGCAGGCTGGCTACAGAACCAGGGTAATCCTGCTGAAAAAAATACCTTGTCAAAGTCCTGCGTTAAGGGTTCTGTTCGGGGCAGACCATGTGGCGCAGAGAGAGCGTTGCGGATGGTAATCACTGTAGTGTAAAGAGCAGACGTGGTGTGGCAGAGGGTTGTCGCTGTAGTGTGAAGAAACCCTTGGGCTTCGCAGACAGTCATTGCTGGACCTTCACATTGGAGGTCACCACAGGCTGTCATTGCTGTAAAAGAGTTGGGTTCACTGGAACTCTGTGAATGTGTCATCATGGGTGGCAGAGTCTGGGCGCAAACAGGTCCTTTCTAAGCCACAAAAAGCCCAAAGCTTCAGGAGTTCACCTTTTTCACAGAGAAATGCAATTTGATACCACCCAAGGGTCCAGGCCCAGGGGAGCCATCTTTGGGGGATCAGGGAATCACTCTAGCAGAAGCCAGCCATTCTCAGGCAGGTCCAGTTGCAGATCCAGTTACAGTAAGCCATCTGTGTAGTTGCAGGGAGGCCTCTGGAGCTTGTTATGTCTATGTAGCTCAGAATAGGAGGTCAATTGACCCTTGAAGTAACTTATGATAGCCGGGGATGAAGGGAGCAGGACCAGTCTCTCTTCACAGAGAAAGGTCTCAAGCAGCTGGCCAGTCCCCTGGAGAACAATAAAGGCCTGAAGCTGTAGGGCTGTCCTCTGGGAAACAAGACAGGCCTCAAGCAGCAGAGCAGTCCTCTGGTAGCAGCAGGGCAGTCCACTAAGGACAAGGCAGACCTCAGACAGCAAGGCAGTCCTCTGAAGAACAAAGTAGTTCTTCTGTAGTGTCCACAGGTCCAAGAGTATGCTGAGGGGTTGTCCTGAGGGCCAATATGTATATCTGGTGCCAGCTTTTGAAGTTGTGAATATTCTAAGCTATCCCCACATCTGGTTCTGGAAATTTCTTCACTTCTCCTGCCAAGATTCTAAGAAGTCTGAAGTGACAGAAAACTAGAGTTGCATTCCTTTGTGTGTTCTAGAGGCAGGACCTTTGAAATGTAACTGTGGCAGGGAACAGTTCTGCTCCAACCATCCTGGCAGGCTGGCCCATCCTGGCAACAACTAGTCCCCCTTTGTCTCACTGTCTCAGAGGAATGCACCAATCCCAACAGCTAAGCTATACACAGACGTGACCCAGAGGGGTTTGTGTTCTGTGTTAACTTAGAAGTGATTCCCAAACAAGTATCTTGGTTTCATCATAGCCCAGACCACAGCAAAGGCTTCCCTCTCAATTGCAGTCCACTTCGTCACCCTGGGAAGTAGCCTCCTGCTAATAACAGCTACAGGTTGATCTATGCCCTCTTCATTTAAATGTGAGAGCACAGTCCCTATGCCATGGTCTGAGGTGTCCATCTGGACAATATATTCTTTGAGAAGTCAGGGACTTGAGTACTAGTGTTGTACACATGACCTCCTTCAGAGTGTCAAAGGCTTTATGTTATATCTCTGTCCAGATCACCTTCTTGGACTGCTTCTTAGAAGTGAGCTTAGCCAAGGGGAAACAGTGGTGTCATAGACCTTGACAACACTCCTGTAATATCCAGCGAGGCCTGGGAAGGCCCTCACCTCAGTCGTAGGGCCTGATTTAGATCTCAGCGGATGGGTAACTCCATCACAACAGTGATGGATATCCCATCCGCCGAAATATAAATCCCATTGTATCCTATGGGATTTACATTTTGGCGGACGGGATGTCCGTCACCGTTGTGACAAATCTAAATCAGGACATTAGTCATGCGGGGTTCCGCAGCCATGATAGCCTCAATTTTGGCTTGGAGGGGATACACCTTGCCCCCTCCCATTTGGTGTCCCAGATAGACCACAGAGTCCTGTCCTATCTGAAACTTAATGGCCTTGATTGTCAGGCCTGCCTGCTGCAGGGCCTGAAGCACCTACAGGAGGTGGAATAGGGGATCCTCCTAGCTGGAACTTAAGACTGGTATGTCATCCACATAGGCAACACTAAAATTCTCCATCCTAGCCTAAAAACTAACCTCTGTAAAGTGGCAGGGTTATTCTTTAATCCAAAGTGCACCACCCTAAATTAGAAGGGGCCCTCTGAGGTGAAGAATACTAACCGCCCTTAACCCCCTAGGTTATAGCAATCTGCCCTTACCCAGAAGTCAAGTCGAGAGTACTTAGGTACTGAACAGCCCCCAACCTATATATGAGCTCATCAGCTCAGGGAATGGGGTAATCATGAGTGTTTGTAACTGAATTGAGGCCTCTAAAGTTCACACAGAACCTGAATTCTTGGTTGGCACCTGGTGGGATGGCTTTAGGTACCAGCACCACAGGCTGTATGAAGGGCTACTGGAGTGCTCAAGCACCCTTAGTCCCGGCATATTGAATGCGTTGTCCTTAATGCTAGCTCTCATCTTATTAGATAGTCTGTAAATTTAATTTTCACAGACATTCTGTCCCCAGTGTCAATATCAAGGGTACACAGGTGAGTAAGCCCAGCGGTTACTGAGAATAGAGATGCAAACTACCCCCAACAACTAGTGGCAGTCCCTCTGCTGCTCTAGGGTCAGGATAGGGAAGAGGTCAACACCTACCACTGACCCATCCTGCGCATTAGAAGATAGGAGGTCGGAGAAAGGTTCACTCTCCTCTTACACTCCATAATCTATCACCAGGAGCATAGTTATTTCCGCCATCAGTGGTTTAAATAAACGTGAGGGGACCCTACTGCAAAGTACATGGAGGGGGGGCAAGCTCCTGCCCAGTCAAGAGCCCTCAGGCCAGGGGCTTCCTGCCCGTGGGCAATGCCAGAGCGGGTCCCTGGAGCTTGGGCCCTTTACACCACTGTGCTGTGGGGGCTAATGTTGCACCACTGCCTCTCATAGTGGGGCTTACGAATGTTAACATAGAGGATGCTTAAGGGGTTCCCGCGGGTTGTGAGGACCACCGGGCAGATGACCTCCCCTTTTCCCACCTTCACCTCATAAGGCCCAGGCCAGTAGGGCTCCACTGAATACATCATCCACATTTTTGTCCAGGTTGAAACTTGACCAGTGTGGCCATTTGGTCATGTCAGAGCTTCATCACCTCCTTGCTGGCTTCCCGACTCTCAGTAATCTTCTTCCAGAGGCGCTTCATCTGAGACCTGCGAGCTAACATGAGGTTGACTACATCCTAATGGGTCTTCTTGGGAACCTGCTTCATCTCTAATTTACAAGACTGAAAGGTCCTCTAATGGGATAAAATACAGGAGCTCAGAGGAACTGAACCCAACACCTTTCTGTGGCACCACACTGTAGGCAAAAGAAGGCACGGAAAGAGCATGTTCCACTTCTGCCAAAAGGGCACTGACTGACCTATAATCATGCCTTTGAGTGTCTTGTTGAACCTCTCAATACGCTCACTGGTCTGGGGTGATAGGGTGTAGAGAACTTATAAGTTAAACTACACTCATTCCAAATGGACTTCATGTATGCTGCCATGAAGTTTTTGCCCCTGTTAGACACTACTTCTTTTGGGAACACCACCCAGGTAAAAATCCCAATCAGGGCCCTGGCCACTGCAGGTGATTCAACGGCTTCAGAGGTATGGCCTCTGGGTACCTAATGGCATGGTCTACCAAGACCAGGATGAACATGTTGTCTAAGGCAATCTAGGGGTCCAGGCGTCCAATATGTTGATGCACACTCTTACAAAGGAGGTCCGAATGTCAAGAAAAGGAGCCAGGGGAGCCTTTACCTTTTCCCTGACTTTCCATTGACCATGCAGGTAGGACAGGACCTTCAGAATACATCTGACGTCACTCTCATATGGAGCCAATAAAAGTGGGTGACAAGCCTGGTAAAGGTCTTATCCTGCCCCAGATGTCCTACAAGGGGTGCATCATGAGCCAGACTCAGTTGGAAGGCTCTGTAGCTCTGTTGGACACTGGTTGCCCTCGGCTCAGGAACCTTAGGCTCACTATACAACATGTTATTTTCCCAGAATATCAGGTGATCTCCAGAAGTGGCAGCAGCTGCCTGGGCCACAGCCAGTCACTTCAGGCCCTGAGAGTAGGGCACTCTTTTTGAGCTCTGCTTAACTCCTCCCTGGCTGTCCCACCCTCAGCTTGCCAGCCAGACAGCTCAAACAGGTCTCCAAGGGCAGCAATGTCCTCCCCAGTGGGTCCTCATTCTCCTCCCGTGCCAATGGAGTTTCAGCAGCAGGTTTCCCATGTCCCTTGCCCTTTCTCTTCTTAACAGCTATCCGGGCCATTTTCCCAAGTTCTAGGACTCCTCGACTACCCTCTTGGGCTACTAGGGACCTTGTGGTCAGGCACACCCACTAACATAACCCTAACATGTTCAGTTGGGGCCTGAAGTCCACCTCCTTCCAAATGGTTTGCTCTAAGTCATTACCATGCAAACAATACACAGGAATGGCAGGACTCACAGGTACCCTCAAGGAACCTGAGACTCCCCCGTCCCTCAAAGGGAATCAGAGCCAAACGTTAGTGACTGTCACAGTTTTCTGCTACAACAACCTGGTGGAACACATTAGGGAATGTCTACTCTATGAACACCTAATGACGCCATAGAGTATAGTCATACTGGCGCCTGTGCTGCTCAGAGATTTCACCTGCTGTCTTTGATGGTGAAGCACTGCCTATACCTCACTCATCCAAGCAGTGCCTTACTTGAGTATTCAAGGATATCCACCCAAGAATGGTTTGGCAGTTTCCGGCTGTCCCTAAACATCATGCATCATTACTCTGGGGTGAACCCACAATTAGCATGAGATGGGTATCCCTCCCCACTGCAGGGATGTGTTTCCAGAGACTCCCCCCACTCATCCTCCTCTAGAAGCCTGTGCATTTTCAGGCCCATCTCGTAGGCAAATAAACATTTCTCAATACCATCCTCCAACATATAGCTAGGCACCAGATCTTCAGAAATGCAGACCCTCATGTCTCGACTGAACACTTCATTGCTGCCACCGTTGCTACTAAACTCTGAGTCATGTTTAGCTTTTAGGTTCAACTCTTAAAGAATCACTTCATGACCCAGAGTAAAAATGTTTTAACAAAGGCCCTTTCAGTCTCAGCTTTCTCTTTGGTTAGGAAAATCTCTGCCTCAACCTTCTCTCTTTTTGCAGGTGTCTCCTCTTTGGCAGCCTCTAGTTTAAACTTCGCTTAAGCTCCCTCTCAGCCTTCCTACCCTCCAGTTCCTCAGGGGACAAGTTGCAGGAAGACACACTGCTCCCTGCCCTGGCAAGGGACTCCACTCCTGTGGGAAAGATGTCCTTCTCTCTTCAGGGTGCTGCAGCTCAGGGCTTCTGGCCAGGCCCTCTTCGTCCACTAAAACTTCATCCTTATCCTTAGAGTCATCCTCTCCTTGCTCCTTGGAATTGTCTACATCTTTCTGACTTCCTCAAAGGCTCGGAGGGCTAACTGGAGGTCCACCTTTGTGGCCTATTTTCCAACATTCAACCCCCTTTCCTTTCAAAGACTCTACATCTCTGCCTTGCTGAGGTTGTCAAAATTGATCAGCTACATCTCAACTGTAGCAAAAGGATATGAGGTAAGACTTAAATTGGGGTAAAGGAATAATAGCTAAATCAAAAACCTAGGAGGATATAGAAAAAAACGAATTTGATGTCAGATTATTTTGGGGATTTTTAGGGGAAGACTACGCCAAGGATGGCAGCTCTAACATTACCTTTCGGGTAGCTGATGTCTTTGAACAGGTTCTTAAGCTTCCCAGCAAACTTCACTTATCATTCTTGTGAATGCTATATAAAAATTGTATTGGGGTTGGTTTTTTGAGCTATCTGGAAGCTTAGTAGATTTCCCGATCCTTGATATGTGGTACACTGATGAAATTAACGAATTGTCATGAAATAACTTCTTAGTAAAGTTGCCAAACAGTAGTAGGGGGTTTTGTTGCCATAGATATAGATTTTGGTGCATGGGGGGCTTAGTTTCGACAAAGGTGTGATGGAGTTTGAGGGGAAAAAGCTGAATATTTTCTTTTTTGGTTCCACCTTGCTGGGAATCAACTCAGTTGTTGTGTTAATACACATCCAAATGAACTTTTCCACCAATGAATAAGGGGGAAAAAAACAGCCCACATGGATACCTCCACACCATTTACTCACTTAGGAGGACAGTACACATCTTCCTTTAGGGATTTACATCATTTGACACCACACACTACTAAAACTTCTATGTCATTGTTATGAGAGTCATTGTCATCACTTTCCACCATATGCTGCCTTACAAATTTCAACTTTGCTATTGTCAATATTCCTACTTCCCATTTTACATACTCTGGAGAAATGGCCCTTCACTTGCACCTATAAAATTGCACATTCACAGCCGGACAAGCACTTGACTCAGTCAAATGACGTGTGCGTCCACATCTGCAACACTGCTTACTTGATACCTCCCTTTATGGTCCCTTGTCTATTTTCTCCCCTTTTACTTGTCCTTCCTAAACTCACCCTTCTACACTGCATTCACACTACCTTCCTCTGACTTGTCCTTTTCATGATTCTCATTTAACTCCTTTACATAATGGCAAGTATTTTCAATGCGGCACACACTAGCTATGGCTTTCTCCAGTGTGGGGCCCTTCATCTGCAATAGTTTCTCTTGAATTTTTAGATTACTAGTCTTGTTTATCATCTGGTCCCAAATAATTTTTTCTTACAGGTCCTTGAACTTACAACAAACAACCAACATCCTTAACAATGCCACATACTGTTCAATTGTTTCACCTGGTCATTGAGCACATGAAAAAAACGTGCTACTATGCTCAACCTTTTCGCAAAATATTCCTCTAACCCCTTCATGGCCATTATATATGCAACTTCTGGACCTTTCTCTGCATCTGACCCTTCACCATTCTCTTTCTAATCACCTTGCAGTATAGGTAAATAACTTTTCTTCCCTCAACTCCAAGACTATGTTTTAACATTGCTTACTTTCTCTTTGCCACTAAAAGATCCCCACCTATTGCCTCTAGAACGCCTGCATGCACAGTGCAGAGCTGCGGGTTCGATTGTTTGAACGTCGCACCGCTGTAGTGTCTACTCGTGGCAGAGTGCAAGCTCAAATTTGATCACAATGTCAAAATAAAAGCGAAAAATACCCAGACACCAAAGTCTCCTTTACCTTCACACCTTGGCCTCAGCATAGTGAGCAGGACTTTTTTCCACATCAAATAGATGCTCTTCAAAGCTCAGCGAAGCGCCCACCCGTGCCATCTGCACCATTACTCACAAAAGGAGAAACTCCGTGGGGTCAGTACCTCTTAAGTCTTTGTATGCCATCCCATCTTCGTGAGTATACAAAAAGGGATTTTTAATGAGGTTTATTTCTTAAATTTCGAAGTATATAACCGACCCCAGGCAGGCAGAGTCCAACTGACCAGCCATGGGATTCCACGTTACCATAGCAACAAAGGAATGCCATCACATGTATTAGAATGCTTTTAGTCCCTAAGTAGCACAAGACACAACATTTTCCATGACATTGACGAATGCCCTAGTGTTGATTATGACATTTATTGTCTTTCCACCCAGCTGTACTTATCACTTTGGTTGTGAAAGGTCATGGTTATGTATAGCTCCCTTATACACCTCATTGACATCCATTTCATTCACATGAGGCTCAGGAGGTGCAGAACCATCAGCATTGATAGATTTATTTTCTGGAATGTCTTGGCAGTGTGGGATGAGAGGCAGACTTTCACAAAGTGATTGAATTTCCCCAGGGGCAGATCCTCTGTTTGAGTGGAGGAGCACTGCCCCACTAATTAAAAGGGGGAGTGCAGCCGAGCAGTTTGCGAGGGCCTGTTTCGGCAGATTTTGTTACAGTGGGCTGATATTGCCGACCCCCGGTAACAAAAACGGCCGCCATCCTAGCGGCCTACCGGGTAAACACCTGGTGCCCGCTATGGCCAGTACGGCCCTGAGTGCCAGGATTGGTTAGGGGAGTTGTTGAGGATCCTGCGCAAAGCAAGAAAATCGAACGGGAGAGAGCACTTTTCTTTATTTTTCCAGGTGAGTATTTCTATCTTTAGTTTATTTAATGTGTCACCCACCAACCACCCATATGCCCGCCCAAACACTCTCTAGTATTGCCAAACACAACTGAATTTTCCACATATCACACACTTCTTCTCTTAAGCAGGGCACCGTGAAAAGACTCAACAGCATCTTTTTGTTTGCATGAAGCAGATTTCAGACATGCGTTAGCTCTGGTTATCTGATTAGCATGTTCAGACTGATCAGCTCGTTGAGGGCAGCTTCCACGTGTAAATGTAAATTGTAAATTGATACTTGTACAGCGCACTACTCACCCGCAAGGGTCTCAAGGCGCTTGTACGAATACCGCTGTGGAACCCATCCTGGCTTTCCCTGTGAGGCGTCCACTCCTGGGCACCCCCAAGATGGAGGCCAGGCATCCTTAGCGTTGTGGGGGCCGTTGTGGAGATTAGGCAAGCTATTGCCCAGAGTTGCAGAGTGGGAGTCCATGATTGGAATTGGCACCGAGGCGAGAATTATCAGGTCCATGGAATTTTTTGAGCCCTAGACCCGCCGAGGCATTGAACCCTGGTCCCGGACTAGACCTCTGCATCAGGGTCTGCCGCTCTAACCATTGAGCCACACTTCTCCACGTGTGATGCTGTTGAGAGTTCTACCGCCCGACCCAAACTGATGCTCTTTCAGAGGGGCCGGACCTTAATTCGCCAATGTGTGTTGGGGCCTGGCATGTGGCTTCGCACACTGGAGGGCTGTTAACATGAGAAATGGACCCAGTGTTTAGATGACACAGCCCAAACGAACTCGACGTACGGGAAACCCCTCCATTTATTCACTCAACTGCGTCACTAGGACGAGACCATTATTATGCCGCACATGGGAAAGTCAGGCTAGTCCCAGCAACGCTGCCCTTGAAGGACACATTGTAATCTGTTTTCTATGCAGGTAAGTGCTGTCGATTGAATCAATCTGTGCCCCAGAATCGCAGTCCTGTGTAAATGTCTGTGGCATGTCATGTTTCTTTTTTAATATCTGGTCGTGGTACTGTGACTCTTGTGTTATAAATGTGCCCGGGTATGTCCATTATGCGGTTGATGCAGTAGCCACCTGAAAGCGCAAAGCTTCTGTCCCTCTTCTCGCGGGGACGATTCACGCTTTGTTTGTTAGTAGAGTGACACTAACAGCTTCTGTCCACGCACATTTGCCAGCGGTGTCAGACCGTTCTCTGCTCGCCTGCGTCCGGCAGAAAGCCCTAGCTGGACCTAGGAATCTCATTAGCATAATCCTGCCTGTTTATTGCCTTGTGAAATGCTTTAATGACTCCGCCGGCAGAGGCGGCGAGGCCCCTGGGAATGGCCACGCAGAGGCTAATGCACCTTAATGAAGTCAGGAGCTAAGTGGGGGTCAGCGGCGAGAGCTCTCTATGCACCGAGAGCTTGGAACACGGGCTATAGCCTTTCCTGTCGGTCTCGGGGCTGGGAATGTGACAAAGACATACAGGTTACTTTTATTCAGTTCTATGTTCTTCTCCACAATCCTTTTTATCGCCCACTTCCTTAATTCCTTCTTCACACATCCTTTCTTTTTCAATGACGCCCCTTCCTCTGTTCTCAAATATTTTCTCATCAGACACGTGCCCCCTCCCATACTGTTGGCCTCGTGCTCCATGATCTCTGTGCTCTCCATTCTCACCATCCTCCTGTCTCCCCATTCTATCCTCTGTTTAATAATTCTCACTCCCCTTTAACTCTATATACCCTACTTCACTTCATCTCCTTTGCCTCTGGCCTCCTCAATAGGCCGGCCCTCCTTCCCTCCCTCCCTTCCTCCCTCTTTTTTCCATCCATCCATTCCTCCCTCACTCCCTCCTTCCCTCTTTTGTCCATCGTTCCATTCCTCCCTTCCTCCCTCTTTCTTCCATCTATCCATTCCTTCCTCCCTCCCTATTATTCCATCCATCCATCCTTCCATTACTCCCCCCTCCCACGTTTTTCATCCATCTATCCATACATCCGTCCATTACTCCCTCCCTCCCACTTTTTTCATCCATCCATCCATCCATCCGTCCATTACTCCCTCCCTCCCACTTTTTTCACCCATCCATCCATCCATTCCTCCTTCCCTCCCTCTTTTTTCCATCCATCCATTCCTCCCTCACTCCTTCTCTCCTTCCCTCTTTTCCCCATCCATTCCTCCCTTGCTCTCTTCTGTTTGGCTCCATTTCTTTATCCAGTGGTCGGTGATATCTTGGGTAAAATCCATTCGGCCTAAAATGCCTAAAAGACGTTCCACACTAACCTCTGAACTTACCATTGTCACTGAAAGAGTCACTAAAAAAGCAAAAAAAGTTAAACAAACAGGAAGATGATCACGGCAATGCAATGTGTAGACACGCCCATTCTCCAAACACATTCAATCAACTGTGAGCAATGCTTTGTGTGGGTGAAAGATAGGTCATTCTCCCTAACTGGTCAGTCCCTGGGCTTTCGATGACTGTACATCACGTTGACAGTTTGACTGGGTTTCTAACACAATTCTCATTCCTTTATTGGGATCTCTACAGAGATGCACATGGTGATGCTATATTACCAAAACAGGGGGGAGATTTATAAAAAAAACATAATGTTCCACAAATTGCCGGTTCGAACCAGACAGAAAAAAGGCCTGTCGCTAAATTAAAAGTGATACCATTAGCGAATCAGATAGATAAAAAAGTGGGCCACATTTGCAAGTCAGGGACATTTTAAACTTGTAAAAACAAGCTTATTAGGTGTTTTGCATAATCTGGGAGACTGCAGCGTTGGGATTGAAAGGGCCTTTGCATGGTAAGAGATGTGTACCCCTGCCATGAGTTCCCATTTGTATGGTTGCCTGGATCCCTAATGTAGATTATTTGTAATAGACGAACACGGGTCATGCCATAACATAGGAATGTTTAATTGATTTTGGTCTTGTTGGACTGGGAGGGGTGCCCAAAGCGCTGCCCTCATGGTAGAAGGCTACCGTCTCCACCAGGAGTTATGCAGCACAAGCGCAGTGGTGGCAGCATGTAGTGATCAGTAGCAGTGAACAGGACCTTGTTAGGTCTCGGCTAGACAGTGTACAAGCTTTTTCAAAGAGACAGGTTTATTCTGCGGGCTTCAGAGTGCCCACAGGCTTCCCCAAATGCTTGCTGCATTGTCTGTCTCATGTTCTTTGTCACCATTTGTCCCTGGTCATGCCTCTTCTTGTGTTTAGCCCTCTCCAGAGACTGGACCAGATACTTGCAAACATCATTGCTCCCGTTTTCAGGATCATTTTAGGATCTACTTTCTGTTTCAGCACTCTACCTAGTGCTTGTGTTTCTACCAGCTCTTTCCTCCAACCCACCCTTATCTCCCGTCCACAGATCACCCCGTCCCCGTCACTGTTTTTCCCTTCGAGGCTGCTTTCTGTTTTTCCCTCACACCTCCAGGTGCTTGCCCCATCCACAAATCACCCCCTCCCGCGACCCCGCTACTACTTTAAACCCCCATTGTTGTCTGTTTTGCTGTAGTGTGTGGTGGTGTTCTGCCTTTTATTGTCCTGTTACTGTATAGCTGATGTGATGATTGGAGCATGTGTGCACTCCTGCTATTACTTGGCACATGTGATATCTCTGTATATTTTCTGCGTTTGTGGGTACACACACGCATACTCTGCACCATATGTGGTCAGTCGGCAATGGTGTTTATAGCTGGACAATCAGACCTCAAGTGAATTGGATATGCATCATCACAGAACATGTCAGAGCTTCTAAAGTACCTGTGTCTTCTGTTGTAATTGCATGGCTACGTTTCTCCTCGGAGAAATGATTGAAATGTTTGTGTTTCACTTTGCTGCTTCTAATTTCATAGGGTGAGACTCTATTTCTTCAAATTTCTCCCAGAGGGGCACTTTCTTACTTTTTCAGCATTCACCAGTGAAGTATTTCCATGTGTCATTGTTGCTTAACTTGAATCCTTCAAAGGAGCCAGACCGAGTATTGAAGTCATCAAGTCATCAAGTTCTGCTGCCCCTCCGGGTCCATGGCAAATGTAGTCCTTTTAATGTGGTTGCTGATGCGATGTATTTCCTCATGTTCACTGCTGTAAACCAGTCTGACACTGTGATTCTGTAGGGTTTTTTTTGAGCAGTTTTATATAGTGCCAACATCACCCCCAAGGTAGTTGAGTGCTTTACATTAGCACAAGTTACTTTTTTGTGCAGTTTTATATAGCAACAACAGCACTAAAGGTGCTGGAGCGCTTAACATTAGCACCAGTTTTTTAGGTCTCGCCTGTCGATGCGCATGCGCATCGAGCAAGCGAGACTATGGGGGCTCATCGACTCTTTATCCAACTTGCAAGGAATCGTGGCGATTCCTTGCAGTGCCCGTGACTTTTAAGCTCAATGCGCATGCGCATTGAGCTTAAAAGCGCGTGCACGTCCGTCTTTGTTTACCCGCTCCGCCCCCTTCCCGCCGTCTCGCATTTCCCCCTGCCGCATCAAAGGCTTTCACGGCCGGCCGGCCATGCTTTCAGTTTCACGACCGGCCGTGTCAATTACATTTCAAAGCCCGCTCTCCCTGCTCCGCCCCCTGCTCCGGCCGAGACGCATTTTTCTGCTTTGCAGTGTTATTGCTTAATGGAGCGTCCACCTTTTGCATGTGCCTAGGTTCTTCCGGAAGCCTCTGCGCCGTTCAGTGAGTACTTGGCATGCCCGCGCAGCTTTTGCTTTGAGTTGTAGGTTTTGCAAAAGGAGCTGGTAGCACTGTGTGCTTGTATCTCATTGCGTGTCTACACCAGGCTGAGCGCCATTTACTGGCAATCTTTCCGGGCTGGGCTGCACACCCTTGCCGCAGGTCTAGGCTTGCCTCTGTGCTGTTCTCTATGGGTTAGCACTGGACTCGGCCACTCCTGGAAATGTGACTGTCCTGCATCTTTGTAGCCACTGTATCCTATAATGCTACATGGGACAGCTTTATGCCCACATCCTACCCACACCGCTCCGTGTGCTTCTCCTAAAACAATCGGCATCCCTCTGTTATAGAGAGTGGCACGAGCCACCGCATAGAAGAGAAAGTCAGTGGGTTTTAAGTAATATTTGGTATTACATATAATATGTGCAACCCTCTGCTCTTCGTAATCTTCGGGAAATAGGCAGGTGTATAATTGGCAGTAATCTCCGGAATACGCGACCCCTGATCTTCGGTCGTCTTCGAAAAATAAACTCCTCCCTCGCCTGACCAGCTAGAAGCAGCAGATCTCCGAGATTAGTTACTTGTCGAGCATTATCGTTCTTATCTTTAGCATTTTGTATGCTTTTTGACTCTTTTAATTCCCGTTTCTAAATCCTTTAAACACAACATTACGAATATGTATATACTGTTGGATGACGGCGTAAGAAATGCCGAAATTGCAAGCAGTACCCAACACCATCAGAATCTCAGCACACACGCGTACAAAGGTGCACACTCGCCCACAAACTGCACACAGCTGCACACGTTCACCAGCTGCATGCTCACCCCTCAGCACATATTCAACCTTCGCCCTTATCCATCCATTCATACAAGGTGGACGCATGAATACATACTTCCAGGCACACCCCTGGAAGATGCATAGATGCGTGTGCACCCACTCTGGCTTCACTCTGCCAGCCCCGCCTCCCTCGGCATCCTTCCTCCCAATCTCTGGCTCCCTCTGTCCTCTCACCTCACTGTGCCCGTTCTCTCCCCAGCCCCTCCTCTCTGCCGCTTTGATCTTCTCCGTGAGCCGCATGGCCTCTGAGAACATCAAAGCAGCCTCCAAATGCTGACCATTTGTCACCCCCTCCCTTCCTACTGGCATTCCCCCCTCCCTTCTCGCCCAGTCCTTGCTTTCTGTCGTCTTTTCCACTCAATGTATTTTTCCTCTCACTCTATTCTCGCATGTTCATAAAGGGTACTCTGCCAATGGACTTTTCATCGAATTCTTAGAGAGTCGTGAGTGCAGACCTCATGTGCCTTAATATTGGCAAGTTCCGAGACTATGCATGCTTTGTTTCAGAACGCTGATACGCCTTCTTTTTAAGTCATCAAAAAACTCTTGCACCATTTGTTGGGCACAGCGTATATAGTACTGTAAAGTATTATTATTTTAAAAACGAAGTCTCATCAGAAGTCTCAAATGAAAAGTTCACTCCCATGTCACCAAATGGTAATTCTCTCAATTGTAATCTACTTCGTGTTTATGTCGGGAAAGTTTAGCAACAGCAGTGAAGCTGAGGTGGAAATCTGGGATAAACCATCATTCGGGTCAAGTGAGCCGGTGTATTAAGCTAAGGTATCCTTAAATTCAGCCACTTCTTGCACAAGCGGCAGACATCCTGAGACTTGCTGTACTCGTGAAATGTTGTAACATTCCCAGCTCGGGAAACATGACACGCACACTGTACACATTACCCATGAGGTCAGAGCAAACAAGGCCTGCTTTTTTTTCACCCTCTGTTTGCAGTAACTTACAGAAAACTAAAGCTACATTCCTTGTGTCCAAAATGTGCTTTGCGCTTCTCCCTTCATTACGAGTGAGACCATTTCAAGAAGGTAATAACAATTGGCTTAATATGCATATGTTTTTCATCTGTAGGGGAGGTGTAGCTGTGCTCTGCTTTCGATGCTGTTTCTGTAGGCACCGTTGTTGAGACGAGAAGTGTTTTATATGCGTGCATGATAATGCAGGGCCTTTTATAACGACTAAAGATTCCAGAGTCGCAACTCACCCTCACCCTCACTCACCCTCACTCTCACTCACCCTCACTCAGCCTCAACTACTCCCCCTCACCCTCACTCACCCTCAACACCTCACCCTAACTCACCCTCACCCTCACTCACCCTCAACACCTCACTCGCCCTCACCCTCACTCACCCTCAACACCTCACCCTCAACGCCTCACCCTCACCCTCACCCTCACTCACCCTCACTCACCCTCACCCTCACTCACCCTCACCCTCACTCACCCTCACTCTCACTCACCCTCACTCTCACTCACCCTCACGCTCACTCACCCTCACTCTCACTCACCCTCACTCACCCTCACTCACCCTCAACACCTCACCCTCACTCACCCTCACGCTCACCCTCACTCACCCTCAACACCTCACCCTCACACAGTGCAATAGGTCTCAGACCATTTCAGTTAGAGCTTTTAGAAATGTTTATGGCTTTTTTTATTTGTAATTCTTTAGTATTGGCTACAGGAAACAAAAATGCTAAACATTTACCAAAAAAACCCATAAACAATTCTAAAAGCACTAACTCTAATGGTGCGAGACCTATTGCATTTCCAATGCTTGTTTACCCAAGGATGCATTCATTTTTGTAGAGACAGGGATTAGTATGCCCAGAATCAAGGATGTTAAACTGATGTCGAAACTCAAATATAGTTTCCCAGCTCCATAGTTTGTAGCTGTGGCCCTTATGCCACATTCAATACCAAGAGGACATCACATTGTCTCCCTAGCCTCAACCACAGTTCCACATTTTGTGATTAAGGTCAAATCACTTAATCTCCCCGTGGCGGCCCGCATTTGCTGGTAGGTGCCCTTCCACCTCCGCCTATCGCTGCTTGCCCCACGGGATCTGTTGCATAGATCCTCTCCTCCTCATACTGTGCTTTTCACATTCTTGTTTTCCAGTTGTATATAGTGCCAACAATTCCCACAAGGTATTGGAGCGCTTTAAATTAGCAGCAGTTACTTTTTTGTGTGCTGTTTTATATAGAGCCAACACCACCTTCCTGAGGCGGAAGCCGGGAGTACGCTCGTTTTTAAAAATTACTGCAAACTTAAATTGATTGTTTTACTTTGTGTGCTCTTCGCCCTGAGCACTTACCCACCTTCTTTGGCATCAGGAATCCCTGCGCGGCCGATGTACACGTTGCCGCGGGGCTGACATCTCTTGCCGCCATTACTCTCGAAACCCACAGGCCACGCCCACGGCTGTGAGGCCACACCCCCCCTCACTAGAAAACAATGTGCCTCTCCTGAACGCGCAGCGGACGCGTGCAGCGGCCGCGCCGCCTGCGCGCCAAAGGCAAGCCCCTCTGAGCCTGTCCATGCCAGGCCGGGCCCAGGGGCCAGCCATCTCTTCACATACTCGGCCGACTCCCTTAGAAAACTGCAACTCCCCCACCTCCCACCCTCTACCACCACCATCAGATGCATTACCACAGCTGGCCTTGCGCGCTCAGACCTACCCCCCCCTAGTCGGAGCACTCAACCCGCTAAACCGGTCAGGTGTGACACTTCCATCCGGGTATTGTATCTGAACACCCATTCCCTGGTAAAACACCAAGCCGACATCTATATCCTCCTGTCTAATGAGAAGCCAGACATACTTCTGCTCACAGAAACCTGGCTGACTACAGATTCTCTCCCTGACATTCTGGCAGCCCTCCCCCCAGACTACTACATCCTCCATGCCGACCGCCCTGGAAATCGCCCCGGGGTGGGGTGGCAGCCATAATATCAAAACACCTCAACTTTATCTCCACATCTTCCCTTACCCTCCGGGAAGTGGACAATCTAATCATCAGCCTAAAAACTAATGCAGGGGCCCTAACACTCCTTCTACTATACCGGCCCCCACACTCTATGCCATCTTTCGCTGCGACATTGACCGAACAGCTGTCCGACACACTTACATCGCATTCCAGACTAGCTCTCTTTGGCGACCTTAATTACTGGTTCAAGGACGCCAACGCCGGGCCCCACGCCACAGAACTCTTCGCGGCCCTCAATAGCCTTAACATGATCCAACAAATCTCCTTGCCCACCCACATCAAGGGCCACATCCTGGACCAGATCTGGACTCAAAACTTAACACTTTCCCAGCCATCTGTCTCCCCTTGTGTCTGGTCGGACCACCACCTAGTCGAAACCACCTTCACTGTCTTTGGCAGAACCTCCGCCCCTTTGATGGCTGGCGGCCTCTCACGCAAATGGAGCTCTCACAACTCCCAAGGGTTCCTGGCGACCTTAGCCGACACCCGGCCAGCCACCAATCCGCTAACCAATATCAACACGATGGAAAGCGGCATTGGCACCTGGCTAAAATTGGCCAGCGATCAATTTGCTCCCCTTACCAAATTCCCCCCGCCAGACACCACAACTCCCATAGATGGTTCTCTGATGACCTCAAGAAACACAAACTAAAGGTGCGCCAGATGGAACGGACATGGAGACGCAATTACTCCGAGCCAGACAGACTACAATACACTATAGCCCGCAGAGAATACAAAAATGCAATTTCCTCAGCTAAATCTGAACATTTTTCCAACAGAATCTCGTCCGCGGACAATAAATCGAAGGAGGTTTTCAAAATCATGAACAAACTCACCTCAGACGACAGAACTCTCCCAGGTCAGACCCCCACCCAAGAGACCTGCGATGCTCTCAATCTTTTTTTTGTTGAGAAAATAAAAGAAATCAAGGACTCCATCCCCCCCTCCCTCAGACATTCCCCTTAGACACTCCTTTGAACAACTCTTTGTTCTTCACCCACTTCCCCACCCTCAACCCGAGCTCACTAGCTGAACTCGCGACCCGGGTAAAATCAGGCTCTCCGAATGACTGTTGCCCCCCCTCGGCACTTCGGAACGTCTGTCTCAGTTTACCCGACTGCATTTTACCTCTGCTGAATGGCTCCCTCAGCACCGGTATTGTCCCCAGCACCTTCAAAGAGGCCATCTTAGTGCCTCTCCTGAAGAAACCTGGTGCGGACCCGGCGGACCTCTCTAACTACCGTCCCATATCGCTCTTACCATACCTTTCCAAACTAATGGAGGCCCACGTCACCCGGTGTCTCTCCAACTTCATCGAGACCTTCCGCCACCTGGAGCCTAACCAGGCCGGCTTTAGGCCAGCCAACTCCACCGAGGCTGTCTTCTTAGCAGTCCTTGACACGCTGAGGAGGAACGCTGATACAGAAACCCCCCAGGCCCTTGTACTCCTAGATTTGTCGGCTGCGTTCGACACGGTTGACCATAACATCCTTCTTCACCGTGTCGAACAGGCTGGCATCCAGGGTTCTGCCCTCAAATGGACTCAGTCCTTCCTGACCGGCAGAACACAAGCTGTCCGCTTGGGCCCCTATACAGCGTCCAAAATTCCCACGACCTGTGGAGTCCCCCAGGGTTCCTCCCTGTCACCCCTACTATTCAACCTCTACCTTCGGCCCCTGATCCACTCACTTCAAAACTGGGACATCACAGTGTACAACTACGCGGACGATCTGCAGATCATCTTCCCACTCAACTCCTCGAACGCTGTGGACAATTTCCATTCCGCCATGATATACACCCAGGAGTGGATGAACTGCAATCAACTAAAATTAAATCCTGGGAAAACTGAGCTCCTTCTCCCCGGCTCCAGCCCCTCCCACTGGGGCTCGCAGTTCTGGCCTAAGAAACTAGGCCCCCCCGATCCCTGCAAAACCTGTAAAAAGTCTCGGTGTGACCATCAATGCCGAACTCTCCCTCAGACCTCAAGTTGGCACCGTGATCTCATCATGTACGTTCCAGCTTTGAAAAATCCGCAAAGTCTGTCATCTACTACCACCAGCCGCTCTAGTCCAGGTCATCATCCCCCTGGTACTATGCCGCCTGGACTTCTCCAATTCTTTGTATTACGGACTCCCAAAATCCCTAATTCATCGCCTTCAGGTCATACAGAACCAAGCAGCTCGTCTCATCTACAAAACTCCCAAATGGCAGTCAGTCAAACCCCTGCTATACAAACTGCACTGGCTGCCCATAGATCAAAGGGCGGCTTTCAAATTGGGATGTCTCACATTCAAATCCCTCCACTGTACCAGCCCCGCCTTCCTGACATCACTCGTCAACCCACACCGCCCAACCCGCAACCTTCGCTTAGCTCACCTTAACCTGCTTGCTGTCCCCAAAACCAACACCAACAAATTTGGTGGCCGTCGGTTCGCTCTCCTGGCCCCCAAACTTTGGAACTCTCTCCCCCTGACCATCAAATCCAGTAGTTCCCTCCTTCATTTCAGGAAACTGCTCAAAACCTTCCTCTTTCCCCCACCCAGCTAAAACTCCGCTTCCTCCGACCTCAGCTCCACCTCCGACCTCAGCGCCAGTAAACCCACGGTGTCAGTAGCGCTTTACAAATACCACTTAACATAACATAACACCTGAAGGTATTTTTAGAGCTTTACATTAACACCAGTTACTTTTCCCAAGGACACTGTAAACAGGCAAATCCCTAAGGGCCTGATTATTGCTTTGGCGGTGCGGCGCTGGGGCCACTCTGCTGCCGCACCACCAAAGCCGAGGTCGGGCCGCACGCCAGATTAGGAGTTTCCTCCTTTCTGGCGGGCTCTTTTTTGGCATTCCCACGGGGGTGCCTCTAAAAACGGGCATCATAATGGGACCGCCCAAACATATCTTGCATGGCATGGACTGTAAAGTCTATGCTGACCAAGAACTGGTGTGCATGCACAAGGGGCTCCACGTTTTGTGTCCCCTGGGGGCATCCACAGGGTGTGGAGGCAGCAGTGGGCCCTACTTTCCTCTCCGCCAGGTTCTCCATATAGGAGGAACCGCCATGTAAACCCTGGCAGAGATGAAACTCCTAATATGCTAGGCAGGACCGCAGAGGTCCCATCAAGCACATAGATAAATCTCCACTGCAGCGACACAGCTAGGGAACGGTGGTTCCCTACCTGCTGCGGTAGGGCTGTTATAGAAAAACAGGGGTCCTAACCAAATTAATTCAATAACCAATATATGCACAACGTTAATTATTTCAGTGAGCTTCTTGAGTTGAACTGCTCCATTGAATCAATCAAAAAATGCTACTGCCAGCAGCAATACGCAAATGATAAATTACCTGACACAAACCAGAGATTATTTGAAAAACATATCTGGAGTTTAATGAATTACTCCATCTGAGCTTGTCATTTCTATATACATTTATACAGTTATATACATTTTATTCTAACGGTAAAAATAGAGAGCAATCGGCTTCTAAAGGGGTGCAAGAAAAAAGAGAAAGGGAGTGATTGTGAAAGAAGGGTGTAAGCCTCAAAAGAAAAAATGTGACAAGTGAAATATTTTAAACAATTCCAATGTTTTTGCAGCTGTATTTAATTATTCAGCTTATTTAGCAAAAGGCCACAATAGATGACTGCTGTTATTTCATTTATACAGACATGTATGACATGTATAATGTTTTGCTGGATGGTGGTCCTATTTGCACATGACAAAGGGGGCATCGACGTTTCGACCCGTCTTTTGGTGCAAGGGCGATTGGGAGCCTCGACCTGCGGGTCTTCCTCAGGACAGATAAGGACCCGTTTTTTACCGTAGACTTCTCAAAATGTAACCCACTGTTAACTAATGGGTGGCCTCTGTCCTCCTGTTCCGGGATGGACGTATAGTGGGGATAAACGTGATGGAACACCCAACCTGGGTGGATTGACGTCTGTATTAGATATTCCAAAGTTGATACAGACACAGTTCAAAAAAGAGAGGTCCCGGACACTTGTATGTCGCCCGGGCGTCCCATCGATTGGACTAAGGAACCTCCGTGCGTTTTTAACCGAAGTCCCCATTCCGTTTAATGGGCAACCGCTAAGCGCTTTCTTCTCGCATTTTGCCGCCGCCACAACGATCCGCTGAGTCTGATACAATCACTCCCTTTCTCTTTTTTCTTGCACCCCTTTAGAAGCCGATTGCTCTCTATTTTTACCGTTAGAATAAAATGTATATAACTGTATAAATGTATATAGAAATGACAAGCTCAGATGGAGTAATTCATTAAACTCCAGATATGTTTTTCAAATAATCTCTGGTTTGTGTCAGGTAATTTATCATTTGCGTATTGCTGCTGGCAGTAGCATTTTTTGATTGATTCAATGGAGCAGTTCAACTCAAGAAGCTCACTGAAACAATTAACGTTGTGCATATATTGGTTATTGAATTAATTTGGTTAGGACCCCTGTTTTTCTATAACATTGATCACCCAGGTCCTCAAACCACATTGGGTTACCCCATTCCAGTAATGGCGGTAGGGCTGTGGCAGTCCAACCACCCATCTCATGATAGGTTGGTCGGGAGACCACCACCACCACCGTGCCCACAAGAGTCTGGTGGTCCATCTGTGGGCTTAAAGGACGCCCATCTCCTACCATTGTTAAACATCAGCATTGCGCTAATTTGTTTTGATACCATTTGGTCATGGCAAGCGGGTATCATGCCCTCCTCTTGTGTTTGGCCCTCCCACAGCGCATGGACCAAGTACATGTCACCTTACACTGCTTAAAGTTTGGGAACTATTGTTTCTTTATTTTCAGACACTCCACAGGAGAACTTGGTGTTTTCATGTCATCTCCCTGGTACACATACACACATTCAGCTAAAATGTATGCCCATGTACATAATCAAATGCATTTCTTAAAAGCTGTTAAAACACAAACAGCACTCATTAGAATTTAAGGTCTCTAGTTGACAGTGGCATGCACCATGTCCAAATAGGGACCATTCCTTCTAGTCATAATAAGGGGATTACACACCTAAGACAACCCCTGCTCACCCCTGGATAGCTTGGCACAAGCAGTCAGGCTTATCTCAGAGGCAATGTGCACAGTATTTGTTCAAAACACACACAGTAACAAAGTGAAAACACTACTAATGGACATCACACCAGTTAAGAAAAATAAAATCTATTTATATAAACCAAACAAGACCAAAATAACAAAAATCCAACTTTCACAACTCAAATTAAGACCGTTAAAAGGTTTCAAGCAATTCTGTCTATAAATCTATGGATGCTTGATTTTTACACAAAGTACCTCAAATGTGTCCAACTCAACAAGGCAAAACAGCTGCAGAGGAGTGAAGCGTTGAAAAACACAGTGATGCATCAGTTCCTGAGTCCTTGGGGACAAGGCCGGACTGGGAACCAAAACCGGCCCTGGCAGAGTGCTTGACCAGCCCCCTAGGGGGTTGGGGTTGCGGCGGAGCTGTTTGCCAGGGCCGGTTTCAGCCGATTTTGTCACAGGGGCCGATATTGCAGCTATGCTGCAAAAAACGGCCCTGTAACAAAAACGGCAACCCAGGGGCCCAAAACCGGCTCCCACCCAGGCGACCCACTGCGGAAATGCCCAGTGTCCGCTACGGCCAGTCCAGCTCTGCTTGGGGAGGCGTTCAGCTGCAAGTGCGAGAAGTGATATGTCGAATCCTTACTGTAGGGGGAAGTGATGCTTCGATTTCTCAGGCAATTTGGTCTGCAGGTGTTGCATCAGAAAAACTTAAGGCACTGTGTGGATTTCTGTAGCTGTTGACTGGTGGTGTGTTGATTCTTTTAGCCGCACAGTGGGCCCTGCATTGGGGTCGGTGTGTGGCGGTTTCTCAGATCAGGGGCAGGCATTGCATTGATTACTTAGGCTGCACTGGGCTCGGCATCAGGATTATATCATGCAAGGCAGTGCTCTATTGGAAAATTGAGCCGCAAGAAGAGCGAAGCGTCGATTTTGTAGATTTCTTCTGCTCTTCGCGGCTTTCTGTAGCAGGAATAACCTCCAGCGGCCTAGAACTGGAATAGGCACACCCAAGCAGGTCATAACTTCCAGCAGTAGAGCTCAAGGAGGCTGTAAGTGATGTCTTTGTGTTCCTAAGACTTTAGAAAAGGTAGCAAGCACACACACACACCCTTGGAGACTCTTCTCAAGCAGGTTTCACAGAAAAGTCCAGTCTTTGCCCTCTCCTTGACAGAAGCAGAAACTACAGCAAAGGGACAGTCTCCTCCTCACAGCTCTTCAGCTCTTCTTCTTGCAGACGTTCTTCCTGATTCCAGAAGGAAATCTAAAGTTCTGTGGTTTTAGGTCTCATACTTCTACCTCTTTTTCACTTTGAAATTTTTGTTGAGAAAGTCTCTCTTGCTCCTCAGCAAAACCAGTTCTGTCCACCCTGGCCCAGTTTTACTACAGGAGATGGAGAGAGCATTGTGCAGAGCAGTCACAGCATATTCAGGTGTCAGTGACAACTCCTCCTACCGCTTTTGCCCAGGATGGCCCATTAGAATATGCAGGGCACACTTCCGCTCCCTTTGTGTGAGTACCTGGAGTGAATCCACAAATTGCCCCAGTCACTCTAAAACGAGATGGTAAATCCACAAGCAGGCAGAGGCAAACAGGATGGCTACGCAAGAAATTGCCCACTTTCCAAGAGTTGTATTTTGAAACACACAATTTAAAAACCACCTTTACGAAAAGGTGTGCTATTAAATTCTGAGATCAGAGAGCCTAAACTCCAAATAACTAGCTGTTCGCAATTGAAAGTTACGTTTGTAACATGTTACAAGGCAGCTCCAATAATAGTCTATGGGAGACCTAGTCTTTGCAATACTGAAACATGAAGTCCGCTGTATTTCACTATCAGGGCATGTAAAACACACCAGTGCACGTCCTACCTTTACCATATGCTACACCCTGCCTATGGGGGTACCTTGAGCTTACCTTAAGGATGACTTCCATGTAAGAAAGGGAAGGTTAGGGCTTGGCTATTGGGTACACTTACTAGGTTGCCATGGCAGTTAAAAACTGTGAGTGCAGACACTGCAATGGCAGGTCTGAGCCACATTTGAAAGGCTACTGGTGTGGGTGACGCAATCAGATCTGGAGGCTGCCCACTAGTAGCATTTGAGTTACAGACCCTGGGCACACACAGTGCACTTTACTAGGGACATACCAGTAAATATGGTATGTCAATCATGGATAACCAATCATAATTACAATTTACATAGGGAGCACTTACACTTTGGCACTGATGAGCAGTGTCAAACTGCCCAGAGTACCTAACCAGCAAAAACGAAATCCGAAACAGTAAAAAATACAGGTGATAGAGGCAAGAAGTCGGGGGAAACGACATCACAGATGCCAGGTTTGTCCTCCGTCTTTTCATAGCGCGAGCACGAGCCAATGGTATTGGAGCTCACCAGTTACATTCACAATGAAACAATCTTTTTAGTCGCTGATGCTGCTTCAATTAAGGTAATGTTATTACCCCTTCGTTATTGCTTCCTCCCAGCCTCTCCTGTCATTGTTTGCCCATCTCCCCATCCCCTCCTGATTCTCTGCTTGACCTGTCCTCCCAATACTTCCCTATTTGCTGCTGCCCTTATTTCTATATTTTTTGCATGAACATGTGGTAGTGGAGCATTCACTCCGTCCTCCGTCTTTCCATAGCACGAGCATGAGTTGATGGTATTGGAGTACTTTAAGTGCTCACCAGTTATATTACACAATGACACATTCATTGTAGTATGCAGGGGGAAGCTTAAGTGATTAGCCCAGAATTACAAACCGTTCAGCTGACCCTTAAATTCGAACCTGGTTCGTCACATCTGGCCGTTATGCCACTTCCTCACTTCACTTCAATGCTCCTCAACTGTTTCTCACTATCACTTCCAAAATTTGTTCAGCAAGACCCTGTCAACATGAACAAGCATTGGCAAAGTCAATACATCTTGGAAATGTCCGAGCTATTAGACTTGTCAATATAAATGTCTCTTAACAATGTTGTCTAGTAGCACATCTGCTTTTCAGCATGGCTGAAAGTCACTAAAGAAAGTGATATGATGTGGCCAATGCAGACCCCATCAAATTGTTTTATGTGTTAGGAGGGCAAGGACAATAAACTCAACATGAGGACAAAGAGACTCAGCGTCGGCTCAACATCCTGTGATCCTATGATTTCAGGCCAATAGCTCAGGCATTGTGGAGACCTATTTGCTTTGCCAGTGCTTGCTACTCTGTGGCACTGGGGTGATGCCTACAGGCTCAGTCATCTTTTTAAATGTTTAGCTGCTGTGTACTTAACTCGCCCGTGGCCTAAATGAGGTAGATATGTGGTACTGCATAGCGCAGGGGTAGTGACGCTGTGCTGGATGTGTGTGTCCCTGGGAAGGGTACAGTACAGGGTTGGAGGTGTACAGTGTAGTGCATATGTGGATATTAATATTATGTACGTATCCTCTCGCGTTCGTGAATTTTGCGGATTTGCGAACTCGCAATCCGCAAAATCCGCGAATTCTCGCGAATTTGCGGATTTTTTTGTGTGTTCGCGCAGGTTTCTGCCAGTTCGCGAGGGTTTTGTACAATTTTGCAAACGCGAACTTACCTCTCGGGTCGCAAGTTTTGCGAACTTGTTCTTTCTACGTGTCCAGCCTGTTTGGGACACTCTTCTTCATCACTGCCACTCTCTGTCACCACTGCCACTCTCTGACTACTCATGCCACCCTCTGGCCCACCCATGCCACCCTCTGTTTCATCACCGCACCCTCTGGTTGTCCAGTGTACATTATTTTCGGCAAAGCAAAGCACACCTTCCCTGCCTCAAGTGACCTGAATTAATTTGGGGCTGATTAATGTGTCACAGAATATTTTTTTAGCTGGCACCTGCTTCCTTAGTGCTTCCTGATTAGTGATCTTTTGCACTTGCTAAGTGCTTTCATTGTTGCAAAATTAGTTACAACACCTGCCCTGCCCCAACTGACAATAATGAATTAGGGGCTGATTAATGTGTCACTGGATTTGAACTTCCAGCCTGGCTCCTGCTTGTCTGCCTTAGCTGTAATTCAGGACCTTTGTGTAACTATTCTGAGGGTCAGAGCAGGGTCACATAATAGTTGCAAGTAGGCAACTGAACTCTGGAGGGGCCCCTCAGGAAGCACTACAGGAAATGGCTACTAATGATGAGCTTGAACTTTTGAACCTGGTAAGTAGTTTCAGTTTTGCTAAGATCGTATTTCTGCAATTTAGCGCTTATTCGCGGGGCGCGAAGTTGAACTGGGAAGCCGCGAACTCACGCGAACAGTGCGAGCAAGCCATAAAATCCGCTGCTCGCGGATTTGCGGATTTTGCGGGAAATTCGCGAATCTCGCGGATTGCGAATTTACCGAAAATCCGCAAAATCCGCGAGCGTAACGGATTTTCCGCCCATGCTTAGTAATACATTACATGAGAGATCTAGTCCTGTTACTTAAGTCGGTCGGTGCACTCAATTTACTGCTGGTATTCCGATTTATCTTGTTGATCTTTGTGCATCTACTTCCCAGTGTTTTGTCTGGAAACACTCTTCTAAAATGATAACGTAAGAGGGTAGAGGATTCCAACCTTGGTGAGTGTGTGCACACTAAGAGCAGAATACTATTGGATTCAAAAAAATGGGGAGTCTCCACCCCCATGGATTAATGACAGAATTGAATTATCATGTTTTTTGTGAATATGTTATATGTCATAAGATTGCATTTGTGTTTCTGCACTACGCTCCTTTAAAGCGAGATTGTAATCTATACAATGGATGCTACTGTTCTGTTGCTATATTCATTCACACACGCAGATCAGAATAATAAGGTTAGCCTCACCCAACATGGCCGACATATCTGACCCAACTAACCAATTCTATACTAAGTTTAGTTTAACAACTCAGGGGAGCCAACCAAAAGTCCCTTTATAGCCTTCATTATAATAACACCACATTATCTCTCACGATCGCCACACCATTGATCTTTTTATTTTTATTTTTTATTTCGGTAAATTTTCAAACACCCCACATGGTAAAATAGACTACCCTCTGATTTTACTACAATGTCCATACTCTCGTAAGCATTAAATGCAACTTTATTGTATATTTACGCGACTTCTTTAGCCGCAATCACATGACTAACCGATAACTAATGGGGGATGCGAGTTCAAATAGACTAGCATACTAGAACCTCTAACCGACTCTGATTGGCTACAGAGACAACGATTGATTTGAATTTACAGAGAGAAACTTTATGCTGACCACAGTAAGCTATTTTGTTTTATTTAAACCTGTATGTAGACTTTCACTAATAGAAGTTGGAAGATGTCACTCCAGACTGATTCTAATGCTTTACTCCTTTTTTGACGATAAACATAATAGCAAGTAGCCTACCACAGCACTAATCACGATACTGGTAGCAATCTGGGGAATACATAGCAACTAAGTCATCCATTCTATAACGACCGTACACCCATCTAATTTGAATATTACAATATAAACGTTAAGATTACTGAACCTTATCTAATAGTCCCTCAAACGTGTAAATCTGAATCATGTATATACATACTTTTGTTAATACAGGAGTTTATGTTAAACATAAGGCTATCTTAAGTTTCCTCTTCTTTCCTATTACAGACCCCTGAGGAAGGTTCTCATCAATGACCCGAAATGCATAAGGTATATGTGGAATTCATGAAGTTATTATGAAATGAAAATAAGTATGCCAACGATTAATGAAGAAAAAGGAATTATGAAATAAATATAATTCCTTAAAGAATATAAGTGTGGAACTGTTTATTAAAAGAGAAAAATCTGAGAAGACTAACAAAGTCAATGTGAATGTGCACACACCCACCAAGGTTGGAATCCTCCACCCTTTTACATTATCAGATCTAGTCCTGTGCCATGCATGCGCTGGGTATATTTGTGCTTGTGTGAAGTACAATAAATCAAGGTGAACAGTTGTACAGTTCACACATAATGTGTGTGTGTGTGCTGCGAGTACCTCTGTATTGAAATAACATACCATTGTTAATGATAGAAAAGATTAAGTGCTGAACCAGGCACTCAGACTGAGTGTGTCCTGAATGCATGTGTACATGTGAGGATACAATGTTTAGAGCTTTTAGTGCTGAACTGAAAGTGAGCTATGAATATTTACTGAGGGAGTGTGCCTGCAATGGTATAGTTTATGGAGGACCCAATGTAGTGTTGTGGGATCATGTAATGACGGAACCTGATGGACTCGGTAGAACTGTGACATAAGGATGAGAGCCCAGTGAATCAAATGCAGGTTTAGAATCTCGGTTACACGCAGAAGAATAAACACATGCTATACCAAGCTCTGTGTGTGGCATACTAATTCGTGAGTACCCAGGCTGGGGAGGATGCTACAACTGGTGACAAGATAAGGGATAAGCAAAATGAAAATCGACGGTGTTAACACAGAGTTTGCCACAGTCCAGTAAACTGCTTGTGCATCCCACATATGCCTCAGTTGAAATGCGGAATCGACGTTTGGTGTACAGAGACTCAAAACAAAGCCCAGTACTGTGCAAAGTGTTTGATGCTAATGAAGGTATCACTAAAAAGTCTACATAATCATTGGCCAAGAATCTGCTGTGAAGGTCGTACAAAGAGGGTCTGCGCTATTACGCAAGTCAAAAGCCATACACTCATACAGGGTGACATCGCTATAGGTGGATGCAACCAGGTTCATGAAAGAACAGCAAAGTGCAAGATAGCGCTGCAAACAGAAGCACTGTGAGGCAGAGATCAACAATGTGTCAGACAGCACAAAAAATAAGCTTAAAGATAAAGTCATACAAGCAACGGTCATCTGCTTACCAGCTCTGACTAAAGAGAGTCATCATGCCACAGCGCTGGAGGGAGTGACATCAGAGAAAGCACAAATCTGATGCGGCACCCCAACAACGTTTCTGAGTGAGGCTCAGAACAGCTCTAAAGGTTTCCAAAGTGCAGAAAGCCGAGAGCAGAGATTGGAATTGTGGCTGTTTGCTTCTCCAATAGAGCCCAAGAAAGGGATCCCATTTCCTGGCATTATCAAAGATGATCCAGAGGCCAGCACATCACAAGGCCTCTGAGATGGTTTGCAAGGACAAGATCACCAAGCAGCAGTGGAGAGAACTATACTCTCCGTGCCAGTAAGTTCCACCAATGGTTACAATGCTGCTGCTTTCTTGAAACCAACACCAGTTGAATATTGGTTACAAATGGACTGCCTGGATAGGGACGTTTGATGATTTAATTGATACGACTTGAGAAGCAGATAACAAGAAAATGATCAAGTTCCTTAAGAATCTTGCTGGTGATGGCATGAAAGAAGTAAAAGAGAAAATGCTGAGAGCTGACAAAACTATATACAGTCAAATCAAAGCAGCCTTGAATCTCAAGTTCTATCCAATGGCAAAATTTGATTGCAAAAAATACATCTTCAGTCAAAGAAGACAGAAAGGTGGTGAGACCATAAACAATTTTGTTGACAGACTGGATATGCTCATCAACCACTGTAAGATCAGTGAATTTAATGAAGAGGAACCTATAGGCCTCAGACTGATTGACAGATGCTTGTCAGATTTGTTTAGAAGGCGAATGTTGAGAGAAACTCTTAGTCTGGCACAAATTCTCATGGCTGCCAGAGCTTATTAGAATTACAATTGACAAACTGCTGACATGGAGGCTGGAAGTGCCTATAATGACACTGAATTCCCCACAGAAAAAAAAGTTGTGTTTCAGATGTGGATTTTCGTTTCCACACCAAGGTAAATGTCCAACCATGGGGCAGGTCTGCAAAGGCTGTGTAAAGGAGAATCATTTTGTGATGGTGTGCAAGGTTAAAGAAAATGTATGGGTGTCACAGTGCGAAGACAAAACAGCTGCTCGAAAGTTTCTGAAGCGACGCTCAACACATGCTCATAAGACCAAGCGACCACATTAGCTAAGGCAAATCAACATTAAACAAAGTCGCTCGACATATAAATTTTCATCAAATAATTCTTCCCTGTCAATATCAAGTGAAAGTGATGAAGATGAGTGTGCCATGTAGAGGTGGGCAGTAAACTCTGCTCTGCCGGTGGAGATTTTGGGATTTTGGGGTTTTGCCACTCTGTGCTCCATTTGGAACATAGAGTTCCGCAAACGCTCCACCAACCGCCACTTGGTAGAGTTTAGCGGTGCCCACCGGGTTTCATTTTTCCTTTCTGTGCCTCATCAATATGAACTATTGCCTTGATCTAAAATATGCAAATTAACCTTGAGCTTTAAAAGTTAATGCGAGTCTGAGAGGTATAATTAAATGCGGTTTACAGTTTGCATCACATCGGGGCATTGCTAGATTGAGCCACACGGCACAAGCTGTCCCTTTAAATGTTCCACCTCAACGGTTGCATTGTGAAGCTGTGGGGCACATTTCTGTGGATAGTTCAATGAAGGGTAGATTTTAAGTTTAACACAGAAGAATGACCTGGGTGTACGCCTGCAATTGTCAGGGAAGCATGTGGCTATTTGTCAGCAAGTCGATGGTGTCACCGGGTTGAGGCCAACAGCTTAGATTGCACTAGGCAGCATCACTAGACAGCATTTATGGTGGATGGTAGCTGAGAGAATAAAAAAAATTGGGTGCATGCCTTGTGTGGAAAATGTGAAAACAACTATCAAGAGGGGTTGTAGCATGAGATGTACACACTGAATGTGTCTGATATGCCAGCACACCTGGGAAATGCATGGGGAGATATAGAGAAATGCATGAATCCTCTTGTTTTCAATGCTGCCTATTCAAGGCTCAGAAGGGAACTGAAAGGCAGCAAATGACTTTAAGATGACTTCCCTCTGGCTCAACTCAGTATGCCCTCACGCACTGTACAGGCAGCACTAAAACGTTCCTCAGTCATGATGTAGCTACAAAGACATAGACAAAGAAGAGGGTAAACGCTCAGACTTCCCTGCATGAATGGGGTGCTGCTGAGTGCAGCATCCGTCCATGGCATGGAGGAGGAAGAAGTCACCCTTCGCCTGGAGGTGAGCCATTATTTTGAACTGAGATCGGTGCATTATGCTGTATTGTTATATGCCATCAGATTGGCGAACTCTGTTGCCTCCACAAAGCCACACTTTACTTCCCGACGTCGTTCTCTCATTTTGGACTGGAGCTGGGCCTGAGTGTCCATCTAGGTCTACTAAAGAGCTAAGAGATTTTCAAAATGCAAGAGCTGTTTCTCATGAATTTAGGGAGATGAGAAGGTTGTTCATTGCCATGTTAGCCTGCAATGCTAAGAATTAACATTAATAACACATGACAAGCATGCACGCCAGACAAGAATTCGGCCCCTTGCAGAACTTCGCAGAATCTGATGGAGTTTTTAGGTATCTCCATGAGTTCTGTCCACCCCATGTGCCATGTCAATATTCACCTCAGAGAAGTATGTTCATGTTGAACTGGCCACCTGCTAGGAAAACGTCAGTCCAAGAGAAACCAACATGACAAAGCACTAAAATCATTCAAACATTGTCTAAAGATCACACTAAAAGTTATTGGTTTCCAGCAAGCTGAATAATGCTTGCCTTAACCATGCATATGCCTTAACCACACATATGGGTGGGCCAGTTTTTAGGGCTGGTGGCCAGATGTTAGGGCTCAGGGCAGGGGTGCTGGGGTTAGGATTGTTTTCTTTTATCTAGCTGTCTGGGTTTGAGGGCTCAGGGTACTTAATAGTGGTGGGGTGGTTTTATAACACAGGAGGGCCGAATATTAGGGCTCAGGGCAGGATGGCCTGGGGTGGGATTTTTACCACACATATACATTTATCTATCATGCCTTTACAACTAAATTTGTCATAAAGGCATGTGTGGTAAAGATGCAATTGTTGTAAAGACCATGTGGTTAAGGCATGTGTAGTATACTGCGATGTTGGTCTGAATGCGCTGGGATGCCTCCGGGTAGCCATGCGCAATACAAATGTGTATTCTATTCAATTCAATAGGCATGCATGGTTGTGTCACACAACCATATCATGCAACCTGTCATGAATGCTTTCAATTACGGTGATTACATATTGGATTTCAGAGCTAAACAGAAGGAGAGTGGCCATGCTCTCACTCAAGTGTGTCATTTGCTCACTGAAGCTGCTTTTAAGTTTAAATGGAAAAAAATGTGAGTTATATAAGACAAAGTTAAAATTCTTTGGCCATATCCTTTCATCTATGCAACTGCCTGTCATTGAAAATCACTCAACACCCATTAAGCATGTCAGTGTTGTCAAAGGCATGCATGGAAAAGAATTGCAGTGGACTTCTTCAGTCCTCCTAACAACGGACATCCCCTTATGGTGATCGTTGATGAACATTCCCATTTTCCATTGGTCGAAGATCTCTAATCCATCACTCAAGAACATGTCATTGAGAGATTACAAAGTATAATTGTGACCTGGGGTGTTCCTGCGTGTTTAAAGTCTGACAACGGCCTACCTTACAACAGTCAAGAATTCAAAGACTTTTTCAGTTATCTTAATTTGAAGAATCAGAAGAGCCTTTGTTGAATGCTTCATAAGTACTCTAATGAAAGCTATCCAGGGTGCTGTACTAGAAAATCTCAACCTTAAAGCTATTCCAAATTTCAATATTCAAGATTACTCTTAGCCCCTCACTCCACCACAGATGAAAGCCCTGCATCCTGAAGTTCAGAAGAGCCATGTTGATCAAGTTACCTCAATGGACACACAGAAGAGTAAATATCAAGGAAGGGACATGCATGAAAGACTTGGGCCGTAAGAGGAAAATGAAACCTGGACAGACAAGTGACAACGTATAAGAGTTGTCACCTTCCCGAAAGGAGATCAAGTTCTTGTGCGTCAGCATATTAAACAAAAGTCTGATCCTCCATTTTATGCTGAAACATTTCATGTTGTTACCAGCAAGCAAAGGACACATTGTGACTGCCCAGTGTCCTGGGAAGTCCATTACGCAAGATTCCCTATTATTTCAGATGTGTGGCTCATCGCTTGTGTCACTGATGTCATTGCAGAGACTGGATCTGAAAAGACAAATGAAGAACCCCTGACTGCTGCTGTCTCTCTATCACCAACGCCTGTCATGGACATTTCTACAGGCGGTTCCATTTTGGGAAACTCAGGCCAGCCTTGTGAAGACAAGAGGATCCGTGTTCCTGCCATCGTGTGAGTGAACCATATGCGTATCCACGCAATTCTTATCAAGCCACAAGGAGCAAGTTGACGTTTCTCGCACACACTCCTACAACCCTTTGACAATCGAAGAAGAACCCGATGCCCTTCCATCGTGGACTGCATCGTGGTTCACGGTATTTGACTCACTGCGTCATTACCAGCACTGTTTCCCGTCCATCTGCTGCCTCGAAAACCAACCTCGGTCCCACGAGGCATTGTGTTAAGCACCATGCACTCTATTTACATAGTCCTGATGATGATTCCTGTATCTTAAGAGCTTGAGATCGAAACGTCATCGACAAAAATCAGTACCACTTCCGTTTGATTTCTATAGAAGTTGTGGCTACTGTTGATGGTTAGCTTGCTTAATTCTATGACTACATCAAGCAACCATAGCTCTACTGTTGCCTGAAAAACTCTTTATGTTTTTTGCGTCGTATGTTTTTTCTGTAATCTTTTTCCCATGTCTGGTGCAGGATTGTGTCCCGGTCTATTTGTGTGTCGCTTCCTATGTATAAGATTTCTCTAAATATATTGCTGATTAAAATTCTCTGTCCGGATGGGCATTGAATGTTTATAGTACCCATTAAGGTCTATATGTTATTTGATCTGTATATTATTTACTTAAGGACCATTGTTTTAAAAAATAATCGATACCCGGGTCCTTGGTCACTCATCGGGTTCCCTTGTCTGTTTAAAATACAGTTGCAAAGGGAGCACAATGATCAGATGGAAAATCTGAACTCCAATTTGGGCTCACTGACTGGGGTGCTGCAGGACATTTACACCCATTTGTGCAGGACTTTTCCTGCAACATCTTCCTCTTTATGTGGTCCAACTACAGCTGGCCCTACTACATTTGCCTCAGCCACAGAAAGGGAAGTCCTGTTACAAGAGGCAACACCTGTCCCCTCGGTAGCCCCATGGAACTGTGGATCTCCCCGTCCCATGCAGGAGCATATGTTCATCTTGACTACCAGAAGAGGATGGTAAGACCCCCGCTACCAGCAAGATACACCAAACCTAATTGCCTCCAGTGTGTGAATACCATTCACTCTGTGGACTAATTCTGGTTACATTTACCTTTCTGAGTCCAGTTGTACTTTGGACATTGGACTTCAAACAATTATGTTTTTCTACCATGACCGACTTTCTCTGGTTTACATCCACTTTTATTTTCTTTGCTTTGGTTTAATAAAAACAAATAAAACAAAGTCAAAGACAGATATTATAGATATTTTCTGTATGCATTCAATAGTTTTGTCTTCCATCATACATTTCAAAATGTAAACAAATAAAGGATTGTTTATTCATAAATAAATTTCAAGTAGGTAATGCTTCTTATTAATGTTTGCCATGACAACAAAATAATAATACCAAAAACTCAACAACTAGTATCTCATTAAATTTGAAGCTAGGGTTTGTCATTTTTTATTAAACATAACAAACCATACATAACAAAAATACTCAATGCCATTTTTACATTTCCTGTTCCACTCCTTGCCCCCAAGGGGACATAATCAAAATAATCAGATTCAAAAGGCATATTATTTTCGGATTATATCATCAGCTGGAGCCAGATCTTCCAACTCACAAGAATTGCACAACAATAACATGAATACTAAATCATGGCAGTACTCAATTATTGGATCAATACAATGCACTGCTGGGGAACTGTCACAACCAACTTTAAGTGGTGTGCTACAAGATGTTATGTTTGCAATCATGAGACACAGCAACATATTAATACACTGAAAACAAAATTTGCCTTTGGCAAATGTGAAGGGGAATAACTAGCTTTTGGTTGACTACCAAGCAACCCATATTTGCTTGGTTCCACCATTCAACAAAAAACAAGTAAAATGCAATCTTAAAAACTTCCATTGAATCAGTGTGCAAGTTGTCTCAGTACAAGATATGTACACACAAAATCAGTGTGTGTCTCCCATAGGAACAACCCATGGTCCCTTGGTAATTTGAAACAGCACCATTTTACCGCAAATGTCACAACTTTAAAATGTCCAGATGAAGAAGACATGCTGAAGATACCTAAACAGATTAAAACAAAAAGATGAATAAGGGGTGCCGCTCGTCGAGGAGTCCTTGGATCCCGTGTTGCCTTTGTTGCTGCCAGAAGCCCCGTAGGGCATTGCATCAGTGAGCCAGGAGCCCCGCTGGGCATTGGAGTAAGCGAGGGGGAGCTGCTCTCTAGGAGGACGGGACTGCGAGGGCCAGCAGGTTGTGCGTGTTTCAGCGAGCACACCTGCCGCCTCTTCCCGTGCCTCCGCCCCCTGCCTGACTGCTGAAAACTCCTCGCGGCCCCCGCTTCGCGGGGGCCGCTCGTCGAGGAGTCCTTGGATCCCGTGTTGCTTTTGTTGCTGCCAGAAGCCCCGTAGGACACTGCATCAGTGAGCCAGGAGCCCCGCTGGGCATTGGAGTAAGCGAAGGGGAGCTGCTCTCTAGGAGGACGGGACTGCGAGGGCCAGCAGGCTGTGCGTGTTCCAGCGAGCACACCTGCCGCCTCTTCCCGTGATTCCGCCCCCTCTATCCACAGTCAGCTTAAGATCTGAAGTCAATACGCGTCAGCGGGACGCGTGTGCGGGACATCACCCGGGACAAAGCCCGGACTAAGGGCGGACCCTCTGAGACCCTCCGAGAACCGAGGAGACCGGACTGGACATAATACCCTGGTATTTATTTTGTGACTCATTGTTATCATACCTGAGATTTTGCGTGCCCTTGCAAACCATTGTTGTGGAACTATACTTTTATTTACTATGGCCGAAAAACAGGGTGCACTGTTGAATAAAACTCTTGATGACTATTTTACTAAAGCTTCTCCAGACATGCCATTAGATATCGTTCTGGCAGAGCGTCGTGCGGAGCGCCACCGCTCTGTGGAAAGTCTAAAAAACCGGTGCTTGTCGCCATCATCCACACCTCCTGTGATTACTAGTGCAAACTCTCAGTTAGTTGATGTCACTGTTCACACAACTGATAGTCAACCTGTGGTATCAGATGTCACTACCCCTTATATAAATAACTCCCCCCACCTGGACATTACTGGTCCTGATGTTACTACACAAACAAGCACCCCTAATGTTTTAAGACCTATTACTCCTATACCATCAAAAATAGTGCGTAGTAGAGTAAAGAAATCTACACTAGTCCCAAGGGTACATGGACCACCGCCATGTAAAAAACGACGAAAAGGGGGGGTTCCATCGCAATCAAAATTAAGTCATTCTGATTTCGGAAAAAAGGTAAAGGCTCCTGCAGCTAGCATTGTCACTACTCCTGCTGCTACTGAAGGGCCTATTATTATTACATCTCCACCACCCCCTATTTTACCTATAGTCACGGAGGATATTATGGAAGTTTCTGTGCTGTCTAAAGCGCTCCCCACAGCTCGCGATTCTGCCACTTTAGATTCTATAGAAAACTTAATTAACACCTACTCTGCATCAATCTTGGAAAGGCTGATTGAAGTAGAGTCAAGATTAAACTCACTTGAGCGTGCATTGGGAAATAAGGGCGAGGCGAATTTCAAATCATTGAACTTAGTAACGCCTAAAGCGCCTAGCGTGACTAAGCCTAGCCCAGCCGCTCTAGCCCCAACAGCCAATTCCACCCTGTTGGCGATCCCTTCTACCTCGGTGCCTAAAGGGAACACTACAACTACTTCTCAACCAATTCCACCCCCAACAAACCCACAAAACAAATTGGCTTCCAAGTCAGCTACGGTCAAAACTAAACCATCTAATGATGTAGTTAGCACTCCAAATGAAGGCCAATCAATTGAAGTAAGGGGACAAAAACCAAGATGGGGAAGGCCCAAACCGGTCCCAAACCCAGAATTACCACCGGAGGCAGTGCCCTTTGTGGTAGTCCTAACAGGGGTTCCGGTGCTACCTACTAGCAAGAGGGAGGGCTTTGCACAATTAAAAAATAAGATCATGCATTGGTTAAGTCTATACAGACCAATAGCACCCCATATAAACGGTGAAATTGTCCATGTCGGACGCCTTCAATGGCTGGGAAGCAGACCAAAAAACATCGAGGGGGACGTGGTGGTTTTAAACTTCAGGGATCCCAATGCAGTCCAATTTGTATTAAATTGGCCCCCGGGCACTACAAGTAACTGCATAATACCCAGACCATTGACCTTTTTCTATCCAAGGTCTGTGGTCTTTCCCTCTCAACAACAACCAGCCTCTTATATAACATCTCAAACTATGCCCTGCTCTTATCCACCAGCTACGCAGAGGGCTGGTAACATACACCAAATGATACCACCACTTACTAGACCTAATCCTATGGAGCCTTTCTTTCCCCCAAATCACGCATCTGTATCTGATGTTTTTGGTTGGAATTGTGTCCCATATAGGCAAATCAACCCTAACAATAGAAGAATGGACCACCTAAAGCCCTTCACCCCTTTAGAAACCACCAATAGATTCGACATCTTCAGCGGTCTAGATGACTGTGATTGATGCCAAACGTCTAAGGGGGTTGATGGAAATGAATTGTTGAATGCCAATTTGTTGGGGGGAGGGAGCGAATTCTGTTTACAAAGAGCTGGTGTTAATACTAATGAAACTAAAATTGAGGGGAATGCAAGCTTATTGCCCGTGTTAGTTCCAATAACAGAGGATAGCTCAATACCGATGGGAAGTGTTGCACCCCAAAATGAGTTGATGTCTTTAGAGCCTGATGTAACTAGTCCAGAATGCCATATTTCAGTGTCTGTAGAGGGGGGAAATGTTTTGACGCAAAAAATTTTGGAAGCACGGCAACCCTTAAAACTGGTTTCCTGGAATATAGCCGGGCTATCAAAAAATCTAAGGGACCCGGAATGGGCAAGCTTCATTGACACTTTTGACTTTTGTATGTTGCAAGAGACCTGGTCAGTTGAAATTACACACAGGCTAGGATACAAATCTTATGGAGTCAGTGCGATTCCCTCTAGCAGTGGAAGACCCTCGGGAGGGTTGTTGATCTGGGTAAAGGTAGATCTAAAAGTGAACATAGAAGTGATGGATACCAATTCCCCTGATATTCTGATCTTGAAAATTAATGTTTGCAAAGGGAAAAAACTGTATCTAGTCAACGTTTACAACAGACCAACTCCCATCACTAGGGAATCTTCCATATTAACACAACTTGACCTTTTATTGGGTAACCTAGATACTAGAGCGAATTATGTCATTAAATCAGGTGATTTTAATTGCAACTATGAGCCTATTGTGGGGCTTAGTGACATCTTCTTAGAAGAAGACGAGACTAATGGGATCCCTGTTTTAGATTACAAAACCAGCTAAATGTTCGCCCCTGGCCCTCCAATTGACGAGACTATGTGCAGAATACTGCACTAGAGCGTGCAATGGACGGCTACCATCAGATACCACGAAGAAGCCCACGTTCTACAGAGGGAACTACAAAAGCAATATAGATTTCATTATCGCCTCAGTGTCATCATGGGAATTCCTTCTTGACATGGAGGTAATAGAAAGATTAGAGAGCGACCATTTCCCTCTAGCCCTTCAGATTGAGGACTCCCTATTTGGAGATACAGTGTCCCCATTGACTGGAGATGTAAATAACGGTGACCAAAATGAGATACACATCAGTAACAACAGACGTTCTCTCAAATGGCCACTAATATTGGGCAATGGTGAAATCATAACAGAAATCTATAAGCTCTTTGTTAGTATCTTTGGAGCATACCCAAATGACACCCCAAAGGAAGGGAATGGCAGTCACTTTATGGAATTACACCATACATTTTTTGATGCTTTAAAGCCCCTAGTCACCAAGATGCCGAAGAAAAGGCAGCAGAAGACACACAATTTGCCCCACGGCAAACCCTGGTACAACAAGGACTGCAGGGAGTCCAAGAGGGCACTCTTAACAGCAATTAAATCGAAGATCCAAACGAATATTATGTTAGCCAGGAACAACTATAAAATGGTCCAAAAGGCATGTAAAGTTGCATGGGAAGAAGCAAAATGGGCTGATCTGTTACAAGCAGCAAAAACACGAGATAACATAGCCTTCTGGAGGCTGATAGCAAATGGGAATCACCAAGGTAGAGTGGTCAAGGACGTCTATTTAGATGAACGGACATGGGTAAACCATTTTTCTGAACTTTACAAGGAATATGAGGAACTCATTACTGACAGAACTCCAAGCCATGTCATTCCGGGGGATACCCTGGATTTTACTCTAGGTGAGACAGAATTGGCGATAACCCAGATTAAATCTGGCAAAGCCCCTGGGCTAGACAAGATTCCGGGAGAGTTGTACAAACACAAATTAAAAATTTGGGTCCCATATATCAATCATCTGTGTAACGAGTTATCCCGGAATCTAGACTTCCCAGAAAGTTGGAAGGGGGCTGAAATTGTTTTAATTTACAAGAAAGGTGACAGGATGGATCCCTCAAATTATCGTCCGATAAGCCTAATGGATATATTACAAAAAATCTACACAAGACACATCCTATTCCGTGTCAATGACTGGCTGGACGAAAAGGCAATTTTGTCCAAATACCAAGCGGGATTCAGATCCAAAGTTAGTACAATTGATAAAATTTTCCGCTTTTGTTGCCTTTACTGGAAATACACTAAGATTAAAAAGGGACAACTACATGTTGCGTTCGTCAACCTAAGGGCGGCGTTTGATTTAGTTCCACGCAACCTATTGTGGGAAACACTAAGTTCAGTAGGGATGTCACCCACCCTGATAGCGCAAATAAAAGAGCTACATAGAGGGAACTTTGCCGGAGTACGGTGGGGCCCAAAAGGCGAGTTAACCCCCAAAATACCAATCGAACGAGGTGTGCGCCAGGGGTGTGTACTGGCCCCTACACTATTTTCGCTATTCGTGAATGACATTCCGTCATACTTGGAAGGATGTAACAACGACTCTCCCAAGTTGAATGGTGAAAAAGTTACTTCCCTATTGTTTGCGGACGACACCATTCTAATTTCCCAGACAAAAAAAGGTCTCCAGTCTCTCTTAAATTCCTTTTATGACTATTGTAACAAGAAAGGACTGGAGATAAATGGGAAAAAGACAAAGTGTATGGTCCTAAATCCAACTAAAAGTGACAAGGGCTGTCTAACTTTAAATGGATCAAAACTGGAATCAGTCCCGCATTTTGGATATCTGGGGGTAATATTAGACTCCAATTTTACATGGAAAGCCCAATTGGAAAAATGTAAGATGCTGTTTAGCCAGAACACAAAACCCATTCTCAGAGAGCAAGGCCAAAGCACTAGCAAGGCCGTGTCTCCAGCAGTTGAACTTTTTAAATTCAAGGTTCAACCTGCTGTATTATACGGTTCGGAAATTTGGGGCCCAGGATCCAATGATGCTTTTAGGGTCTTGGACAACAACTTCCTGAGAAGTCTGGTTAGAGTTCCTAGGAGTACTCCTCTGGTTCCACTCCAGCTTGATCTAAACTTTCGTAGAACGGACCACCATATTATTCTACGTCCCCTATTGTTATGGATCAGGCTGCGGCGTGTACCCGAGTTGCAAGCATATAAAAATGGGCTAACAGAAATCATGGAGCTTGACAGCTTTAATGTGATACCCTGGTTTAAACATGTTAAATTCTGGCTTACCTTAATAGGACTGTCGCACTACTGGGAACAACCAGATCTACTTCCACCACATTCAAAAACCATGGTAAAAATGTGCTTTTGGTCGTATATTACGGGTATGATCAAAAACGCTCCATCTAATGGGTCACCTGTAACAAGATTCCTTAACTTTAAAGATGATCCATTCTTCGAGTCATTTCTGGATGAAATAGAACCACCGTTAGCAAAGACCTTATTTCTGAAATTCAGATATGGTAACCTTCAAATCGGTTCTACACTGGCACGTTGGTCTGGTGGTGTAAACTCGGTGAATCATGTAGAGGGTGAATTATGTACCATGTGTGGATGTAATCAACAAGAAAACGAGTTACATATCCTTTTCTTCTGCCCAACATATGCCCAGGCTAGAAGAAGATGGATCAAGCCCATATGTTTAACATTAGGTGTAAGATCATGCTCTCAGGCCCTAAGGATTTTTATGTCTAATACTAGCCAACCTATCGTATTTAGTGTTAGCAGATTCTTGCACAGTATCTTTTTTCAAAGAAGAAAATTGGGTTATAAACTGTAAAATGTTGATATACCAAAAGTGTTGTAGACATGCCAAAATTACTTTTTGTAACAATTGAGGGACAACTGATGAAATTCTATTCCTGTCGCCCGTATTTCTGATGAAATTTTATTTCTGTCACCCATAACTGTTCCTATTGAGTTTGAATAATTATTATGAATGTTTAGACATCTTAACTCTTGATTTTAGAATCGACATGAAAATTGAATGATTTTTATAGTATGCTATGCACTTTAAAAGAATGTTTTATTGTTGTAATGTATTGTTCTTTTATGGTATTCATGCCGAAATAAAGATAAATTGAATAAGGAAACATAGTAAAATGGGCACATTACAAAGTCATCTTTTTGAGGACTGTTAGACTTGATATCTTTGACATGGGTTCCCCTGACTTTTTGCCTTTACCTCCTGTATTTGGGATGGTCTGCTGGGTTTAGTTTTTGCTGAATTAGGTGCTATGGCCTTTTTGCAACTGCTGATCAGTGTCAAAGTGCAAGCGCTCCCTGTGTAAATTGTTGTTATAATTCATTCTCCCTGATTGGCATACTTGATTTACTGGTAAGACCCTAGTAAAGTGCACTTAAGTGTGGCAGGGGCTGTAAATCAAATACTACTAGAGGGCCTGCAGCCCTGATAGTGCCACTTACATGAGTAGCTCCAAAAAGGTAACTCAGGCCCGCCACTTGCATTTTTCTACATGTAAAGCACCCCTATGGTAGGCTAAAGGTACCCCCCTAGGCAGAGTGCAGTGTTTGTTAAAAGTAAGACATGTACTGGTGTGTGTGACATGTCCTGATAGTGAAATACTGCCAATTCCGTTTTTCTCTATTGGAAGGCTATTTTGCCCCTTAGGATAGAATGGGAGTTTATTTATAACATCTTATAAATATAACCTCCCATTGGGACAAGATATAGGAATAAAGTTTAGGCTCTCTGAACTCAGAATTTAGTAGCACATATTTTAGTTAAGAAGTTTTTTTTTATTGAGTGCTTGAAAATGCCACTATAAGAAAGTAACAGAAATACAAAGTGTCCACCAAGGAATGGTTTAGAAATTATTATAATTTTCAACCAGTCACAACAGTGATCATAAATTCACCAATGCAGGGAAATTAGCACAAATGCCATAAAAAAAGTATTATTTTGTGCTATTTTTTAACAAATGCAACATGGCAACACAGATACTACTAGAATTCCAAACTCAATTAATAGTAGTGAATAACACATTTTGCTTTTTGTATGGAGGATCAAAATACTATACATAACAGAACTTTCATATTATAATACATATAATTCCGAATCACAAAAGATTAATGTATGAGCAAAACGATGTTGGGCGTCGACGTTTCAGTCCACCGTCGGTCTATACAATCCACAGGACCATCATCAGGACGAAAACTTGCACATATATATCTAAAAATAAATTGTCCCTACAAATATGGTATTGCCTATTCACACCAAAATAACAAAACCAGTGAAACACACCCACAGTGTGAACCAAACTTCATACAAGGGTGTACACATGTCCCCAATGCAAAACCAGTGTGTACAATCTCAAGTTAGTATCACCATCCCTAAATTATCCTAATATTAAAAACATATTACCATTGACTTCCAGCCGGAAGTGGCTAAGCGCAAGGGAATAACAATGTCCCAAAATCGAATACAAAAACATAAGAAATGACACAACCAATGTATATAATCCTAATGTCAGCATATATTTCTATGTTGTCATAGTTAGAAACTATACTTACAGATGTTCTGAATAAATCTCATCACCTACATTTCCTATGAATCAATAAAAATCAATAAAAAAACAAAAAATAAAAAAAAACACTTAGTGTAACAAAATCACAAGTGACAGCATCACCAAATAGATAAACATATTGATGCTTCAATCCCAGCATACTCTCGTAATTAAAGCGAGTATCCTGTATTATTCTGTGAATGGACACATTATCAGAATTATATGTCTGGACGACCCCAAGGTAACACCTTAATGCCCAATTGTAGCCCCCAATAGTGTCTCCAAACTAAAATGTACTTACAGCAGGACCCTTTGAAGAAGCATTTCAATCACCTTAAAAACAATATTTACTATTGTAAGACACTTTGGGGTATAAGTATTAGACCTAATGCCCCTGAACTTTAGACAACTTCTGGAATCAAGAGGATCCTTTGCCAAGGAGAAGAGCTGGAGAAAATAGATGCAAAATACTGCTCCATTGCTGTGTGCTGTCTGCGGTTTGCCTGTAGTAGCCGTTTCTGCCAAGAAAGGAAAAGGACTTTGCTGTGTGCTGTGTTCCCCTACTTGAGGAAGATCTCCAAAGGCTTGAGTAGAGCTTGCCTCCTGTTCTGAGGTCTCAGGGACAAAAAGACGTTACCCCCAGGTCCCCTGAACTTCCTTGCTGAGAGTTCTGGCCTACCAAGAGGTGCCTGTGACTGTGTTGGACCTCTGGAGGTTATTTCTGCTTCTGGGAGCTGAAAACATAACATAACTACAAGAATATTGATGCATCACTCTTCTTGTGGCTCTTTTTCTGAAGCAACACCGTTGTGCGAGAAGAATCTCCACACATCGCCACAACGCTGCCAAACCAGGTGCAGGGCCTGTTGCGGCTGCAAGAACGAATGCATCACATCCACGGGTTTCTATGGACACAGTTGTTTAAAAAAATTTTGAAAGTCATATTCTTAATACTTGTATGTCGGATATTTGTAATTTTGGTCTTGTTGAGTTTAGATAAAGATACTTTATTTTTCTAAACAGGTGTGGTGTCCATTTGTGGTGTTATCACTGTATTACTGTGTGGTTTAAGTACAAATACTTTGCACATTGCCTTTGGGATAGGCCTGTCTGCTTGTGCCAAGCTACCCAGGGTGTGAGCAGGGGTTATCTAAAGTTGGTATCCCCCTTACTCTGATTAGAACCAAGGGTCCCTATTTGGACAAAGGTACCTACCTCTGCCAACTAGAGACCACTATTTCTAACAAGGACTCATTTTCAAAAATGAACCCAAGATAAACAATGAAAATAGACAGAAAAGTCAATGTGTCAAAAGTTTTCTGAACAATGACATGTGGCGTGGATTTCCTTGAACTTGCCCTTCTTAAAAATGTTCCCCACTTACATATTTCCTAATTACATCAATAGGTGATTTACAGTTAATGTGATAATGTGTAAAGAGATACTTACACTCATGTGAAAAAGCTGTCAATGACATTCTGACATATATCAACTAGTATCTCCTCACCGTTACCATCTTTATTTGGCATTTCATGATCCTCACCCGATGGCTCTGCATGGTCTCCATCCTCTGTCATGTAAGAAATGTTCAGTTGCAGAACTGTGTTGAGCATGCAGAAGGCCATATTGATTTGGCACACCTTATCTGGCGAGTAGAGGAGGACTCCAACAGTCTTATCCAGCTAGCAAAATCTGGCCCTGAGGAGGCCAAAAGCCTGCTCCACTGGTCTCCATGTTCACTCATGGGACTCATTGAAGCAAAATTCCCCTGTATGGATGGATTCCTCAGCGGTGCCAACAACCATGGTCTGTTAGGATAAGCTGAGTCTCTTAAATGGAAAAAAAGAGAAGAACCAAAATATGTAACACAATTTCAGATGATTCACGTTGAAATTACCCAAACACTATTATGTCAGATTGTACTTACCAACAAACCAGTCCATCTCATATCAAAGTTGTGAAATTTGCAGGGGTATGCTGCTGTTCTGTAGTACAAAGGAATCCTGGGCGGATACAGGGAAATGCACACAGACACTTGTGATGTACAAATCAGCTGAGCAGACAACTTGCAAATTGATTGAATGGAAGTGCTTCCGATTCCAGTAGACTTGTTCCCTGGCATGTGGTGGCACTAAGGCAATATATGTGCCATCAGTTGCTCCAGCCACATGTGGTAGGCTACCTAAACCATAGAAATCACCCTTCACATTTGCAAAATTCTCATGTCGAAGAAACTGTATGAAGCTGTTGATGTGTCTAATCATTGACGAAAGAACGTCTTACAGCACACCACTGAATGTTGGTTGTGACATTCCACCAGATACTGCCACAGTGTATGGGAATGATCTTTTGACCACAAAATGAAGTACTCCCATGAGTTTGACAACTGGTGCACTAGATGTGGGATTTCTGTTGTGAAGCAGAAGATCTGGCTCCCACTGATGACATAAATCCAGTATAGTTTCCTTTTCAATCTGAACATTTTGATAATATTCCGTTCTTCCATAGTGACAAGGTCTGGAAATGGGTGGTAAACTTGAGGCTGTCATCTCTTCACTCTCCCAGGGTTTAAATGTCTGCATTGGAAGAACAGTGAACAATTTAAAACATTTTCCACATAAATCTTTTTTGATTATTAAGGCAAATGTAATGCTGTGCTAAAAATAAATAAATTTCAAAGCATATTTTAAGCAAAAATGTATTTTGGTCATTTCGTCGTTCTGTAGCTATCAATATTTTAAATATGGAACAATATGTAAATATTACATTCCTAATGTATTATTTACACATTCTTTTCAAAAAACATTTTTCAACTATCTCCTTTAACCACAGTAACACACTACATATGGATGTTTAAAAAAATTAAAACATGAGTGTCCTACGCAGTTCGAATATGTAAACAAAGAAGCCACCATTTGGGTGTTGGTGACATACTTTACAGTCACAAACACACTATTTGACCTTCTGAAATGGGGGGAGCTTGACCTCGATGTCAGGACATTTGTAATCAGGCATCCAGGGCAGAAGTTGACCGATTAGTAGGTGTTTAACTTCATGACGGAAACAGCCATAGGCTAACCTGTCGGAAGGCCAATAGCTGTGTCCGTTTCTGCTGAAGTTTGTTTGCGTCGTGTACATGTACGCAGCAGTTTTGAAAAAAGATCATTTGTTTCCCAACACAGCAGCCAATAAGACCTCTTTCACTTGTGCTGCTGTTTGTGACCTCTGGGAGCAACAATGCAAGTTTGAGCAGGTTGGTGGACCCTTGCTTCTCTCCAGAGGAGCTGAAGTTGCTGGCCCAATAGGTATGTGGCTAAATAGAGAAACAGGAACATGTTTGAAATCTATATGTGAATCTGTCTACCCGTTTTTTTTTCCATTAACACAGCCTACAAGGTGCCTTTGAGTTCCAGAGTGAAGTGTAGGGACTGATGTGAAGTGTCATATATTTTGTTTCTAACATAGGACAACGATGTTGGGGATTTCTAAACACTTCACAATGTTAAAAAACAACAACAGTAGTATGTTTTGTGTGTTTAAAACCCTAGATTCTATTAGGTGTATATGTAGAGATAAATCTGTTTATATGTTTGAGTTACATGGTAAATGTAGTAATCTCACTTCATGTAAATTCAAAGAAAATTATAGAACCTATACAACTGTAGATAGGTAGGTGTCCTGTACAAACCAAATGAAAATGATGTTAGCTATGTGCATCATCACATTAATTACTTAACCTAGATCACGGGCTAAAAGAAGTTGACTGGGAGCAACAAGTAGCTCCCAGACCCAATCAGAGTAGCACCCATCCTTGAGGTCAGTTATTAGATGGGCACAAGGTAATTTTTTCATATAAAAGTGAAGGGAAGGCTGTGTACATTTGGAATGATGATCATCAGGCTGCAGATAGCAGGGCCTGACAATGAGCAGAGCTCAGTCAGAATCATGGGCCAGGCTGGGGCTGAGTCACAGGGACAAATACCTGAAGCACAGATATATATCTGTCATTAAAATATTTTCTTAAATGTAGAGGTGTGCACAAAAATACTCCCCTGAATGATTTTAAATGGAGAACTGAAAAGGATAGTTACCTAACTTCTTGAGCTAACACTTCATTTAATGTTACTCCCATTTCAAAGTGTTTTATGTCCAAAATGCAAGCCTCTTACTCCCAGTGGCCAGTATTCACAGTGCCATAGTGCAGAAAAATGTTCCTTGATATGAAGGGTTTGGTAGAATATTTCTCCAAACACTGTTAAATTTTCCAAATTCCAAAGGACATATAACTGTATGATTGTGCCATCCATGTAACGGTGCCACATATGCCGACAGCTGTATCCTGTGCTACAAGTACATACCACACAGACTCTGTAACCTATACAATTATATCCCATTCATATGTAAACATTTCCAAACATCCCCAGAGAGCAAGCTCTCACTGACACACATGGCCGCCCTTTCATAGTGCCCTCAGTCATAGTATGTAGTTGGAAACATAGTATCTGGCTCTATTGACTTTAGGCATCAAGTCAATGCAGCCTGCCATTAGGGTACCTGGTAACAATTTGCAAGTTCTTCTGCATTAAGTAGTTCACAATGTTTGCACTGATCTGAAGTAGCTCACATCACATAAAATGTAGGAGCCCCCTGGGCTAGATGATGTCACTGGCTGGATTAGTGAGTGTAGGAAATGAAAAGTGATGAGGACAGTCAACAGGTGACTCCAAAAGTCTGTATTAGTATCATTGTTTTAGTCAGCATGTGAAAATACATATATTGTATAGTAACTTATGTTATGCTTAAGATAGATGCAGTGAAATTGAGTTACATAAAACAGACAATCAAAAAGTCACAAAACCTTTTTTGTCCCTTCCATTTCTTGTATCAAAACAAGTCAACACCGATCGGAAAACAGGATATCCTTAAGGTCATTGACAGTAAGCATGGGCAGAAAATCCGTTACGCTTGCGGATTTTGCGGATTTTCGGTAAATTCGCAATCCGCAAACGCTCGTGAATTTACCGAAAATCCGCAAATTCGCATGCAGCTGATTTTTTTTCTTGGTGATACAATTTTGCGGCGTGCGGTGTAAGTTCGCAATCGCGAACTGGTACAAAACCCTCGCGAACTGGCAGAAATCCTTGCGAACTGGCAGAAATCCTTGCGAACACAAAAAAAGCATTCAGCAGGTTCAAAAGTTCAAACTCATCATTAGTAACCATTCCCTGTAGTGCTTCCTGACAAGGGCCCCTCCAGAGTTCAGTTGCTAGTTGCAACAATTGTATGACCCTGCTCTGACCCTCACAGCAGGCTCATAGAATAGCTACAAGTAGGCCACAAAGGTCCTGGAAAAAAAAATTGCACTGCAACAGAAAACAAATTACAGATAAGGAAGCAGGTGCCAGACTGGAATTTTAAAACAGTGACACATTAATAAATCAACCCCAAATTAATTCATGTCAGTTGAAGCAGGCAGGTGTGCTTGCTTTTTCCCCCCATAATCTACAGTGATGATGAACCAGAGGGTGGCATTGATGTACCAGAGGGTGGCATGGGTGAAACAGAGGGTGGCAGGGGTGAAACAGAGGGTGCTGGGAACCTGTGATGATGAACCAGACGTAGAAACAACATAATCGTGACCGTTGCGAGCTGACATGTAAGTTCGCAATTGCAAACTGGTACAAAACCCTCGCGAACTGGCAGAAATCCTTGCGAACTGGCAGATTTCCTTGCAAACACAAAAAAAGCATTCAGCAGGTTCAAAAGTTCAAACTCATCATTAGTAACCATTCCCTGTAGTGCTTCCTGACAAGGGCCCCTCCAGAGTTCAGTTGCTAGTTGCAACAATTGTATGACCCTGCTCTGACCCTCACAGCAGGCTCATAGAATAGCTACAAGTAGGCCACAAAGGTCCTGGAAAAAAAATTGCAATGCAACAGAAAGCAAATTACAGATAAGGAAGCAGGTGCCAGACTGGAATTTTAAAACAGTGACACATTAATAAATCAACCCCAAATTAATTCATGTCAGTTGAAGCAGGCAGGTGTGCTTGCTTTTTCCCCCCATAATCTACAGTGATGATGAACCAGAGGGTGGCATTGATGTACCAGAGGGTGGCATGGGTGAAACAGAGGGTGGCAGGGGTGAAACAGAGGGTGCTGGGAACCTGTGATGATGAACCAGACGTAGAAACAACATAATCGTGACCGTTGCGAGCCGACATGTAAGTTCGCAATTGCAAACTGGTACAAAACCCTCGCGAACTGGCAGAAATCCTTGCAAACTGGCAGGAATCCTTGCGAACACACAAAAAAAAAATCTTCAAATTCGCGAGGATTCGCGGATTTTGCGGATTGCGAGTTCGCAAATTCGCAAAATTCGCGAACGCCAGATTCTCAAAATTCACCCATGCTTAATTGACAGACAGGTGCGGACCTGGGAATCTACAAGCGGTGCAACCTCCATTGCATGAAGAGGTGGGAGAACCTACGACATGGGACTAGAAAGTGAGCTGAAGTCCAGCTCTGGGAGTCCTTCCAACGTGGAAAGTGTGTGCATTGCAACCTGAGATCCCTAATGTTCTGCATTCTTGTGGTGGCCTATCCCCAGCTTGATTATCAGTTTAGAGCCCAATGACAGTATGAAGTGGATAACTTCTTATTTGAGTTTCACAAGTTACTTGACACATTTTTTGTTACAGCAAGGATTTTTCCTATAAACATTAAGGGTAACCCATGTCCAACACAAGGTTCTTGAAGGTGTAGGTTTTGAACAATGTGTATGACAGTGTGCTAAATCTAATAATTGCTTGGAAATGATCCTACCTGATTCCTGTTCACTACTAGTAGACTTTTCCGAGCAGACACATGGCTTTCTCAATTACACATATACATAAGGTTGTTTGATATCATGAGGGACAGTTGTACCAAACAGGCCAACAGTCTTTCTTGTGTCAGGTGTCATGCTCCTTCACTATTGTGGATAATGCAATGGTATAAACAATACACCAATTAAAAGACGGTCTCAGGGAATGTTTTAAGACCTAGCATAGATATACTTCCCATATACAACATATTCTACACATAACTATCCACAGTTCTGAACAGGCACAGCAACAGACAAGAGAGAATCTAAGAGAGCAAGGTTGCCAGTGAGGTAGTGGTTGGTAACCTTGTTCTCTTAGATTCTCTCTTGTCTGGTGTTGTGCCTGTTCAGACCTGTGGATAGTTATGTGTAGTATAATGCAATGGTATTCCTATGATATGTGAGAAAAAGGTTTTGAGTCCCTGTTTTGTGCATAGCAGATTTAATTTGCTAAGTTTGTCATTGATAGAAAAGGTCTAGCTTCAGTAGGGTCAGACTTCTATACCAATGTAAATTAGAGGCACACACAAGGCAAAGTGGACAACTAAACCAACGAATAAATTGAAACCTTAAGTGAATATACCAAGCAAACAATATTTCTATAAAAAATGATCACAAAATGTATTTGTACCTCCCAACGGGGTTACAATCTAAAACAAAATCAATGACAAAAATTAAAAAGGTTTAAAACAACCACCATCAGTGGCAGTACAATGAGTATAACAGTTGACGCAGCGTTTCGGTGCTTTTTGGTTCTTGACACCTTCTTCAGGACATTAAAACATTTGACTCCGTATCTCTGGTCACAGAACTAGATTTTTCTGTGTGCACGGAGGGGCCACCATTAGTTGTGGAGGAGGAGTTTTCTTAGATCTTTGGACCTGATTTGATGTGTGGTAGATCTTTCTATACTCTGGGCTTCATTGGCATAAAATGAATTTTGGTAATTATTCAGATCCTCTCTTCATGGATAGAAGAAGAAATCTCGCGTTAAAACTGCGGCCTCCCTACTCCTCCGTGCTCGTATCTTCATTGGGATTATACCCACGAATTTTATCCTGAGGTGTATGAACTGCATTGACCACAATGCGAAGGGGCGACCCGGTTAAGAGGTCAGGAGTGTGCTCCCTCCCTGTTTCCTGTTTCTGGGGCTTCCTCGAGCCTCTTTAGCTGACGAGCTATAGGCGATGCACCTCCGCGCCCGAGAGGCAACGAAGCCTGGATTGTTTGCAGCCTCTTAACCACCCCGGATTTATCTCTACTGATGACGGAGACTATCCAGAAACGCGAGCCATGTCTCACGTCTAGAGACATCAGATACTAGCACCTGCTTGCACCAACTTGGTGTTATACCCACGAATTTTATCCTGAGGTGTATGAACTGGATTGACCACACTGCGAAGTGGCGACCCGGTTATGAGGTCAGGAGTGTGCTCCCTCCCTGTTTCCTGTTTCTGGGGCTTCCTCGAGCCTCCTTAGCTGACGAGCTATAGGCGATGCACCTCCGCGCCCGAGAGGCAACGAAGCCTGGATTGTTTGCAGCCTCTTAACCACCCCGAATTTATCTCTACTGATAACGGATACTATCCAGAAACGCGAGCCATGTCTCGCGTCTAGAGACATCAGATACTAGCACCTGCTTGCACCAACTTGGTGTTATACCCACGAATTTCATCCTGAGGTGTATGAACTGCATTGACCATAATGCGAAGGGGCGAACCGGTTAAGAGGTCAGGAGTGTGCTCTCTCTCTGTTTCCTGTTTCTGGGGCTTCCTCGAGCCTCCTTAGCTGACGAGCTATAGGCGATGCACCTCCGCGCCCGAGAGGCAACGAAGCCTGGATTGTTTGCAGCCTCTTGATCACCCCGAATTTATCTCTACTGATGACGGATACTATCCAGAAACGTGAGCCATTTCTCACGTCTAGAGACATCAGATACTAGCACCTGCTTGCACCAACTTGGTGTTATACCCACGAATTCTATCCTGAGGTGTATGAACTGCATTGACCATAATGCGAAGGGGCGACCCGGTTAAGAGGTCAGGAGTGTGCTCTCTCCCTGTTTCCTGTTTCTGGGGCTTCCTCGAGCCTCCTTAGCTGACGAGCTATAGGCGATGCACCTCCGCGCCCGAGAGGCAACGAAGCCTGGATTGTTTGCAGCCTCTTAACCACCCCGAATTTATCTCTACTGATGACGGATACTATCCACAAACGCGAGCCATGTCTCGCGTCTAGAGACATCAGATACTAGCACCTGCTTGCACCAACTTGGTGTTATACCCACAAATTTTATCCTGAGGTGTATGAACTGCATTGACCATAATGCGAAGAGGCGACCCGGTTAAGAGGTCAGGAGTGTGCTCCCTCCCTGTTTCCTGTTTCTGGGGCTTCCTCGAGCCTCCTTAGCTGACGAGCTATAGGCGATGCACCTCCGCGCCCGAGAGGCAACGAAGCCTGGATTGTTTGCAGCCTCTTAACCACCCCGAATTTATCTCTACTGATGACGGATACTATCCAGAAACGCGAGCCATGTCTCGCGTCTAGAGACATCAGATACTAGCACCTGCTTGCACCAACTTGGTGTTATACCCACAAATTTTATCCTGAGGTGTATGAACTGCATTGACCATAATGCGAAGGGGCGACCCGGTTAAGAGGTCAGGAGTGTGCTCCCTCCCTGTTTCCTGTTTCTGGGGCTTCCTCGAGCCTCCTTAGCTGACGAGCTATAGGCGATGCACCTCCGCGCCCGAGAAGCAACAAAGCCTGGATTGTTTGCAGCCTCTTAACCACCCCGAATTTATCTCTACTGATGACGGATACTATCCAGAAACGCGAGCCATGTCTCGCGTCTAGAGACATCAGATACTAGCACCTGCTTGCACCAACTTGGTGTTATACCCACAAATTGTATCCTGAGGTGTATGAACTGCATTGACCATAATGCGAAGGGGCGACCCGGTTAAGAGGTCAGGAGTGTGCTCCCTCCCTGTTTCCTGTTTCTGGGGCTTCCTCGATCCTCCTTAGCTGACGAGCTATAGGCAATGCAAATCCTCGCCCGAGAGGCAACGAAGCCTGGATTGTTTGCAGCCTCTTAACCACCCCGAATTTATCTCTACTGATGACGGATACTATTCAGAAACGCGAGCCATGTCTCACGTCTAGAGACATCAGATACTAGCACCTGCTTGCACCAACTTGGTGTTATACCCACAAATTTTATCCTGAGGTGTATGAACTGCATTGACCATAATGCGAAGGGGCGACCCGGTTAAGAGGTCAGGAGTGTGCTCCCTCCCTGTTTCCTGTTTCTGGGGCTTCCTCGAGCCTCCTTAGCTGATGAGCTATAGGCGATGCACCTCCGCGCCCGAGAGGCAACGAAGCCTTGATTGTTTGCAGCCTCTTAACCACCACAAATTTATCTCTACTGATGACGGATACTATCCAGAAACGCGAGCCATGTCTCGCGTCTAGAGACATCAGATACTAGCACCTGCTTGCACCAACTTGGTGTTATACCCACGAATTTTATCCTGAGGTGTATGAACTGCATTGACCATAATGCAGAGGGGCGACCCGGTTAAGAGGTCAGGAGTGTGCTCCCTCCCTGTTTCCTGTTTCTGGGGCTTCCTCGAGCCTCCTTAGCTGACGAGCTATAGGCGATGCACCTCCGCGCCCGAGAGGCAACGAAGCCTGGATTGTTTGCAGCCTCTTAACCACCCCGAATTTATCTCTACTGATGACGGATACTATCCAGAAACGCGAGCCATGTCTCGCGTCTAGAGACATCAGATACTAGCACCTGCTTGCACCAACTTGGTGTTATACCCACGAATTTTATCCTGAGGTGTATGAACTGCATTGACCATAATGCGAAGGGGCGACCCGGTTAAGAGGTCAGTAGTGTGCTCCCTCCCTGTTTCCAGATTTGCATGATGTATTGCTCCTTCACAAGTGTGTGTTTAAGCCAGTCTGTATTTGGACAAATAATTGTGATAGGCATACAATTTTAGTTGAAACACAGACAGAAATGTGTACAGAGTAACACCTATTCAAAACCATTTCTCAATGTCCTTTATGTCCAAATGATAAATAAATGATGGAGAAAAATTGGATACTTCACTTGAATTTTGGCAGATGGAATGTTCAATTACATATATACAGGAGTATCCCATCAGGAAAACCCCAAATCAGGCCAAACGCATAACTCACTAGGCAGATGCAGAATTGCATCAAGGTGTAATATATTTCATATTGTGAGTTACATTTGAACCTTTGAAGTAAACATTATATTGGAATCAGTGTATGTAATACATACTGTGACCAATGTTAGCCTAAAGTGAAAGCCAGCACATTGTGTTAAACGATTTCACAATGGTAAGACAAACTTCAAATACCTAGAGATATTTAGGAGTCAAATATGAAAATATTTTTGCTCTTTACTGAAGAGGATTAGAAATGTTTCAAGGCCTATGTATTTACTTATGCTGTAGACGCTATTTGTCAATCCACCCAAATATATTTTTCTTAATGTCTTCAACAGCATAGGTATCTACATAGTCCATGATGTAGTGATAAGCTACTACAGTACAGCATACCTTTAATATTTTTTTACATTTGATACATACTTTAAGTACTTGAAGTGAGTGTTACCATTGTGAAATCCCCAAAGGGAACAGGCTTTCAGTTTATACAAATATTGCAGTATTTGTTGACTCACATTGATTCATATTTCACTTTTTGATAATGGTAATAATGCAGATTTTTGAGACTTGTGAGAACATTGTACAAAGGTATTTTTGGTTGATATCCTTTTTGGTGACTTACGTTCACTATTCTAAACAACAAAGTCCAATCATTCAGAAGTATTAAACAGTTCCTGGGGAGACATACAAATGGATGAGGCAAGATCATACATCTTTAATGAAAAATGACAAAACTGTGGCTTATGAAAATGTTGCATACATGCATTAGCTTTTGCTAACGTAGAACCAAAATCTGAAAGCCTTGAAACAGGTGAAATAGGAAAACTTGGAAACTGTTTTGTGATCAGCACAGATTATATAAAAATAATGTATGCGTAATTTCAGCATCATCAGGAACATGTGGAGGAATCATTGGCCATGGAAGTGAGGAAGCAGCTGGCTACTGTGGTTCAGGTGCTGACTCAGAGGGACCCAGTGGCAGGGATGGTGAGTGGAGAGCAAACAGAGGCCAGCAGCGACAGAACATCTTCTTTAAAGGCCTCCACAAATTAGCCCTCCCTAGTGGTGGTGGACCCCATAGGAACTCTACCAACTCCATCCATGTCTGCCACCCAGTCAACCGTCTCTATCCGCTCTCTTGCTTCCCCTTGTTAGCCAAACCTACCCCCTAAAAGGGGTGGCATCTCCTTCTATGCAGGTATCTCACCCTCTGGCCTTCACACCTGGCTGTGCAGAGTGATGAGGCTATTTGACCTCCTCTTGGACATCTCTGTAGGCCAGACTGCACTATAGAATGCCATCCAGAGGTTTAGCTGCCATATGGTAGCATACCTACAAGGCATTCACAGTGCTATGTCTGGCCTACAGAGGTGTTTTAAGGTGTATCCTCCTCACTGACTACAGTCTCTCAGACATTACACCCTTACCCATTCTAACTCCCTATTCCATGACCAGTGCCCAGCACACCCAAACAGAAACACAAACACCACAAAAAACACAGGCAAACAACCAAACATACAGAGACCCACCATCACACCCACATGCATCACCACCACCACATCCACAGACACTACAGCCACCACCACAACCATAATTTGCACCACCCCCACCACCAGCATACCCGAAAGGCACTGCACACACCACCATACCCACATGCACCAGCACACCCACAGCCACCACAGCCACCACCACACACACATGCACCATGCCCACCACCAGCACAACTGCAGATACTGCACCTACCACCACACCCACAAGCACCACCACCAGCACACCCGCAGACATGGCATGCACCACCACACCCACGTTCACCACCAGCAGACTCAGACACCACACCCATCACCACACCTACATGCCCCACCTAAAAACACCCACAAACACTGTACCCACCACCACACCTACATGCACCCACACACTCACAGATTAGAATCCAGACTAACAAAACACAAACACCCACACTCTCCCAAAAAACAAACACCTAGAAAGCAAGCACACCCAAACATGCACTACAAACACCAGACCTATAGGCACCTGCACTCTCACAAGACGCATGCACATCAGACATTGCCACTCCCTTTACCTCCTATACCCAACTCGCTGCCAAACATCCTACCCATTTTCCCCTTGTGAGTTTGTTGTTTGCCCTTATCTTAACCCCTTCCAATGCCTAAACAACTTCTCACAAATGCAAAGCTATCCCTTTACAACCCAACCCACATATTCCACATCCCAACCCACCCTCCCAATGGAGAAATCATTCCTACTAAAACCAAAACTACCCCTCCCGAACGCAACCATGTCCCAAAAGAGCATCCCTCCCAAACCAAAAACCACTCTCAAACTCAAGAGCATCCCTCTCAAACCCAAGAGTACCCCTCCTTAACCCAAACTCCACACTGCCAAGTATGATCTCTGAGGTGCCTGCTATGCCCACTAGGTGTCCCTTCTTGAGGCGGTTCCCCTTTGCAGTAAATTAGGAGGTACGCTTTTTACCACCACACAACATTGCACAGGAATTTGTTGGCACTTTATGGACTGCCATTTGGCTTTGAAAGAATATTGAGAGACGCATCTCATTGTTGGGAATAAATCCATAATTTTGATTTCAGTCCTGACATTAATTGTACTTTGCAATTGTTTCATGCCTAACAATGTTTCTGACTAATATGTGAACTACTTATTTTTTTTACCATTATAGCAGGTAATAGAACAGATTTTTTGTAATATCTACTTTGTTAAGTACATACACTGATTAACATAGTGTGTGATGGTCATTTAAATATAGATGCAGGCCTTCATCAAGGTAATGGCATTTGCACAAACAAATTGTTTACATTTTTCTTTGATGTGTTACTACAGGTCTGTTTGTTTCACCTTGATTACTGATCAGTATGAGCACATATGCATTATATCTTATAAAATACTGTGACTATTGAAACTGCATACAGTAAAGGACGTGCACTAGAAAAGGGCAAATGTTAAATGGATGTATATGTTGAATACTTCAAATTTGGGACTGACATTGATTTTACTGGTAATTTATAGGATAAATGTTACACCTTGTCTAGTGCAATTTCTACATCATGTTACATTGCACTTATCCCAATAATTCATGTTGCATATGTTTTAATGTGACAATTTGGGGAATTTATTTCAACACCCCTGTATGGTGATTTTTTGATTTGATATAATTTTTGTGCAAGTGTTCATTTTTTTAATGCAGCTTGCACCACATTTATAATTACAATGTGATCATACAGGTGTGTCTCTTTACATTTCTTAAATGTCAACTTTACAGACATATGCATTGTACATTGGTATTCTATTGCTTGTAAGAGAGATTTAAAAAAGCACAAGTCCAGTGCAAATGTTAACAGACAAGTCAAAATGTAACAGGTAAAAGTGGAGCTTACAATCGATTCTGTCCACAATGGTGTAGATGTTTTTCATCATCAAGCAGCAGGAGCAGGACTTGGAAGATTGGTGAGAAAAGGTGAGTTTTTCTGCCTTATATCTCTTCTAATGTGCGAACTTAGGCGTGGAGGTTTTACTGCCACAGTCACTTTGTAAATGTATGTATACTTGTAAAGCACACTATCACCTGACAGGCATCTTGGTGCTGTATACCGCTGTGGAACCCTTCCTGGCTTTCCCTGTGAGATGCTCCCTACTGGGCACCCCCAAGGTGAAACCAGGCATCCCAGCGCTTTAGGGCCGTTGTGGAGATTAAGCAAGCTATTGCCCAGAGTTGCAGAGTGGGGACCCATGATTAGAGTAAGCACCGAGGCGAGAATTATTAAGTCCGTGGACATTGAGCCCAAGACCCTGCCACGTCGGGAATTAAACCCTGGTCCGGGCCAGACCTCTGCATCAGGGTCTGCCACTCTAACCATTTAGCCACACTTCTCCACCGGGGAAGGCAAATTATATTTGGTCTGGAAAACACATGGGAGGACATGCAGACAGCTGCTTTTGCCTATTGCACCTTCGGCGCAGGGAAACGTACCTGGCAGAATCAATGGCACTCTGATTGTCTTTTTCCCGTCGAACCGCCAGCATCTAAATAGAGCAGGTGAACAACCTAATATGCGGGCGGAAAGAGAGTCAAAAAAGAGTCGGCAGGGCCAGTTCTCCCAAGATCTAAATCAGGCCCATAAACATAATGTAAACTCATGAAATAGAGCAAGACTAGAAAGTCATGATCTAACTTCTGCCAGTCAGTCTAAGGACACCCTTATCATGCTAGACCTAATTGAGGACCAGATTATGCCCCACATTTCTTGGAACACCTTGTCTCACCCACATCTGAGATTCTTTGAATGAGTATTGCCATTTTCGACTTTTGATATTTAGTTATTCTTTTTTATTTTCAAGAACCTGCCTGGCTCTGGGGATGCACACAAGCCAATGGTTTTCAGAGAATGTGGGCATGCCTCACCTTTCACCAGAACCTGTTTCACAAATGTCTTCTCCACCGAGAAAAAACACAAACCACACCAGGCTAAAGTTTATCTTGGTCTAGCCTGCCTGCTCTGCTCATCTATCTGCATTTTCCATGTAATGCAGCTAGTGAAATTTCCCAACCTGCTGTGGATCTTAAGTTTCTACCCAAACAGGTCTGTAATCATATGTTAAAATGAGGTTTTCTTCTATATGAAATATTAATAGCACAGTTAGCGTACCTGGAGTAGGAAACAGGGCATAATATCAATGCTCACAGCCAGCCTTTAGCAGAAAACATGGGCTGTACGATCTCTCCATCATAGGAAAAGGCTTCACAGAGAGCTGGGCCCATTTCCGTTGACATGGTTAAAGCAACCAGATACCAACACGGGCCCTGCTTTAAATTTATACATTGATTTCAAGGGACATTTAAGGCTGGTTTCCATTAACAGAAAGACTGGGTTCTAGTAACAGAAATCAAAGTGCTACTCTCAAACGGTATACACCCGTTACAACGCATCTTTTACTCCGCACTACCATTACAACGCGACTTTTACAACGCATACCATTACAACGCATTGCGCTGGGGGGCGCTCTAGGATAGGGAATAAGTATAATTTACTATCCAACACCTTCCCTAGGGTCCACGGGGACTGGAGTTAGAATAGTAAATTATACTTACCACTATCCAGCACCTCAAAGCGCTATGCGTTGTAATGGTATGCGTTGTAATGGTCGCGTTGTAATAGTAGGTACTTGTAACGGTATACGTTGTAACATGGTACATCCCTCTCAAACCCATTTTCAGTTTTAGAGCTCCGGGAATAGTTTCTAAAAAGAGATGTCATTTTCCCTGTAAGGCACACTGATCAGCTCTAAATATGTAAAAAAGTGATTTCGACATCTTATCAATCTGAAGCGTGAGGTCATGGCCAAGATGGCCACTGGTTAATCGCGTTAGACTCACAACAATATTTGTCTCTACTGCTCGGCTTTCTCTGCCTCGGTCTTTCTCCCTTCCACTGAGGCGTTTTTTGCCTCAACTGTGCTCTCTTCTGCAGCCAGTATGGCTAGTTGCAGGTTCTGGTCCTTCTAAGACTGTCTGTCCTTCAACTCTTCGGAACACAGGGTGTGAGAGTATACACTGCTTTTACAAGGGAAGCGATCCAGCAGTGAACCCAATCTCTGTGGTCCCCTCTTTCTCTTCTGGAGTAATTTGTAAGTGATTTACCTCCTCTTCATCATCGTTCTCGGGGTCATCACCCTTTTTTTCCTCTGGCAAAGTCCCCCATCAGTGTGCTACCTCAAAATCATATAGGGCATCCTAGTGGACCCCTCATCACCGCCAGCCCCCTCTCTTGCAGAACTCCTTCAGCTCCCTCATATTATAGTATTATAGGCAGTTAGGATCCATTTACTGTCTGGCACGGTATCACAGGCAAACATACTCATTCACCAAACCTCAAACCATTTCTTGCAACACCTGGAGATCATCCATTGAAATGGCATGAATGGAAGGAGTTTGATGCCATCGGTGCAAGTGGCTATTGGGCTGCTTGCCCCAGTGGCTAATCCGCCCTCTGAGGTGACCACAACCGAGGGTGTAGGTCACCATTTCTACCCAGAACCCTCTATTCTATCACTTCTAAAAATGGCAGAATCATTCTTTCAGTGAACAGACTGGGCTGCCCACTGTGGAGGTGTGACTAGTAACACTGGGAGTAGTACTATGCTACGCTTGAGTAGTTTGCGCAACTACGTGCTACGCAAATTTCCCATAGCACAGTGCAAAAACGCAAAGATGGCGACCGCAAGCAAGCAAAATGACATCCCAGCGAGATTTGTACTCGAGCGGCAGCATTCTCAATGCAGGGAGGTCAGGTTTCTCATTGCGAGTGGTCCTGTATGCCCGCTACTGCTCATGATGAGAAACTTCCAGTCCGCATTGAGAAAACTGGCGCTTGAGTACAAATCTACTCGAGCGGCAGAAAACTACTGCTTTCACTGTGCAAGATGCCGTATGCATTGATTGCACAGTGCGGGCAAGCATCCGGCACTGTTCAATCAGTGCGAACAGCATTTTGCACAGTGCACTAGGCAGTTTGCGTAGCTATGCATAGCTTGCGTAGTGCGAAGTGCACTTTGTGTAGCTACACGTAGTGCTACTACGCCCAGGGTTACTGACTATCCTTCTGGGGATGTACACTTCCTTGACTATCTAATTCCTACCTGCCCAGGTGGAAATATGACTGGGACAGGGGCGGGGAGCTGTTTCCTCCTCTGGGAGTCAGCCCTGATGCATAGCAGAGGCAATACAGTCTTTGAAGGTTACTGCCTTGATGTGCCACTTCACTAACCTTCCTGGGAGGGGGGGTGACCTCCTTCCTGCCCAGCTCTTTGTTACTGACTCCTAGGGGTGATCACACCACCTGCAGGAGGTTAGAATCATATCTTGGCAGCAGCAAGCGTGGGTTACCAGCCAGAGCACAGAGAAGCTGGAGCAACCAGGTGGGAAAACTCTAAGGAAGCCACCTGAGTGTATGCCACATCACCCTCAACACAACATTGATGTCAGAGGTGAGAAGGCACATTTTCTTCCTACCAAAAACAACAGATTTAGGTGGTACCATAATGGAGCTGCCAATCTCAGGCTTGTCCTGGTGCCAGTTCATGTTATTCTATGGAATGCCCATCATTTATAGTGTATTTTACTGGAAAAGGGCACCATAGAGACATATAAGCTTTCACATGTGTACACACCTCTAATATATTGCACCCTGCCTCCTAGGCTTTCGGAGACCTTTTCTTAGCGGTAACTGATATATATAATACAGGCAGTCCAATGACACTGACACACATGCTGAAAGCAGAGTTGCGTTTGAGTAGTTTGCATTGTTCCTAGAGTCCATAATAGCAGAACTGCTGTCATCAGTTTACTTGGGTCACCCAGGGTGGCACAAACAGTTCTGCAGGCCCTGGGGCCCCCTTTACCACCCAAGATCTGGGTATCCCTGGTACAATAGACTAGGGACTTATAAGTGAATAAAGTCCTTGTAAACTGGGGATGCCAATTTACACATAACAGTTTTAGGTTGAAAGCACTGGCACTATGGTCTGGGCAGTGGACTCCAGTGCACTATCAGAGTCATAACCATCATCATTGGTGCAAAAAGCAATTTGTGTGAATGAAATTGTGGAGAAGAGAATCTCAGTGGAGTTTCTAGAAGTTTTTTCTAGGAAAATTAGAGCCCTCGTTGAGTATAATCACAGAATTGTCTTAAGGAAGGGAGCAATAGCTAAGATGAGAATTCTACTATGAGAAGTAAAAGACGAGGGAAAACATGAAACAGAGAAATGCTTTGTGGCAGGTATCATATAACCAATGGAAGCAGCATTGGTCGTTGTCAGAAGGGATAATGACAACACTCAGTTGTTTATTGAGCTTAGAGTCATAAATGGGAACATAGATATTGAATGGTTTCCTTGCCCAAGATTAAAGAAATGTAGGTAATGACCATGGGAGTGGAATATTTTTTTTTAAAGTATTGTATTTTGCATATGATCAGGAGTGCTCGCACCATTATTGTAAGGATCTGACTATGTTTATCATATCCATGCATGTTACCGATTAGTACGCATGCCATTTGCATTTGTCTTGGTGGCTGCAGTCTTTGGAAAATGAATGCTTAAGTCGTTCAAGGTTTTAAAAGGCATTATGTTGTTCATAAATGATACTATAGTGATTGGTATTAGCAAGGAACAATATGATGAGTGTCTAAGTAAAGTTTAAATTGATTTATGTAAACATGGATTGACTGCAGCATATTCCAAATGTGAGTTTTTTGTTCAATCATTGAATTATATAGGGCGAGAAATCAGTAAGGAAAGTGTCAATCCCAATAAGGAATGTGTAGGTGTCATCAGAGAGACCCATGCTCCTTCTTATAAGGAAAAACTATAATGCTTTTCAGAGGTAGTTGAGTTTTAGGCAAAAAAATTCAAATTTTTCAGACAAAAAGTAACAGTTTAAGACAAAATCTTAAAAACAAAAAAGGGTTTGTATGGGCTGATCAGGAACAATCTGATATTAAATAAATTGAGTCAGACAAGACAGAGGTGAACTTTGCGATGTAAGTGAAACGTTTCTGCATGGAACAAGAGTTGTCCTACAAAAGACCTAAGGAGGGGGCAGAGCTCTGTTGCGATTGACACTGGTTCTCTCTAGAGCAGCTCCTGGCCCCGTGGTTCTATACAGCCTTCTATTCCCAACCTTGTATGGTTCTATCCCTGATCTACACTCTCCTGGGTCCAGTGCTACCAGCTCTCACCTCAGGCTGAGACTCTGATTGGCAGAGCTTTCCCATGGAGCGTACCCTGTGAGGCCTATCCAGAGCAACACATATGGGTTTGCAAACCTGCACAATCCCACACCCAGATACAACAGACTTAACCCTGTTGGCTCCAAACCACACTTCCTATGGCTCTATCCAGACAATATGGCACCCCTAACTTCAGCTGATGATAGAAGTCCAAGAGGTGCTGGTGCTAACTAATAATCACTACAGATAAGCTGCATCTCAGACGTGCTTACACAGAGCTCAGCTACCTTCATCCACTGTGTAATGGCTGGGGGAAGCTGGAGGCACAGATATTGTTACAGGGAGTGAGGAGGTGGCTATCTTAACCCTGACTACAGGAGTCTTGTAGGGTGGAGAATGTGATGGAAGACCACCATCTTGGATCCAGCGGATGAGAGGCACACAGAATGCAGCCTCCTTCAGTAAACCCTCCTTTCCGAACTTTTTGTCCCACCTGCTATTCTTGTTGCACCAGATGAGTGCTGATGCTGCCAAAGCCAGGCAGAGACCACCACTCTAGTCAGGGCAAGGGAGTAACACACCAAAGATAACCCCTGCTCACCCCCTTGGTAGCTTGGCACGAGCAGTCAGGCTTATCCCGGAGGCAATGTGTAAAGCTTTTGCACAACACTCACACAGCAGCAACACACTAGGCACACCACAAAAGCAACTCCACACAAGGGTATATCAAAATTAGCCTTTGTATTGTCATAAACACATTAGATCATAATCACACAATGTACACTGTGCCAACTGGCACTAGGCAGTATTTACAGGGGACTATTTACACACAGCAGGGCAAATTGGGCCACTGTCAGGACCATCACAAAGTTGAAAGTGGAAAGAGTAATTGTAGAACTTATAATAAAAGTAGATCACAACCAGTAACCACTGGTCTATTACTGTACTGAGAACTAGATCCTGTAACATAAAATATAGGATGCCCAACTTATGTCAGGCATGAATCACATTAGCATAGGCTACAGTAGGCATCAAATCACAAGATGCAATGGGTATTGCAAGCCTAACCACCTTAGGCAATAATTAGCATGAACACAGTGTGCCCAATCAGGGGCACAACACACAGAAACTGGCTCGAGCCCAATTGGCCTCTCTCAGGGGCTCAAATGCCCTATGTCCCGCAAAGTCAGGGCTACCTGCAAATGCAGCAAATCAAAAGTGTGCAAAGCGCTGGGGCAGGAGTGTCTCTCACTCCTCTCTCTCTCCTTCTGAGGAATAAAATTCCCCCAAGGAGTTGCAGCTGCCTGCGCTCTTGCAGGGCAGCTGGGGAAAGTACCAAACAAGCACTGTTCCCGTGGGAGCTCCCTCTGGGACTCTGGACGGAAGACGAATGCCCAAAAGTATTGCAGCTGCCTGCGCTCTCGCAGGACAGCTGGGGAAGCCACAAAACAGGCACTGGCACTACTTGTGCCTAACCAAACCTAGGCCACTGCAGGGCTCCTCCGGAAAATGAAGCAAGAATGCGCTCAAGGCGCTGCCGCTGCCCACTGTCAAGCAGAGCAGCTGGAAAGAAAAGTTAGCACGGCACCCGCAGTGCCCGAGGCTTAGTCACAGGGGCGGGCACCGACTGTGTGCCCCGACACACCCCCAACCACCATCACACTGAGCCCCACTCACCGGGCTGTTGCGGGGACTCCTCCGGTCTCCTCTGGTGCTACTCCTTTCACGTGCAATGCTCTTCACCTGGGTTCTCTGGCAGCGTGTTTGGGCTCTGGGCACAGTGCGGGACTCCAGCTGTGAGCCCTCGAGGCTCTGATCCTCCTCAGGCCTGGTCTTGCTCTCCCGCAGCAGCACACAGGACTCCCTTGACACCACAGAAGCCCCTCTTGGCCAGCAACGCCACCACCTCACTTGCGGCCCACCCCGGTCTCAAGCAGACTTGGCAGACTTCTGGCCTCGTCTGCAGTGCTTCTTTTCTTTGGGTAGTGGCCGCGGCGGGGATTTCCTATGAAGCGGGGTGGGCACCCGCTAGTAATATAATCCCAGATGAGGTAATAACCGTGGGTAGGCTCCCCCAGATATAATCTCTTCCAATGCTGCAATGCGGGGTGGGCACCCGCTATAAAACCAGCGAAAGCGGGGGAATCCCTATGTCGGAATTCCCTCAAAAATGATCGGAGCTCAGCGCTGCAGGCAGCAACAGGAAGCACTTCTTCTCAGCTGGCAAAAAGCCAAGCGCTCTGTTAGAATAAATGCAAAAGCGCTCCCAGGGTGCTAGAGGCAAAAGTCCAGGGGAGTCCTTTAGGATGAAGGGGGCAAAGGCTGGGACCAGGCAGGCCAGCTCACAGGGCCCTCCAGCAGGGAGGCAGTCCCTCGTGGCAGTTCCTCCTGGAGCCCGGCAGCAGCAGGCCCCCCTCAAGTCAGGAGAAAAACATATTAACTTTCATGGGGGCACAGCCCCTTCTTTTCTACACCCTTTTCCTTTTTGTCACAGCACAGGGCTTGGGAAACCAGATGCAACTGGTTTTGGAGCACTCTGTTTACCAGGCTCCTCTTTCCTCATTGTTAGGTGGGGTCTCAGTGATCATACGCACTACAGGGGGCAGAGCCAGCATTGTGGAGAGAAGACACAGCCCTATTCAGGTCCCAGGTACAACTCCTCCCTCCCATCTAGATGCAGATCTCTCTATTCACCACTGGGCTGACTCACCCTGTCTCTTGGAGCCACCCACACCTCTCAGCGCCTGTCAATCACAAGCCAGACACGCAATTCACATCAGGCTGGCAGATACATAGCACACAGAATTGTCAACTTCTAAAAGTGGGATTTCTCCACCAGTTACCATAAATCTGCGCACGTCATTGCGTATCATTTATTCTCACGAGTTCATACATACTAAACCTGCCCCTGGACTCCTCTCATACCAGGAATTATCAAGGACACACATATCCCCCCATGCATTCCTACGGGAGGGCAGGCCAATCTCACCACACGCACTCAGAGCGCACACATACTTTACAGTGGTCCACAGTGCTAAAGTGCCCAGAGGCCTAAAGCCACTACTACCATGTCAGAGCTTAACACCTTGGCTGCTATGGGGTTTTCCCCTCCTGTGCTGCATTCTTTCAATCACCATTGTTCATGACAAGGTCAGCTCGTCAAACGCACAGCGCAGGTACACCCATGACGAGCTGACCTTGTCATGAGCATGGAAGGGGTTAAGGAAAAAAGCTCAGAGGTGAACCTGCCAAAAAGGGCCAAGTCCAACAAGGACCTTAATAAATATTTGGTTTACAATTCAGAGTTTGTGTATCACCTACCCGAATATAAAATCCCTGCTCTTACGGGGTCCTTGGTCTCCAGATCTTGGACATATTTAAAGAATTAATCAGAAGCTGCAAATCCAAAATTTTAATTCTGAAACACAGTTAAATATTAATTATTGGGAGTCAATGGTGAGATTTGTACGTGAGTTTAAAGAGTTTTATCAAAATCTTTTAGTTAGTATACCTTTATTAATCATAAATTAATTCTTCTCAAATAACAGTTAAGACAATAAAGCATAATTCCTTAGGAATAAAATCCCTATTCTAAATCTTTCGATAAGAAAATTATCTTAAACCTATAAAGATTCTGATAACAAGAGGTAAAATCATAATGTTTTTAGCAACTCAATTAGCACTTCTCATAGAGCAAAGTTCAGAAAATTCAGTGGAGTCTCAGAAATATAGCATAGATTCTGACAGGGGAAAATGAATGTGTCTGCTCAGAGTGAAGAGAGTCTGGGTCTCCAAAGGAAAGGAAGCTCAGTGCTAAGAGAGTGGGTGTGTACATTTCTCTAGTCTAGGTACATACACGTACATACAATTTTGATATCTACAAATAAAACAAATGTTGCAACAGTCCATTTTCTCAACCAATTGGAACACAATGGCTTCATGGCAATGAAAACCTTCAACCCTCTACACTATCTTGAAATAAAGACTTACAGATATTAAATGTTATATGTAACATTACTGACAACATTGTTCAAGTCGTGGTTTGGCTCCCTCTGGTTCATAATGTGCAAAGCACAACAGTTCTCACTTAGGTTCGTCATTCCACAAATGAAATCATAACTTTCTCACATATTCTAACTTGCTAATCTTATTCATGAAGAAACATTTAGGTAAAATGTAACATTATTTAATACCCCATTGTATTCTATGAAAAAATATGTCTATGAGAAGATTGAAAACTAGCTTTTCTTTTTTTTTTAAGTTTGAGTTTATTGAACATCAGAGAGAAAACTAGCTTTTCTTTTAAATCATGTTGGTTCAGCATATTTTATCAGTGAGCTGCAAATCTTCACATTACTGGGAATGTTGACCTATGGTCAGTAAGAATGAAAAAGAAAACTGCATTCATAAGCATTTCTAATTTAACATGATTTGCTATGAAAGCCTCATGGTCTTGTTTGCCTTTTTAAAAATATGGATTTTTGTTTTAGGCCCACACATTATTTTTACATGTTAATTGCATTAATTTGCACTTTTTAAAATTCTCTAACACTAGCAACCAGCAACTAAAGTGGTGCCCCTCTGTACCATCTCTTCCTGCAACTGAGGTGGGATATCAAGGCTTGCATCTCTGTTGCTTCATCATCAGCCTCCAACTTCGCCTACCGCTTTTTCTCAGCCTATTCCACTTACGCCACCCATGTCCAAAGAGGAGGTAACAAAATAGCTTACCGTTGTGGAGGTCATGCAAAACACCAAACCACCTACTGCAACCCCACCATGACCACTCCAGAAGAGACACTGGACTCTAATATGGCAAGCCCTCAAACCCATACAAGTCATGATTGCTATGAATGAACCCTCAACTGCAGAAACTAATAAGGAACTTAAACTACTGAAAGGAGACATGACTCAACTGAGACATCGAGTGAACTCCACAAAATATAGAGTTGATGACCATGAGATGCAGGTGTGGAAACCATGACATGTTGTATGGAACTGTGGAACACCCAGACGAAATTGACGGGGTTGGACAACGGTAGTCATAGGAATAACCTCCGTATCTTTGGTGTCCAAAAGTCAAAGGACACATATGACGTCCTAGTGTACCTTCAGACTTTCCTCCCATGACTCCTGAAAATGGCTTTCTCACCCCCTCTAGAATTTGAACCTCACACCGCACTTCTCTCCAATCCTCATTAGCAGGTTTGGGCCTCACTCAATTATTGCCTGCCTCCTTTGACATGAGCAAGTGTGAACAACCAGGGAGCATTATCCCTACCAACATGAGGACTGTAGGATCACATTTTTGGCAGACTTCTCCTAAGAAACACACATCCTGTGGTAGAAATGTCTGGCTTTACGAAGGGAAAATTCAGAAACAGGACCTCCGTTTTGGTTTCCAGGAGCTGACGATTTTGCTGCTGACCGTGAACTACAGGATCATGGAATTTTGTGACCCAGCTGAACTGGAACTTGTGGTGTCTTTTAAAGCATTAATAAAAGAACTGGAAACTGGTTAGCTTTAGCGTAGTTTTATTTAAACCTCACCCACAAACGATCAGAGTCAACTGACTCACTGTATCATAAACATTCTAGAATACAGAATCCTAATAACAGAACTAAGAGACATGAGTAAGGCTAGTTAAAGAAACAGGGGAAGAAGATAAGTGAAGAGCAACATCACACATCTCCCTTCGCAACATAAGGAAGAAAAAACAAAGAAATAAACAAACATAATCTTTCATATACATAGGAACACTACATAACCTTGTGCTCCTCCTACGGGGAGAACAAGATGTAGAAGGAACAGGTGAAGAGAAATTAATGATATTAAAAGAATCATTTGCATTGGGAAAATCAGGAACAAAAACATTGGATTCAACTAATACAACACAACTCTTATTCCATATCCTCCCATCCTGGGTTTTTATGGCATTCTTGAAAACCTTTATGACAGGTCTGACATTAGTATACTTAGACCATGATTTACAACCAACAGGATCCTTAATTCTAACAAGATCACCAACTTTAATGTCTTGAGATCGAACACACTTCTTCTTGTCAAAATAGATCTTTCTCAACATCTGTTTATCCAACTCTCTTTCTCTCCATTCCCCAATGCTATTGTCAACCAAGCCTTTATTCATTTTCATCCAACCAGGACACAACAACGTATTGGGTATCCTACCCTTGAACAATTCAAAAGGAGATCTCCCAGTAGAGGAATGAGGGGAACAACGATAAGCATCAATTCTTTCTTGAAGGGTTAAAATCCAGTTCAAACCATTAGACCTAGCCAATTGTATAGACTCCATGAGAGTCCTGTTCACCCTCTCAACAGCACCATTGGTTTCAGGATGATAAAGAGAACATCTCTTATGAACTACACCACATTTTCTAAAAGAAATCAGAAAACAAAGTAGAACAAAAACTGGGGACCATTATCAGACAATAAACTGTTAGGAAAACTCTCTTTCTTAAAAATCTCTTCTAAAAACTTTATGACAGAAGAAGAGGTAATATCCCTGACCGCAGACACTTCAATCCACCTGGAATACAAGTCAATAAGAACAATCAAATAAGGGGTATCAGAAACACCACTTAGAGGACCAACTATGTCAATAGCAACTTCATCCCAGGGATGACTAGGCAATTTTCTACACACCATAGGCATCTGCCTAGTTTTTAGTATCTTATCACTTGCAGAACATTCAACACAATCCCTTACTAAACGCTCTACCTCCAAATCCATACTAGGCCACCAAAACTGCAAACGCATCATTTCCTTCGTTTTTACAATACCCAAATGACCAATATGGGCATGAGATAACAATTTCTTACGGATACCTAAAGGAGGAACCAACTTAGTACCACGAGTCAACAACCCATCTGTAACAGAGAGCTCATCAGCCACAAGAGACCAAGGTTTACTTAAACGTACATTTCCCTTCAAAGATTTATTAACAGAAATCATCTCATCATCTTTACCCAGTTCATTTTTCCATTCACATTCTTCCACAGCACCTTCAGTGACTTCACAAACATTAATAGCGTCTTCTGTATCAAACACAACCTCTTCATCACAACACTCACTATCAACCAATCTCGACAAACAATCAGCAGATTTGTTTGCAACCCCAGGAATATATTGAACTTCAAAATCAAATTCCTGCAAGGAAATAATCCACCTTCTAATTCTAGAGGAAATGGAATCCAAACCTTTTTTAAAAAACACTTCTTTCAAAGGTTTGTGATCAGAAAACACTACCACCTTAGTACCCCAAATCAAGTTTTCAAACTTTCTTAGAGCCCAAAAAATAGCCAAACACTCTCTTTCAATTACCGAATAATTTAATTCAGACCCTCTGAGACACCGGGAAGAACAACAAATCAAAACCTCTTCACCCTCCTTCCTTTGAAGAAGAACACAACCAAGCCCTTTTTCGCTCGCATCAGTGAACATGTAAGTGGGAAGATCAGGAACAAAAGCATGAAGAGAAGGTGCTTTTTTTAATTCATTCTTGATATACTCGAATTCTCTCTTACAGTCAGATGACCACTCATAAGTGACATTTTTAGCCGTTAATTTTCGTAGACTGAAAGATTTCTCTGCAAAGTTAGTTATAAACTTTCCATAGAACTCTACCATTCCAAGGAAAGAAAGCAATTCATCTTTGTTCACCGGCTCCTTGACTCTATCAATGGAATCAACCAATTCCTTTTTAGGAAACACACCTTGGCAGGTAATGCGATGACCAAGATAATTTACCTCTTCCAAACCAAATTTACATTTCTCTTTTTTTAGAGACATGCCTGCACTATTCAAGCGTTCCAAAACAGTAAACACACGAGAATTATGTTCATGAATGTCCTTGCATAGATCAAAAGATCATCCTGATAGCATTTCACACCCTTAAGACCTTTTAGAATCCTAATATTTAAACAAGAAGAATCCTACTCAGGGTGTACACCTTAGGGAATGGGGGACACCCAGTGTTGTGTTTAATACCCCTCACACACCAACAGGCCCCTTGGTGTCATGCTTCATCATCGGGGTCTTCGCACCCCGCTAGAGGGATGCGGCGTGCTGCGACCAGCGGCTGCGCGGGAGCACTACAGTGGTTGACTATGTGTGGTGTGTGTTATGTGCTTGTGCTGGGGTATATGGGAGAATGTGAGTGAAGGGTGTGGTGAGGATTAAAAAGACACCTGGCCAGTAGGTTGTAAGAAAAATTTATTCGAAAGCTCTGGCTGGTGCTATTAAAATAAGTGCAAGGCGAGGTTATTAGTCTTAATTATGGACTTCACCTCTGGTGTGCGTCAACATGTTTCGGAACTCAGTGTTCCTTCTTCAGGACGGGTGCACAACTTCCCAACCCTACTCACGTGTGTTTTTTAGTAAAAAAAATGTTGTTTACTAAATTTTTAGAAAAAAGTGAAAATTATTTACAGTGAGAGACTAGGCTATAGTGTGCCTACAGCGGTTTGTCGGGATCATGCAATTGCATGTCTCATTTGGACTGTCATGTTCTGCCTTACGAGCATGTCCAGAAAGCCAGGGTAGGTAGGTGGACTCCTAATGAAGTCCGCCAAAGTAGGCCTCTTTCCTCCCTGCTATACTCCGCTGGTAATCTCCCATATACCCCAGCACAAGCACATAACACACACCACACATAGTCAACCACTGTAGTGCTCCCGCGCAGCCGCTGGTCGCAGCACGCCGCATCCCTCTAGCGGGGTGCGAAGACCCCGATGATGAAGCATGACACCAAGGGGCCTGTTGGTGTGTGAGGGGTATTAAACACAACACTGGGTGTCCCCCATTCCCTAAGGTGTACACCCTGAGTAGGATTCTTCTTGTTTAAATATCAGTGCCCGTGGAGTGAGAATCCTATCTCCATACTCTACCTCCCTCTGTTGATACTTGTTGTTCTTTTAGAATCCTAGACATGATACGTTGAAATACTGAGGCCGCCGAAACAAGGCCAAAAGGCATTCTCCTGAATTTGAAAGTCCCCATGGGTGTAATAAAAGCAGTCAAATCCTGTGAAGCATCATCTAATTCTACCTGGTGATAGGCAGAAGCCTAGTCTAGTGTGGTAAAATATTTAGCACCCTCAAGTGTTCCCACCATTTCATCAATGTTAGGAAGGGGAAAACGGTCTACAACCACCTCCTTATTTAAAGCACGTAAGTCAACACATAAACGCATTTCGTTATTCGGTTTCTTAGCAATTACGACTGAAGCCAACCATTCTGTTGCCTCAACAGATTCAATAATCCCATTCTTAACAAGTTTCTCAATTTCTTTCTGAACACTAGATTGCTGTGATAAAGGAATTCTTCTTACTTTAGCTACTACAGGAACAGCATGCTCCCTTAATTTAATATGATGTTTGTACCCCTTCAAGCATCCTAGGTTTTCCTTAAAAACATCTGGAAATTTATCTGAAAATATAGCAGACATGGCACATACTTCCTGGACAATAACTTGAGGTGACACATTAGGATTGAGTTGAACACCAAGATCACGTTGATGTAGCCAACTCAACAAAGAATCACCTTTCTTTGTCACATATATCTTTCCAACAGTCATACGACTACCCAATTCAAGTTTTGCCATGAAGTAACCCACCATTTTGATAGGCTTATCTCCATAACCCAAAGGATTAATATCACACTTAAACAACTTAACCTTACTCTTAAAATGTTTGATAAACACCCCCTCATCAATCATAGTAATGTGTGAACAAGAATCAAATTTCAGTTCGATCATAACATCTTCAACAGAAACTAGATGAGAAGGATGTTCTATTTTTTCACTATTGATCTGAAAAGTTACAGTTTTTACTTGAGGTTGCGACCATTTTTTAGTTGAAAACTCACCACTAAATATTTTAGACCTACAAAACTTAGCAAAATGTCCCCTTTTCCCACAAGTGTTGCACATAGTTTTCAAAGCAGGACAATTAGGTGAATTAGCCAAGTGATTAAACTGACCACACCTAAAACAAGAAAATCTGTTTCCTGAATTTGTAATTTGAACAAATGGCATAGATTGTTTTTCCATGTTAGCATTGGTTGTTTTTTTTTTTTACTTGGCAAACAACTTCTTCCACCTTGGATTCACTTTTTGTTTCTACAGTAGTTGTCTTCTCTTTTTCACCTTTTAATTCCTCTACACATTTAGTCATATGCTCAACTTGTTTTGCAATAACTAAAACCTCTTCAAGAGGTGGTTCATCCTTTAACCACAACTCTTTTCTTATGTTGTCATGTGCACACCTTAAAACAAATTGATCTCTAATTCTTTCATCTAAAGTTTGTCCAAAGTTGCACGAAGAGGCCAATTTCCTTAAGACTGACACATTTTCCTCAACATTTTCATCCTTCTTTTGTTCCCTTAAACCAAAATGATACCTCTCCATAATCGTGCTTAGCCTTGGTAAGTAATGCCGATCAAGTTGAACAATGGCAATTTCATATTCATTCAAGTTTCTTTGTTCAGCTGCACTGAGTTCAGGTAGATGTTACTTCCTGACCCTCTCCACCCAAACAATGTAAAAGTAATGAATGTTTTCGCTCTGCACTTATATTTGTGCCACAAACTCTTGCATAATTTGCAAAGATGTTCTTCCATTTCTTCCATTTTACATTAGGTTCACCAGGGCTGGTCAAGAAAAATGCCGGTTGTGTAACGTTTTGCATGTTTCAGAAATAAATAAATTGAATTCTAAACAAAGACTATAGCCCTCTTTTTTTAAAGTGAATCTTATAAGTGTTCTCCTCTTCTCTTATTATAATTAGCTTATAATGTTGAAATACTCTGTTGTAAAAACGATCTAAGCAGATGTGCTTTTATAGATTAAAACATGTTCTTTTGGTAAAATGTGGTTTAAACTTTCTTATTTGTCTGAATGACAGATGTGTCACTGAACCGCAAGGTAAATCTTGCTGAACCGCCGGGAAAACTCAGACTGGAACATGAAGGGAAGAAATATCACAATGCGTGCTGAAAGAAAAATGTCACAAAGCTTTCCTCCTCCGTGCGACGCAGGGATGAGTCAGAGCTGAAGGTTTATACGTCACAATGCTTTCCTGCTCCGTGAAACGCAGAGATGAGTTCGTGACACGCAGAGCTGCACGCGTACGTCACAATGCTCTCTTCCTCCGCAATCCACAGCGGTACGTCAATGACACGCAGAAGAGATCCGTCATTGACACGCAGAGCAGCGCACGCTCGTCACATTAAAATTCCCTCTGGCGTAACGGACATTTCCCTTCTCCTTTCTTTTTACAAATCTTCCCGATATTTAATTAAACAAATAAACCTCCCGCCTATTCCTCACCATTAACTCTAATGATAGAAGAGTTAATTTCCAGATGGACTGCCTCTGGGAAGATAACGCTTCCTTTGTTTTTTCAGCCGCCGGAGGAGAGACGTTCAACGGAGTTCTTGCTTGAATTCTTCGTTCGTGTTGAGGTTGGTTTCCTTTTCCAATCGTCGCCAATTTATGTGGTGTCTTTTAAAGCATTAATAAAAGAACTGGAAACGGGTTAGCTTTAGCGTAGATTTATTTAAACCTCACCCACAAATGATCAGAGTCAATTGACTCACAGTATCATAAACATTCTAGAATACAGAATCCTAATAAAAGAACTAAGAGACATGATTAAGGCTACTTAAAGAAACAGGGGAAGAAAATAAGTGAAGAGCAACATCACAGAACTCTCCTTGGAAAATGCCACAGTGTGACAACAACAGAATATGGAGAGTAACCCCCCAACACCACAGCATCTGTGACACCACATATGATGGCATTTGCCAGGATCAGTGACTCAGACAAGGACCTCAGACAGGAATTCCATTGGGATCGAGATAAATTGAGATCTACCCATAAACCATGGCTGCTGTTTCCCAGCCGTACCCCGCAGATAGCTAATCAGGCCATTTTCTTTTTCATTATTGCCATCCTTGGTCAGGTTTTCCTAGCCATCTCTTGCATTATAGAGCTGTGGTCACTCAGGTGTTTTTCCACCACCCAAATGAAAGTTGTACTTGGTATCCTTTTCCTGCCCTTGGGACACTGCTTCTAACTATCACTTACTCCCTGTACCTGTCTCTGTGTGAAATTAGGTTACTGGTTGAGGGGGTGAGCCCTACTCAAGCAGCAACCACAAACCTTGTCAGGGTGAGACACAAGTAAGCCCTAAATTAACCTGTGTTCAACCCTTGGGTAGCTTGGCACAGAGCAGTCAGGCTTAACTCAGAGTAAGTGTGCAAAGTATTTGTGCAACCCTTGAAACTGTAAGACAATGAAAACACACCACAAAAGTTTCCCACATCAGATTTAGAAAAATAGAGTAATTGTTAAAAAATAAAACAAGACTAAAATAACAATTCTGTAGAGCTGGAGATATGCATGTTTAAAGAATTCAGTTAAAATATCCCCAAAAAGCACAAAATGCCAATTATGGTTATTTGGTTGAACTGGACTGGGACAGAGTGGCAAGTTCAGGCTGATCACGATGGCATGAGGGCCGACTACAGGGACCCACTTAGGTCAGCTGAACACAGTACCTTAAATTCTGGTGCACGGTCTGCCTGGCGTTGCAGGACTTAATATAGTCCAGAGTTGGTTCTTATTAAGCTGCTTACAAGGCTTTGCAGGGCTTTGCATCGCTTTACGTTGAATCCAGTGAGCTATATGGCAAAGCTTGGCAGTGCTTCTTGTCGCTCTGCGTCTCTTCCGATGAGGCTGGTAGCTGTGCGGCTAGGCTTTCAGGGTTTTGTGTTGTTTTCGATGGGGACCACAGCTGGGCTTGGCAGAGTACCTTCAGACCCACATTCAAGGGTCCAGGTCTGGGTTGCACCACTTGGGAGTGAAGGACTCACAGATGGCAAAGTCCAGGTGCTGTATTCAAGATTGTTTGAAGCCTGTTATGTCCATGAGATTTCTGGTCAAGAGGCCAGACTACTAACCCTTTGAGTCACTCTGGGGTCTGGTTTCAGAGTTACAGACCATTTGTTCTAATTCAGGCAAGAGGGCAGCAGGTCAGTACAACAGGGCAGCAGTCCTTCCTTCAGAGCAGCAGTCCAGCAGATTCACAGTCCTTTCAGCAGCACTGTAGTCCTACTTTCTGACAGGATATCCCCAGGTCCAGAAGTGTACTGAAGAGTTGGTGCCTGAGGTCCAATATTTATACTTGTGCCATCTTTTGAAGTGGGTGAAGCTTCTAGAGGTTTCCCTTTGAGGTCCATGAGCACCCTGCCTTCCCTTCCCTGCCTCAAGACTAACTACAGGAGATATGCAGTCCTTTGTGTGGAGGCAGGACACAGCCAATACAAGAGTAAGTAACGCTGTGCCCAGCTCCACCCTTCCATCCTGCCTGTGATGACCCATCTGAACACACCTAAGGTCTATATTCTGTGTAGCTGTCTAGCAGAGATATACAGTGTTCAGCTACACCCAGTCATGTGACCCAGCATAGGCTGCATGCACTTAATCGTTAAAGCAGGAAAATGCCAACTTTCTAAAAGTATTATTTTCAAAATGGTAATTTAATATCTGACTTCACCATAACAGAGGATTTTTCATTACTATTCCAAATATACCAAACATGAACTGATTACCTGCTCCCATTTCAAAATGATTAGCTCTTATTAGATGTAATAAGGTAACTCCATTGTTAGCCTAAGGGAGAGGTAGACTTTGCAGTAGAGTAAAACACATTTAAACGTTTTTTACTTCCAGGACACGTAAAACTGACAAAAAGAGCAGGCCCACTTTTTAAATACACTGCACCCTGCACTCTGGGCTGTCCAGAGCCTACTCTTGGGGTGACTTATATGTATTAAAAAGGAAGGTTTGGGTCAGACAAAAGGTTTATTTTGCAAGGTCCTCATGGCATTTTAAAAACTGTGCAGACAGGGTGCAATGCCAGACCCGAGACATGTTGAAAGGGCTGCTTAAGTGGGTGGCATAATCAGTGCTTCAGACCCATTAGTTGCATTTAATTTACATGCCCTGGGCACAGGTAGCACCACATCACTGGGAATTTACAAGTAAATTAAATATGCCAATTGGTTATAATCCAATTCTACCATGTTTTAAGGACAGAGCACAAGCACTTTTGCACTGGTTATCAGTGGTAAAGTGTGCTAAGTCCTAAAAGCTAACAAAAAGGCATTCAGAAAACAAGAGAGGGAAGGCAACATGTTTAGGGATGACCCTGCAGTAAGGGCCAAGTCCAATAGTATCCATAATTTGACTTCTGCCTCTGGAGTATCCCTGATTAGCAAGGACGGTATGCCCCAACATCATTCTGTGCAGCTGACCATTTAGTCTCTCAAAGTAAATGACACAACCCATTATATCAAACTCATGAAAATGATTTCTTTCCTCAGCTCTCATACGTCAGACATAGTTTTTATGCAGGAAACGCAGGTCAGAGTGGAGTAATCAGCCAAGCTTAACCGTGACTGGGTAGGGAACCCCCTCTTCTCTGCAGGAACGGATGTTGACGAGAATCCTAACCCCCCTCATATGACTACCTCCAGAAAAAATGGAGTGGCCATAGTAATCCATTAGGGCTTGCTGGTTCATATGCAAAATACTTGGTCTGATGACAGTGGTCATTATATCCTCGCACAAGTGAAGATGGCAGACCAGACAATGGCCGTTGACCCAGTCTATGCCCTTGTTGCTTTCAAACAAGCCTGGTTGGCGAGACTTCAGACAGTTGGTGGAATTTGGCTCCAACAAACTCATCAGACTGGAGATTCTAGACCCTTTTTGGATAAACTTGGAAGACATGACATGAGTTGCAACAACGATAGGGTGATACTTGGTGGCTTAATGGGGAATCTCCAAGATGAGTACCATTTGCCATACCCTTCTCACAGGGAGTACACATACCTTTCCCCGGACTATGGCCCGGACATGGCTACTGAACATGACTCAGTTTTAATCCCTGAAGGAGATGCCCATGTCCAGGCCCTCCTGGATAACTACCTGACATTGAATGAGCCCATTACGTCTCAAAACAGCTTCTATAGGCAGCAGGAATCACCTATATGAGTAGGATATTGATGAGGGGTTCCAGTGTTGTGAGAACCGCTGCTGCCGTATTGAAGGATACAGTGGAGGCGGAGGTGATTACCCTTCAGGATGAATACCATATTCACCCTACCCGGAGTTCTTGAGAGCGCTGCCAAACAAGAAATATGAACTCAATAGTGGCTATATGAAGGTAGCAGAAAAAGCGCTCTCCTGCAATAGGCAGATAAAAGGGGAGCATGGTGAGAAGGCGGAGTGGCTCCTGGGCCTGCAATTGAAGCTGAAGGACACACAATCGGTGATTCCGGCTATCTGCACAACTACCTGCGAAGTTCTGACATTGGACATTGTTACAGAATGTTCGACAACTTAATCAATGCTTTGCACAAAGAAATGCCTGGATGACACCTCATGAGAAGATGTATTCTACCTTCCCACCCTTCCTGCACACATCTAGGAAGAACTTGACTTGGACATTGGCAAAGAGGAAGTTGAGAATGCCATGGGTAAGATGCAGAGGGAAGATAGATACACACTGAAATTCGGTAGAACCACGTGGTACCAAATTGTCCCACTCTTCACTGTAATGTTTCAGGATACTAAGGCCACTGACTCCTTAGACAGAAATTCAACAGAACACACATCTCGCTTATTCCAAAACCTGGTAAGCACCACATATCTTGCATCCAAACTCACTGCTAACTTGCAATATGAAGACACTGGCTAAGATCCAGGCCACCATACTGGATCGTGTCTTCTGATGGCTGATCCATGACAACCAGGTCAGTTTTTTTCCATTCAGATCATCTTGCAACCACCTTCTTATTTTTACGCTCATCTTATGATTTACTAGGAATGAAGCAAACAATAAACTCCTACTTCATCTTGATGCGGAGAAGGTGTTTTGCAGAGTCAAACGGTTGTACCTTTTCCACTCCATGTCTTGATTTGGCGTGGACCCAGCCATCATCCGAATGGTCTGCTGACTTTATCACTCTCCCACAGTGACGATCCATTATAATGGCATCCTCTCTGACTTGATCGATATCACCAGGTGTATAAAGAAGTGCTGCCCGCTGTTGCCACTCATTTTCCTTCACGCCTTGGAACCACTGGCCATTGCTATTAAATCATCAAATCCAACCACCTGAAACTCCTACTTTATGCAGACGATACCCTCCTGACACTAAGCAATCCTGGGATGTCAATCTCAGTGCTCTTAGATCTGGTTAATTTCCTTTGCTAACTTCTGTGACTATAAGATTATTTGAAGTAAGACTTTCTCACTGACATCCCATACCTCACATCAGTCCTTGTCGTGCCTTCAGGCAAGATGGATACAAAGTAGCCTAAAATACCTGAGTGTCCTACTGTACAGAGATCCTGGCACCATGGTTATGGAAAACATGTTATCCCTTGTGGAGACTGTGAACCCGGACCTTTCAAAATGGTCAGCACTCCAGTTATCTCTCTATTAAGATGGCAATGGTTCTAGATTCAACTACCCATTCAGCATGGTCCTTTTTTGAACATTCCTGTCAGGCACCTATTGCAGATTGATGTCGCTGTCCACAAATATGTGTGGGTTCAAAACCTTTGAGACTGGCATCCAAGATGTATTGAGCCAGAAACTACAGTGGCCTCCACCTCCTCATTCTTGGACCTACTACAGAAACTATCACTTGTTGCTGATGGCCTGTCACTTGAGCTCCCATGTGAATTACGTCTCTGGGTCCAGATAGAATGGAAACTCCAGAGTGCAACGTAGGGGATATCAGTCTTCTATGCTGACCTCTGAGCCTCGACAGACTCCCAGAACCCAATGCTAACAGAAATGAATGTGGTCTGGAAATCGACCCATACCCTCTGAAAGAAGATGATCTCCTACAACGTATATCACCCCTGTGGCATAACACAGTCATTATCGTCAACCACTCCACACTGTCCTGGCTGGAATGTTCATGGGTTGGAATAACAGTGGTGCAAAACCTACTTAAAAAGGGAGCTATCATGTCCTTTCCAGATCTTTCTACAGAAATCTTCTACCAAGATCCCACCTCTGGCAATACCTCCAAATTAAATACTGTCTCCAAACCCGGAGGCATTCAGGGGACTAGTCCTTGTCTCCTTCTTCCCTCCATTCATACTTAGTGAAATGGGGGCAATATAAAAAGCTGAGGTACAGTCTCTACAGTCTCCTTGTTATGAAACTATTTTCAGAACCTCAAGAATGCCTTCTGTGAGAAAATTAGGTTCTGTTGCAGAACCCCTCCCCCCACACACACTTTTTTGCCTGGCTTTTGATGCAACTTTGACTGTAGTGTACTGGGACCCTGCTGCTCAGGTTTCCAGTGGCAGTGTTATTTCCCTAAAACAAACTCCCAATTGGTACTCCTGCCCCCTGTAAGTCCCTACTACCCTGGGTACCTAGGGTCTGAGAGCTGAAGAGGGTCCCTAAGGATCCCCCTCACAGGGACCATGCCACTGCCCTTGCAGCCTGCTTGCCCCTGTGAGGGAGAAAACAACAAAGTCTATATAGCCCCCTGTCTGTGTGCTATGCCAGCTAACACTGCCTGGCAGCAGAGTTAAAGTCACCCATCTAGCAGGCCTCACTGCCCTAAGGCATGGTATACTATACTAAGAATGAGGGCATATCTGCATGAGCAAATATTCCCCTAAGATATTGGGCACCATTTCATAATATTGTAAGTGGCAGTGAAGCCATAGAGAGTGCATGGGCTGATAATTTGACATCTCTAGTTCCACTGCATCACAATAGCTTCAGTGAGTACAGGAGAGTTTGGTAACAAACTACTCCTTTCAATAAATCCACACTGATGCCAGTGTGGTATTTATTGTAGCAGGTACCCAGAGAGCACCCCATAGGTGCCCTCTGAATCACTACCAACCCCGTTGCAGTCTCTGACCAGCTGTAGGCATCCAGCCACTTCCAGACATGTTTTTGGACCGCGGGGTAGAGAGCCCCTGCTGTTAGGGACCAGAAACAATGCACATCCTGGGCTGAGGCATCACGTGTCCTCCCCTGGGATGGGCCAGTGCTTGAAGAGGGGAAGCTTCAAAGGCCTGCCTCCTTTGTAATGTGAACCCCCAGCCTCTGCTGCCAGCAGCAGATGGCAGCCCCTGGATGACACCACCACTTTGGGTGGGAAAACCAGAAGCAAAATTCAAAAAGATAGGCGGTGTGCCCACCTCTGCCAACCTCATCCCTCAGGTGGAGGGAAGCAATGTGAAGCACACTTTTCACCCCTCCAATCAGGGCTAGGTCTACGCCTCTCCCACAGAAAGGTGACATAATAGAGGGTGTAGTCACCCTAGGTATGGTTCCAATTGACCCTACCTGTTACCCCTCTAAAATATTTCCTAAATGTAGTATTTCGGTGGCTCCCCTAGACCTGGACCCCAAATCTGCAATGACCTTAAAGCAAGAAGACACCCTACAGCAGTAGCCAGAAGACAACAACTTCCTTGCCCCCAGCCCTACCAGCCTGTCTCTGGCTTCGACGAAACCTGCGGCCTGTCTTGCAGCACAACCTCCGAAACCCCTAGGAGGACTATTCCTGTCAATAAAGACTCCAATCTCCCAAGGACAGTGGACCTGTTGGATAAGAAATAAACGCCAAGGAGAACTGCCACTGAGAGGACCGACCCTGGTCGACGCAACTCCCTGCTGCACAATAACTACAAGAACTGCCGAAGTTGAGGACCGACACTGGTGTAGACACGACTTACTGATACCAAAGATTTCCCAAAAGCTGCAGTGGTAGAGAACTGGCACTTTAGTCAACACAACTCTGCCCTGCACAAAAAACGCCCTTCAACTGGACGGCATCCACGACCTCAAGGGATCCTCTTGGCCCCACGATCTGAGTTGCCCACAACTCCAGGCCTGAGAGCATGTACCCTCCTGCTAGTGGCCCTGTCAGTTCCCTACTGCACCACCGACCCAACTGCAATCTTTTCAAGAAGATACAACGATGTCGGACCCCCATCCGAACTACAGCCATTCACTGCCAGTGACGGCGATGGTAACTGTGGTGGCCGCATGTTAAAACCTATCACGCCCTTTGCCTCTGCCAACCATGAGGGTGATGAACACTGCTGGTGTCAAGCTTCTCGGCAAAGGTACTGAAATCTACACTGTACTGGTGGCCTAGTCCCCCCACGACCGATCCTGCACCCCATGTCGGTCTGACCACCTGATGACTGGAACTGTAAGTTGTATGCTCGCTTGATACACCCCTCATTTGATTCCCTTTCCAGGAGTCTTGAGCTATTTGAATAGTATAAAAGTTCCTTCAGGAAGGAATACAACTCGTTGAGTGATGAAGAAAGTGGGTAAGTGCCTAAAATCTGAAGGTGATTTGTCCACATCTGAAGTTGGCAGTGGGACGGACTGCACGAATGGTGGGACTGATGGGATAATGAATGCTTTCATCAAAATCGGTGTAACCAGAAGCAAATCCGGGCCAAATATCAAGGGTCCAACTTACCTTGAGGATTTTGTTGCTTTAAGGGTTATCTATTAAATATAAATATAAGTGACATATTTTGTATACTTTATGTATATATTTTGGTTGCAAACCTCAACGTTCAGAATTTTGTTATATTATAGTACTGTGTTAGTACACTGCATGATAAGGAAATGGGATGAGTGGCATTTAACTGTATTTTAATGAACAATATTATGTCATTAGGAATGTTACTCCCTGTAGGTTCTATACAGTTTAGAATGTAAAAGGTTTAGTTGTATTTCAAATCAGCTATGGCATGAGGTGTGTCAAGCGCAGCTGTGTACTTCTCAGTGGCGGCTCCTCCGCTAAGGTGGCGGAGCGTCGCCCCACTGCTCCAGCTGCAAGCTAAATACAAAAAAAACAAAATAATACTAACGTTTTGTTATTATCATTTTGCTTTTTGTATTCAGCTTCCAGTTAAAGAGATGGTGCTGGGTGGGGCTGGGCTCCCCAAGCCTCACAGGGAGGAGGAGTGGTGGCAGCACCAAAAGTGCGCATGACACTTTGGCCTACTGCCTGGGTGGAGGACATGCCCAGCCCACCAGCCCCTGTCTAAGTGCCGAACCACGGTGCTCAGACCAATCACAATGCTTGTTGTGATAGTCCAGGGGATTCTTGGAGGTTGTGTGCTTCTCTTGCTGGTTCACGGCTGCTCCAGAGAGGACGGAGGAGAGGTGGTGGTCGGCAGTATGTAGGTAAGTGGTATTTTTTTTTATTTTTTTATTCCCCCTTTGTTCCCCCGCCTCACTACCCCTTTTGGATAGCAGCAGCTACTCGTACTTCTAGGACTTGAATGAAGTGTTACCTTACGCCTTTACTCACAACAGACATGTTCGTTTCTGATGCCAAAAAAGGCAAATTCTTTTAGTGAGCTATTCTTAACTTGGCCCTCACGCAACATTTTTCAATCTACAGCAGTTCAAGCTTGAAATACTTCTGCTGCAATACAGTTTTCTCTTGCAAAAGTGACACTGACATTTCGGCCTATGCTATGTCAAATACAAAAAAGGCGAAAAAGGGAAACGCAATCTGATTTAAAGCTCGCAAGGTCTTGAGAGCTCAGAAACTGCTTGCATTTCAAAGTGAGCTGCTCTTTGGGGCTTGGCATTTCTCCCCTTCAGTTGGCAGCACTGAGGGTTAGTGTCCTTTTCTTCTGTTCCACATGCCCTGTCTCTTTACAAGCGTCTGAACCTTCTAGGCAGCTCAGGGCAGCCACATTTTGAAAGGATATGTGTTCCCTTTTTCTCAGCTGGTGCTCCTGTTTGAAATGTCTTTTCCTGCAAGCGTGTCAGCGCTCACCCATCAAGGGTGGGGGGAGCCAAAATGAAAAGTTCTGCAAGTTTCTCCCCAAAACAAACTAGACCAAAGAGAGTTGCATGGTAAGGAATATCCAATCGTACCCACCCGCACAGTCCACACTCCTCTGTCTGTGAACAAAGATGGATTATAAATCACTCCCACTCTCTGTTTGACATCATCAGAGATAAAATCATTAGTAAGTGGCACACAGAGGCTACTGTAAAGACAGAAACTTAGAGCTAAAATGCGTAGGACACTATACCAAGGTTTCCAAAACATCTTTGGCTGACATTGGTAGTAAATTAAGCTAGTGTTTCTCCAAACAACTTTTCTCACCGCATTATGAATAAGGGATTATTGAAGTGATAGAGTGTGAAAAGAACGTGTGGGCATATTTGTTGTCTGCTATCTTATTGTGTGTCGATGTGTTATGTTGTTTTTATGCTACTGTGTTTTGTGCTGCATTACTGCATTTTGATATTGTTGTATTGTACTGCAGTTGTGTTCGATTCTGTTTTGCTGTTTTTGTGATGTGTCCTGTCATGCTTTAAATGAGTTGTTATGATGCTTTCCATATGTTATTGTGCTGTGTTTTTATTGTTTACTTTAGATATGCTAACAAATGTTGCTACATTTCCTTCCAAAAGCAGCGCATTGATAGAAAGTTACTGTAGCAACTAATGGATTTTATATTAAATGCTTTTCACCTACATTTACTTGATATTCATGTTACAGGCGACCATAGTTAATGTAGGCCTCAATTTAAAATGCCTTATATTTGCCACGTTTCTACCGTTGTGTTGGTGAAGCCAAGCTGGAACACAGCCAACCTTAATTGAATGTGCCACTTATTTTACTTTCCATGTGCATGTTTATCTTTGTATGTTCCTCATAGAGTGAAATAATAAGTGAGCACTTGGGAATAAGAACAATTGGACCGTATTGTATTATCTTGCTACAGCTATGGAACTGAAGGTCATACAGCAGAGACTCCATTTTCTGTTAGATGTGGAAAAGAAATGGAGTGACTGTATTACAGTCTGATCAATACTGATTGGTTCCCTTCATGGGAATGCCGTGTATGTGCATCTTTTACGCAGAGAAGATGGTTTCAACTAATGAACTTTATAGTTAGTGTGGAGATTATTTCTTTGGACCTTTAGAGATAATGCTGTTTACTCTTGCCCGAAAGAGTTAGACTCCTGGGCAAATACCTTTTTCAGTTACTTGACTGAATCTTTGTTTGATTCATTTGAATCTGCCTTTACATGCTTCTCAATCTGACATGTTCTGATTAACTACCCTCCAAACCTTTCTGACGTTCATAGTTTAGCTAAATAGAGAACTTCTCTTCTTGGAAAGTTAAATCTGCTTTGATATACTTAATGATGACTTAAAATATTCGTCCTTTTTGTTTGTGATTTTGAATTGATTTGAATTATATTGACTAATGCATCCATGTATTGATTACTGATTTAAGACTAATTGCAAAGATTTTAATTTGCAACGTTGTTAATCTGCTAAGGAACCATCATAATTTGCAAATATAATACTCTCTGTCATTTCTGTGAGGCCAAATGTGCTTCACGTTACTTAAACACATTTGATTTATTATGTTGAGCCTCAGTCGGGGACTAAAGGTCTATTTGATTGGGTGCAGATTGTACTTGAGTTTGCCTAAGAAACATGCATAGTGCAAGGAGGTGCAGCACACGCAACCACTCACCACTATCTAAGGTGATAAAATAGCAGTGTTCTTTCTTTTCACCCACAGACCAATCAGCCCAAAACTTTGGCCAGAGTAAGGGCCGTAGCACATAAAACGAGTACTGTGAGCGCTAAATTTAGTCCCCAGACCTTATTTAGAGTTTGCCAGAGGGGTATTCAGGCAGCCTTATAACACATCCATAAACATCCAAAATCATCTGTAATAAGGTGAATAGGACATCTGCCACTTTTACATCCTCTTTAACATGCCCTCAGTCTCTATAATTATAAGGCAAACAATGGTGCACAGTAGAGCTTTGCCAGGAATTAAATACCTTCATTTTTTACCCCTGGGACTACCTTCTGAAGCCAGAGATGTTTTAATGCATGGGCAAGGAGGAAATTGTCCAGGGCCCCACCTTCCAAGGCGTCACCTGGAAAAAAAATATTTTCTCTGTTTTACCTCTGTCTACCCTGTTGCTCTTTCTAAACCTCTCTCTTTCTGCTTACATCTACATCTACCTCTCTCTCTCGCTCTACACCCTGTGTCATTCTAAGGATTTTTGGGGTCCCAAGCAAGATATATTTCTACTATTTGTGTGTGTCCTGATACAGTTTAAGATAAAATGTAGCTTTGTTTGGCATCACCAGGATTGAATTGGCAGGAAATTGGCAATAATATTCACATTTACCTGAAACAGGGGTCCACAAATATGCCTTGCCCAGCACCCCCAAAATCCTTAAGAAGGCACTCTCTGTAGCCTGTCTATGTTCCAAAACACACTTAAGTCAACCCCATAGATAGGCACTGTTCATTAAACACATAGCATGTTAGGGTGATCCATACCGGTTGCCAGTGTGAAACTACAGGCAGCCCAGTGGTTGAACTTCAAGTAGATAGGCGTATTTCATTCACCCCAGCCAAGGCCATTCCTTTATGTTGTTGCTCTCTTTAGATACTTCTTGATCTGTTAGTCCCCCAAATATTTCACTATGTTTGCTCTCCTGACTTAGTACGAAGTGAAGTCTGTTAATCTAAATCTGCAGAACTTTAGACCAGCTAACCCCAACATCTCTGAGAAGGCTCCTCCAATTACAGATTAGCTTGAGCTTGCCTTGAGCATGCTCAGTGAGAGCCAATCACTACTCTGAAGCCTTTAAGTCTGTGCAGCAGTCCAACTAGGAGGTGTGAGTAATCACAGACTCACAGTTGAGGCAGTATGGGTGGTGAATTTTTCTTCCTATGTTTAATTTTTGCCGTTTTATATAGCGCGATCTCTGTCCAAGGAGCACTTTGCGTGAGGCACAGATTTCATTCCACAAGGTCTTTTTTTATTGTTTGCCCCGTTGTGTGAGCATTGGAATGCAGCAGACTGAAAATTCTTGGATTTGCTGTGGCCTAGCACTGCCAAAGTCATAAACTTCCTAAAATTCTCCAAATTGCAGAATGTGAATTGACTTTTATATTTTTTCTCCAAAGAGAAAATATTTTTATCTGTGAGGGTTTCCATTCCCTTCCCACCCTGGAAACAGATTAACCTCTGCTCAAGACAGGAGTAACGTTCACTGTTCCTGGAGTTAGAATAGGCTTCAAACATGTGTATGACTACCCACAAACCCATTAGATGTCAGAGTGCATACACTTTCCAGTCCCCACCTCCTGCTATCCACAGTTGGTAGAGAAATTACTCATCCAAAACATTACACTGTATGAAGTCCACAACATCACTAACTATTCAAGAGAGCAGATCAATATCAATTGGGAACAAGCATGTTTACCTGCAATCCAGCTGAGAGGCCCTCTGTTTGGGTGCAGGAGACGTGTTGAGTTCATGTCTGATGGCCTATTTTATATTTGTAAGCCTTGCATGGAGCTCCATAGCATTTGGTGATAGTCAGAATTGCTGCCTTCGGTTGTATGAGGGAACCCAGACTCCATAAAACATGCATGCTTTAACAAAGCGGTCTTAACAACGACTGCATCTTTACCACGCATGCCTTTACCAAGCATGCTTTTACAATGAATGTTGTTGTAGAGGCGTGATTGATAAAGGTGTCTGTGTGGTAAAGATCTCACACCAGCCCTGGCCCCTGCAATCTACCTACCCCAGCCCTTAAAATTGACCCTATTCCCACCCTGAGTCCTAAAACCTGGCCCCCAGCCCAAAAATAATACCCCGACCTCAGCCACCAACTCTGAGCCCTAAAACTCGCCCCCAGCCCTGGAAAACTGCCCCTTCCTCACCCATCCTGAGCCCTAAACTCAGCCCTAGCCCTAAAATCGCCCCAACCCCAGCCCCCACCCTGAGCCCTAAAACAGACCCCCAGTCCTTAAAACTACCCCGACGCCAACCACCGACCCGGCCCCAGCCCTACTTCCCAAGCCACATTCCGGTCCTTCCTTTTGCGATCTGTCCTGTTCCTCTCCCTGCCCACCCACTGTTTATTTAGAGAATTGACTGCCTTAACCACGCATATGCGTGGTTAAGGCAAGCATTGTTCCGTTTGCGTAGGAACTGCACACTTGTCCGCCTGTGCTTCCGCTCTCTTACCCACCCTAGAAAAAAAACTGAAAAGCCCAGTGTTTGTGTCTGGTTTTAAATAACATTTTTTTAGGGTGAAAGGAGTTAGGTCCTTAGATAATGGGGAAGGCTGGACCTTATAAATATTTTGTCACAAAAAATTGCCACCCCACTTGTTCCGTTGGCCCTTAGTTATAGGCAACACATCAACTTTAGTTGGATATGTTAGGTATATTTATTTACCTTTGTTTTCAAGTCTTTTTATGAAAAAAATCATGGATTCACATGATAGAGAAGGAACACTGCACGTATAACATATATGTACATCAACTGAAATACAACATTTATCAAATGAAAAAAATCACAAAGTGAAACATACATTGGCTATACACAACAAAACATCTATACCAGTTTCAGACTGTTCAAAAAAGGCAAGTCAGATTTTCAAGCCTCAATAACCATCAATGAATGAAATCTTAAGAACAGTATTGGACAAAGTCAGATTTACAAGGAGATATCACAATGCACAAATGATATGAATCAAAAGCTCTCAATGGTGATGATTTTTATCTCCTTTCATGCCGACGCGTTTCGAACTCCAAACAGTAGTTATGGGTTCTCTTCAGGGCCTTGTCACTTCTGTCTGTATGTGTGTAAGAGAAAGGTAACAGTGTGTAAGTGTAACTTCCTATGGCCTCATTGTATTATACTGCTACTGGTATCCCGCATTCAAATACCATTGTACCTTATTTGTAGCCGTAGTTATCCTATGGATGTTTGTGCATCTTTTGGAGCTGCAGTCTAAAGGAAATTAAAATCAAATTGTCATTTTCTAGTAAGGTTCAGAGCTAGCCCTACGGTAACCTCTTGCCAAAACACTGCGGGGTGTACCTTTCACTGTTTTGTGGTCCGTGTATGGGCTCTCCCAATGGCGCGGTGAAGTTTTTTGGACCTGGGGGGAAGGCGGGGATAGGATTACTATCATTATGCTCATGTCGTAATCTCACTCGGTATAGTGGATTGTTGGAACAATCCTACCTTGTTCCCGTGCACTGCGGGCTTAGGGAGCCGCTAACTCCATTATCAGCTGTCTGCGCTCGGGTTCTGTTTAAACGAATCCCGTGGTTAGTCCCGTAATATCCTTTCGTGTCACGCACTGTTGAGAAAGGGGAGAATGCATTTTTGTCCCTGTAGCGGGAAACATTCTTTCATCCCGATATCTCAAACCCTCTTTTGGCTCACCTCGTTCTTCGCGACTTGCTCTCGCTCAGACTCCGTTCACTATGGAAGGCGGCGGCCCGGTTACCTGGTAACTAAAGACGGTTCCGGGCCCATGGGTGTTCTGGGATATGTAGTTGATTGGGAATGCGCGAAGCCCGGCACATTATGAGAGCATCGCTGTTTGGCTTCCCCAATGTTATACCCTTCAGTCGAGGGGGCCATCACACCCCCCGTGGAGCCCCACGCAATTATGGCATTATAGCCTAGACACTTCGGAGGGTGAGTTTAATCCATTTTGTGTGCTATTGAATTTTAGAATGAGGTATGCCTCTTTCCTAAGAAGTGTTTCTTCAATGTCAATTGGACCTTTATTGCCTGTTGGCGCTATTGTCCAGAGTACAGTCCATTTGAAGTCCATTTCACTGTGGTTTAAATCCAGGAAATGTTGGACCATGGGAGCGCTCGCAACTTTCCTCTTAATTCTTGATCTGTGTTGAGTGACCCGGCTATTAACCTGTTGGGTAGTTTTTCCTATATAGATCTTCTGGCAGGCGCAAATGATCGCATAAACCACATTTCGTGTTTTGCAATTAGAGAAACTGACATTTTTACATTTGACTCCCCTGTGTTCAAACTCAGACCCTTCAATTGTGGAGTCACATGATATGCAATTTCCACACTTGTGGTGCCCTTCAATTGGCTTATGGCCCCATATTGATAATAAATCGCTTTTGGGCTTTGGAGTTAACACATCTGCTCTGATGACGTCCTGGCCAATACTTTTGTTTTTCTTATATGCGAACAACGGTCGCGGAAAGGGACATTCAAGTCCTTCTAGTAGGTGCCAGTTTCTCAGGACCATTTGTCTTACTTTATGTGTGTCTGGTCCAAACGTTGTCACACAAACCAACCGGTCCATATCTTGTTTAACCGTTCTCTCAAGTAGGCACTCCCGAGGGGTATAATGTGCCCTTTTCTTGGAATTGTTTAGTAATTTCTTAGGGTAACCCCGATTCTTCATCTCATCGCAGAAACGAGTTGCGTGTTTTTCATATTCTGTCACCTCCGAACAGTTTCTTCGAATCCGAAGCAACTGTCCGTAGGGCAGATTATCTCTCAAGCTTCTTGGATGTGCACTTCGGTGGTGAAGGATAGTGTTTTTGTCCGTCTTTTTTCGAAAAAGAGAAGACTTCAGAAACCCATCCGTGCAACTTATCTCAAGGTCTAGGAATGTCATCTTCCCATTGCTGGACTCCAGTGAAAACTTAATATCACGGTGTCTGCCATTAATCCACAGGTGGAAGTCCACCAACTCTGCGCGGCTCCCCTGCCACAGGAGCCACACGTCGTCGATGTACCTCAACCATTGTTTAATGTGTTGGCTGAAGGGGTTGTTGGAGTAGATGAATCTATTCTCGTACTCCGCCATGTAGAGTATGGCCATCTCCGGCGCATACGGACAGCCCATGGCCGTACCTTTGATCTGCATAAAGAATTGGTTGTTAAACCTGAAGTAATTCTTTTTAAGCGTTATTTCAGCTAATTTCAGGATGAACGAGGTGGGGACCTGGTGGGGCCTGTCCCTCTTCTCAAGGTATAATTCTAGCACTTCTAGTGCCTCATCTTGGGGAATTTGGGTGTACAAGGACGTAACGTCCATTGTCACCATAAATTCTGTCATTGGATCAAATTGTGTTCCCTCAATTTTTAGTAAAAAGTCGGTGGTGTCCTTCAGATATGATTTTACATCACCAACAAAGGGCTTCAAAAAGAAATCAATGTATTTCGAAAGGGGTTCCAAACAAGACTCGCACCCGGAGACAATTGGTCGTCCTGGGGGCTCCTCCGGGTTCTTGTGGATTTTAGGTAAAAAATATAAAATCGGCGTTCTTGGAAATTTCTTTATCAAGAACTCACTTTCTTTTTGTCCCACAAATCCATCTTCCACACCACTTTTTATTATTTCACAGATTTGTCCCTGAATGGCCCGAACCGGGTCCTCCAGGAGTTCTCTGTACCATTCGGAATTATTTACCTGTGTAGCCCCTTCCTTAAGATATTTATCCTTAGACCAGATAACCACCGCTCCGCCTTTATCCGCGGGTTTGATGACGACCGACGGGTCGTCTTTCAAGTTTTTGATGGCTATGCGTTGGCCTTTGGTGATGTTTGGTTTGGTGTATTTCTTGTTCTTTTCCAGTTTATTAATTGCTGAAAGCATGACCTGTTCAAACGCCACCACCTGCTTCGGGATGTTTTGGTAAGGAACAAAAGTGGATTTGTTCCTTAAGCCTGTTACCTCTGTGTCCATACTTGGTGGTTTATTTGCAAAAAAGGCTCGCAGACGGATCTTCCTACAAAAAGCAATGGTATCTAGTTTAAGTCTGGTGAAGTCTGTTCGCTGACTAGGAACAAATTTAAGACCAAGGTTAAGGACAGCTTCCTCATCTCTAGTAAGTGCTTAGGTGGAAAGATTCACTATTGTCGATGGTGTGGGTTCTAGGACTTGTAAAAGTTTCTGCGAGTGCGCATTTCCCATTGTGGTTTGAACCGAGTTTTTGCCTGTGGGCCTTTGTCTAAAAAAGGCCCTTTCTTGTTTGGATTATTCCCTCTCTCCTCAGGGCCTGATGAGTTTGAGGAGGATGGTTTTAAATAACAGTCACTTATATAAAGGAGGAATATTACTTTGTGATCACCTCTCCTAGAATAAGTGAGTCCCAATAGCTCAGCATGTAGCCTGAGAAAAGCAACACCTGAATAGATTCTTTGCAAAAGGACAACAGAAGCTGCACACCTATAACCAAGAGAAGGGCTGCTGTCCCACCCCCTTTAACCTGTGTCCTTTTCTGCTGGGAAGTCAGGTCCCAACAATAGTATTTGATTGTCAGAGGTTGCCTGGATTCCCATTCGCAACCTGAAAGTGTCAGTCCACACTGGCAGCTGGTTGCAGTGGAGTTGTGGCACACATGAAGAAATGTACTTTTGGACATTTGGCTTCTGCCAAAAGTTTGTTTCTCTATTCACCACTTCAAAGTGGTCTGCGTGCTTGTGCAAAGTATGATAAGCCTAAGCAGAGGTAAAACATGTGGCTGTCTCCCCTGGAGGGGGCCGAGATACCCTTACGGGGGTGATTCGAGCACAAAATAAATTAAAATATCATAACATGGGGAATGTACCCAGAGAATGAGAGGAAGTTTTTGCTGCTATGAGCCGAAAATGGAAAAGTACAGTACTGCTTGGCATGTAGAGAATCTGCTTGACGTCCAATCAAACTAAGCCTAGTGACCCAGTGTATTGGAGTGAGGAGTTTGGTCAGACCATGACTGCTTAAGTTGAACATATACCCAAAATTATCTGTGACCTATGAGCAATAATCAGCCCTATGTGTGAACTGTGGGGTGCCACGATTCAAAGTTGCATCTTTGATCTCCTTCTGAGTTACCCTTATTCAAGCAGGAGGACACGTGTGCCTCCTCACTTCGTCACTGTACTTGTAGATTTCCTATGAGTGACATGTATACCAATGTGAGGACTCGTGTTTCCGCACCTCATTGTACCACATTTACGTTGCTGTATTTGTGACTCCTTTGTGAGTGATGCTGATCTCTGAGTGCTGATTAACGTGCCTCTTCCTCCACCGCAGAATATTTGTTCCTCCCTGCTTAAGCCACTCACATCGGACGCGGAGGACCAATATGACTCTCCCACTGCACAGTCAAGCAAAAATAGCTACAAACACTACTCCACAAAGCTTAGTGGATGAAGAAGATTGACTGAAGCCTAAGATGGATGATGCCTAGGTCATGGAGACAAGGGATGAGGTCTTCAAGGAACCATAGGCGCTCTCTCTGCCCAAGGAAATTTGTAAGATTTCGAAATACATGACTATACCTGCCTCAACCAGGCACTACACGTTTTGGCTGTGGCATTTATAGACCTGCCCCTGCATAGTAACCATGATGCTTACACATGACAACGTGTTAGTACTTTTTTATGGGTTTTGGTCAATGTGAATGTTTTGTTTGATCGGCAATGACTGAAGGTGGGATGGAGGAGGTTCAACAGGCCATTCTTTGGGCAATACTCTCTATTAGACCGCCACAGGAGTCACTTTAATACATTTGCAATGCAGATTCTGTCAATATATCCCATCAACTGTTTACATTTTTAAAATTGTGTATTGATGTTTTCAAATGGTAAACAACATACTGTGATACAATTATGTTCCTCTGCAGTCGTACTATGTGTTTTTACAATTGCCGTGCAGTGGTCCCTATGAGTTTTTTTTATGGCCTCAGTGCCATATTCACTCTCAGAAAAAAAAAACTGAAGATACCTGGAGCCAGGGAACAAAGGTGCCCGCAGGCCTCCCGTTCCTTTCATAAGAGTCAGGGGCATGAAAGCATTTTTGTTAGACCTGACATCCTTGGAGTGGTTTTCCTCCAGAACTTTTTGCCTTCACCCTCTAGTTTTGCTGAACTCATTTGTGTTGGCATTCAAACACTGCACACTCTACAGATAACTGGTTGCACAGTGTTTGTTCTCTTTCCCTAAAACACAAAACAATTTGCTTATTCCTAGTTGGCACATTGTATTATCCAGTGCAGTTTTAAACTGCCATTACAGTTTTAAACTGCCATTATGCCCTGACAAAATAAACATTTTTGCCAGGCCTAAAACTTCCTCTTCAATTCTTTTAAGTAACCCCTAAGGTAGCCCCTAAATACTCATAGCGCAGGGTGTATGGTACTTCTAAAGTAGAAGATATGTAATAAAGATTTGACTGTCCTGACAGTGAAAAACTCCTAAAGTCATTTTGTATTTTTCTGCCTAAGCCAACTATGCCTTTCTGCCAGTGTCCTGGGTCATATCAATGTGAATGCCTTTCTTGTTGTGTTTTCTTTCGGAAGAAAGAGACAAAAGAGACCTATGTGTATTGGGAATGGGTCTTCATGGCAGGATTGCTGAGGAGGAGCTGTGCTCTGATTGAACTTTAAATGGCCTAGCCTGCAGCCCACACAAAGGAACCTGACACTGGGATTGACCTTGCCTTTGTCACCCTAGACAGTTTGGAACCAGGGAAAGAACTACCCAGAGCCAGTTTTCGGGGTAGGCCATGGATTTCCAGAACACAAAGACTGGCACCTAGTATACAACTGTCACCTTCAGAACCTCTCATCAGAACAATCATGGACCTGTGGGAGATTCAGAAGGAGAAATGCGTTGCTGTCTAATGAAGGACGATTGGACTTATGTGCCGTGAACAAAGACTCCCCAGAAGACAAGGGTAAGTTGACTGGCCATCAGTTTGAGCTATAGTGACACAACAAGCTTCCAGAAGTCTGTTCTGCAACTACCTCAATGACCAGCACCAACTGGACAGACCTGAGCCCTGATGCTAGCCTCTGCTGGAGTGAATCCTGATCTCCAAGAGGTGCCCCCAGGTCTTGGACCCATGACTGGCATCAAAGTGTACTCCTCCTGAACAAAAGGTGAAAATTCAGATGCTTTGGCTCCTCCTGACTGCAAAGCTATCTCTTTGCACAGAGAAAGGCCGGCCTGCAACAAACGGCACCGAGAATCTCCAGCGGGACCTGCACTTCGCAATAACAGAGAACGTCCACAACGACTGCCAATGCAAAGCTCCAGTGAGACATGCACTTCCTGCCACCAGTGACCAGTCGCAACTCCCGACCTGCTTGTCATGCTGACAACGATCTACTTGCGGCCCCTGTCAATGCAAAGTATCTCCCCTTGCGGACTTCAGAATGTAACTTTTCAGCTGGATCAACCTGGTCCCTATATCTTACCTGCGCTTCATTGCAGTTGGCCTAAACCTATGGGTTTCAACTGGTCTAGCAAGACCAGATAACCACAAATTGGCGCTTTGTGATTTATAGCGCTATGTTGACCTAAAATTTTAATAATTCATATTTCCAGTTCTACTGATTGGATTTTTGTCATTTTGGTTGCCTTTTATTTATTACATTTTCATTCATTTTTCTAAATTGATTTAAGATTTGTGCTGTGTTTTCACTTTATAGAGTTTGAGTGCTGTATTGCCTCTAAATGAAGTCTCACTGATTCTACCAATGAGTTAAGCATATGTTTCTATAGTGACCTTTGCGGTTCACCCTGACAATTATTGTGTTTAATATTTAAGTGGGACTTCCACCCCTCTTAACTAATCCAGCTTCTTACAATTTTCAAGTGAGGTCAAGAATCTGCTTTGCCCAACAGGAGACTCCCACACTCATGGAATCAGCACATTACATCAATCTTTCATGAACCAGGAAGCACATCAGCAAGTGTATACTTCAAGCTACCTGTTGCAAAGTCGTCCTGTGCCCTGGGCACCCCCATTTTTTGCTGACTGTTACTGGTGGTACTTGACTCTGACTGACCCTGGGCTCTGCCTTACCAGGCCGAGGGTCTGTGTTATGCTGAAAAGACACTTAGAATACAGCAAAAACACACTAGGGTTCACAATCAGTTAGGGTACTCCTTTGAGTGGCATGGCCTCCCCTATAGGGCCCTTGTATATAATAGGGCAAGGGGATTGAAACTACCTTTAAGTCCCTAGTATATAATAGGGCATGTCAGTTCAGAGGCCAGCAGCTTTCCTGCACTTGCATGTGTGCACTGCTAAGGCCTGATGCCAGCTTAAAAGCACCCCTGTGTTGCAGGACTGCTTTTAAAATGGAAATTGTGCCCCAACTCGACTTTGGTGTTTGGGGCACTTAAAAAATTAATAAACTACAATGTTTGGGCAGATTGCGTTCCCTCAGGGACTCCCCTTGGTGTCCAAGGGGTTGCGGTTCAGGTATTTGTGAGGAGGGTCCTTATAAAATTAGATTTATATGACCCGGGTTATGTGAAATTGCACATTTCACTCCACACATGGTTCTAAAGTGCTTCCAAAAATCGACTTTTGAGCTAGGAGCACTGTGAATGAGGATATGCAATATTTAGACATATCCAGAACCCCTCAAGTCACCCCGATGTGCCCCATTGGTGGGGTGTCCCATAGATATAGCCAGGGTCCTTATCAATGGTGTTTTATAGGGCATTGTGTTGGAGAAAAATTGCCCAGCTCATTTTCCCAATCTCCTACACTATCCAGCCCTCCCACGCTATTTTTGATGACTTGTTTCCTGTGGTTAACCTTTGGTCTGTATGAATGAACTCCATTTAATATCCTGCAGTCCCCCTCCTCCCCCCCCCATGATGACGTCAGATCTGGCTGCTGGCTATGGTATTTGAAAGGTTGTCAGTCAGTCCCTGTTTGGAGGGAAGGACAGAGCTATGTTTGAGGCGCAAAACGTATTCCTCTCTGCTCTAAAGTAGCGTTTCCTCTGTAGACTTTCTTTCTTTGCAGCTGGCATGTTGTTTTTTGTAATTCCTGAAGAATCTGAACCGCGTGCCTATGAATAGAAGCTGAAGAAATGGAATCTCTTCCAGGCGCTCATCAGCAGCTCCTGGCCCGTGAACCGCAACCGAGGGAGGTGTGCGGCCGTCGTTCCATACTACAGCTCGCCTTACACCGGAATCTGATTAGGCAAAATCCACAGCACTAATCACATCAGACAATGTGAACAAACCCGCTCTCCCGCTCCCTTCACACCGCGCTGCTTCAAGGGTAACCGGCGGGGAGGAAATCTCATTTCCTTTCATTAATTATTCCTACAAACACTGATTTCACTTGCGGGAACGGCGGCGACGTCTTCGGGGCCTGTGCTTTTTTTTTTTGTTCCTCAGTTTGCGCTGTTGAATTAATCGTTTTCATTACGAGTAGATGAGACGGGGCTGCGGCTTTCACCTCCTTCCCCCCAGAGGAGGACAGGCGCGGACGAGAACACTTAAGTCCGGCTAAACCTCGCAACCTGCAAAGGATGTGAGCGTCTGAGCGTCGTGTTTGTCGACAACATCATCTAGGTTGCACAAGCTGCAGCTTGAATGGCTTCCGAAAGACCCGATGTAATTACCAAGAACATCTGTAGAAGCAAGTGCTATTTTTTTCCCAATCAATATATCAGGGTGTTAATGAAGCGCCAAAAACCCAACAGAATGCAGCCAAGCACTACAGGATATGCTTCCTTGAAATTGCAAGCGCACACATTTCAATGGGAAAAGTAAAACTATAAGACGTCGAATGCAAAGCGCTGCTAGAAAAACAAAAGAGGCGCACACCTATCGCAATCTCAAGTTGTTGCTAGAGTACAAACAAACGTAGGACAAGCAACTCGGACCGTGCCACTTTGAGCTATTAGCTTTGCCAATGCATGTTGTATTTGCATTTGCATGTTATTTACGTGCGAACACAAACGTGTCTTGTAACTCATTATATTTTGCAACAGATGTTCTTTAAAAAAATCCTGGATAGCCACGTGCCTCGTGATGCATGCTTACCTGTGATTCTAAGGCAGGCATGGGTATGCGTTGTAATAAGGTATGTACACATGCGCGTCCAATGGTCTGGAACCATTTTCAGAGTAGGGGTGCTCCCATCAATGTTACATCACATAAGTCATAGGATTGTAAAAAAATCCACGCGTCACACAAATAACAAGTGTAGCAAATGAGCCATGACAATTAAGTGAGGGAGTGGCAAGGGTGTGGTATGTGTCCGAAAATGCATTTTGGAACTCACTCGCCAATTTAATACTAAAGAATTGTGTGGTAACACACTGTTATTTTAGACAGCGCATTTTTTGATACATTTGCAAAAACATGCAGTTTTCCTAACCAACACACAAGTGATTTGTGGAAAACAAGTTTCAGTGAATATCATTTGCACATCACCATGTAAAATGTCTTTTGATTTGTTTGGATCAAATTAAAATCCTTTATTCCATCACACTTCAGAATTGAAAATGTGTCTCATTTATGCTTTCCTTGCCGCTGATACATTTTGAAATATTTGTATAGTTAATTTACTGGTTACTACATTTTGTTGTGTGTTAGAAAAAATGCCATCCTACATACTTTCCTATCCCATGCTATGTACCCCAATAAGATCGTAACATAGTTTACTATAAAAATTCCTGTTAATTTGTAGTTGGGGAAAGAAAAGTAAACACCAATATTTAATTTTAAGAGGATACGCAGCAATTTGTCAGAGGACATAGCCTGACATTTGAGCCTTGTCCAGAACAAATTTCAAAAGCATGTTTAAATCATCTTTATTGCTAATTTGCCTCTTGGAGTAGAGTATGGTTATTTTGAGGGTCCAGCAGCACCCTCCCCCCCCCTCCTCCACTCCCAAAGCCTCTGTGTGTGTGTTATGGTGCGTTCCAGCACACGTGTAATGATGTGTGGTGACCATTTTTAATTTCCCATTCTGACAAGGCAACAGGTGACCAATTTAGAACAGTAAATTACAAAAAAATTAAAATTAAAAGCAAAGTATATGCGAGGGTAAAATAAAGGAAGTGAGCGGCTGAGTGGTACTTTGCATCTCACAGGCCCACATAACATAAAAAATGGAATAAATACATTAATAAATGTATATATATATATATATATATATATATATATATATATATATATATATATATATATATATATATATATATATATATATATATATATATATATACATATATATATAACAGGAAGAGGAATGGGGGGCAGGATGAGGAGCCGGACAGCGCAGAAAGAAAAAAGGTATTACAAACTGAGTTTACAAGGGCACGGAAACAAACGGAGAGACCAAGGAACACTTGCACTTTCATAGAGCGCTAAATGAAAACTAAAAAAAGACGTCCCATCATGTCAACAGTGGAAAGATACAACTCATTCTAACAGAACACTGTGAGACCGAATGCTCCTAGGCAGAACAAACACAAGAATAGAGAGAAACGCCACTGAATCAAAAGCAGATACATGAGATCCATCATGATCCAGCCATCCAGTTATGAGTAAAGGGCTGATGCAAAGCCCATTCAAGTATATGTTGTACATTGTAATTAAGAGGTCTGCCAAAAGTCAGAAAAAGCTTTCTATTGCTGAGATATAAAACACAATATATGCAACAAAAACATACCTCCACAGGAAAATAGAAGCTTCAACCAACTATTCCAAAGAATTTGCTCAAGACATGCATTAAACTGAGTTGTTTTCTCTTATCCCCCTTTGCATCTGCTAGGAAGACAGAGTTGTTATTTAAAAATCCATGCTATTAGCTAGGTCGCTAAAAATCAGCACCACAACTTTGAACACTGAAATGACACAACTGGAACCTACAACTGGCCAACACCCAAAAATTACAGTCGACCACAGTGTTTCTTTGAGGAAGTGGGACAGGAGACCAATGGAAGCGTTTTAGGACACTGACAATATACTTGCACTGATTGTTATGACATTCCAGAGGCAACTCCTAGAAAAATGGCATCTATTCTCACAGCATTTGTTACAGGATAGATAAATCATACGGTCAGGCTATGAGTGATTATTGACTTCTTCAAGCAGTCAGTTTGGACTCATCTGATTAAAAAGCATCCTAAATAATCCATACATACTTCAAAATGACCAGTCGCTAGCAGTTTGCTACACTATCTATAATGAGCTGGTTATTTAACTCCAGGCTGTTTTAAGCTTTTAGATCTGTTTGAACAACATTAGTCAGATTTCAGAACCCATCATGACAACAAGACATTCATGATGCCATTATCAACAGTGTTTAGTGACCGAAGATGTGGGTGACTTGTTTTTACTCGTTCTTCTGCATTCATTTTTGGCATTTGACATGGAAGGGATTTTGCTTGCGAATTAGGTCTGTGGACGCAGGGTCAGACATGGCCATTAACCTACCTGTACATTCTTTACGTCCTTTGTACATGTTACATCTTAATGTTAACAACAATCAGAAGAATATTTTTTTTTTTAACAGATGAATAGTGCCTGATGCAAATGAATTTGTGGAGTGTGATTAATAAATATAATAAATGCATTAAAAAAAACCTTAACGATTAGAACCGGTCTCAGATTACACATGTATATTGGACAATATTTTGAACCTGATAAAAGGTCTTCAGTTCATTCTTCACAGGTTGGATATGTGGCGAGCAGCTTTTTAAAATGTTCGAGATAAACCAAATAGGAGTTTTGATTTTTTATTTTCCAAATTATTAATTAATGCACTCAATGGGCCAGACGTATCAAAGAATTTTACCCATTCTGTGTCTAAGGGAAAATGTGTGCATTCATATGGGCCTAGGGGGCATATTATCAAGGGGGTTTATCTCCGCTTTTCTGGCTTTAAAAGCCAAGAAAGCGGAGATAAAATTATCTCCCTATTACCTAGCTGTCGCTAACACCAGTTAGCGGCAGCTAGTAGTAAATAGCGACCATCTTGGGCCCCACTTTGCATGTCAGTGATATTTATCACTAATGGCATGCAAAGTGGGCATGCCAAGATGTTAGCGACTAGAAACAGTCGCTAACATCGCTATCTCCTATTACCAACTTATGGAGATATTTGCGCTAAGCGCGAATATCTCCAAAAGCTAACACCTGCCCTGAGCAGTTCTTATCCATATTATCCAATGGGAGGTGGATAGCATGGCTAAGAGCATTAGCTCAGTAATGCCTGAATATCGCGGACTTTTCAGCGATATTCATGCATTGCGGCCGTTTTTTATCGCATTTGCGATAAACCTTGGTAATACCAAGGTTTATCTGCGATAAAAATCGCCGCAGCTCAGCAGTAAATTTTTGTCTCTAACCAAGCAATAGCGATAATTATCGCTATTGCTTGGTAATATGCCCCTATGTTTCTTATGAGTAAATAGGAACGAAAATGTTCAGAAGATTGCCTTGTTACATTAAGTGTACTGCTGTGACTTAAACCATAAAAAAAGGTGCTGAAGATTGACTTGTTACATTAAATAAACTGCCAACGTGTGTTTTGCCCTGTGGCCATTCATCATGTGCTTTCTCAAGACTGTAGAAATCAAAGCAACGCAGCCCTAGTAACTGCGATGTATCACATATGGACCAATCCGTGGGGACTTCTCACTTCTTATCACTGGTTGGCTTGTCTATCACTTTCATTTGCTTGCTTCTTGTTCGATGGCTTGCTTTGTCCAGCTTGTGTCTGATCCTCCCCTGAGGCATTATCCCTTTACTTGAGATCTTCCACTGCTCACTTTTAGGGATGTATTTTTTTCCTTTCATTTAGGCACTCAACGAGAGTGCATGCGTTTTCCAGTTGTCTTTCTAGTGTACTTCTCTTGACCTACTGCACACTCTCACCATGTCCTACTCCCTACCCCCTCCGTTATACACTCGTCATCATAAGCTTCTTCCCTGCATTGCTTTCTCACCCACATGCTTCTCTCCCACCTGCTCCATGTTTCTGTCTTTGCTTGTTTGTTCCCCCCAGTTCTCCATGTTACTCTTATTTGCCCATTGCATCACCTACACACCCATGCCCTCTGTTTTTTTCCTCTCCCCCTTGGGTTGCTCCCCCCCCCACCCTCCCCCCGCCCTCATAGTTGCTTCCTTCCATTGGTGACCTCCTTCTCACTCACTCGATGCGGCTGACCAACCAGCACATCCCTAGAAAAAAAAGTATCACTCACATAATTTTTTGACACATGCATGAGTGGTGTGCAAGCTTAGAAGATGATGTGACTGCCTGTGCACCATGAGTAAAAATCACTGGCCAAGTGAATAGGTCCCAAAGGCAAGACCTTTTGGCTTTGTCAATGTTTGTTTAAATGTGGTAATACCATTTTCCTCTGAATATAAATCTAGTTCTGTAAATGCATAGAAATTCACGTATCGCACATATAACTCAAGGTTATTTCAATTCTGATGAACAACAGATCAGTAATCAGAGACGAAGCCCGTGGACAATATACCTCTGTTCTTTGTGGACCACAACACGCTGCAAAGGACCCACTTCTGTGCAGCTAAATGCACACAGCAATGAATAGGTGATTCCTTTACGTTGTTTCATATTTTTTCTCTAACATCCATTAAAAATTGTTGTGCCAACCTCTTCATTCACATAATTTGAAACAAGAGGAGGAATATCAATAAAAGCACAATAATGAATTACTGAAATTGAATAATGTCAGACCCTGAGGCATTCCCACTACACTGAAATTGTTGTAATATGCTTGAGTCTCACAGTGCAACCCTGAGTTCACAGGCATTCTTAAAGCTAGAGAGCTTTTCAGAGTGAGTGTTATGCTGTGCAAATGCATCTTTTCTGCGGTGAAGCCGTTATCACCAACTGTGCTGACACTGAATGAAGCAACACAGCAAAACCAGAACACAGGCCAGCTGGTATACAGATACAGAAGACTGCAATATGACCAAGCGACACCACAAACAACTGCAAAGAAAAGGGAGAACCAACGAATGGGAAGTGGAAAAAGATGCCCTCAAAACTACCCAGCGGAGGTAGCACTAGCTCATCCAAGAAACCAAGAGAAAAGCCCTAGTCAAACCAAAACATGCCAACTCCAGCAGCAACAAAGGAATCTTCACAGTCATGAAAGACTTCACCACACCCACAGCTGTCACCAGAAATATCAAACCATCACAAGATCTGTTCAATGACCTTTCAAACTTCTTCTGCAGCAAAGAAAATTACAACAACCACGAAGACCATTCACTCCAGGGCCCCGGCGGACACCTGTCCCCACCATGTCTTCGACATAGAAGCAATGCCTATCAGTGTGGCCCTCATTCCAACCTCAGCACTTCCATCAGTACAGCTACCTTCCAGGAACCATGGAAACATGCAGCAGTCAACGTCCTCCTATTGAAATCCTCTTCTGAGCTGATCAAACTTTCCAACCGACATCCCTCATTCCCTACAGAGCCGAAGTCCTGGAAAAATCCATCAACAAGTACTTCTCCAACTATCTCACCAAACACTATCTTTTTGACACCACACAATCAGGATTCAGACAGAACCACATCACGAAACCGCCTGTATAGCAGGAACGGATGATATACGGATGATCCTCAATAGGGGGGAAACTGCAGCCCTCATGCAGCCCTCATTTAGTTGCTTTTGACACTTCCTCCCCTTCCATTATAATTCAACAACTCCATGAAGCAGGCATCCAAGGTCTCACCTTTTAATTTATCTCCTTCTTTCTTATCGGAAGAACCCAAACAATCAGCATGCCTCGTACACCTCAGAAGCACAAAATCGTATTTGCAGATTCCTACAAGTGTCTTCGCTTAGTCCAATGCACTTCAACATCTACATGATCCCTGCTTGCTGATGCCACACAAGATCACAGTTTAATCCTCCTCACTTACACTTGAAAAACAAAACTGATACTCTCCCTCTTGCCCAATGCATTTAACACCAGGTACAAGTTCACCACATTCATGAAAGAAGTAGCCACATAGATGACATCCAATTGCCTCAAATTGAGCTCTGTCAAGACCTAGGTGGTAGTCTTTGGGAAGAACTCCTTATCATGGAACTCCACCAAGGGCCAGATGTAGGTAATTCCTATTTACCGACTCTTAAATACCGAATTTTACCGATTCGGTATTTAAGAGTCGGTAATTAGGAAGGGGGGAGATGTAGGTAATTCGAATTTAGGAATTACCGAATCGGTAGGATTCGGTATTTACCGATTCGGTAAATACCGAATCGTTATTGCCCATTGATTCCTATGGGCCATGAAGCCCATAGGAATCAATGGGCAATACCGATTCGGTATTTACCGAATCGGTAAATACCGAATCCTGCAAGGGTGCAGGGGGTGTCACTTTGACACCCTCTAGCACCCCAATTCCGGACTTGTGTGCCATGTGGCACACAGACATGCCCTAATGGCATGTCTGTGTGTCACATTGCACAGGTGTGCATGCACAGATGTGCATGCACACCTGAATTTGGTATTTTACCACCCAATAGGATTGGGCGGTAAAATACCGATTCTTAAGGGCCTGTGGCACTCTTAGGAGTGCCACCTACATGTGGATTTACCGAATCAGTAAATATACCAATTCAGTATTTTACCGATTCTGTAAATTTACCGATTCGGTAAATTTACAGAATCGGTAAAATATAGGCCCCCTATATCTGTAAACCCTAATACCGGTCGGTAACGGCCGAATTCGGCCTTTACCGACCGGTATTAGGGCTCCTACATCTGGCCCCAAGTGCCCCACAGACCTTAGACCCATCCCCAAGGACTGCTCACAAGTGAGAAACCTCTGCATCATCATAGTCAACACACTGAACTTGACTACCCAAGTCAATATAGTGGTCTCAACGTGTTGCAACACACTAAGGATGATGAAGAAAATCTTCAAGTGGCTACCAGACAACCGCAAGAAAATGATCACCCAAGCCCTCTTCACCAGCAGACCAGAGCATCAAAACCACTTGTACACAACTATTACCAACCAACTCACAAGAAGCCGGCAGACCTTCCAAAATGCTGCAGCCAGACTAGTACTCAATCTTCCACGCCTATCCCACGTAATAGTAATATTACTGTGATTGATTAAGCGCGACAGCTACCCCCAACACAAGGGTGTCCCGGCGCTAAAAACACTAGGTAGATGAGGCGTCAAAGGCAAGAGTGCGTATTTTCAGGTCTAAAAAGCTGCTGTCCTGAAAAGCCATGTCTTCAGGGATTTTTTAAAATAGGCTTCTGACTTGGCACTTCGCAAGGAGGCTGGGAGGGTGTTCCACAATACGTCTCTTTTGACTGTGAATGCTCTTCCACCCAGCCGTGATTTCTCAAAACGTGGAGTCTGAAGCCAGTTGAAGGAGTTAGAATGCAATACCAAGTTTTGTTTATAGGGGCAAAGTATTTCCTATAGATACTTCGGGCAGTTTCCGTTCAGGGCCCGATAGACCGTTGTCATGGCCTTAAATAGGATTCTTTTTGCTACCGGTAGCCAGTGGAGTTTGTGTAAATGCAGAGAGACATGTTTTCGGAATGAGATCTGGCAAACCAGTCTCGCAGCTGCATTTTGAATCACCTAAAGGCGATGGATTGCATATTTAGGGAGGCCAAGTTACAAAGCGTTGGCATAATCTAACCTAAATGTAACTGTAGCATGTACAACTGTTTTGCGGCAATCTTCCGGTAAAAAATGCAATATTTTCCGGAGATTTTTTAACTTACTAAAACAAATCAAGGAAACCTGTTGTATTTGGGCTGAAAAGGTCATATTTGCTTCCCATTTCACTACTAGGTTTCGGATAGAGGTGGCTGGGGATTGCGGAGTGCCTATTTCTGCTGGCCACCAAAGTTCTGACTCAGGCACATTTCCTTGCCCAAAAAACACAACCTCGGTTTTTTCCGCGTTTAGCTTTAGTTTATTAGAATTCATCCACACAGCTATATCGCGTAAGCACCCCTTAACATTTTTTAAACCATCCACCGTCTGCTCTTTAAAGGAGAAAACCAGCTGAGTGTCGTCAGCATAGGAAGTAGCTTTCATGGAAAACAGAGGAGCTAGGTAGAGCTTAAAAAGTAAAGGACTCGGTGCTGAGCCTTGGGGTACCCCACAACAAAGTTGTTTCGTTTGGGATTTATATGGCGTGAGGGCGACTTTCTGAGTACGTCCTCTCAAATAAGAGGTCAGACTATGAGAAAACATTTCCCTCCAATCCGACTTCTTTTAGGCTCTCACCAAGGATAGTGTGGTCAACAGTATCAAAAGCTGCTGACAGATCCAGGAATACCAGCAACGCCGGTGCTCCTGAATCCAATGACCACCTAATCAACTCTACCACCTCCAACAGAGCAGTCTCTGTACTAAATCCTGCTCGAAAGCCTGATTGAGTATCGTGCAAAATCCCATTCTGCTCAATGAAGCTCGTCAATTGGCGGTCGACCAGTTTTTCCAGCATTTTTCCTGGAGTGGGTAGTAGCGAAATAGGTAACAGGTTTTTTAGATCGCCCGGGTCTCCATTTTGTTTTTTTTCAATGGGAGAAGTGTTGTATGCTTCCATTTATCTGGAAAGATGCCAGCTTTCAAAGAGGAGTTCCAAATATGTAAGAACCCATCCACCAATGAGGATGCTAGCACCTTCCATATTTTGGGCGGGCATGGATCATCTGGGGCTCCTGAATGGCATGTCTGAATTTCAATTAGAGTATCCTGTGGCAGAATTGGAGAGAATTTGCTAAGCCTAGGTATCGCGCCACCGGAGCGGAGATTTGTCCTCTTTCACAGTAGCCTCTGAGGCCCGAAATGACTCGTAGACCTTTACGATTTTGTTGTTAAAATAGTTCACAATCTTATCACACAGGGCTGGGGATGAGGTTACTTCTGTCTCCAGTGCCCTGGGCTTCAAAAAGGATTGAACAACCTTAAAGATCTTGCTACTCAACTGCTTAGCAATTTGAATGCTTGACGCAATATGATTTCGTCTAGCTGTTTTTAACTCCTTAAGAAAAACTTTTAAGGCTTCTTTATAATTTGCCTTTATTGTCTCACAATAACCCAGCCTCCATTTGCGTTCCAACTTTTTGCACCTACTCTTATGTTCCCTAAGGGCATTAGAGAACCATGGGGCAGTGGGGGAAAATCTATTTGAATTCCCCACTCTGCCTGGTGCTACCAACTCCACTGCCGAAGCAATCCAATGGTGTAATGAGACTGCATCGGCATCTGGATTGGCTGAAAGGCAGGGAGGGTTGTCTAGCAAAATGGGGCTTAGTGTTGTTTCAGTTAAATTATTCCAATTTTTTTAAGTGCAAGGTGTGTTCCTTTAGCTTGCCCTGAGTTTGGTAAAGAAATGGAAAAAGGAACCAAATAATAATCTGACCATGTCAGGGGGACGGACCTCTCCAAGACAATGGCAGTACAATTGGAGAAAACTAAGTCCAAGGTATTCCCCGCTATATGTGTGGGGCAGAAGACCCATTCTTTGAGGTTAGCCCCAGCTAATAATGTAGTTAACTGCATTGCCTGCTGACAACTCAGATCATTTACATGCAGATTAAAATCTTCCAGGGCCAGAAAATTAGAGTACATAATTGATTTTTGAACAATTAAATTACAGATTGCATGAAGGGCGGGCACTGCACAATCAGGTGGTCTATAAATAAGAATCCACCTAAGCGCAGACGTGGGGGTCGGTTGTAGACAGAAATTTAAACCTTCTATGCCCTGAGCAAAAACAGGAGCCGAGGACACCAACTCCCAATTGTCTTTGAAAATAATGGCCACCCCACCTCCCCTTTTACCTCCTTCTCTGTTGACATGGCACATTTTAAAGCCTGGAGGGATCGCTAATGTAATTGTCACGGTGTCCATATTAATCTAAGTTTCCGTCAGGAACAAAACTTCCCAAGTGACTTCAGTTAAAATTCACCAAACATCATCAGTATGTTTGGGTAGGGATCTACAATTTATGAGACAGGCCTTGATTATAGCACTGCCTACCTCTACTCAGCCTCGGGAGCGTGCCTGCTTTTTCCTAGACAACATAGTATGGGCTAGAGACTGCCCGCATTCCCCGCAACTGTATGGGAGTGGGGTAGTGGCTAGATTAATCTGGTGTGGAAGTAAGCAGCCAGGTCCGCGTAGATTCAGTAGCTCATCTCGCGTCCAACAATGAGACTCACCGCTCCTATTTTTGGCAGCATGGCCGGCGCCGGCAGCGATCCGGTCGCGGACGAGCGCAGACGGGCTTGCCTTAGCGCGTCCGCTGCACGGCGGGCAGTGCGCGGCGGGCAAGACATCCGCTAAATGAACCCCCTGGCAGGAAGTGCGTCAGCCAGTGTGGGCGGAGTTGAGTATGTCCCTCCGCTCAATCGGCACTGTTTGCCGTGGCGGACCGGGGACGGCGACACCCTGGGTGTAAATAGCAGCGTTTAGAGATACTAAGAACAATGTAAGTCTATTTTAAATTAAAAACAATATAAACAACAGCAGTTTTCACGTTTTGTTAAAAAAAGCGGGGATGTGCAAAATGCAAGCAACAAAGTGCAAGTCGTGCAGAGAACCAGCAATTTAAAAAACAAGCAGCAAAAGCCTTGCGGCGCGTAATCACCCTGTCCCCACATCACACCACACTTCAGGGAACTCCACTGGCTCCCAATACACAAGCTTGCACAGTTTAAACTCTTCACACACAGCTACAAATCTCTCCACATTACTGGCCCTGCCTATCTGAGCAGTCACATTCACTTCCACAAACCTTCCAGACAAAGCCACTCTACTGGTCTCTCACAAGCATTGATCCCACACATACACAAAAGCCGAACAGGGATCCCTAAAGCTGGAACGACCCCCATAACACATTAGAGCCTCCTCCTCTCTTCTTGACTTTTGCAAGAACCTGAAGACCTGGCTTTTTGAGTGAACCCCCAGGGCTGTCCTCAAACACCTGCTACAGAGTGCCTGGATCAGAACTCTATACAAATACAGATAACATAACAAAATAACATTGAAGGGACTGGGTGGTAAATTGGGGAGTAGTCCTGTACCTGATTCATGAAAGAGAGGATTCTTTGTTAGACCACCATCATCATTTTGTTACTTACAAGGCACTAAAGGGGTTTGGTAGAGCACAGAGAGTTAGAAAAGAGTCTAAGGACATCAAATGGTGCTGTTAGTAGATATAACATGTAAAGAGTTGTATTTCTAGTAGATTCCAAAAAGTAAGCTGTTGGACTGACATGCATAGGTTGCCTGACAATATTGCCATAAATTGTTTTGTTCAATTTAGCGGAGGCGTATTGTGCCCTGGCCTAGAGTAAAGTACAAACATAGAAAGGATAGACTATTCATGTGAGGAAATGTTCAAAGACAGATGCAAACAACTTCAGACAGGAAAGACTGCCTAAGGACTTGGTTTCAAGAATAGGGAGTATGGTAGAGACACACTTTGAGTCTTTATTGAGGCACAGAAATGTTTGAAGGTGTTGGTGCCTCTGAGAAAAGTATTTTACAGGTTGTATGACCCTAATCAAGGTTGATAATATTGACATACAATATATAGCATCCAGTCCAAACCCCTGATACAAATGTGTACAACCATCATCTAAAGCAGACCTCAGAGTCCAAAGAGGAGAATGAGGACTGCTGCAGGAAGCAATAGCAATCCTGTGAGGAAAGGAAAAAGACAAAAAAAGCACTTGATTGTTATTAGATAATGCTGGAAATTAACAGTACATCGCAGCTAAGAAAGTGTCTTATTCACAATGTCTGAAAGGTGTTGCTTTTGCTAAAAATATTGGAGAATTGTGATTTTTCTAGAAAGGATATTTAAAATCTAGAATAAATTGACAATCCTTACACAGAAACATTTTGAAGAGTCTGTGGACAAACTTGTGTAATGGACTCAAAACTGTAACAATCGAGCCTTACAAACCTGTTGTATTAGGGCTTACCCGACTATTGGACCCAAACGCTAAGTCCGCCCCTTTACCACTACACTCTGACAGCAGCAAAGGAGAGCAGCCAACTGCGGTGGCTCCTCCACTAAGGCGGATAAGCTTTGCCTCACTGATCTCTGAGCAGTGCAAAGGAAAAATTAAATTATAATAACAGAACATTATTATAATGTTTATTTTTAGTACGGAGCCCGGTTACGCCAGGCGTGGCTGGGCTCACGTCAGAGGGAGGAGAAGTGGTTGGTGCACCAATAAGTGCTCATGTCAGTTTGGCCGGCCCAAAACTGACATGCGCACTTAGCATGTTCTCCACCAGCTGTGTTGCACAGCCTGGATGTAGAACATGCACAGGCTCTCACAGGCTCCCAATCCCTATCTGAGAGCAGGCCCGGCCCGTGCAGGGTGTTATACCGGGGCGGTGACGTCAGGCAGGGGAGGGTCAGGGTGGGAGGTTGTAAAATGCGGGATATGGACCATTACAGGTAAGTAACGAAAAAAAAAAAACGAATTTCGTTGCCCACACTGCATCGCCAAATGTGATGCAGCGTGGGCAACGAAATTCGTTTTTTCCCCCCCGGTACTTACCTCTAATGGTCCATATCCCGCATTTTACAACCCTCACCCTGACCCTCCCCTGCCTGACGTCACCACCCCAGTATATTGTCCTGCACGGGCCGGGCCTGTCTGAGAGCCGAATCAGACCACTCAAACCAATCACAATGCTGCTGTCATGTTGATGACAGCAGTGTCATGATTGTCCAGGGGAGTCTGTGAGCCTGGGTGCTGCCGGGTGCCAGGAAAACACGGAGGATGGAGGAGAGGTGGCAGCTGTCCCCTGGCAACCAGGAGGTAAGTCTTCTTTTTTTCTTTGTTTTTTCTAACCCCCTCCACCACTGCCCCCACCATCGTTCCCTACCAGCTGCCACTAGCAGCCAAAGACTTATACAGGGGGTTGGTGTAAGGTACTGACTCAAAACTCAGTCAGCATAAATTAACTCTTAGACCTGTCACCATTGGCGTAGGTCTCCATTCCATTTTTTGCTGTTACCTCCTATGGATTTGCTATGTTTTTGCTGGTCTAGATGCTTTGGGCACTTTGCCACTGCTATTCAGTGCAAAAGTGTAAGTGCTCCCTATTTGTAATGGATTAGTGACTCCATGGTTTACTATTTGATTTGCATGTCAGACCCTAGTACAGTGCCCCATGTGTGCCCAGGGCCTGTAAATCAAATGCTGCTGGTGAGTAAGTAAGTAAGTAAGTACATTTATTATGCTTGATTAATTAAAACCATTGCATACATTAAAACATTTTAGATAAAATATCTAGCTCTTGTGCAATAAAAACACTATTAAACGGACCCAACGTTTTTACAATAATAAATAAATAGGAGTAAAAAGTCATTAAAAGAAGAACTCCAGCTATTAATGACCACTTCTCCATCCTCTTTTAAATCTGTTTATGTTATTTCAAACAGTGGCTGTTCTGATGGAAGTTAGTTCTTAGCCAATACGGGCAAGTTTTTCAATCTTTTTGCGGTTATATCAAGAAATTGAGTTAGCCAGCAGTTTAGCTGTGTTATCGCTGGATTAAAACACATCATTACTGCTTGTCGGCAGGACTTAACTCTATGCTTTTTTAATGTTAGTTTTAGCAAGGTTATCCTTATATCTCTTAGGTTGTTACAGATATATATAATGTGGATAACCTTCTCGATTCCACAGCTAGATAAACGACAGAGCTGGTCTCCTCTACTTTTCTCCCAAGGAGGTAAGAAATGATTGAAGGGCCCGACCCCCAACCGGAGTTTTAGGAATTTTTCCTTGGTGGTGATTTTTATTCCTGTTGTCAAGTAGGATTGGGGTTTAAGAGCTTTGTATGTATTCAGTACTACCCAGAAGTGAGCTCGTTTGGCTAGTGAATTTTTGTCCTCTATGACAGGTAATAGTCGAGTAACGTTTGTTACAGCTTTTTTAAAAGCAAAGTGATTTGTTGAGATGCTCCACAAGTCTTTCAGGCCTAAAAGTTTGATGGATTCCTGCAGATATCAGATATTCTCTTGCTGGAGATTTTTCGGGGCGAGAGAGCTCTTTCCAGAGTTGGTTGTTCAGGGATCCTTCTTCATCGCTTTTAATTTTATGCCAGCATTTCACATATGCTTCCCTTCTTTCCATGGACAATTTTTAAAGCCTAAATTCAAACCGTATTTGACCTGGGGAAACATTTCTAGGAAGTTCGCTCTGTAAGAGTTGGATATGATGTTGTTGAGAATAGTTACGTCTTTTCCTTTCATCTATTCGTTCCCATAGGTTATTGTGGGCTGAAGTTTACCTCGCAGGACCCTTAGCAAAGGGTCAAGCGTCAGGTCCGGTAGCATTTTCTTCAGTGGTTTTAAGGCTAGATAGGTCATTACCCCCTTTTTCCGCAGAGGTTCCATTTGTGGTTTAAATGAGTTGTTCTGGTACAGCGTTATCCCCAGGTATTTATAGCTTGCTGCTTGATCTAAGCGGTGACTGTCCAGGAACCAATTGAGGTGTTTCTTCTTGCGGTAGTTTATGACCATAGTTTTTGTTTTATTAAAGTTTATTTTTATTGCATTTTGTACTGAAAACTGTGAGTCGTGTTCAAAGGATGCTGAAGTCTAATTGGAGTCCGACTTATCAAAACTAGGTCATCAGCATATAACAAGATTGACAGTGTCATGTTCCCTAGTTTTGGTGCATGGGCTGTACATCTGTTTAGCTCCCCCAGGAGATCCCCTAAAAATAGGTTAACAAGCATTTACAATGCAATAGGTCTCGCAGCATTAAAGTTTGAGTTACTGGCATTGTAAATGACAATGCTTTGCATAAATTTTTTTTATTTGCAATTAGTATATAAACATTGTTTGTGAATGGTTAGCTGTTGCTTATGCGAAGCAAAGTTGCCAGTAATGTAGAGTGCTAGTCTTACTTGTTAGTGCACAAGTAATACGCGTGTGAGCAACACCACAGAATCATGCCCACACTAGTCACAGTCACTTGCTAAAAGCCAGGAGAAATTGGGATAGCCATCAGTCCACCTTCCTTACGCTCACCCCAATCAGAAATGATCTACTTTGTGATCTCCCAAAAAGTTTACTTTCCTTGTTTTTCACGGACAGACCTGGGTTACGTTAAGGACAGCGATTCAGGCCTGGGTATGGGAATTGGTGCCTGGTCTGTACACAATCTGGCAAGACCCGGGCACCTAAGGCCTGGGGATGGGAAGCACATGGTCGATGAACAGAAGGCAACTCTTGCGCCTGCTCTGGCCTGACACTAGCCCCAGAGGTCACGTACGCTGCATGACGCATGAGAGGTCACGCACGCTGCATGACGCATGCAGCCCACAGTGCCAGCGCAGCGGCTCCACGCATGCCGCGAGCCCAGCTTGTCCTACCTGTCAGACTTGGCGAACTTCCGGAACGCCTGCCTGGTGAGGTTGTGGTAGGACCTGTAGCTTTGCGGCTCAGCCGAGATGCCCTGCCCCCTGGTGGTGCTGGGCCCTATGTGCGGGCTGTTGTTGGGCATGGGCAGCACAGACTGGTACTAGTGCAACTTCTGCTTGAGCTCCTGGATTTCATCGTCCTTGTGGGCCAGCTGGCTCTCCAGGTCCTTGATTCGCTCCTCCTTCAGCATCAGGATACTGGCGAAGTCCTCCTTTAGGTAGATAATATTCTCGCCCTGCAGGAACTTTGCGATGCCACTGGGGGTCTGAGGGGATTGCCGGGCATGGGGACTGCCTGGCACCGGTTGCAGGTGATGGGGAGAGAGGTGGGGTGGCGGAGGACGAGCAGAGAGGGAGCGCTGCCACTGATGGGAAGTGAGGGGCTATCTTCGATCCATTCACTCCCTGCTGCCATGAATGGGCTGGAGTGGAGGGGGGCGGGGGAGCAGAGGAGCTTGAGTGCTGTGCAGTGGGGATGGGGAATGCTGCTAATCCACCGGGACCTCCTGCCCTCGCCCCCCGGGGAGACGGTGAGATATTCCGCTTTTAAGCAAACCAAGCATCTCCACAAGATAGCAAAGGTGAGGGAATGAACAGGGAGTCTCTTCACATGGTTTTAAAAATTCCGGAGAGAGCAGATTTCAATTCAAGTTTTGAGCTTGAATGATCTGCGTATGAAAAGATTCAACAATAAATAAGTGATGAGCAGGTGGACAGGTTGCAGAACTTTATCTTTCAACCCTGAAAACGAGCCGAAAGAATACCACTTGGCTCTCACGCGTCTCCCCATTTGAGTTTGCTGACGGGATGCGGCATCTTCTCACTGACCCGACTTTCTCAGCAGGTTGCAATAAATTCGAAGAACTGATAACAGTTTTATCGAAAACAGCGGTGACGCGTTCAGCGAAATGACAGCAAATGCATGGCTGAATAAAAAAATAAACTGCACTGTAAGGGTAGCAGGATGCACACCATGTATTCCTCATTTCTCAAATTTTATCTGCTTTCATCCTAAGGGTGCGTGCTGGTTGAGTTCAAAGTGCCATGCCCTGTCGACACTGTAAAGTATATACATCGCTGTCGTGGGGCTTCATCTCGCCCCAAACAACCGCACTGCTAAATGTGCGAATTCCGCGAGTTTTCGTTTTTTTTTTTATCATAATCAAACTTCATCCATGTAATCCTTAATTTTTCAAAACATATTTAACTCATTCCCAACTTTTTATGTGAGTCCACATGCCTTGTGTATATGCAATTTCCGATTTTTTTACTGTTCACTCCGCGTCTATCCGGACTTTAAGAATGAACAGAGCTGAGGCATTAATTCATGTCAGGCAGCGTTTATTCTTTAAAAAGAACCCAATGCATTTCGGGCTCAACGCCCTTCTTCGGGGGTCACTGTGAATACATAATAAATAACCACAATCACTGAGTGTGAACATCACTTTGGTATAACATTTCCAAATCTTTATCCAAATATAAAATATACATTATGCGATATCTAAAACATTTTTATCACTTTAATTTCCTCTACGCAGTGAATCCATATATTCTGAAGGTGGTCGACAGTCTATCTCATACATTTCTTTCTGCTTATATTTATTTGTCACTTGCCAGTCTTATTGAAAAAATTGAACCCAACCCCTCGTCATGTTGCGTAACCATTGAGTTCTCCTACAATCTTCCTTCGCTCCTCAATGCGGACTACATTCCAAACGTGTTCTCTTCCCGTGTGCTCATTAATAAACAATCACTCTCACCCCTCCCGTGGGTGGTTCCCTCATGTTTACTTACTCCCGCGTTCTCAAAGTCACTATTTATTTAGCGACATCACCTCTCACCATTCCTCTCTCTGTACCCTCCCCTCCGCCTTAGGTGTTACGTTCTCTGAACCATTTCCTTAAAAAACACTCTATCTGGCCCGTACCTGCCATCTGCTGTTTAAAAGCGTCTTTCCTTTCTCTGTCTTCCATCCCGTTAGTCTCCTTCCCATGATCCCTCACTAGTTTAACCCGTGACTATATCTACCCAATGGGGTTTCTTTGGTTCAAATCTCCCGCCCTCTCACCCTCTCGATGTTGCATGTAGGATTCCTCCGTGTTAACTACATTTCCCATAGTGCTGTTCAATTCAATTTCACGAACCATTGTGGCACACAAAGTTTTAAAAAAACATGTAAAGCAATAATAAGTCGCACTGTATAAACACATAGTGAGTGTGAATATATTAAAAGTCATCTGCGTAATCGATTCCAAGTTAACTCCTCGAGCGTCTCTGTCACTGTCGTTTATGAACCACATTGATATTCCTAGCATGCAGACTCGTGTCATTTACTCCTTTTTCATCAGTCTTCTCAATCTTCATCTTTGGGTGCATTCCTGTTGTAGGGCATATGTAATAAACTGCACTGTAAGGGTAGCAGGATGCACACCATGTATTCCTCATTTCTCAAATTGTATCTGCTTTCATCCTAAGGGTGCGTGCTGGTTGAGTTCAAAGTGCCATGCCCTGTCGACACTGTAAAGTATATACATCGCTGTCGTGGGGCTTCATCTCGCCCCAAACAACCGCACTGCTAAATGTGCGAATTCCGCAAGTTTTCGTTTTTTTTTTTTATCATAATCAAACTTCATCCATGTAATCCTTAATTTTTCAAAACGTATTTAACTCATTCCCAACTTTTTATGTGAGTCCACATGCCTTGTGTATATGCAATTTCCGATTTTTTACTGTTCACTCCGCGTCTATCCGGACTTTAAGAATGAACAGAGCTGAGGCATTAATTCATGTCAGGCAGCGTTTATTCATTAAAAAGTACCCAAGTACCCAAGACTTCCTGCCAGACGAACGCGGAAGAGAGACGCCTAGCTGAGACGCGACCGGTTTCGCAATGGCGATGGAACTTATCATGGCTCCTGCTGTCTTTTACTAAATCACAGACCAATGAGTGACAAATGAATAGAAAAGTACAAGAATCCACAGGAACAATTTTCACTGTCATTACGATAGGCTTTTAAGGACCAATGACAAAGGACTTTTACTGTTTTTATTGAAGTATATGAAAACACGCCACTCACCATACTATCTTTTGCCTTGAAAAAGCCCGGGGAGGGCGAAACGCGCGTCGGCTGTGACGATGTGGCAAGAAAATAATCAATAAATAAGAACGTTGAGAAACAATGGACTCTGTACGATCTTAATACTTGTGTGGACTGGAAAAAAAAATTGAAGTACTGAACTGACTATATTGAAAAACAATTGGATAAAAGTTACGAGCAGGGATGTGCACTGGTTAAATTGTTTCTATTTACGGTTCACGAAACTCTGCTACACTCGCTGTGGGTAGGGTATCGTGACGGAAAGTGCTTAAGGGTGAATAAGCATCCTATCAGTTGGGCACTCCCAAATTGAGTATCTCTGTATGACTGGACAATTGAATACCACGGGACAAATACAACACTGATGTGCAGATCACAGTAGCAAATTCACCCTGTCTTTTTGTTTATATATACTTTACAGTGTCGACAGGGCATGGCACTTTGAACTCAACCAGCACGCACCCTTAGGATGAAAGCAGATAAAATTTGAGAAATGAGGAATACATGGTGTGCATCCTGCTACCCTTACAGTGCAGTTTATTACATATGCCCTACAACAGGAATGCACCCAAAGATGAAGATTGAGAAGACTGATGAAAAAGGAGTAAATGACACGAGTCTGCATGCTAGGAATATCAATGTGGTTCATAAACGACAGTGACAGAGACGCTCGAGGAGTTAACTTGGAATCGATTACGCAGATGACTTTTAATATATTCACACTCACTATGTGTTTATACAGTGCGACTTATTATTGCTTTACATGTTTTTTTAAAACTTTGTGTGCCACAATGGTTCGTGAAATTGAATTGAACAGCACTATGGGAAATGTAGTTAACACGGAGGAATCCTACATGCAACATCGAGAGGGTGAGAGGGCGGGAGATTTGAACCAAAGAAACCCCATTGGGTAGATATAGTCACGGGTTAAACTAGTGAGGGATCATGGGAAGGAGACTAACGGGATGGAAGACAGAGAAAGGAAAGACGCTTTTAAACAGCAGATGGCAGGTACGGGCCAGATAGAGTGTTTTTTAAGGAAATGGTTCAGAGAACGTAACACCTAAGGCGGAGGGGAGGGTACAGAGAGAGGAATGGTGAGAGGTGATGTCGCTAAATAAATAGTGACTTTGAGAACGCGGGAGTAAGTAAACATGAGGGAACCACCCACGGGAGGGGTGAGAGTGATTGTTTATTAATGAGCACACGGGAAGAGAACACGTTTGGAATGTAGTCCGCATTGAGGAGCGAAGGAAGATTGTAGGAGAACTCAATGGTTACGCAACATGACGAGGGGTTGGGTTCAATTTTTTCAATAAGACTGGCAAGTGACAAATAAATATAAGCAGAAAGAAATGTATGAGATAGACTGTCGACCACCTTCAGAATATATGGATTCACTGCGTAGAGGAAATTAAAGTGATAAAAATGTTTTAGATATCGCATAATGTATATTTTATATTTGGATACAGATTTGGAAATGTTATACCAAAGTGATGTTCACACTCAGTGATTGTGGTTATTTATTATGTATTCACAGTGACCCCCGAAGAAGGGCGTTGAGCCCGAAATGCATTGGGTACTTTTTAAAGAATAAACACTGCCTGACATGAATTAATGCCTCAGCTCGGTTCATTCTTAAAGTCCGGATAGACGCGGAGTGAACACTAAAAAATCGGAAATTGCATATACACAAGGCATGTGGACTCACATAAAAAGTTGGGAATGAGTTAAATACGTTTTGAAAAATTAAGGATTACATGGATGAAGTTTGATTATGATAAAAAAAAAAAACGAAAACTCGCGGAATTCGCACATTTAGCAGTGCGGTTGTTTGGGGCGAGATGAAGCCCCACGACAGCGATGTGAATAAAAAAATATACATATAAAAATATTTTACTTGACGTGGAACTCCGTATTACTTTATTTAACACCTTGGCTGCTAAGGGGTTTTCCCGTCCTGCGCTGAAAACTTTGAATACTATAGTTTCATGACAAGGTCAACTCGTCATAAGCACAGGGCAAGTAAAACCCATGATGAGTTGACCTTGTCATGAGCACTGAACAGGTTAAGGCAACATAATGCTGCACCGCCACCCCTCCTGCCCTTTTCCCAACTCATATTTAATGTCCTGTGCCTGAAATTATAGGTATTAAATGAGAAAGACAAGAGCAAAGAAAATACACGAAAAAAAAACTGAAGTCCCCGAATCCCGCTTACCGCCGGTGCTGTGGTGCGCGTGACAATAACTACCGTGGGGGGGGACTTCCGTTTCCTGCTGGAAGCTCGCGCCCACGGAGTGGCTGGCCAGGAGAGGTGCAGTCAGGAGAGGAGCAGTGGTGATGTGGGGCTCCCATGCCCGAGGGAGAGTCCCGCGGTGGCGGCTGAAGTCCGGAATTGCGCCGATGAGGTGAGTGGGGCTTAGCTGTAGTGGGGGGGCAGCGGGGGAGGGGGGTGTCTGTGTGCGCTCGTGTGTGTGTGTGTGTGCGCGCTCTTGTGTGTGCGCGGCGGGGGTGGTGGTGTGTGTCTCTGTATGTGTGCGCTCTTGTGTATGCGTGCGTGTATGTGCGCTAGTGTGTGTGTGCGTGCGTGTATGTCTCTGCGTGTGTGCCTGTGTGTGTGTGCGCGCGCGTCTCTGTGTGGGTGTGTGTGTGACTAGCCTGCCGGAATCGGAGAGCATGGTTGTGCGCGCCACCGCTCTGATCCCATTCTGGCAGATGCGCGCGGCCAGGTCTTGTCTCCTGGAAAGCGAAGCCAGTGACAATAGGTCTCTGGCGAGACAGCGCTTTCGCGCAGTTAACGCCACGAGACCTAAAAAGCAGTGGGGCTAGGACGCACCCTTGTTTTAGCCCTTTTGTGCTAGGTATTTTTTTTATATATGAGAACCAGCGCCTAGCTTTATCCTGACCCATGTGTTAGTGTGCAGGTTCCTGAGTTGGTCTAGGAGAGGGAGCAATATCCCCCAGCTGTCCAGTTTTTGCGAGAGTTTTGTTTGTTCAACATGGTCAAACGCAGCTGTGAAGTCTATGAAGCAGAGAAATAAGGGGTATTTTTCCTGCTAAGCTGTGTCCATGAGCAAGGTCAGCGCCATAATGTTTGTTATTGTGCCTTGTCCCTTTGGAACCCTGTTTGTGTTGGTGGGATTATATGGTTCTCTGAAGCCCAAGTGGCTAGGTCATTTAAGATGAGCCCCACATAATATTTAGCCTCAATGTCTGTGAGGGATATCAGCCGATAGTTTTTAGGTCTTGCTGAGTCAGGACATGCGCTTCTCTGCAAGACATTTAGTAGGCGGCTTTTGAAAGTGCCACCACAAGCTTTTGGTGGCATCAAGCTTGCGTGCACTCGCGCAGCCGTCATGCGATCGCGATCACTTTCACTTTTGAGGCCGTGTCACTTTCACGGTCGCGCGGCCAATGCTTGTTTCCCCTGAAGTGCGCTCGCCTTTCTCCCTGACACTAGTTAGTCAACGGCGGCGTCTGTGCATTGGCTGTCAGGTAACGAGACCAGTCCCTACCAGGATAACGCGAAGAAACATCCACACCCCCCTTCAGGCAAGTTGTCCGAAGCACGCCAGGCCCCTACATTGAAGTCAGTGGGTTCTCCTTCCTGTTTAAAATAAGAAACTGTTTGATTGACATCCCGACTGACAGCGAACTGCCTTCCATTCTGTGATGAGCGATGGGAATATGAGACGGCTCCCTGTTTTTTTACCGATCCTTTTAACACTCTAGCCTGAATATATTGTGTTAGGTGACCATAGCACCCTGCTCAATGAGCTGATGTCCATTGCCTGATCACCCTGGGCTACATTGGGAGCACACTGCGCCTCTTATGTATAATAGGTAGCCAGTAGTTTAATTCTTTGAGTCAGTCTCTCGCACCCCCTTCAGAACGTACATCGAAGCGGATAGTGGAGACGAAGCCCTTTAGTCCCTAGGCCTCCTCTTTGAGCTAACATGAGCGGGAACTGCCCATTAGAAGTACGGCCCGCAACCCATTTGAGCTGAGGCGAACTTGCTGCTTTAATTCCTCATCCCACACAAGAACGGGCTTAACAAATGTTCCTATCCGCCCACGAAAGTGAGGTCGGAAGTGTAATTTCTCAACAAATGCATATTGCACATTGATAATATTGCACAAAGGAGATTGTGCTGCATAACTAAATACAGCTGATTCACTCCAGATCATCTCAGTTCTGAATGACCGATTCAGGGAATTTAAAGCCAGGCTGTGTGGCAACTGGAGTCCTTTTATCTTGTATAAATTAGAGGACAGACTGATCAATCGGGACAGGTTCCATGCTATTTTAAAGCGTATTTAAACAGTTAGAGTTTCTCTCGGGGGCGTTATTCCGCAAGCTGCTAGTTCAGATTTTTTAAATCTTACCATTGAAGATTTAGGCTACGTAGTTCTGTTATACATTTTTTTAACGTTAGGTTTTACTGTTCCCCATCTTTTGTTTCGTAGGCTAGATTTTTAGTAGCTATTATTTTACACATTTACCTCTTTATGGCGTTTTGCTTATTACTTCACATTTCTTTAGCGGCGCCCTAGGTGTTTATATCAGTCAAGAAGTATGACGTCTTCTCTGGCCCCCGGTATCCGCCTCATCCGATCCATTTCCACAGGCGACTAGTAAGTGAACAGTGAAGTAGAAACATTTGTCTGTCATCTGTGTGTGCCGCGTGGCTGCTTCCTTGGAACCATTGTGCACGTCTGAGTTGAGCATGCTTTTTTAAGTATGTGACATTCCTTCTGCTATTCAGGATTTACAAATCCCAGTTCACAATACACGGGACAGCCCATGCTGCTGCTGTGAGTGCCTTTTCACATCTTCATTAGCTATATAATAAACAGCCAGGGTCACTGGAATCATGCGATTCCGTGGCCGCTTCGTTTTCTGCATACTTATGATTTTACTGCATGTGCCACATAATCCTTCATCTGCTGCGTGATCTGCAGGTTTTAACAACAAGCATTGGCATAGCCAATAGGTCTCGCCTTTGGGACCTTATTAGTGTTTAACCATGCAACAGTTAATGTTGTTGCACCAAGGATATTGTGCTGCATAACTAAATACTTATAAGGTCACAAAAGCGAGACCTATTGGCTATGCCAATGCTTGTTTAGTATGGACCTTGCATCTTGTTTATAAATTGGGTTTATGATTGAGCCTCTCCATGACGCAGGGATTGTGGCGGTTCTGGCTGCATGCTTGAAAACTGGTGCTAATGCGTTGCTCCAAAATTCCGGGTCATTTTTTAACATCATTGGCAGAAAGCCGTTGGAGCCAGGTTCCCCCGCCTGTCTGCCCCTCACTATTTGTTTCTTTATTTGTAGAACTACATGGCTGTTATTCTCGTCCCCTCTTCCAACTGTGTGGTTTTATTCAGCAAATGATTCCTCCTCCTGTTGCTGTTGGGTTGTCGCTATAATATCCCTTTCCTCCATTAGGGCTGAGTTTTGATGTGCCACTTCCTTTGCTAGTCTGCTAGAACTTTTATTTCCCAGATGAACGGAAGGTATTGCCTTTAGCTCTAATTCAGTGGTTAGAAAGACAGTCTACCCAGGCTGCTTCCGTAATGTGGGCGTTGATGCCAAGATGGTTTGGGCGCTGTAATTTTTCTGTTTTGCGTCATGAAGGAGTTTGGCCCAAAATTCGTTATATTTGGATCTTTTGCTGGCCCATCTTCTTCTCTTAAAATGAGCCTTTGCTTCACGAAGGGAGTGCTGCAGACTCTCATTTCCCGGTGAAGTCCAGAGTTGCCTTAGTGTGTAATTTATCGGTTTTTTTTGTGTTTTAGAAACCAGGCTCCTTGCATTAATCATTGGATGGACTATTCTGTTCCTTTGTTCCAGACCCGTTTTGGTTTTGATTTTTTCGCCGAGAGATATGACAAATTTCTCCCAGCTTTTCAGCGGCTGAGTTATATTGTCCTATGCTTGATTGAGTAGGTCTTTAGCTGTGGTTGATACTGCTTCAATATTAGTTGAGTTGCACCTTATTCGTTTGAGGTTTGTTGTTCCTACCATGACAATGGTTTCATTGACCTCCAGAAGTAAAGTTGAGTTTGCTTGCAATTTCATTTCTTGCAGCATGTGGTCACTGAATTCATTGTTGCCTATTTGGAAAGAGGCTATTTTGTTAAACAATGATAAAGTCACAAATGCGAAATCTAAGTGAGAGGATATTTTGGCTGAGTGGTAAGTAGGTGCTGGTGGGTTGTCCCCCTTGAGACGACCATTGACTGCTCTCAAGTTTAGGTGCTCCAGTCTGAAAGAAGATAATTCAAGCACCTTGCTGTTTTGACTTTTTTTGAGCGGCCTTGATTTGGAATCCCCCATGCACTGGTAAGATCTTGTGTAGAGTCGTTGTCCTGAGTGGGCCTTAGGAGGGGCATATTAAAATCTCCAGCCAGGAAGATGTTATCTGTGTCCTCTTCTTTCATTACTCTTATTAGTTATTTGATCAGCTCCTTAGCTGCCTTTAATTTGTGCTTGGGGTGTATTTAGATGTTTATTATTACTACCTTCTGAGCAGTCCAATTTAAAATCAGTTTAACTGTTGAGGTCCGAATGCAGCTTGGAGGGGCAATATGCATCTTTGAAGGAAATATTTCACCCATTTGAGTTATGGAGGATAGAAAAAGTAGGCCCCCCGATCGGCGGCCAAAGTCAGATCCCTTGGTAGCCAGGATAAAACTAGAGATGTAGCCTTGTAGTTCAAAGGGTTTGTCCTCCCAGGTCTCCTGGAGTAGTATCATGTCAAAAGTTTTTAGATAGTATAAGACTTCCTGATCACTTGATTTGGAACTTAAGCCATTGATGTTCCAGATACATATTTTTATACCGTTGTAACTGGGTGAAAGATGTAATGCACTGGATATCTGATGTCAATTTGGTTGCGCTGGTAGTATTGTGCGTAGTATACTCTGCCAGTTGTTCATTAGTATGAGTTTGGTCAAGATGGATTGGCAATCTATTGGGGTGCCGCCCCTTGCTCCCCTTAGCACTGAGGTGGACTTTCTATTTTGACTGCTTGTTTCGGAGGTTAAAAATGATGCTGGGTATAGTGGTTTTGGCACTGTTTTCAAAGTGTTCCCCCAGCTTTGGAGTATATTTTTTTCTTGAATGATTCTGCTTACTATCTCTGACTTTTTCCGCTTGGTTTTGGACACTTCGGAGCTTGGCAGGATTTTGTTTGACAAGAACTCTATGGATATTTGGTCAATAGTGTTGATTTTGGCTAATTTTGGGATGGCTTGCAGAAGTCGTAGCATGTTCCCTCTGTTTAGGATGTCCGATCGACCTCGCGACTTTCAATGGGGGAAAATATGATGGTGTCTGTTCCCTCATCCTTCATGGGTTCCTGGGTCGAAGGCTGGAAGCTGTCACTGGTCGTAGCTATGTACGAATAAGGCCTAAAGATGTTAGAGTTGTTTGCTTTATTATCAGTACTGTTTTGAGAAGTTGACGGTGGGTCTTGTGCTGTCCTGATTGTGTCTTTCACGTCCGTGCTGTGCACGAGTATTTTCTTTAATGGTTCATGAGGTGCTTTAGGAATGTCCTGCTGATCGCTGTCTGGCACCAATATTTCCGATTGGTCCTCTTCCGTAGGTGCACTGCCTTCTTGGGGGGACTTGGCTTGCACGTGTGTCTGGTGCACAAACTCCTCGGTATTGCTGTGGAATTTTGTGCTTGTTGGTAATTGACTAACAGGTCGTCTTTTTGTTGTTGGTACGTGTGGCCCAGCCTCAGTTTGATTGGTTTTAAATGGGGGATGTGGGTACCCTGGTGGTGTTTGTTACAATTTTATATTATTTGATGAGCCCATTGTATTTTCTTTCAGTGATGGAGCTGGGGAGTGTAGGGTATTTGTAATGCTGGCATTCATAACTGGTAGCAGCCTATTAGCCGGATGTTGATGCTGAAAAGTTATATTCTTTTTCCTCCCCTTCCTTTTTTCCTGTGACAGGGATTCACTTTTGTTATTTTTATCAGATGATTCAAGGGATATCATTTCACTAAGTGAATCCGCATTGGGGTTTTGCAAGGGCCCGCCCTCTTCTATGTTGGAAATCTTGTTTGTTGTTATCATCACAGTGGGTTGGGTTTCTGATTTCATATCTCCTTCTGTTTGTGGTTCCCGGCTTGCTGCATTCTGAGCTTCAGTTGTTATTTTCATATTGAATAGTAAGTCACCTAGTAGTGATGGCAACATAGATAATTTGTCCACTATTGGAGCACAAGTACATTCTTGCTGTAATAGCTTAACGTTAAATGCCGCTTCTTGCCCTCTCTTTATTAGTGCATTTAAATCTGCTAACTTCCTGTCGGTCCCTGAAGTAAAGTCTGCTAAAGTTTGGAGCACTGTGAGCTGTATATCCATTTGATAGGATTGGTATTGCAATGCCGTGGTTGAATATTGCATCGTATTTAGTATTGTTGCCCAGATTGAGTCTTTAGTCGTTTGGTTCTTATCTCTGATTTCTGTGCATGCACTGATTGTTGAGATTTTAGGGTCATGGCTGTACAAGGCGACTTATTCCATGCACTCTTGAGATGCTAGGAAGGACATGTCGCTATTGGAATTGTGGTGGTTATCTTGAGAAGTCACCTGGCTATTCTCTGGCAATGTGCTTTTTACTGTTTTCAAGGTGGCCATCAATGTTACTTCTTCCTGTTGAGTAAATGGCAAGTGTTGAAGGGAAGAGCTGGTTGGTAGCAAGTTACATTCCCTTGATTTTTGCTCTACTCGCTGCACTATATTGCTTCGAGTCGCCTAATGGAAGCTTGAGTCTGGCCTGATAGTTTAACCCAGTTGTTTTGATATGCTTTGAGTGGTAATGGCAGGATGAGGTTCTTCTGTTTGTAACTGGAACTGTTTGTGCTTAAAGATTGGTCCAGTTTTTGGCCCCCCTTGCTGGTGTAGTTTTGGTGTGACTGCCTCTGGTTCGCTTCTTGCAATGGTCAGGGGGGGTTTAAAGAGTTGGTCGATTTTTTGTGCGGTGAGCAGGGTGGTCCCTGGGTCGTCCTGTTGTTCCTTTTGTTCTTATAATCGCTCATTAACAAAGACTATATCAGCGAACCCTAATTGTAGTTTATTGTTGGGACTCACAAGGTCCGTTGTTGTAATAGATCATCTAGGCATTTCAGGTTCATCTATTACTTCTTGTTCTTGATTTATATTTAGCCTGATGGTGTTCGAGTTACTGTTAATTATTCAGTTTGTTTTAGGTTGCAGAGATTCCGTTGCATGTATTAATGCAACGGTTTTTATTTGTCTGAGGTTTTTTTACGAGTTGATAGGTTAGGTCAAAGCTTCTTGGTTGCAAAGGGGTCTGCAGCCCTTTAATTTAACTGGTTTTAGAAAATATTACAGTGCCTGGATCTTTCCGAAAAGCACATTTTGTGTATATCTTGGGTCGAAAGGAGCATGGGTTCATCCGTTTGGGGGGCCCCTCTATTGGTAATAAGTATTGTACGACCAAGCCTGGCCTCGTGTTGACCACAAATTTTGACTCTGTTTCCTTAGGTGATGTCTTACCCTGGTTTGGAGAAGCTTTAAGAGAGGTACTATGAGAGCTGCTGGTGGGTAGGCTGTTTGTTGGGAGATTTTTGGGAAGGTTGGAAGCCACAGTAGCTATCAGTGAATCATTCTTTCCGTCAAGTTTCCCACCTTTTAATTTTTGAGAATCTAAATCAAAGTCAAAGCCAAGTTTCAGTCTCTTTTTTCCTGTTTATTGTTTTTGCTGCTTTTGGCTTTGGACTTATTGAAGTCTTTCTTTCTCTGCCAGACCTCATGATTACTTGTTTCTTTATAATTCTCAGTGATGGCTGTACAGGATGTACAGGATGTAAGGTGCCAGCAGATTGCAGGTCACAGAAGTAGCGATAGCGGCAGCGGCGTAATTGCCACATATTTACTCCTCAGCCACGGTGGTGTTGTTTACTGACTGCTCACTGCTCTACCTGCTCTGCACACAGGCTCAATAGGATATACCACGTGTATTGGGGAAGACAACTTGTACTTATAGCTGTTAGAAAGCAGCCCTAAAAAGAAACAGGAATGTGGCAGAGAATGTGAAGCTTAAGGTAGTCAAATGCAGTCAAAGCTCAATCAAGACCAAGAACTCCAAGTGAGGTGTCAGGGGCGATCCGGAGAAGGGGCTAGCGGTGTGCAATCCATTGCGGTTGATTCGTTGATTCTACAAATGGGCTCCATTGAGCCTTTAAGCTGACGAGCTTCTGGATGACGCACCTGCGTGCCGGTTAGGCATCGAGGCCTGTGACGGTTACTTGGCGGCCTTCTTTTCCACCCCAACTACGTTCTCTACTGATGAGGGAAGATATACCGAAACCCGGGCCATGTCTCGGGTCTAGAGATCTTGAGAACAACAAGTACTTACTCGCACCTACCTAGGTAAACCACTCACGAACTATATGTACCAGAACCCTCAGGGGCGATCTGGAGGAGGGGCTAGCGGTGTGCAATCCATTGCGGTTGATTCTACAAATGGGCTCCCTTGAGCCTTTAAGCTGACGAGCTTCTGGATGACGCACCTGCGTGCCGGTTAGGCATCGAGGCCTGTGACGGTTACTTGGCGGCCTTCTTTTCCACCCCAACTACGTTCTCTACTGATGATGGAAGATATCCCAAAACCCGGGCCATGTCTTGGGTCTAGAGATCTTGAGAACAACAAGTACTTACTTGCACCTACCTAGGTGAACCACTCACGAACTATATGTACCAGAACCGTCAGGGGCGATCAGGAGGAGGGGCTAGCGGTGTGAGATACATTGCGGTTGATTCTACATATGGACTCCCTTGAGCCTTTAAGCTGACGAGCTTCTGGATGACGCACCTGCGTGCCGGTTAGGCATCGAGGCCTGTGACGGTTATTTGGCGGCCTTCTTTTTCACCCCAACTACGTTCTCTACTGATGAGGGAAGATATCCCGAAACCCGGGTCATGTCTCGGGTCTGGAGATCTTGAGAACAACAAGTACTTACTTGGACCTACCTAGGTGAACCACTCACGAACTATATGTACCAGAACCCTCAGGGGCGATCCGGAGGAGGGGCTAGCGGTGTGAGATACATTGTGGTTGATTCTACATATGGACTCCCTTGAGCCTTTAAGCTGACGAGCTTCTGGATGACGCACCTGCGTGCCGGTTAGGCATCGAGGCCTGTGACGGTTACTTGGCGGCCTTCTTTTCCACCCCAACTACGTTCTCTACGGATGAGGGAAGATATACCGAAACCCGGGCCATGTCTCGGGTCTAGAGATCTTGAGAACAATAAGTACTTACTTGCACCTACCTAGGTAAACCACTCACGAACTATATGTACCAGAACCCTCAGGGGCGATCCGGAGGAGGGGCTAGCGGTGTGCGATCCATTGCGGTTGAATCTCCAAGTGAGGTCCCAGCAAGGTCCTGATGAGCCAACAGGGGGACCAACGGGGGGCCAGCAGGGGGCAGCCTATAGGCTGGTCACCTAACCTCCCTTAACCTCCCTTGGCTACAAGCCCACAGAAGTCAGCCAACAAACCTCGCAGGTCCCACAATCCCCGGCCACGGTTTACCACCAAGCACACCAGGAGTGAACCCCCCAACAGCCTACATCTCCGTGACTCCCCAGAGTTCACCTTCGTCACCGGCGCTCCCGCACGCACGCGCACAAGGGGCCGCAGGGTCCAGTATCGATGTACCAATGAAATCGGGACTGGACCTGGGCCGGAGCAGAGCACGCAGAAGCAGAGGCAGAGGCACCAGGTAGGGGGCAGCGGGAGGTGGCAGGAGGTGGCAGGTCTTGGGTGGCAGATCTCTGGTGGAACAAGTAGGACTCTGGCAGCGTGGCACACAGCGTGGCATAGCGAGGCACACCAGGGGTGCAAAGCAATCCGGCAATCTGGCAAACAGTCAAGCCGCGGACAGTGAGCAGCAGCAACAGCAGCGGCAATGTGTGGCTCCTCCTCTTCCAATTACCAATGCTGCTGGTAGGCCTGCAGCACCCTCAGAAGCAGCTTGTAAAATATGGCTCAGGCCTGCCATTGCACAGCCTGTGTGCAGTCTGGGACTGCCATGTTGACTTGGCAAGTGCACACGCTTGCCAGTCCCTAAACCTTTCCTTTTCTACGTGTTATTCTCCCCTAAGGTAGGCCCAAGGTACCCCTATGGGCAGGGTGCATTGTATGTGAAAGGTAGGACATGCCATAGTGTTTGTGGCATGTTCTGTAAGTGAATTACAGCCAATTTCGTTTTTCACTATTGCAACGCTATCTATTCCCATAGGCCAGAATGGGCAGTTTGACTATAACACCTTATAATCCTAACTGACCCAGGGAACAAGGTAGAAATTTGAGTTTACAATGCCTGAACTCAGAATGTTAAAATACATCTTTTAGTGAGGGTGATTTTTACATTCTGTGTTTGAAAATCCACTTTTAGAAAGTAGGTATTTTCTTGCCTAACCATCAGTATGCCTCTGCTAGGTTTGTGTATTCCATTTCTGGTTTGTGAGTGACAGGGGGCTGGAGAGGTCCTTGACTACAGCAGTCTGACGGGTCAGGGCTGGGCTGAATAGGCCATGTTTTGAATAGAGAGTAAGGGGAGGAGATTTCCTTTTACTTGCCTGAGCCTTCATAGAATAGAGAGTAGGTGGAGGAATTTTCCTTTCAGCTACCTGGGCCAGGTCTGCTTTCAACAATGCTGTCTCCACCGCCTGCCAGGTAGCTGCACCAAGGAAGACAGAACTGGTTTTGACTAGGTACAGTCACTCTCTGTCTTCAGAGAACAAAGCATTTAGTAGTATAAATATTGGGGCCCAGACCCCAGAACTTTAGATCACTTCTGGGAATCAAGATGCACCCTTTGCCAAGGAGAGAAACCAAGGAAGCTGAAGGAAGAGACTGCCCCTGTGCTGTTTGTGGTTGTCCTGCAGTGGTTACTTATTGCCAAGGAAAGGAGAAAAGGAACTTTGTGTGTACTTTTACCATCTTGAGGAAGATCTCTAAGGGCTTGAAGTTGAGCTTGCCTCCTGTTCTGAAGTGTCAGGGCCACAAAGACTTCGCCACCAGCTCCCCCTGAATTCACTTACTGGGAATTCTACCTGGGGTGAATTGCCTGATGTTGCTTGGACCCTCTGAGAGACTGCGTGTTGCTGGGAACTGGAATAGCGACTCAACAAGGAGAAGCATGTCGCCGCCCCAGCAGTTACCGTTGTATCGCCGAAGAAGCGTGCCGGCGCCGCAGCTGTTGCCGTTGCATCGCAGATGAATCGTGTCGCATCACCGGCGAAGCGTGCTGCCGCCGCAGAGGTCACTGTTGCTTCACCGGAGAAGCTTGTCGCAGGGCCTGTCGCAGCTCCAAAGTTCATCGAATTTGCTGCACGGCCTTTGGGCGTGCACACATTGCATCCACGTTGTTGCATTGTATCAAAGACACCATTTTGTCGCATCGCACCGGATCGTCGCCTTGCATCAAGGTGCCATCTTGTCGCCTCATAACCGGAATGCAGTAGGAAACCGACACATCACCTCCTCTCCAGTAATGAACAAATCATCACCTCCCATGCGCTGCAGTAAGGAACCGGCGCATCACCTGCCCCGAAGCAAGGAACCAATTAATCACCTTCTTGCTGACCCTTTTGTTTGTTTTGCGTGACGCATCCAAGGTATTTTGAGAGTAAAGTGTTGCATTTACCACCTACATTGAACTAAGCTATTTATTCCATTTTAAAGTTATATGCTTGATATAGTATTATGGATTTTTGTAGTTCGGTCTTGTGTTAAGTCTAGTAAAGATTACTTATTTTTCTAAACTGGTGTGGTGTTCATTTGTAGTGTTTTCACTGTATTACTGTATGTGTTCACAAGTGCTTTACACACTGCCTCTGAGATACGCCTGTCTGCTTGTACCAAGCTACCAAGGGGGTGAGCAGGCATTATTCAGGAGTTTATCCCCCTTTCCCTAGAAAGCAAGGGTCCCTATTTGGACAAAGGTGTATTGCATTGCCAACTAGAGACCTCCATTTCTAACAACAACCATTAATAAGTCATCTCCTGTACATGATTTTATTACAAAAGCAAAATTACTGTAATTATAATACAAAGGTAAATACTCCACAAAAAATACAGAGGACAAATGGACCCAGTTGTCTGGGTTATCAAAGGTTGATAGCAAATTCTAACTTTAAGCGGCTCCCAGATTTTTACAGGCAGTGTGATGCGCTCAGTGTGCTTCACAATAAGTGACTTCCAGAACCTTATGTACAAAGTCCTTTTACCCTTTTAAAATTGGAATAAGAGAGGCACGTTATGGTTGTCTCTCTGTTCTGGATGTTTCTGTCCTGGTGTCTGTAAATTTTATCAAGGTCCCTGCACTTTCAGTTGAATACTGTTCCTTTAAAATCTTGATGCACAGGTTACTACCACGTTAAATTGCTGTCACAGGCTGGGTGCCTCTCCTGCTTGTGTGCATGCTCACACACCACCTCCAGGAGAGGTTGTGCTGACTCTGTCCCAGCCACACTGGTGATAACCTCTGATGGTGCAGCTGTTTACAGGCATGCACCTCAGGTTCAGAAGAGATGGGGTTGTGTGGACAGAGACTGCAGTATCTGATGTTCTTTGGATCTTCTGCAGACCAAGGCACAAACCCATCACTCAAACAAATGAAGAGTCAACTCCAGTTCCCAGTGGTTACCTTGTCTGCAGCTGAAAGTGTAACCGTCAAGTGTGGTTTTGATTTTCTTCAACTCCAAGTGTCAAAGGTACTTCTGCTTCTTCAGATGCAACTGCTGAATGCATTCCCTAAATTTAAGCCAAAACAGGTGCTACTTAATCTCAATCGTATTTCATAGTCCCCTTTAGCCTTTTCTTGCCAACTCCTGTATCTCTCTGGACTGGTAAGAGGGTAAGACAAGTCCTGAATACAAGCGCAATTTCTGGGAGCAAGTTGCCTCACATGTGGACCAGGACTGTAAAGTCACCACATGGCCTGGTGGTGCACATTCTTGCCTGGGCTACAGAAGGCTGATGTCCAGTTCCTCCTGCACTGCTCCTTTAGCCTTCCCATTATTGACAGACTTTCATTCATTAAGGGATGCCTCCAGTATCCCTCTCCTGCAGACAGCTGTCTCCTTTATTCAAGGTACTTCAGTGCAGTTTTTCCAGAAGTATATAGAAGTTCCAGGTTCCTGCTCTTGAACCTGACAAAGGTACGTTTTCAGTCAATGAGCCAAACCTGAAGATCAGAAGTCTTACTTCTTCTCCTCAGGTATGGGACCCCTGGTTTTTGTCAAGGAGAAACCTTAGTGCCATGACTTACATCCAGTTTGCATACAGAGATTGCAGATTTCACAGAGCCATCTGTGGGGCTTATTTCAGGAAGTTCCTGTATGTTCACGTATTCCTTTCCGAGTGAGTAAGTTGTAGTTGCTGCCCTCTAATGTCTGCTGTAAAGAGGGGTGGGGCTAGGAACTCCTTCTCAAATAGAGAAAGAGACATCCTCACTTAGCAAACTGCCAACCTGTTGTGGATTACACGTCTGGTGTCAGAATGAAGCAGGAAGGGGCAAAGACTTTGCATGCACTTAAAATGGGTTCTCAATCTTCTTTGCTTCACACCCTAGAGCCTGGTTCACAACAAAAGACCTCAGGAATGCTTTTGAGAATTTCTGAAATTCACATTGTTTTCAGGCAGGCGCACTCCAACCTTTATCATGCACGCCATCCACATCTATTAGTTCCAAAATATATTCCTTGACTGTCCAGTAGCAGCTGGTAGGGAATGAGGGTGGAGGGGTGAGGGGAATTGGCAGAGGAGGCAAAAACAAAAAATACCACTTACCTCTTCTGACGGCCGCGTCTTTCCTCCTCTTCCCCGCAGTCCCGGAACCAGGAAGCACCTAGGCTCCCCTAAGCCAATCACACTGATTTGGCTACCCTAAGCCAATCACAATGCTGCAATACAGTATTGTGATTTGTCTGAGTGCCATGGATCGGCGCTCAGACAAGTACTGGAGGTCTGGGCATGTTCCCCACCAGGCTGTGTAATGCAGCCTGATGGGGAACATGCAAAGTGTGCATGCCAAGATAGCCGGCCAAGCCGTCAGGCACATTTGGAGTGTGCAAACCACACCTCCCATTTTGCTACTAGCCCCCCCCACCCTAACTGAGCCCTGAAAGTATCAAAAATAAAACTATAATAACTATGCTATTATCATTTTATTTTTCTTGCTCTGAGAGCAGTGGGGCGAATCTCCACCTTAGTGGAGGAGATGCCCCTGTGACTGTCACAGCCAAACACAGCACATACACCCTATACCCATCCTACTACACATGATTGTATGTCCACATATTAGCTCAGAAACATCCTGCTTCCATAATATTGTGGCTTAAATATCAAGAACCAAAATATTGTGAAGGACAGTACATATAGGTAAGCAGAAATTAACTATTCTTATATCTACATCTACATATAGCTTCTGGATCCCAAAACCCGGGCCATGTCTTGGGTCTAGAGATCTTGAGATCAACAAGTACTTACTTGCACCTACCTAGGTGAACCACTCATGAACTATATGTACCAGAACCCTCAGGGGCGATCCGGAGGAGGGGCTAGCGGTGTGCGATCCATTGCGGTTGAATCTCCAAGTGAGGTCCCAGCAAGGTCCTGATGAGCCAACAGGGGGACCAACGGGGGGCCAGCAGGGGGCAGCCTACAGGCTGGTCACCTAACCTCCCTTAACCTCCCTTGGCTACAATCCCACAGAAGTCAGCCAACAAACCTCGCAGGTCCCACAATCCCCGGCCACGGTTTACCACCAAGCACACCAGGAGTGAACCCCCCAACAGCCTACATCTCCGTGACTCCCCAGAGTTCACCTTCGTCACCGGCGCTCCCGCAGGCACGCGCACAAGGGGCCGCAGGGTCCAGTATCGATGTACCAATGAAATCGGGACTGGACCTGGGCCGGAGTAGAGCACGCAGAAGCAGAGGCACCAGGTAGGGGGCAGCGGGAGGTGGCAGGAGGTGGCAGGTCTTGGGTGGCAGATCTCTGGTGGAACAAGTAGGACTCTGGCAGCGTGGCACACAGCGTGGCATAGCGAGGCACACCAGGGGTGCAGAGCAATCCGGCAATCTGGCAAACAGTCAAGCCGCGGACAGTGAGCAGCAGCAACAGCAGCGGCAATGTGTGGCTCCTCCTCTTCCAATTACCAATGCTGCTGGTAGGCCTGCAGCACCCTCAGAAGCAGCTTGTAAAATATGGCTCAGGCCTGCCATTGCACAGCCTGTGTGCAGTCTGGGACTGCCATGTTGACTTGGCAAGTGCACACGCTTGCCAGTCCCTAAACCTTTCCTTTTCTACGTGTTATTCTCCCCTAAGGTAGGCCCAAGGTACCCCTATGGGCAGGGTGCATTGTATGTGAAAGGTAGGACATGCCATAGTGTTTGTGGCATGTCCTGTAAGTGAATTACAGCCAATTTCGTTTTTCACTATTGCAACGCTATCTATTCCCATAGGCCAGAATGGGCAGTTTGATTATAACACCTTATAATCCTAACTGACCCAGGGAACAAGGTAGAAATTTGAGTTTACAATGCCTGAACTCAGAATGTTAAAATACATCTTTTAGTGAGGGTGATTTTTACATTCTGTGTTTGAAAATCCACTTTTAGAAAGTAGGTATTTTCTTGCCTAACCATCAGTATGCCTCTGCTAGGTTTGTGTATTCCATTTCTGGTTTGTGAGTGACAGGGTGCTGGAGAGGTCCTTGACTACAGCAGTCTGACGGGTCAGGGCTGGGCTGAATAGGCCATGTTTTGAATAGAGAGTAAGGGGAGGAGATTTCCTTTTACTTGCCTGAGCCTTCATAGAATAGAGAGTAGGTGGAGGAATTTTCCTTTCAGCTACCTGGGCCAGGTCTGCTTTCAACAATGCTGTCTCCACCGCCTGCCAGGTAGCTGCACCAAGGAAGACAGAACTGGTTTTGACTAGGTACAGTCACTCTCTGTCTTCAGAGAACAAAGCATTTAGTAGTATAAATATTGGGGCCCAGACCCCAGAACTTTAGATCACTTCTGGGAATCAAGATGCACCCTTTGCCAAGGAGAGAAACCAAGGAAGCTGAAGGAAGAGACTGCCCCTGTGCTGTTTGTGGTTGTCCTGCAGTGGTTACTTATTGCCAAGGAAAGGAGAAAAGGAACTTTGTGTGTACTTTTACCATCTTGAGGAAGATCTCTAAGGGCTTGAAGTTGAGCTTGCCTCCTGTTCTGAAGTGTCAGGGCCACAAAGACTTCGCCACCAGCTCCCCCTGAATTCACTTACTGGGAATTCTACCTGCGGTGAATTGCCTGATGTTGCTTGGACCCTCTGAGAGACTGCGTGTTGCTGGGAACTGGAATAGCGACTCAACAAGGAGAAGCATGTCGCCGCCCCAGCAGTTACCGTTGTATCGCCGAAGAAGCGTGCCGGCGCCGCAGCTGTTGCCGTTGCATCGCAGATGAATCGTGTCGCATCACCGGCGAAGCGTGCTGCCGCCGCAGAGGTCACTGTTGCTTCACCGGAGAAGCTTGTCGCAGGGCCTGTCGCAGCTCCAAAGTTCATCGATTTTGCTGCACGGCCTTTGGGCGTGCACACATTGCATCCACGTTGTTGCATTGTATCAAAGACACCATTTTGTCGCATCGCACCGGATCGTCGCCTTGCATCAAGGTGCCATCTTGTCGCCTCATAACCGGAATGCAGTAGGAAACCGACACATCACCTCCTCTCCAGTAATGAACAAATCATCACCTCCCATGCACTGCAGTAAGGAACCGACGCATCACCTGCCCCGAAGCAAGGAACCAATTAATCACCTTCTTGCTGACCCTTTTGTTTGTTTTGCGTGACGCATCCAAGGTATTTTGAGAGTAAAGTGTTGCATTTACCACCTACATTGAACTAAGCTATTTATTCCATTTTAAAGTTATATGCTTGATATAGTATTATGGATTTTTGTAGTTCGGTCTTGTGTTAAGTCTAGTAAAGATTACTTATTTTTCTAAACTGGTGTGGTGTCCATTTGTAGTGTTTTCACTGTATTACTGTATGTGTTCACAAATGCTTTACACACTGCCTCTGAAATACGCCTGTCTGCTTGTTCCAAGCTACCAAGGGGGTGAGCAGGCATTATTCAGGAGTTTATCCCCCTTTCCCTAGAAAGCAAGGGTCCCTATTTGGACAAAGGTGTATTGAATTGCCAACTAGAGACCTCCATTTCTAACAATAACCATTAATAAGTCATCTCCTGTACATGATTTTATTACAAAAGCAAAATTACTGTAATTATAATACAAAGGTAAATACTCCACAAAAAATACAGAGGACAAATGGACCCAGTTGTCTGGGTTATCAAAGGTTGATAGCAAATTCTAACTTTAAGCGGCTCCCAGATTTTTACAGGCAGTGTGATGCGCTCAGTGTGCTTCACAATAAGTGACTTCCAGAACCTTATGTACAAAGTCCTTTTACCCTTTTAAAATTGGAATAAGAGAGGCACGTTATGGTTGTCTCTCTGTTCTGGATGTTTCTGTCCTGGTGTCTGTAAATTTTATCAAGGTCCCTGCACTTTCAGTTGAATACTGTTCCTTTAAAATCTTGATGCACAGGTTACTACCACGTTAAATTGCTGTCACAGGCTGGGTGCCTCTCCTGCTTGTGTGCATGCTCACACACCACCTCCAGGAGAGGTTGTGCTGACTCTGTCCCAGCCACACTGGTGATAACCTCTGATGGTGCAGCTGTTTACAGGCATGCACCTCAGGTTCAGAAGAGATGGGGTTGTGTGGACAGAGACTGCAGTATCTGATGTTCTTTGGATCTTCTGCAGACCAAGGCACAAACCCATCACTCAAACAAATGAAGAGTCAACTCCAGTTCCCAGTGGTTACCTTGTCTGCAGCTGAAAGTGTAACCATCAAGTGTGGTTTTGATTTTCTTCAGCTCCTAGTGTCAAAGGTACTTCTGCTTCTTCAGATGCAACTGCTGAATGCATTCCCTAAATTTAAGCCAAAACAGGTGCTACTTAATCTCAATCGTATTTCATAGTCCCCTTTAGCCTTTTCTTGCCAACTCCTGTATCTCTCTGGACTGGTAAGAGGGTAAGACAAGTCCTGAATACAAGCGCAATTTCTGGGAGCAAGTTGCCTCACATGTGGACCAGGACTGTAAAGTCACCACATGGCCTGGTGGTGCACATTCTTGCCTGGGCTACAGAAGGCTGATGTCCAGTTCCTCCTGCACTGCTCCTTTAGCCTTCCCATTATTGACAGACTTTCATTCATTAAGGGATGCCTCCAGTATCCCTCTCCTGCAGACAGCTGTCTCCTTTATTCAAGGTACTTCAGGGCAGTTTTTCCAGAAGTATATAGAAGTTCCAGGTTCCTGCTCTTGAACCTGACAAAGGTACGTTTTCAGTCAATGAGCCAAACCTGAAGATCAGAAGTCTTACTTCTTCTCCTCAGGTATGGGACCCCTGGTTTTTGTCAAGGAGAAACCTTAGTGCCATGACTTACATCCAGTTTGCATACAGAGATTGCAGATTTCACAGAGCCATCTGTGGGGCTTATTTCAGGAAGTTCCTGTATGTTCACGTATTCCTTTCCGAGTGAGTAAGTTGTAGTTGCTGCCCTCTAATGTCTGCTGTAAAGAGGGGTGGGGCTAGGAACTCCTTCTCAAATAGAGAAAGAGACATCCTCACTTAGCAAACTGCCAACCTGTTGTGGATTACACGTCTGGGGTCAGAATGAAGCAGGAAGGGGCAAAGACTTTGCATGCACTTAAAAAGGGTTCTCAATCTTCTTTGCTTCACACCCTAGACTCTGGTTCACAACAAAAGACCTCAGGAATGCTTTGGAGAATTTCTGAAATTCACATTGTTTTCAGGCAGGCGCACTCCAATCTTTATCATGCACGCCATCCACATCTATGAGTTCCAAAATATATTCCTTGACTGTTCAGTAGCAGCTGGTAGGGAATGAGGGTGGAGGGGTGAGGGGAAGTGGCAGAGGAGGCAAAAACAAAAAATACCACTTACCTCTTCTGCCGGCCGCGTCTTTCCTCCTCTTCCCCGCAGTCCCGGAACCAGGAAGCACCTAGGCTCCCCTAAGCCAATCACACTGATTTGGCTACCCTAAGCCAATCACAATGCTGCAATACAGCATTGCGATTTGTCTGAGTGCCATGGATCGGCGCTCAGACAAGTACTGTAGGTCTGGGCATGTTCCCCACCAGGCTGTGTAATGCTGCCTGATGGGGAACATGCAAAGTGTGCATGCCAAGATAGCCGGCCAAGCCATCAGGCACATTTGGAGTGTGCAAGCCACTCCTCCCATTTTGCTACTAGCCCGCCCGCCCTAACTGAGCCCTGAAAGTATAACAAATAAAACGATAATAACTATGCTATTATCATTTTATTTTTCTTGCTCTGAGAGCAGTGGGGCGACTCTCCACCTTAGTGGAGGAGCTGCCCCTGTGACTCTCACAGCCAAACACAGCACATACACCCTATACCCATCCCACTACACGTGATTGTATGTCCACATATTAGCTCAGAAACATCCTGCTTCCATAATATTGTGGCTTAAATATCAAGAACCAAAATATTGTGAAGGACAGTGCATATAGGTAAGCAGAGATTAACCATTCTTCTATCTACATTTATATTACAAATAGGAGAAGCGCTTTCTGTTTCACCTAGTTAACTTGCCAGAAGTCATTAGGATAGTACCACTAATCAGCTAAACAGTTAAAATCCTAGGAGTCTACATTGACCATTAACTCTGTATACATGGTACATCCCAGAATTTCATCGCCATGAACGGTTGAATGCTTAACTTCAGAAGCATTCTTCCAATCATGAACTTGGCAAACACGGGCAGACTCAGCAGGGCTATTATATTATCTTGTATCTTGTATAGATGGCAGGTGGTTGATAACAGGGCTATGTAACTGATTAACCCATTGAAGAAATCCACTCAAGTAATGCCCCAAAAGATCTTCTTCAGTGGCTCATGGTGCAACAATGTGCAACATTTAAGACATTACACCTTGCTCATAGGGCTCATTGGGCTATTGAATTGAAAAGCAACTTGTACTTTAAAAACTCTTTAGAAGCTATTGCCTTGGAAGATAATTTTGATCAATGCCTAATATGAGACTTCCCTTAGGTACTACACAAGTCGTACTGGTGGTGTCTCCTTGGAAACGTATACATCTACACTATGCAATATACTGCCTTCGGCTATTTAGGTGGAAGATAATTGCAGATTCTTTGTTCAGCAATTTGAATCGTGGTACTCTTCTCCATGGTTGGAAATGGCCCACACACTCCATGAGAGCAGTCTACAGATCTACCACTATATAACACCAGTTATACCGTGCCAATCAATGAATATTCAATTGCTAGAAAACTTGCATACTTTTCCCTCTCTTGTCTCTCTCCTCTGCGTCCCCTCGCATCTATTTTTCCCATCTCTTCCCCCATATATGAAGCATGGCTCATCTTCCATCTTTTTTCCTCCCTTTATGGCTTATGCGTCTCTCTATCTACAGCTTTGTCCTTCTCATTTCTGCTGTCTCATCATTCTCCTCTCCTTTGCTCCATCTGTTATCTCACCCCACTTCCATACCTTCTCTTCCTTACTCCCTCAGGCACCTTTTCTCTCCTCTCCTCATAGTCTCCAGTGATATGAGAATGTTTTTTCTCTCCCTTTTCTACATCACTTGTCACAGGGTCACCGGCTTTCAGGCTTCCCTAGCCAATCACAACACTGCTGTCACCAGCATGACAGCAGCATTGTGATTGGTTTGAGAGCCATGTTTCGGGCTTAGACAGGGAGTGGGACCCTGTTCATGTTCTCCACCCAGGCTGTGTAATACAGCCGGTGGATAACATGCTAAGTGCATATGGCTGTTTGACCATCCGAAGAAGGCCACCAAACCATCATGAGCACTTGAGACAGTGCCCACCACTCCTCCACCTGCTGGCTGTGATGACAGCCAAGCCCCGTCCACCCCAAAACTGGATTCAGCGCAGAGAAATAAAATGATAATAACATTGTGTTAGTATTATTTAGTTTTCCTTTTTGGCACTGCTCTTAGAGCAGTGGGGAGAAACTCCTCTGCTGTCCCATTCTCATCAATATCTTTATAAAATCTCACTCTCAGCTGCCCCCAGTTTTCTGTATCTCATCTGCCTCCATTTTATTACCAACAACAACAAATCACAAAGATACAAGAGAGTCGGAGGTTAACCTGGATAATGCGCAGTAAAGACTATGCCATTGATAGACAATGCTGGTCCAACTTAACCTGAGAAGGTAAGCCTATTCATAGGCTGGGTAACCCTGACCTACTGAGGTGGTATGCTTCATCATTGGACCCGCTTGTTCACCATATCAATAAAAAATATTGTTTTAATTGTGGGAGGATATACAGCAAACCTTTATATATATATATAAATATATATATATATATATTTATATTTATTTATATATATATATATATATATATATATATATATATATATATATATATATATATATATATATATATATATATCTAATTTCTGCATAGTCTTTTTCTACCTTTTTATCACCTCATTATCTTTCGATTCTGTATATCTCTCTTAATATATAGTTTATTCCCACTGTTCTCATTTATCTCTTTCTTTCAGTTGTCTCTTTTTAATGTGCATCTGTCTCTTTTCCAGTTGCTTCATCCATCAACTGTTTTCCTCCCACTCCATCCACCATCCTTTTCAAAACATGTTGTTACTTTATCAGCTCTGTCTCACAGCTTTCTCAGCTTTCTCACCCCTCTCTCAGAGCATCCGTATTCTCTCTGCGATTAATCAGTCCTCTCCTTCCCCTCCCTTTTCTCTTTCTCCTCTGTATCTCCCTTTCCTTTCTTCCTGTCTCTTAATTAACCGTCAATTGGTTACCTATCCCCTGTGTTTTAAGCGTTCTTTTTCAAAATACCTCTATCTCTTTAAAACCTCTACCTGTATCAATTGTCTTCCACTCTCTATTTTTCTCTCCTAACTCACAATTTTTCTGTGTCTTTCTCTTCACTGTCTCTTTCTCACCTGGCTGCCTCTCTGCCACCTCGCTCACTACTTTCCACTTGAATCTTTTGCTGCTGCCTTTCTACCTGTATCTCTCTTGCACCTGCTTCCTTCACTCTTTCAATTGCCTTCTCGCCTCTCCCTCACAGCTGCCACCCTGTCTTTTTTCCTCCCACTCTTGTTCTCGCACATCCCATGCCCGGCTCTCTATCTTGCTCTTTAATTCTCTCTCTCTTATACCTGTTTCCCAGTGGGGTTCTTTTCCATCCTCTTAGTCATTTCTAATTTCTTCTCTCTTAAGTCTCACTGTAGCCTTGGTATATTGCTCTCTCAATCACATGCTCATTGATGACAGACAAAATGGTGCCTTTTCACAGTGACCCAGGGTCAGATTGGGACAGGATATAAGCCCGGGCTTCAAAATAGTAGCAGTCCCCATTAGTAAATTCGATAGTTAGAAAAGAGGCCCATATTTGTAAATTGGGGCAGTATTGAGCTTGTAAAGACAAAGTGGCATATTTATAAGCCCCTGTTTGTGACTATCTGGTGGTGCAAGCTACAAAATCATGTTTATGAGGTCATGCAAAGCCACTTTGCATTGCTTTGAATGGCATTAGAGATAGGGAGTAAGGCAAGGAGGCGCAAAACGCAGCTTTGCCTTACTCTGTGTTAGGGAGGCATTCCATGGGCTTTGCTGTGGGTGTTCCCATGCAACACCCATGGATTTTGATGCTTCCCCAGATTTAAAAAATGCACATAAATCTGGGAATGGGTCAAAACCTTGAGCCTCCCCATGGTAGGCACAACAAGCCGGAACACAAAAGAGTGTGAGGGTCAAAGGGAATTTTTAACCCCTTCGCTGCGGCGGGAATTCCGCTGTAGCGCTAAGGGGGCGGGGGGTTGAGCGGTGCTCGCATGCTCGTAACGGAGCCGCTCCGTCACGAACAGCGGTTGAGCTGTGCTCGTGATGGAGCAGTTCCGTCACGAACGCGTCCGCTCAATGGAATGCACCGCGCAGGCGCGAAATTCGCGCCGCGCAGGCGCGCCGAGCGGGCCATGACGGAACCGCTCCGTCATGAGCACAGCTCAGCCGATGCTCATGACGGAGCGGCTCCGTCATGAGCATGGGAGGGGTTAAAGACCTGCCCGGATTCATATTCCCAATAAACTAACTTGTAAACAACACAACGAACCGGGGGTCTAAAAGCCTCAATTCAGGCTCATCAAAAGCACTCTCCTTCTGGTAAAGTGTTAGCCTATGTTACATCAAAAACCGGAAACTCAAAAAGAAGAAACCTGAGACTATAGGTGATATTTGGTAAGGATCAGCCTATGATAGAATCTGGGTGACCATCAACTCTTCACGATCAAATACACGGACTGCTATTATCATACAAAGACTTGAGGCTCAGCCAAAAACTTCTTTGCAATATCAGTGCTGTATCTACATGGGTAGCAGCTGTTACAAAGCAAGCATCTCATATTACAAAGTCTTACTGTTTTAGTGGGTGCAATGCTTGCATTGCAGACAGCATCTGATACACTGTTTCAATTTTATGCAACACTTAGGAACTAGGAATGCCTACAATTTTAATAGATTGTACCAAAAATTGCCCCCATACTATTCTTGGAAGGCGACCATACTTTACTTTAAACAGATACATCTGCTGGAATTTCTACAGATAAAAAACACAAATATTCTGCTGTTTGAACAGTATTTTGATGAGTTTTAAGGCTCTGATAATGAAAATACATACCTTGGGATCTATTCGCCAAGGCATATTTACATGTGTAGGCTTACTTATGTGCCCGTCTTCGCCTACACCTTGGTGTAAGTGTACACTTTTTCACCATTCACCATTTTAGAGTGTAGATTTACTCGTAAGTGTAGACTAACATGTTTCCACTCAGTAAGTTCAGGTTTGAAGATACCGAAAACTAATTTTTGGAGGGTACAGTTACTACAAGTAACTTTTCACACATGGGTGGAGAGTTACGCCTCAGTGGCAGAGATCTCCCTATGGGAAAGTAGTGGGTTTGTTTTCAAGTTGATTAATTCTTTAAAAATTTATTTATTATAAAATAAAATTATAAAACACATTACAAGAATTCTTTTTACCATGGACCTAATAAAATCAACTGTTAGAGCACTTTGGGCCAGATGTAGGAAGGCTATTACCGGTTGGTAACAGCCGAAATTAACGAATTTCGGCCCATACCGACCGGATTCGGTAATTTACCGAATCGGTAATTTAAGGAATCAGAAAATCACTGATTTCTTAAATACCGATTTGGTAAATTACCGTATTCCTAATGTAGGGAGCACTTAAATGAGTGCTTATTCCTAGGATTCGTTATTTACCACCAACTACATGTTGGTGGTAAATAACGAAAAAAAAAATAAAAATATGCAAATTGCTTCAGTGCCATGTTGCAGACATACATGCTCTCAGGGCATGTATGTCTGCAACATGTGCACCCATACACAATTGAGGGGTGCAACAGGATGTCAAAGTAAAACCCTGCCACTCTTCAATGTTTCCCCCTTTTGAATTGCCGTTCATTCCTATGGGACTCCAGGCCCATAGGAATGAATGGCAATTACCGAATCGGTAAATACAGATTCGGTAAATACCGATTTTTACAGATTCTGTAAAATTTACCAAAAAATTACCTACATACCATTTACCTATTCTTAAATACCGAATCGGTAAAATTCGGTATTTACATCTGGCCCTTTTTTTTAATAAATACCTATAAAATTGAAATATATACATTTAGGTCAGAAATATTATATTTTAACAACAAAAATAATCACTTCCAACTAATATTTAAATTTTAATTCATATTTAAGTATTGTGTAGTAAAGTTTAACAAAGATAGTTTTGAATGTATGTAAATGGAGGCAATTTTATGAGTAAGGTAGCAATGTTTTAAATAACAGATATAGGGCCTGATTCACAAACGTAATCTGAGACAAAATCCTAACTTTACGACTTTTGGTATTCAAAAATGGCATTTAGGAGTAGTAAAGTTGGGATTCCTAACTTTACTACTCCTAAATGCCCTTTGTGAATACCGAAAGTCATAAAGATAGGGTTTTTTCCCAGTTAAGCTTAAATTTTGGTCTTAAATTAACCAAAACTTAATGCCCCCCACATTCAATAATACATAAAGCCCCGGGGATGTGGTGGTCCCCGGGGCTGCAGTGGAGGCCATAGTGACATCAACCCGCATTCATTTATGACATAGCCCCAGGGCGGTGGTGGTCCCTTGGGGGTCTGGGTGCCGCATCAGCATCCCCACATATTTTTATAAACATGCCTCTGGGATTCGGCCCAGCCGGGGCTTCTTTCAAAAGACACAAGGCTCCTATCTGTGGATCCACCCACGACTGAGGCAAAATAAAATTGCTTCCCACCATATCTGGCTAGTGAGGGTATTCCTAACCTGCCCCCTTTTTAAACCTTTTTTGTGGGACTTGGCTTCAAGAAATGAGGGTGGCACAAGGCCCACCCACTGCCCGGGGAAACACTACCTGGCTGGGGCTATTTTTTATCATAATGTGTGGGGGGGTGCCAGCCTTCCATGCAGCCCCAGGGACCGCCACCTCCCCGGGGCTAATTTTGTGAAATGCCGGGGGCCAAGCAGCCCACCAGCAGCCACGGTCAGCCCCACCTCCCCGGGGCTATATTTAAAATAATGCAAGCAGGGGCTCCAGCCCCCTCCTGCAGCCCTGGGGACTGCCACCTCCCTGGGGCTATGTTTTATTATAATGTGTGTGGGGGCTCCAGCCCCCCATGCAGCCCGGGGGACCTCCATTGCCCGGGGCTAATTTTCTGAAATGCGGCGGGCACGTGGCCAACCCGCAGCCCCGGAGAGAGCCACCTCCCCAGGGTTATATTTAAAATAATACATGCAGGGGCTCCCACCCCCCCCATGCAGCTCTGGGGACCACCATCTCCCTGGGGCTATATTTAAAATAATGCGAGGGGGCTCCAGCCCCCCACACAGCCCTGGGGGCCACCAACACCCCAGGGCTTAATTACTGTTGGAGGGGTGCCATGCAGACCCCCTCTTGGTCCATAAATATCCCTGGGACCACTACTCCCCAGGGCCGGCTCCAACAATGTCCCAGGGTGCCCACCCCAGGAGCATTGCAGTTTGCTATGGGTGGAGTGGTGTGGCTCACTGGTTAGAGGCGGCAGATCTGGAAGCAGAGGTCGGCCCGGGACCAGGGTTCGATTCCCGACGCGGCAGGGTCTTGGGCCAGGGTCAGCGGACTCGATAATTCTCGCCTTGGTGCCTACTCCAACCATGGGTCCCACTCAGCAACTCTGGGCAATAGCTTGCTTAATCTCTACTAACGGCCCCATCAGCGCCGGGGATGCTTGTCTTCACCTTGGAGATGCCCAAGAGGGACCATCTCACAGGGAAAGCCAGGATGGGTTCCCCAGCGGTATACAGCGCCGGGACGCCCCTTTGCTGGGGCAGCTGTGCGCTTTACAAGTATACGACATTTAACATTTAACATGACGGGAGCACTTTGCTCTTGCTTGGTCAAAGCAAGCACACTGCTTTTCACACCCAGGGAGCTGCATCTTAGCAGCTCCCTGGTGGTACAAAGCAATGAAAATGAAGAGTTGCTAAGAGGAGGAGTTGCAGAACAGGACACATATATCACAGTTGTTAGTTGATGGTTTTGAAGAAGAGATTACAAAATATAACACAGTGTAGTCTGAAAAAACAGAAAACTTTGTATATTTTGTCGACGCATTCACTACAAGATTCAAACATGGACTGTTGCCTTGTATTTATAAAGTGAAAAGGAAAATGATAACTGGCAAAGTTAGCTGTGTATTCATTTGTAGAGAAACACTTTGATTTGTCTATACAGCAAGTTATATGTAAGTACTGTTACAGTAAATTAGAAGATCATGCCTGCTAATGCAGAAAAACTATGAAGGGAAAGAGTAAAAAAAACAAAAAACATTAATGATTCTTTGCAGCATTGGGAAGGGCTATTATGGACTTCTCACCAGCACTCACAATAACTCCACAGTCCATGCAGTATGATGCCATGTGGAATACTCTGGAGCCAAATCTTGAAGTTGAGATTGGACCTCTGAAGAAGCTCTTTGCACCTGTGTTGTTGCAGCTGCTAATGAAGTTGAGGTTCCTTCAACCTCACGTTGCCTTCTTGCTGCTTTTAGACGATTGCCATGGTATGTTTTTTTAGATGGTAAAGCATGAACATAGTCCCGCAACTTTTTTTATTTCTACCCCTGACAATGTCTTGTCACATACTGTACATTGCGCAAATTTGGCAACTGTTTTTGTTTTTCCCAACGGAATCCTGAAGAAATCCCAGGCAGTGCTTGGTTTCTTCTGGGGAAGCCCCTCATCTCCAGAGTCACCAGAATCCACCTCTTGAACTTCCTGGTCCACTTGCTGATCCACATGATCTCCCTCTTCTTGCTGAGTTGCAAAAATATGCAAAAAAAAACTGTGAGCTGCTCACAATACTACTCAGACAACCAATGAATCACCCATATAGCCAATCATGTATCCACCCACCAACCCATACATCCACTTAGACACCAACTATTAGACAGATAGAGACATTCAGACAACAAATTCAGTCACCCATACATTCACTGAGATACCTAATCTCTCACTCATACAGTCAGTCACACACCCACTGAATTATCCAAACAGGCACTCATACACCCACTGATTCATCAATACACATTGGTATATATATATATATATATATATATATATATATATATATATATATATATATATATATATATATATATATATATATTCACTGAAAAAACCATAGGTTATAGACCATATATAGTTAGGGATTAGCATTTAAAAAACCTTATTTTATTTGCACAAAACCATTGAAATTCCATATATAGTTAGTTGCACTAACTATATATCGCGGACCCGCAATCCACTGCTAATGATGTCACATATTACATCATTCATGACATGGTCAGTGACATCACTGATGACATCACTGATGACATCTCAAATGACATCACTGATGACATCACTGATGACAACACCCAGTGACTGTATGTTTCTGTAAAGTTAAAATATGTCTTACATATTGAAGAATGAGTGGATGTATAAGTGTCTGGATGAAGGATTTAGTAGGTGCATGAATGACTGTATGAGAGAATGATTAAATGTGTCTCACTGAGTGCATGGGTTAGTGATTAAAGTGTCTTAATTTGGCAATCAATATTTATGTTCTTCTGTAAACTGCTGCATGTTTAAATCAGTAGCTATATCAGTAACTATATGGGTTATTGAATGGTTGCCCAAGTATTTGTATGGGAGACTGAGTGTGTGTGTGGGTGGCTGGGAGGTGTATAACTCTGTGCATAGATGTGTGAGCGGTTGATTCCCTAGGTGTATGGGTTCAAAAGTGCATGTAGAAACAGCTGTATGGACAGTTGACTGTGTGCATGAGTATATTGGTGAGTGAATGGATATCTCAGTTCTACATGTCAAAGTAAGTACATATGTAAAACACACTCCATGTGAGAGTTGACATATATAAATAACTGAACATAAGAGTCAGTGAATGTGAGAGTGGCTGTATGAATCATTGTGAAGTTGTATCAAGGATTGTATAAGAGAGTAAATATGTGTTAGTATATGTTTGAATAAATAAGGTGTGTATAACTGTATAGTTAAGGAAATGGAGATGTGATTGACTCTTTGCATGACTGAATAGGTGTGTGAGTAACTCCATGGATGTGTGACAGTCTGTGAGTGCCTGTTTACACTGAGTGTATCAAAGGTTATATTAGAGTCTGAAGATGTATTATCACATAAATGATATCATCAGTGATGTAATCAGTAATGTCAAATGAGATGTCAGTGATGTCATCAGTGATGTCATTTGAGATGTCATCAGTGATGTCATCAGTGATGTCATTTGAGATGTCATCAGTGATGTCATCAGTGATGTCACTGACCATGTCATGAATGATGTAATATGTGACATCATTAGCAGTGGATTGCGGGTCCGCGATATATAGTTAGTGCAACTAACTATATATGGAATTTCAATGGTTTTGTGCAAATAAAATAAGGTTTTTTAAATGCTAATCCCTAACTATATATGGTCTATAACCTATGGTTTTTTCAGTGAATTTACAAGGTTTTGTAAATGCAAATTCCTAACTATATATGGTCTATAACCTATGGTTTTTTCTGTGAATTTCATTGGTTTTTTAAAAGCTAATATCTATAGCTGTAAAATATATTCTTTATTAAGTGACGTATCACGTAGCCCGTGAGACGCCTCATGATGCATCGCATAACCGTGACGTATCGTCTCTGCAGCGCAAACCAAACCCAAAACGTAAGCGCGCCAGAACACGCTTAAAGATATATATATATTTTTTTAACCTTAATTAGACAAAATCCACACGTGCACATATCACAAACGTTCAAAAAACACAATATGTCGGACTACCGTTACGCTGCCGGTTAGCTGCCCGGTTAACGTACCAGGAAGCACCTTTACCGCGAAAATCGCAAATTTTTTTTTTTCACCCCCCAGGGAACTTTAATAGCCCCCTCATCAATCCTAGGGGTTCAGGAGGGGTCTGCCTTACCCCTTTCATTCATTTACACCTTTTTTTTTTCCACCTCTTGTCTCTCGATCCCACAGAGAGACAAGATGGCGGCCGCTCCAGACTGTTTACAATGATCAGCTTCTCCTCAGACTCCCGTTACACTGCCGATTAGCTTCCCGGTAGCTGCCCGGTTAGCTGCCCAGTTCGCGTACCAAGACGCGTCTCTACGGCGTTTGTTTTTTTTTGGCCCCACGTGGCTTTATAATATCCCCCTCATAAATCCTAGGGGGTCAGAAGGGGTCTACCTTGCCCTGTTTCCTTCATTTCCCCCTTTGTTTTGGCCTCCTCTTGTCTCTCGATCCTACCGAGAGACAAGATGGCGGCCGCTCCGGACTGTTTACAATATTGACAGCCAATCAGCTACTCCTCAGACTCCCGTTACACTGCCGGTTAGCTTCCCGGTTAGCTGCCCGGTTAGCTGCCCGGTTCGCGTACCAAGACGCGTCTCTACGGCGAAAAAATCTGATTTTTTTTTTTTTTTTGGTTACACTGCCGGTTAGCTTCCCGGTTAGCTGCCCGGTTAGCTGCCCGGTTCGCGAACCAAGACGCGTCTCTACGGCGAAAAAATCGGATTTTTTTTTTTTTTTTTTGGGGCCCGGCGTGGCTCTATAATATCCCCCTCATCAATCCTAGGGGGTCAGGAGGGGTCTACCTTGCCCCCTTTCCTTCATTTCCCCCTTTGTTTTGGCCTCCTCTTGTCTCTCGATCCTACCGAGAGACAAGATGGCGGCCGCACCGGACTGTTTAGAATGTTGACAGACACCGGAGAGCCAATCAGCTTCGCTTTGCAAAGTTCCGATACGCGAAAAGTTCGCGAACCGGTTAGCTGCCCGGAGCGCTGTTACAGATATATATCTTGATTTAAACGTTAATTTCTCAAAATCCACTGAAGCACATATATTGAGACCTAGCAAAGGCACATCGGGGTACCAGTCCCTACAATTTTGCCAAGTTTCGTGGAAATCCATTCAGCCGTTCGGGCTAAAAGTGAGTCCAACCGCCCTATGGAAATTAACATGGGAAAAACGCGTTTTGGGACCCCCCTTTTTTCTCGGCCCCCCCTTGACGAACCCCCCCCAAATTTTCAGGAGCTGCTCAGAAACAAAATGTGCCATTTTCCTGAAAATTTCAGCCGATTCCGTCCACAAACGCCAAAGTTATTAGACATAGAATTTTCAAAAGTCCCATAGGAAAAAAATCCTAACTATATATACCTACTGGCTATCGCCAGTAGGTAATATATATATATATATATATATATATATATATATATATATATGCAATACTCATAAACGTTTTTAAAAGTCTCACAGTCACTGAATGATGTCATCAGCGATGTCATTTGATATGTCATCAGTGATGTCACTGGCCATGTCATGAGTGATGTAAAATGTTAGGTCTTAAGTAGTGCATTGCGGGGGGTGAGTTATAGTTAGCTCTTCTATGTATCTATACTACTATAATAAAGGAAGAACTTTCAGCCTTTGAGGCGGGTAAACTCGGGAACCACAGTGCCAATTCACACACCCGATACACCGTTGGAATCATCAGGGTGTGTAAATGGTTATAGGCTATATAAATGTTTAAAAAAAACGTTATTTAAAAAATTTACAGTAAAAAAAAAGTAGTCCCTCGAAGTAGCTCACGTCAGGAACGCGGGGAGGAGCGGCGTCCAGGAGCGCGACGGGGAGCGGCAGACATGGCGCGGGGGAGGAGCGGTGACGTGAGGAGCAGCGGAAAGGCCAGCGGCGGTGCGAGCAGCGGACAGGCTAGAGGAGCAGCGGCTGAGCTAAGAGAGCGGCAGACATGGCGCGGGGGAGGAGCGGTGACGTGAGGAGCAGCGGACAGGCCAGCGGCAGTGCGAGCAGAGGACAGGCGGTAGGAGCGGCGGCTGAGGTAAGGGGACCCATGTCGGGGCATGCGGGGGACGGGCTGGGCGGGGTCGGGCTGGGCGGGGGCCCGGGCTGCAGGAGAAAAGAGAATGATCCCGTGTTATTATGGTGAAACAGCAATCATTAACACACTTCTAGGCCAAAAAGATTAGCTATGATGTAAGCTTTCCCAGCCAATGTACACTCTGTAGAATGGATTGGTCAGCTGTACACCTCTGCAAAGAAGAACAGACATATTTAAAGCATTATATCAGCAGCGTACAGGCGGGGGGAGCAGCGGCTGAGGTAAGGGGACCCATGTCAGGGCAGGCGGGGGTCAGGGCAGGCGGGGGCCGGGACGGGACCCGGGGCTGCTGGACAATGTCGGGGCGGGCGAGGGTCGGGGAAGCCTGTTGCTTCCGGACAAGGTCGGGACGGGCTGCTAGTATATATATATATATATATATATATATATATATATATATATATATATATATATATATATATATATATATATATTCTGCTCTAATTCTCCCGTTTTCGAAAAAAGAATTCTCCGCACTCACGGGGTATCTTTTCAAAAGGTTGCTTTATTCAGACAAGACAGACGCCCTCGCGTTTCGGCATTCAGCCTTTCTCGATGTCAATGACCCCAAGACACCACCATGTTTTTATATATATATATATATATTACCTACTGGCGGTCATCAGTGATGTCATCAGTGATGTCACTGACCATGTCATGAATGATGTAATATGTGACATCATCATCAGTGGATTGCGGGTGCGCGAAATATAGTTAGTACAACTAACTATATAGGAGCAATTTCAATGTTTTTTTAAATGCTAATTCTATATAAGGCCTGAAACCTATGGTTTTTTAAGTGAATATATATATATATATTCCTCTGTTATAGTTAGTTGTACTAACCTTAACTCTAGCGCCCACAATCCACTAGTGATGATGTCACATATTACATCATTTATGACATGGTCAGTCACATCACTGATGACATCACTGATGACATCATCCAGTGCATGTTGTTTGGTTTGTATTTAAATAAGTATTATATATACACACACAATCTGCATTGAAGAATCAGTGGAAATATAAATATCTGGGTAGAGGATTTAGTAGCAGTGTGATAGATTGTTTTACTTGAGTAATTTATAGTGTCTCACTAAATATATTGCATAGTGACTAAACTATGTGAATATCTGTATTACTTGGTCAGTTGTTGTGTAAACTGCTGCAACAGTTACTTACCAGCTACGTGAAAGTCTATATTAGTTATTGATTAGTTAATTGATTATTTGTATGGGAGAGTTGATGTGTGTGTGGTTCAGTGGGGGATCTGTGACTGCCCAAAGATATGTGAATCGTTAATTCAGTACGTATATGAGGTTAAGACTACGTGTTATAATAGTTGTTTGAGTGAGTGAATATCTTTATGGGTGTGGTGATGAGCAAAAATATTTCTCAATGGTACTTGTCCAACAAAGTGGAAAAAAATAAAAGACAGTGTATGTGACAGTTGTATATAAATAAGTGTACATAAAACTCATTGATTGCATGAGTGACTGTATAGATAACTGTATACTTGTTATAGTGCTTTCATAACACTCTAAGTATGAGTTACTATCTATATGAATAAATGAAGTGCTATTTGTATAAGTGTGTAGCTGAGTAAATGTAAATAGGATACATTGTTTGCAAAAGTGAGTATGATGACTGCATAACTGAATAGGATGTGTGCTGGTGTGTAATGTCAATATAGGTGTATAAGTATATTTGATTGTATTCTATTGCTCATTGACAACATTTATGAGTGAATCTATAGGTAATTGATTAGATGTGTGTTTAGATCTAGGAATCACTGAGTGGGTTTTTAGATACTTGTATTGCTGTGTTAATAGATTCAAATATAATACTCTGCATTTTACAGTGATTGATGAAAGGTTATACTAGTGCATGATGAGGTGTATCTGATTGTCACGTGGATGATGTAATCAGTGAGGTCATTTGAGATGTCATCAGTGATGTCACTGACCATGTCATGAATGATGTAATATGTAACATCATCACCAGTGGATTGTGGGCGCAAGAGTTACAGTAAGTACAACAAACTATAACGGAGGAATTTCAATGGTTTTGTATGAGTAAAATGTCAAGCTAACTATAACACCCCTGAAACCTATGGCTTTTTCAATGAATTTCTAAGGTTTTTTAAAAAATAATTCCTAACTATAACCTGCCTGAAACCTATCGTTTTTTCAGCGAATTTCAAAGGTTTTCTAAATGCTAATTTCTAATTATAATGTTCATTAAGCATATCTGTTTTTTTTATTTCTTTTTATATTATCATTCCAATCACAAACTAGTAAAAATTGTAAATATCACCACTCTTCAATTGATTCCTTCCGCCAACAAAATCGCCACAAACCACTAAAAAAACAGGCAATAGCTCCACTTACCAGTTACAAATTAACATCAACATTTAACTGGTGTAAGGAGGTAGACTATCTACTGCGTGAATTACACCCAACTCACAACCCTATTTAAAGACGAATATGTGATAGAGGTACTAATCATGCACCTCCGACACCCCAAAAAATCACAACACCCAGCGCCACCACCATCACAACCAACACCCGGATCCCTTCCCCCTACTATCTCAGAGGCAGCACAAAACAGGACAACGGACCGTCCCAAGATACCATACCCTCTCAACCGCACAATAGCTGAATGTTCAGAGATGTGGCAACCAGCTATGTATAAAGGAGTAAATGCGCATATCAACAATAATGTACAGAATCCCAAGTGTGCAGGTGATATGCTATACAGAGCTCACTATAGAAACAAAAAACTTTTCCATGTGGAGATATAGCATTGATACATCTAGTGTACTGCACAGTGGATGCAACCATATTATCTTAGACACTGGGGAATATCTCGGTCATGTAGATGTGTTGTCCCCCCCTTTAAGCTGAAGCCAAGTGGGCTGGTCCAACGTATGAAACTCCAGCGTAAGAGTATAAATACATACGCTACGCCTTGGGTGTGGTTCACTTGTGCGGCGACAAAAGACTCTGGCACAGCGAAGGTTCTCACCCTGCCACATGGCTGCCACCATGACCACGTGCCTCCTCGATACAGGCTCATTCCAAAGTCAATGCCACAGCACCGCAGACTTATGTCTGTATCGACTACTGCCTTCGATGTACAATGCGGACAGCAGGGTTCACAGCTAGAATTCAGCTTTGGATCTACACTACAGACAACATTGAATCAAGCCTTGCTTTATTAAATGCAGAGACAATTGCACTATATGTCTTCTGATTTTGTAAAAGGATGTGACAAAAAGCATTCGTCTATAACTGTGCTGACTACTGCCTTTGATCTACACTGCGGAAAGCAGGGTTCGCAATTTGAATTCAGCTTTGGATCTACACTACGGACAGCATTGAATCAATATTCAATACAGAACACCCTGGGTCTACACAGGAGAGTGAGAAAGAAGTGAGTCAGCCGAACAAAGCAAAAACTAGGGTACCAGTGTTCCGAGTGGGAGCGAGATATCCTTCTACCAAGACACTTCAATCACCCAATGTGATGTCTCATCATCTGGGTTTAGGTACCATCCCATCAAGGAAAACCGATCTAGAAAATTGATCGGAAAAAACCTTGACTAATAGGAAGACTACGGGATGACTGGTCACCCTACATAGTACTAGCTCACATCCAGAGACTCACTTAAGGAGGTGAGAGGATCAGAAGGGTATAGGTAAAGGGTGTGATATGTGCAGCGCAAAATAAAGTGAAAAAGGTGGTGTTCTAAAAGTGACTAAGGAGTACTTATAACGACTTTATTCATCAAGTCCCCTTGCCATTATTAAAAAAGCAGGATGCTGACGCTTGATATTTCCAAGACGTCAAACAGTGTGAAAGGTCGACATGTTTCTGCCCTCGCTGGGATCTAACTGTATCAGGGCATTCTTCAGGACCAAGCTATAAACAAATACAGCTGCTGCTACAAGAGTGAAAAGTATAATAGTGCAAAATAATGTACATATACTCCACCGGTAATATCCGACTTGGATGATTTATGGATACATTAACCAGAACCTGTAATAGACAAAACATCATGTGTATATCAAACAATGCTCCTTAACTGCACTCACTCTTACTCACTCTGTATTTGCGTCAAAGAACACTTATGCATTTTTAATTATGTGGTGATACTCATAAATGGTTTATCACTTACCCATAACAATTGGGTGTCGCCCTCACCTCTACCTGGCACATTACTCAGGGAAGGGGGCCCGCTCTAAAATAAGGACAAAAAAACAGTCAGTGATGTACCTACATCACGACTATAAACGTCTTGTGTTTACTACACTGGCTCCTGGCTAGGGCCAATAATTAGCACAGCTTCCAGGTCTAGTTCACAAAGGGTATCCATCATTAAATTGAATGGAGCCACCACTTGTCATAGGGTGTCACGTGGTGTTCTCTCCATGGTAACACACATTTGCCCACGTCACCCCTCTCAGTATCTCACAACCCCTCTCTGTCTAAGGTAACCTACTGTTAGTTAAAAGCAAGTTAGCGCAGTTTTAGAGAGACAGAGAGAATCATAGGCTGAATCCTGGCTGGATTAATAATTGGGCATCGTGTTCCCCGCCAACAATCCAGCGCGCGCCTGCCAGATCAACGAGTCCAAGTATCTCTTGCAATCAAGACTCACCTATCCGTCGGTACCCTGGGCCGTCAGGAGTAATGACTGGAGGTACCGACGTTCTTCTCTATAGTGTTTTTAAGTTAGTTGGCGGGCTTTCCCGCGTCGCGGGGTCCTATTTTCACAGAGCGTCCGCTGCTATGCCTGCAGTGCTCCCGTTGTCACCGCGCATGCGCGTGGCGACATGCACTACAATGGATATGCTCCGCCGACGTCGCCATGCGCGAGGCAACACTCACTATTCCGGACATGCTCAGTAGGAGGAAACAAACCTGCCTAACACTGAGCATGTCCGAGTCCGTGCCAGTATTCTCTTCATGTCTTAGGATATTATTTCTTCTATCGGTGTCAACTCGCTGCAAGAGTGTGGGCAAGCTCAGCGGGGGAGGGACAGGGATTCCTTTTCCTAATCAGAGCAAGCCCCGACCCGAGTAAATATTCAAACAACACTCATTTCTCTATTGAGGAGTCATTATCATTGTATGGGTACCTATTGGTTCGCTCACTCTCATCCCTGTATGTAGTGGTTTGCCTGGTATTTAACATACAATCTGTAAATTATGGAAACACTGTTTGTACCATATGGGATTGAATGGTAAGTCATGGGTGTTGGAAAAGTGTCAAGTATCTAATGGAGATCCAGCACTCGTTGAACTGGCAGCCCATTCAGCGTAAAACGTCTCTCTATTGTAAAAGGCGCTATTCCTTAGGGTAATTATATGGACTAGCGATCCCTAACAAGAAGCCCCATATTGTATCACTCCCATATGTGAGGAGTATACTTCTCAGCATAGGGATATGCATCAGGTTTTGTTACTCCTTAGCATGGGGACATACACCAGGTTACCTCCCCTTCTCTTAACATTACAATGTTGTACCCAGGAGGTTACTATATGTGAATACCACCACAGTTGATATTATTCAAATACCATGTAGATGTGTGCAGGTACTGTATTTTCTGAAGTATAATGGTGTTATTTATTGTAGTGCCAGCCACGGAATCTCTTCGTTGAGCCCATCCACATCAGTATGTAATCGGAACACCCAGCGATGTTCATGCTGTAAGAGCTTGGCCTTTTGATATGGCGCGGCGCTCTCTGGACTAGTCCGTTGTCATTTCTATAGCCACCTTAATTATATTAGTTCCGGTACATTTCATGACCTGAGAACCTTCACAGTAGGAACACATTCCGGGTAGACTCTATCCCGCCCTTACAAAGATCATGGCGGAGAGGCAAGGTCTAGCCTTTGATGATGCAGTAGCTGTGGACATATTGACTACACCTAGCATTATTGACAACACCACCAACCAGAGCACAACTAACACCGATGATTGGAATAAAGTTCTTATTCTAAAACGCTCACACTCACGTACCCAGGTACACGGTGCGATTATGACAGAATATCTAAGGGCTGACTGTGCACCAACAGGCCTGATTGTAACAAATGCCCCGAGGTTATTCCTCGAAGATAAAGCTTTCCTCAAAGACTGGTCCCTAGTTGAATGGCGATGCACTAGGGACTGGCTGATTCTGATAATCACTACGGCCAAAAGGATAGCTGATAACATTCTTATAGAAATTCAAACGCTAGAGGCACAAATTAAATCAGTGATAGTTACTACAACTGTTTATAATAAACAATCCAAGGAGAATGACAAAACCAGTAAGGAGTTCAGGGATAACATCTTGGCAACAAAGATTACCAAATTCAAGAAGGACCTGGCAAAGTTTACAATGGAAAAGGTATATCCATATACCAGTGAGAATTATGTTCCACCAGTGTACAACCAGAAAGGTAGGAGACCAGGTTCAAACTACTCTACCTCTGGGAGTGATGGGAATTCTACAGACTCTGACTCCTCTGCCAACAACCAATGGAGGGGTGGGAATCGTTGATCTCGCGGATCAAGAAGAGGAAACCAATTTCAACAACCTCCTCCACCACAATGGTGGCCACCTGGTCCATATGATTTTGCTCATCCACCGTTTCCGGGACAAATGTATCCCTACCAACCATTCACCAACTACCCACAACAGCAGCATTTTTTAGGCCAGGGCCAACGCCGCTCCAGAGGCAGGAGACAACCAACACAGGCCAATGTACACTGGAGCCCTCCACCGTCTTCACGAACCAGGAGCAACCAACAAGAATCGGCTCCACCGGGACCGAGCACGGCGCGAGTCTAATCGTTAACCTGAGCCAACGCGTCTTGACAACAGATGAGACCCAGGTCCTAGAGAAAGGACTTGGATTTGTGCCTACACATAAAGGCGATGCTTTTGAGACCAGACTCGAGCTGGCTGCCTTTTTTCGGAAAATTAGACTGCGTGCCTTTTTCAAAGATGAGACGGCCAAGGATGATGACCAAACCAAGGATAAGAATACCGGTCTACGTAATAAATCAACATTCAATCCGCTGCAGAGTCTCACTCCACCTGAAGTTCTGACTTTTGAAAGTGCAGTACTCAATGACACAGAACGGATCTTCCACACAATCCATCAACAATACAACAATCTTTCAAAACGTGAACACCTAGCACTATCTACTTTGGCCAATGACAAGTCAATTGTCATTAAACCCGCCGACAAGGGGGGAGCGACCGTGATCCTTGACACAGACACATACAACAATGAGTGCAAGAGACAATTGGACAATAAGAAATTCTATCGTCCTTTAAAAATGGACCCCACTCATAGGCTCAGTGCTGTTATCAAGAGAATGGCAGAAGAAGCCAAAGAGGAGAATTGGATTACGGATCTGGAGGCAGCCTATCTGGTTACCACACACCCTGTGGTTCCGTATTTTTACATCTTACCCAAGATACACAAAGGAGTTACACCTCCTCCCGGAAGGCCAATTATCTCGGGGATAGGCTCCTTATTGGAACCTCTGGCCACATTTGTGGATTTTTTCCTAAAACCCTTAGTAAAACAAATGCCAACGTACATTCAGGACACCAAAGATCTGTTACGTTTACTAACGACCATGCAATATGATGAAGATCAGGACTTCCTCGTATCTTTCGACGTGGAGTCCTTGTATACATGTATACCACATGACGAAACTCTCTCTGTGATAGAAACACTCCTGCTACAGACTGATTTGGACAGCATGACTCCGGTCAGTTTTATTATGGCATGTGCATCCATAGCCATGAAAGAGAACTTTTTTCAGTTTGGTAAAGACCTGTTTCTCCAAGTATCCGGTACATCCATGGGCAGTGTTTTTGCTCCATCCCTGGCGAACCTTTATGTTCATCAATTTGAGCAGACTGATGTATTTTGCAACACTAACCCATTCCTGAGCCACATTGTGACCTGGAAACGTTATATAGATGACGTTCTAGTCATCTGGAGAGGAACAGCTGAGACTATAAAGGAATTCCACAACGGGTTCAACCATCGGAACCAATTCTTGCATTCACCTGTGAATTCTCCAAGGAAAATCTCCCATTCCTGGATGTTAACATCTACCCTCAGAATGGGTATCTGAGCACTGAACTGTATAGAAAACCAATGGCGAGGAACTCACTATTACATTTTCAGAGTTATCACCCCCAGGCACTTCGTGAAAATCTGCCCTTTGGACAGTTTCTGAGAGTTCGGCGGAACTGTTCTGACAGTACGAAATACAAGGAGCATGCAGCAGCACTCTCTGGACAATTGCGGGAACGGCAGTACCCGAAGAAGACAATCAAAGCCTCATTGAAAAGAGCGTCCAATAATAATAGAGACGCACTACTGGAGCCCAGATTAACACCAAATGATGAGACAGGTACACAAAGGATGACGTGCGTAACCACCTTCTCAGGACATTCAAATGCCGTGAAGAAGAGTATTCTTAAACATTGGAAGATTTTGGAAATTGGAGGGAAGACATTACCCCCTCCGCTGTTTGCATTCAAGAGAAGTATGAATGTCAAGGACCGGTTGGTACATACCAGACCACGCGAACCCAAACCTGACTCCACAGAACCAGGAATATGGGGCTTGCGACCTGTGATGGGCCACTTCCCATGTGGCAACTGTTCAGTTTGCCCACTGACCAGTCATACTACTGAGGTAGACATAGGGACCGCCAGGCCCTGGACCCTAAATAAACACGCAAACTGTAACACTGAGAGGGTCATCTACCTCATCACATGTCCCTGTAAAAAGAGGTATATAGGGATGACATCTAGAAAGATCAAGGTGAGAATTTCCGAACACCGCAGTACTATTCGGTGCAAAAAAAGTGCCACCAAACTTACCAATCACTACATAGAGGCAGGACACTCTGATACAGAACTACACTGGGTGATTTTAGAGAAACCGTTTATTCCTACTCACATCACGGATATTCAGAAATTTCTCTTACAGCGTGAACAGCGCTGGGTGTTCCGATTACATACTGATGTGGATGGGCTCAACGAAGAGATTCCGTGGCTGGCACTACAATAAATAACACCATTATACTTCAGAAAATACAGTACCTGCACACATCTACATGGTATTTGAATAATATCAACTGTGGTGGTATTCACATATAGTAACCTCCTGGGTACAACATTGTAATGTTAAGAGAAGGGGAGGTAACCTGGTGTATGTCCCCATGCTAAGGAGTAACAAAACCTGACTCATATCCCTATGCTGAGAAGTATACTCCTCACATATAGGAGTGATTCAATATGGGGCTTCTTGTTAGGGATCGCTAGTCCTTATAATTACCCTAAGGAATAGCGCCTTTTACAATAGAGAGACGTTTTACGCTGAATGGGCTGCCAGTTCAACGAGTGCTGGATCTCCATTAGATACTTGACACTTTTCCAACACCCATGACTTACCATTCAATCCCATATGGTACAAACAGTGTTTCCATAATTTACAGATTGTATGTTAAATACCAGGCAAACCACTACATACAGGGATGAGAGTGAGCGAACCAATAGGTACCCATACAATGATAATGACTCCTCAATAGAGAAATGAGTGTTGTTTGAATATTTACTCGGGTCGGGCTTGCTTTGATTAGGGAAAGGAATCCCTGTCCCTCCCCCGCTGAGCTTGCCCACACTCTTGCAGCGAGTTGACACCGATAGAAGAAATAATATCCTAAGACATGAAGAGAATACTGGCACGGACTCGGACATGCTCAGTGTTAGGCAGGTTTGTTTCCTCCTACTGAGCATGTCCGGTGTAGTGAGTGTTGCCTCGGGCATGCGCGACGTCGGCGGAGCATATCCATTGTAGTGCATGTCGCCACGCGCATGCGCGGTGACAACGGGAGCACTGCAGGCATAGCCGCGGAGGCTCTGTGAAAATAGGACCCTGCGACGCGGGAAAGCCCGCCAACTAACTTAAAAACACTGTAGAGAGGAACGTTGGTACCTCCAGTCATTACTCCTGACGGCCCGGGGTACCGACGGATAGGTGAGTCTTGATTGCAAGAGATACTTGGACTCGTTGATCTGGCAGGCGCGCGCTGGATTGTTGGCGGGGAACACGATGCCCAATTATTAATCCAGCCAGGATTCAGCCTATGATTCTCTCTGTCTCTCTAAAACTGCGCTAACTTGCTTTTAACTAACAGTAGGTTACCTTAGACAGAGAGGGGTTGTGAGATACTGAGAGGGGTGACGTGGACAAATGTGCGTTACCATGGAGAGAACACCCTGTGACACCGTATGACAAGTGGTGGCTCCATTCAATTTAATGATGGATACCCTTTGTGAACTAGACCTGGAAGCTGTGCTAATTATTGGCCCTAGCCAGGGGCCAGTGTAGTAAACACAAGACGTTTATAGTCGTGATGTAGGTACATCACTGACTGTTTTTTTGTCCTTATTTTAGAGCGGGCCCCCTTCCCTGAGTAATGTGCCAGGTAGAGGTGAGGGCGACACCCAATTGTTATGGGTACGTGATAAACCATTTATGAGTATCACCACATAATTAGAAATGCATAAGCGTTCTTTGACGCAAATACAGAGTGAGTAAGAGTGAGTGCAGTTAAGGAGCATTGTTTGATATACACATGATGTTTTGTCTATTACAGGTTCCGGTTAATGTATCCATAAATCATCCAAGTTGGACATTACCCGTGGAGTATATGTACATTATTTTGCACTATTATACTTTTCACTCTTGTAGCAGCAGCTGTATTTGTTTATAGCTTAGTCCTGAAGAATGCCCCGATACAGTTAGATCCCAGCGAGGGCAGAAACATGTCGACCTTTCACACTGTTTGACGTCTTGGAAATATCAAGCGTCAGCATCCTGCTTTTTTAATAATGGCAAGGGGACTTGATGAATAAAGTTGTTATAAGTACTCCTTAGTTACTTTTAGAACACCACCTTTTTCACTTTATTTTGCGCTGCACATATCACACCCTTTACCTATACCCTTCTGATCCTCTCACCTCCTTAAGTGAGTCTCTGGATGTGAGCTAGTACTATGTAGGGTGACCAGTCATCCCGTAGTCTTCCTATTAGTCAAGGTTTTTTCCGATCAATTTTCTAGATCGGTTTTCCTTGATAGGATGGTACCTAAACCCAGATGATGAGACATCACATTGGGTGATTGATGGGTCTTGGTAGAAGGATATCTCTCTCCCACTCGGAACACTGGTACCCTAGTTTTTGCTTCGTTCGGCTGACTCACTTCTTTCTCACTCTCCTGTGTAGACCCAGGGTGTTCTGTATTGAATATACATGTAAATAGGGGATATTCACCCTGCAGGTCTGTAAAATTATCCCTTAGACCCCCCAGTAGATATTTGTCGTGATAGAGCAGCATTGAATCAAGCCTTGCTTTATTTAAGGTAGAGACAATTGTACTCTATGTCTTTCGATTTTGTAAAAGGATGTGACAAAAAGCATTTGTCTATAACTGTGCTGACTACTGCCTTTGATCTACACTGCGGACAGCAGGGTTCACAACTTGAATTCAGCTTTGCGCCTATACTACGGACAGCATTGAATTAAGCCTTTCTTTATTTAACGCAGAGATAATTGTACTATATGTCTTCAGATTTTGTTAAAGGATGTGACAAAAAGCATTCCTCGATGTCTGTGATGACTACTGCCTTCAATATACACTGCGGACAGCAGGGTTCACAACTTGAATTCAGCTTTGCATCTACACTATGGACAACACTGAAGTTAGCCTTGATTTATGTGAGGCAGCAACAATTTTCTTATAGGATGCGACAAAAAACATTCCTCAATGTCTGTAATGAGTATTGCCTTCGAATGTACACTGCGATCAACAGAGTTCACCACTTGATACCAGGAGTGCATCAGCACTACAGACAACATTGAATTCAGTCTCGATTTATTTAAGGCAGAGACAATTGTACTGTGTCCTCAGATTTTGTTAAAGTATGTGTCAAAAAAGCATTGCTCGAGGTTTGTGTTGACTACTGCCTTCGATCTACAATGCGAACAGCAGGGTTCACAACTTGAATTCACCTTTGCATCTACACTACGGACAGTAGGGAATTCACCCTTGATTTATGTAATGCAGAGACAATTGTACTGTACGTGTTCACATGTTGTTGAACGATGCAACAACAAAAAACATTCCTCAATGTCTGTGCTGACTACTGCCTTTGATCTATATTGTGAGGGATTCACGATTCAGGTGGAATGGTGATTGCACATGACCCATTCCAGTATGCAAGAGACATTGAACCAGTGCGACCCGCCCGAACCACGAATCATCGCAGGGTGCGCACACGCTGAGTTCTTCAGGTAACTCACTGCACCCCAAGTCATCTCCCCGTGGCCTTATTAAGACAGAATTAGCTAGGCAAAAAACATTGGACCCAGTGCGGCTGGCCCACATCACGCATCTTTGCTGGCTATGTAGACGCTGAGAACCACACCAATCCTAACTCTATACAGCTGAAGTCAATGCCACATGGCTGTGGGCCCTTCTTGGCGACTGCCTCCGGTCTATACTTCGAACAGTAGGGCTTACAATTCAAGATTAGTACCAATGCAAATTGTGTAAGAGACTATAATCGTTTAAGAAAACCAAATGCTCCCAGTATTATTTCACATATAGTGCTCCTACCTTTGTACAGCAGAAGCCATAAACCGTTTATGATTGAATATCTGTGTATGATATGAATACTATTGTACTTGTTACCAACAGCAACATAATAAAATGGAGTCAAGCACACGTGCCCGTACACACTTCAACAATCTATCTGTGTCTGTGTACTTATTATGTTTGTATAATGCTGCTCCTGCGCTCTACCACATTATATTGTGCTGTAAAAAGCATATGCAACCATCTTACCTCTGCCAGTAACAAAAACTTTGATTATATAACTTTCTCTTGTTCATTCTACAAATACGAACGTACAAAGTGGATCATTACAATACAGCAAAGAAAGTGTATAGTCAATTTATAAGTGTGTCCTATTTCTTTTTTTTTTGTGCATATTTATATAGCGCAAAGTCGACCAAAACTATATCAGCAATTTACATGAGCACCGTATTTACAGTACATTTTCAGGCATGCGTAGATTACATCATTTCTCTACAATAACAGGATGTGGACACACCTCGAACACTGATTTCCAGCACCAAGTTCGACAGTATATCTGAATGACCACATAAGTATATATATTATCTACCTTTCATGTGCCAAAAACTGCAACCTAAAGCTTACACAGCCCTGTATTACTACAGCTACAACAATACACTGAATGTACAACAAACAGTCATATTCGCAGAAATGCGTCATGTCCACCATCTTTTATGTGTGCAACTATGGATGAATATAAGGTCAGTGATACCCATACCTTCCATGTTGCCATGTTTTTGGACTTTACGGACATAATGACACATTTGCTTGTAAGACCCGGGCGACGGCAGCACTACAACACGAACACCCGAATCAGTTGATTTCTCATATGGTTCACGACGGAACCACACCCATAGCTCCAGAGTCATCGTTCACAGCCTCGCGCAGCACTGGCATACGTCAGTCCAGCCCACTCCGCTTATGCTACCAGGAAAACACAAGAACGCCACATGGCCCAGATTTCCATTGTAGTGATTTCTTACTTCCAGGTCTAGTTGTCTGAACGGCACACACACACACTCCCTATGGCTGGTATACAATAGGGGTGGGCGGCCAGCTACGCTTCGTGCACGGAGTGTGCGTAGTGCCGTCTCCTACGCATTTTGCGTAGCGGGCGTAGCCAGGCGGCACTACGCACGCTCCGTAGACGGTGCGTAGCCGGCCGCCACCCGCCTCCCTCCCGCCCTCCCTAAATACTTCAATAAAGGCTAGAAAGCTTTTAAAAACACTTACCTTGTCCGCCGCGTCCCCGGGGCTCCCTCTCGCCGTCCCTGGATTCGCGCCACCATTTCGAATACTAATGCGCATGCGCGGGCGGCCGCACATGCGCATTTCTCACGAGAAATGCGCATGCGCGGGCGCCCGCGCATGCGCATTAGTATTCGAAATGACGGCGCAAATCCAGGGACGGCGAGAGGAAGCCCCGGGGACGCGGCTGACAAGGTAAGTGTTTTTAAAAGCTTTCTAGCTATTTATTGCAGTATTTAGGGAGGCGGGCGGCGCGTAGTGGGGCTACGCGGAGTGCGCGGGTGGGCGTAGTTTTGTGCCCACTTCGCGTAGCTCTGCGTAGCCCCACTCCGCACACTACGCCCAGGGTTAGTATACAACCACACCATACCCATCCAGCACATACGTCACTACACACGTGACCCTACCAATAAAAAAGACAGGGCGCACGTGCTCTACGCCATTTTAGAGTTGCTCCCATCGCAAGCGCTGTGATGGCCCGTCCTAGTGGTTCGTACGCCTTATGTAGGCCCGAACTACCTTACAAGGGGGCCCACTACCACGTGTGTGGCCTCCTTGGTCACTGTGTTAGTGGTACCGCAAGGACTGAGTGGGTGAGGAACCTGCAAGGAAGATGGGTGCACAAGTATGTCCTTTGCCATAGCGATATCAAGACTCAGCACCAAATGTGAGACTTCTTGGTGGCAGAGCGGGACAGCATGATGTAAAACGTAACCTGTCCGTGAAAAGGTGAGCAGTGAGGCCTGGGAGTGCAGCAGAGGGAGTAGATGGGGTGCAGCAGACTGGATACAAAAAGGCAACACAGCGATTTAGGCGTACGCAGTCCTATATGCCATATCTTATTACATTTGTATTTTTTTTCCAATAGCAGGAAAGTTTTTATAGTCGGTCAAAAGTCCGTCACTCTTGATGACTGAAACCACGAGTATCACTGCGCACCACTTGCTTTCACAACTGGATGGAAAACATTACTACTCTACTAATTCTTCATAAATCGAAGCCCATTAAACAAGTTTGAACTGTATAAATAGTTGTATTTTTAATGCAGGAGGGAAGGTGAGTGAAAGAGCGATGTTATTCTACTCCACATTAAGATAGTGACAGTTACCAATCATAACATCTTTCTTTTACTGTCTTTTAGATATAGAGCTTCAGGGTGCACTATGTCCCAGCACGTGGTGGAAGACACACTGGTGACTGAAAGGTAAGCTGCGAATATTCTTTTCAGTCACTCTCTCACTTCCTCTCTCCTTTGATAAAGAAATGACGCACAATCTTATCTTCCTTTTTATCTAACAGGTTGTGTTTCACAAATTGGCGTCCCCCTCTCCAACACCTCCAAAGCTCAAAATTTGAGGATTCTGCTATGATGCATGGCCATCGTAACAACCCCTGAGAAGGCTCCTTTGGCATGTGGTGCACCCTCTTTGAATCACGCCAATGGCACAAGGTGAGAAAAGAAGCTTGTTTCCGAAGCAACGAGAAGTCACCTGTGGGCGGAGAGAGTGGGTAGGGTGCAGCAGCTTGACTGCATAGGACTGTACAATTACCTCCGAGCAGTGAGAATGGATAGGTTGGAACAGCCTGGGTGTGCAAGAAAAGTAACTCACCTCCGGACTCTGGAAGTCAATAGGGTGCAACAGTCTGGGTAAGCAGTAATGAGAACTCTTCGCTGTGCAGTGGGAGTGCATGGGGTATAGTACTCTGGGAGAAAAAGAGCGCACAGACACCACCTTGCATGGAAGTTGATGTAATACTGTATCCTGAGTGTCCAAAGGCATAAATCAGAAATATACTTGTGCAGTTGTATGTACTCTGCTATTACTAACTCTATACTATCTTTCAGATCACTAAACTTGAGGATGCACTTTGAACCGGCACGTGCTTGGACAAACAACGGAGGCAAAAAGGTGAGCTACGAAGATTTTCTCCAGTATTAACACTACCTCTCCTGCTACATCTATTACTTTCTCTCTCTCACACTTTCAATGTCGTTTTTTCTCTCTTTCTCTCTCTCCCTCTCACATTGTTTCTCTTTCTCTTTTAAAGTTATGGACGCTGCTGTCCACTCAGCAGATAAATAAATCAAGGTTGAATTTAATATAGTCTGCAGTGTAGAAACAAAGCAGACTTCAAGTTGTGAACTCTGTTCGCCACAGTGTTTACACAAGGTAAGCAGACCGGCCTAGATACACAATGCCTCCAAATAAATGTGTTCAAAATAAATTATATTGTCCTGCATAATGACGTGATCTCTCACCTAATTCTGTCTCATCTCTGAATCATTTTAAAGACCTGCTGGTCCATACTGTAAATCTGATGCAGTAGGCACTTCCCTACAGATACCTCTTCAACGCGGGCATACGAGAGGTGTGGGATGTATCAGGCACACTGCAGATGTGCAAATAACCAAATATTACCAAGTGTTACCTTAATTTGTGATCTTTGACCTCATTCAGTCACATCGATCTAATTTTAAAAACGTATTTTCCTTTTTGTTTTGCAGGTTACCTACCCTCCTTCCATTGGAGTCCATTTCACATTTTGTTTATTATATTGTTATGTTAAAGTTACGTTTCTAGTTATTTATTATATTGCTATCTTGAAGTTACGTTTCTCGTTATTTATTTTTGTTGTTAATTTAAAAAAGCGTATCCGTCTTCTTTTTATGACATTTCACTATTATTTATTGTGGTAATCATTTGTTTAGAGAAGATTTAACAATTAAAGTAAAAATGATGTTTATAACTAGAAGTATAATACTGAGGCTAACTCTTTACCAGCTCTTTACCTGAGTCTGTAGCTGTGATTAACAGTTCCTATGTAAAATTTTAAAAACTACAGCACAGTAACTGTTTGGATTAGCAACATTGTGTGGTGAACTTGTGACCTGGGTGCTCACCTAAGTGTTCCATGAACTGTTACTATGGTAACAGGCAGTAAGCAGTTTGGGGGTAGGGTTGAAAGGTACTGGCTGTACAGAAACTGTTATATTTACCCAGGATCCTCTACATGATAGAGAGGAAAGCAAACTAAGACAACAGAACACTGTGTAGCAGATTTACAAGCCCATTGCGCCACTTTCGCATCACTTTTTCCATGTTAAAAGTGATGCAATAGTGGCGCAAGGGACTTGTAAATCTGTGCCCTATGTACATTACGAGCAAAAGAAGTACACAACTCTTCAAATTCCTTATCGATCACAATTAGACAGTGTTGCTTCACGATTCACAACACACTTCACTAAATACTTTGTTCCTATTTAAATGGAAGACGGGATTGTTGACCATACAAAACTTAGGGGCATATTTACAAAGACAGCGTTAAAATGTTCTGGTGTAAACCTGTGCTTCTATTGGAATTCTCACGAATTCTCAAAAGCCTATTATTAAGCCATTATGGCGGCTTTAACGACACTTTCCTAACACTAAAGCGACGATAATTTTAATTTCTGTCGTTTGTAAATATGCCCCCAATATCGTGAGAAATACAGCAATAATTTTTGTGCGCAAGTGAAAAGCTTGTTAATATAAGACTGTGGACTTCACATATCTATCCACCTCGCATATTAAACATGCTTAAGTCTACTTCAGAACAGATGTTAGGATCCGACATAAACCGCAATTAGCGAGAGTTTTGCTATCGGTCCTCAAATTCAGGGCCGCCTTGTAAATACAACGCTGTTGTCATACCTTCCTCTTCCTTTTTATATTGTCATAGGAACACCTACCTTGCCACTGAGAATGCCTACATTGCAACTCATTGGAGATATGAGGCGAGTCCTTAGCAAACCGACTGCTAACATGCATTAATGCATGTTAGCGACGCCTAGTAAATAGGGCGATATTATTTTCACCGCATTTTTGGCTTTTTTTAAAAAAATTGTGGCGAAATGGCACCTGTTAATATGCCCTCAAGTTTGCTATGACAGAGCGGGAACCTCGAATCCTGGCCTGCCATAGCAAACAGCAGTGTCCTAAGGGTAGACACCCCGAGACACAGCAGGAACCACTCCTGGGGGGTGGTGTTCCCCAAGGCTTTTGACTGCTCCAGAATGGAGACCACGCTGCCCCCTCCCAAAATATAAAAATCCCCGGAGGGTGGTAATCCCCGGGGCTTAGACGGGCCTTTGAACTCCCTCACCCATTTATTTTGTAGCACCGAGGAATGGCAGTCCCCGGGCTACAGGGCCCCTCTGGACCCCCATCAAATGGAATATTTTAGACCCTGGGATTTGGTCCACCCAGGTAGATAATTTTTAAACAAGCACAAGAGCCTGCGCTTCGTTTTTATTTTTTGTACGGCTGATCCATGCACCCATTGCACATTTCTCCATTTTAAAAAATATATATATATTTTTTTGGGGTCCTTGTAGGACCCCCTAAGCAGGTCTAGATGCTCAAAATATTTCTTACCTGCCCTCTTTATACGTTTTGAACACTTGTCCCACTAATTTCTAGATCCTCGCTTCTACCGAGGCACAAAATGTCTGCCAACACTTCCAAGTTTTGAATGTTGACAACCACTTGACAGCCAATTGGCATTCAGCGCGTGATCGGGACGGTGCGCTTAGAGTGCGCAGATCCACCAAGGCCATTGATATATATGAACTTTTAATTGTAATTTTCTCAGGAACTACTGAATCAATTTACACCATTTAAGCAAAAGGCACGAGTCTGAACCAAGGACTGCCACTTTGCCAAATTTGGTGTAATTCCGTTCAGCCGTTCGGGCTGTAGCCGCGATGAACTGTTCCTATGGAAAATTGCATGGGGAAAACACGATTTAGGACCCCCCTTTTTTCTCGGCCCCCTCTTCAAATGCAATTTTTTTGACCCCACGATTTCTCTTTCCCATGTAACTAATTTTTAAACAAGCACAGAAGCCCGCGCTTCGTTTTTATTTTTTTTACAGCGGATCCATGCACACAGCGCACATTTAAAAAAAAAATCTTTTTTGAGTCCTAGGGGGCCTTGTACAACCCCCTACGCAGGTCTAGAGGGTCAAAATATATCTTACCTGCCCCCTGTATACGTTTTGAACACTTTTTCCACTAATTTCTAGATCCTCGCTTCTACCGAGGCACAAAATGGCTGCCAACACTTCCTGGTTTTGAATGTTGACAACCACTTGACAGCCAATCAGCATTCAGCCCGTGATCGGACGGTGCGTTTATAATCCGCGCAAGATGCGCGGATCCACCGAGGCCATAGATATATATGTACTTGTAATTGTAATTTTCTCAGGAACTACTGAACGGATTTACACCACTTTGCCAAATTTGATGTCATTCCGTTCAGCGTTCGGGCTGTAGCCGCGATGAACGGTACCTATGGAAAATGGCACCCCCCTTTTTTCTCAGCCCCTACTTCACGAATTATCCCAACCGGATTAGGGACCCGCCCATGGCCCCCAATGGAGAGGGCCACCCCCAGGGGGGTGGGGTCCCGGGGGCTATTAGTGGCCTGGGAGGGGGGCCACTTGGCCCCCCTCCTCAAATTGAAAATAAAAACAAAGACCAGCCCCGAGGATGGGGTCCCAGGGCCTTAAGTGGCCAGAGGATGGGGGCAAAGCAGCCCCCCTCCCAAAAAATATTATTTAAAAAAGGGCCATGCCCCGGGGGATGGGGTCCCCGGGGCAGATTATGGCCTCCGGAGGGGGGCTACGAGGCCCCTTTCCCAATTTTTACAATTTTTTAAAAAAAGATTGGGGGTAGGCCTTGGGGATGGGGTCCCCAGGGCCAATACATTAGAAAAATGAGGGGGGGCTACACAGTCTCCCTTCTTAAAATGTTTGTTTTTAAACAGGATCACGCTGGAGGCCACGCCCCCTCCTTGCACCACTCTAAAAAACGCGCCCATGGCGCGTTTGCAGATGTGGAACGAACTCCCCTTGAATACTGGGGGTCCCTGGGGGCCAAATAGCCCACCAGTAACCTCCAGTATGCGCCAGGGGGCTGCGTTGCAGAGAGGTGTTCTGAGGCCATGCCCCTTTTTACACCTCTCTACAGCGTAGCTCTGTGGTGCTTACTGGAGGTACCTGGTGGGCTAGTTGGCCTCCAGGGGACCTCAGGATTTAAGGGGACTTAATCCCCCAACTTAAAATGCACCACAGGGTGCATTTGCACAGTGGTGAAGGTAGGGGGCAGGGCCTGAGGTGATATGTGTGCAAACACGCGCTGTGGCTCGTTTTAAGTTGGGGAATTAATTCCTCTTGAATTTTGAGGTCCCCTGGGGGCCAACTAGCCCACCAGGTACCTCCAGTAAGCACCACGGAGCTGCGTTGCAGAGAGGTGTAAAAAGGGGCGTAGCCTTGAACACCTCTCTGCAACCCAGCTCCCTGGCGCATTCTAGGAGGTACCTGGTGGGCCCCCAGGGGACCTCAGGATTGAAGAGGAATTAATACCCCTACTTAAAACGCGCCCTGTGTCCGTTTATAAGTTGGGAGATTAAGTACCCTTGAATCTTGAGGGTCCTTAGGGTCCAACTATCTCACCAGGTACCTCCAGTAAGCGTCACAGAGCTGCATTGCAGAGAGGTATAAATAGGGGCATGGCCTCTGAACACCTCTCTGCAACGCAGCTCCCTGGCGCATACTGGAGGTATCTGGTTGGCTAGTTGGCCTCCAGGGGACCTCAGGATTCAAGAGGACTTAATCCCCCAACTTAAAATGCACCACAGGGCGCATTTGCACAGTGGTGAAGGTAGGGGGCAGGGCCTGAGATAATATGTGTGCAAACACGCCCTGCGGCTCGTTTTAAGTTGGGGAATTAATTCCTCTTCAATTTTGAGGTCCCCTGGGGGCCAACTAGCCTACCAGGGACCTCCAGTAAGCGCCACGGAGCTGCGTTGTAGAGAGGTGTAAAAAGGGGCGTGGCCTTGAACACCTCTCTGCAACCCAGCTCCCTGGCACATTCTAGGAGGTACCTGGTGGGCCCCCAGGGGACCTCAGGATTGAAGAGGAATTAATACCCCTACTTAAAGCGCGCCCTGTGTCCGTTTATAAGTTGGGAGATTAAGTACCCTTGAATCTTGAGGGTCCTTAGGGTCCAACTATCCCACCAGGTACCTCCAGTAAGCGTCACAGAGCTGCATTGCAGAGAGGTATAAATAGGGGCATGGCCTCTGAACACCTCTCAGCAACGCAGCTCCCTGGCGCATACTGGAGGTATCTGGTTGGCTAGTTGGCCTCCAGGGGACCTCAGGATTCAAGAGGACTTAATCCCCCAACTTAAAATGCACCACAGGGCGCATTTGCACAGTGGTGAAGGTAGGGGGCAGGGCCTGAGATGATATGTGTGCAAACACGCCCTGCGGCTCGTTTTAAGTTGGGGAATTAATTCCTCTTCAATTTTGAGGTCCCCTGGGGGCCAACTAGCCTACCAGGGACCTCCAGTAAGCGCCACGGAGCTGCGTTGCAGAGAGGTGTAAAAAGGGGCATGGCCTTGAACACCTCTCTGCAACGCAGCTCCCTGGCGCATACTGGAGGTATCTGGTGGGCCCCCAGGGGACCCCCAGGGGACCTCAGGATTGAAGAGGAATTAATTCCCCAACTTAAAACGCGCCACAGGGTGTGTTTGCACACATGTCACCTCAGGTCCTGCCTCCTTCCTTTACCATTGTGCAAACGTGCCCTGTGGTGTGTTTTAAGTTGAGGAATTAATTCCTCTTCAATCTTGAGGGTCCATGGGAGCCAACTAGTCCACCAGGTTCCTGCAGTATGCGCCAGGGAACCCTCAAGATTCAAGGGGACTTAATCTCCCAACTTAAAAACGGACACAGGGCGTGTTTCACTTGGAAATTCTTCTAAGTGTGCAGTTTTGGAACTTACAAATATTCCTCTAAAATCAGCCGAACTAAGAATTCAAATTTACTCACCTGTTATCAGGAGAGACCTCAGTGCTGCATCTTTGAGCCCATTTCTGATCCTGAAAAGTAATTTTAAGCGGATTTATCATTAACTTGAATTTCTTCCGTAGGCTAACATTGGCTGGTCTCACTTGGAAATTCTTCTAAGTGTGGAGTTTTGGAACATACAAATATTCCTCTGAAATCAGCCAAACTACGAATTCCTATTTACTCATGTGTTATCAGGAGAGACCTCTGTGCTGCATCTTTGAGCCCAGTACTGATCCTGGAATGTAATTCTAACCGTACTTACCAGCAACTTGAATTTCCTTCCATAGACTAACATAGACTGGTTTCACTTGGAAATTCTTCCAAAAGCGTGGAGTTTTGGAACTTTAAAATTTTCATCTAAAATCATCCGAACAACGAATTCCAATTTACTTACCTGTTATCAGAAGAGAAGCTAGTGCTGCATCTTTTAGCCCAGCACTGACCCTGAAAAGTAATTCTAACCATACTTACCAGTAACTTGTATTTCCTTCCATAGGAATCAATTGTGTGGTTTTCACCAGAAAAGTTTCTAGGTGTCGATTTTCACAAACTACAAATATTCCTTAAAAATCGCCTGTATGACTTAAACGCATTCTTTCAACTGTTTACAGGAGATGCACCAGTGCTGGATCCAGGATCCATCACTGAGTTAGAAAAAGTAACGATAACACTATTTACCTGCTAAGTGAATTTCCTCCCATAGGATAACATTGGTGATTCTATTTGAAAAAGTTTCTGTCAACTTTTAAAATACAATAATATTCCTTAAACATCACTACTGTAACCAAAACGCTTTTACTCAACTGTTTACAGGAGATGTCACAGGACTGAATCTAGGATCCAATCCTGTGGTGAGAAAAGTAATCCATAAAGTAAGTAATTGCATTTAACTAGAAATCCCCATTGAGCTCAATGTTGCATTGTGTTTGAAATGATGTTGCCCATTGCAACAACTGTAACTACTCTACTTAAAAGTCTATTGTATATTTGCAAAGTATTTAAACTAAAGTAATTCATTCTGAGAAAGTATATTTTGTAATGTAGTTAGAAGAAAAGCTCCTTCTCTAAACCTGGTGTTGCTTCTATTTATTGGTCTGGTCGGGGCTGCTCTAAAGAGGATAGGACCAAAAATATGTTAGAATACATTTGTGGCCTGCATTGCACCCACCTCACCTAATGTGATGGAAATCAAATTATAGCTCACCACTTCGAGTTAAGGCTCATTTTGATCACAGTGGGAGGCAGATCATATCGCTTATACTTTTATCAAACAGAGTCAGGATTCACATTCCTCTACATTTCACACCATTGCCAAACTCTGTACCTTTGTACTCAGCCAACAGGTCCGACTGGGGGGATTCTGCAAGCTTGTGTTGCTGAAAAATGTTCTAATTAGTGGTTGTTAATAAATTCTGCTCTGCCGGAGGAGTTCGCAAACTTTTGCCCACTCGGTACTAAGCTTGTAGCGTGGAGTTCTGGCAAAACTATACCAACCACCGTGTGGTGGAGTTTTTTCTCACGTGTGGCTCACCAACCTTAAGTTGACAACTGCAAGTGAGAATTGGCAACCCCTAGAGTTATTTTCCAGTGCTAGACTGGCACCCAGTAAGATTTTTTCGATGTGGGTGGTTGTGACCATTTGCGGTGAGAACGCTGCCACTCGAGTAAAAACTCTACTCAAGCAGCAGCAAAGAAGGAGAGCCCTCTGTAACTCCATGTGGTGCCATTTGATCTGATTTTGCAGCATGGAGCAAGCTCCCGGTGCTAAAAATTAGTGTGAGCAGAACGATGTACCTATTTCTGGTACACTGCGGAATCGCCGCGTTTTTATGTAACGCTACCGAATTCCATAGAGTGAAACTCTGCGTGTTCTACCAACCCCTTTTTCTAATCCATATTTATGGTGCTATTCACTTTACAGAACACAAGCCCTGTTACACATCTTCTGGCATTCGTACTCAATTTTTAAAAAGTATTTGACACATTTCCACAATATCAATCTAGAGTACAACTGATTATTTCATTTTACTACTTCCTATTCCTTGCTTAATGTCCTACTGAAACTGAGGGAACAACCCTGATGAAGATCTTCATGTCAGTTGTTTTCCCCATTAACAGAAGGTTGAAGCGAATCAGCTCGTTTGTCTATTCAAAGAGTGTAGGATCATCAGTGGAAATTCCCCTCATTTTTCCTATAAAAGAAAGTAAAAATTGCAGCTAATTAAGATGCATCCCGGATTGGGAGGGACTATATTAGTTTCATATAGCTTGAAGACTTGTTTGAAAAATACTGATTGGACACTTCATTTATGTGTTTGTTTATAGTATACAACGGGGCAGATTTACAAGCCCCTTGAGCCACTTTTGCGTCATTTTTCCTATGTTAAAAGTGACGCAAAATGTTCGCAAGGGGCTTGTAAATCTGCCCCAATGTTTTTGTGAGAATAATGTTCTTTGGCATGTTCATCTTTTTTAGGCATGTGCACTTTTGTTTCATTAACACAAAATATTTGGTGAGTCACACAATTCATTGTATGCACCTTTATTGTGAGACTGATATTTTTTGGGCAATACAGCCCTTTGTGGTTTAATGTGCTAACTGTTGGAAGAAGCTACAAATGTGCAATTTGGCAAAAGAAAAGAGGATTCATGATCGTATCCATGGTTATTGGGGGGCCTTTGTTGACTGGTAGCCTCTCCCTGATTGACAGATTTATCTAGGGGGCTCAAAATGTAAAGAGGGAAAGCTAGAGTGGGAGTTAACACTGCACTACACTTTGTTTCCCCGGGTATTCTGACTTCTGGGAGGGCAGATATGTTAGGATGTAAGGGAGAGTGCTCTGAGATTGCTTAGGGCCATACCCAGAAAATCACCAACTTTAAAATGGACTATGTTAGACTATCAGAATGTAGGGCTTAGGGCTTCAAGATAGGTTTGCTTAGGTGACTGTTGCAGTGGAACCCCTAATTTCTTCGCCCGATAAGGGGTTTGGTTTGCATGTGGGCATTTCAGGAAGGGCCGGAGTGGCTACCGGGCGTTTTGGCATGCTGCAGAGATGGGGGCTGATGTCACTGTGGTGGGGGCTAATTTTGTTGATGGAGACCTGCATGTGCTTCGAAATAAACAAAGCAAAACAAATTTCATTCAGCACACGCACAGTACAGCACCCATCAACGAAATCAGCCCCCAGCTCGGCAGCATACCAAAACACCCGGTAGTCAGTCTGGCCCTGATCTCGGGGACTTAAGGTTTAGACTCCTGCTATTTAGACCTAAGATTACAGGGCAATGAATTGCCAGGCAGAATGATGTTATGTTATGCAGAGTGAGAGAGGAAGTGTAGTGCGGTGCTCTACAGTTAGGTGTGGTGTGCCCATAGGTGAGGACACAGAGCACATTTTAAAGGGCAAATGGGTAAAAATTGGGTGACTGTTTGAATGGATTAGGGCAGTGTGTGAGGGAAAGTAGACAGGAGTGCATAGAGAAAGGAATTGTGAGGAGTATTTCACACTAAAAGTGCCTATCTTCCTAGTTTGCAACCATAACATGTGCGTTGAAAGCAGACCACTAAAATGAACTTGCCTCTAGCACTGACTGTGCTTATTACCATTACAACATGTAATAATGACAAAGCCAATCAGTCTGGCAATGGCTGCTTTACCTGTGTCTTTGTCAATGCTTGTTTTGTCTTGCAATTTTTTTCTAAAATATTGTTGAGGCAAGTGTAAGGACCTCTACAATGTTGAAAAAAATTATAGAATTTTTTTTCCCTTGATAACCAGACATTCATTTAGTGCTTGGCACTGAAGGGAACTACTTTGTGTGCCAATGCCCTCCTTGTAAAAGTGCATAACGCTGTCACTCAGCGTGAAGTTAGACAAAGGCTGCAGTTGACTGACTCCTTGTCTCAAGTTGGCAAGCCAATAGATGTGGTATTGCTTTTGACTGACTGCCCTTTGTCTTTGCCAAAGCTTGTTTTGTTTTGTTGTGGTTTTTGCAAAACTTTATTATTGGGGAATCTGCCAGGTCTTCGTCACTCTGAAGAAAAGAATTGGCTAAAATCAGTTTTGGTCCTAAAAACACACAATGTCATAGTAGTCCCTGCCCACAAAGGAAACTACCTGGTGTAAGGCTGTTCGCCCTGAGAAAGGGTAGATTGCCCTGAGTCACAGTGAAGTTAGCCAATGGCTGAACTGACTGCCCCATGCTGTAGACGGTGGAACAACAGTGTGAACGTAACAGACCAATGGATGAAGAGGACTGGCTGAAAGCCCATCTCAGAATTAATACATATAAATTCAGTAAAATCAATAGGAAGTGCATTATAGATATAATTTTAGTAAAATCCAAAAGTCTTGGCTAACGTCAGAACTAAAAATGGATGCTTCTGCTGTATTAAACCATATCATATAGTCCATTCATTCCACCCAGTCGTGTTCAATCGGCTACAGAATTTAACACGGAGCATCCTTGATTAGCTCAGCACGTGGTAGATTCTGATAAAATCATTTCATTTTTCTGAGAAAGATTTATCTGCAGTCTTTGGAATGAGCTGCGCGCGCGAAAGGTGGCGGCGGAGGTTGGGTGACCGTCCTATGCGGGGAAAAAAAAGTATTACCTTTATTGTTTTCATTACCGCCATCAATGGGTAGCTACATGTAAAAAGAAACCCTGGCGTCTTGCTGGCGGCTTTCGAAATGTCACTTGCAAATGTTGCCTCTTATCAGAATTTGAATTGCGTGTCAATGGATTTATTTCTCGCCCTCTTATTCCTCGCCGTCCTGTTTTCTTCTGAAGGATGGCATTTCACGTAGCAGCGAATGGCAAAGCGCGTCCCCTCTTTTGGGCTTCCTCTATGAAGGGGAATTTGACTCTCTCGATTCTATCCGCATTAGGGTTCGTGATTAAAACAGGCTCTCATGAGTACATATGTCTAAGGCAACCAAAGCAGCGGACTCCGCTGATTCAGGACAGGGACATCTCCTCTTTTTAATGGTCGGTCCTGGTAAATGTTTGCAACAAATACAAATTGTGATAACTTCCTACAAAATGCATAAAAAACTGCGATCTTAAGTAACATGGCTGCCGAAACCGTGAGTTGGGGGTGGGGATGGGGTCAGAGACGTGTTTTTAAAGAAACAGTGAGTTGGGGGTGGGGTCTGAGACCTGTTTTAAAAGAACATATTCTACAACTATATTCTTGGCCTTTCACATAAATATAACTCACCCAAATTACATGAAAAGTAATGGCAAGTTTAGCTAATCTATGCATTGCTCTGGTAGGAAAGCTCAGTTGTGAACAACTTCTCACTGTCCTTCCTAGCAGGAAGGTCATTGATTTGACTCTTAGTTGGTGGACTGTGGAGTTATGATGTATATTTATATTGGTATGGCGTCACAGCCTGTCACAGAAGGCACTGGGAATATGTAAGTCATTAGTTTAAAAATGAATTACACACAGTTCAAGACAGGTTGCTGCAGGTAAGATTCTACTACGCGCACTATAAGCAGCCGCGGCCCGTACAGGTAAGAGCAATGGGGCCGGGTGGGGGAGGATTTCGAAAGATGACGGCGCAGGAACAATAATTATTTATTTAATTTCCCCCCGTGGTCGTATGTCGAATCCCCCCTGACCGGGCCCTGCCCGACCCGGTCTTACCTGCACAGGCCGCGGTTGACTATAAGGTATGTGGCAAACAGTGTAAGATAGCCTGCTGTGACATTTCTAAAACATTAAGGCCCAGATCTACCAAACTGTTACTCAACACAGCACAGCAACCAAAGTTGTGCCACTTTGCTGTGCGACAAGGAAAGAGAGTAGGAAAGTGCCATGTGTCCCGAAATCTGCCACTATACTTCTCTCTCCCAGTGCTGGGGCACAATCAGGCTGCTTTGCACCATGCACACACCTTTGCACCATAGTGCAAATGTGCCTCAATGAGTCTAGCATAAGTTTGGTATTGAAAGGGTACCCTTCCAGTACAAAATACTGTTCTTAGACTAATTTTAAAACTTTTCACACTTTGAATGTGTGCTGTACAGTGCAGCTCACATGCAAAGTGTGAAAAGGTAGGAGAAATGAAAGCATCTCTTCTTTTTAATGCCTACTTCAAGGTTATTATTTGGTGCAAAACCCTGTCTATTATTGTTAGTAGACAGGGATTTTGGATAAAAAACCATGAGTGGTTGCAATGTAGTTGCCGGAGCGCTGGTTTGGCTGAGGTTCTACGTGTTATCTGTAGAATCATCCGGGCTGCACAGTTCTGTACAGTCTGTAGGACCCTAAGTGTCCCCTGTGGGGCCCCTAGGTATACTCCGTTAAAGTAGTCAAGGCGCGTTAAAATCAGGGGCTGAACTAATATCCGCCTTGCTTCAAACGGGAATTGCAAACAAAACAGGTGATGGACAGAATGTGGATCAATGTCACACATTCACCCCAGTCCAAAGATCTGGGCCCAAATCCATCGTTTTTTTGCACTCCACACCACCCTGGGTTAGACAATGGCGATATGCAAATCAGCTCTGACCCTGTGCCCCATGGGAACAGTCCAGTCCGAACTACAAAAGCCATGTCCTTCCCAGAACGGAATCAAGCATCCGAGGACCGGACCGGTTTCGAGGTAACACCTCTCAGCAGCCCGGCTAGCTTGACTCCAGTGGTGTGGAGTGCCTGGGACCCACGTCTGAGCATCCCCAGCGCACTTATGGCGGCAATTGCAAACAAAACAGGTGATGGACAGAATGTGGATCAATGTCACACATTCACCCCAGTCCAAAGATCTGGGCCCAAATCCATCGTTTTTTTGCACTCCACACCACCCTGGGTTAGACAATGGCGATATGCAAATCAGCTCTGACCCTGTGCCCCATGGGAACAGTCCAGTCCGAACTACAAAAGCCATGTCCTTCCCAGAACGGAATCAAGCATCCGAGGACCGGACCGGTTTCGAGGTAACACCTCTCATCAGCCCGGCTAGCTTGACTCCAGTGGTGTGGAGTGCTTGGGACCCACGTCTGAGCATCCCCAGCGCACTTATGGCGGCAATTGCAAACAAAACAGGTGATAGACAGAATGTGGATCAATGTCACACATTCACCCCAGTCCAAAGATCTGGGCCCAAATCCATAGTTTTTTTGCACTCCACACCACCCTGGGTTAAACAATGGCGATATGCAAATCAGCTCTGACCCTGTGCCCCATGGGAACAGTCCAGTCCGAACTACAAAAGCCATGTCCTTCCCAGAATGGAATCAAGCATCCGAGGACCGGACCGGTTTCGAGGTAACACCTCTCATCAGCCCGGCTAGCTTGACTCCATTGGTGTGGAGTTCCTGGGACCCACGTCTGAGCATTCAGCGCACTTATGGCGGCAATTGCAAACAAAACAGGTGATGGACAGAATGTGGATCAATGTCACACATAAACCCCAGTCCAAAGATCTGGGCCCAAATCCAACGTTTTTTTGCACTCCACACCACCCTAGGCTAGACAATGGCGATATGCAAATCAGCTCTGACCCTGTGCCCCATGGGAACAGTCCAGTCCGAACTACAAAAGCCATGTCCTTCCCAGAACGGAATCAAGCATCCGAGGACCGGACCGGTTTCGAGGTAACACCTCTCATCAGCCCGGCTAGCTTGACTCCAGTGGTGTGGAGTGCCTGGGACCCACGTCTGAGCATCCCCAGCGCACTTATGGCGGCAATTGCAAACAAAACAGGTGATGGACAGAATGTGGATCAATGTCACACATTCACCCCAGTCCAAAGATCTGGGCCCAAATCCATCGTTTTTTTGCACTCCACACCACCCTGGGTTAGACAATGGCGATATGCAAATCAGCTGTGACCCTGTGCCCCATGGGAACAGTCCAGTCCGAACTACAAAAGCCATGTCCTTCTCAGAACGGAATCAAGCATCCGAGGACCGGACCGGTTTCAAGGTAACACCTCTCATCAGCCCGGCTAGCTTGACTCCAGTGGTGTGGAGTGCCTGGGACCCACGTCTGAGCATCCCCAGCGCACTTATGGCGGCAATTGCAAACAAAACAGGTGATGGACAGAATGATTTTTCTGAGTGATCTCATCAGGGCGTAGCAGATAGCTGCTACCTTCTGGGCTTGCACCAAAAAATAAAGCGCTGGGTCCAGCCACACCCCCAGACTTTTAATTTTCTCTTTTGGGGGGGAGGATGGCTCAGAGTATTAGGCCACCAGCCATCCAACAAGGAGGGGGCATCATGCCCTAGCATCATGATCTCCGTCTTTGCTCCGTTAAGTTTCAGGAAAGAATCATTCATCCACTCACGGACTTTGCTAAGGCAGGAAGAAAGTTTGTCATAGGTCGACATCTGCCCAGGAAGAGTGATGATAAGCTGAGTGTCATCAGCGTAAGTCACTAGTTGCACCCCCCAAGGTAACACCACCTCAGCCAATAGCCTCATATATGTATTAAATAAGGTCGGGCTGAGGGATGAACCCTGGGGAACGCCACAGTGTAGATGCATAGGAGGGGAAGAGATGTCATCCTCAAATACCGAGAAAGTCAGCTCGGAGAGGAAGGATTGTAGCCATCTCAGTGCGGTCCCAGTGACACCTACATCATTCATCCTTTGAATCAGAATAGCATGATTAACGGTGTCAAAGGCCGCACTGAGATAGCATCTCCTGAGGCGGAAACCGGGAGCCTGACTAGCGAGCACTTTTAACATTTGAGAGTCACTATTTGTGTGTGTTGATTTTAAAACCCACCTTACCTGCAACTCACGCTCCTGACAAAACCCGCGCAGCGGATCCTAGCACTGCCGCGGGAACATCAACAAACAGCATTTGCCGCCATTACCGGTGCACCCTAGGGCCACGCCCCTTTTCAGAGGCCACGCCCATCGCCGTGACTATATAAAGACGCTGAATGCTAGCATCATTCAGAAGATAGCATCTCCTGAGGCGGAAGCCTGACTAGCGAGCACTTTTAACATTTGAGAGTCACTATTTGTGTGTGCTGATTTTAAAACCCACCTTACCTGCAACTCACGCTCCTGAAAAAACCCGCGCAGCGGATCCTTGCGCTGCCGCGGGAACATCAACAAACAGCATTTGCCGCCATTATCGGCGCACCCTAGGGCCACGCCCCTTTTCAGAGGCCGCGCCCCTCCTTGCGGTCCCCCACACTCTATAAATTATGTGCATGTTCCGAACGCGCAGCGGGCGAGCGCAGCGGGCGCGACGTTTGCGCGCCGAAGGCGTGCCTAAGGCAAGCCCGTCCGCGCCCGTCCCCGCCAGCTCCGGGCCTAGGGCAAGCCATGCTGTCAGTCCTTTACCCGCTCAGAGACTAACGTGGACCAGGTCACAGCTTTTGGACCTAGGTAAGATATCTTGCCCTTCCCCTACACCATGCAACCTCCCTTTACCTAGCCCTTTCCTGTACAAATGTCACAACTGCCCTTTCTCTCTTTGTCCCTACTGGACTCGCCCCCATGACCCCGCAACTAGTCAGCCCTCACCCACCAAAACTTACTCTATGGGATTGGTGAACTGTCGCTCCTTACCTTGCCACGCCAGTGATATTTGGCTATTATTGTCCTCCACATCCTGGGACGTATTATTTCTAACTGAGACCTGGATTAAAGACTCCTCCAACCCAGACATCTCTCTTGCCGTACCCACCGGTTACCGCTTTACTGGATTAAGCCGTGAAGGCTCCAAAACAGGTGGAGGAATCTCAGTAATCTTAAAGAATCACCTGAAAATCACTTCTAGAAAAATTACGAACATAAAGCCCATTGAAGCACTATACTTCTCTGTCACGGACTCCACCACAGCCATTTCTTCGGGGATCTTGGTCTACAACCCCCTGAACACCCCTCAGTCTGCCATTTCTGAACTACTGGCAGTCACTGCAGATCTGTCTATTAAACACCCCCACTTCACGGTACTGGGAGACTTCAACCATGAAGTTGATGTAAGTAGCTGCAACCGCGCCACTTATCTCTTAGAATCCATGCAAAATATAAATCTGACATAAAGAATAAAGGGCCCCACACATGCCGCAGGACACACCCTTGACCTTATCTTTTCCAACTGCGAGAAGCTAAAACCCTCCCATCCTTACCTCTGACATGGTCTGACCTCTTTTTAATCCCATTCGAGGTATCTTCAACTCAAATTGTCAAGAAGGAGTCTGCCATTAGAACACAAGGCAGAAAATGGTACAAGATCTCATGTACTGCCCTAGAGCAACTATATTATAACAGCCTAAACCCTCTCCCTGACGATCTCAATGAAGCGGTTCTTATACTTAATAATGATCTCACGACTGCTATTGAGAAAGTAGCCCCCTTACAAACCCTCACCTCCCGCAGACAAAAACCTTCAGCCCCCTGGTTCACTCAGGAACTAAGGGAACACAGAAGCAGGTGTAAAAAGATGGAGCGACAATGGCGGCAGACCTATGACCCAGAAGCCAAGGCTCTTTACAGACAAGCCCTCAAAGAGTTTCGCAAACTCAAACGCAACTCCATGAGCACCTATTTCGCAGAAACTATTGCCAATGCAAAAAACTCTACCAAAGCCCTCTTTAACATTGTTAAAGATTTTACTAATCCCAGTGCTCTGTCTGCCCCAGTATCCCCTTCCCAAGCACTGAGTGAAAACTTAGCAGATTTCTTTGAAAAAAAAAATAGCCAACATTGCGGCAACTATCCTTCAGAACGGTACCGACATTACCGAAGACCCTGCCATCATCTGCAAGAACGTGAAAACAAGGTGGGGCTGGCTCTAATCAGCAAGGCCGAGCCTATATCATAAACAACAAGAAGGGGATGCCAGTGCTGATAACAATAACTTAGAACAATGAAAAATCCTCCACAAACTGAAAATCAAATTCAGAGAAGGGAATGCTTCTTAGTCGCAATTTTATTATAATATGCTCATTAATATTTTTTTAAAAACCATTTTTACGTTTGAGAAAGAAACATTGGAGGAAAAACAGGAATGCAAAACGGACACAAGAGAATGCAATTAATCAGGAACGAACCACCATTCGATACTACAATCATATCACTTTCACCATACATTCAAGACATGCAAACTACTCTCACACATACCATATGTACATTATTTACAACAAGGAAAAAAAAACTGGTGCTGCCTTAGTATAAACACACTGTTTGCAAATTGTATTGAAAAATAGAACACTATCAAACGTTTTTACAATTTCAAGGAATCTTAACAAATTAAACATCAATAGATAGTGTGCAATAAATGGCAAGAGATCTATACAATAGTGTACTCTTAGATCAATAGGCAGACCAGTAGGATGATGGGCCTACGCGTTTCGAATCTCCTTAGGTTCATTGGAGATTCTCATCAGGGCCTCGGGCAGCTGAGCAAGGAAAGAGAACAACAGTGTTTCTTTTAAACAAAGAAAATTGCACAGATGTTAATTGCATGGCAGATAGACACATTTGTAAGTATCTTTAAGCTAGTAGCACATTATCGAATCTCTAAAACTCGGCGGGACCCCAGTATTCATGGAACTCTATGAAGCGACAGGAATGGTGTAGAACATGGATTCAGTACACTCCAGAAGGGACTTATTGGTGCTAATAGGGCGGGGCGCAGCAGCGCAGCCATACTCTATTGAGCTGCTAAGAAGGGGAGTTGGTGTGGAAGACAACTTACCACCTAATTAGCTGTCGGTGGTCCAGGACAGAGAGTTGTGGGGGAAGGTGGCCAGTCAATCTGTGGATATAGAGGTGGTAATAAGTCTCAAAGGAAAAATTTAATAGGGAGACCTAAAATCACAAAATTGTGAGCTTCGTATGACTCTCTTACCGCTCTAGAAAGTGTCCTATCGATGGAGAAACCAACGAAGGTGGGGGAGGGAGATGCCTGGATGGCAGGGTTCCACGGGAGCCGAGAGAATCTGGCGTGGTGTCTTTCTAGTAAAAGGCTCAAAGTCCTGTGTGGTCAAGAAGGCAGGAATTAATAAAAGGCCACATACCAGTGTAGAGTACTGCAATAATGGCTAGGACAGGATGTATGAAAAACACCTTATGGTCACGGAGGAGAAAAATCCTCTATTAATCAGGCTGGCTCGGCAGTAATTGCAGCGTCAGCACAAGCCGATAGAAGTCGGGAGTGCTATGTCATTTTCAAGAAGGGAGCTCGTACTCCTGTGTGATCAAAGAGTAAAAATATTATATTAATGAGCCACCTATCGGAGTGTGGCACTATAACAATGATAGGGCATACATCAAACAGACTCGGCGCCGGTGGCAGCGTCAGCACAAGCAGGTTAGAGTCCGGTGTGCTGTAAAAATCAAGAGACACGGCAGCCGTAGTCACTCGCGTTAGGGTAACGCGCATGCGCGAGTGACTAGTGCACTCCGCGACGCTGACCGGCTGCAGCACCCCGATGCCTTTGTCTTCACACCAGGTAAGAGCATGTTTTCATGCAGCCCGGGGGTATAGATTAGCTTTGTGGAGTCAGCTTCTTTAGCGATGTGGAGCCGATGGTCCCGGGTACTACCTTTCTAACTACGGCTGCCGTGTCTCTTGATTTTTACAGCACACCGGACTCTAACCTGCTTGTGCTGACGCTGCCACCGGCGCCGAGTCTGTTTGATTTATACAGACAGTTCCCCTGTCGAACGCCAAGGTGAATTTTTACAGTATGCCCTATCATTGTTATAGTGCCACACTCCGATAGGTGGCTCATTAATATAATATTTTTACTCTTTGATCACACAGGAGTACGAGCTCCCTTCTTGAAAATGACATTGCACTCCCGACTTCTATCGGCTTGTGCTGACGCTGCAATTACTGCCGAGCCAGCCTGATTAATAGAGGATATTTTCTCCTCCGTGACCATAAGGTGTTTTTCATACATCCTGTCCTAGCCATTATTGCAGTACTCTACACTGGTATGTGGCCTTTTATTAATTCCTGCCTTCTTGACCACACAGGACTTTGAGCCTTTTACTAGAAAGACACCACGCCAGATTCTCTCGGCTCCCGTGGAACCCTGCCATCCAGGCATCTCCCTCCCCCACCTTCGTTGGTTTCTCCATCGATAGGACACTTTCTAGAGCGGTAAGAGAGTCATACGAAGCTTACAATTTTGTGATTTTAGGTCTCCCTATTAAATTTTTCCTTTGAGACTTATTACCACCTCTATATCCACAGATTGACTGGCCACCTTCCCCCACAACTCTCTGTCCTGGACCACCGACAGCTAATTAGGTGGTAAGTTGTCTTCCACACCAACTCCCCTTCTTAGCAGCTCAATAGAGTATGGCTGCGCTGCTGCGCCCCGCCCTATTAGCACCAATAAGTCCCTTCTGGAGTGTACTGAATCCATGTTCTACACCATTCCTGTCGCTTCATAGAGTTCCATGAATACTGGGGTCCCGCCGAGTTTTAGAGATTCGATAATGTGCTACTAGCTTAAAGATACTTACAAATGTGTCTATCTGCCATGCAATTAACATCTGTGCAATTTTCTTTGTTTAAAAGAAACACTGTTGTTCTCTTTCCTTGCTCAGCTGCCCGAGGCCCTGATGAGAATCTCCAATGAACCTAAGGAGATTCGAAACGCGTAGGCCCATCATCCTACTGGTCTGCCTATTGATCTAAGAGTACACTATTGTATAGATCTCTTGCCATTTATTGCACACTATCTATTGATGTTTAATTTGTTAAGATTCCTTGAAATTGTAAAAACGTTTGATAGTGTTCTATTTTTCAATACAATTTGCAAACAGTGTGTTTATACTAAGGCAGCACCAGTTTTTTGTTTCCTTGTTGTAAATAATGTACATATGGTATGTGTGAGAGTAGTTTGCATGTCTTGAATGTATGGTGAAAGTGATATGATTGTAGTATCGAATGGTGGTTCGTTCCTGATTAATTGCATTCTCTTGTGTCCGTTTTGCATTCCTGTTTTTCCTCCAATGTTTCTTTCTCAAACGTAAAAATGGTTTTTTAAAAAATATTAATGAGCATATTATAATAAAATTGCGACTAAGAAGCATTCCCTTCTCTGAATTTGATTTTCAGTTTGTGGAGGATTTTTCATTGTTCTAAGTTATTGTTATCAGCATTGGCATCCCCTTCTTGTTGTTTATCATCTGCAAGAAGGCATTTACTGCTTTCCAACCACTAACCAAGGAGCATGCCCTGAATCTATTATTGAAATGTAAATCAGGCTCTCCATTGGACCCAGCCCTGGCCTTAATCATGAACGAAATTGTTGCCCCTTTAGTTATTAACCCCCTACTCGAAATATGGAACTCCTCCTTACTCTCAGGTGTTGTCCCCTCCGCTTGGAAACACGCAATGCTAATTCCAATCCAAAAAAAAGCCGGCATTGATCCTACCTGCCTGAGCATTTACCCGACCAATCTCACTCCTACCCAAGCCCGCTAAGGTGCTCGAGAAAGCGGTACAAGAGCAACTGTCCAACTACCTAGAATCAAACTCTTTGTTCCATGATTCCCAATCAGGATTCAGACCGGACTTCAGTACCGAGTCAGCTCTACTTGAGGTATCCGAGTCGATTCGAGAATGCACGGATAGGGGAGAGGAGGCCATGCTTGTCCTCCTCGACCTATCCGCAGCATTTGACACCATCTCCCATGACACACTACTTGCTCACCTGCAAGAGGTAGGTGTCCGCGGAACTCCCCTCACTTGGGTTAAATCTTTCCTTACGAACAGATTTCAACAGGTGATGCTGGGCTCCTTTCTTTCCTCCAAGAAACCATTGATTTGGGGCGTTCCACAAGGTTCTGCCCTCAGTCCGCTCTTATTCAATGTGTATCTAAAACCACTGGCAAAAGTGGTTGAATCCTGGGGCGTCAAAGTAATCTTTTACGCTGACGACACCCAACTAGTGTTCTCCTTCAAAGACCACTCCGAAAAATCATTCCACAACTTTCGCCACTGCATGATGAATATCGCTTCCTGGATGTCTGCTAATAACTTAAAACTTAATACAGATAAGACTGAAGTCCTATTTTTTAATCAGAAATCCCCCACACCTTCCATTCTCTGGTGGCCGACTGAACTCAACCCTCTCCTGGAACCAGTCCAAGCTGCCCGTAACCTAGGCTTCCAATTTGACACTGCCCTCTCCTGCAAGACTCAAATGAATAAAGTCACCTCGTCTTGCTTTGGAAAGCTCCGCATGATAAAAAAAATCATCCCCTACCTGCCACTAGACTCTCGTAAGACAGTAGTCCATGCCCTCATTACCGCTCATTGGGACTACGCAAATAGTCTGTATGCAGGTGCCCCGGAGTACCTCATAAACCAACTACAGAGAGTCCAGAATGCAGCGGCCAGGCTGATTTGCAACATCCCCTACTGCCACTCCATTTCACCCCATCTGATCAAACTTCATTGGCTCCCAGTGAGACTACGCATTTAATTTAAAGCCTTAACCCTGGCTTTTAGAGCTCTTAATGATCGAGGCCTTACCTATCTGCGTCGTAGAATGAAGTTCTCACAAGCACCCCGAAACCTCAGATCCAACCATCTCCACCTTATGATCTGCCCCCGGTTCTGCCTGGCACGCACGGGAGGAAGGGCCTTGCAGTGGCCACCTCCAAACTGTGGAACCAGCTTCCTATAGAGCTAAGATTCCTGACGTCAGAGCCTCTATTCCGAAAAAAACTCAAGACCTGGCTTTTTTCCCTCATCTAATTCACCCACTCCCTTCCACATCCCTCTGACCCTTTCGAGATAATGTCTTCAGCGCCGGGACACCTCCGTTGGAGGTAGCTGAGCGCTCTACAAACTACTAAATAAATAAATAAATAAATAACAATATGACTGCACAACTACCACCATCAACAATCTTGCTTGCTTCATCGATTACTGCAATAAGAGCCGTTTCAGTGGCTTGTTTGCACCTGAATCCGGTCTGGGTTGGATGCAATAAGTTGTTGTTTTCTATATGGCTGGATATCAGGGAGTTTACATATTTTTCAGTAAGCTTACTGATCATGGGCAGCAAGGAGATAGGGCGATAGTTGGCCCAGTCATCAGGGTTGAGATTGGGCTTCTTCAGTAAAGCCTTTACTCTTGCCTGTTTCCAGTGTAGAGGGACTACCCCAGCTGACAGGGAGGTATTAATCACCTCCCGGATCACTGGAGCCACAGTGTCTGAGACCAGATTGAGAACGGTGGGAGGTGCTACATCAGCCGGTGAACCTGATTTCAAGTTGCCCAAAAGCGACTGAACTTTCAGGCAGTCAAGAGGGGGGAGTGTCCCAAGAAGGGTCAGATCTGGACCAGGAGACAGAGATAGTGCCACCGGGGAACCCCGGAATGTTGAATAGATATCTGCTATCTTTGACGCAAAGAAGTTTGCTAACTCCCTACAGCGTGTGTGAGCAAGAAGAGGGTCAGTTGTGGGGGCAGGAGGGGTAACTAAGGACCTAAATATTTTGAAGATTTCCCTGGAGGAGCTAGAGGCAGAAGTAATTCTTTCTTAATAGTAATTGGACTGGGTAATTTTAATAGCCTTTTTATAATTACGTAGCGCAGTCCTGTAGGTATATTTACTGGCTTCAAGATAATCTTTCCTCCACAGCCTCTCTTTCTGCTTGCAAAGCTGTTTAAGGGTTCTGAGCTCTGGAGTATACCAGGCTTTTTTATTCGCTCCAGTACGATGGGAGAGTTCAACCTTAGGTAGGACCACGTCCAATGATGTCTCTAGCCAATGGTTATAGCGATCACTTGCTTCTGTGGGGTCATTACTAGATTCAGGTAGAGTTTCTAAAAGGTTGAGAATCCATTTCTCCTTTGCTAATTTGGACCATGCTCGACTAGTTTTTTTTAAAAACAAGCCTGGCCTGTCTGATCCTGGCGAGTGAGGGAAAAGGACAGGAGGGTATGGTCAGACCAAGGAATTAAGGTGGATTTTATGAACACGAGCGTGCTTAAGTTAGTGTAACAGTGATCCAGCGTATGTCCTGCTTTGTGTGTAGGACCTTTGTTAATTTGTTTAAGTTGGACCGTGTCTAACGCAGTCAACAAAGTCTGATATACCGGAGTGTCGGATTTATCTAGCTGGATGTTAAAGTCTCCTAATACCGTGAAATTAGGAGTATTACAGGACAAATTAATAACAGAGCTTAACAGCTCTTCACAAAATTGTCTGATCGCCCCCGGCGGCCCGTATACCAAAAGCCCTGAAAGCGAGCATATTGGGGAAAGAGTTACTGAGAACATCATACACTCCGCCCCAGCGATAATGACCTTCTCTACTCTACAACCTATGGATTTTTTATGCACTATGGCGATCCCTCCTCCTCGTCCGTCCGTCCGATCTTGCCTCGAAATTGCATAGTACAAGGGGAGGGCCCGGACAATATCGGAGTCCATGTTTCTGTAAGGAAAATAACCTCAATGTCCAGTTCCTCCAATAGCAAGGAAATCTCTAGGGCATGCTTAGGTAGGGAACGACAGTTGAGCAAAGCCAGTGAGAACGGGTGTACCTCCGGGATTTTTATATCCAGGGTAAGATAATATTGACACCCCGTGCAGGACTTATGATCCCTATGAGTAGCTAACAGGGTACAGTTCACTCCGGTCCTACCTCTTAGTTTCAGGAGTTGATTCCTGTTATATGAAATCAGGGGTTTATCAGCAAGCAAAGAAGCAGGGAGGCTGGCCCCTGGGCCCGGAGGACAGCCAACCAGCCCTTGAAGTCACTCTGGTGGTCCTGTGTTAAAGATGCAGGTCCAGTCCTTTCACTTAGGCAGCAGAGCAAGCAGCAGGCAGCAGGGCAACAGAGTAGCAGCCCTTCTTGCCGAGCAGCACAGCAGTCCTTCCGAGCCTTCCACAGGTCTAGAGGTCTACTGAAGAGTTGGGAATGAGGGTCCAATATTTATACCTGACACCCAGGGATGCTTGGTATTTCCTGCTTCCCTGCCCTGGCCCCATATTGTCTGGGATCACAAAAGGCTTGTGTCAAAACCTTTGTGAGTGTGCCCAGGAAGAACCTTTGTGATGAGCAAGTGTGGTAGGGGACAGCTCCTCGCCCTCATTAAGTCAGAGATGGCCCATTCTGCCAACACATAATGCACATTATTTCACTGTCTGGGAGCAATACACAAAATCCAACTAACAGCTACACATTTAGGGATTTGATTTAAATTGCAATTCTTTAGACACCAAACTCAACATTCCTACTTGCTCACAATTGAAAGTTTTCACGTATTCAATGTAATAGGTTAATCCAATTTTATCCTATGGGAGAAGTAGGCCTTAAGGTAGAGAAAAACGAATTTGACAGTCTTTCACTACCAGGACATGCAAAACTTAAAAGAACGTGTCCAACTTTTTAAATACACTGCACCCTGCAATATCGCTATTTAGGGCCTACCCTAGGGTTGACTTATTTCCATTAAAAATGAAGGTTTAGGTCTGTCGAAAGGTATATTTTGCCAGGCCGAAATGTCCGGTTAAAACTGCACCCACAAGCTGCAATGGCAGGTCTTAGACATGTTTAAAGGGCTACTCAAGTCGGTGGCACAATCAGTGCTGCTGGTCCAATAGTAGTATTGAATGTACAAACCCTGGGTACCTGTAGTACTGCTCTACTAGGGACTTACAAGTAGACTAAATGTGCCAATTGGGTGTAAGCACATTTTGCCATGTTGAACGGAGAGAGCACAAGCACTTTAGCACTGGCTAGCAGTGGGAAAGTGTATAGTGCCTTGAAAGCCAATAAATATTGGTTCAGATAACAGGTGGGTAAAGGCAAAACGTTTGGGGATGACCCTGCAGATAGTCCAACAGACTTGCTTTTGATACCTCTCTGCCAATTTTCCAGTGCAAAACAAGTTTTGCTTTGGAAAGAAAATCCAACAAAAAAGGGTTTAAGTGCTTACAGTGCTTTCAAAAGATATATATTTTTTGTAATATAAATCAGACTGTAACTAGTGCAACTACTAACCTTCTTTATAGGTTTCCATTGAAAGGACACATTCAAGATGTTGTAACACCCCTACACTATCCTTTAAAAGAATAACTCTTTGACACCACACAGCTCCAAATAATTCCATTAGTTAATGCCTACACTGGCTCTCAGGCAGCCTGTAGACATGGCACATGGAATTATGAGACAAGGACGGACCAAATTATACGGTAGTGTTACCTAAATTATTTGGCAATAAAAGGCAAATTATGTGGTGTAATGCAGTACATTTTGTGATTGTATTTCTTCATTATTTTTACATCTTTATAAATGTTAACACTGTCTGGGCAAATGTTACATAAATTAGTACCCATTTAATACCCGACTACAGAAAAAAGTTCAAGAAAGGTGACCTGTAAACTTTAGAGAATGGACTTCCACTGTGCGGCAACACGAGCCTCTGAATTTTTTGTAACTGTTGATCCGCTTAGGCTGCAAACAACATTTTTTGTTAAATATGTAGATTATGCAACAGATGATGGATTATATGGAAAATGCGGACGTAGCAAATGGGCTCCACTCATTTAGTCCTCTAGGATTTTTTACTTATGGCTACCCAGTTTTTAGGCCCTTTATTGTGGGCGAGTCTCACTACCAGAATCTCACTTACTGTAAATTTACTGTTTCTGAGCGGAGTGTGTTAACTGCCAGTGACCACCTTTTAAGATAAGGTCGCTGTTGTGCAGCTAGGGAAAGATGCCCTGGATTGTTACATGTTACCACGTGTGTGCATATGTACAAGCTGCATGTGTGTGAGACTAATAATCATGTGCAGCCCAATATCTGTGCACCGGTTGCATGTCACATAAGGACTTTGCAAGAATGAGTGCAGGCATGGTGCAGGCCTTATAACATGAGTGGGCATTCATAGATTCGGTCTGTAGGGCTTACAAGAAAATCTAAAGTTCTTTCAATGTATTATACACTGGGCCACCAAGTCCTGTTGCGGTGGTCCCAAGAGTTCACACCCTGGAGAGAGCCTGGTCGAGGCTCCCAGTCGACATTTGGGCGGCACACCTGGAGGCTACGCAGCCCCCTCAGGGAGTCGATCCGATAGTCGCTGATGCAAATTTACATACCTGGCTCGTAGATTCTCTGGACACTCTCCTATCCAAAAAGAAACAACTTACGAGAGGGAAGAGAGTGGGCTCCGCACCTTGGTATTCGTTGGAATTAAGAACCCTGAGGAAGGGATGTAAGAGGCTAGAGCGGTCCTGGAGGAGAGAGTGGAGTGAGGCGAGTCGCAAAGAATATTGTGCGGCTCTGAGCAGGTATAAATCCGCTATTCGAGTGGCTAAAGCAGGATTCTTTGAAGAGCGCATAGGCTCTGCGGCCAACTCTTCTAAAGAGTCTTTCAGGGTCATTAAGGAGCTACTGCATGCCCCCGTACCTCAGCTTCTTCACGAGGACCCTCGCAAAAAATGCGCAGAACTGGCCTCTTTTTTTAAAAACAAAATTGACAATATACTGGCTTCCCTTCCCCGGCTAGATGAGGTCACCCCTTCGGAGGATAATTCCAGCTCTCAACTTAAGATGCAATCGGTGGAGCTGGCCTCTCTAGGTCCGGTCACGATGGAGGAAGTCCTGGCGGTTCTGAGGTCTATAAAGAGTGGCTCCCCGAAAGACCCAGCACCGATCAAATATCTCAAACAGGTGTCTTCTACAATCGGCGGCCCTGTGACGGACTTGATAAATCTGTCCCTCGCCCAAGGGGTAGTTCCCCCTAGTTGGAAAGGGGCAGTGGTTAAGGCCCTTTTGAAAAAGCCCAATCTCGATCCCGCCGACCTTGCCAACTTTCGGCCTATTTCCTTGCTGCCGGGTATTAGTAAGGTGGCCGAGAAGCTGGTGAATAGGCGCCTCTCGGACTTCTTGGAAGCCAATTCCCTCCTGGGCGATTCCCAAACGGGTTTTCATTCCGGTCAGGGGACTGACACCGCCCTGCTGGCGGTCGTGGAGAATGCAAGGAGCATACTGGATTCGGGGGGATCAGTGGCAGTGATCCTCCTGGACCTCAGTGCTGCTTTTGACACCGTGGACCATCAGGTGCTTCTCCAACGGCTGTCGGGGGTGGGGGTCACGGGTCTGGCCCTCAAATGGTTTGCTTCCTTCTTGGAAGGCCGTACATTTGAGGTGTGGGAAGGCCATGAAAAATCATCTTCAACCCCTCTCCAGTGTGGTGTGCCACAGGGCTCTTCATTGAGCCCTACCTTATTCAACGTTTACATGGCCCCCCTGGAGAGTGTGGTACTGCCGCTGGGTATTAAAATCATAAGTTATGCTGATGATACTCAGCTGGTGGTAGGCCTTTCCCAGTCGGCGCACCATCCCGACAGGCTGCACGCGTGTCTTGAGAAGATCCACACGTGGATGTGCAGCTCAGCCCTAAAGTTAAATGGCTCCAAGACGGAGTTGATGCTGCTGGGGAACTCTTCTCCATCTCTGTCCCCCAGCAGCTGGCCAGACTGTCTGGGACCGGTACCCCCCCCCCAAGCAGGAGATCAAGAACCTGGGGGTGTGGCTGGAGCAGGACCTATCATTTAAAACTCATGCCAAAAAGACCGCTGGCGTGTGCTTTGGCCTGCTCCGATCAGCCCAGAAGATTCTGCCTCTGCTCCCAGTGGCTACTCGAAGGCTTCTCATTCAGGGACTTATCATCTCGCGGTTGGATTTCAGCAATGCGCTATTCCTGGGCGCGCCCGAATCCACCCTGAATAAACTGCAGAAAGTGCAGAACGCGGCTGCCAGGCTTCTGACGGGTCTCCCCAGGCGTCAATCTGCCCGCCCGGCGTTGAGGGCATTGCACTGGCTCCCTGTAAGGAACAGGGTGAAATTCAAGTCCCTTTGTATTGCCCACAAAGTTCTGCACGGGGTAGGCCCTCCCATTCTTGAGGAGATGGTCCAGCCTTACAAGGCCTCTCGTTCCCTCCGCTCTGACCATCAACATCTCCTCCACGTTGGCAGGGTGAAAAAGGCTAGAACGGGTGGCAGAAGGTTCTCAATAAATGTGGCCTCCCTGTGGAACTCATTGCCCCTACAACTTCGATCGGAAGCTAGTCTGCTTCGCTTCCGTAAACTTTTAAAAACTTTCTTGTTTTCCGTTTAATCTCTTCATTTTGTTTCAGTAGTGTTATGTTCTGGAAGCGCTGGGATGCCTTTTGGTAACCAGGCGCTATACAAAACTCAGAATAATAATATTAATAATAATAATAATAATAATAATAATAATTATGCTGCAGGGTTGACTAAAGTATGTGGTAGGAAAAGGCCAATTATGTGGTTTGAAGAGGTACATTCTGTGATAGTATTCCTTCTTTAGTACCAGTTTAACACCAAAATACACAATAATCAACACAAGGGATACCAGTCAGCTAGGCTTTCTACTGCTCCACGTACAACGCGTTTGAGCTAGAAAAATGTTTTGGGGGTAAAATCTACAGATTATGCAGCAGATAATGGAATATGTGGTAAATGTGGCTACTCCTTAGTTATGCAGAAAATGACACAGCTGCAAAATTACATAATTCCAGTGGTCTTGATTACACATAGGCAAAATCTACCCTAAAGTACAGTTTTTCTCCACTTATGCCTACTAGGTCCAGCATGGAACCACATTGGGGTAAAGCATGCATGCAACGTTGAGTTTGAAGTCCCCATCCCGCTGAATCCACACCTTAAGGGGTCTCGGAAACTGTCATATATCTCCTGTTCCACTCATAACCATATTGCAGACCTTTGTTTTCCCTTGTTGGGGCATGTTAGTTACTCTGCTCCACAGCAGAGGGAACAAAAGCCTCCCCACATTAAAAGAACAATTATCAACGAGTTACCCAGTTCCAGGGTGGGAAAAGGGGTGTGGGGGAATCTGTATATGATAATTAGCTTGCCACACTGCACCAGGCCCACTAGAACAAAGAGGGAGGTCCAAACCTTTGGAGCCAACTCAGTCGGAGATCATCTTCTGTAGGAGACAGTTGAGACCCTCATAGGAGATCTTTTCAGTGAAAACTTGAAGTTGCCATGTTGAATTGTCCCAGAAGGCTGCCCAGAAGTGCTAGGATAGAGGTGGAGCGTTGATGTGACAGTTGTGTCCAGATATCTGGAACTTTCCATCCTGTCTTGAAAACCCCTGCACAAGCAAGACAGTTGAGAACACCCTGGATCTGAGAGACGAGGATGGAGGAAATCATGCTCTACTGAAAAGACAAGCCACTTGGTGCCCTGCAAAGACAGACTAAGGACTTTGTCTCCTGATAACCCCCATTACTAGAATGAATCTTTTGAGGGCCAGTGGAACTGGCCACCTTTATGACTCCTAAAAAAGAGTTGGGAGAAAGGACCTGGACTCCACTGTTGCTGAAAGGAGGCCATTGAGCCTGGGCAGTGTGGACAGAAAGGCACTCTGTAGAATGGTAGAGTGTCTGTGGAAGATGCCCCCACTACATGGAGAGAAGAACCAGAACTGAGTCAGAGGAGCCAGCAAATCCATCTCCCTGCAGACCGTGACACTTTAAAGTCCAGGATCCTTGATGAAAATGTAACTGGTGGCTAGGCTTGGCTGCCGAGAGCAAAATAAGCCAAAGATGGAGAGAATTGACCCTAAGGGGTTCATTATATGCTATTTACAGAGTTGCCCTTTTAAACAAAGGCTATGATGAATACAGGCGAAAATCACTTTGCAAGTTTTTCCAGAATTTCACCTGAAGAAGACTATGACTATGACCCGGGGATCTGCACAACTTTATCAATTTCATTCCTGGTGAGAGAGGAGTGTGTGGGGCCCCCTTTCTGTGATACTTTTTGTCTTGTGGCCAAGTTAAGGATCAGTCTCCCAGTGGCCCCACTCTGTTTTTTTTTTTTTTTTAAATCTTATATAGCGCGCAGCTACCCTAGGGCATCCCGGCGCTTCAAGACAACATCAGATGGTAAAAGGAACAGCATCGAGGCGTTATGCCGGAAACAGGAAGGTTTTAAGACCCTTGCGGAAACGCAGTGTGCAGGGCTCAGCTCGGAGTTTTTGGGGAAGCGAGTTCCAGAGCTTTGCCGTGTTAAATGAAAATCTTCTCCCACCAGTGCGGGCCTTTTTGACTCTGGGCACCATCAAGAGATGTTTCGTGTCTGACCGCAGCGTTCTGCCAGCTTTGTAGGGAGTCACTAGACTTTTTAAAATAAGGGGACCTTTGCCTGCAAGAATTTTATGAGCGGTACAGAGTGCTTTAAAAGTCACTCTCTCCCGCACGGGGAGCCAATGCAGTGCCTTCAATGCTGGTTTCGCAGATTGCGTCCTCGGAATGTCCGTGAGCAGCCTTGCCACTGCATTTTGGACCTGTTGAAGAGTCTTAAAGGTTGATTCAGGGGCGCCCAAAAAGATGGCGTTGCAATAATCGAGTCTAGATGTTATGAGACCCTGAATCAACAGCTTCCTCGATGTTACCGGAAGTAGGGGGAAGATTTTCCGAGCCGACCTGAGCAGGGCATAGCATACTCCTGCTGTTTTCTTGGCTTGGGTGCGGAAAGACAAGTCTGGTTCCAGCCAGACTCCAAGGCTTTTGATCGCATCCTTGGGGGCCGGGGGATCGCCCATACATCCCGGCCAACTAAGCGGCGGGAGAAGGGTAGTTTTACTCCCCAGCAGCAGTATTTCCGTCTTAGAGCCGTTTAACTTAAGGGAGGAATCTCCCATCCAAGTGTGAACATCTGCCAGGCAGGAGTTCAAGATGTCAGGATTGTCGGCCAGATGTGATAAGGAAACCACTAGCTGCGTATCGTCAGCGTAGCTGACGATTTTGATGTCATATGGGGATACTACGTCCTCCAGGGGGGCCATATATACATTAAATAATGTAGGGATCAATGACGAGCCCTGTGGCACTCCACACTGGAGGGGAATGGATTTGGATCTCTCGGGGCCATCCCACACCTGGTAGGAACGATTCGAAAGAAAAGATCTCAGCCACTGCAGGGCCGCCCCGGAGACCCCTACCTCAGCCAGCCGTCTGATCAACACCTGATGGTTCACAGTGTCGAACGCCGCGCTGAGGTCCAGGAGGATCACCGCCACTGACCCTCCTGAGTCAAGGATGCATCTTGCCTCCTCGACTACTGCCAAGAGGGCCGTGTCTGTGCCCTGCCCTGGGCGGAATCCAGTTTGTGATGGTCGAAGGAGTCCATTCGACTCCAAAAAAGCTGACAACTGCCTGTTGACCAATCGTTCAGCAACTTTGCCGAGGCCCGGCAAGAGCGAGATAGGTCTAAAGTTCGCCAGATCTTTGGGGTCCAAATTGGTCTTTTTTAAAAGAGCCTTAACAACAGCCATTTTCCAAGTGGGTGGCACCACACCCTGAGCAAAAGAGGCGTTCATAAGGTCTGTTATGGGAGCTGCAATGGACGCTATTACCTGCTTGAGAAACTTCATGGGGACCGGGTCCATGGGAGAACCACTTTTAATCGACGATAAAGTTTTGGCAACGTCGCTCACTAATACTGGACCAAAGGTGTCAATGTGGAAAACGTTCTCTCTGGCCCGAAGTCCCACGTCCTGCTTGGAAATGTCCTGAGATGGATTCGGCTGGGGCAGAGAGATTAAGATCTTCTCAATTTTTGTGTGGAAGAACTCAGCCAGTTGTGTGCTTTTTTGTTTATCATGCAACACATCCGGCTCCGGAACTTTGAGCAGTTCTTTGACCACTTTGAAACTCTCCCTGGAAGAGCTTGAAGCAGATTTAATGCGATCATCGAAGAATAGGGCTTTCGCGCTTCGCAGGGCTGACTTATAGCCCCTGATTGCAGCCCTATATTCTTCTCTCCTAGAGACTTCCCAGTTCATCCTCCATAACCTCTCCAACCTTTTACATCCCTTCCTGAGGGTGCGAAGTTCTCCGGAGTACCACGGAGCCGAGCCAACTCGTTTGTCCCTCTTAGGAACTCTCTTTTTAGGGATCAGAGCGTCCAAAGAGGCGGAAAACCAGCTGTTGATATTGGCATCGGCCTTAACGGGATCCGACTCAGGAGGGGGAGGCGAATTTTCCAGTATAGAGGTCCAGTTATCGACTGATAGTCTGGCCCAGGCTCTATCCACTAGGAAAGCCTGTTTGGTCCTTGTGGGTGGTAGGTCGATTTGCCACAAAGCTGAAACCAGAAAATGGTCTGACCATGGGAGGGGAAGGGCCGGCTTAGCTGTGAAGCGGGGAATGTTAGAGAACATCGGGTCAAGTAGGTGTCCCTTTTCGTGGGTGGGGCCGGCGTTAATTAAGACCAACTCGCGCTCCTGTAAGTCGCTCTGGAGGTCCTGCGCCGTTTGGTCAGTGGGCTCATTGAAGTGAAGATTGAGATCACCCAACACCATGAAGTTGGCCGTCACTGCGGCCAGGGCCGTCACTGATTCTACCAGGGAGCTCACAAAATTACCCAGTGCGCCCGGAGGCCGGTAAATCAGCAGACCCGATATTGATGTTGTCGGGGATATCCTGAGGGCGAAGTGACAACTCTCACAATCCGAGAGTTGGCCACTATACGTCCTGCAACCAAACAGGCTCCTGTATACAATGGCGAGGCCGCCCCCTCGTCCCTCTGTTCTGTCCACCTGACAGATAAGGTAGCCCGGTGGAAGAGCTTCCACGATATCCGCATCGGAACTGGGAGTTAGCCATGTTTCCGTTAGAAACAAGATATCTAATGCCAGATCCTGGATGAGTAGGTTGATTTCTATAGCATGGCGTGGGAGGGATCTACAATTCAGTAGCCCTACAACCAGGTCATTCTTCCCTTTAGTAGCGGAGTGAATCCTCTCAGCTCCCTCAGCTAGGAGGGGGGAATGGAAATGAATAGGCGGATCAGCTCTCTGAGGCAAGGCATGCCGAAGGGCCAAGAGTTCGTCGTGCTCATAAGTGCGCCTCAGGGTAGTAGATTTCGGCAGAGTGTCACGCCCTGGGCCCGTCTGGGCCCGGACGGGCACAGACGGGCTTGTCTTTGGCGGGTCTTCGGCGCGGGATCGGCGCGTTCGCTGCGCGTCATCGCTGCGCGTGTTATGCATCTGAGAGTTTTGTAGGGGCCGCGCTAGCATTCAGCACCGCCTCCCTCCCCTCTAACCAATCCCTGTCCTGCACCGGCAAAGGAACCCGGAAGTAGGAAGCGCCCTGCACCCTCCACGTCAATCAAGCCGAGTGCTTGCGGTGGACCGGGGTAGCAGGAGCGCCAGTTAACACCACAGACAGCGAGGTAAAAGTGCAAACGTGCTTTTGAATCAATTTAAAAAGACAGTGTCAATATCAACATTCAATTTTTTAAAATAAGATCGGGCGTCGTGTAATTTAAAATCAATACACAGCGAGCAGTTTCCTCATCCCGGTCGCGCTAGGAGCTGTGGCATGCGCGTGTCTTAAAATCAATACACAGCGAGCAGTTTCCTCATCCCGGTCGCGCTAGGATTCTGTGGGACACAGTAGAGCAGCTTGAAGTGCCACTGTACTCTCAGTCTACTGCTTCTGGGTTGGCCAGAGCATCAAACGAGATGTTATTTTTCCCCTATGCCACCTGGGCTCATGTCTGGGAGGGGAGAAGAGCTTGCAACTGCAGCACCCACATGCACTCCATGTCTGTTAATGAGATATTGACTCACACTCTCCCACCTACTGGACAAGAGCGCATGAAGGCGGGGAACCAGAGAGCCCGATAGGTAGCACAGGAGTGGGCTGTCCGTACTGTCCTCAAAACTGAGCAAATGGGCAGTGGATGCCCCAGATTGGAACTGGGGCACCTGTGTACAAAAGGAGGCAAAAGAAAGCAAGGCACAACATAAATTAAACAAATGCGTCCCAGGCCGCTCTACTCACTGGCCAGGCTTCGCATAAAGAATTTATTAAATCCAGCATGGAGTTCCCCATAATACCCTGCTGGGCCTTATTTGTATATTTTTTCATGTGATGCCCCAAGGAGGTGCAGGAGCACCACCAATGTTATGGGAAAGTGTTGTGGGAACTGCGTGGAGTGAAGCAGCTCCAACTCCAAGGTGTTTGCATAGGAAACCCTAAGTCTTCTGGGGCACTGCACTCATGACCACAGGTAAAGTGTCCAGTCTTCTAAATACTTCTAGAGTTGAAACTTTTGCTCTCTGGCCTAAGAGGGTGTGTGGACCTTTGTGTGGTTTGGGCACCGGTCGCACAGTAGTAAAGCCAGCCCTGATTGTAATGTTGTATCTGGTATAAGTGGGGGCATTTTGATTATAGTTGTAAAAACCCACTAGGTGTGTAATTTGATATGAGGATGCACCCAAAGGTATTTACATTTGACTGATATACATATGTGTAATTTAATGCATAGTATCTAAAAGTGTGTAATGAAAGTAATTTTTAAAGAAAAGGAACTGTCTGGACAATAATTTATGTTATGTTGTTGTTGCATGCCAGCAAATTGGGATTGCTATTCCACAGCACCACAACTGAGTAGGCATTGGTCTGATCTGCTCTGCGACCCTGAGAGAGACAAGTGCTACAATGAGGTACTTGATTCCCAGTAATAAGACAAATGTGGACCTATTACTTGTGAAGAACTGACATCCTTTGCAACTAAAAATCCAATTTCTTACATGGCAATTCCATAATCATGAGCAAAACTCCCTGGCTGCCAAATAACTGATAAACAAATTGGACACATTTACTTTCTTTCCAGTAGCAGGCATCCTAGAGAGAAAGCTTGTCAAGCCTACCCAACAATGCAAGCAGGAAAATTGTGCATCTGTCATGACGCTGGCGTGGTGATGTAGGTCCACATGCATCATCACAGATGCATGCACCAATGTAATGACTTTGCTATGTCATTGTAGTCTGTTATGTTATGCTATGTATGCTATGTGCATTTGTAGAGTTGATGACTCACTTGGGAGGGTATTCTGGTGCTAAAATGTAAGAATGGCGTGGGCTGACCAGGGGTTGAACATAGGTGAAAAGCCATGTTTTCAGTTTCTTCTGAAATTCAAAAACAGAGGAGACAACTCTAATGTGCAGGGGGTAGGCCCAGCCGTGGTCCGTGCAGGTAACAGCGGTGGGGCCGCTTGCGGGGGATTTCGAGGGACAATGCAGAGGGAAAATTAAATAAATAAATAATTTTCCTTCTGCATTGTCCCTCTAATTCTACCCCACCCACGTCGCCCCGCCGCCCTACCACTGTTATCGCTGTTTGCGCTCATTAGGCCAGCACCTAGCCTAGTGACTGTCCCCCGTACTAGGCTCTGCCGTATTGGTGGCCGCTCCTTCAGGGTCCTGGGAGCTAAGCTCTGGAACTCCTTGCCGCTAAACATTCGTTCCTTGGAAAATCTGTCTGCCTTCTGGAAGGCTATCAGGACCCATCTGTTCCCCCCCCTCCTAGGACTCCCTCCCCCTCCCCTCCCTCTTTAGTATAGCTTCTGTGGTTCTTCAGCGCCGGGACGCTTCGTTGCTGGGGCAGCTGTTTGCGCTTAACCAAATAGATAACATAACATCTGCACGGATCGCTGCTGGGTAGGCCATTCCAGGCTTTAGGACAAGGTAGAAGAAGGTCCAGCTGCTGGAGCTGGTTCTATGTCTGCAGAGGATGTGTGTGAGTAGGAGGCTGGCTGAGCGAGGTAGTGGGTAGGTATGTGGAAGTTAATATGATTGTTGAGGTAAGTGGGGCCAATCTTCTGCAAGGCTTTGTATGCCTGTGTAAAAAGTTTGAAGAGTGCCAGTGTGTGGATGGGGACAAGTGGAGGTCTTTGAGGAGCAGAGTGATGTGGGTATGGCAGGTTCTAAGTGTGAGTCTGACAGATGAGCTCTGTATGCATACCCAAGAACCTGCTAGCCTATTTGTTTACAAAGAATAAATCTTCAATCATTACTAACCCACCATCACTTCATACAATCTTTTTAGTTCATTCATTGTTATTATTCTTTGAAAATTCATGATAATAATACAAAAACCTTCACTGATATGTGAGAGGTGCGGATCTGGTAAGCATGGGTGGGTGTAATGTGTGTATTATGTGCTGTGTGTGCCAAGGTGGTGTGAAGGTGTGGTAGGGTGCTGGCAGGGGGAGCTGAAGAAGGCCCCTTTGGCATCGGCCAGCGAGGCTTAGAAGCAGTCCTAAGAGGTGCATCTGGGGTTCAGTGCAGCAGCAGCGGTGGATGGGACGTGGACCAGGGGTCTTGGCACGGGGTGGGGGGACAGGCACACACAGGCTTGCCTCCTTTATTGCACCATCTAGGTGCATCAGCTGCATGACCACTACGTGACCTCCATTAAATAATAGGGGACGGGGACAAAAAGTCCATTGGTGAGCAAAGCTCAGCGAGGCAGGAAACGAAAGGTAAGCATGGTGCAGTAAAGAAGGCAGGAAAGGCAAGCATGGGGGGGGGAGAAATTGTGCACAGAAGAGCATAAGAGTGGGGGGAGGACAGAGAAGATGAGGTAAGAGAGCACTTGAGAGTGAGAAACTTGAAAAAAGGCAAAAGGCCTGATAGCAAAAGAGGCCAAAAGGCAGCAAGGGCCGAGTGAAAAGGGCAGAGAGAAGCATTACAGAATAAAAGGGAAAAGCACAGAAGAGCAACAAAGAATGAATGGGAAAGAGTGATAGATGCCCACAAAACTGGCAGGGAATGAGTGAGAAATGCTTGAAAAGTGGAAAAGAGTGAGTAAAAATGTATAAGGAAAGCACATAAAAGTGACAGAGGGAGAATGAGAAATGCCCAAAAAAGCAACAAATAGTGATTGAGAAAGAATGAGAAATGCACAGAGAAGCGTCAAAGAAAGACGGAGAAATGGGCAAAAAAGCATTAAGGAATAAATGAGAAAGAATGAGAGAAGCACGTTCAACACCAAGAAAACGGTGAGAAATGCCCAGGAATTTGGATGAGAATAAGAGAGAAAGGAAAGAGAAAAAGTCCAGAAAGAAGAAAAGGATGTCAAGGGGCAAATAGACAGATATAGTTGTGAAAAAAGAGAGGAAGAGAATAAGAGAGAGAAACTGAAGGTTTAAAAGAGAGAGAGAGCGCGAGAGAGAGAGATAGAGATATGTGCGAGGAGTGGAGTCTCCTGACAGCGCTGGAGTGGGGCTAAAAGGGCAGAGCCTTGTCGAAGTGCCAGGCACAGGTAAGGACTCAGGCACAAGACAGAGGCCAACTATGCAAGTCCTACTGGCTTTGTCAGTGCTTGTTTCTTCTTTACGTGTTTGTTCCTCTTCTCCTTTCATGAATATGAAAATCTCCCCCTTCTCTTTCAGCCCGAGGAAACTCCAGGTCAGCATTACCCAGTCCACAACAGTTGCCTTTTAACAAACAGTATGGAAACTGTTTTAATAAAATTAGAAAGCTTGGGTACATGGTTCCCAATAGAACCCACTCACTTCCTCCTAAAATATACACATGTCCCGGTTTTCAAAGAAGGTCGATTATGCATTGAAACTCTTTTTCTTGTGTATGGTGTGTAACAGAACTCATACAGGTACTTTTAAGTAACAAATATCATATGTAAAGCACACGTTCATCCAAGAGTATCTTGCCACTGAGTGATAGATGGTTATTGTTATCCAACTCAATGGTCCTCATCTTATCAACCTCAGAAGGATAAAAGGCTGAGTGGACCCGCCGGGATTTGGACCTGTGACCAGAAGGTCGAACAGAGGCCCCTACAGTGGACACATTAGTCCACAAAGCCACCAGACATTGCTGATTCAAATGTAATATTATTTTACGAATGTAACTCGCTCCATTTTTGGACATAGTTCTTTCTTGCACATGTCCCAGATTCTTGGTTGTTAAATCATGGCCACCTTTACAGCGGGGATTCGGAGGTGTTGGCAGCTTGAGGCGAGACCGTCCATCTCCCGCGCTCAGACGCCGCGGTTATCTCGTGCGGTGACAGATGAGAATGTAAACATCGCATTACAGAAGCGATCGATAATGCAATTAGTTCTCGTGCCAAGCGCGCGTAATTCAGCCGCGCCAGTGCGGATCTGAAAAGACCAGCCGGGACTGAGAGGGCAACTTGTGACGACGGTCGCAGGGTGGGTGGCACGAGGCGGCAATCTAATTACAAAATTTGCGACTTTACTCCTCGAGCTCACCCTGTTCTGTTTTTTTGATTCCGAGTATAAACGACAAATTGATTTCCGGGCTCAGTCAGCACAGCGTCGACCTCCTAGGAGCCGAGGAAAAAGCTGTTATGCGGAAGTTGTGTCTGTCGTCCCATGCTGGGGGATATTGGTCTGATTTTCAAGCTGGGCAGAAGGGAAGCTTTGATAGCCATAAAAGCTGAAATACATATATGTGCAGAGGAGAGACAGCCAGTAAAGTAGAAGGCTTCTCCGGGCCCAAATGCGAGCAATGACATTTCTGTGGGCTTCTGGGTAGTAAAAGGTAGCCATAATAGGAATGTGATGGTCCCTTGAAGCCCCTGGGCACTGTTGCCACTGCACCTGCTGCAATATTGATATCTACGCTACTGCGGGCAGGAGAGAGACCACGCTCATTTCGTCACCATACTGCCCTCATGCTGCCTGAATGCATCTCCGGGGTCTTAGAAAGCCAGGGACTTTACCTTATTGTGAACAGCTCCCTTCCCTCGCACAGCTCCACCGAGTAGCTGCGGGCCCGCTGCCCCCGCTGGTGCTTTTGACCCTCTGGTCAGGAGTTTGAGGCCCTCCTCCACCCGCAGGGTCCTGCCTGCACCTCATCCCTGGATGGTCTAGTGGCAGAGCATCACTGCCCTACTGCTGGGCTGCCCTTCTGTCTCTCTTTTGTCTGATTTTTGCCTATTTCTCTGCTTTTACTTTTCTGTCTTTTCCTGTCCCTTTTCCACTTTCTTTGCTCTCTTGCTTCGCTGCTCTTGCCCCTGCTGATGCGATCCCCTCTGGCCTCGCTCCCTCCAGTGACTCTTCCTGCTTCCGTGTTTCCCCCCTCCCAGATATCCAGCACCTGCACCCTACTTAATGACGGCTGGTGTGCCAAGGGTAATCCCGTCTGTGGCAGTCTGCGCCAGGACCAAGCCCAGCACCACGGACCCTGGTTCTTGACCTTCCACTGATACAATACCAACATCCTTCTCACTTTCAACACAGGACACAATGCTGCCTGCCACCTCGCATCACCGAAGGACACCCTACGGGACTTCTCCTGCCAGAACTGCAGCCACACCTTCGCCCACGCCAACACGCCAGCTCCTCTTGCTGCCCAGCCGACCAACAGCGCACCCGACTGGCTCATCTGTATCCTCCTCAACACTTGCTCCCTCTACAAACATGCCAGATAAATCTGGGACCTCCTCTATGCTGCCTCTCCCGACATCAAATCACAGAAACCTGGACCATACCCCTGCTCTGGTCTGAACATCGCCACCGCCATGTCCGACAGCAACAAAATATCCTGCAAGGACTGTGCCAACCGACCAGGAGGAGGCATCGCCATCATCCACAAGAACACCCTCCGCTTGACCACACACTTGAACGAGCCAACAACTATAGAACACTTTCATTTCCAGAAACAGACCAACCCCAACACCAAACTCCATGGCACCCTCGTCTACAGGCCTCCTGGCCGCCATCCACCTTTTACTGACACCATTGTATACCTCATCATACTCCAGGCTCTCTCATCCACTGATTACATCCTACTAGGTGACCTCAACTTCTACCTCATCCCTTCTGAGGAACCTCACCAACATCGAACTCAAACAGCTAGTCACCGCTCCAACCCACACACTCGACCCCATCTTATCCGCCAGCGGGAACATCAATTACAGGTACAACACCAAACTCCTCTGAACCAGCCATCACTGCGTGCACTTCACCTTTGCCACTCCCACCATTCACCACCACCCTCACCAGCCCCCACACAATCCACCCTTGTAGCTGGAACAAGGCCACCGAAGAACATTTCATCACATTCCACAGCACTACAACAATGCCAACATCAACAGACACCACACCTCAGCATGCAACCTTCACCAATTGATGTCCAACTGTGCTGATACCCAGGCGTCCCTCAAGAAGGCACGAGGAAAGCAACACTCCAAGACAGCCAGCTGGTTCACTCCTGCCCTCCAGAAATCCAGAGGGACCTGGAGACGACTTGAGAAGAGATAGAGGACCAACAAGACCCCGGAAACCCACGCAACCTTCAAATCCACCATCATGGCACATCACCTCATCAAAACCACAAAGAAAATAGCCCTCAAGACAGAATTAACCCCAACGCACACAGCAGCAAGGAACTCTTCGCCATCATCAAGGAGTTCGCCAAGCCCAACAGGGAGACCACAGATGTCCCACCCTCCAAAGACCTTTGCAACAAGCTTGGCACCTTCTTCCACCACAAGATCAAGTAAATCTATAACAGCGTTGACACCCAAGTCCCTGTCACAACCCCTTTCACAACACCTGTCACCACCGCACGCAACCTTTGATGCACTCCAACAGACCCTGTTCAACTGGACTCCCCTTACTACAGATGAAACACTCAATGCCATGAAGAGCATCCAATTTGGAGTCCCTTTGGACTGATACCCTTATCACATCTTCCATAGAGCAGACACCTCCATTGCCCCAGAGCTTCGCTGCACCATCAACTGTGTGAAACTTCATTGAAACTCCCACCTTCCTCCGATGACTGGAAATATGCATAGATCAACCCCCTGCTGAAGAAGCTGTCCACTGACCTGACTGACCTCAAGAACTTCAGAGCCATCTCCCTCCTCCACTTCCCAGCCAAGGTCACAGAGAAGACTAGCAAAAAAATGGTCAGGGGTTCTGCCCACTTAACCCTCCCATACCTGAGCAGGGGACATCCTAGGATGAAAAAGTAGCAACAAAGGGTACCGAAGGGATTGATCCAAATTTAATTCTCAAACAAGAAACAATTAATTCTCTTGTGAAACAGAAATTAAACATGAAAGAATTACATATATAAATTCATCAACACATATGAGCTGGCATCAAGGGAAGCACAATGACCGACAATCTATCTACAAAATATCACATATACATATATACAAATATACATCACATTTACAATATCAAGTACCTATGTACCCCAAGCACAAGATATATATAAACAAAATATATATATATATATCCTAATTCGGATCAGTGCCTCAACTCAATTTATAATGAGAGCACAAACCAATGGTAGTCCCAAAAGAAAAGCACCTGGGGGTTACTAAATCAACCCAGACTATATTTGTGTTGGTGCCAAGACAAAAATCAAACAAATTATTTGATGGTAGCAAGGGACTCCAATTGAAGTAAAAGGTGTCGACGCAGTCGCGGTCGCGTTTCAGCCAGATGATGTAGGCTTCATCAGGACAACGGGTACTCTATTCATCAGGTCCTCGTGATGTCTAGGGCAGATGCCGGCGGCCAGCAGACATACCCGCCCACACAAGGGTGGGGGGTAGGGGCAGGAATCACTCTCTAACCCCAATACAAGGAATTCACCCTTTATATATAACAACAGACAGTCCACTTGGATAAGGCAACAGGAGGGCAGGCGTGGCTTGAATAACACGTCCTTACTGCAGTCTCATGGGCACGGCGACACGGACAGCCGGTGTACGCTACAACGAGAATGAATCTCAAAGCAATCCCCAAGGTCACCGAGAAGGCCATCAACATCCAACTCTCCAACTTCATTGTAGAGAACCACATCCTGGACATCTCTCAATCCGGCTTCTCAAGTAGCCACAGCACCGAGACCACACTCCTTGCCGCCACCGACAACATCTGTTCCCTTCTTGACCAGGGCAAAACACAGCCCTCATCCTACTGGACCTCTCGGCCACTTTCAAAACCATTCCCATCAAACCTTAGTCACGAGACTCCACACGCCGGCATCTGCAACAAGGCCCTGGACTGGAACCACTCATTCCTTAACGGCCGAGGACACTGAGTCAGACAGCCTCTGTTCCTCTCAGAACCTACAGAGATCAGCTGCGTAGTGCATCAGGGCTCCTAACTGAGCCCTCCCTCTTCAAAGTCTACATGGCCCCCTCGGGCCATCACCAGAAATCACAGACTCAACATCGTCTCTTATGCCTACAATGCCCAGCTGATCCTCTCCCTAAAAAACAAACCCACAGTTGTCTGAATCAAGTTTCACAGCAGAATAAGGGCCATTGCCACCTGGATGAAAGACATCTGTCTAAAGCTCAACTCGGACAAGACTGAAGTACTCATGCTGGGCCACGCCCTCTCAGCCTGGGATGACTCTTGGTGGCCCACAGCATTGGGGACCTTTCCCACCCCACATACCATGCATGCAACTTCAGCATCATACTTGACTCCTCACTCACAATGAACCACCAAATCAACGCCGAGTCCTCAGCCTGCTTCCACAGGCTCTGCCTGCTTTGAAAGACTTTCAGATGGATCCCCACAGAATTCAGAAAGACAGTCACCCAAACACTCATCACGAGTAGACTCGACTATGGCAAAGCACTCTATGCTGGTGTCACCCAATTTCTATTTCCACTGTAGAACGGCTCACTTAGCCCATTCCCAGAATTGACCTAGCAGCACTCCCTGACGTTTGCCAGATAGAACGGTCGGCTAATTATACAAAAACGTCCACTGATCGACGGACCTGAACTAAATTCCACAATCGTTATTGGATAGGAATGACTATAATAGTCCGCAGGTATGTTCCTTTTAATATAGACCTAGAATATAAGAGGTTCCAAATATAATTCAACATAGAATTAATCAAGTGGGTACATGTTCTTCCCTTTGTAGATGGTAAAAGCATCTTTTGATTATCTGAGAATCACAGCCACTACAACTTATAAGAAACGACACGTTAAACAAACATACAGGTATGCATATACTGAGAGGCTTAGAGAAAAAGATCTATAGATAGGAAGCTTTTTATTAGCCTTCCCCACAATAGAGTTCTAACCATGTCTCTAGTTCATCCACTAAACTAATATCCCATAACATGGGATCTTAATTTAAAATCAAGCCCCAACAATTGGTCGAAGTAGGGTCTATAACCTTAAGGTGTAGGTAACCTCTTAGCTCCAAGAAAAAATAAGTGATGTTCCAACTTATTCTCCGTAAAGCACTGTTTAGATGACAGACAGATTAGAATCGCTGTAGTAGATGGAGTTATTCTGTTTTGAAAATTAGATATCTAATTTCATGTATATCCATCCTAGGAGACCTATGAGGATCCAACTGTATGACAGACAACGAAAATTACAGTCTTGATAAAGGTGGTACCGAATCAAACGCAAAACCACCGAAACGCGTCGACGCAAGCTTAAGTACAATTCATGTTGTTCCTCCCTGATGCATATAAGATTGTGAGGTTATAACACCAGGGCAGTTTGAAACGTTTTCCGTGAATGTATGCCTTGTAAACTTTCAAGTTTTATGATTTACAATTTAGTTTTGTCTGTCCTATATTTTTGTGCAGGTCACAAAAAGATATATCTGTTTTTAATTGTGTGTTTATACTATTTTACAAATGTATTGTATGCTTTTTTAATATTTCAATAAATTGTTATGTACTTTGAATGTTGTTTTTAATTTAAGGAGTAAAATTTCACTTTGTTATAGCTAATGTTCTAGCTTTTCGTGTATACTACCCAAGGGAATCTGTTTCTTACTTAGGTCTAAGACCCCAATTCCCTTGCTTGTTTCAAGGGGTTCCTCTCTATCTTTACATTACATTGGCACAACCTTTCGGTTGGAGAGGCGTCTGTCTCATCTTACCCATTATATAGGGTCGCACATAAGCTGCCAATCCATAACTGCAAACCAGTATGGACAAGCTCCAAACCTTTGGGTTCTCCGAAGAACAATACAACAGACTGATGAGTCTAAACTCCAAAGGAGGCAGTAACAAAGGCCTAAATAACAGTAGCCATGAGCAACTAGTTAAAATTCTGAATACAAAAAAGAAACTAATCAGAACGGAACTTCATGCCGAGTTCCTGATAGACTACCTTAAAGAAGGAGTAATCCCAATTGGACTGCAGGTTAGAAATGAGCCAGGCTTATTTGTCGAACACCCTAAATTTATAGAAACTTGGACTAGGATAGCCAATCGCTGTAGTAGAGATTGGCTCATTTTAATCATAGAAACAGCACAGGAAATAATAGAGATAGAGAGTAAAGAGATAGACAAAATGGAAGCAGAAATACTCCAGTCACCAGCCCTAGATGACGCTAAAAAGAAATTAGAAGAGATTAAACATGATGTTGACGGTTATAGAGAGTACCTGACAAACAAAAAACTTAGAAAATTCAAGAAAGACGTAGAGAAGTATTCAGTAGAAGGAGTCTACCCCTATACTAATAAAGACTACTTCTCTAATAAAAACGAACCCCGAAGCGATAGACCCTACCAACAGAGACCAATATACTCGAGAGGAGGTGACAATAGGAGAATAACTTTCTCAGAAACCTCAGGATCAGGTAGTGAGGAGGAACCAGAGAGAGTCCAAGAGAACAGATCTGGCCGCAGTTATGAAAGGGAACCTTTTTTAGGGAAACGCCCTTATCGGGGCAACAGAAATTTCAGAGGCTACAATCGCCAGGATGCTCCTCCCAACCATCCACCTCAGAGCACCACCAAAGAATACATCACGACCAGGAACAAACAGTACTGGCGATAAAAGATTTCCCCATCATCAACCTCTCAAGCAAGGTTCTATCAGAAATAGAGGAAGAAGTACTTCAGAAGGGTTTTAGTTTTGCTCCCACGACTTTTTACCCATTATTTAATCTAGAAAGTGACTTAAAAAATTTCTTCAGAAAAGTTAGACTCAACCATTTTTTTGAAAATCGTGATTATAACCCCCCTGAAAGTGTAACGGGTTTTAAACCGAAGTCAACCTTCTTTCCTAGCCTTAACCAATTAGATAAAAAGGTTGAGATATTTGAACATATAGTAGAGATGGAAATTAAATCCCTGTATGACAGAACAACTAGAAACAAAATCAACCATAACCTAACTAAAGAACAGAAAACAGCCCTCATGGACCTCCAAAATAGCAAGGAGATCACCATCAAACCGGCTGACAAAGGGGGGGGGGTTGTAGTTTTTAACACAAAACATTATGAACAAAACATCAGAAACTTACTAAACGTAGAGGAACATTACAAAAGAGCTAGATTGACTGATCTAGATACATTAAAACTTGAAGTGACTGAATTACTACAGAAAGGAAAGGAAGACGGGCTAATAAGTGATAATGAATATAAATTCCTTCACAATAACCATCCAACAATCCCTGCAATATATGGTCTCCCCAAAATACATAAACAGCTGGACAATCCACCAATGAGACCGATAATTAGTGGTATAGGTTCAATTCTAGAACCCTTAAGCCAGTATGTAGATTTCTTTCTCCAGCCGATCGTCAAAAAACAAAGATCGTATCTTAAGGACACCACCCATGCGATCACGACGTTCGAAGGTAGAGGGTTCAACAGGGCGACCCAGCTTTTGGTCGCCTTGGACATTGAAGCCCTCTACACCAATATTCCACAAAATGATACAATACAAGTTATAGCATCCATATTAGAACAGGAAGATCTAAAAGGAGGCAACGACCAATTTATAATGTCATGCATATATTTGATCCTCAAAAAAAACTTTTTCCTTTTTAAAGAGGACCTTTACCTACAGGTTAAGGGGACCAGTATGGGGGCTACATGTGCCCCTAGTCTGGCCTGCCTGTACGTGAGTAATTTTGAAGACAAGCATATATTTAACGAGATGGCCCCATTTTATGAGAATATCTCTTGCTGGCACCGCTACATAGATGATATCATTTTCATCTGGAGCGGTGCCAGCGAGACCCTCTGCAATTTCTTGGAGTGGCTTAACTTGGGGGACCCCAACCTAAGGTTCACAGGGCAACATAGTAACCAGCAAGTTACTTTCTTGGATGTAATCATCAAGGAAGAGGAAGGGACCCTCAAGGTCGAACTCTACACTAAACCTACCGATAAGAATACCCTCTTACTATATTCTAGCAACCATCCCAAGTCCCAAAAAGACAATGTACCATTCGGGGAATTTTTGCGGCTCCGCAGAAATTGTACCAATTTGGACGACTTCTACAAACATGCGGAGAACACCAAATTAAAATTGCTAAATAGAGGTTACCCCAAGAAACTTATAAAGAATGCACTTAAACGTGCCAGGTTCTATGACCGTGATAGCCTTTTGAACCCAGAAAGGAAGTCAAAAAATAATTCCCCCCTAAATAGAATAATTTTTGTGACCCAATTTTCTCATCTGAGCAATCAGATCAAAAATATCATAAACAGAAATTGGAAGATCCTTAATCAAAATAGAGAAACCCAACTAAACAAACCCCTATTTTCGTTTCGACGGAATAAGACCATCAAAAACAGCCTAGTACATACTTACCCCACTGCAAAAGAACAACAGCTTACACTGTCAGGAAATATTGCTGTAGGAAACTATAAATGTGGAACCTGTTCCATCTGCCCACACTGCATTTTAGGCAGCAATTTCAAATACAACGACAGGGAGTTAAAACCCAGGACGTTCAATAATTGCCGTAGCCAGAATATAGTATACTTACTATTGTGCCCATGTAATCTAGGGTACGTGGGCGAAACAAGTAGAGAGCTCCGCACCAGAGTTTTGGAGCACAAATCAGCAATACGTACTTCTAAAATTAATGCGCCCTTGACTGAACATTACAAAGATAAGCAGCACTCTTGCGAAGATCTCAGATGGTTCATACTAGAGAAGGTAAGACAAACCAGAAGAGGTGGCGACATAGATAGATTAAGAAAAAGAAGAGAACAATGGTATTTCTGCTACCTTGATACTATAGATAGGGGTCTGAATACCAGAGAAGATTGGGCAAAGTGTTTGTAAGGCAAACAACCCAGCCTCTCCATAGTCTTATATCTGATAGCTGCGATATCCCTGTTATTACAGAAATAAGTGGCTCCCAGCAATTAGGGAGATGAGGGAGTTATCGGCAAATTTGTGGCTTCTCCTAACAAATTTGAGCAAAACCAGTCGAGACATAATATCTCAAGATACCAACAGTAATAGACACTGCCCCAGTCAGTAGGATAATTCAACCACCATTACCGGATTCTACAGTGTGTATTTCCTATTACTGCTCATTTCCCTGCAGCGCCCATTGAGACGCTAGCGAGAAATCCGTTTTCGGGCGAGGAGCCATAAGGAAATAGTACCTAACCCCGCGAGGACACGCCCACCAGAGACGTGTCCCCCAAGACAACGTAACCATAGGATAACCTACAATGCATATATAGATATTGGATAGTAGCTCGCTCCCATTAGTGTCATGAGGTAAATTGAGACTTTCCTTATCAATTAGAACATAACCGTCTAAATTTACAACAACAGAACTTATACTCTATAGATAGCAGACGCTGCCCCAGTTAATTAAATTTTCAAGCCCTTTGTTTACGGGATTAGCCAGATAGTATTTGTGACAATCAATTATTTCCCTGGTGCGCACATTAAAACGTTTGAGAGAAATCCATATCCGGGTGAGGACCAAATAGGGAACTGCATTTAACCTAACTAGGAAACGCCCACTAGCAACGTGTTCTCTAACACCACGTTACGATAGGACAGCTTATATGCAAATCGAGCTACTTGGCAGTAGCGTGCTCCCATTGGCCTTAATGACAGCCACTCTATAGCCAATCACCATCAAGCAGGAAGTATTTGAGAAGAGGCGGGTTTTCACTCGCAATCTCTCATTCGAAGAACAGACACCCGTAGTGAAGCAAGGCTACAGCAAAAACAGGTAAGAATCTCTCCAACAGGGCTCCGTTCTTTAGGCTAGTCGTTAAAATCTTTTACAAAGCCGTTTTTAATTAGAGTTTTATTCTTACCTCCCTAGGGGATACGACTATCCGAAATACCCCGTTTTCAATTAGAACAAGGCAGCACACCGCGCCTTCTTAAACGTTTTTTGACAACAAGTGGTCCATATATATTGGTAAGAATTCGATAGTTTCTTTACTTATGCCCATGTGTTCTTAGGGTAGCACTCTAGTTACCAACATAGAGGTACATCTTGAAATAGGTTTTTTTCCCAATTTCTATTTCCACTGTAGAACGGCTCACTTAGCCCATTCCCAGAATTGACCTAGCAGCACTCCCTGACGTTTGCCAGATAGAACGGTCGGCTAATTATACAAAAACGTCCACTGATCGACGGACCTGAACTAAATTCCACAATCGTTATTGGATAGGAATGACTATAATAGTCCGCAGGTATGTTCCTTTTAATATAGACCTAGAATATAAGAGGTTCCAAATATAATTCAACATAGAATTAATCAAGTGGGTACATGTTCTTCCCTTTGTAGATGGTAAAAGCATCTTTTGATTATCTGAGAATCACAGCCACTACAACTTATAAGAAACGACACGTTAAACAAACATACAGGTATGCATATACTGAGAGGCTTAGAGAAAAAGATCTATAGATAGGAAGCTTTTTATTAGCCTTCCCCACAATAGAGTTCTAACCATGTCTCTAGTTCATCCACTAAACTAATATCCCATAACATGGGATCTTAATTTAAAATCAAGCCCCAACAATTGGTCGAAGTAGGGTCTATAACCTTAAGGTGTAGGTAACCTCTTAGCTCCAAGAAAAAATAAGTGATGTTCCAACTTATTCTCCGTAAAGCACTGTTTAGATGACAGACAGATTAGAATCGCTGTAGTAGATGGAGTTATTCTGTTTTGAAAATTAGATATCTAATTTCATGTATATCCATCCTAGGAGACCTATGAGGATCCAACTGTATGACAGACAACGAAAATTACAGTCTTGATAAAGGTGGTACCGAATCAAACGCAAAACCACCGAAACGCGTCGACGCAAGCTTAAGTACAATTCATGTTGTTCCTCCCTGATGCATATAAGATTGTGAGGTTATAACACCAGGGCAGTTTGAAACGTTTTCCGTGAATGTATGCCTTGTAAACTTTCAAGTTTTATGATTTACAATTTAGTTTTGTCTGTCCTATATTTTTGTGCAGGTCACAAAAAGATATATCTGTTTTTAATTGTGTGTTTATACTATTTTACAAATGTATTGTATGCTTTTTTAATATTTCAATAAATTGTTATGTACTTTGAATGTTGTTTTTAATTTAAGGAGTAAAATTTCACTTTGTTATAGCTAATGTTCTAGCTTTTCGTGTATACTACCCAAGGGAATCTGTTTCTTACTTAGGTCTAAGACCCCAATTCCCTTGCTTGTTTCAAGGGGTTCCTCTCTATCTTTACATAACACGTCACCAGAAACAGCTCAGGAAACTTCAGAACGTAAAAAATTCCACAGCCAGAATGGTCCTTAACATCCAATGCCGGAGCCATGTAACACAACACCTCCGACAACTCCCCTGGCTCCCAGTCAACAAGAGAATCACCTTCAAGCTCCTCACACATGGCTACAAAGCTCTCCACAACATAGGACCAACATATCTGAACCACCACCTCCCATTCCACGTACCTGCCAGACAACTTAGTTCCCCCCAACTTGCCCTGGCCACCATCCCACAGATTCACAAGACCAGAACTGGAGAAAGATCCTTCTCCTACCTCACCTCCAAGACCTTTAAATACATACCCCTCCACCTCAGGCAATCCTCTCACGACCTGGGTTTTTGACTGAATCTCTGTATTTCATTGTCTTGTAGCATTTGTATAGTGCTTACACCTTTGTGTATAGTGTAATGCTTACACTCATTTGTGTAGTGCTTACACCTACATCACACCTTTGTGTGGCGCTGGACCACTTACTCACAAGGACAGCTAGCTACACCATGTGGGTTATATTGTAGGATCGGTGTTGTTTTTGTTTTGAGCCTATGTGGTAAATACGTCCAACTATCACACAGGAGGGTCCAAGGCAATTTTAAGAACAGCACAGCGGTTGACTCCACTATTTCATACATGAATCCCAAAAAAGAAACCTATGGGTCTTTAGGAAATTCCTATTGTAGCTGAGGAATGAGCTCTAGTGGAATATCCCTTTAAAAGGATGATTTCTCTCACCCAAGGTAGGTGGCATGCTTCATCATTGGGAATCTCCTCGTACTATTACACATAGTCACGGTACAGGCTACACCCTCTCTCAGAGATGGAGAAGCTCAGGCAGGGTTTTGTTATGGGGGAGGTATCCTAAATACCTTGGTGTAGTGGGGACAGCAGAGCAATGTGAGAAGTGAAAGTTAAAACTATCCACAGGGTATGCAAAATGCCTTTACTCATGCATCACCAGTATTAAAAAAACATTGCATAGAGCGACATGTCTCAGCCTCTTAACCCTCAACAGAGGTATTGTGGCTTTCTTCAGGACCTAAAAGATCAGTACTGCTGCTCAATGTGCTCAATCGAATGAAAACAAAAAATAAATTTGTTTGAACAAGTGTGTTTGGAAAATAGAAGGTGTACAAAATCATCCAGTGATCATATGAGTCATTATCGAGTGAAGGATTCACTGGTGACACCTGCAGAAAAACAAATATACATAGCACTCAAGCCATTTCAAGACAGAGATGTAAAGAGACTTCATAACAGTGCAAAAATGTGCTCTATAGATATTCTAGTGTGCAATGTAGAGATGTTTCTTGGAAAGAGAGATAATGCAGCAATGAGGGTTACTAGTATGTGTTCAGAAATGTATGTTGTATCAGTATTTGGAAAATGGCTACGGTATAGCAAGGCTATTAGAGAGAAGGGGGATCAGGGAATGAAATGGATGCAATGGGACTTGTACCTACTCAAAGAGGTCAGCTCGTCCCATGTCGGGTGTATAGAGAAGCAACATGTGGCAGGTATTATGGAGAGGGGGTAACTTGCAGCAACAGAGTTTCTACTGTGCGTTCAAAGTCATATCTCTGTTAGGACAGGGGTTGTGGTATAGCAAAGCTAATCAGAAAATGAAAGAGGTGAAGCGGAGCCATGGAGAAAAATTGACTCATGCCTGCTCACAGAGAGCCGTCAGCCACTTTACCACACCAGGAGAGAGGACACCAATTACGGCAGTGGCAGGCGTTTAAATGTAGCCATGAATTTCCCAAATCACGGATCAGGTGTGTCCAGATGTGCGTGATCATGTTGCCTTTGGGGAATGTGGGGCCCCGCAAAGACCACTGACACCGAAATAGTGTGTAAGAGGTCGCTTTTATTGAAACATGTGCACATCACATTTAAAAGGCCCTTGGACTAATGCCTTAAAAGACTACAACCTCACTATACACGCTGTTACCTATGTTACGCTACCCCCACCCCAAGGTTCCCACAGTCAACATCTAAAACCTGCAATTCAGTACCACCTACTGTGACCTTTTAGCTTTTGACGTTTGAACTTTGACCTTTGAACGTTACCCCTTTACCCTTGGTGTGACCGTTTAACCTTTGCCTTTGAACTTTGACCTTTGAACTTTACCCTTTTACCTTTGACCTTTCAACCTTAACCTTTACGACTATTAACCTGTCAATAACCTAACTTCCTAAAGCACCTTAAAGAGCCTACCTTGTGAACTTGTCTACCGTCCCCTTTCAGCCTGGATTGCCTCTGTCAATAACGAATAAACTTGGCTAAAACATGCCAACTTGACTGCCTACCGCCCCTGCACCTGCTCCTAGCGGCAACCCTAACAACCAACACATATAACCCCTGCACAACTGTTCCAAAGCAAAGCAAACCACAAAAAAACACATTGATAGAAAGGAAAAGTAACTGCCCACCGAAGGAGAGAGCCAAAAAAGGGGGGGTGGGAGGGTAAAAATTCAGAAAAGACTCCAACCAGCCACCGGAATTACTACGAAATGGTGGCTGGAAACCCAAAATGGACACCTAAATATCCCTTGGGCTATAAAATAGCCCAAACAGCCCAACAAGCCCAAAAGGGGCGGAGCAGAGAACCGCGCCATTCCCATTCCCCAAACATCCCGGGAGACAGACCTCCCTACACTCGGCTGCCCCCCCAAGGCCCCCTTCTTATCACGTGATGCCAGATAGCTGGGAATTGTAGTCCCATTTTGCTAATAGGGACACCCTCCCATTTGTCAGAGAATTTCTTATGAGAAGCCCTAGCTAAATGAGCTTGAAGAGTCGTGAGATCCACATACACATGCAAAAATAAATGTTAAGATAAGATAACCAATAGTAAAAAAATACAGGGTGCTAAGAGTGTTTTTTGGTAAAAAGCATTTTTGTTTTTATTACGAGATGTTGAAGGCACTTTTCTTTGGACCATCCCCAGTCCACTCTTGTTTGTTTTACCAGATGTCAAAGGTATTATTTTACTGCTACCACTGCATCAAAATGTCAACTTGATGAGCTCACTGATCCTCAAAAAGTACATGTGGGAAAGGCAGATGCAATGGATCCTGTAAATAGACACATTGCTGCAGGAAATTGTAGTAACAGTCCTTTTGAATTCTATCATAGTGATGTGCTCCCGCCTATATGCCAGATGACAAAGGAGACTTTCTACACAGCTCAGAGTTAGCACACTCACAAGCTCTATATATCAGTCTGTCAGTGCTCAATTTGTGCTGGTGCTTTCCGGTGCTTAGCACAGGTACTTAATTATCAGGGTTGGGTCTACATGCAATGCTGCACAACAATTGATTTAATGGTAATTTGTTTTCACTACGCCGCTAGTGGACTGGGCAGTGGCACAGAGTGTTCCAGTTATGTGTTGAACCAAGTGTTTGACTCTTCAAGTTATTCTCAATTCATTCTGTTTTAAAATGCTGTTGATCATGCAGTGGCACTGGCGGCCCAGCGGCTGCAGCGCAGCCATTAGTTAAGTGTTGCCAGCCCAGTGGGCAGGACACTGTGAGTTGGGCTCTGGATTTTGGTCTTCTGCGGTGGTTGGGCCTGTGCACGGCAGCAGGCAGCATGTGCAGATTCATTGCGCAAACATTCACTGCATTGCCACGCCCCAGCATACCAGCATGCGACGTGACCGCACCCCACCACACCGAGTCATCGTGGTTGATGTTCACGGCTGTTCCACTAAGGTCAGTGAGCGCTACCTGGACCTTGCCTTTGAGGAGTAGGCAGTAGCCAGTACTGGCAACAGCACCAGGTAAGGCAGGGTCTGGCACTGCAGGCCTAAGCATATAATAAAGCTGCGCAGTAGCGGCCTAAGGCAGTGAGTCAGTCCCACACTCAACTTACTGGTCCGGGACCCGGGTCCCACACTCCCAGTCCCAGCGGTGTGTGTTGCGGGCGCGCCTACTGTGTGTTGCTGGCGCGCCTGCTGTGTGTGCCAGACCTGGCCAAGAGGTGAATGGACAGTCATGAATCATCGATGAATGAATGAATCTCAATATCTCCTACAGTCACATTTGACTGATATCTTGATGGCTTGGTGGTGGCGGCGGCCAGGCCCTTACTTTGATGTTGCTGGCCCGGGCTAGATTTTGGTTCTACATTCAAATCTGCGGAGTTGGCCGTTGCTTGGCAGAAGGCAGCGTGCGCAATTTTTTTCATATTCATTGTACGCGCATTTTCTGCATTGCCACGCCCCAGCATACCCACGACCGCACCCCACCACACATCGAGTCATCGTGGGTGGTTCAGAGCAGCCGGCATTCAGTGGTTCAAGAACCGAACCGTTCGGTTCTTCACACTAAGTGAAAGTCTCAGAAGCAGGCGGCAAGCAAGCGCGATCGGCCCGGCCGGACGACGTTGTTGCAGTTCCATTACTTCATTTCTTTGGCTTGAGGAGTAGCCGCGCGCCACTGCCAGTGAGATGGACACTGAGTACTAGTTTATACTGACTGGCCACCACCAGTAACAGCACCAGGTGAGGGCGAGGCAGGCCCTGGTTGGCAGGGCAGGCCCAATCAGTTAACTTAAAAGCTGCACTGCGCACGCAGCAGCCTAAGGCAGTGGCAGTGCACTGCAGTCAGTGTGTGTCCCAGGCAGTGCCGACTGACCGGCCCGAAGAGGTAAAGTTTTACTTGACTGTTACGGTAACTCAGGGCTCGAGTTGGGGTAACACGCGGGTGGACGGCGTCCACCCACTTTGAGCGTCCCCCCACTTCTATTTTTTTTTATTTCGTGACGTCACTTCCGGTCGTGACGTCACTTCCTGTCCGTGAGCGTCCCCCCACTTCTTTATTTAGGACTTGTGCCCTGCGGTAACTGTAAAAGAAACAGTAACACAGTAGTTAAGCAGCAGTAGTACGGAAGCAGTTAAGTTAATTGAAGTAACTACTAGTAGTGTAGCCACTATCATGCCACCATCCATCACCATGCATGATCATGAATAATTATGCCACCCGTGAGTGGCGGTGCCGTGGCATGCCCCACATGCCAAACCAACAAACGCACATTTGTGTCTGGGTGTGTGCCTCTGGTCCCTCAGAATCCATCAGAGATCAGACAAAACAGTAAACACAGACGATGAACAAACTCCTGTAAAAATATTTAATTTGATAGGGGGGGGTGTTTGGATAAGATGCCTGCCTGCAGTGCAGTTGCATTGCTATGGGTTGCTTCATGTGACCGACTGTCTGGAATCAACACATCCTTAGTTATCTTGAATAATAAGGTCATAAGAAAGAAATAACTTATCTCTCATAACTGTAGAGAACAGAATGATTGTGTGTTTTTTATTTTAGAATGAAATGAAGCAAAGTCATAGCTGCCAAGGTTTCAGGTTGCTTGTTATGTGTGACATTTTCATGATTTCAGTGTAATTATAAGTGACATTTTTCAACTATGAGTGAGTGACACTTTATCGCGAGCAAAATCAAGCATGAAGAGGATGGAAACCCATAAATATCAGAAATGACACCCAGTTGAGCAATGAAACTCTTTAAGAATTTCTTTAAATTGCTGCAAAGCACCGGAAATGGGATGGTACTAAATTAGTGCCCAGTTTACAAGGCTTTACATGGCTTATAGTCATGACGTAATTTAAATTAGACTGGAGAAGGTACTACTGACACTTACTAGTCTATAGTGAGCAGCATGTGACTGGACAGACAAAAAACCAATTAAACACTCCAGCTAGTGTGTTTACTTCTTATATCACCATGACCACACTCTGACATAAGCCGACTGCTGCAATTCACTGGTGAGAATTTCAAATAATGAAAGCTTTCATTCAATAATGATGCATGCTGAGACTTGTAGTTTCACTTGCCTGGTATAAGCATCTGCCGGCCATTCCCAGCATGATAACTCTCAAGCAATGAATCCTTGATAGCTTTTAGGTGGTCCCAAAGAAAGAGTGATAAGGAGATCCAGGGCTGGCCCCCACATCCACGATTGGGCGACGCTTCCTGCTCACTTTCTCTGTTCAGAGAAACAGGATTATGCCAGCATCAAGTGTACCAACAACCCAGGGGTGCTCTGTCCCAGCCTCAGGTGTTCTTTCATGGGATCTTTTAGGAGGAGGGCTTTTTGTCAGCCTGTAGTGCCCACACCTTGAGAAGGAGTGTATCATCCTCAAGAGTTGCAGAGTCCCATGCTCAACACATTACAACCTGACCCCTTTCTCAGCATGCATCCGAGTACAGCTGAGGGAGCACAAACATTCCTGCTTAAAGGGCCAACTCCACATTCCAGCAACAACAACTTTCTGCACAGCGCAAGCGCACCCACTGACACTGTTAAGCAGCCTGCAATTTAGTTGTCTTAAGATTTTCTTTCATGTGATGTGACCTAGAGTTGCAAAGTCACGTTTATATTGGGTATGCAGGAATGGAAGTAACCTTTTGCGAAGGAATAATGTGCAGTGTGGTGGTGGCATGAGTGACGGTCACAGCAGGTCATGTCACCCACCGTGTGGTAGTAGCAAGAATGAGAAGTACTGCCTGGAGGCCGCCTAGTACTAGCCACCTTCGGCCGCACACAGGCACACTGACGGGGAACATCCTTTACAACGCAACTTTTACCACGCAGTGCCTTTACGACGCAACTTTTACAACGCAACCCATTACAACGCATTGCGTTGGGGGGCGCTCTAGGATAGGGAATAGGTTTAATGTACTATCCAACACCTTCCCTACTATCCACGGGGACTGGAGTTGGAATAGTAAATTAAACTATTCACTATCCAGCGCCCCAAAGCACTATGCGTTGTAAAGGCATGCGTTGTAAAAACCGCGTTGTAAATGCATGCGTGTTAAAAGCATGCGTTGTAACGTCATACATCCTGACTGAACTGTACACGTTTTATTTTTATTGAAAACGTGCTGGAAGGGAAACCACAGCTTGCAGTGTGCCGAGACTGATGATGTTTCTGATAACTGATGATAGCTTGCCTCTGGGTCTATACAGCTTGGTACAAGAGATGAGGGTCAGAGGTGGTTCAGGTCCATGCTGGGAGGACTGCAAGAAGACTACCATGTTATCTATACTTTAGCGCTACTGTCTGCCTCCCTACCCCAGTATTGTCCTTTCCCCAAATCAGCACATACAGCACTGAAATTGTCTCTGAATAGCTAATTAGTGATTTTAGCTAATTTATTCCAAAATTGTGCTCTAAATGTACTTTTGATTTAATCTTTTTCAACCTTTTCACAGGGCAGGGGAACCTCCTATCAAACCCCTCCTATTAGGAAGGGTCCCTTGCTGAAATTCAGATCAAGTATTACATCTGAAATTTAGCAGTGCCAGTTGAAGATGTGGGAGCTAATATAGTAAGTGGGTGGTGTTAGTGGAAGTAGTGGGTGGAGCCAGAGAAAAGTAGGTGTGGCCTCTGACAAACTTTTGAGCACCTGCACTTCATATTTTACAAATTAAGCACTGGGTTCGTAGGTGATCCGATTTGTGGGCATTATCAGTCATGAAAAGTTCTTGGCCAAATATGTACCTGGACAGTGTACACAGAAGGGCGGAAGATATCGGGTCTCTTTAAATGGAGGACACCAATTCTTTCTATGTATACTGGGCAGGTTTGTTCTGCTAAATTACAACAAAGACTAATCCTGGGTCAATATATAAGTAGGTGAGCCAGAGATGTTCGGGATTACAGATTGTCTCACTGGCAAACCACAAAAGCTATCTGTGCATGCACTCTAAAAAGATGTTCACCTTATTTCAGGGGATAGAAGACCACGGGATCTCATCATTCAGCCCATCTCTGTCACTATGTAGTCTGTACGTCCACATCTGTTCTCCGATTAACAAAACTTGAGTGACATTGGTGACATATGTTGGAATATTGGGTTAATTAAGAGCCGTCCACCTTATTTCATCAGCTAGGTGTCCTTTCTTGATGAAACCGCTCGTAAATTTGGTTTCCTGTTTCCTACATCTTATGGTGCTTTCATGTTCCATGATCTGAAACTTTACTTTAATCGTTGTCATTCCGACATATCAGAGGCCACACAGGCAAGAGATCAGATATATCAACCTATCACTATTTCAATTGGTATGCTTTCTCTGTTTCCATGGTTTTTCTATACCAACTGCAATCTCGGTTGAATGAGCAGTTTGTGTGCACACTCCTCAGGAGCCACAAGAAAAATGCCCTTTCGCTGTTGGTAACCCCCATAGAGTGTATTGTCTGGTAGTGTTGAAAGCTCTTGGTCTCGCCTCATGTGTACCAACTTATCTCTAAGGTTACAACTCCGCTTGAAAGTAAAAAGTGGATGTTGTTTTTATCGTTCTCCTTTGTTCAAGAAATGCCAATTTTTGCAGATAATCTTTTTGAGGAGACCAGAGAAAGTGCAGAGTGTGTTTAGACACGTTAGTCTCCTTGTTGGTTCTTTTTGTTTATGGACATTTAAGAGGGCGTCTCAGTTATTGTTGCACTCGCTCTTGGCTGTTCTCCGTATGAGTGAAAATGGTTATTCTCTGTTCAGCAGATATCCTGGTAGAGTTTTGGCCTGTTCTCTATATTTTTCGATGCTTGAACAGTTGTGCCAAACTCGTAAAAATTGCTTAAAGGGGACGTTATCTCCCAGGGATTTTGGATGGTAGCTTGTATATGGTAATAGGGCAGTCCAAACCTGGGGCTTCTTATAAAATTCTGTTTTCAAACCTCCCTCAAAGGGAAAGAAGAGTAAATCCAAGAAGGGAAGGCGCTCTTTGTTGAATTCACTAGTGAATCGCAAGTAGGGATTCAATTTGTTCAACCACTGGTGGAAAGAGATGATAGAGTTGGCTTCCCCTGCAGGATGACCAGAATATCATCAATGTAGCACTTCCATAGGGTTATGTTGGTGTAGTAGTGGTTATCAGGCACTCGCACGTTCTCATTTCAAAAGAGCACATGGACAAATTAGTCAGCCTGAGGGCAAATGTACACCCCATGAAAGTACTGGATGTCTGGAGATACAGACAGTCCATGAAACAGAAGAAATGTTCTTTCATTGCCAAACATGCACATTCCATAATGAAGGAGACAAGAGTGATAGTGTCAAGATTTTTTTCTTGAAGTAGGGCCTCTACTTTGGTCACAGTTTGATCCTGAGGGATACAGGTGTACAGAGACTCAACATCAAAGGAGAACAAGTAATCAGACTGAACTGTAAAAGGCATATCAGCCAAAAGGCAAAGGACATTCTTTGTGTCCTGAAGATATGTCTGCATCTCGCAAATGAATGGCCTCAGAAAGAAATCCACAAACTGGGATAGAGGGCCGCTGGGGTTTGTGGATCTTTTGAACGATGTAAAAATACGGGGAGAATGGATCAGTAGTTGTGAGGAATTCAGCTTTTTTCGCAGTCACCTGGCAGTGGTCAACCTTTTCGATCGGTCACATTTATGAGGGTGGTACGAAGACCACATGTGTAAGTTGTCTTAGGGATTATGCTCTGTACATTGAGGTGTACATAATTACTGTTGCTCCACCATTTATCCATGGGTTTAATGGTGATGGAGTCATCCATACTTAAGGTATTCAGGGCCAACAGTTCCTGTTTGGGCAAGTCTTAAAAAAGTTGTTTCTTGGGTCAGAGACCAGATTCCAACTCCTTCAAGCCAGTTTTCTCAAAGGTTAACACCATTGGATGCATCAAATGGGCAGGGGGGTTGAAAATCGATTTCTTACTGAGGTTGATATTGGTTAAAGTGGTCTCCATTCTGGCTGATGTGTTCTCTATGAAGAATAATTGCAGCCTGAATTTGCAGAAGAATCGTGCTAACTCTTGGTGGATTTGAAATTTGTTCCCCTTGTAGCTGGGAGCAAATCCAAGTCCTCTATTGAGAAACGTCTGCTATCACTAGTGTAAGGGTGCACTTTTACCAGGGAAAACCGTCTGATATCTTTCTTAAATATATTGATTTTGAAGAGTCTTTGTAATCTGTATAGGTCTTATTAGTCTCATCCATATGTTTCTTGTGTAAAGTGGCTGAGATAGTAGTTTTCATCTGTGTATCCAGAGCTTGAATTTCAATCAGAATTGCATCAGCAATCTGCTTGGCCGTACTGATGATGAGGATCAGCCGGTCACTGGTGCATCGCCATGCTATCAGGGACCAGTTGTTCCTAAATGCTTTGTCCGCAAGTGTTGCTAAGTCATACTGTGCCCTGGGCACCCCCAACATTTTTGCTGACTGGTACTGGTGGTACCTGACTCTGACTGACCCTGGGCTCTGCATAACCAGGCCCAGAGCAAGTGCTATGATGAAAGAGACACCTAGAATACAGTGAAAACACCTACATACCCTAGGGTATACAATGGGTTAAGGTACACTATGATTGGCATGACCCCCCTATAAGGCCCTAATACATAATATGGCAGGGGGATTGAAACTACCTTTAGGTCCATAGTATATAATGGGGCATGGTACTTTAGAGGCCAGCAGCACATTCTGCACTCGCATATGTGCATTGCAGAAGCCTGAGGTCAGTTTAAAAGCATCCCTTTGTTGCAGGGCTGCATTTAGAATACAAATTGTGCCCAAACTCGACTTTGGTGTTTGGGACACTTAAGGTTAATAAACTAGGTTCCTTAGGGTCTCCCCTATGTGTTCCAGGGTTGAAGGTCAGGTATTTATAAGGAGAACCCTTATAACAATGAGTTTTATATGCCCTGGGTTTAGTGAAATTGTACATTTAGCTCCCCACATTGTTTTAACACCTTGACTGCTACAGCAATTCCCCTCCTGTGCTGGAAGTTGCTAAATTCCATGGATCATGACGAGCTCAGCTCGTCATGAGCACACAAGCAGTGTACTGCATGACGAGCTGAGCTCGTCATGAGCATGGAAGGGGTTAAAGTGCCCCCAATCGACTTTTGTGCTAGGAGCACTGCGGAGCGAGGATCTGTAATCCTTTTACATATTCTGAACCCCCAAAGTCTCCCCTAGGTATCCAAGGGGTATGGAGTCCAGTAGGTATAGGAAGGATTCTTATCCAATATGAGTTTATGAGCCTGGTGATGGAAAAATGGCCCAAGTCACTTTTCCCATTGCAGATCCCCTTCCACATAGGTTAACATGGCAGGAAGTTATTAACAAAAAAATCCCACTAGGAGAATCAAAAAATAAAATTCAAATACTTCTTAGAATGGTATTGTTGATTTTCTCCTAAAGTGTACCGGCAAGAAGTGATAAGTGTTTCTTGTCTGTCAGCCAAACTTCAGCCTTCCAGTGGTGTGTCCTGATTGGTTAGAGTTAATTGGATTGCCCAGGCTCCTTTGGTGAGGTGATAAATAGCTCCTGGGGTTATACAGCTCTTCTGGGAAGGCAGGGTTCTGCTACATAGGAATACCAGAGCAGGGATGGGGTTGCATACTATATACTTCAATGGAAGGAGGAGACAGGTATAAGAAGTCAGTTTCAATGTACACATCTCCTCTTTGAATATAGCCAGATGGTAGGATTAAGGAACAAATGAGAAGAGGCAATGGGGAGAGACTATGGAGACCAACCATCCTGGTGTAGTGTAGTTCCTATTTTCCCAATCGGCTCTGCGCATTGGAATAACATAAACAGCAGTGTAGACGTAGGACTGAGGTCATCTAGGTCTCTACTGACTATGTTAAACTTAATTTAGGTTTGCGCCAGCTAGCTCAGATGTCACTGGAAACTTTCTCGAATTAAGAGGGATGGATAACCTTCCCTGGCTCAGACAAGAAGGGATTCAGTTTCCGACAACCGCATAAACATGACAACTTTGCTCCCTCAGAATAAGAGTATATCTCTAGAGTCGTGTGAAAACAATAGACAATTATTTCACTCAGTCAACAGTGCATACTTAGTTTCACCAGAATGAAGAGAAATGGAGAGGTGGGCGTTTTCAATAAAAAGGTGTTATTTATTGAGCAGTCTTCCTTCTCATGCAAGAGAAATGAATTGCCACAATTGCAATACTTAAAGTAAAGTAAAGTGCGTACAGTAAAAGTAGTATTATGAAATAATACTGTAAAAACATTGATACGGTTTCTTAGCCATAAGATACTTTAAAATGGATAAAATATATACATACATATATACATTGGCTAAAAGGCTCAACTGGTGCTTCTAACTAAGCCTACCCCGGTGTACCTGACCTAAGCCTAATACGTGGGAAGGGACAAGGAAGTAGCAGTGTTAAGTTAAGTTGGTTTAAGATAATTTTGCCAAGAATCTGCATCAAGAATTCTCCTAAGGGTTTAGTCAGCTCCGTACCTTGGTAATAGAATGTGGGAGGTCTGGTATCTCTTTCCTCAGGACTCGATATCCCAGCAACCCGCGAGGGTAGGCTGGAAACACCGGAGCTTGATTTTCTCGGCTGGAGGAAAAGACAGCGTCTCTCTCAGTGCGTCAAACAGGAGGGGCGGCTTCCGTGGGCACTCGCATCAGCTGGTCTCTCGGGCAAGTAGATGGCCGCTCTGCTCCAAACCACCGTGTGTTTGCTTAAGGCAACTGTTGGTATTTTATACCTGAAAGGTGCCGGGTTTGACGTAAGGTTGGACATAAGACGACACCAAGAACTAACAGTTCTTGCAGGACTTCAGGAGTTCTTGTACAAATCAAAACAAAAGCAGGGGGTGGTTTCCCGGGCTGCTGGAGGCTTGGTTTGTTTAAAGAACGCGTTGTGCTTTCTAGGAGTCGATGGGAGTAGCAATGCTGTGCTTTGGATTGCATGGGCTATTATTGAATATGAATCTGATTCTTATGCCGTTGTCAGGGCAATATTGATTATAACCTCACAAGGGCATAAATCGGGAATATCGAATTAGGGTCCTAGATAAGAACACCACACTGGGGTGTGTTTAGCCAACTCTTCTCTCCCTGCTGGAAAATCAGCCATGAATTTTGGAGAAATGGTGCTCTCTGGGAGAAAATAGTGCCATACTTTGGAGGATGAGGTAATACACTGGGGTGACTCCCTGCACCTTATTGGACAGGAGTGCCCTCCTGCTTGACCCAGAGAACTTATAATAAGTATCTGGGAGGGGCAGAGCCTCTCAGACCTGCTGCTTGAAATTTAAGAGCGATGAGGGGTCCATGCTGAGGAGTTTGATTAGCACCAACCAGGCCCTGCACTCTGAAGATTGTGCCTGCTGCACAATATGAACTACAGCCCGGTGGACCCAACTTGCTTCAAAATGACTAACGAGTGGACTCCCTGCAAGCTACAGGTTAATAGAGCTCACATGGAACATCACCACCAAGAATCTTCAGCCTGGAGCACTACCAGTGGATTTGTAAAGGTTTTGTCCAAGTGGATTGTGGGAACTGAAGTCTCAAACTTTCAAGGACCACCTTGGAGCTTCCAGACCCTTGGAGTAAGTGTTGGAATCATTGGGACCCTTTGGGGAAAGGAAAAAGTTCTAGAAGTTTGGAGCAACTTTTGAAAAAAGCTCCATAAGTGGACCGACCCAACCTGGCCTGCCAAACTGGAGACCCTCAAACGCGAGCCGGCCTGCTGTCCAAGTTCATCCCACTGAAAAGCTCTAGAGGTCCAACTTCCAGAGATTGACCAGGAGTAACCTGAATCAAAACCTGGCAAATCCTCTCCAAATCTGGCCTGGTGAAGTGCATCGAGGGACCCTGCAATAAAAAGCTCGTAAAAGTTTCTAAGTCCAAACGTAGAAAAAGTTACTAGGACCAACTCCGAGAGCCAAGCTGCCCACCTTCAACTGCGAGCCATCATGGATCCCTGGTTCATACCACTGGAAAGCTCCAGAGGTCAGACTTCGATAAGTTTGACCAGGAGTATCGTTGCATGGAAGCCAGCGAACCCTCCCCGAATCCAAACTGGCTGAGAGCTTAAAGCTCCAGAAAAGTTCTAAGTTAGAAGGTAAAAACTTTGACCGAGACCTACCGCCAGGGTCACACAGGGTCCATCGTAGTTGGCCTGAAACTTTGACTTAGACCATGCCTTGCGAGACCAGGTGTTCCAATAGGCGCTATAGGTTTCTATGTGTTATATAGAGCTACATCTTTCAAAATTCATATCTCCGGTTCCCTACCTTGTATTTTTTTTCATTATGGTGTCATTTTAAAGATAAAAATATTTGCTATTTTTTTTAATTGGTATTGGATTTTTATTGTGAGTTGTGTCTTATTTACTGAATTGTTTTTTTTAAATGCTTTATAACTTATCTTTCAAGTTAAGCCTGCCTGCTCGCAGCCAAGGTACCTAAGGTTGAGCATGGGAATAATGTTCTAAGACGTATACTGAGTCCTATATTTTGTTAGTGATCTTATTGCCAGTTGTAGATATATATTTACCACTACTAATAACCAGTTTTCCAACATCAAGGAAATATATACGAAGTCCCATGGCTCGGAATGCTCTCACCATATACAAGCTGCCATCCAAAATCCCTGAGGCAATTTTTGTGACTTTGGCACAACTGTTCCAGCATCTTAAAATATGAAGAACATGTCAAAACTCTGTCAGCTAATAACAACACTGGGTTCGGGCCCCCAACAGTAAGGCCAGGCCACTGACCTATATTTAAACAAACAAAGCGTCAATACTGTTTTTTGTATTCATAATCAAATCAATACAGCCATGTTGAAAACCTAAACAACATAAGCTAAAGACTACTAGTTCTGCCTGAATTAATCACTTTTTAATATTTCCTATTTTGCAACAGATACATTTTTCGAATTTTTACAATGCGTTTACATTTGATCAATTACAATACAAATATCATATTAAAACATACACATAAACAAATCTCCAATTCCCCATCCAAATTCTCAATCTCTTTCGCTCAACTTTCAAACTCATCAATAACGTTTTCACACAATTCACACATTCATGCACTCCATTCTAAATTGCCTTTTGCTATTTACAATACAAATAAAGTTGGATTTTTGAATTGTTTCTTTAGAAAAAAGCCATAGAAGAATCAATAACAAAATTTCATCATTTGAACTTAATTAAAGCTTGATTTTAACATTCTTATGGCTATAGCCATAAGAATGAATCAATAACAACATTTCATCATTTGAACTTAATTAAAGCGTGGTTTTAACATTCTTATGGCTATTATTTGTATTGTAAATAGCAAAAGACATACGTACTTTTATTCCTGTTTATGGTTCTTTTGGCTTCATCTAATCCTTGTCATCATCTATTCTCTGTATTAGGGTCGCAAAAATAACAAATTTTGTGTGCAATAGACGGACTCCTGATGAAGGCAGTTTTGCCGAAACGCGCGTAGTTTCCATCTACCGCTTTGCTTCCATCAATTACTCATCGACCGTTTTGTCAGGCCAAATTTATTGCAGTTATATATATATTTGCCATATGATTTGTCATGATGGTTAAAGATGTATAGGTTTTAGATTGTCTTCCATTTTTTCTATTCATATTTATTGACACTAAATTGTTTTCTACTGTTTTAAATGAAATGAGTTAAGAAAATATTATAATGAAACTCGTGTACAGAACTTATTCAAAGTGTGTTACAATCATGATTAAAACCATAAATATATTTTTCTAAATACATGACAGTTTTGGTCTATTTGTGGAACATTATGTGTGGGTTTGTTTATTGAATTTTCACTTAGAATATTTTGGCGTATACAATACATGCTTGCTATATATATCCTCTTTTCAAAATATTGTTTAATCCCTACATATAGCGAGCCTATAGGTTATGTAGGGTCCCCTTTTTTCAAAATTATATGTTATGTCATCAGCAGTGCATTGCAAGGGCGCGAGTTATAGTTAGCTGAACTAACTATAACGGGGAATTTCTATGGTATTGTACGTGTAAAATGTCCAGATAACTATAACGCCCCTGGAACCTATGGTTTTTTCAGTGAATAATTCGAGTGAACAAGCGGCGTTCGCGCTGCGAAACGCGTCTCAGACTTTTGGGCAAATAAACATTTGAAGCATCATTACCAGGTCTGTGTCCTGTTTGCTGGCATCGCGTGAATGTCGACGTGGCAGCCACGCTGACAGGATTTTCTGATATATATATATATATATATATATATATATATATATATATATATATATATATATATATTAAAAAAACACACTTTTGGCGTCTTCCTCATCTAAAGGCCAATATCGTCCACCTTTCTATGTAAACTGTCCCGGTGCATATTTGGCTAGGAATATTTTATGACTTTATGACTGATCATGCCCACAAACTGGATCGCCTATGAATTCATGTATGGGGTTTGTGAGCCTGCTAACTCTGAGTTGTGCAGAAAGTCTCCTTTGTCATCTGGCACATGAGGGAGAACACGTCACTATGATTGAACTACACAGGACTGCTACTACAATTCCAAGCAGCCCTGCATCAGGGTGCAGGATCAAATACAGCTGCCTTTTCCACATGTAGTTCTTGAGGATCAGTGAGACCAGCAATTTGAAATTTCTATGCAGTACAGTGGTAAAATAATACCTTTGATATCTGGTAAAACAAATGAGAGTTGACTAGGGGTGGTCTAAAGAAAAGTACCATCTACATCTCTAAATAAAAACAAAAGTGCTTTTTATAAAAAATGAAAAAACATAGAAACCTTAATATTCAGCCACTGTGAGTAATCTTATCTTAACATTTATTTTTGCATGTGTATGTGGGTCTATTCGACCTGATACCCATCAGGTAATATTTCCCTACATGTTTACCTTTTTCCATCTGGGGTTTGCTGATTCTCTTGTGTGGCCTGTGTGCTCTTGGCACTCTCCCAGTCTAAATACAGTGTGAAAGTGCACACTCTCTTTCTACCCGTGTTGGGTAGTGGTGATAGAGCGCGCATGTCGCCCGACTCCTTAATTTACCAATTTACACGCATTGGGCCCATTACGTGCTTAAGACTGTATTCTTGTGAATCGGGCGAGTTTACACGACACCATCAGTAATTCTATGTGTTTTTCTTACCACCATTACCAGAGTACCTGACTTACCACCTTGCCACAGGTACCTATGTTTCCGATAGATCAGGAGCTATCAGTGGATAGGAGATAAGACTAACAAATATACCTTATACATTTAATAACACTTTATACCTCTTGTAATAACCACAGACACCTGAAGGGTTTTCAAGACTTTATATAGTAAAACTTAAAGTCCAAATGCCATGAGAATAAAATTGATACAAATCAAGATATCAATAACTAGAATCAGAACTATAATGTAACTATGAATGAGAGCGAGCACCATTGAATGTCAGAAAACTAAAGGAAAAGGGTAACAAGGAACATGCTAATCAGTTTACAGGCTTAAACTAAGGCAGGAAAAAGACACCTTATTCTATCTACTGAAAAAAGCAATGTTTTCTAAAAAGAAGGTGAGAATAAATCCCACTAATTAAGTAAACAGTCCATTAATATCCTACAGGTAAAGGGAAAAATGGAACATAACTAATAAAACAATTTGTATGTAAAATCCTTCTAGAAGAGACAGGGAAAATAACATAGGCAATGATGCTTTAATTAAAAAGAGGAAAGGAAAAGAGTGAAGATTAGACAAACACCCACAGTTGTATATATTTACCTAGGACGGGAATGAGGACTAACCCTGGCCACGGGTCAGTTTGGGAAAACGAGGAAAAGACCCTCAAGGACTTAGGATGCCAGTAGGCGAGCAGGTACAGCTCATGGACAGTCAGGACAGGATACCCCTCAGGATTTGGATCAGGACTGGGCTCATCAAAAGGGTACGACCAACACCTGCAGCTTCGGATGCAACGCCTGCGCTACTCCCTCTCTGCACGGAATCTGCCAATAAACCCGATTGGGTTCTCGAATCGCCCAGCAAAGTGCTTCGCCAGCACTTAAAACTATTCCACCCCTTGGAGTTTGTGGAAATTACGGACAGAGTGCTCCGCAGCTCTCTGTATCAATCACCTATAGAGTTCGTAGGGTCGGTGACAGGTCAGCTACTCGGACAAGTCGGACAATTTCTCTAGCTAAACCTAGGCTAGTTATACTGTTTTCGGGTCAGTGGGCCACCCACAAATATTGCAAATGACAGGATCCCCAACTTTGGATTGGACAGGAGAGGTGGTTAGGTCATTGTCACCACCTAAAATTCTATGTTCCCACCATGAATATTTAATTTTCGTACCCACCCCTTACATTTCAGTTCCCATGGCATGTGAAAGGTGCAATACAATAGGACACACATAAAATATGTACATTTGTATCAATTTTAGGTACAGCCGAAATCTTCTCCTGGTACAAGGGTGACTTTCCCAGGCGCATCTCAGCTTCAGAAGCCAGCTGGCTTGGTTTCACTTCTGCGCAATTCGGTTTTTCCCTCATCACATGTTTAGGGTGACATAGGTTTCAAAGATGGAGTGGCTCCCCACTCCCAGGCCCACAGATACGCGGCACATGAAAAGTAAGCGAAGACAAATTAGAAACACAGAAAAAATGAATACACTGTATACCATGATTAGCTACACTGCACCCCTTACTTTATAATATCTATAGCATTAGGGTTTTAGGCAGAAATAGACAGTTGAGCAAAAGCGGCAGTAGCAAGCGGAGAGCATGTTAAAGACAAAGCGGCCATATTAGCAGTAATGCGCTTGTGCGAAAAATACCTCCAGAACTACGAGTGCGTCACATCACATGGGTATGACCGACGCAGGCACAGACTGAAATCCCGCATAGCAGCGACCAAGTTAGTTGCAAGCATCGTTATGATTAATAAACACATAGGCAAGCATCTCTGGGACACCCGCGTGTTGTGTGAAAGTGCATGATTAATGACAAAACAGGTTGATTAATGACATTATAGATTAGGCGAGGTTCTTGAATGCGAGAAAGTCGCTTTACGCGCGAATCCTTGCTCCATCAATCCCCTCTTTGATGATATTTACTATCATCACTATTAATGGAAACAGATGCCAACTTCTTTCAAATCTCATTCATCTCAATCTCTACAAATTTGTTGTTGAGCCTCTTCTCAGCATCCTTATTAGGATGGAAATTCTTGGCCTTTTTGTAAATCTGGTTTCTCAACTCTTCTAATTCCAGTTCATCTATATTCCGTTTCACTCCTCTCTTATTCACAGTATATTTCTTTCTGCAATTTTGAAATTTGCAGCAAATTATAATGATCAGCACAACCAAACTTATTCCAGCTATTGGCATCAGTATTTTTCCCACGAGACTCCTACCTATGTTAGAAAACCAACTACCTACAGAAGAGAGATCATCAGTTAGTCTCTTCCAGGCACTATCAACCTCCAGTGGTTTGAGTTCTTTTTCCAGATTAGTAATGTTTCTTACATATTTCTTAATCTCAACACTCTTATCAGGAATGTAAGTGCAACAATGTTGCGCCTTCAACATCCTGCAGACTCCGCCCTCTTTTGCCAATAAGGTATCAAGAGCAAGTCGATTCTGTAAAACCATTGATCTGATCGCAACCATTTCAGTATTGGCCAGCAGAAATCCAGCAGCAGTGTCAGTTGATAACCGATCCACTACTGTAGACAATTTGCAAATTCAGTGAGTATTCAGAACCACTCCCACTCCAGGTATCAGTGCACTAAATATATCATCTATAATTTCTCCTACACTTTCTCGTCTACCAAGTACTAAACCATTAGTATTTTCATTGCTTCCAGCGGTGTTGTTCACATGGTATATTTTTGGGAAGACAATGCCAAAATAGCAGCTTCCACACCAGTGATCCGGCAATTTGAAATAAGCCTTGTTTCCACATATATAATGAATTCCGGGAAACACAGGTTCTGACCCATTTTTGAAACCCCAACCTCCAATTACCTTGTAATTGTGTTCGCATTCACTGGAACCGATGAATACATTGTTATAATAGCTAGTCTTTTCTCTATGAAGGCATTTTCCCTTTCCGTTCGAAGTCCAGCAACTGTGCAGGATTAGCTTCACCATTTGAGGTGCTTTCCATGTTTTCAGCCCATTTAGGGGTTTTCTGTCTCTTATCATCGGCCTTTCTCTGGAAACTCTCCCTTCTCTTTTCTGCCATTTTTGAGAACATCTTCTCCTGCTCATGTAATGAACAGGTCAAATTACTTCTGCGTGCTTCATTTAAATCTATGTCACTTATAGGCAGGAAATATTCTCCCATATACCGAGTCACATCACTTCTAATATGTACAATGTTCAGGTTTCCCCGAATAGGAAGTTCAGAAAAAATTACGTCAGAGTTTGAATAGTAGTACAGTAAGGTACTTTTGTAAAATAAGCTTGCTAATAGACTACAGGAAATTCCATAAGTCAGGGGTAGATGGTGATAGGTCACACCTTCAGCTACAGAAGTAGGTAGCTTCATACAGACATAACAATCTTCTATTTCCATGGCTTCTACATAATGTACTAAAAGATTTGCAAAGACATTTAAATGTGTTCCGTTTTTGATTCTGTGATAATGTAGTCCTCCCTCATCTGATGCATCTATGTCAGGTCTGGTTTGTTGTAGGCTAACGGTATTCTCACGTCTTTCTACACTTCGTGGTGTTTCTTCGGTTTGTACAACTTCTGTGTCTGGCGTCACTTGTTTAGTAGGGTACAGGTTAGTATCTTTACTTATCATAAAAGGTATTAAGACTGTTAGCCCTATCCATACTATCAGTACTATTGCTACACTACATAAGCATATTTTACAGCATGTTTTACAACAGTTTCCTCTAGGTCTTCCATTCACATTTGAATCAGACATTTTGGCTCACAAGCAGCTTTCCAACCCCTCTTTGTAACTTTACACAAGAGGCTTACGCAGTTTCCCTTTCAGGTTGGGTCTTCTTCTTCGGAACCCTGATCAGTAATTGATTCTTTGTCGCTTTTGTCGCTTATTTCGAGATCTTCAATTTCTTCCAACACCAAGTAAGTCCATTCAGGACTCCGATAACTTTTGTTTTGTCTTTTTATTCTGGTACTTCGTCTGTTTGGCTGGGTTCCTGTTTTATGTCTTTCACTGGCAGCCCTTTTTCGGTCTTCTAATTTCTCTTCTACTGTCTTTAATCTTAGTTTCAGTCTTTTTATGTATCTGGGTTCACTTTTCTTCTTGAGCATTTTAGCTGTCACTGTAGTTTGGCTCTCCTCACGAGCCCTTTTACTTTCGTTCAGTTGTGGCACTGTTACATCGACAATATCTTTTTCTCTTCCTGTCTGACTAGTCCCAGGTCTTTCTTCAGTTTCTTCTGCCTGGTTTCTAAGCTGGCCTTGTTCAGGTTTATTTTGGATTTGTCATTGATTTTCAACTGTTTCAGGCTCTGCCTCCTGAACACGTTCGTCTATTTCTATCTGTTCCTGTTCATGCACTTCGAACCCTTAATTTTCTTCTGCATGAACTTCAGCCCTAATTACTATCTGTCCCTTTTCAGTTTCTGGAGTCTTTGGAGGAGTGTCGATAACTTGGTCTGTCCCTACTTGACCTAGTTCCTGATCAGGTCTGATGTGATTCTCAACAACCTGATCTTCTCCGTCTATTCCTGTCTCGTCCTCACTATCCCACTCTCTATCTAAGTAGGAATACTTTCTGGTTCTTATTGGATCAAGAATCAGATCGTCTGCTGGGAACCATTCGTTTTGACTGGTGCTCGGTAGTATGACATCAGCTAGATCCGGACCCTCATCTGGAGACTCCTCAGCTGCACCACCTTCAGCTTCAGTCGCTTCTTCTCCGGTTACCCGCTTAGTATGACTGGCATGGATCCACTTTGGCACGCCTGCACACTTCACTGCAGTTGTAGTGACAATGATCACCTGTCTCGGTTTTCCCCACTTCGGTCCGAGGCAACTCTTCCGGGTGTGTTTCTTTAACACAACCCAATCACAAGGTTTCAGTTTATGAGCTGGAGTTGTTGGCCAGGCGGCGGCGTACTCCCCAATCTGGTGAGAGATAGAACGCACTTGGTCACCCAGCTGCTTGCAGTATTCTAGTACCAAATCATCAGAAATACCTAGCAGTTCGTGTCCAGGTACCCATGCCTGTCGCATCACTCTTCCCATTAGTATCTCATGGGGACTCAGGCCTGTCTTTCGGTCTGAAATGCTTCTCAATCCCATCAGGACAAGGGGCAAAGCTTCTATCCAGTTCAATCCTGTAGAATTACACATTTTGGCCAATCTTGACTTTAAAGTGCCATTCACCTGTTCGACTACTCCAGAAGCCTCTGGATGATATGCACAGTGCAGTTTTGGGGTAATTTTGAAGGCTTTATAAAGATCTTCTAAGATTTCGTTGGCAAAATGCCCACCTCTGTCTGTTTCAATTGTCTCTGGAAAACCGCACCTAGGTATTAGTTCCCTTAGTAACAATTTGGCTACAGTAATGGCATTATTTTTCTTTGCTGGGTAGGCCTCCACCCATCTTGAAAACAGGCAGACTATAACCAGAACGTACCTATATCCCTTGCACATGGGCAATTGAATAAAGTCAGCCTGCAGTCTGACAAAGGGACCTTCTGCCTTTCAAATCGTACTTTGATCCACTACTGTCCTTTTTCCCGGGTTAAATTGCTGACAAATCAAACACCTCTGGCAAAGTGCCTCTGCAATGTTTCTGAACTTCGAATTATACCACACTTCTTGAAAAACCTGACACATTGCATCCCTTCCTATGTGTGTGTCTCCGTGTATTAATCGGGCCATTGGAGCAACCATACTTTCTGGCAATACAGGCATACCCTTCCCACAAACAATAACACCATCCCTATCTCTAGGTTGACACCCATCTTTTTCCCATTTCTCCTTTTCATCTTGTTCTGCTGCTTGATGCAACTCTTTCAGTTTCCTCCAAGTAGATACATTCTCAAACACCATAAGTTGGCAGCTGGTTCCGCCTCCCCATAATTTGATTTTTAGGGACATTTTGTATCGGGCACAATATTGGGCAATTTGGTCAGCATATAGATTTCCGGCTGTCACATCGTCGTTGCCAGATTTGTGAGCAGCACACTTGACCACCGCCAATTCTTTGGGTAACTGGATTGCTTCCAGTAGGTTCTGTACCACTTTTCCATTTCTGATAGGGGTAACTGAGGAAGTCATGAATTCTCTTTGCAACCACAACTGTCCGAAGTCATGCACAACCCCGTAACCATATTGACTGTCAGTGTATATGGTTACTCTCTTATTTTTCCCTTGTTTACAAGCTCTTGCTAATGCAATTAATTCAGCTACTTGGGCAGATTTTATTTCACTTAAGTAAGATGCTTCTAGGGTCGTTTCTAGGGTGACTACCGCATAGGCAGCACTCAGACCTCCATCCTCATGTCTTAAACAGGAGCCATCCACAAACATCACAAGATCTTCTACAGGTAAGGCTGTTTCTTTTATATCAGGACGTGGTTTAGTGCTAAATTCAGTTAGGTCAATGCAGTTATGCTCCATTTCACCCCCAATTTCTGTACTTTGGGTGTTTGGTAACAAGGTTGCTGGATTTAGTATGTTACATCGGGAAATTATCACATTTTCTGCACCTATAAGAATTCTCTCATACTTAGTCAGCCGACTGGGTGTGAGATACTGAGTCTTGGTTCTGGTCAGCAGAATTACAACTGAGTGTGGAACATATACAGTTACAGGATGTTCCATAACAATGTTTTCACTTTGTTCTAGACTAGTGCAAGTTGCAGCTACTGCTTTCAGGCATCCAGGTAATCCAGCAGCCACCGGATCTAAAGTAGCCGAAAAATAGGCCACCGGACTTCTGGTCAGACCATGTTCTTGTGTTAGGACTGAGAGTGCACAATTGTCTCGTGTATCACAAAACAATTCAAAGTTCTTGGAATAGTCAGGCATTCCCAATGCAGGAGCTGAACACAGACAATTTCGTAATTTTATCCATGCTGTCATACTTTCATCATCCCACTCAACTGGATCCTGTACTCCTTTCTTGGTCATTTTTATCAATGGTTTGGCTAGAACAGCAAATCCCACAATCCACTGTCTGCAGTACCCTACAACTCATAGGAACATTCTGACTTCTTTCTGGGTTCTAGGTAACTCCATATCTCGAATTATTCTAATTCTTTCTGAAGTGACCCTTCGGATACCTTTTGCTATCTGGTGTCCCAGATATTTCACTGAGTTCTTACAGAACTGCAATTTGTCAGGTGATACTTTATGTCCTCCCTTGCCTAGATGATTCAATAAGGCAATAGTGTCAGTAACACAGTCGTTCCGAGTTTTAGACGCCACCAGAAGGTCGTCTATGTACTGGACCAAAACAGATTCTCTAGGCAGGATTAGTGATTCAAGGCATCTTTTTAAAATCTGATTGAAAATCGAAGGACTTTCTGTGTACCCTTGAGGGACACGATTCCAGACGTAGACATGACTGTCGAATTCAAATGAGAAAAGAAATTTGCTGTCTGGATGTAATGAGATGGAAAAGAATGCGTGACATAAGTCAATAACGGTAAACCATTCCGCATTCCATGGAATCTGGTACAAGATCACTGCAGGGTTCGGCACAATAGGACAGCAAGGTACAACAATCTGGTTTACCTTTCGCAGGTCCTGCACTACCCTGTACTTTCCGCTAGGCTTTTTAATTCCAATTATGGGTGAATTACAAGGACTGCTCATTACTTCCTGTATTATGTTTGCCTCTAGCAACCTTTTTACTTCAATAGCAACTCCAGCTTTTACTTCTGCACTCATTTTATACTGTCTGGTTTTCGGATAAACAGCATTTGTCTTAATGGCTATTTTAACTGGGTCCACATTTGCCATTAATCCCACATCTCTCCCAGTGAAATCCCACACATTTGGTATCACCTTTTGTTGGAGCTCTTCAGGTAAGTCCTGTATTGTCAGTGTCTTAATTTCAGTATCAGGCCTCAGTAACATCAATTTGTACAGTCCATCTTCATCTGGGGTCTGAATTTCGACGCCCTTTGGTGTGCAAAATATGGTACAGTTCATTTTGCACAACAAATCACATCCCAGTAGATTCACTGGACTAGAGTCACAGACAACAAATCTGTGCATTTCTTTAAAGTTCCCTATAGAAATCTCCATTGGTTCAGTTACTGGAGTACTTAATATTTGATTTGATACACCCACTACTTGGATGGCTTCTCCCGAGAGGGGTAGGCTTGGAACGTCTACTGTTCTCACAGTAGAACGGGTAGCACCAGTGTCCAACAGAAAGGTGACGTCATTTCCTTCAACCTTTCCTTCAATGTATGGCCCTGTCTGGTCTACCGGTAAGGAGGCGCCAAGCACGCACTCCTCGTCCTCCCCCCTCAGGCCCCGTCAGTATGGTTCATCACAGAGGAAGGTATCATTTAACAGGAATTGCGAGGTTGCTGCATTTCTCTCATCTCGTCCTTCCCATACCTCGACCCCCTCATTCTGCTTAGCTTGGTTCTTATAGTTAGGTCTAGGAGCTTGAGGCAACTGATTCTGTTTTACCTGTTGCTGGTTCTTTCGTGGCCCCTCTTTCTGCACCTGTGGCTTTAACATTACCAGTCTGTAAATGTGGACATTCGTCTCTCCAGTGCCCTATCTGACCGCACCCGTGACAGGGAAACTTCTTTTTGGCCTCTTCGCGACTCATTTTTACTCGGGGCTTCCCTCCTCCCCCAGAGTTGGTATTCGGGTTATTATTGTTCACATTACTTAACTGTTTTTCTTGCTGTTCAGCCAATTTCACCTGTGCCCACATCACTTTTTCCTTCAGGGCTTTTCTTTTGTTCTCCATCTCATCCTCACAGTACTTGGCGTACTTGAGGACCTCATCTATGGGTTTTCCCTGCCGACAGATTTTATTATCCCTGATCCACTGGGAGATTTCAGGCCTCAATCCCAACACGAATCGGTAAATGAAATGGGTCATATCCTTCATTTCAATGGTATTGATTCCACTGTAGGTTTTGAATACCTGTAACAGTCGTTCATAGTAGGAATGCACAGTCTCATCACGATTTTGGGTAGTTTTATCTATACAGGTCCAATCAGTTTCTTTAGCTGGCACTTTCTCTTTTAAGTATTGATTACTTTATCATATTTTCTCATTACCTCCGGTGAGGGAGCTCCGGTTCTGGAGTCTCTCTCATACTCTTCACTGGGCCAATCAACTGCAATTGTGCATTCTGTCCACAGATCTACAGGAACTACAATGTCAAAGAACCCATCTAAGTCCTTCAGGAGACATTTTTGGACTTTAACAAATCGCTCAACCTGCCTATACCACTCCACAGGTTTGTCTCTTAATTTTGGGAAATCATTAGTGAAAGACACAATATCTTGTCGGGACCATGGAACATGCACATATTTCCCACCTGGTACTTCTCTCATGGGATATAATTTTTCTGCCTTGTCAACTTCTTGTAGGACATATTCAGAAGTCTTCGGTCTGGCTTTACCTTCTTCCTTTTTCTTTGCCCACCGGGTTTTCCATTTTTCTAAATCCCCCCATTTCTGCAGCAAATTCAACAATTCCTTTATCTGTACCTTTTTTCCTGACACATTCATGTTCTCCAGGTCTTTATCTGAAAACTCAGCTCTGTAGGGCTTTTGTAAGACTTTTGATTTGCTAACATCTATTCCCATATTAGCTGCAGTGTCCATTAGTTTCTCATGGAACACTCTGGTGTTTCGGGTAAGGCTTTTGCTTATAAACAGTAACTCCTCCTCACTAAGGGTGTTTAATCTGTCCAACCCCACATTTCCGGCTATTAGTTCCTCCATTTCTATTCTTAGTTTGTAAATATCCAAAGGTTTGGGCTGGGGAGTTTCCTTTTCTATTTCTCAGGTCCACCGATCTAATTCCTCCGGAGTTACTACGGTGGCACTCCGTGTTCCTGAACCTGTTTCAATCAGGACTTCCTTTGCCCTAGTCTGAGGTCTCGTTTGGGGTATACTGCTTTCCGGTTCCCATATGGGCAGATCCATTAGGGAAATCACAGATTCACATTCACTTGCCTGGTCATCAACGATGAGAGGCTCTTTCCTGGGCTGCGCTACGGCAGGAGAAATAACTGGAGTTTTTGCACTAGTCTGTCTATCCCCATAAAGAGGGACAACTGGACCAATAGTGACTGGAATTGTCAATGCTTCAGGGCTGGGATTTATCTGAGCTATAGTCTGAATTAGTTCATTTAGCTGTTTAATCAATGCTTCCTTTTCTCGTTCATGTAAAACCCTTTCCATAGAGTTGTCATGCATTACCTGGGGTACTAATGGAGGGTATATACTTGGGGCAGTTGGGACTGCCAACCCTGGTCGTTCATCATCAAAGGGTCGGTAATTGGGGATCGCTGTGCCAGGCCTATAAAATCCATCCTTACCACTGAGTTTACTACCAGTACCCGCTACATCTGTCTCACTGGCCCTTCTACTTCTAGGATGTCGGAAAAATTGATTTTTCGAGCTCAGGGGCCTAGACTCTTCAGCGTAAGGTGGTGGATTTTTCATTAATAAATCCTCCAGGTATTCATCTTCTGAATCCCCCATAGCCATTAAATGTCGGGATTTCTCTGTCGTTTTTCCTCCCCCTTGTTCAGTTACCCCAAACATTGGAAATAGTCCCTCGACCATCATATTCTGTCTCCACTGTTTCATCTTTTTCTCCTTTGTTTCCCGCTGCAATTTTGGATACCACTTACTCACTCCCTTATCCATTCGGGGTCTGTCTTGCTCTAGAGCCTCAATCTCCCATTCCTCTAAAGCTTCATATTGCGTTAATCTGGGTCTGGGGTGTAGTTCATTCATTCGGGTCCTCAAGTTAAACAGGATTCTACTATTAAAGGTACCATCGAGGGGAAATGCTAAGACTCCGTCATCTTCGGTATACTTTACCCAATTTTCCAACCATACACAGGTATGATACCCTTTGTCAAACATCATAAATGATGCGGGAGTATTAGGTGGTGGAATGATTACACCCTCTCCAGTTCTGATGGGCTTGTCTTTCTTAAAATAGTTCTTAATCTTTTCGGCAAATGACAATTTTCTCTTGCTTCCGTACATATTGTAAGGTCTACCTCTTAGCATCCGCTCCTTATGAAAACCTAAATTTTTCGGATCAGGTAAGAATTCAGGATACCACATACACCTCTCCAAACTGTCTTCAAGCTCGGATTGATTAATTTTGTTTACTAAGGTGCTTCCAATGCTAGCGCGTCTTTCAATTCACAGCAACCAATCAGCACAGAGGTTGCAGATACTCTTGACCAATGGATGCGCGGCCCCCTCGCGAGACACGGTCTCACTCTTCGGCACTCACCCTTCCCTTACAATTCTAGCTTTGCTACACACCCGCTGGCTCAACCAATACCAGCGCGGCACGGAGTGACGTCAGTGCAGCCTTGCGACCGACTCCCTTCTTCACAAGGTAATGGAAACTTTGAATTTTTCTTAAAGTGCAAGTGCTCAATTTAGTTAACAACGTATACCTTTCGCCACTGTGCTTGAGGGTTTTAAAAAGAAAAAGGGTTTTTCTCTTACTGCAAGTAAACCACTTCTGTCTACTTTTCATTCACTACAGATAGATCTTTTCTGCCTATCTTCTCACACGAGCATTAGAGAACCTGCTACTTCTTTGACTCATCCACTTCTTTCCGGGATATATACTAAGTCAAAAGTTTCACCAGCGGACTCCTTTGCTATCACTCAAGCTCCAAAGAACCTACTACTCCTTCCGCATGTGACCCTTACTAGGTGATATCACAACGGGAGTTTCAACAGTGGACTCATAGCTATCATTTATTCAATAATTCATTCAGAAAAAATCCTAATTAGCGCTTCCAGTTCTGCCTAACCATGCACTAATCTCCCTCCCAGCCAGTGACCTCACAGCCAAGTGGATTCTACTCACCACTTGCTATTTCTATTTCCCCGGGGATTCCACACAACATAGAACGATCACTCACAATTGGTTAATCACATGCAATAATATAGCAGCATTTCATAAAATCTTATTTCTAAACATTTTATAACATTTTCAAAGCAATATTAAAAAAAACATATTTTAGCAGCAATAAAATTTTAGCAGCACATTTTATTATTCACAGTTCATCAGAAACTATCTTATCTACCTATCTTAACTAGTCCTAACCATCCTCTTGCTACCAGAAAATTACTGATAGAGCGCGCATGTCGCCCGACTCCTTAATTTACCAATTTACACGCATTGGGCCCATGACGTGCTTAAGACTGTATTCTTGTGAATCGGGCGAGTTTACACGACACCATCAGTAATTCTATGTGTTTTTCTTACCACCATTACCAGAGTACCTGACTTAACACCTTGCCACAGGTACCTATGTTTCCGATAGATCAGGAGCTATCAGTGGATAGGAGATAAGACTAACAAATATACCTTATACATTTAATAACACTTTATAACTCTTGTAATAACCACAGACCCCTGAAGGGGTTTCAAGACTTTATATAGTAAAACTTAAAGTCCAAATGCCATGAGAATAAAATTGATACAAATCAAGATATCAATAACTAGAATCAGAGCTATAATGTACCTATGAATGAGAGCGAGCACCATTGAATGTCTGAAAACTAAAGGAAAAGGGTAACAAGAAACATGCTATTCAGTTTACAGGCTTAAACTAAGGCAGGAAAAAGAGACCTTATTCTATCTACTGATTAAAGCAATGTTTTCTAAAAGAAGGTGAGAATAAATCCCACTAATTAAGTAAACAGTCCATTAATATCCTACAGGTAAAGGGAAAAATGGAACATAACTAATAAAACAATTTGTATGTAAAATCCTTCTAGAAGAGACAGGGAAAATAACATAGGCAATGATGCTTTAATTAAAAAGAGGAAAGGAAAAGAGTGAAGATTAGACGAACACCCACAGTTGTATATATTTACCTAGGACGGGAATGAGGACTAACCCTGGCCACGGGTCAGTTTGGGAAAACGAGGAAAAGACCCTCAAGGACTTAGGATGCCAGTAGGCGAGCAGGTACAGCTCATGGACAGTCAGGACAGGATACCCCTCAGGATTTGGATCAGGACTGGGCTCATCAAAAGGGTACGACCAACACCTGCAGCTTCGGATGCAACGCCTGCGCTACTCCCTCTCTGCACGGAATCTGCCAATAAACCCGATTGGGTTCTCGAATCTCCCAGCAAAGTGCTTCGCCAGCACTTAAAATTATTCCACCCCTTGGAGTTTGTGGAAATTACGGACAGAGTGCTCCACAGCTCTCTGTATCAATCACCTATAGAGTTCGTAGGGTTGGTGACAGGTCAGCTACTCGGACAAGTCGTACAATTTCTCTAGCTAAACCTAGGCTAGTTATACTGTTTTCGGGTCAGTGGGCTACCCACAAATGTTGCAAATGACAGGATCCCCAACTTTGGAATGGACAGGGGAGGTGGTTAGGTCATTGTCACCACCTAAAATTCTATGTTCCCACCATGAATATTTAATTTTCGTACCCACCCCTTACATTCCAGTTCCCATGGCATGTGAAAGGTGCAATACAATAGGACACACATAAAATATGTACATTTGTATCAATTTTAGGTACAGCCGAAATCTTCTCCTGGTACAAGGGTGACTTTCCCAGGCGCATCTCAACTTCAGATGCCAGCTGGCTTGTTTTCACTTCTGCGCAATTCGGTTTTTCCCTCATCACGTGTTTAGGGTGACATGGGTTTCAAAGATGGAGTGGCTCCCCACTCCCAGGCCCACAGATATGCGGCACATGAAAAGTAAGCGAAGACAAATTAGAAACACAGAAAAAATTAATACACTGTATACCATGATTAGCTACACTGCACCCCTTACTTTATAATATCTATAGCATTAGGGTTTTAGGCAGAAATAGACAGTTGAGCAAAAGCGGCAGTAGCAAGCGGAGAGCATGTTAAAGACAAAGCGGCCATATTAGCAGTAATGTGCATGTGCGAAAAATCCCTCCAGAACTACGAGTGCGTCACATCACATGGGTATGACCGACGCATGCGCAGACTGAAATCCCGCATAGCAGCGACCAAGTCAGTTGCAAGCATCGTTATGATTAATAAACACATAGGCAAGCATCTCTGGGACACCCGCGTGTTGTGTGAAAGTGCATGATTAATGACAAAAACAGGTTGATTAATGACATTATAGATTAGGCAAGGTTCTTGAATGTGAGCAAGTCGCTTTACGTGCGAATCCTTGCTCCATCAGTGGCACTGACTCAATGTTCTGAAACATGGGCCGGTCCGCCATTGCCGACCGGTGTGTGCGCATTGGCATCTATCATGAATAAACTCATGAGCTGCCTGCCAGGTTAGGTGACCGTGAGTGAGCACTGACACGTTTTAGTTAAAACTGTGTCAGTTACAGACTTAGGCAGGCACACTTGTACCACTGGTGCTAGGACTGTGTGTGCAACCTGCCATAGCAGGTCATTGTGTGCACTTACGCCCAGGTGGTATGGAATACCTGTGTGTGCTTTCACTACCTATGAGGCTTGCTCTTCCCATAGGTTAACATGGGGAAGTAGTTGACATTACTTCAGGCTGCAATAGTGGATTGCAGTGGAGTAGCCTCCTGATGTTTCCTATCTATGGATGTACAATGCCAAACCCTTTCCAATGGAAATGGGAGATTTGGCCTAACTCACTTAGAAATGCCAATCACAGAATATGGAAATGTTTATGCTCTAAAATTCTTGTGTGCCATGGCGGCTGACTCAAGTGGACATCAGGGGTCGGGGAAGCACATCCGTGCATTTACTAGAGACCCTCATTAACCATGGGCATACCAGTAGAATGACTCTGCCATTTGAGGGCCAGATTGGATAGATGGGAGAGAGAGGTCTTAACACTCAGCCCCTCGGGACAGGTCATGACCCCACTAAATATTGAGCTCTGCATTCCATGGTCCCATGGCAGACAGGCCTACAATTTAGGGGAGACATCTGTGGTTCAAAGGGAACCCCTTGAACCACTCCGAACTTCAAAAGTTGAAGAAGTTTGAAAGTACAATTTCTGGTACCATCCTTCAGCAAAGGGTGAGAGAAGCTTGAGGGACCGTGTTTCCCGGAGAACCTGGACTGTGTGGTGCACATTTCCAGGGACTCTCTTGTGCACATGGAGTCTAACTTCCCATGAAGGGGACTGTCTGCCCTTTCTGAATAGTAACTGCAAGTTGCTTGCAAGGGTTTTTTTTGTGTGTATTGAATTAAAAATGATTTGGAAACAGGAAATTGATCAAGCTCGACTGGCAGTGATTTTGTGATCAACTTAAGTTAATTAAAGAACCTGTTTTAAATCTGATTCCACATTCATTGCTTTGACAAAGTAGTAACAACTCACTATAGAAAATGCTACATGGGAAGTAGTTTTCTGAAAAAAGTTTTATATATCAAATTTCATTTCATGGGGTACAGTTTTTAAAAAGCAATAAAGAATAATCAGCAATGTACAAGTGGGCAAGACATATTCAAATTGTTCTTTTGAATCCACTTGCATTGTATTCCACTCTTTTTTAAGTTGTCACACAACAAAACTATGTTACTGTAACCAAAGATAACGTTGTATAGAACTTAATCAAACATAAAAAGAAGAAGAGATGTGGACTGATGTGTCGATGTTTCGGCCTTATTGTTGATTAATCCTCAAGGCCATCCTCAGGACTTTCAATCTTTAATAAAGTTAGACCCCCTGAGTCTCCTAATGGACAGCTTCGTTTTTTGTGTTTGGTACGGTACCTCTATTGCTTTTAAGTAAACCGTGCCTGTCTGTTTTGTTCAAACTCGTATTGCACTAAGGTATTGGAGAGTAGTATTGTTCACTGTCCCAGTGCAAACTTTTGTAAATGATTCCTTCGGCGTGGCTCAGAATCAGCGTGGCTCAGAATCGAGAGTGATTCAACCTCGCCTCAACTGCTAGTTCCCCAGCTACGATAGCAACTTCCTCTAGACCCAAGGGTTTATTTTTTGTATAATATAAGTATGTCCATGCCATGAATGATGATCACAGGGTGCGGTTATCAGATGATGGGAAGAAGTGCCTGGTGGTGCGATAGGGAGGCTATGTGAGAGATAGGCACACAAAATATATTTGCAGTAAGAACTAACCATCTTTGCCACAGGAGCAGTGAAGTACTATTCCGGGGCTAAAAATGAGTCTGTGTGGTATAAATAGACTTACCCTGTGTTCGTTCTTTCCACCAGGACAGCAGCATGAAACCAATTTGGTTGTTCCCATTTTGTTCAAACCTAGCCCAGCTCTTCTCTGAGACTGAGTCTAGGATTTTTATTTTATAGATGTCTCCATCAGTGACGTCTTTAGAAGTGATTTTTAAACTTGTGCCCCCACCATGCCTAGTGTATTCATCAATGATTTCATTTGAAATGTCATCAGTGATGTCATTGAACATGTCATGAGTCATACAATCTGTGAGGTCATAAGCAGAGCATGGTAGTACAAGTTCTAGTTAGCTCTGTAAAATAATTACTGCATTTCAATGTTTTTTATTTCAAAATGTTACATTTTAACTGACATTTTCACCTAATTATAACTTCACTAAACCATTGTTTTTCTCTAAGAATTTCTAGGGTTTTTTTAACATAAAGTAATGGTATTATAATTCTTAGGCTGTGGGTCACTCAAACATGTTAAGCACGCTATGGATTAAACATTAGTAATTTCTGTGGAAGGGTAGTGGCCTTCAGTGTTTCAATCCCTTCTGTTCTCTTCACAACACTATGTCCTGCAGTAACTTTACACATGTATGTCCTATCTTTCTGAAACATTACACCTATGTAACTCACACCTCATCTCTTTTCTCTTCTGCACCCTCTTTTCACTTTTTCCTGCAAATATGCAGTAAGACCAAGGGGTGGATGAGATGTGCTATTAAGCTCATTTATCACTGCCTGATGTGCATTGTGAAAAATTCCCACTAACTTTGCCCTGAACTCTACAGCTGTCAATCGTGACCTGTTATAAACACCCACCTACAACCTGAACCCACACAGACATAGAAAGATGACTCTTTTCGCACTATGCACTATACATTAGTAATGGTTGGATGAAGGAAAACTACAACCTAAACAGGAATAACATCTCTATTCCTTAGCTGAGAGTGCAGTGTTTGTTGTAACTGCTGTGGATTTTCGCCCAGTTTTGAACCACTCTAACAATGCCACTAGCCTCCACAAGTTAACTTTCTTCATAATGTCCTTTTCTGCTCTCTTCCTACTGTCCCTCCCAACCTCCCATTAAATCTACTCTCACCTTTAGCAAGAGTCATTTGAAGTAGAGGTGTGCAAAATGTGTGTAGTTTGCTTTCATGTAATTGTGCCAAGTGTTCGGAAAATTATGTGAAATTAAACGTAATTATGAACAATGTTAATCTGCCATTTAGCACTATATTTTAAGGCAAAATGTATCCTTGTGTCAATTTTTTACATTATGCATTTTGTGCTAAAAATATTGCATAAAACAGTTTTGGTAAATTGTGACAGGAAATTATTATATGATGTGGCTTAACCAAAATTTTCTCTACTCTGTGTATATATTGACCAAGACCAAAGTTCTAGGATGAAGAAGGCAGGCAAAGGCTGTGCTCTCCCGAGGCAGACCTAAGCTAGAGCACCCAGTAGACTCGATCAGAGACACTTAGGTGGCTGGAGCCCTCACTCGGAGAGGCTGAATTGGGAGTTGCCTACAATAGGAATGACAATTATTGGCTACTATTGTTTTAGTTCAAATTAAACCTGGGTGAAATTTTAATTTTGCCTGCATAGTTCACGTAATTTCAGGAATTTTGTATTTGTTTATTAGGTAAAATTCCTGAAGTTACGCCATTACTACTTTAGGGCTGGTCGCAGTGTCTCTGGCTATTCTTACTGATTCCTGGACAGTTGGCCACATCTTGCTGATCCTTCACACAATCTGCCTTCATTTGCATTAGAGGATGAAAATACACTAAGCCCTGCCGGCGAGGAAAAATCAATCTACCCCCTTCTACATTAAGGCTAACTGCAATGTCGTAGCCCAGCTGAATGATAGGCAATTGTTCCATTCTGCTGATCCTCCCCACTGCAAAGATATGACCCACCATCTGCCTTTATTGGCATTAGAAGATTAAAGTATGTCAAGCCTTTCCAGCCTGGAAAAATCACAATACCCACTATTGCTTTTGGAATTGTTGCAATGTCTCAGACTTGCTGTGTAGATTTCTGACAAAGGGCCCCATATTGCTATCCTTTCTCATTGTGAAACAAAACGACCTGGACTCTGTCTTTATCCACATTACAAGAAGGTATGCCAAGCCTTGCCAGGCCGAAAAAAATCACACTACCCACTGCCACTTTAGGACTTATTACAATATTTCCGGATAGCTTTGTTGATTCCTGAACACATCCTGGTGACCCTTCCCATAGCGAAAAATGCCCACAATCTGTTTTTATCCACATTAGAAGTTTAATGTACACTGAGCGCTACCAGCCAGTAAAAATTGAACTACCCACTATACCATTAAGGCTGGTTGCACTGTCTCGGGATAGTCTTGCTGAATCGTAGGCAGTTCTTTCCACCACTGGCACTTCTCAATCTTACTTTTCGTTTTGCATATCAAGATTTTTCTCCATGAACATTTCAAATTTTAGATTCAATCATTTGGTGTCACAAATGTAAGCGGCGTTAATTTTGAATTTCTGGCCCAGTGTAGGGATGTAGATCTCATCGCAGCACAGAAGTGTGCACAAGTGTGTCACGGTTTAGTTCCAGGAGTGCAGAACTGAAGCCATCTGATCCAACTGTGGCAAAGGCTAGCACTACTTTACCAAGGGTGAGACCGGAGAGCCCTGAAACATCCTTGCAGTGTGTACTAGAATATGTGCACCTGGAACCCAAGGGTGCCCTAGAAAGCACAATGAGAATTTTGCTGAAGTGATCAAGTGTCAAGAAGACTTGCGCACTGCTGCAGAAGCGTGACCGCATCTTACTATTTCATGCACAATGACTGAGGACCAGATGTACAACAGTTAGGGATGTCAGCCCCTTTGCGACCGCAAAATAGGTCAGCCCAATGTACTAACCCTATTTTGCAAGTCTCTAATCAATTAGCGACTCGCAAAATAGGGTTAGCGACTCGCTATTAGGAAGGCGAGTGCCAAGGCAGTCCCTTCCAACTTGCGACTCCAAAACCTATGTATGAATGCTTTGCATCCGCAATTGCGGGGGCAAAACACTCACAGTTTATCACCCTTCTCAGAAGGGTGGTAAGCCACTCGCAAATGGGAAGGGACCCCTTCCCCTTTGGGAATTGGCAAATATTTTTTAAGAGTAGGTAGTGGTGCCAGGGACCACTGCCTGCCCTTGAAAAATGAGACTGAAATGTTTCATTTGTCTTTTTTAAATGCATCCTGCTTTCCCTTAAGGAAAATGGGCTGCATATTAAAAAAACTGCTTAATGACAAAGCAGTCCCAGACATGGTGATCTGCTGACCCCAGCAGGCCACCATCCCTAGGAGTGCCAGCCATTCCCAATGGGTTCGCAAATTGCGACAGCCTCATTAATATTTATAGACATGCAATTTGTTGTACATTGGATTTTGTGACTCGCAAATTATGACTCGCAATTCGTCGCAATTTGCGAGTTGCAATTTTCAATGGTCGTACATCTGGCCCTTAGAGTGCCAGAAGGGGTTCTACACCTCTGGATCATACTTCAAACAGTCTGATGTACTAACTGCTGCAACTGAGTGTGAGCACCTACCTTATGTGTGTGGTGGGCAGTAGTGGCTGCTAACGGGCTCGCATGGTGGGGTGGGGGTTGGAGGGTGGGTGGAGCAAAAAAACTTTTTTAAAAATCCACTTACCTGTGATGGCCGGCAGGCCACCAACTCTCCACCATCCTCTTCTTCCTGCTCCAGTCCTGCAGCAGGAAACAGGAAGCAGCAGGAAGTACCCGGCTCCCATGCTCCCGATAGCCAATCACAACTCTGCAATGCAGCATTGTGATTGGTCTGAGTGTTGTGGATCGGCGCTCAGCCAGGAAATGGGGGCCTGGGCATGTTTTCCATGCAGGCTGTAATGCAGCCTACATGGAGATTATGGAAAGTGCGCATGACTGTTTTGGGCAGCCCGAGTGGGCTGAGCAAAGCGTCAAGTGCACATAGGAGTGGGCAAGCCACTCCTTCCCTGCTCCTCTGTCCTCAAAGCAACCCCACCCCACCTAGGAAGCTCCGGCAGCAAAAAGAAACATAAAATGATAACAAAGCAAGTTATTATTATTTTATGGTTCCTGCTGCGGAGCAGTGGTGCATGGCTCCTCCACCTAGGCAGAGGAGCCGCCACTGGTGGAGGGTTTTGTGATTCAGCCCAAGGCAGAACCCAAGCCGCAACATCAATCGAACCACCGCCACTGCAACCCAGGTGCAACTTCTGCTTTTATCATTACTGGCTCTGCAGCTGCTTTCCTGACCCAGCATGCACAAGGGTAATAGTAGCAGACAGTGCCCAAAATAGTGGAACTCAGGGAGAGGCACTTCTGTGCCCGCTCATTGGGCCATGCAGAGCACACCTTTGCCTACAGCAGCACTGTTACTGTCGGTCAAAGTACTTCGCAGGCGCAGCCTGCATGAAAAGGGCTGATATCACGAAAAAGGCACTGGGCAAGGAGGGGAAAGGTAACACAAGGGGGGAGATCTGATCCTGTAGGGGAAGTAGTCACATTTGCAAAGGCCAGGTCTGCCTCCCACATCCTTCCAACAACAAAGACGTTGAGAGTCCTAGAGACTGTTATTCTCTTGCACTGGAGAACTGTTCCATTGAAGCCACCCAGCTGTCTCCTTAGAGTTGGTAGGACATTAGAGAGCAATGCTTGATGACTGCTGATATTCATATTCAAGAATGAGATTTGAGTGAATAGTAACCCCGGGCGGGTAACACGGCTCCGCCAGCAGAGGTTGCAGATTTTTGCCTACTCCGTGCTTCGTTGCGAATGCGGAGTTTAGGCAAAACTTCCCTCCGTGGCAGAGCAGAGTTAGCCAGCCCCTCCTCCCTCGCAAATTAATAATTTATTTAAAAAGAAGGCACTTACCTGTGTGGCTGCCTCCTCCCCTGCCTGGTCACTCTCCTTCCTGCTCCTCACCGTCCTTCTTCTATGAAAAAAACATACGTTGTACGCATGCAAGACTAGAGCCTATAGGCTCATTTCAGTTTTGGTTTCTGTGCAATGAGGTGAGAGCGACGTGTGCATTGATCTTCATTGCAGAGAAACAAAAGAGACAGCCTCAGGAGCTGGGGAAGCCCTTCTCCAGCTCCGGAGGCTGTCAGGGGGAAAAGGAAATCCCTCTGGTGCCCTTACGAGAGGGATTTGCCCTGCTATATGCGAGGATGGCCGAGAGCTGTCCTGCGTAACGGAAGCACCGTGGCGCAGGTCGTCTCCTGGCCGTCCAGCGCATGGAAGGGGTTAACTATTTGATAATGACAGAAGAGGTCGAAGAGGACAGTGAGCGCTTCCAGGCCTGTTGCACTGTGATGAGAAAGAAGGTTCAGGAGATGGGGTAAATCTTGTCCCACTTCTGACTCCTGCACAATGTTAAAATCTTTTTACACATAACGTTTCACTTATCTCAGGGTTAACTCCAGTCTGTGAGCATAAGATAGACCCTGGGGACAGTTTTTCCATTGAAGATAAATGTAGACTGTCTGGCTCCAGTAGTGCATCAAGGCAGAACTGGCAAGGATATTGTACGATGAAATGATTGGGTGCTCCCGTAGTCTGTGGCCTAGCCCTGTTGGCTAGCTGATAAACAGGGACTAACAGACATAGGGGGTCATTAGGATGACGGGCGGACTTAGACCGCCCGCCATCCTATCGGATTACAGAACCGCCCGCCATAAGGGCGGGGTTCCCGTGTGGGGTATTAGGATGCGCCTGCCACAGTGGCGGACGCATCCAGCATTTTTAACATTGTGGCGGGCGGTGCTCTCAGCACCACCCGCCACAATGCTAAAAATGCATGTAATGCATTTGCATACACAAAGCGGCAGGCACCGCGCGGTACCTACCGCATTGTGTATGCAAATGCAGGGGGGTACCACAGGTACCCCCCATGAGCACCCCCACCTCGCCTTCACCCTGGGGGCCCGCAGGGGGCCCCCAAAGTGAAGACCGCCTACCTTTCCGTGGCGGCATTGCCGCCACGGAAAGGCATCTCCCAAAGCCCATACTAATATGGATGGCGGTGTCTGATAGACACCGCCACCATATTAAACCTTTTCCGCCCTGGTTGCAAGGTGACCGGGGCGGAAAAGCGTCAGACCGTGTTTCCGTCTGCAGCGGTCCCCCCCGCCATAGTAATATGATGGGGGAAATGGGTGGCGGGCGGGCAAGGATGTCAGGTGGATCGCCATCACCCGCATGGCAGTGGTGATCCGCCCAACATCCTAATGGGCCCCATAGACTTTTATGTTGACTACGAGGCTCTCAACATTATCATAAATATCAATGCCCATTCTCTCTCCTTTATAATTCTGACAGTGGGATCAGAGGTATTTGGCAACTTCACATTACTCTTGTAACATAGAATTACTGATAAATTCCGACGCTATGGCCCGTGGAATTAATCTGCAATGGTTCGTTTCTGGGAGCCCAGGGGTCTGCACAGCAGAGTGACAGGCAATACTTTCTAAAGTTTAGAAACCACTAAGTACTACTTGGAGGCGGCACCCTTACATACTCAGAGGGGATTAAAATTTGTAATCAGTGCAGAGTATGTAGGGCACTGAGCGATATTTGGCAGCACAATTTTCTTATTGCCCAATGCATCCTCAAATCCTTTTTGGGACTCTAGGGTGCATTCTGCTCTAAAAAAATAGAACCAAATGCCTACTCCACCCCGTCATGGAAATGTGTGGAATCTTACTGAATTTTAATGTAATTCCAAGCAATTCCATGGAACCAAACTCAGATATTTCTGCCCACCCATACAGATAAGTTCCTCAGTACTTATGATCAGACCTGACGCTACAGGCGGAAAGCGCTGCCAGGGAAAAAAACACATTATCAACCCCAGGAGCCCTGTACTCGTTTAAGGCTATGCATTTTGGGCTAAAGAGTGCTCTGGCCCCTTTTCAATGATTAGTCAACTACGTCGAGCCTGGAGGAATTCTGTTAGACTTACTAGGACTATATTGCCATATTTATTATTCTTGGGGGGACCGACTAAAACACACAGAACAGTTGTTGATGAGGAGGAGATAGCCAAATGGTCCATTAAGGCTACAAAGAGGGTGGGTCAGTCTTTTGCAGTTTATCTTGGACACGAGGTTGAGAGTGGAAAGACTCACTTCTTAAAGGCAAAGATACAAATCGTATTGGTTTGAGAGAGTCCTACACCATACTCTGGTGAGGGATTTTCTACTCCACATCAGATATTACCCCCATTTTGTTGAAACTGTGCAACCACTGTTGCCCTTTGACAGTCTTGGCCAAGAAGCAGCTCACACAGAGTATCCAGTCTTAGAGCTTAGGAGTGTCAGAAGGCCTTCGATAGCCTAAAGCTGCACTTTCCAGAGGTTGGAGTTCACAGTGAAGCAAAATACAGGGGCACAACATGGGAATGCAGACAGACTTTCCTATTATTTTTCTGTATGATGATCTGGCTTCTCTAATGCTAGAATAAGCCCTGGTACATTCGAATAGGGGGAGAGGCATTGTCTGTTGAGATGGAGAAAGGTCTCCTACGTGGCTCAGGAGAACATGTACCCCTGCCTCTATTCATAAAAGTAAGTTCAAAAGGTTTTTTCCACCCAACTCACACAATAACCATGCATGTGCTGCATAGGTCATTCGGTGACATGGATTGTGACCCAGAGCATGGCTGCATGGCCTGGAAGGGCACATCATGGGCACATTCCATATCGAGCATCGTAGCTCTTAGCTCATGAGGAAGCGGAGAACTAACAGTGGTGGCAGTGATAAGATAGTAAGTAGCATTAGGAAATACCTTTTTACTTGAATCTGCCAGGTAGAGTCCCTTGCTGATCTCACATATCTTTATTTAATTGGTCTGCCAATCCCCTGCCACAAGCTCTTTCACCCATTCCTGTACAGCATGAATGCTGTATGTGCATGTATTATTTTTCTGTGAATAGGATGTGTGTGGATCATGTTAAACATGTGGCTGTAGCCATACTAGAATCCATTTTGTTTTCCTACATTACAGTGGCACCGAAGATGGAGGATGGAGAGAGCACAAGACAGCAATAAGCACTGCTTAGCTCCCCAAGACATTCCAGGGATCCTTTGTTGTAGTTAGTCTTTTGGGTGGGGAGGATGAGAGAGAGATGCTACCTTTGATGGTTGGGGAGTTTCTCGTGCCTCACTGTTCAGTGGAAGGATTGACTGTTCTTCGCAGTTTAAGTAGTAAGTAAATGGGAGAGCTACCCTCTCTATTGTACCCGTGTTGTAGGCGTCTGCAAACAGGAGACTCCCAGCTCCACTCTCCTTCCTTCTAGGACCAGCCAGCAAGGATCATCGGTGGACCAGCCTGAGTGAAATAAGCAAACGGGCAGAAACTACCCAAACCACTCTCACAGTGAAGACATATACACCCTCTGTCTACAACTTTGGCATACATTTCAGACAGAAACGTACAGCTAGTGTGACATGATGTACCTATCTGAATCTAGGACCACCGTGCCACTAGTGACAGAGAAACCCTCAGTGCCCCAGTATTTAGGCTACTACATCCAACTCCCCTTTCTGGGTGCTGGACAGTATGCTGAGAAGTTCTACTAAGCCTGCCAAGAGAGCCTGACTTTTGAGGCTGGCAGAGAAAGAACTCAAGCAGCAAGATCCACAAAATAGTGACCAACATAACCTAACTGCAACCTCGTCTTCAACTAGTACTAGTACTTTGGCAATTTACTTGACCCACCTGTATGGTGATTGTTGACGGTGACCACATTGGTGAAACTGAAGGAGAGACACCGCTGCTGCTGGAACAATCAGACCATTTGAGTGAGCTTCATGAAAAACACTGGCTGAACAAAATAATTTATGCCTTCTGATACCCATGTTTGTGTTGAATTTTGTGTTTTGTGTAAATAGTAGAATACATGTCTTTGACAGGACAGTGCATTCTTAACTTTCATTGGATTGGTTAATTCAGTTAATGAGCTCTCTAGGCAATAGACACCACTTCTACTTTGTTAATTCCTTGCAAGTATCTCACTTTTACTTCTGGAAATGTATCATTTTTTTCCCAAAGGCCAGTAATAAACTCTTTAAGAGGGATGTAGCCCAAACTAGCCAACTAGATATGTATTTAACAGTTCATAGAGCGCCATTTTTCTGGGCCATAACCACGAAAGCCCATCATAAGATAAATGAAAAGTGAGGGGGCACTGAGTGCTTTCTTTGGCTGCCTTTATTGTGTCAAAAGTGCAAAGGGATTAACTTGGTTATTCATTTGCAATAAAGTAGTGCCACAGGACACTAATGATTAAAGACAGTATCTACCGAATAACTTTTTCTCCATAACCAGAAAGGGGACTTCCGGCCCCACGTCTGTCTCCCCTGAGTATCTGCTGGCGCTATGAGACCTACGGGTGATTTACCCGCCAAACAAATACCAATTACAATACAAAACAATACAATACACATGACTGGCAGGCAGGTATTTTTATTTTCTTCAGCCAATGTAGGAGGTTAGAAATAGATAGACCTGTGAGCACTGATTCAGTGACCTTTTTTTGCTCTGTCTGTGCTTACATCTGCTCCACAGGCGATAGAAAATAGACTGATGTACGCCCTTAGTTTATTGCAAATCCACCGCTAGTATGTCACACTTTAAGGTGCTATCTGCTCATCCTGTGTTAGAATGCCACCCTATCTATTTAAAATGGCTGCTCTCCCAGAGCCAATTACCATAGTACCACAATAGATGACATTTCATAACACAAAAAGTGACATCACTCACAACCTCTTTTTACTCATAACCAGACCGAGATGACATTTCCTGTATAAGCCAGTGTCACTCACAACATCTCTCAACATGTTGCATAGTAGCCGAGGTGACATTTCTAATATTAAAGAGGTCCCTCCCGGTTGCCCTAATTTAAAATGGCCTCCACCCAGCCGCCATAATCCCTGGAGCGGAGAGCACGTGTCTCCTCTCTGTACTTGTACCCAGGCATCGAGGAACGGGGGCCTGGCGGATGCTGCCCATGAGGCTGATTGATGCCTGCAGAAGATTGCCTGCTACGGGATTGTGTCTTTGCTTAATATCATTATTGTAAAATTAACATTTCCACAATGGCTCATTATTTTCCAGTTGGCAAACATGATTGCTGCGCTCGTGCATCGCGCAGGAAGTGCCATACGGCGAAAACGTGATTTATTCTCTCTGGTCTGAGCACAGCGTCGGTGCTTCACATATTCCAAGCCGGAGTGTTTGGTTTGGAAAGCATGTGAAGTGCCACTTCTTTTTATTACATTTTTGGGGGAACTGCAGCTGGGGCTTTCTATCTGTGGAAAAGCGTGGAAGAGTTGTAATCGGATACATTGAATCCTAGTGCGTTTTCTTTTACGGTGCTTCTTTTGAGGGCCTCAAATAAGCAGAATAAACATCTATGGACCAGATGTCTGAACATTCACATTTGCGAGTCACAAAGTGCGTCGAATTGCAACAGGCAATTTGCAACTCGCAAAAGTGAATGTACAACAATGTCTCAGACACTGTTTGCGATTCCCAATGGGGTCGAAGATTGCATGCCTCATTAATATTCATGAGGCAGTCGCAATTTGTGACCCCATTGGGAATGGCTACCACTCACAGGGATGGTGGCTTGCTGGGGTCAGCAGATCGTCATGTCTGTGACTGCTTTTTAAATATAGCTGTTTTCTTAAACGCAGCCTGTTTTCTTTAACCCCTTCACTGCGGCGGCTATTCCGCCGCAGTGCGAAGGGGGCGGGGGGGGGCGCGCGGCGTGCCCATGCTGGTGACGTAACCGCTCCGTCACCAGCCGCGGTTGCGCTGTGCTCATGACGGAGCGGTTCCGTCACGGCACCGCCCGCTCAATGGAACGCTCTGCGCAGGCGCGGAATCCGCGCCGCGCAGGCGTGCCGAGCAGGCCGTGACGGAACCGCTCCGTCATCAGCACTGCGCGACCGCGGCTGATGACGGAGTGGTTCCGTCACCAGCAGGGGCGGGGTTAAAGGAAAAGGGGATGCTTTTAAAAAAGAAAAATGAAACTTTACAGTTTCAGTTTTTTTAGGGACCACTGCCTGCATGCTCTTAAAAATATTGTTTTACCCATTCACAAAAGGGAAGTGGTCCCCTGGGGACCCCTTTCTGTTTGCGAGTGGCTTACCACCCTTTTGAAAAGGGTTTTAAACTGCAAGTGTATCATACATTGCAGTCCGACTCACTATTAGGAAGGGACGCCCTTGGCAGGGCCCTTCCTAATAGCGAGTCGCAAACCATATTTTGCGAGTTGCTAATTGGTTAGCCACTTGCAAAATATGGTTTGTACATGGAGCTGACCAATTTTGTGTTCGCAAACCGGCCAAATTCCCATTTGTGACTACAAAAAACGGTCATACATCTGCCCCCTTATATGCAAAAATCTTGAATTCGCACTTGCCCTTCCTCTGCTCCCGATCTAAATAGTTTTAAATGCTCAGCAGAAAATCAGAAGCAACATGGGGCATCCCTATACTTAATTTGTGCCAGTGTTTTCAGGTGGTGGGAATTGGTACTTCTTTCTGGGAAGGGACGTTTTTTCCACCATTAGAATTTGGCCCAGAGTGGGGCCAGACTGCTCATGTAGCGCCATGGGCTACACCAAACTTGGCGCCCTTCATGATACTCCTCCCCTCTGCTTCCATCTAAACTTTTCTAACTGCTGTGTATAACAGGAGCTACTGGACTATTCTTTTTCTCTCTTTCTGCCTGACACTTTGTGCCTGTGATGTGAGCATGACTTTAATAAATATGAAATGTTCCGATCCTGACTGGCTCTACCATTATGTTTATTACAAATTTAAGAACACACACCTCGCGCCTTACTCTTATGCAGATCTAGAATCTGTCCACACATGGAGTGTACTTCGAGGTACAGAACCGGTGATACCACTGTGCCGGATGTAGAATTAGTGAAGGTCTATTTTCTTCAACCTTCACTGTCTCTCACCTTATATTTGCCTTACGTTTTCGACTTGGCCCTGCCAGCTTCAAATTGAACAAATTAGTATTTTTTTTTAAGTGTTAAAAACTATTTGGTGTACTGTACATAGAACTTGCAGAAGAAGAAGAAATGTAGTGTTGTTAGCCCTGTCTGGTTGTCACACGGGCATAGCAAAGTATCAAGATTTGTATGAAAGTCCAGAGGGAAACATAATAAAAATGTCACTGTGCCAGCCCTTAAACGGAAAAGGAGTCCCCTCTCCCAGCGGCCTATAGGTTTAGTAAGATAGCTGACCAACTGATTATGAGTGTTCTTAATAGACATGAAAGTGGCAACAGTTGGTTTTCTAGACTCCCTATCAAGTCTATCCTAACTATAATACATATAAAGTGCCGACAGAAGGTCTTTTTTACTTACAGTTCCTGTCTCATGTGAGATTTTAAAGATGTGTTCATAATCAACCCTGCTTAAACTCGATCTCACCTCAGCTAGCCATGGAATGTCCATTACCTTTTCACACTTGAGGCAATCTGTTATAATTTCTCTTGTGAGAGACACCACTGGATTTTTCCAAATGGCTAGCCAAAATAGAGAAGGAGGAGCCTTTATATAGCCTTCAATATAGTGTAGATTTAATTCGCTATGACAAACATATTGAGACGAAGAGATGGAGGCTTCCAAGAGTTTCCGACAAAACCTATTCTCCTCATACTGGAAGTTACAGCTCTTTGAGAAGCCCCATACCTCAGCGCCCTAGTTTGCCGTAGGTATACATTCAGATTTTTTTTAAAATAGCTAATATAACCCCCGACATCCTAAGTGGGGGGGGGACTAAGAACCGAATTATTAGCCTTGGAAAACATATTACAGCAGTATACCATATAATTAGACCATGAACCATTGGCAGCAAAAAACAGCCCCAGTTAGGGAAAACTGCTAGTGCATTGTAATCTTCAGTTACCCACAAAGATGGTATTTAAAGGGTGCTTCCTTGGCCCACAAGACATCATGATTTTTTTTTTTAAATTGATGCATAGGTGTACAGAGCCATAAAATCAACAAAACCCCATACTAAAAGGCGTAGGCCATTAGGGGTGCGCCCCAGTCATACTGCATCATCAGCGAATAATAGGGCTGGGAGTATACAGCTGTTAACTCTAGGAAGATCATTAGTAAGTACTGTCAGTGCTGTGTGTAAGTTATTAATATATAAGATAAAAAGTAACGGGGCCAAAGCGCATCCATGCCTAACCCCTCCGCGGACTCTGATGTCATTAGAGACCTCCCCACCTGTGTTGATCTTGACCCGATCATTCAAATCCCAATGCAGATATGCTAAAAGAGTACTAAAACCTCATCCAATCCATAGTCTAATAAAATGGACCATAGTCATGACCGGTTAACAAAATCAAAGGCTGAAGTCAAGTCCATTAAAGCCAAATATATTGGTGACCGCTCCGCAATAGTATATTTCCTGATTATTAGGTTGAGGTTTAGGCCTTGTTCATAAGTTCCTACCTTACACCTAAAACCAAGTTGACAGGGTTGTAGTATAGAGTTCTCTTAAGTCTAGATTTTGATCTTATTGTATAGAACCCTCCCTAAGATTTTCAGGGTGGTATCGATCAGGGAAATGGGTCTGTAACAACCAGGTTGGGAGATGTCACACTCCTTTCTGATGGCAAGAAATTTGGAATTCAGAACTGAGTGGAGAGTGAGAAGGGGGAGTGTGAAATCATTGTCATTCTGCATTAAAATAATTAAATAAATAAGTAAATAAATGAATAATTACAAGCAGTTTGCCAAGAAGGCTCAGTGTGCCCCCCCTGAAGCTACGCAACCTGGGCCCGGGCCCAGCTCTCCCATGCCAAAAACAGATTCTAACCCAGAGTAAAAGTGGAAGAAGCAGAAAAGGCAGTTAGAAGCATAGAAGGATGAAGAGAAAGACAGGAATACGGTGACTAAGTTACAAAGCAGAGAATTGAAAAAAAACGAATCAGTAAGAGAAAGGAACAGGAAGAAAGAAATCAGCATTTAGAAGAGCGGGTAGCTTCCTCAAGCCAACCTTTGGAACGTCGACCTCTTCTTCGTTGAGAAAATCCTCAAGATCATTTATATAAATACAGAATTCTTTTTTTGTATTCTGTATTTATATAAATGATCTTGAGGATTTTCTCAACGAAGAAGAGGTTGACATTCCAAAGGTTGACTTGAGGAAGCTACTCACTCTTCTGTAAGCTAATGACTGTATTTTATTAGAAAAAACGGGAATAACCTTCCAAAAACTACTCAACGGGTTCCATCTTTTCATGAATGACTTGGGGCTAAAGACAAATACTACAAAATCCCATGTTATGGTTATAAGTAAGACTTGCTCTGCTTTTGTGCCCCACTATATTAATGGTGAGAAACTTTAATATGTCTCTTCTTTCCTATATCTGGGTGTAATAATTATACTTTTACATATTCAGTGATTACATAATCCAGGAAGGTGTTTTAAGAAGAAAAAGGAAGAAATATCCAACAACCCCAATACATATTTTTTAAAGGTTAGAGTCCATAAACTATCTTCATCCAATAAGACCATAACAGTGATAAAAGACAGAGGGTAGGCAAAGGGTAGGCAAAGACATAAGAATAGGGTAGGCTACACTTTGCTTGTTAAGAAAGTCCACTCTTTGATGTTTTTTATTATCTGCACTAAGAACTTTTCTGTATTATTGTTCTTTTACAAAAATAACAGTTGATGGACAGAATGCAGAACAATGTCATACCTTTACCCCAGTACAGAGATGTGGGCCTAAATCTATCGTTTTTTTGAACTCCACACCACCCCAGTTCAGACATGGCCAAATGCAAATCAGCCTTGGCCCTGTGCCTCATGGGAACAGTCCAGCCCGAACTGCCAAGCCATATCTTTCCTGGACCGGAATCAAGCATCCTAGGACCGGTTTCTGGCTATCAGCCGTCTTCAGCCAAGATAGCTTGACTCCAGTGGTGTGGAGAGCATGGGACTCACGTCTGAGCATACCCATCCCAATCAGGGTGACAAAAGCAAAAATAACAGTTGATGGACAGAATACAGAACAATGTCATACATTCACCCCAGTATAGAGATCTGGGCCTAAATCCATCGTTTTTTTGCACTACACACCACCCCAGTTCAGACATGGCCATATGCAAATCAGCCTTGACCCCGTGCCTCATGGGAACAGTCCAGCACGAACTGCCAAGCCATATCTTTCCTGGACCGGAATCAAGCATCCTAGGACCGGTTTCTGGCTATTAGCTGTCTTCAGCCAGGATAACTTGACTCCAGTGGTGTGGAGAGCATGGGACTCACGTCTGAGCATACCCATCCCACTTTGGGGTGGCCCAGATCTCTGTACTGGGGTGAATGTATGACATTGTTCTGCATTCTGTCCATCAACTTTTATTTTTGCATTTGTCACCCCAAGTGGGATGGGTATGCTCAGATGTGAGTCCCATGCTCTCAACACTGCACTGGAGTCAAGCTATCCTGGCTGAAGACGGCTGCATGTAGGGTTGTGTTACCCGATGTGTCTTTTCTATGTAATGAGGTGGCTATGCGTCCTGCTGTGTGAAAGACCCTAACATCTAAAAAGTCCACTGATGTTTTGCTGATGTTATGTGTGAACCTTAAGTTGTCTTCATTGTTATTTAGGGCCACAATAAACTCTTTCACATTTTCTTCCGTCCCCCTCCAAATTAAAAACACATCGTCTATAAAACGAACCCACATCACTACATTGGTATCAAACACCGCCTGGTATGTTTCCATGAGGACCCGCTTCTCCCACCAGCCAACGTGTAAACACGCGTAGCTGGGAGAGAAGCAGGCCCCCATGGCCACACCCCTTTTCTGTATATAAATATCTTTACCAAACAAGAAATAATTGTGATGCAAACACCAGCTTACAAGTTCACTCAACATCTTGTTATGGTTGTAACAATGCACCGGTCGGGTACTTAAAAAATAGTCCAGTGCTTCTAGCCGGATCACTGAAATAATATCGACTACCAAAATATCGACTACCCAAAATATCGAGGAAAAAATATCTACAACCAAAATATCGAGTTTGTATGTACAAACAGGTAAGTACAAAAATATCGAGTACAAAATATCGTTTACAAAAATATCGTTGTAAAAAATATCGACTTTACTAAAAACAATGTTTAATTACATTAATATAAAAAATTAATTACTAAAATATAATTAACAATACTTAAAATAACTTTTAATAATTAAATAATTAATGAAAGTAAAAAAATAATATTTTTTTAATCATATTTCTTAAAACATATATATATATAGTAACAAAATTTAATTAAATAATAGGCAATATTGTATATGTACCCCAAAAACCCAAAAATGACCCTGAACCCTAAAAATACCCCTTTACCCAAAAACTAAAAGCTGACCCTGAACCCTAAAAATACCCCTTTACCCAAAAACTGAAAACTGACCCTGAACCCTAAAAATACCCCTTTACCCAAAAACTAAAAACTGACCCTGAACCCTAAAAATACCCCTTTACCCAAAAACTAAAAACTGACCCTGAACCCTAAAAATACCCCTTTACCCAAAAACTAAAAACTGACCCTGAACCCTAAAAATACCCCTTTACCCAAAAACTAAAAACTGACCCTGAACCCTAAAAATACCCCTTTACCCAAAAACTAAAAACTGACCATGAACCCTAAAAATACCCCTTTACCCAAAAACTAAAAACTGACCCTGAACCCAAAAAATACCCCTTTACCCAAAAACTGAAAACTGACCTTGAACCCTAAAAATACCCCTTTACCCAAAAACTAAAAACTGACCCTGAACCCTAAAAATACCCCTTTAATTTAACATAATTAGCAATTAATCAATTAAATTAAATTAATTACCAATTACATTTTAATTAAATACCATATATTATTTAATTACCAATTAATTAATTATTACTACCAATTAATAAATTTACATATTTAATTAATTATAATTAAATTACTTCCCACCCTATTCCCCTATAAACCCACAACCCGCTACAGAAAATACATTATTTTAATTTACATATTTAGAAATTAATCAATTAAATTAAATTAATTACCAATTAAATTTTAAATAATTAACATATATTATTTAATTACCAATTAATTAATTATTACTACCAATTAATGAATTTACATATTTAATTAATTATAATTAAATTACTTCCCACCCTATTCCACTATAAACCCACAACCCGCTACATAATAAAATTACACAATAATTAAAAAAATCATTAATTAAAAATAATTATAAAATAAAATGACACTTTTCACACATATTATTACATAAAAACACTATAAATAATTAAATATTATTTTAAAAACGACATTTTTTACTATCTAGATTATATACTTGGATATTTTCACTGTCTATATTATTTACAGTCGATATTACTTCACTTACCTTAAAAACGATATTTTGGCTGTCGATATTCTGTCTAGTCGATATTTTGTCCAAACGATATTTAAAACTCGATATTCTGTCCAAACGATATTTTGGAGTCGATATTATGTCTGTGCACCCTTCTAGCCCTCTCCCATGATCTATGCTGGTATAGAGGGCTTCAATGTCCAATGTTACCAATATACAGTCTTCTGACCAGGCGGTGTTTTTCAATTTTTGCAAAAAGTGTCCCGTGTCTCTTATATATGTAGGCAAACTACTCACCAGAGACTGTAAAAAATAGTCCGTGTACTGTGCCAGATGTTCTGTTACGCTATCAATGGCAGAAATAATGGGTCTGCCCGGCACTGGACACCTGCCCTTATGTATTTTGGGAATCAAATAGAATTTTGGCAAAACAGGATGTTCGATATGAAGGAATTTGAACTCTTCATTTGAAATAAGTCCTTCTCTTTTGAATCTATAGAGAAGTTTTTTTAAATGATCTCTGGACAAATTATATTCTTGCATATTTGTCTTAGCGTAGCACACTGTGTCTGAAAGCTGTCTTTGGGCTTCCTCCACATATTGAGCCTGGGGCCAGATGACTATGTTGCCTCCTTTGTCTGCGGTGCATACGATGATTTTGTGATCATTTTTCAATTTGTTGACTAATGCCCAATATTCTTTTTCTTTTCCTGTTTTGATTCTCTTTCGGTGTTTCACTTGATGGTATAGTCTCTTGAGATCTGCCGTAACAACTTCGTGGAAAGAATCAATGGCGTCTCTCGGCATGGTTGGCATGAAATTAGAAGCTGGTTTGAATGGGCTGGCGCCAGCTCCAACTTGGTATATGGATGCTTCTCTTAGTTCTTGTTGTGTAGACTGCTCCATATTGACATCGCTATTTGTTTGCGAGTTGCCCAGTTGTTGTAAAGCTAGAAGCCCTTTTGCATCTCTGGCTTCTAAAGTTGTTAGTGGCACACTCAATGTGTTTTCTACCTCGCTGAGGCCGTCTTTGATGTTAAAGAATTTTCGCAATTTCAGTTTTCTTATGTATCTGAAAACATCAACTCTGGTAGATGTATAGTTGAAATCTGTTATAGGGCAATAAGTGAGACCTAAACTTAGTAGTTGCTCCTCTGCTTTGGTAAGCACTACGGTTGATAGGTTCACGATACTGTTGTTGGTTTCTATTGGTTTTTGTTTTTCCGCCAAAACTTTTTCTTTTTGTTGCTGTTTGGCTTTGTAGTTTTTCCGTCTTTGTTTCCGGTTTCTGTTGATTCTTGCCCTTTTTGAAATTGCCCCTGTCGGTTGTGTGAGCGCAGACTTTGCAAGCGGGCGTTGACTAAAAAATCAACCTCTTCGCCAACATTGAGGACATGAATTGGTTCTGAGCCCCCTGTTGCACCCCTGGGATCTTCATCAGAATAAAGACTGTTTATGCTGCTGCTGCTGTTGGATTCAGTCTCACTGATTCCCCCTTCCATGACACGGCTAGCATTTGCGCTGCCCTCCGTTGTGATATTGGCGACTTGGGTTGCTTTTGGGTTGGCTTTTAAGCGTCTGGCATTGTCGAACTTGCGTGCGAAAGTATAGATTTTGCCATTTTCAAAATCGTCCTTGTCGCGTGCAAATTTCCACGCTTTTCTTGTTTTAATTTTGTCCTCATGTATTCTAAGGCATATATATATATATATATGTATGTATGTATATATATATGTGTGTGTGTGTGTGTATATATTATATAAATACATACATTTATATATATATATTCAATCCCCTCGCCTTGGATGTGGCAAAATTCTATAAAAGCCCAAAAATGTAATCAAATTGGCATTGCTTTGATGTTTTTTCTTGATAATGCCTGGCAATAGGGTAATTAAAATCTGCCTTAGTTTTCGCTCTTATTTGGTGTAAAATACGAGTTTTGAGTTGTAACTTTGTGCTGCCCACATGGTTAAGGCCACATGGGCACTCCAGGACATAGATGGTATAGTCACTGGTACATGTTATGAATTTATTAATCTCCTTTTTTCTTTTTTCTTTTTTCTTTTCTTTTTCTTTTTATCCTATCCTATCATAGCTATCACGATTGCTGCTGTGCCTGCACGCTTTACAGGCAATATATATATATATATATATATATATATATATATATATATATATATATATATATATATATATATATATATATATATATATATATATAGATATATATATATATAGATATATATATATATATATATATATATATATATATATATCTATATATATATATATATATATATATATCTATATATATATATATATATATATATATATATATATATATATATATATATATATATATATATATATATATATATTATTGTATGCTTTTATGGTTACGCTATTTATTTATTTATTGTATACCGAATAAAGATTGTCTAATATGAGACAGGAAGAAAGGCGGATGAACTGGAATCAAGATTAGGCAGCCATGGTATTGAACAAGCCCAACATTTGGTAGTGGTCTCCTAAGAAAAAAACATTGGTACACTACATTACCGTATCTTTTTAATACTCTTTTGTTTATTTATTTTTACAATTAATCACTGACAGCTCCCCGAGTAAACAGATATTCCGTGGGCCCGTGAGTCAACATTTGAACAGCCTACTTTTAAATTTCGTTGGTGTAAACAGTCACGTCTTTAGAGAAGAGCTAAGAAAGCTGTGGGAAAAGCTGTGAAAAAGTGTAGTAATGCGTTTCTATAAATGGCAAAAACAGTAAAACAAAGTAGAAAGTAAACATCTTTGAGTGTATTCACCTGTTTTCAACAATGTTGCGTGGTTAGGATGAACATTGACACCTGTCAAGCCGCTGCCTCCTCACATCTTTCCTCTTTCTTAGGAGTATATTAAGTTGCATACTTTTTCTGTGAAGTTTTGTGAAATCTCAAGACTTTTTAATGAATTACTGGTTTGTAGGTAAATGTTTGCCGGCAAACGCACACTCGGGTTTAAAGACTTGCAAGCTACCAAAAGGTGACAGGTTCGAGCAGAAAACGAATCTTTAGTGGACATTTTATGTGTAATCGATTCTCCAGTTGGCGTCTGACAAAACATTTTTAAATATGTGTGTACTTGCTTTAAAAAGTTATGCAAAATTGCTTAATACGAAATGTGATATTTTTTAAACTTCTAATCAACCCTGCTTCTAGGATCAGCTATTCCTCGTTGATCCTTCTGCACTCTTACTTCTTGCCTAAATATTCGGATAGCGATAAAATATGGAGGAATTAAAAAAAAAATCCAACGTGTGCAGGAATTGTATTGTGTCTAAAATTTATGGCGAGCAAATGTATCCTTTCTGCAGACTTTTTTTATTTGATTTTTTTACAAATTTGAGCATTTTTAAGGGGCTATGGAAGCATGGGAGATTTAAGGTACACCAAAGAATGACAGTGGTGAGTAGTTTCCAAAACAAAACCTGTAGTAGCGAGCAGGGATCACACAAAGAGTAGTGAAATATGGCACCTTCGGAGGCTAGCCTGTGCAATAAATAGATCCTCATTCGGAGTTACCAGTTATTTGGCCAGATAACACAGCACCCAGTAAATACATAAACCACCAGGTATTGTATTTACCAGAGGAGCAACTAGAGCCTAACAACATTTTCAGGGGGTGGGGGGACTAATTCTTCCAGCAATAGGCAGAGTGGAGATGCAGGGCTCTAAGAAAAGGTGAACAACAACAAAGCCTCGTTAACAAGCAAATGTTCTAATAAAGATCTGTGAAATACTCGGGTGAGGCTGCAATAAGACATGCTCCAGACCAGCCAGACCACAGCAGCTTAAAAACTGTGTGTGTGCCCGGGAAGCTGTTTCAGACCGGGTTGACACACACGACGGGGGAGGGGGTGTGGGTGGCTTTTGAGCCTTAGGGGCATTGTGCTCCTGGTTGTGCGGTATCACTCAGAGGATTAACTAAACCTGAGGGTGCCAATCCCAGTTGAACTGGAGATGCATGGCCCGCATTGTCCCAGACAGGTTTCCATAGTGAAGTTGACCGGTGGTTGAGCGGATACCCAGGACCAGCAACACAGAGCCTAACCATGCACCACAGAGACTCGGGCAGAATGTTACAACACTGCTGTTTTCATGCCAAGTTCCACACCTCATAATGGGGGATAACACAGTAATGCTGCATGCTGCGACCCTTGACCTTGCTGGTAGGTCGCTCCCCCACAACACAGCTCCGCCCTGTGTGCCCTGATGCTGCTGCTGCTGTAGAAGTCGAGGCCCTCCTCCACCCGCAAGCTACCACCTGTGCCTCATCACTGGTGGCCAGTGGTAGACCTTAGATTTGTATCTCTGTCACTTCTGTTCCCTGTATTGCCTGCTTTTGTCTGTGCCCGTGTTGCTTGCCTTCTGTTTCCCCCTGCTGCCCTTGATCTGTACCCGTCTTTGTGCCTTCTGTTTCCTTCTGTTGCATCTCTTTGAATCTCTGTCACTGTCTGTTCCCGGTATTGCCTGCTTTTGTCTGTGCCCGTGTTGATTGCCTTCTGCTTCCCCCTCGCTGCCCCTGATCTGTGCCCGTTTTTTTGTTTTCTGTCTCCTTCTGTTGCCTTCTGCTTCCCTGATCTGTGCCCATTTTTGCCTTCTGTTTCTCCCTCGCTGTACCTGATTTGTGCCCGTTTTTTGCCGCTGATTGTGACCTCACTGCTCATGTTCCCACCGCTGCGTCCCGTGCGGCCCCGCCCCCTCACTGCCCATTTGCTGTCCCCTGCCTCCCACCCACATCCCCATATATGGCGGCCGCTGCAGGGCCGCGCAGCGGACGCGTGCAGCAGGCACATCGCTGGCATGCCAAAGGTGTGCCTAAGGCAAGCCTGTCTGCGCCTGGACCACGCATAGTGCCAGAACCCCTGATCCCCTCACCCGCCACGACGAGCAACACCACTACGATGCCAGCAAACTCAACGCTCTCATCTCCGGATGGACCCACACCTGCTTCAAGGCCGCCCAAAACGGACACACGGCCCCCTTCACCTGCCGGAACTGCAGCTACACCAGCCTCAGAGCCGCCAAACAACCTGCCAAAAAGGACCTCAACCACCTCCAATGCATCCTACTCAACATCCAATCTGCATGCAAACACGCCATTGAGCTCTGGAACCTGCTCAACACATCATCCTCAGTCATTGCCTTCCTGTTAGAGACCTGGATGAATGACTCCTCCGCACCCAACATCGCCATGGCCATCCCAGATGGCTACAAGATCACCCGCAGAGACCGCACCAACAGAGTCGGAGGAGGAATCGCCGTTGTCCACAAGAACAGCATCAGGGTCTCGACCAGCACCGACGACGCGCTGAGCACCGCCAAACACATGATTTCTGGATCCACACAGATCCCAACTCCACCCTCAGAGGTACACTCGTCTACAGACCCCCTGGACCAAGACCCCAGTTCAGCGACTCCATCGCCAACTTCATCAGCACTCACGCCCTGACCTCCACCGACTTCATCCTCCTCGGAGATCTGAACTTTCACCTGGAGAACAGCAACTCAACAACCCTAATCGATAACCTCGCCAACCTCAGACTGAGGCAACTCGTCGCAATGCCTACCCACTACGCAGGTCACACGTGGGAGCCCATCTTCTCCGCAAGCCCCCAGGTCGCCTTAAGCCACACCACCGAACTCCTCTGGACCGACCACCGCTGCATCTACTTCTTCCAGAAACACACTACACACCACAGCAACCAACAGATCCCTCGCCGCTGCTAGAGAAAAATCACTGAAGACCGACTACACGCAACACATGCTCTCAGCCCACCCACCAAACCCTTCAACACCAATGAAGTTGCCCACAACCTCAGACCCTGGATCAACAACTGCGCCAACACCCTCGCCCCGCTGAAGAAAACCCCCCAAAGAGACACCAGCAAGAAGGCCAGCTGGTTCACCCCTGAACTCCTAGCCTCCAAGCGAGCCTGCCGGAAACTAGAGAAGAAATGGCACAGCGAACAGACTCCGGATGGCCACGCAGCCCACAAGGATGCCACCCGCAACCACCATCACCTAATCAGGACTGCCAAGAGAACCTCCTTCAAAGTCCGCCTCGAAAACAATGTGCACAACAGCAAAGAGGTCTTCAACATCGTGAAAGAACTGTCCAACCCCAGCTCCAACACCAACGACATTCCGCAGTCGCAAGCCCTGTGCGACTCCCTCACAACTTTCTTCCACTGCAAGACAGCAGACATCCATGACAGTTTCAACACCCAAACAGCCCCAACAGACAGCAACAAAACAGACTCCCCGCACACCATTGACCACGACCCCTTGCTAGCCTGGACCATCATGAACATAGATGACACCATCAAGACCATGAGCACAATCCACTCCGGCTCCCCGTCAGAACCATTCCTGCACCACATCTTCACCAAAGCCAGCAGCTCCATCTCACCCCACCTACACAATGTCATCAATCTCTCCCTCGAGACCGTGACCTTCCCAGAGAGCTGGAAACACGCCGAGATAAACGCCCTACCCAAAAAACCCCAGGCAGACCGTAGACACCTCAAGAACTTCTGGCCCATCTCGCTGCTCCCATTCCCGTCCAAGGTCATCGAGAACATCGTCAACAGACAGCTAACCCGATACCTCGAAGAAAACAGAATCCTGGACCCTTCCCAGTCAGGGTTCCGCAGCAACCCCAGCACCGAGACCGCCCTCATTGCCGCCACCGACGACATTAGGACACTGCTGGACAATGTTGAGACCGCAGCCCTCATTCTCCTGGACCTCTCCGCCGCCTTCGACACCATCTGCCACCGCACACGCCTCCATGCGGTAGGGATCCGAGGCAAAGTCCTGGAATGGACCACCTCCTTCCTCTCCGGCAGAACTCAGAGCGTCTGCCTCCCCTCATTCCGATCCGAAGCCTCCGAGATCATCTGCGGCGTACCCCAAGGTTACTCCCTCAGCCCAACACTGTTCAACATCTATATGGCCCTGCTCGCACAGGTCGCCCGACAGCATGACCTCAACATAGTCTCCTATGCTGAAGACACTCAACTGATCCTCTCCCTCACAAAGGACTCCATCATCGCCAAAGCCTACCTCCATGAAAGAATGAAGGCCGTTGCCGAGTGGATGATGACCAGCCGACTGAAGCTGAACACGGACAAAACAGAGGTCCTCATCCTCGGCTCCAACCCCTGAGCCTGGGATGACTCCTGGTGGCCGACGGCACTGGGGACAGCCCCAACACCCACCAACCATGCGCGCAACCTGGGTATCATCCTCGACTCAACGCTCTCCATGACTAAGCAAGTCAACGCTGTCTCCTCCTCCTGCTTCAATACTCTCTGCATGCTCCACAGGATCTACAGGTGGATCCTGACAGATACAAGAAGAACAGTCACCCAGGCCCTCATCAGCAGCAGACTTGACTACGGAAACGCCCTCTATGCGGGAGCCCAGACCAAGCTCATCAAACGACTGCAATGCATTCAAAACTCCTCGGCACGACTAATACTCGATGTACCATGCCGCATCACCCCCCACCTGAGAAACCTGCACTGGCTGCCTGTCAACAAGAGGATATCCTCCAAGCTCCTCATCCACGCACACAAGGCAATGCACAAGACCGGCACAGCCTACCTCAACAAACAACTTTTCTTCTACATCCCCAACCGCCAGCTCCGCTCCCCCCCGCCGACCTCACGCTGACCACCATCCCACGCATCTGAAGAACAACCACCAGCAGGAGAGCCTTCTCCAACCTCGCCGCCTAGACTTGGAACACCCTCCCACTGAGCCTACGACAGATCCAAGAGCTGGTGAACTTCAGGAGGCTACTCAAGACTGGGCTGTTCGATCAGTAGCGGCCCCCTCCCCAAGCGCCTTGAGACCCTTCAGGTATGTAGTGCGCTCTACAAATGCTTGATTGATTGAGTTGAATATAATTGAATTGATTGAATTGCCTCCCGTCTCAAGTTTTAACATTCTGATTGTGTAGAATTTTCCCTACACTAAATCCACCAACATTTCCAAGCAAAATATCTATGGCAAAAGGTGCAGGATAACCTCAAAAGTTGTTATTTGGGCTCAAACTTCTCTTTTCACCTGTGTTGCAATAATCAGCCCTTCTGGTAAGATGAGTTTAGCATCTTTTGATAAGTGATTGGGCAAAGTAATAATACAGAAAACATGGATACCATTGGGTGCAATGTTTACAGGATATCAACAGTGTGTAATGGTCTGATGCAGCTAAAACTGCGGGAAAGGAAAGTTTGAAGCTATCTGGACCATAAACCCTTTGTACGCTGTGGGGATCTACCTCGAAAAGAGCCAGTGATCACTGTTTCCTTCTCCCTTTTAATTGAAAATGTAGAAAAGGTATTACAAATTCAAAGGTATGAAGATTATGTGTGATGATGTGTATGCTGAAGAACATTGCAATTCGTTTTTTTCTACTTTGGTCTACAATAGTCCATTGCTCTGATTCGAGTGGTTGTTAAATTTTGAGGTAGTGTTCTTATGTCTTTCACACCGTTGCTAGTGGTACTAGGTTTAGCGTGATTTTTTTTCTTCAGGCGGGTGGCCGCAGTCTGAAGAAAAGAAATCACGCTTCGTGCGAGGCTGCCTTCTCCCCGAAAAACACGCCATGATCGCCATATAAAGTCAGACAACGTGTGCCCTTTCGAGGCTGCTGCCCCCACTCACAGCGACCATGAAGTCTACACTCAGCTACGGCCCCACCCAGTCCAAGTCCTGAGGAGAACCCTGAATCGCCGTGTGGTTCGAAACGCGTTGACCCCGAGCCAGGGATAAAGAGGAAGGGTGCCACCTGGGACATAAACAATACCATGCTCTCTGTCCCTAGCAGTGCAACCTTACAAACATCCAATCTCTGGCTTAGCAAGACTAGCAGGCACTCTTAACGAACTGTGTTGTCCGCCCGTCTTGTGTTCTATTATTTGAAGGACTGGTGCCTATACTAAATGTTGAATGTTAGGCATTTTATTAATGTAATTCATTTATTTCTTGTAATGTGTTTCTGGTGTTTTTGGAAATTGAGTATTGATGATGTATATATTTGAACACATGTATATATTGCGCACATTTGTCTTTTGAATGTATTCTTTATTGTTTGACAAACTGTCTTTTCCTTTGATACAAAAAAGTAAATATATCACAAATTTCCAAAAAAGAAAAAAACTGAAAATAAAATCCTGACCGCTCAGTACAGGTTGGTCAATGACACTTGAACAGCAGTGCACGCTCCTTCCTGTCACCCAACAGGTAAAACAAGGGAAGTATCAGTGCTGCCTCCTCTCTCAAATAACAGTACAGCCTGCAGGAGCTGTGCAAACACTCTTGCTATTTGATACATATGTTTCAATATGATTGTGTGGATAGGTAAATGCATGGATAGTTGAGCAAGTAAAACAGTGAAGCGTCGATGGTTGAGTATAAACATCTGTTATTTCAGCACCAATATGTCCCATGGGGTAAATGTGTGCTTATAACTACATATGTCATGTTATGTTACGTTATGTCGGAAGGTACAATGGCTAGATTGATAGATGAGTAATTGAACTGAGAAGTGGATGGTGGTGTCAGTTGATTGACAATTGGGTGAGCGGGAGGCTGGGTGGCTCATGAATTTGTTTTAATGCAGGCTTGATATGTGGGGACAGATGGATGAGTAGATGAATCAGGAATGCATGATAAAGGAGAATGTCTACATTGATGGACATTTGTGGAAGGATGGCTGACATTTAGTTTGTGTGTATGAATCGATTAAAGGTTGCTTTGTGTATGTGGTGTTTGTGTATTTATGTGGTATTTGTATGGATGTTTGTACATGGGAATAGGTTTTGTGTGTGTATGTACATGTCTGCCCAAGTGGATTGATGGGTGTGTGTCAATGACCTTGACACTGCTTTATTTAGAACTGCTCCCCTGGTACTCATGCTGAGGTGAAAAAAAGGTCTAGGGATTTTGAAGAGCATGCACATCTACCTGTTGGGCAACAAAACATGATAAATCTATGTGGTGGGGAAGCACTGTTACTGAATCCCATTAGGAATCGTGATCATGCATAGTGACGCGGGGTTGTCTTACGTGCACTTAGGTTTCATCCCACAGTAATAGAAGTTTCCATGCGAACAAAAATGATGTCTTTGATAGGACACTTTCGGCCCGATTCACAGAACTAACTTAAGACAAAATCCTAAACTTACTACTTTTGGTATTCACAGAAGTTAGGATTTTGTCTTAAGTTTGACTTAAGACAGACTCAAGACAGACTTAAGTTAGGATTTTGTCTTAAGTCTGTCTTAAGTATGTCTTAAGTCTGTCTTAAGACAAAATCCTAACATCTGTGAAAACCAAAAGTAGTAAGTTTAGGATTTTGTCTTAAGTTAGTTCTGTGAATCGGGCCCTGTGACTTGAAAAATAGCAGAGTAATTTCTGAATATTGTATTACATGCAGTTAGCATGCACGTTCCACTTCTAAGTTCACACATGCAGTTGCGACTACCATAATTGTGTCAACCATGTGTTCTGATTTATCAAACAATATTTATTTACAGTGATTCAGAATGACACAATATCAAAGCGCTATGAGAACTTATCAACAGGATGCTAATGAGCCAACTGTAGAGTGTTTCCTATTTGTGCTGCTATTCTCAGAGTAAATATTTAGCCACATCAAACATTCATCCTGTGACCCACTGTCACGCGGCTGAAACAGATGTGTGACAATTCAGACAAAGCTTCAGGGAAGTAGGTGGTGGAGTGCTAGAGAATTTGCAGACCTACTTGAACCTAGTGGAAGTGAACAAAGCTAGAATTTTTTAGAACCTGCCAGCAAAAGATAAAATTACAAGCATGCAGATCCTGTGTCTGATACTTCTCATATACACAAGTGGAATCTTATAGAGGAAAACTGATGCTGCTGTGGACAACACATCATCTAAGAGCTAGCTTCTATTGCTGAACCGCTGTGTCCCAAATTACCAAGCAACATACATAAGGCCTGAGAGGGGTGTGAATATATAGCGTAGTGTATTGATTGAAACACTGTGGTAATCAGCCTAGGCGGGCTACTGCTTTACATGGGATGAAAAAAGTGTGGGATCGATAAAAGGTGTAACTAGGAATCCTTTCCAGGAGACTAGGCCTGTGTAAGTAAGGGTTCAGCTTAAAACATGGAAAGAAAAATCCTGTTCTTTACAAAGTGTGCCCCCTGGTCAGTATTTGGGCGCCCCTTTGTGAGTAGTGTATTTTTGCACCCAGACATCTAACACAACATCAGACATTTGTCTAAAAAACATGCCAGTCCTATTGAAGTTGCCAATGCTTGTTAGGAGCATCAACTTAATGAGTAACAATGAGGATTATTTTGTGAATACTTAGATTTAAAAATGTTTCAATCTGAAACTGAAGTAATCATTGCTAATGTCTGTGAAAGGGTAGGTGGTCTTCAGAGTGTTCCTCGTCACACTGATTTTTCAGCTGTATGTCAGTTAGACACTTAAGGGCCCATTAGGATGGCGGGTCGTCTAAAGTCCTCGCGGTGCTGGGACCGGCCGCCAGATGAGCAGCGGTCCAGCATGCCAATTAGGATGTGACCGCCACCCTGGCGGTCACATTCCGCATATTTGACATTGAGGCGGGTGCTGCTTGCAATGCCAAATAAACATGTTGAGCATTCCCATGCACAACATGCCAGGCACCGCACGGTGCCTGCCATCTTGTGCATGTGAATGGAGAGGGGTACCATGGGTACCTCCAAAGTGCACCCCCCACACCCCCTGGGGGCCCGCAACGGGCCCCCAAAGCACATCGCCGCCATGGAAAGGCCTTTGAGAACATGCATCCTAATATGGATGGCGGTGCCTTGTAGGCACCACTACCAAATTGTGCCCCAGCTCCGCCCGGCTGGCAAACGGAACAATTGACGACTGGCGCAAAAAAGGCAGACGCACTTTGCGGCCACTGCGATACCCCCACCATAATAATATGGCAGTGGTAAATCATGTTGAGATGACGGGCGGATCGCCATCATAATCATCCCCTAAGTCCTCCATGTACAAAGTGTTTTATTGGAAGCAAGCCCTTAGATTCCGAAAACACAAGGTTTTTTCGACCCCTTAAACACATTTTGAAATTGTCATGCCTGTCGTCACGGTTGGCAAAACCAAGATGACAGGCTGGTTGGCAAGATGGCCGCCGAGCCTTTGAACGCATGCTCGAAGACTGACGCATGCGCATTAAAGAAGGAGGTGGCTCTTAAGCCCTCCTCTCGGTCTCCTCTATGCTTCGCGTTTGTTTCCTGTTTAGAGTGCTTCTGGGTCACGGTGATCGGTGGTGGCGTTTCGGGAGTTCGGCGTTTCGGGAATTCGGAGCTTTCCCTTTGTTTAAGCTATATCGCAAGCTTCAGGATATCTTCGTCTCCTGAGGTAGCGTGAGTGAATAATAGACTTTGATTATACACCGAGATTCTGGCGTTTGTTGGTATTATTATTTCTCATGACTAATATATGCCCGGTAGTTGAATTGGATATTTCGTCTTTTGCATTCCTTTGTTAGCATTGTGAGGATACTGGCCCTATATAGTATTTTCTAAATGGGCATTTAGATTCGGTTAGGTTATGCATTGAAGAGAGCTAAATTGTTGTTGTTGGGGTACTGCACAGTTGTGCACTTTCTTTTTGGGGATTTTTATGTGCATCAGACAAAGCAAAAAGGTGAGAAGAGACACATCAAAGTACTAGTGTATATGTTTTCTTTTTCTGTATATTCTTTATATCTTGATCATTGTGTTAATATTACCCAGACAAGTTCGAGATATCCTAGTGCCTCCTGTTGTTTATACCAAGCATTAAGGAACCTAAGACAAAGGTATATAATATATATATAAAGCACACCTTTTGTTTTCTATACATAGGATATGATATTTACTGTTATGTTAATTTCTCTTCAAGAACATTGATGTCTGCTGAAAAGATAATATCTCCCTGATCTTAGATGGCCTTCCTGACGGTTTATCAAGAAGTCCTTGTATTGCAGTCCTGCAGGCTCATTACGAAGATCCTCTCTTCCCTACTTACCTTGTTTTGTTTTCCCTCCTTCCCCTTGAATACCACTGTTTGTATTCCAGTTCCCCTTCTGGCATATGGTGGTGTTTGGGGGAAGTTGCAGACCTGTCTTCACTTCTGTGGCACTCCTGAGGCAACATAAGGTGAGAGCACAACAGAAATGTACTAAACCCAATTACCAATCTGGTATTGGTTTTCCTAATCATTAAATGGACTTAGGAAACCAATAGGAATTGCTAATTCCATGGGTTATGTTAAGGGTGTCTCCTACAAATATTGATTACTTATGGCATTACCATCGACTCAAACGAGGTGGTAATCCTTTCGCAAACAGGAAGAGGTCCCCAAGCAATGTTGAAAAAATATTTTTAGCGGTAGGCAGTGATCCACGGACCACTTACTAATAAAAAATGTTTGTAAAACATTTTAATTTTTTAATGCACATAGGTTTCTTTTTAAGAAAATGAGCTGAATTAAATAAAATATTACTTTTTCCCCAAAAAAATCACAGACCCCATCAGGACACCATCTCTGTGATTGTAGCCTATCAGAGATGGTCAAAATTTGCGTCCTATATTATTTATGTTATTAAAGTAGGTCAAATTGCGACCCACTACGACTCTCTGATTTGTGAACTGACCTAGTAGTACATAGGTCAGTACACAAAATACAAATGCATTTGGCAAAAGTCAGTGGCACATTGGGACCTCTTTGACCAAAGTCATTCTTGGTATGTGAGGTCAGGTTTTCTTAAATAGCGAATCCTAAGAAATCGTAATTTAAGATGCTGGACTCATTGGACATCAATATTATTCACTATATAGAATTAGAAAATGTAGTTTTACTTAGATCCTTGTTCTCCCTTGCCCACAAAAAGACCATCTGGGCCCTGAAACGTGCTCAGCAAGAGAAGGAATGAAAAAAGATCTTCCAAATGCTCAAAGAGGGATCCTTAGCTTGATTCTGGCAGAATGTGAACACTCTAAAATCCCTCTGACCCCCGAGGTCAAATGCGGTCCCAGCAACTGTGTGGGAGGACCATGTGAGAACCCAGTCCCTGGAACACAATCTCACAGCCATCACAACCACAGTCTCATCAACTGGAGACGAACACCAAACCCTGATTCAACCAAGGGAAATTGCAAGACTGAAAAAATCCATGAAGTCCAGCAGGGTGCCGGGCGTAAATGGGTCCATGCAGGGATTTTCCAATCTGCTACAGATGGCTGGGCAGCACTACTTACTTCACTATTGAACATTGCATATACCCTTGTTAAAACACCTGAAGCTTGTTGGGTTTCAATACTATGCCTGATTCACAAAAAAGGACAGCGCTCAAATCCTAGCAATTATCTCCTTATAGCCCTGTTAGACCGGAAAGCTAAAGCAAATGCACATATCCTTCTGGAAAAAGTGGAAATTTGGACTGAATTAAATGAGTTGCTCCCTTTCTTTCAAACAGGCTTCCGAGGTGGAGACGCTACAACCGACAACATAATCGCCCTATCTACCCTCTGTCACCATGCCACCCAGCTGCACCAACCTTCACTTTTTTGCTGCTTTGTCGATCTAAACATAGCCTTTGACAAGGTTGACAGACAATCGCTGTGGAAGAAACTAGCAAATTGTGGCATTCCTTCTTCACTCCTAACAGCTATAATGTCCCTCTACTCGGACATCTGGGTACAGGTGAAAACAGGTTCCACATCTCTTTCAGCTAAAATCTGTATTACCGGTGGTTTGAAACAAGGGCTCCTCTCCTCTTTAATCTGTATACAGTGGACCTAAGAAAAGCTCTCGTCAACAGTTGCCTGGCCCCTCCAGACTAGGTAACTGATCTCTACACATTCTTTGGCTCGCAGATTACCTGGTCCTCATGGATCACACTAAAGTGGGACTCCAATGAGCTCTGGCCAGTTTACATGAATACAGCACATCCAATCACCTTATCATCAACTCAGATAAGACAAATATCACAGTAATAGGCTGGCAAAACCACAAAATAATATTACATGCACCATAGGCTCCAGGACAATTAATTCAGTGTAGAAAGTACTTAGGAGTTTGGTTCACAGAAACAGCAGGACCCACTACCCACAAAAAAGATCAGACTAAGAAATCAACGGCTATAACGTATGTTTAATAAAATTGAACAACAAGTTAAAGAGTCAGTCAGCAGGGGGCATCAGAAACGTCACTCCAGCTTTCCTTCTCCCAGCACTCTCGAATTGGCATCAAGCGAATCCAGGCGCTTTTTCAGAAATCCAAGAGCGGGCTCAATGTGTGGTTTATAAAACAATCTTTCAACTCCCAAAACTCCTCTCCAGGGTGAGACTTAGGTTGGAGCTTGAGTTGGTCAAACAATCACTAACCCTTGAGATTGACATTCTAAAATATTATATTCAAATCCCCAAATCTCTGAGAGAAACCTTGGAGAGCTGCCTCAGAGACACATTTGAAAATTTGTCTCGCCATGGAATAAACAGCTTATGAGAGCCAGGGTTTACACTGAAATAAACAAACCAGCACTCGCTCTGCCTTGCATTTCATACGCCACCTGGAAAACGCGTATCAATAAACGAATCCAACTAGTTTAGTTCCAGCAAGACCAGGCAAAATTAAAAAACGTATCCTTCCTGAACCCGCTGAATGACTCATATTTAGTAAATAAACTTCACCGCCCCACTTAACCCTAAAGCCAGAAGAGAGATTATGTACATGCAATTGCTGGCACTTCCAATTACTGATTTCAACTGGGCCTGGCCAAACCAAAACACAGGAGGGGCATGTTGACTGTGTGAATACAAACAAGAATCATGGATTCACCTCTTGTGCTGTTGCCCGACCGTAGCAACTGTAAGGAGGATTCTTCTTAGAGAACTATGACTTGAGAAAAAAAGTAACCACCTGCTGTGAGACCTTTGCAGTATGTTTCATACAAAAGGAACCATACATCCTGGCCCGCTGTGGAAGATTTGTACAATCAATCAGGGGCGCTATGCACCCAGGCACCGCCTCCCGACCTAGCCCTCATAATGTCCAAATGGTAATACTGGATTATTTTAAACACAGGACCTAGACAGAACACTCTCCTATGCAGTCGCAAAGCACAAGTACAATGCAGGAGAAAGAGTACCAGCGAGAAGAATGGTAACAAAAGTACTCCTGGTGATTTGAGGAGCCAGTAGGGTTATATTCTCCTACGGGACGGCCAAAGAGCAATGGCCAACTGCAAACATGATAAGATGCCCTGTGTCAAACAGTGGCCTTAACTATTGCACCGTGCCAGAACTTTTAACCTTTATGAATGCAATGTCTCTTTTTATGCTTTTATTGTAATGCAATGAGTGGAGAAGTGTGGCTCAGGGGTTAGAGGCGGCAGACCCGGAAGCTGAGATCGGTCCTGGACCAGGGTTCAATTCCCCACCTCGGCGGGTCTTGGGCTCAAAAATTCCACGGACTCGATAATTCTAGTTCCGGTGCCTACTCGACTCACGGGTTCACACTCTGCGACTCTGGGCAATAGCTTGCTTAATCTCCACTACGGCCCCTCGCGGCGGGATGCCTGGCTTTCACCTTGTGGATACCCTGCTGGGGTTATCTCACAGGGGAATACCAGGACAGGTTCCCAAGGCAAGCGCCTTGATGCCTTCGGGTGATACGTGCGCTATATAAATCGCAATACATTTACAATGGTTTTAATTAACGTATGCAAATAATTAAATAAATTACAAATTACAAGATCCTTTTTCTCCAAACATGTTTCTGAAATCCTCCACCTGCCTATCTAACACATCATTTTCCTCCTCACACCATCTTGCCACTCTCTTCTTCTGCATGTAGTACTGATAATCTCAATACATCCTCTCCTGACACACACATCTACCAATTCAGCTTTAAAAATTGCATTTTCTTTCCTTTTGGAGCTGTCAAAATGTTGACAGCTGTGAATCTCCTCCACACAATTAGCCATAAAATCACAACTGCTGTTGGCACATATATACGCATTCCTCTGTGCGTTCTGCAAAGAGGTCAAGGAGCGCATGTGCATAATGACTGAACCTTTATGACACACTGACACGCATTGTGAGAAGTTCACACAACCTTTAGACTCATCTCCAGTGTTCCCACTCGTGCTCCATCATAAACACTCAAATACAACAGGGACTCACCCAGACTTGTAGAGAGAACTGGGCTCATTAAAAAGTGATACGTTGAATAAAAAAACTACAGAAACACAACATATGGAAAAAAATTAATACGTTTAGGGATTGCAAGATGAAGTGAAAATGAAATCTAAACAGAACTGCATCGCTGTTATGGATTACCTTAAGGCTTTCGAATTTGCTGTTGGCTATTCAAGCATTGTTTTTGCCTGTAAAATGAATTGAATTTGGACCCCAAAGGAACCCATTTCGAAGACAGTGTTTAATTGCTGCCACATTAGAGACCTGGCAGGACCCAGCCCACTTAATCTCCTCGCCCCCACCAACCAGATCCATGCCCATGGCTTTGCCTGAGCATCGCACACATCTTCATAGGTCAATCTCTCTGCCATCCCATGTGCAGTCATAGAAGTAGGCAGGCCACAGAATGGACGAGGCAAATGCCTAGCTCTGGCTCCTCTCAAGGACCTCTTGGACCCCCAGCCCAAGATGAACTGAACTTTCAAATGGCTTCTGCCCTACCCACAGGTTCTAACCTCATGCATTAAGAATTAACAACTAAGCAGTAATCTTTGATGTGAAACAGGCAAACGAAAGAGATCATCTAGTAGATGCAATGCACAACATGCAACCAAAATATCAGTGATCAATTCCACCTTCCTCACTTGAACAAATTGTCTGATCCTAGGCAAATATTTTATTATATCAAGCATTTTTTTAACTCTATTAACGCATATGAGTGAGCGAGGTCAGGAATTACGCTCTACAAAATCTCTTCGATTTCATTTAACAGATCATAATTTTGCTCGATCTATAATAGGGTTCCAAGTCACATATAGGGTAGAAGTGCAAATTGACTTGCCTCTGATTTTGTTGGTATCATTGTCATCAAGACATGGGAAGCCATGGGTTTTTCTAGGTTGAGATTTTGGAACTATCACTTTTAATAAGTGCCTCTCAATGCAAAGATATAATAATATGAACAATTATTAATGAGACACTTCCCCATACTAAAGAAAATACACTTTTATTTGGTTTTGAAGTGATTCTATCATAATTGTACATGATGTTTCTGCATGATTTGCATGCCAAATATTTGTGTTCATGAACGTTTAGATCCAAGGCAGACCCATGGCTCAGTTCTTCCTGCTAATATGCTGCCTACCCCCCTCTATCCATCTGCAGCAACAGTGACTTAGTATCACTTTTGCTGCAGCCGGCTGATCTGGCTATCACTGCCAGACCAAGACCCAATTGTGGATTTATTAGGAGGCTATCTCACCCCATACACCCCTTCTTGAAGCTATGTCCTTGCTTATATGCTGGTAAAGGCTGTGCGTTTCACAACTGTGCGAGAAGCTATTACAATCCTGACTTTATTATTTTCTTTCTGGGTCTTCCAGTTTTTCTTAAATGCTTTACTAGCACAGGACTACAAGCCACAGGTTGCATAGAAAACAATATTAGTTGAGGTACATCACCCCACACTGCGGTTAATTTAATGATGTATTAAGTAAGTGGGATCAATGCTTTGTCATATGTTTTATCTGAGTCCCACAAATGGACCACATCCTAGACTTTTCAACCAGAGCTCCCACAGCGGAGCAAAGACAGATAAAGTAGTCTCTGTTAACCTTTCTATGCAACTTTGTCCAGACTCAGAGAAAGGACAAATCACTTTACCATGCATTGATTCTGATCCAGTGTCACATATTCTATATTTGTCCCATCAGGAGGTCTAAAGGCCTTTCATACACTGTTTAGGAACTGAACTGGATGCACAGGCTGGATCAGCAGGTAGTACTGAACCCAAAGAACTCAAGTACCCACTCCTGCTTTAGTGTATACTTAGAATAGAAGCTCTTAGTGATACCTATTTTTCATCCTCTGGCATTACATCTGTTGGAAATGGCCATTTTTGCAGGGTCATCCCTAAACTTTTTGCTTCTTCTAATAGAGTTGCTGATATAGGGCGCCCCAATGATTGTTGGGTGCTAACATAAGTATGCATCCTTACTGTTAGAGCGGTGGACCTCGAAGAAGAAGCAAAAAGTTTCTCGGAAGAAGCAGCAAAAAGTTTAGGGAAGACTCTGCAAAAATGGCCATTTCCAATAGATTTAATGCCAGAGGATGAAACATAGGTATCACTTGGAGCTTCCTGACCTGTTTTTGTTGGCTTTAGTACTCAGGCCACTTTACCATTGTTAATCAGTGCTAAAGTGCAAATGCTCTCTGTGTAAATCATTATTATAATTGGTTGTCCATACTTGGCATATTTGATTTGCTGGTAAGTCCCTAGTAAAGTTCACTGAGTGTGCCAGGGCCTGTAAATCACTGCTACTAGTGGGCCTGCCCCATTGATTGTGGCACCCACATGAGTAGCTCTGGAAATATATCTAAGACCTGCCACTGCAGTGTGTGTGTGCAGTTTTAAACTGCCATGTTGACATGGCAAGTGGACCCATGTGCCAGACACTAACCTTCCCATTTCTTTCATGTAAGGCACCCCTCAGGTAGGTCCAAGGTACCCCCATAGGCAGTGGACAAGTGCTGGTGCATTTTACATGTCTTGATAGTGCAATACTGCCAATTTTTGTTCTCATGATTGAAAGGCTGTCTGTCCCATAGGCTACCATGGGAGTTACTTTGTGACATCTTACTAGTATAATTTTCCATTGTGACAAGATGAAGAAATGGAGTTTAGATTTTGACAGGGGCAGGGATTGTGCATTCACTGTAGACAACCCCCGGGGGGGGGGGGGGTTGAGATGGCCCTGCCTTTTCCTGGGTGACTCAAAGATGAGGTGAATAGACCTTGGCTGCATTTAAAGTGGTGGGAGGGGTTTCACTTAAACCTGAATAGGCATTGTCGCTTGTGCACAAAGCTGTTTCCACCTCCTGTGGTCATGCTGCACCAGAGAGGACAGAACTGGTTTGGACTGGGCTCAGAGACTAGTGCCACAAAGAGAACAATGACAAATGGGGAATAAGATGATTTCTGAGGCGGCTAACAAATCTAAAATATTGTTTAGCGTGGTAAAGGAACTTGCTGGCTCTAGAACTATGGCCACACTTCCTCCTCTATCCAACGATAAATGCGACGAGCTTGCACAGTACTTCATTTCTAAGATGGAGAATATTCACTTGGATATTTCTGCGCACGGAGCTAGCAACATCAATAACATTTCTGTTAACCTGCCCCCTGAAGCTGCTGAGGTAACTTCTCATACTCAGACTTTAGCCTCACTTCCGTCCTGGCCTGACCTTCTCCCTTCTACTCTCCTAGAGATTTTGGGTAACGTTAAGTCAGGCTCGCTGTTGGACCCTGTACTCGTCACCATCTTGCGATCTTTGGAGCCTCCCCTGCTTTCTATCATTTGCACTTTGCTTAATCACTCCTTGAATACTGCAACTGTCCCAAGTCGCTGGAAGCAAGCAATGGTCACTCCACTCTTGAAAAAGCCCACTATGGACCCCAGTGTTTCTTCCAACTATCGTCCCATTTCCCTACTGCCTATCTTTTCCAAAGTTTTGGAGAGATATATCCATATTCATCTATCTCACTATGTGGCGCTTAATAATTTCCTAAATCCTTCCCAGTCTGGCTTTCACCCGGGATTCCCTACAGAGACCACTCTTTTAGGTGTGACAGAAAATCTACGCCTACATTTGGATCGAGGGGAAACTGCTGCACTGCTATTGCTCGATCTCAGTGCAGCATTTGACACCATATCTCACAGTATACTTATCAGATCCCTCGCACACATCGGTATTGGTGGTAAGGCTTTGTATTGGCTTTCGTCTTTCTTGAAGGACTGGACCTTTCAAATCTTTTAACATCTTTCCACTTCCAAAGTTTACTTGTCCCCACACGGTGTACCCCAGGGTTCTATCCTGAGTCCCCTTTTGTTTAATCTTTATGTCACTCCTCTGGCTTACATTGCTCAAAGGTCCGGCCTTAATTTATTTACCTACGCTGATGATTCACAAATTGTTTTTTCCTTATCCCAAGCTGACCCCACCTTGCCATCTTCTTTGGAAATCGGACTTAGTGATATAGCCAACTGGATGAACAGCAACTTGCTTAAATTAAATGGTGGGAAGACAGAGGTTTTGGTTTTGGGCAACAAACCTGATCTCTGGAGTCCGAGTCACTGGCCTTCAGCTATGGGTGCACTGCTGGTTCTGTCTGCGTATGTGCGTAACCTTGGTGTGATTATCGATAGGGAGTTATCTATGAGTGACCAAGCTAACAGAGTGTCAGCCACCTGCTTCACCATTTTGCGCTGGCTTGGAAAAATCTTCTGGATGCTCCCTTCGAATGCCCAGAGATCTGTGGTTGATGCCTTGGTGACCTCCAGATTGGACTATGGTAACGTACTCTATCTGGGGTCCACCAAGGCGGTCAACCGCCGTCTCCAATTGGTCCAAAATGCCGCCGCTCGACTTCTTTGTGGTTGTCGTAAATCAGACCACATTACAGAACGCTTGAGGGAACTTCATTGGCTCCGCATAGAAAGCCGTATAAAGTTCAAGGCGCTATGCTATATGCACAAGATTAAAATGGGCGTGGCTCCCCTTTATCTTCAGTCGCTTGTCAAGCCCTATTCTCCTTCCCACTTGCTCCGTTCCTCCTCTCAATACTTATTCTGTGTTCCCAAGTATAAGTTGTCCAGAATGGGGGGCAGTGCATTTGCCAACCTGGGACCCAGACTTTGGAACCCCCTCCCGCTGGCTGCTCACGCGGAGGTCAACTATGCTTGTTTTCAAAGAGCTGTTAAAACTTGGCTCTTTAATCAGTAGATTTCTCTTCACTGTGTCAGGTTACTTGTAACAATTAGCGCCGGGAAACCCGTATGGGTAGCTGTAGCGCATTACAAACTTAATAAATAAATAAATAAATAAATAAATACATAAATAAATATGATCTCTCCCATCCGTCATGTGCCATCAACAATATCCCGGCCTCCCAGACCTTGTGTGATTCTCTGGCTTCTGCTTTTGAAGACAAGATTGCTAACATTCTGAGTGGTCTCTCCGACCCGTGCATTTCTTGCCCCCAGCCTTTGTTAGAGTCAGTGCCTCGATCCATTTCTAGCGCTTCTGGGGAAATTACAGAGCCCTTACTGTTGGATAGTTTCACCTTTCCCTCATATGAGGATTTTTGCACTCTGGCCAACAGTGTGTCTTCCGGCTCTCCGATGGACCCGTTACCCCATAAGTTCTGGAAATTGTTCCATGAGGAGCTTTTCCCTCCTCTTTACTCCATCTGCTGCCAGTCATTTAGCACCGCCACGGTTCCTGAAAGCTGGCAACTTGCAGTGGTCTCCCCTCTTTTGAAGAAGGCCACGCTGGACCCTACCTGTCCTGCGAATTATAGGCCCATTTCGCTGCTCCCTTTCTCTGTCAAGATCATGGAGAAATTTGTCACCAATTCTTTGTCCAGCTTTTTAGAAACTAATACCTCTCTGGATGTGGCCCAATTTGGCTTCCTGCCAGCTCATGGCACGGAGTCCGTGCTGGTGGTTGTCCTGGACGATCTTCGTTCACGGGTCGACACTGGTCGGGCAGCCTTTTTAATGCTGCTCGCCATGTCGCCGCGTTCGACACGGTCAACTATGCCACATTAATTAGCAGATTGGAGGCGATCGGGGTAGCCGGTTTGGCCCGAGACTGGCTAGTCTCCTACCTTCATAATAGGCAGCAGGTGGTGACCCTGCCGCCTTTCAGATCTGGTATCAGAAAGGTGGGACAAGGTGCTCCTCAGGGGTCAGCAATCAGCCTGATTCTATTTAATTTATACCTCTGTCCTTTGATCAGGCTGATTCAAACCTTCGGCATTTCGGTGATCAATTATGCCGACGATATGCAGCTCATTTTTTCCTTTGAAGGCAGAGATGCCGTGTCTAAGGATACTTTCCATCGCTGCATGACAGCCACGGCGGACTGGTTGAGACATAACTCACTCCAGTTCAATAGATCTAAAACAGAGGTGCTGCATTGCTCTACTGATCGAGCCCCTCGCCCCCTACCGGCGGGCTTCTGGCCAGCATCATCCCTGGGCACAGTTGCGGCAGCAGATGCTGCTCGTAATCTGGGCGTTATGTTTGGCCCAAATCTCCAGCTTGATGCCTTTGTAAATAAGACCATTGCCTCATGTATGATGCTGCTTCGTACATTGCGTAAGATTCTTCCCTTGCTTCCGTCCCCAGTTAGACCGGAGGTAGTGCGCGGTATCTTTCTTAGCAGGCTTGATTACTGCAACGCGCTACTGCTGGGCACCCCAAGCACTTTGATCAGGAAACTGCAGCGCATACAGAATATGGCAGCTAAGCTTTCCCTTTCTCGGATGCGCTCCGCCTCTTCTTCTTTAGCGCTAAAAGAACTCCATTGGCTACCGGTCCATCAGCGTATTTGTTTTAAGGCGTCTTGTATAGTGTTCAGGGCCCTCCATGGGCAGGGGCCGGTCCTGTTGCAGGAGCTCTTCTCCTGGTACTCAGCGGCTAGACTTCTGCGATCTTCCTCCGCATGTTTAGAGGCAGTTCCTAAAATCCAGAGGGTACGGATGGGCAGCCGTTCCTTTGGTTTTGCTGCTAAAAAGCTTTGGAACTCCCTTCCTCTATCCTTGAGGAGTCTGAATGAACTTTCCTCCTTTAAAAAAGGGCTGAAGTCCTACTTCTTTCCCAGGGAGGTGTAATTTCTGTGATTGCACAAAAGTTAGGTAGAGTCAAAGCGCAAGGATACCCTCTGGGTGACAGACTGCGCTATAAAAATATGCGATACATACATACATACATACATTAACAGCTATGTATTAATTCATCAATTGAAAATAAATTACTTCCCACCATTTACACCTATAAACAGCACAACACACACCTAAACCTAATTACACAATTACCATAATTAATTACTAAATAATTAATTTAAATTAATTAAAATCTTATGATTGAATCATCAATTAAAAAATAAATTACTTCCTACCCTTCCCACCATTTACACCTATACATACCAGAACACACACCTAAACTATTTACAAAAGTATCATAATTAATTGCCAATTAATTTGTTATAAATTATTAACAGTAAATTATTAAATAGTTCATAAAAATATACTTTCCACATTTAACACTATAACATCTCAATTAACAAATATTAAGAAATTAAAAAATATTCAATACATTTATTATAATTAAATTAATTCCCACCATATTCCCCTATAAACCCACAACCTGCTACGGTACTAAAAACTCAAAATTCAAATAAAAAATATTAATAACTACCAAAAACAATCAATACATTTAATATAATTAAATTACTTCTCACCCTATTTCCATATAATCCCTCAACCTACTACGGTACCAAAAATGCATAATTCAAATAAAAAAGAAATTTGTAACAACTAAAGTTTTAACATATATAATAAAAATACAAACAATTCTTATACAAAAACCATACATCACATACGTATAAAATATATACTAAAATACATAACATAAAAAAGTTGATTTTTTTATAACTATATTTTTGCAAACAATATTAAAGACTTCGATATTTTAAACATCAATATTACTTACCTAAAATCAATATTCTTGACCACAATATTTTTTCTGACTATATTTCTGACCCACAATATTTTTACCTCGATATTTGTGCGAGTCGATATTTTTTTACATCGATATTCTGCCTCTGCACCTTCCACAATACCTGTGAAGGACCCCTAAGAAAAACTTTCATCCTACTGGTCTGTGTATCTTTAGTTCAATGTATTACAAAACGACATTGCTTGTAAAGGTTTTATCTCCTATGTTATTTCAAATGTGAACTCTCGACCATATAGAAATTAAAGGAGTGCAATATTATTTCTAACTTTACAATTCTCCACTCATTTCTTTATTGCTATGAAATAACGAGGGGTGTGTGAAATGTGGTAATGTACATAAGTGCAATTACTCCATTTTTTTTTAAATTCAGCAAAACAACATATAACTAAGTGAACTAGAAATTCGTCATTTCGTGCTATAATTTAGTGTTAAATTCTTCCTTGTGACCATCTTTCCATTATCAATGTGAGCATTCATTTCGCACTAAAATGAAAGAGCACAGAAACACAAGTGACACAAAAATAGCCGCTTGCATGCTGATTGTATGCGACTTAGAGGAGTTGAATCATTTTATGCAGTTCCCATAAAAAATTTAGCACACAATTATTGAAATTTCACAAGAATATGCAGGAGTAACTGAAATTTCACCTGGCCTAGAAATAAACACATATTTATGACCAGTTTGCATCGTTTTTGCACCACGCAATGTGGTTCAAGATCTATGCAAACCATGTCATATTTTCGAAGCAACGCAAAGCCACTTTGCTTGGCTCCAAAAATATGGAGTAACGCAATTAAGTGGAATTTGCTGCATTGTGTTACTCTGCCATAGGACGACATTCCATAGGTTTTGTATGGGTGTTCCTACGCAACACCTATTATTTATTTTAGTGTTTTATAGAGCGCGAACTTGACCCGTGAGGGTATCAGAGCGCTTTACAGGTTCATAGCGTAATGTAACAAAGACGGTTATCAGAGGGTTATACAGAGTCAAGGGTCAAAGGTCAAAACTCTAAGGTTTTTGACGCATTCCCAGATTTACAAGGCCTTGTAAACCTGTGAATGCACCAAAAAGATATGCCTCCCAGGAGAGGCGTAACGAGGAGAAATATCTTTATTTCTCCTCACTGTATCCCCTTTCTCTATGTGCTGCATTCTGCAGCACACACAGAAAGAGGGATAAGCCTATAAGTATTGTTTTTGTGCGGGAAGATGCCCCTTTCAGCACAAAACCAATCCTTCCTACAACACAGGCACCCTTGCACCAAGATGCAAGGGTGCCTGCGTTGGCACTAGGCTGCCAAAACGATGGCACCTCAAAAGAAAGGGGCACGCATGCGCTGTATTGGATAAATACAGCTCATTCCTGTCCCTTCCCTGTGCTGCTGGCCAGCATAGCAAGGCGACTTGCTGACTGCCCTGCGCCACAAAACTCATATGTCCTAGGGAGTTTTTGTTTTTAACAAGTTCATCTAAGGTGCATAGAAAGTGTTGTGACTCGCATACTTTCATCTTGACTTCCCAGTGCGCACCTGCACATCCTGTTGTAGAGAAAATAGGTCCTTCTGGTTAAGAATAAAGCAAAAAAATTATGTGTGATCCCTTGCTTATTTGAAGCATGCAGCCTTAGAAGACCCGCGGGCACTATAACAATATCCTAATAGAAAAAACAACATGTGTATCTATTGCTTCACACTTATAATAAAAACACCATTTGACGATGTCTATCTTCGGCTTATTAACAAAAGGTGACGTTTGCGTCACTTCACAGTTTTGATGGCAGTCTTCACAGCTTTACTTCTCAGAATTAATGAGCAGGTGCTGATAGATTTGTAGCCAAAGAGAAACATCCTGGATCAGGTGAAGGTGTTGCGTGAAAATTAGCTGACTGTAGAGCACGTGCACAAGGCTGAAGAACACTGCCATTCAGCAGCCTTAGTGGATTCTTTCATACCTGCCGGGAAAACAGAGACTCGAGATCTATAATCAATTTTTTAGCTGGTCATATCAATCACAGAGGGAGCGTTTGAAGAATCCAAAGGAGCTGCAGATGGTGATTTCTTCATTGTTTTGGAGGTTTTACATGGCACAACACTGCAAATTACTTTGCCTTAGGCCATGGGTACTAGAAAGCATTTTCGAAATGGCCGAAATGTTTGGTCTGTGATGTGACTGAGAGCTGCATTGATGCCAGCAAGGTTGCGGTCGGGGCAGGACAGTTGGCATAGCGGTGATTGTGGTATGGTGGGTAGAGGGGAAGTGAAGTATATATATATCTAGTGCCTATCTGCACAATGTGAAACCATAAAATTTAGGATTAATCACGGCTTCCCCACTTTACCAAATTGTATGATCCTAGAAAATTGTTCCCGCTGTACCCTCCTTTTTCTTCAGTATCCCACGTATGAAGACCTTGAAATATATGACTACAGGAAGTGTGCTTTATGTAATGTTGTTTTTCTTTAACATGCACCTTTTCCTTTAAGATTCTTGCTTCCCTGCTCGGGGACACTTCATGGAACAAGAATGTTGTACAGTTCTTAGAATATGAATGTTACTGTATTCTGAGTCAGTTATGATCTTAGGCTGTTGGTGGATGAGGCGATTAAACTACACTGGAGAACTATACTTCGTTTCAGTTTAACTTATTTACGAAAACACTACATTAATATTGGCGACGATCCTACCTCAATACCTCAACACACAGCCTTCGCCGATTCGATTTTCCTCCCCAGCGGCTGATTTACTTGAGAAGGAAGCGTTGTCTTCCCAGCGGCAGACTACGTGATTCAAGAAGACGTTTATCGACTGTATGGTTCGGTGAGGAGTACAGCGGGAGGATATTTAGTCATAAGGGGACTTTAAAAATAAAAGGAAAAATAACGCACTCCGCGTTAACCCTACAGTTTAAACTTGCTCGCGCTGCTCGCGTGAAGGTGCGTGATCGGATACGAAGCGCGTTTCAGCAAAAGCCTCCCTGCGGGTCAGTGACGCATTGCGCACATGTGCGCTTCAGTGACGTAGGACGCTCTGACTCAACCGCGTCCTCTGCGTTTCACTGACAGGCTTAGTTGGGAAAGGAACGTGTATTGTCTAAACGTTCTCTTCAACAATTCAAAGAAAGGAATAAAGCTTTACTTAAGGAAACAGAGAAAAGCATTATTTAAACGTTCTCTACTACAATTCTAAGAAAAGAACAAACATTATTTAAACGTTCTCTTTTACAATTCTAAGAAAAGAACATTGTTCATAGAAACCCACAAAAAAAAGAACAATGTCTCTGTTTTACTAAGTCTTTATTCCTATTGTAAAAGAAAAAGAGAAAATAAAGCAGAAGTGAGGTGAAGAAGTTATTGGTACATGACAATATCTATTAAAAGACTAGTATTTGATTCAAGTAAAATTACATGTTAAAGAAGAATGTTTGAAGGAGAGCCGATTTAGAAATTTAAACATTTAAAAAGAAGAAGAACACAGTCTGCATTATAATTCAAAATATTAGTTTATTTTTTTTCTTCTTTCATAAAAAAAAAAGAGAGAAAAAAATGCAAAATGTAACCAAACCTGCGTTTTTTTTATAAGTCCTGGTGAACCAAACGTAAAATGGCAGAAATGGAAGAAATTTTTTGCAAATTACGCAAGAGTATGTGGCACAAACTTAAGTGCAGAAACAAAACACTCATTATTATTGCACTGCTTAGGAGGAGAAGGTCAGGATGTACTAGAGCATCTACCAGAACTCACGGCAGCGGAACAGAGGAACTTAAATGAGTATGAAATAGCCATAGAACAGTTAGATCGTCATTACCTCCCAAGGTTGAGCACAATAATGGAAAGATACCATTTTGGACTAAGAGGTCAAAAAAGGGATGAGTCTGTTGAAGACTATGTATCTGCTCTAAGAAAATTAGCTTCTTCATGTAAGTTTGGTCAAACGTTGGAGGAAAGAATAAGAGATCAGTTCGTATTGAAATGTGCTCATGACAGTATTCGTAAGGAACTATGGCTGAAAGATGAACCACCTTTGGAAGAAGTACTGGTAATAGCAAAGCAAGTAGAGCACATGACGAAATGCGTGGATGAATTAAAAGGAGAAAAAGAGAAGTTGGTTGAGCCAGAGAAGAAAACTGAATCAAAGGTTGAGGAAGTTGTTTGTCAGGTCAAAAAAGAAGATAAGGTGGACAGTGGAAAAAATGACAATGGGACGAATAGATTTAATTCAAATTTTAATATATCTAACAAATTTTCTTGTTTCAGATGTGGTAACACTGGTCATTTGGCTAATGCTCCAAATTGTCCTGCTTTGAAATCTATTAGCAATGACTGTGGGAGAAGGGGTCATTTTTCAAAATGTTGTAGAACAAAGGGTAACAAAAGAGATAATACTGTTAAGAGATGGTCTCAACCACAAGTGAAAACAGTGACTTTCCAGATTAGTAGTGGTCCATTAGAGCATCCCACACATTAAGTTAAAGTGGATGATGCTATGATTGAGTTCAAATTTGATTCATGTTCTCAAATCACTATGATTGATGAAGATTTACTGCATAAAACTTTTGGTAAAGATGTAAAGTTATTCAAAAGTGATATTTTACCATTAGGTTATGGCAGCAAACCGATAAAGATTTTGGGATATTTCATGGCCACTATGGAACTGGGATGCAGAATCATTCCAGGAAAGATTTATGTTACCAATTTTGGGGATGCATTAATTAGCTGGAGAGATCAACGTGATCTAGGGGTTACACTTAATCTGAATGCCTCACCTCAGGTACAAATACTAGAGGTAGAAAATCTGTCTGATATGTTTGCAGAAAAATTTCCATCTGTATTTAAAGATGAGTTAGGTTGTCTAAAAGGCTACAAGCATTGTATAAAACTTAAAAAAGAGGCGATTCCAATAGTAGCAAAGGTAAGAAGAATTCCACTTGCTGAACAAGAGAAAGTTCAAAAAGAAATTGAAAAGTTAATTGCAAACAACATAATTGAACCAGTAGAAACAACGGAATGGTTGGCGCCGATTGTAGTAGCAAATGAGCCAACTGGAGAAATTTGTTTATGTATTGACTTAAGAGCTTTAAATAAGGAGGTGGTGGTAGACAGATTTCCATTACCAAATATAGACGAGATTGTAGGTACGTTGGAGGGTGCAAGGTACTTTACTACCCTAGATCTGGCATCTGCCTACCACCAGGAAGAATTAGATACCTCTTGTCAAGATTTAGCTGCTTTTATAACATCCATGGGTACTTTTAAATTCAAAAGAATGCCTTTTGGATTAATATCAGCGGCCTCTGTATTTCAGAGAATCATGACGCATATACTTAAAGGACTCCAAGGAGTAAAATGTTATCAAGATGATCTTTTGATATTTGGGTCCGACATGAAAGAAGACAATGAGCGTGTGTGTGATGTGTTCAAAAGGTTGTCTGACTCTGGTTTGTCTCTCAAAAAGGAGAAATGTAAATTTGGTTTGGAGGAGGTGAATTATCTTGGTCACTGCATTAAGAGTGAAGGGGTTTTTCCAAAATCAGACTTAGTTGCTTCTATCGATAACATGGCTGAACCAGTTAGTAGGGATGAATTGTTATCTTTTCTCGGAATGGTAGAATTTTATGGAAAGTTCTTTGTACATTTTGCTGATAAGACAAAAAATATGAGAAGACTCACTGCTAAAAGTGTTACGTTTGACTGGTCGGATGAGTGTAAAAAAGAATTTGAGGGAATAAAAGAAGAATTAAAGAAGGCTCCATGTTTACAAGCATTTGCCCTGGCTTACCTACATATGGATTCACTGATGCAAGTGATAAGGGATTAGGAGCAGTTCTAGTTCAAAACAAACATGGTCATGATTCCCTAATTGCCTGTGCATCCAGATGTCTTCGTGGTCCGGAATTAAACTATTCCGTTATTGAAAAGGAATCTTTAGCTATATTTTGGGCACTTAAGAAATTCAAGAATTTGGTTTGGGGGACTAAATTTATTGTCAAATCTGATCACAAACCATTAAAAGAAGTTTTTTGTAAAAAGGGTTTACATTCTATCTCTTCTAGGATTAGAAGGTGGATAATATCTTTACAGGAGTTTGACTTTGAAGTACAATATTTACCTGGTGTGTCAAACAAGGCTGCAGATTGTTTTTCAAGGTTGGTGAAAGGTGATAATATATGTTGTGATGAGGAGTACATTGAAGAAGATGACTTTCCCAATGTTTGTGAGGTTACAGAGGGAGTAGTAGGAAAAGATGAGTGGAAAGAAGAATTGTTAAAAGATGAAGGGTTGATTAGAGTATTAGCCTTATTAAAGGATAATAAACGTCTTGACAAACCATGGTCTCTGGTCTCCCAGGAGTTGTCCATTTCTGATGGCATGTTAACTCGTGGTTTAAGGCTTGTGCCTCCTTCTTCTTTGAGGAAAAGGTTATTATTACATGCACACTCTGGTCATTTGGGCATAGTAAAAACCAAGGAGATGATACGTACTCAATTTTGGTGGCCAGGTATGGATTTAGAAATAGAACGTATGGTCAGAGATTGCGTTGAGTGTTGTGCAAGTGACAAAATTCTAAAAGTCAGACAAATGCCAATGGTTTGTAGAGATCTACCCAATCATCACTGGGATGAATTAGCGATAGACATTTTGGGTCCCCTCACGGGAGTATCTGATACACCTTATCTGATTGTTTTAATTGATTTATATTCACGTTGGATAGAGGTTTGTGCTGTTAATGACATAACCTCAAGTTCTATTATCAAATTTTTATCTGATATATTTATGAGGGAGAGTTTTCCAAATAGCATTTTATCGGATAATGGTCCGCAATTTTGTTCTACCACGTTTGATGCTTACCTTAGCAAATGTGGCATAGTACATAAACGTTCATCTTTATACCATCCGGAAACCAATGGTGCTGTTGAGAGGGTCAACCGTACGTTAAAGGAATGTATTCAGTTAGCTAGAGCTAGCGGTTTGAATTGGAAAGGGGCATTAAAGGAAAGAATTGATGCATATCGTTGCTCCCCTCACTTGACCACTGGAAAATCCCCATTTGAACTATTCAAGGGTAGAGTTCCAAATACAATGTGGTGTCCAGGATGGATGAATCTGAAAAAGGGGTTTGTTGACAATCGTGTTGGTGCTTGGAGAGAGAGAGAGATAGAAAAGCAAACTTGTAGGAAAACATACTTTGACAAGGTTAAATGTGTTAAGTTTCATGACGTAAAGGTAGGTGACCTTGTAAAAATAAAGGCACCTGTAGGGAGAAGGTCTTGGTCAAAATACACTAATGCCAGACCTGTCATTAAAGTTTTTGGTAATGCAATCAAAACACAGGATGGGAGGATTTGGAACAAAAGTCGAGTAGTGGTTGTTAAGTCAAAAGACATTGCTCATTCTGTCTGTGATTCTGACTCTAAACTTCTTGGTACTATTAATCCTTCTCCGTCCTGTTCCAACTTTTCACCTAATAATCGTGGGAGGAGTCAGAGATTACGTAGTGCTCCTATGTATATGAAAGATTACGTGTAGACAATGTTCAGTTTTCCTTCATTCGTTAATTCTTTTTATTTTCTTCTAACTCAGATTTTTGTGTGTCATAAGTTGTTGTAAAGAAGGGAGATGTGTAATGTTGTCTTTCTTTAACATGCACCTTTTCCTTTAAGATTCTTGCTTCCCTGCTCGGGGACACTTCATGGAACAAGAATGTTGTACAGTTCTTAGAATATGAATGTTACTGTATTCTGAGTCAGTTATGATCTTATGCTGTTGGTGGATGAGGCGATTAAACTACACTGGAGAACTACACTTCGTTTCAGTTTAACTTATTTACGAAAACACTACACTTTACAAAATCCTCTCCTGTGTTTGGTTAAATAAAATATGATGATGTTCACGTATTATAGGAACCCAGGCCACCCAGAGGATGCGCATAACAACTGACTTAACTTATAGTTACACTTTGGGATTATTATCAGGGCAAGAGGAAGAATTCAAGTTTTTAATTTAATGTTTGAAAACTCTTGCTATAAATTTAAAAAAAATACATCTGAATGCACAGATATAATCTGATGTACTAAAGAAAAATGGTTCTGCATGTTAATGAAATGCACTTCTTGAAATTTGAAGGGACTTTATACAATGTTTGTACTAGTGCTCTGAGATGTGTTTAAATATGAAGGTGCTTCTTAAGTTAAGAGGTGCAGGACACCCTAGTTACTTTCTTTTTTTAACTTCAATAAACCTATAAATAAATGCTTGCCTGTTTATTTAATATATTTTTAATGTTTCTGTTGAGTAGAGTAAACAGCAGCCCAGGGCTGCTGTTGACCAGTGAGCCACATGTGAAGGTCAGGAGGGCCCCGGGCCAAACTAGGAGTATCAGGTCCCTAGGCAGTGAAATTGACTCCTTGACTTGCGCGCGGGCTCCCGGAGTCTTTAAACAAACGGTAATAGGTGGTTCTTTTTAGCTTTTTCATGATTTCCAAGTAGTTAACCGCATCGCTGAGGCGGCTTTTCCCGCTGTGTGCGGCGGTTTTGAAAATACCCGTTACATGGCGAGCTCAGCTCATCATCAGCGCACGGCAGGTAAGCCTCATGACGAGCTGAGCTCGTCATCAGCGCGGAAGGGGATAATACTCTGGGAAGTATTTTGACATTTCAAAACTAGGGGCCAGTACTGAGAATATTTGTCCACTTTAGGTTAAAAACTTATGTATGCTCATTAGAGCGACTTGGGAAGGTTGACTGAGTCTAAGGGTGTAAAATATGACTTTATTCTTTTAAATCGACATGCCTCAACAAATACTTTATGTTCCAGAGTATTTTGACTTGTATTCGAATTTGAAGATGAACCCACCTGAAGTATATACAAGTAGAAGAGTCTGTTCCCAAGATTGTACTTTGGTAGCAGTGTCCGCAACTTTTTAGGAGGGTTCCTGCTAGTTATTTCTAGGCCCAGGATAATTTTGTGTTATGCCGGCGTAATCTCAACTAACTTCCAGCATTTTGCAATATTGTTGTTACATGCAGTTTTTGAAATTACGCCATATTATGCCTGGTCGCATAATTACGCAATCGTCATGAAAAATCACATTGCAGGAGAACTGGAACAAAGCGAATGACCAATTCCGTGTGGCTATTGTTCATGCCACTTGTATTTTTTGCATTCATTTTGCACTAAAGTATAGCACAGTGATAGGTGTTTTATGAGTGGAGCATGAGTTTTCCCCATGCATCCGCCCATGGAATTTGAAGCAATCTCAAATTTACTGAAATCAGGAAGTCTGGTTAGTGCCAATATGATACACCACCTTGACCATGGCATAACGAGTAGAAATATGTTTATTTCTCCTTATTAATCCCTGCTTTTCTGTCTGATGCTTTCTGTACCATACATAAAAAGAGGAATTTCCTGCATAAAAATAATCCTGCCCTTCATGCATGCACCTTTGCACCATAGCGCAAGGATGCCTGCGTTGGCACTAGGCAGCCTCAATTGCGCCAGCACAAGTAGAGAGCTGAAGAGCATTATATCTTAGTAGATTGGGCGCTGTTAAGCTCTCTCCCATTCATGCAACAAATTTCCTTGCTGCCCCGTGATACATGACATTTTAGTGAATATGCTTCTAGATTCCTAGCTCGGGAACTGTTTTCAATCCATAAATTTATGTGTGTGTTTAGGTAGAGTGCGGTCACCTCTCTGCCATTGGCAAAGTTGACTCCTGCCCTATTTTACCTCATTAGTGATATCAAGACATGTCAAGTTACTTTTTTACTCATAATGGCATGTTCATGTTTGAAGAGACATATAGACCCAAAAGGCTCTTCTAAGTTACTATTGATTAGGGTTAAGTCACTCTGTATCTCTAGGCCACAGTGAACAATTTAAGGATCTTTTCCAAATCAAATATATTTAATTTTTCTATTGTACCCTTTTTTTTCTAATAGCACAGAATAAGAGACTCTCTTTTTCTCCTATTGCTACAGATTGCCCTTCCACCACTTTTCTTTGTACTTCCTTTTGGAAGCTCATATTTGGAGAAAAGGGAATGACATAGTTTCAGCTTACTATTTTGTCCTTTTATCCAGTGGCAGCAAAGAGTAACTGTAACACACTGATACTGCAGATGAGTATCTTGGTCAGTCCCCTTGATTTTAAACACTTTATTAAGTGCCTGATTACGAGTTTGCCAGTGCGAGAGTGGACCACCACACCATTGTGCGCACTGCCCACCTGATTATGACTTTTTTTGTCACTGGCGGCTGCTTCTTTGGCGGGCCCATGGCGGTGCCTATGAAATAGGCACCACAATGGAAATGCCAAAGACAGTACCTCCACAGCAGAGACTGGTGCAGTCCATGCCGTGCAGGCACTGGGGTGCATGGACACAGAAAGGCACAACAGATGCCGCCCTGCATGTACCCAATGGTCCTGAGGCACAAGGGAGCACTACAGGCCCCCATTTGTTTCCTCTCCACCATAGGTTTTCATGGAGTAGGAACCTCCATGAAAACCATGGTGGAGAGGAAATTCGTACTATACTTGGCTGGATCGCGGCAGTCCCAGCAAACATATTGTGGCCTCAAGACTGCCACACCGCTGCCAGGGATCTCTGATCTGGGAGATCCCTCTGCAACTGCTACTATCCCCTGGAAGCTTCCGGAGGCCAGGAGGTGCAGGCAGCACAGGACCTGGACATAAGCATGGGCGAATTTTGCGGATCTCGCGTTCGCGAATTTTGCGGATTTGCGGATTCGCAATCCGCAAAATCCACGAATTCCCGCGAATTTGCGGATTTTTTTTTTTTGTGTTCGCCCGTGTTTCTGCCAGTTCGCGAGGGTTTTTACAATTTCGCAATTTGCGAACTTACCTGTCGGGTCGCAAGTTTTGCGAACTTGTTGTTTCTACATGTCCAGCCTGTTTGGGACACTCTTCTTCATCACTGCCACTCTCTGTCACCACTGCCACTCTCTGACTACTCATGCCACCCTCTGGCCCACCCATGCCACCCTCTGTTTCATCACCACACCCTCTGGTTGTCCAGTGTACATTATTTTCGGCAAAGCACACCTTCCCTGCCTCAAGTGACCTGAATTAATTTGGGGCTGATTAATGTGTCACAGAATATTTTTTTAGCTGGCACCTGCTTCCTTAGTGCGCCCTGATTAGTGATCTTTTGCACTTGCTAAGTGCTTTCATTGTTGCAAAATTAGTTACAACACCTGCCCTGCCCCAACTGACAATAATGAATTAGGGGCTAATTAATGTGTCACTGAAAGAATTTAAAGTTCCAGCCTGGCACCTGCTTGTCTGCTCCTTTAGCTGTAAATCAGGACCTTTGTGGCATACAGTTAAGGTCAGAGCAGGGTCACACAAAATAGTTGCAAGCAGGCAACCGAATTCTGGAGGGCCCCCTCAGGAAGCACTACAAAGAATCGTTACAAATCATGAGGTTGACCTTTTGCACCTGCTCATTGCTTTTGCTGAAATCGTTTTTCGGTTTTTTTCGCGCTATTCGCGGGGCGCGGCGTCGTGCGAAACCGACCGCGGAAGCCGCCAATTCGTGCGAATGAGCATTTTATTTTTTTTGCGGCTTGTTGTTTCGCGAGTTTTTTTGCAGTATTCGCGAGCCGCTTGCAGCGCAACACGCGAATTTACCCCAAGGTCGAGTACGGGCGCGGCCATTTTGTTTCCGTGACGTATTTCCGTTTCCGCCCGCTATGTATAATCTCGCGCAGTAAGCGCATTGCGAGTAGAGGTTCGCACGAGATCGCGCGGGAAATCTACAGGTTCGCACGAGATCGCGAGGAAAATCTCGCGCAAACTTTCTTTCGCGCTCGTGAACGGGCGCCGGCCATCTTGTTTTTCATTCATTTCCTGTGTCTGGGCATGGTGTTTAATCCTCTTGGTATCTTTGCCATCCTTTGCTTGTTTTCAGTTTTTTTTTTACGATTTTGCTTCTTATCTATCCCTCTCTTTTCCTAGCTGTATATTTTTGTCTTTTCTGCTATTTTTCTTTACTTTTAAACTACTTTTTTAAACTCTTTTCTTTTCTTCTTCCCTATCCTATTCTTTCTTAATTTTCTACTTCTTCCTACCTTACCTGCCCAGACCATGGTCAAGCCAGGCGCCGTGAAGCTGCCCAGGCACTTGAGGGCCGCAGCGGCGGCGGGGAGTAGTGCTGGACCCAGTGGCAGGACAGCATGCGGGAGATTGAGGGGGGAGCAGGTGACGCGACGGGAGATATTCAGCCCGGAGGAAGTGGGCGCGCTGGTCTACTTCGTCCAGCGCCGCCTGCCCAGGACCATCGCGGGAGGCGGCAGGATCGCGGCTACAACATGCGGGAGCGCCGGAAGCGGTGGGAGAAGGTGTGCTGGGCCATATCCCACCTCTACGGGGTCCAGCGCACCTACAGCCAGGTCACCCATCGCTGGACGGACCTCCTGGACCGCGAGCGCGACCTGCTGGACCAGCTCGGCTTGGAGATCCCCGGGCTTGGTGAGTAGTAGTAGCCATTTAATCACTCACTACTATGATGTTTTCTCCTGCTCTGTGTTGTTGTATTGCAAATATTTGTTTTTTACATGGAGCAAGCCAATAATGCCGCTGATGACGATTACATTGTAGTTAAATTATATTTCAAAATCTTCTGTGCATTTCAGGTGCACTGCTCTCCTTCTCAGTGGCGTTGCTACTATGCTTATTTGTTTTCTATTTCGTGGTCTCATTGGCCTGAGTAACTATTATGTATGAGTGTACTTTACAGAACTGCGTAATGCTAGACACTAGGGGGGAGATTACATTTACAAGCCCCTTGCGCCACGTTTACGTTGCCTTGCGTGACGCAACAGCGGCATAATCGTGCCGCATCCCTGCGAGTCATTTACAGCATGACGCATCTAGGGAGATGCGTCACGTTATAAAGCCATGGGCCTGCACCACAATGGGTGCGTTCCTAGTACGCAGGGTGGGCGGTCCAGCGGCTGTGCGCCTCGCAAAATTGCCTGCGTGAAATGTACAAGATTTAACGCAGGCACTTCTGCGACGCTGCTACGTCAATTCAATTCCTTATGTCTGCTCGAAGCAGGCGAAAGGACTGACACAGCATGTTAAGTATTGGGTGGCCCTGAGCATTACTGGAGTTGCATTGCGTTGGCGACGTGACTCCAGCGATGCGCCGCTCTTACGTGACGAGATGCGTCACGCAAGTGCCTACCCTTGCGCCAGGGCGCGCCGCATTGTAAATGAGGCACATCTGCCGTGTCGCAAGGGTAGTTTTGCGTGACGCATTTGATCTGGCGCATCTCTGGAGATGCGCCAGAACGCGTAAGTAAGTATGCCCCTAAGGGGCAGAATTGCAATTACCGTTGCATCCCTGCAAAGTAGCAGGGATGCGCCATTAATTGTGCGGCCCGCTACCACCACCAAACATGTTGCGCCGTATTTGCAATGCGGCGCACCATGGGCCCAAAACGTCACCGAAGCTTTACTGCTGGAGTTGCGTCGCAACGATGGCGCAGCTCCATCAATGCTCTGGGGTACCCTATCTCCCCAATGCTGGGTCAAGCCGTACGTCTGCTTCAAGCAGGTGCAGGGTTTGTGTGACGCATCATTGTCCTAAAGGTGACTGATTGATATTTTGTAGATTTCCCTCAGCCACTATTAGGATGTGTTCCAGCGCAGGAATGCCCTCCCTTGCGCCGGAACGCCCCCTGATGGCGCAGGGCTTTATAACGGGATGCATCTCCCAAATGCGTCACGTTGTTATAATATTATACGCCGCACCATGGCGCCCTTTTTTGTTTAGCTGCTGCATCCAAAGTCACGCAAGAACGGCGCAAAAGAGCCGCAAGGGCTTAAATCTGCCCCTTCCTTTGTAACCCTGACAATAAGAAAAATAGTGGCGGTGGATTGATAGTTTGACTATTTAAATGACTGGTAATGTAGCAGGCAACTGTTAGTGTTGTCACTGATCTGACTGAAATCACAATGGAGTTTGTCTGTCACTTTGCGTCTTGCCTGCGGACTGCTGCCTGCCAGTCCTAGGTGAACGTTTCAGTACTTTGTTTAGTGAGTTACGTGACTTTCGAAGTCACAGGTCCGCAAATAAATGAAAAGTAACCATAATCAATATAATTTCGCGGAAATATTTTGTTATTGTTCTTTTGAAATGTTTGATTTGGTTGACATTGACAAGCAACAATCATCCATGTTTTCTGTTCTTTCTTTCATGTTGTACGTCAGCTCCCCCCAGGGGCGAGAGGAGGACACAGGAGCAGCAGGCGGCGGATGCTGTTCAACAGGGCCAGGATCGGGCAGGCGAGGGCTCCTCTGCTGGCCCCAGTAAGTTTTCATTTTAGACTAGTACCTATTTTTCCTAGCGTTCCTCATTTGACTTTTTTCAAAATTGTCTTTGCTCTTCTTGTAGACTGTATCTAAATTCTTATCCTGCCTCTACTATGACTCCCTGTGGTATTACTAGATTATTCTTATTAGTCTGTCTGTGTAGCTAACTAAGATTGCACGGTTGGCGAAACTCCCATGATTCTAGTCAGCAATAGCTCTATCAACTTAGTGCAGTCCTCTGGGATTGTCCATAATGTCTTTTGAAGTGTTCTATCTGGACTCATGCTTGCAAAAATTGCAAAACCTTTCGCTCAGTCACTCTAGTCTGGACCAAAAAACACAGATTGTATTTAAGTTTAAAAGCTTTATTAAAAGTAAACACATTTATTAAAATCAAGTCATAATAAAACTAAACGTTTAACTGATAATGGAAAAGTGGTTAGTGCTGACGATTAATTGAAGACATTTCTTGTGGTCGAGCCGAGCTCTCACCTTGTTCAACTTGATCTTGTTGTTAGAAGTCCATCTTCTGTCTGTGTGGAGAAAAATGGTGCGTGTTAAAAAAACAGCCTTCATCAGTTGTGCCAAAAAGTGCAGCAAGACAACCTTCCCTGGAAAAAGGGACATTTTTTTTTTAACTTTAACGTAGACAGTCACAAATTACATTGTTTTCACATGTCTTCATTCCTAGACCAAATACTAGTGACTAGTGAGTGCTTTATTCTAACATTCTTAAATGTACTTTGTAGGTGGAACATCTGGTGGCGGGGCCAGTGTGGAGGTGGTGGTGCTCGACACGGAGGCGGAGGGCGATTCTTCAGGGGAGGAGGCGGCGGCTGTGAGAGTTGAGACGGTGGTGGTGGCGGCCAGAGGTAAGCTCTTATATATTCCTTACTTATTGAGATTGAAGACTAGCTGGGAAGGCAAGAATATGAGATGCATGGCTGGGTGAATGATGAAGCAATGATGGGTGGAAGGACAACAGCCTGGGTGGGTGACACAGAAACTGTATGTGTCCATATACCTGGATCATGCTACTATCTGACTCTTAGATAGCATATGTGTATCTAGAGCAGGGGTACTCCTAGTACGGCCCGCGGGCCGGTGGTGGCCCGGCAAGCCTTCCTTGGCGGTGCGCAGACCTTGCAGACAATCACTGCTCCCCCGGCCCCCACAGAGCAGAGGCTTTTTTGTATTTCACCTGTTAGCGCCCCTGCATCTCCACTCTGACAATCACTGCTCCCCCGGCCCCCACAGAGCAGAGTGGAGATGCAAGGCCACAAAGAGGTGAAATAGAACAAAGCCTCTGCTCTGTGGGGCCGGGCAAGCAGTCATTGTCAGGGTGGAGAAGCAGGGGCGCTAAAACAAACAAAGCCTCAATAATATGTTAATGGTCTTTTAAAGACCTGTTAAGTACTTTGGTGTTGTTGTCTGTGTGTGCGCGTTGAGGAAGCGGTCTCAACCCGGGCTGAAGGCTGACACAGATAGACACACACACAGTGAGATGACAGAGGGGGAGGGAGAGGGAGGGCAGGAGGGAGAGAGAGATGGAGGGAGGGCAGGAGGGAGAGCAGGAGGGAGAGAGATGTATGTAAATGCTGGGTCTGGTGGCTCAGTGGATGAGGGCATCTGCTGCAGGGACCTGTGTGCAACCTCATGGTCACAAGTTATCGTTTTGCTTTAGCCCCGCCCCCTCTGACTCCGCCCCCACCAGTGCGGCCCTCGGCCCCAAACTACACTGTAAATGTAGCCCCTGAGAGAAAGTTTGTGAGTACCCATGATCTAGAGAGAGTAGACGGTCAGTGGATGAACTAAGTGCAACTTTGAAGAGCATGTAACACTGCACCCGCACGTCCGTTCCAGTGTAGGAAAGGCAAGGAAAAGAACTTTTAATTTTGTCCAAATACTACCATAAATAGTAGCAGTAGTTTGTATTGCAAGCACTGCATAGATCCGGTTATTATGGTGGCCACTCCCTACCTCTCTTAATAAGTTTAGTAGTACTCAGTCATTCATGTGTGGATGTATCACTGGTCACTCAATAAAAAGCAAAGCACCTAAAGTCATCCCATATATAAGCAAAAACATCCCATGTGAAGTGATAGATAATCAGATTATTTATCTTCTTCAATTTTCCATTTCTAGTACTCATTTCCACTGTAGGGTGAAAGTTAAATTAATTAAGCAGTAGCCCTTGAGTTGTAACAGAGTATTCTCAGTGCCACCCGTAATAGAAAAGTAAGAGCTTCACCACCTGCATGTACTGGACGGGTACAGTAACGCAACGGCAACGCAAGTCTAGGTCACTCCTCATGGCGTGCGTCTCTTTTTCTCGGGTGCAAGTTTACTGCGCTGGCATTATGCCGGCTTGCAGAAAATAACGTACCAATTTTCCAAAACAAGAGATAAGAAGAAGAATAAGACTGGTGTACTTTCATAGTCGACTCCAATGGAAGTCCACAGTGCTCGTAGAATTTGTTCCTTAAACTCCCACTAATGTTAGAGCAAGGATGAAGAAGTGTGAGGTTAGATAGATACTGGCCTCAATAGTTATGTAATGCGCTTGCAAGTTGCTAGTTGTACTGCAACACAAATTTCTGCTGAATGATTGAGTTAATCTTAAAGAGCATTGGTTACAGACTATGTCTTTCTTTCTTCATATAGGTTCTCCTTCCAAACGAACAAGGAGGAAGGAGCTGGCTAGAGCGGCCCGGCAACGGAGGATCGAGGCCACTGTTGCGGAATATCGGCGGCTGGTGGCCCTGGAGGACGTGGAAAGTGTGCAGTCGACAACTACAACAACGTCGTCTGCATCGGCCTCCGTGGCCCCACGGGCTGCCACCCAGCACAGTGGTCCACCCAGACTGAGCCGGGCTGCCAAAGGCAAACGCCACCGCCGAGCAGCAAGGCCAACAGCTGCCTCTCACAGGCATTGCACCTGCAAGGCAGTGAAGGCACGCCTGCGCCGCACTACCCTGATGGTGTCCCGCCTTCAGCAGGAGCTCGCCTTGCTCCGCGAGGAGCATGATGCCCTGGCCCAAAAAGTTAACAGCATCCACCCATAGTGTCCCTTGCCCCTTTTTTAGAGACTTTTGGGGGGTGGGAATTGGGAGTTGGGTTTTTGGGGACTTTTGAAGGACAATCGTTGGGGTTAGGGAGGGTCTTGCGGGAGATTATTTTGTTAGGGATATAAATATACTTTTTCAAACTTTATCTGAGCATACCTGTTTTTTACTGCTTGCCTGGTGGGTGGGGGTTTAACGTTGACTGTTTTCCTGAAAGTTTAGTTCCATTTTCTTCCTTTAAGTGTAAATGCCCAAATGTTTTCAACACTAAGTGCCTCTCACAGACTAAGTGAAGTGAATCCAAGAGTCCTAGGACTTTAGTAGTACTACCTTCAGTCTCTCGTCTCTCGTACTAATACTCCATTATACCCCCAAACCACCAAACGCTTATCTTACCTGTAATTTGTGTTTGAAAGTAGGGCTAGACCCAGGGCTGGCTCCACGGGAAACACCGAATAACGTTGGCAATCTTGGTCGGATAAAATTTCCTCATAGCGGTGGTACTAGTGGTGTGACACAGTGGCAGTTGCATGCCTATGAAAAAAAAGAAAATGAAATCTGGTTTGTCCTCCTGAGCAATTCAACGGTACAACTGAGAATATAGCAGGTGACAGAAGTACAGTAGAGCAGTGCCACATTGTAGCCTAACAAATGGTAAAGTATAAGTACTAATTCGGTTGAAGTTCTTTCACATTAGCAATGGTTCTTTGTCAAGCAGAGTAAGAATATATCCTCGGATTTCTTCACCAGCCTGTTGCTATCACCTTATCCTCCCCACCCAGCAAGTGTGTGGATTTATTGCTGTAATAATAATTTAGTCACACATCAATCAAAACCACACAGCCCGGGGGAAGAGGGTTAGGGTTTGAAAAATGGATGGGTACGGGGGTTTTTGGGAAAGGTTTTGGGAGACAAGAAAAAATAGCACAGCATAGACAAACTATTGTGAACATAAACAAATCTTTGGGTACAAACCTATCCATCAATCTTTGAAAGTGCATGCACTACTGCATGCATGTCAGTGAAAAGTAAGTAGTACATTCGACAACTGTGGAAAGAAAGAATGCGACAGTACAGGGCCTGTGTGGAATTATTGATAACGATATTCAACATAAGGTCTCTGTAGCCAGATACCCGAGAGCCTTGCTGGTCACTATAAATCCATTCACAACAACACTCAATGGGGTTGGTCTGGAAGGTGTCAGGTTTACTCCCCGTGATCCAGTCGATGCAAATATGGTTCCACCTCCAAATGTCACCAACACCCAGAAGTGTAAACACAGGGTGTTCGTGCCATTAGGCGGGGGAGAAAAATGACAAACTAAAATAAAAAATGTGGGATGGGTAAAGGTAGGGTCAGCAGGGAAAGGATACCTGTAACAGAAGACAAGACAGGCATCAGTGAAGTGCTGTCCTAACATACAAGGGTACTCTCATATAGTCTCACTAAATAACCAAGGAAGTAGACAAGTACCTGAGCACCAAGAAAACATGACCTTGGATAGGAAATACTATAGCCCTTCTGCCACAATCTGTGAGGAAGGCCTAAGAAACACATAAACATATAGTTAACGAACACACTCCTGTCGCACCAAACACACTCGCATTATACTAAGACATCAAACCCACTACTCACAACATACCACAAACATGGTAGAGGACTCAATGTACAAAGAGGGTTCCAAATAGTCAAAGCAAAGATGTATGGTCCAACAAAAAGGAAGAGGGAAACGGTAGTGTGTAGGAAGCAAGAACTACAACACTGCGCTCTCTAAGTAATGACCCAGTAGAGAATCTTTGGTGAAGGTCAAACAGAAAAACGTAGTTGCTGTTGCGACCACCACTGAATTCTGCCAACAACACACCCCACGGTGCACTACACAAAGAGAACTGGGGTAGCCTGTAGTTACCTCACTACATGCCCAGTTATGGAGGTCCTTTGAAATACACAGTTATACAACGGAGACGCGTAGTTGTCCTTACTACCGCGCTCCGTTTTAATAGTACAAAAACGATCCCCGATGTGAACGATAACACGTGGTATAGACCGCCACTGTGCTCCGCCACACACAATTCAACCAAACAGGAATTCATCAAAGCTAGAATTCTGTTAGAAAACAGTCACAGAACCTCCCTTAACAATCCATTCAGGCAGTAATCAGCTGACCGCACGGGCGGCCGAAGAGTTTAGAGCGGCTTTACCTGAAGACGCGTGAAGTCCGTCTACCGCCAAGGACAGAACACGGAAGCGCTCCCCACTGAGCCTCAGGGGGGGGGGGGAAGGTGATAGTCCACAGGAGACACGATAGAAAAGCATGCAGAGCGTCCGCTCTCATGCCGGTGCAGAACAGAAACCAGAATAACGCGCAACAGGAAGCGCGTCTGTTCCCCAGATAAACTTCCTGCAAGTCTCCCGCCTACTCATGGGAAATGTAGTTTCATAGTACGGTAGGCGCTTAGGGGCTGCGTAACCTGACAGAAGGTATAGTAGATAGAAAAGGAGAAATTGCTTTTTTTCTAGGTGTCCCCTCACTCACCAGGGTTGCCCCTTGGTGACATGCTTCATCATTGGGGCCATCCCAGTCCTCTACGGCCTGGGGCGTGCTGCGACTTGCGAATTACGTAGGAGCACTTACAAATGACTATGTGTGGTGCAGATGTGATAGTGGAGTGGACTAAGTGATGTGTTAAGGGATCAATTTAGAAGCCTAGAGAGAGCCAAGAAATGCAGTCACAGTCAGAGAAAAAGGCAAGGGATACTGTATGTATGTGGTTGTAGTGGTCCTGTTGGAAGTGGTAAGTAAGTTGCCTTCAGAAAAAAAATCCTCCTATTAGCGGCACTCCTCCATTGCAGCCGACGCCTCGTCCATCGATGTTGGTCACCAGAAGACACCCTGTCCACTGCCTGCCTGATGCTGAATTGTGGCTCGCTACTGTGAAGCCTGACTCCATCCTTTTTTCCCCATTGCAGAGACTGAAACCCGGCCTGTAATTATTCAACGAAAAACAGGAAGTGATATAATATTACAACACCACTGATAAATAAATATAAGGTATGTAGGCTGTGGAGTGCAAAAAGTCACAATTTGATTTTCCTAGTAGACAGTACAATATTTTTGAAAGTGCGTACTCTGAGTCACCTTTTGAAGGATAAATAAGTATGGGCAAATTAATGTAGCGGATCTTGCCCCTCAAGCTAGGTGTACTGTAACCTGTGTTTTAGAACAAAATTAGATCTTCCTAGCAGTGCTCCCACCCAGACCCTTACTAAAGCCAGTCGCAAAAATGTAGAAGACCCCCAATCAAATCTAAAAAAACAAGGCCTAGCAGAAAACTGGTGACAAAACTTACTTTGAAAGTAAAAGTAGGCCGAAGTACCCCCTTCCTAATTACCCATTACCCACCGTGGATTGCATTCAAACCACTTGCAAGCAACCAAGCAAAAGTAGCCATAGCCAGCATCGCTCCAAGACTCGAAATCCCCCCCACTCAAACACATGCAATAGAAATACTGCTAACCCTAACGAACCCTAAGTTAAGAATAGTGGCAAAGGCTTTCTTTAACTATGCCAAATCCCCCCTTTCCCACCATGGATTTTCTTCAAATGACTTGCAACCAAAATTACACATTCTCACGAGTGCTCTAAGACCCCAGAACTCAGTTGGAAAAATCTAGAACACCCCGAAACACATGCAATCCTGCTGCTAGGGCTAACCCTAACGAACCCTAAGTTACAAAAAGTGCCAAAACTAAAGGCTTTTCCGCGCGGATTTTGTCCCAACCACTTCTACCCGGTATTAGACCTTCCCAGGAATGCCCCAAGACCCGGCAACCCACCCGCCAAGAAGCATATCACCCCCAAACAGGCCAAAAGCAAAATCTCATACTTGCAATATTTCTGGGCCTTCGGTCCAAACGCGCTGCGTAGCTAGGCCATAAGTCGGGGTTGGCACGACGGATTTCCTGAAAAGCAAATGCAATCAAGATTAGAGTGTCCCAGCAGTGCTCCCAGACCACGAAACTCACCCACAAACACCAGGAAGCCCCCCAAACAGGCCCCCGAAAACGCTACATAGAGCAAAATGTCAGAAATAGCCAAAAAAAAAAATCGGCCTGGATTTTGTCCCAACCACTTCTACCCGGTATTAGACCTTCCCAGGAATGCCCCAAGACCCGGCAACCCACCGCCAAGAAGCATAACACCCCCAAACAGGCCAAAAGCAAAATCTCATACTTGCAATATTTCTGGGCCTTCGGTCCAAACGCGCTGCGTAGCTAGGCCATAAGTCGGGGTTGGCACGACGGATTTCCTGAAAAGCAAATGCAATCAAGATTAGAGTGTCCCAGCAATGCTCCCAGACCACGAAACTCACCCACAAACAGACGGAACCCCCCCTAAGAGCACCTCAAAGGCAAGCAAGTCATCAAAAACACAAAAAAAATTCCGCCTGGGATTTGGTCCAAAACACTTTTATCCGGTATTAGAGCTTCCCAGCAATGGCCCCAGAGCCGTCAACCCAGGAGAAAACGAGTAGAAGACCCCCAAACAGCCAAAGAGCAAAAGTACAAAAATGGGGACTTAGTCAATTTTTCACAAATTTCCCAAATCACTCCGCGCGCGCTCTGCAGCTAGGCCCTAAGTCCCTTCTGCCACCATGGATTTGCTTCAAACCTCTTGCAAAGTAAAGTATATATAGCCAGCAGTGCTCCCAGACCACGAAACTCACCCACAAACACCAGGAAGCCCCCCAAACAGGCCCCCGAAAACGCTACATAGAGCAAAATGTCAGAAATAGCCCAAAAAAAAATCGGCCTGGATTTTGTCCCAACCACTTCTACCCGGTATTAGACCTTCCCAGGAATGCCCCAAGACCCGGCAACCCACCCGCCAAGAAGCATAACACCCCCAAACAGGCCAAAAGCAAAATCTCATACTTGCAATATTTCAGGGCCTTCGGTCCAAACGCGCTGCGTAGCTAGGCCATAAGTCGGGGTTGGCACGACGGATTTCCTGAAAAGCAAATGCAATCAAGATTAGAGTGTCCCAGCAGTGCTCCCAGACCACGAAACTCACCCACAAACACCAGGAAGCCCCCCAAACAGGCCCCCGAAAACGCTACATAGAGCAAAATGTCAGAAATAGCCCAAAAAAAAATCGGCCTGGATTTTGTCCCAACCACTTCTACCCGGTATTAGACCTTCCCAGGAATGCCCCAAGACCCGGCAACCCACCCGCCAAGAAGCATAACACCCCCAAACAGGCCAAAAGCAAAATCTCATACTTGCAATATTTCAGGGCCTTCGGTCCAAACGCGCTGCGTAGCTAGGCTATAAGTCGGGGTTGGCACGACGGATTTCCTGAAAAGCAAATGCAATCAAGATTAGAGTGTCGCAGCAGTGCTCCCAGACCACGAAACTCACCCACAAACACCAGGAAGCCCCCCAAACAGGCCCCCGAAAACGCTACATAGAGCAAAATGTCAGAAATAGCCCAAAAAAAAATCGGCCTGGATTTTGTTCCAACCACTTCTACCCGGTATAGGACCTTCCCAGGAATGCCCCAAGACCCAGCAACCCACCCGCCAAGAAGCATAACACCCCCAAACAGGCCAAAAGCAAAATCTCATACTTGCAATATTTCAGGGCCTTCGGTCCAAACGCGCTGCGTAGCTAGGCCATAAGTCAGGGTTGGCACGACGGATTTCCTGAAAAGCAAATGCAATCAAGATTAGAGTGTCCCAGCAGTGCTCCCAGACCACGAAACTCACCCACAAACACCAGGAAGCCCCCCAAACAGGCCCCCGAAAACGCTACATAGAGCAAAATGTCAGAAATAGCCAAAAAAAAAATCGGCCTGGATTTTGTCCCAACCACTTCTACCCGGTATTAGACCTTCCCAGGAATGCCCCAAGACCCGGCAACCCACCCGCCAAGAAGCATAACACCCCCAAACAGGCCAAAAGCAAAATCTCATACTTGCAATATTTCAGGGCCTTCGGTCCAAACGCGCTGCGTAGCTAGGCCATAAGTCGGGGTTGGCACGACGGATTTCCTGAAAAGCAAATGCAATCAAGATTAGAGTGTCCCAGCAGTGCTCCCAGACCACAAAACTCACCCACAAACACCAGGAAGCCCCCCAAACAGGCCCCCGAAAACGCTACATAGAGCAAAATGTCAGAAATAGCCCAAAAAAAAATCGGCCTGGATTTTGTCCCAACCACTTCTACCCGGTATTAGACCTTCCCAGGAATGCCCCAAGACCTGGCAACCCACCCGCCAAGAAGCATAACACCCCCAAACAGGCCAAAAGCAAAATCTCATACTTGCAATATTTCAGGGCCTTCGGTCCAAACGCGCTGCGTAGCTAGGCCATAAGTCGGGGTTGGCACGACGGATTTCCTGAAAAGCAAATGCAATCAAGATTAGAGTGTCCCAGCAATGCTCCCAGACCACGAAACTCACCCACAAACAGACGGAACCCCCCCTAAGAGCACCTCAAAGGCAAGCAAGTCATCAAAAACACAAAAAAATTTCCGCCTCGGATTTGGTCCAAACCACTTTTAGTGCTTCCCAGCAATGGCCCCAGACCCGTCAACTCACCTGCAAAGAGGTAGAACAACACCCCCACAAGTGCTGAGTCTTTCTTCATTGGGCGTAAACCAGCCCTCTGCTTTGATGGAAATAGGAGTCTGGAGGAGGAGGATAGAGGAGCATGTTCTTCTGAACTTGTGAACCTGAGGAATGCAGACTGCGGCACCTTCAAATAAATTAGCAAACAAGTGAAGACAGTTCTGCTGATGGGCTTGTTTTTGTGATTATCTGATTAAAGTTTGAATTATATTAACTGTGCACAACAAAGAAAGACAGACACACAGGAATAAAAGTGAATAAGGATGAAAAAGAAAGTTATTGATTCGTTGTCTCATTTTCAGGGCTCGAAGTCGGAATCACGGTCCAGGAATAAGAATAAGGCTTCGTCATCATACTCTGCGAATTCAGGCAGGGTGAGGTCAGTGTCACCTGACAGAGTAGAAATTCCCTCATCTATGTTGCTGGCCACCTCCTCTTCATCCGGCACGCTCTCTCGTACTCTGAAATCTGGTGGTATGAGGTGCTGATTCATCTTGATCATTGTTAACCTCTCCACATTTTTGGGCGAGAGGCGGCTCCGTTTGGGAGTTACAATCCCACCACTGAAAACCCGTTCAGAAGACACACTTGCGAGTGGGCAAGACAAGTAGTTTAAAGCCAGGTTGGTGAGCTGTGGCCACAATTCTTTTTTCCCATGCCAATACGCCAATGGGTCAGAATTAACATAGACCTCTGTTGAGTCATTCAGATAGTCCTTCACCATCGACTCAAGGTCCTCATCCAAGGTTCCTCCACTTTGCTTAGCTCTTGCTGTGCCTCTGACCTTTTGAGAACCAAACCCACGCAGAGCTAGCCAATCCTCTTCAGCCTCCAATGTTTCTGTTGTCTTTCGTGCAGATGATCCGGTTGCCGGTGTCTTTAACGGCTGAGAGGTCACTTGTGCCACAGCCACAGGTGCAGAAGTGGATTGTTTTGACTGGGGATGGCCTGCTGATGTACTGCCATTTCCTTCAATTTCTAGCCGTTCTGTTTCAAACTTCTTGGCTGACAAGGCTAGCCAACGTTTGTACTTTGGAACATGTTCATCATTAAAAGGAAAGAATGCTTGGCCTGCCAGCGCCTTTTTGTAGCGTGGATCCAGAATAGTAGCACAAATGTAATGCTGTTCTGAGTGGATCTTTTTAAGACGTTCATCACCTTGTAGGAGCTCTAATAATTGCTCAGCCAGAAGCAAAGAGTCTTGCTTTTTGTCATCTTTTCCAAACACAGAACACACCTCCTTCAGTTGGTCCTCCAGCATGTACAACAATGGGATAGCTTTTCCCAAATTAGAGTCCTCCTTGCTGACTGCACGCGTGAAGACCTCAAAAGGACGAAGCATACGTGTCAGGCTTTCAACTATGTTCCATTGCGGCCCACCCATCCTCAGCTCCTCTATACCCTCTTTCAAGAAATATTGATCGAGTTCCGTATACTGCTCATACAGACGCTCAAGCATGTAGAAGGTTGAGTTCCAACGTGTTACCACCTCCTGGATGAGTGCTTTCACTGGCATTTGACATTGATATAGCATGCTCCTCAGCTGCTTCCGGGCCTTAAAAGAATGCCTGAAATGCTTGCAAATTTTTCGGCAGGTCTCCAATACACCGTACGCTGCACTGCGTTTATTACCCAAGAATTTTTGGACAACCAGGTTTATACAGTGCGCCAAACACGGCACTCTGAAATAGTAACCGTCCCTCATGGCCTTAACTATATTGGCGCCATTGTCCGTGGAAACATAACCAACCTTGCGTTTTAGTGGGGACAGACAGTTAAGGACCTTTGTGTTAAAGACATCCAAAATGTTTTCTGCTGTGTGACGTTTCTCCAAACCAAACATGGCTAGTGTTGCATGTTTCCGAGCACCTTTAAAAACAATGTTAGTGTCAACACCTGAGTTTAGCTTTGCTTTAGCCCCTGAAAAAGAGACCCAGTGTGCAGTGATGCACATGTAATCAGCGCCTGCGCCACTGGTCCACATGTCTGTTGTCAGATGTATAGTGTGAACAGCACTCTTCTGCAAAGCTGCCCCAATCACCTTCAGAACATCTTCATGTAGTGCTGGAACCGCAACTCGGGCAAAATAGAACCGGCTAGGAACCTTCCATTTAGGGCAGAGCGCTGTCACTAATTCTAGAAAACCAACCCCTTCTACAAAAGAAAAAGGGAGAAGGTCCAGAGCTAGCATTTTAGCCAGCTTAGTGTTATACAGACGGGTCATTGGGTGGTTGCGTTCATATTGCGCTTCTGTAAACAACATCTTTTTAATGTTGCCCTGGACCAATGATTTACGGGATGATGATGATCTCTTCGACCCAGTTACGCTCGCTGATGAACTTTTCCGCATTGATGTCTCACTCTCTCCCACACTCTTAGTGTGGCTCCCATGGGGTGTGCTGCTGACATGGGAACTGGGTGTAAGTGAAGTGTTTGAATCGTCTTCTTCTACCTCCTCGTCATCAGCAGATGAAAAATCAACGTTTTCATTACGTGCAATTCCGGCTTTCTTGACCGCCTCTAGGTGCGGAAACCATTGGACAGCGTGCCTTCTCTCAAGATGACCTCTCTGGCCTCCGGTACCATAGTTAGAACCAAGCTTACCACGACTAACTCGAAGCTTACAAAGGCTACAAATGGCTACGTTTTCCTTTTTTGGGCAAACACTAAAGAAGTCCCAAACTGGAGACTTGAAATGTCTTTGGGGGCCGGAGGAGGCGGCGATACTGGTGGTGGTGGTCCTGCTGCTAATGCCAGATGAAGTGGAGGATGTGGATTGCCGAACTTCAGTACGTTTTGCACTTTCACCACCACGAATTGAGGTCGAGGACGAGGTGGGTACCTTCTTGCGAAGAAATATGGAAACGGTAGGTTTTGGTGTACTACTTAACTCCAAATCTAATGATTCCATTTCCATTGCCTCCTCGCCGACATCATCATCACGCTCAGCAGCTTCTCGGGATAGGGTCAAAATGTCTCTTTGCTGCATGCCCGGTGGGGCTGCAGTGACCTTTGTGATGACTGGCTCGTCGTCATCGTGAGAGGCTTCATCACCAGCAGTATCTGTCACTTCTTGTTGAGCCTCATCACACTCCATAGGTTTGAGTTTTTGGACGACCTTCCTTTTACGCTTAGGTACCGGTGTCAGATCATGGTGTGCCTCACTGTCAGACCGCAGTTGTGGTTCCCAAGACAGATCACTTGCATCAGAAGGAGGTGGGCTTGAAGAAGATGTAGACACCCCCCTTGATCTTTTCCTTGCTAGGGATGTGGAAGACAATGAATGATCATCAGGAGGAGTGGCTTCCAATGATACCTCGGCTTCATTGTCGATTTCCTGATGTGCCCCTACTTCGGGAGGAACAACTATTGTGGGCACTTGTGAACCTCCATGCACCTTTGCTTGCGCATCTCCTTTTGCTGCCTCTCCTTCCACATGTACTTGGGCGTGTACTTGCACATGGTGTTGTTGTTGCGGCTGTGTTGATTCAGGGACATTGCTGCTACTTTCTTGCGATGAGCCAACATCACTGGTCGATGGTGATTGGAGAAGTACACTGACTGCCTCTGAAGCACTCAAGGGCTTTGACTTAAGTTGGCGTGGTGGTGGAGGCACTGAACCCAATGGAGCAGGGGTGCTGCTCCCAGCTTGGTCCCCAGCAGAACCTGCTGCAGCAGGCGTACTTTTTTTTTTGCTCCCAAAAAACGTGGCGGGTGGCACACCAGCCTCCTTGGTAACTTGCTTCTTCTGCTCCTTACTAGCAACTTTCTTGCTAGAGGAGCTACGGAGAACTTTCTTTGGGGGCGGGGCCATCTTCTTCAGAGCAGGTCAGACAGCAGGCCGCAGTTGCACGAATTGTAGAGTTGTCTGAGGCCAGACGTGACGTCGCGTGACGTTATGCTGCACACACACACCGCTGCAGGACTTCTTCCTGGCACTGGTGGTTCTCTTGAGTCTTGTGCACCTAAAAAAAATGGAAGACAGAGGAACATCAGTTCAGTTATAGAGCACAAAAAAAATCGAAAAACACTGCAAAATCAGCACAATCCCAATCCATCCATGCCCTCCATAATGTTTAAATTCAAGACAACCCACAGAAAGACTAGGCCCATGCAAGACTCACTAGTACCCCTGGGCATAAATAAAGGTTGAAAAGTAGGCAAAATGGTTGGAGGCCTAACAACAAAGCCTGCATTCAAAATGGCCACTTACCTCCTAGCACATGGCCAGGGCCTGCCTGTACCAGCACTCAAAATGGCCCCCACCCACATGGCCTGTCCCCATGAACACCCCCAAAAATCGAAAAACACTGCAAAATCAGCACAATCCCATTCCATCCATGCCCTCCATGATGTTTAAATTCAAGACACCCCACAGAAAGACTAGGCCCATGCACCACTCACTACCCCTGGTCAAGGCCCCAACAACAGGTCAAAAATCGAAAAACACAGAAAAATCAGCACAATCCCATTCAATCCATGCCCTCCATGATGTTTAAGTTGAAGACAGCCCACAGAAAGACTAGGCCCATGCTAGACTCAAATACCCCTGGTGAAAAGGCCAAAAGTACAGGCCCAAAAAACGAAAATCACTGAAAAATCTGCACAATCCCATTCCATCCATGGCCTCCATGATGTTTAAATTCAAGACAACCCACAGAAAGACTAGGCCCATGCAAGATTCACTACCCCTGGGCATAAATAAAGGTTGAAAAGTAGGCAAAATGGTTGGAGGCCTAACAACAAAGCCTGCATTCAAAATGGCCACTTGCCTCCTAGCACATGGCCAGGGCCTGCCTGTACCAGCACTCAAAATGGCCCCCACCCACATGGCCTGTCCCCATGAACACCCCCAAAAATCGAAAAACACTGCAAAATCAGCACAATCCCATTCCATCCATGCCCTATATGATGTTTAAATTCAAGACACCCCACAGAAAGACTAGGCCCATGCACCACTCACTACCCCTGGTCAAGGCCCCAACAACAGGTCAAAAATCGAAAAACACAGAAAAATCAGCACAATCCCATTACATCCATGGCCTCCATGGTGTTTAAATTCAAGACAACCCACAGAAAGACTAGGCCCATGCAAGACTCACTACCCCTGGGCATAAATAAAGGTTGAAAAGTAGGCAAAATGGTTGGAGGCCTAACAACAAAGCCTGCATTCAAAATGGCCACTTGCCTGCCAGCATATGGCCAGTGCCTGTAGCTGCACTCAAAATGGCCACCAGCCACATGGCATGTCCCTCCCCATGAACACCCCCAAAAATCGAAAAACACTGCAAAATCAGCACAATCCCATTCCATCCATGGCCTCCATGATGTTTAAATTCAAGACAACCCACAGAAAGACTAGGCCCATGCAAGACTCACTACCCTGGGCATAAATAAAGGTTGAAAAGTAGGCAAAATGGTTGGAGGCCTAACAACAAAGCCTGCATTCAAAATGGCCACTTGCCTGCCAGCACATGGCCAGTGCCTGTAGCTGCACTCAAAATGGCCACCAGCCACATGGCATGTCCCTCCCCATGAACACCCCCAAAAATCGAAAAACACTGCAAAATCAGCACAATCCCATTCCATCCATGGCCTACATGATGTTTAAATTCAAGACACCCCACAGAAAGACTAGGCCCATGCACCACTCACTACCCCTGGTCAAGGCCCCAACAACAGGTCAAAAATCGAAAAACACAGAAAAATCAGCACAATCCCATTCAATCCATGCCCTCCATGATGTTTAAGTTGAAGACAGCCCACAGAAAGACTAGGCCCATGCTAGACTCAAATACCCCTGGTGAAAAGGCCACAAGTACAGGCCCAAAAAACGAAAATCACTGAAAAATCTGCACAATCCCATTCCATCCATGGCCTCCATGATGTTTAAATTCAAGACAACCCACAGAAAGACTAGGCCCATGCAAGACTCACTACCCCTGGGCATAAATAAAGGTTGAAAAGTAGGCAAAATGGTTGGAGGCCTAACAACAAAGCCTGCATTCAAAATGGCCACTTGCCTGCCAGCACATGGCCAGTGCCTGTAGCTGCACTCAAAATGGCCACCAGCCACATGGCATGTCCCTCCCCATGAACACCCCCAAAAATCGAAAAACACTGCAAAATCAGCACAATCCCATTCCATCCATGGCCTACATGATGTTTAAATTCAAGACAGCCCACAGAAAGACTAGGCCCATGCACCACTCACTACCCCTGGTCAAGGCCCCAACAACAGGTCAAAAATCGAAAAACACAGAAAAATCAGCACAATCCCATTCCATCCATGCCCTCCATGATGTTTAAATTCAAGACACCCCACAGAAAGACTAGGCCCATGCAACACTCACTACCCCTGGTGAAAAGGCCACAAGTACAGCCCAAGAAAACGAAAATCACTGAAAAATAAGCACAATCCCAAGCCATCCAGCCCCTCCATGATGTTTAAATTCAAGACACCCCACAGAAAGACTCAGTCCACCCACCACTGAGTACCCCTGGGCTAAAGGCCCCAAAACAGCCCAAAAGTCGAAAATTCCAAAATTTTAATTGCAGCAACTGTATTGCCCCAAACAAACTTACTTGTAACATTTCTAATCCAACAGTGATCCAAAGAAAGTCAAAAAGGCCTCAAATCCAAAGATCCAGCAGCATCCACAAAAAGTAATCCTTCCAGCTGCACATCCAAATGAAAAGTGACCAGGAGATGGACAAAGCACTGGGAGGAGCCTGCTGAACAGGAACAGGAAGTTGAAGACTAAGGGGCACTTCCTTCCTCCCACCCCCCTGCCCCCCTCCCCAAAATGGACTCCCATCATTTCTAGAAGGTTTATGCTGCTTGCTGGTGGATTTCTTGTGCAGAATTGCAAATTTATATTTTCGCTCGCCGCATCTCAAATCTCGCAATTGCGAAGTACCGCGAGACGAGATCTCGCCGTACTCGCGTTGACAAACTATCGCTGGCAAGCCGCGATGACGTAATCGCGCTCGCCAATTCCCGCGGGATCACACAGCAAGATCCAAAATGGCTCAGCACTCGCAAACTATCGAAAAAAACAACTCGGCAAACGATGATAAACGCCGCGCGCCGCAAAATTTGTATCACCAACGCCGCGCGCCGCCCAAAAAATCCGCTGCGTGCGAATTTGCGGATTTTGCGGGAAATCCGCAAATCTCGCGGATTGCGGATTTCCCGAAAATCCGCAAAATCCGCGAGCGTAACGGATTTTCCGCCCATGCTTACCTGGACATGGGTGGGCACGGCATTGGTCCTCCTTGTTGGTGGCAGATATTATTGTCATTCACACTAGTAATGAGCCAGCCCTGCCCGTTAAAGTGCCTTTGCACCCTTTATTGGTCTACCACAAACATTGAAATACTCCCAGATACATTAAAAAAGTCTGTTGCTCTGGGAGTCAAATATCTGCCACCCTTGTTGTGTCTCCTCCTCTGCCTAGATAAGATAAAATGCTGTGCCACTGTCTCTTCACTATCTCCTAATTTTAGAGTTGTTTCCTATTCACTTTGTCAACCTACATATGCCTTTTTAACTAGGGGTGGGTGGAACTCACTGAGTTTTACTCCACGGAAATCCACAGAGTTACATAAAAACACAGCGAGATTCCGTGGAGTTCTGCCTATGGGCAAAAATACAATCAAACAACAGGAGAGTAAGGGTATACATGTTCACTCTCTTACCCCTAATATTAGTATTAGGACGAGGTTGTGGGAACCAGAATTTTTCTGATTTCCAAGGGTGGCCACCGTATTTCCAACACCCAGGACTAACACCTTATCAGAATAACCCCTTCCAACCACCTGTTTCACCTATGATGGGGTGGAACCCACATTTTGCCCCACACCCCCATTTTCAGCAGAATGCATATCACCAGCCTTTTTTAGATCAGGGCCGAAGAACCAGGGAGAAACGCAAGGGAGCCAACTAGGTCCACTGGGAGCAACCAGAAACAGTGGGGGACAATACCCGAAGCGAGACGGGGGAACAGAGGGCAGGCCCAAGCAACAAATGAGCCTGTTGACAAATTTGTCCTCCTACACACTCAATGAATCTGAGAGGGCCGTTTTGGAAAAGGGCTTGGGCTTTATACCCACTCCCCATTTTGATAAGTTCAAATTGCTTTGTGAGCTTAATGAGTTCTTCAGAAAATTAAGACTGAAGAGCTTTTTTGAAAATAAGGACAACGAACCAACCGATATGACTCAGAGTGACACACCTTTCAAACTGAAATCCAATTTCACGCCTCCAACGCATCTCATACCTCCAGAGATTCTTTAGTTTGAGCAGGCTGTATTACATGAGGTAGAATCCTTAACCTGCCCCACTGTATATAAAAACTTAAAAGCAGTAGAATACCAGGCAATTCAGTCACTGAAGAAAAACTCTACAATTGTGATTAAAAGTGCAGACAAAGGCGGGGGTATAGTGATTCAGGATAAGCAAGCATATGACCTTGAATACAAAAGATTATTGAATAATAACAATAACTATGCCCCTTTGAGAGAGGACCCCACTGAAAGCCTTCGCGATGAGATTTTAGAACTTGTCTCTACGGCAGAAGGAGAAGGTTGGATATCGAAACGTGAATCTGATTTCCTTACATCCGTAAGTGGTAAAGTTCCATACTTCTATACTCTGCCGAAAACGCACAAGAACATCTTGCCACCACCAGGACGCCCAATAGTTTTGGGTATTGGGTCGTTATTAGAACCTCTTTCCCAATATTGTGACTTCTTTTTGAAACCTATAATACAATCCACAGAAACGTACAAAGATACGAAGAGCCTCCTTGCCATGCAACGCACTATTGAGATACCGGAGGAACCAAGCTTTCTGGTCACTCTTGACATCGAAAGCCTTTATACCTGCATACCACAAGACGAGACCATCAAAGTGGTAGCAGAGGCTTTAGATCAAAACACCTGGAGCTTTACAGTACCTCGAGTCTTCGTGGTGGACTGTGCCACTTTGGCACTTAAGAGGAATTATTTTGAATATGAAAACCAGATCTTCCTCCAAACAACAGGGACTTCTATGGGCAGTACTTTTGCCCCTTCGGTGGCGGGATTGTACGTCTATAATTTTGAGAAGAAACACATTCTGGTCCCTGATAATCTGTTCTCCACCAACATCGTTCTATGGCAACGTTACATAGACGATGTTTTGATGATATGGAAAGGTGAAGAGGCCACACTACTCCCTTTTTTCACCTGGATCAACACCTGTGATCCTCATTTAAGGTTTACCCACGAATACGCCAGAGAGAGTATCACCTTCCTCGACGTAACGATCAACAAACAGGACCATCTGATCCAAACAAAAACATACTATAAACCAACATCTAAAAACAATTTGTTGCTTTTTTCCAGCTTTCATCCTCGCCCCCTAAGGGAGAATCTCCCTCATGGGCAGTACCTCCGCATTAGGCGGAACTGCAGTGAAATGGTCGATTTTAAAAGACAAGCTGATGAATTGACGGACAAGCTTGAGAAACGTGGCTTCCCTAAGAGGATCCTCCACAAGAGTCGGAAGAGAGCCATCAACCAAAACGGAGATGCCCTTTTGGAGTCATATCCTAAGGATACATCACGGAAGGTTCCACTAACATGTGTAACCACATTCAATCCTCTGTCCAATGTGGTGAGCCGCAGTACACAAAAGAATTGGAAAATCGTGACGAGCAATCGTTTCGAATGGGAAAAACCTATTTTTTCCTATAAGAGAGCAACAAGTCTAAAAGACTCACTAGTCCATACCCATCCGTCCAAAAAACAGAAAAGTCAAGAACCAACAGTGCTGAATGCTTGGGGGCTCCCAGCAGTGACGGGCTATTTCCTATGCGAGGACTGCAGTGTTTGCCATTTAACTGCCCATACAAAATTCCTAAATATCGAACCTGGCAAACAGTGGGAACAACGCAGCCACACCAATTGCAACACTAGTAATGTTGTATATTTAATAATCTGTACATGTGCTTTGAACTACGTGGGTATGACCACCAGACGTGTAAAACTCAGGATTTGTGAACATCGGAGCAGCATCCGATGTAAACGAAATGCAACTAAACTAACCAACCATTTAATTGAGAAAAACCACACACCTAATGACATGCTTTAAACAATCCTTGAACATGTTATGGGTGATGAAAGAATCCTCTTTGAGAAAGAACAGCAATGGATTCATCGCTTGTCTAGTCATCGCATAGGGCTGAACGATGAGATCCCTTGGGGTTCTGTACTGAGACGCTAACACATCCAAGCTATATTCGGCTGGAAGAAAATTCGGTCCTTCACAACACCAGTCTGTATATACTTTCCTACTTACTCCTTACTTACGGAACACAGAGTAGTGTTTTCTTCCAATCAGCCAATTGTTTGTCTACCAATGTACTGACATTATGCCAACCCGTGAACAGTGTTTTCTAACAATCTACCCATAAGCACACCATTAGCCTGACAAACTCCAATTCCTTCTAGTAAGCTTAGTTTCTGTTAGAGTACAGCAGAAAAGTCACAAAGTGAAAAATCCTGTCTAGTAATTTTTACAAGTGATCATTTTTGGTCCATGCGGGTAAGAGACTGCTGTACATAAAATAAGACTGTACACTGATCGAAGTCCCAGTTGAGTCTGGATTCCAATGTCAAACCAAGCTGAGGTATTTGTAGGCATATTATATGTTCAACATGGAGTGCACAATATCAGCGCTGAATAAGGCTGTGCACTGACCGCGTTTTTCCAGCTGAGGTTTTTTCCCAGATGTTTTAATTTCTACCTGAAATGTAAAAATGTCAGCGCTGACTTAAACATGAATGCTAGAATAACTAGGGTTAAACACATTAAACATATGAGGGGATAGAGATTGTCCTTAGTATTCCTGATAAAGTTGGGCGCATTTGTTTTGATAGCAAGAGTACACGGCCCCTTTAACAATAAGCGGAAGAAACATCCAACACGGAGTCATGTGTCCATGTCCCATGACTTTGATGTGACGGTCTCTCCCACTACCGTGCCCAGGTTCAGCGTTCATTCGGGCCGCGGTGGTGACAGGCAAGGTAGCCTGCGGGGAGCCGTCATTGTATCAGTAAGTGGAAACCTAATCTAGCAGTATTTTGGTGGGTTAACAGACCGAGAAACCAAAGATTTTTCACGTTTGGGCATTCGTGAAAAAGATATTGACTTTGTCCTTATTTTCCAACAACTGCAGATAACGCGGCGTGAAGACAACCCTCTGCCGTGTCCGCCCATGTAGCGCGGTGACAAACGCCTCTTGTGAGTTAGTTGAGAAGCCTGTTTTATCTTCCATGTTTTTAAATACTTAACGGAGTCCAATGGAGGTTCCGTTTTTTATTAGTGCAATTGGCTTTAATACTCAATATTTTTTCTTCTCCCAGTCTTCCAGTCGGGTAATAGTTTGGATTAAATAAAATAAACCGAACCTCATCCTATTCACCAGATAACCACTCTGGTGGAACGTGATAATTGCGCCTGCTACATACCAGCAGGCTTATGAGACAGATATTGCTACACGTTGCTTACAAATAGAAGCAGAATGTGCTTGGCATGCATAGCACTACACACACCTGTTCCTTAATTTAGATCACTGGTACTGGTGTAACTTGGTTTATGGAGTAATATGATATTGTTTTGACAAATGGATCCCCAAGGGTGTAATCATTATCATAGAAATGATTAATCCTTTGCCTCTGTCTGATACATTTTCTCTTTACAGGTAACTGGCCCCAGCAAATAGCTGAGTGTGCCTAAACGGCGATAGCCGTGAGTATATGTAATAATGTTACTTTTTCACACTAATATCCTCACGGTCGGGTGCACCTTAGCACGTGCATACCGCCGGAGGATCACACTACTGGTACTGAAGAATGCTGAGCGACTCGGGCTCTCTAAGCAAAAACATGTCGACCAAATTTGATTACATTTATTGAGGACTAGGGGTCTCTAATTAATGAGACCAATCCTATGAGTCCACTCATCACCTGTTTTTAACTAGTGCTGGTTGGACTATTAATAAAATAGTTGACAGTCACAACTATGCATTTTTTAACCCCCCCCCTGTTTTTGCACTCACTTAGCACAATTGGGTTATTTTTACCACTTCAACACACACAAGAACCAGCGCTGCTGTAATCAGGCGTTGTAGCACACTGGAAGGACGCTAGGTCCTTCCAGTGGGAACCCGATGATGAAGCACGTCACCACTAGGCTGGTGAGTGAGGATTCTTAAAACAACTATTTTGTGTGTTTTCTTCACCAATTTTAGTCTGTCCCTCACATGATCCTTTGAGGTGTCTAATGGGCAAAAATATGCGTCGCACTGATTGTGCTACAATTTAGCACTAGTAGCGTGACCAGCACTTAAAAATCAGTGCTAACAGCACCATGCAGTGTGCTAGAGTGTGCAGCCATTCGAGTTGATTTTGCAACGTCTTGAGAAGAAAATCTACTTGAGTGTCAGCAAATCTGCTTGAGAAGCAGCCCTCTCACCGAGACTGCTCCTGACCGCCCGTGTTAAAAAACAGCACAAGGGGACACCAAATCTCACTCAGGCTTGCATTTCTGGAGCATCGTGAGAAAAAAATCCATCTCACGGTGATTAGCCAGAACTCTGTGTTACAAGAGTAATGGAGAGTCACCAAACCTTCCATCCAAACATTCCCAACATATATTTTGCATTCTATTGAGGATTTAGAACATAATGGGGCCAGGCTTGTGTTTCCCACAGGAATTTTGGAAAACCTTAGTTACATCTTCGCTTTGAGCATTTCACCATGGATCTCCAGAAAGGATCCCACTGTTTTTGAGGTCCTAGGAGTGTTGGTTTTCAGTAGTTGTGGGGCCTATCTACTCCAAGGTCCTCTTTGGTAGTACATTGCGTGCCTTTATAACGCGGACAATACAATGACCACGTTGTTACCACGCGTTCCATTAAAACGCAAGTCATTACAACGACTTGCTTTAGGGAAGCACTGGAGTTTGGAATAGAATATTTTACTTTTCCAACTCCAGTCTGTGCAACAGTAGGGAAGGTGTTGGATTTAAAATCCAACGCCTAAAGTTCCTTAAAGCAAATCATTGTAATGACTTGCGTTCTAATGGAACACCTGGTAACAACACGGTTATTGTACTGACCACGTTGTAAAGGCACTGCGTTGTTCTGACAACTTAGTAAACGCTGTTTCCCTCCTCTTTGCAAGGGTATTGTTCAGCATTTCCTCTACTAGGCACACTCACAGGAAAGCACATGTCATCCTATGACTGCAACTGAGACTAATAGAATTTTGTTCTCTGTTAGAATTCAAAATTGTTAAGTCCACAGATGCCTTACTGTTTTAACTCTTTGTGATCATTGGCACCATATAAGTGCTGTCCCTTCGTGTAATATTGCCAGATTTGGATCAGTGCTTTAGTTAGCTTTGCTTTCTTGTGTTCACTAATCACCTCTTTAAGGAAGCTTCAACACTGTGACTTTATTTGACATTAATTATTTTTTACATTAAAAATGGATCTAGGGGTAGCGGTTGAAGCAGACACTGTTTACATATCTCAACCCCTCTTAACACTGGCCAGTCCCTTTTAATATCTATGATTTCACTTGTCTCTCTCGATATACAAGTGAGATTTATCTATAATAAATTTGACAGCTATGCACCTTCTGTAATCATCTGATTAGCTCCTCCTATCCAAAGTGACATGGAAAGTTTAGGTCTTCATGTTCTGAAACAGAATTGCAATGGGCACCGCAGCACGTCTGATCCAGGACCTGATTAAATATAATTATACCCTGGTAGAAGTCCCTTGCCTCCCCTTAATGGCTGCCAGCATCTGACTGGGACACAAAATAGGCACAGACACCAAAATAAAAGTGCTCCCATATAGCTAAAAAAGTGACCCACATTTGCAAATCAGAGCAGTTTGGAACTCATGGGTGTTTTTAAAAGGTATTAGAGGATGTATACACTTGTGCATGCTTCTGGCAACATTTGTGGTCATTTCAAGGGAATCAACAGTAAACGCTGGCCGACCAGACCATAAAGCAGGCCCACAAACAACCAAAATAAACAGCCCACTTTCTGACCTGTCCAGGGGCTGCTGGAGTGTCACCACACTGCTTTCAGAGCAGTGCAGAGGGAAAATAAAATGATAATAATGGGATATTATTTTCATTATAATTTTCCTGTTCCTAGGTGGGGGAGGGCAGGGCTGTCCAGAGTAGGGACCAGGGGGGTGAAGTGGTGAGCACTCTTTTAGTGAGCATTACTGTTCAAACAGCCGTCCTCGCCCTGCCAAACAGTCCTGCACACTTTACATCTTCCCCACCATGCTGCATTGCACAGCCCGGTAGGGAAAATGCCCAGGCTCCCTGTCCCCGTTCAAGCGCCGAACCACAGTGCTCAGACCAATCACAAGACTGCAATGGGGAATCAATCACAACGCTGCATGCAGAGTTGTGATTGGCTGGGAGCCGGGTGCTTCCTTCTGCGATGGAGGAGAGGCAGCGTCTGGCGACGCTAGGAGGAGGTAAGTTTTCTCTTTTTCTATTCTTTTTTTATTTTCGAAGCCACCTCCCCCCGCCCCCGCCACCTTTGCCTTCCAGCCGCCACTGGACCTGGCTGACAAGCCCTCACACGCTACCTTATTGCCCCATATAGCATAATTTTCAAAACTAGCTGCATTATTTAAAAGCCATCACAATCAGCACCCCCATTTACCTTGCAGATAAGCTCACTCAATCTGGTGAACCTGCAGCCCCAAGCCAGGCCACCATTGAAATGGAGACTTAGAAGCGTAATAAACAAAAACACAAGGCAGCTGGACTTTTAGATCCATGCACCCAGGAAGTGGAACAACATTCATGTGCCCATCAGGACTGCGCCAAGGTAGCTCACATTTAGGCGAAAGTTGAACATGGAACTCTGTAAAGAAAACGAAATATATTAACAGTCTGCTTCTTCTCCCAAAATACACCTACCTCTTACACCACTTGTTGAGGTTATGCTTGCCGCTATACAAATACCACAAACATCCATACAAACAAAACAACAAGCTCTGTGGTTGGTGAATGTCAGAAACAAAGGGGCAGATTTACGAGGAAGTGCCGCAGCGCGGAAACGCAAGTCCTTTGGCTGCACCATGCTGCGGCACTTCCAAAGTACAAGAATGCAACATATTTAGAACAATATGGTGCATTCCTGTGCTCTCCCCTGTCCTGGCACACAAACAGCTGATATGTGCCGGCAAAGGCACCCTTGCATCATGGTGCAAGGAGGCCTGCGTCATGGGGAGACTGTTTTCGTGCAGGAAGGGGCACCTTCTTGCACGAAAACAATCACTACAGACATTTTCCTCTTTCAATGCGTGCTGTAGAATGCAGCCCGCATTGAAAGAGGAAATAACGAGGAGAAATGAAAACATTTCTCCTCGTTGCGCCTCGCTATGCCACCCCTAGTGTAGGACGTCCTTTACAACGGAACTTTTGCAACGAAGTACCGTTACGACGCAGGTTTAACAACGAAAGTCATTACAACTACTTTCGCTGGAGGGCGCTCTAGGATAGGTAATAGTTTAATTTACTATCCAACACCTTCCCTACTATCCACGGGGACTGGACTTGGAATAGTAAATTAAACTATTCACTATCCTGCGCCCCCCAATGCAAGTCGTTGTAACGACTTGCGTTGTAAAACCTGCGCCGTAACGGTACGCGTTGTAAAAGCACACGTTGTACTGTCATTCATCCCCCCTAGGGTGGCTTACCATACTGACGCATTTCCAGATTTGGGACTCCTCGTAAATCTGGAAATGTGTCTTGTCCCATGGGTGTTACGTGGGAACACCCATGGAACGCCCCTTTCACACAAAGGGCTGCGTGTAAAGGGGCCATATTTACAAGGACAGGAAAAGCCACACAGGGTGGCTCCTTCTGCCCTTGTAAATATGAAGCAGTAACATGCGCCACCAGTATGTCTCAAAAACTGATGTACTGGTGGCACAGGGGGCTTGTAAACCTGCCCAAAACGGTCCAGGCTCAGTGAGGTTGAACCTGCGTCACTGGTGAGAGAGCGCCTTCAGAATACAGACGTGGAGAAGGTCTCACTCGGGTACGTTTAATCACAGCCCTGACGTCCTTCGTCATCACTTCCTTTGTTAAGGCTTGAGAGAATAAAAGCCTTTCTCATAATCGGAGTGGAGAATTGCTTTCAACCTATTTGGCTTGCCAAAATGGTGGGCGGAAATTCTATTAATGGAGGCGGAGGCCACAGAGCTCCCTCGCCACCGAATGGACGGTTAATAAAATAAAGAGACATTTAACCAGCAGAGATGGGTGATAAAGTACAAATTAGTCTGTTCCACTCTATCGCAGCCGGCCTGTGCACAAATATTAAGATGAAGAAAACGCTGATTAATTTTCCTTCAATCGTCAAACAGCTGGGGTGGGAGCATTTATTTTTTTCTGTGTTTTAAATGGAACCACAACGCCAACGCAGGCACCTTCGCACCATGGTGCAAGGGAGCCTGCGTTGCGGGGATGATTATTTTTATATATGAAGGGAAACCTTTCTGTACAAAAATTATCACAAGAGGCTTTTTCCTCTTTCTATGTGTGCTGCAGAATGCCGTACACATAGAAAAAGGAAAAACGAGGAGAAATAAAGATATTTCTCCTCGTTTTGTCTCCCTTACGCCTCCCCTGGGGAGGCATAAGCTTTTGGTGCTGCCTCAGATTTACGATTTCTCGTAAATCTGGGGCAGTGTCAACAGGACATGGATGTTGCTGGGAACACCCCCAGCAACACCCATTGAATGCCCCTTTAACGCAGAACACTGCTTTAAAGGGACTGGTATTTATCAGGCAGCACTAAGCCAAAAAAAGTGGCTTAGTGCTGCCTGATCAATATCAAGCAGGTTTCTGCACCACGGACCGTCACAAAAATTGACGTTCCAGAGGCACAAAGAGTCTCCTAAATGAGGCCCTCAAAGCCAGCCCCCGTTCCCTACTTCTACTAGCCCAAGGTCTCTTTTTCCATCCATCCAATCTCTCCTTCTCCCCTCTCTCTCCCTCTGATTGCTTTCTCTCACTCTTTCTGTCTCTCTCTTGAAGTTCCCTGAGCCTGCTGCAATTAACCTCATGGAGCTGTGGAAAGTGACAGAGGCACCAGGAGGGGCCCTGGACTGTCAAAAACCAGACTCCAAACGCTCCAGCTCACCAGGAAAATGCCCCGTGGAATAAAAGGCTTGCCTGGCCCTAGTTAAAATGAAACGCTCTATAGTTTTGTTTTTTTCTGCTGGAGGTTCAATTTAAAAATAAAAAAATCTGTTGTTTTTTTGACAGCTCTGCCAAAATAGAGAGATACTTGGCATAACCATATCAGTCTAGGACCTACTTCACTGGAACATCCCAAGCTGAACTGCCAGCCTAGGTTCCCTCTTCTCAGGAACACTAGTAATTGCAAACTGGTTTCTGTCTTTTGGGCCTTTGAGTGAGGTGCAGTTTCAGCCCAATGGCAAAATGAGTAGTTTTTAAGTTTGCAGAATTAAGGTGCTCAAAATAATGGAAGAGATTGACAAAGTCAGAAGTCTACTCCACAAAGTCTGAGAAGCCCTTTCCCCAAACTCTTTCTGGATAAATGAAGGATCCAATACATAAATAAGCAGCAGAAAAAGCTAGGCAGGATAAGTGAGAAGATGTGGAAACAAACTTCTCAAACGTTTACGAAGTCTAGAAAAATAACATAGGGGTGTATTTATAAGGAAGGCATGCAGTGCAGTAAGTCACCTTGCTGTGCCATGTGACAGGCATAGGGCAGGAACACGCCATATTTAAAAGAATACGGCACATTCCTGCCTTTGTTCCTACACTGGTGCCATTTTGGCTGCCTAGTGCCAAGGCCTGTGTTGCATGTAGGATTGTTTTTGTGCAGGAAGGATCACCTTCCTGCATAAAACCATTACTGAGAGGCATATTCCTCTTTCTATGTGTGTTGCAGAATGGAGTACACATAGAAAGAGGAAGTAAAAAGGAGAAAAAAAGATGTTTCTCCTCATTGTGCCTCATCTGAGAAGGTGTATTTTTTCTCCACATTCATAGGTCCACCACTTTTGGTAAGTTTTGGAAAGCACCACAATCCATGGGAGCTGCGTGGGAACATCCATGTAAAGCCCATGGATCACCTTCCCAGCGCAGAGGAGTAATGCAACCCAGTGGTTTGCACTGTGTTATTCTGAATTTATGAAGGCACTCAGGGCCACGCAAGGAGGTCTTGCGTGTCTTCATAACCCGTATTTTGGGCTGGAGCCGTGCATTCACCACTTTGCATGGCGCAAGACCGAGTCACGCCAGTCATAAATAAGCCCCCTTACTCCTTACCAGAGAGTTAGCCCTGACAGACTGTACAAACCGGAAAATGCACTTAACCCCTTAAGCACTGCCGTCGGCCAACGGTTGTCGCGTGCACTACCTTGGTAGTGCTGCGCACGTCCGTTGGCCGACGCGGCCCAACCCGTTATTCGAACGTTAAGCACTGGGCGCTGAACGTTCGATGCTCTAAACGGGTTAAAAGTCCACTAGATACATAAGTGAAATTAACATAGTGAACAAAAAAAACAACTGGAAAAGCGAAAAATCAAAAAGAGCACCTGGAAACCAGGAAGGCACAATGCTGTACAGTACTGCTGCACTGTAATCAGCGAGGTGAAATAATTGTATTTACATTTCTATACTGTACAATCTGACATGGGTAGGCAGCATTATGTTTTGGAAGTCCAAGCGTGACTTTTGAGACGGATATGAGGATTCCAAGTCAGACGGAATTCTGATGCAGGTCGTGAAGATAGGATTTAGTAGTGTGAATGGGTGTTAAGTGCGTGTGTGTCACTTTAATGATTTATGGGTGAATGTGCTTGGTATTTGATGGATAAGATTGGAGGTTTGCAGCCAACAGCCCGCGCATCTCCGAAGATGCCATAAGTGCCTCTTGCCTGGCAGAAAATAAGTAAAACAATTGGTGGCAGCAAGTACAATTGGGTGCTATAGATCAATTAATGTTGGCTGTCTGAGATATATTTGACAAATTCTGTCTTAGTGTGTTCTTTGTATTACACTGCATTGTGTGTCCTGGTGGATAGTGCTGTTGTGAGTGTGCGATCCTAAACTTTATAATTTGTCTGAGCTGGGTTGGATTTGTGCTCAGTGTTTAGTAGAATGCTGTATATGTGTGGCGTGGTGGTGGTGGTGTGTGTCAATCTAGCAATGAGCTCAGGATAATGCTCTAGAGCGTTAGTGAAGGGATTTACCACAAATGTAATGACAAAAGTGACTGTCTGGATGTCAGCAAGGAGAGGGGTATCTTTGTAAGCAGCGACACGAGAAACATTTTCTGTGACTGTCCCTGCTCCTTCATTCACCATTTATGACCTTCCCAAATAGTTTTCTTGAAGAATGCACTCATGCTACAGGTCTGCTCAAGAGATACGCCACTATTATGTTGATCAATGTGTTCCTCGGCAGAGTACTAGACTCTGCAGGAGATTGCTGTTCACCAAATATGATTGAATTTTCATCACATTTGGCTACAGTGGGACCGCAGATCAACGGTGAAGGGTAGCATGTCCTTCTAACTGCTACCCAATATGGGGAGGATGCCTACAGACTCACCATCCTTCATCAGCCTTATCTGTCATGATCGGGACCCCGCCTTTCCCCAAACTTAAGATATTTATAAGTTGTGTGATATTGACATTCTAAGAGGAATTGTGGTTTATTGGCCATTGGATCCCCGTGTGTTTGCAGCCCGTGATTATGAACTGCTATCCATGGCATGGTAAATCTTGTAACTATCTATTTCTTCTCCTCCTCTACACGTCCTTGAAATGCCATTTTTGCCAGAATGTTGTGCATCTAGGTTGGATCAACATACTCTTCTATGGAGCAGAAAGGTTCTTTTTGTGTTCCCAAAAAGGATTTGAGCAAATTAAAGAAGAGTTGCTTGTCATTTACAAAATGCAACATCTTAAAAAAAGGCAGAGTCACGATCATCTGGCCTTCTTTTGGACTACCAGATGTTCTCTTGGCCTATTTTTCTTTTGTCAACTTAGCAAAATCCTGTCATTGGCTGTGCTCTGTCTGGTGTGGATATTGTTCATTTGCAATATTGGACCTAGCTCTTTTTGCATGGTTATCCCCAAACCTTTTGCCTTCTTCCTCCTGTTTTTGTGATTTTGTTTGTTGACTTTAGGACTCTGGGCATTTTACCAGTGCTAAAGGCAGTGGCGGTTGGTGGAATTTGAAAGTAGTGGGGCGTAAGACAAATTAACAAATGTTAATTAATGGATTTTGGTGCGTTAATAAAACTGGTACATTATCCATCCCAAATTCTGTAATAAATTGACATCATCGCAATTCTTATTGGAAAGGCTCATGTAATAACTTAACTTTCTCAACAGCTCACATGAAATGATTTAAATAAAGCTAAAATATTGCAGTGTGGAGCAAAACGGGGGGGGGGGGATTAACGGCAGTGTGAATTCTGCCGCCTTAGTACTCCTTCAGACCCAGCAAGCTCCCCCAGGTTGCTTCATTTAATGTACAGGGAGCAACAACCAATTATGATTAAACAACGGATGTCGTCCACTTCACAGACTGCTCACTGTATTGTCAAAAATGCACCCACACATCTTTGATGCACAGATACTGCTTGCTACTGTATGCAGGTAGTGCTCGCACTGGTGCAAAATCAAACCTCTCTTTGCGAGCAGGCATCTTTCATTACAGTGCACTGATATTGCGAACAAGGCTGGGACTGTGTGGTCAGCTATCTAGGGTAATCATTTTAAGGAGTAAAATTACCAGAATTCTCTGCATCAGATGAATGCTTTGTTTCCACTCCCACGATTTCATTGAACAAATCAGTGCATTCTGGGAGTTGTACTTTACTTTCAGTTCGATTACATGCTAGACACACCTGAAACAATGATTTGCAAAATAAAATTCCAGGACAGGAAAAGCTGTGTTCCAGTGATGTGGGAGGTACTGTATTTTTTTTAACTCTATAGGGAAACCTAAATTATCATGTTAGGTGGACAGAGCAGTGCCTGTTTTCTTTTTGTTGCATTCTGGGACTTGTATTCCCGTCAATGCTTTACATACAATCAGAACGCAAGGAAAACACTGAACTGCGTGATTTACACATGGATCTGGAAATCCTGAGATCTCACACAGCAGTGCTTTCTTTGTTTAATTATAAAGTATATTCTAGAAATACATTTTACCAACTGGAGCTATACTGAGGGGAAAAGAAACAGAAGTCCATGCTCAGGCAGCCACACGTAGGATGACCCACTTCACAGTCTATCTCTTATGACAGCCCTGTGTTCATAATGACCACTCGTCACAATAAACTATATCAGCTCCCCAGGTAGTAATACTATGTAAGCAGTGGCACATAGTAGAAAAAAGTAAACCACTCAAAATGTACACAGAAAATATTCCAACATAAAGCCTTGTTTTTCTCATATAAACCATCTTATTGATCTAAAGAATGTGACTGTCAATAGCACGGGAAGCAAGTTAAATAATATCAACGTTGACGAATAGAAACAATGCATACATGCTATCCTCAAGAATGCCCAGCCCCAGCCTGGTTCTAAACTTTGCTGCATTTTTCTCTTGGCCCAACCAACTCATGCAAAAGTAGACAAAGATTGTTAATTCACTACAAGTGAAATGGAAAACACCAGGTAGTTTGAGAAAGGATGGAGGCTGAGAGGTGAGCACCGGCGGTGAGCCTAGCAGGACTGCCTGCTTTATTCCCCTTTTGTGTTGATTGTTCCTCTCCAAGTAATGCCGTCACACGTTCATACGTGTCTGCCAGCATCAAATTCCCTCGGTATCGAATACAGCTCCTAGAAGCTCTTTAAAGCATATGTATGTGAACCAGAACCGCACATTCTTAGTATGCTCCCCAAACCCATAGAAAATAACAGCAGCACACCCAGTGAAGCAAGCAGGATTAGACTCCTTCCAAGCCGCTGGTGCTCTTTCATGCCCACCTTCATGCGTCACACTCAGCAGCACCCATTATCCTGGCACAAAAAGATATTTTCGTCCTCTGCCGCTACCTAAGCTCGTGCTATGTAGTTTTGCCCTTGCAGAATCGGGGTCGTGTTCTCTCTGTCTCGGGTGGGTGGGGGTGGAAATGGGGTAATCGGCTCGTCGCGGGAGGGGTTTATTGAAAAAAAAAATCAAATAAAACTTACCGCCCTGCGCCAGCTTCTGGATGGGTCCCGTCCCGACTCTCATGGTGCCGCGGTGACGTCCCGACAGCGTAGGGGAAATGGCCAATCACCTCGACATGGCTGGATATAGCCATAGGTGATTGGCCACATAGTGCGGCCCTCAGCAGAAGAGCAGACAGCCATACAACACCCACGCGCGGCACCATCCTGCTGCAGCAGCCAATCCTGGCGCAGCGTTGACAGCGCCACTGCGCCAGGATTGGCTCACGAGCAGGACACTATCTGCCCATAATGAGACCGGGGCCCCGGGTCCCTGCCTGTGTCTCTAAGTACTATAGGGGAGGAGGGGGGAGGTCTACAGTACGCATGCGCGGGCCAGTCAAAATATTGACTACTCCTGGATTTTGCCTGCGCACTGTCACCCTCGCTATTCTGCTCTAGCTGCCTGTAAACTGCCTGTCACTCTCTGCTGCAGCCCCGCCCCCCACGGCCCACATCCTTATGCGGTGCCCGATTCTGTCGGGCTTGTCCTGGGGCCGATAACGCGCAGTGCGGGTGCCTGTCAGTGCGCGCTCAGATTTATTTAAAAATACTTTTTTAATTCATGTTGGCAGTGCGCGGTCGTCCATGGCTAGTGGGGCAACGCCCCAACGCCCCCAATGGACGCACCGCCACTGGCTAAAGGGAATATGCTCTCTCCTTAACATGTAACGGTATTTGGTTTCTCCATGATTGACAGATTTGATTTACTAGTAAGTCAGTAGTACAATGAACCAGGTGTGCCCCAGGCCTGTATGTCAAATGCTACTAGTGGGTCTGCAGCACTAATTGTGCCACCTACATTAGAAGCCCTGCAAACATGTCTCAGTCCTGCCACTGCCCTGTATGCGCGTGCAGTTTTAAACTGCCATTTTACCCACTTACCAGGCGCAAAACCTTCCATTTTACAGCATGCAAGGCAGGGTAGGCTCTATTTAAAAGGTAGGACCTGTACTACTGTATTTTACTAGTCCTGGTAGTGAAATACTGCTAATTGTGTTGTTCGCTACAGCAAGTCCTATCTCTTCCATAGGTTAAAATTGGAGCTGCCTTTTAATATCTTACAAGTGTATCTTCCAATTGGGAGCTGATAGAAAATTGGAGTTTGCCATCTCTGGACTCAAAAGTTAAAAACACATCTTTTGGCGAAGTTGTTTTTTTGAGTTGTAAGTTTGAAAATAACACTTTTAGCAAGTGGGCATTTTGTTGCTTAACCATTCTGTTCCTTTGCCTGTCTGTAGAATACATGTCTGAGTTGTCTGACAGTTGGGCTCTTCTGCATTCACTCCAGACAGTCACACAAAGAATGCTGAGGTGTGCCCTGCATATCCTGATAGCCCATCACCAGGCTGAGCTAGAGTGGTGGGAGGAGTTGTCACTGACATCTGAATAGGGCTGTGTCTGTCCTCACATAATGTCGTCTCCACTATCCTGTAGTGTGTCTGGAGCCAGGACAGGGAAACGCAGGGTCTTGTATACTACAAAGACTTTCCTTTGATGTTTGCCTAATTCAAAAGCAGAAAGGGGTATAGGTTTTGGACCTGTGACACCCCAAAATCAGAACACTTCTGGACTGAGGACATTCTGCCAGGAAGAAGAGCTGGATGCTGTAGGAGGGACTGCCACTTTGCCTGTTGCTCTGTTGTGCAGGCCTGGTGTTTGCTGCTTCTGTCCTGGAAATTAAAGAACTGGACTTTGCTTTCTGTATCCTGCTTCCAAAGTTCTCCAAGGGCTTGAGTGGAGCTTGCCTCCTGTTAAGAAGTCTCAAGGTCATCTAAGACTTCTCCTGCCAGTGCCTGGGCACTTATGCACTTGCCAAGTGGTGCCAAATTCAGTACCTGGGTCCTTGGAAGTGCAACCTAGTGATCTTAAGGAGAAAATAAATGAATCGACTCTGAGCTCCTATTTTATTGGTGCATCGCTGCACAAGATCAACGCATCTCCAGGTCCTGCCCCGAAGCTTGGTTCTGACTCAAGGCATTGACCATGGCCTTTATTGCTGGCCCCAGCTTGCCATCACAGCATGTCAGAAAAATCGCTGCAGCATGAGTTTCGATCACAGTGACACCAAAGTCAGTGACACTAGCTCTGACTCTAATGCAGCAGCTGCTTGGCAGCTGTGGAATAGACGCAGAGCCTGCTTCGGCACTGTCACATTGATGTAACGCATCTGGATTTTCTATGCATCGTTCCTGGGTGACGATTCTTCATCAACACTGCACCGCAGTGAGGAAGGAAGGACGCGTGTCTGGAAACCGACACATCACCTGCTTATCAGTAAGGAACTGACGCATCACCTCACCTGCCAGTAAGGAACCAATGCATCACCACCTCTACGTACTAAGGAAACAACACATCACTTTGTTTTCCAGCACCTCACCTCCTTGCATCTGGCCTTGTCTCAATTCTTGATGCATCTAAGGTACTTTGTGATAAAAACAAACTCATCTATTGATTTCTATGGACTAAACTTGCTTAATTTTTTTAAAGTTATGTTTTTGACTTGTGTATGTTGGATTTTTGTCATTTTGGTCTTATTTTTTCTGTTAAATATTGGCTACTGTTCTAAACTGGTGTAGACTTTTTTTGTAGTGTTTTCACTGTGTGTGTGTGTGTGTGTGTGTGTGTGCGTGTGCGTGTGTGTGTGCAAGTACTTTACACATTGCATCTGAGATAAGCCTGACTACTTGTGCCAAGCTACCAATGGGGTGAGCAGGGGTTATCTTAGCTGTGTGGCTCCCTTACCCTGACTAGAGTGATGGTCCCTATTTGGATAGGGTACAACCACTGCCAACTAGAGACTCCATTTCTAACATGCAAGTATGGTGAAATGGTGAATACCAGGATGGATTCTGAGACAATGAGCAAATAATGTATGCCAGGAAATTGCAATCAGTTCTTTATTTGTAAAAGAATAAGTGCCAGGGCCCTCATTAGGAAACCACTACAACTTGCACCACCCATTGCTTCTGCCAGAGCTGCCAACAACGGAATCAACACAAGAAGAAATCCTCACATTCCTACACGAGTGACAATTCAAACTGTTCCAGGTCCCCAACCCTTTAAGAATGACTTGGGCAGTAGGTATATGTTGTTTTAATGCATATTGAAGTAATAAGCAATTGTTATTGGGCTCTTCTCTAAATTGGACAAACAGTGCCACCATGTGGAACACTATCATAAGTGACGGTGTTGACAATTATGTGCCAGTGCCAAGCACCGGAAAACTCTAGCTCAAATTAAGCATTGGTTGTCATAAATATTGAGACCTAAATATTGTTTCCAAAAATATAGTTGCATAAGGTATAGATTTGTATTATTATACTATAATGCTAATAATATAGTAAACTACATTGAGTGCACTATATTATTGTCAGACGATATTAAGGCCACAATATTCATGTACCATTCAGTGCAGGTTAATGGATTTCCGACAACCAGGGGGCTGAACTCAGTGGCAAAAAACCCCCCACTTTAACCCCTTCCGTGCTCCCGTCACCAAACGGCCGACGGGGCACTCCCTCCCTGGTGCTGCGAATGACCATTGGCCGTCGCAGCCCCGCCCACCCTTTAGAACGCCCGCACCACGGCGGAATTGCCATTGCGGTTAAGGCATTAATTTATTTACCGTATTACAACTTTGTGGGTTCCGCAGAGCTGCTGAATGCCTGGGTGGCCTTGCACCACCTGCATTTCCCCTAAAATGTGGGCATGCCTTTTAAGTTAGAATATCGGGCACATTTTCACATCAAGTGAAATCTTTAAGCCTCATCACAGAGGAAAGTAGTGGACAAAGGGCAAGACCCACTAGCTGCCCCGAAAGAGTAAAGGACAAATGATTATCTGCTGTTGCTCTGAAATGAAAGGAGAAGGAGATAAAATGGACTGCATGCTGAGAATATTTCTTAATGCAGGTTAAGAAAGATGAAGGCCCACTTGTTTTCAGTCCTGTCAAGTGGACTGATACCTGTGTCCAAGAGTCTGCCAGACACCCGAGTGTTACTGCCATGATAGATCAAAAGATAATTGCATTGAGATATAGTTTGTCTCTTTCCTCCACTTCATAGTATCTTTGTCAAGAATCATAAGAATCAACGCCCAATCCCCCTTGTGCATTAAGGAAGAGCTGAAGTGGCACCTGTGCTTGCTGTGGTACTCATGATTGCAATGTGCAGATCTTACGGTCTTTTTACCTGAAGCGGTGGCAACATTGTCTCTGCAGCTGTTGAGACCTCATTAGCTTATCACTCAAGACTTTTTCTACCTTCTTCCTTGCCAAGCCAACTGACATGTCTGCATTTCAACTCAAATTGTGGCTTTGATTTTCTTGAGGCTGTTATGAGCCACCAAGCATTAGCACGCACCCCCAAATCTTGTCCCAAGCTTGTCCCAACCTTAAGTCACCAGAATGATTTATCCACCATCAGAGTGCCCACTGAAGTTCTTCAATGTGGCCAAGGACTTCACTGAAAGAAAGACTGGCCCAGAAAAAAGAGAAAGTAGAACTTTGTGAGGAGAGTTTACATACACAGGGCCTAGGACTAGATTAGATATAGGGCATTGTCAGTCCAAAACCCTTTTGTATACTGCAATTTAAGTGAATTCAGGTTTTCTTGCATTGGGTAGAAATTAATTTTCTCCAGCATTATTGCATTGGTATTGAGGTATATAACCTAACATGAATTAAAGACATAATTCATTTCAAATGTTAATACTGACTGCACATTCCTTGTTTGCCCCCTGTTCATTTGTTGCCGTTGTCTGTGTTGCTAAACCCACATCAGCCTACAAGTGAAAACCACAGCAGTTCACCCTAACTACCCCTGAAAGTCAACACCGTGGTAAATAATTAAGCTTGGTAATTAAATGAGTTTGGTAATTAATTGAGCCTGTAGTGAGTCTCTATTTTGTGGAGTTCAGAGGAAACTAACAGAACTGTTCAAAGGATTGCCTTGTTGCCCCTGAGTGTCCAGGAGAACTGACCTGACAATGTCAAAACAATTGTTATAGCTGCAAAGTTTGCTCCCTTACCCACATCCAAACTAAGCCAAACTGGGTACTAGCCAAACACATAGCAGTTACTGAGTATTGTGGAAAGAACTACAGACAGTCAACACTGGTGATCCCAGCATTTCAGGGGGGAACCAAGACAACACCCACTATTAATCAATATTTTCCTACCACTCATTGGCAACAGGAACTGACATCACTGGATCTCCCATCATCCACTTGCACAGGAAGTGACATCACTAAATTTCTCATCATCCATCGGGATAGGAAATGACTGGTTTTTACACCAAAAACTTCTTCAAAAGAAGAAACCAAGCAACAGGATTTAATTTCCCATCACCCATCAGCACAGGAAATGACACCACAGCATCACTCCACAGGACTGTCTTTACAAGCCAGGAGGTGGGCTGACTATCCTCAACAAGGAATCCATCAACTGCACAAACTCCACAGAGAACGTCACCCCATTCATGAAACACCTGCACTTCAAGCTACAAATCTCTGAAATGTTACTCCTGAATGAAACCCTTACCTACCAACCACCTGGACCACGAACCACCTTTACCAACCTCATAGCACTGGTCACCTTCGACACCAGAGACCACATGCTCCTTACTAACCTCATCTTTCACCTGCAAGACCGAAATGACCCCAGCTCCACTGCACTCCTCAAAAGGTTGTGCAATATAAGAATTACCCAGTTCATCTCCAAACCAAGACACACTACAGGACCCACGCTAGACCTCATCATCACCATAAACAATGACATCAAATACAAACTCATCGCGCCACTCTCATGGACCAACCACTCCATCACCCACTTCCAATTCAACACACCTCAAGTAAACACCCCCAACAGGTTCAGCATTCTAAGCCATAGAAGGGACAAAATAACTGAAGCAGGCTGACTCATAACCCTTAGCATGGATCAACCTAGGCCCACAGACAAGCTCGACCAGACTATCATTAAATTCAGCAACTGGATCAAGAACTGTGCAGACTTGCTCACATCCAACTAACCCAACAAGCATAGTATATCATACAGGCAGGCCAGCTGCTTCACAGAAGACCGCTGAGTTACCAAACAAAACAAAAAGTTAGAAAGAAAATGGAGAGACAGCCACAACACCACTGACAGGACTACCTATAAGGCTGCACTCAGTAGCAAATAAAAGACACCAAGAAAAAAACATTAGCCGAAACATGAAAGGAAGTTCCAACAGCTGCTAGGAGATATTTTCGACTGTCAAGGATTTCACCTCACCCTGAGTCACTATCATCTCTGCCTCCTAACAATTCTGCAATAACCTTTCCAACTTCTTTGACAGCAAAATCGCAAACACCTGGAGTAACTTCACATACCAACCCAACCCCAGAGAACTCATCACTAACCTACTCACCACAAGCCAAGAAAGCCCTCTGACTAAATGGACTACTCTCACCCGAAAAGACACAACACCAATCATGAGGAATATCCACTCAGGAGCCCCAACTGACCCATGCTCCCACCATATCTACATCCTAAGAATATCACCAATCAGCACCACCATGACCCACATAATCAGCATTCCATCATGTCCAACACTGGATGAATAGAAACTGTCAAAAATCATCGCCCTCCTGCAGAAGGCTCCAGCAGTTCATAATCAATTGAGCAACTTTGGAACCATCTTTCTGCTGCCCTATTTAGCCAAAGAGACTAAGAAAGCAATCAACATGTAGCTTACAACCCACCTCAAACTTCACCATCTTCTAGACAACACACAATTAGGATTCAGAAAGAACATCAGCACTGAAACAGCACTTTGTCACTGTATCCCACAAAATTATCATCAGAAGGCTCCACAAGTTTGGCATACAGGGATCCACTTTCAAGTGGATCTGTTCCTTTCTTCTGGGAAAAACCCAAAGGGTCAGGCTGTTATCCATCACATCAGAGACCAAGGGACTGATACCTGGAGTCCCACAGGTACCCCTCCTCAGCCTCACACTTTTCAACATATTCATGACACTGCTCTCAAACTTCATCCAATCACAAGACATCACAGCCCTCTCCCACGCCGATGACACACAAATCATCCTCTCCCTGATGGAGAAGACAACTAGCACCGGAACCAACTTCACCAACTGCATGACCATGGTAGCAGACTGGATGGTGATCCCTTGCCTGAAGCTGAACTCTGAGAAGATTGAAGTACTGGCCTTCAGCAACAAGACCTCCCCAAGGAACTACACCTGGTGTCCCATCGGAGCTAGGACCATCTTCCACACCAATAGACCACGCAAGAAATCAAGGTATCCTAGATGACAAGATAGACATGATGGCTCAAGTTAACACAGGGTGCACCTCTTGCTTCCACATCATATACATGCTGAAAAAGATCTTAAATTGGTTGCCTTAGAGCACCAGATGGACCATAACGACAGCACCCATCACCAGCAGGCTGGACTATGGCGATGCTATCTATGGCGGAATCTTCAACCAACTCCTTGACAGATTCCAGACAGTCCAGAACACAGCTCTTCGTATAAGCACCTTTGGAACAACACACTTACACACCTGCCCAAGTGCCAGAATATCCTCTTGGGTATTAGTGCGCTATACTAATCAGCATTATAGAAGTTGGTGATTTTTCATTTCCTAATAATATACAGTAGGGGAAAAGTTATTCCATATACCACGAGAAACTTGCATTAAGTGCCACTGGCCTTATAATTGTAAACAATGATGCTAAAATGTGCTTATTTTGAGAAAGAATAACAACACTGGCATAAACAACAGTAGAATACTGATCAGCTTGTAAATTAATCATAGATATACAAACCCTTATCTAAACCTAATGCAATATGCAGTAATCTGCAAGAAAACAAAATGTCTCACCACAAATTCATTACTGTATTTCATGAGTTTTATTGTATTGTACTGTATTGTGTTATGATAACATGCAAGGGAGAATGGGCAAATACATCTAGGGTCTGCAGCCGAGCTGAAGTTGTGAAATTAACCTCATTGAAAACGTGTAACCTGATGTTTCTATTGATGAGACTAATGTCAGCTTTTTTAAATAATCTAATTCATTGCCTTTATGAAAATGTAGGGCGGCATATCAAATAAGTTGTTTCTTAAGTCGGGAAAGATCATGGTTTAAACATAGAAATTAAGGGGATAGTTTAACGATTTGTGTATCTGGAGCACCACCGCACCATGGCGGTGCTCCCACCCCTCCAATCCCGTTCAGCCCCTCTCTATTTAAAGTAAGGGGAGGTACTGTGATTACAGTGGTGGAGCATAGCTGACTGGCAGCATACACCTCTGACCTGTAGGCTCATCCGCTACTGGTCATGGTCACCAACCCTATATAGGGTAAGGTAATAATAACAAATTGAATCTACCCTTAACCACCACGCAATGCATGGCAGTCTCGGCTGGAGAAATGCACAGTTGCCACCATGCACAGAAAGATACCCCAGCCCTCAACATCAGGGTAATAGCTATTGAGTTTCTGAAAACAAACTCCCACTTTGGAAATGTAATTTCAGAAAGCAAAAAAAATTCTGGGTAGAAACATCAAACATGGCACCTGCTCAGTAAATTTTAATTCATTCAATTGAGTCACTGCCCCAACAGCTCTACTGGAGGCACAAATCTTGCCTATCTCTACATATGAGATGTATCCTTTACCACGGGGTAAAACTCCACAGCCTTCGCTGACCTAGCGGCCTGCTTCTCAGGCTTCAAATGTGCCTCTAAGGGAGATATTCACAATGAAGTGGCAGAGGCGTCAGCCTTCTTGGCTTAACGGCTCTCTCCGCCACTTCTGAAATGCAAGGCTGCACCATATTCACAAGGATATGGTGCAGCCATGCGTTTCCCCCTGCGATGGCTCTAAGTTTAACAACTTAGGGTTATATTCACAAGAACATGTGATAACTACTGCAAGAGTAGCGTAACACAACTTTCAACATCGCAGCCTATCGTGGTAAAAAAAAACCTGTGACAATGTGGAATTCACAACAAGGCGCTAACATGTGATAGTCTGCGGAATCAGCGGACAATGTCCCTGATATAACCACCTCGATCGAGACAAAAACACAATCCACAACACCAAAAAACCTGCGATGGGCCAAAGCGCGATGAAGAAATCAGCGCCAGGACTGCAACACACAAGGGCAGGTGGGAAAAAGCTCCATAAAAGTGGAAAAATCACCCGAACAGAAATTTACCAACACCCAAGCACCATGAAGGCAGCCGGAGCAGGCGCAGAGGACGAGTGCAACCCCAGAAACCCCTGGAAGACCAACCCGGGACCTCAGGGAAGGGCAAGGACAAGAAGAAGAGGAAGACGAAGTTCAGTCTGCAGGTGAACAGGATTATAGTCATGGAGGTGATGGAACACCATCAACAACTGTTCGTCACCTCCAACGTGTCTTTGGGCACCAAAAATGGAATATGGCGGGAGATCATGGACAAGGTGAATGCCGTCAGAGAGCACAAGAGGACAATGGACGAAGTCAAGAGGCGATGGAATGACATGAAGCGGAAGACCAAGGAGAAAATCTCCGCCAACCAGAAGGCAGCAACACAGACTGGAGGTGGGGGCCCAGCGCCACAGCTCGTGCTGGGTGACATGGAGGAGCTGGTGTCGACAGTCATCAGTGTAGAGACTGTGGCCAGAGTCGGGGGATCGGACACTGCTCGACAGGACACAACACAACCACAACAGGATGAGTGACCAGCAAGTACTGGGGGGACGGGTGGAGTTGGCCACAATGCAACAAATGCACAATCAAGCAGAGCACAGTGCACACCCACAATGACTGTGGGTCCTCGCCCAGATCTACAGACTGTCACAATGTACAATGCCATGCTGTCTGAATGCCAACATTTACCATGCGGCTACATATATGTGGACACATTGTAATACACCATCTCCCCATCACATCACAGGGGCACCGTCAACACCTCCTGCAGAGCAGTCCCAGACACTCTTCACTGATGATGAGGAGGACAACACCAGCATCGACACTCAAACCATCCAAGACATAATTGACCTCTTCCGCCAATCGCCTCCAGTATCAGGGCAGGCCAGCTGCATCAAGGAGACCCACCCACTGCCCAAACCACCCGGCAGGAGGCGCCCACAGCAGCCGCACTTTCCCAAGACCCCTAGGAACAACACATGGCCTTCCAATGCCTTGTGCTGGCACACATGCGGAGGCTCATGGAGGACATAGTGCCGATGGAGGTGGAAAGGATGGCAGTCACCGCTGCACATTAGCGCAATGAAGCTGGGATCTACCATGCTCTGCAGATCCTCATCATGGCATTGCTGCCACAAGGCGTGGTGATGATGAATGCTGCTGCCCCCACACCATCCAGATCTCTGCCTCCTGGTGTGTCAGTGCCTCCCAGTGCGGCAGGCCTAACCACTCTGGCACCTGATGTGTCAGTGGGACACAGTGTGGCCAACAATCCTCCTCCAGCCCCTAATGTGTCAGTGGCACACAGTGCCTCAACCCCCTTTTCTGAATCGTTTTTGGCCACTATAGGTGTGGCAGGGTATACTCAGACATGAGTCCCTTTCTCACTGCACCATCAGGATTCAAGCAAGCCGGGCCGAAGAAGGCTGAAATGCCAGAAACCGGTCCCCGGTAGCTTGTCTCCTTTCTGGTGAAGAATTGGCTTGGTAGTTTAGTCTGCCCTGTTCCCATGATGCACTGGGCCAGGGACAGACTGATTTGCATATAGCCAGGTTCTGAGCTGGGATGGTGCAGTGAGATAAATAACGGTGATGGATCAAGCCCTGATCTTTGGACTGGGTAAGAGTGGTCTGCTTAATTCAGACACTCTGTTCATCACCACCCCCTTTTCTGAATCGTTTTTGGCCACTATAGGTGTGGCAGGGTATACTCAGACATGAGTCCCTTTCTCACTGCACCATCAGGATTCAAGCAAGCCGGGCCGAAGAAGGCTGAAATGCCAGAAACCGGTCCCCGGTAGCTTGTCTCCTTTCTGGTGAAGAATTGGCTTGGTAGTTTAGTCTGCCCTGTTCCCATGATGCACTGGGCCAGGGACAGACTGATTTGCATACAGCCAGGTTCTGAGCTGGGATGGTGCAGTGAGATAAATAACGGTGATGGATCAAGCCCTGATCTTTGGACTGGGTAAGAGTGGTCTGCTTAATTCAGACACTCTGTTCATCACCACCCCCCTTTTCTGAATCGCCTCAACCGGTACAGCAACACCCACAGGTGGGGCAGAGCACTCATCCGGGGTCGAGGACGTGGATGGGCCTGTGATCAGAAGGACTCAGTAGCATTCATTTCCGCCACATGGCCTGTTTCTGCCTGGTCCCGCACATGGACTCATGACCTTCCACTGACCCCTGATTCACCCAGATGCACTCACCTTGGACAGCGACATGGACTGCCACATCCCGTTTGATGACCAATGACACAGCGACCAGACTGCGAACTGTACTTGTGCTCTTCCGCAGTACTTGTCATTCCCGGATGGACACTGGCTTTCCCTCCACGGGCCGATATTGTGTAGTGTGCTTAGTATTGCCCTATACCGCTCCAGCTGCAGAACTGCACTGGATGTGTAATAAATATCCAGTGATGCACTGCTGTGTCATGTCTTACATCATTCATGTTTGTATGTGTGGATGAATGTAGGGATTTCCCTTGCATCAATGTTGCTCATCCTGTGGGATGCCAGTCAGAAGGTGCTACATAGCTTTTTGTGTAACGAATCCCGTGGATACCACAACAGGAACACATGCATCAGCCACTTCCATGTCCGGACATGGACTGAACAACAACCAGAGCCCACGAGTAATTGTTGCAAGCCCTGCGCTGGTCCGGCATACAGCAGGCCAAACCACTCTGCTAACGCTCCGAGGGAGGGGCCTCATTGCTACCTGTCGCAGGCGTACTAGCTGGTGGTGTGCAGGTCACTGGTATAGTTGTCAGCAGGTCACAGCTACTCCCTGAGGGCAGGTTTGCACGCACACCACACCCATCCGGGACAGGCATCACAGGCCATGTGACTCCGCCAAAATAAGGGGCAGACGACGTCACATTCCCCTCTGCCGGTGGTGACTGGATGACGGATGCTCCACGGTTCTCAATCATAAAGGGCCCATGAGTTGTTGCACACAGGGTTTGTGGCACCCGAGACCTTGCGGTCGGCATGTGCCTACCACCACAAGGCACTGTCTGGGGTTGCACAGGGTTCGTGGCACCCAAAGCCTTTCGGCCAGCACGGGCATACCACCATGTGGCGCTGACTGGGGTTGCACAAGGTTAGTGGCACCCAGAGCATTGCGGCCGACATAGGCACCCCACCACGGGCCACTGACTAGGGTGGAACTGGGTTAGTGGCACCCAGAGCATTGCGGCTGGCACAAGTACAATGACACGGGACGGTGACTTTGGGTGCACTGAGTCAGTGGCACCTTAAGCTGCTGAGCGGGTGTGCAGCCTGCGATGATGCCCCGTCCCGGCGGTCTGAACAGCTCACTTTTTGTGTGCCCTGCTGGACCGCAGTGTAGGCCAGAGCCAGCGGGCAGCGCAGCCTACCGCCACATGGCCTCACTTCCGGGATCACAGAGTTAGTGGCACCCATTGGTCTGAGCGGATGTGCAGCCGCGATGGTGTCGGGTGCACTGGTATGTCTTATGCCAAGGAGTAATCAAGACCCAGCACCAGACGTGAGACCTGTTGGCCTGTGCAGCCTGGCTGCATTGTGTGGAGGGTGCCATGTCTGTCGGCCGGAGCTTGTGGATTGCAGCAGCACGTGGTTGGACCTCCTGTCTACACGCCGGTGGCGGAAGGTGAGCAGTGAGGCCCGGGTGTTCATGGGTGGGCCTGCTCCAATGGGCAGTGGTAGGGGCTGGGGTGCCTCTGCCTGGGTCTGCATGGGCAGGCGGGCGATGTTGTCTTGTGCAGGTATGTGTACTGTGCCAGTCATGTATCTGGACTCTGTTTCAGAGGACGGCTCTGACTCTGATGTGTGACCTGGTGTACTGCTCTACATTCCGGCACGTGGTTGGAGATACACCAGTTACAGAAGGTGAGCAGTGTGGCCTGGGTGCGCAGGGGCGGCACTCTCTTTCTCCCTCTCTCTTCTTTTCTCTCTCTCTCTCTCCCCCTCTCTTCTTCTCTCTGTCCTTTGATGTGTGCAGGACACACCTTCTCATCATGTTTTTTGTCTTGCAGGCTGTGACCTACGGATTGTCCCGAAGGGAGCCACCATGTGTCTTCATTTCATTTCAGTGTTCATTTCAATAAAGTTTCATTGGTTGCTTCGAAAGTGAATGTGTGATGCTCATTTCTGTGATGACACATGCATGTCACCAGTTGTGATTGTGTGACATCAGGCGGAGTATTTTGTATGTGTTTAGGTGTAGCTGATGTGGCATGTCTTTAGTCGGGTGGGATGCCAGGGAGTGGTGGTCCTGCGTGTGTTGTCAGTGGGTGTTGTGGCCCTCTTGGGTGTCCATGCTGCATTTTCAGTTTCTCCATGGCATCTGTTTGTTTTCAGGTGTTGCTCTGGACTGTGCTCCCTTTTGTGGTGCAGGCTGTGATCCGACTTTACACCAGGTCAGAGCAGGTGTTAATTTCCTGCTGCTAACGTGCCTTTTCCCGTGTTTTGTGTTCTTATCACCGATCTGGCTGGTCGTTGAGAATGTTGCGAAGTGATGTTGTCACTGCTTTTTGCTTGGGAACACCTTCTTTGCATTTCATTAGCAATAGTTGCAGGAGTCATCCATGGCGATGTTTGTTGCAGATGATAATGCAGGAAATGTAATGCTGTGGGCTGTTTTCACCGGCTTGTGAATGGGGAGGTAAATTTATCATGACTTTGGCTGCACTAAAGTGCTGTTAATTCGGCAATAGCTCCTTGTAAATATGCCCCTTAGCGCCCACTCAGGCACCCTTGCACCAGAGTGCAAGGGTGTCTGTGTGCAGGGGAGGTTTGTTTATGTGTAGGAAGCTGTGCCCTCCTGCACATAAACAATCCTAAATGCACTTCTCTCACTTTCATGTGTGCTGCCTTATGCAGCACACATGAAAGTGACAAAATGTTTTTTTTAAAATAAAGGTTTGTTTATGCACAGGAAGGGAAACCTTCCTGTACATACACAAACCATGGCAATTTGCTTTTTCAATGTGTGCTGCACAAGGCAGCACACATGGAAAAAGCAAAAACGGAGAGAAATAATGCATTTCGTCTCATTTCGCCTGTTTAAGACCAGGATTATCCTGGTCTTTATTTTAGCGCTCCAATTTACGCTTCAGTGACGTTGTGGTGATGATAGGGTCCTCGCCTTATTCACAAGGCAGCGTTAAGCCACTTAAAGTGGCTTAACGCTGCCTTGTGAATAGGCCCCCTTTTACACTGTGTTTAGCGTGAAATGTCTGTGCAGTGGGTGTTGTGGTGGGCATTCCACCACAGCACCCATTGATATTCACACTGCCCCCTATTTACAAGGGCAGAGTAAATAGGAGCTAACGCCAAACTTGAGACCATGAAAACCCTGGTCTTAAGTTGGCGATATGAGGAGAAATGCTTTATTTCTCCTAGTTTTTGCATTTTCCATGTGTGCTGCCTTGTGCAGCACATATGGAAAATGCAAAATGCCATGGTTTGTTTATGTACAGGAAGGTGTACCTTCCTGTAAATAAACAAACCTTTTTTTAGAAATGCCGTTTTGTAACTTACATGTGTGCTGCATGAAGCAGCACACATGTAAGTTACAAACTGTCATTTTAGATTTGTTTATGTGCAGGAAGGGACACCTTCCTCTACATAAACCACCATCCGTGCTTACAGACACCCTTGTACTCTGGTGCAAGGGTGCCTGCATTGGCGCTAAGTTGTGAAACTTATCTCAACATCAATAACATTCAGTTGCAAAATGATTCACTGCTTTTGGAATTGGATAACTCAGTTGATCGGAAATGTATTATTTTTGTTGCTACTCTGTTTATTGAAAGGATTTTATTTTTTTTAAATAGAAATCGTACATACATCATCATATACAGTATAAACCAGTAGGAAGGCAGCGTATGTATTCAGGGCATCAAACGGTATATGAAGTTCTTGCAACATTTAGGTATCAGACATCAAATAGTGCCCACCTGATAGTAGAGTGTCTCATTAAGAGAAATACGGCTTGCATTTGATGAAAAAAATATGTTTCTTCAAATACAGTCTAGTTTGTTGGAATGAACACAAAGGTATACGGGATTGGAAACTTTGAAAACAGTTGAGCAAATGTCCAACTATAAAAAGTTAATGTGAATTAAAGGGTCGAAAAATATCTTATAGAGAGTCCAAGTGTGATTAAAACAATGCATGTTTATTATGCAGTGTAAGGCCTTCGAGAATGAAGAGCCCGTCATAGCCCCACAAAGGACATGGTGGCTTCTGCAGCCTCTGATAGATGTACACCATTTGAGGATTAAATATAGAAACATTTAGGAAGAATGAAGAAAAACAAGGAAGAACCAGGAGTATATAGGGCCTGGAGGGGGAGGATAGAACCAATTTTGAAAGGAGAGGGGTGGGCCCTAGAGCAATTATACTCACGTATGCATAGTTTTTATGGAGAAGGGGGACCACTAAGGGGCAGATTTATGTTGCCTGATGCATCTCTTCGAATTAGTAGAAATGTGCCAGGAAAGATACCGCACGCAAGTTTATCCTTGCGCCTCCCATGATGCGCCGCATTTACAATGCGGGGCACCATGGCGCAGGAATAAACAGATGCGTGTCGCATCTAGGGCATGAAGTTGGCACAGTGCTGAAGTTGTGTTGCGTGCGGCACGCAACTCCAGCCCTATTCCAACTTGCCCTATCTCTAACATGGTGCATCAAGCCTTTAGCCTGCTTCAAGCAGGCACAGGGTTTTGACGCATCAGGGTTGGGAAAGTGACTCAGAAAAATCTTGTAGATTTCACTGAGTCACTTTTCAGGGGCGTTCCTGCGATGAAAGGCCCCCCCGCTGCGTGGAAACGCCCACATGAAACCTGACGCAAGTTTCATGTGGCGCAGGGCCTTACATCGTGACGCATCTCCATAGATGCGTCACGATGCAAGTATGCCGCAACGTGGTGCAGGGTTTACGCCGCCGCTGCGTCACAGAAGTGCTGCAATGGCGGCGCAAAAGTGCCGCAAGTCCGACATAAATCTGCCCCAATGAGTTTCCCAAGTCGGGGTGGGGGGCGCTCGGGTGGTATCTCTTCAGTATGATAGGAGAGAGTCCTCAAAAAGTTGGAGAGCACGCAGTCTAGGAGGGATGTAGCAGGCACGTTCAGTTTGGGAGAAATGGTATATAAGAGATTGCTAAGTATGTTTGAACTTAGTATCTGAATGGGTGATGTGGGCTGTCAGCAGTTCCATTGCCATGACATGCCATAGGCGCAAGAACCATGCAGAGATTGGGGGTGGGGGCGTTGACTTCCATTGGAGAGCTATAGATTGTTTCGCAGCTCCCAGCATCTGCACAATAAGGCGCCAATCGGAGTTTGTCATGGCTTTGAGTTGGGGTGACCTCATACGCAATAAGGTTACCAAGGGGTAGTTTGGTATGGGGAACCCCACTGGGTCCTTGAAGTGGCTTAGGACCTCTTTCCAGAAAACCGCCAAGAGCGGACATGTCCAACAGATGTGAATGAAGTCCCCTATTGCTGATTGAAATCGGCCTTAGGGGGAGAGAGTAGGAAGCATTTTCTGTAGGCACGAAGGGTTGTAGTACAAGCGACTCATTAGCTTATATGCTGACTCACATTGGGTGTTGCTCCTATAAATTTTAGGGATATCACACCATAGTTGTTCCCAGCTTTGTGGGGAGAGCTCTACTCCTGTGTCAGCTATCCATTGCTTTTGGTATGTATGGGGGTGGTTGTGTTGTGAATGTTGTAGCAGCTGATATGTACCAGATATTAGGCCGAGGGTGCCCTCAAAGATTCGGACCAGGGACTCAAAAAGGGGTGTGCGGTCTAGTGGCTTCCAGAGAATATTTAGAAGTAAGCAACCAGTGGCAAAGTTGGTAGTATTGAATTCTGTTGGCTTCAGTAATATGGAAAGATTGGTTGCACTGGTCAAAGGTTTTAAACGTATCACCCTTGAAGAGGTCCTGGATAACTTGCCACTCCCCCTGACTCCAGGATGGGAATGCATGTGGGTGTAATGCCAGAGGGAACATGGTATTGCGAGTGATAGGTGTATTAGGTGAGTGGAAGGTTGTCAGGCCTCTATAGATCACGATCCTGTCCCATATCTTGAGAACTGTTTTCATGGGGGTAGCTATGTATGCACTGAGGGGTCACGCCCTTCAGGAAAGCCAGGCTAGATCCCACAAGCGCCTGCAAGCGACTGCCCAGTCCATGTGGAACCAGTGTTTTTTACTCTTGCCAACCACCCATTCAGATATGTATCGAAGATGGGATGCCCAATAATATTCCAGAAGATTAGGGCAGGGGAGGCCGCTGCGATCCTGAGGCAACATAAACACTTTTTTCGAAAAGCGCGGTCGACCCTTTCCCAAAATGAAGGAGGTTATGTCACGTTGAAGGCTTCAGATGTCTACCTGTGGGATAGGTGTAAGCAGGGTTTGAGAGAGGTAAAGTAATTTAGGTAGAAGTGCCATTCTTACCACATTGAGGCGCCCCAACCAGGAGATGGGAAGCTTTTTGAAGCAGCGCAGTTCTTCTTGGAGTTCTCTTTTGGCTAATTGGCCTGGGTCCAAGAAGAGAGAGACGGGGTCAGGTTAAGGCCTAGGTAGCGGATTGAGTGTCCAGACCAATGTAAGGGGGTAAGAGATTGAGCCGCTGTAGGTCCCAAGCAGGGATGGTAAGATTCAGAGTGTGAGACTTGGTCACGTTAATCTTGAAGCCTGAGACTAATTCATAAGAGTGGAGAAGCGAAGTTAGTGCTGGAATAGAACTCGCCGGGGTAGTAATAGAGTGTATTCGGTGTTCTGCGAACAGGGATACTTCATGATCTTGGCCCCAAAAGGGTATGCCTATTATATCTGGCAAGGAGATGTATTATTTTTACCTAATTTTACAGTGGCTTGCCTGGAGCTTATGCATCTGTGGGCACACCAAAAATGAATACATCAGACTTGATCCTTACATTTGATCCAAGTCTTTGTCCTAAAAAGTATTATGTTGAAATTGAAAACTTGGTACATTTCGGAACATACATGAAAGGTTTAGGCGTGCTACGTGCGTAGTGCTGATAACATATATCTAAACCACTTTTATGGTGTAAATCTTTTATTGAGATTTCCAAGAAAACAAGATACAGGGACCTCGAATGAACATTCAAGCAATGCAAGGCAGGCTCTAGTGCGACACCGGCGTATATTTCTAATGCAGAGTGGAGCCAATCAGTGATGTGGTCTCATGTAACCCCCGGAAACACAACAACCCCGCCTTCCCCCCTCCCTCTCCCCTTTGTCCACTAAACAAAAAGGCATCCTCCGTATGGCGAAAAGAAAAAGCATGTGAGGTAGTCCTCAGTGCTTGGGTTCCAGTTTGCGCTTGGGCGCCTTCTGGTCCGGTATTGGGATCACTGAAATAATATCGACTACCAAAATATCGACTACCCAAAATATCGAGGAAAAAATATCTACAACCAAAATATCGAGTTTGTATGTACAAACAGGTAAGTACAAAAATATCGAGTACAAAATATCGTTTACAAAAATATCGTTGTAAAAAATATCGACTTTACTAAAAACAATGTTTAATTACATTAATATAAAAAATTAATTACTAAAATATAATTAACAATACTTAAAATAACTTTTAATAATTAAATAATTAATGAAAGTAAAAAAATAATATTTTTTTAATCATAGTTCTTAAAACATATATATATAGTAACAAAATTTAATTAAATAATAGGCAATATTGTATATGTACCCCAAAAACCCAAAAATGACCCTGAACCCTAAAAATACCCCTTTACCCAAAAACTAAAAACTGACCCTGAACCCTAAAAATACCCCTTTACCCAAAAACTGAAAACTGACCCTGAACCCTAAAAATACCCCTTTACCCAAAAACTAAAAACTGACCCTGAACCCTAAAAATACCCCTTCACCCAAAAACTAAAAACTGACCCTGAACCCTAAAAATACCCCTTTACCCAAAAACTGAAAACTGACCCTGAACCCTAAAAATACCCCTTTACCCAAAAACTAAAAACTGACCCTGAACCCTAAAAATACCCCTTCACCCAAAAACTTAAAACTGACCATGAACCCTAAAAATACCCCTTTAATTTAACATAATTAGCAATTAATCAATTACAATAAATTAATTACCAATTACATTTTAATTAAATAACATATATTATTTAATTACCAATTAATTAATTATTACTACCAATTAGGAATATGCTACTTACCAGTATGCATCTGTTCTTGGCATAGAGGGCTGCAGAGTGGTACATTATGAATAGATCGCCATCTGGTGTTGGGCTCGGATGATTGCACTTTGTTTTTCTCTTGGAGAGTCTTTTGTATCTTGGTGACTCCTCCCTTAGTTGGTAGTGCACATGGGCATCGGCTCCATCCTTAGATTGTTTTGCCATAGTAGGGTTAGATGGAGTAGTGTAGTAGAATACAGATAAGAATGCCCATGAAAGTGTATCTAAATAAGAATTATGTTGGAACAGACACTGGTTTCCGGGGAGGCTGGGAGGGCATGTACCACTCTGCAGCCCTCTATGCCAAGAACAGATGCATACTGGTAAGTAGCATATTCCGTTCGAGGCATATGGGCTGCAGATGGTACATTATGAATAGACTATACAGCAGTTCTCTCCCTAGCGGTGGTCGCCAGTGTCTGTTGCAACTGTCTGAAATAAAGTTTTTAATACTGCTTGTCCCACTCTAGCTTGTTGTGTTGTGTGCACATCTACACAATAGTGTTTTGTGAAGGTGTGTGGTGTAACCCAGGTAGCTGCTTTGCATATGTCATCTAGTGGGATGTTACCCAAAAATGCCATGGATGCTCCTAGTTTACGTGTAGAGTGAGCTTTAGGAGGAACAGTTAATGTTCTCTTTGCTTTTAAGTAGCATATTTGAATGCATTTTACAATCCATCTGGCAATGCCCGCCTTAGAGATGGGATTGCCTTTGTGTGTTGGAGAAAACGCAACAAATAGCTGTTTTGTCTTTCTGAAAGTTTGTGTTCTTTCTATATAGTACAATATGGCCCTTCTAACATCTAATGTATGTAGGGCTCTTTCTGCTACTGTTTGTGGTTTTGGAAAGAAAACCGGTAATTCCACTGACTGATTGATGTGGAATGCTGAAATTACTTTTGGTAAGAATTTTGGGTTTGTTCTAAGAACCACCTTATTTTGGTGTAACTGCATAAATGGTTCTTGAATTGTAAAAGCCTGCAGTTCACTTACTCTTCTAAGTGACGTGATAGCTATGAGGAAGGCCACCTTCCATGTGAGGAATTGTATTTCACACCTATGCATAGGTTCAAAGGGTGGCCCCATTAGTCTGGTAAGTACTATGTTGAGATTCCAGACTGGGGAAGGTGGTCTTCTTGGTGGAATGACTCTTTTGAGTCCTTCCATGAAAGCTTTAATTGCTGGTACTTTGAACAGGGAAAGATGTTGCCTGTTTTGTAGGTATGCCGCTATAGCTGCGAGATGAACTCTTATAGAGGTATATGCTAAGTTACATCGCTGTAAGTGTAGTAAATAGCAAATGATTTGTTTAGTGGATGCGTCCAGAGGGTTGATTTGCTTACTGTTACAGTGTATAGCAAACCTTTTCCATTTTGATGCGTAGCATGCTCTGGTGGTAGGACGTCTTGCTTGTTTAATGATTTCCATACATTCTGGTGGTAGATCTAAATATCCAAACTCTATGACCTCAGGAGCCAGATCGCTAGGTTCAGTTGTTTGGGATCTGGGTGCATTATTTCTCCATGGTTCTGTGTGAGATGCATGGGTAGTAATCTTAGCTTTTGATGTGGTACTTGTGAGAGTTGTAGCAGTGTGGTGAACCACGGCTGTCTTGCCCACGTAGGTGCCACTAGTATCATTGTCATTGAGTGTTGTTGCAGCTTCCGAACCAGTAACGGAATTAGTGGTAGAGGAGGGAACGCGTAAGCAAATTTGTTGGACCAATTTATCCATAGTGCGTTGCCCTGGGACCGTTGGTGTGGGTACCTGGATGCGAAGTTTTTGCATTTTGCGTTCTGATGATTGGCAAACAGATCTATCTCTGGTTGCCCCCATTTTTGGAAGAATGGCTGCAGTATTTGGTCGTGCAGCTCCCATTCGTGTACTTGCTCTGACTGTCTGCTTAGGATGTCTGCTATCTGATTTTGAACTCCTGGTAGGTGTTCTGCTAACAGATAGATCTTTTGAGGAATGGCCCATCTCCAAATGTCCTGTGCTAGTTTGGATAGTTGGAGGGATATTATTTAATTACCAATTAATTAATTATTACTACCAATTAATAAATTTACATATTTAATTAATTATAATTAAATTACTTCCCACCCTATTCCCCTATAAACCCACAACCCGCTACAGAATAAAATTACACAATAATTAAAAAAATCATTAATTAAAAATAATTATAAAATAAAATGACACTTTTCACACATATTATAACATAAAAACAGTATAAATAATTAAATATTTTAAAAACTATATTTTTTACTATCTAGATTATATACTTGGATATTTTCACTGTCTATATTATTTACAGTCGGTATTACTTCACTTACCTTAATAACGATATTTTGGCTGTCGATATTCTGTCTAGTCGATATTTTGTCCAAACGATATTTAAAACTCGATATTCTGTCCAAACGATATTTTGGAGTCAATATTATGTCTGTGCACCCCGGTATTGGTGTGCCTGCGAATCGGAGCAGGCACAAATACCTAGGGCAGCTCAATTCACGAAATTCTTTAGTGAGTAATGTCAAGACAGGGCACCACAACTCTGGGAATTCGTCACCCCGCCCTGCCTGCACCAGCAACAGCTTCTCCATGCCGAGCACCATCCATAACCTATGTAACCAACCTGTATGCGGGGGGCCTGTGGTGTCCTCCAATGTGCTAAAATATTTTGTGTGGCTGCCCCTAGCGCTATAGCAATGAGATGACCTCTCCAGGACTTCAGAGGGTACTTTAGGGTATTGGGCAGTCCCAGCAAGATGTAAGCAGGGAACCGGCGGAGTTGTGTATCCAGGTGGTCATCTATATCATCTATTATCATGCCCCAGTACCCCTGTAGACGGTCACAGCTCCACAGCAGATGTTCCAATGTGCCCAGCTCCCCACACACCCTCCAGCATCGGTCGCTAATGTGTGGGTCAAATTGGTGGAGGCGTTCAGGTGTGTGATACCAGTAGGTGGCCACTTTCGTCAGAGTTTCGGTCAGTCCAGCGTGGTATGCAGAATGCTCTATGGTAGATGCCACTCCATTTTTTGTGTGTGAGAGATCTTCCTACTTCCCGCTCCCATCTGCACCTGCCAGCGTTATGTGAGTAAATGTTCGTGAGGAGGAGGTGTTGGTATAAGTCGGAGATTAGTTTCTTCTCGGATGTGCGGGTGACCAACCATTTCTCATAGGGGGAGAGGTGTCGTTGTGCCCCGGGCCTGACTTCAGGGTGAAGCGCCCAGTGACGAACCTGTAGGTATGTTAACCGGTCTTCCTCTGTGAGGCCATAGTCGTCCTTTACTTGTTGAAAGGAGAGCACACCATTTATATTAATAAGATGACCTAGGGATTTGCAAGGGGAGTGTCGCCAGGCAGTGAACGCTTTCGGGTTGAGACCCGGAGGAAAGTCAGGGTTGGCGAGTATCGGTGTCATGGGAGAGGGGAAGGAAGTAAAATCGTATTTGGTGGTGACCCGATCCTACACCTCCATGACCGTGCCCGTAATCTGAGATGCATATAGGTTCGGCGGTCGGTGTCGTCTAGGGAGAAAGGGCACCCCCTGTAGCGGCATACCCGCCACAGCTTGGTCTTGGAAGAGCCAATGTTTGCCCGATTCTAATTGATGCCATTTCACCAGGCTCCTAAGTTGCACCACGTAAAAATAAAGTTGGAGATCCGGTATCTCCACTCCGCCGTAGCCCGGTGGAAGGACCGTGATATCATCTTTGAAGCGTGGTTGACGGCCCTGCCAAATAAAGCGCGCCAGTTCAGACTGCGTTTGTTGTATTCAGTTCTTCGGTGGCCGTAGGGGAAAGGTCTGAAACAGATATAGAATCTGCGGCAAAAGGGTCATTTTGGTGGCGGCTATCCTCCCCAATCAGGAGAAGGAGTGGCGTTTCCATCTCCGAAGTTCCCCTCGGAGTTGTGTGCGCAGCCTGGCATAGTTTGCCTCAGTGGTAGCTGGGAGTGTAGGGCCCAGGAGGATTCCCAGGTAGGGGACTGTGGTATCTGACCACTGGATGTCGTGTTCCTCCTGGACCTCAGCTGGCATCTCTGCTGCTAGAGACACATTAAGGGCTGTCGATTTGTCAGAGTTGAACTTGAACCCGGATGCAAGTGCAAAGCTGTGCAGCTCAATAAATAACGTGGGTAGGGATTGGATTGGGTCGGTGAGAGAGAGTAAGGTGTCATCAGCATAGAGGCTAATTTTGTGGGTATCCCCTCCGAACGGAATGCCTTTGATGAGGGAGTGTTGCCGGGTTCTCTGTGCCAGTGGTTTCATATAAAGGGCGAACAGGATAGGGGAGAGTGGGCAGCCCTGTCTGGTCCCTCTGCCGATCGAGAAGAGGGAGGAGGTGTGTCCATTGACTCGCACCGTGGCGTTGGGCTGCTTATAGCAGTTTAGTATGCGAGTACAAAGTGTCTCTCCAAAACCAAAAAGGTGCAGGACCTGCTCTAAGTAGGGCCAATGCACCCTGTCGAAGGGCTTTTCGGCGTCGATGGTGAGGAGCATGCAGCCCGGCCTTGTACGGGACCCGGCTTCAATGAGATGGAGGACTCTTTTGGTGTTGTCACTGGTCTGCCGCTGAGGTATAAAACCCACCTGGTCCGGCTCCACTAGCTGTTGCATGTAAGGCGCCAAGCGACTCGCTATGATTCCTGAATAAAGTTGGAAGTCAATGTTCAGAAGTGAAATCGGCCGATACGAACCACAGCGGGTCGTGTTTCTGCCAGGTTTCGGTATGACCAAAATTGCGGTTTCCAGGAGTTCTGCGGGGATCCCGCCACTCAGCAAAGGAGTTAAAAAGGTCCCGAAGGATAGGGGCCACTTGGTGACAGAATGTTTTGTAAAAGATTGCGGGGTACCCATTAGGGCCGGGCGACTTCCCGAGTTTTAGGCGCGAGATCGCAGACACTACCTCCTCCAGACCTATGGGCCTGTCCAGAAAGTCTGCCTGGGCCGGGGTTAGAGATGGAAGACGTGCACCTTGTAGGTAGGTCTGGGCTGCCTGTAGGTCCAGAGTGTCGCCTGCGTAGAGCGACTGATAAAATTCCCCAAAGGTTTCTGTTCTAACAGCATCGTCCGAGACTAGATCGCCTCCGTCTGTTCTTATGGCCTGTACACCCTGTCGCTGTCACTGTTCCCGCAGTTTGGTCGCTAGTAGCCGTCCGCACCGATCTCCTCCTGTATAGTAGGCGAAGTGCTGCATATTCTGCAATATCTTGATCTAAGGTGGCTAACATCTTTCTCTCGGTGCAGAGCTGACGCCATTCCCGAGCCGCACCCGTGCGTTGTTGCATTTGTTCTAGTTCTGCTACGCGTTGCGTTATTTCGGCTCTCTTCTGCGCCCGCTCTCTATTGTTGGCTGTGGCGATCGATATGAATTCCCCTCGCAGGACAGCCTTACGGGCAGCCCACTGAGTGGCCCGTGTGGTGTTGGTGTTGTTGTTGTAGGTCAAGAAAGTTTTGAGTAGGGAGCTACCCTTTCTGACAGGAAAAGGATTGGGTCACAATCATACACAATACAGAGCTCCTTCTCCTGAATATAGTCAATCGTGAATAAAATACATCCCTGGGGGGACGTACTCATTGAGAAACAAGGGATTTGCAGTGTTGTACGGGTTACCAAATTTACAACTAAAACAATCTATTGGACCCACAAGTACAATAGAGACCTTATGCACACGGACAAAAGTTTATGTAAAATGTCATTATTTTATTTTATACAGGTTAAAAACTCATAGTAACATAGGGCATGTTATATGAAACAACAAGAAATACACTTACAAGTTTTGCAAAAATATACGCTCAAATGCTTAAAAACAGTAATGAAGATTAAAAAATGCTATTATAGCACTGTATACATCAATATGTTAAAAAATCACATTTGTTAGTCAAACAATCATAAAGGAACAAACTGTCGACGCGGCGTTTCGGTGCCCTTTGTTTTATTCTTGCACCTTCTTCAGGACTCGTTCCCTGTATTGTCACACCTACAAAGATCACAGTACATTTCATTAGGTCCCATTCCATTGTAACATCAATTGCACTTAGATTGATACATCTGTTTAATTTTGCCCTAAGATTCGGTAACCCTCACACATTGCAATCCAAAGTTCATTTATATTGTTCTAAATGCATTTCTAGTTTCCTGCATATTTACTCAAGGATTTATATCAAAGACATATATCAGGGTTTTATGCTCTAGATACATGTTGGATGTTGGTTTAATTAACATCTAGGACTGTTTACCTTATTGGCTCTACAGTCCCCTCCACATATTGCTGCATATTTACTCAAGGATTTATATCAAGGACATATATCATGGTCTTGTGCTCTAGATACATGTTAGATGTTTGTTTAATTAGCATCAAGAATCAGCATCAGTTTACCTTATTCGTTCTGCAGTCCCCTCCACATAATAACTTACCCAGGTGAATTATTATCCTGGATCTGGTGTCTATGAGCCTGTTTCTATCCGCTCTTTACACTGTTTCTTTATTTGTGCTAGAAGAGAAACTTTTCCGTTCAATTATTGGTTCTATCTTATATAGTCACTTACAAGACCTATGGTCCTGGTTGTTTACCTTATATGTTGATTTTTTCTCGGGTTTTCACTCTGTTTATGTGGATGGGACCAACTTCAATCCTAATTGGGAAGAGATATATTTTTGTAATACTACTCTTTTCCTGTATCAGTAAGACATATTGATATTATTAGTTCTTACCGGTCCTCTTTCCATATCCCTTTGCGTGGTGGGAAGGACGCCTATGGGAGCTACCTTTTCTTTTCCTTCTGTCTTTCTGGCTGCTTTAGATAAGAGATAATTCCTGTTTTTAATCTAAGTCATTCTAGTATCCCTGATGCACTATCTTGTATTTATAGTGATAATCTTACCTTTCTGGTTAGACGAGGAGTTACTTTCTGATTAGTTCACTCTCTCATTTGTCCAATTCTTTAAATTCTGCAGTGTCTTAGTTGGAGCTTTTTTTAAAATTTAGCTGACAACTCTAGGAACACAAATAGATAAAAATAGTGACAATTATATTGTGCCTGTTCTCTTTCTAAGTAGAGCCCCCTCTCTCTGTTTTACTCACTTGATAGTGGTAGCTGAACTGCGTGGCGCCTTCCTCTTCTCCGGATTTTTTGGAACTAGTTAACCTTCATGCTGTCTCTAGGTTATATACCTTTGTTGATTGGTTAATTCTTTCCACCTGGTTTCTGTTTGTTGTTAGCTAGTTAGTTTATTCTAGATTCTATAGCCGCCATCTTGTAATGTGTCCACTTGTTTGTGTTTGTGGTGCCAGCCAACCTATTTGATTTATATTGTATGTTTTCTACCCAAGGTTTACTGTTTTAATGATTTATAATGTTCTGTTTCTGTTTATAGAGACTGGGTATCTGGTCGTTTGTCATCTCGTACATTTTATTTTTGGTTCGAGTGGGATTTATCTAAATTGAATACTCCCTTCGCTATAGTCTTTTTGCTTCTTAATTTGTGCATTGCTACTTCAAGGTTGCTCTTACCTTGCTGTTCGAGGCGTTTTGGTGAGCCCGGTTTCATAACACGGACTTCGTTCGAGGTCGCCATTTTGAATTGGGCGATCGATCTTACTTAAATGCGGCGATTCTTACGTTCTGTGTTGATCAGAATTGTTTTGATTGTTTATATTTATGTATCTCATTATTTAATCGGTATGTTTGGCCATCAAAATTACACCCAGGTGTCCCGCCATAGGCAGCGCTCGTTCTATTTACATGTAAGGCGCGCCATTTTAGTTTGGGAAAGCCCGGTTTCACAAAAACGGACTTCGTTCGCCGTCGCCATTTTGAATTGGGCGGTCGATCTTACTTGAATGCGGCAATTCTTTTGCTCTGTATTGATAAGAATTATTTTGAGTGTTTATATTTCTGTATCTCGTCATTTAATCGGTATTTTTGGCCATCAAGATTATACCCGGGTGTCCCGCAATAGGCAGCGCTCGTTCTATTTACATGTAGGGCGCGCCATTTTGGTTTGGGAAAGGTGAAACGATGGTTCCCTATTCTATATTGTTCGTTGATTTATCCTCAGTTCTCGTGTTATCCTGAGATAATAAACAATTATAATTCTTTATTTGGATCTCTTATTAATTCTAAGATCGTTATTTCTTGACTGTCAATTTGATGATTTTATTATTTTAATTAATCAGTGGCTCATGGCTGCCGGTATTAGTTCGGGCAATCGGCCTTACTTAAATCACGGCGATTGTTTAACTCTATCTAAGCACCTAACAATTTGAGGATTTTAGGAGTTGTCTTTACCAATCTTGTTGTTCATCAGGAATATTTTTGTATTAAAACTAGTTCCCAGGTTACCCTAGTGGCATGTTCATTAAGGCAATTCAGTTCTCGCAACGTTAATAGTAATGTGGATATGGACTGAATCTTAATGTATGTTCAGATTTAATTCAAAATAAATTTGAATCCCTACAGGCTCATTTTAAAGGATTCTTTCCCAATCTTCTTTATTATTTAATCCTGTTTTATAGGTACTGAATTTGGACATATAGTATTGTTCCCTTTGTTTTCGTTTTCTGGTTGAGTCACCTCCTCTTTTGTTTAGGTTTACAGTTTCTAAGATGCACCATCGCAGGTCCTCCACTTTGTGATTCATCTCCATCCAATGTGTCACCAGGGGGGCTGTTACCTTTTTAGTGCGAATGGCTGACTTATGCTCATTTATTCTGACTCCTATTTCCCTTTGAGTTTCGCCTATGTATGCTTTTCCACACGGGCAATTAATCATGTAGATGACATTTTGAGTACGGCAATTAAACAGGGTCTTATGTGTATGTGTTATTTTGCCGTAAGTTATAGTAGGCCTGGTATTATCAAAGGGCAGTTCTTGCAATGTCCACAAGCAAAATTGCCTGTTGGTGTTGAACCATCTATAGTTCTAATCAAATTTCTTCTGTTTCTATCTGGGTAAGTATGAACCAGACAATTTCTAATTGTCCGATTCCGTCTGAAGGCGAAAATTGGTTTTGGAATAGGTACTTCGCCAGGGTCATTTATCAGCTTCCAATTTCTGTTGATACAATTTTTAAGTTTATTTGATATACATGAGAAGTTTGTCACAAAGACCATAGGTTTAGTTTCCTTCTCTTGTCTGGTTTTTGGTACAAAAAGACTCTCTCTGTTGTAGTACTTAGCCCGTTTGTAAGCCTTTTTTACCATCATTTTCGGGCACCCTCTCTCTAGAAATTTGTTAGTCAAAACCTTTGCATGTTGATCGTATTCCTTTGTGGTAGTACAGTTTCGCCATACCCTTAGAAATTGTCCGAAGGGTATATTGTTTTTTTGTGTGGCTGGGTGATGACTTTTAAAATGGAGCATGGTGTTCCGATCCGATGGTTTCGTGAACAATTCCACCTCCAAATGGCCATCCACATGTTTTATTTTAATGTCCAAAAAATTACACTCTTCATTGCTATATGAGGAGGTACATTTCAGGTTCTCATCCCCAAGGTTAAGCCATGAGATAAAATCTAACAGACCTTCCTCATTGCCTTATGTTCACGAAACCATCGGATCGGAACACCATGCTCCATTTTAAAAGTCATCACCCAGCCACACAAAAAAACAATATACCCTTCGGACAATTTCTAAGGGTACGGCAAAACTGTACTACCACAAAGGAATACGATCAACATGCAAAGGTTTTGACTAACAAATTTGTAGAGAGAGGGTACCCGAAAAAGATGGTAAAAAAGGCTTACAAACGTGCTAAGTACTACAACAGAGAGAGTCTTTTTGTACCAAAAACCAGGCAAGAGAAGGAAACTAAACCTATGGTCTTTGTGACAAACTTCTCATGTATATCAAATAAACTTAAAAATTGTATCAACAGAAATTGGAAGCTGATAAATGACCCTGGCGAAGTACCTATTCCAAAACCAATTTTCGCCTTCAGACGGAATCGGACAATTAGAAATTGTCTGGTTCATACTTACCCAGATAGAAACAGAAGAAATTTGATTAGAACTATAGATGGTTCAACACCAACAGGCAATTTTGCTTGTGGACATTGCAAGAACTGCCCTTTGATAATACCAGGTCCTACTATAACTTACGGCAAAATAACACATACACATAAGGCCCTGTTTAATTGCCGTACTCAAAATGTTATCAACATGATTAATTGCCCGTTTGGAAAAGCATACATAGGCGAAACTCAAAGGGGAATAAGAGTGAGAATAAATGAGCTTAAGTCAGCCATTCGCACTAAAAAGGTAACAGCCCCCCTGGTGACACATTGGATGGAGATGAATCACAAAGTGGAGGACCTGCGATGGTGCATCTTAGAAACTGTAAACCTAAACAAAAGAGGAGGTGACTCAACCAGAAAACGAAAACAAAGGGAACAATACTATATGTCCAAATTCAGTACCTATAAAACAGGATTAAATAATAAAGAAGATTGGGAAAGAATCCTTTAAAATGAGCCTGTAGGGATTCAAATTTATTTTGAATTAAATCTGAACATACATTAGGATTCAGTCCATATCCACATTACTATTAACGTTGCGAGAACTGAATTGCCTTAATGAACATGCCACTAGGGTAACCGGGGAACTAGTTTTAATACAAAAATATTCCTGATGAACAACAAGATTGGTAAAGACAACTCCTAAAATCCTCAAATTGTTAGGTGCTTAGATAGAGTTAAACAATCGCCGTGATTTAAGTAAGGCCGATTGCCCGAACTAATACCGGCAGCCATGAGCCACTGATTAATTAAAATAATAAAATCATCAAATTGACAGTCAAGAAATAACGATCTTAGAATTAATAAGAGATCCAAATAAAGAATTATAATTGTTTATTATCTCAGGATAACACGAGAACTGAGGATAAATCAACGAACAATATAGAATAGGGAACCATCGTTTCACCTTTCCCAAACCAAAATGGCGCGCCCTACATGTAAATAGAACGAGCGCTGCCTATTGCGGGACACCCGGGTATAATCTTGATGGCCAAAAATACCGATTAAATGACGAGATACAGAAATATAAACACTCAAAATAATTCTTATCAATACAGAGCAAAAGAATTGCCGCATTCAAGTAAGATCGACCGCCCAATTCAAAATGGCGACGGCGAACGAAGTCCGTTTTTGTGAAACCGGGCTTTCCCAAACTAAAATGGCGCGCCTTACATGTAAATAGAACGAGCGCTGCCTATGGCGGGACACCTGGGTGTAATTTTGATGGCCAAACATACCGATTAAATAATGAGATACATAAATATAAACAATCAAAACAATTCTGATCAACACAGAACGTAAGAATCGCTGCATTTAAGTAAGATCGATCGCCCAATTCAAAATGGCGACCTCGAACGAAGTCCGTGTTATGAAACCGGGCTCACCAAAACGCCTCGAACAGCAAGGTAAGAGCAACCTTGAAGTAGCAATGCACAAATTAAGAAGCAAAAAGACTATAGCGAAGGGAGAATTCAATTTAGATAAATCCCACTCAAACCAAAAATAAAATGTACGAGATGACAAACGACCAGATACCCAGTCTCTATAAACAGAAACAGAACATTATAAATCATTAAAACAGTAAACCTTGGGTAGAAAACATACAATATAAATCAAATAGGTTGGCTGGCACCACAAACACAAACAAGTGGACACATTACAAGATGGCGGCTATAGAATCTAGAATAAACTAACTAGCTAACAACAAACAGAAACCAGGTGGAAAGAATTAACCAATCAACAAAGGTATATAACCTAGAGACAGCATGAAGGTTAACTAGTTCCAAAAAATACGGAGAAGAGGAAGGCGCCACGCAGTTCAGCTACCACTATCAAGTGAGTAAAACAGAGAGAGGGGGCTCTACTTAGAAAGAGAACAGGCACAATATAATTGTCACTATTTTTATCTATTTGTGTTCCTAGAGTTGTCAGCTAAATTTAAAAAAAAGCTCCAACTCAGACACTGCAGAATTTAAAGAATTGGACAAATGAGAGAGTGAACTAATCAGAAAGTAACTCCTCGTCTAACCAGAAAGGTAAGATTATCACTATAAATACAAGATAGTGCATCAGGGATACTAGAATGACTTAGATTAAAAACAGGAATTATCTCTTATATAAAGCAGCCAGAAAGACAGAAGGAAAAGAAAAGGTAGCTCCCAGAGGCGTCCTTCCCACCACGCAAAGGGATATGGAAAGAGGACCGGTAAGAACTAATAATATCAATATGTCTTACTGATACAGGAAAAGAGTAGTATTACAAAAATATATCTCTTCCCAATTAGGATTGAAGTTGGTCCCATCCACATAAACAGAGTGAAAACCCGAGAAAAAATCAACATATAAGGTAAACAACCAGGACCATAGGTCTTGTAAGTGACTATATAAGATAGAACCAATAATTGAACGGAAAAGTTTCTCTTCTAGCACAAATAAAGAAACAGTGTAAAGAGCGGATAGAAACAGGCTCATAGACACCAGATCCAGGATAATAATTCACCTGGGTAAGTTATTATGTGGAGGGGACTGCAGAACGAATAAGGTAAACTGATGCTGATTCTTGATGCTAATTAAACAAACATCTAACATGTATCTAGAGCACAAGACCATGATATATGTCCTTGATATAAATCCTTGAGTAAATATGCAGCAATATGTGGAGGGGACTGTAGAGCCAATAAGGTAAACAGTCCTAGATGTTAATTAAACCAACATCCAACATGTATCTAGAGCATAAAACCCTGATATATGTCTTTGATATAAATCCTTGAGTAAATATGCAGGAAACTAGAAATGCATTTAGAACAATATAAATGAACTTTGGATTGCAATGTGTGAGGGTTACCGAATCTTAGGGCAAAATTAAACAGATGTATCAATCTAAGTGCAATTGATGTTACAATGGAATGGGACCTAATGAAATGTACTGTGATCTTTGTAGATGTGACAATACAGGGAACGAGTCCTGAAGAAGGTGCAAGAATAAAACAAAGGTCACCGAAACGCCGCGTCGACAGTTTGTTCCTTTATGATTGTTTGACTAACAAATGTGATTTTTTAACATATTGATGTATACAGTGCTATAATAGCATTTTTTAATCTTCATTACTGTTTTTAAGCATTTGAGCGTATATTTTTGCAAAAATTGTAAGTGTATTTCTTGTTGTTTCATATAACATGCCCTATGTTACTATGAGTTTTTAACATTTATAAAATAAAATAATGACATTTTACATAAACTTTTGTCCGTGTGCATAAGGTCTCTATTGTACTTGTGGGTCCAATAGATTGTTTTAGTTGTAAATTTGGTAACCCGTACAACACTGCAAATCCCTTGTTGTTGTAGGTCAAGAATTGTGTAATTTTGGCTTTGATCCGTTCTACCCTCGAGGGGGGTGTGGAGAAGGGTGTCTCTAAGGCGCCAGTGTCGTTGTGGGTTCGGGGTGGCAGGCAGAAGAAACACGGCCACCACCTGTGAGTGATCCGACAGTGAGGCTGGCAAAATCTCTACCTTGTGCGTGCGTTGTACCAGTGAGGAAGTGCAAAGGAAATAGTTTTGCCTAGCATAGGATTTATGAGCCCCAGAGTGGTAGGTGTAAGCCGTACTACGTGGGTGGAGGTGTCTCCACAGGTCAGTGAGGCCAAGGTCACGGAGATGTGTGTGTCCCGCCCTGGAAAGAGCCCCCACCTGGCCCGTTCTCTGGCAAGAGCGATCCTCTACGTTGTGGAAAACCTGGTTAAGGTCGCCCCCCCAGGACCAGATGTCGTTCCGTATAGGCCATAGCTGCCGCTAACGCTGTCTGGAGAAAGGTTTATTTACCATCATTGGGTGCGTATACCCCGCCCACTAGTACAGTGAGTCCCACCACCAGGAAGCAATAGACCAAGAGTCGCCCTCTTATCTCCGCCACCCGTTGGAGAACCTTGCCCTGAAAGGATTTGGATGCCAATATTGCTACTCCTGACTTTTTCTGGGGGGAGGCGGAGAAAAGCTGCGTAGGAAAAAGGAACGTGTCTTGAGGCGGTGCTGGTCTTTGGGTAGCAGGTGGGTCTCCTGGAGGAGACAGATATCGGCTGAGATGTGCTCTAAGAGAGATAGGACAGCTCGGCGCTTTATAGGGTTGTTGAGCCCCCTTACATTAAGGGTAAGTACCTTGAGTTTGGAATGAGTCATTGGTGAGCATGGTAGCTCTGGACCTCTGAGGAGTGTGCCAAAAGTAAAGACAAAAAAGAGTGTGGACAAAGGAGAGACCCTCCCCCCAAAACAACCACCCCAACAAAACCCAACAACTCCCGGTTCCCGCACCTCCGACCCCCTTTACTGCTCCCACCCCTCCGCCCCCTATCTCCCACCCTCCTCCCTCCTGATTCCCAGCCTTCACCCCCCTCTTTGCCACCCCCTTCCCCGACCCCAACGGGTGACCCCCAACTGTAGACCATTGTCCCAGGTCAGTCACAAACTGTTCAGACCCCTGGTAAAGATAAGTAGAGGAGTGCGTGGCAATGGCGACCCCGTGGCCCCCCCGCCCGTCCCCCCGGGCGTCCTGCTAAATGTCAATGCAAAAAAGGGGACCCCCATCTGACAGTTGTATATCAGCTTAAGGGTGCTGTGTCTTTAGACACTTCCTGGACTGCCGCCGCCTGTTCCTGCGCCATTGTCTCCGGGTCTGGTCGGTGGTCGGCTTTGGGCGAATGCTGGCACCCCACTCATTGCCATCCCTGGCGGTCGGTGCGGGGGGAGCTGCCCCACAGCAGCTGTGACGACGCCCCTGTCTCATGCAGGTCCTCCCCAGGGTCTATGCCCAGCAGAGTGCAGGTGTCCCTCAGGGAGCGGAGCTGATGCAGAGATCCCTTCCATTTAAAGATGAATCTGAACGGATGGCCCCATGAGTAGGGAAATGCCTTTCTCTTCTGCAGGGTAATGGCAGAGAGGTCTTGATATAGGGCCACCGAGTGGCCTTGAACTGCTGGGGTTGTTTCTGGCGGGCCTCCCGCAGGATTCTTTCTTTCAAAGGAAAGTCAGGTAGGAGAGCTGGCGCCCGGCGTGTGAGGCCCACCCGGTGCGCTCTGTCAATGCGGATCTCGAATTCCTTGGATTCCCCTAAAACTTCACGGAACAGCCTCTGTAGGAAGACTGTCACGTTGTTACCTTCCATTTTGGATGGGACTCCCTGAACACTTATGTTATTTCGACGAGAGCGGTTTTCGAGGTCATCCGCGTGTGCCTGTAGGTCGACCTGCTGTTTGCGGAGCCGGACCACTTCTTGCTGCAACTGTTCTACTTCCTCGCTCCTGGTTTGGTCCGCTTCCTCTACTGCCGCTACTCGCTCACCCAGGCCGTCCACCTCTCGCCGTAGTTCCCTGTGTTCCCCGGCCATGTCTTCCTTAAGCGTCTGAAAGTCCTCTCTCAGGGAGTTAAATAGGGACTCCAGAAAGGTTTTGGTAATGGGGGACTCTCCATCATCCCGCCCGAGGGTTCTTTTGTTGCTGGCGGGGGCGTCGGGCTCTTCTCTCCCTTGGAGGCACCTTTGGCCAACATTTCTGTGATGGTGCGTCTGCCTCTACAGTTCGTGTTTGCCATCGCTTACTCAATACCCAGTTCAGCCAGGCCCGTGTTAGCTAAGGATCTCCTGTCTTGCAGCCGTCTGGCTGTTGCGCCGACAACGCCGGCCGGGGACCACGCTCCCTTGGTAGTAGGCAACGACCCGGTGGCCAGCGTTTGAGGATGTGCCGCTCTATAACTGCCGGGGAGAGGTGTGGGTTGCGCAGGCCCACCTCTCATCTTCCCCTCGTTCGGCGATGTGGGTTGGACCTCAAGACTCTTGGTCTACTGGACCTGTCACCATCCAGGCGTTGAGACTCTCGGCAGTGCCACCTCCCGAGAGCAGATCTCCGCCTGTGACCGGCAGTCGTCGCCAACCTTTTCTCTGCTAGTTGCTTGCTGTGCCCCTAGGCTGCGGGCGGACCACCGGACTCAGCACTGTCCTGCTCTGTGCCTCTTCTCTGCACCTAGGCCACACATGCTAATAAGTAGGCCATCCCGGCCCTAACACCCGGGGCTGGGTTGTGCGGTGTTAGAGCGTCTATCTCCCCGGTAATGGTCGGCTGCGCTGCCCCTCACCTCATGCACCAGGTTCAATCAAGGCCCAAATCAAGTACTGCGTCACCTCTGCCGTAAGCTCCTGGCCCCCGTAAGCTGCATCCGCAGCCCCGCACCGTTGCTGCCTCTCGTCGTGTCGTCTGTGCTCCGGGGCGGTCGCTCGTTGTCGGGTGTGCGGGAGGAGGGGGGGCGCATGCACCTACACTCCCGGTAGTAGCTCTATGGGCCTTGGTGTAGCTGGAGCCGTGTGCTGCTTGGGGAGGCCCTGTCCGGGCCCAGACCTCCGCGTCTCCTATGGTGTCTGCCTCTGCCCAAGGGGGGGGGAGCCCAAACACCTCAGTGCCCGCAGTGACCGTTGGGGGCACCGCCGCCCCCATGTCCTGTTGTTGATCGCGGGCCGGCGCAGGCCCCGAACCACGGAGCTCGATTTTCTCAGTCGCCTGAGCCCAGGCCTGGTGCACTGCCGATCCGCATTTCGAATTTCCCCCTGAATTTTAACTAGGCGAGCGTGGGCAGCCGGGGTAGTTCGCTCTGCCGCAGATGTCTCCGGTGGCCGCCCCGACCGCTTGCTCATCCCTCCGGGTCTCCGTGGGGGAGCCGCGCTCCGACTCGTGGTAGGCCCCATGACCGGGGCCCCGATTTTCATGCTGGCCGTCTGGGGGCCCCGGCAGGCGCAGGCTGTTCCTCGCGGCAACGTCCGGCCCCACTCTCTTCAGGTATGTGTCTCGCCTCTTGGGTCCCGGGAGCCACCGCCGCCACCTCCCTCTGGTGTGTGCTGGCCTCTGGGGGACTCCCGCAGCTACGGCACGAATCTCTCGCCGCCCGGTTCAGACCACCATTGCGCCGGGCTTCCGGGATCTTCCACCCCCGCCGGGTCACCCCCGGCGCCTTCATTTCCGCTCTCTGCCGCCGATGCTGTGCCTCACCGCCTCCTCGTCCGCCACCGGCTCTTTATTGGCAATCCACTGGGGGGTTCTGGTGGCTGCTGTGCGGGGTCAGCTTCACCCATCCCCGGCAGCCATTTTCTCCTGCCGGTCGTCGGGTTGCCGCCGTGTGAGGTAGACGTCCCCAGGGCCAGCGCAGCCGCTGCTTCGCTGTAAAGGGGGAGCTGGCAGTCGCCTCGATAGCTGGAGTAGGCAGGTATTTGCAATTTAAGGGGGTTACATGCAATTTGTGGGCCACTTAGGGGATCAGGGCCGGGGAGCCACACGATCCTGTGTCTGATCAGGTCGCCATCTTGGCCAGCTCTAAACCGCTTTTAAATGATTGATAGCATAGGGTCTTGTGTGGGAAACTAAGGGCCTGATCTAGAGTGTGGTTTCTCCTTCAGGGTGATGGAGTATTTTATTCTGTTGCCCTAAGGAAGTAACCACACTAAAAATGTAAAGATGTCCGCTGCCTCAGCGGGCAGCTTTTACAGTGGCATGGCCTGCCATCATGGCGGTTCCTATCAATGCAATGAAAGTGTGGTGTAGTGTAGTTCCTATATTACCAATAGTCTCTGCGCATTGGAATAACATATACTATTGTTTAGACATAGGACTGAGGTCAACTAGGTCTCTATCGCACATATTAGACTTAATTGTGAGTGCCAGCTAGCTCAGAGGTCACTAGAAACTTTCTCAAATTCACAAGAAGGGATTTGTTTCTGACAACCGCATAAACATGACAACTTTGTTTCCCAAGAATAAGAAATCAATCTCTAGAGTCGCGAAAACAATAGATAGGGTTATTTTACTCAGTCAATCGTGCATGCTTTGTTTCAACAGAGGTGCTGAGAAAATAGAGAGACGGCGTTTTCAATAAAAAGTATTTATTGAACAATCTTCTTTCTCAGACATAAGAAATGTACTGCCACAGTCGTAATACTGGTTATAAAATATAATGCGTACAGTATAAATAGTATTATAAAATAATACTGTAAATGCATGGTATGGTTTCTAAGCCATATAAAATAATATAAGATACATACATTAATAAATAATGACTAAAAGTACTCAACTGGCACTTCTAAAATACGCCTACCCCGGTGTACCTAACCTAGGTCTAGTACGAGGGAAGAAGTAAGTTAGGTGTAGCTAAGTCTAGTATTCCTTTGCCAAGAATCTATTCCAAGAATTCTCTAAGTGTCTAATCAGCTCCGTACCTTGGTTTTAGAATGAAGGAGGTCTTGTATATCTCTCCCAGGACTCAATTTCTTAGCAACCCGCAAGGGTAGCCTGGAAACACTGGAGCTGGATTTCTCGGCAGGAGAACAGACAGTGTCTCTCAGTGCGTCAGCTGGAGGGTCGGCATCCTTTGGCACTTGCTGCTGCAGGGCGCGTCGGGCAAGTAGATAGTCAAACTGCTCCAAACCACCGTGTGTTTGTCTGGGCAAATGGTGGCATATTTATACCTTGAAGGTGCTGAGTTTGACGTATGATTGGACATAATAACGTCATCAAAGACTCGGTTCTTTGAAAACTCCATGATTTCCTAGATAAATTAGTTCAGGCAAGGGGAAGTCCCTAGCTGCTGAAGGCGGGTTTTTCTAAGAAATCGTTGTGGATTCTCGAAACTTAGTGGAAGTAGCCATGCCGTATTTGGGCTGCATAGGCTCAGTCTAAACATGGGTATGATTTCTATGCCTATATAAGGATCGGGTGATTTATACCTACATATGGGCATGAATCGGGAAAATTTCACTAGGGTCCTAGATTCGTACATAATAGTGGTATACAGAAAATCCCCAAAAGGGATTTTCATTTTGAAACAAAAAAAAGGAAATGGAAGTATTTTCCCATGACTTGGGGGTCATTGAAATGTATTCATTTTCACTTACTGAACGTTTTGGTTGGCAGTTTCACACACAATTAGAGGAAGGAAGGTATATGGTCTAGTGAATAAACTGGAGTTAATTTTATTCAAATTACGCCTTCATTTACTTGACATAAATGTGTGATCCTAAGAAAACCCTGCTTACTCAATTTACCTCATATTCAGTAAGAGCCTGATTTGTGAGCACTTAGGAGTAATTCAATTGTGTGTATTTGGTTTATTTGACCATGATGTTTCCACATTTATAATGACAGCATTGACCATTTACATAATCCACACGAAAAAGTGACAAATTTGTTTGATCACTCATGGTAAGGTCGTCTGGGTATTCAATTATTCATTTGAATACTTTTCATTGTTTTTTTCCAATTAAAGTGCTTGTAGAGCAAGAGGCATAGCAGTAAAAGGATTGTCAACATCGACAGAGATACATCACATGCCAGGGGTGCAGCAGTCAGAGTTCACAGTGAAACGATTCCGGGGTCAAGTGGGTTTCATATATATTCATTCTCAAGATGAGGCATTCTCTTTTTATTGAGTGCTTGCACTGCGAACGTCAAGCAGAGGAGACTAGGTCAGTATCAGGGGTTCATGCATCCGCTAGTTCTCATTCCGTATGTTTATGAGTCTGTGAATATGGCAAATTGTATTGCAGCATTATGAGCAGAAAGGTGCGTCAATGATTTCCATGATGCTGTGATTTTCTGTAGAGCTACAACTGTACAATAATTTTGTTTGTTTATGGACAAAGATGTGCTAGATTTGAGACATGTCAGAAATACATCATTGAGAGTCATGTTACTGGTTGGTTTGACGATATTATGTCGATGGACATAATGGTCCAATAATCAAGGAGCTTCAGGCAGAAAAGCAGCATTACTAGTCTCTCTGAAAGTGCCAACCTCAATTATTGTCAGAAACAGTAACATCTTAAGGGTTAGAGGAGCTCAATGCTAGATATATTTTGGGGGCCCTTGTTTGGAACACCAGTGAATTTATTTTCCCTTTATGGCTCATTCAAGCCCTCTTGATGCTTAACCATATTGAACTATTTGCTAAATATTCAAACACAGGGGTACACAAGTGCAACAGACTGTTCAAACTACTTAAAGACTTCCCGCCAAATAATAGCAAAACAATTTAGAACAAGCATTGATGAAGCCATTTCTTTTTTAGCTTGTTTGTAGTTATTTTACTTACAACAACATTTTAATGTGTAGTTCAATATATAAGCAGCGTGTTACTCCCATTGTAGGAAAAACAGCCTACTGGTTACTAGGAAGATTTTTAGTGGACTAGTGCATAGTATTAAAGTACGACATATGCACATAGTGATTAAATTGTAACTTTAGTTGCTGGATATTTGTATCACAAATGCTTTATATGTCATTACTGGCATTCCTGCTGCCAACCGTGAACATCAAAGTGCTGCTCTGAAGGTTTTCCCCATTCCAATGGGTAACATTTGAAAACTGCCTCCTAATCTCTTTCCCCTGTCTTGTCCCTCTTTTCCTCTTCTTACGTGTGTACTTCTTTGGCTAGACATTTACATGTGACCCTGCAGATCAAGAGTGTTAGAAATGGAGGTCTCTAGTTGGCAATGGTTTACACCTTTGTCCAAATAGGGACCGTTGCTTCTAGTCAGGGTAAGGGGGATACACTTCTAAAATAACCCCTGCTTACCCATTTGGTAGCTTGGCACAAGCAGACAGGCTTATCTCTGAGGCAGTGTGTAAAGCATTTGTGAACACATACAAAAATACAGTGAAAACACTACAAATGGGCACCACATCAGTTTAGAAAAATAAGTAAGCGAAACAAAAGGGGATTATGGACGGAGTGTTTGAGCAAATCAAACACTCACCCCCAGTCAACTGATCTGGGTTTAATCCATCACCATTCTTTAGCTCACTCAGCCACCCCAGTTCAGACATGGCCATATGCAAATCAGTCTGACCCTGTGCCTCATGGGAACAGTCCAGCCCGAACTGCCAAGCCATGTCTTCCCTGGACCGGAAACAAGCATCCTGGGACCGGTTTCGGATTCATAATCCTCATCAGCCAGGCTATGTTGAATCCGGTGGCCAAGTGAGCAAGGGACTCACGTGTGAGAATACCCTGCCAACTTAGGGCGAACAAAGCGAAACAAAAGGGGATGATGGACGGAGTGTTTGAGCAAATCACTCACCCCCAGTCAACTGATCTGGGATTATTCCATCACCATTCTTTAGCTCACTCAGCCACCCCAGTTCAGACATGGCCATATGCAAATCAGTCTGACCCTGTGCCTCATGGGAACAGTCCAGCCCGAACTGCCAAGCCATGTCTTCCCTGGACCGGAGACAAGCATCCTGGGACCGGTTTCGGATTCATAATCCTCATCAGCCAGGCTATCTTGAATCCAGTGGCCAAGTGAGCAAGGGACTCACGTCTGAGCATACCCTGCCAACTTAGGGCGAACAAAGCGAAACAAAAGGGGATGATGGACGGAGTGTTTGAGCAAATCAAACACTCACCCCCAGTCAACTGATCTGGGTTTAATCCATCACCATTCTTTAGCTCACTCAGCCACCCCAGTTCAGACATGGCCATATGCAAATCAGTCTGACCCTGTGCCTCATGGGAACAGTCCAGCCCGAACTGCCAAGCGACGTCTTCCCTGGACCGAAAACAAGCATCCTGGGACCGGTTTCGGATTCATAATCCTCATCAGCCAGGCTATCTTGAATCCAGTGGCCAAGTGAGCAAGGGACTCACGTCTGAGCATACCCTGCCAACTAAGGGCGAACAAAGCGAAACAAAAGGGGATGATGGACGGAGTGTTTGAGCAAATCAAACACTCACCCCCCAGTCAACTGATCTGGATCTGGGTTTAATCCATCACCATTCTTTAGCTCACTCAGCCACCCCAGTTCAGACATGGCCATATGCAAATCAGTGTGACCCTGTGCCTCATGGGAACAGTCCAGCCCGAACTGCCAAGCCATGTTTTCCCTGGACCGGAAACAAGCATCCTGGGACCGGTTTCGGATTCATAATCCTCATCAGCCAGGCTATCTTGAATCCAGTGGCCAAGTGAGCAAGGGACTCACGTCTGAGCATACCCTGCCAACTTAGGGCGAACAAAGTGAAACAAAAGGGGATGATGGATGGAGTGTTTGAGCAAATCAAACACTCACCCCCAGTCAACTGATCGGGGTTTAATCCATCACCATTCTTTAGCTCACTCAGCCACCCCAGTTTAGACATGGCCATATGCAAATCAGTCTGACCCTGTGCCTCATGGGAACAGTCCAGCCCGAACTGCCAAGCCATGTCTTCCCTGGACCGGAAACAAGCATCCTGGGACCGGTTTCGGATTCATAATCCTCATCAGCCAGGCTATCTTGAATGCAGTGGCCAAGTGAGCAAGGGACTCGCGTCTGAGCATACCCTGCCAATTTAGGGCGAACAAAGCGAAACAAAAGGGGATGATGGACGGAGTGTTTGAGAAAATCAAACACTCACCCCCAGTCAACTGATCTGGGTTTAATCCATCACCATTCTTTAGCTCACTCAGCCACCCCAGTTCAGAAATGGCCATATGCAAATCAGTCTGACCCTGTGCCTCATGGGAACAGTCCAGCCCGAACTGCCAAGCCATGTCTTCCCTGGACCGGAAACAAGCATCCTGGGACCGGTTTCGGATTCATAATCCTCATCAGCCAGGCTATCTTGAATCCAGTGGCCAAGTGAGCAAGGGACTCACATCTGAGCATACCCTGCCAACTTAGGGCAAACAAAGTGAAACAAAAGGGGATGATGGACGGAGTGTTTGAGCAAATCAAACACTCACCCCATGACAACTAATCTGGGTTTAATCCATCACCATTCTTTAGCTCACTCAGCCACCCCAGTTCAGACATGGCCATATGCAAATCAGTCTGACCCTGTGCCTCATGGGAACAGTCCAGCCCGAACTGCCAAGCCATGTCTTCCCTGGACCGCAAACAAGCATCCTGGGACCGGTTTTGGATTCATAATCCTCATCAGCCAGGCTATCTTGAATCCAGTGGCCAAGTGAGCAAGGGACTCACGTCTGAGCATACCCTGCCAACTTAGGGCGAACAAAGCGAAACAAAAGGGGATGATGGACGGAGTGTTTGAGCAAATCAAACACTCACCCCCAGTCAACTGATCTGGGTTTATTCCATCACCATTCTTTAGCTCACTCAGCCACCCCAGTTCAGACATGGCCATATGCAAATCAGTGTGACCCTGTGCCTCATGGGAACAGTCCAGCCCGAACTGCCAAGCCATGTTTTCCCTGGACCGGAAACAAGCATCCTGGGACCGGTTTCGGATTCATAATCCTCATCAGCCAGGCTATCTTGAATCCAGTGGCCAAGTGAGCAAGGGACTCACGTCTGAGCATACCCTGCCAACTTAGGGCGAACAAAGTGAAACAAAAGGGGATGATGGATGGAGTGTTTGAGCAAATCAAACACTCACCCCCAGTCAACTGATCGGGGTTTAATCCATCACCATTCTTTAGCTCACTCAGCCACCCCAGTTTAGACATGGCCATATGCAAATCAGTCTGACCCTGTGCCTCATGGGAACAGTCCAGCCCGAACTGCCAAGCCATGTCTTCCCTGGACCGGAAACAAGCATCCTGGGACCGGTTTCGGATTCATAATCCTCATCAGCCAGGCTATCTTGAATGCAGTGGCCAAGTGAGCAAGGGACTCGCGTCTGAGCATACCCTGCCAATTTAGGGCGAACAAAGCGAAACAAAAGGGGATGATGGACGGAGTGTTTGAGAAAATCAAACACTCACCCCCAGTCAACTGATCTGGGTTTAATCCATCACCATTCTTTAGCTCACTCAGCCACCCCAGTTCAGAAATGGCCATATGCAAATCAGTCTGACCCTGTGCCTCATGGGAACAGTCCAGCCCGAACTGCCAAGCCATGTCTTCCCTGGACCGGAAACAAGCATCCTGGGACCGGTTTCGGATTCATAATCCTCATCAGCCAGGCTATCTTGAATCCAGTGGCCAAGTGAGCAATGGACTCACATCTGAGCATACCCTGCCAACTTAGGGCAAACAAAGTGAAACAAAAGGGGATGATGGACGGAGTGTTTGAGCAAATCAAACACTCACCCCATGACAACTAATCTGGGTTTAATCCATCACCATTCTTTAGCTCACTCAGCCACCCCAGTTCAGACATGGCCATATGCAAATCAGTCTGACCCTGTGCCTCATGGGAACAGTCCAGCCCGAACTGCCAAGCCATGTCTTCCCTGGACCGCAAACAAGCATCCTGGGACCGGTTTTGGATTCATAATCCTCATCAGCCAGGCTATCTTGAATCCAGTGGCCAAGTGAGCAAGGGACTCACGTCTGAGCATACCCTGCCAACTTAGGGCGAACAAAGCGAAACAAAAGGGGATGATGGACGGAGTGTTTGAGCAAATCAAACACTCACCCCCAGTCAACTGATCTGGGTTTATTCCATCACCATTCTTTAGCTCACTCAGCCACCCCAGTTCAGACATGGCCATATGCAAATCAGTCTGATCCTGTGCCTCATGGGAACAGTCCAGCCTGAACTGCCAAGCCATGTCTTCCCTGGCCCGGAAACAAGCATCCTGGGACCGGTTTCGGATTCATAATACTCACCAGCCACGCTATCTTGAATCTAGTGGCCAAGTGAGCAAGGGACTCACGTCTGAGCATACCCTGCCAACTTAGGGCGAACAAAGCGAAACAAAAGGGGATGATGGATGGAGTGGTTGAGCAAATCAAACACTCACCCCCAGTCAACTGATCTGGGTTTAATCCATCACCATTCTTTAGCTCACTCAGCCACCCCAGTTCAGACATGGCCATATGCAAATCAGTCTGACCCTGTGCCTCATGGGAACAGTCCAGCCCGAACTGCCAAGCCATGTCTTCCCTGGACCGCAAACAAGCATCCTGGGACCGGTTTCGGATTCATAATCCTCATCAGCCAGGCTATCTTAAATCCAGTGGCCAAGTGAGCAAGGGACTCACGTCTGAGCATACCCTGCCAACTTAGGGCGAACAAAGCGAAACAAAAGGGGATGATGGACGGAGTGTTTGAGCAAATCAAACACTCACCCCCAGTCAACTGATCTGGGTTTAATCCATCACCATTCTTTAGCTCACTCAGACACCCCAGTTCAGACATGGCCATATGCAAATCAGTCTGATCCTGTGCCTCATGGGAACAGTCCAGCCGAACTGCCAAGCCATGTCTTCCCTGGACCGGAAACAAGCATCCTGGGACCGGTTTCGGATTCATAATCCTCATCAGCCAGGCTATTTTAAATCCAGTGGCCAAGTGAGCAAGGGATTCACGTCTGAGCATACCCTGCCAACTTAGGGCGAACAAAGCGAAACAAAAGGGGATGATGGACGGAGTGTTTGAGCAAATCAAACACTCACCCCCAGTCAACTGATCTGGGTTTATTCCATCACCATTCTTTAGCTCACTCAGCCACCCCAGTTCAGACATGGCCATATGCAAATCAGTCTGATCCTGTGCCTCATGGGAACAGTCCAGCCCGAACTGCCAAGCCATGTCTTCCCTGGACCGGAAACAAGCATCCTGGGACCGGTTTCGGATTCATAATACTCATCAGCCACGCTATCTTGATCTAGTGGCCAAGTGAGCAAGGGACTCACGTCTGAGCATACCCTGCCAACTTAGGGCGAACAAAGCGAAACAAAAGGGGATGATGATTGGAGTGGTTGAGCAAATCAAACACTCACCCCAGTCAACTGATCTGGGTTTAACCCATCACCATTCTTTAGCTAACTCAGCCACCCCAGTTCAGACATGGCCATATGCAAATCAGTCTGACCCTGTGCCTCATGGGAACAGTCCAGCCCGAACTGCCAAGCCATGTCTTCCCTGGACCGCAAACAAGCATCCTGGGACCGGATTCGGATTCATAATCCTCATCAGCCAGGCTATCTTAAATCCAGTGGCCAAGTGAGCAAGGGACTCACGTCTGAGCATACCCTGCCAACTTAGGGCGAACAAAGCGAAACAAAAGGGGATGATGGACGGAGTGTTTGAGCAAATCAAACACTCACCCCCAGTCAACTGATCTGGGTTTATTCCATCACCATTCTTTAGCTCACTCAGCCACCCCAGTTCAGACATGGCCATATGCAAATCAGTCTGATCCTGTGCCTCATGGGAACAGTCCAGCCTGAACTGCCAAGCCATGTCTTCCCTGGCCCGGAAACAAGCATCCTGGGACCGGTTTCGGATTCATAATACTCAACAGCCACGCTATCTTGAATCTAGTGGCCAAGTGAGCAAGGGACTCACGTCTGAGCATACCCTGCCAACTTAGGGCGAACAAAGCGAAACAAAAGGGGATGATGGATGGAGTGGTTGAGCAAATCAAACACTCACCCCCAGTCAACTGATCTGGGTTTAATCCATCACCATTCTTTAGCTCACTCAGCCACCCCAGTTCAGACATGGCCATATGCAAATCAGTCTGACCCTGTGCCTCATGGGAACAGTCCAGCCCGAACTGCCAAGCCATGTCTTCCCTGGACCGCAAACAAGCATCCTGGGACCGGTTTCGGATTCATAATCCTCATCAGCCAGGCTATCTTAAATCCAGTGGCCAAGTGAGCAAGGGACTCATGTCTGAGCATACCCTGCCAACTTAGGGCGAACAAAGCGAAACAAAAGGGGATGATGGACGGAGTGTTTGAGCAAATCAAACACTCACCCCCAGTCAACTGATCTGGGTTTAATCCATCACCATTCTTTAGCTCACTCAGACACCCCAGTTCAGACATGGCCATATGCAAATCAGTCTGATCCTGTGCCTCATGGGAACAGTCCAGCCGAACTGCCAAGCCATGTCTTCCCTGGACCGGAAACAAGCATCCTGGGACCGGTTTCGGATTCATAATCCTCATCAGCCAGGCTATTTTAAATCCAGTGGCCAAGTGAGCAAGGGATTCACGTCTGAGCATACCCTGCCAACTTAGGGCGAACAAAGCGAAACAAAAGGGGATGATGGAGGGAGTGTTTGAGCAAATCAAACACTCACCCCCAGTCAACTGATCTGGGTTTATTCCATCACCATTCTTTAGCTCACTCAGCCACCCCAGTTCAGACATGGCCATATGCAAATCAGTCTGATCCTGTGCCTCATGGGAACAGTCCAGCCCGAACTGCCAAGCCATGTCTTCCCTGGACCGGAAACAAGCATCCTGGGACCGGTTTCGGATTCATAATACTCATCAGCCACGCTATCTTGATCTAGTGGCCAAGTGAGCAAGGGACTCACGTCTGAGCATACCCTGCCAACTTAGGGCGAACAAAGCGAAACAAAAGGGGATGATGGATGGAGTGGTTGAGCAAATCAAACACTCACCCCCAGTCAACTGATCTGGGTTTAATCCATCACCATTCTTTAGCTCACTCAGCCACCCCAGTTCAGACATGGAAATATGCAAATCAGTCTGAACCTGTGCCTCATGGGAACAGTCCAGCCCGAACTGCCAAGCCATGTCTTCCCTGGACCGGAAACAAGCATCCTGGGACCGGTTTCGGATTCATAATCCTCATCAGCCAGGCTATGTTGAATCCGGTGGCCAAGTGAGCAAGGGACTCACGTGTGAGAATACCCTGCCAACTTAGGGCGAACAAAGCGAAACAAAAGGGGATGATGGACGGAGTGTTTGAGCAAATCACTCACCCCCAGTCAACTGATCTGGGATTATTCCATCACCATTCTTTAGCTCACTCAGCCACCCCAGTTCAGACATGGCCATATGCAAATCAGTCTGACCCTGTGCCTCATGGGAACAGTCCAGCCCGAACTGCCAAGCCATGTCTTCCCTGGACCGGAGACAAGTATCCTGGGACCGGTTTCGGATTCATAATCCTCATCAGCCAGGCTATCTTGAATCCAGTGGCCAAGTGAGCAAGGGACTCACGTCTGAGCATACCCTGCCAACTTAGGGCGAACAAAGCGAAACAAAAGGGGATGATGGACGGAGTGTTTGAGCAAATCAAACACTCACCCCCAGTCAACTGATCTGGGTTTAATCCATCACCATTCTTTAGCTCACTCAGCCACCCCAGTTCAGACATGGCCATATGCAAATCAGTCTGACCCTGTGCCTCATGGGAACAGTCCAGCCCGAACTGCCAAGCGACGTCTTCCCTGGACCGAAAACAAGCATCCTGGGACCGGTTTCGGATTCATAATCCTCATCAGCCAGGCTATCTTGAATCCAGTGGCCAAGTGAGCAAGGGACTCACGTCTGAGCATACCCTGCCAACTAAGGGCGAACAAAGCGAAACAAAAGGGGATGATGGACGGAGTGTTTGAGCAAATCAAACACTCACCCCCCAGTCAACTGATCTGGATCTGGGTTTAATCCATCACCATTCTTTAGCTCACTCAGCCACCCCAGTTCAGACATGGCCATATGCAAATCAGTGTGACCCTGTGCCTCATGGGAACAGTCCAGCCCGAACTGCCAAGCCATGTTTTCCCTGGACCGGAAACAAGCATCCTGGGACCGGTTTCGGATTCATAATCCTCATCAGCCAGGCTATCTTGAATCCAGTGGCCAAGTGAGCAAGGGACTCACGTCTAAGCATACCCTGCCAACTTAGGGCGAACAAAGTGAAACAAAAGGGGATGATTTATGGAGTGTTTGAGCAAATCAAACACTCACCCCCAGTCAACTGATCGGGGTTTAATCCATCACCATTCTTTAGCTCACTCAGCCACCCCAGTTTAGACATGGCCATATGCAAATCAGTCTGACCCTGTGCCTCATGGGAACAGTCCAGCCCGAACTGCCAAGCCATGTCTTCCCTGGACCGGAAACAAGCATCCTGGGACCGGTTTCGGATTCATAATCCTCATCAGCCAGGCTATCTTGAATGCAGTGGCCAAGTGAGCAAGGGACTCGCGTCTGAGCATACCCTGCCAATTTAGGGCGAACAAAGCGAAACAAAAGGGGATGATGGACGGAGTGTTTGAGAAAATCAAACACTCACCCCCAGTCAACTGATCTGGGTTTAATCCATCACCATTCTTTAGCTCACTCAGCCACCCCAGTTCAGAAATGGCCATATGCAAATCAGTCTGACCCTGTGCCTCATGGGAACAGTCCAGCCCGAACTGCCAAGCCATGTCTTCCCTGGACCGGAAACAAGCATCCTGGGACCGGTTTCGGATTCATAATCCTCATCAGCCAGGCTATCTTGAATCCAGTGGCCAAGTGAGCAAGGGACTCACATCTGAGCATACCCTGCCAACTTAGGGCAAACAAAGTGAAACAAAAGGGGATGATGGACGGAGTGTTTGAGCAAATCAAACACTCACCCCATGACAACTAATCTGGGTTTAATCCATCACCATTCTTTAGCTCACTCAGCCACCCCAGTTCAGACATGGCCATATGCAAATCAGTCTGACCCTGTGCCTCATGGGAACAGTCCAGCCCGAACTGCCAAGCCATGTCTTCCCTGGACCGCAAACAAGCATCCTGGGACCGGTTTTGGATTCATAATCCTCATCAGCCAGGCTATCTTGAATCCAGTGGCCAAGTGAGCAAGGGACTCACGTCTGAGCATACCCTGCCAACTTAGGGCGAACAAAGCGAAACAAAACAGGATGATGGACGGAGTGTTTGAGCAAATCAAACACTCACCCCCAGTCAACTGATCTGGGTTTATTCCATCACCATTCTTTAGCTCACTCAGCCACCCCAGTTCAGACATGGCCATATGCAAATCAGTCTGATCCTGTGCCTCATGGGAACAGTCCAGCCTGAACTGCCAAGCCATGTCTTCCCTGGCCCGGAAACAAGCATCCTGGGACCGGTTTCGGATTCATAATACTCACCAGCCACGCTATCTTGAATCTAGTGGCCAAGTGAGCAAGGGACTCACGTCTGAGCATACCCTGCCAACTTAGGGCGAACAAAGCGAAACAAAAGGGGATGATGGATGGAGTGGTTGAGCAAATCAAACACTCACCCCCAGTCAACTGATCTGGGTTTAATCCATCACCATTCTTTAGCTCACTCAGCCACCCCAGTTCAGACATGGCCATATGCAAATCAGTCTGACCCTGTGCCTCATGGGAACAGTCCAGCCCGAACTGCCAAGCCATGTCTTCCCTGGACCGCAAACAAGCATCCTGGGACCGGTTTCGGATTCATAATCCTCATCAGCCAGGCTATCTTAAATCCAGTGGCCAAGTGAGCAAGGGACTCACGTCTGAGCATACCCTGCCAACTTAGGGCGAACAAAGCGAAACAAAAGGGGATGATGGACGGAGTGTTTGAGCAAATCAAACACTCACCCCCAGTCAACTGATGTGGGTTTAATCCATCACCATTCTTTAGCTCACTCAGACACCCCAGTTCAGACATGGCCATATGCAAATCAGTCTGATCCTGTGCCTCATGGGAACAGTCCAGCCGAACTGCCAAGCCATGTCTTCCCTGGACCGGAAACAAGCATCCTGGGACCGGTTTCGGATTCATAATCCTCATCAGCCAGGCTATTTTAAATCCAGTGGCCAAGTGAGCAAGGGATTCACGTCTGAGCATACCCTGCCAACTTAGGGCGAACAAAGCGAAACAAAAGGGGATGATGGACGGAGTGTTTGAGCAAATCAAACACTCACCCCCAGTCAACTGATCTGGGTTTATTCCATCACCATTCTTTAGCTCACTCAGCCACCCCAGTTCAGACATGGCCATATGCAAATCAGTCTGATCCTGTGCCTCATGGGAACAGTCCAGCCCGAACTGCCAAGCCATGTCTTCCCTGGACCGGAAACAAGCATCCTGGGACCGGTTTCGGATTCATAATACTCATCAGCCACGCTATCTTGATCTAGTGGCCAAGTGAGCAAGAGACTCACGTCTGAGCATACCCTGCCAACTTAGGGCGAACAAAGCGAAACAAAAGGGGATGATGATTGGAGTGGTTGAGCAAATCAAACACTCACCCCAGTCAACTGATCTGGGTTTAACCCATCACCATTCTTTAGCTAACTCAGCCACCCCAGTTCAGACATGGCCATATGCAAATCAGTCTGACCCTGTGCCTCATGGGAACAGTCCAGCCCGAACTGCCAAGCCATGTCTTCCCTGGACCGCAAACAAGCATCCTGGGACCGGATTCTGATTCATAATCCTCATCAGCCAGGCTATCTTAAATCCAGTGGCCAAGTGAGCAAGGGACTCACGTCTGAGCATACCCTGCCAACTTAGGGCGAACAAAGCGAAACAAAAGGGGATGATGGACGGAGTGTTTGAGCAAATCAAACACTCACCCCCAGTCAACTGATCTGGGTTTATTCCATCACCATTCTTTAGCTCACTCAGCCACCCCAGTTCAGACATGGCCATATGCAAATCAGTCTGATCCTGTGCCTCATGGGAACAGTCCAGCCTGAACTGCCAAGCCATGTCTTCCCTGGCCCGGAAACAAGCATCCTGGGACCGGTTTCGGATTCATAATACTCAACAGCCACGCTATCTTGAATCTAGTGGCCAAGTGAGCAAGGGACTCACGTCTGAGCATACCCTGCCAACTTAGGGCGAACAAAGCGAAACAAAAGGGGATGATGGATGGAGTGGTTGAGCAAATCAAACACTCACCCCCAGTCAACTGATCTGGGTTTAATCCATCACCATTCTTTAGCTCACTCAGCCACCCCAGTTCAGACATGGCCATATGCAAATCAGTCTGACCCTGTGCCTCATGGGAACAGTCCAGCCCGAACTGCCAAGCCATGTCTTCCCTGGACCGCAAACAAGCATCCTGGGACCGGTTTCGGATTCATAATCCTCATCAGCCAGGCTATCTTAAATCCAGTGGCCAAGTGAGCAAGGGACTCACGTCTGAGCATACCCTGCCAACTTAGGGCGAACAAAGCGAAACAAAAGGGGATGATGGACGGAGTGTTTGAGCAAATCAAACACTCACCCCCAGTCAACTGATCTGGGTTTAATCCATCACCATTCTTTAGCTCACTCAGACACCCCAGTTCAGACATGGCCATATGCAAATCAGTCTGATCCTGTGCCTCATGGGAACAGTCCAGCCGAACTGCCAAGCCATGTCTTCCCTGGACCGGAAACAAGCATCCTGGGACCGGTTTCGGATTCATAATCCTCATCAGCCAGGCTATTTTAAATCCAGTGGCCAAGTGAGCAAGGGATTCACGTCTGAGCATACCCTGCCAACTTAGGGCGAACAAAGCGAAACAAAAGGGGATGATGGAGGGAGTGTTTGAGCAAATCAAACACTCACCCCCAGTCAACTGATCTGGGTTTATTCCATCACCATTCTTTAGCTCACTCAGCCACCCCAGTTCAGACATGGCCATATGCAAATCAGTCTGATCCTGTGCCTCATGGGAACAGTCCAGCCCGAACTGCCAAGCCATGTCTTCCCTGGACCGGAAACAAGCATCCTGGGACCGGTTTCGGATTCATAATACTCATCAGCCACGCTATCTTGATCTAGTGGCCAAGTGAGCAAGGGACTCACGTCTGAGCATACCCTGCCAACTTAGGGCGAACAAAGCGAAACAAAAGGGGATGATGGATGGAGTGGTTGAGCAAATCAAACACTCACCCCCAGTCAACTGATCTGGGTTTAACCCATCACCATTCTTTAGCTAACTCAGCCACCCCAGTTCAGACATGGCCATATGCAAATCAGTCTGACCCTGTGCCTCATGGGAACAGTCCAGCCCGAACTGCCAAGCCATGTCTTCCCTGGACCGCAAACAAGCATCCTGGGACCGGTTTCGGATTCATAATCCTCATCAGCCAGGCTATCTTAAATCCAGTGGCCAAGTGAGCAAGGGACTCACGTCTGAGCATACCCTGCCAACTTAGGGCGAACAAAGCGAAACAAAAGGGGATGATGGACGGAGTGTTTGAGCAAATCAAACACTCACCCCCAGTCAACTGATCTGGGTTTAATCCATCACCATTCTTTAGCTCACTCAGCCACCTCAGTTCAGAAATGGCCATATGCAAATCAGCCCTACCCTGTGCCTCATGGGAACAGTCCAGCCTGAACTGCCAAGCCATGTCTTCCCTGGACCGCAAACAAGCATCCTGGGAGAGGACCGGTTTCGAATTCATAATCCTCATCAGCCAGGCTATCTTGAATCCAGTGGCCAAGTGAGCAAGGGACTCACGTCTGAGCATACCCTGCCAACTTAGGACGAACAAAGCGAAACAAAAGGGGATGATGGACGGAGTGTTTGAGCAAATCAAACACTCACCCCCAGCCAACTGATCTGGGTTTAATCCATCACCATTCTTTAGCTCACTCAGCCACCCCAGTTCAGACATGGCCATATGCAAATCAGTCTGATCCTGTGCCTCATGGGAACAGTCCAGCCCGAACTGCCAAGCCATGTCTTCCCTGGACCGCAAACAAGCATCCTGGGACCGGTTTCGGATTCATAATCCTCATCAGCCAAGCTATCTTGAATCCAGTGGCTAAGTGAGCAAGGGACTTACGTTTGAGCATACCCTGCCAACTTAGGGCGAACAAAGCGAAACAAAAGGGGATGATGGACGGAGTGTTTGAGCAAATCAAACACTCATCCCCAGTCAACTGATCTGGGTTTAATCCATCACCATTCTTTAGCTCACTCAGCCACCCCAGTTCAGACATGGCCATATGCAAATCAGTCTGACCCTGTGCCTCATGGGAACAGTCCAGCCCGAACTGCCAAGTCATGTCTTCCCTGGACCGCAAACAAGCATCCTGGGAGAGGACCGGTTTCGGATTCATAATCCTCATCAGCCAGGCTATCTTGAATCCAGTGGCCAAGTGAGCAAGGGACTCACGTCTGAGCATACCCTGCCAACTTAGGACGAACAAAGCGAAACAAAAGGGGATGATGGACGGAGTGTTTGAGCAAATCAAACACTCACCCCCAGTCAACTGATCTGGGTTTAATCCATCACCATTCTTTAGCTCACTCAGCCACCCCAGTTCAGACATGGCCATATGCAAATCAGTCTGACCCTGTGCCTCATGGGAACAGTCCAGCCCGAACTGCCAAGCCATGTCTTCCCTGGACCGGAAACAAGCATCCTGGGACCAGTTTCGGATTCATAATCCTCATCAGCCAGGCTATCTTAAGTCCAGTGGCCAAGTGAGCAAGGGACTCACGTCTGAGCATACCCTGCCAACTTAGGGCTAACAAAGCAAAACCAAAGGGGATGATGGACTGAGTGTTTGAGCAAATCAAACACTCACCCCCAGTCAACTGATTTGGGTTTAATCCATCACCATTCGTTAGCTCACTCAGCCACCCCAGTTCAGACATGGCCATATGCAAATCAGTCTGATCCTGTGCCTCATGGGAACAGTCCAGCCCGACCTGCCAAGCCATGTCTTCCCTGGACCGGAAACAAGCATCATCGGACCGGTTTCGGATTCATAATACTCATCAGCCAGGCTATCTTGAATCTAGTGGCCAAGTGAGCAAGGGACTCACGTCTGAGCATACCCTGCCAACTTAGGGCGAACAAAGCGAAACAAAAGGGGATGATGGACGGAGTGGTTGAGCAAATCAAACACTCACCCCCAGTCAACTGATCTGGGTTTAATCCATCACCATTCTTTAGCTCACTCAGCCACCCCAGTTCAGACATGGCCATATGCAAATCAGTCTGACCCTGTGCCTCATGGGAACAGTCCAGCCCGAACTGCCAAGCCATGTCTTCCCTGGACCGCAAACAAGCATCCTGGGACCGGTTTTGGATTCATAATCCTCATCAGCCAGGCTATCTTGAATCCAGTGGCCAAGTGAGCAAGGGACTCACGTCTGAGCATACCCTGCCAACTTAGGGCGAACAAAGCGAAACAAAAGGGGATGATGGACGGAGTGTTTGAGCAAATCAAACACTCACCCCCAGTCAACTGATCTGGGTTTATTCCATCACCATTCTTTAGCTCACTCAGCCACCCCAGTTCAGACATGGCCATATGCAAATCAGTCTGATCCTGTGCCTCATGGGAACAGTCCAGCCCGAACTGCCAAGCCATGTCTTCCCTGGACCGGAAACAAGCATCCTGGGACCGGTTTCGGATTCATAATACTCATCAGCCACGCTATCTTGATCTAGTGGCCAAGTGAGCAAGAGACTCACGTCTGAGCATACCCTGCCAACTTAGGGCGAACAAAGCGAAACAAAAGGGGATGATGATTGGAGTGGTTGAGCAAATCAAACACTCACCCCAGTCAACTGATCTGGGTTTAACCCATCACCATTCTTTAGCTAACTCAGCCACCCCAGTTCAGACATGGCCATATGCAAATCAGTCTGACCCTGTGCCTCATGGGAACAGTCCAGCCCGAACTGCCAAGCCATGTCTTCCCTGGACCGCAAACAAGCATCCTGGGACCGGATTCTGATTCATAATCCTCATCAGCCAGGCTATCTTAAATCCAGTGGCCAAGTGAGCAAGGGACTCACGTCTGAGCATACCCTGCCAACTTAGGGCGAACAAAGCGAAACAAAAGGGGATGATGGACGGAGTGTTTGAGCAAATCAAACACTCACCCCCAGTCAACTGATCTGGGTTTATTCCATCACCATTCTTTAGCTCACTCAGCCACCCCAGTTCAGACATGGCCATATGCAAATCAGTCTGATCCTGTGCCTCATGGGAACAGTCCAGCCTGAACTGCCAAGCCATGTCTTCCCTGGCCCGGAAACAAGCATCCTGGGACCGGTTTCGGATTCATAATACTCAACAGCCACGCTATCTTGAATCTAGTGGCCAAGTGAGCAAGGGACTCACGTCTGAGCATACCCTGCCAACTTAGGGCGAACAAAGCGAAACAAAAGGGGATGATGGATGGAGTGGTTGAGCAAATCAAACACTCACCCCCAGTCAACTGATCTGGGTTTAATCCATCACCATTCTTTAGCTCACTCAGCCACCCCAGTTCAGACATGGCCATATGCAAATCAGTCTGACCCTGTGCCTCATGGGAACAGTCCAGCCCGAACTGCCAAGCCATGTCTTCCCTGGACCGCAAACAAGCATCCTGGGACCGGTTTCGGATTCATAATCCTCATCAGCCAGGCTATCTTAAATCCAGTGGCCAAGTGAGCAAGGGACTCACGTCTGAGCATACCCTGCCAACTTAGGGCGAACAAAGCGAAACAAAAGGGGATGATGGACGGAGTGTTTGAGCAAATCAAACACTCACCCCCAGTCAACTGATCTGGGTTTAATCCATCACCATTCTTTAGCTCACTCAGACACCCCAGTTCAGACATGGCCATATGCAAATCAGTCTGATCCTGTGCCTCATGGGAACAGTCCAGCCGAACTGCCAAGCCATGTCTTCCCTGGACCGGAAACAAGCATCCTGGGACCGGTTTCGGATTCATAATCCTCATCAGCCAGGCTATTTTAAATCCAGTGGCCAAGTGAGCAAGGGATTCACGTCTGAGCATACCCTGCCAACTTAGGGCGAACAAAGCGAAACAAAAGGGGATGATGGAGGGAGTGTTTGAGCAAATCAAACACTCACCCCCAGTCAACTGATCTGGGTTTATTCCATCACCATTCTTTAGCTCACTCAGCCACCCCAGTTCAGACATGGCCATATGCAAATCAGTCTGATCCTGTGCCTCATGGGAACAGTCCAGCCCGAACTGCCAAGCCATGTCTTCCCTGGACCGGAAACAAGCATCCTGGGACCGGTTTCGGATTCATAATACTCATCAGCCACGCTATCTTGATCTAGTGGCCAAGTGAGCAAGGGACTCACGTCTGAGCATACCCTGCCAACTTAGGGCGAACAAAGCGAAACAAAAGGGGATGATGGATGGAGTGGTTGAGCAAATCAAACACTCACCCCCAGTCAACTGATCTGGGTTTAACCCATCACCATTCTTTAGCTAACTCAGCCACCCCAGTTCAGACATGGCCATATGCAAATCAGTCTGACCCTGTGCCTCATGGGAACAGTCCAGCCCGAACTGCCAAGCCATGTCTTCCCTGGACCGCAAACAAGCATCCTGGGACCGGTTTCGGATTCATAATCCTCATCAGCCAGGCTATCTTAAATCCAGTGGCCAAGTGAGCAAGGGACTCACGTCTGAGCATACCCTGCCAACTTAGGGCGAACAAAGCGAAACAAAAGGGGATGATGGACGGAGTGTTTGAGCAAATCAAACACTCACCCCCAGTCAACTGATCTGGGTTTAATCCATCACCATTCTTTAGCTCACTCAGCCACCTCAGTTCAGAAATGGCCATATGCAAATCAGCCCTACCCTGTGCCTCATGGGAACAGTCCAGCCTGAACTGCCAAGCCATGTCTTCCCTGGACCGCAAACAAGCATCCTGGGAGAGGACCGGTTTCGAATTCATAATCCTCATCAGCCAGGCTATCTTGAATCCAGTGGCCAAGTGAGCAAGGGACTCACGTCTGAGCATACCCTGCCAACTTAGGACGAACAAGGCGAAACAAAAGGGGATGATGGACGGAGTGTTTGAGCAAATCAAACACTCACCCCCAGCCAACTGATCTGGGTTTAATCCATCACCATTCTTTAGCTCACTCAGCCACCCCAGTTCAGACATGGCCATATGCAAATCAGTCTGATCCTGTGCCTCATGGGAACAGTCCAGCCCGAACTGCCAAGCCATGTCTTCCCTGGACCGCAAACAAGCATCCTGGGACCGGTTTCGGATTCATAATCCTCATCAGCCAAGCTATCTTGAATCCAGTGGCTAAGTGAGCAAGGGACTTACGTTTGAGCATACCCTGCCAACTTAGGGCGAACAAAGCGAAACAAAAGGGGATGATGGACGGAGTGTTTGAGCAAATCAAACACTCATCCCCAGTCAACTGATCTGGGTTTAATCCATCACCATTCTTTAGCTCACTCAGCCACCCCAGTTCAGACATGGCCATATGCAAATCAGTCTGACCCTGTGCCTCATGGGAACAGTCCAGCCCGAACTGCCAAGTCATGTCTTCCCTGGACCGCAAACAAGCATCCTGGGAGAGGACCGGTTTCGGATTCATAATCCTCATCAGCCAGGCTATCTTGAATCCAGTGGCCAAGTGAGCAAGGGACTCACGTCTGAGCATACCCTGCCAACTTAGGACGAACAAAGCGAAACAAAAGGGGATGATGGACGGAGTGTTTGAGCAAATCAAACACTCACCCCCAGTCAACTGATCTGGGTTTAATCCATCACCATTCTTTAGCTCACTCAGCCACCCCAGTTCAGACATGGCCATATGCAAATCAGTCTGACCCTGTGCCTCATGGGAACAGTCCAGCCCGAACTGCCAAGCCATGTCTTCCCTGGACCGGAAACAAGCATCCTGGGACCAGTTTCGGATTCATAATCCTCATCAGCCAGGCTATCTTAAGTCCAGTGGCCAAGTGAGCAAGGGACTCACGTCTGAGCATACCCTGCCAACTTAGGGCTAACAAAGCAAAACCAAAGGGGATGATGGACTGAGTGTTTGAGCAAATCAAACACTCACCCCCAGTCAACTGATTTGGGTTTAATCCATCACCATTCGTTAGCTCACTCAGCCACCCCAGTTCAGACATGGCCATATGCAAATCAGTCTGATCCTGTGCCTCATGGGAACAGTCCAGCCCGACCTGCCAAGCCATGTCTTCCCTGGACCGGAAACAAGCATCATCGGACCGGTTTCGGATTCATAATACTCATCAGCCAGGCTATCTTGAATCTAGTGGCCAAGTGAGCAAGGGACTCACGTCTGAGCATACCCTGCCAACTTAGGGCGAACAAAGCGAAACAAAAGGGGATGATGGACGGAGTGGTTGAGCAAATCAAACACTCACCCCCAGTCAACTGATCTGGGTTTAATCCATCACCATTCTTTAGCTCACTCAGCCACCCCAGTTCAGACATGGCCATATGCAAATCAGTCTGACCCTGTGCCTCATGGGAACAGTCCAGCCCGAACTGCCAAGCCATGTCTTCCCTGGACCGCAAACAAGCATCCTGGGACCGGTTTTGGATTCATAATCCTCATCAGCCAGGCTATCTTGAATCCAGTGGCCAAGTGAGCAAGGGACTCACGTCTGAGCATACCCTGCCAACTTAGGGCGAACAAAGCGAAACAAAAGGGGATGATGGACGGAGTGTTTGAGCAAATCAAACACTCACCCCCAGTCAACTGATCTGGGTTTAATCCATCACCATTCTTTAGCTCACTCAGACACCCCAGTTCAGACATGGCCATATGCAAATCAGTCTGATCCTGTGCCTCATGGGAACAGTCCAGCCCGAACTGCCAAGCCATGTCTTCCCTGGACCGGAAACAAGCATCCTGGGACCGGTTTCGGATTCATAATACTCATCAGCCACGCTATCTTGATCTAGTGGCCAAGTGAGCAAGGGACTCACGTCTGAGCATACCCTGCCAACTTAGGCCGAACAAAGCGAAACAAAAGGGGATGATGGATGGAGTGGTTGAGCAAATCAAACACTCACCCCCAGTCAACTGATCTGGGTTTAACCCATCACCATTCTTTAGCTAACTCAGCCACCCCAGTTCAGACATGGCCATATGCAAATCAGTCTGACCCTGTGCCTCATGGGAACAGTCCAGCCCGAACTGCCAAGCCATGTCTTCCCTGGACCGCAAACAAGCATCCTGGGACCGGTTTCGGATTCATAATCCTCATCAGCCAGGCTATCTTAAATCCAGTGGCCAAGTGAGCAAGGGACTCACGTCTGAGCATACCCTGCCAACTTAGGGCGAACAAAGCGAAACAAAAGGGGATGATGGACGGAGTGTTTGAGCAAATCAAACACTCACCCCCAGTCAACTGATCTGGGTTTAATCCATCACCATTCTTTAGCTCACTCAGCCACCTCAGTTCAGAAATGGCCATATGCAAATCAGCCTGACCCTGTGCCTCATGGGAACAGTCCAGCCCGAACTGCCAAGCCATGTCTTCCCTGGACCGGAAACAAGCATCCTGGGACCGGTTTCAGATTCATAATCCTCATCAGCCAGGCTATCTTAAATCCAGTGGCCAAGTGAGCAAGGGACTCACGTCTGAGCATACCCTGCCAACTTAGGGCGAACAAAGCGAAACAAAAGGGGATGATGGACGGAGTGTTTGAGCAAATCAAACACTCACCCCCAGTCAACTGATCTGGGTTTAATCCATCACCATTCTTTAGCTCACTCAGCCACCCCAGTTCAGACATGGCCATATGCAAATCAGTCTGATCCTGTGCCTCATGGGAACAGTCCAGCCCGAACTGCCAAGCCATGTCTTCCCTGGACCGGAAACAAGCATCCTGGGACCGGTTTCGGATTCATAATCCTCATCAGCCAGGCTATCTTAAATCCAGTGGCCAAGTGAGCAAGGGACTCACCTCTGAGCATACCCTGCCAACTTAGGGCGAACAAAGCGAAACAAAAGGGGATGATGGACGGAGTGTTTGAGCAAATCAAACACTCACCCCCAGTCAACTGATCTGGGTTTAATCCATCACCATTCTTTAGCTCACTCAGCCACCCCAGTTCAGACATGGCCATATGCAAATCAGTCTGATCCTGTGCCTCATGGGAACAGTCCAGCCCGAACTGCCAAGCCATGTCTTCCCTGGACCGCAAACAAGCATCCTGGGACCGGTTTCGGATTCATAATCCTCATCAGCCAAGCTATCTTGAATCCAGTGGCTAAGTGAGCAAGGGACTTACGTTTGAGCATACCCTGCCAACTTAGGGCGAACAAAGAAACAAAAGGGGATGATGGACGGAGTGTTTGAGCAAATCAAACACTCATCCCCAGTCAACTGATCTGGGTTTAATCCATCACCATTCTTTAGCTCACTCAGCCACCCCAGTTCAGACATGGCCATATGCAAATCAGTCTGACCCTGTGCCTCATGGGAACAGTCCAGCCCGAACTGCCAAGCCATGTCTTCCCTGGACCGCAAACAAGCATCCTGGGAGAGGACCGGTTTCGGATTCATAATCCTCATCAGCCAGGCTATCTTGAATCCAGTGGCCAAGTGAGCAAGGGACTCACATCTGAGCATACCCTGCCAATTTAGGACGAACAAAGCGAAACAAAAGGGGATGATGGACGGAGTGTTTGAGCAAATCAAACACTCACCCCCAGTCAACTGATCTGGGTTTAATCCATCACCATTCTTTAGCTCACTCAGCCACCCCAGTTCAGACATGGCCATATGCAAATCAGTCTGACCCTGTGCCTCATGGGAACAGTCCAGCCCGAACTGCCAAGCCATGTCTTCCCTGGACCGCAAACAAGCATCCTGGGACCGGTTTTGGATTCATAATCCTCATCAGCCAGGCTATCTTGAATCCAGTGGCCAAGTGAGCAAGGGACTCACATCTGAGCATACCCTGCCAATTTAGGACGAACAAAGCGAAACAAAAGGGGATGATGGACGGAGTGTTTGAGCAAATCAAACACTCACCCCCAGTCAACTGATCTGGGTTTAATCCATCACCATTCTTTAGCTCACTCAGCCACCCCAGTTCAGACATGGCCATATGCAAATCAGTCTGACCCTGTGCCTCATGGGAACAGTCCAGCCCGAACTGCCAAGCCATGTCTTCCCTGGACCGCAAACAAGCATCCTGGGACCGGTTTTGGATTCATAATCCTCATCAGCCAGGCTATCTTGAATCCAGTGGCCAAGTGAGCAAGGGACTCACATCTGAGCATACCCTGCCAATTTAGGACGAACAAAGCGAAACAAAAGGGGATGATGGACGGAGTGTTTGAGCAAATCAAACACTCACCCCCAGTCAACTGATCTGGGTTTAATCCATCACCATTCTTTAGCTCACTCAGCCACCCCAGTTCAGACATGGCCATATGCAAATCAGTCTGATCCTGTGCCTCATGGGAACAGTCCAGCCCGAACTGCCAAGCCATGTCTTCCCTGGACCGCAAACAAGCATCCTGGGACCGGTTTCGGATTCATAATCCTCATCAGCCAAGCTATCTTGAATCCAGTGGCTAAGTGAGCAAGGGACTTACGTTTGAGCATACCCTGCCAACTTAGGGCGAACAAAGCGAAACAAAAGGGGATGATGGACGGAGTGTTTGAGCAAATCAAACACTCATCCCCAGTCAACTGATCTGGGTTTAATCCATCACCATTCTTTAGCTCACTCAGCCACCCCAGTTCAGACATGGCCATATGCAAATCAGTCTGACCCTGTGCCTCATGGGAACAGTCCAGCCCGAACTGCCAAGTCATGTCTTCCCTGGACCGCAAACAAGCATCCTGGGAGAGGACCGGTTTCGGATTCATAATCCTCATCAGCCAGGCTATCTTGAATCCAGTGGCCAAGTGAGCAAGGGACTCACGTCTGAGCATACCCTGCCAACTTAGGACGAACAAAGCGAAACAAAAGGGGATGATGGACGGAGTGTTTGAGCAAATCAAACACTCACCCCCAGTCAACTGATCTGGGTTTAATCCATCACCATTCTTTAGCTCACTCAGCCACCCCAGTTCAGACATGGCCATATGCAAATCAGTCTGACCCTGTGCCTCATGGGAACAGTCCAGCCCGAACTGCCAAGCCATGTCTTCCCTGGACCGGAAACAAGCATCCTGGGACCAGTTTCGGATTCATAATCCTCATCAGCCAGGCTATCTTAAGTCCAGTGGCCAAGTGAGCAAGGGACTCACGTCTGAGCATACCCTGCCAACTTAGGGCTAACAAAGCAAAACCAAAGGGGATGATGGACTGAGTGTTTGAGCAAATCAAACACTCACCCCCAGTCAACTGATTTGGGTTTAATCCATCACCATTCGTTAGCTCACTCAGCCACCCCAGTTCAGACATGGCCATATGCAAATCAGTCTGATCCTGTGCCTCATGGGAACAGTCCAGCCCGACCTGCCAAGCCATGTCTTCCCTGGACCGGAAACAAGCATCATCGGACCGGTTTCGGATTCATAATACTCATCAGCCAGGCTATCTTGAATCTAGTGGCCAAGTGAGCAAGGGACTCACGTCTGAGCATACCCTGCCAACTTAGGGCGAACAAAGCGAAACAAAAGGGGATGATGGACGGAGTGGTTGAGCAAATCAAACACTCACCCCCAGTCAACTGATCTGGGTTTAATCCATCACCATTCTTTAGCTCACTCAGCCACCCCAGTTCAGACATGGCCATATGCAAATCAGTCTGACCCTGTGCCTCATGGGAACAGTCCAGCCCGAACTGCCAAGCCATGTCTTCCCTGGACCGCAAACAAGCATCCTGGGACCGGTTTTGGATTCATAATCCTCATCAGCCAGGCTATCTTGAATCCAGTGGCCAAGTGAGCAAGGGACTCACGTCTGAGCATACCCTGCCAACTTAGGGCGAACAAAGCGAAACAAAAGGGGATGATGGACGGAGTGTTTGAGCAAATCAAACACTCACCCCCAGTCAACTGATCTGGGTTTAATCCATCACCATTCTTTAGCTCACTCAGACACCCCAGTTCAGACATGGCCATATGCAAATCAGTCTGATCCTGTGCCTCATGGGAACAGTCCAGCCCGAACTGCCAAGCCATGTCTTCCCTGGACCGGAAACAAGCATCCTGGGACCGGTTTCGGATTCATAATACTCATCAGCCACGCTATCTTGATCTAGTGGCCAAGTGAGCAAGGGACTCACGTCTGAGCATACCCTGCCAACTTAGGGCGAACAAAGCGAAACAAAAGGGGATGATGGATGGAGTGGTTGAGCAAATCAAACACTCACCCCCAGTCAACTGATCTGGGTTTAACCCATCACCATTCTTTAGCTAACTCAGCCACCCCAGTTCAGACATGGCCATATGCAAATCAGTCTGACCCTGTGCCTCATGGGAACAGTCCAGCCCGAACTGCCAAGCCATGTCTTCCCTGGACCGCAAACAAGCATCCTGGGACCGGTTTCGGATTCATAATCCTCATCAGCCAGGCTATCTTAAATCCAGTGGCCAAGTGAGCAAGGGACTCACGTCTGAGCATACCCTGCCAACTTAGGGCGAACAAAGCGAAACAAAAGGGGATGATGGACGGAGTGTTTGAGCAAATCAAACACTCACCCCCAGTCAACTGATCTGGGTTTAATCCATCACCATTCTTTAGCTCACTCAGCCACCTCAGTTCAGAAATGGCCATATGCAAATCAGCCTGACCCTGTGCCTCATGGGAACAGTCCAGCCCGAACTGCCAAGCCATGTCTTCCCTGGACCGGAAACAAGCATCCTGGGACCGGTTTCAGATTCATAATCCTCATCAGCCAGGCTATCTTAAATCCAGTGGCCAAGTGAGCAAGGGACTCACGTCTGAGCATACCCTGCCAACTTAGGGCGAACAAAGCGAAACAAAAGGGGATGATGGACGGAGTGTTTGAGCAAATCAAACACTCACCCCCAGTCAACTGATCTGGGTTTAATCCATCACCATTCTTTAGCTCACTCAGCCACCCCAGTTCAGACATGGCCATATGCAAATCAGTCTGATCCTGTGCCTCATGGGAACAGTCCAGCCCGAACTGCCAAGCCATGTCTTCCCTGGACCGGAAACAAGCATCCTGGGACCGGTTTCGGATTCATAATCCTCATCAGCCAGGCTATCTTAAATCCAGTGGCCAAGTGAGCAAGGGACTCACCTCTGAGCATACCCTGCCAACTTAGGGCGAACAAAGCGAAACAAAAGGGGATGATGGACGGAGTGTTTGAGCAAATCAAACACTCACCCCCAGTCAACTGATCTGGGTTTAATCCATCACCATTCTTTAGCTCACTCAGCCACCCCAGTTCAGACATGGCCATATGCAAATCAGTCTGATCCTGTGCCTCATGGGAACAGTCCAGCCCGAACTGCCAAGCCATGTCTTCCCTGGACCGCAAACAAGCATCCTGGGACCGGTTTCGGATTCATAATCCTCATCAGCCAAGCTATCTTGAATCCAGTGGCTAAGTGAGCAAGGGACTTACGTTTGAGCATACCCTGCCAACTTAGGGCGAACAAAGAAACAAAAGGGGATGATGGACGGAGTGTTTGAGCAAATCAAACACTCATCCCCAGTCAACTGATCTGGGTTTAATCCATCACCATTCTTTAGCTCACTCAGCCACCCCAGTTCAGACATGGCCATATGCAAATCAGTCTGACCCTGTGCCTCATGGGAACAGTCCAGCCCGAACTGCCAAGCCATGTCTTCCCTGGACCGCAAACAAGCATCCTGGGAGAGGACCGGTTTCGGATTCATAATCCTCATCAGCCAGGCTATCTTGAATCCAGTGGCCAAGTGAGCAAGGGACTCACATCTGAGCATACCCTGCCAATTTAGGACGAACAAAGCGAAACAAAAGGGGATGATGGACGGAGTGTTTGAGCAAATCAAACACTCACCCCCAGTCAACTGATCTGGGTTTAATCCATCACCATTCTTTAGCTCACTCAGCCACCCCAGTTCAGACATGGCCATATGCAAATCAGTCTGACCCTGTGCCTCATGGGAACAGTCCAGCCCGAACTGCCAAGCCATGTCTTCCCTGGACCGCAAACAAGCATCCTGGGACCGGTTTTGGATTCATAATCCTCATCAGCCAGGCTATCTTGAATCCAGTGGCCAAGTGAGCAAGGGACTCACGTCTGAGCATACCCTGCCAACTTAGGGCGAACAAAGCGAAACAAAAGGGGATGATGGACGGAGTGTTTGAGCAAATCAAACACTCACCCCCAGTCAACTGATCTAGGTTTAATCCATCACCATATTTTAGCTCACTCAGCCACCCCAGTTCAGACATGGCCATATGCAAATCAGTCTGACCCTGTGCCTCATGGGAACAGTCCAGCCCGAACTGCCAAGCCATGTCTTCCCTGGACCGGAAACAAGCATCCTGGGACCGGTTTCGGATTCATAATCCTCATCAGCCAGGCTATCTTAAGTCCAGTGGCCAAGTAAGCAAGGGAATCACGTCTGAGCATACCCTGCCAACTTACGGCGAACAAAGCGAAACAAAAGGGGATGATGGACGGAGTGTTTGAGCAAATCAAACACTCAACACCAGTCAACTGATCTGGTTTTAATCCATCACCATTCTTTAGCTCACTCAGCCACCCCAGTTCAGACATGGCCATATGCAAATCAGTCTGATCCTGTGCCTCATGGGAACAGTCCAGCCCGAACTGCCAAGCCATGTCTTCCCTGGACCGGAAACAAGCTGCCTGGGACCGGTTTCGGATTCATAATACTCATCAGCCAGGCTATCTTGAATCTAGTGGCCAAGTGAGCAAGGGACTCAGGTCTGAGCATACCCTGCCAACTTAGGGCGAACAAAGCGAAACAAAAGGGGATGATGGACAGAGTGGTTGAGCAAATCAATCCCTCACCCCCAGTCAACTGATCTGGGTTTAATCCATCACCATTCTTTAGCTCACTCAGCCACCCCAGTTCAGACATGGCCATATGCAAATCAGTCTGACCCTGTGCCTCATGGGAACAGTCCAGCCCGAACTGCCAAGCCATGTCTTCCCTGGACCGGACACAAGCATCCTGGGACCGGTTTCGGATTCATAATCCTCATCAGCCAGGCTATCTTGAATCCAGTGGCCAAGTGAGCAAGGGACTCACGTCTGAGAATACCCTGCCAACTTAGGGCGAACAAAGCGAAACAAAAGGGGATGATGGACGGAGAGTTTGAGCAAATCAAATACTCACCCCCAGTCAACTGATATGGGTTTGATCCATCACCATTCTTTAGCTCACTCAGGCACCCCAGTTCAGACATGGCCAGTTCGGGCTGGACTGTTCCCATGAGGCACAGGGTCAGACTGATTTGCATATGGCCATGTCTGAACTGGGGTGGCTGAGTGAGCTAAAGAATGGTGATGGATTAAACCCAGATCAGTTGACTGGGGGTGAGTGTTTGATTTCCTCAAACGCTCCGTCCATCATCCTCTTTTGTTTCGCTTAGAAAAATAAGTAACCTTTATTTAAATCAAAACAAGACCAAATGACAAAAATCCACAATACAGTTATCAAGATATCCTTAAAAATAGGTAATTCACTCAAATAAAGCTTGTAGCAACAAATAACTGCACCTGGAGTTCTAACGTTGTCGTGACAGATGAAAATCCCAAAATACGGTGCAGACCCCGAAGTGGGCGGCTTCGGGATCACAAAGAACAGTACCTTGGAAACGATGAAAGCAAAGACGGAGCACGGCGTCGGGGAGGTGATGTTTTGTTTGCCCCAAGCGGCATCGGTTCCTTATGACCAGAGGGGAGGTGAAGCCTCTGTTCCTTACTGCGTCACAAGGGAGGTGGGGTGTCTGTTCCTTACTGTGTCATTACGAAGGCGGCGAGGTGTCTGTTCCTTACGACGGTGCAATGTTGATGGTTCCGGAAGTCAACCACGTCGAGGATCGGCTCTGCATTGATGAAGCACCGGTGTCTGTGAGGTCGTGCATCGGTGTGGGTTGGGACGTCATGAGAGTCTTCATCGGTTCCGGTGTAGCCTCGATGTCAGCTTCGGAGTCGATGCGACACAGCATCAGCACACATTATGCCTACGGTGCAAGTCGGGCGGTGCATCGCGCTCTTCACGAGTGGTGCCCATTGCTTCTGTGCAGCTTACGACGCTGCTCGCCTGCATAGGTGTTACAATTTCCTTCTGTGGCAGCTGAAACAACAGTTCCAGATGCAGAAAGACACAAGGGGTGAAGTCTTTGTGTCCCTGAGACTTCAGAACAAGAGGCACGTTCAGGTTCAAGAGCTTGGAGAACTTCCTCAAGATGACAAAGCAAACAGCAAAGTCCTTTTCTCCTTTCCGTGGCAGCAAGCAGCTACTGCCGCCAACCCCAGACAGCAAACAGCACAGGGGCAATATTCCTCCTTAGCTTCTCCCGCTCTTCTCCTTGGCAAATGTTTCTCTTGATTTCCCAGAAGTGATCTAAAAGTCTGGGGTCCGGGACCCTCTTTTTGTCCACCAAAATCCTTTGTTCTCTAATGGCAGAGAGTGTCTGTACCTGGCCAAAACCAGTTCTGTCCTCACTGGTGCAGCTTCCTGGCAGATGGTGGAGACAGCATTGTTGAAGGCAGACCAGGCTCATTCAGGTGAAAAGGAAATCTCCTCCCCCTACTCTAAATGCAACCCAGGTCCATTCAGCCCAGTCCTGGCTCATCAGACGTCTGGAGCCACAGCCCCCCTCCAGCCCCTGTCATCCAAAAGCCAGATATCCAATACACAAACCTAGCAGAGGCATATTGGATGGTTAGGCAAGAAAATACCTTCTTTCTAAAAGTGGTATTTTCAAACACAGAATGTAAAAATTACCCTCACCAAAAGATGCATTTTAACATTCATGCTAAACTTTATTTTTCGACCTTGTTCCTTGGGCCAATTATGTTTGCAAGATGTTATAAACAAACTCCCCATTCTGTCCTATGGGAACAGGTAGCCTTGCAATAGTCAAATACGAAATTGGCAGTAATTCACTATGAGGGCATGCCACACGCACCAAGGTATGTCCTACCTTTCACAAACAATGCACCCTTCCCACAGGGGTACCTTGGCCCTGCTTTAGATGTGACTAATATGTACAAAAGGGAAGTTTTAGGGACTGGCAAGTGTGTGTACTTGCCAAGTAGAGAGTGGGGGCCCAGGCTGCACACAGGCTCTGCAATGGCAGGAGGCCAGAGGTACATTTTACAGGCTGCTTCTGTGAGTGGTACAATCAGTGCTGAATCCCACTAGCAGCATTTGATTTACATGCCCTGGACACACATAGTGCACTGTACTAGGGTCTGACAAGTAAATCAAATATGTCAATCATGGAACTACTAATCCATAAAAACAATTTACAAAGGGAGCGCTTGCACTTTGGCACTGGACAGCCGGGGCAAAGTGCCCAAATCATCTAGACCAGCAAAAAGAAGTCCAACACACAGCAAAAACACATGAGGCAAAAGCAAATAATGGAATGGAGACACACGCCAATGGTGCCAGGTCTAATAAAGAGACATTGGGCAGGGAAAGATACAAGGGAAGGACAGAGACATAAATAGAAGAGTATAATGAGTGACATGAAGTAGATGCTGAATGGGGAGAGAAATATGCATGATATAGAACGATATATGAGGTAGGGAGAGACATAAAATATATAGCGAAAGGTGAGGTAGAAAGAAGAAAAGATAAAGAGAGAGGATGATAGAAGTAGAGGAAGAGAAGTAGAGAAATAGGTAAGAGTTTAATGTCAATAAGAGAGAAATAGTGATAGAAAGAAGGAAATGTAAAAAGAGCAGAGAAAAGGGGTGAGGTTGACAGAGTGAATCTAGAAAAAGAGGCAAATGTGAGCGAAATAAAGGCAGTGAGAAGTAGGGGCATACAGATAGAGACTAGGGGAAATAAAGAGAAGCAAGGTAGATAGAGCAAAATTAGAAGAGGCATCACAAACAGGGTCATGGAAAGAGAGCACGGGGACAAGAAAAAGATAGATAGAGGGTTAAAGTGTAGAGAGAGAAATGTGGTGCCTTAAAGAAAGAGGAAGTAAAGAGATGTGAAATAGAGAGAGAGGTGAGGTTGATGCAGCGGAAGACAGAGTTGTGCGATGGGGAAAGAAGCAGAGATAATGAGATAGAAAGATCAAAAAGGAAGAAGTAGAGAGTGATAGTTGAGGTGAAGGATATTGGTCTTGATACTATGAGTGCTAGAACCCGTGCAGTTCTGGGTGGACTGTGAACTGAAATTATGTAATCTGCTCGGAGGTGTTAAGGTGTGTTTATAAAAGTTATGACGCAATGCTTGCAGAGTGTGATCATATGTTGAAGAATAAAGATGTCTGTTACAGAGCTCCATATGTGGTGTATTCTTTTGCATGCTCCTGGGCTGGGGTAGACGCTACAACTGGCGAAGAGTAAGGGATATGTGCCCTGAAGAAACAAGGCTGCTCTTCCTGAGAGTTTGCAACAAGACTGAAAACTGCTTGTGCGTGCCATGTGCACCCTGAATCAATGCAAAGCAGCTTGCGGGTGGCATATGTGGAGTGAAAGCCCTACTAACTCCCATTTACAGCCATCAAAGAAGTTAAAGGCCCTGTAGAGGAGTACATTCGAAAAGACCACCAGAACCCACTGGTAAGGCTGAAAGAAGAGAGACTGTGCCTTGCCATAACACAAAACTATCCTCCATATGAAGCAAAAATTGAGGGCAGTGACGACCAGGGGCTGTACTATTAATAGGGCACACTTTCCTGTTTGCGCCACGGTGCACCTAAAAACCGGTGCACCAGGCACAAACAGGGAACGTGCGCCCTCTTACATGGAATGCGCTCCCCCAGTGCAGCCTCAAACTAGCACGCCGCTGGGACCAGTGCATTCAAGTGAAAAATTGAACTTCTTTGAAGCTGCAGGTCTGTGTTTCACTTTGCATGCAGTAACCCGCCTGCAATTTCATGAGGAGAGAGAGAGAGATCCTCTGCAGGCAGGTGCAGTGAGTGCTTGCACCTACCTGCAAGGGGATGTCTGGAAGTCCATAAGACCCCATTTCACCCTCCAGAGGTCTGCCATCAGGGGGAGCACTGACTGTGCACCACCTTTTAGACGGTTCACTGTCAGTGAGTCTCCTGACACCTTCTTTGCCCCCGTGCCCGCATTTATAATAAGGGGTGGGAGCAGAGGCAAAGGGATTTCATCATTTGTATGTGGCCACACCCCAATTCACGTTAGTGAGAACCCTCTGCTGATAGCGCTGGCGCTATATGTGGATCGAACACTATAAGCTCGGTGACTACAATGATGAAGAAGCTATGTCCCTCAGAGTCATCAATGGTTGTGAGGTTCCGTGACGACTTGAACCCGTGTTTTCAAGTTTGTCGGAAATACATAAAATTAGTATCAGCGTACCGCAAATGATCCATCTAGTATATCCTAGTGTTTTCGCTACGCTACGAGCAAGAGCACTCCTTCCACTGACACATTTCTGATATACACACGGCATCCATCTTAGATTATGGCCGCCATTTTGTGTTTCCTTGCCCTCACATATGCAATAGCCTCTGATCATTTCATTTACTCCACTTTGATTAAGGACACGTAGCCTTAGCCGGAGATTCACCTCTTACATGACACGTGCACCTTAAACCAGATCACGCTGTAGCTGCATGACTCGACAAAGGCTGCCTCCTCTGCCCAAGGCCAGTCTTGCCAAACTGGTCTTCGTGTCCATTGTACCTGATCATGATTAGGCGGCCGAAGCCGGTAGCCTTGCCCATTTACGACCTACAAACATCCCTTATCCCACTTTTCTATCTTCCACACCTGGCTCTGTTTCTTTCTTTCTGAATCTTTATTAGGGGGAGGTAACGAACTTTACGATGAGGCGGTCCGGGTCCTGAATGCAATATTGACAGGGGATTGTGATGAACTAGTGGGAACCCCTCTTCGTAGATGTTTGGTATCAGATTTTATCGGCGGTTCCTGTGTAACGTCAAATATTTATTGTTTAGAGACACAAAGGTTTGGGAATGTACCGACATGTGAAATATTTGCCTAGAGCACAATTTTTAGTATATAAGGAGCAACCCACTTTGTACAAATGGAACAGGCTCCTGGGTACTGACCGTGTGTAGTATCTATGACTTCTGTGTCCCTGCAGTAATAAACCTTTGGTCTTTGACGCCACCATCGAGAAGCCCGTGTTTCTGTTCATTTGCGCACCAAGGCAGGTGGAACTCCGGGGTCTTTGGGTGTTGTTCCCTGACACCTCTGGACGGAACCAAAAAGTCCAGAACTCCAATTGGCGCCCAACGTGGGGCGACGTCATTCGGTACCGGTCCAAAAGCCCGAAGAGTTCGAGAAGCTTCGTGTGAAGATTCCTGAGGGAGGCGCCCCACTTCATCGATCCCGGCATATCGCAAAAGTGGCCCTGAAGTTCTCTTCCACGAGGGTTCCCGTTCAGGACGGCTGCAGTGGGCCGTTGCCTTGACCGTCGCCCTGTCTTGGACCCGAGGTGCAGTCTTAGTACAGCGAAACGTGACGGGTTTCTCCTTGGTGACGTCTTCAGTGCCTCAGTTAAGTATTTAGTGATAGCTAGCTGGTTACTTTGTGAGGATTGTTAAATCCTTGATCGGTTCTTGGTTTGGTTTAGTTTTGTAAGATTATCACTAGTTGTTCTGGTTACGATAATCTATTTGGTTCAGTTTGGGTATCGATACATTAGTTTGGTTTTGGTAGGCCTAAGTTCTTGGTTCAAGTGCACATATCTGTTTTCGTGTTTTGTTTGTTTTGTGTTCCAGACTGAAAATGGTAAGTCGGAAAATGTTGTCTTGTTTTAGTTGCAACAGTGACTCACAATTAGAGGATTCTTGTCTGGTTCCTCCGATTGGGACTCCCCTTTATGATTTATACTGTAAGTATGGTGTGGGTCCTATAACTTATAATGAAATATGGGTCCGTTATTGTAAGAAGGATGGTGTCCTTAGTTGGCCACTACATGGTAGTTTTGAACCCGAGATCCTTGATAATTTAGAAGCGAAATTGTTTAGGAAGAAAGCCCGGCCGGCAATGTTTGATTCTTTCCGTTATTGGCGAAAAGAATCCAAACAGAGAGAAATAAAAAGGTTGAAGAAAGAACAAAAAGAGCAAGAGGAGTTAACTCTAGAGCAAGCAACTAAACAACTGCAAAATAATGAGTGCGAAAAGGCTATAGATGTAGCAATTAGAGAGCATAACTTAGCGATTGACAAGTGCTACCCTGCCTTGCCATCGAAAACAGCTAAGATACTGGAGGATCCCGAAAACGATCCTCTGTTGTCCTATCTGTTACGTTCACCTCCACCGTACGCACAAGGTGCTGCGACTCAACTTGTACCGAATGTTCAATTGCCGGTTGCTGGACAACCTGGTGTTCTTGTTCCTCAGAATCAAGTTCCTGTACCTCCTGTGGTGAATGTAAATGTTCCTACAGCTCCTCCTCTTCCCGCACTGCCCGCTCCTATACCTACCACTGTACCTACTGATCCTCAAACTATTTTTTCCGATACTCCTACTGTTTCGTCATCTATTCCTACCTCGACTGCATTCTCTATGTCTGCGAGTGTACTAACTCCACTTTCTGTTCGTCGAAGAATCACTGATTCTGTTACTAATATGCTGTCTCCTATATATAAAACCTTGATTAAGACTCCTACTCCTGACTCTGTTCAGAGACGGAGTCAGCTTCCAAGTACTGAAGAACGGGGAGTTTTAGACTCCACGGCTCTCAGATGGATTTCGAAGGGTAGAAGATATAGTACGAGAGATGTGTTAGAGACATTTATGCAGTGGAAAGAACCAACGCAACGATACGTTTTTGATGAGATGTGCTCGTTGTTACGTGAAGAGATAGAAGAAGACGATGTTGAATCAGATTTGGAAGATTTAATTAAAGTGCAGAAAGAGTTTGCTGCAGGAATGATAGTGGGTGATAATATAAAAGAAGCGATGGAACTCATTTTGAGTTTTAGGAATGATCCATCTCTTCGTTCACCGAGACATTTAGAGAAAGGTAAAATGAAGCTAAGTCGCCAATATCCTATGAGGGAGGTTCCTCCAATTTGGCGCGAAGCAGTGCCACGTGATGATAATGCTGGTATTGCAGGTGCTCCAGCACAGTTCCAAAGAGTATGGATACATATTCCATGGAAGCGAGCAGAAGTGTTAGCAGTGAAGCAGGCCTTGCCAGATCCGCGTAAGAATCCAGCCGGATATTACAAGGAATTAACACAGACAGTTGAGGCTTGTATAATGAACTTAGCCGACATTGATATGTTATTTGGTAACGTAGTTCCGCAACCAGTGTGGGCTAAAATTCGTAGAGAGGATCATCAGGCTGCTTTAGGTGGTGATTGGGCAGCTATCACTGCAGCAGATGGTCAACAAATAGGTGGTGCGAAACCCGAACCTTTGATCGCTAATCTTCCTGGCAGAATAATTGATCTAATGAAGACTCTGATGCCAGCATTGCGTGTTAATTGGGACAAGTTGTCAGCATGTAGGCAAAAGAAAGACGAAAGTGTCTCGGACTTCTTCACGAGGTTCGAAGAGACTTTTGTGGATCATAGTGGCCAGGACATGAGTACAGAAGGAGGGCAAAGATTGTTTGTCGATAAATTTGTGCATAATTTGTTACCTGAATTATGCAATAAATTAAAAGACTCAGAAAGTGCGTGGGCTGTATCTACGACAGCGCAAATACTTGCGACTGCGCAGTACTACGAAAATAGAGATAAAGAGGAAAAGGAAAAATCAGAAAAGAAAACGAAAGATTTAAAAACTAAAGTTCTTTTGCAGCAGGCGTATCCGCCTCGCGCGAACCAGACTAATACGCAGCAGAACTCATACCAAAGGACAGATTATAGTACATCAAGACCTCAATATCAATGGAATCAATGTGCGTACTGCAAGAAAGAGGGTCACTATAAAAATGAATGTCCGATCTTGGCGCAAAATAATGCAGCAGCAGCTCAGAGAGGTCGTGGTGGTTTTGTGCAGAATTCTAGAGGACGAGGACGAGGTGCTATGCCTCCACAAACTAATGATCGTCCATCCAATCACTTTGATCAACGAAATGGACAATCTGTTCAGCAAAATAGATCTCAGCAATATCTTGTTGAAGATTATTGTGAAGTAGAAGAGGGTTTTCAACAAAATGGGTACTAGGACAGCCATGGACAGAGAGAGGGAGTAGTATCAGTTCCAGTGGATCAGAGTGGGCCTTATGTCGCAGTAGCAACATCAGGTGTAGTCGAACCGTTTCTGTTGGATACTGGTGCCGCAAAAAGTTCTATAATTCATGCGAAACTCCCTGGCGCACCTTTGTCTGGCTCAACAAATGTTTCCGTAGGTTTTTCAGGCGCCCCTGTGTACAATCCGATATCTGGTCCTTTGTCTATTTCTGTTGGACCGTGCCAATTGAAAGCACCCCTGATTTTGACGACAGGTTGTAATGAAAATCTGCTTGGTTTAGATTTGTTAAAGCGACTATATGCGACATTGTACTGCTCTCCGGAAGGAGTACAGCTTACACTGGGAAAAAACATCACCTCTCCGATGTACTTGTCAATGGACGCACTCCCGCCGGAGCTCCGTTCACTCCCTGATTCTCTTTGGGCGATTGGTCCTAATGATGTAGGTCTCCTAGAAATTCCACCGTATGTAGTGACTTTGAAAGCGAATGTGAAATTTCCAAGAATTCCCCAGTATAAAATATCGAGTGAAGGTGAGCGTGCACTTTTATTGATTGTGCAAGACTTGATTAAGAAGGGTGTAGTTGAAGAAACTAGAGGAAATGTCTGTAACAGTCCTGTATTACCGATTTTGAAACGAACTGATCCTACAAAGTCTCCAGTTTATAGGTTTGTCATAGACCTTAGAGAAGTTAATAAGATTGTAATTCCACAGTTTCCTGTAGTGCCAGACATTACTGCCTTGTTAACATTGATTCCTGCCACAGCTACGTGGTTTTCAGTTATAGACCTCAAGAATGCATTTTTCAGCATTCCGATAGCTGAAGAAAGTAGGGATATTTTCGGCTTCTGTCTAGGAGGTCGCAGTTTCAGATTTAAACGCGCTCCACAAGGCTATTGTGAAAGTCCATCCATTTATAGTCAAGCTTTAAAAAGTCAGCTAGATTCTTTTGTCCTTCCTCCAGGTTCTGCCCTAGTACAATACGTAGACGATCTTTTAGTGGCTGCCGATGACAAGGAAACTTGCAAAGCAGCTACAATTTCACTATTGCATCATTTGTCTAATTTGAATCATAAGGTGTCACCTTCCAAAATGCAATACTGCTGCCAAGAAGTAACCTACCTAGGTCACCTCTTATCAAAGGAGGGAAGGAAGTTGACCCCAGAAAGAATAAAAGCAATTACGCAGATGAGTGTTCCACGCACACAGAGAGAAGTACGTGCCTTCCTAGGTATTACCTCTTACTGTAGGCAGTGGATCCCAAATTTTTCACTTTTAGCAAAACCGTTGGTAGCTTTGACTGGGAAAAATGTTCCAAGTCCGGTGCCATGGTCTGATGAATGCCAAGAGAGTTTTACTGAATTACGAAAAGCATTGTGTTCAGCTCCTGTATTGGGCACACCTGATTACAGTAAGCCATTCACGCTCTACGCTCACGAAAGAGAAGGTTGCGCGTTGAGTGTTCTGACACAGAAATTTGGTGATAAACAACGCCCTTGTGCGTATTTTTCATCAACATTAGATCCGGTAGCCAGAGCGTTACCTAGTTGTTTGAGGGCTACAGCGGCAGCTGCAGCTTCCATTCGACAATCTGCTGGTTTGGTGATGAACAATATGCTAGTGGTCATGGTTCCTCATGCAGTGGATACACTCATGAACCGAACGAAGACACAACACCTTACTAGTGCGAGATTATCTGGTTACGAGCTGACATTATTAGCGAGTCATATTCAGATCAAAAGATGCAATGTATTGAATCCAGCAACATTGTTGCCGACTGATCAAGAGTCGAGTGATTCTGAGCCACATGACTGTTATTTCAAAACGGAGGAAGAGACAAAAGGACGTATCGATTTAAAAGATACTCCCCTGTCCGACCCGGATGGTACGCTATATGTGGACGGGTCATGTTTTAAATTGGAGAATGGTGATGTGACTGCTGCCTACGCGGTAACGACTTTGAAGACGATTGTGGAAACTGCAAGAGTGAGTCAGAATTCTGCCCAAGCTGCAGAGTTAATAGCTCTTACGAGAGCGTGTGTTTTAGCTGAGGGAAAGAGAGTGAATGTGTTTACAGATAGTCAGTACGCATTTGGCGTGGCCCATAGTTTTGGCCGGTTGTGGAGAGAAAGGGGTTTTATTACGTCCCATGGGACTAAGATTCAACATGGTCAGCTAGTTAACGACTTGTTGGAATCTCTAACCTTGCCGACTAAAGTTGCGATTGTGAAGTGCAGTGCTCATAAAGCAATCACGGATGATGTTGGTCGTGGGAATGCCTTTGCTGATGAAACCGCTAAACAGACAGCTAGAGACATGATGAGTAGAATGTATGTTGCTACGTCTGCAAGATGGATTGCTGAGTCTGGAATGTGTGAGGACACTATGGAAAGTGTGAAAGAGATTCAGAAAGAAGCGACTGAGGAAGAGAAACGTGTATGGAGAGAAAGTACGGGCAAGTTGGACTCGAATGGATGTTGGATTGATTTGACAGAACAGCAGCGTTGGATGTTGCCTGATGCATATGTGCTTGCAGTAGTAACGATGGCGCATGGAGTGGCGCATATAAGTTCTAAAGGGATATGTAAGATGTTAGCTCCGGTTTGGAAGAATGAGGGAATCAGTAAGTGTGCAGAGAGAGTGGTGAAAAATTGTATGGTGTGCTTGATGCATAATCCTGGCAAGGGAACTCCAACTCCAGCTGGTCATTTCGCTCCTCCTTCCTGTCCCTTTGAAGTAATACAGTTAGACTTCATTCACATGGAACGCTGCAACAGTTTAAAGTACGTCCTGGTGGTAGTTTGTGCTTTTTCCAGGTGGATAGAAGCATACCCATTAAAGGACAACACTGCCCTATCAACTGCCAAAATTCTTCTCAAGGAATATTTCCCTAGGTTTGGAATGCCACGGATTGTATGGTCAGATAACGGAAGTGAGTTTATAGGGAAAGTTATGCAGAGTGTGTGTGCTGGTCTAGGATTGAAACAAAAATTTCATAGTGCGAACCATCCCCAGTCAGCTGGTCTAGTGGAGGGTTACAATGGCACCCTCAAGCTTAAAATAGCCAAAATACAAGCATCCACAGGTTTGGCTTGGCCAGACGCACTTCCTTTGGCCTTGTTATCAACGAGAGCAACAGTGCATTCTAGAATAGGGCTTTCTCCATATGAGATTGTATTTGGCCGCCCGGCAAATATCTGGGGTGTGCCGAGGCCTAAACACTTTTGCTCCATTGAATATCCTATGTTGATAGACTACCTTTACGACTTGACTGCTAAATTGAGTCTTATTCATCAACAGGTTTTTGATGCTTTGCCAAAGCCTCCGGAGAGTCCAGGGCATCAACTGAAACCGGGTGACTTCATAGTGGTCCGGAACTTCGCGAGGACAAAGAATCTTCAGCCTCGCTACATCGGCCCCTTCCAAATCCTGCTGGCAACGAGGACAGCTGTACGTGTTGCTGGCCGGAAGAACTGGATCCACGCTTCCCACGTAAAGCGTGTTCCACTGCCGCTGCCCTACGACGACTGGGTGAAGAAGGGAATTGGTGCCTCCGAATCTGAAATAACTCCGAGATTTGTCCCTTTCAGTGATGCCGATTTAATTACTGACACTTTGAAACTTGACTCTCCTCCTGAAAAGACTACTTTGAACATTGAACATTTGTCTCCAGCATCAAAAGAAACTTTGCCATCTGCGAACGTAAACTCTGCAACAGCTGCTAGTGATACACTATTTTCCGATCAGACAGTACCAGCGAAGAAAAGATACAACCTTAGAAGCCATAAAAAGGACTAATAAAGCAGGCAACTGCATACTGTGATTTTGATATATTTATATATATTTTGAACTTTTGCCCTCAGCCAGGAAGTTTGCTATTGTTTATTGTTTTTAAAATTGCCTTGCCGTCTGGGTAGCCGTAGGGTCGTGGCTGTGTGCCTAGTTTGAATTTGCAGGGGTCTGACACAAGGTCGATCTTTCTGTTAGTACTGGGAACTCCCAGGGCTGACAGAGGCATTTTCATCTACGTACACATCATCAGTGGTCGCGAGCGGATTGTAGAAGATGGAACTTCCTGCGCTGCAACGAAAGAATGTGATTTACGTTCGCAGAAACAGACTAAATAGAATTCTTCACAGCAAATGTTTCTTGATGCAATGTGCCATTACATTTTTGATTGTTTTAGCAACATTGGTGGGTGGAATTGTCTTTAGCATAAATTTGATTTTTGTGCCAGTTTCTACAGTGCCTCCCCTTGATCCAGCTATTTCTACTGTTTCTTCTATACACTCTTTTCACTCGTTTCCGGAACATGAGCAAGCCAGACGCTCAGAATTCACCAACAACACTTTTGTACAGCTCTTGCACCAACACCAACTGGTAGTTAACACTACAGACTGCTGGGTATGTGGCTTGATACCTCACACTATGGATAAAGGTATTCCATATCTGGTTTTGCCTTACAGCTATAATGGATCATTTCAGGCTTTCCAAACCATCTTTGCTTATGCTCTCGAAACCTATCCTCCACGTCCACCACGTTCCACTAAATATAACTCTGCTAACAAAGCTTTAGTCCAGGGAATTATTGATATGGTCAAGGACGTCAATAATACTCCATCTTACCCTAGAGACGAATTGCGAGTATATTTAAGTTGGAATACTTCAGAGTATCGCCTTAGTTTAGGAGAAAGCAAGCGTAAAAGCTCAACTCCAATCTGGGTCGTACCTCACCGAGGTCAGGTCTGTTTGCAAGGTAATGGGAGAAATCCGAGAGCTCAGCTAGGGAGAAGTGAGTGCGTAGAGACTTATGTGTTTCCGGCTAACTCTTCCCCTGCCTTTCTTACTGCTAGGGGTACCTATTTCATTTGTCGAGACAGAGCTTATACATGGTTGCCTGCCGACTTCTCAGGATCATGTTATATTGCTCGATTATTGCCTCCGACATACACTGCTTCACCTGATTACCACAGAACAAGAGTAGCGAGAGGTGTCTTCAGCAAGGAAGATACAGCTGGTCAGGAAGCTGGAGACTTCTTCAAAGGCTTCCTTCCGTTCTGGGGACCTATGGCCAATAGTAGAAACATACGTCAGCTAACACGGGTAGTTGAATCTACTATTACTGAAACTGCTGGTGCCCTTAGCAATCTGACAGCTGAGCTTCAGGCGGATAGGCTCATGACGTTGCAGAACCGTATGGTTCTAGACGTTATACTTGCAGATCGAGGTGGGGTATGCAGAATGATCCAATCGAGCTGCTGTGTCTTTATTCCTAATAATGCTCCAACAGTCTACGAGGCGATCTCTAAGTTGCACAAGATTTCGGACTCCATACATGTAGACAAGGGAAACTGGTCCTTCATGGAGTGGGTTTGGACTCTGATCTCAGCGTGGGGATGGAAAGTTCTAATGGTCATTGGTGTCATCCTAGTATTCCTATTCTCATGTTGTCTGATTATCCAGTGTGGTCCTGCTCTGTGTAGTCTTTGTGCTACGACTTGTCTCAGAAAACCACCTGCGTTTGGAGAAAAGACACGAGAAAGGATGATGATACAACAACATGTCACTGACCTGATGAGCATAGAACTAGATTCTGACATAGACTGAGTAATTGCCTATGTAAGGGCAAAAGGAGGGTCTGAGGTTCCGTGACGACTTGAACCCGTGTTTTCAAGTTTGTCGGAAATACATAAAATTAGTATCAGCGTACCGCAAATGATCCATCTAGTATATCCTAGTGTTTTCGCTACGCTACGAGCAAGAGCACTCCTTCCACTGACACATTTCTGATATACACACGGCATCCATCTTAGATTATGGCCGCCATTTTGTGTTTCCTTGCCCTCACATATGCAATAGCCTCTGATCATTTCATTTACTCCACTTTGATTAAGGACACGTAGCCTTAGCCGGAGATTCACCTCTTACATGACACGTGCACCTTAAACCAGATCACGCTGTAGCTGCATGACTCGACAAAGGCTGCCTCCTCTGCCCAAGGCCAGTCTTGCCAAACTGGTCTTCGTGTCCATTGTACCTGATCATGATTAGGCGGCCGAAGCCGGTAGCCTTGCCCATTTACGACCTACAAACATCCCTTATCCCACTTTTCTATCTTCCACACCTGGCTCTGTTTCTTTCTTTCTGAATCTTTATTAGGGGGAGGTAACGAACTTTACGATGAGGCGGTCCGGGTCCTGAATGCAATATTGACAGGGGATTGTGATGAACTAGTGGGAACCCCTCTTCGTAGATGTTTGGTATCAGATTTTATCGGCGGTTCCTGTGTAACGTCAAATATTTATTGTTTAGAGACACAAAGGTTTGGGAATGTACCGACATGTGAAATATTTGCCTAGAGCACAATTTTTAGTATATAAGGAGCAACCCACTTTGTACAAATGGAACAGGCTCCTGGGTACTGACCGTGTGTAGTATCTATGACTTCTGTGTCCCTGCAGTAATAAACCTTTGGTCTTTGACGCCACCATCGAGAAGCCCGTGTTTCTGTTCATTTGCGCACCAAGGCAGGTGGAACTCCGGGGTCTTTGGGTGTTGTTCCCTGACACCTCTGGACGGAACCAAAAAGTCCAGAACTCCAGTTGTCTTTCCGAAGACGCATGTTGAGAGATACACTTAGTTTAGAGAAAATGCTAATAGCTCCAAAGGCAGAAGTATGAGCAGATCTACAAGCTGCTGATATGAAAGCAGGAACAGCGCGTCAGCATTGATCATGAAAAGCAAGCATAAGTGCAAATAGATGCACACAAGTCAACGTCTCTGAAGAAAAAAAAGTTATGCTTCTGATGTGGGTATTCATTTCCCTACAGAGGTAAATATCCAGCCGTTGGAAAGATATGCATAGGCTGTGGGAAAGAAAACCACTTTATAACTGTCTGCAAAATGAAAGAGAAATTTGCAACAACTTTGGTATGGTGTAATTTGAAAGCCCACTGCAGTATTTGATATTAAATGAATGGGTGAAATCACTCGTGGACAGCAAGTACCAATATGCTTTGTGACTCACTGGAGGCCCACTTTGGGCGGGACTTGTATTTAAATGAGGCAGTGTTTGGTCCACGGTTTTGACTCACCTGTAATATTGGCCTGTGATCAAAGACTGGGAGAGCCCAAAATGGGTAAAGCCCAACAAAATTGCTGAGGTTGCTACAGTTGGAAAATAAAGCAAATCAGAACCTGTCTTTGCGTGCACCTTTGTTGGGACAAACCTCTCATATATGTATAGATTGCGTGCACCTGGTCCCGTTTTCACAATGTTGATGCCACGCCCCTGGTGGCCTGTCTGATGACAGTGGCATCAACATTGAGAAAATGGGACCAGGTGCATGCAATCATCCAAGCGAGTGCCTCTGAAGAAGAAAGGAAACTTTTGAAACGCATCAGGCTCACCGCAAAACTGACTGTCTGATTGAGGCTGCCAGCAACGGACCAGTTGTACCCTGAAAATAAAGGTTGCTTCCTACCTTCTGTGTTCGAGTGCTGTTCAAGCATGGGCAAGTTGGAGCGATGGTATTTGGGCGGCGGTCCAGTCACCGAACTTGCACCACCCCAGAATCGGGGCCACGTGGCTGATATTTATTGAGCTGCAATGCGGAGCACAAAGGAGGGATCTAGACTAGTCACTGCTGGCGGTGGCCCATCCGAGGGCTTGAAAGAGCGACAGACATTAGTGCCACCATATGACACGAAATCAACCTGGACTGCAGTTCCCACCATTACCCACTGTCATCAGACAGGCCCTTCTAGGGGCGTGGCATCAACATTGTGAAAACAGGACCAGTTGCACGAAATCAGCCATGCGAGTGCCTCTGAAGAAGAAAGGAAACTTTTTAAACGAGTCAGGCTCACCGCAAAGCTGACTGTCTGATTGAAGTTGCCATACCTGTTGTGCCCTAAAAATAAAGGTTTTCCCTTCGACATTCTGTGTTCGAGTGCTGTTTATGGCGACAGTAAAGAAATAAAGAAATATTTTTGCACTTACATTTGGTCCATGTCCGTTTTGGCGAAGACGTAGGCAATGCACCGGGTGTCTTCTTGATGCGGAGTGTTTGATATATATATCTCGTGAGCAAGGGAGGTGAGCTCCTGAAACGCGTAGAGTTTACTGCCAGAAACCTGCAATAAAGCGTTTCTTGAAGATAAAAGGTGTTCGTGTGTTTTTTGACGTAGAAAGTGTCAAAAAGTTCGACTTTATATATATATATATATATATTTTTTTTTTATATATATAATATACTATATGGGTGAGAGTGGCTGTATGGGTGAGTGAGTGCTTGTGTCAGTGAGTGTATAGGTAACTAAGTAGGTGTTAGTATCTGTATGAGTAAGTAAGTGGGGGTGTGTGTAACTATATGAGTGAGTAAGTGGCTGTATTATTTAGTGTATGTGTGTGTGAGTAGGTGTGTGAGTAGCTCTATGGGTGGCCGACTCAGGGTGTGAGTGGCTGTATGAGTGAATATGTCAATGACTGTATTAGTGAATGAGTGGGTGTATGATTGGCTGTATGGGGATGAGTGGATGTTTGTGTAGATCTCTGAATCTGTAAGTGGGCGTGCAAGTACTGGTATGAGTGTGTGAATGTGTTTGTGAATGGTTGTGTGGGAGTGGGTGTGTGAAAGGTTCTATGGAGGTGTGAGTGGGTGTGTTAGTGATTTTGTGGATGATATAATTACTGATGTCATCAGTGATGTGTTTTGGAGATGTCATCAGTGATGTCACTGACCATGTCATGAGTGATGTAATAGGTGAGTTCATAAGCAGTGCATTGCAGGGGCATGAGTTATAGGTAGCTCAGCTAACTATAACTGCTGAAGTTTATGGTTTTGTATGAGTGAAACCTCAGCCTAACTATAACATCCCTGTAACCGTTGTTCTTTTCAGTGAATTTCTAAGGTTTTTAAAATCTTAATTCTTAACCATAATGTTCCTGGAACCTTTGGTGGGTTTTTCAGTGAATTGCTATGTTTTTTTAAGTAGTAGTTGAATTTGCAGCGTGGTGGAGAAAGCAGGCAGGGCCTCTGACCAGCTCTCAGGTATCCCACTGTTTAGGATTTACAAGCATTAACAGGAGGGCTTCTTGGCCCCCAAAGGTCCCCCAGGAGTAAAGTGGACTGCATCCCCGAACCAGGAATGCACCAGGAGGCATATTTGCAGAGTGGTGGAGAAAGGGGCCATGGCCTCTGATGACCTCTAAGCAATCCTGCTGTGTGGGATTTACTGGAAGTAACAGGAGGGGTAATTGCCCCCCCCCCAAGGATATCCTTAGGGGAAACTACCTCTCCTGTTACCTCCAGTAATTCCCACTCAGCAGGATTGATGAGAGGTTGACTATTTAAAAAAAAATAATGTACATGCCCCGGTGTGGTGGTGCTACCCAGGGCAGCGAGGGGGTGAGTGGGTCCCCCGCATGTCTACTGTTCAGTGCCCCAGGAAGGACGGCGGTCTGTGGGCCTGTGGGAGGTGGAGTGGGCCCCCATATCTACTGTTCATTGCCCTGTGGAGCTGGTGTCTCCGAGTCTGAAGGGGGGCTGAGTGGGCACCAACATGTGTCTACTGTTTACTGCCCTGGGTAGGTGGCAGTCTCCAAAGCTGCAGGGGCCATGCAGGCCCTGCATGTCTATTGTTTACTTTCCCAGGGAGGGGGCGGTCCCTGGTCTTTGTATAAGCCTATCAGGTGGGCCCCATATGCGCTCCTCCTTCATTAATTTTATGCCCCCTAGGATTTGGCCCACCTGTGGGCTTTAAAGAAAACATAAAACATTTGCTGTGGATCGGCTGGTCCACCTGTGAATTTTTTGGCAAAATTAAATTAAAAAAATACTTCTTAACCCCCAGTGGGGTCCTTGTGGGACCCCCTCATCTTATGAAGGGATTCAGGGGATTCCTACCCTGCCACCCCTTTAAATAATGTTTGAATTTTATTGTGGGACTCGGCTTCAAGCCCAGTCCCAAGATGGCTGCCAGCATTTACTGGTTGAAGTGTTGGCAGCCATCACATTTTGTAGGATCAGTGCGTTCATTGCAGCGACTCATGTTCTTAGATTATATATATTTTAAACTTTAATATCTCCGAAACTACTGAATGGAATTACAATAAATCACAATAAGCATGCTTTTTGGACCAACATCTAGCTTTCTGTCAAATGTGGTTTAATTCCATTCAGCAGATCGGGCTGTAGTCGTGTTTAAAAAAAAAGAGAAAGTTAAGCTCATTCAGCAAATACTGAGTAGGAATGTTGTTGATTTCTTTAATAAAGCAGTTAGGATGGACTTAGATTAATGGAATGATATTAAGACAAAAATACTGATTAGTAAAGATTACTGGTCTTGGTCTGAAGAGCCTGGCACTACGTGACCTTCAACAGGATATGTGGATAATTATTTGAGAAGGGGATAATCATACTGTGGTGATGAAGAAGTTGGACTATGACAATGAGGTTCTTATGCAATCAGCAGGCACCACACGTTGTAAGCAGATTTAAAGGAATCCCTTTTTATGATTTTAGCAAAGGAATTACCCTGATATTGAAGGACTGGCTAGATAAGGTCCTTTTAAATGAAGATGAATATAGGTATTTAAACAAGCAGAGATACCACTGCTTATATACTATCAACAATTTGCATAAAAAGCTACCCCCTTCACCAGTAAGACGCATTATATTGTATATAGGATCAACATCGGAAAGGATGGAGGAATACCTAAATATATTTTTGAGACCAATTGCTAAGAAACTTTCTTCCTATATTCGTAACACAAAAAGTCTTGAATATTGAATATGCTGAGTGACATTAATTGGGAAGAGGATATAATGCTTGTCACAATGGATGTGGTATCCTTGTATAAAAATATATCCCATGCATGGGGCTTACCTGTTTTAAGGTAACTTTTGAATAAGAGACCGACAAATTACTTGGAGCAGACAGAGTTGCTTTTGGAGGTGTGGAAAATAATGTATTTCTATTTATTGGAGCATAGTACAGACAGGGACCTGCAATGGGCTCCAGATATGCACCCTCATATGCAAACCTCTTTATAGGATGGTTTGAGTGACAGCGAATCTGGGGTCCTAGTGGCTCCAAATGTATTGGAAACATCCAAAACTGGGGTAGGTACATAGATGACAAATTATTACTTGGGAAGGAAATAAAGAGGAATGTCTTGAGTTTTTCTAGTATTTGAAAATTCATGATAATAATATGAAATTTACCCTCACATTCGTTAGAGAAAGGATTATGATTCTGGATACTGAACTATATGTGAAAGAGGGCAAACTGCATAGCAGGATCTTTCATAAAAAGACCTCATGTATTTGATCCTACATGCTGAGAGTTAACATGCACAGAATCAATTTGGAGCTGTAGGATATCTTCAGTCTTTAGTACTTTGACGGCGTTGGCGAATGCAATGAGGTTGAGATCTTCTGCGGTGTGGCTTCGGACTAGAAGGTCAGCTTCCTTGTCGATTACGTGAAACGTCGTTGTTACCTCACGATCTTCCGTCTTGACTTGTACTAGCATTTTGCCTCGTAGAGGAAGCAGTGTTTGGCTGCCGTACATTAGTATTCTCACTTTGGATGGCGTTAACTGTGGCCTAGGATTGAGGCTCTTGTAGTGCTGTATGCCCATCATGTTCACTGTTGCGCCGGTATCTATTACTCCGGTGACTGCTGAGCCATCGATCAGTATTTGGCATTTTGGTTGTGGTCTTTGCCTTTTCTTTAAATCTTTCGTGAACGATACGAAATGGCACTCTTCATCCTCTTCAGTGGAGGAGTCATCAGTCGCACGTGGCGGTGGTGTCTGGACATTGTGGATCGTGCTTGCTGTGTGTCTTCCAGGCTTAGTTGTCTGACTGCTCCTGTGATGGTTTTCCTCCCGGACTGATTTCTCTCACGGAATCCTCCTCGGCATAAACTTGCAAAATGGTTTGGCACTCCGCACTTGGAACAGGTTTTTCCTCGCACAGGGCAGCCATCTTTGTTGTGCTCATCCCATCCGCAATAACCACACGGTGGCCGGCGCGGTGTTCTCGTCGGCCATCTTCCTCGTCCACCCCTGCTTTGGGTGCGAACAGCGTCTACTCTTTCTGTTTTTATGCTGGTCTCCACCTCTGCTTGGGAATTTAGGGTGGCTTCCATCACCGTGGACCGGGCATCAGATAGTTCGTGCGACCTTGCAAGTATTAGTATTTCATCCAGTGTGATTCGTGGCTGACGCAATATCAGTGTTCTCAGAGTTTTGTTTCGGCAGCCTTGAATGAGCTGCGCGGTGACTTCCTTTTTTTGGTCATCCTCGGTAAATGTGCTTGCTAGTTCTCTCAACCGGGCGTGAAACGCATCCATCGTCTCGCCTTCTCTTTGTCTTGACTGACGGAATTTGAACCTTTCATAGTGCGGGTTGAGCTGAGGGTCAAAGTGCGCATTGAGTGCTCGCACTGCGGCATCATAGACATTGGCGTTTCCAGTGTTTGGGAGGTGAGTGAAAAGTTTGTAGATCTCGGTCCCTCCAAAATGCAGCAGTAGTGATCGCTTGACTCAGTTGTCCATTTCTCGGGTGGCTACAAAGTAGTTGTTTAGTTGTCCAACCCACACTGTCCATCTTGGCGCTGCCGTTGTCGGATCGATCAGTTCACTAAACGGTGGCAGAGCCTGAATTTGTGAATGGGCCGATGTAAGTGCTGGTTGTGCTGCTGGGGGCACTGCTTGCTGCTGCGCTGCATGTTGTGGTGCTGCTTGCTGCTGCTGGTTCCCTCCCCAGCACCTGGCGGGTTTGACATTGTGGTGCTCTTTTCCTGTGTCCCTTGGTGCTTGGGGCTTGGTCACCTGACTGTTTTGTGGTTCTGCCTTTGGCTTTGTCAGTGCTTGTTATTTCTTTGCACTCCTGACTTTGCTCGTGCTTGTTTTATTATTTTAGCTCCCCTTCCAGTGTGTGTTATCCTTGGTGTTGTCTGGTGGCCTTTTTACTGCAGTTTAGGGATTAGGTGTACTGCTTTTCAGGCATCCACGGGGTTAATTTTACCGTTCTCCGTGCTGCCTGCACTCGCGCTCACTCGCGCTATTCTCCGAGGCTTCGGCCGTGCCTTTGGTTCCTTCTGCGCATGCGCACCCGTCTCGCTCCCTCGTCAGGCTTTCCAGTGTGCACACAGGCCGCTGGTGTTTGCGCTTCTCTGCTGCTTGCCGCGCCGGGCCCCCACGCAGCTCAGGACTCACGCTGCTCACCGGTGCGACTGGCGGTGTCGTCGGGCTTCTTGTCCTGGCCTGTGGTGTTGCGTCGGGTACTTTGCTCCGCACCAGTCTTCTCCTCTTCTGTCAGCGCTCCAGCCTGCTGTCAGGTACCTCCGTCAGCTTCTTTCTGGGGTTATTAATATCATCCCACCCTCGTCGCCAGTGTAGGGGATCTGCTACAGGTGTGACAGGGTAGCAATGAAAAGTGGGGACACAGACACCATGCTTGGATACCTGGGCCGGAAGTCACGAGTGACCCCAGCTCTTTTATCTATACCCTTCTGGCCACGCCTGGCCAGAAGGTGATACATGGGTGCACGTATTTCAGGCCGTGACCGGAGCTTCAGATAAACACTAGAATGCTACAAAACGGATTTAAATTACTGGAAACTGGTGTGACCCCTGCTGTTAATACTGCATCCTCTCTCCCAATGTGGTTAACATCAGTACTTATGACACTCGCATGAGGGGGGGGGGCAACGTGCTGTAGAGAAATACAAAGTCCAAAGGGTGCTGGCTGGCACGTCGCACCAGAACGAGAGGGCATGTCAGTGTCAGCAGTTCTGGCAAAACATAGAGTTCAATGCTCACCCACCTTCAAGAATGAACCTGACATTTGCTGAGGTTCACAAAAGTATGTATTCCAATTTCAACAGCACGAGTCATGCAGAAAGTCTGGAAACGGCAGACAGATGCGTTTCAGCAGTTGTGCTTTCTTATGTGCTGGTTTCCAAGCCGGGTTTCTCACTTGGGGTTGATTTAAAAGTCCTGTGACATTTTCATGGCCACTCCCATTCTCGTGATGATACCCCGCCTCTGCTTGCAGCTGGTATTCATCTTGTGCTCCACTGAGACCAAATGTATGCTAGTTATTGAAGTTCGCCGTGGAGACTCATGCAGTGAAGGGCCTTTATATACATATTTAAGTTTGGCGCCATTCGATAAATCTTCATGACATTTTATTAAATTATTATGACACTCAGTTTGGCTGTTTTGTTGAAAGTTTTGGGGTGATTTGTGAAGCGAGAGCTGAGAAAAGGGGAGGGTACCAAAGCACGTTTTCCCCATAGGGATTTTGGACATGACTTTCGGCCTAAACTGCTGGATCGAAATACTCTACATTTGGCAGAAGGCTGGGTCCTGGTCCAGAAAGAGCCCTTTTGGTTATTTGGTGCAAATCCATTCAGTAGCTTTAAGATATTACTAGCATCCCGTCCCGACGTTGTCCGGGTATGAATTGCTGCCGACCAGTAGTATATTATTTTGTAGGATTTCGGTTTGATAGCCTTTCTTATCTGCTATAGGACTGTGCAACGCTCCGATTCACAGTGCACTGCTGATGCACTTAAGAGTGCGCGTTCAGTAGTGTGTGAACTCGAGTTTCCCACTTTATTTTTCCTTGCAATATTATATAGCGCAAACTCGACAACATGGCATGAGCACAATTTACATTACAGAAGAACACATTCGTTTGTGGTAGGCACGGAGAGACAAAGCGATTTGCCTGGATTCACAGAATGTTGAGCTGATGCCGAGATTCGAACGTAGCTCCCCAGCTCTAAAGTTCGCAATTCTAGAACTTGTGGCGGGAGGTGTGTCTAAAAGTGTATGTCGGTGCTGGCCATCATTGAGAGAGACCTGTGCATTTTTCAATTGGGTGGTGAAAAAATATGAGTATGTTGCTGGAGATGTGGCCCGCCGTGCCACCATTGTACTTACCGGGGGAGGGTAAACACCCATTATTCCGCAACTTTCTTTCCGCATACCATCACTCCACATACTTTCGTTACGAAAGTACCATGACTCCGCAATGCCATTATAACGCATGGCATTACATTTTATATGCTTTTACCACGCATACATTTACAATGAAACTCGTTGTAAATGCATGAATGGTAGAAGCATGTTTTTTTTAATGTTTGGATAAGGTAAGTATGGGTATAGGGGTATATGTTTTGGGGTACTGAGGTATATGTTTTGAGGTGTTTGGGTATTTTAAGGGTTCAGATATAGTTTTGGGTTATGGTCTACAGGGGTAGTTTTATGGTTTAGGGATAGGTTTGGGTTTTGGGGTATAGGGTATTTTTAGGGTTCAGGGCTAGGTTTGGGTTTTGGGGTACAGGGGTATTTTAATGGTGCAGGGCTAGGTTTGGGATTTGGGGTACAGGGGTATTTTTAGGGTTCATGGCTAGGTTTGGGTTTTGGGGTACAGGGGTATTTTAGGGTTCAGGGATAGGTTTAAGTTTTGGGGTACAGGGTTATTTTTAGGGTTCAGGCCTAGGTTTGGGTTTTGGGGTACAGGGGTATTTTTAGGGTTCAGGGCTAGGTTTGGGTTTTGGGGTACAGGGGTATTTTAGGGTTCAGGGGTAGGTTTGGGTTTTGGGGTACAGTGGTATTTTTAGGGTTCAGGGCTAGATTTGGGTTTTGGGGTACAGGGGTATTTTTAGGGTTCAGGGGTAGGTTTGGGTTTTGAGGTACAGGGGTGTTTATAGGGTAGAGGGCTAGGTTTGGGTTTTGGGGTACAGGGGTATTTTTAGGGTTTATGGATAGGTTTGGGTTTTGGGGTACAGGGTATATTCATAGGGTTAAGATGGGTTAGTGTTTAAGGGTGTTGGGGTATTTTAAGGAGTAAGGGTGGGTTATGATTACGGGGTGCAGGGGTATTTAAAGGGAGCAGGGTGGGATTAGCACACGATATTAGACATGGCATGAAGGGTGGAACGTACCACACGCCCCCAGCGTTTGTCATGCCCCCAGCACACGCCCACAGCAGAAAGCACACACGCCCACAAGGGACTACTTTGCTGGCACGGTTCTTTTACCTTTTAAATGTATATGGAGGGCTTCTGCATAGCCTATGTCCTTCTGCTACATCTGCCCTTTCCAACGCTGTGTTGGGTGTTGTGATTGGTGCTGTGGTTCCTGAGATTACCTGCCTCAAAGGTTTGGGCTCTCTCTTTATTATATTAGTATGGAAAGGAAAAACAAATTTGTATATCTAGAGGTGTGGACCCGCTGCAAATCTAACCAATCTCTTGCTCAGATCTGATTGCATGCCAGCACTGCAAACAGGAAGTGTCAGCAGCCAGTTTTTTTAATCGGACTCAGCCGACTCCCAAAACAAAAGTAAAATATAAAGAAAAGGAGACAGATTAGGAATACTCTGAACTCCTAGGCCTGCTGCTTGGGACCCCCATGGACCCCACAGGGCCAAAAAGCATTTTTTAGTTTTCATGGTGAAAATCACATAAAATGTGTGGGTCCGTGCATTTTTTTTTGTTAAATCAAGCCTGGTCTCCCACGCTTGTTTGCATTTCAGCCCCCAGGTGGGCTATGTCCCGGAGGCCTATTATTGTAGGTATTATAAGGCGGGGCACATGCTGTCTCCCTCCCCATGGCCAATCTTGGCCCCGGGGACTGCCACCTCAAAGGGGCATGCCGATTGTCATTATTAACAGAGGGCTCATTGCGACCCTCCTTCTGGATCTCTTAACCACCTCCCTGAGGCATCATTAATAAATTTGAGGGTGGACGCATATTCAATTTAAAGCAGGAGGGTGGCGCTACCCTTCTGGGTCATATTCAGCCCCATGGACCACCACCTCCCCGGGACATGCCCAAATATAAACCCGGGAGAGGGGACACGTGTCATGCAGCCTCCTGCATGCAGGAGCCATGCCGGTTCCTGCTGGAGTCGGGGAGCTGGCACGGACCACGGGGGCATTGAGGCTCCCCCACTGTCTTCTGTGCTGCACACTAGGTGCCCTGGTTGGGCTCCAGAGCATCCAGAATCAAATTGCCGTGCCCCAAGTGATGGGGTTCTTTGGGCCAAAATCAGCACCCTCCCCTTCTTTAAAGCACAAGTTATGCTAATTTCTTGGGCTTAGGGAAGGGAAAAAAAGTGTTTTCCATGTTGAAAAACAAGCTTTAATCTTTAGTGGAGGTGAACGCATTGTTGATCTCTTGATGCACAATCTGATATCTATTGACTGCACTGAGTCTTTTTTGACATCTCCTGGTAAGAGCATAGTCCATGGTTCTCCCTTTTAATTAACTTGAGTATGCAAGGGCCCAATATCATCTGCAAGCTCCGCTGGTTTGGTCTAATCCCGATTTCCTAAGTAGTATGCAAAGGCCTATTCCCACACTCATGGGCAGCTGAGCAAAAAGCCCCAGAGCGCATTTCATGCTGATTTTGGTGACACGTTTTTGATGCAGAGGAATACAAGGACATCTCCACCAAACAAAGAAGCTCGAACTTCATAAAGTTAGGAGGAAGTGCCTTTGTTTGGTGGAGATTCCCCTCTTTATAGTCTTGCTTTCTTCTCCAGAAAGGATTCATGTTATCACAGATTTGCGGATCAAGACCTTAAGATGCAATTACATTTCTGAAATGGCATGCACACAAGGTCACTGGAGACATTTCCTCATGGTCCATTATGCATCTGTAGTGTAGAGTTTGACCTACACATTTAGCCAATGAGCAATGGTTATTTTCCAAAACAAGGATAGTGGAAACATGATTGATCATGGTCGTAGAATAAATCATGCTTGGAGTCATCATCATCTTGATGGGGTCAAGGCAACCTCACCACAATATATAGACAAGGAGACCAAGATAAGGTTTTCTCTTTGAACTCTTCCATCAACTTTCTTTGGTTAAGAGTGGATGTAGAGCCAATATGCTTAAAGTTGGTAGTACCAAGATATGGGATATGTGTTGGGCACCAATATCTCAACTTGTAGATTTTGAAGTTATGTTTGAAACATAACTTTTTTAGGTGTAGTAGTGAAGTAGAATTCTACGCAATCCTTTGAATGCTAGGTAACATCATATACTCGTTTAGAAGCATGACCATTTGAAGACGGCAGGCAGGTCCATACTTCTTTATCCCTGGTGCCTGTAAAAGTGGAAATTACAGTTCAGTGCCATCCGCTCAGTATGATAGCAATTTGTACTGGAAAACCAGCACAATCACACAGCGTAGCCTCAGACTTACTGAAAAACTAATGTTTTCTGAGCGAAAACTGCAGTTAATGGTTGAAGAGTTGGTGAATGACCAGGTTTTCTCACGGAACAACTAATGGTGAATACCCAACCAAAGGTGCAAAGTGGATTGTGGCAGACCATCACCAACAAGGTCAATGCTGTTCACATCCTCCCACAGGAGGTGGAAAATTGTTAAAACAAATGGTTTAATTACCTCAAAAGGAGGGCCTGATACCTTCTTGCCACACATTGATAGGTGAGCTTGTTGACAGTAAGGAGTCAGTCGCCAGGGCTAAACCTGGAACCATGGGAGGAGGGCGTGCATTGGATCATTGATATTACCATTATAGATGGTATTGCCAGAGAGGCTTTGGTGGGTGGATTCCAAGATGTAACATGTAAGAAAATGCCCCATCATTTACCCAGACTCCATCACCAGTTCACTCCATATAAGATGGGACACAGGTGAGTGAGAGTTTATACATCTGCCCAACATGTACCATTCAACATCTCACCTCACATGAGTGTAAGCCATAGAAGTGACTTGGTTACTTAGACCCCAAATGGGTAGTTCCATTGTAACATGTGAATCAACATTGTGTGTCCTTTTTACAGTAAGGCAGGTGAAATACATACATTTCAAGGCATGACCTTATTGTACACACTTGTACACTAACACAATGTTGCTGCTCATGGCTGCTTGGTAGTGAGGCAGAGAGCCACCAACTGCAACACTGTAACTGGCCACAATTAAAGACGCCGGATAGGATGTAAGGTGGGAAGGGGGCATATGGCATGACTATTGGGTTTTAAGGGCCCCAGTAGCATTTGTCAAAAGAAGAAAATGAATAAAAAATGTTCCTCTACATACATCGAAACCATACTATGTATTATGTATTATTACGTATAAGCATTGTATGTGTGAAATAATGTGAGAATTGTGCTGAACTCTCATTTAAATTGAGCTATATTCTTTGGTATTTATGGGGTGCTGAACCATTAAGGATTAATTTGCTATTTGGAGTTTTTTTCCATTTGAAGTTGAGAGGGTTTGAACTTGTGGTTCTGTGCTCCACAATGAATACTCTAACGTTGCCCACTTTTGTTGGTAGGGGCAGTGATCTATTGCCTCAACCATTTTTGTAGATCTAGATGCTCTGAAGGACTTTGTCTTGTTGCTCTGTTAGGAGGGATATTTAGTACTGTTTCATTTCTTACACCAACAAAGTGTTTGGCATATAGCCCAATGTTCCGAATCCATGCGAAGCCATGGATAGAGCATACAACTTGGCAAACCCATGGTGTTGCACAGGATTGCTACCGTCAAGCACAACTTGCAGCACAATATGCAAAGGCAGAAAAGGCCTGGCCCAATGCATCATCACAGCATAACTCACCGTCAGCTACTTTGACAGCCACGACTGTCACCTTGATGAAGCACCTTATTGAAGCACATCGCCTACAATTTTATTATCATAGCTCATAAGGCTTGCTCCTGCTTGGGTTGCTGTGGGTGGAGGCAGCCAGTAGCCATTCTCAAGTGTGATAAATCCAGGGGGAGGAGGTGAGTGTCTATAGTTCATGCTGTCGACCTTTGTTGATAATTGTTGACTTTTACACTGGGTCTTGTAGCAGATTCCTATTTACAACTGCAGTTTGTTTTGCCTGCCTGACTGCTTATGCTTACCGCTTATTTAACTACTTCCTGCAGCAGGGGCTTTAGCTGAAGTGCTGGGGTAGGGTTTGTTTTCTCTCAGTCATCCAGTTTGGTGGCCTGAAGGCAGATGTATGGTCCCATCATGGTCAACAATGGCAAGCAATTTGAGGGATAATCATAGGGAAACGTAGTAATGGGGGTAATGATGCTCGCCCCTCTGTGTCGATCAATAGCATGCTGGAAGAGGTTGTCGGGATTGTAAGCAATGAGATTGAATTGACTGAACAAAGACTTTCCCTTGATTGTGAAGCACTGATGGTTCCTTGTCTTTACACTGATAATGTAAGCACCAGTATTGCATCAGGAGTGAGGGCCTCTTCCTTACCATTCCCAATTGGTCCAGATATTAATTTTGAAACAGTAGTCCATTCAAAGTCACCACTGTGTTCTTCCCCATTCCAGCTGCAGGCTCCTATTGTAGCAGTCAAGTGGAAAAGGCGACCTGAAAAGAATGAGCTCAGCAAATACAAACAACCCCCGCTAATTAAGGCCCTACATATAGTTCCTAGATTCCCTGGATTCCCCATATTCCCTGACCCTTATGGCATTGTGCGATAGATTTGGGAAAATACTGGAGGACAAACTGAAACCAGTGATGGACCACCTAGATAATATTCAAGACTTTTTACTTCTTGCCTTTAACAAATCCTTTCAAGAACATTTAAAGAGCACAAGTGTTTGCTCTGAATTTTGAGATTCACCAACCCTGGTGAACATAGGCCATCAAACTGATACTACTTTTTCCACCCAGTTATACGAGAAGACCCCTAGACCACCCACAGTTGTTGTACACCAGGTCTTTGTAGTAACTCAACCTGGTTTTCGCCTGCAGATCAACACAATTACCATTTCCATCACTGTATCATCCTTACCAGCCCATGGCAGTTGCTTGCGCGCCCCTTGCCCCGATAATCTGAGCCTTCCTCCTGCAACCTGCCCCTATGTTTTCATTTTGGCTGGGGTTCCCCTGTTGAAGGTTGAGCAGTAAGAGTCTTGGAATCATAATGGCCAAGAGGTTGGGATAGGTAGGACAGTCTAAGAAAGCTATTGAAGGGGTCTGTGCTGTATTAAATGTTCATAGGCCAGCACGCGTATGCAAAATCTTGAGCACTAAGGCACTTCACAACCCTGTTGAAACCAAGGTGGTTGCTCTCCCTGTAAGTTTTTTATAGGCCATCTCACCTCATTCCAGTTCAATGCCACAATCCTATGATTAAACCAGGTCATGTTGCTTGTTCCAATAAGTTCTCTGTTTTGACTGATTTAGAGACAGTGGAATGACTTGTGGCCAATGAGGTAATGGATAAGGAGGCGTCTCACCCATAGTTCACAACAGAATGCTCTATACCTCCAACAGTCTTGAAGGCCAAACCTCGAATGCATTCATCCCATGTTGCTAAAGGTGTTCCTGGGAAGGTTCCGCTTATCTCTTAGAATGTGGCGGGCTTGGGAGCCAAATTAGTATGCCTGGAATGTTGTGAGTATATTGAAATGTTTTATTTGTGCCTCTTCCAAGAGACATGGTCCCTCCAACCCCAGTTCCATGTTGGTTATGTCAACTATACCAAGTTTTCCTCTACCGTAGGCAAGGGTTGACCATCAGGGGGCTGCACGATTTGGGTAAGGACTACACTTATGGGTATGGTAAAATAAATCATGGTTGATTCCTACGATTTATTGTGTGTACGTCTTAAGGCCCCACAGGGTGAAATTCACCTGATGTATAAAGTGTACTCTAGACTGGCTGGTAGAAATTGGGAAACAATTGCTCTTGATCAACTCAATGCACATATATCTCTCTAGTCAAGTAATGCAAGGATAATTGTAGGGAGTGACCGTAATTTTTGGTTCAAGTCTCTGGGTCTCTCTATCCCGTCCCTTTCAGCCGAAGAGGATAATTTATGGTCAGTTCCATCCCCCAAAACACATCCTCTGGAAAAATGTTAAATGCCCATACTTTAAATCAGGGGTTGAAAGCCTGTAATGTCAGAACCCATTCAGATTGGTTAGGGGTCCTTACATCTAATCACCCAAACTCAACCAGCTTGATTGAATATATTTATTTGGGCCTCCAATTATGGCCACTCCTCAAAGACATGCAAGTAGTGCCTCAACAGGATAGTGACCATAATGCTTTGGTCCTCAAGCTGATTCTAAACCTAATTGAACAGGCTGACCATCGTGGAGAACTATTGGACAGGAGACTCAGGATCTCTAGCAATAGGCATAGGGTTAATTAGTGCAGTATGGAGACTTTGCAAGGGTCCACAAGTCAGATTTTCCACATTCTGGCTGAAGGGATAGGGGGTTTGATGCCACTCCTTGTGAAAATTTGGGAAGATTCATTGGATGCCATTTAATTTCTGAGACTCATATTGGACTTTTCATGAAATTAAGGAGCCTTTTCCTTATTAAAACCAGGCATACAGCTAAGAGGAAACATTTTCCGTCCTGGTACAACAAATGTTGCAAAGATGCCAAGCCCAAATTGGTCAAAGCAATTAAGGAGGAAGACAGGTCCCTGATTCGGGTGACCAGGCCTAGTCATAGGTTTTGGAACATTATCTCTAGTGGTATTAGGGAAGGATCCCGTCTAATTTATGTCAATATTTTAGCAAGTAATTGGGTAGCCCATTATTTGTACCTGTATGTGCAGAAGGGAGAACAGGCCCCTGCTGTTAGTTATTCCGTGGGATCGGGGGCAGGGGGCCAATAAATTCGGGATCTAAGAGAGGAAACAAAAGGCACACAATGGATGGACGGAATGCAGAACAAATCAAAACATTCACCCCCAGTCAACAGATCTGGGTTAAATCCATCATTCTTTCTCTCACCATGCCACCCCAGTTTAGACCTGGCCATATGCAAATAAGTCTTGACCCTGTGCCTCATGGGAACACTCCAGCCCGAACTGCTAAGCCAGGTCCTCGCTGGACCGGAAACAAGCCTCCTAGGACCTGTTTCAGGGTTTCACCCCTCTAAAGCCAGGATAGCTTGATTCCAAGAGATTCTGAGAGAGGAGGCTGACTTCTTCAAAGCACTGGCCAGAGGTGTGCCTTAAAAGACCAGGGAATAACAGAGCAGGAAATATGTCTAGCCATACAGAGTACAGTACCCAATAAAGCACCAGGTCTAGATAAAATTTGAGAAGATGTATTTCAGAGGGAGGCTGACATCTGGGGTATCCACATTTCTCCATTATTTAGAGCTTTTCTAAAAGAGACCCCCGACCTGGTGCTGGGGACGAAATTACACCCATCTATAAGAAAAGGCCACGCAATGAACCATCAAAATACAGACCCATAAGTCTTATTGACAGCTAGCACAAAACTGTTTTGTAGAATCATACTCAGTAGATTGCAGGAGTGGATGGCTGGAAATGACATTATGTCACCCCTACAGGCCTTAGAGAGGCTACAAGCATGATTGATCAGGTGTTCTGGCTCCTGATGGTGTACTGGAAGGTGGTCACATTGGGGAGGGGGATGCCTGTATGTCGTGTTTGTCGACCTTTGATCCGCCTTTGATTTAGTCCACAGACCCACCTTGTGGCTGGTATTGCAAGAGATGGGAATACCCGGCGATTTACTTGACATTATTGTGAGGTTGCACATGAACAGCTAAGCGCAGGCGAGGTGCGACCAGGCTTGTGAGTTGACAGAGTCCTTCCCTGTTAAGTAGAGGTGTAAGATAGGGCTGTATACTTGCCCCAACACTTTTTTCCCTTTATAGTAATGGTCTAATAGATTACCTGGGGCTCATTGACAATGATGCTCTGAGATTTACGAACATCAGGATCCCTGCCTTAATGGTTGCTGATAACATCCTCTTGTTGTCCAAATCCCCCATGGGCTTACAAAAGTCCTGGATCACTTTGAACAATTCTGTAGGGATCAGGAATGGAAATCAATATAAGCAACACTAAGTTCAGGATTTAAAACCCAGGGCACTTGAACGGGGCCAATCCAGTTCTAGCAGGGTCTCCCCTTGAAAGAGTATATTCTTTCACATACTTGGGTATTACAGTCACTGAACACATGGGGTGACAGGCTCACATCACCCAGTGCAGGCTTAAACTAGAGTAAATTGCGGGTGTATTTCTCATATGGCATATAGATTGCAGATTTGACTAGCAAGCCCGGCCCTGCAAGTTTACCAATAGCAGGCTCTGGGGTCAGCTTCGTATGATGGAGAGTTGTGGGGCCATGTGGATGTGACTATGATTGAGTTAGTTGAAAATCAGTTTATCAGGCAACTGGTAGGTGTTCCCATAAGTACCCCATTACATTCCACCTAGGCTCAACCTCGGGATGAGACTATTTTCCTCCAAAATTGGTATACGCCCTATCCTGTACTGGAAAAGGCTCTAGAGTACTTCGGAGGTCCACCGTATGGGGAAAGCCTAGTAGGGATCCTTAGCCTCTCAGGCTCGAGTAAAATTCGATGTATCCGGTATGTGAGATCCCTCCTGGGAGAAATTGGGTTTGTAACCCTATGGAGTACCCCTAATGAGTCAGGGGGATCCCCAAAAACACCATTAAAAAGCCTATTGGCAGCACATAGACTTTACAGCAAATTCTCGGGAGAGTAGAGGTTTTCTGATTAATGCATTTCTTGCAGTAAGGATATTTATAGCACAGAAACATTTATGGATGAGATTGAACCTCCTTTGGCCAGGTGTTTGTTCATCTAGGGCTAGATGTAGGTGGGCTTTTACCGGTCGGTAACGGCCGAAATCTGCCATTACTGACCGGTAAAAGCCTTTCCCTATGTAGGAGGCATATTTTTACCGATTCTGTAATTTTACCGAATCAGTAAAATTACCGATTCGGTAAAATTACAGAATTGGTAAAAATACCGAAATATTCATTTGTGATGTAGGTAGCACTCTAACCAGTGCTACAGGGCTTCAAGGATTCGGTATTTACCACCAACGATTAGTTGGTGGTAAATGCCGAATTCCCATGTAAATGCAAATATGTTATGTTAATTTCGATTTATAAAGCGCCAAATCACCGACAGGTCTCCTAGCGCTTGCTTTGGGAACCCGTCCTGGCTTTCCCTGCGAGATAACCCCTACTGGGCCTCCCCAAGGTGACGACAAGGCATCCCATCGTGGTGGGCCGTAGTGGAGATTAAGCAAGCTATTGCCCAGAGTTGCAGACTGTGAACCCATGATTCGAGTAGGCACCAAGGCGAGAATTATCAAGTCTGTGGACATTTTTTAGCTCAAGACCCTGCCGCGTTGGGAATTGAACCCTGGTCCCGGGTCTGACCTCTGCATCAGGGTCTGCCTCCTCTAACCAGTGAGCCACACTTCTCCACTTCTCCATATGTGCATTTACACCTGTGCCATGTGGCACACATACATGTCCTAAGGGCATGTATGTGTGCCACATGGCACACAAGCCAGAAACAGGGGTGCAACAGGGTGTCAAAGTGACACCTTGTCCCCCTTGGCAATTTGGTAATTTTACCGATTCGGTAATTACTGAATCGCTATTTGCCATTGATTCCCATGGGCTTTAAGGCCCATAGGAATCAATGGCAATTTCCGAATCGGTAAATACCGATTCGGTAATTACAGAAATTTAAAGATTCAGTAAATAATTCGGTAAAAATACCTACATAGCATTTACCGATTTGTAAATACCGAATCGGTAAAATTCGGTATTTACGAATCGGTAAATACTTTTTACCTACATCTAGCCCCTAGTTACGCTACAGGACCCTTCCTCTTCGGTCTTTTACAGTTAGATGGGCTTAAGTGTTCAGTGTGGATGAGAGGCAGTGCCCGGCATGTGGGGCTCCCAAGGGTACATTAGATCATGTTTTGTTTTTCTGCCCAGCATATGAGCGCTGCAGGCAATGCTGAATATTACCACTGCGCCATTCTCTAGGCACTAGAGAATATAAAGTTGCCTTAAGGATACTTAGATTTGATCTCACTAAGGCATTCATTTTTGCACTAACACGTTATTTATTGGCTATGTGGAAAGCTGGGGCAAAGTATTGCGTACCACCTGTGATCTATTCATGGTATATTTAGTGATGTAATATGCAGTATTTCCTTCACCCAGTCATGGATCCTAAGGCTTGACTTTCCTGCTATCTTTCCTCATTCTCTGCTTTATTGCGCCGAATAATTAACAGTTTTTTAATTATTACAAATTCTGCTGTATAGAGAACTTTTACGACCATTATCAGAACTGTAATGAACTGGATTTTAATCATATTTATACTTGTAACTATTTAAGCTATATATTGAACAATGTGTTTTATGTGCTTATATTGAACAATGTGTTTTTTGTGCATTTATGGCCATTGAGCCAAAATAAAGCTGAATTGAACTGAATAGATTGGCATACAGCCCAAAGTGCCGAAGCCATGGGTAGGGCATACAAAATGGCAAACCCATGGTGTAGCACAGGATTGCTACCTGCATGCCCAACTTGTAGCACAATTTACAAATACAGAAAAGGCCTAGCCTAACGCAATGAATTAGATCCTAGCTAAGCCAAAATTCTAGAATATTCCTGCTTTCCCCCAACAGGTCACCTCGAGAATACCAGTTACACCACTCATTCACCAGCACCCTCCACCTCCTCCCAAAGACATGTCTCCTAGTAGGTGTTCCCTGTGAGGCCTCCAAGGAGGTCAGAATATAATGCTTGATTCCTTGAGGTCTACCATGTCCTTTTCCACTGGTATATTGCCATAGTATGTTGTATATTGTTTCAGAGGGTCATTGCATTTGCATAGATCCTGGGAAGCGGGCACAGCAATGAGTGATTACTAGGTCTACAGCACACACCATGTCCACCCCTTTGGAACGCTGCAGCTTCAGATTATAGAATATATCTATTCAGTGGCTCTGGGGGGAACAAGTACAATATACGTATCCTTTACATCGCATGCCATTACAACACATCCATTACTACTCATGTCACTAAAACGCATGCTATTACAATGCAATCTAAGGTAAGTAATGGGAAATAGTAATTTTACCCCTATACCATTCAACACTTACCCTACTGTTGCACTCACTGGAGTGGTAATAGTAATTTTCACCCCTAACTATCCAACACTTACCCTACTGTTGCCCTAAAAGTATTATGCGTTGTAATGGTATGTGTTGTAATGGTATGCATTGTAATGGAATGCGTTGTAAGTGTAGTTTCTAAAAATGCGTTGTGATGGCACGCGTTGTAAATTCATGCATTGTGATGGATGTTGCGATGTAAAAACTGTGTTGTAAAGGCATGCATTGTAAAAGTTTGCATTGTAATGTTTCCTATTCTCCTGGGACAGCCTACCTGTGCATATAGAGAGCTCTACCGAACCACCTTGATTCTCTGATGCTCTAAGACGAAGATATAACTAATAGTAACATTATTCGAACATTAGGCACTCCATTTGGCGCTTAAGTGACTTTGAATGGAAGCAAAGTCTGATTAACTGCAGGGAAAGATTATTACGTGGTGAATGTACAATGAGCCACGAGCTCCTAATGGGGTCTGACCAAGCAACACGTTCCCTCTGTTTCTGAAGAAGATACTCCGCGTTCCTCTGATATGCCCTTGAAGCGCACTTTGAGGCAAATAACTTCCAAAGATAGCATCAATCTAGCGGGAGGCATGTAAATCTGACTTGCTGTGAGGGAAGAAAGACAGAAAAACATTCAAAGACAGCACAGTCGCGTCACTAAACTTGCATTGCATAAGTGCTCTGATCCCAGGATGTAAACAGGAAATCGAAAGGCCACTGCAGAGGAACCAGACGCTGGCGATGTCAGAATAATGGATACAGACCCAGTGGCATATGTACAACAAAATGTCGGAGCACCGAGCTGCGCCAAATTTGGCAGCGCAGAGCTCCGACATTTTCAAAATGCAGGGATGTGACGTATTTACTAAAATACAGCGCACTCTTGAATTTTCCTTAGCACAGGCATTAAAATTAGCTATCTAGCACCAACACAGGCACCTTGAACCTTGGACAAGACTTATTTTTCCATATCAGATATTTACTGAGCACATGAGGTAGAAAAACACACAGTTCAGAAAGACGGAGGAACATAAAGACAGCAGAGCTGTCACTAAGGAAGAAAGCAGGAACCTGCCTGAGTGAGATAAAGAGGCAGAAGAAGTGTCTTGTAGTGGATTAAAGAGGCATGAGGATAATTTAAGATAACCAGGCGTGGCATCCTTTTCTCCAAAGGCTTAATTGTACTAGCTGAGGGCTTCTGAGCATAACTTCGAGCACCAGCACTCTTTCTTTTGCAAATTAAGCACTGAATACAGTGGTATGTATATTGTTAGAGTAGGTTGGTGGGAGGGGCATAGACATCTTTATTGCAGCAGGCATGGCCAGTCATATAATGGGACTCTGTACCCAAAATATGGCTATCTTTACTACCAAAGCGGACACAGAGGGGACAATCTCCCTTGCCTGTACTGGGGCCCAGGGCACCCTTGCAGCTCTAATGGTGAGAGAGTTAGCTTTATGGGTAATAGGTTCAGAATTAGGTGCTAGGTGTCTGTTGGATTTCCCACAGGATAAAAAACAATTTGATAGAAATTCTTGCAAGCTGATCTCGAATAGAAAACTGTTTTCTGCCCCGCTCATCTGTGGACTGCAAAATGTATTAGAGCACAACGAAGTCCACAGAATTATGGGGTTTTGGAGAGCTAGGGTACCTCAAGTTCTTCTAGCTCTTTTCTGTTCTCAACAGGTGCAGGCTGCTACGTTCCTTTCCAGCTTACAGAATTGTAGCTGGTAGCAGTTTTCATATGCCTATATATCTTCGGGTGATGTTGCCTAGTAGGACTTTGGTATTGTGGGCAGTGGGATGTTTATATGTTTCTCCTGCCATTTACGGGTTGGATTTGACCCTATGTTGCTTTGTTATAACCTGACATCAGGTCAGGTTATAACAAGGGTCCAGCTAAGTAGAAGTTCTGCTAGTACGTATACTACTAACATAGACCCAACATTGTTGCAACGGGGATAAGGGTGTAGTTCCTCCCACACGCAAATGTACCACAGAGTATGGCAGAAGCTGCAGAGAAAACAATGTGGTCCTGGTAGTGTAAATAGAAATTATAGCAGGGGTGGAAAAAGTAAGATAAGTGGGAATATATAGAAATTACAGTTAGACTAAGTAGCAGTAGACAGAAGGAAGTATAAGAAATAGTTGAAGTAAGAATCAACGTAAGTAGGAGTAATAAGAAGGTCTCAGAGTAGGCCAACCTAGGAGTAAAATTATGAATAAATGGGTGTAAATGTATGCTTAAGTAGACATAGGTGTAGAACTAAGAGTAAATGTATACGATATAATCGGAGTGGGTAGGAGTAAGTACAGCTAAATAAGGATTAAAAGTGGTGTTAGTGTAAGAGTTACAATAGGTTCTGAATAGGAGTAAAGAGGACTTTGTATGCATAAGCAAGCTCAAGCTGAATAAAGGGTATGAGTAGGTTTAAGTATTAGTAAAAGTAGGTGTAAGCTGCAGGTATAGAAAAAGTAGTATTAAGAGTAAATAGAAGTTGCACTGCGTACATGTATGAGCGAGTAAGAGTAAAAGTAAGTAGGAGTAAGAAGATGTAGGTAGGAGTAACTGCAAAAAGAGTATATAGATGTAAGAAGCAGCAGGCATAAGCAAGAGTGGGAGTAATCTGATAGAAACGTTGATGCAGGCAGGTCTATTTAGAAGAGTAGGAGTCAGTAAATGTAGGTTTTGGTAGTAGTAAGAGTCGCAATACATACTAGTTATTGTATAAATAGGTAGAACTAAGTACAGAAGTTAGACCAAATGTAGGAGTAAGAAGAGGAGTGTGTAACTGTAGATGTTAGTGCAGATAAGACAAGGAATAAGTGTAAGATTCATTTTAAGAGTTATACTAGGTGTAAAGGTCATAGTACGAGTAAGTAGACAGAAGGCGGAGTAAATAGCATTGGAAGTTGAAGTAGGCACATTTGTGAGTAACAGCATGCATAGGTGTAAGTGGTATTAAATGTGGGCATAAGCAGGAGTTTTGGAGGCGTAAGAGTTGGAGCAAATAACAGTACGTGGAGATGAGTAGAATTAAGAGTAATGGGTTAGATGGGGAGTAATTGTAGCAGGAGTAAGTAGATGTAAATAGGAGCAAATATATAAGGAGTAATTAGGTAGATGACTTCATGTAAGTCATCTAAATTAGTCATGTAAATTAATGAAAGTAGAAGTCAGAGTAAGTGTAGGAGTAAGCATTCTCCTGTGGTGTAGGGGTCATCTACAAGTTATCACAGTCCCTTACCGCCATGTTTTTCACAGCAGTGTTGGGCAGTGACAGCTGGACATGTCTCCACACTCTAAATAGGGTGGGTGGACACATGGCCAAACCTCCGACTGTTCTTACTCTGTCAGGCAGTCTGAGTTGTGTGTAGGCACAAGCAACAGAGTAGTTTCCACCGGTTACACACTGAAGGTCTGCCTGACCCTAAATGAGGCACGTAGATCTTCTCGTTCATGGTGAGGGTACTTTGTCTTCATTGTGACGGAGTGCCCTTTATGCCAACACTTAGATTAGGCCCTATGTCTGTAGTCTTAACATCTGGTAGAACATGGCAAAAGAGTTCTTTAATGTATTGCTTAAGGTCTGTGTTAGGATGATCTAGGTGGATACCTCTTATCCTGATGTGATTTCTCTGGGACCAGTTTTCTCTACCTTCTAATTTTTCAAGGATCAAGGTTTATTGGGCTTTCAGTGACCCCACTTTTCTCTGGGTCTGATACCATGGTGAAAACTTCCTTTTGATCTATTTGCATTTTGGTTTACTGTAAATTCTTGTCCAGTTCAGATATTGATCTTGTCAGATCCTGTCACAACAAAGATATTCCAGTTCTGAATTCCTTAACGAATAGTTAAATGTACTCCTTGGTGGCCACGACCTGGGCCGCCCAATTGTCCAGTGCTGATATTGTGGCTTGTTTTTTCTTTGGGAGGGGAGGAGATTCAATTCTTTTCAGCCTATCTTTCCTTTGAAGGAAGTCTTTTGCTTTATAGGTACTTTTTGCTTGGCATCTGCCATGATGAAAGACAAAAAAAGAGGGAGGTGGGGTTGCTCAGGGCGTCAGACTCTCCATCTTCACCCATTGGTGACTCCTTATTTTCTCAGCTAGGGTTCAGTCCAACCTGATGAGTTATCTAAAGCCAGACTCATCATTGAGCCTTCAAGGTCCCCGGGTGTGCATTGACCTACTCCACAGTTGAACAGGTGGCTCCGGCTTCCACTCCACCCAAGTGCCAGAGTCTGCAATGGCAGTTGAAGAGATTTGTCCATGTGGGAAGTCAAACACAAACCAAGAGGGAAACACTCAAAGGACACCAGCACCTCCAACTGAGCCCACAATCCAAAAAGCCTCAGAGGGTTAATGATGCAGTGTCGTCAGCTAAAACCTGGCAAACAAGAGTCAGTCCTGTAGTGGATACAGCCCCAGCAAGTGGCACATTGGTTAAATAGAGCTAGCCTGCCAGGAGCCTTCCATTCACCTCCTTTAGCTCCTCTGCTCCCCACTCCTCACCTGCAGCACTCGGCCAGATTTATCATTTGTTCACACAACACAGCAAGACAATTTGCTGCTCTGCACTCTGTGAAAGGGAAAGGGCAGGAATGCGCCATATCAATCAAGATATGGCACAATCCTGTCCTCTGCCTGTACTGATACACAGTCTGCAGTCTAGCAACAATGCAGGCACCCTTTCACCCTGGAGCAAAGATGAGTGTGTTACAGGCAGGGTTGTTTTTGTGCAGGTAGACCTTCCTGCACAAAAACAATCCTAAAAGGCATTTCCCTCTTTCTATGGGTGCTGCAGAATGGAGCACACATAGAAAGAGGAAACAACAAGGACAATTTAAGGTATTTCTCCTCGTTGTACCACAGTGGGAAGGCGTACAAATCTGCTGCATTCCCAGGTCTACCAGAGTTAGTAAATCCAGGAATGCTTCACAATACATAGGTGGATGCATGGGGATACCTACACTCCTTTAAACAAAGAGAGAGTAAGGGTATTAGAGTTGGGAGAAAACTCCCAGTCCCAATATCATTTGGCCCTGACGAAAACCTTGTATAACCACGGATAGGTTAAAACATGTTGACTGATGATTTTTTCACTTAGACCGATTATTTTTTCACTTAACACTGATACTTTCTGGTCAATTTAGCATCTCAAGAATCACACTTGGTTTTAATCTTGTCTTATCGCTCCAAATAAAAAACCTAGGGAGTATAATAAAGACATTTTTAATCCACTCATTTACATCTTTCTCACACTGTTAAAAAGAACAGATCCACTGTAATTCAGGCATTGAAGCACACCTGAGTGGCATTCTGCTACTTGGGTGGACCCCGATGATGAAGCATGTCACCAACTAGGTTGGTGAGTGAGGAATTTTTTAAATAAGGAAATACTTTTTCCTATGCTATCTCTCTCCAATTCACAAGGTCGTCGTTTTTCCTTGGGATACTCCCTCCTTTTGTTTTGTTATATAGATACCCACACTCCACCCATGTAATGCCCACACCATGCAGAGTAACACAAGGCAGTGACTTGCGCTACCTTGCGTTACTTCAGATTTACCAAGCCACACAGGAGCATGCAAGGTGGCATTGCATGGCTTGGTAAATCTCATTCTAGGTTTAACGTCACCTTGCATGGTGCAAGAGCAAAAACTTTAATAAATCTGGGGCACAATCTCGAACACTGGGCACCACATTAAGCCTCCAGCTGGTAGGTAACATGATTGCTCCAAGTCAATTAGGAAACCTTTTAGCCACGACCTCCCTCACTTCATATCTCCCAGAGCAGCCACCTAAAGCTCAGTAGTGGAGGGTCAGGAAGACTCTGATGAAGTAACAGGCCCCCCAGATTGTAGCAGTGACCTCTGGAAACTCTAAATGGGAGTGCACCACCCAGATCTCCCCACAGCTCTGAATGTTCTCCTTTTGCAGGGTCCCTCAGTCAGCCCCACAGCCGATTCTCAATTGGGGCTGCCATATTGATTCTATGGTGGCTTTGCAGCCGCAGCACTGCCAGAATGCTTTTATCTGTCAGCAGTGGTTGCTGTCATCTCAACTTAACTGAGAAGATCAGTGTTCCTCATACGCACCCTCTGAGGTGCAGAGATATGGCCCCAGTGGCATCCCGTGGGCTCCTGGTCAAGAACCACCACTCATCTCAGTGAGGACACTTCTTACCGGTTCCTTGCCACACCCCCAGTTTCCAGTATTAAAAGGTATGTATGCAGCATCTCAGAAATACTGCATATGCTTGCCCTGTTATTGAACATATGAACTGTATGACACTGGCAGCAATGACCTTTGTTCAGGTTAACTTAGCACTTTTAACATATTTTCTGGTTTGTGCTACTAGAATTTTGCAGATCAGCAAAATGAAACGGGTCCAATGCAGTTCTGTGGGAGAGAGTTTTTTTGGGAAATGTGAAAATAACGAAAGTTTAATAATTACAGGTCTCCTAAGGTTGGGCTAAAAGCCATACACATTTTACCAAGTGGTTTCTGTAAGAGCTACTATCATCCTATTGACTCATGACAATATGTCATTCTGTATTTTGCAACAGGAACTAAGTGCAACTGATAGATCTGCCTTCAAACAAGAGAAGGGGGTTTCATAAAAACACTATTATGGCTAAGACGATGGCTCCAATAAACGGGAAATCATTAGTCATCGCCGTAGAAGACTTGATTACTAATCAGCATGGAGTTTTAGAAGTTGAAATGGCATTTTGTGGTACAAAATCAAACTAACCTCTTTGGGAAACGGTATTCACTGATTGTTAAATGCTATGATTTAAAATGTTGCGGCTAAACACAGATACCTAAGATATGCAGCTCAAACCTGGTATTCACAGACTTTTAGCCTTTTGTGGGTTACTGAACATTGGATTAGAACAGGGGTGATTTGTTTGCTTTTAGTGAAACTGGTAAAGTTTTCAGAAAGGGCAAACTGGCCATTTTTGCCACCTCCCTTAAAGGGTTAGGGTTTCATTGTAGGGCTTCGTGTCCCAAGATTCAGTGAGTCCCTGGAGGCGGCCTCTGACATTGCGCTCATCTGCTGCAGCACCACAGGGCTCTCTAGCGCCTCACCAGGACCCACAGTGTGGGAGAGTTTTGTGGCGGGACTTAATTTCCCAGGATTCAGCAAAGCCCTGGAGGCGATCTCTGACATTGTGCACACCTGCTGCCAGCTCCACAGAGCTGTGTAGTGATGGATCAAGGTAAAGAACAGAATTGTGTTCAAACTTGTGAAGTTAATCTCTCATAATAAAAGTAATCAGTCTAATAAGCTTGTGGTGAAATTATTAATCAATTAAGTTTAAAGATACATTCATGACTATACACGCGGGACTAATGTGCTTTATGTTGCAAACGCAAAGAAAAAAATAATAAACTAACCTTGTCTATTGTCTTTGTCAGTATTAAATGCTGCAGTTTTAATTAATGGCATGGGCTTATTTTATGTGCTTATGTTTTGTCCTTTTGTGATAAAAGCTTATGGAGTTGCTGTCATTCGAAAAGAAGAGGTAAATATAATGCTGCCTATTCGTTGCTTAGCTAGGTAACATAATTAATGGGGTTAAAAAGCAAAGGGGGAGGGTACAGTATGGGTTTCGATTCTTTAATTAATTGATGTCTTGTGTTTGTTTAATAATAGTTTCCAAAGTGAGGCCTAAAAGTTGGTGCAGAAAATATTGCTGACAGAGCTGCAGACACGAAAGCTTGTCCAGAGTGATTACTTGCACATGCGCAGCTGTGAAGAATTTGGCTGTGAAGTCATCATGAATTAAGGAGCAATTTCTTTGTTGTGTTGAACGTGTTCACGGAGGCCAGCCAAGGACAGCATTTTTGAAATGTCTGCCAAGGTTAGGAAGTCAATGTTCGGAGCTCGGAAGAAAAAGTATAAAATTTAAGGAAGCAGAGAGAAACTTGGAAATGAAAGACAATAGGGCTTATATGAAGCCTGAATTTGGTCAAGAGTCGAATGACCTAACAAACTTTATCATGGACTGACACGGGACAGCCAATGACAAGCTTGGATTCGCTTAAAAGAATGTAAAATGTAGAAAGTTTAGCTAGCGAGAAAGGTATAAATTATGACACCATGAGCAAGGAAAAAACTCTTACTTTCCGATTCCTGAGCGAGGTGTTATGCTGTTGGACTCTTTGGCGCATGTAAGGACAGCTGACTTTAATGATTTATTCCTTTCTAGGTGAAGTAAGAAATAGACAGGGAAATAGATTTATGGAATGGAAACCGTTATTTGGCTAATAATTCATGCTTCTGAGCTTGCTTCTAAATGTCAGTTTTAATTTCATTTCCTTATTAAATGCTGCTTTATGATTATCTTATAAATAAAGATTTTAAAATGTAAAATGTTCTTTCTTTATGATAATAAAGTTAATAAAAATTAGATTTGAAAAGACAAGCTGGTCTTGTTTATTCATGGTCTAGTTTCCATTAGTAGATCCATTCGCCTTAAGTGGTTTGATTCTTAGATAATTAATGATTAAAACTCATGAAAATGATAAATAAACTGCAGTTGTATATAATAGTGTAAATATTATGTGAATAGATTATAAATCAAATTACCTGATTCAGTTGCTCAAAAATTGTCTCATTGGTGTTATGGGCCTGTATATGTGTTTAATTAGTAATGGTGAGTATTGAGGTGATAGGTAGAGTTTGTGAGACAGTTTTCCAATCGGAGCACTGGATCAATAACTTGGTAGCAGAGGATGGTTACTATGGTAACTAGCATGTTACATGGTAATTACATAGGATTACATGTCTAAAACATGTTAAGTTTGCTTTGTTGTTATATGTAGTCGAAAGTTCATTTTTCCAGCAGTGTGAAAATTCCTAGTTGTGCCGGCATGAGTAGTGTGACAGGTGAAGTTACACAGTGCATTTGTTCTGTTTCAAAATAGTGGTATTGTCGTATATCAGTAGTGTTGTGGTCGAACAGCACAAGTTTAGGGATTTAAGGTGGCTAAGGTAGAATGTATAGTTAGGATTGTCTATGAAATCGTAGCTTTCGAGTATAGAGACTACTTCTGTCCTGTTTTAAAACTCAATGTCAAAAGAATAGTGGAATTTATCTGAGCTTGAGTGAAGGGTAAGGAAGTATTGTCTATCTTACTGGCGAGTGAGGAATTCTATTGGTGGGTTAGAGTCCTATTAAAGATTCATGTATGCATGGTTAGGGATTTTTCCATATGAATGGGTGTAAATTAATTTGTAATATTCGATTGAGTGAAATTCTAAGTTGTCTCCTTGGAGGTGTAAAAATCTCTGTATGTGCATTTGAAGATAAACAGGTTCGTTATTACTTGCTAGAAGGGTGGAGTAGAGTAGCCGTACTCTATCGATGAATTTAAATATTCTGTGAAAATAGCGTCGTCTATTGCACGCAAAAGAATACTTGAATGTATGAGAAAAACTATCACTTTATTTTAGCGAAACAGACAAATGGTTTGTTTTTTGTGGAGTTATTAACTGAATTTCATCGAAAGTTTTGTAAATATGGCGCTGTGAAAAATATTTGTAAAGGAGGGGTCAGTGTAAGGAGCGAGAGACAGAGAAGCTGCAGCGGTAGTATATGTCACTGGTGTCGCACTGTGATTGGTTAACATACGTCAGAGTTTTCGCGCACAGATTGGTTCATGTGACTAGACAAGCTTGCAGCTGATTGGTTTATTCTGAAAAACAGTAATTCTATTGGTTGAGCAGAACAGTGACGAAGTTTAACATGATAGGTTTGTTGGTGAGTTTCGCGCACGGATTGGTTGGTGTTACGGAATAACAAGGAAGTTGTTACGATTTTTTCCGAAGTATACAAAATTGTTTAAAAATCATGGATTATTATTATCCGAAAGAGAAATAGAAACTTACATGCTTTCAGAAATTGAAAAACAAAATTATACCTGACATGAAAATTGCAACGAGAGGTGGAAAATTGGTTCATAAGTACAAAACACCTGCAGCTTATATGTTAGGTGAATATGGTTACCATACTTGTCTCTGGATTGAGAATTGGATGAAGTATACTGAAAATGATGGTGTGTTAGCATGGCCAGAAGACGGATCATTTAACATAGCAGTTTTGCAAAATTTGAGAGAAAGAATGATGAATCTTGTACCAAGACCTAGACCAACTCAATTTGAAGCCTTAGTTGAATGGGAAGATGAGATGCATGAATTAGAACAAGAGAGTAGAGGAATTCCAAAAAGAATAGATAGAGAAACACATCAGGATAGAATGCGTCGATGGAGAAGTGCAGATATGTGTGATGGCTTGTACCCAGTGAGACTAATTGATGAGGTAACTGGAAAAAAGCATGCCCAAAGGAGAAATAATAATAGAGAAGAGAGTGATTCAGAAGATGCGGTTTTAGAAGAAATTTATACTAAGAAACCGCCACCTTATCAACCAGTTTGTACATGGACTTCCCCGAGTGCCCCAACCAGAGAAATAATTGATGAGACATCCCTTGAATTAATTTTGAATAAAAGTAAAACTCCAGAAAGAGTAGAAACAGGACGAAATTCAAATATGTCACCAGAAAATAGTAACTTTACTAAACCTCCAGTTCAGAGAAATGAAACCCCGAGAAGTGAAATCAGAACAGAAAGGTATGAGGGATTACCATTACCAAATACATCCTAATATATTTGTTCTGCGAATGAGTTAATACAACAGTTAACTAAAAGCATGGAAGCAGTAACAGTGCCTGTAACGATTGGACCTGTTCTTCCAGTATTTGATCAAAAAGAAATTAGACATTCAGCTTTAGCAGTTCCATTAAATTCCGAAATACAGAAAGTGACTGAAAATTTGTCTTCAGATTTAACTGAAATACAGCGAGAGAAAATGATGATGCTTGACTTAACTTTTAATCAAAGTTCATCATGTGAAACCCCAATTGGAGCAGATTCTGATTCTGGAACTCCGGAAAAGAGTTTGAATAAAAAAGATTTAACGCAAGCCCCAGAATGCAAATTACTTGATGTTGGAAAGTTGAAGGCAGATTTGGAGGAATTAATAATTGGTACAATTGGAACTGACAGTTTGAAGGCATATCAGGATGAGGAATTGGTATTTATTTGCAAAAGCATAACATGGAAAATGGAAAACAAATATGATTAATTAGAAGAAATGGCTTTTGAATTAGAAGTAAATTTAAGTAAACAGAAGAGTTTGCTGAAAAGTTATAGGGTGAATTTCTCTGAAAAAGACATTGAAAATATGAATACTTCAGGAAGAATTATACATATAAAAGATTTAATTATGATTTTGAGAAAATGGGATGAATTAGGAAAATGGAGAGCGAAATGGACAAAGAAAAGAAATAAAGACAGAACAAGTTTAGCTTTTCCTGTAAGAGAAAAAGAGTAGTAAATGAATTTCCAATGAGGGAAATAGCAGGAAGAGGGTTTGTGCATGTCCCATGGACAAGACAAGACATTTTGCTGTTCACAAATTATTTTCCCCGTTTAAGAGAAAAACCTGTGGAATGGTGTTGACAGGTAGAAAGATTTGTGAAAGTTTCAAATGTTTTGTGGGTAGACCTTGATGGATTATTTGACATAGTTGTTCCATCAGATCTTTGGACAGAATGCAAAACTGCTATAGAATGGCTTAGAGAAGAACCTCAACAAGATAAAATAACAGGTGCTCCTTCTTCAGAGGTGATGAGAAAATACGAACAAGTAATTGTGTTTTTGAAAAACAAGATTCCCCCAAAAGAGATAGATTGGGTTAAAATTGATAGAACAATTCAAGAGACAAAAAAATCTGTACATTCATTTTATGAAATATTGCTGCTGGTATTTAAACAATACAGTGGTTATGAGCATCTAAGTGAGAAAGATATGACCCATTTTATATATAGATTTGTATATGGCTTGAGACCTGAAATTAGTGAAATGATAAGAACTGGAATAGTTGGTTGGCAATCACATACAGTTGATGATATTTTGAGAAAGGCAAAATACTGGACTGATGAGATAGATGCTAAACAAAAGAAGCTGAAAGAAAAAGCAATGTGGGCACAGGTGATAGTGGCTGAGCAACAAATAGCAACTTTAGGAAATAGAAATGCTGATCAGAATCAAGGGAAATTTAAAGATAATTATAATAAGCCAAAATTGATGGGAAATATAGAAGAGTTGAAACAGAAACTCCCATGTTTTAATTGTGGCAAAATTGGACACTGAAAACGCGAGTGTAAGAATCCGCCCAGAATCTTTGTAAAAAATACATCATTAAATTCATAGATGCAGAATGAGATAAATGAGCATCATCAGCTACAGCGACAGGTAGTGAATCAGCAGAGTCAGTTACGACAACCGCCACTTCCAAACTGTGTAAATTTGCAGAGATACAATACAGAATCAGGATTCAGCGGAGGTGAACAGGTAAACAGATCACCAAGAGTGAATGTGTCGAATGTGTCTCAACAATTTTGGTTGAAAGAAGATGGAGGGAGTGAATCTAAGGATTACTTCTGACGGTGCCTGAGAGAGGAGGAAGAGTGTGTGCTTGGAGCCACTCTTGAGGTAGATCAATCTGGTCCATTTGTAAATGGTAAAGTGAATGATGTAGAAATTACTTTCCTAGTGGATACAGGTGCTACCCGTTCTACTGTTAGATCAGTGAAAATAGAAAACCTTCCTCTCTCTGGTGAAAAAATCCAAGTAGTAGATGTAGCTAATCAACAGATCAAAACAGATTGAACTGAACCAGTTGAAGTTGAAATAGGTAAATTTAGAGACGTGCATAGATTGGTAATTTGTGATAGCAGTCCTGTAAATCTGTTAGGTAGGGATATTCTTTAATAAAATGAACTGCGTGATTTATTGCTCACCGGATGGTATAGAGCTTCAAACTTCAGAAGAAGATGGGTTTTACAAATTAACAATGTCAATGGTTGAGGCAGAAGAAAACCGATTATTTCCTGTATTTGATAAAAACAATTTACCTGAAGAATTGAAAGACACAGTGAATATAAAAATTTGGGATTTCACTGGAGATGAAATGGGTTTGATGAAAAATGTAGACCCAGTACAAATAACAGTAAAACAAGGAGCAGATTATCCAAACGTCCCACAGTATAAAATGAAAGCAGAGGTGATTGAAGGAGTTATTCCTGTAATTGAAAAATTCATAAAACAAGGTGATCTAAAAGAAATCGAGAGTAGACCATGTAATTCACCGATTATGAGAATCAAAAAGCCAAACGGAACTTACAGAATTGTTCAGGACCTGAGAAAAGTTAACAAAATTGTTGTTCCATGTTGTCCAGTCGTACCAAACCCAGCAGTAATTTTATATCAAATTCCGCATGATGCAGAATGGTATACAGTTATTGATTTATGTAATGCATTCTTTACTGTTCCATTGCATCCAGAAAGCCAACAAATTTTTGCATTCCAGTTCAAAGAGCGTATCTTAGCAAGGTGTAGAATTCCTCAAGGGTACACCGAAAGTCCATCTATTTTTAATCAGTTGTTAAAGAAATCATTGGAAAATCTAGATTTACCTGGAAAATCTACGTTAGTGCAGTATATTGATGATCTCCTTGTTGCTGCAAAAACAAGAGATAATTGTGTAACAGATACCATTACTCTTTTAAATCATCTGGCAGATGAGGGACATAAAGTATCACCTGCGAAATTACAGTTTTGCAATTAAGAAGTAAAATATCTTGGTCACAGAATTGCAAAAGAAACTAGACAAGTGATAACAGAAAGAATAAAAATGATTCTAGCAATGCAACCTCCAAAAACACAAAGACAGGTTTGAATGTTTCTAGGAATGGTAGGTTATTGTCGCCAATGGATTAGTGGATTTTTAGTAATTGCAAAACCATTGCAGAGACAGACAAAAGCAGACATAAAAGATCCGATTAGTCTAACAAAAACTGAATTAGGAGATTTTGAACAGTTAAAAAGAAGTTTGTGTGAAGCTCCAGCTTTGGGAATGCCTGATTATGAAAAAGAATTTGAGCTGTATTGCAGTGAAAGAGAAGGATGTGCATTGTCAGTTCTGATCCAAAGACATGGAAGAATGAGAAAGCCAATAGCATATTTCTCAGCAGTTCTTGACCCTGTTGCAAAAGAATTACCAGGTTGCTTAAAAGCAGTAGCTGCAACAAGTGTGAGTCTGGAACAAAGTGAAGGAATAATAATGGGATTTCCTGTAAAAGTATATGTGCCACACTCAGTTGAAATTCTGCTTACTAGAAGCAAAACACAGCATTTAACAAGTAATAGGCTGACAAAATATGAAAAAGTTATTCTTGGATCAGATAATGTTTCAATTGCAAGATGTGTGGATTGGAATCCTTCTACATTGTTATCTGACACTTCTGAATCAGAAATCAGGGATCAAATTGTTGATCATGAATGTCTGGATGTATTAGAATATTGCACAAAACTAAGGCAAGATATAAAAGATGTCCCGTTGCCTGAATCAGATTATGTTTTGTTTGTTGGTGGTTCATGCTTAAGAACAGATGAAGGTGTTCTGTGTGCAGCATATTCAGTGTGTACAGTTGAAGATGTGATTGATGCTTCCAGTCTCAAAGGAATTCGTTCAGCTCAAGTAGCAGAATTAATAGCTTTGATTTGCGCATGTGAATTGGAAAAGGACCAAAAGATCACCATAGTGACTGATAGTCAGTATGGTTATGGTGAGGTCCATGACTATGGCCAGCTCTGGTCTCAAAGAGGTTACTTAACTTCTGTGGGATCACCAATAAGGAATGCTCAGCTAATAAAAAGATTGATTGATGGAATTCAATTACCAGAGAAAATTGCAGTAGTTAAATGCACGGCACATAAGAGAGGAGAGGATTATGTAACAAAAGGAAATTCATATGCTGATGCAATAGCAAAATTCTGTGCAAAACCTAATGTGTCTGTGAATCGGGAAAAAGAAAATGAACATGTTTTGAACTCACTTATGCTAATATCTGTAGTTGAGACTTGGCAAGGAGTAAAACAGTTGCAAGATGAGGTGAGTGATGAGGAGAAAGATCATGGTTAAAAGCAGGATGCAGACAAAGAGAAGAGGACAAGATTTGGGTTTACAAAGATGACAGAGCAGTAATGCCAAATAGTATGATTTCTGACATGGCACGCATGTATCATGGTCCAGGACACATAGGCAGAGATTCTATGATCAGATTGTTTAGGCAAACATGGTACAATCCAAAATTCAGAATAATTGCAGAATCCTTTTGTCAAAGATGTCTGATCTGCCGGAAGATCAACCCGAATAGAAAAACAGTTGTAAGCATGGGAACCATAGGACGGGAGGGTGGTCCATTTACCAGAATACAGCTTGACTTCATTGACATGCCACCTCACAACAAACTCAGATATGTTTTGGTGATTGTCTGTTTCTTTTCAAGATGGGTGGAAGCATTTCCAACACATCACAATGATTCAATTACTGTGGCAAAATTGCTCTTGAGAGAGTTCATACCAAGGTATGGATTCCCAGTGTCGGTTGAGACAGATCGCGGCACTTATTTTGAAAACAGATTGCTAAAATTGATTTGTGAAGCATTGGGTATAAAACAAAAATTACATTGTGCATACAGACCAGAAGCATCAGGTGTTGTTGAGCAAGTGAATAGAACAATAAAAAACAGAATAAGTAAAATGTGCTTAGCAACAGGAATGAAGTGGACAGATGCACTACCACTTGTTTTGATGACTTTGAGAAGCATTCCAGATAGAAAAACAGGATTGAGCCCTCATGAAATACTAATGGGCAGGGTCATGAGGCAAGCATTTGTTCCAGTTGATAAGTTATTGAGCATAAATGATAGCGTCATTATGGATTACTGCAAAAATCTATCTGACGTGGTGACTTCTGTGTTCCATCATGTAGGAACTGTAGTGCTCACAAAAGAGAAAGAACAAGCTCATGATCTGTTACCAGGAGACTCGGTAAGGACAAAAGTGCATCGAAAAAGAAATTGCCTAGTACCAAGGTGGCAAAAGGCAAGACAGGTGATTTTGTTAACAACAAATGCAGTTAAGTGTAGGGGATTGAAAGGGGGTTTCATGCGAGTCATACCATACAAGTACCAGCACCTGAGAATCCTGACGAAGAAGGTGATACAACAGCTGATTCAGATTCAGATGAAGAGCCTGAAAGAAATCCAGATCCTGAAGATCGACAAGATAGTCGACATCTGGAAGATTCAAATGCGAATGAAGCATTGAATGAAGAAAATTATGACATTGTAATACAAAACTCAGAAGAGGAAAATGACAAAGATCTGCTAGATCAAGAAGCAGAAACAGAAACTGATCGAAGAGTGATTCAAGATCAAGATCAGGAGAGTATTGAAAAGCAGATTGAAAACTTTGGAAAAAGGAATGAAAATTCTGAAACTGGTGAATTGGAAGAAAAAGAAGAAATTCTAAGAACCAGCTATAAGGATGCTGTTCCTAACAAAGTGAAACTGCCGAATAAAGAAGTACCTGAATCTGAAGAAGAATCTGATACAGAAAAACTGATCATTAATGAATCAGCTGAAAACACAGAAAGTGAAACAGATGACAGTGAAGATGAATCTAAATTGAAGAAAACAAGAAAAAGAGCTTGGAGAGTGGAGTATAATTTGAGAGAACCAAATAAGAAGCTAACAAGAAAAGGGGATAATTGGCCAAAAGAAATTGAGGGCATACAATTTAAATTAGTGAATAAAGCAAAAGAGCAGGTGAATGAGATCGCAAGTCAAAAAGAAGAAGACTTGAATAAGAAAAAACAGGCAGGAAATAAAATAGAAGTGATAAGCAGCAAAGCAAAGAGAACAATTAAGCAAAATCAGAAATATAAATCGCTGGAGTGGGCTTACATAATAATCCCACCAATAGTAGAGGTAAACAGTAGTCAAGAAAATTTGGAAAATGCAAATGACAATGATTGAATTTATTCTTTAGGTGACACAAGGTTGAAGAAACTGTGTTAGGAGACACAAGGTTGAAGAAAGTGTGTTAGCTGGAAAACACATTTGATGTATGACATAAGGTCGAAGAAAAGCTGTTAGAAGAAAAGCTGTTAGAAAATAAGATTATCTGTTAAAAAAAGAGAGGGGAGTATATCTAGCAATTATTTCAATTTATTTTCTTATTTTTATTTTTATTTTTAGCTGATACTTTCATAGGTAAAGATGCCTTACACTAATACTAATTCAAGATGCTCAATTCTTAAAAGATGTTGCAAATTGTCTTTAATATGTGTAATATTGATTATTTTAGTCTGGTTAATTTTAGCTGTTGTTTTTCCTTTTGGAATAGACAAAGACATGTATAAAGCTAACATGACAAGTAAGGTTGTGGTCAAACTTGACAAACCTGATATGACTAATAGAATTATTGTACATAAACCAGAGATTCATCAAGATAGATCTGTTGGAGATTTTTCTAGCAATACCTTCTCAAGACTTTTATCTGAATATGTTAAGGTGATGGACGCAAAAGATTGTTATATCTGTGTGAAATTACCTACTTCTGTGTCTGAAGGTGTAACTTATAATATGCTTCCTCTTACTTATGGTATAACATGTAGTGTAATAGCTAGTTTGTTTTATAAAACTGGTCGTTTAGAATATTATTATTCTGATTTTGATGAGATATTTGCAAATTTAGATGCTCCACTTCTCCCTAAAATTCAACGCTCATTCCTCCATTGGCGGTACGCTGGTCTATCGCCCTCCTGGCCACGTGGGTAATTTTGTACAAGCCCTAGAAGAGTTAATAGTCCCTCGGATCTTACGCCATTCCCGGTATCTCCTCCTGGGGGACTTTAATATTCATGTTGACTGTTCGGACCTGCCAGAGGCAGTTCGCCTTACAGAAGCTCTTTCTATGGCCCAGTTAAGACAATGGGTGGATGCTCCAACCCATCTAGGAGGACATATCTTGGATCTGGTATGCTCAAATTTCGATATTACTATGGCCCAACCTGAGCCAGTAATCTGGTCGGACCATAAGCTTGTCAGATTCTCCTGGCCTCTTTTGACTTCTGTTGCGGCTCAACCCCAAACCGCCCACACACAGAAGATTAATTTGAATACCCTCTCTGAGGGACTTGATGCGTCCCGTCCTCTGCTTCCCCCTGATATTGAGGCTGCTGCCAGCGCATTTAATTCATGGATGGAATGCGCGACTGCTGCATCAACTAATAGCAGCCGGGTTTGCAGGCTCCGTTCTACCCCCTCCAAACCTTGGTTCTCCCATGCCCTCCGCGACCTCAAATCAGGCTGCAAAAAGCTTGAGAGGGCGTGGAGACAAGCCTATCTCCCCGAGGCAAAAAAAGATCTGCGGGCTGCGCAAAAAAAGTATTATGCAGCCATTAGATCTGCCAAGCGTAGCTATTTTACAGGACGTATTAACAAAGCGAACAACAACAGTAAGGAAATCTTTACGATTGTAAAAAGCTTTACATCTCCCTGTGCTTCTCAACCTATGTTACCTGCATCAAAGGAATGGTGTGAAGAACTATCTGAGTTCTTCATTGAAAAAATTGTTAAAATCCAGGAGGACCTGCAAAAGGTTTGTAATGGCTCCACATTACCTTTAACTACTCTGCTTCCCTCAATGCCCCCACGCACTGAGCAGCTGGCTGAATTCACCCTCCAATTAAATTCTGATATCAGCTCTACTATTGCTGCTTTAAAATCAGGATCTCCTTCTGACCCTTGCCCGGCTAGAGTATTTGCGGGCTTAGCAGAAACAGTGGGAAATGAGGTTACCCAGCTTATTAACCTCTCACTCCTTACGGCTACTGTCCCCGCTTGTTGGAAGCAAGCAAAATTGCTCCCATTGCTTAAAAAAAATGGTCTAGACCCGACCACGCCGTCCAATTTTCGGCCTATATCTCTGCTCCCAGCTCTTGCAAAAATCTGTGAAAAGACCGTCTTCAAGCAGCTGGATAAATTTGTCGAATCAACAGAGGCTCTACATCCAGCTCAGTCTGGCTTTAGGGCCACTTATAGCACCGAGACGGCCTTAGTTGAAATCTCGGAGGCCATTCGGGAGTGTCTTGACGAGGGTGGCAGAGCGGCTCTGATTTTATTGGACCTCTCTGCTGCCTTCGATACGGTGCCTCACTCCCTCCTACTCGCCAGACTAGCTGATATTGGTGTTACCGGCCCTGCACTTGATTGGCTAACTTCATTCTTAGATAACCGCACACAACAAATTTGGCTGCCTCCTTTTGCCTCCACCCCTAAATTACTTTCTACAGGTGTTCCCCAGGGGTCCATCTTAAGTCCTCTACTTTTTAATGTTTATCTTACCCCTTTGATTTACCTTGCTGAACAGTTGGGTGCAAAAATTATGGCATACGCCGACGACACGCAGCTTTTGTTTACCTGGCCCAGAGGTAATTTAGATACGTCGGTGGCCCAACATTGTTTGTCCTCTGTCTTTCAATGGTTAGCACGTGCCCAGCTGAAATGCAACGAAAGTAAATCTGAGATCTTGTTGTACGGCTCTTTCCCTGAGAACTTTAATGAGCGTCTCTGGCCTGCTGACCTACCCCCTCCAAAAGCCACATCTGGCCCAGTAAAAAACCTAGGAGTCTGGTTCAGTAAGAACCTTAAGTTTGAGGATCACATTAAGAAACTCACGGGGGTTTGTTTTGCCACCCTAAAAACTCTACGTAGGTTCTTCCCTCTCCTGCCGAAAGAAGCTAAAGAGACCATTATTCGCGCCTTGATTCTCTCTAGGTTGGATTACGCGAATGGACTGTTTGGCGGATTACCAGCATACCTGATTCACCGCCTCCAGGTCATTCAGAACGCTGCTGCCAGGCTCTTATTCAATGTTCCTAGGCGTTCCAGTGCTCACCCCCTGCTGTGTGCTCTCCATTGGCTTCCTGTTGCCCTCAGGATTCAGTTCAAAATCCTAGTGATGGCCTACCGAGCTATTCATCAAACTGGCCCTATCTACTTGTGGAAAAGGTTCCGTTTGTATGTCCCTAATCGTCTCTTGCGATCGGCCAACCTGTGCCAAATGTCCGTTCCCAAATTCAAATACTGCAGACTTGGCGGCCAATCTATTTCGGTAAGAGCAGCAAAATCCTGGAACACCCTTCCCCTTCACCTAAAAACTGCTTCGACTCTCAATGTTTTTAAGAAAGGACTAAAAACTCACCTTTTTAATACAATAGTTTAAACTTTTTTTCTTATGTTCAGTTATTAGCCATTAGTCCTCTCCCAAACTGTTCTGCCTTCAGCGCGCCAGGATACTATTTTTTTAGTAATAGAGCGCGATATAAAAGCCTTTAATAATAATAATAATAATAAAAAAAATTTAAAGTTGAAAATAATTTGAATAAGGTGAAACCTGCTAAACAGATGAGGAAATTTTTCCTAACAACTAGTGAACTTACTAATGAGTATGCTTTTAGAAATAATTTAACATGCAAATTGAGATCAGAAGAGAAGTTATTCTTAAATATGGTGGAAGAGAGAAGGGCAATTTATAAGCGAAATGAGATGTTGAAAACTACTAAGTCTAAATTTTGGCAGATTGAAGATGAAAAGCTCAATGTTAGAAATGAAAATGTTGCTATTCACATAGATAAACCTGTTAGTGGAAAATGTTGTAAAAGAAGAGATAATACTTTATATGATAATTATTTTGTAGGTGCAAGTCAATGTGAAGATACTTATCGTATTATAGGGGGTTGGAGATTCAAAGGAGGCAAAGATCCAATTTTTCCTGGAATTTATTTTATTTGTGGGAATAAAGCTTATTACAGCCTCCCGGATCACTGGTACGGGACATGTTATATCGGTTTAGTTTTTCCCAAAACTTTTCATGTAGATCGAAATGCAAAAGGTTAATTTGAAATTAGCAATCATGTGAACAGATTCAGAAGAGACAGCTTTACAGACATTATGGGAGATATGTTTGGTGCATTAATACCTATGGTAGGAATAACCCTGAATGCAAACAAAATTTGAAAAATGTCTACAATTGTTGATAGATTATCAACAGACACTGCAAGTGGATTTCAGTTAGTGAACACAGAACTTATTGCTATGAGGACCATGGTAATGCAAAATCGTCTTGCACTAGACATTCTGCTGGCAAAAGAGGGTGGAGGCTGTGGAATTTTGCATGTTCAACACTGTTGCACATACATTCCTGATAAAAGTCAGAATATAGAGATGTACATAAAAAATATAACTGAGGTACACGAAGAGGTAGAACCTGTAGAAGATGAGAGTTTTTCCGAACGCTTTGGTAAAAGACTTACAGCAATTAAACATTGGTTTCAAGAGATTGGTAGTTCAATTATAGGTAGAATAGTCTTTCCTTTAATAGTTATAGCCATAGTGATACTTTTGTTAAAAATTAGTTGTATGTTACACAAGAGAAGGAAGCATGTTTCGGAAAAAAAGAGAATTTGTAAACTGAGGAAGGAAAAGGAGAAGGAAATAGAATTAGAAGAGTTTCGTAGAACTCAATATGAGAAATGCAGGAAAACAGGTGATTCTAAAGTTTAGAAATACTAATATTAAGAAAGTCCAAAACATGTTCAAGGGTTGAAAAATTATGAATTTTGGTATTGTTTGGTGATTTAGAAATCACCAGATGAGGGAGTTGATGGAGCAAGGTAAAGAACAAAATTTTGTTCAAACTTGTGAAGTTAATCTCTCATAATAAAAGTAATCAGTCTAATAAGCTTGTGGTAAAATGATTAATCAACTTAGTTCAAAGATACATTCATGAGTATACACGCGGGACTAATGTGCTTTATGTTGCAAACGCAAAGAAAATATTAATAAACTAACCTTGTCTATTGTCTTTGTCAGTATTAAATGCGGCAGTTTTAATTAATGGCATGTGCTTATTTTATGTGCTTATGTTATGTCCTTTTGTGATAAAAGCTTATGGAGTTCCTGCCATTCGAAAAGAAGAGGTAAATATAATGCTGCCTATTCGTTGCTTAGCTAGGTAACATAATTAATGGGGTTAATTAGCAAAGGGGGAGGATAACAGAATGGGTTTCAATTCTTTAATTAATTGATGTCTTGTGTTTGCTTAATAATAGTTTCCAAAGTGAGGCCTAAAAGTTGGTGCAGAAAATATGTCTGACAGAGCTGCAGACACAAAAGCTTGTCCAGAGTGATTACTTGCACATGCGCAGCTGTGAAGAATTTTGCTGAGAAGTCATCATGAATTAAGGAGCAATTTCTTTGTTGTGTTGAACGTGTTCACGGAGGCCAGCCAAGGACAGCATTTTTGATATGTCTGCCAAGGTTAGGAAGTCAATGTTCGGAGCTCGGAAGAAAAAGTATCAAATTTAAGGAAGCAGAGAGAAACGAGGAAATTAAAGAAAAATAGGGCTTATGTGAAGCCTGAATTTGGTCAAGAGTCGAATGACCTAACAAACTTTATCATGGACTGACACGGGACAGCCAATGAAAAGCCAATGAAAAGCTTGGATTCGCTTAAAAGAATGTAAAATGTAGAAAGTTTAGCTAGCGAGAAAGGTATAAATTATGACACTGTGAGCAAGGAAAAAACTCTTACTTTCCGATTCCTGAGCGAGGTGTTATGCTGTTGGACTCTTTGGCGCATGTAAGGACAGCTGGCTTTAATGATTTGTTCCTTTCTAGGTGAAGTAAGAAAGAGACAGGGAAATAGATTTAGGGAATGGAAACCGTTATTTGGCTAATAATTCATGATTCTGAGCTTGTTACTAAATGTCAGTTTTAATTTCATTTCCTTATTAAATGCTGCTTTCTGATTTGCTTATAAATAAAGATTTTAAAACGTAAAATGTTCTTTCTTTATGATAATAAAGTTAATAAAAATTAGATTCGAAAAGACAAGCTGGTCTTGTTTATTCATGGTCCAGTTTCCATTAGTAGATCCATTCGCCTTAAGTGGTTTGATTCTTAGATAATAAATGATTAAAACTCATGAAAATGATAAATAAATTGCAGTTGTATATAATAGTGTAAATATTATGTGAATAGATTATAAATCAAATCACCTGATTCAGTTGCTCAAAAATTGTCTCATTGGTGTTATGGGCCTGAATATGTGTTTAATTAGTAATGGTGAGTATTGAGGTGATGGGTAGAGTTTGTGAGACAGTTTTCCAATCGGAGCGCTGGATCAGGAGCCAGGATCTGCGGCCAAGGGCGGGCCCATCTTCTGCCCGTCATAGCCAGGAAGAGGCTGGCTGGGCCAACCCCCTTGGATTTTTATTCTTCCTGCTGTTTACGGTGAGTTTCTTCAACTGGTGGCTCGGTTTGTAATATTTTCTTTAGTATGGCTTGCTTGCTACAATCATGGTTAAGTGTAAACTCACTGGGGACATTGCACAAAAAAACCCTTGGAGGCACCACCCATGACTCTTTCCTGCCATGTGTGGTAGGGGTCATAGCAAAGGAAACAGACCTCGTAGATAGGTGCTTATCCCTTGACCTGGGAGAGGGCTACCTGGGACATTCGGAGCACCAACGGAGTGTTGGCAATTAGGTTTCCCCCGTGTTGTGCAGCCCTCAGCCTGATACGTCAAACTTGCAAGACTGCTCAGCGGTACCAACATCCAATAGGCCTACTAACCTTGACCCTGACTGAAAATCAGTGACGCTGGCCCTTCAGCTAAAAGGAAAAGAAAACCTAACCAAGCAGCTACACCTATGGCATCTGGAGTGCCCAGAGGACCACCACTAAGTACACAGTGCCTACCCTTCCTCAATCCACCTTTGACCCACCTCCAGCTCCGAGTAGAGCAAACGAAGCGTTCAATGTTAATTGGTATCTTGTTTTTGATAAACTCCAACATATGGTGGCTGCGAGTGTGCCTCCGCTCAAAGACAGGATATGTATCTTGGAAGAGGTTATCACCCAGCTATCAAAGACTCAGTCCAATCTGTTGGCTCTTCTGGTCCCAGCCCCAGTCCAGGACCTGCTATCCATTGCAGCATCACCCTTGGTCTCAACCTACATCACTATCACAACCTAACCTCTGAGTACTACGCTAGTGATGCGCCTCCCCCTCATTTTTTCCTTCTCAGCTGTGGGTGCAACGGAGCAAGGGGAAACAGGGGACGGGGTACAGAAAAGTCTAAGAGCATTACATGGATCTCATGCTCTAGGCCATGGGTACTCACAAACTTTCTGTTGGGGGCCAACATTACAGTGTGGTTTGTGGCTGAGGGCCTCACCAGTAGGGGTGGGGTCAGTGGGAGGCGGGGTGAGTGGGGGGTGGGGCTATAGTAAAAAAAAACAGGTTCAAAACATTAGACAATGCAACAATGCTGTATTTCAAAAGCAGATGTAACTACAAAGAGCACATTTTGATAATACATTTAATTAGCAGACAATAGCAATCTTAAGAGGCAGTGCAAAGCTTCATATACACTTTGACCCCAATTCCATCACAGTTTCTCTCTCTCTCAGTCAGTCAGTCTCTCTCGCTCAGTCAGTGAGTCTCACTCTCTTTCAGTCTCTCTCCCTCTCGCTCTGTCAGTCTCTCTCGCTCTGTCAGTCTTAATCTTAGTCAATCTCAGTCAGTCAGTCTCTCTTAGTCAGTCAGTCTCTCTCAGTCAGTCTCGCTCTCTTAGTCAGTCTCTGTCAGTCAGTCTCTCGCTCAGTCAGTCTCTGTAAGTCAGCCTCTCTCTTAGTCAGTCAGTCAGTCTCTTCTCTCAGTCACTCAGCAATCTCTATCAGTCTCTCTCTCTCTGTCTCTCTCTCCATCAGTCAGTCTCCTAGTCAGACTCTCTCTTCTTCAGTCAGTCTCCCCCTCTCTCTGTCTCTCTGTCTCTCTGTCTCTCTATCAGTCAGTCTCCCAGTCAGTCAGTCCCTCTCTTAGTCAGTCTCTGTCAGTCAGTCTCTCTCTCAGTCAGTCTCTGTTAGTCAGCCTCTCTCTTAGTCAGTCAGTCAGTCTCTCTCTCTCAGTCAGTCCGTCTCTCTCTCTCAGTCTCTCTCTCTGTCTTTCTCTCTCTCTTAGTAAGTCAGTCTCTCTCTCAGTCTATCAGTCTCTCTCTCTCCCTCAATCAGTCTCTCTCTCTCTCTCTCTGTCAGTCAGTCTCTCAGTCAATCAATCTCTCTGTAAGTCAGCCACTCAGTCTCTCTCTCAGTCAATCTCTCTCTCAGTCAGTCTCGCTCTTAGTCAGTCTCTCTCTTAGTCAGTCTCTGTCAGTCAGTCTCTGTCAGTCAGTCTCTCTCAGGCAGTCAGTCTCTCTATCTCTGTCAGAGAGTCTCTTTGTCAGCCAGTCTCTCTCTCAGTCAGTCAGTCTCTCTCGTTCTGTCAGTCTCGCTAGATCTGTTAGTCTTCCTCTAGTCAATCTCAGTCAGTCGCTCTTAGTCATTCAGTCTCTCTCGGTCAATCTCTCTCTCAGTCAGTCTCTCTCTCTCAGTCAGTCTCTGTCAAACAGCCTCTCTCTTTTTCAGTCAGTAAGTTTCTCTCAGTCAGTCTATCTCTCTCTCAGTCTCTCGCTCTCTGTCTCTCTCTCTCTTAGTCAGTCAGTCTCTGTCTAAGTCAGTCTCTCTCTCCCTCAGTCAGTCTCTCTCTCTCTCTCTCTCTCTCTCTCTCTCTCTCTCTCTCTCTCTCTCGCTGTTAGTCAGTCTCTCAGTCAGTCAGTCTCTCTCTCAGTCAGTCAGTCTCTCTCTCAGTCAGTCCGTCTGTCTCTCTGTCTCTCACTCCCTCTCAGTCTCTCTCTTAGTCAACTTGTCTGTCTCTCTCTCTCTGTCTCTATCTTAGTCAGTCAGTCTCTTAGTCTCTCAGGCTCTCTCTCTACTCTCTTTCCACTCTCTCCTCTATCTCTTTCCACTGTCCACTCTCTCCCCCTCCACTCTCTCTCTCTCCACTTTCTCTCTCTCTCTCTGGGGGCCATGGGTATATTAACTGCAAGGTCCACGGGCTTCCAAGGAAGGCCTGCCGGGCCACTAGCATCCCGCTGTGTGTACTATGAGTACCAGAGCTCTAGGCCATGGGTTCTCACAAATATTTTCCCAGGGGCCAAAAGGTTTTGTCTGTGATGTCACCGGGGGCCGCATCAAGGCCAGAAGTGTGGCGGTTGGAAGGATTGTGCCAGGGCGCAATGCCAGTAAGGTAGGTGTGGAAACAAAGCATATACATCCAGGGTCTGAATTTCACAATCTTAAACCAGAAAACATGGTTTAATCCAGGGCTTAATCCCGGCTTCCCCACTTTACCAAACTGCGTGATCTTAAGCAATTGTTTAATTCCACTTTAACTCCTTTTTTCTTTATTGTAAAAAGTAAAAGAACTTCGAAATAGATAACTTCACAATGTGATTGAACAAATTCTTCGCCTGTGTTTGATTTAATAAATTAGTTTTATATTATATTTTATGTATGGTTTATTAAATACGATTTTCATGTATATATATTAGGAACTCAACCCAAGGAGTGCCCCTAACAACTAACTTTCATCTTAGTTCAATATTGATAGTATTGTCAAGGCAGGAAAAAAAATGTTTGAATACTATTGCTTTTTAAAAAAAATACTTCTCAATGCACTGCCATAATGTGATGTACTAAGGTGAAACGATTCTGCTTGGTAATAAAATACACTTTTGGAATTTTAAAGAGACCTAATCATATTTTCACACCTTTGCTACAAGATCTGTTTAAAAATAAAGGTGTTTCTGAAGTTGGGAGGTGCTGGATAACCTAGCTACCTCCTTTCTTTCACTGCAATTAACCTTTAAATAAAGGCTTGCCAGATTATTTAACATATTTTTTTATGTTAGTGCTGAGTCAAGAAAAAAGCAGCTCAGTTCTGCTGTTGACCCGGCAGCCGCATGTAAAGGTAGGGAGGGACGCATGCGGGCCGGGCCATACTTTGAGTATCACTGCTCTAGGCCCTAACCCGAAGGTGACATTTTTTCCCAATCAATCCCATTTGAACCTCCCCCTGACTGTTGTCCCGATGTGGCAACCATGACTGGCGTACTGTACTTTAATTCCCCAAGGAAGAAACCAACCCTCCAGCTCAAGAATAAAGTCTGCCATTGGCTGTCTTTCAAGTCAGACTTGGACATCAACAAATGTAATGTTATTCTGTTTGTGAGAAAGGTAGGGTGGTTGAGTCCATCGGTCAAGGACTTAAGTGGGTACTGTATGGTAGCTAATTGTAAAAGTGTAAAGGGCATATTACCAAGCCCCTTTCGCCACCACAATGTCACATTTTGTGACTTTGTGGTGGCGAGGCGATAGGGTCAGCGCCCTATTACCAAGGCAATATGGATAACAATGGGTAACCCAATCTACCCCTGATGGCTTGGGCAAAAAGTATTGGCTGGTTAAGGTGTCTAGAAGCAGTAGCGGTCGGCAGTAGGTGTTTCTATAGGGCGGTGACGTGGGCAGGAGGAGGGGCAGGGTGGGGGGAAATAATGTATGGATTACGGAGTTTTACAGGTAAGTAAACATTTAAATACATAAAACGAATTTCGTTGCGCACACTGCATCACCAAATGTGATGCAGTGCGCGCAACGAAATTCGTTGTATGTATTTAAATGTTTACTTACCTGTAAAACTCCGTAATCCATACATTATTTCCCCCCACCCTGCCCCTCCTCCTGCTCACGTCACCGCCCTATAGAAACACCTACTGCCGACCGCTACTGTCTAGAAGGGATTTATTTAACGCAAATTCTATGTCGCTTGTTATCCATAGTCTAGACAGCTATCTTTATTTGCCTGTCACTGAATGATTATATCACAAAAACATTTAACAGTTATTTCAACATGTATATATCTTGTACAAACATAAAATATACTTGAAACACGGGTGTATATATTCAAAAGTGTTTTATATTGTTGTAAAAAATGATTTTTTGAATATATAGAGTGTTCAAAAAATCACATCACACAATAAACCGGAAGTTCTATCTGCATACAAATAAATGTTCTTCCTAGAAATAATTGTGAACACCTTTTCTTAAAGGGTTTAACAATAAAAAGATGAAAAAAATGTAACTGTCGACGTTTCGGTCTAATTAAGGCTTTCGTTCACTAGACCATCTTCAGGACTGTTAATAAAATGATTACCCTTCGACGTATATGCAATAAGACTTCTGCAGTCCAACTAGATTAGATAGATATCAACCAAAAGTGTTGTATGCAATAGTTCTTATTGTTTCACCAGGTAGAATATTTCATGACCGACCTAGAATCGGGGTCATGTAGAGAATAGTCTTACAATACTTCAAACATGAGCCACCAAAGGAACACCAAATGTCTAGATGCGGGCTATTTTTAAACAAGGAAAACACTGCATCCATTCTGCCCTTACCTAATAATATAGGAAAGCGTAATGTAATCGTAGAACCGCTCCCTCAAAAAGTCGGCATCCGGGATGCCATTCTCTACATGGCCCCGATAACATGTGTGGAGCATGAAGCAGCACACATGTAAGTTACAAAATGGCATTTTAGGTTTGTTTATGTACAGGAAGGGACACCTTCCTGTACCTAAACTAACCTCTCTGCGTTGGCGTTAGGTCATGAGACTTAGCGCCAGCACAGGGGAAAAAGCCAGTCTGCACCATAACCTTGGTAATATGGTGCAGCCTGGCGCTTCCGAAGTGGCAATGAGAGGCGTTAAGCCAAGGAGGCTAACGCCTCTCACCGCGACTTCCTAGATAATATGACCCCAACTTTGGATCCAACGGCTAATTCAGATTAGTCTTAGGTATCATCAGCAGGGTGTTGGCATTAGTATTGTCCACTTAGGATACTTGTATAAACACCTACTTCCTACGTCAGTGGTTGGGGAAGGTCCCTTGACATCAAGCGAAGATGAGCCTCCTAGATTCACCATTCCAGTTTCTAAAAGATTCCACCGCTTTCAGACCTGGCTGGGTTTCATTGATAAACCATTAAAGAAATGGGGTAACCCAAACGGTACTGGACCTGGGTAACGTATTGGTATAAACAAACAGTGGTCCGAGACCTATTATTTTAAACACGTAAAGAATCACACTTTAGTAAATTTTAAAGGCGTATGTTATTTTAACCGCCCTGAACAATTAATGAAGGAGAATAGAGAGTAGGCAACAGCAACAAACTCAAAATATATGATCAATATTTTTAATCTATTGTCGGGATTTTGAACCGGAAAACACAGTATACAATATTTCAATCTATTGTCAGGTTTTGGAAGCGAAATCACAGTTCACAATATTATATACTTTTTTTGTGTATTGTCCCGTATTTAGAACGTGCAGTAGAGCAAAAAAAGGGTGTCAAAAGAAGGTGAACGTGATAAAGTGAACGGAAAGGAATCACACAGATTTAAGAAAATATATTTCAAGCAATTCAAAAGAAACACCAGCCAAATAAGGCTGGAACCATATATCCTGGCCACTTTAAATATTCAGCATAATTTCCCTAATTATTACTAGACAACTGATGTCAAGAAATGTCTGCACTATATCAACGAGGGTGATACAGTTAGTGGTCCAGGTTAGTTAATGAAATGCCGACGTTTCGACTCGACTAGCGGCCATACGGTCGTTTTATTCCTGGGCCATGCGAGTCTTCTTCAGGACAGGTGGGACGGGACAATAGGGATCTCACTGGTGACCCCTTCTTGGAGAAAAGGTCGTTATTCCCACTCCACATAGACTCAGTCCTTACGTTTTCCAGGGCAGTTATCCAAGTAGTCTCTGCGCTCATATTAGGTTTCCTATCCGATAGGTGATCATGTGGCACTACATGTCTTAATTTTCGGTCCCAATCGTGAGTATTGGGTAGTTTCAAAATCAGGCACCTCCTAGTGAAATAATCAATTGGCCTGAAAGCCTGTGTTGTCTTTAATGGGGAGGTCGCTTGGTCGGTGTAGGCAAAAACGGTCCTCGAAATGTAGGTCCGAAATCAATTAGAGGAGGCACGCGTTTGTCAGGAACCTCGGGGAGAATGCTCGGCGAGGTGCCTGATTTTGAAACTACCCAATACTCACGATTGGGACCGAAAATTAAGACATGTAGTGCCACATGATCACCTATCGGATAGGAAACCTAATATGAGCGCAGAGACTACTTGGATAACTGCCCTGAAAAACGTAAGGACTGAGTCTATGTGGAGTGGGAATAACGACCTTTTCTCCAAGAAGGGGTCACCAGTGAGATCCCTATTGTCCCGTCCCACCTGTCCTGAAGAAGACTCGCATGGCCCAGGAATAAAACGACCGTATGGCCGCTAGTCGAGTCGAAACGTCGACATTTCATTAACTAACCTGGACCACTAACTGTATCACCCTCGTTGATATAGTGCAGACATTTCTTGACATCAGTTGCCTAGTAATAATTAGGGAAATTATGCTGAATATTTAAAGTGGCCAGGATATATGGTTCCAGCCTTATTTGGCTGGTGTTTCTTTTGAATTGCTTGAAACCCGCGCCATGTCTTGGGCGATATCCAAAAACCCGGGACATGTATCGGGTCTAGAGATCATCAGTGCAACAAGTACCTACTTGCACCCACTGGGGTGAACCACTCAAGAACTCCATGTACCAGAGTCCCGAGGGGCGATCGGGAGGAGGGGCTAGCGGTGTGCGGTCCATTGCCATGGTTTCTACAAATTGGCTCCCTTGAGCTTTGAGCCGACGGGCTCCTGGACGACGCACCTGCGTGCCGGTTCGGGCATCAAGGCCATTGACGGTTGTTTGGCGGCCTTCTCTTCCACCCCTAACTATTTTCTCTACTGATGAGGGAAGTTATCCCGAAACCCGAGCCATGTCTTGGGCAATATCCAAAAACCCGGGACATGTATCGGGTCTAGAGATCATCAGTTCAACAAGTACCTACTTGCACCCACTGGGGTAACCCACTCAAGAACCCCATGTACCAGAGTCCCGAGGGGCGATCCGGAGGAGGGGCTAGCGGTGTGCGGTCCATTGCGATGGTTTCTACAAATTGGCTCCCTTGAGCTTTGAGCCGACGGGCTCCTGGACGACGCACCTGCGTGCCGGTTCGGGCATCGAGGCCATTGATGGTTGTTTGGCGGCCTTCTCTTCCACCCCTAACTATTTTCTCTACTGATGAGGGAAGTTATCCTGAAACCCGAGCCATGTCTCGGGCGATGTCCAAAAACCCGGGACATGTATCAGGTCTAGAGATCATCAGTTCAACAAGTACCTACTTGCACCCACTGGGGTGAACCACTCAAGAACTCCATGTACCAGAGTCCTGAGGGGCGATCGGGAGGAGGGGCTAGCGGTGTGCGGTCCATTGGGATGGTTTATACAAATTGGCTCCCTTGAGCTTTGAGCCGACGGGCTCCTGGAGGACGCACCTGCGTGCCGGGTCGGGCATCAAGGCCATTGACGGTTGTTTGGCGGCCTTCTCTTCCACCCCTAACTATTTTCTCTACTGATGAGGGAAGTTATCCCGAAACCCGAGCCATGTCTTGGGCAATATCCAAAAACCCGGGACATGTATCGGGTCTAGAGATCATCAGTTCAACAAGTACCTACTTGCACCCACTGGGGTAACCCACTCAAGAACTCCATGTACCAGAGTCCCGAGGGGCGATCCGGAGGAGGGGCTAGCGGTGTGCGGTCCATTGCGATGGTTTCTACAAATTGGCTCCCTTGAGCTTTGAGCCGACGGGCTCCTGGACGACGCACCTGCGTGCCGGTTCGGGCATCGAGGCCATTGATGGTTGTTTGGCGGCCTTCTCTTCCACCCCTAACTATTTTCTCTACTGATGAGGGAAGTTATCCTGAAACCCGAGCCATGTCTCGGGCGATGTCCAAAAACCCGGGACATGTATCAGGTCTAGAGATCATCAGTTCAACAAGTACCTACTTGCACCCACTGGGGTGAACCACTCAAGAACTCCATGTACCAGAGTCCTGAGGGGCGATCGGGAGGAGGGGCTAGCGGTGTGCGGTCCATTGGGATGGTTTATACAAATTGGCTCCCTTGAGCTTTGAGCCGACGGGCTCCTGGAGGACGCACCTGCGTGCCGGGTCGGGCATCAAGGCCTTTGACGGTTGTTTGGCGGCCTTCTCTTCCACCCCTTACTATTTTCTCTACTGATGAGGGAAGTTATCCCGTAACCCGAGCCATGTCTCGGGCGATATCCAAAAACCCGGGACATGTATCGGGTCTAGAGATCATCAGTTCAACAAGTACCTACTTGCACCCACTGGGGTGAACCACTCAAGAACTCCATGTACCAGAGTCCCGAGGGGCGATCCGGAGGAGGGGCTAGCGGTGTGCGGTCCATTGCGATGGTTTCTACAAATTGGCTCCCTTGAGCTTTGAGCCGACGGGCTCCTGGACGACGCACCTGCGTGCCGGTTCGGGCATCGAGGCCATTGACGGTTGTTTGGCGGCCTTCTCTTCCACCCCTAACTATTTTCTCTACTGATGAGGGAAGTTATCCCGAAACCCGAGCCATGTCTCGGGCGATATCCAAAAACCCGGGACATGTATCGGGTCTAGAGATCATCAGTTCAACAAGTACCTACTTGCACCCACTGGGGTGAACCACTCAAGAACTCCATGTACCAGAGTCCCGAGGGCCGATCCGGAGGAGGGGCTAGCGGTGTGCGGTCCATTGCGATGGTTTCTACAAATTGGCTCCCTTGAGCTTTGAGCCGACGGGCTCCTGGACGACGCACCTGCATGCCGGTTCGGGCATCGAGGCCATTGACGGTTGTTTGGCGGCCTTCTCTTACACCCCTAACTATTTTCTCTACTGATGAGGGAAGTTATCCCGAAACCCGAGCCATGTCTCGGGCGATATCCAAAAAACCGGGACAAGTATCGGGTCTAGAGATCATCAGTTCAACAAGTACCTCCTTGCACCCACTGGGGTGAACCACTCAAGAACTCCATGTACCAGAGTCCCGAGGGGCGATCCGGAGGAGGGGCTAGCGGTGTGCGGTCCATTGCGATGGTTTGTATAAATTGGTTCCCTTGAGCTTTGAGCCGACGGGATCCTGGATGACGCACCTGCGTGCCGGTTTGGGCATCGAGGCCATTGACGGTTGTTTGGCGGCCTTCTCTTCCACCCCTAACTATTTTCTCTACTGATGAGGGAAGTTATCCCGAAACCCGAGCCATGTCTCGGGCAATATCCGGACATGTATAGGGTCTAGAGATCATCAGTTCAACAAGTACCTTCTTGCACCCACTGGGGTGAACCACTCAAGAACTCCATGTACCAGAGTCCCGAGGGGCGATCCGGAGGAGGGGCTAGTGGTGTGCGGTCCATTGTGATGGTTTCTATGGATACAGATAGTGTTGGCGGTTACACCCCAAAAGTTTTTTTTTCTTTCTACATTTTTATCATTCTGTGTGCGAATCGGGCTGCGAGCTAGGAACCCGATTTTAAGATCCTCCACCATGGGCAGCTGTTTTAACATCATTTTATGAGGTAATTTTAATGCAACATTAGGCCCTGTGGCAACAGTGGCTGATCCTTTTTTAGTGCCAGATCTGCCCATGCATTGTTCCACCCCTGACCAGAGAGGTGAGAGGCTGTTTAAATCCTTGCGTAATTTCAGTCTTTCTAGTGTTGTTAAACTGGCGGGTGATCTTCTCAATCAGCCCCCTACTCTTTTGGGTTGAGGCTGGGGCTCTACTACTCACTACATATTTATCGCCAGGGATCTGGAACATCGTGTTTATTTGGGTTGGATTTTAGAATCTTGTCACAGTGATCACAACCCAATAAGTTTTTTGTTGCGCTGCCATGTTGCCCCAGGAACCAAGAGTCTTTCTCAGCAGGACAAGAGTTTGAGGATTAAATGGAGGGCACCATATATCCCTATGATGGAGCAAGGATTCGCATGAGAAGTGACTTGCTCTAATTCATGAAACTCAAATAACCCTAACTATGTAATCAACATGTTTGTCTTACTTTTTCCCTCAATAATGGGTATCCGAGTGAAGCTTGCTTATGTGTTTCTAATTCTAATACGCTTGCAAATAAAATGGCTGCTGCTATGGGGGAATTTCTACTGCGCATGCGTCCGTCATACTCACGTGACATGATGTACTCACAGTTTTGGAGGGAAGTCTGTTGCATCTGCGCACTAGTGTTAATATGGCTGCTTTGTGATCTCAAATGCGAGAGGCTTGCACTACTGCTTTTGTTAAGCTGTTCGTTCTGCTTAATCCTAATGCTATAGTTTATTATAAAGTAATGGGTATAGTGTAGAAAATCATGGTATACATTGTAATCATTTATTCCGTGTTCTAAAACTGTTCCTTTTCCATTTCATGTTACACTTTGAAAACTGGCCTGTCTCGTAATGCTGTACTCCATCTTTGTTGAAACTGTGACTGCGCGAGAACCGCGAGTCTCAAGAACAAGTGACCTTTGGACTATTGCCAAGGAGCTGACTGACTAGAAGATGCTCCTGAGAAAGTCACCGAATGAACCCTAAACTGTATACATTCTAATTGACAATAGAACATCCATTGTTGGGTGTAAGGAATCGGCATGAGAACCTAAATTTGATGGGCGTGGACATAAATTTGAATAAGGAGACGGCGAAAGTCTGAATTTTAGGTGGTGTGAAGACCTCTCCTCTTCCTTTGTCCAATCGAAATTGGGGATCCTTACACTTGCTACATTGGGGGGTGGTACACTGACCTGGAAAACAGTATAACTAGCGTAGGTTTAGCTAGAGAGTCCGTCCGACTTGTCTGAATAGCTGACCTGTCACTGACCCAACGCACTCAATAGGTGACTGAGAGCAGAGGGCTGCGGAGCACTCTGTCGGGAGGTTCGAGAACTCAATTGGGGTTCTGAGAAGTTGAAGTGCTGGTGAAGCACTTTGATGGGGAATTCGATAACCCAAGCGGGGTTTTGATTAATAGCTGCAGAGAGGGAGTTGCGCTGCCGTTGCAACTGAACTGCGGGTGCTGGTCTTAACCCTTGGTGGTCCGGTCCTGATCCAAGTTCGGGGGTTTCCTGTCCTGATTTTCCAATGCACCTGCTCGCCTACAGGCACTGAAATTTTTGGGGTTTCCTTCTGTTCTTTCCAACTGACCCGTGGCCAGGGTTGGTCTTCACACCATTCAAGGTAAGTATATATCGGTGTGGGTAATTGTCAATATAATTTGCGTCATTATCTTTACCTTCACTGTTTGGCAAAGCTAAGATTGCATATGTTCCTTTTCTACCCTACCCTTAAGTAAATGAGATGTTTATTAGCGTGTTCCACTTTCTTACCCACCTTTTAGTTGAATGCTAAATGTGATTGCATAAATGTTCTTTTTCTTTACCCTCCCTTTCAGTAGTTAATCTGATCATCTGTTTTATAGCGTGTCCTAATTTTACCTTCCCTATAGTTATGTGCTAAAATCTGTTTTTCATACATTACATATCATGTTCCTTTTTCTAACCATTAATAATTGCGAAAGCTGTGTTTATTATTAGTATGTTCCATTTCTTTACCCTCCTTTAGTCAAAATTGCGAAAGACTGTTTCTCGAAATAGTATGTTCCTTGTTTTACCTTCCCTTTATTTTAAACTTTGCTGAATGGTTGGAATAATCTATCTTTTGCAAAGCTATACACTGTTTCTGATCTTGGTTATTGATAGTTTAATCCCATTTAATCTATGGCTCATGACTTTTGATGATGATTAGATAAAGAGTTTGAGCCTACCCTGAGTCTGTGGTTATTATATGAGTGTAAATGTTATTGATTTATTGAACTATCTTTATAACTAACTCCCTGATTCATTGGGATTATAGGTACAAGTGACGGAGTTGGTAAGTCAATGGTATAGGAATTAGTGGAATAAAATAAACTGATAGTAGAGTGTGGGTTACCTCATTAAAGAAAATGTATATTTGAATTATGGGCCCAGTTGAGTATTTGGTACAATTTATAGTCGGGTGACCTGTGCGCTCTATCACCTACTTTAACACATTTATAGATAGAAAGGAACCTGGCTATTTTAGGTGATTAACTGCTATCTTGTGATTTAACTGCCCCCAACATTCTAGAGGACTTTTTAAACTTAGATTCTTCAGTTGGAATTATCTTGCTGAGCCACTCTCGGCTGAGTGGGAGGAGGAAACAGGGATGGTTCGAAAAAGAGTGTTATACTGCTTGCTAATTGTAGGCTTTTTGAACTTCTGAACGCCACACCCCATGACCTGATAAGTATCTTAACTGCTAGACTGGTATATGAAAAGGCATCACCAAATTTAGAGCTTCTTCTAAAGTAGGAGAGATACAGTGCCTTATTATAGCATGCAACGCCAAGGACACCAAAGGGTTTTGGGTGATCATTAATAGCAAGCTGGCTTTTCTCCACTTTGTAGCATCCTTAGGTTATGAACATATGTTCCCTTTCTCTTTGTAACTAGCTGCTCTGCCAGTGTGAGTTCTCTGTAGAATGTTGGTGTAAGTGACATGAGTGGAATGTTTGGGTGCCTGGTGTGTGAGTGTTGTCTGTTGGAAGATGTGCTGAACAGCTAGGAGGCTGCTCCTGGTGGTGCTTGCTGTAACATCTACTTATGGACTCAATAAAGTACATTGACTTCAACTTGGCTATGTCTACTTTGTCTCCTGTACACATGGGGCCAGCCCACTACACACTTATTAGATGTCTTGGTACTAACATCAACCCAAAGTAATGGGTAGCTCATTTTAAACTAATTTATTCGAGATAAGACCAGGGTGTTGCCTGATTATCTATTGAAATAGTTACCCCTAAGCATGCATTTAGCTATTTAAAGTTGTTCGAGTCATTGAGACCACCCCAATCAACAAGACCTCCGGTAGTGATGTTGTCTCTCTGCACTTGTTTAAAGTAAATAATGAGCTTTGGCCTCCTCTCATCACTAATGTCCTAAACGCTGCCACTTGTGACAAAATCCCTGTGTCATAGAAACACGCAATAATTGTCCCGGTTTTTAGGAAGGGAAACAGGCAAGAGCCTTGATGTTATAGACCCATATCATTATTGGACTCCACTGTGAAGATTGTTGGGAGGGTCATCCTTGATCGATTTAAGGCCTCAGTTCAGGAGAATAATTTCCTAGCCCAGTGAAATATGGTTTCAGGGAGGGTTTAGGGACCTCAGAGCAATTCTTACACCTAATAATTTGGACATATGTACCGGCTAAGAAAGGGGGACTTTACATGGCCTTTATGGCCATAAGTAGTGCATTCGATAGGGTCAATCAGTCCAAGCTTTGGGACATTCTAACTCCAATCAATCTACCTCCTCCACGGGTGGACTTTTTATGTGCAATGCACATGGGGTAAGTGCTTCTGTTGGATGTGGCTCTGAGGGAGAATGCAGAACCATTTTAACTCTCCCGGGGTGTTCAGCAGGGCTGTGTTCTGGCCCCCATTTTGTTTTTATTGAAAAACAATGGCCTCAATTCTTTTTTAATTGCTAATGGAACAGACATGCCCAAAATGAAATTTGCACCTATTATGACACTCTTGGATGCAGATGATGTGGTTCTGCTCTCCTGTAACTCTATTGGCCGTGGGGGACTTGTAGATGCCTGAGTGAGGTTTATGGATAGCCTTGACCACAACACCATCATCTCAAAGACCCACAACATGGTTTGTGGCATCTTAGCACAGAGTTACTTATCTCTATTAAGGGTAATTAAAAAAATTTCGGGAGGCTGAGCGCGTTTCTCTATGTAGGGACTACGTTAGATGCACAGAACAACTGGGCTCCATGCCTTCTCCAACCGCTATTTATATTTAAACCAATCTAGTGGGAATTTGTTTATGTTTTCTTCCAGCGTTGGCAGCAAACCATTCAAACCTTTGCTGAAGTGTATACATTAAAGTGCCTCCCCGTGTTGACCTACGGGGCAGGCATTTGGGGTTACTGAGACAACTCCAGGTTACAGCTTGAGGAGAATCGTTTCTGTAGGTTATGGGGATTGGCTCAGTGAACCCCTAGATTTTTATGCACAAAGAACTAAATATACCCTAAATTGAGGATGCAATCAGGTTCGCCAATTTGCTCCTATGGTTCATGGTAAGAAGCAACAAGCCTACATCCCTCAATCGAAATGTGATTGAGGATTACCTCAATTGTGAGCATGGCCATAAGATACCATGGCTCGCTCATGTAAGCGTCTGGCCGTATCTGTGGACAGACCTGAACTGTACTCTTCTCCCAAGGCAATGGAGAAGACTGAGCGGGCTAAAATTAGAAAGGGCTATGTCCTAAGTGCCAAGGAGTCTAGCGAATGTGCGGCCTTGGGTAAGCACATCCTGAGAGATTATATGATCTTTAAAATATCAGTTGGTCCCGGGGCTTATTTGTCTCTTGTAAAGAACTATTGGGAAAGATCCCTTGGAGCAAATTTTCATATAGGTTCCATCAAGAGTGGTCTTTGTTTCCCAGCTGGTCAGCATGATCTACCTTGAAGGCAACCCTACTTGTGTGATGGCACTTCCCCCGAATCCCTTGAGCGCTTACTTTTATTCTGTATTTATTATGCGCCGTTTCATCGTCGTTACTTGCTGTCCATCCTTAAAAACCAGGGCCGGCACCAGTACAGGCTGGCCTTATCCTTCTTGCACATGTTACCTGACCTGGCAGTATGCTTTTCTGTTGGAGCATTTTTTTAAAGGCTCTTTTATGGCGAAATTTAGAAAACAATTAGTCTGTGTTACATTTATCATTAATTGTGTTATAGAGTATTTCTATTCTGAAATATTTTTTATTGTTTTGGTTCCCCTATTTCCCATCATGGCCATGTTTTCGTTTATTACTTTATAACTTATATTTTGTGTAACTATTTTCATGCTTGTATGTTTTTACCTCTTATGATTATCCATAATGATCAAATAAAGTAACTACGACAACTACATTGTGTGCAATAAAGGACAAATGCATTCTGTTGCATATTGACCAGGTAGTGATGTGTTAAGTGGTGCATTTTGGAATAGTACTGCATTATCAGAAGTAGATGATTACGTTAACTTTGGAAGGCTAATGAGACAATAGCATTTATAGATAGTACATAGTAATTTAAAATGTTATTTTTTTTTGCAACAAAAAAATCACCCAAAATGGTTGTATTCCGAAAAATTAAAATGCCAAATTACCATAGCCAAAATATCGTGGATCAAATGATCATAAGCAACGTGCATATATGTAAGTGTAGATGTACTTTTCTTATCTCAACATCTATGGTATAGAAATTCCTTAACAATATAGTCAAAGAAAAGAAAAACACATAAATCTCATTGTAAAGTATTGAGAAGCAGTTTGCAAAAAGGAGTTGCCTGATATCTGACAATCTGCCTTTGCAGTAAATGTTTCCAGAAAAAAACCTCACTTTGATGTCATCTTTATTGCTCTTTCTCAATATGAGCTCCTACAAGGTTATCTGGGAATGCTGCTGTCTCTTCCCGCACCTCTAATCCCAAACCCACTGCTTGATTGATTCTACTATATCATATTCTCTTGACTTTGGACAAGATAATAATGATTTGTATGTTAACAATTGAGATAATGTTTGTACATGCTTTCTGTGCAAAATGAAAGAACTTATCGTACTAAAAACATGACCCCTAAGCTTCGACAGACAGGGAGAATGAACAATGTTGGGAGAAGTGAAATTGAGGTACCTATTGTGGGTGAACACAAATAACATGAACTTTATGATTCCCCCTTTAGAGCAGGCTGGTAAGTATTGTTTGGACACTATATTGCAGTTAGTAAATTGACCTACAAACATATTGCATCGGCTACGCAAACCCTACCACTGCATCAGATGGAAAGCCTAGTAAGGGGATGTGGAGTTTAGAATAGGAAATCTATAATTACCTTTAAAATTCAGGGGCAGGTGACGTCATGGATGCAGTTATTTTGTAGGTCAATATTTGGACAGGATAGTGTCACACATCCCTCATAGGCATACAACAGAAAAGAGTCAAAGAGTTTAAGCCACGAGAATTGAATTTCCAGCAATTTATCAAATTAATATTTGCAGTTATAAATTCATAGGATTGGAACACTGTGAAGTCATTCTTTGTTATTGATTTCTATGCGAATACTTTATTGTGGTAAAATGTAACCTTTCCAAAATGTTGTCAGAAAGGTAATGTCTGATATTGACCTATATGTAAGTCCCATAGTTCTTCATTAGGTATTTTATAATGTCATGTAACTTCAACTTTTTTTTAAATTCAGAATAGAACCGTACCCTACAGGAGGCAAGAATCAATTCAGTAAACAGTAAGAAGGGGGCGCTACACACACTATATTTCTTTTTAAATAAATGCAATGGAACTTTTAAGAGTTGAGGCACATGCCTTCACATTGAGAATATCATTGTTTGCCCTTGCAGGCAGTTGTTGATGGCATACTATCTCACAGCACCGGTGTAATTGTGTGCTATTTGCTGAAGAGTAACAATCTCGTGGGAAATTATATCCCCACTGACATTCATCCCAGGCCATTTATTCTCCCCTCTATTTATGGCGATCCATTCCCTAAATGTAAGTATGGTACAGCTGCCGCGTGCTGCACAATTCACAAACCAAAAAAAACCACATTATTCATTGGGAATAATGATAGAAGGACGAGACATTGCCTGTTTGATGGGCATTAATAAACAGGTGTGTCTGACCGTGATGTTGACATTGCTTTTGTAAATAGTGGAAACAAAATGTAATTTTTCCGATCTTTCAACACCAGTTGCCTGGGCAACTGTCTCTTCCTGGTGGTTAATGCAGCCGCCCTTCTGGGCTTCCAGCCAATCAGTGAATGAGCTTCTCGCCCTCTTGTCCTATCCAGGCCTCTTAGATTAGTAACTTATCTTCCTTTGTTTCAGAGTGGGCTTCAGCCAATCTCTGATGTGTCCTCATACAAAGTTTAAGATGATTTCCTATTGGTCGGTTTCACATGGCCTTGAGAGGTTTGGGCTGCATTGTTCTGTGAGCCTATTAGGCTAGCTACTTGATTCGTGAGATTGCTGAAGATTTTATACCATTTAACCTAATACACTCTGTATTCATTTAACAACATGCTGTTCTTTATCTTTAATGATCGCAGTTACTGATGGCTCTAGAATGAGAGAGAGGGAGTGTGTATGTGTGTTTGTTGGGAGGGGTGCAAGGGGTGTAGCTCTGATTTTCATATCTTGTACACACATGCTGTCAGGCCCGTTCAGGATGCAGCCATTAGCAATTGCTTTCCTGGAGTCTGCCTACAATGGCTTTGGAAACTTGGCCAAATGCCTATTAACCACACTTGATTCTCATGGTGTATCGTGAGGGGAAGGAGCTCAGAACTCAAGGGTCAACTTTAATCCAGCGCTCACCTTCAGTTAAAAAGAAAACACTTTAGTCTTACAGAAAACTGAAATACCAAGACCACAAAGTTTAATAGGGGGACAGTTACAGTGTTGTAATCTTATCTATGATCCCTAGTAAGACGATCTACCCAATCTGCTGCCATCTCGCCTCTTTAGAGGTGTCTAATGTATATGGTTCAATCTATGTAGAGTTAATTCGGTTAAAATGTCTAATGTTCATTTGGTACATTTTTCCGCATGATCAGTCTCTCAGTCTATTCACAGCTTGACCCTACTTTACCTGCTCAGTGGAGCTTTGGCTCTGGTGATGCTGGGGGGTGTGTACTGTGAACCCTCACCTGCAGCCTCACTATGGTGCAACATCCACTGGGTGATGGTCGGTCTGGCAGGCCTGCAGGCACGTTTATCTTCATCAGTTGAAGCCTCTCAGGCCAGAGGCAGAAAGGTACTCATAGCCGCTGCAGCTTCTGGACGCGATCATCTTAGCTGTTGCACCCTTCATGTCTCATCAAAACTTCCCCATTGGAAGAGACAGCAGCCGTTCTTGTGGCACTTCTGACATTGGTCAGCGGCAGCACCAGTCTTTTGGGCATATACCAAGGTGCTGGACAATGCAATGATGTTTCCAACTAAAATGTCTTTTTGCAATTCACAGTGGGAATTGTTCAGAGAAACAAAGAGACCCCACACAGCACAGGCCACTCCTAGCTTGCCTCTCACTGGAAGTCAGCTTGTTCTCAGTGTTCCTCATGCCGGGACTGTGCTGGGCTTCTCCTCCTGTACAGTGTCTCCTCCTGCAGGGCCAGGCAGTCTCAATCCCTCTCTTAGTACGCAGGCGTCTGGGAACTAGGCACAGCCTAGAGGATGCAAGCATGACTTCTTGTGACATCCCCTTGCCTCTAGAAGATTGATGTCATGAAGACATAAGCCATGGTCGCACAGCTGTCCCAGTACTCTGGGGAGCGCCCCACTCCATGATTAAGAAAAACTGGGGTGGTTTGGGTCCTCATTTTCTAGACAGAGGATGTGGACCCATTGTCCAAGGCTTGAGTTGGTTCTAAGTGGAATTTCGTTTTCTGTCAGTTTTTCAGGCAAAGCCTTTGTACAAGGTGTTGGCTCTCACAACAGTTATCAGTGATGCTGGCTCCAACAGAAGTATCCAAAACAGTGACAAAATGCATGGTGAGGTCTCTGTGTCTGGCGGTTATCATTCTTCCTGAAGCAGTTATTAGAGAAAGACAAAAGGGGCGGCTCTGCTTAAAGGTTTCCTCACCTTGCGTAACAGAATCTACTGTCCCACCATCACCCATAGCATCTGCCAAATGGCAGTGCTGAGGCAAAATGAATCAGCAACTGATACCCTGCAAGGGAAGGAGATTCAAAACTTCTGTAAAATGATTGCCTTTGGTAGCCGATCAACTATACCCAACCCGATTCATTTGTTCCAACTGACTGATGGGTAGGCCACTTTACCAACCTTTTCAAAGAAAGAGAAACTTGTGCCACAACTCCTTCAGACAGTACTGAGCATAAACATATTATTCAGGGGTTTCAATCTTCCAAATCCGAATTATTTACATGTGTATTCTAACTAAAAGAGCCTGAGACCGCTTTATACTCAATGAAATAGGGAAAAAGAACCTGTCATGTTAGTATTCCAGGCAATTTGTTCCTCTTGATGTATGACATCTAAATACCTTATTTGAACACCTTTAGTAATGCTGTAGTTGGGTGGGGGGGGGTCTTACTGCAACCTGGAGAGGTGCTATCATTGTCCCAATTCATATAAAGGGCCAGAGATAACCAAGAAAATTAAAGACCCACAAGTATTATAGATACCACACAAAATATCTTAGCCAGTTAATATCTCTCCTTTCTCCAGTTCTGCATGAGAGACCAGGGTGGATTCTGTGAGAAAATAAGCACAATAGACCATGTTCTGGTTCCCACCCATCCGTTGGAAATACATCACATCACGGAAATACTACCTTTATATGGCCTTCATGGACTTGAAGGCTGTATTTGACTTAGTTCTTTGGAAATGCCTGTGGGTAGTACTTAGACAATATGCTATCCCTGAAGATCCATCATATATTTTAATTAAACTGCATACTGACACAAATGCCCACATCAAGTGGAACAGCCAAGGGAAACTAACCAATAGGATCCCCATAAAATGTGGGTTCAGACAGGGCTGTGTACTAGGCCCCAACCTGTCCTATCTGTATATCAATGGAATGGTCGAATAAATGAATAGTTGCCAGCATGATGCCCCAAAATTAGCAAGCTGATGATACTTTACTCATGTCACGCACCTCCATGGGTGTGCAAGTTTTGCTCTGGGAGGGTCTTGAAATTAATGCCAGAAAAAAAGGTTTGTGGCTCTAAACCCCCATCGGTCATTCAAAAATAAAATGGAGGTGGATGTGATATCAATTGAGCGGGATAAAAGCTTTGGTTACTTAGGGCCCGATTTATCAAGGCTTTTGCAACTCGCAAACAGCCTTTTAGCTTGATTTGGAATGTATGAAAAAATCGCAATTTACGGAATCGCAAAAAATTGCGATTCCTTATTTTGCCATAGCATTTAAGGAATCACAATTTTTGCGATTCCTTAAATGCTATGTATGTAGCAATATCAATTTTCGAATTTGGGTTAAGAAATCGCAAATTACCACCAACTTGTAGTTGGTGGTAATTTGTGATTTCTTTTAAAAATGCCCTATTTGGCATTTGTAAGGGTGGCATGTGACGCACATACATGCCCATAGGGCATGTATGTGCACCACATGCACACACATGTACATTTCAGGGGTGCAGCAGGGTGTCTTTGAGACACCCCTGCACCCTTGAAATAATTCTCAAATTGCGATTAGGCCCATAGGAATGCATTGGAAATTATTCCTTATTTGCGAATTCGCAAAATGTGAATTCGCAAATAAAGAATATTAAGGAATCGGTAAAAAATAGCGATTTTGTACATACATTCCATTTTGCGAATTCTAAATAGCGATTCGCAAAAAATCGCTATTTAGAATTCGCAAATCGGAATCTTGATACATCTGCCCTATAGTTGTTATTCCTGTCCAATCACATGCAATGCCTGGGTTTATGACTAAGGAGCACTTCAAGATGAGGAGGCTTATTTGCAAGCCCCTTGCACTGCTGGTGCATTACTTTTTCCCCATATTAAAAATTATTTACCCGCGGCGCAAGGTGCTTGTAAATAACCCCTAGGTTTACCTTTCTGCATGGTCTGCCCTTGCTTCACAGGTTGTGCATCCCACCAAAGTTTGTGCAAAGAGATTTTGCACTCTAGCCTCTACGGTAGCTCAGTCAGGGATCAACGACAAGTCAGCCATGTGGAAAGAAGCTGAAGGACCCCTTTTGCACAATGATGTCCCTCTGCCGAGCCCCCAGGGAATGTTGTACATTTATTTACTTATTTTATTTATTTATAAAGTTTTATATTGTGTCGACTAGACCTGATGAGGGTATCAGAGTGCTTTACAAAAGTTACATCAAAAGAAAAGTTCAGCACTATTCACATATAAATTAGTATCTAAGATGAGATTGTATATGTTGTAAGTTCTCGATGAAGGTCAGGAATGTGTTAATCATTCTCGTTTAGAGATGATCACACAACCTGGTGGTGAGCAGCTTCTGGTTGGTATCAAATTGCATCAGGGCTTGGATCAGGAGAGAGTTTTCTTCATTGGAAGTAGGTTGACTTCTTTTTTGAAGGAGGTGGTGGAGGGGTTCATTCTGATTGCTTTGGGCAAGGCATTCCATATCCTAGGTGCTAGGCCAGAGAAGGTGCGTGTGTAGGTTTTCTTTTTAATACATTTTTGTTGTTTCAATAGCAGGGTGTAGGTGCTCCTCAGAGTTCTGCTATTGCCTTATAATTCGAGTTTATTGGCTAGAGACCTTGGTTTATTGAGGTGTAGGGCTTTGTGCGTCATGCATGCAATTTTCTGCTGTGCTCATAAGGGAGCCAATTCAGTTCCTTTAGATCAGGGGTGATGTGGTTGTTCTTTCTGGAGCCAGTGACGAGTCTTGCAGCCGATTTGAGTGAGGCTCTTAAAGGAGCCTGGCTGGATATTGGAGACTTTCAGAATTTTGGTTAAGGGTTCCATGAAGAGGGTAGGAGAAAGAGCGGAACCTTGAGGTACTCCCAGGGTGACCAGCGTGGCCCAGGATAGCAATTGGTTAATCTTTATTCTTTGAATTTGGTTGTCTAAGAAGGAGGCAAACCACTTTAGGACAGCTCCTGATAAACCCATTCTGTCTTCAAGTAGGTTCCGGAGGTTGATATGTTGACCGAATTGAAGGCTGTTGATAGGTCTAGGAGAATTAGGAGGCAGGATTCATTTTGATCTAGTATTCTGAGTGTGCCATTGATGATGTGGGTCATGGCAGTTTCCGTGCTGTGACTCTGCCTGAAGCCTGATTGGAACTGGTCAATGAGGTGGAATTGGGCTTTATGGTTGCATAGTTGGGAGTGGATGCACTTCTCCAGTAGTTTTGCTAGTGTAGGAATAGTGGATATTGAATGGTAGTTATTTCGGATTGTGTGGTAAGCAGTGGGTTGAATGCATGAATGGAAATATTGCTCCGTCTTCACACAGATATTCCTTGAAACAAATACTACTGGGAGCACAGCATATTCACAATATGCATTGCTCCAGTTGTATTGGTGTATATAGAAAACCGGCTGGAATATGGATGGAATTGGGCATTTACATGATGCAGTTTAATCCCTGGGATCGTAGCACAATTGTCTGTGAAGTGAATTTTGGGGATGCCTATATCTTTGAGCCTGGGTCCCCTACTCTGGAGACACCAAAGGAATATTTAGTAGCATGTTTGCACCTTTGCAAATTTGCAAATTGTTTGGATTTAATACAGCCTTGCAGATGAGTGAAATTTCCTACAAAGTCTTTTATGGGAGAGAATTCTAACTCAAAAAGCAGGGTTGGTATATGTGTTTTAAATTAATGTTTGCATACTATTTCACCCAAAAAATGGTTTGCAGAATTTTCACTATTTTATGTTCAGAAAAAAATACAATGTTCATGATGTTGAGGAACCTGGAGCAGTTTTGAAAACACTTCATGGAGACACCAGAAACAAAATTATGCAATTTTGCATCTTTGTCTCTTCTAATTTAAAAAAATACTGAGAAGTCTATACTCACTTGATTTAACCAGGCCCAAATATATTCTTCTTGCTGATTATAAAGGGAAGATATTTTTGCAATGGGCCCACTTCACCAATACTAGAGGCTGAGATTTTCATACTCCAAAAATGTGCCCCCTCACATAGGACATTGACAAGAAATGTCCAGACTCAGGGGCTTATTTATAAGCCCCTTACACCACCGTTCCATCTCTTTTTGTGACACTCCTGTGCCGCATCAGCCTGTCTCATATTTACCAGGCAGCACAAAGCCAATGTTTTGGCTTAATGCTTCCTTGTAAATATCGCTCCCTTTAACACTGTTTTCTGTGTTAAAGGGGCGTGCAATGGGTGTTGCTATGGGCGTTCCCAGCAACATCCGTGACTTTATGACACAGACCCAGATTTACAAGAAAGGGTAGCGGCACACAACAAAATGGGATGCTTGAATAAAAGCAGCCACTGGTAACAACTCTGTCTCCATTCCTGTCAATTGTTATTTTGAACACCATGGCACCTCAGATGGACCTGGCCATATGCAATTCAGCCTTCATCCTGCTCCAATGGCAACAGTCTAGCATGACAGCCAGGTCAGGTCCTGCCTAAACCTGAAAACAAGAAACCTTGGACTGGGTTTGCCCTAGTTATGGTTCATCAGTCACATTTACCTTAGCTCCATTGAAACAGTTTGCATTGAACCCATTTTTAGGCATACCAGTTCGGCTTGGGTGACACAGTAAAGTAAAACAAAAAGTGATGGATGGAATGCTTGAATTGATCTCAGCCACTGGTATTACTCAGACCACCTCCCAGTCCTTATTATTTTGCACATCAAGCCACCACTGTTTGGACCCAGCTATATGCAAATCAGTCTTAAACCTGCTCCAATGGGAACAGTTCAGCCCAAACTGCAAGGTCAGGTCCTCCCTGAATTGGAACACAAGCAACTTTGGACCGGTTTCACCCTAGTTAGGACTCATCAGCCAGGTATAGCTTAGCTCCAGTGATACTGTGTGTGCACACTAAAGTATACAATAAGTGATGAGTGGAATGCGTAAATTATTCTACACTGCTGGTAATCACGTTGGGCTGCATCCAGGTCCATACCCGGCTGATTAGCCCTAACTAGATAATGGAGATTCAATGTTGTTTGCCTCTGTGGAATTAGTGACTCTGCACAACCTTGCACCATTATAAATCCCTTATTACACTGTCCCCAATCTTAGAAGAACTAGGAAATATTTTGGCCTTAATGCCCCACTCTCAAGGGCATTAAGGCCAAATGGGAGTTTCAGTTTAGCTCTGGAACAGTTTCAACCATGAATTTATGCACTTTGAGTTTAAAAGATATTGCCATTAAAAGTAATTGTCAAGCCCTAACTCCAACTAGTGAATTTTATTACATGCCACTTTAGGTACAAGAAAAGCACATTAGCCTTCTAGGCTTAATGCCGCACTCCGGCACTTTTGAAAAGCAGGACTGCAATGTATTTACAACAATATTGTGCAGCCCTATGTTTCCCCCTGCAACTGAAGGACTGGGTTCTTTAAGACCCAGCGGTGCCAGGGCACAACACCTGAAACCTTCGTGGGTAACCTGCTCCGGCGTACGAATCACAGAGACACGGGACACTTCCTTCGACGTCAAAGATTCAAGGTTTATTTGCTGCAGGGAACACAGAGATCACGACAAGTACACAGCGTGCAACTTGGGGAGACTGCTTCAAATTGGTTCTGTGGATCGCTCCTTTTATACAGTTTTTACCCATAGGACAACATGGCACACAAAAGTTTACAACCCGGTTCTCATCATTATCCCCCAGAGGGGTCGCTTTGGTCATTTTGAAACACATGAGGTCCGGAACATAAGTGCGGAAACATTTGGCGGTTCCCAACTGTAAAAACCCATCTTCCCACCATTAGCAAATTCCAATCAGCAGTAAAACCGATCGAAATAGGAACAAGGACAGGTGCAGAGGAAGACGGAGACAGTGGGGAGATCGGAAAGGGTGTAAAAGGGGAGGTATCAGGAAACACGAGATACAGGCATCAAAAGGACGTGCCTAATGAGATGCACGGCTGAGACAATAAGTCCGTGCGGCAAGATGAGCCCCCAGCGGCGCCATCTGCCTTACAGTAGCAACCCCCTCGTCATAAAGACACTCACAAAGAACATGTGTCTTCCGCAAATATCTTGGGAGTCCCAGGGTCGCGAAGCGGACAACGTCCGTTCGCTGGCTACTTGAGGGCAAGAGACAAAATGGATGCCGTATCTAAGATGGAACCCGTGGGTACAGATGAAAAACCCACATAACAAACGAACGGTTTAAGTTAGCACAGCGAAACTGCGCACACATACTAAACTCGTCATTTGCGGTTCATAGATACCAGACTCGACCATATTCGTGCGAGTCGAAAACACCACTTACAATTGTCACGGAACCTCAGACGCTCCTTTTGCCCTCATGTAGGCAAGCACTAGTCGGAATCATATTCGATATTCATCAAACCATCGAGATGTTGCTGTAGCATAGCTCTGTCCAACTGAGTCCCCTTGGTAACAGGTGGTTGTCTCATACACGTTGTAGCACAGAGGCCACATAAGGCAGGACCACACTGCACACAAAGGCAACACGTGAACAGGAACACTACAACGACTCCGATGATCATCAGAATTTTCCAACCCCAAGCCGACATCAAGCCCCAAAACCATCCAAGTAGCGTCCAATCCCCTACATCCACGTGTATGGATTCGGAGATCTTATGCAACCTCGCTATGGCTTGATAGACAGTAGGAGCATTATCTGGAATGAAAATGCAGCAGCTCGAATGGATCACCTTACATACCCCACCTCGATCTGCTAAGATGACATCTAAAACCATACGGTTTTGTAACGTCATAAGTCTCTCCGCCTGAAGTTCTGTGGTGATATTACCAAGGGCACTGGCAGTAATATTAGCTGTCGATTCTACCACTCGAGTCAACTGTCTCAGGTTCCTACTATTGACCATGGGTCCCCAAAACGGGAGGAAACCCTTGAAAAAGTCTCCTGCCTCTTGACCGGCAGTATCCTCTTCGCTAATTACGCCTCGCACAACTCTAGTCTTATGATAATCGGCATCTACAGTAAACGTCGGAGGCAACTGATTTGCAATAAAACATGAGCCCATGAAGTCAGCGGGCAACCATGTGTATGCACGATCATAGCAGATAAAGTATGTACCCTTGGCAGCCAGAAACACAGGGGACGAGGACATCGGCAGAATGTAATTTTCAGTGCAAGCACTTGCTCCAAGTCGGGCTTGTGATCTTCGGCCACGACCCATAAGACAAAAATTACCAGTGTGGGGTACGACCCATATCGGAGGCGAGCTTTTAAGCTGCTTTTCGCTAGTGAACACACTATATTCACCTCTACTTAGGACCCTGTAGGCCTGTACCTCTTCTTCGGGAATAAGCGAAGGATCATAGATCTCACTATCTAAATCCTCTATGGCTATCGACAAAGGTTTTTGATACGAGGTAGGACCAGAGTAGGGGGAACGTGGTTCTCGAATGGGGTGGAAACCCAGTGCGCTTCGAAACATTGTTTGAAATGCTCGAGCCGACCCTTGGGAACTATACGGTAACACCAGATATGGAATTCCCTTATCCGTCGTATGGGGCATCAACCCACACACCCAACAATTAGTAGTGTTAACCACTAACTGATGCTGATGGAGGAGCTGAATAAAGGAATTGTTGCGGAATTCTACACGTCTAGCCTGTTCGTGTTCCGGTAACATGTGAAAGGAATGAGGAGAAGCAGTAGAGGTAAGATTAGGGTAAGGAGTAGGAGTAGGGGTAGCAGGTAAGAAGTAAGACATCGTGTAATACACCCCACCCGCCAATAATGCAGAAGCAGTCAAAAACAATACAAACAGTTGGAATATAAAACATTTGGTACGACTGAGTTGCTGCAGCTTGAATCTGTGGACCTGAGCTCCCTCCAAATCATTCAGCTTCGAGAATGCCATTCCCTACGACCGTCCGCAACGTTTCTTGACGCACTTCGTTCTGTGCAGCAATAGTCAATCCCTAGGAGTTCCCAGGAACCGACGGCCTTTAACCTAGCGTCAAGACCTACTGTCCAGAAGGAAGTACGCGCGCGGCCCTACGGCCTTCAATGCACAATATGTATGTATGCAAAAACAAAGTCTCTCAGCTGAGGGAGCAAAAAGTACAAGGAATGGAGCTCAATATATGTGTACAAAAATAATTACAGTAACACGAAAGTTCAAAACTGATCACAGAAAACAGGGTAATGCAATCGTCGATACAGCAAAGCAAGATCTTTTTATTTGTCCTTAGTGCGAGACCGCAAAAAGTACCGGGTTTTCCCAGGACGTGTCTGCTCGTCAAACAAAGGATCCGTTGAAGAGACAGCGTCCTGCTGATCAGTTGAGTGTTCAAGTCTTGAGTCTTTTGATGCTGATTGTTCAACAGTGTCTTTCTGCTGCGCTGAGGGTTCGTCAACAAGCTGTGCGTCGCTAAAAGGCACAAACGCCGGCAATGTTTCTGTTTCAGATGACGCAATGCCTCTCCTTACCCACGGGTCTGCCGGCAAAGGGATGGGGACTCTCTTGGTGTGCGTGGCATGCACCCAATTCTTACGTCCCTCGAGACGAACGGCAGTCCTCGTGGCCAGGAGCACTTGGTAGGGTCCGGTGAACCTCGGGTCCAGGTTATTTTTGCGTGAAAAGTTCCTGGTCACCACCCAGTCTCCGGGCTGGAGCTGGTGGCCTGGACCCTCCGTCTGCGTCGGCAATGCGTCGTGAACCTGTTGGTGAATTAACCTCAGTTTAGCAGTCAAGTCATGTAGATAATCAATCAACATTGGGTACTCAAGATCAGAAAACATTCCTGGCCTAGGAACCCCCCACACATTCGCAGGACGGCCGAACACTATTTCATAGGGACTAAGCCCTACTCGGGAGTGTACAGTCGCCCTAGTTGACAGTAATGCTAAAGGTAACGCGTCAGGCCACGAAAGACCAGTCGTAGCCTGAATCTTCGCTAACTTTAGTTTAAGGGTGCCATTGTACCCTTCAACCAATCCAGCTGACTGAGGATGATTGGCGCTGTGGAATTTCTGATTAATTACAAGGCCCTTACACACACTCTTCATCACACTTCCAACAAACTCACTTCCGTTATCTGACCACACGACTCTAGGCATTCCATACCGAGGAAAATATTCCTTCAGTAGGATTTTCGCAGTAGACAAAGCAGTATTGTCTTTGAGAGGATAGGCCTCGATCCATCGGGAGAATGCGCAAACCACAACCAAAACGTATTTCAGGTTATTGCATCGCTCCATATGGATGAAGTCCAGTTGAATCACCTCAAAGGGATACGAAGGGGGAGCAAAACTGCCAGGAGGAGTTGGGGTTCCTTTGCCAGGATTGTACATTATACACACCATACAATTCTTCACCAAACGTTCAGCACATTTCGTAATACCATCATTCTTCCACACAGAAGCCAGCAACTTGCAAATACCTTTCGCGCTGATATGTGCTAACCCATGTGCCATTGTCACAACGGCCAGCACATACGCATCAGGCAACAACCATCTTTTCTGATCAGACAAATCAATCCAACAACCATTCGCATCCAACTTTCCCGTACTTTCTTTCCACTTCGTCTTTTCAGTCTCGGTGGCCTCATTCTGAATTGCTTTCACACTCTCGATAGTGTCCTCACACATACTCGATTCTGTAGGCCACCTAACCAAACTCGTCACATACATTCAAGTGCTAAGGTTCCGGGCAGTCTCCTTAGCAGTCTCGTCCGCATTCGCGTTACCACGACCAACATCATCCGTCACCTTACGATGCGCACTGCATTTAACAATCGCAACTTGCGTAGGCAAAGTCAATGCATCCAAAAGATCATTCACAAGCTGGCCATGCTGTATCTTCGTACCGTGCGACGTCAAGAAACCTCTCTCTCTCCACAATCGTCCAAAACTGTGAGCAACTCCGAACGCATATTGGCTATCAGTAAACACATTCACACGTTTCCCTTTCGCCAACACACACGCTCTAGTAAGAGCAATCAATTCTGCAGCTTGGGCAGAATTCTGATTCAACCTTGCAGTCTCAACAACAGTATTCAATGTTACAACAGCATAAGCAGTAGTCACATCGCCATTCGGCAACTTAAAACATGACCCATCCACATACAAAGTGCCATCCGGATCTTCCAATGGGGTGTTTTTAAGGTCCACTCGACCTTTTGTTTCCTCTTCAGTCCTCAAGTAGCAGTCATGTTCTGCTACTTCATCTGACTCTGTGCTAATTGGTAACAGAGTTGCCGGGTTCAAAACGTTACAACGTTTTATCTGAATGTGGCTTGCCAAGAGCGTCAACTCGTACCCAGACAACCTCGCACTCGTCAAGTGCTGAGTTTTCGTTCGATTCAAAAGAGTATCGACTGCATGCGGAACCATCACCATAAGCATATTATCCATGACCAATCCTGCTGATTGTCGGATGGAGACCGCAGCTGCCGCTGTTGCTCGTAAACAACTCGGCAATGCTCTAGCTACCGGGTCCAAGGTCGAGGAAAAATATGCACATGGACGTTGCTTACCACCAAAAGGTTGCGTTAAGACACTCAAAGCACAACCTTCCCTCTCGTGAACATATAACGTAAACGGCTTACTGTAGTCAGGGGTACCTAACACAGGAGCCGAACACAATGAATCACGCAGTTCAGAAAAACTTTTCTGACATTCTTCCGTCCATGGTAAAGGAGTTGAAACATCCTTGCACGTAAGAGCCACCAATGGTTTCGCTAGCAATGAAAAGTTAGGAATCCATTGCCTGCAGTACGACGTGATACCTAGAAAGGCACGCACATCTCTTTGGGTTTTTGGCACAGCCATTCGCGCAATCGCTGCAATTCTCTCTGGGGTCAATCTCCTTCCCTCCTTTGACAATAAGTGACCTAGATAGGTTACTTCTTGACAACAATATTGGAGTTTAGAAGGTGACACCTTGTGATTTAACTCACAGAGATGTTGCAGCAACGACACCGTAGCAATTTTGCAAATGTCCTGAGTATCAGCAGCCACCAACAAGTCGTCGACGTATTGGATCAAGGCCGCACCGACCGGCAACCTAAATGCATCCAGTTGACCCTTCAAGGCTTGACTGTAAATAGAGGGACTTTCACAGTAGCCCTGAGGAGCGCGTTTGAACCGGAAGCTGCGTCCACCGAGAGAGAAACCGAAAAGGTCCCTGCTCTCCTCGGCAATCGGGATGCTGAAAAACGCATTTTTCAAGTCAATCACCGAAAACCATGATGCAGAAGCTGGAATCAGAGTCAGTAGCGCCGTGATGTCAGGCACAACGGGAAATTGAGGAACCACAATTTTATTTACCTCCCGTAAATCGATAACAAAACGATAAACAGGCGGCTTTGAAGGATCGGTACGTTTAAGAATGGGCAGCACAGGGCTGTTGCACACGTTTCCCCGAGTCTCCTCAATAACATCTTTCTCAATCAGATCATAAATGATCGCTAACAGTGCTCGTTCACCATCAAGGGAGATACGATATTGGGGAATACGTGGCAGTCGCACATTAGATTTCAACTGAACAACATAAGGGGAGATATCAAGCAGGCCCACGTCATTTGGACCCGTTGCCCACAAAGATGCAGGAAGAGAACTCAATTCCGGTGGAAGCTTATCGAGAGACAAATACATAGGAGAGACAACCCTCTCTCCTAACGTAAGCTTTACACCCGCAGGAGAACAATACAAAGTTGCGTACAAACGTTTAAGCAAATCCAGGCCCAAAAGATTTTCACCACAACCCGTAGTCAAAATCAGCGGAGCTTCTAGCTCACGCGGCCCAATTTTAAGGGGCAAAGGGCGCGAAACGGGATTGCTAACAGGGGCGCCAGAGAATCCAACGGAAACATTTGTTAAGCCAGACAAAGGTGCGCCAGGGAGTTTCGAATGCATGATAGAACTTTTCGCTGCACCAGTGTCCAACAGAAAAGGCTCAACGACGCCCGATGTAGCAACTGCGACGTAAGGCCCTCTCTGATCAACCGGAACTGATACCACTCCCTCTCCTTGTCTATGGCTGTCCTAGTAATTACTGTCGTCAGTCCCCTGATCGACGTAATAATCGTCTACATTGTACTGCGCAGATCGTCCTTGCGATGATCCACGTTGATCAAAACAATTATTAGAATTGGATGAGTTATCTGAGCGATCGTTCTGAGCACCACGACCTCTACCACGTGATGTTTGCTGTGAACCACCACGACCTCCTCTAGATTGGTTACCATTGTTTCGTTCATTCAAAACAGGGCAATGGAATTTAATGTGTCCCTCCTGTCTACAATAAGCACATTGATTGTACCCTAACGAGGATCTCTGGGAAGAGGAGTCATTACGCGGCTGCGATCGATTCGATTGCGACTGCGATCTATTCTGTTGGGACGCATTCTGATTTGAACGCGGAGGATACGCTTGTTGCAGCAACACTTTAGTTTTGAGCTCTTTCGTCTTTTTATCAGCACGGTCATTCTCTTCTTTCTCTCTATTCTCATAATATTGTGCCGTAGCCAATATCTGAGCCGAAGTAGAAACGGCCCATGCACTTTCCGAATTCTTTAACTTAGTGCTCAAATCGGGCAATAAATTCGAAACAAATTTATCCACAAACAATCTCTGACCACCCTCAGTACCCATATCCTGTCCACTGTGATCGATGAATGCTTCCTCGAACCTCGTAAAGAAGTCGGAAACACTCTCATCTTTCTTCTGTTTACAGGCTGACAATTTGTCCCAATTTACTCTCATAGCTGGCATAAGAGTTTTCATTAATGTTATTATTCTTTGGGGAAGAGCAGTGATCAACTGGTCAGGTTTAGTAGCAGCCACTTGTCCGGCATCTGCCGCTACAATGGCAGCCCAATCACCGCCTAATTCAGCCGGATGATTTTCCTGCCGAATCTTAGCCCATACCGGTTGCGGTACGACATTGCCGAACAACATATCGATATCGGCAAGGTTCATTACCGTAGCATCTACGAGCTGTGATAATTCCTTATATACCCTGTAGGATTTTTGCGTGGATCAGGCAAAGACTGCTTCACCTGTAGCACTTCCGATCGTTTCCATGGGAGGTGTATCCACACTCTCTGGAAATGCGCTGCTGCCGGAGGATTAGCATTAGGATCAGCTGGTATCCAAACCGGCGGAACTTCACGCATGGGATATTGGCCAGACTCGTCTGGTTGTTTTTCAATATCCTCAACAAACAATGCATGAGGGATTGGAGCGGGACGAAGAGATAGCAATCGTTCAACAGCACGTCGAACGTTGGTATCCACTATCAGCCCATTTGCGAACTGTAGCTGGAGATCAGACAGAGCGGCGAGCACCTCGTCAGGCGCATCGGCCGCTATTTGATCATAGAGGAACTTGCACATTTCATTAAACACATATCTCTGGGTTGGCACATTGAATTGACAAAATGTTTCGAGGACAACACGGGGTGGACACCTAAGAGGATTTACCATCCAACCCATCACCATATTATATAACGCAACGCGTTCTCTGTTTCCAGGAAGCTGACTACGTCTCTGAGGACCATCGGAACCAGCGGACCCATGAACAGGTCCGAGCGAATGAAAGAAGCTAGTCGCAAGAGGAGAATTGCGACTACGAACAGAGGGAGAAGAATAAGACACAGGACTAACAAGAGAAGGAGTAGAAACAGTAGCAACAGCAGGAGTTAACAAAACAGGAGCAGTAGCAGGAGCAGTAGCGGGAACAGGAGTATGTGGAAGCGGAGGAGCAGTAGGAATAGAAACAGACAAAGGAGCAGGAACAGTCGGAAGAACGGGTGCAGGTTGAGGATCAGGCAAAGGAGGAATAGGCGGTAGAATAGGTACGGCAGGGACCACAGGAGGTGCGGTACCCTGTACGTACGGAGGTGGCGACTTCATAAGATAAGACATTAAGGGATCCTCAACTGGCTCTTCCTTCTTTTCCGACTCCGTAGGCAAAGCAGGATAACATTTATCTACAGTCATACGCTGTAATCTATCAAACACTTCCTTATCCTTAACCTCCTTATCTCGCTGAAATTGCTCTGCTTTCTTCACTATGGTAGCTACATTATCTCGCTGATTACGTTTAGTCTGTCTGATTTCTTTCTGTCGGGCTTCTTTGCGCCACAATCGAAAGGCATCAAACATGGCCGGCCTTGACTTTCTTTCGAACAATTTAAGCTCTAGATTATCTAAGATCGGGGCTTCGAAGCTACCATGAGGTGGCCAGCGAAGGTCGCCGTCCTTTTTCGTGTATTTAATCCAGTAATCGTTAAAGGTAACTGGGCCTAGCCCATGCTTACTATAGAGCTCATAAGTGGGAGTTCCAACCGGAGGTATCGGACACGAGTCCTCCAGTCGGGAATCCATACCACAAGGTCTGAAACAACTAAACAACGTACTGCGACCAGGCATCTTGCACACTAGCCGAGTTTCACAAACTTCAAGGGTTACGGGATTTACCAAGTCCCAGCAAAGAACAAAACCCTCTGTTTTTGGCGGCTGCAGTCGTCAAACAACACAACAAAGTACGCTAGCAAAGTGTCACCGACAAAAACACTCACACAGCGTTAACAACAAAAACACTCGCTAAAGTGTCAACAACCAAGAACTATGGGAGCGACCCACAAATACTTAACTCAAAAATCGATGGCGTCACCAGGAAGGCCCGTCAATCGTCTCGCTATACCAAGGTCTACGCCAGGCGCCAAAACAGGTCTACAGTCAGGGCAGCAGTCCGTCGCAGCCGTCCGGAGGCGGGAATCTTCGCGGGAAAAGTCTTCGGGCCACTTATTTCGACAACAGGATCGATGAAGCGGAGTGCACCTTCCCTCGGAGATTTCACACGAAGTTCCTCACGATCGTTGGGCTTGGACCGGTACCACTGACGCAGCCCCACGTTGGCCGCCAACTGAAGGACTGGGTTCTTTAAGACCCAGCGGTGCCAGGGCACAACACCTGAAACCTTCGTGGGTAACCTGCTCCGGCGTACGAATCACAGAGACACGGGACACTTCCTTCGACGTCAAAGATTCAAGGTTTATTTGCTGCAGGGAACACAGAGATCACGACAAGTACACAGCGTGCAACTTGGGGAGACTGCTTCAAATTGGTTCTGTGGATCGCTCCTTTTATACAGTTTTTACCCATAGGACAACATGGCACACAAACGTTTACAACCCGGTTCTCATCATTATCCCCCAGAGGGGTCGCTTTGGTCATTTTGAAACACATGAGGTCCGGAACATAAGTGCGGAAACATTTGGCGGTTCCCAACTGTAAAAACCCATCTTCCCACCATTAGCAAATTCCAATCAGCAGTAAAACCGATCGAAATAGGAACAAGGACAGGTGCAGAGGAAGACGGAGACAGTGGGGAGATCGGAAAGGGTGTAAAAGGGGAGGTATCAGGAAACACGAGATACAGGCATCAAAAGGACGTGCCTAATGAGATGCACGGCTGAGACAATAAGTCCGTGCGGCAAGATGAGCCCCCAGCGGCGCCATCTGCCTTACAGTAGCAACCCCCTCGTCATAAAGACACTCACAAAGAACATGTGTCTTCCGCAAATATCTTGGGAGTCCCAGGGTCGCGAAGCGGACAACGTCCGTTCGCTGGCTACTTGAGGGCAAGAGACAAAATGGATGCCGTATCTAAGATGGAACCCGTGGGTACAGATGAAAAACCCACATAACAAACGAACGGTTTAAGTTAGCACAGCGAAACTGCGCACACATACTAAACTCGTCATTTGCGGTTCATAGATACCAGACTCGACCATATTCGTGCGAGTCGAAAACACCACTTACAATTGTCACGGAACCTCACACTGGTGCTAATTACAGCTGCCTAGCACCAACGCAAGCACCCTTGCACAATAGTGCAAGGGTGCCTGTGTTGTGGTAATGATTGTTTGTGTGCAGAAAGGTGTGTCCCTTCCTGCACATAAACAATCTTAAATGGCGATTTATAACGTATTTGTGTTTGCTTTGTGCAGCTCACATAGAAGTTGCAACTTGTCATTTTTAAAATGATTGTTTACATTCATTGAGGGGCTCCTTCCTGCACATAATCACTAAATGTCGTTTTGATCTTTCTATGTGTGCTGCACAATGCAGCACACATAGAAACAGCAAAAAACGGAGAGAAATAAAGCATTTCTCCTAATTGCACCCATGTTAAGTCCAGGTTTTTTTGTATTAATTTTGGCACTGCCCAAATGTACACAACCCTTGTAAATATGGAGCGGCGTCAAAATCAATGGGTGTTGCAGCGGAATGCCCACCACAACACCCTTTGCCCACCCCTTTCACGCTTAGTATTGAGTGAAAGGGTGCCTTATTTACAAGGCAGTGTTAAGCCAAGTTAAGTGGCTTAACATCACCTTGTAAATAAGGCAAATCCCCTATCCCCACAGGAACGCTGAAAAAACAAATGTTCCTGTGGCAAAAGCTCCCCTGCATTCTAAAATGGTTGATGCCTTTGAAGGGCTTCCAATATGCCTTGATGTCCACAGGAATGCAGGAGGCCAAGAGGCGATAGGACCTTGCTACATGAAATCTTTCAGCATTATTTTATGTTAATATACTTTAGAATGTGTATGAATCACCCCGGAAGGGATGTCACACTCTTTCTGTTAAAACGAGAAGACAATATATAATACCACTATCAAAATAGCGTATTCAAATTGTGTTCTTCTGTATAAAGAACGCCCATTTTCGGCATCCTTCTCACGATCACGATGTGAGTTCCACGTGAATTGGAATGCCATGGACTTCCAATTAACATTGAATTCATATCGCGATTGTAAAACAGATGCTGTGTCAGTGCTAAACAAGAAATTAATTTTCCTTGTCCTTTCAAAGAGGCTAATCAATTTAATACCTCTGCTCTTATCTGCCACTGGAGATATCTCATTTGGGAATCCCAGTGATCCTCCGATTCTTTGATCAAGGGGTCAAGAAATTGCACAAGATGGTCTTGTTGTCTTGATGCAAAGAATACCAAAACATCGACGACCAATCCATTCTTCTCTCTAGTGATTGTTAAATTAATATAAGAAATTGGGTTATTGGCTGAGGTGGGTGGAAGCCTTGTCAGGTTGAACCACAAGCGTCAATAAATTAACCTGTGCTTAACCCAATGGCGCCTTGGCACAAAGCAGCCAGGCTTAACTTAGAGGCAATATTTAAAGCATTAATGCAGCACATAAACAGTAATAAAGTGAAAACACGACATAAGAAAAGATCTCAAACCAATTTAGAAAATCAGAGAATATCTCAAGAAATAAAATGAGGCACTGGGCACTATCATTATTGTTTAAGAAAAAAAAAATATATATATATATATATATATTCACTTTAAGGTCTGCACTGAACGTTTAAGGACACTTTAGTACTAGTCTCCCTGCTGAAAACATAAGACTCAAGCGTGAATACAACCCCAACTTCATGTACAAAGAGATCCATGTTTCATTATTACGCTAGCCAGTGTGACAAAAACATTGTCACATACTCCACTGCTCTCTCCCGTGAAAGGTTGTTATTCAAAAAGCATATTGGGGTGTACAGATGCTAGTCTAGAGTTCTGCCGCTTATGTTAATACTTTCTGCAGAAGTGACCTGTAAGGTACAACATACCTTTATGTTTTGTTTGAATGGTATGCAGTAAATGGTATGGATGAATGGTAATGGTTGCACCCCTCCGTCTTCACCCATGTTTTTGTTGCTCCGTAATCTAAACTACTATGAAGAACGGATGGGTTACATCGTCTAGTTGTGTGTGTGAGGGGGGCGGATAGGGGGGTTAAGTTGAATTGCGTTATTCTATGGAACTGCATACATATGATCAATAACGTTCTAGAATACATGTAACATGCCTATACTGCAAACACTACCCATGTATCCACTGTGAATGTCATCATGCTGTTATACATTTTAAAAATGCAATTAAGTTGTTCAAAAAAACAAGATCAATCCTTTTTTTCTGTACAGACCAAAGCTCTACATCGCAGCCCACACCTCTCAACATCACTGGAGAAGACAAAAGAATTGCCAATTAGAAGAAAGGTGAGAGGGTAGATGGCAGAGAATGCAAACAGGTAGGATGAGAGGGCAAAAGGAAAGAGGTGGGAGAATGGAAGAGAAGGTACAAGGTAACAGACAGGAGACAGGAACTCACATAGCACAAAAGAGAAGCAGGAAACCAAAAGAGTGTATGAGGGTGTCAAAGTTAAGCAGACGGCAGACCTGGGGCAGTGAAAGACTGGGAAGCTAGAAGGGTGAGTCTTTAGGTGAAGGGCAGAGGTAAGGACAAAGGAAGACATTGGATTTTGCATAGCAAGGATACCGGGGAACAGATCAGAATGAGTGGACTGGTGACAGCTTGAGAGGGAGAGGGTGCAAGCTGCAGAGTGATGAAACGTGAGAATTGTGAAGTGAGCAAATAAATGTCAGAAACGAAGTGTAAAACAGAAAATCTATAGTTGTAGGTAGCAGCGCTACTACTAGGTGTTATTTTTTTTCCCTTTTCTGCCTGAAAGTTCTGCTACTTTAAATATTTGCTCTACATGTTTACTGTGATGTGTCTGACCACCTGCATCCTGGTAGCTCACCACTAACTAAATGGACGGCCTTGTGGAAATGACGACCTTCTTTAAGGTGACCCACTTTTAGACAAGGCCATGCCAGAAATAAGATTTATTTTTTATGTGATTTGAAGCTGACTGCAAAACACACATTTCCACCACGCCAGGCCTCTTCAGGTTAGGTGGAAAAAGCCCATGTCCTGTTGACTACACATTTTACAACTTTATCCAATTCTCCTCTCTAATTCAGATCTGGCCAAGAGCCCAGGGGCCTCATTTATGAAAAGTGACGCATCGCTGCGTGAAAACAGCGATGCGTCACTTTTCACTGCGCACTCCTTGCGACACCAATGATGCGTCATATTTAATGTATGGCGCATCATGTCGCAAGGACTTACAGATACGTCAGTATTTCTGACGCATCTGTAAGCGCAAAAGTGACGCATTGCTGGGGTGTGTCACAAAAGTGACGCATCTCCAGCAATGCGTCCTTTCACATGGGGAAAGCCCCATGTGAAAGGGCTTGCATCAGTCTTACGCCTGCTGTGAGGCAGGCGCAAGATTTTGACGCAACAGCATCCTAAAAGTGACGCAGTGAAATCTCATAGATTTCACTGCGTCACTATTACGAGGCTTTTTGCGGGGGAACGCCCCCTCTGCATACATTATATCTGACGCAGGTATAATGTGGCGCAGGGGTTTAAAAAGTGACGCATCTACCTAGATGCGTCACTTTTTAAATATGGCGCAACAAGGCGCATGTTTTACGCCGCAGATGCGTCACAAAAAGTGACGCATCCGCAGCGCAAAACTGACGCAAGGCCTCATAAATGAGGCCCCGGGTTCTTAGCTCTGTAGAAAAATTGGAGCTCAACAATCTATACCCTGAATTCATCCTTACTGTGATCCCGAGATTAGAGATATAGAACCGTTTTCCTACTTCGCAATCTAACGTGAACCATAAACTTGCAAAGACGGTTCCTAAGGCAGCATCACCAACACCTGCCCATTAACACAAATAATCAAGTTAATATCATAAAAAAGATTTCTCTACAGTTTGTCATTACCCCACCCAAAAAGTTGAAGCGGACACAAAATGCGAGTCCGGTGACCACAGAAGACTCATTTGCCAGGCCAGCATCTTGATACACTCCGACGCCTGTGTCTCCGCATAGACACCAGTTGTAACCCACGTCAGCACCAAGGACAGCTCCCAACGTTCGTCAATGGGCTGATGATAAAAGATCTGCAAACGTAAATGTAAAAGTTATATATTGGACGCACCAGTGACCAGACTCCGAGCCTTCATAAGGCTACTCTAAGGGGACTCAATCCACGTCCCACACAAGTCTCAGTCCGAGCAAAAATTTCTATTTGAGTAAGAGTATGGATATTAATCAAGGTATAATTGCACGCTCCACTGTTGTTTGCTAGGGTTGGACTGGCCTTTCTGGCAACCAGGCAGTACCGTATGGGCTGGTGAGACACATAAGTGTGTGGGCCGGTTGTTTGGTTGCTTATGGGTCCTAACTTTTCTACTACTAAATGCCTTCTGTGAATAAATAAAAGGAGTAAGTTTAGGATTTTATCTTGGTTTAGTAGTAGTAAAGTTAGGAGTCTTAACTTTACTACTACTAAATGCCTTCTGGGAACACCAAAAGTAGTAAGTTTAGGATTTTATCTCGGATTAGTTCTGTGAATCCGCCCCTACATGAATACTTATAAGTTACCATATGGCATTCCATACTAAGCATTAGAAAAGCAAATAGGTCTCACCTATGTGATATCTATTGACTTCATCAATGTTTTTTAGCCATATTATGCTGCAGTGCTAGCTTCGGCGCAGCATAGGTGAAAATGTTGAAATACTGCTATAAGGCGGACAACGCTGGCTGTGTCATGTAGCTTTTTTACATTACTTTCACCCATTGGCAACATAGTTAAAAAACATTACCAAAGCCCATAAATCTCACGTTGGCAAGACCTATTGGCTTTGCCAGTGTTTGTTTATGATTATGCAGTGCGTTCAGCTCCTAAAAAATATATTTTTTTACATTCTCAAGAGGAAGAGATCCCTTTGGGGCCCCCTTCCCATTTGCGAATGGGTTACCACCTCCTTTGAGTTGTTGGTAATATATTAATGTTTTGCGACAATAGCTAAGTTGCAAAACATTAATACATACCATTGTGAATAGGTATTTGAAAGGGACACCCTAAACATACCCCGTTCAAATTCCGATTCACAAAGTCAAATTGTGATTCAGTTACAAGTTTCTGAATCGTAATTTGGCTATTTGTGCATTACAAAATGCTTTTTGCAGTCGCAAATAACCCAATTTTGCGGAGAACATGGCGGCAGCCGGTTGAGCTGCAGCAGTGCTCCGTTCCTGGGTTCCCGTCCGTGATATCTCTTGATGTTTCCGGGGTGATTACTGCGTGATGCGCCTCCTGTGAAGCTGACACCTGGTATTGTGTTGTGCTGCTGACTCCCTAATCCATTTTTGAACATTTTGAAAAAAAATTCTCATTGCGGAGATATTGGCGTTTCCCGTCTCCATCAGACCCCATGTGTTTGGAAGGGGCGTGTTCCTCGGCGTGTTCCTCGGCGGAGTCTCCTGCCGCTGTAGGTGCTGGCTCTGCCTCGCAGTCGAAGGGCTTGAATCAGAGCCGGAGCTCACCTGTGTTGTTGCCGCTGCAGGCGCTGGGCTTGCCGGTTTGGAGTCTTGCTGCCCTGGAGCTCTGACGAGGACGTAGGATCCGTTGTCTTCTCCCGGGACGTCGTGGAGCTGCTGGGGGTCCCGCTGCCGAGGTGGGGTGATAGCAGGAACGTCGGAGGAAATGCCAGAGAAAGGAGAGCTGTCAGCTGACTGCAGTTGCCACGATTTTGGTGAAGGTGGTGGTGCTAAAGGTGGTGGGGGCTCAGTGCAGGCCGGGGGGGCTAGTACTCAAGGTGAGTCCATCTGTATACCTCCGGGTGGTGATTTATTCAAGTCTGGAGTAAGGGGTCACCACATTTGAGAAAGGACAAACGCAAGGGGCCAAAAAGAGAGTCAAAAAAAGGGAAAAAAAGTAAAGGAGTACAAGCTCAAAACACCACACTCTCCGCATCGTGTTGCTCTAACCCAACCCCCTGCCCTAAGTTTAGAGGTGCCCAAGCCAGTGGTTCCTGCTAGTGTTGGTAACACTGATAGTGCGAAAAAGAAACTTTCCTCCTACCTGACAGGGCAGGTCAAGGCTAAGCGAGCCTACACGTGTAAAACAACTAAAGGGCCTAAAGACTCTAATTTTAAGTGTAAATCCACTAGCTCTGCTAGTGCTGAGTCCAGGATAACTCCATCACTTAGATCGTACTTTAAGGTGATCCCCAAGTGTTACTACTATCGGATAAACTTTCTCCCAAGGTCTGTCCAGAAAAGCCACTATCAGAGGTCATGGGTCCTGAGGAGGCAGTGAATACTGGGGTCTCGTTTAATAGTACCTCAATTGTCATGGCGATGGGTGGTGTGGATGGCCCAGAAATCCCAGACGCTAATATGGAAGCTGAATTAGACTTGGATAGGAATAGAGAGGATGAGACTGCCGGCACCCTTATCACCTTAGATGCGGCGCAAATATCCCTCCCCAGTGCTGCGCTGTCCATTGGAACTAGTGCTGAATGGACGTCCAATGGTCGTGCCCAGCACTGGGGAGGTAGTGCTGCCATCGGCCAACGCCCCGACGCAGCACTTAAGAGGTTATCCTTACTGAAGTTCCTGAGAGCTTGGTCCCTGTGTTGGAAACTTTGGGTCCTTCTGGTTCGTCGGGTCACCCCCGCCTCTTGCCTTGGTTCTGGCTCCACCACTGGCTCCGCCACTTCTGCTGGCTCCGCCATTTTTGATAACCGGTCCCCTTGATGGGTCAACGCAAGGGCATAGTACACAAGATAGCATACAAGGTGATGCACAGGCTCCCTTTTCCAGTGCCAGTTCTTTGCCGGTTAACTGTGATAATGTATTCTTGACCACCTCCCTGCAGGCTTCCTTACAGGGGATGTTTACATCTCTGTCCGCTGACATAAAAAAAGGGTTTGAGACCTCTGCAGCTAATCAGGCCGACATTAGATGTTTTTGTGAGTCCCTGGACAAGAAGCTAAGTGAACAGAGTCATTAGAGGACATGGTAATGGATCTGTCTATACATTTGGATGAAGCAAAAGTGGATATCACAACGCTCAGGAAAGAAGACCAAGCGTTGGCAGAGAGGATGGAGACTCTTGAGAACAATGCCCGACGAAATAATCTTTGTATCTTGAATATTCCGGAGGACAAGGAAGGCTCAGATATTAAGCAGTTTGTCATCTCACTATTGAAGGAAGCATTACGTTTGGATCAGTCTGTGGAAGAACTAGCTTTAGACATCCAACGCATCCATAGAGAGCCTTTCAGGAAGATCCCCCAAAGGACCAAGCCAAGAAAAGTCTTGGTCAATTTCCATACTTACTCACTTAAGGAGACCATTCTCAATCTGGCCCTAAAGCAGAAATCTGTGAGTGGTAAGGGATTTAATTTTCAGATTCGATCTGACCTGTCCAGGACCACACTTGATAAGCAGTGGGAGTTTGGAAGGAGGCTTGAGGCTTTTAGAAGTTATGGGGTAGTGGCTCAATTAGTCTTTCCGGCAACACTGAGAGTAATGTATAAAAATAGTATGCATAATATCAGATCAGTGCAGGCAGCGGATGACCTATTACTGACTATGGGCAAAGACAAAGGAGCATCAGGCTAGGTTAGGTTTGCCCAGTGCATTTAGGTATTGGGGAGTCACTAAGAACTTAATAGAACCTAAAAGAGAGTTATGTAATTAATAATGTACGTAAGTACAGCAAGAAACCTTTTTGTAATCTGATAAGGCCCGGAAGACAAAGTTAGCTTAAATACAAAAGTGTAAAAGACTAGAAATGTTTAAAAAATATATATATACAATAAAAAATTAAAAAGGATCTGTGAAATAGAAAATCACTGCTTTTGTATAAACATTGGTAGTATAGGTATAAGGTATATAGTATAGGTTTAATGTCTTGGCTTTTCACGGTCACTGGTTTGGTGGGAACCCAGGATGGGGCGCTATCTTCTGTTTTTTCCGGATAGATAGAGCAAGGGATTCCCAGGAGGGGTGGAAGGGTAGTTTGGGGCACAGGGGGGGGGGGGGCAGTTGGGGTTGGGGTTGCAAGGGAAAAAGCTTAAAAAATGTCCTCATTTTCGCTCTAGTTTAGCTTCGAGTTTGTTGCTGCTGCTTGAAGAATATATGATTGTCCTTTCTTCATTTTGGTTGTATGCATATTGGTGGGTTTGCCCCTATAAACTCTGTAGTGTTGGTACAGATATTATTGTGTTGATGTTGATGGTAAAATTCTTGGCGTGGAATCTTTATTACAATGAGTAAATTAGCGATTCTCTCCGGGAATACTAATGGATTGCGTATTAACCCTAGAAAAAATAACATAATGCAGTATCTTCGCGACTCAGATGCGCAGATTATAGTACTCCAGGAGACTCATCTTGCTGAATCTGAAATGCTTTCGCTGGTTAAAAAAAATAGGTGGATTGATCTATGTATAATGACATCGCAATCTGTACACATTAGAGGTATGGCAATAATCTTTAAAAAATCAATAAAAGCGAGATTGGTGTCTAAATTGGTTGACCCTGGCGGTAGGTGGGCAATTGCATCAGTGATCATAGCGGGGTCCCCAATTACTATAATAGGATACTATGGTCCAAATCAGGATGACCCGTCAGCTTTGAAGACCCTTTTTTCTCACCTGTATTTATTTCCCAAGCTGGTTATTCTTGCAGGAGATTTCAACATAGTTTTGGATCCTCTTTTGGATAAGTCCCCTTCTAACAGAGCCAGGACTTTATCAAAAACTAGGTCTTTCCTGCAGGATAATATGAAGCAGCTAGGGTATAATGATATCTGGAGATTATTACATGGGCAACAAAGAAGTGTTACATTTCGCAACTACAGATACCACCATCAGTCAAGAATCGATTTTATTTTGATTAGCCAACCTTTAGTTAATTTGGTGAAATCAGTGTCTCACCTCCCCTTTCATTTATCAGACCACGCGGATAGTTATTTAGAACTGGAGGGGTTTCCTAAGAGTCGTTTGCGAAACTGGTCAGTTGATCGTTCATTGCTCTCTTTGCTGGATGTTATTAATGCTCTTAATGTGGAGGTGCAGCATTTTTTGGAAGATAACATTGGAACCGCTTCCCCTGGGGGCGTATGGGATTCACTAAAGGCCTTCTTAAGGGGCTTTATAACAAATAAAGCTACATATAAGAATAAGATCTATAGGGAAGCTATCTTTAGAACAACGTGCTGTTTTGGAAGATCCTATCTCCCAGGTAGAAGTTAGACTGGCAATTATCAGTAGTAAAAAGGGTAGGGCTTCTGGCCCAGATGGTCTGCAGTCAGAAATCTTCTATGCCGATGATGTCCTCGTTTTCTCCTCTGAACTCCGCTCGGCCTTTCCAGCGGTAATTGCTCTGGCTCAGGACTTTGGCAACGTGTCTGGTTATGAAATAAATGCCTGGAAGAAGGATATTATGGTCTGGAACGACCCTGAGCCGGTGGCAGGGGCTCAGCTGAGTTCTGTTATACGCTATTTGGGCCTAAATATATATAATTATATAAATGAAATAGTTCCATCAAATTTTTCGCTTGTTGCCAAGGAGTGTCGTAGGTTGATGAAATCATGGTCTTCGCTTCCATTATCCTTATTGGGTAGAGCCTACTTAATAAAAATGTCCATCCTTCCCAAAGTTTCTTTTTTGTTTAACACCATCCCTCTTTTTTTTAACCCTCTATGATATCAAAGTGATATAAGTTCTTTTATTTGGAATAACCACATTCCTAGAATAGCCTGGAAGAAACTTAGGCATCGTAGAGAAAAGGGTGGTTTGGCGGCTCCTGATCTACAGCTATACACGTGGGCTTTTCAATTTTCCCATGCTAGGATGCTGCTAAAATCACCCATAAACTCTGCTTGTGGGTAGATGTTTGCAGCACTGCTTAGAGGGGAAAAAGTAGCTGAGCATGCGTTTTTGTTTAAGTTTGGCGACCCCAAGTTTAAAAAAAAAGTAAAATTGAAGGTATTGCGAGATATATCTAAAACATGGGTGAAACTCAGGGGTTCCATAAAAATAGATTACTTTTCTAGTAGATCTCCACTGTGGAATTCACCCGGGTCTCCGAGTTGGCTTCTTGATAGTCTCGCAGTACCACTAAGAGAGGCAGGAGTGGAGGTGTGGGGGGACCTTTTTGTGGAGGGTAGCTTACTCCTGTGGGAGGTGCTATTCTCTTAAATAGGGGCAGGACTTTCCAGGTTTAAATACCTGCAAATACGAAGCTGGGCACACTCACAGGTTTCTGCCAAGGGCAGATTTTTGTTAGGGGGTGATAGCAACATGGTCTCCCTCTTAATAGATAAGCCTCCAACTAAGAAAGAGGTTTCATTTTGGTACAATCTACTATTGGAGGAGGTCGAGAGTGAGTTCCATCTGCCTGACATGCTGTGGGCCGCGCATATCACCAATCATAATGTGGAGAACTTGTGGTTTCAGTCTTTTAAGATCATGTGGAACATAGTGAAACCCTCTTGGTTGCGCCGAAACCACCTTTTTACCCTACACAGGACCTACTATTCGCCAGAGAGACTCTCAAAATTTCCAAACAACTCAGCAATGGCATGCCCTAAATGTGGTCTGACGGCGGCTTCTGACCTGCATATGTTCCTTGATTGCCCACTGTTATCGCCCTTTTGGAACGCGGTTTGTCTAACACTCACTACTGCCTTAGGCTCCCAAGTCCTGCTATGTCCCGCTCTTATAATTTTTGGGATCGCACCAGAGTTTCATGGTCTGGCTAAGAATTTACTCTTTTATGGTATTTTGTTGGCTAGAAGAGAGATATGTAGGAAATGGAAAGACCCGTTATCTCCTACCTTACTGGACTGGCGCACTTCAGTGCTACAAAAATTCAAAATGGACCTATTAAGATCGGGCAATCCAGACAAGAGAAACTTTTGGTTTTTATTAAGTTGGTTATAGCTGAGTACTCGACCGTGGGTTTTTTTTTTCTCACCCCAAGGTCCAATGATTACGCTGTTTGGCATCTCTTTTTATGTTTGTATACCCAATAGGGCGACATCGGTACAAGATTGGGTATCTGACTGCAGCATACTACCCCGTTGGTTGTTCTAATGTGGTGCTGTTGGAGTATGGTAATTGTACTGAGGGGCGACCCACTTCGTACTATTCAGTGCCCCTACCAGTTTATCTGTGACAGTACGCCTATCTCCATGCACTACTATTTGGCCACCAAGGGCGAGAATGAGGACTAAAAAAAATTTTTTTTTTTAATATAACCCAATTTTGCAAACTGGGACGTTTAGGGCATCCACAAATGTTTTGTACATATGACCCTAAATTCTGACATAGTATTTATAAACTTTCAAATTAAACAACATCCATAATAACAACATGTCGATTTCAATTTCATTTCAAGGTCTGAAAAAACCTACTAGCCTTGCAAACTTCCTTCACTAGTACATTATTCATAAAATGTAAAACAATGATCAAAGTTCTTAAATATCTGAACAAAATTGTCTAAGGATATATTTCCTTGTGTGGGCTCAAACCATTGCTAGGTTATTTTGACCCGTCTACTCGGCAGGTCATCGACCAGGCTGCCATCCTGTCGAGATTGGATTATACCAACCCGTTCTACTTGGGGACCAACAAGTCACAGATCCTAAGATTACAGAGAGTCCAGAATGCGGCCTTTGGCCTCCAAACGACTTGCTCTAGCTCTGCCGCCATCCACTGACTACATTGGTTGCCGATGGCCGGACGTGTGGAATTCAAATCTGTTAGAATTGGGGGTCTCTGGTTAGCGCGTATGTACTTGCGACAAGCAGGCACCCTCTCCTCTAAGTCAGGGCCAAGGATTACTCTCCAGAACGAACCCCTGCTTACCCTCTAGGTAGGGTGGCGCAAGCAGTCAAGGCTACTCTCTAGAGCTCATGTGGCTAAACATTTGCAATATCACACACAATCAATCACTAACCCACTACACAATGACACAAGACTGTAGTTTGTATGAAAATATATCTTTTATATATAAATTCACAAGCAGGCTTTAGCAATACAGTCTTTAACGTGTAATCAGAGTTCCAGTTACTTGTTGAATTGTCCCAATACTTTCAAAAGGGGTGCCACAGTTCTTGTTAAGCAAATTCAGTTCTTAAAAGGCAAGGTTATGCAGTTGTAGGCAGTTCACTGGTGTTGGCGCGCTTCGTAGCGCTCTTGTACGCTCCGTACTGCTTCGTAGGAGGTGCCCTACTAAACCTCACGCATCTAGCGTGAGCCGGCGTTCGGTGCGGACACTGTGAGCTCAGCAGTACGAGGTGTACCCAGCTCCGGGAAGCAGCAGAGCGTTGCGCACCAGTTCAAAGCACACTATGAGGCGTACCAGCCTCCGGGAAGCAATAGTACGCTGCGCACAAGTTCCAAGAGCGCTATGAGGCGTACCAGCCTCCGATGAGCAGGCGTACATTGGTAACCAGATTTAAAGTGCACTATGAGGCGTACCCGCCTCCGATGAGCAGGCGTACGTTGCAAACAGGGGCCCAGTGCACAATACCTTCTTCCTTTATGGCGGGTTTGGTGCGGACGGCTCTAGGTTGTTGTCCGGCGTTGCGATGCTGTCCTGGCGGGCGGGGTGACGCGGAGGCCACGGGGTCACTTCTCGTCAGGTTGGCGGTGCTCCGGGGGACATAGGCTCACAAGGGCTGAGTCCTGGGGTCCTGGAGAGGGGTGAAGGGGATTTGGGGTGCTTACAGCAGGGCTTTTCACTGGAGGGGAGCCCACGCTTCAAGTCCGTCCTTTCTTTACTTTCCACGGCGTGGGGGCAGCAGATTGCGGTGATCGGACCGGACGGGTCCTCTGCTTTGGCTCAGGGAGACAGTCACGGTGCTTGGGTCAGACAGCGCTGACCTTTGCTGTGCGAGCTGCGGCTCGGTGGGCAGGAGTTCATGGTGCTTGGCAGGACAGGGGTTAGCGCAGGCTCTTCAGAGGGCACGATGGTGACAAGGCACACTCAGCTTTCCGGGGGCAGAGATGCAGTGATGACAATCCTCAGCAGCAGTTCCTCTTCCAAGGGGGGGGTAGCGCCCACTGTTCCTGGGGCGCAGTTCAGGGGCAAGTTCACAAGCAACCCCTTGGAGATCTTTTGAAGTAGAATGCACAAGTTGAAATAAAGTAAAGTCTCTTTCAGTATTTGTCCTTCTCTTCTTCTTGCAGCAAGGCACCCACCACAGGCCAGTCTCTCAGGATTAGAGACAGTACTCCTCCATGTAGCTTTCCCAGTTTCTTCTCTTCAGGTAGAGTTTCTTCATAGCGCAAACAGGATCGGATTTGTTAGGAGCAGGGTTCCTACTTTTATAGGACATTTCTTTTGTTCTCGCTGGCCAGGGGGGCCTTTGCCTCATCCAGCCAGTCTCTGAGCACTTTGTTTTGCAGGCTCTGGTTTCTCCTTTCAGTGAGCTGGGCTGGGACATCAGCCGCTCCGCAGGAGGTGGAGCCAGCATTGTGATGACAAGTACAGCAAGGAGTACTCTGTTGACAGTCTTCCCTCTTCCTGGGCCAGGTGCAGGGCAGAGTCATCAGTCGCTCCCCAGGGGTGGAGCCAGCATTGTGGTGGCAGAGCACAGCCCTATTCAGAGTTAAGGGGCACTCCCTCCACCCATCCTGGTGTAATCCCCATATTCACCACCTGTCATCCCTAGCCCTGTCACTCACAGAACCCACACAGCAGATACATGTCCTGGCAGAGGCGGGCTGAAATGGTTAGGCAAGCAAATGCTAACTTTCTAAAAGTAGCATTTGCAAACACAGGATATTAAAATAAACTTTACTAAAATACATATTTTATTATTCTGAGTTTAGGCATACTAAACTTAATTTTCTAGCATGTTCCCTGAGCCTACTGGGATTATAGAGTGTAAAAATTCCAGCAGCCCATTCTGGCCTATGAGAACAGGTAGCCTCACAATAGTGAAAAACGAAATTGGCTGTAATTCACTATTAGGACATGCCACACACATCAGGGCTTGTCCTACCTTATGCTTACAATGCACCCTGCACTTGGGCCTGCCATAGGGGTGACTAATATGAAGTTAAGGGAAGGTTTAGGGACTGGCAAGTAGGTGCACTTGCGCAGTCAGCATGACAGTACCAGACTGCATGCAGGTTCTGCAATGGCAGACCTTAGACACATTTTGCTAGGCCGCTTCTGAAGGTGGCACAACCAGTGCTGCAAGCCCACTAACAGCATTTGTATTTACAAGCCCTGGCACTCCTAATGCAATTGACTAGGGACTGATAGTAAACCAAATAAGCCAAACATGGACACCAATCAATGTAACAATTTACAACAGGGAGAGCATATGCACTTTAGCACTGGTCAGCAGTGGTAAATTGCCCAGAGTCCTAAACCAACAAAAATAGGTCAGAGGAAATATAGGAGGAAAAAGGCAAAAAGTTTAGGGATGACCCAGCAGGAAGGGCCAAGTCCAACACAACCCCCTTCCAGCCAAAACGCAGGGAAGTCCAATCACTACATTGATGGTCTTTACTGCTTTGGGCGATAGAACAAGGACCTGACCCACAACTGCAGGGGCAGACTCCAGTTCTACACCAAACTGAACCTTTTTCAATTCCTCTGGGTATGCTCTGAGAGTCCACAAAGCCAACCCATGTGGAACCTTTTTCTTCACCCTTTTCTTCACCCGTGGACACCACCTGGGCAGCACCTAGCCTTAATTCACTCACAGGTGTGTCCCAACAGGCAGACAGAAAAATGTCACAGTGGCCACTGACAGTAGTCAGGAATGAGACCCAAGCCTTATGCCTCTCAAGGCTCTCAAACCTCTGTGGCGTCAGGGAGTGGGGGGCAGTAGCCCCAGTTGCTTGGCACCCTTTGTCCATTCTCCCTCCTGTCAGGTCAGGTATGACCTCCTGGCACAGACCAACCAGCCCCAGGCCTGTACCCGGCGGCTGGACCAAAGACTGGGGTGGCCTCTCCCACACCCAGTCCTCCTCCTTGGGGCTCTGTACCCTCCCACCTGGAGTGGTAACCCCTTCCAGAATTGTCAGGGCACCTGTGGCAGGAGACCTGCACAATTCGCCCACCAGTTCAGGGGTGCTATCCTGCAACTGGGGCACTAGGTCAGGGGGGACACCCTGCACCTGGCCCTTAAACCTAGGGTCTAAACCCTCTAGTTGAATAGGGGTCAGAGGTGAGAACTCCCTCCCTCTGCACCCCCTTCCAGAGTACTGCCCATTCCCCACTGGAGGGGTACCCCTAGAAGTGACATGGGTCAGGACACTGATTACAGTGGTCCTGCCCTCCAGGTCAGACAACCTCTGAACCTGGCTTCTCAACTCAGGGACCCAACCCTGCAGTTGAACCCTTGCCTGGTGCACCAGGACTTCCTGAGGAGCACGCATGCCTCCCCTGAGGGTAACACATAACTCCTGTGTTGTGTGACAGTCTGACTGGCGCAGATCTCCCAACCCCTATCCATCTGACAGTGCGTGAAGATCCCCCAGGACAGAAGTGGTGTCCCCCTGGTCATTCACTGGGGATGCAGACCTTCTGGCTGGCACCTGACCCACTGGTTCTTCCACTGGGGCCGCTTTCCCCCTCTCACCCCTCCATCTGGACCTCTGCACCCTCCCAACTGGAGTGGTACTGCCAGACACCAGAACTACTGGAGATCTGTTTACAGAGCCTCCACGTTCTCTAACCACTGGGGATCCCCCTCAGTGGGTGACTCATCCGGACAGCCTAGGCTAACCACCTGGTGTTCCCTTAAAGAACCATCCAGGCTCTGAGACTGAGGTTGGGCACTACCGGGACAAAACCCATTCTCACTCCTTCCCCCTAAGGACAGTACGTGAGGCCCTACACCCCTCTCACTACTACAGGACCTAGCTGGGCTACTCTGCGCAACTTCCACCACTCTGGACTGGAAGATAGTTGAGCCACTCTCCACAGGATCACTCCCCAATGCCTCTCCAGACCCTCTGGAATCCACCACAAGGTCTGCCTCCAATGTGAGCTCCCTGGGGTCAGAGAACTCACTCTCTAACAGGTGTTGGCATAGCTCTGGAAAACTGGGACTTAAAGTATGCTCTCCCACAATTGGATCACACAGCCCCCTAGCAGGGTTAACCAAACTATCCTTTACCTCTCCATTCAGTGCCTCACACACGTACCCCACACCACTCTCCTGAGATTGGCCAGACAGTAGCGAACTGTCTCTCTCACACAACCCACACTCTTCTGGGTGGTCTTTACACCCACCCACCAGGACCTCAACCATAGGGGAATCCCTCCCACCACTAGGACCATGAACTCCTATGCCAGCTACCCTATTCCCTTCAGGGACGCTGCGCACTACTGGAGCTACCTCATGCCCTTGAACCTCCTGGTGTATGTTAACCCCCTCCAAGTCAGGTGCCATATCTCTAAGTGTGTGCACTATGCTCTCAACATTGGTTACCTTAATGTTGCTGCCACCATCTGAGCTGGACTCCACCTCCAACTCAGCAAAGCTCAATCTCCGAGCTACACATATTTTTGGTTGCTGGGCTGAAGCCCTCCTGGCCTCAAGCCCCTCGAGCTCCATGTCAAGTTTCCTCATTCTTAAAATGATGCGCAAGCTGCATTTTCTTTTCTGCCAGGGCCAACTTCTTGGTTTCTAGCTCCAGTTGCATATTTATTTCCAGCTCTGCCAACTAAAAATCATGATCTCGGGTTGCCTGTCTGTCCGCCAGCTCCTCTGGCGACAGACCTCGGCCAGAAACACTGCTACCCAACGGGGAGGTTGCACCCCTCCACTCAGGAGTCAGGGGTCCCTCCAGCTGCTGTTCTGCATCCTCAAATTCAGTATACTTTCCAGAGGTATTCCTTGCCTTGACCCAGGCCCTCAGCGCCTTTTGGAACTGCTCCCTTCTGGAGAGTCCGTCATGGAAATTTTCACATTTTTGCAGAAGCTCTTGAGCTGTTTCTTGGTGTAGTTTTCTAGTTTCTCCCAATCACAGTCAATAGAAGAAAGGGGTGCTACCTTTTCCATTTTAACTGACACAGGCATGACTTCAAAAACACATGGAGATCTCTTCAAGCAAAGCACAACTTAAAAAAGTCTGTGGCTAAGTTACTGGACTGTAATCACTGTGCAATGGTCAATAATCACTGTATGGACACTGCAAATGCAATTTCGTGATCCTCACCGCTGCCAGCAATGTTAGAACTGGGGGTCTCTGGTTGGCGCAGGTATGTACTTGCGACAAGCAGGGACCCTCTCCTCTAAGTCAGGGACAAGGATTACTCTCCAGAACTAACCCCTGCTTACCCTCTAGGTAGGGTGGCGCAAGCAGTCAAGGCTAATCTCTAGAGTACATGTGGCTAAACATTTGCAATATCACACACAATCAATCACTAACCTACTACACAATGACACAAGACTGTAGTTTGTATGAAAATATATCTATTATATATAAATTCTCAAGCAGGCTTTAGCAATACAGTCTTTAACGTGTAATCAGAGTTCTAGTTACTTGTTGAATTGTCCCAATACGTTCAAAAGGGGTGCCACAGTTCTTGTTAAGCAAATTCAGTTCTTAAAAGGCAATGTTATGCGTTGTAGGCAGTTCACTGGTGTTGGCGCGCTTCGTAGCACTCTCGTACTCTCCGTACAGCTTCGAAGTAGGTGCCCTACTAAACCGCACGCATCTAGCGTGAGCCGGCGTTCGGCGCGGACACTGTGAGCTCAGCAGTACGAAGCGTACCCAGCTCCGGGAAGCAGCAGAACGTTGCGCACCAGTTCAAAGCACACTATGAGGCGTACCAGCCTCCAGAAAGCAATTGTACGCTGCGTACAAGTTCAAGCACACTATGAGGCATACCAGCCTCCGGTGAGCAGGCGTACGTTGGTAACCAGATTCAAAGCGCACTTTGAGGCATACCCGCCTCCGATGAGCAGGCGTACATTGCAAACAGGGGCCCAGTGCACAATACCTTCTTCCTTTATGGCTCTGTCGGTGCGGACGGCTCTAGGCTGTTGTCCGGCGCTGCGGTGCTGTCTTGGCGGGCGGGGTGACGCAGAGGCCACGGGGTCGCTTCTCGACAGGTTGGCGGTGCTCCGGGGGACATAGGCTCACAAGGGCTGAGTCCTGGGGTCCTGGAGAGGGGTGCAGCGGATTTGGGGTGCTTACAGCAGGGCTTTTCACGGGAGGCGAGCCCACGCTTCAAGTCCGTCCTTTCTTTACTTTCCACGGCATGGGGGCAGCAGATTGCGGTGATCGGACCGGATGGGTCCTCTGCTTTGCGTTGTGAGCTTCGGCTCAGGGAGACAGTCACAGTGCTTGGGTCAGACAGCGCTGACCTTTGCTGTGCGAGCTGCGGCTCGGCGGGCAGGAGTTCACGGTGCTTGGCAGGACAGGGGTTAGCGCAGGCTCTTCAGAGGGCACAATGGTGACACAGCGCACTCAGCTTTCCGGGGGCAGCAATGCAGGGACGACAATCCTTAGCAGCTGTTCCTCTTCCGGGGGGAGGGGGGGGGGTAGGGCTCACTGTTCCTGGGGCGCAGTTCAGGGGGCAAGTTCACAAGCAAGCCCTTGGAGATCTTTTGAAGTAGAATGCACAAGTTGAAATAAAATAAAGTCTCTTTCAGTCTTTGTCCTTCTCTCCTTCTTGCAGCAAGGCACCCACCACAGGCCAGTCTCTCAGGATTAGAGACAGTACTCCTCCATGTAGCTTTCCCAGGTCCTTCTCTTCAGGCAGAGTTTCTTCTTAGCGCAAACAGTATCTGTTTCGTTAGGAGCAGGGCTCCTACTTTTATAGGACATTTCTTTCGTTCTCGCTGGCCAGGGGGTCCTTTGCCTCATCCAGCCACTCTCTGAGCACTTTGTTTTGCAGGCTCTGGTTTCTCCTTTCAGTGAGCAGGGCAGGAACATCAGCCGTTCTGCAGGAGGTGGAGCCAGCATTGTGATGACAAGTACAGCCAGAAGTACTCTGTAGACAGTCTTCCCTCTTCCTGGGCCAGGTGCAGGGCAGAGTCATCAGTCGCTCCCCAGGGGGCGGAGCCAGCATTGTGGTGGCAGAGCACAGCCCTATTCAGAGTTAAGGGGCACTTACTCCACCCATCCTGGTGTAATCCCCCTATTCACCACCTGTCATCCCTAGCCCTGTCACTCACGGAACCCAGACAGCAGATACACATCCTGGCAGAGGCGGGCTGAAATGGTTAGGCAAGCAAATGCTAACTTTCTAAAAGTAGCACTTGCAAACACAGGATATTAAAAAAAACTTTACTAAAAGAAGTATTTTATTATTCTGAGTTCAGGCATACTAAACTTTATTTTCTACAATGTTCCCTGAGCCTGCTGGGATTATAGAATGTAATAATTCCAGCAGCCCATTCTGGTCTATGAGAACAGGTAGCCTCACAATAGTGAAAAACGAAATTGGCTGTAATTCACTATTAGGACATGCCACACTCATCAGGGCTTGTCCTACCTTATGCTTGCAATGCACCCTGCACTTGGGCCTACCATAGGGGTGACTAATATGAAGTTAAGGGAAGGTTTAGGGACTGGCGAGTAGGTGCACTTGTGCAGTCAGCATGACACAGACTGCACGCAGGTTCTGCAATGACAGACCTTAGATACATTTTGCTAGGCCGCTTCTGTGGGTCGCACAAACAGTGCTGCAAGCACACTAACAGCATTTGTATTTACAAGCCCTGGCACTCCTAATGCAATTGACTAGGGACTGAAAGTAAACCAAATAAGCCAAACATGGACACCAATCAATGTAACAATTTACAACAGGGAGAGCATATGCACTTTATCACTGGTCAGCAGTGGTAAAGTGCCCAGAGTCCTAAACCAACAAAAATAGGTCAGAGGAAATATAGGAGGAAAAAGGCAAAAAGTTTAGGGATGCCCCAGCAGGAAGGGCCAAGTCCAACAAAATCTCTTTACATTGCTTTAAAGATCCTGAAGTTCTCTACCCCGGCCATTCTGGCCACCCTGCTCTCGCCCTACAGTCCTCCCCGCCAACTTCGTTCGATGGGCCAACACTTGGCGGTGGTTCCTAGGGTAAGAAGAGCACAGGCTGGGGGACGTGGCTTTCGCACATTGGTGGCCAAACTTTGGAACTCTCTCCCACTGTCCATTCGCAGCCTAAACAATTATTTGGCATTCCGTAAGGCAACGAAGACTCATCTTTTCCCTTCACTGTAGGTTCCTATAACTTTTCTGATGGTCCTCTCCTTCTGACTGTTATTAGTGCCAGGACACCCCTTTTCTGGAGACAGCTGTGTGCTCTATAAGCTACATAACATAATATAACATTTACATTGATTTGTAGGCAAAACATCATACATTTCATTGTATCCCCACTTCCTCACTATATTTTTATTTTACATGATCATCAGTAATCATGATAGTTGGTATAGCAGTTTTAATGAAAATGCATGATTGTATTAACATAGTGTGATCAACATAAATGAATTTCTGATATTTTGTTGAGTTGCATTTATTTTAACATTGATACTGTAGGCCTCAATTTCAGAATGATTGTTGCTGTCTGTTACCATCTTTCCCTTGCAAGCAGTCATCTTTCTGTCCTATCTTCACCATGCATTCGGCCTACAATAGATATTATATAAATAATGTTTTGAACACAATGTCCTTCTCTCATAAATAACTTAATGCTTTATTCTCAAACTTTGTTTTCATGCTGTGTTAGCAGAGCGAATGTTTTCCTATGGTCTCACCTATTGGGACCACTATGCAATTCCTATGACAATTTATCTTTGATTTATAGTGATGTTTGTGCTAAATGTACGGTGTTCCAGAAGCAGTGGGATGGGAGCAACAATTTATGAATCTGTCAGATAGTGCTGACAAATGTGATTTTAAACAGCATTGTTCTTTTTGTAGCGAATTTGGAAATGATTACCAGGTCTTTGCACATTCACTCCAAAAATATCAATCCTTTTGTATTTCACGCTATAAAATGAGTGTCACACAGAGGGTGTTGGGTTCCTTCTCTCCTGATCTTTAGAAGGCAACACTCTGTCAGTCAGACCTCTGATTTATACCTCTGAATCATTTCCTTAGAACTGAATTATGCTGGATTCTGTTTATTATTTTTATGCATTTATTCTGATCTTCATGCCATTTATGTTACATAAATGGCTAAATGACTGATTCTAACAGTTGATATTTGCCTTCTGTATGATTTAGGCTTTTAATAAACCTTTATGATTTTGATATTAATACTTGTCCAATTTTTTGTGACACCTAATGTTGTGAACTTGAAATTATGAAATGTTAGTTGATATTGTACTGTTTGAATGGACAGACCTAGTGAGAAAAATAAAACCCAAAGGGGATTAACAATGCTCTTGGTTTATCAGTGAGAAAGCAAAAGACACACAATTGATGGACGGAATGCAGAACAAATCAGAACATTCTCCCCCAGTCAAGAGATCTGGGTTAAATCCATCATTCTTTTGCCACCCCAGTTTAGACCCAGCCAGGCTAGTTTTAATCCAGTGGCACACTGAGCAATGGACACATGTCTGGGCATACTCATCGCAGGACGCTTGTTTCTGTCCAGGGAAGACCTGGCTTGGCAGTTCGGTCTGGACTGTTGCCATGAGGCACAGGGTCAGGACTGATTTGCATATGGCTGGGTCTAAACTGGGGTGGCATGGTGAGCAAACGAATGATGGATTAAACCCAGAACACTTGACTGTGGGTGAATGTATGATTTATTCAGCATTCCGTCCATCATTCGTTTGCATAGCATTGTTCACTCTAAGTGGGATGGGTATTCCCAGACGTGGGTCCCTTGCTCACTGTGCCACTGGATTCAAGCTAGTCTGGCTGATGAAGGGTAATACCCAGAAACAGGTCCTAGGATGCTTGTTTCCGGTCCAGGGAGGACCTGGCTTGGCAGTTCAGTCTGGACTGTTCCCATGTGGCACAGGGTCAAGACTAATTTGCATATGGCTGGATCTAAACTGGGGTGGCATGGTGAGCAAAAGAACGATGGATTAAACCCAGCTCTCTTGACTGGGGCTGAATGTAGGATGTATTCAGCATTCCATCCATCATGTGTTTTTGTAGCACTTGGTTTATCAGTAGCACTTTAGATTAAAGACAAGGAAAAAGCACTACATCTGTTGTCTCGGAGCAGAAGTTGATCACTTCTTGTCCTAGATAGGTAACATTGACTGGTAAGGACCTTTATGGTTCAGAAATTAGATTCTGAAACTAAATTGTCCCTGATTCCTTCTATACTCCTACATTCCAATGGTTCAATGTGGATTAATGGCAGCATCTCAGTGTTCCTAAACCTGATCGTCAATTTGAGAAGTGAGTATGTGACAGGTGATGCATTGAGGTAGATTGTGTCATTAAAATCATTGTCTTTCATGTTTTGCTCAGTGCATTGTGGGATTTGTAGTTCAGATTTCGTTGTCAAAGAGGAATATATGCATGTAGTGAGAGCTTTTGCTATGCAGCTTTAATTTGTGGGATAGTAGGGACTTTGGTTATTGTGAATTCGCTGCTTTTGCCCTATTTGTGAGATGATATTACACATTGTCTAAGACGATTTTGCCTCAATCAGGAAATGTTGAGTATTCATTCATGTTTTTTGGTTGCATTTACTGTTATTCTTGTGCCAACTGTTAAGGTTTAAGGTTTGGTTATTGGATTTAACTGAAAAGCCAAGATTTTGAGATATAAACGTGTTATTGGTACTTGTCTGCTAAAGGTGAGGTGTGTTTTATGAGATGAGACATTCACACCATGAAAGAGATTTACTGAAGGTCTAGTTGTGAGTGTATTTTACCTCAGATTGCTGACTGCGTCTTGGTGCACAAGAGTGAACGTGCTGATCGAGAATAGATTACTACTGGTTGAGAACCTACTTTTCCCTACTTGTGTTGACTCCTAAGAAGAGGCAGATTTTTAGGACTGGGCGTAGTTTGCGAAGTAGCGCTACACGTAGCTACGCAAAGTGCACTTCGCACTACGCGAGCTACGCGTAGCACTACGCGAACTGCGTAGCACCCTGTTCGCACTGTGCAAGATGCCGCTTTCAATGATTGCACAGTGCGGACAAGCATCCGGCACAGTGCAATCATTGAAAACGGCATCTTGCACAGGGCGAGCTGTAGTAGATTTTTGCTCGAGCGGCAGCTTTCTCAACGGGGACTGGTAGTTTCTCATCGCGAGCGGTCGCGAGCATACGCGCCCACTCGCAATGAGCAACCTGACCTCCCCGTGCTGAGAATCTCGCCGGTAGGTTTATTTTCCACGCTCGCGATCGGCAACTTGATGTTGCTGATCGCGAACAAGGAAAAAGTCTCACGGGGATGTCATTTTGCTTGCTCGCGGTCGCCAACTTGACGTTGAGGACCACGAAAAAGCAAAAAATGACCGCTGCACTATGCTACGCGTGTTTGAACTGTGCTACTTGCAGTTTGCTTAGTGCAAAGTAGGGCAAACTTCGCAAACTATGCGAGCACAGCGTAGTGCTTTGCCCAGGGTTACTGATTTTCCTTTCCTTGTCTTAGGTAAAGCAGACAAGTATGGTTGATTATTAAATTGTTCCAAGCTTTTCAAATGTGAATATTGCTTTGTTGCAAGCTGCTCTGTGGAAGTTTGCTTGTTGTGGGGTAGAAACGAGCTGTGATTGGTTAACCTTTTAACTAGACATGCAGCAATTGGTTGATCGTGTAGCCATTTGTTCTGTGACCGGTTGGTTGCGTCATCATGTGTTGCATTAGGATTTGCTAGTTAATATTGAGTGCTTCATTGAGATTGGTGTGTCTTCTTTATTGATATTATATTGCACTGAAGAGTTAGGAAGGAAAATGGGAATTATGTTTAGCAAATCTCCTTGTTCTGCATGTAAGTGAGAGAAAATACCACCTGAAGTCATGCCTGCCTTGGAAATTGAACTCAACAAGGAGTTACACTTTTGCTAGTGGATTAAGGAAAGGAATATGATCACCTCTGTTTTGTAAAACAAGCAAATGTACCCTGAACTGTACCTATATTGTGAGTAAGCTTAACCACTTGAGATGGGTAATGCACTAAATGCAAGCGAGCAGGCTGCTCATGAAAAGGAGCACAATAGAATGAAGAACAGGAACTCTGTTAGTAATTGGGTTGATGCATGATGGTACTGGTGACAACAAGTACAGCATGAAGGTGTGATTGATAGTGTGTGTGTTTCCCTTGCAATCATGAGGGAGAACAAAAGGGAGATGACAGGCAAGAAAGATATATCAACATGACTGGGTTGCTGAACTGTTCCTTAGATAAGGGATTGTGTGTCTCTGGCGTGCCCGGAGGGATGGATGTGGTCCCTTTGGGTATCCATTTTGTTGGAAATATTTGCCTCACACACCCTTGCGAGTGTCATGCTTCATCATTGGCGTTGCTCCTCGTCGGGGAGGCGGTGCAATCCCCGACGGGCTCACCTCAAAGAGGGGCTCTTTGGCGGAGATCTTTTAATTCCAACAGCCTTATGGTGAAGTGGGGGTATGTGGGCAGTGTGTAGCCTGAAGGTGATTTAAAATGTAGATGGGGGTACCGAAAACTACTTTATTCAGGGGTCCCCTACTACAAATAAAAACGTGGATCAACCAATCCGGGTGCCAACTAGTTAGGTGTAGTGGCCCTAGATTTGATATGGAATGACAATGGTCAACATGTTTCTCGCATGGGTATAGTGCCCGCGATTCATCAGGACCTATTATGAGTAAAAACAAGGTCTACAAACGTGAAAACCAGCATGCTAATGTCATGTGTCTCGTGCCCAATTGTGGGATTAATTGTTTAACCTCTGTAGCTATGTCCTATACCTGGATGGGGAATAAGAGTACAGGGTTAATAGCATGTATAATCGCCAGACTAAATGCATGGTGCTAGACCAAAACAACACACAGTGTCATGCTAGTGATAGAATACTACTACTAGACTGGGTTCGACGTGACTGTATTGTGGCAAGGTGAGTGCATGATGTCACACCACCTAATCGTGAGTGAAGGCTTTAAAAACACAAAGTGATAAAACAGCAGCAGTGCTAAAATAGGAGAATCACCCTCATAATCGTTTCATCAGTGTTGGTGATGTGGTGAGCTAGTCCACACTCAGTATCTATATTATAAGTCTCAAGCCAGCTAGTAAGTATGCCAAGTATGGGCCACCGACTCACCTAGTAAGCAGGAGCTAAGGGCCACAACAATACTCGGCGGGTATATGCAGCAGGATGGAGCCTCCAGGTTCAGCTATGGGAGTCAAGGGCAGGCATATGTATCATCATAATGAAATATCCAGGTCGAAGCTTTGCTCAATAGGATGGCAACAACAGGTATTCAGAAGTATGGCCATAACAAGTTTATAGAAGGAGACCCAGTGGAAAGACCATGGTAAAAAGCATGGTGTAAAGCAGTACGGACTCGGGTCCCCCCCTGCGGTCCCAGGAGTGTCAGCTTACCTCTTGATCACCGCGCACAGGTATAATCACCTACCCATCACCGCCGAGCTCGGGAAGATGCTTGAGCTCGGCGGCGGGCTCCATTTCTATCGCATCGCGTCCCTGATTGTTGCGTGACTCCGCCCCCTCCGCCGGATGTTTAAATCCGACGCTAGTGTCAGGTGATCGTCCCGGTGCTTGGAGCGGCCATTACTAAGAGGGGTTAGTAAGTGTAAAGGCACAGCTATATGTAGAGAAGGGGAGGGCGATGTATCCAGTTTACCTTAACATCCGCCATGAATGTCCCCTGTTTGAGTGTCAATATTATTGGAACAACACTTATCAACGGGAAATAAATGTGCGCCCATGTTAGGTATCGTTACATAGAAATAGGTAAATCGGCCTATGTGTATGTAGAGGTGAAGTGTACAACGTATAAATGCAGGATGAATAATTGAATGGGAATTATATAGACTTATTTTTATTCTATGCCACTCAATTTGTAAAAGCTCAGATCGGCCAACCAGGGAGCAGTAGGTTGGTTACCACACTTATTCAAACGATCTGTTGGGTCACGTGAGGTGCAGGGTGAATAGCCGGGATGCTGAGTTTGACCCTGCCAAGGAAAAACGGTAACAGAGCCACTGGTTGGTCAAAACTGAAATAAAAAACACCCATAAACATAAGGCCAAGTGCTACGGGTGGATACACCATAGCTTGTGTATCACAAGTAGTCTAGTTGGGGCCGTATTTAAATGTAACACATGGTTTACATCCAAAGAGGAGGCGCAACCTATAACCTTAAGTTTGTTAAGGGTTAATGTAAGATAGAGTTCCCAACGCTCATGGTTGTATGACGCACTGGATGCATATCACTGCTCGTCATGTTAGGTGTTAAACTGGAGGATGTGTGTCCAGGAGAGTCATATTATAGTGCGTGCCACGGGATATCCTCATTGAGGCCTAGACTGTCTGACGATAAACGGTGGACCCATCTCTGTTCTTTACGGAACAGAGCTTGTTTTGGACAATTGGGGCTAGATTCAAGGACAAGCCATTTGATTGAATCAGCGGTGTGGTTAGCCTCCACAAAATGTTTGCACATCTTAGTGTTAGTTTTTCTGCAGCGAAAATTTCTGCGGTGTTCAGTGATGCGGGTTTTGATAGGGCGTGTCGTCATCCCTATGTATTTTAGTTCGCAAGGGCAGGTCAGCATGTAGATACAATGTGAGGTGTTACAGTTAGTTTGCCCTCTGAGTTCCCACGCGAAAGTGTCAGTAAGTTGTATTGTTTTGTGTACAGCTGTAAAGGCACAGGCTGCGCAGGTACCGCAGGGATAGTGCCCTTTTACAGGGGGTAAATGCCATAGTGTCTGTTGGGACCCCTTCTTGGTAACTTTTGGTCTCGTGCTGATGAGAATGTCTTTAACATTTTGCGATCTTTTAAACGCAAATCTAGGTTGTTCGAAGGTGAGGTCACCAGTATTAAGGATAGCCCAGTGGCGTTTGATCATGCTCTTGACTCTGGTAGACTCTGGGGTGAATGTCGTGACACAGGTTATTGGTTGATTACCTACAGGTATTTGCTCACGTTGTTCGAGAAGAGCCTCTCGATGGTTATTCCTGGCACGTTTCTGTGCTTTAGAGACATCTCTCATAGGATATCCTCTATCTAATAGATTCCTTGAAAGAATAGTTGATTCTTTCTTGTACTCTATCAGATCACTACAATTTCGCCGGATTCGGAGAAATTGCCCAAAGGGTAGGTTGGTGCGTAGTGCTTTGGGGTGATGGCTAGTGTAGTGAAGTAGGCTGTTGCGGTCGGTGGGTTTTCTGTACATTGTGGTACTCAGAGACCCATTTGTCAACTTGATTGTTAAGTCAAGGAAGGCTATTTCGGTGGGTGACACAGACATCGTGAAGGGTAGGTATGGGTTAAGAGTGTTAACCCATTCTAAAAAGGCCTCATGTGTGGTAGGTGGTCCTGTCCACAGGATCAGGATGTCATCAATAAATCGCTTCCACATCAAGATGTTGTTGAGGAAGGGATTAGACAGATGTTGTATGTGTCTGCTTTCAAAGTCAGCCGTATAAAGACATGCTACAGAAGGGGCAAATGTACTGCCCATAGAGGTGCCTTGTGTTTGATGGTAGTAGTTCCCCGTGAATTGAAAGAAATTCTCTATTAATGCTAGAGTGGCGCACTCCATAATGAATGAAGGCGGGGTGGCTGAGTTCCAGGTTTCCAGCTCAAGCAGCTCCTCGATCACTCCCAGTGTGGCCCTCTGAGGGATGTTTGTGTAGAGGGCCTCCACATCAAGAGTAATCAGGAGACTGATTTGTTCGCTATCCTGGATCATGTCCAGTATGCGTAAGACATCTAAGGTATCTTGGATATAGGAGGGGATGCGTCTCACCATGGGTTGTAGGAAATGGTCACAAAACTGTGAGAGTGGTTCAAGAACGGAGTCGATCCCAGAGACTATCGGTCACCCTGGTACCGGTCTGGTCTCCTTGTGGATCTTGGGTAGAATGTAAAAGTAAGGGACCCTGGGATCTTTTTTCATCAGGAAATCTGCCTCCTTCTTACTAATCCACTGTTCGCATTCTGCACTCACGACCAAGCCTGTTATCATCGTTTGTAGGCGAGGTGTCGGGTCACATGGAATTAGAGTGTGATAACGTGTGTCGCATAGTTGTCTTATGCATTCCTGGTCATAGTCTGAAGTGTTCATAGGGACCGTGGCTCCCCCCTTAGCCGCCTGTTTGATGGTAATCTGTGGATTTTCAGCACGTATCTTCAATGTATCCATCTCATTTTTAGAGATATTATGATAGAGCCTTTGCTGATCCATGAGCCTAATATCCTTGAGCACAGCCTGCTCAAAGGTTAGGATTTCATTCGGTATCAACCCATTGTGAGGGGTGAAAGTGGACGGGTTGTGGAGGCCAGAGTCTACTGGTAGTTCTATTGGTCTCCCCTCAAAGAAAGCTTTCAACCTGATTTTCCGGAAAAAGGAATGTAATTCACTGGTTTGTTGAAAGAGGTCAGTTTTTGGGGTGGGTACAAAGCCCAATCCTTTTTGTAGCACTTTCTCCTCTTTATCTGTCAGGGGTCGGTCTGATAGATTAACCACCAGACTAATTTTTGCCCTGATCTGTTCGTGTTCCTCGTGTCCATTCCCTGCGGGCGTGCATCCTCCCACTGCACTCTTTTCTCAGGAGCGTTCCCTCGCTTTCGCCCTCGCCCTCTGCCCCAACCTCTGTCTAAAAAAGGGGGTCGCATGGGACCCTGTGGGGCATAGTAAGGGGGGTATTGTGCGGCGTACGGTGGTTGGAACTGGGGAAATTGTGGGTAGGGCCATAAAGGGGCTCCATGGGGTGGTCCGTGAGGAGTGAAATTTAGATAAACTTGTTGGCCACGTCCTCTCCCCCTTCGTCCTCTTTGTGGTATGTGAGGAAATCCATCCTCCCCGCCACTGTCAGACCCACTGTTACAACCCCTTCTAGAGGAACCACCACTGGAATCGGAGTTGTAGTTTGTTCCCGGGGGGACGTAGTCTTCCTTTAGATAAGGATATACCTTTTCTTTAGAGAACCTTTTAATGTCTTTCTGTAGTTTGGTCACTTTTTGGTTCATGAGATATTCTTTATGCTCTGCAATTTCCTTGTTGAGTTCCGCCAGTTTAGTTTTAAAACCTGCATTTGGAACGGCTGCCTTTAGTGCACTCTCAGCTGCTTGGATGCGGACCAACAATTCATCCGCTAAGCGTTTGGCAGTATTAACAATCAAGATGAGGAGATCATGGGTGCACTTCCATGAAATCTGGGACCATTCTACCTTGAACTGTCCATCCTCCCAAAAGATTCTCGGGAAGTTCTTTATAATCAAGCCGTTGGGTGCAATTTTAGCTTTAAAGTATTCGGCCATCATTGCCCCATGTAATGTTATTCTGATCCAATCTCATTTGAGATCAGATAGTGACTGCCAGTCTGCAGTATTGCTGCATGTGGCTGGTTCTATATCTATGCCTAGAAGTGAGGGTGTTCTCAAGATAGCTGCTGCCTCTTCTTCTCCGAAGCTCAACCCCTGGCCATCCATGTTGTGGAGGTGGGGGTTTTGTTCAGTAAGAAGGGGATCCTCTCAAGGAGGAAAGAAGGGTTGGGCGAGATAAAAAACTCCCCAATCTGGGAAGCGAGGTGTGACTCACTGTGTAGTGAGGAAGTCACAGGAGGGGGGGATAGAACAGGTCTTACCCACCTAAGGAAAACTCCCACGGTAAAAAACGTGCAGAAGTAATTTGCCAAGAGGAGGGAGAGCGATCTGTAGATCAATTGGGCACCATTTACCACTAAGGAAAGTGGAAGGTCCAGTGTCAGCTTGTGCCCTCAAGTGTATATCAACAAGACTGGGTTGCTGAACTGTTCCTTAGATAAGGGATTGTGTGTCTCTGGCATGCCCGGAGGGATGGATGTGGTCCCTTTGGGTATCCATTTTGTTGGAAATATTTGCCTCACACACCCTTGCGAGTGTCATGCTTCATCATTGGCGTTGCTCCTCGTCGGGGAGGCGGTGCAATCCCCGACGGGCTCACCTCAAAGAGGGGCTCTTTGGCGGAGATCTTTTAATTCCAACAGCCTTATGGTGAAGTGGGGGTATGTGGGCAGTGTGTAGCCTGAAGGTGATTTAAAATGTAGATGGGGTACCGAAAACTACTTTATTCAGGGGTCCCCTACTACAAATAAAAACGTGGATCAACCAATCCGGGTGCCAACTAGTTAGGTGTAGTGGCCCTAGATTTGATATGGAATGACAATGGTCAACATGTTTCTCGCATGGGTATAGTGCCCGCGATTCATCAGGACCTATTATGAGTAAAAACAAGGTCTAAAAACGTGAAAAACAGCATGCTAATGTCATGTGTCTCGTGCCCAATTGTGGGATTAATTGTTTTACCTCTGTAGCTATGTCCTATACCTGGATGGGGAATAAGAGTACAGGGTTAATAGCATGTATAATCGCCAGACTAAATGCATGGTGCTAGACCAAAACAACACACAGTGTCATGCTAGTGATAGAATACTACTACTAGACTGGGTTCGACGTGACTGTATTGTGGCAAGGTGAGTGCATGATGTCACACCACCTAATCGTGAGTGAAGGCTTTAAAAACACAAAGTGATAAAACAGCAGCAGTGCTAAAATAGGAGAATCACCCTCATAATCGTTTCATCAGTGTTGGTGATGTGGTGAGCTAGTCCACACTCAGTATCTATATTATAAGTCTCAAGCCAGCTAGTAAGTATGCCAAATATGGGCCACCGACTCACCTAGTAAGCAGGAGCTAAGGGCCACAACAATACTCGGTGGGTATATGCAGCAGGATGGAGCCTCAAGGTTCAGCTATGGGAGTCAAGGGCAGGCATATGTATCATCATAATGAAATATCCAGGTCGAAGCTTTGATGGCAACAACAGGTATTCAGAAGTATGGCCATAACAAGTGTAGAGAAGGAGACCCAGTGGAAAGACCATGGTAAAAAGCATGGTGTAAAGGAGTACGGACTCGGGTCCCCCCCGGCAGTCCCAGGAGTGTCAGCTTACCTCTTGATCACCGCGCACAGGTATAGTCACCTACCCATCACCGCCGAGCTCGGGAAGATGCTTGAGCTCGGCAGCGGGCTCCATTTCTATCCGCATCGCGTCCCTGATTGTTGCGTGACTCCGCCCTCTCCGCCGGATGTTTAGATCCGACGCTAGTGTCAGGTGATCGTCCCGGTGCTTGGAGCGGCCATTACTAAGAGGGGTTAGTAAATTTAAAGGCACAGCTATATGTAGAGAAGGGGAGGGCAATGTATCCAGTTTACCTTAACATCCGCCATGAATGTCCCCTCTTTGAGTGACAATATTATTGGAACGACACTTATCAACGGGAAATAAATGTGCGCCCATGTTAGGTATCGTTACATAGAAATAGGTAAATCGGCCTATGTGTATGTAGAGGTGAAGTGTACAACGTATAAATGCAGGATGAATAATTGAATGGGAATTATATAGACTTATTTTTATTCTATGCCACTCAATTTGTAAAAGCTCAGATCGGCCAACCAGGGAGCAGTAGGTTGGTTACCACACTTGTTCAAACGATTTGTTGGGTCACATGAGGTGCAGGGTGAATAGCCGGGATGCTGAGTTTGACCCTGCCAAGGAAAAACGGTAACAGAGCCACTGGTTGGTCAAAACTGAAATAAAAAACACCCATAAACATAAGGCCAATTGCTACGGGTGGATACACCATAGCTTGTGTATCACAAGTAGTATAGTTGGGGCCGTATTTAAATGTAACACATGGTTTACATCCAAAGAGGAGGCGCGACCTATAACCTTAAGTTTGTTAAGGGTTAATGTAAGATAGAGTTCCCAACGCTCATGGTTGTATGACGCACTGGATGCATATCACTGCTCGTCATGTTAGGTGTTAAACGGGAGGATGTGTGTCCAGGAGAGTGATATTATAGTGCGTGCCACGGGATATCCTCATTGAGGCCTAGACTGTCTGACGATAAACGGTGGACCCATCTCTGTTCTTTACGGAACAGAGCTTGTTTTGGACAATTGGGGCTAGATTCAAGGACAAGCCATTTGATTGAATCAGCGGTGTGGTTAGCCTCCACAAAATGTTTGCACATCTTAGTGTTAGTTTTTCTGCAGCGAAAATTGCTGCGGTGTTCAGTGATGTGGGTTTTGATAGGGCGTGTCGTCATCCCTATGTATTTTAGTTCGCAAGGGCAGGTCAGCATGTAGATACAATGTGAGGTGTTACAGTTAGTATGCCCTCTGAGTTCCCACGCGAAAGTGTCAGTAAGTTGTATTGTTTTGTGTACAGCTGTAAAGGCACAGGCTGCGCAAGTACCGCAGGGATAGTGCCCTTTTACAGGGGGTAAGTGCCATAGTGTCTGTTGGGACCCCTTCTTGGAAACTTTTGGTCTCGTGCTGATGAGAATGTCTTTAACATTTTGTGATCTTTTAAACGCAAATCTAGGTTGTTTGAAGGTGAGGTCACCAGTATTAAGGATAGCCCAGTGGCGTTTGATCATGCTCTTGACTCTGGTAGACTCTGGGGTGAATGTCGTGACACAGGTTATTGGTTGATTACCTACAGGTATTTGCTCACGTTGTTCGAGAAGAGCCTCTCGATGGTTATTCCTGGCACGTTTCTGTGCTTTAGAGACATCTCTCATAGGATATCCTCTATCTAATAGATTCCTTGAAAGAATAGTTGATTCTTTCTTGTACTCTATCAGATCACTACAATTTCGCCGGATTCGGAGAAATTGCCCAAAGGGTAGGTTGGTGCGTAGTGCTTTGGGGTGATGGCTAGTGTAGTGAAGTAGGCTGTTGCGGTCGGTGGGTTTTCTGTACATTGTGGTACTCAGAGACCCATTTGTCAACTTGATTGTTAAGTCAAGGAAGGCTATTTCGGTGGGTGATACAGACATCGTGAAGCGTAGGCATGGGTTAAGAGTGTTAACCCATTCTAAAAAGGCCTCATGTGTGGTAGGTGGTCCTGTCCACAGGATCAGGATGTCATCAATAAATCGCTTCCACATCAAGATGTTGTTGAGGAAGGGATTAGACAGATGTTGTATGTGTCTGCTTTCAAAGTCAGCCTTATAAAGACATGCTACCGAAGGGGCAAATGTACTGCCCATAGAGGTGCCTTGTGTTTGATGGTAGTAGTTCCCCTTGAATTGAAAGAAATTCTCTGTTAATTCTAGAGTGGCGCACTCCATAATGAATGAAGGCGGGGTGGCTGAGTTCCAGGTTTCCAGCTCAAGCAGCTCCTCGATCACTCCCAGTGTGGCCCTCTGGGGGATGTTTGTGTAGAGGGCCTCCACATCAAGAGTAATCAGGAGACTGATTTGTTCTCTATCCTGGATCGTGTCCAGTATGCGTAAGACATCTGAGGTATCTTGGATATAGGAGGGGATGCGTCTCACCATGGGTTGTAGGAAATGGTCACAAAACTGTGAGAGTGGTTCAAGAACGGAGTCGATCCCAGAGACTATCGGTCGCCCAGGTACCGGTCTGGTCTCCTTGTGGTTCTTGGGTAGAATGTAAAAGTAAGGGACCCTGGGATCTTTTTTCATCAGGAAATCTGCCTCCTTCTTACTAATCCACTGTCCGCATTCTGCACTCACGACCAAGCCTGTTATTATCGTTTGTAGGCGAGGTGTCGGGTCACATGGAATTAGAGTGTAATAACGTGTGTCACATAGTTGTCTTATGCATTCCTGGTCATAGTCTGAAGTGTTCATAGGGACCGTGGCTCCCCCTTATCCGCCTGTTTGATGGTAATCTGTGGATTTTCAGCAAGTATCTTCAATGTATCCATCTCATTTTTAGAGATATTATGATAGATCCTTTGCTGATCCATGAGCCTAATATCCTTGAGCACAGCCTGCTCAAAGGTTAGGATTTCATTCGGTATCAACCCATTGTGAGGGGTGAAAGTGGACGGGTTGTGGAGGCCAGAGTCTACTGGTAGTTCTATTGGTCTCCCCTCAAAGAAAGCTTTCAACCTGATTTTCCGGAAAAAGGAATGTAATTCACAGGTTTGTTGAAAGAGGTCAGTTTTTGGGGTGGGTACAAAGCCCAATCCTTTTTGTAGCACTTTCTCCTCTTTATCTGTCAGGGGTCGGTCTGATAGATTAACCACCAGACTCATTTTTGCCCTGATCTGTTCGTGTTCCTCGTGTCCATTCCCTGCGGGCGTGCATCCTCCCACTGCACTCTTTTCTCTGGAGCGTTCCCTCGCTTTCGCCCTCGCCCTCTGCCCCAACCTCTGCCTAAAAAAGGGGGTCGCATGGGACCCTGTGGGGCATAGTAAGGGGGGTATTGTGCGGCGTACGGTGGTTGGAACTGGGGAAATTGTGGGTAGGGCCATAAAGGGGGTCCATGGGGTGGTCCGTGAGGAGTGAAATTTTGATAAACTTGTTGGCCACGTCCTCTCCCCCTTCGTCCTCTTTGTGGTATGTGAGGAAATCCATCCTCCCCGCCACTGTCAGACCCACTGTTAGAACCCCTTCTAGAGGAACCACCACTGGAATCGGAGTTGTAGTTTGTTCCCGGGGGGACGTAGTCTTCCTTTAGATAAGGATATACCTTTTCTTTAGAGAACCTTTTAATGTCTTTCTGTAGTTTGGTCACTTTTTGGTTCATAAGATATTCTTTATGCTCTGCAATTTCCTTGTTGAGTTCCGCCAGTTTAGTTTTAAAACCTGGATTTGGAACGGCTGCCTTTAGTGCACTCTCAGCTGCTTGGATGCGGACCAACAATTCATCCGCTAAGCGTTTGGCAGTATTAACAATCAAGATGAGGAGATCATGGGTGCACTTCCATGAAATCTGGGACCATTCTACCTTGAACTGTCCATCCTCCCAAAAGATACTCGGGAAGTCCTTTATAATCAAGCCGTTGGGTGCAATTTTAGCTTTAAAGTATTCGGCCATCATTGCCCCATGTAATGTTATTCTGATCCATTCTCGTTTGAGATCAGATAGTGACTGCCAGTCTGCAGTATTACTGCATGTGGCTGGTTCTATATCTATGCCTAGAAGTGAGGGTGTTCTCAAGATAGCTGCTGCCTCTTCTTCTCCGAAGCTCAACACCTGGCCATCCATGTTGTGGAGGTGGGGGGTTTTGTTCAGTAAGAAGGGGATCCTCTCAAGGAGGAAAGAAGGGTTGGGTGAGATAAAAAACTCCCCAATCTGGGAAGCGAGGCAAGAAATATAGCCAGGCAAAAGAGCAGCAGATGGAACTGGAAATAAGGTCACATGACGATGAAGAACAGGAGTTCTTAGATGACTTATTAAATTCAAGACCACCTCCATATGAGATTGTGCCTGCTCCCTCCGGAGCAGGCACAACCTTATATGGAGGTGGTCTTGAATTGGCCAGAACCACAAGAGTCCGGAATTGAAATATTGGGAGCCAGTGTATCTGAGGGTCCAAGTGTATCTACTATTCCAAATGTCCCCCCCCCCCAAGGAATATCTCCTGCTGTATCAGTTCCATCTACTTGTGCAATTGTCACATCTACATTTATTACTGTTGCAGACATAGAATCACAGCTTCCCCAGAGAGGGACAGCACTCAAAGTAATTGATTTTAAAGTTATGGAAAGAATTCAAAGGGATTGAACACCTTCTGCAAATGTGAGTTAAGGTATTTGCACAAAGAAACTGCTAAGTAGGTCCATGTGGCTAATAAGAAATTAGAGAGGTTGGCCAAGGAGTGTAATATTGATGTAAATTTGAAGAGAAATGTGTAGATATGTTTCAGAATGGTCATGGGAGCTGAGGAGATAAAGAAAAAGGAGTGTACCATGTTTGAAGGTGCACATTAAGGAGATAGTGTAAAACACTAGGGGATGGGGAGAACTGACAAAGTTTAAGGATAACTGGTCAAGTTAGAAGGGGCCAAAGAGAACATTAAAAGTATATCAGGTGGAGCTGAAGGGGGTGTGTGTCTGAGAGTGAGTCAAAAGTGGAAGTTGACTGCTGACTTCCCCTTCAGAGGAGTACACAGAAGAGCATGCGTACATGTTTCTTGGAATCAATCTGACCTGCTTACATTTTCCAAGAAGTTCCCTAAGCAGAGAGAGGAGTCTGGGTAGTGGTACAAGGAGGTAGGAAGGATTGTGACTCTGTCAAAGGTGCTTTCAAAATATTTAAATACATTGTTTGAGGTTTTCATCCGTAGGGATTTGTGGGTGGGTAGGTGAGGTAGTCTTGTACTGGCCCACATAAGAACCTGTTAAATAAGCACAAAATGGTCCATCTCCTGATGTGTTGACCAATTATAGAGAAGTAATTGACCAATTGAAACTGAAGGTCCCTAGGAAAGAGGTGAATTGACCCAAAACTATGAGGACAACCCAACAACCAAAGGAATCAGCGTATGCTTATTATGAGAGGCTAATGCAGATTCACAGACCAAACAGTGGAATAGATGGAATAGAGGATACAGCCCATGAAGGTGTTTTCATTTTGGTGTTTATGTCAGGGTTATACCCAGAGCTTTGTTCCCAGATAGAGCAGTATGTGATGTGTTGGCCAACAAAGTACGTAGATGAGTTCCTGAAGATTATAATTTTCTGCAGTGATATTCAAGAGGCCAAAGAGAGAAAGGTTAAGGAAAGGAACATGGTGGCACAGACAAAGCTATCACCAGATAAATAAGCAGCGGAGTTCTTCCATGGTAGAGTTAAGTTTGATTTCTGTTTAAGAAAATATATACATGGGCATGCAGGGAGCCGATACAAGGTGGTGTTCACTACATATTGACAGGGAATATTTTTCCTCAATGAGGTAGAGGTTTGTTGATAACTCAAATGTGAATATGAGCATTGACACCCTGGAAAGGAGTACCCCTTGCTACTTTTGTAACAAGGTTGTGCATTGGAAACAAGAGTGCCGACGGAATCCAAATGGAGTTCTGAACAATGGTTGGATGAATTCTCAGAACCTAAATGTGATGTCTCAGAGTAGGGAAACGTAATCAGTAGATCCAGCCCAACTAACTTCTGTGCAGAACATGCAAAATCAGAGACTTAATCAAGAAAAATTGCCACAAACTTCAGTAGTGCATCAAGACATTTGAAATAAGAATTTCATTTTCAGCAGGACCCCAGATTTCAGCACATTCGGTTGAAATCAATGATAATTTCCCACAGTTTTTTCATACCTAATAAATGTCCCACCAGAACTGGCCCTAATCAATCACAATGACGGGGCAGGGGAAAATTGCATGGTTGGTGCAATCTTAGAGTGGACCATATTTGGACAAACCACTCCATGGTTTGTCCGATGAAAGTATCGAACCTACCCCTCTCAGTAAGAGAAATCCAAATTGCAGGATCTCCAATAAGTAGATCACAACTCAAGATTCAGGAAATGTCCCAGTAAGACTGGCTCTGTTACACTCACAAACTCATAATATGTGACACAAGTCCCGCAAAGCTTTTGGGAAGGGACCTTTTGTGCAAAATTATTTGCACAATTGTCTGTACACCAGATGGAGTAGCAATTCAATCCCATAATGATGCTGAGTCAGAAGTTCATTTATTCATTGTTTTGATTAAAGAAGACTTACCTCCTGATTTGAAATGTACCGTGATGGAGGACCTTTGGGATTTTACAAACCAGGACATTAGAATAATAAAAGGAGTAGAGCCAGTGAAAATATAAGTGAAATCAGATGCAGTCTATCCCAAACATCATGGTATGACCTTGCTCCAGTAGTCTCAGGGATAACTCTTTTGATTGAGCAGATAATAGATGAATATATTTTGAAAGAAGGAACTGTACTGCCCTTGCAACTCGTCTATCATCTACCTTCAAAAAGTGAATAAAAGTAGAAGAATAGTGCAGGACCTTATAAAGGTTAAGCAAATTGGAATTCCAAGTTGTCCTGTAGTACTGAATCCTGACGTAATCTTTTTCTAGATTTCATCAGATGATGAATGGCTCACCGTCATAGACTTGTCCCATGCATTCTTTTCCATTCCTCCAAATTGAACAGTAGTTTTGTTTTGCATTCACATTTTTGCATAATACCCTGGCTCAGTGCAGGGCCCAACAAGGCTTTAATGACAGCTCTTCAATCTTTTATCAAATACTGAGGAAAAATTTGGAGAACTTACAGTTGCCCTATAATTCAGTGTTGGTGCAGTATATACATGAACCTCACTTAGGGAGGTTCTAGTCATGCCACTACCTTTTTTTTTTTTTGTCCTCATCTCACCTTTGGTACTTGCAAAAGAAAGACACCAACAACCCTTTCTTCTCTCTTGTGCACCCAGGGTCGGGGTCCTTGCTGCACCTGAAGCCGACCTGGCGACCTGGCGACCCCTTTATCCCGGGGTCCGGTGTAATCATTGGACAATCTCGGAATCGGATACCAACCTCAACTCGAGTGTCCATTCCCAAAGTGGGAGCCAAACTATGGTATTTCTATTATATATAGCCCCCAACTCAAGCCGTGCAGTTTTTAGAACAGACTGTAGCCATTTATCATATAGTGGGGGGGCTGGATCTTTCCATAACATGCAAATTTCTCTCCGAGCGATAATAATTAGAGTAAAAAATAAGGCAATCTGTTCCTCACTGAGCTCGTTAGTAGTTTCCGAGTCCAACGTGGAGAAGTGTGGCTCACGGTGTAGAGCAGGCAGACCCGGAAGCTGAGGTCAGACCCGGGACCAGGGTTCAATTCCCGACGCGGCAGGGTCATGAGCTCAAATGTCCACGACTCGATAATTCTCGCTTCGGTGCCTGCTCTAATCATGGGTTCTCACTCTGCAACTCTGGGCATTAAGCTTGCTTAATCTCCACAACGGCCCCCCTGCGGCAGGATGTCTGGCTTTCATCTTGGGGATGCCCTGTAGGGGCAATCTCACAGGGAAAAGCCAGGACAGGTTCCCAAGGCAAGCGCCGGGAAACCTCCGGGTAGCTGTGTGCTCAATAAATGCAATAATAATAATAATAATAATAACCTGAATATTACCCTCACCCCATTCAGACCAATATTTACTTTTAAAACACTATCCAGTGTCTCTCCTACTTTTGTCCAAAAGGGACCAAACACAGGGCAATCATAGAACATGTGAATATCGTCCACCTCTGCTGAATCACACTTTGGACATAAAGGGGAGGGACAAACAAACTTTGCTATTTATTTTGGCGTGAAATACAACCTATTTAATACAAAATAGTGGTTCTTTTTCAATGAGGCCGACTTAACATACCTATATAAGAATTTAAGAGATCTTTCATAGAGCTCGGCGGCAGAGGCCTCAAAGACAGATGCACTCCAAACCTGGTTTAGGGGCATGGCTGTGGACTCTTCCGAATTCAGCAATTCTCTATACCAGAGGGCTACCTCTTTCTTCCTAACACCAACAGAACGGAGTGCTACCTCAATTTCCCATTTTCCACCTATATTGTCTTTCTCTGTAACAAACCAGGAGCGAAGTTGGATGTATTTAAAACGGGAAAAAGAATCCCCTATCTTAGCCCGCAGAACTTCCCAGGGAAGAACACCCTCCGCTGTGACAAGATCTGACCAGGTAGCTACTCCTGCACTCCTGATAGCCTGAGAAAGACTGTCCTTTAGGCATAATGGCATGCCAGGGGAGTCCCAGATGGGGGCCAGATCTGAAGAGTAATTTATACCCCAACATCGCTTCAGTCTGCACCACAATGTCAAGGCAGATCTTAGAACCTTCAGACGGACTTTTTTGAAGAATCTTGGGGACCCATATTTATACAAGAAACCCGGGCCTCCCCCTTCTAGATCTTGCATCACCTTTAATATCCGACCCCAATGAGATTCGTCTGGGACGGTTAAAAGGGTGCGGATGTTTTTTAATTGGAAAGAAAAGGAATACCAGAGAACATCCGGAAGCGCCATTCCACCCTTTAACATACTCCTTTTTAGTTTTTTCCATGAGAACCAGGCGTTCTTGTTTGCCCAGATGAAGCTACCTATCTTCCCCTAGATATTCCCCAAAACTTTATTTTGGAAAGTTAAGGGTATAGCATTGAATATATATGTTAGTTTAGGCAAAATAACCATTTTAACCAGGTTAACCCGGTCATAAATCGTCAAGGGGATATTCTGCCATTTCGAAAACAACAAACTAATATCCTTCATAACTTTCGTCAGGTTGACCTTTGCAATATTATTAAGGTCGGAGGTAATTAGGACTCCTAGATATCTGAACTGGTTGCTTAGCGGGCCGTCCCAATTATTGACTCCCCAGCACATTATTTCAGTTTTAGTGTTGTTTATTAAATAACGAGAATGCTGTCCATAGTCCATCATGATCTCCTCTACTCTGGGGAAGACCTCCGCCGGATTACTGGTGTAAATCATTAAGTCATCCACATAAAGGGCCAATTGGGAGGAATAATCGTTTACCCTGAATGGGGTAACTCTATTATCCAATCTAAGAGCCTGTGCCAGAGGCTCAATGTATAGATTGAACAAAAGGGGTGAGATAGGGCACCCCTGTCTAGTCCCTCTCCCCACATTCAATCGAGGAGACAACAGGCCGTTCAACAGTATTGCTGCCGAGGCTCCCTCATAGCAACTCCTCAGGGTATCAATTAAGGTCCTCCCAAACCTCATAGTTTTAAGCACATCCCACAGAAAACCCCAATTGACGCGGTCAAACGCCTTGGCTGTGCGTATGCAGCCACCGCCAATGGCTCCGACCGCGTCACCGCCAGATCAATACAGCCAATGAGTTGGAGGGTCAGCTCATGGATGTGCCTCCCCGGAATAAAACCTTTTTGGTCTGGATTAATCAGGGACGGGGCCAGCCTGGCCAATCTCCCGGCCAACACACCAGTGAAGATCTTATAATCGGCATTTAGCAGGGAGATTGGCCTATAGGACTCCACCCTGAGAGGGTCTTTACCTGGTTTTAATAGCAAGACAATAGTGGACTCTTTCCAGGAAGGTGGCATTTTACCATGCGGACTATAAATAAAGTTAAACAATTCACACAGTCTAGGTGCTAATAGATCTATAAATATTTTATAGACCTCGCCCGGTAAAGCATCAGGCCCGGCAGCTTTATTTTTTTGTATTTTTATTAATTTGTAGTTTAATCTCATCTTCTGTAAATTGACTATCCAGCAGGGTACGACCCTCCTCCGATAACTTTGGTAATTCCTTATCTTCCAACCAGCACATAGCGTTTACTGGGCTACTGGAAGGCTCCTCTTTATATAGCTCCAAGAAGTGAGAGAAAAAACATTTTTCCATCTCTACCTGTAGACATGATACCGTGCCCTGTTCATCTATAATCAACCTATTAATGTTGTTCTTGACTCGGTCTGCTCTTATTTTCCCTGCCAACACTGCGTCTGCTCTTTCTCCATATTCATAATTCTCCATGGAGTATGAAGCCCATTGAGCCTTAACCTTCTGGTCTAGAAACCCCCGATATTCCTGGCGGAGAAGTTCTATTTCGGATGAAATTCGGGAAGCATCTTCCACATTTAGGTTCATTCTCAGTGTTTCTAAAGAGGAGATCTTGTCCTCTATTATATTAAACTTAGCAGCCTCTTTTCTGTTACTGGAGCTTATTGCGCTAAGAAATTGACCGCGGACAAACGCTTTATAGGCATCCCATACAAATTCAAGGGATGTCGAGCCTATATTGTCAGAAAAGAAACTGACAGAGGTGGTATCTATCATAGAGACAACTTCCTGATCATATAAGGCTCCTCGCTTAAGAGTCCATCTAGGATTTACTTTCGGCCTGTCTTCTCCAAAATTGAATGTAACTGGAATAGGTGCATGATCAGATAACACACTGGGTAGAATGGCCATGTCCTTCATTGACTCCAAACCTTCTCGGTCCAATAAAATATAATCCAATCTCAAAGCATGGCCATGTTTTTTACTAAAGTAAGTATGACCTGGGATCGGGCCATTTTTCGTTCTTCAAGCATCTATTAATCCTAGGTCTAGGATCATATTCTTCATTGCACGTCATGACTTTGGAGCCACTACCACCTGACGGTGGTTGGAGCGATCTAGCCTGGGGTCAAGAAGGATATTGAAGTCTCCGCCTATAAGTAGCGTTGAACGGACTCATGACAGGTTGTCCTGAACCTTATGTATATATACCGGATCGTCTATATTGGGGCCATAAAATGAAAACGCAGTCAGATCCCTCCCCCTGATATTAATCAGAGTTTGAGCCCATCTGCCTGAATGGTCAGTTAAGAGTGATTTTATTGAGCCGCCGCAGCCACCTTTAACTAATATCGCTACACCTTTATTAGTGACGGATTGATCTGAATAGAAAAAGGCATCAATCCATCTAACTCTCCCAAAGGCCTCTTTCGCTTCTACAGATGTCAGATGGGTTTCCTGGAGCAAGATCACTTTGGCTTCTGACTGTTCTAGATATTTAAATATCAATCTTCTACGTCGGACACATCTAAGCCCATTAACATTCCAAGATAAAAAACCTATATCACACTGCGTCATATTTTGTAATCTCCTTCCCCCCACTTACTCCAGCACCTGACTGGGCTATACAATAATGGGATGTTGCTTGGTGTATGTATTTCTTGTTCTGTACGTGGAGATAAGGACAATTTTTTTTTCCCGCACTGCACCCCCCCGTGCCCCAACACCCCTCCCCATCCCACCCTGGGGAACCCTCTTTTCTTCTCGAGCCAATATGCTCTGCGACGGGCCTTCCCCCCCCTACACGGTGTTAAAAGTAATCAATACAAAGAGAAAAGAAACCAGCAGAAAAAAAAGAAGAGAGCATTACTACATTACTACATAGAGCATCTAACTTTATCAATGAGTGTACTAAACTAATCTAATTACTACCATAATACTTCATAATAAACCCATCAGGGAAAAAATCAGTGTTGTCGCTCACCCTGACCAAGACCCAGCTGCCCCGGATGGCATCGACCCCTGAAAACCATCTCCACTCTCCCTTTTACTCCCAGCTTTGATTTTTTCTATCAGACAATCTGCCTCCTCCACCTGGCGAAAATTATACATGTGGTTATTCCACATAACCCTCAAGGAAGCAGGGAATTTCATTTGCGCGCGAGCCCCCAGAGAGTTAAAAGTTGCCAGTCTCTTGCCCATCTCCCATTGCTTAGATGCCGTAATGTGGGAGAAGTCTGATCGAATACTGAAAGTGAAGGGAGTGGAAAAAGAGGCAGATTTAATCTGGCCAGCTTTCAGTCCCAGTGATAAAATCCTCTCCTCAATAGAATAAGTGAGAAAGTTGGCCAAGATCTTCCTAGGTTTTTCTTTATTAGGATTCCGCCGGAAAGGATCCCGATGCACTCTTTGAATATCCACCAATAATTCCTGGGCCGTTTCGGGAGAGTCTTTCAATACTGTAGTCTTAAGCAAGGCCGCAATAAATGCTTTGATGTCGTTGCCCTCAAGGTCTTCCAGAATATTTAGAAATTTGATGTTATTTTTCCTTGAGTGGTTTTCCAACCTCTCTATATCTTCTCTCATTTCCCGATTCTGCTTGACCAGATTGTCAATGTTAATTGCTGACGTTCCTAGCGCTTCCTGGATCTTGGGCAGTTCTGCTTCCAGGGCATCCGTTCTTAATGAAACGTCTTCGACGTTTCATTAAGAACGGATGCCCTGGAAGCAGAACAGTCATACCACTACCTTAGACAAAAAAAAAACATGCAGGAGTGACAGAATTTTGACCTTTAGCAATGCTAAATGTGGATTTCAAGATTTTGAGTAAAACATTACCGTCTAGGCTCTTACCACACATGCAGCTCTTGGTCCACACAGACCAGAATGGTTTCATTCCCGCACGCTCACGTCTAATAACCTGTGGAGACTATATAGTGTCCTGTTTCATAAAGACCTAGGAAATTATCCCGATGGGGTAGTGCTGGCAGTGGACCTTGAAAAGGTCCTTCATCCCCTTCGCTGGGATTTTTTTACTGGCTGTGATGAAGAAGATGCAGATGGGGTCCCAGTGGTTAAGTTGGGTTCAACTTCTCTAAGAGGGTCCGAGAGCTTGAGTGCGAATGGGTACTGTGGTATAGGCTTCCTATCCTATGTACAGAGGAACCCATCAGGGATGTCCCTTGTCGTCACTGCTATTTGCCCTCGCCATGGAGCCTCCAGCAGATCAGCTCTGGTGGGAGGGAGAGAGGCTGGGCCTGACCTTGGATGGGGTTCACCACATAGTATCATTATATGCAGATGATGTCCTAATCTATCTTGGACCAGCGATCTCCCATTGATACTGAGCATCTTGGAGTAATTTGCTGGGTTTTCTGGCCTGCATCTAAATAAGAGGAAGAGCTTTGTTTTCCCGCTGCACCCCACTTTGTCTAGGCTGCTGGCCCTCCCGCTAGATTTGGAATGGGCACCTACCTCCTTTACGTATTTGGGGATCCAGATGTACCATACTCAGCCTGACTTAGTTGGGGGCTATCTGGGTGGAGCCTTGAGCCTTGCGGACAACTGTGTCCTTTTGGCGCACCCTGAAGCTGCCGACTATGGCAAGGGTGGCACTATCCAAGATGGTTATGTTACAGCGGCCTCTTTATTATTTTGTTAACTTACTAGTGGTTGTTCCAAAAAGCTGGTTTAAGACACTAGATGGGCTTCTTAGAGATCTGGTGTGGGACGGGGATGCAATAGAATTTCTCTGCAGATTCTGTGACTCCTGCTGTCGGGGGTGGATTAGGGGCTCCTGATTTTGAGGCTTACTATTTGGCAGCTCAGCTTCAGTGGTTGGCCAGATGGCTCGATGGGAGAGGCTTAGAAACATTGTCACTACCAGCTGGTTCAGTTTCTAGAGAGGAAGGGTGGTCCAAAGGAAAATCCAAGTCCATATCAGTTTTCACATGGTTTTTATAGAGAAAACACACTCAAAAAAACTCTGGACCTCTTGAATTTTGAACAATAAAGTCTTAAGGGGGGTAGTGAGTGTGTTGGCAACAGTTCTTTATATCCTTATGCTGAATCCCTGCTCATATAGTTTGCGTCAAAAGTCCATTTTGTGTAGAAAAATGCTCTTTATTAATTTAGATAAAAACATGAACAGCCGACACGTGTTTCGCCCCCTGTGGCGATTTGCGCCAGGGCTTTTTCAAGGCTGTAAGAGATCAGAGGTACATATATAAACACAAGTGGTTTGAAAAAACTAGCCTTTGACACCAATATCAGTGAGCTAGAGATGAAACGAAAAAAAGAAAAAGTAAATGATGTGAGACGGAAAGACGCTAATTTGGTTTCCTAATTTAAGTTTCTGATTGGTGATCAGTGGAAAGATAAGCCCCGGTGACAAGTTTAGAACATAATAAAAGATAAATACCATGCAAGAGAGGACCATTCACCTCTGTGATTTAATACATGAGTGTTTAGGAATTTTGTATATGAATCATAGGTTTGGTTAGTTTGGCTATTAACCAAAAGGGATTCAAAATGATCAAATTAAGACAGATTGAACAGAATAGTGTAGTTCCAAGTGATCAAAATGACATGCCAGAGGGATGATAAGCGAAAGAAAAAGCTTTACAGTTAGTGCTGCATACCTATTTACAATATAGTTTGTTCTTTACAGTTCTTCATCATAATTTGTGCTACTTTCCAAACACAGTCCGGTTTTTCAAAGTGAGAATCTGTTAATACAACATTTACATTTTTAGAGAATTCTGTCCGCTATATTAATAACATTGCATTTAAACGTTTTTCTTTACCAAACAAGGATTCAAATTTTCAAGTATGAATTATTGCCGAACCATCTCATTGCCTTCTCTCCACAATACTAGTAATACAAGCCATTATCTACATTCTAGAGTATTTGACATCTTTAAGGCAGGTTTAATTGAGAGACAGTGCACAGTGATGTATGTAGTTTAGTCAAAGGGGGTGGACTTGGTTGAATTATGTCATCTTTGTTGTTACACTCCAAGGTTGTAGCACAAAAGCGAGAAAAAGGGGACATTGTTTTTTTAAGATTAATAAGAGCAGATTGGTAGTTGGGAGTGGTTTTTATAGTCTGGCATGTGGATTGCAGTATGTGGTGTTGGTACAGTGTTACGCTAGCAAAATTATTAAATACCGGCGTATTGCCCACGTGCGGAAGAAAAGGTGATCCGATATATTTGGGCAAAAAATGAGGTCATGCGGACACAGAGGGATTTTTACAAAAGGAAGATTGTCCATTAGGACAGTATGCGCACTTACTTGTAAGGGGAAAATCCCTAAGTTGCGTAGTCAGGAGCCTGCAGGTCGTTCCTTCCGCTTTCGCGTTTTGTGTATGACTGCGTGCTGCCTCTTTTAAACAGGAAGAAGAGAAATTAACCCGGAAGGCAGAGTCAGTGCTGTATTGCAAGAGGAGTGTTTGTTTACTTTATTACTTGTGTTTCAAATAGAACATGCAAGCTGGTTCAGTGCCAAAAGTCTTGATTCCAAGAATACTTAACCGTCGCCGGAATCAAACCAATGGGAACGTTACTTTCAGTGGCAATGGCGTGTTGGGATAGATGTACGAAGTGCTCCCAGGATACACCGCCTTATACGCCTGACATCCCTTTAGCTGGAGTTCCACAAGCAGGGCTGCCCTCCCCTTCCACAAAGACAACTGATAGGCTGGGAGGACGTAGGAATAAGGACCATGAGCGACTTCTACCGTGATGGTGAACTCTTACCGCTGGAAGATGTTTTGGAATACCACGACTTATCATAAAATACTCTGAGTTCTAGTAGAACTGTGTGGGCCGGATGTGACAGAACCCATCACTCCTGCGACCCCTCAGGCTATAGTAATGTTAGGATCGGCAGGACACCTAGTGATGTGGCTTTACCAAGCCATAATGGAGACTACATATCGTCCTCTACCGCACCTGCAGGGAAAGTGGAAGACTGCTTTAAATAGACAGCTTACTGAGAAAGAATGGGAAAAAGTTTTAGGTAGTCTCAAAAAAGTATCCAGGTATGCGGCTTTTACATTTATGAAATTAAATGTCCTCCATAGAACTTACCTTTCCCCCCACAGATTGAATGTAGTTTATGGAAGTGAGACACCCAAGCCTGTTTCAGATGCTCACAGGGAGATGCTGACTTTGACCACATTGTTTGGACCTGTCCTGCACTTGCCAGCTATTTGCCAGAGATTGTCAAAATGCTTAACAAGATTTTATCACGGACCCTGGCATGCCGTCTGGAGGTCTGCCTTGTTGGCCTCTTCCTGAGACCTAAAGCCAGAAAACGTAGTCATCGATTTATTGATCTGGCCTTTCTCTTAGCCAAACGGAGACTGGGGCTTAGATGGAACGTGAAGCAACCACCTCTAGTGATACATTGGGAACAGGCTGTTACTTGCTGGGCTAGGGTGGAGGAACAGGCCTTGATCAGGGAGGATAAGGTCACGAAACAGCGTGAACCATTAGCTGAGCTCTGGGCGGAACTAGTGATGGTGTGGGATATGTGACACTCATCTGATGCAGCCACACATTCTAGTTCCACTGATTCTTATGGGTGAGACTTGACATCCACATTGCGGGGGTTGGTTGGTGATTGAGTGAATTCTGTGGTAGGACATACAGTTACTTGGTTCAAGTACCAGATGAGGTCCTTGCTGGTTCAGGGATTGGCTGTTTGGGTCCCCCTGTCGCCCTGGCTCTTCCCCCTCCTCCACCCAGTGGGCCCTCTTCCTCGGACCTACCATGTGACCCTTAACCGCTGACAGATCTCTGAGCTATTAGCAGACCTCAGGTGTTTTTTTTTTTGTTCTAAGTAAATTGTTTTTTTTATAGTAGATGAAGACAATGAATTTGTGTTGTTGGTTTCTTTATTTCTCACTATGGCTTCTATCCTATTCCACATAACCTCTGAAAGTGTCGCCTAAGCATTAGGCTCCAATAGTCTACATGTTTTACATGCTCTGATAGAATGCTATAGACAATAATCCAATCACTCCCCAGGGTTTCTTTATTCCCTCTGGTGAGAGACTGACTTTCCTTTAGATGGAACTCGTGCGAGACTGCTGGGCTAGACTTGAGACACAATGTCATTATTACTGAATTCCTAGCACCTACATGAGTAACAATCTTGTGTGTACTGCAATGTAAATTATGACAATCAACCTTCTTGAGCAACATGTTGATCTCACTATGGAAATGTAACTGTGTTGAGTATATAAGATAAGAGTGTATGAAAAACCTAATAAAAACGATTTAAAAGAAAAAGAGGCAACACTGCTTCCTGGCCAAGGGGGGAGCCACACCCCAACCCTGCAGCTCCTGTTTCTGTTAAGCCTCCAGAGGCAGACCCTGTCTCTCATTATCCACAACCTCACTCCCCTCTGAATCCCCAGTGGCACTCCTGGCCCCCAGCCAGGCCTTCCAAGACTTTTGCAGGTCTCCCTTTCTTCGACGGCCTTTAAAAAAACATTTCAGGTCTGTGAGGTATTTCCTAAGCTGGGTAACTTCCCTAGCCTCGCATTCCTTCCCTATGATCTGTACATTATCCCGGCAACTGCTGTCCTTCAGGTCACTGACTTTCTCCTGGAGCTGTCCAATAGCTTGTCCCCATTCCAGGACATCATCCAGCAGCGACTCCACATCCACCAGCTGCCCTTCCATTGTAGTTAGTCGAGTATTAAAGTTATTGATGTTGCCTCACAGGGATTGTGCCTCCAGATTCGTAGCTGTAACTTCCAAGGTCATCAGGGCGATAGATCTCTTAATGTCAGGCAGTTTGTTCATGAGCTTCGAGAAGGCCACGTCCAGGATAATCATGACTGGAGGCACTTCGGTGGTCCCCACCTTTGCCTGGGCATTGTGTGCCATAGCTTCCTGGAATGTGAGTTAGTGAGCGTGCTTGGATTTCAGCAAAGAACGACATAGATGGTGTGGAGGTGACTGAGGGGTAACAGTGTGGCCAATCCATTGAGAGGAAGGCTTTGGGTGGTATAGCGCTTTGTAGGATTGAAGTGACCAGAACAGGTCTCTGGCCCTTAGCTAGAATGAGATGTGAATGGTACACAGCTCTGGGTGCCATTTTGGGCCCGAGGCACCGGAAGCATGATGCTTGGCATGATGACCCCCCCCCCTCCCCAAGGACTAGGTGAAGCACTCCTCAGTATCGGGCACGAGCCGTGTATCAGGGAGGGTTCTACTTGGCGACAGTGGCACAGCAGATCACTAAGGTGGTTAATGTGGTTGAAAAGGGTCTCTCCATGCCAGGTAGCAGTTGTCACGAGGCTCTGTCGCCGAGGCGCAGTGTGCCCACCTCTGCCATCCTTCCACTAGCTGTCGGTGTCATTACGGACCAGAGGCCTCAGCGAGCGTGATCCCTGGGATGATGGTCACCGCAGGACAGGGTTACGCCCTCTCAGGTGTCAGGTGCATGCCACATATCAGGGATGGCTTCACACAGGCACACATATGCTGCGGTGTGACACAAATGGTGTGGCAGTTCTTTAAGCTGATGGGGGATTGAAAAAGCTTTCTTTGTGCAGTGTAGTGGCCGTTTTGAGGCTTGGGCACCATGGAGCACCGTGCGCTGCTCTGCTCCTCAACTGGGAGGACGAAATTGAGACTGCTCATCCTGCTGGGAAACTTTAATCCAGGCTACACGCCAGGGGCGGCTCCTCCGTTAAAAAAGAGGAGCGTTGCCCCATTTAAAATCCCCAAAATCCACCCACGGAAAAATAAAATGTCAAATTATTACCATTTTATTTTTCTTCCCCGTCCCGAACAGAGCGTCAGGATGGGGGCAGGCCCATGCTGAGTGAGAGCAGTATGTCACTCAGCAGGGAGGAGGGTGGGTTTGTTTGGCACTATGTAAAGTGCGCATGTCTTTTTGGCCGGCCGTCGTGTGATGTGCGATAAAAAGGCTGTCAACAAACAACTGACCAGCTACTTCATGGAGAACAGCAACCTGGACCCATCCCAGTCCGGGTTCCGCAGCAACCACAGCCCCAAAATTGCCCTCATCGTTGCCACAGACGACATCAGGGCCCTGCTTGTCAATGGAGAAACTGCAGCACTCCACCTCCTGGACCTGACAGCCGTCTTCGACACAGTTTGCCACTGCACACTTCGGACACGCCTCCATGACCCTGGAATCCAAGAGAAGGCCCTGGAATGGACCTCCTCCTTCCTCTCCAGCAGGACACAGAGCATCCGCCTCCCCCCTTCCACTCTAAAGCCACCAAGATCATCTGCGGCACACCCCAATGCACATCCCTCAGCCCAACGTTGTTCAACGTGTACATGGCACCCCTCGCCCACGTCACATGTCGGCACAACCTCAACATCATCTCCTATGCCGACGACACCTAGCTGATCCTCTCCCTCACCAAAGACCTGCCACACCCTGCCAAAACCAACCTCCACGAAGGAATGAAGGCCGTCGCTGACTGGATGAGAAACAGCCGTCTGAAGCTGAACTTGGAGAAGACGGAGGTCCTCAACCTCGGATCCACCCCCTTGGCCTGGGATGACTCCTGGTGGCTGACTGCACTAGGAGCACCCCCTACACCCACCGACCACACAAGCAACCTACGGGTCATCCTCGACTCCACCCTGTCCATGACGAAGCAGGTTAACGCCTCCTCCTGCTTCAACACCCTCCGCAAGCTCCACAGGATCTTCAAGTGGATCCCCACCAAGACCAGAAGGATGGTCACCCAGGCCCTCGTCAACAGTAGACTGGACTACGGAAATACACTCTAAGCAGGAGCACCGGCCAAACTCCTGAAAAGGCTCCAACGCATCCAGAACGCCTTTGCACGCCTGATCCTCGACATCCCTCGCCGCAGCCACATCACACCCCATTTGAGAGACCTGCACTGGCTCTCCATCAACAAGAGAATAACCTTCAAACTCCTCACCCACGCACACAAGGCACTTCACAACACCGGACCAGCGAACCTCTACAGCTGACTCAGCCTCTACACCCCCACCCGCCAGCTCCACTCCGGAGACCGCGCCCTCTCCACCGTCCCCCGCATCCGAAGAGTGACCACCGGCGACAGATCATTCTCTCATCTCACCGCCAAGATATGGAACACCCTCCCCATCGGGACCGACAGACCGAGGATCTCCTAACCTTCAGGAGACTTCTCTAGACTTGGCTCTTCAAACAGTAGCAGCCCCCCCCCATAGTGCCTTGAGACCCTCACGGGTATGTAGTGCGCTTTATAAATGCTATGATTGATTGATTTATTGATTGATGTGTACATTAAACAGCTCTATTCTAGCTGTCTTGAGACTGCTGGGTTAGAGCTAACCATTGCCTCAACAGCGCAGTGATGCGCCAAATGAGGCTTCTCCCTGCTGCATGAGCACTGCAGCCTGCTCTGAGTTGCTGCTCTGCGGGAGAGAAGAGGCCCGGAGGAGGACGTCACGTTCAGGTAAGCTAAGTTTAGATTCTTAAATGTTATTATTCCTGCATGCCCACGCAAGTCATCCTGCCCCTTGCTACCTGGAGATGCTGGTCGCCACTGGCTACACCTGTCCACTTTCCGGCTTCTCGGTACAAAAGGGGGTGGTGATGGACTGAGCATCTGAATCAATCAAACACTCATACCCAGTCAAAATATCTAGGTTTAATCCATCACCGTTCTTTAGCCCACTCTGCCACCCCAGTTCAGACCTGGCTATATGCAAATCAGTCTGACCCTGTGCCTCATGGGAACAGTCCAGCCCAAACTGCCAAGCCATGTCTTCCCTGGACCGGAAACAAGCTTCCGAGGACCGGTTTCTGGCATTCCAGCCGTCTTCAGCCCGGCTTGCTTGAATCCAGTGGTAAAGTGAGCAAGGGATTCACGTCTGAGCACACCCTGCCACACTTATGGCGGCCAAAAGCGGTACAAACTTTCCAGCTTCTGGCATGCAAATCACTCCATTTTGGTGAGGCACAGGGTCAGCATATGGTGAGTGTTGGCAGGCAGCCTCATACTCCTCAGGAGAGCTAAGGGTGAGCCACCATTCTCACCAGTGCATAGTTCTGCCTCCCCTACCACATGGTAAAGTTAAAGAGTCAGCAATGTTGCACGTATGGGCCTACTAATAGTTGTCAGATTAGCAGCTATGATGCTAATATCACTAAAATCATTTGTGAAATCATGAATTAGCAAGTGTCTGTGAATCAGTTGTGTCCTGGTTTGGAGAGAATTGAAGAGGGTTTTCAAAGGTTTTTTTTTTCTTAAACATTTTATTAAAACTTTTTTAGTGTTACAGCACAGCAAAAACCAAATTTCCATACATTATAATACATTCATTAGCATGTTTGAGGAGTGTACAGACAGCGCGAATCAATCAATTTAAAGAAAACAACAACAACAGCGAAAAGGAAAAAAGAACAAGGAGCAAAAAATCCGTACGACAGACATAGCCATGAATAGAAACTGGGCATCAGGCCCCTGCTCAGGCTCTCCACTAACCCCAAGGATGATCCATACTGGTGTGAGTGTGACCTCGATTCCCAAGGAACTGAAAATAAATGTTTCCATGGCTCTGTGGAGCGTATATACCTGCGGGAAGCTGGCGAAAATGTGGATTATATCTGCCTCCGAGGAGTCACATCGTGGGCAAGTAATCCCTGTGGTTCCCTCCCACTGAGCTATCTTTGCCGGTGTGTAATATAGGGAGTATATCGTCTTATAGTGTTGGGCCTGTAGCCCTGCTGGACACAGTAAGGTCTGTCCTAATTCTAGTGATTCCTGAAAGCAGTCCTGCTCTATCCCCAGCTTGTCTACCCATTTAGTGCCATATTTCTCCAAATCGTCCACCTTTGTAGCAGAGAGCTCTGAATAGAATCTGCAGATAGAGCAGTCCGTCCCACTCTCAATAGCATCGACAATTTTATTCTGGTTAAAACCCTGCCAATCTTCCCTGTTTTTTCCAAAAGAAGCTCCGGACCTGTAGATATTGAAAAAACTCCTTCTATCGATCCCATATACCACCTGCAGCTCAGCAAATTGGAGGATCACATCAGGCCCCATCAAATCTCCCAGTTTCAAGATACCCTTCCTTCCCCATTCAGCCATGACTGTATCCGCAAATATTTCTCCTGGGAGGGACACATTCCTAAACATATGCATATACCGATTAAACCTACCAAGTCCGTATTTTTTTAGAGAAGGCTGCCCATATCTTACAAACTGCCTGCAGTGTTTTGAACCTTGTTCTTTTATAATAACTAAAATCAGCACAGTTAAGGAGGCAGTTCTCCGCTTCTTCGCCCAGAATTGCTGCATATACATCAGTAGAACCAATCTTTACTCTTAAGTCCATTGCCGGTCCCTCTAACAGACCCTGCAGATCCGGGATCGCCCAGCCTCCTCTAGCCCTAGGAAGAGTCATATACCGCAATGCTCTCCTTGTCTTACTGTGTGCCCAAATAAACCTGTTCAAGGTTTGTTCTATTGCCACAAACCATTTGGCCTCGAAAAAGAGTGGAATTGTCCTAAACAGGTACATGAATTTAGGCAGAATAATCATTTTGATCACATTCGCACGCCCCACTAATGACAAGTGTAGATTATGAATCCTGTCAAGATCTTGTTTAGTTTTAGTGATCATAGGCCCAATATTTCTTTCCACTGTCTTGTCGAGGTCTGCTGAGATGTTGAGATGTTGATCCCAAAATAGACAGCTAAACTAGTCACCCTCTCGTCATCGCACACTTCCCTATTATTCTTAATTATCCGAGTTTTAGCCCTGTTGAGGGCATATCCTGAAATATGCCCGAAAGCCTGAGCTTCTCTCTCAACCGCTTCAACCGTCCTAACTGGCATTGAAGTTATGATTGCCACATCATCTGCATATGCAAATGATTTTAAATCTTGCCCTTGGGTTTTTAATGGCTCAATCCTGTCATTTACTTCCAGTCTGCGTAGCAGTGGATCGATATAGAGGTCGAAGAGGAGTGGCAAGCACAGGTTCCCTTGGTGAGTCCCCCGCTTAATCTGTAAGGGCGCAGTATATCCTCTAAGCCGGGCTGTAGGACCTTTATATAAAGCCTGGATGGCCTTCCAGAGGTAGTCCCAGGAGACCTTCTCTGCATCTAAAAGTAGACAGCCATAGGGTCTCCTGAGACTTCAGCTGCATCAAAAAGAGTAATAACTTGTCGTATGTGGAGCACCATGCCCTTTCCTGGTATGAAACCGTGCTGAGTGTGACTGACCAGTCCCTCTATCACTCTGGCTAATCTTGTAGCTAGTATCTTGCAGTATATTTTTGCATCTGTATTCAAGATAGTTATGGGTTTATAAGACCCTGACTCTAGCGATGGTTTGCCCTTCTTCAGTATTATTACTATCTCTTCCCCTGCCCAGGAATACAGCATAGATTCTCCCATTTGTGCCCGCAGCATCGTATCCCCCATATCCTTGCTTAGGATCATTTGGAAAACGTTATAACATTCTAGGAGTATCTGATCGGGGCCTGCCGCTTTGCCTGATGGGAGACTATTTAATGCCGCTAGCAGCTCTTCAATAGTTATGGGGAGTTTCAGTGCCGCCTTCTCATCCTCAGGGAGTCCAGTGGCTAATATATCTTTAAGATACGCCTGGGTCGCTGTTGCATCCCCTGGCTGGTCTTCTTTATATAACTCAGCATAAAATAGCCTAAATGCCTCCCGAATCCCGTAAGAATCTGTTATAGTGCCACCTCGTCAAAGTGTGTCCCACCCTCTCGTGGCATAGTTCTTTTCTGAGTAAAAAGTTGGCTGCTGCCTTCCTAGCGATATTCTCGACAGCCTCTGCTTTAGCAGCTATTATTTTAAGGAGCGTTTGCTTCAAGTTCCTCCTCTGCTACTGCTACCGGCTTAAAGAGTTCTTTCACTTTTATTCCTTCCTGTTTTTGTTTATGTAGGCTATAACTCAGAGTCTCGCCTCTTATACCCGCCTTAAATTCATCCCATACCATCCCTGAGGAGGTGCTTTCTCTGTTAATATCCAAAAGGCGACCATCCAATTGCTCATATAATTTATGTAGTGATCATCTTTTAATAATGCCCTTTCAAATGACCATGAACTCTCCTTTTTAACTGACCTGTCAAGTTTAAGGGTAATAACTAATGGGTTATGGTCGGATATAATCTGGGGGAATTTCTCTATCTGGGCTCTTGCCATTAAAGAATTAGTAACTAAGAAGTAGTCCAGCCTAACACAGACTTTGTGAGGTGCTGAATAATATGTGCTACCAGTACCTGTAGGATTCAGTCGTGCCCAGACATCCACTAAAGATTTATGCTGGGCCAGGTTAACTATTGCGCGGTGTGCCTTTCTTTTACAGCCCGTATAGTCATGTCCCACCTCGATCCCTAGGCCAGCCAAACCATTAATATTAAAATCTCTGCAGCAGATTATTGGTTCCGCCATAAGGCTAATTCTGTTTCCAAGTATTCAAAGATATCGGGGTCATCATCCGTTGACCTGTAGACTGAAACTATGGTAAATACTTCGCCGTGTATTTTACACTTAAGAAGAACCCATCTGCCCCATTGATCTTCAAGTTTCCTGTTCAATATAATGTCGCCTCTTTTGGCTAATACAGCACCCCCCCTAGTCTTGGCCCCTTGCTTGGTATGCACCAGAAGTGAAAAACCTAACTGCTCCAGGATATGGCCCCTCATCCCCTCTATGTGGGTCTCTAGTAAGCATACCATGTCTAATCGCATTGCCTTTAGCATACTGGTGACTTGCTGCCTTTTGACGTGTTCATTGAGACCACAAACATTTATTGAAGCAATCCGAACACTCATTAAAATACATCGAATGGGAGTCTCACCTTTTCCGCCAGTAAATTAGAAATGTTTAAACATCGTGCTAATCTGTGCTGTGCTGTGTGTGCTCCCCTTTGTGCCCCCCTCCCCCAACCCCCCCTGCCCTATCCCACCCCTCCCAGAGCCCCCCCCCTCGAGAACCCGTCCCCCCTTATGGGCAAATAGGTCAAACATGACCTATGTGTGGCCACTAAGCTCGCAGCCGTCGCAGCCTCCTCCCCCCCGGTGCCCTGATGAATCCAAACAGTGTACCCCTTGCTTTATGCACTGCAGATTAATCTCTATAATTGCATTTGCCATTTACCAATGATTGGGACATGGGGAGGATACATGGACTGTCTGCTCCTCAGCAGTCATACCTCCTACCTCATACCCCATACTGAAAAGAAATCAAGAAACCTTCCTAGGGGTCCTACTGATACTTGGTCCTTTTAAACCAACAAAGAAGAAATTGGCACAGAAGCTGAAATATAAAAGTTACATCTTTCTTAACCTCAAATGAGTCAGACTACGTCACACAGAAGCCTTAGCAACTGAATGAGGCAGTCTAAGGAGTACAGAAAACTGGGGCCTTTTATATGCTTAGGGTTACATAGTCAACATAAGACCAAGGGGAGGTCCTGGTACATGTAAGCATGCAAACTGACTAATATGGACATGCAAGATCTGCTTGCTCAACAAAGTGGGAGGAGCTAACAGTGGCTGTTTTAGGCAAACACATCCTGACATTTACAGACTAGAAACAGTTGCAAGGACAGCTGCAAGCTCAACTGAGCTTGTGCGAAGGTGGAAGATGCTGAATATAGTTTGTTTCTTTGCAGATTACAAGAGCAGTCAACACTGAGGGAGGACAGAGCACATGGCGAGCACGTGGCAGTACATGGCAAACTAAAATGGCTGCCAGAAATACAAAATGGCTTTCAGCTCATGCTAACAAATCCGTCCAATATTTAACAGATGATCCTTTTAGCATGAGCTAAAGACATTCTTATGATCCAGTATGTTATGGCTGGATTTTCCGTTGAAATGGGATCAGCCCCCAGGGGCCCCTATGACCCAGCCAAAACGTACTCACCTTCCCTCCTTAGACAGTATTCACAATGGATAGATGTACAGATATATATATATATATATATAGGTCGTACCTAAGGATGGGGAATATATATAGATTTTCTACAATATCTTATTCACATCAGTTGGTCTCGCGGCCACCCCGACCCAGACCGGTCTACCCTAGGGCAGATCTGACACACAATCCGGTGCGTCTACACATGGGCCTGCAGAACCCAATGCTCCCTTTTCCAAACTGTTCGCAATCCTGCGAAACTACACGCCAGTGTCCTCCCTGGCGTTCTCACTTATTCAAGCCACAATCCTGTGGGTATAGGCGTTGGTCTCCCACCCAACGTTCTCACTAACGCCGCATATCAACGACGACCACATTCCTATGAACCATTATTAGGACAATATCTCAGTTACCTACTCGGGATAAAACTATAATAATGACTTTTGATACGGTTCCCAAATTATATGGTGTACCTCCTATTCTTGGCATCAAAGGTCCACTCACTCCCTCTTTATTCGATCACTATTTACCTGATCGGGATTTCACATCCGCTCACATAAACAACACTCGACTAGGAGATACATTTACCAAGATTGAACATGAATACAAGGCACACGATAATTCCATAAGAATTAGGATATTTATTAACAGTAAACATAAATCACATTACTATGCAACATAACGTCTGCAAAGAAAAGGTAAAGATTAGAGTGCACGTTCTATTAGAGCTGGTCGGACGTCACCTGATTAATATGAAGTCTGGGCTCGGCAGTCATCTAGGTTCCCTTCTCGTCTCTGTGTCCTGGCTCGCCTTGCAGTCACACCCCAGCCGTCACAAGTACACGTCTGCACCGCTAGGCTCAACCTCGTCTGCTTCCCTCCAGGGCACCGGAACCTTGCTGGTTATTAGCTACCGTCTCTCTCTCTCTCTATATCAGTGCGCTCCGCGCTAATTCTCCTTCAGTCTTTCTCAGAGAGTTTCGGTCTTAAATCTTTCTAGGACTTCAAAGATGGCGACTGTCCGCCATGAGATAATTAATGGCAGAGATGCTAACGGCTAGATGCCGCCTACGGACTGACTCAAAACTGACTAACACCTTCGCTAAAATCAAAGCCCGTTCCTTCATGGAAAGTTACGGCCAGTAACCTGCCGCCCACCAAATTCTTGTACCTCCCCGTACCAAGGACACGTTCCCAGCCGGCCGGCCTGAAGTTGTGTCTTCGGTGTGGAGAAAAATACATTCCTTCGATAAGGGTCAGCCTGAACCGGTTCTCTCCAAGCGAACAACAGCTTGAAACTAAAACATTACTCTTCACCTAGAAAGCCTTCTCGAGCTACCGGGCAGAAAGCAAAATGGAGTCTGTCTCGTTTAAGGCCTACGGAGCCCACAATATGCATAGCTCCATGGAAAATATCCCAGCATGTTAGCAAATGAGCAAATCATGACTAATACTTATATATCTATCCCCTAACTTAAATTCATAAGCCCTACTTTAAGGAAAGTGACACGCAAATGCCCTAATATATGTAAGACAGGGGCCCTGTCTATAGTCCTAACCCCTATGCTATGGGGGTGATAGGCTGGAGTCACTCTCCATCATTCTCCCTCTCCAAAAGGCCAGCAAAAGGGCAGCCATTACATTACACCCCTTGACTCCAGTCTATTAACCACAAACTAAATGGAGCTAACATCAGTAGAAGAATAATATGAAACAAAATTAACTGATCTACGACCCTTACTAAGTCTAAAAAATTGGAGCAAGGAAGGGATGCACTGAATAAAGCAACAAATAGCTATCAAGACACAAATAGCGACAATAACCCCCCCTAAAATCTGTCGTAAAGAATGCAAGTCAGGCAGCCAATTAAAAAGCCAGTCAAAGAAACCCTGATCTATATGTTGTCTAATTTCTGCAGTCAAGTCGTGGAGTTTGTCAATATGGGATTGGATAGCTTTAGAATGGTCAGACAAATTAAAACAGCACAGACCTTCAAAATCAGAACATTCGTGTCCATGTTTTAACAAAAGATAATCAATAGCAGCTCTATTCTGCAAAATAGCTCTACGTTCACCTTGGGCATCCAATAAGAGATCAGATAAAACAGTGGATGTCTGATTAATAGACTTAACCATCCAGCAGGCCATTTTGCCGATGGTCTTAGCATTATAAACGGCCAATGCGGGCACTCCAATAATAGAAAAAGCTAAACCAAGGTATTCTGATCTAGAATAGAGGTGAACAGAGGAATCACAATCTTCATGCAATGACATTGAATCACGTACAATACGGGAATGTGAAGTAGGATGTGAGGAAAACATCAGCAAACTCAATCTAGTGTTGGCACATGGGCCACCAGAAATATTCGCAGGAATATAGGGCCAAGATGAATTCCCGCAGGAAAATAGCCATCCAGCTGGCAGTAACATTGAACGATAATGGCTAGTGGCTACTAATAAACGTTTACAAGTCATATTGTTTTTTACTGAAAGACATGAAGTCGGAAGTCTTTTTGAACATAGCAATCGTTGATGAGGTGAAAAAGAAGTAGCGGCCTGGAGCTTTAGCTTCAAGCATTCAGTAATAGCCTTAGGGTCACAAGTCATAATGAAACATAGGTCTCCAGGAGTAATATTAAAAGTAGTAATACGGGAATGAATAGCAACATCAAGGTCTGGAAGAGCAGTACATAAGGGGCAAAATTCATGAGCCGCAAAGTCGCCCAAGATAACATTAGGTCGGGCATTTGAAATATTAAAAATGTGTCGCAAAGTCTCAGTAGATGCAGGGACAGCAACCAAACAGGTCGCTAAAATGTCAGTGACAGATTTCATTGGGGTAAGACAAAAATGCGGAGAGTTCGTCACCCGCTTCGCGAGTGTAATCCAGAAGTTAGAGGAAGAACTCCACGCAGACCGCGGAGTCCGGATTATCCCATCAACCGGCGTCGGTGGATCCTCTCCTCTCCCGGCGTAGCAGGCCAAAAGGAGTCCAGCGCCGACACATCCTGCAGCAGCAGTCCAGAGAATGATCTGAAACAAAAGCACAAACACAGACCTTAATCATTCTCGTAAGTAACATTTATCAGCTGGGACAGCTTCCCAGCCATCTTTCCCTGGCTTCATCACCAAAACGGTGTTGTCATGACCGGTCGCAATAATATCAGCCTGTTCAGGAGGATTTTTAGGCGATTGCACCCATATCTTAGCTCCAGGAAGATCAGATGATCCGAAGCCTTTTTGTCCTCGCACAGTTAGCAACGTTGGGGCAGAGCCTTTTTTGATCTCACCACTGAAGACAGGCATAATCAGTAACTGAGCAACGCGGTCAGACTTCTTTATAAACAGATCCGTCTCACTGCTATTAAGCAGGAGAACCTTAATCTCTCCCTGATAATCACTGTCAATTACTCCTCCGAGCACTTGTACACCTTTCAGGGCCAGGCCAGATCTAGGGGCAATTAATCCAAAGCTACCGGCAGGTATACAGACACCAATGCCAGTTTCAACAATTATTCGATCCTTTCCTGGAAATTTAGCATCATTTAAAGCATGCAGGTCGAGGCCTGCGGAACCTGGGGTTGCTCTACATGGAGCTAGAGCACCGGGGGTAATTTCCCAATACATGACAGTGTTCGATAAAGAATTAGGTTTCACATCAACATTTGGAGGAAACAAACGCATTAAAGGAGATTCAGCATGTAACAAAGGGCGATTATTCAAAATTAACAAAGCTTGAAGCAGGACATCTCTCCACTGGCTGTAACGGTCATCAGTCAATTTGCGCAACTGTTCTTTCAACAAACCATTCATCCTCTCAATCAGACCTGAAGCTTGTGGATAATATGGAATATGAAACACCCAATCAATATTATTTTCCGCACAGAATTCCTGCACCAATCTTCCACGAAAGTGGGATGCATTATCAGATTGAATTTGGAATGGGACACCATAGTACAGAATAATTAGCTCCAGGGTCTTAATGGTATTCACTTGAGTAGCGTTCTTACAAGGGAAAGCGACCAAAAGGCCACTATAAGTGTCAACCACTGTACAAATATATTGACAATTTCTGCTCATAGGGAGCGGACCAATATAGTCAATCTGCCAAATTTGGGCGGGCAATTTACCTCGATGTAAGTGTCCTCGAACAATCTGAGGCACCTCTTTTTTCCTAGAATGTTGACAAATGGGACAATGTAGAACGACATCTTTTATTAAAGAAAAAGGAATATGAATTCCTCTATCGGCAGCCCACCTGCTAGTGGCTTTCTCTCCAAAATGTCCTGCTTTCTGATGGGCCCACTTCGCCAATCCCGCCAAATCAGAATCCTGCATGTCCACCACTGCCTCAGCAATTTTAGACTTTTCATCTGCAATGTTATGGAAAAATTTGTCAAGGGAGTCAATTGGAGTGTGAGCATCCACGTGAAAGATTGTTACAGTGCTCTGCGGGAGCAGCTCCCAAATTTCTTGCCACAATTCCTTTCCCCACAACTCCTTCGAATGCAATTCCCAATTATGAGAATGCCATGTTGGTAACCATACCGCCAGTCCATTCGCAGTGGACCAGGAATCAGTGAAAATATGACATGTGCCAGGTAATTCCTGTTTCAAAACTTGGTAAACTGCATAGAGTTCAGCATATTGACTACTCTTACCATCACCAGTTGTGCTCAACAATTTCTGCGTAATCGGGTTGAATGAAACAGCTTTCCAATGTCTTTTGTCACCAATGAACTTCGCAGAACCATCCGTAAACCACACATGTTTTCTATCCTCCACGGATAGATCATCAAATGATTTACCCCACCTCACGGGAGACTCCTGCATCACGGGTACCGAACACTCACTTTCAGTCTCATTGGAGCGCGCCTGCGCCACTCGCTCATGTAAAACCGCCACACCTTTCGGACCCACACGTGCCCTGTCCTGAATGCACCATTTCCATTTAATGACACTAGCCTCCTGAGCATGTCCAATTCGATGGGACTTTGGTGAACTCAAAACCCACTGCATAATGGGAATTTCAGGCCTCAAAATCACAGCATGGCCTAGGGTCAATTGCTCGGTATCTACCAGAGCCCAATAACAAGCAAGCAACTGTTTTTCAAAAGGTGAGTAACGCTCACCAGCCTCGGGTAACTTCTTGGTCCAAAAACCCAATGGCACTTTTTGTCTGCCCTGCTTTTGCCATAGGCTCCAATTGGCATACAAGCCTTCCACGGACACATTCAGATCCACATCACCTTCACTCACGGGCCACAAATCCAAGGCATACTGAATAGCTTTTTTAGCCAAATTAAAAGCCGTCTGTTGAGACTCACCCCATTCAAACGCATTCTTTTTACGAGTGACTCGATACAATGGAGCTAAAATCTGAGTTAGATGTGGAATATGTTGACGCCAAAATCCAAACAAACCAATGAAGCATTGAGCCTCTTTCCTGTTTCTGGGAACTGCAAAATCAAGTATTTTACGCTTTACCTGTGGGATCACTTCTCTGTGACCTTCATGCCAATTAATTCCTAAAAATTTCACATTTTGGGATGGAGTTTGTAATTTGTCGGGATTAATTTCCCAGCCTTTCGCTCGCAAACAGTCAATGATCTGATCTAAATGGGACTGCACCTGGTCTTGCGTTTCACCTTGAATCAAAATGTCGTCAATATAATGACAGACTTGAACTCGTGAATTCGTAGGCACTTCAGACAAATGCTCTGCCACCAGCCGATGACAGATCGTAGGACTATGCACATAGCCTTGAGGAAGACTTCGGAACGTCATTTGACGTCCATTCCATGTAAAACTGAACTGTTCCTGACATTCGGGGGCAATCGGTATCGAAAAGAAAGCATTAGCAATATCAATTGAAGCATACCACGTACCTGGATGCTTTTGAATTCTCTGAATCAGCGTGACAATATCAGGCACTGCGATCGTCAATTTAGGTGTGTTTTTATTCAATTCTCGATAATCAACAGTCATGCGCCAAGAATTGTCACTTTTGCGCACGGGCCAAACGGGATTATTCCAAGCAGATGTGACCGGAGTAATGACTCCCGCGTCAACCAAATCCTGAATAGTGGCAGTAATCTCTTCATGGCCCCCTGGGATACGATACTGTTTCTGACAAACCACCTTCGTGGCTAAAGGTATTTTAATAGGTGGCATTCGTAAACGGCCAACCCGTACGGGTTTGGTCGAAATGTACTGTCTAGTTCCAAATTGATAACAACCATCTTCCAGATGCAAAGTCATTCCTTTCAAAATGTCAATTCCAATTATGAATTCCAAAAGTGGTACAACCAACACAGAGTATTCTCTACGAGGAATCCTACCAATCTTAATTTCGAGTGCAGTTTGAACTGCGGGTGTTTCTTTACCACCCAAACCAGTAATCGTAAAAGATTGTCCATGACATTTTTTCGACTTACCATGAATTAAAGTGGCCTCCGCCCCAGTATCAACTAATGCTCGGGCCCTTTGGATATTACGATGTTTCCAAAAAATCTCAATATCTACATAGGGTCTGTTATCTCTGTGAGCCCACTTGCGTACCGGAGCTTGACCTATTTCCTAGTCCTTTTTCCCCCGTTCCGTCAACCAAGACAAATCAGGGTAAATGCCCTCAGTTTTCTTTGGTATCAAAATATCTTGTTCATATCCGTCTCCAGTACGAAACGGATTAGTGTCATGTTCAAAAAATTGTGAATTACGGTCAGAAAGTTTATTATGATCCTCTCTCCTTCTCATGTCAGGGGAATAACTCCTTTCATCTTTTCATCTGTTAGAAACACGCTCCTCTCTCCCCCTCTCACGATCATCCTCTCTCCCCCTCCCGTCATTACGATGAGGGGATCCATCACGTTCATAACGCCGATCATCATTGCGATCAGAATTCACACGTCGCTTCTCATCACCACTGTCATCTGACCCACGATCATACTCATTCTTTCGCACACGACGGGCACCCTCCTTCCGATCCAAACCACGCTTACGAAACATGTCCCATAAGCGATTATTAGGCTCCCCGTCAATGTCTTCCCTTTTGACACCATCAGCAATGAGAGCAAGAAACATGTCACGTCTAGAGAACTTATAGTCCCCACCAGTACGACCCTCAGGTCGAGATTGTCTTTCAGGTTTAAACCATTCACCCAGCTCACCAAGCTGACGAACAGACTCAAGCACAGCAGACAAAGGATTGCCAGTTTGGTTGATCAATAATGTCATCATGACCTGCTTGTAAGCAACAGGAGCAGAACGGATAATGCGATTGCGCACAGAAGACGTCAAAAGACCGTCCAATAACCTATCAGCAGTACTAAGAAAGATAGCAGTTTTCATTACTTCCTCCTTTAAACGTTGGGACGCATCGCGCAAAGTGTACCACGGTTTCTCATCAGTGGGCCAATCAGATTCAGTTGGATATTTATGATTACAGCCGTCAGACGCAAGCTGGAGCAAAGTTATTTGACCAGCACCATTATAGTTTCGAAAATGATCTTGAATCGTAGAATCAGAACTTAAAGAGCAAAATCGTAAGCAATCAACAGCATCAAGAAAAATACCGGCAGCCCCAAGTTCATAAAGACGCACCATCCAGGTAAGCAAGGCCTCACCAGGCCATTGTCGAAATCGTTGTAAAATGTCACTAACCTCCTGCTGAGTAAAATCTTCAATACAATCTAAAGCTATACCAGCCGGATTACCAGGGGCTTGTTGTAATTTTCGTCAAAAAACAGGGTGAGCAGAAACTTCAGGAAGAGCTTCCGAGGAAGCCCGCATCTTAGATTTAGTATGGCAATCAGGGCAAGCTACGTCATCCGATCGGGAAGAACGAGCACGGCCGTTGTCAGGACCTGTATCAATACATGAAGCAGATTTACAATCACGTCCGGAGCGAGAAGACTCGCGCTTATCACCCTCCTCTGCCGAGGAGTCAGAAGTATGAGAATCCCAGATATTACCGTCCCACTCATCGGGGTTCCAATCCATTCCAGCTTTTGCTACAACCATACGCACTTTGCGTGTAGATACACAACCACGACGATGTTTATACTTATAACGTGCAATACGGACCGCAGCTCTTTCAGCAATGGTCTGATATGTTTCAAGTTTGTCGGCAAGCAATTTATTTTGACAACGTAAAAGAGTATGCGCATTTTGCAACTCAACACACTGTCCCTCCATGTCCTTAAACTGCTTTTGTAGCTGTACAAACCTCTCATGCAGTATTCTATATGCATTAAGAACAATCCAACCTCTGCGTCCTAAAATAGGAAGCTCATCACCCTTCACTACTGGCGCTTTCTGCAAGCATGACACCACATCGGCAGGCTCCGCCTGCTCCAGGCATGAAGACCAATTTTCACTCAAGCCAGTAGAATCGGCCCACTCACGGGCCAAAGCCTCGTAAGGGGTACATTCCCAGCCGGGAATCTGAATCGGTAACTTGAAAACCGACGATGATTTTTTCGCAAACATAATGATACAACAAAGTTATATACACAACTATAAACAATATTTTATACGTACAAGCCGAGCGCAAACCAACAAGATTAAAACAATACAATGCACACAGGCTTCGTAAACAGTTCGTGACGCCAGATGTTATGGCTGGATTTTCCGTTGAAATGGGATCAGCCCCCAGGGGCCCCTATGACCCAGCCAAAACGTACTCACCTTCCCTCCTTAGACAGTATTCACAATGGATAGATGTACATATATATATATATATATATATATAGGTCGTACCTAAGGATGGGGAATATACATAGATTTTCTACAATATCTTATTCACATCAGTTGGTCTCGCGGCCACCCCGACCCAGACCGGTCTACCCTAGGGCAGATCTGACACACAATCCGGTGCGTCTACACATGGGCCTGCAGAACCCAATGCTCCCTTTTCCAAACTGTTCGCAATCCTGCGAAACTACACGCCAGTGTCCTCCCTGGCGTTCTCACTTATTCAAGCCACAATCCTGTGGGTATAGGCGTTGGTCTCCCACCCAACGTTCTCACTAACGCCGCATATCAACGACGACCACATTCCTATGAACCATTATCAGGACAATATCTCAGTTACCTACTCGGGATAAAACTATAATAATGACTTTTGATACGGTTCCCAAATTATATGGTGTACCTCCTATTCTTGGCATCAAAGGTCCACTCACTCCCTCTTTATTCGATCACTATTTACCTGATCGGGATTTCACATCCGCTCACATAAACAACACTCGACTAGGAGATACATTTACCAAGATTGAACATGAATACAAGGCACACGATAATTCCATAAGAATTAGGATATTTATTAACAGTAAACATAAATCACATTACTATGCAACATAACGTCTGCAAAGAAAAGGTAAAGATTAGAGTGCACGTTCTATTAGAGCTGGTCGGACGTCACCTGATTAATATGAAGTCTGGGCTCGGCAGTCATCTAGGTTCCCTTCTCGTCTCTGTGTCCTGGCTCGCCTTGCAGTCACACCCCAGCCGTCACAAGTACACGTCTGCACCGCTAGGCTCAACCTCGTCTGCTTCCCTCCAGGGCACCGGAACCTTGCTGGTTATTAGCTACCGTCTCTCTCTCTCTATATCAGTGCGCTCCGCGCTAATTCTCCTTAAGTCTTTCTCAGAGAGTTTCGGTCTTAAATCTTTCTAGGACTTCAAAGATGGCGACTGTCCGCCATGAGATAATTAATGGCAGAGATGCTAACGGCTAGATGCCGCCTACGGACTGACTCAAAACTGACTAACACCTTCGCTAATATCAAAGCCCGTTCCTTCATGGAAAGTTACGGCCAGTAACCTGCCGCCCACCAAATTCTTGTACCTCCCCGTACCAAGGACACGTTCCCAGCCGGCCGGCCTGAAGTTGTGTCTTCGGTGTGGAAAAAAATACATTCCTTCGATAAGGGTCAGCCTGAACCGGTTCTCTCCAAGCGAACAACAGCTTGAAACTAAAACATTACTCTTCACCTAGAAAGCCTTCTCGAGCTACCGGGCAGAAAGCAAAATGGAGTCTGTCTCGTTTAAGGCCTACGGAGCCCACAATATGCATAGCTCCATGGAAAATATCCCAGCATGTTAGCAAATGAGCAAATCATGACTAATACTTATATATCTATCCCCTAACTTAAATTCATAAGCCCTACTTTAAGGAAAGTGACACGCAAATGCCCTAATATATGTAAGACAGGGGCCCTGTCTATAGTCCTAACCCCTATGCTATGGGGGTGATAGGCTGGAGTCACTCTCCATCATTCTCCCTCTCCAAAAGGCCAGCAAAAGGGCAGCCATTACACAGTAGGAACAGAGAAAATATTTGCACATACATTTTCATAAATTTATCAATATCCTAATTCATTGGTAGGTGGGCATTTTCCATTCTAAACATTTCATTATGCGGGTATATACAAGCAGGAATACAAAGGGAACAGAGCATCAGGTCATAATTAACATACAGATAGCAGGAGAGAGTAATGACCACTATTACAAACAGAATTATCATTTTTCTAGTCCTAAGCAAAAGCAAATCCTACAATCATCTAGTAAACATTTTCAGAACTCCTATGCATTGCAGTGACCATCTATTTTAAAATAGCTAACAGTACATCTCTAATTAAAACATTTTCCAATTGACTGTTACATTTTCCTTTTATCAGGGCTAGAACATCAATCATATCTGGGACCAGGAGGACCACACAGGGCCATAAGAATTAGGATGAAGAGCTGCAAAGGGCTGCTCCTCCTTAAAAACGGGACATCCAAAGGGGTACATTATTGACAAGAAAAAGAAGAAGTCCTTGTGGAAATTGAAGCCGCTGTACAACCAACCAGAGGGTCAGTCTTCTCCCTGTGTCCGTTTGAGCCTCACAGGCAGGCTTTTGTTGTTTCCACGGTGGAGCTGCACAACTCGCAACTCAAGAATCACAGCCCAGTTTCAAGGAAAAAGTTTCGTCTTTCAGGATATGACAGTCACCCACCAGGCAAATGCTCTCAGCGATCCTGTCCAGTGTCTCAGGCAGTGCACCAGTTTACTTCACTTCAATCTAATAGGCACCAGAGACACAGCACCTGTACCCTGAACTCAAGTCCTTCCCTAACTCCTGTATTGCTCTGCTGGTGCACTGCTCATTCATTGGGGCCTCACATTGCATCCAGTGTACCCAGATATCTCTTGACCAACAGACAAAGGAGCAAACTTGCATTCACTTTAGGACCAGTTTCAGAGTCCAGATGCTAGGATCTCTGAAGCAACCCTTGTTTCAAAAGGAGTCACCTCAAGCAAAGCCTCCTCGCCATTCTGGTCGGTCTGTGACTCTCAGCTGGGCATTAAATACAATTTCTCCTTTCTGATTTGTGACCCCGTCTTTCGCCCAAGACAGTGGCAGGGGTACACATTTGATCATAGGGCTTCCGCATTCACTGAGGTCCTAGTTGCCAGCAATGCCTGTGCTGATTACCTTCACTTTGGCTTCAAGCTGGACTGGTGCGGACACTGACTCTCCAGGCTGAATCTGATGTCCGGGCCCCTCTGGCAATGGCTGTAAGGCAGCAAATATCCATTGGTGGACAGAACAAAAGGTCTTTAGACAAGACACAGAAACAGCCTATCAACAGAGAGGATAGTCTCAAAATATTTCCTAGTCTTGGGACACCTCATATATTAGCAAGGCACCCAAGAACCACTTCCATCTATCTATGTGAGAGTAAAAAAAACAAGAGCCTGGACCTATTGGCAAGTATAAAAGGAACTCTTTGGTGAACTAACAAGAATAATACATCACCCAATCCCAAGCAGCCAAGGAAGTGTGTATTTATTTTCTAAATTGTGAGGGAAAGAGAAAAACAACACAGACATACTCTAAATCCTTACATTGGTGTATTCCTGTGTGCTAATCTGAAAACCCTAAAAAAAAGGAAATGTTCCACACTTTTGCTCATAAACTTGTACAGGACTGCAGACACTTCTAAAATGATTCTTCTTAATAAAAGGCACCTACATTGTACGTTTTAGGACCATGCTCTCATGTTATAGGAGCAGCAGGAAAATCTAAAACTGCTAATTTAACAGGGTTTCTTATCTATAAAACAACATTTTCTTCAAAACATTGTTTTGCTAAGGATCACATGGGCATATTCCCTGCGTTCTACTTTTCATGATTCAGACTATGCAACATCAGCTCTAATAAGGACTGCAAAACCAGCTGAAATTAAATCCAGGTAAAACCGAACTGGTACTGACTGGGGACAGTGCTAAGCACTGGGGCCCCCACTACTGGCCGTCAGACCTGGGTCAAGCTCCGCTACCATCACCATCGGCCAAAACGCTTGGAGTTGTCGTGGACAGTGACCTTTCATTAAAAGACCAAGTGGGCCAGGTGGTCTCCAAATGCTTCTTTCAGCTAAAAAAAATCAGGAAGGTCCGACGACTTCTAACGTCAGAAGCAATCACCCAGGTTGTGATCGCCACTGTTCTGTCCCATCTGGACTACGCAAATGCCATCTACCTGGGTCTTCCAAACTACCTACTCAAGCGTCTCCAGATGGTCGCCAGTTACCTGCACACGGAGGCACCATTGTTGAGGCAGCATTTTCCATTTCCTTGAGCCCACACCTCGCCGCACCCGCTTCGCGGGTGCTGCTTTGTCTTGCTGTGCGAGGGGCAATTCTACGTGAAGGAGAGGCGCGGTAAGGCGGTTCCGGGCGTGAGGCTTCAGCGGGGCTGCAAGCGTGCGGGGACTCCAACAACCAGGAGTCCCTGCGAGACCTTTGGCCAGCATCCGGTCCGCTCTCCCTGCTGGCCCCCCCCCGCCCACCTGTGGACTGTAAAAGCACCCTTCACCTTCCCATTTGTTGGGACGCCAGTTACCTCCACACGGAGGCACCATTGTTGAGGCAGCATTTTCCATTTCCTTGAGCCCACACCTCGCCGCACCCGCTTCGCGGGTGCTGCTTCGTCTTGCTGTGCGAGGGGCAATTCTACGTGAAGGAGAGGAGCGGTAAGGCGGTTCCGGGCGTGAGGCTTCAGCGGGGCTGCGAGCGTGCGGGGACTCCAACAACCAGGAGTCCCTGCGAGACCTTTGGCCAGCATCCGGTCTGCTCTCCCTGCTGGCCCGCCCCCCGCCCACCTGTGGACTGTAAAAGCACCCTTCACCTTCCCCTTGTTGGGACGCCAGTTACCTGCACACGGAGGCACCATTGTTGAGGCAGCATTTTCCATTTCCTTGAGCCCACACCTCGCCGCACCCGCTTCGCGGGTGCTGCTTCGTCTTGCTGTGCGAGGGGCAATTCTACGTGAAGGAGAGGAGCGGTAAGGCGGTTCCGGGCGTGAGGCTTCAGCGGGGCTGCGAGCGTGCGGGGACTCCAACAACCAGGAGTCCCTGCGAGACCTTTGGCCAGCATCCGGTCCGCTCTCCCTGCTGGCCCGCCCCCGCCCACCTGTGGACTGTAAAAGCACCCTTCACCTTCCCCTTGTTGGGACGCCAGTTACCTGCACACGGAGGCACCATTGTTGAGGCAGTATTTTCCATTTCCTTGAGCCCACACCTCGCCGCACCCGCTTTGCAGGTGCTGCTTCGTCTTGCTGTGCGAGCGGCAATTCTACGTGAAGGAGAGGAGCGGTAAGGCGGTTCCGGGCGTGAGGCTTCAGCGGGGCTGCGAGCGTGCGGGGACTCCAACAACCAGGAGTCCCTGCGAGACCTTTGGCCAGCATCCGGTCCGCTCTCCCTGCTGGCCCGCCCCCCGCCCAACACGCCTCCTACATCATAGCCACAGACTCCCGCAGCGCGGGACGCAGCTCGGGGCGAAGACCGGGCAAAGAGCGGGCCGTTTGAGGCCGTTAGAGGCTGGGAGAGACTGGACTGGGCCACTCCTTTTGGCCCTAACTTTTGGTCCATCTGACTACCCATTATGTCATCTCGTGAGTACAAAGAGAGGGCAGCCAAGTCCAAACTGAAAAACGGTACCCTAGATGACTTCATTACCAGGACCCACACAGCCATAGACACAGAGATTGCCAAAATGCAGCACCGAGTTTCTATTGAACTAGATGCCGCAAGGAGACTGTCACAGGAGTTAGCAGCGGCCAAAAAATCTTCACTAGGGCCCATAGCCTTCGCAAAAACCCCTGATTGTTTAATTGGTCCACCTCTTACCCTGTTTGAAACTAAGGCAGATATTCACCAGCCACTAGTACCCACTACATCCATACCAAAGGAGGGCTCACCATTAGTATCCTCTAATTCGCTAAAATCTTCTATGGTCGGGTTAGATGGAGAAGAGAAGGAGGGTGAGGGTGGTCCCCCGGAAATGGCGCTAAGATCCAAACCCATAGAACCGAGCGAGGGAAATTCTTGTATTAAACAACGAGGGCCACATACCAAAAGGAAGCGTAACAACTTAACAGCATACGCAAGGAAAAAGGCTAAGATTGCGAAGGCACAGTTATCCACCAAGGCACCATCTCCCCTACCCCATGATCCACCCCAAGGATCAACACACAGCCTTCTGATCTAACACCAGGAATTGACATAGATTCGCTGGTGGTAACTCATGAAAATAAGAATCTCGTAATAGAGAATGAAACTAGTGGGGTGCCATTCTGCGTCATAAAAGGGAAAGACGTCGAATTCTTGACTGTGGTATAGAAACACTTAAAAAGCTTCTAAATCCCTTTGAAGGGAGACTTTCACAGATAGGATCCCAGCTCTTGAATATGGAAAAAAGTATTTCAAACTTAGATAAAAAACCAACTCATAAACAAGATAAGGACCTCATGGCCAGTCTTGAGAAGCTGATAAAAAGCCTGCTGAATCCCCTGATGGAAAAAACCCAAATCATTAATCTAAAACTAGATCAACTAGAGTTTTTAACATCTAAAAACACCGCTCTACTGGAGAGTCTTGTAGGTAATAGCAAACAACCCGTTGCTACTGGTGGTAATAATACTAGTTTAACAAAAAAGGGTACTATGAAGAATAATCAGACACAACCTCAGCAACCTAAAACTGCAGTGTCTGCAGATTTTAACGGTATTACCCCTTGTATATCACCAGCTACTTTATCCAAAACTAAGCCGGAGACTACTGCAGGCTCTAAGTCAAACAACTCTATGGTGGTGGCTACACCAATAAACATAGCTGCCCCAACCCTGCCAAATACTGAAGGGAAAGAAACTCCAGTTAGCAAACATCTAGTCCCTAGCAAAACCCCCCTACATGGTAAACAGATCTATGTAAATATACCCCCTGACTCTGCTCCGTATATGGCAATTTTGACAGGTGTTCCATTAATTGCAGAGAACAAATATGAGAAAATGGAGGACCTTTTAAATAAAACAAAATTTTGGCTAAACAATAACAGGCCCTTATCCGAAGACACTGCCACAAAAATCTTAAGTGTGCGGAGGGTCCCCTGGGTTGGGCCAAGCAAAAAAGATCTGGAGGGAGATTGCATCCTGATTAACTTTAGAGACATTTGGGTTAAGGATAATATTTGCAGTAAAGTGAGGTTTGGTAGGATGGGGGATATCCAGTGTGTGGGACTTGAATATTTCTATCCCAACCTTTATCACACTGCCCCAAACCCCAACCACCGTGGGTATAGAAAAAACGGTAAAAATTACCTGGGTTGGACACATAACCTGAACATGAATCAAGGCCCACAAAATTATCACGCCCCTTGGCATGAGACAAATGGTCCGTTTATGGGACCACCAAGTATGGGCCCTTTTACACAAGTTCCTTTTAACCCACGAAGACCAAGGTTTCAAGGTGTAGAATACCCAGGATGGATCTCAAATAATAATAATATCCCATTGATGAACCGCTTTGACCCATTAATGGGTATGGACGGGGTAGACTGACCACTAACTGGGTCTGAGGGCAATGCGCCTACCATTCTAGATTTGGGAAAGAAGGAACACTTAGGGATACCTCGCAATGATGACTCAGCGTTGGTGACTGTTGATTGTGATACTGTGAGTATTGGCCCCCCTCACGTAGAGAATGTTGTCACGTTTGGGGGAAATATCTCCTTGGGTTGTGAGAAACACACATCATTACTGCCTGAACAAGACCCCTCCAGTACAAGAGATGCTTTGGGAAGCAACCATGGGATACAGGGGCCATCTTTAATATCCTTAATATCCTGGAACATTTCCGGACTAACAGGCAGACTGGAAGATGAGGCATGGCTGGATTTTGTGGGAGCCCAGGGAATCCTGTGTTTACAGGAGACTTGGACTAGGACCACCTGCGACATTGAGGGTTTTCAATCATTCACTGTTTTGGCTGTTCCATCAATATCTGGGAGGGCAAAGGGTGGTATAACGACAGCGTTTTCTATAAAACTACAGAAGTTGAAAACTTCGAAACTGGTGGACACAAACTGGTACCAACTGCTGTTATTAGAACATCTTTCCCCAGAACCTGTGTTGTTAATCAACTGGTATTATAACATCTTTAACGGACATGACATCTCGATAATTCAAAGTTTGGAGGACGCAGTGGGTAAAGCACGCAGCAGGCACCCTTCATCGTCTATCATTTGGGTTGGCGATTTCAACTGCACGTTGTGCAGTTTTGGAGGCTCGAACGTGTGTGGACTAGAGGACTCGAACGCTCAGCCCTTGACCCACTTTAAACACACACCCCAGGGGGATGCTCTGAACAACATTATCATCATGAATGACTTGTGTGTGGTAGATCCTTGGTCTGCCCCTGACACACCGCATATACCAACCTTTCAGGGTACAAGGGGGGAGATGAGCACAATTGATTTTGTCCTGGTATCTAGCAGCTTTTTCAAATATGTTGATAAGTTGGAGGTGGTGGCCAATCCCACAAGTGACCATAATCCCCTAATGTTGTCATTGTGTGTGCCAGTACAAGAATCACCAAAGATCTGGGAACAGTCAATTAAGTATAGTAAGAATCAGGGTGTTACATTGAAATGGGGGAAGGTAAACGCGATAAAATTGGAGGAAGATATTGTTGTAAATTGTAAAACGGAAACTGAATCATGTCTAGTCCCAGTATCTGACCCTCATCAGGTTATTGAAAGCTTTGAGAAATTGTGTGGTGATGTAGCAAAGCACCTTAGGAAACCCAAGGGGAAGGGAGGCCAAAAGGACTTTAGATGGTTTGATTCCGTGTGTTCTGCCACACACCGATCGCTAAAACTAGCTCTGCGCCAAAAACCAAGAAACAAAGAGCTTGTAAGAACTAGCAAAAAGGCCTATAGGGATGCTATTGCAAAAAGAAAGCAGGACCTAAAAAACATTGCCTGGGAAGACCTTGAAAAGGCTGCAGAACTAAAAGATAGTAGACTCTTTTGGGAGGTCCTAAATCGACCCCTTTTTAAGAGCGACAATAAAGAATCTATAGTTATGCAGGTCACCGCGGAACAATGGGTTCAACACTTTACTAAGATTTTTAATCCCAATTCCATTTCAATAATGGCAAGTACGGAAAGGACAGGGGATTTGGTGGCACCTCCCTCGGCTTTGACCCTCAGCTCTTCACTTACACTGATAGAGATTGAGGAAGCCTTAGGGAAGGGATCATCACTAAAAGCTCCAGGCCCAGATGCTGTCCCCTTGGACCTTTTTAAATCTAATGTTAGTTTGTGGGCACCCATATTACTGAATGTCTTCAAGGCTGTTGTGGTCGGGCGCATCCCTGGTACATGGGAGGAGGCAATCGTAGTGCCGATCTTTAAGAAGGGTGATAGGTGCGACCCACGTTGCTATCGCCCAGTTTCCTTAATAGATGCCTCATGTAAAATCCTGGGTAGGGTAATACTAGCGAGATTAGAAAGTTGGGCAGATTCTACAGGACTTATAGTTGACTCCCAATATGGTTTTAGGCGTGGAAAAGGGGACCAACGAACAGTGCCTCAACCTGGCACTAATTTTAGGCAAGTACATGAAGGCAAAAAAGACCTCAGTACATCTTGCCTTCATGGACTTGACAAGTGCATTCAACACTGTTTTTAGACATAAGTTGTGGCGGATGATGGATGACATGGGCTTTGAGGAACCTTTGGTCACATTGCTTCGCAGGTTGCATGCAGCAACAACTGTATCAATCAGATTTGGCTCTGGAGGTGAAATGACAAAACCAATTCCTTCTACTGAGGGTGTGCGTCAAGGATGCATTTTGGCGCCTTTTCTTTTTCTGGTTTATACAAATGGGCTAGAAAAGTATCTATTAAACCAGGGTTGTGACTTTCCAAAAATTAAAGGCAAAAGTATTCCCACGCTTTCTTATGCAGACGATACTGTCCTAATGACATTAACAGGAAATATCATGCAAGTATGTCTAGATGCCTTCAATACATTTATGCTTGACCCTGATTTAAAGGTGAACTTTGACAAATCTTTTGTAATGTCTTGTGGCCCTAAAGGGTCAAACATTAGGAAGTTTGTGGTAAATAACCGCATAATTGGAAAAGTGGAAAATGTTAACTACTTTGGTAACTTGTTTAATAGCAAATTAAGCTGGACGCCCGTCATGAAGGTTCGAGCCCAGAACGCGACACGGGCCATAGAGGGCAATTTCCGTTTCTGTAGTAAATTGGGGCAAAAACATGTTATGCATCAAAACCCTCTACACTTCAAAATGTCTATCGGTGGCCACCTATGGGGCAGGGGTGTGGGGGACCGAAACACCATCTGTGATACAGGTGGTGGAAAATAATTTTATAAAAAGGGTTTTATCAGTTCCCAAAGGCTGCTCAAACATCTTCTGCCACAAAGAAATTGGCATGGTCAGTGTTTCTGATACGATTCGTCTGTCCCCTTTATTGTTATGGGGTAAAGTTTGGCAATCTGAAGACCTGCAACTCACTAAAGACATTATCACTGATTGCATGGCTTTAGGAAATTCAAAACAGATCCCCTGGTTGTCTTATGTTTGTAACATGTTAAACAAGATTGGACTGGGTTCCTATTATGACAATCCTGGAAAAATAGAGGGAAACTATAAGGCGGACATAAAGGCAATGTATTGGAAATCATTGAATCCACCATCTTTGGACAATGCTAATGTTTATGCTCGTAAGCCCCAACCTCAGTTTTACCTAACATTTACCCTTAATGTTCAATGGCGATTCCTACTAACAAGGTTTAGACTGGACATTTTGCACTTTTTGCTTGCCTTCCCGAAACAAGGGGGTTGGTGTGAGAGGCTGCCCCCTTGTCCATGTAATAATAGGGATAGCCAAAGCACTATACATGCGGTCCTTTTTTGCTCCTTATATCAAGAGCCAAGACTCCGGTTTATTAAACCAATCTTGAAGAGGAGGCAACCTTGCACCTATAAGGAAGGGTATGATTATCTGTCAGCACTATCCTCCGTAGAAACTTGCTGTGCCATGCTAAATTTTATCAGAGTTTCGCTAAAGATCAGGAAGGCCTATGGGTAGTATCACATTATATAGAATATCCTCTGGTGAAAATCATGTTTTATATATAATTATTATGTCTTTTATAAATTGGAAAAACGTGTTTTTTCTTTTTAAACTTTTTCTTATCCTATGAGGTATGATGAATTGTATGTTCAGTACTTTTATGATCCATTTTATGAATCGAATAAAGTTTTTGAAACTGAAACTGTCTCCAGATGGTGCAGAACTATGCTGCTAGACTGATCTTAAAGCAATCAAGGTGGCATGCAGCCACTCCCCTGCTCATCAAACTGCACTGGCTCCCGGTCACGCAACGATGTGCCTTTAAAGTGGGTTGCATGATTTTTAAGTCGTTAAATGGCAAAAGCCCTAAATTCATCAACCAACTAATCAATAGATATGTTCCCCCTCGCAACCTCCGCTCACTCCACCAAGTAAGCATGAGCGAATTTTGCGGATCTCGCGTTCGCGAATTTTGCGGATTTGCGGATTCGCAATCCGCAAAATCCGCGAATTCCCGCGAATTTGCGGATTTTTTTTTTTTGTGTTCGCCCGTGTTTCTGCCAGTTCGCTAGGGTTTTTACAATTTCGCAATTTGCGAACTTACCTGTCGGGTCGCAAGTTTTGCGAACTTGTTGTTTCTACGTGTCCAGCCTGTTTGGGACACTCTTCTTCATCACTGCCACTCTCTGTCACCACTGCCACTCTCTGACTACTCATGCCACCCTCTGGCCCACCCATGCCACCCTCTGTTTCATCACCACACCCTCTGGTTGTCCAGTGTACATTATTTTCGGCAAAGCAAAGCACACCTTCCCTGCCTCAAGTGACCTGAATTAATTTGGGGCTGATTAATGTGTCACAGAATATTTTTTTAGCTGGCACCTGCTTCCTTAGTGCGCCCTGATTAGTGATCTTTTGCACTTGCTAAGTGCTTTCATTGTTGCAAAATTAGTTACAACACCTGCCCTGCCCCAACTGACAATAATGAATTAGGGGCTGATTAATGGATTTTAACTTCCAGCCTGGCTCCTGCTTGTCTCCCTTAGCTGTAATTCAGGACCTTTGTGGCATATGTGTAACTATTCTGAGGTTCAGAGCAGGGTCACATAATAGTTTCAACTGGCAACTGAACTCTGGAGGGGCCCCTCAGGAAGCACTACAGGAAATGGCTACTAATGATGAGCCTGAACTTTTGAACCTGGTAAGTAGTTACTTTCAGTTTTGCTAAGATCGTATTTCTGCAATTTTGCACTTATTCGCGGGGCGCGAACTCACGCGAACAGTGCGAGCAGTGCGAGCAAAATCCGCTGCTCGCGGATTTGCGGATTTTGCGGGAGATTCGCGAATCTCGCGGATTGCGGATTTCCCGAAAATCCGCAAAATCCGCGAGCGGAACGGATTTTCCGCCCATGCCTACCACCAAGGCCTTCTCCAGACTATCCCTTTCAAACTGAAACGTGCTGGTGGACGTAGGTTTGCAACACTTGCCCCATGCTTGTGGAACACCTTTCCTCTGGAGATCCGGTATTGCCAAGATCTTTTATCTTTCCGGAAAGCGTTGAAGACCTGGCTATGTAGACAAGCATGTTAATCTACTCTCCACCCTTCACCCTGACTTGTTACTGTTGATCTTAGCACCAAGAAACTAATCAGTGATAGTGCGCTCAATAAATAATTTAATAACATAACATAACATAACATAACATTTACACGGACTAGCTAATAAAAAAACTAGTAATGCCCTTGCAAAACTATGTAGAATGGAATAGCATACAATAATGGTGTTATCACCTAAGAATTTAAGAACACAAACTACCCACATCTAGCTCCCCTTAAAGGTCAAATAAGGGAACAACAATCTAGACTATTTATCCTGTCATAATTTCATCAAACAGGATGGGCAGTAACATAACATATATTTTTATTCATTTTATTAATGCTAACAATGTTTAAAACAGTGTTACTGAATAGCCAATTAAATGTCTCATTGCTATTTCACAGGCAATTTAGACAGGCTAAAGAAAATTGAGAAAAAGAGAGATCAACATACATTTTACCTAGCCTTAATTTGTAGAGGAGCTAGCCACCTTCTCCCATTTTGACACTAGGAAACCTGAAACAGGTTTCACTTCTGTCAACACTATCAACCCCTATGTGTAGCAACTGACCATAAGCAAAGTTATAGGAGGTACATAGCACTTTTGAGGAGGTAAAGAATATGAATACCCAAATCCCAATCCTTTTACCAAATGTACAAATGTTAGATGAGGGTGAATGAATCCAAACTAAATCCAGTTATCTCGGTCCCAGTAAGCACCAAACTAAAAGCAGTAGTGCTGTATATATGGCCAAGCTCACATATACAATTGTATTGTGGTATATTCATATGAGTGCATAAAATTTGCTTTTGCCAAAAAAAAAATAAGCACAACTTCTCCTTCTTTCCCTGCCCTGCCATATTGTCTTTCAAAAAGTTTCAGATGTCAAAATGTCAAAGCAGACCTTGCTCTGGTAGCCCTGCCAGGCTTCTAAATATAGAACTGACTTTTAACTCTTCCCAGCTGTCCTATTCTGTGTGCAAAGTATTCCATGCAGCTTTCCATATTCAAAGTCACCCTGAAAACAGAAAGCTGACCCATTCCCCTGTTTGTCAGTTTAATAACTTCTGCTGTTTTTTTATACACATTTTCAATTATAAGCAGTGTTTAATATACTTGTCTAACAATATACAAGTCAGCTATTTGTATTATTTCCAAATGTATGCATTTACTGAAGCCTAAGGCACATTAAAAGCTGCTTTAAATGGAAAACATGCTGTTTAAATAGTGAATTTTAGCCAATTTCGACTTTGGTATTTGGGGCACTTAAAAATTAATATCCTATATATTTTTTGTATAATAGTCATCCTCAAAATGTTCTCTAGTTAGCCCAGGAGTGAGAAATCAAAAATAATCATATATACCCTTATAAAAATTAGTTTATTATGCCTGTGCAGAGTGATATTTCATAAGCAAATTTCCTCATTATGTGATACAACACAACTTAAATAAAATTTTGATGCTAGGAGGTCAAAGTAGAAGTATTAAGCTTTATAAAAATTAAAAAAAGAATTTAAAAAGCACTTATTTTTTAAATAATTTTTCATATTCTATATATATATATATATATATATATATATATATATATATATATATATATATATATATATATATATTTATTTAATAAAACCAACAATTTTTGATAATTCCACATGAAAAGCAAGCTGCATCTCTTGCCTATCATATTTAGATGCATTCATTCACAAGCCTAAGCACAGAATCCTAACTTGAAACATGACAAATTTTTGCACCACTTTTTTAAAAGGACAGTTATTATTTAGCATCAGAACCATGAATATGCTTATAAAAAAAGACTTTAAGAAACGAAATCCTTACGTTAAACATTTTCCTGTTATCCAAAATAATAAACCTGCTTTTTGTAACTTTTTAAAACAGCAGCCTGAAATGCAGGATTTTACCCCGTGTTTAACAGACAAAATCCTGGCTGAATCAACATTCCTGTCTCTCCGTGGCCTACAATCAAAACAAGAGGTGCTGCTAGCGGCAGTTAAAACACAGCTGGTGGAAAGCTTTTTTCAGTGTTGAAATGTAAGCATGGGGACAGTCTATTTAAAACTGAGGCATTTCAATGCATGTACTATAATATGTGTTTAGGTCAGCAAACATTTACTCAGATGAAGTGTTTGCCTGTTAATATCTAATACAATGTATCTAAGAAAAATGCTGTAATATTTTTATAATTGTTCATTTATTGTAAAACACACAATTTTGTTTTTCTGAGGCCTAGTTTATTCCTATTCAATGTGAATTCTAATTTTATCTTTTAAGCATTGTCAGTTTGTACATGTGCATAATTGCTTACTCTATAAATTAAATAGTAACATACAGTTATTTAGCATATCATATGGTTCATTTCTGGATTTTTATTTAATATTGATTAAATGACATTTTGCATAACAGACTGATGACAGCAAAAACTCAAACACACACATTGAGCTCATTCCAGACATATACAGAAGGGATCATACACTCAGGACACATAACACAGCACGCTTAAGGCTAACAATCCTTACACAAAGAGCGCAATCACTATTTACTTACAGAAGTATCACTAACTAGCAGCCCGCCCCAGCGTTGCCCGGGGGCAGCATTTTGTGCTTTTGTTTAGTCCTGGCTGGGCCCCCACCCGCACGCCCGCCAGCCCTGACATTGCCTATACCGGCCCCCGCCCGCCCCCCCTCCCCGACATTGCCTATACCGGCCCCCGCCCACCCGCCCCGACATTGATTATACCGCCCCCCGCCCGCCTGCTCGCCTGCCCGCCCACCTGCCTCCCGCCTCTGCCTTACCTCAGCCGCGCTCACCGCCACTCCCGGGCCCCCGCCCGCCCCGACATTGCCCGGACCGCCTCCCGCCTTTCGCCTCGCCTTACCTGAGCCGCCGCGCCACTCCTCGCCGCTCGTCACCACTCCTCCCCGCCTGTCGTCATCACGCAGGTGTAGGTCACGGTCAGCGCTACGTCGCTGCCGGCGCTAGTTTTTGGGACTACTTTGTTTTTAAAGTTTAATTTTTTATTTTACATTTTATTTTATTTTATGCAGCCTATGTCCATCTACACACCCTGAGGATTACAACAATGTTGGGTGTGTGGATTGGCGCTGTGGTTCCCGAGTTTACCTTGCCAAAAGGTTTCTCTTCTCTCTTTATAATAGTAGTATAGATGTGAAAACCAAAAACCACATAGGCATTTAAACACACATTTAACCCACAGATCAACACTTAGGACAGAAACAAAGGACAGCCCACAGACTGTACTAATCAAACCATTTGTAAATACTAGTTGTAAGTCATATTTACAAGAAGCGCTTCTCAATAGTGTTCCAAAACACTGCAAAAAAACCCAGCCCAACAGACTGTCAAAATACACTCAATTCACTAGCTTTGGCTGGCAGAACACCAAAAAATTGCTCTGCATATCTCCATTCATAAAATTGTGCAGAAAAAGGATCGTTGTTTGTATTATTGTCATATTTTAGGTCCCTGGGGATACAGAATCACCAAGGAAGAAATATGTTTTTATACCTAAACCTATTTAGGCATTCCCTCAAGGGGAGCTGGCTAATTTAATTCACATCCCACTATGGTACCTCCAAAAATCAGCACATTCTTCGATGTGTGCTTGAAACAGGCATGCCAAAAATATTGCAAAATATGCTAATATTATAATCAAAGTAGCGCTTAAGGTACTATTCGTACGTTGCGCCGTTCAAATCTTATATAAAGTAGAGAAAAGTCTCCTCATTACCTGCCTACACAAATTGCAATTTGCACATTTCATACATACTAATCAAAAGTTGGCCACGCACATCTAAGCCACAGTAAGTGTTACTAAACTACCTTACCAATCAAAGGCATCACCAACAGCAAGTGCCGCAGAACGACTCTTACCAAACAAATGGTTGTCCAAATTCTAACTGCCAAGTTCTGAATGACCTAACGGTCTTTTTTAGAATACTCACGCCAGAAAGGTTCTCAGTCAGGGGTGACATCATGTGTAGGATCAAAATCAGGAAGATCAGAAATATACTGGGCTGCAAAGACAGAGAATCCCCAGAATCTCTGTGCACAGAGTACCTCCTTAGTAGAATCTTGTCCTGTCCTCCTCAGTAGATTTCTGTCTCCTGACAAGATCATTCCCTCAGATAGCCACTTCTCTGATCAGCTCCTTGTTGGGCGCCATTTGAAGAAATCAAGAAACCTTCCTAGGGGCCCCACTGATACTTGGTCCTTTTAAACCAACAAACAAGAAATTGGCACAGAAGCTGAAATATAAAGTTGCATCTTTATTAACCTCAAATGAGTGAGACTATGTCACACAGAAGCCTTAGCAACTGAATGAGGCAGTATAAGGAGCACAGAAAACTGGGGCCTTATATATGCGTAGGGTTACATAGTCAGCATAAAACTAAGGGGAGGTCCTGGCACATGTAAGCATTTAAAATGACTAATATGGACATGCAAGATCTGCTTGCTCAACAAAGTGGGAGGAGCTAACAGTGGCTGTTTTTGGCAAACACATCCTGACATTTACAGACTAGAAACAGTTGCAAGGACAGCTGCAAGCTCAACTGAGCATGTGCGAAGGTGGAAGATGCTGAATATAGTTTGTTTCTAGGTAGATTACAAGAGCAGTCAACACTGAGGGAGGACAGAGCACATGGCGAGCACATGGCAGCACATGACAAACTAAAATGGCTGCCAGAAATACAAAATGGTTTTCAGCTCATGCTAACAAATCCATCCAATATTTAACAATACCCTCTCCTGCCCTTTCAGTTCCTCCATATATTGTTGTGATTTCACCTCAGAGAAAAACATTTTAACCTTAAGCCTTGCAGGGTACAACAAATATGCCTCAGACCCAAGACCCTGAAATGGAGCTATCAACAGCCTTAGCCTCCATCTTCTTTCCATGGTGGCGTGGCAGAAGTCTGGCCGGGCAAAGAACGTGGTTTGATTAAATGATCTCTTTGACTCAGGCTTCGCCTTATCCATGATCTCCTGCCTCAAAAGATAGTTGCCCACATAAACCAAAATTGCTCTTGGCCTGTCCAATTGGGATGCCCCCTGCCCTCTCCTTAGGGTCAGAGGGTATCGTGTGCTCTCTGTACCTCGGTCTCCCAGTTCAAAGAGGTCATCTCGGGGAATGCGCCTTTAAGCAAATTAATCACAAACATCCTGGAATCCTGCCCCTCCACCCCTTCAGCCACACCCAGCAGTCTGATATTGTTCCGCCTCTGCAGGTTCTCAAAGTCCTCCAGCTTCCACTGCACATCCTCAGTCACCTTCTGCTGGGCTTGTTTAAAAGACTGCCACCTACTAACATCATCTTCAAGTCTTCCTGTTCTTTCCTCAACATGGGCACCATGGGCCACTCTGTCTGCCATACACTCGTATAGCTTGTTCATTTTCCTGAGAGAGGTTTGGATTTTTTTTGTTGCTTGTTTAGCCCTGCGCTCTCTATCCTTGCTTCCCCTTGCATCTGTTTTAGAGTGGCGAAGAGTAGGTCCAGTGAGGCAGCCTGCCGCTGAGTCTGAGGCGGGGATGCAGCTTGCCCTACTTGCGTAGTGTTGCTGCCGCCATCTTGGTACATCTGAGACATGGCTGAATAGTCCCAAACTAGCTTCCTAGCAGTACTGATTGGATTCTCTTTAACCTTTGTTCTGGATCTCCTTTTTTGCTGGGTATTTCTTTGGACCGATGAAGTGCTTACTGAGCCTGAGTCTGAGTCTTCAAGCGAGTGAGCTCCGCTTGACACTAGTGACTCTGAGTCCTCATTGAGTGAATATAAGCAGTCTCCTTCTGGTGAGCCTGCCCCCTCTCTTTCACCCGAAGCCCCACTTGAACCGAACTTCATTAAGTCGGTTTGCAAAGTACTCATATTTCCCTTAGATGTGGCCGCCTCTGGCCCCCACGGGCGTCTACCTTGCTCCTCCATCTCGGATGCTGGGGGGGCCCAAAGGTTTTTAAATGCTTTGGTAAAATAAGTAAAGAGGACACGCAACTGGCTCCTAACCACTTCAATAATTATTTGTGTAGTAGGTGTTGATGACATGAAGAAGGGATTAAAGTATGGGATCTCAAAAAAACTGCTACAAACAAGAGGAAGAAAGAGAAAATGTGGTGATCTTGACTAGACATCATCTGATCTAGGACTTGAGATGAAGGATTTGGGAGAAGCTAGATACAAGAAACCATAAGAAAGGGGGATGTAAATGATAAAATAATGTTATGACCTTTGCAAATATTATCAGAGGGAGGGGTTTAGTTTACCAGTTTTATTATAAATGCAAAATTGTATTAACACAATGTTATCAACATGAAATACATTTGAGAAATTCTGTAGAGAAGGTGTATTTATTTTAACATTGATAATTAAAAGGCCTCGATTTCCAAAATGTTAGTTGTCTGTCGCCCTTGGACACCGTCATTTTTTTGTCCTTTCCTCACCTTGGATGCAGTAATTTTTCTGTCCTTTCCTCACCATGCATTCAGTGTATAATAGATATTGTGTACATAATGTATTGAACATGATGTCATTCTCTCAAGTATAACATCATGCTTCATTCTCCAGTTTCTTTTTCATGCTGTGTTAGCATAGTGAGTGTTTTCACATGGTCTCATCATTTGGGACCACGATCCCATTTTCATGAGAACTTAGCCTTGATTTGTCGAGATATGTGTGCTAACCATGAGGTTCTTCAGGACTACCGGGTATGGGAACTACATTATATGAATCAGTGGGATAGTGTTGCCAAATATGATTTTAAACTTCATTATTCTTTCTGTCACATGATTGGAAGGGAATTCCAGACTTTTGCAGATGCACGGCAAATGCATGAATCTTACTACATTTCACCTTGTAAAATGAGCCTTACCCATAGTGTGCTTGGCTCACTCTCTCCCGGTCTATAGAAGGCAACACTCTGTGTGTGCGTCCTCTGATTTATACACTGATTCATTTCCTTAGAATTGGATTGAGCTGGGTTCTGTTTATTCATTTTCTGCATTAATTCTGGGCTCTATCTATGTCATTTGTTTGGATTAAATGACTAACTGATTGATTCTAACCGTTGATTTTTGCCTTCTGTATAATTTGTCTTTAAGAAACCTTAATGGTTTTGAACTTAATACATGTCCTTTTTTATTGTGAAGCCTAATATGATCATGGACGTCATTTAGGGGTAGCCAGGGGTCGCTGCTGTGACACTTGGCACCCCCTTTGCAACCCTTGCCCTCAAAGGTGGCAAAATCAGTGGCAAGAAGACAGGGCGGCTTCACCCTCCTTATTTTCAGCTCATTTTTAAATTACACTTACAAAGAATAATTGTAATAAAAACTAGATCATTAGGTAAGTCTTGTGTGTGTGATTGCGGGTAAGAGTGTGTTTGTGTCAGAGAAGGAACGTTTATGTGCAAGCCTGTGTGTATGTTAGCATGTGTGTGAGTTAAAGTGCCAGTCAGTGGCAGGAGAGGCAACACATAAGATTAAGGGGCATATTATCAAGGGGGTTTATCTTCGCTTTTTTGGCTTTAAAAACTAAGAAAGCGGAGATAAAATTATCTCCCTATTACCTAGCTGTCGCTGACACCAGTTAGCGACAGCTAGTAGGAGATAGCGACCATCTTGGGCCCCGCTTTGCATGTCAGTGATATTTATCACTAATGACATGCAAAGTGGGCGTGCCAAGATGTTAGCGACTGGAAACAGTCGCTAACATCGCTATCTCCTATTACCGCTAATATCTCCAAAAGCTAACACCTGCCCCTGAGCAGTTCTTAGCCATGTTATCCAACGGTAGGTGGGTAACATGGCTAATGCATGAATATCGCTGACTTTTCAGCGATATTCATGCATTTCGACCGATTTTTATCGCTTAGGAGCTAAACCTTGATAATAGCAAGGTTCCTAAGCAATAAAAATCGCCGCAGCTCGCCGATAACAATATCGCCGCTAAACCAACATAGCGATAATTATTGCTAGTTGTTGGTAATGTGCCCCAAAGTGTTAGTGAGTTAGAGTGAGTGAGAATGATGGCGTTATGGTAACAGTGTGTGCAAATCAGCGTCAGATAGTAACTATAAGTTAATCAGTGTATAAATAAGTGACAGTTTGGGAGTGAGTCTAATAAATTAGTGCAAGTGTGTGAGGATGGTTGTGTATGAGCGAGTATGTGCGAATGACTGTGAAATAGTGAAACAAAGGGGCATTAATGAAGACAGATTATTTTGATAGTCTGTGAAACTGAAATTCAAAGCAGTGGTTGCTACATCAGAGACGCAATGTTTTCCACTCACACTTGGATCCTGAACTAGAGATTGTGAGGAGGCTAGAGAAGTAGGTCTCTAGAATCTGGGGACATCTAACTACACAAAAGAGTTACAGAAAAGGAGAAATAATAAACAAAACAGAAGAAAAATAGCAAGGTGTGGAGAAGCAATATATACAGAAGGCCCCGAAATTGGGATGGAAATGTAAAGCTGAAGCCCAGGTCCCAATTCACAAAGAAATGAGTAACTCTTCACCTGCAGGTTTACGGCCTCACATGTGGGTAGATTTAATTATTTCGGGAATTCACAAAGGTTTCCAATATTGAGCCTCTTCACCTTCAACTGTTGTAGGTTTACTGGCGTACTCCTGGAAAAACGTCTGAAAATATGAAATTGGAACCATGTGAAAGTCTTTCTGCATGCGCAATTGTAGACAATGCACAGTTGCCTATGGGGAAATGTCATTTTATTTGTGCAGTGACATTTATTTTTATTCTTGAGGAAATTATACTACCCATTCAGAAACCACAAGCCCCCCACCACCAATAATCGTGAGGTATTTCCTTCCCTCCTGTCTTTGGTAGTAGCAAATCTCTAAAAATTGCAATGGAAGGAATGTACCAGAGTAAACTTTGAGAACATCCACAATCTCTTGAGATTTTCCAAAGAAATCAACTCTGGAACACCCATTTAAACCCTCGAATGATATTTACTCGACAACAACATTGTAACATAGTGGGGATAAAGTTGTGAATTGGTCCATATGCATGTGTATTTTGGATATACATGCAGAAACAGGTTAGCGGAAGAGGCCTAAATGGGCTGGGTCCCTTATAACTGGAAATTATTACAGTAAACGCTGTTGGAATGAGTTTGAATGAGCTAAAGGGTGACCTGGAAAGGGTCTGCTCTGACAGATCAGTGTGTGGGACATTTTATTTCGCTGCTTGTGGGCCTGGATTATGGGATTATATAAATGTTTTTGTCTGAGCCTAGTTTACACTTACTTAGCCTGTATTTCAAATGGGGGGAACTGGATTGGTCTGAGAATGTTTGGGCAATAATTACATGTTGACTTCATGTTCACTCAAGAAGTAAAACTAGTACCGACTTTCTCAACTCATTCGTCGCAATCAGTCATCGGGTCAGTCGCCTCGACTATTGTAATGTATTGCTGACCTCTGCAAATAAAACACTGCTATCTAAATTGCAGGTGGTGCAGGACACTGCGGCCGCCTTATTTGTAATCAGCCGGCTATGACCGCTTTGGTCCCCCTCCTTAAAACTCTTCACTGGCTTCCAGTTTGGAAGAGAATTATCTTGAAGCTGTGCTGTTTTACACACAGAGCCTTAACCGGCCATGGCTCCATCTAACTAGAGCTTCCAAACGTAAACAGCACCACCTGCCTAGAAGGCTGAGATCTAGTGACAAAACGCAGTAATCATCAAGAAGACCCGCTTACGTGGAAGGTCCTTTTCCTATTTGGCTCAGGTATAATGGAATAAGTTCCCAACCTATATCAGGACCTGAATGGACCATTTTTGCTTCGGGAAACTCCAAAGACAGCTCTGTTTTAAGCTGGTTAAGCTTTGCTGCATGGCTGCCTGGTCGTGCCAAGATACCCCATGGGGTGATTCGCGTGCATTATAAGTGGCTTTAACATTAACAATAGAGAGAAATGTTTGTAAAACGTGAATAAGGTTGGAATTTGTCAGAGAAACCCTCAGTGTAAAAACATGTGAATGTAAATGAAATAAAAATTTAAAGTAGCAAAAATGTGACCAACCCAGACTAAAAAAGTTGTCTTTATTTTATTTATAAAACTGGAGTTTACCTTGAGTTTTCTCTATCCAACTATGCTAACAAGACTACCTAATGTTTATTTTTTTATGGTGCAATGTTTAATTACTCCAATTTTATGAACACCGGTTGTTGGGATCAAAAGTCACTTGCTCCCTGACATATCAAATTGTTATTGTTAGTCCAGTTAGGCACGCCTTATCAATCAATCAATCAATCAATCAATCAATCAATCAATCAATCAATCAATCAATCAACCAATCAATCACATGTTTGTTGAGCGTTACTACTAACCCGTAAAGGTCTCAAGGCCTGGGGGGGGTCTGTCGAAGAGCCAAGTTTTGAGGTTTCTCGTGATGATGGGGAGTGATGTTGTCTGTCTGAGGTGGAGCGGTAGGGTGTTCCAGGCTCTAGCCACGAGGAAGGAGAAGGAGCGGCCTCCCGATCTGGTCTCTCTGGTGCAGGACACCATGGCGTAGAAGAGCTGGGCTGATCGTATGGTCCTCTGGGTGTCTTGGCAGGTTAACGACAAGTCTTGCGGCAGCGTTCTGAATGTTTTGTAGCTTGCCGTTGAGGTGTTTATTTATTAAGGCATAGAGTGCGTTGCCATAGTCGAGTCTGCCAGTGATGAGGGTGTGAGTGACAATCTTTCTGTGCTAGAGCGAGATCCATTTGAAGGTTTTATGTAGGAGGCGGAGGGTGTGGAAGCAGGAGGATGCGACAGAGTTGATCTGGCGGTCCATTTTAAGCCCAGAGTCTAGGATGATTCTAAGGTTGCATGCGTTGTCCTTGGGGGTGGGTGGGCTTCCGAGGGCGAGGGAGTTTGGGCCCATGATCAGAACTTGTTATGTCGGTATTGAGTTGTAGGCAGCTGCTTTTCATCCATTTGGCAACAGCTTCCATGCCTTCTTGAAAGTTGTGTTTGGCTGCTTTGAGTTCGTTGGATAGGGAGAGGATGAGTTGGGTGTCGTTTGCGTATGATACAATGTTGAGACCGTGAGTTCTGACGATGGGGGGGAGCGGAGCAATTTAGACGTTGAAGAGCGTGGGGCTAAGGGAGGACCCCTAGGGGACTCCGCAGGTAGTTGGTGTAGGGTCCGAGAGGAAAGGAGGGAGTCTGACCTGCTGCGTTCTGCTAGAGAGGAAGGAGTGGATCCAGTTGAGGGCCTTGTCCCAGATCCCTGCGTTGTGGAGTCTGCTTGTGAGGGTACGGTGGGAGACTGTGTCGAAGGCTGCTGAGAGGTCAAGGAGGATGATCGTTACTGTTTCTCCTCTGTCTAGTAGGGAGCGGATGTCATCTGTTGCAGTGAGGAGGGCAGTTTCTGAGCTGTGGTTTTTTCAGAATCCGGATTGGGAGGAGTCGAGGATGTTGTGCTTTTCGATGAAGGTGGCGAGATGGATGTGATGGCTTTCTCGATGACTTTCTCTGGGACTGGGAACAGGGAGATGTGTCTGTAGTTTTTTAGGTTATTGGGGTCCGCCGAGGGCTTCTTCAGGAGGGGTTGATCTTGGCGTGTTTCTAGTTGTTGGGGAAGGAGGTGGTCGCCAGGGAGCGGTTGATGGTGTGGTGGAGCATGGGTGCGATGGTGTCGGTGGCTCTGTGGAAGTGTGGTGGGGGCAGGGGTCCGTGGGGGCCCTGGAGTGGATTGACTTCATCGTATTCAGTGTGTCTTTGGTGGTGAGGGCTGTCCAGTTGTCAATCGTTGGCTTCAGGGTGTCTGGTGGCTGGTTAGGGTTCAGTGTGTTGGTTGTCTTTGTCAAAGTTGTCGTAAATGTTCTGGATTTTGTGGTGGAAGAAGGTGCTTAGTTTATTGCAGCGGTCTTTTGAGGGAGGAATGTCCGTAGACTCACTGGTGGGTTGGGTGAACTCCTTGATGATGCTGAAGAGTTCTTTGCTGTTGTGCGCGTGTGTGGAGATTCTATCTTCGATCGCTTTTTTCCTCGTTTTTCTGATGAGTTGGTGGTGGGCTTTGGTGGCAGCTCTGAAGTTGTTGTGGGCTTCTGTGGATTTGGAGTTCCTCCAGGCCTATTCAAAGTAGCAGCATGTGCGTCTGGACTCTTGAAGTTTGGTGGTAAACCATCTGGCTTTCTTGGTGTGTGTGTTGTTCTTCTTCTTGAGGGGGCTATGGTATTGTTGCTGTCAGAGATTCATCTGTGCAGAGTTCAGGCTGCGGTGTTTGGGTCGTCGTCTTCCATTATGGTTGGGGTGGAGTTGCTGAGTGAGGAGGTGAGCTGGTCATCAGTGATTTTGTTCCAGTTTCTTCATGGGAGCGGGTTCTGGTGTCTGTGGATGGTGGGTGTTCTGAAGGAGAAGTGGACACATTGGTGGTCTGTAAATGAAAGTTCGGTGGTGTGGCTCAAAGTGATGGAGTTTACTGTTGTGAAGAGGGGGTCGAGGGTGCATTCTGCTGAGTGCATGGGTTTGGTAACGATCTGACAGAGTCTAATGTTGTGGAGGTTCTTCAGGAGGGATGTGGAATTGGGATCTAGTTGGTTGTTGAAGTGGAAGTTGAGGTCTCCCAGCAGGAATTAGTTGGTGGATGCGATGGCCTGGGGGAGATGATATCTGTGAAGGAGTTGGTGAAAACCCCACGCAGCCTGGTGGGCGGTAGATGAAAGTTCCTCGGGGGTGGTGGTAGGGCTGGCCTGTATCTTGAAGTGTAGATGTTCCATCAGGTTTGTGGGTTCATCAGAGAGTGTGCTCAGCCCGAGGGCGGGTTTGTGGACAATGACGATTCCTCCTCCCGGGCGGATGGGTCCCGAGGTGGTGTTGGTCCAGGTTTCGGTAAAGAATGCTACATCCGGGGTGGTGCTGTCGAGGAGGTCCCAGATTTCAGTGGTGTGTTTGTGGAGTGATCGGACGGTGAGGAGGATGCATTGCAGGGTCTTCGCTTTGATAGTGTTCTTGCCGGCGGGTTGTGCTGGGTCCGTGTTTCTGGCGGTGCTGCAGGTGTGCCGGCAGCAGTGAAAGCTTAAGGGTAAGTGGGTGTCAGCTGGTGATGCTAGCATGCAGTTGTTGTTGCACCTTGGGTTGACTGTGTGGAGTGGCGCTGGGTTGTAGCGTTGGTGGTGCAGAGGTCCAGGGTTCCTGGCGCTGGTCGCGGCCGAGTCACGGGTGGGAGCAGACAAGCTTGCCTTTGGAATGCCAGCGGGGCAGCCGCGCAGTGGCCACCATTAAGTTGGGGTCAGGGAGGGCTGGACAGCTGGGAGGCGGGGCGGGGAGGGGAACTAGCTCGGGCTGGTTGCACTGGGGTAGGGGCTGCTGGGGCAGCAGCAGTGAGAAAAATAGGGGGAAAGCATGTAGTAGAGATGAGGAAAAAAGGGTAAAAGGATGCAAAATAAAAGGAAAAAAGATACAAAGTGAGTGTTAAAGAGGATGAAGGGGTGAGAAAAGCTGAAAGGGGCAGAAGCGGAGCGAGAGAGAGGAGTCAGAGGGTGAAACGGAGCAGAAAGCAGAAGAAAATTGCTAAAGCGAGTGAAAGGGTGAGAAAAGTTGGAGGTTGAAAATGGAGCAGAAAGCGGCAGAAGCAGAGTTCAAGAGAGGAGTCAGAGATCCACTAGACCACCAGCGTTGAGGCGCAGGTATAACCTGCGGGTGGAGAAGGGCCTCGAACACCAACACTAGGGGAGTGCAGGGCTCGGAGAGGTCTCACTTAAAATGGTGGAGCTACGAGGGTGGGAAAGCAGTTTCACTGACAGTGGATGGGTGTTCTGCTAGACTAATACACTACTCTTGGCGGAGGACCATGAGGCAGGGATTTGAAATGAGAGGTAATGATTGAAGGAACTGCAGCAAATGAGGATAGAGGAGAATAAAAAGAGCAGAACTGTAAAAATGGAAGAGATGGAGGCAAACATAAAGAGAAGCTGAGTGCCACTGGAAATGGAGGAGGAGGAAGAGAGTAAAAAAGGAGAACGGAAGAGGCGGAAAACAAAATGTAGCATAGGAAGCATGGAGCCTCTATGAATGGAGGAGGCCAAGGAGATCAAAGTGCGGTATACGAAGCTTGGCTGGCCCTGTCAAAATAGGCAGTAGCATGGAAAAAAGAGAAGGATGTGTGGGATAGAGATTGGAGGAAACGTAGGAGAACATAAAGGGGAAGAAGACGTTTGGTGCAGAGAATTAAAGAGGCAAAGGAGAACAAAAAAAACAAAGAGTAAAGTATGATTAGAATGGAGAAGGTAAAAGAAAATACAAAGAGGAGAACCGCAAATGCCTAAGAGTGGAGAAGGTGGATGAAAAAAAAGAGAAGGAGAAATCCTAGCATGGAGAATGCAGGTGGTGGAGGTAAACAGAGATAAAAAGCAAGTGGGAAAGTGAGTATGAAGGAATTAGAGACCAACCTTAAAGGGAGGAGGTAGCTTGACACTGACAATGGAAGAAGCAGAAGAGAACAAAAAGAAAAGACATCTGAAAATAGAGGAGAACAAAAAGAATTGAAAGAGGAGATGCAAGCATGCTCTTGAAAAAATGAAGACAATGGAGGTGAACAAAAAATTGAAAAGTAAATACAACAATGAGAATGCTTAGAACAAAAAGGGCCCAATTCACAAAGGTAAACTTAGACCTGAAGTCTAAGTTTAGACATAAATTCTAAGGGCCCAATTCGCAAAGGTCAACTTAGACCTGAAGTCTAGGGGCCAAAATCACAAAAGGTAAACCTAAACTTAAATCTATGCTTACCTTTGTGAATTGTGTTCTTACACTTCAGGTCTAAACTTTTAGTAGATTTACAAGCGCCTTGCAACACATTTGCGCTGCTGTTGCATCACTTTTGTGATGTAACAGCGGCATAAAAAATGCGTCACGTTGTAAAGCCCTCTGTGTTATTATACCTGCATCAGGTACAATGTATGCAGAGTAGGCATTCCCAGCCTTGTAAATGTGATGCAGTGAATTCTACAAGATTTCACTGCATGACTTTTAGGGGGCCACTACATCAAAACCTTACTCTTGCTTGAAGCAGGCATAAGGAGTGATGCAGTGTATTAGGAATAGGCTGCAACACACATTGCTGGAGTTGTGTCGTGCTTGCTACATGACTCCAGCATTACATGACTCTTCCGCCAAAAAAAGCATCAGAATTTCTGGCGCATATGTCAATCCTTGCACCATAGTGTGCTTTATTGTAAATACAGCACATCTATGGTGGCGCAAGGGTTTTTCACGCAGGTGCAGGGCAACTGACGCCTCTAAACAGATGCATCAGTTTCTTGTAAATATGCCCTTTAGACTTCTGGTGTAAAGTTAGACTTCGGGTTTATAATTAGACTTCAGGTCTAAAATTAGACTTTAGGTCTAGATTTGTACTTCAGGTCTAAACTTCAGGTCTTTGTAGTTAGATTTATACTTCAGATCTAGACTTCAGGTCTTTAATGTTAGACTTCATGTTAAAGTTACACATCCTGTCAAAATGTAGACTTCGGGTCTTATGCTTCACGTCTAAGTTTACCTTTGTGAATCAAATCCAAAGAGGGGACCAAAGCATGACAATGAAAACAGAGGTAAACAGAGCAGGCAGAAAGTAAATACATATGAAGGAAGCATGGAACTGAGATTAGAAAATGGTGGAGGATAACTGAGAGATGAGAAGGAAGCACTGGTTTGACAATAAAAGTGAGGAGGAACACAAGAGGAGGAGAAGGAGGTATTACACTGATAATTAAGAGATGGTGGAGAAGACAAAGAGCAGGACGAAAAGGAAGAAGAGGGAGAGTGAAGGGGAGTAGAAATTAGCAAAAATCACAGCAACAAGAAGGAAAAACGATGGAAAATGAGAAAGCACAATGACGAGGCGGCTTAAAATAAAAGAGAAGGAATCATAAAAAAGGGAGAGGCTGTGGGAAGCACAGTGATGAAGAGAGTGGATTTGGAAGGAAAGAGAAAGAAGGACAGGAATGAGAGAGAATGGTGGACGATGAAGGACTCGAGAGACAGAAATTGTGAGGAAGATAGAGAATGTATGGCAAAGGAAATATGGAAGACTTTAAAGAATTCAGGATGAGGACGGAGCAGGCAATGATGGGTAATACAGGCATCCACATAGTTTAGAGCCAAGCTTCCCTTGTCATCAATAGACTAGTGTAGTTTGCATTCTTCTGGAATTTCACATTATGCATGTTAAGTAAAATTACCAAAATTATGTTATTATGCCACGCCACATAATTACTCCTCGTTCACATCAAAATGATAGCAGAGGACAGGAAAGACCAAAATGACAAGAACACAAGCAGTCGTTCTTCACACCAACGTTGTTTTTGGTGCTATTTGTTTACCGTGAAAGGCGCCCTCAAGTCCAAAACGGATGCAAGAACGCATTTTATTCTTACTTAGCACACTAGGTGCCAGATGTAGGTACCCAATACCGGTCGGTAACAGCCGAAAGTACCGAATTTCAGCCGTTACTGACCGGTATTAGGCTTTTGAAATGTAGGTGGCCAATTTACAGATTCGGTAATTTACCGAATCAGTGTTTTAAGGAATCTGTAAATTACAGACTCCTTAAAATACCGAATCGGTAAATTACCCAATCTGCAGTGTTGGGAGCACTCAAATGAGTGATTTGCATAGTTAAGGATTCGGTATTTACCACCAACTAGAAGTTGGTGGTAAATATCGAAATCCTTTGGAAAAGCATTTTTGTATATTTCCAAAAGTGCCATGTGGCAGATATACATGCCCTTAGGGCATGAGTGTGTGCCACATGTTCACACATGCATAATTCAGGGGTGCAACAGGGTGTCAATGTGACACCCTGCCACCCTTGAATGTGTTTCCCCATTACCGAATCGGTATTTACCGATTCAGTAAATCCCATTCATTCCTATGGGCCTGGAGGCCCATAGAAATGAATGAGAATTACCGAATCGGTAAATACCGGTTCGGTAAATACCGAATCATACCGATTCGGTAATACTTATCGCATTTCTACCTACAAAGCATTTACCGATTCTAAAATACCGAATCGGTAAAATTCGGTATTTTAGAATCGGTAAATGTAGTTTACCTACATATGGCCCTAAATGTTAGTTTTGAATTTCCTGTAATTACGTCCAATTTTTACTCTCCCCCCAAATTTCACGTAAAGCAAGAAACAGAAATTTCGCACACCACTAGTCACCACCATCATCTGCTTGCACCAAATTCCGAAGTAATTAAGTGGCATCTTCAGTTATGTGCTTGAACTGTCACCCGGAGGCGGCCACGAGCAGAAAAGTATAATGTGAAGAAACAACAATTCATCCTCCTTATAATCTGTACTTCCAACGTGTGACAAGAGGGTCCCTCTCCCTCTGCCTCTCTCTCTCTCTGTCTCTCTCTCTCTCTCTCTCTCTCTCGGCCCTCAATAAAGACGACATGCTCAGCACAAACTTTGGGATGCTATAAAAGGTGCGGGGTTTCACTTTCCCTCTGTATAAAAGGAAAGGGTCCTGTATCAGCAAAGATAGAGAGATTTCTTGCTGTAGCTAAAAATACCTAGTTGTGTCCCAGGAGCTCTCTGCCTGCCCTGGCTTGAAAAAAAAACACATTTGAACCACGTTGACCTTCATCGCCACAGACAGAAAAATACACCCGAGATGGACTGATCTATGAAAAATTCATCCCTTACATGAAGGTCAGGGCTCTGCTGAGCAGGGGAGGGAGGCCCAGGGCAGAAGGGCGAGGCGCTTCTGAAGCTTTAGACATTGTGCTGCATCGATCTTTCTTGTTTCGAGATCAGCAAATATTGATGCAAGGCACTGGATTCAAAGCGCTTCGCCCATGTGGAGTGGATACAAGGTGTCCCTGGGCCCATCTGACAAGTCGAAGGAAAAAAAACAATATCCTTCTCCCCGCGTCACATATCATCTTTATAAGGACTTGTAAAAGACTGAGAGCCTGGACTGATGCTCAATCACAAACATGACGGTTATCTTGTCCACCTTATTACAATTGCATTATATCGTCTGCTAAACTCTAAAGTGCGTCGTCTATATCCCTGCCTCCGGTCAGTGACAAAACACTATGTAGGAAATGGGTGTAGCCTGGACAGGATGCTTTGTTATCGCGTGAGAAGGTGGGGGATCCCAATGCTGTGGTTGATATAGCGATTACGACAACATTAAAATAATATCAACTACTATAATGTCAACGTAAATGAATGTCCCATTAAATATACTAAACCTATACTTGCCTGTACATACTTACTTTGACTATATAATTCTAGTTGACATATACTTCGTATTGTTGAAGTAAGGGTCAAGGGGCACATTTAGGAAAAAGTAACAACGCAGTTGTGTTATAGGGAAAGAGTATGAAAGTGCTGTATTTATAGTAGTATGACACATTCCTGTCCATTCCCCAGCACTGGTACGCAATGGGCAGCCTGGTGCCCATGCAGGCACCCTTAAATCATGCATTGCAGGCGGGATGGTTGTATTACAGGAAAGGGCGCCTCCCTGCACAAAAACAATCCAGAGAGGCATATATTACTCCTTCTATGTGTGCTCCAGAAGCACACAGAGAAAGGGGAAGTGATGAGGAGACATAAAGATATTTCCCTCAGAAGGCATATCTTTTTGGTGCATTCCCAGGTCTACCAGTGATGATAAATTAGAGAATGCCTCAAAATGTATGGGAGTTCCTTGAGAACACCCACACAACTCCTTCCCAGGACAGAGTAAGGCAACGCAGCAATTTGCACTACGTACCATTACTTCTGATTATCGAGCTACTCAGGGCCACGCAAAGTGACTTTGCGTGGCTTGATAAATTCTATTTTAGGGTTTGCATCATGCAGGCGCCATGTTGTGTGGTGCACAAGCGATGCAAACGGTTGATAAATATGCCCCCAACAATCTTGTCTCTGCAGTGATGTGTGCGGACAAGAGATGTGCAAAACTTTCCAGATGCTGTGATTGTTAAGAATAGTTCACAAATTTTACTCCATGTGGTTTTTCATGACACAATCTGGCCTGTCGTGGTAACATTCATCCAAGTTGAGACAAAGAAGGCACATCCATTTGCACTGCAAACTAATATGAGGAAATGTTCCCAGTGTGCCTGAAAAAACTAAGTGCCGGTGCCCAAAGCTCTGCTCAGAATCCGGTGGTCGGTACCAGCGCCCCCTTGTATACCAAACATCTTAAAGAAGATAGTGAAAAAACACAAGTCTGGAATCTACCTCATGCCTATTTAATAGACTACCAGATGCTCCCTTCTGAATTATTTCACGCTTGCAGTTTCCTGCTTTCTCCCTTTGTGTTGTTTCCCCATCATTATCTTCCTCCTAGTTTTTCCCCTGTGTACGTTTTTCTCTCTTTTGCTCTCTAGAAAGGTCCAATGAGGAAACAAGTGCCGGTCCACACCAATGAATGCTGATGGGCCCCACCGGCAACTACCAGCTCATATTAAGCACTGTAGGTAGGTCACTGAACAAACCCTACATCTCACTCACTTAATAAAAGCATTGTGTACCACTGACTTAGGTACACTGATTTAGTTTCTATAGATAGAGTGACTTGATAGTAAGCAAATTTTGTCTCAGAAATGTGCAGAATTATTTGACTGGTCATTATTGCAGTCTTTTGTTAATGTGAGAAGGTCTGACACAGCGTGTTAGATTTTGGTTCAGAGGATATATTGGTAGCAAGAGAATCTTGCTATCTGCATCTGAGGTGTGCGGAATTAGCTTCTGGTTCTGGAAGTTGTTTATTAGTAGGGAGTGCAGATTTCACATAATTTGTTTCTGTATAATTATGCAAAATTCCACAACATTTTAAGAAATGCATATATAGCACTTCGCTTTAAAGAATATAGTGAAAAAAACACAAGTGCTGCACACAAGTCACTCTAGCTCTGGTCGTTTTCATTGCTCCCATGCTGAACTCAGCACAATAATTTCAATAATTTTGCATAAAAAGCATAATGAAAAGTTCGTAAAATTATTCACAATCACACCAGCGTAATTGAAATTGAATCTAAGACTATTTATTAGTGAGAGAATGTCATTGTCTTTGCAGAGATGACATGCTAGTTTGTAAATAATGAGGTTGCTTCATCACTGGGGTCAGATCTGACTCCTTGCCTCTGTCTAAGGATCTACTCCTTAAGTTAGCCACTGTGTGCATCATAATATGCTCCAGTAGGCAAAGCTGGAATCTGTAGCTGGGCAAAGCTTCAAGCGGCTAGATTTTTTTACCTTGAATTCCTGCTGAACCAGACTTCAGCACTTTTAAAAGCTTCAACACAGTACACATCTAGTTTTCTCTAAGCTTGCGTTCTGGATGCAGTAGGAGTGATGTATCTCTGCACTTCTCGATACCCACAGCCAACCATACACTGGAAATATATGTTGGTTTGCAGTAGGCTAAAGGTAAGGAGAATGGGCTCAGAAAGATAAAGAGACACTGAATATCAGCACTCTGACTCTACACTTTTCTAGTCACTGACATCTACTGTCTGGCTGTAGTAGAAAGCCAAGATTAAATATCTTTAGTACTTTGTCATAAAGTGAGTAATTTATCAATTGCTATAAAAATGATTTACCTTCCCTTTATCTCTGTTTCACATTCTCTGCATTTAGTGGAACGCTGACATTCTTGGAACTGGAACATAAACAATATCTTTGTAATCAATGTTATTTCAACCTCTGATATAATCTCTCTCTCTTTGCTGACTAAAAGAAAATATCTCTTGCTTTTGTGAGTACACAATCTGCAATCCTGATATGTATTCAAGGCCATCCTTTGTATAATAAACGTTCATAAAAATTATATAGTTCCAAATGAACCTACAAATCCCTTCCCTTAAAACTGGCAATACCTTAAACATGACAGAGCCTATTCACAAACTGAATTTTGTAGTATGTTTTGTAGTACTATAATAATACTACAAAAGTACTGGAACATGCTATTCACAAACCTACGAGTAAAAATCTCCACCTTCACCTCTCCTATCTTTTCTGTGGGGAGATCACATACAAGTGTACTAATTACTAATTAGGATACTCCAGCTCTGTGCGGGAGTAAATACAGCACCATATATGGCACCACTGATACTGCAACACCCTCTGTAGAAAGAAATGGTGGTAGGGAATTTCAAATAAACCCTATTAGATTTAATGTTAAATATAGTTGTTTAAAAAAAGAAAAATATATATATACTAGCTTACCTGGCGCGCGTTGCTGCGATCTCAGAAGAAAGGAAATTCAAGGAAACTTGTTATGATAACATTACATTTACATTGTGTCATTGTTATTGAAACTTATTCATTTTATTTTTGAAAACATTTGTAAGTGTGGCTTGAGCAGTGCGTCCTCGATTGGCTTCCAATCTTGATTCTGGTTGCTCTCCTGTTTCATTCGAGCGGGCTTGAGCAGTGCGTAATTGATCGTTTTCCAATCTTGATTCTGGTTGCTCTCCTGTTTCATTCGAGCGGGCTTGAGCAGTGCGTAATCGATCTGTTTCCAATCTTGATTCGCGTTGCTTGTTCGTTTGAGAAGAACGGGCTTGAGCAGTGCGTACTCGATCGGCTTCCAATCTTGATTCTCATTGCTCGTTGTTTGAGAATTACGGGCTTGAGCAGTTTGTATTCGAACAGCTTCTAATCTTGCTTCCCGTTGCTCGTCTGTTTCTGAAGCTTGTAATGCCTTTTTCTTTCATGGTTCTGATGTAGATTGACCAATCGATTTCCGTTTGGGGGTCATAACTGTCGACGATGCTCGCAAATTCGCTGTCGATTTCAGTGTTCGAAAGATTATGAGGGCCCTGCGGGGCCGATTTAAAAAATTGTTTTTTGACAGAAACCTTCGCGAGAATGTACTCAACAACTTCCCAAAGTTTCATGACGATCGGATGAATGGTGTAGTAATGCATAAAGGACAAACAGACAGACAGACATACTTTTGTTTTTATATTTATAGATACTAGCTTACCATTAGCGCGTTGCTGCGATCTCAGAAGAAAGGAAATTTAAGGAAACTTGTTATGATAACATTCATTTTACATTGTGTAATTTGTATTGAAACTTATTCATTTTTATATGGAAAACATTTTAAATTGTTGTTTTAATTCTGTTTATTTATTCGAGTGCTTGTGGATACACAGTATTTTTTGTTTTTCCGTCTGGTGCGTACATGAATAAATCAGAAGGTTTTCCGACATGTGAGCTGGCCACATTCAGTTGTCCATGTGAGAAACACGGATTCTCCAAATCTAGTCCACACACTTGCAGCGATGGTCCTTCTGCTTTGTTGATGATCATTGCAAAAGTGAGTCGCACCGGAAACTGTAAACGTTCAATATTGGAAAGATTATGAGGGCCCTGGGGGCCGGGGGGCCGATATTTAACACATTTTTGTTTGTTTGCCAGAAACATTCAACTTCTCAAAGTTTCATGCCAATCGGATGAAGGGTGTTGTAATGCATAAAGGACAAACAGACAGACATACTTTCTTTTTTAAATATACAGATATTGAAATTTGATGATGAAGCAGAACGCTCACAAAGAAAAAAAACATTGCAGTATTGAAAGGTGCAAGTTGTCAACATGGTGCAACAAATTATACAAGACAATATTGAATATTGAAACAGCATTGGTGGAGGAGAGAATGACAACATAACAAAAAGAACCTCAGGAGATGGTACAGAGGAAAGGTGGTGCAGACATAATGGATGAGAAAGTGCATATAGGAGAAGGAACACATAAAAATATTGAGTTACCATTCAGCTGGAGTCGTCTGACTCTAGGGAGAGCAGGTAATCCCTCAGAGGCTGCCAAACATCTTTAGGCCTTGCGGTGAGGAATTGTAGCTGTGCATAGTTCTCACTAATTTTGGGGCATATTATCAAGAACGGTGTTAAAATTATCACCAGTTTAGTGGCATAAAACTGTTGCTAAAGCAGCGAAAATGGGCTTGATAATATGCCCTGGAGAATTCAAATAGAAGCCCAAGTTCACACCAGAACATGGACTTCTATTGGAATAGAACCAGCGATAATTTTTACAGCTATTGTTTATAATATGCCCCCTAGTCTTTCTTTCTGTCTTTCTTTTTTTAACTTTATTCAATTTGACAAAGCAAATCACAAAAGTACAGATTTCATTAAAAAAGACATTTAATATCACTTTAGGACTCATAAATCAGCATGGTACACACCAGCGAAGAAACGTGACATAATAACCTATATTAGGATTCTCTATATATAAAATAAAAAAATGCTGGCTTAGCTTGTTTAAAATTCAAGGGGAAAAGAAGGGGATGAATATACTTATGTCGTAAACTTGCCCACCTTGGACAGATAAGAATAATGTGTAAAGAGTCTAGTGTAGCACCAATATCACATGAAGAGTTTGGGAAAACAGGGGGTCTATGCCACCCCTCTAGGAATTGAGGAAACATGCTTAACTGAAAATATGTTTAAAGTCTTCTGTGCAAAACTGGCATGTCTATGATAAGATCAGGTTCTAGTTACATGGGGAAAACACCATCCTATGATGGATTGGATACATGTCCTTTTATTCAAGGCACATGTATGCCTTTCCCCCTGCCTATATGCCAAGAAGGCCGACTTGACACAAGCAACATCTGTCTTTTTATTCACTCCAGGATCACTATACAATTGAGGTTAACCCAGCACCTCAAACATGGCCTTTAAATACCTCAGCCATGGTATATGTAAGCAACGGTCCTTTCCCATGCAGTCCATTTAGATTTTTCAATTAAAATCAAAACCACTTTTTATCCAAATGGAGAGCCATAATAATATGGGTCATAATTGTATAAAGTCCTTTATATACCTAATCTCAAGCTCCTGATGGACGGTCTCTGAGGTAACAGATTGGGGTAGCCATATCAGCCTCCGAAAAAAAGGATTTTCTGCTATTTGTATTGGAGAACAAGGCCTGTATCCCCAGATGTCTGCCCCAAATGACATAGTCTGGATACACTTTGCTTTATATAAGTATAATATAGAGTCAATATGGCTGTATACTAAACCTCTAAAGAAAGCATCTATGCTATGGGCAACCCTGTTGAAATTTTGGACATGAGTAGCCATCAAAAGATTTCAATTAATATTACTATCTATCAAGATACCAAGGTAAAAAAATGTGTCCCCTTTTCCAATATGGTGTTCCTTAACACAATGAGACCTGAATTTCATTTTCTTTGGGCCTAATAAATAATTTAGGATTTAAAATAATTAATTTTCAGGCCCAAAGCATCCATAAAATCAAAAAAACGTTGCATTAAAAGCTGCAGACCATTAGGTGTACGTACAATTAAAACAGAATCATCCGCAAATAGTGCTGGTACCTTTTTAGATCCTACATTTGGGACATCTATGCCGGGGACTTCCATTAAAAACTGCTCTAATCGATTGATATAAAGAGTAAAAAACATTGGGACAAGATAGAACCCTTCCAAGCCCCCTACCTAACTTGCCACAACATGACATACTTGTGAGCCAAGTGGTCTCCGGGGGGGCCTGCCCACTGCCCCAATGCAACACCAGTTCACGTTTTGCCCGAAGGCGAGCAACAGAGACAAATCTGCTGATGGATTTCGGGATGTCATGAGTATAACCCAGAAGGGCAACTAGGGTTCAGGTGTGATTGTGAGGTTTTTTGCTGAGGACCCCAAGCTACAGACACGCGGGACGCTTTATCCGGTGGCGCGAATAGGGAGCGCACGTTTGAACTACGGCGGGTCCAGACTATTGAAAACTTCTAATGCACTTGTCTTCAAACTTACTGTGCCCGTTAAGGATGTCAAAATAATTTTCATACACAGAGACTCCGCTCTGCCGGGTGTAATCAACACTTACCTTTCGATAAAAAACGTTTCTATATTTGAGTTAAATATACCACGTGTCAAGACTGACAATATCTAACGACTTCGACATTTTTACACATTGAAATTGTGAAGATATTTCGCTGGACGAATATCTTCTGCCCTGGGTAGAAAGGAGGCTGAGTACCCCTTAATACGACCTTAAGGGTTTAACGAGAATTAATTGGGAAACTATCTTAAATGTCCTGATGAAGGTGGTAAAAGCTTCTTTCTCTCCACTGAAACGCGTCGATGCCTAAGGAGGAATACATGGTCAAGGAATAGAGGAGAATTCTATATCATTGTGTGAATTTAAACCTCAACCTGTACCTCCTTTTTTACTGGAATGTTTTAATGATTGATTGTATATGATTTTCGTCCTGTCTGTTTCCCATTTTTTAACAAATATAGTGTATACTAATAAACTGTTTAGATTTATTTTACTAGAGTATTTTTCACTTGTTTTTAATTCTGTTTATATTGCTTCCTGCTTGTCCATGTGTTATTTATTGTTGTATTTTTATCTGTTTGGTCCGTAAGAACTAGCTGTTCTAGGTTCATTCGTCCAAAGGGAATTTCCTTTTTTGACTTATAGTCGTTCATGGTACCCCGTCCCTTTGGCCCTGGGGTCCCTCTCTCTTTTATTAGTGATTGTGATGTTGGTCATAATGTAGAGCAGGTGGAAAATAGAAGACCAGTAACAACCTATGTGGGGGCACATCCAGGTTAGATGTCCAACGTCGGCACCAGGGGCATGACTCTTGGGGCATTGGGTGTAGAGCGTGGCATCTAATCGTGCAATGTCCGTGGGGGTAATATAAGCAGGAACTTGAAATGGAGGCGTTTGTGCTTGTGGCTAACAGAGATGAGCTTTGTTTGGGAGCAGCAAGACTAAATTTTGTCAGACAGTGGGTGACCTAGTTTGTTACCTGCAGGCCTCCCTGACATGTGTAGTAGGTACTGTACATGTATTTAAGGCAAAATATCATTAACAATGGCTTACGTATCTCTGTGAGAAAAACCTGATCCCCCAGGATTATGCCTGGCAGCCCCCGTACAGTATATGACGTTCCTAAGTGAATGTACAGTGATCGGGCTGGGTTCATGGAAGATGCCTCACATCTGAGGTCCAGAGCGAGGCATTTGCGAAAAGCAGCCAATAATCGATCTGGGTCTACACCATGGGAGTGGAGTAGAAGGTGTATCTCAACCCAGATGGCTGGTGTGAGCGCCATATGTCATTAAACGCATATGTGTTTACGATATGCCAAAGGGTCTCCCGAGGGTGTGGTTTACTACTCAGCTGTATGCTGATGGAGTCTACTGAAGTGAAGAGAATTCGATATGTTGGAATCATATTGAATTCTCCACCCAAAATAATTAGATCAGCTTAATGCCCTGAATGAGTGGAGTATTTCATGAACTAAAATTCACTTTAAGCTTTCATTTTATTTTCTTGTGCTCGTTTCGGTTTCATGAGAAGGCTTATACATTTGCAGTGTGAGATGAAACTGTGTTTCTGAAGAAAAGTTCCCATGCACATACCAGGACTATTTGCAACTAAATTGCTACAATGGGAACATTTGCAATGAGAAATTGTCCTTTTCAATTCACTCATGTGCCTTTGCTGAAAGCTGATTGTTTGCAATTATACATTTTGAATACTTCAACAGTTTACGTGGTAATCTCCACCTTTTGCCATAAAATATGTCTTCTTTACACTGCATGATATTCATCCTATACAAATTGACGAATGGACTGAGTGGTCTGATCAGATGAGGTGACCCAGGAGGTGTCAGCCAAAGACTGAGAAATGATATTATGCATTGGGTTGATGATCGTCATTCAGTTCAACACTTTGCCACCTTTCTAATGAAGATTCCTTCCTATTGGACTAAGAGACAGCTTTTTAACTTGCAGACTCTCTTGGCTGGTGCATACACTGTATGTGCTATTCAGTGGAGCAAGAAGGGGGGTGCGGTGGGTATGGGCCACCCCTAGTGTCATCACTGAAGAGGTGACAAAATGGCACTGAGGGGTGTGACAAAATGGCAAAAATATGTGTAACTATCTTTTTTTTCCTTATTTTAATATTTTCAATGTGGGCGGGGGTTGACAAGAAATGTTCCGCACTGGGTACCACCTGACCTTGCTACGCCAGTGGTGCTATTACTGTACTTCTTTCCTCTTTGGGAGAGATTCTTTGAGCTGATGTGATCCATGCCCTTTTTGGACCTCTCCTTCTAGAACTTTGGCAATTAACCGCATCGCTGCTGCGGTGATTTTTGCGTTGTGCTGCAAATTACCATTTTGCTGTTGTCATGACGAGCTCAGCTCGTCATCAGCACACGACACCCGTGGGTGATGACGAGCTGAGCTCGTCATCAGCATCGAAAGGGTTAAAGGCCAGAGAACAATAAATCAGATTACTCTGTTCTCTTAAATTTAAATGCCTAACATTAATGTATTTACTTTCTAAATATATTGATAAATTCTAACCATTTAAAAATCCTGTTTCTGTCTCTCTATAATTTCTCTCCAGTGATTGGTTGTGCCTTCCAAAAGTATTCATGAGGGGTGGAAATTCTAAGAGAGAGGTCTCTAGTCAACAGGGCCTAATGCTACTATTTTGCATAGTTTTAACTGAGTTACTTGTTTGTATGAACCTAACTCAACTAAATTTCTTCAGGAGATTTGGCCTAACAGTAATAATTCGGTACCTGTATAGTGTAGTATTGTGAGTAGAATACATGAATCTAATTAAGAGCTAGTAAGTCAGTTATTCGATTCCTGGTCTTCTCTGGATAAATGGATTGGATCCCCCATGTCCAACCCCTCTCAGCACCATTCAAGATCCATCGGAGGACCAAGTAAAAGACTCTAAAGTATAGTACCAGGGAAGGCTTAAAATCAAACGTAAATGGGCCCACTGGCAATACAGCAAAAGCTATTTTTGCGCTGTGCCTGGTAAGATAGGAAAGAACCCTCTTACCCTTACACGGCTAATTCCGCAAATATCGAGAGTGAGGAGGGTTATGTCATCGACCCTTTTCCTGTTATCATGAGTCTGCATTGAGAACAAGAACATAAGACAAAGTACACCTTGTCAATAAACAACACAATGAATATACGATGTGCAATGTAAGTCCAACAACAATAAAGAAATATGTTAAACCAAGAACCCCGCCCCCTTCACACCAGATGGTAAATCATCCAGAGAATCAATAACATGAGGAAAAAGAAACTAAACAACCCCATACAATAAGACGGTGGACACCATGGAAAGGCAGCAACACCTCAGTCGGTGCGGACCGCATAGTTGACATTTCCTGCAAAAGAATGCCTGCCAAAAGGTAGAATCCCCTGGGCATCAGAAGTGAGCAACAGTCGTTGTATGTCCCCCCAGCACAGTATTATACTCATGGGCTAGGGAGCTGTTATGGCCTAGTGCACATGTGGCCCCAGTGGAGGAGGCAAGGAGGGTCCTGTGCCAGCGTCCAAGGTCCTTGACTACAATTGAGGGAGTAGATCAGCAAGGGTCTCGCAGGTAGAAGCTGGGCACAGCTAGTTCACAAATGTAGGCATGAATCAGGCAGACACGAGGTCGCTAGGGACCCAGCAGAGAGGCAGCCGGAAATGGGGGACAAGAGATCCAACCTCGTGAGAGGCACACTCGTAGGTTGCCCATCCCCGGCAGGAACACCGCATACTCATTGGTCACCATGGGCTTCATTTATGAGATGTGCATCACTTTTACGCCGCCGGTGCATCACTTTTTGTGACGCACCAGTGGCGTAAAAAATGCGCCTTGTTGCGCCATATTTACAATGATGGACAGAGTGCTGAAACTTTTCAACCACTCACCCCCAGTCACAGATCTGGGTTTAATAAATTGTTTTGTTTTGCTCACTATGCCACCCCTGTTTGGACCCAGCCATATGCATATCAGTCTTGACCCTGGTCATCATGGGAATAGTCTGGCCTGAACTTCCAGGTCACGTCCTCCCTGTACCGAAAACGAGCATCTATGACTGGTTTCAAGGTATTACCCCTCATTAGCCAGGCTAGCTTGACTCCAGTGGCACAGCGAGCAAGAGACCAACATCTGGGCATACCCATGGCCACTTAGGGTGAGCACAGCAAACACAACAAGATGATGGACAGAGTGCTAAAACTTTTTAACCACTGACTCCCAGTCACATATCTGCGATTAATCCATAGTTCTTTTGCTCCCTATGCCACCCCGGTTTGAAACCAACCATATGCAAAATCAGTCTTGACTCTGCTCCTCATGGGAACGGTCCAGCCCAAACTGCTAGGCCGGGTCCTCCCTGGACCAGAAACACGCATGCTGGGGCCGGTTTTAGGGTATTACCCATCATCAGCCAAGCTAGCTTAAATTCAGTGGCACAGCGAGCAAGGGACCCATGTCTGGGCATACCCTCGGCCACTTAGGGCGAACATAGCAGCAAACACAACAAGATGATGGACAAAGTGCTGAAACTTTTCAACTACTCAGCCCCAGCCACAGAGCTGGCTTTAATCCATCTTTATTTTTCTCACTATGCCACCACATTACACACAGTGACACAAGTGTAGTAGAAGCAGTGTAGCAGAATGCTTCAAATGCAAGACGAAGAAAACATAAACCCTAAAGCGATATTAATATATATAAATGAGTTGCCCTAATGAGACACACCATGTAGAAAAGTTGATGCACAATTGTGTAGAAATTTGGTACGATCTTGATATTTCTCATAGTGATACTAGAGATACTATAGTTTATGGAAAATGAAAAATGAATTTTGTAGTCTGAACTTAGAAAAGTATACATTCATATGAATGTTGAGAAAAATTACGGTTTTAGGTTATTTCTAATGTTAGTTATTTCCACCTAATAATCTCTGGTGAAAGTTCTACATATTTTGTTTATTTCTTTTAAAACATCTTATGCTAATTTAAAGGCTTTTCAAAAATGCTTTTCCTCTAATGCTGACCTTTTCCCCTGACAAAATATAATTGACCATTTACAACAAGTGAAATGTTGCTTTATTTGCTCTGTATAGGTATAAACTCAGACGTTCCTAAATGTTTCTTCAATGTTCACTGTGAAATATCCCTGTGTCAGCTATTGCTATAGATGGATAATTTGTATTCCTTTTTCAGTGACTGTAGGCCTAAGAAAACTCTCAAATCTTTATTTTCTCATGACCAGCATGGGAAAGCTTCTCACTGTTGCAAATGTCCTAGGTGACATTATGTGAATTTGAGTACACAACAGTCTTTCAATGGTGGTATGATGCCACATCACTGGATTTTTCTAGCGACTTTATAAAAGAAGAAACCCAAAAGGGGGCAATTCAGAAGCCATTGATTTTTTCACTTTGACGCAACACCATACTTTTTCTTTTCCCATTGCAATAGGATTAGTGATTACTAAGAACCTTTTCCTCACTTTGGACTGCCTTTGTGATGCTGCAGTTGGTAGCTGATGGACCGAAACCTTCTTTGCTAAACCATTCTCATTTTCCATTTCCTTGTTTATGCTAATGGACTCACCCTTAATGGACTTTAAATCTAAACCCTTTCCCATTCAGTGTAGGATTTAAGCTGTGAGACAAACAATCTATCCTTCTGCCTTAATGGTAGTGGAACTCTAGAACTCTTTAAACTGATTCTGATAATAACCCATCCGACAAAGCCTTGCCTAAATGTGTTGTGCTCTAATGCAAGCTGTGATATTCTTAACTGAAATTCTCAAAAGACTGCTAATAGCTATACATTTTGGATCTTTAATTCAATAACCTAATTAGTCTAATACCTGTCTTAGTCTATTATTTAGTCTTGTTCATTCTTCCATTTCGACCGTGCTATTTTACAAATGATTTAAATGCTTTGAAGGGCGAATCAATGATCTCTGCCAGAACATCAAGTATTACTTATTTTGTTCTCTGTTACTATTGCAAACTTTCTGGTGTGCATAATTCTTGCCCGACTCAACTTCTTCAGGAGGTTGGGGTTTCCTGTTGCGATTCTTTATTTCCACAGCGTGGATTTAAGAGTGGTGAACCTAAAACTGATCTCAAATGAGTGAGTTGGCTGTCAATTAATGGTCCTCTTTGGACATCAAACGTAGTGATTTGGCTACCCTAATTTTCCCCCCTACTATCAGTGGAGAAAGGTTCAACAGAGGATTATTGCCTCTGTGGTAAATAGAAATATTGCAGATTGTCTAATCATAAAGGGCCCAGTATGGTGAGAGGAGTAAGAGTAAGCGTTTAACAACATATTTACCACATTTCCGCTGCAACAATATCCACATAGTCTTTTGGTCTCATTGACCTTGCTGACCCTGGACACCACAGATTCCAAGAGGAGGGGCCACGAGATGCGACGGGCACAGGAGCCCCATAAAGCTGACCGGGGAGTCCCGTGGGGTGGGAGCTCATGCTGGCTGCACTTTGCACTTTTAACCAGGTCCCTGGACACCATCGGTCCCAAAAGGAGGGGCCACAAGATGCAACAGGTACAGGAGCGCCATAAAGCTGACTGGGGAGTCCCACAGCATGGGACACGCGCAGGGCATGCACGGGCGGAGACCGGGCTCATCTTAGCCCATCTTAGCCCGAAAGAGGACAGGCTAGGCAACCTCTCTTGGCTCTGGGAGGTTTTAATATTGAACTTGGGAGAATGTATTACTCTCAGTATTGAGGACTCATGTCACCACAAAAAGACCTACAAGGAAGCCAGATGTTCAGGGAAAAACTTACATCTAAACATGGATACATTGGACTAGGCGGAGACTGTAAGTTTTAAAATCTAAAGTTCTAACTCTGACCTTTGACTTGTTTGTTTGCTATTATCGGGGGAAAGTTGCTGTATTGACCATTGTACACAGGCTTGGGGGATTTGTACATACCCACCGGGGGTTTTAGGGTATTTGTGACTCCCACAGCGTCCCTTTGAGGATCCCCTATATTTTAAAGATGGGAAAAAGAAACGCTACAAATAACCTATTACAACTTTCTCCAGGGGCAAAGGGGTCATCTCACAAACCCTATTGAGTTACTTGACCGGGGCAGTTGGGGCCATTGATAGGCAAATTACCACAGTAGAAGAATCACTACATCTGCATAAACAGGGGGTTTTGGCTGGGTAACTTGACAAGATAGACTGCCAGGCTGGTCCCTCCTGGTCTTCAACAGTTACACAATTGCACAATGGCTGCATTCATATTATGTCCGATCATATTTTGATTAGTGATCAGGAAAAGGACTCACAACCACCCTCTAAGCGTCTAAGAAATCCGGAGGCAGTAAGAAAACCAAAGATATGTGCAAAGAAAGATCAAGCACCTCTAGGGGTGCCCAAGCTATCGCTCCATAAGCCCCTCAAAAATCCAAGCAAATGTGGTAAAACATCGACTTTACCTCAACTGGGAGAAAAGTCAAGGCCCCTTTTTAAAGTTCAACCCACTGTTCCCCCCATTGATTTAAAAAACATAACTACTTTAGTAAAAGACTTGAACTCTTCAATAAGATATACATTACCAAAAATAGTTGATAGGGTCACTACAATTGAACAGACGTTGAATAATTGTCAAGGAATTGATTGTAACAATAAGCAGGATAATCTACCCCAGAACAAAGAGGGTCTAGTGGAATTAATTAGGACTGTAACAACAGGCAATTCCATCATACAAAAGTCTCCCGAAATAGCTACTGATGGAGAGGGGACACAAGGCACACAAGGCAATGGGAGTTACATGGTGAAATCACTACGGACCACAGTACAACCCTTGAGTTCTATATTCCCTTACCATACTAATGGCAAATCAGCTAATGCGAGTCAAGGATTTAATCGTAGACTCAGAAGTTCTTTACAACTAACTAACAAAGAGCGACTCAAATACCCAATTCAAATGAGAACCCCAGTTATTCCTGATTGTCTGGACCTACCACCCACAGCCACGCCATATACAGTTATTCTTGCTAATGTCCCAGGACCAATGACTCAGGTAAATGAACCCTGGGACTCCTTAAGAAATAAAGCATTGCATAGGCTGGGGGCTAAGGCAGGGCTCACCGAGATACTTTCACAGACCTTAAACTGGCAGGAAGATTTAGTTGGCTCAGAAATGATGGGAAAACAATACCGAGGACTGTGTTGTTCTGTCATTTAAGACACCACGACTAGTAAAGCAGAAAATAACAATATAACAGCACAAGGTATTATTTTTTACCTTTGGGTTATTTTCATCAATCCCACTCTGACATTTGTTTTAGAACGGTTAGGGGAGATACATCAGGGAATGATTATAATACAATCAATGTGGCAGTAAAATACAGTTTTGTTCCCCTACCTATGCTAGAGGAGGTTGATTGACTCGATATTCGAAAAGGTAGCAATATGTCCATGGGCGTCCGCAGAAATATTTCCGGGGGGGCACATTTTTAACTTCATCACCATCCCCCTTGCACCCTTCTCCCCTCTGTCTTGCACCCTTCTTGCCCTCCCCCTTCCACCCTTCAGACCCTCCCCTTGCACCCTTCTCCCCCTCATACCCTACTCCACCTCCGCCTTGCACCCTTTTCTACCTTGCACCATTCTGCCCTCTGCCTTACACCCTTCTCCCTCTGCCTTGCACCCTTCTCCCTTCTGCCTTGCACCCTTCTCCCCACTGCCTTACACCCTTCACCCTGTCCGCCTTGCACCCTTCTCCTCTCTGCCTTGCACCCTTCTCCCCTCTGCCTTGCACCCTACTCCCCTTCGCCTTGCATCCTTCTCCCCCTCCGCCTTGCACCCTTCTCCCCTCCACCTTGCACGCTTCTCCCCCTCCCCCTTGGCCCCTTCTCCCCTCTGCCTTGCACATTTCTTGCCCTCCCTATTGCACCCTTCTCCCACTTCCCCTTGTACCTTTCCCCACCTCTGCTCTGCACCCTTTTCTACCTTGCACCATTCTCCCCTATGCCTTGCACCATTCTCCCCTTTACCTTGCCCCCTTCTGCCCTCTGCCTTGCACACTTCTCCCCCTCAGCCTCGCACCCTTCTCTTCTCTGCCTTGCACCCCTCTCCCCTTTGCCTTGCACCCTTATCCCCTCTGCCTTGCACACTTCTCCCCCTCCACCTTGCACCTTTCTCCCCCTCCACCTTTCACTTTTCTCCGCCTTGTACCCATAGCCCTCTTTGCCTTGCACCCTTCTCTCCCTTGCACACTTCTCCCTCTCCCCCCTTGCCACCTTCTCCGCTCTGCCTTGCACCCTTCTCCCCCTCACCCTTGTACCTTTCTCCACCTCTGCCTTGCACTGTTTTCTACCTTTCACTCTTCTCCACCTTGTACCCATATCCCCCTTTGCCTTGCACCCTTCTCTCCTTTGCACCCTTCTCTCTTTCCCCCTTGCCCCCTTCTCCGCTCTGCCTTGCACCCTTATCCCCCTCCGCCTTGCACACTTCCCCCCTCTGCCTTGCACCCTTCTCTGCCTTGCACCCTTCTCCCCTCCCCCTTGTCCCCTTCTCCCCTCTGCCTTGCACCCTTCTCTCCCTCCCCCTTACCCCCTTCTCCCCTCTGCCTTGCACACTTCTTGCCCTCCCCATTGCACCCTTCTCCCCCTCACCCATGTACCTTTCTTCACCTCTGCCTTGCACCATTTTCTGCCTTGCACCCTTCTCCTCTCTGCCTTGCACCCTTCTCCCCTCTGCCTTGCACCTTTCTCCCCCTCTGCCTTTTACCCTTCACTACCTTGCACCCTTCTCCTTTCTGCCTTGCACCCTTCTCCTCTCTACCTTGTATCCATCTCTATAATGCACCATTTTCCCCCTCTGCCTTGCACCCTTCTCTACCTTGCACCCTTTTCCTCTCCCCCTTGCACCTTCCCCCCTCCCCGTTGCACCCTTCTCCCCCTCCGCCTTGCAACCTTCTCTACCTTGCACCATTCTCCTCTCTGCCTTGCACCATTCTCCCCTCTGCCTTGCACCCTTCTCCTCTCTGCCATGCACTCTTCTCCCCTCTGCCGTGCACCCTTCGCCCCTCTGCCTTGCACCCTTCTCCGCTCTGCCTTGCACCCTTCTCCTATCTGCCTTGCACCCTTCTCCTCTCTGCCATGCACCCTTCTCCCCCTCTGCCTTGCACCCTTTTCTATCTTGCACCCTTCTTCTCTCTGCCTTGTATCATTCTTCCCTCTGCCTTGCACCCTTCTCCTCTCTCCCTTACACCTTTCTCCCCTCTGCTTTGCACCCTTCTCCTCTCTGCATTGCACCCTTCTCCCTCTCCGCCTTGCACCCTTCTCTACCTTGCACCCTTTTCCTCTCCCCTTGCACCTTTCTCCCCCTCTCCGTTGCACCCTTCTACCTCTCTGCCTTGCAAGCTTCTCTACCTTGTACCCTTCTCCTCTCTGCCTTGCACCATTCTCCCCTCTGCCTTGCACCCTTCTTCTCTCTGCCATGCACCCTTCTCCCTTCTGCCTTGCACCCTTCTCCCCTCTGCCTTGCACCCTTCTCCCCTCTGCCTTGCACCCTTCTCCTCTCTGTCTTGCACCCTTTTCCTCTCTGCCATGCACCCTTCTTCCCCCTGCCTTGCACCCTTTTCTACCTTGCACCCTTCTACTCTCTGCCTTGTATCATTCTTCCCTCTGCCTTGCACCCTTCTCCTCTCTGCCTTCCAGCCTTCTCCCGTCCGCCTTGCACCTTTCTCCCCTCTGCCTTGCACCCTTCTCCCCTCTACCTTGCACCCTTCTCCCCTCCCCGTTGCATCATTCTCCCCTCTACCTTGCACCCTTCTCCCCTCCACCTTGCACCCTTCCCCCCTCCGTCTTGCAACCTTATCTGCCTTGCACCCTTCTCCCCCTCCCCTTGCCCCCTGCCCCTTTCTCCCCTCTGCCTTGCACCTTTCTTGCCCTCCCCATTGCACCCTTCTCCCCCTCCCCCTTGTTCCTTTCTCCACCTCCGCCTTGCACCCTTTTCTACCTTGCACCCTTCTCCCCTCTGCTTTGCACCATTCTCCTCTCTGCCTTGCACCCTTCTCCCCTCTGTCTTGCACCCTTCTCCCCTCTGCCTTGCACCCTTCTCCCCTCTGCCTTGCACCCTTCTCCCCTCGGCCTTGCACCCTTCTCCCCTCGGCCTTGCACCCTTCTCCCCTCTGCCTTGCACCCTTCTCCCCTCTGCCTTGCACCCTTCTCCCCCTCTGCCTTGCACCCTTCTCCCCCTCTGCCTTGCACCCTTCTCCTCTCTGCTTTGCACCCTTCTCCCCTTCCACCTTACAACTTTCCCCCCTCCCCCTTGCACCCTTCTCGCCCTCCCCCTTACACCTTTCTTCCCCTCTGCCTTGCACCCTTCTCTGCCTTGCACCCTTCTCCTTTCTCTCTTGAACCCTTCTCCTCTCTGCCTTGCACCCTTCTCTACAATGCACCCTTCTCCCCCTCCCCTTTGCACCCTACTCCCCTTCCGCCTTGCAACCTTCTCTACTTTGCACCCTTCTCCCCCCTGCCTTGCATTATTCTCCCCTCTGCCTTGCACCCTTCTCCTCTCTGCCTTGCACCCTTCTCCCCTCTACCTTGAACCCTGCTCCCCTCTGCCTTGCACATTTCTCCCCTCTGCCTTGCACCCTACCCCCCTTCAGCCTTGCACCCTTCTCCCCCTCCACCTTGCACCCTTCTATACCTTGCACCCTTCTCCTCTCTGCCTTGCACCCTTCTCCCCTCTGCCTTCCACCCTTTTTCCCTCTGCCTTGCACCCTTCTCCTTTCTGTCTTGCACCCTTCTCCCCTCTGCTTTGCACCATTCTCCCCTCTGCCTTGCACCCTTCTCCCTCTGCCTTGCACCCTTCTCCTCTCTGCCTTGTATCATTCTTCCCTCTTGTTGGAATTGGCCCTTCTGGCAGGTTCACCCCTAAACTTTTTGCTATGATTTTTGGCTTCTGCGCACTGTACCACTGTGTCCCAGGGTAAAGTGCGTGCGTGTAGTAAGGTTGGCCTGCCCTCCCATAGGAATGCATGGGGAATGTATTTGTCCATGTTCGTTCCTGATGCGTGGGGAGTGCAAGCTCGAGTTTGGTATGTGCGGACTCGTGTGAATAAATGCTGCGCAATGATGTGTGCGGCGTGAATGTGTCTAGTATGGAAGTGCCACTTCTAGAAGTTGGTGTACCTGTACAGTGAATGTGCTGGCTTGTGATTGGCTGGAGCTGGCTGGTGTGCCAGGCTCCAGGAGTCAGGATGGGTCTGCCCCAGTGGTGAATGGGAGATCTGCATGTTGATGGCCGGGGAGGAGTTAACCTGGGACCTGAATAGGGCTGGGCTTTCCCCACACAATGCTGGCTCCGCCCCCTGTGGTGCGACTGATGACCCTAGCCTGACTAGTGAATAGGAAGAGTGGCTGAGCACATCAGAGTGCTCCAAAACCAGCTGAAACTGGTTTCCCCCCACCCTGCACCTAAGGACAAAGGGATTTAGTGTATAAAAAGAGGCTGTGACCTCTTGAAAAAGGTTCTCTGATCCTGATCCTGACTGGAGGGGGCCTGCTGCTGCTGGGGGCCAGGAGGACTGCCACTAGGACTGCCTTCCTGCCTGGAGGGCCCATTGAGCTGGCCCCTGGGCCCAGCCTTTGCCCCCCCCTTGCTTTTTCCTTCCTAGAAACTTTCCTGGACTGTGGGGATCCCTGCCTGCCAGCCCCTGGGAAGCGCTGGCCTCCCCCTGTGGAAAATAGCGTATTTGCGCCACTGGAGCGGTGATCATTGCCCTAAGGGATCCCCCAGCGTGTGGGAGGATGCCCCTTGGCTGTATTTCCAAGCCAGTGCCCACCCGGCCTTTTCCCCGGGTTTTGCTGAGCTTTGTGGCGTGGGAGCCCACCCCGCTTATTTGCCAAATTATTAAGCCCCCTGGCAGGTGCCCACCCCACCAGGGAAGTTGTCGCTATTTTGGTATTTCCTTAAATGGGAGCCTACCCCGTATTTTCCCCTCAAAATCACCGCCGTCCGGCCCAGGACACCCCCGTGACGTCATTCCCCGGGCTGCGCTATGATTGGCTGCCGGCCCGGGACACCCCTGTGACGTCATTCTCCGGGCCGCGCTGTGATTGGTTGCCGGCCCGGGACCTGACCTGGAAGCAGGAAGAGGAGCGTGGTGGGAACTTCCCCAGGAGAGGAGAAGCTCCAGAGAGTAGCCACCAGCGAGGCCCTAGCAAGCCAGCCGAGGGCCCCGACCGTCCAAAGAGACCTGCCGGAGGGGTCCTGCATCGCCGGTGAGTGGGGTCATTCTGGAAGAGGAGGGCGTCGGGGCACATTGCCAGTGCCTGCTCCTCCCCTCCTGCTGGTACTCACCCCCCCTGCGCTTTGCCGGTGCAGGTATGGAGCCTACGAGGCTCGGGCATTTGGTTGTTTAGAGCCTGCGAGGCTCGGGGGCATTTGGTTGTTTAGAGCCTGCAAGGCTCGGGGGCATTTGGTTGTTTAGAGCCTGCGAGGCTCGTGGGGACATTTTGTTATTGGGAGCCCGCGAGGCTCAGGGGGCATTTTGGTGTCTTTCCTCCCCAGAGGGGGTCTCCAACAGAATTGGGCCGCATTCCTGTTGAGCCTGAAAGGCTCCACACCCACGGGGGCATTTTGCAAATTCGAGTCCCCAGAGAAGGGACTACCAACGACGGGAGCATTTCTGTCGCGCCCCCGAGGCGCTCCAGAGGGCATTTGTTTCTTGAGCCAGAGGGCTCCAACGTGGCGCAGGTCATTCACGGGGCTACAGAGAGCCCAGAAGAGATCCCCAGCTGCCCAGCACTTAGTGGGCAGCTGCTTCGTTTAGGCCTCCAGGAACCCTTGCGCAATATTCATTTGGCTGCCTGCGCAGCCTGCCCTGACAATTTGGACACAGGGTGTTTCAGCCCCAGAGAGGCAAGTTGGCCTGGGGACAATTTATGTGTTCATGCCCTATGTGGTTTTTGCGCAATTGTGATTTACCTGCCCAATGTGATTACTGCATCATGTGTAATGTTTTATACCTCTGAATGTAGGTGATGCTTAGGAGGTTGTTTTTCCTAATGTAGGTTCTACTAGTGAGGTCCTGGTTCCCTGTGTGATATTTTCCTACGGTGATTAGGGTTGCGTAGGTGGTACTTACTTGTCACCAGTGATTAGTGGTTGTGTGCTATATTTGCTATTTGGTGCTACAGTTGTTATACATTCTAAGTGTTATTCCTACAAAGTGCTAATTCTACCAAGTGCTAGTTCTAGGGCTTATTCCTGACAGTGGTCCATGTGGCCCTGTCCTGTACATATTGCCCCTTTAAATTCTGCCCGTGCCTCTGGCACATTGTAAAATGTGTGTCTATTATCTAATGTGTTTGGTATAATACAAAGGCTATTTTTATATATAACCTTGTGTGGAGTTTCCTTTGTGGTGGGCCTTGGGTGTTGTTGCTGGGTGCGCGCGCAAACACTTAACCTACATTGCCTCCGGGATTAGCCTTGCTGCTCGCGTCACGTTACAGAGAGGGTGAGCAGGGTTTATCTTTGGCTTGTAACTCCCTTGCCCTGACTAGAGTGGTGGTTTCTGCCTGACTTTGGAGCAAACCTCAGCCGACCGGAAATCACCATTTCTAACACCTCTGCCTTGCACCCTTCTCCTCTCTGCCTTGCACCCTTCTCCCCTCTGCCTTGCACCCTTCTCCTCTCTGCATTGCACCATTCTCCCCCTCCGCCTTGCACCCTTTCTCTACCTTGCACCCTTTTCCTCTCCCCTTGCACCTTTTCCCCCACCCCGTTGCACCTTTCTCCCCCTCCTCCTTGCAACCTTCTCTACCTTGCACCCTTCTCCTCTCTGCCTTGCACCATTCTCCCCTCTGCCTTGCACCCTTCTCCTCTCTGCCATGCACCCTTCTCCCCTCTGCCTTGCACTCTTCTCCCCTTTGCCTTGCACCCTTCCCCCCTCAGCCTTGCACCGTTCTCCCCTCTGCCTTGCACCCTTCTCTACCTTGCACCCTTCTCCTCTCTGCCTTGCAACCTTCTCCCCTCTGCCTTGCACCCTTTCCCCTCTGCCTTGCACCCTTCTCCTCTATGCCTTGCACCCTTCTCCACTTTGCTTTGCACCATTCTACCCTCTGCCTTGCACCCTGATCCCCTCTGCTATGCACCCTTCTCCTCTCTGTCTTCACCCTTCTCCTCTCTGCCATGCACCCTTCTTCCCCTCTGCCTTGCACCCTTCTCTACCGTGCACCCTTCTTCTCTCTGCCGTGTATCATTCTTCCCTCTGCCTTGCACCCTTCTCCTCTCTGCCTTGCACCCTTCTCCCCTCTGCCTTGCACCTTTCTCCCCTCTGCCTTGCACCCTTCTCCACTCTGCCCTGCACTTCTCCCCTCCCCATTGCACCATTCTCCCCTCTACCTTGCACCCTTATCCCCTCCACCTTCCACCCTTCTCCCCCTCCCTGTTGCACCATTCTCCCCTCTGCCTTTCACCATTCTCCCCTCTGCCTTGCACCCTTCTCCCCCTCCCCATTGCACCATTCTCCCCTCTGCCTTGCACCCTTCACCTTGCACCCTTCTCTACCTTGCATCCTTCTCCTCTCTGCCTTGCACCCTTCTCCCCCTCCCCGTTGCACCATTCTCCCCTCTGCCTTGCACCCTTCTTCCCTCCATTTTGCACTATTCTCCTCTCTGCCTTGCACCCTTCTCCCCTCTGCCTTGCAACCTTCTCCACTCCGCCTTACACCATTCTCCTCTCTATCTTGCACCCTTCTCCTCTCTACCTTGCAGCCTTCTCCTCTCTGCCTTGCACCCTTCTCTCCTCTGCCTTGCACCCTTCTCGGCCACTCCCTTGCACCCTTTCCACCCAATGGAGGAGGCTGCCACCTGGAACAATGGCACCATTTCAAAAGCATGATGGACTAGGGCCAGCCCTGACTGGGCCCACTTCAGATGCACTGGCGATCTACTTGCCCCCTTGCCCTCCCCTGCGGACACCCATGAATATGTCTCAATGCAATAAGGTTATAGGTTCCCCACTAGATAGAACTGGCAACAATCTGAAAGGTGTCCCGAAGTTTGAAAAGGATCTTTCAAAAGCAGTTGAATATGAATCACCTGGAAACATCATCATAGGGCATGACATCCCATTGTGTACCCCAGGGGAAAATCACGTAAGTAAGCGGGTTATGGTAGAACATATTCCTTTGTGTATTCCAGAGGACAGCCCCTCAAGAGAGTTGGGTGTGACCCAAGACTCAACATACCCAGATCTAAGACAACTGACAGGCCAGAAGTCGATGAAGATAAGCCAGGAAATGTTTCTGTTTTATTTTGAAACATTGCAGGTCTCTGCTCAAAGTTAACTAACCCAGTATGGTTAGAGTTAATCGAAAAGATTAATATATTGTGTCTTCAGGAAACATGAATGACAGACAAAACCCATATTAATGAATACAAATCGTTTCATGCACCTGCTTTTTGTGTCATACATGGGAAATCTAAGGGGGGGTTTATGTACTTGCATCTCAAATCAATTGAATGTTAATAATATAACCCTAATGACATCTGATACCTACTTTCAAATTGTGACCATGTATGTAGACAAACACTACTGTTATGCATTGACAACTTTTTACAATAATGTCCAAAGGGACCAAATTACGGGTATTTTAAAAAGACTGATCAGGGATCTGAACACACTACAGTGTGGGAGTTCAAGGTAAGTGATTTTTGTTTGGGGAGGGTACTTCAATACTGGCCTGTGCCCGCTAAGTGGAGGGAGAAACTGTGGATTGCAATCAGAAAAAAAATTAAGAATGCCCTCATTTTCCCCACTCAACATATGGGGATCTTTTAAATGAGATTTTATTCACTTTTGACTTAGGTTTTGCAAACAATGTTTGTTCCCCCTCAGTCCTTTTTAGTTAGAGGTATAACGGCAGAGGCACAAATGTAATTATTGATTTTATAATACTATAACCTTATAGGCCCCCGTAGAGGGCTATACCGTCTATTAAATGCCCTCTCCAGCAGGCTCGGGCCTTTAACAAGGGAGAGGGACTTTAATAGCCGTAAAGCCCAGCTACGAAGGGCTATAAGGCTATTAGACCATTCTGCGACTTGCGGGCAGAATGTTCTAACAAAAAAAAAAGTCTTATGGGAGCGTGAGGGGATTGGAATCCCCTCAGGCTCCCTGAAGCCTTTTTTTACTGCCAGAGCTGTGAACAAAGACACGTTGGAATGTTGGAGCTCCAGGCTTATACTAGCCATTATAAGCCCGGAGCACTCCATTGTTTTCAATGGAGCTCCCAACATTCCAATGTTCTAATACCCAAAAGATGCGCCACAAGACTCACACATTTTAGAACTCATACAATCGCTGTTAGCGACCATTTCCCACTGAGTATAACTCTAACTTTTCCAAACGGCATGCATAATCCCCAGTATAATTCAATATCCACCTTCAAAAATATATTGTTTGGCAAAACTAATGGTTATTCTTTACAGTGGGGGAAGCTTGATTCAAAAGAGTTCATTAGAAAAATCATGGAAAAAAGTTACAACCCCTTCCTAATATGTTTGGACGAGACAAGTACACTTGCTAATATTTTAGAATCGTATGCACAGTTTACAGCCGAAATAAAAGATACTTAATGGGTCGAGAATAGACAAGCACACACGAGTAATCATGGATGGTTTGACTCGCATTGCACTAAAGCCTATACAAAATTAAAACATGCTTTGCATACACCAGAAAGAAATATCATTGAGATAAGGATGTGTAGAAGGGATTATATTCTGGCCCAGAAAGCCTGAAAAAAGGAATTAAAAGACGAGACATGGGTAGGGTTACATGAAGCCTCACAAAATAAGGACAGTGCAGCGTTCTGGCGAGCAGTAAATGCCCCATTTCTTAAAGCTAAAGACACACAAACTATTGGGATTGCCATTGACAAACATCAATGGGTGGGTTTTTTCTCTAAAGTATATGAACTCGAAACAGAGAATTCAATTCAATTCAATTAAAAAAAAAAATATTTCGACCATCCAGGTCATAAAAGAGTACAAATTAGAACATTAAAACTTTTTTAAAAGGAGAGATTTACAGCCATTAGACAAACATCATAAATTGCACTATACAGATATCATACATTTAAAATATAAAAATAGCTTTCAGTAGTAAAAACTTTAGCAGTGGATATGAATTAAACAGAGAATTCCACTATACACATCACATATATATCTCACAGGGATTAACAACCACAGTTAAATATGCCATAGATCTTGCTCTCTCCCTAGAAGAGGTAACACGCGCAATAAATGAGAGCAAGGGAGGTAAGGCTTCTGGTCCCGACGGCGTCTCAGTCTACCTTTTCAAGTCAAATCTGCTCTTATGGGGACCACTCTGAACGCAGGCTTAAGTGGACTGCTGTTCCACTGGATTCATTGAAACATGGTCAGAATCCATTCTGGTATCTATTTTTAAGAAGGGCGACCAGCAGAATCCCGCATGTCATCGTCCAATATATTTGCTGGAGTCAATTGTAAAGATAGCAGGATGAATTGTGCTCAATCGGCTCCAAGAATGGACAGAAGAAAATCATGTGCTTTCAGATGTACAATTTGGGTTTGTCCAGGGTTTGGGAACACTTGAACAAGGACTAAACCTTAATATTTTGATAGAGAAGTACACACGGTCCAAACAAGGAAGATTATACCTTGCCTTAGTTGATCCTAAGGCAGCTTTTGACTGTGTGATACACAGTAAATTATGGGAGATTTTAGCTACTATGGGGGTGGAGACATCACTGATCCAATTTTAAGGCAGTTGTACTGTAACACAAATGCAAGGGTCCGCTATGGACTTAAGGGAGAATGTACTGCTTCGCTCATCTTGGAGAGGGGGGTTAGGCAAGGATGCGTCCTGGCACCATTTTTATTTACATTCTATACCAATGGTCTGGAACAAGCATTGATAGTGGAGTGCCAGGACTTGCAACAAATAATTAACCATCCCATACCTGCCCTACTATACGCGGACGACGCAGTGTTGATGACCTGAACACATCTAGGACTCCAAAGGGTACTCACCAGCTACATAGAGTAGTTCATTAGGACATACTATTTATACAGGCTCCCTTGAGCCGGTGGAGGTATCGACCTCGAGATAACGCACCTGCGCGCCTTAAGAGGTATCTGGACCTACGAATATTTTCGGCAGCCCACGCAGCAACCCCGTGCACACGCCTAATCCCTGCTGATGAGCGTTAATGAACGCGAAACACGTGTCCAGGGATGGCAAGCACACCAAGTGAATACCCTGAAGACTCAAGACCCGGGTAGAAGCGCACCCGCTGATATCGACTACATCGACCATCATGCTCCGGGGTAACACACTGATGGGACGAGCAGTGTGTGACCTCATTCGGACATACTATTTATACAGGCTCCCTTGAGCCGGTGGAGGTAACGACCTCGAGATAACGCACCTGCGTGCCTTAATAGGTATCTGGACCTACGAATATTTTCGGCAGCCCACGCAGCCCCATGCACACGCCTAATCCCTGCTGATGAGCGTTAATGAATGCAAAACACGTGTCCAGGGATGGCAAGCACACCAAGTGAATACCCTGAAGACTCAAGACCCAGGTAGAAGCGCACCCGCTGATACCGACTACATCGACCATCATGTTCCGGGGTCACACGCTGATGGGATGAGCAGTGTGCGACCTCATTCGGACATACTATTTATACAGGCTCCCTTGAGCCGGTGGAGGTGACGACCTCGAGATAACGCACCTGCGCGCCTTAAGAGGTATCTGGAGCTACGAATATTTTCGGCAGCCCACACAGCAACCCCGTCCACATGCCTAATCCCTGCTGATTAGCGTTAATGAACGCGAAACACGTGTCCAGGGATGGCAAGCACACCAAGTGAATACCCTGAAGACTCAAGACCCGGGTAGAAGCGCACCCGCTGATAAGGACTACATCGACCATCATGCTCCGGGGTCACACGCTGATGGGACGAGCAGTGTGCGACCTCATTCGGACATACTATTTTACAGGCTCCCTTGAGCCGGTGGAGGTGACGACCTCGAGATAACACACCTGTGTGCCTTAAGAGGTATCTGGACCTACGAATATTTTCTGCAGCCCACGCAGCAACCCCGTGCACACGCCTAATCCCTGCTGATGAGCGTTAATGAACGCGAAACACGTGTCCAGGGATGGCAAGCACACCAAGTGAATACCCTGAAGACTCAAGACCCGGGTAGAAGCGCACCCGCTGATACCAACTACATTGACCATCATGCTCCGGGGTCACATGCTGATGGGACGAGCAGTGTGCGACCTCATTCGGACATACTATTTATACAGGCTCCCTTGAGCCGGTGGAGGTGACGACCTTGAGATAACGCACCTGCGCGCCTTAAGAGGTATCTGGACCTACGAATATTTTCGGCAGCCCACGCAGCAACCCCGTGCACACGCCTAATCCCTGCTGATGAGCGTTAATGAACGCGAAACACGTGTCCAGGGATGGCAAGCACACCAAGTAAATACCCTGAAGACTCATGACCCGGGTAAAAGCGCACCCGCTGATACCGACTACATCGACCATCATGCACCGGGGTCACACGCTGATGGGACGAGCAGTGTGCGACCTCATTCGGACCAGCTACACAGAGTATATGGAGAAGTTGAGTCTATGAGTCAATATTACAAAAACTTTTATAATAAAGTGCAGTAAAAATAGCTCTAGGTGCAGGGGCATTTTTATTGGCAATAAAAAGGTGGAACCTACAAAAACATTTCCTTACTTAGGTATGTTATTTGATAAAAAGCTGACATGGTACCAGGCAGTAAAAAACAGGAGTTTACTTTTTATGAAAGCTACTGCAGCCCTAGCCAGTTTTGCGAAGAAGCTGGTCAGAAAACCACCCGGGGAGCTCCTACAAATTTACAGGGCAACATTTATCAGTATAGCGATGTATGCGGCAGGTGTGCGGGGCTATCGGGATACCAAACCTTTTCAACAGGTGGAGAATACTTTCTTAAAATATCTCCTGGTGGTCCCAGATAGCAGTTCCATCTATGTATACCACTCAGAACTTAGATTGCCTTACATTTCAGACCTAATTAAAGTGCAACCAATTATATTGTGGCATAGGATCTGGACTTCTCCAAATACTACTTTTAATTGTGACATTTTTTAAAAGATAGCCTAATGTTGGATTGGGCTCTGGAGATTCCTTGGATGAAATATATAAAACATTTCGTGAATGACTTGGGCCACTCTGAATATTTTAATAATCTTGGAATTCTACATTCTGTAACCAGAAAGTCTCCTAAAAATGTTGTTTGACACATATGGAGTCAAAGAGATTTGTCAACGAGGCAGTCAAGTCATCTGTACAATCTAACCAACTTATACTCACCACTCACGGTATGCAGTCATACCTAAACTTTGACTTAAGTGGGCATGATTGATTTGTTTTGACCCGTTTCAGATTCAGATTTTTCCATTGCTTCATAAGCTTTCCAGATATAAATGACTGGTCAATAACATTAAGCAGTTGCCCATGTGATAAACAATCTCAGCAAAATACAAACGCAAGTGGTATTATTTTGCTAATTTTAGGCAGTGCAAAGAATGAGATGGAGTTTACCTATTTTAAAACTGTTAGGTCTGAGACAATGTAGGCCGGCGTTTTTATCATTAAACTCTTTAGAAAATAATAATTTTGCAAAGTCAATAATAATTTTTGTATGAAATTCGCTGGGGAAGAGAAACATAACTTGTAACTGTTGCTGGAATTAAACGTTGAAATATCGAGTAATTTGTATTCAAAATTAACAGTATGTATTTTGTATCTTGTAATATTGATGTTTTAAACTGTATGCTTTTATGATTTTGGCACAAAAATCGAATAAAGCTGGCATTGATTGATTGATTGGTCTCAATATTTTGGGGGCATTTTCAGGCATCTGGATTTTCAACATGTATCTCCTGTATGGTGGTGCTCTAGGTTAAGTCGACTCTCGGTGCCTGAAGAGTTCTGGTTATGGGTGGTTGTTTGTGATGGCGAGTGTCAGGGAGCTCTAAAGTTGAGGCAAAAGGCAGACACAGACCACAATGCAGTTTAGTTCGTGGTTTTAGAGTTTAGACCTCTTTAAATTATAATTATTCACAAAATCGCTATTGTTCATTAGTTTCATATAGCTAACAAGCAAAGTAGGTTTAAAATGTTGTGAATAATGGGACTGATGTCCTGCCTTGGATCACCCTTCAACAAGAAGTGCAAATACAGCATTTACCTGTATTCTCTTGGGTAAAGAATGGAGATAAGCCACATTGGTGGGAAGAAATGGAGGCAAGGCCCCCCTTTGAAATTCAAAGAGGGCCTGCTTGGATACTGCAGGTTTCATTGATGGGAATTGAGAAGGGTGGGCATGCAGTTTTTGATGTTTAGCTGAGTTGTTTTCCGAGCAGGACCTTTGCTTTTGCTGTATGGTTGCAGGTCAGGACAACTCAATGATAGCTGAATGCTGGATCTAACACTTTATTGTCCTGGTAACTCAGTGTTACCTGCACTGAAAAGCCTTACTTTACACACATTCACTAAAATTGACTCTGTTCTCTTTGACCCCACCCTGATCACCAGACAGAAAGGGGAAGAGCATCTCCAGCACAAACATTTAAAATACAACATTCATGTGTTTACGTTTCTTGCCATTGATTTTAATGGAAAAATTAAACCATATTTATTTACCTGTATTTACACAGAGGGTGTGTGTCTGTGCGTGTATGCATATGTCTGTGAGTGTGTGTGGGTCAGTGAGTGTGGGCATGCGTGTTTGTGTGTGTGTGTGTCTGTGCGCACACATGTCATTGTGTGTGCAGGGTTTCTCATGGTGTGCAATGGAATTTTAATACATGCAAATAATGTTATTTCCTGCTACAGTTTCTGCATGCTAGCTCAGAAAGCCTCCACAATATTCAATAAAATCCTACAAGAAAACCAGCCTCAACTTAAAACTCCTGAAAGTCAACCCTCCGCTTTCATTCAAATGACTCTCTCCTACCTTTCTGTCTTTTGCATTCCTAATCTCTAGAAATATAGTTTACTTACGTTACATGCATGTGTGCCTTAATCACTATTATTATATATCTGCAAATTGTCAACACATTTACTTCATAGATCACACCCTTTAATTTCATAACCCTGCAACCTACCAATACCTAACCTCATGTAGCTCATCTATAAATATCACCAGGCAATGCATACAATTCGCATATCCCCTCCCGAAAATGTACTCACCTAACTACTACTAATGTATTAAATAGAGTAAAGGCATGGAATAGATCCAGTAGAGCAGACAACTAATCTTAACAATCTGCAATAACCACAAAAATAACAACCATTGGGACCTGGAGCAGCTTCCTGCCCAGCATTAGGCACAACAATGCCTCGTCAGGAATTGTAAGTGCTATATAATGCAATTACAATACAATATATAACCCACACTCAAATTAATTACCATAATACTCAGCAGTTAGACAGTCGATTAAAGTTCACTCAACACTCATTACTCACACAAGGCAAACTTCTAAGGATCTTGCCCATCGCCCAGTACTGTACCAGTTCACAGCTAAAAACCATCCATGATCAACTGAATAACTGAACAGATCTGCTACCTACTGCCAGAGAGTGGAAGACACTAATTTAGTCCATGAGTGCCAGTCCCACCCAATTAATTACTACAGCCACTTCTTGGCATCTCACAATGTCAATCATCTTTGGGATGATATTAACAAATTCCGTCTGAGCAGATCTTTCTACAATTTCTCTCTTTAACGTATGCCTGATCAGGACCATACATTTTAAACAAAATATCTCAGAATGGACAACCCAGTACAGTAGCCAACTAAGAGGATTACAAACATAAGAAATACCATAAAGGGACATATAGGCTGCTCAAAACTGCCAACTTACTCAAAACCATAAACTGTGTGCCTGTCTCTCACACTTCTTCATCCATCACTTTGCTAAACACTGCATCCCATAACATGATAACCACACCTATGTTAGACTCACACACCACATGAAAACACTTCCCATATAGGATCAAACAAAGACAACATACTTTCAACCAACCACCCTACACAGTGTAGCAGGCTACCCTTGCAGACAAGCGTTTCAGCACCCCACATAGTCGTAGTAAGGGGTATATAAATGTTACAATGTAATGCAAACAATGTATAATTTATTGTAACTCTAACTTTTATTATAATATCTCTAAATTACTTTAAATTAATTCTGTGCATCAGTTCTAATAATGTCTAATGCACAACACAAACATGTTGTTACTTTAGTTAGAAAAGTATTTTTGAACTTAAACTTCAGAAAAAAATGTTTTCTTTAACTTAAATACATATTTAATACAATCTCTAGTTAAAATTGAAGTAGCATTTTCTATTTTGTCCTTTATTTAAAATAAATATGTACAACTATTTACAATAATATTTAACATCAACTATTTGTACTACTTTTTGTTTAGTTAAATAAACTTTTGTTTTAACTCTTCCCTGTACTTTACCACAGGGACACTCCACAGTTGGGGTGAAGATCTCCCTGTGATAAAAAATAGGGATATTTTTAAAGTTTATTAAAATTGATAATACATTTCTAAAAATATTTTTATCTTAAATATTAATGTATATATATATGTTTCTTTAAAATGTAACATAAAAGAAATAAATTGAACCACACTATCAACTTATTTTTTAACTAAATCTTCATTTAATTTAAATATATTAAGTTATAAAAAAATCTGAAGTTTAAACTTAGAAATAAATTTCCATCTGTAGCCGTTGTTTGGCTATTATGAATTAATAATCATTAAAAGTGATGTATAGGTTTAACTAGTGTTGTTTAGTTACAGTGTAATTGAAATTGATGTTACATTAATGTTTTTTTTTTGTTAGTTTTTTTTTGTTTAAGAAATTTTTTATTGGCATTTTAGATTAAATGCAATACATAGGTCATAAATAAGTGGAAAAAAATAAGAATAACAATAGGGACTACTGAAACAATTGTACTTAGTAATAACAAATCATAAAATGGATAGATAGAGAAAGAAAGAAAAAGGAAAAAGGGAGATACATGAGGAATAGACGGGAAGAGAGAAGAAAGAAAGAAAAGAAAGAAAAAGGGGAAAAGAGGGGAAGAGAGAAGAAAGAAAGAGAAAGAGAAGAGTAAGTGGGTAAACTGGGAGTCATTTAAGGAAGAGAGTTGGAGGAAAGATAAGTGGTAAAGGGGAGCCAAAGGAGATCGGATTTAATTTTTAGGGGGACAGAAGAGGAAGAAGCGATAGCAATCCTATGTTCATCGCAGATAAAATTCCACCAGGTGGTAACATAAATTTTTGAATTATCTTTCCAACATAATAAAATAACTTGAAATGAAAGAGAAATAAACAAGTCCAATAATCTTGCAGAAGAAGAAATAATAACAATGTCGGATGACAACGATCCCAGGAAAATAGTCTGTAAAGATAACCCCTTATCCCATAATGTACTTCAAAATATAGAAACAATAGAACAAATGATTGGGCTCTTGTAGAATTCCTTTTTCTCTTTTATTCTTTTCTACTCCAATCCCCACAAGCCAGCGCGTTTCGCCGAGGTTATCAAAAACCAAATGGCTTCATCAGGGCTGGAAAATGATACAAAAAATCACCTTTACAATAAAATTCCTGTCCATTTCATTAATATTTCATTATACATAGAGCTACTTTTTTTGATTCTCACCCTGTGCTACCAGCTTCCCTCGATACTCCGTGAACCATTGGCGCAAATGCAAAATTTTCTTTAAAAGCTTTTGCTGAGCTTGAACCATTTCATGGTACTTTTAAAACTACTAATCACATTTCAAAATATGATACTTGACTTTTACAATGGCCGTAGCCTTACATTTTCCTACATTAATGTTTTAATCAAAAAAGTTTATCAAAGTATTATATAATTAATAAATATATATAATTTTTAGATTGCTTAAACACTATATTATAAATGTTTACATTTGTAACTATTTCAAAAAATTTAACTTAGTTTAACAATGCTTTCTAAAGGAAGGTGTTTCCATATCAGTACTTGGCCATTTGAGGTGCTCGACTTTCTACAGTCTTTTTTTGGGGAGTAGCAACTTACACTTGTAAATGTGGCTGCATTCCCTTTTTTAGGGGTGGAGATGTGTAAATCTACACTTTGAGTAACTTTACACTTCCATTTTGTGAAACGCCAAAAGTAGTAGTTACTCAAAAGTGTAAACTACACGCAGAATTTACTCACAACTGTAAGGTATGTTTGTGAATAGCCAAAAAAACACATGCAATTTGAATATTTCAGCAGTCTTTGAAGGCGAAGTGGATAATTTCTATTCCCTCATGTAATATAGGATTACAAAATTTGAAACAAAAATATAGTTCAAAACTCCTTCATGGCAAATCCGAATCAGTGATTTAATCCGTTTTAACTTAAATCTTTTGGAATACTTCTCTGTATTCATCTTCAGTTTCCAAAACACTTTTTAAAATGGTAAAACAATCCACAATGTTGGCAAAGGTTTTGGTAACAAGGACCTGGAGATAGCAACAAAAGTATCTTGATTATCTGGCTAGGATGTTCTATACCAAGATGAAGCGTATATCTGTAACTTCAAAATGATTTCTGCCATTTCCAAACATCACTAGTTTACAGTGGACTCATGGGAAATATCATTTGACACAATTATTGCAGCACACCCCTTATCCCATAATGTCCTTCAAAATATAGAAACAATAGAACAAATGATTGGGCTCTTGTAGAATTCCTTTTTCTCTTTTATTCTTTTCTACTCCAATTCCCACAAGCCAGCGCGTTTCGCCGAGGTTATCAAAAACCAAATGGCTTCATCAGGGCTGGAAAATGATACAAAAAATCACCTTTACAATAATATTCCTGTACATTTCATTAATATTTCATTATACATAGAGCCACTTTTTTCGATTCTCACCCTGTGCCACCAGCTTCCCTCGATACTCCATGAACCATTGGCGCATATGCAAAATTTTCTTTAAAAGCTTTTGTTGAGCTTGAACCATTTCATGTTACTTTTAAAACTACTAATCACATTTCAAAATATGATACTTGACTTTTACAATGGCTGTAGCCTTACATTTCTTTTGTGCCTACAGTGCTAGTGTGTTGTCCAACCGGATATAAGCTGAGATCCTGTGTTTTTAACGCTTGTCTCCCCAGTGCACCTTTGTGAATAGCAGGCATTTCTTTATACTGTTCAGTTGGTTACCTTAATCTCTCTTTTTCGCACCGAAAAAAATGGAAATTCCAAGAAGGACAATCAGTTTCTTTGTTGACATTAGTTTCAAGGTTAGAAACATTGCGCTTTTAAACATTCATTGCAATATTTGAAAATCTATCCTACCTCTTTCTCGAAACTCGCGTTTTGTAATCTTCCCCTTCTGCCTGTATTTCGGCCGTGTCAAATAATCTCTCTTCACCTTTTCCTTGAACAGGTTTTTCACCCCTATACCATGAAAGAGACCAATATACACACTATAATTCTTGATTAACCTCACTTCCTTGTATTACAATTCTTGTCCCCTCTACCTTGAACGTCTCCTACAGCCTCTATGCTGCAGTTCTTACCTTCTAATTGCTTATATGCAGGGCAGTCAGCCTTCAAATCCCATGCGTTCCGCTCCCTTTGATAACTAAGTTACACTCCTCCTCTCATTCTACAACCCAAAATAAGATTGTCAGCGACCATCCCGTTAGTCTTTTAAATAAAGTTATTCACTGCTGCTCCGTTTTAAACACCTACCCGTATCTCCGAGTACAGCCTTTACCGCATGTCACGCCGCCGCCCGCTCTCTACCCGAGGTCTCCCTGTAAAGTTAACAATAGTATTAAGAACTAATCCTCGCGATAATCTTAGCTCCGCGTGACCCATTACCCCCTTGCTATTAAGTCTGCTTACCTCTTAGCTTGAGTTTCTGATACCCGAGTGCAGGCGTCACGGTTACACTCTTCGAAACAGTGTTAACTCACTTCCTCTTGGCCATACACATCGAAGAGGGACTCCTGCTTGCTCTACATGCCCGCCATCTTGAAACGGGTTTGTATTATATTGTGCATAGTTCCAAAATACACTATTTCTTATTCCGCCCCCTTTTTTTTAGACAATATTTTACAGATTGTTATTATCCCTTTTACATTTCTGCATTAATTGCGCGCAATCTTTCCCTCCACTTATTAATTCATTATTGAATCAAGCACATTCACGTTCCGCATAAAGTTTTGTTGGGATGCCCCATGAATCAGTGTTCTCTGTGGTCCACTCTCTTAGGCATTGCTCCTCAACAGCACATGACCTTATGCTACTCTCGATTCCGGGTGGTCTAGGTGTATATATTGCAGATGAGGCATTGATCCTCCTAAATTCCTCCATGCATCTGTAACTCAAGTTAGATTGTACCTATTAATTATAATACACACTCATATATGAAGCTTATTTGGGTTGTGCCCCCTTACAGGCCTCTCTCATTTGCTACTACTGCTCCCATATATACATTGAACTTCTTTCCACATTCTCATCCTATTTTAACTTCGACTCAGTCTAATCTCACAAAAAATATTGCAACTCATGATCAAAATTTAGGCCGTCTTCCACGGCCCTCAAACGCATGATCCACCTTGCTTCCTGTCGTCTCAGTTTCAGTTCCCTGTCTCCCCCACGGGGGTCTGCAAACACATGATCAGTTCCATAAAACTTAAAGCTTCTGATCTGATCTTGTTGGTTACAGTTGTGTATATGTTCCGCAATTGGGTATCACACATCATTGTTTTTTACAACTCTTACGTGTTCACCCATTCTGTCCTTAAGCATGCGAATCGTGCTCCCCACATAAAACTGTTTACATTTACATTCAATAATATAGGTTACATACTTCGTGCTACATGTTATGTTCATTCTGATGTCATACATTTTGCCTTCATTAACTTTAAAGTTCTTGGTTTTGTCCTTGGCACATCTGCACATGCCGCAGTGCCCATACTTAAAAAAACCCTTGGCATGTACATCCAACCATGTTTTAGGTCGGTCTGTTCTTGGGTAGCTCGGGCTTAGTTGAGTCCCCAGGGTTTGTCCCCTCCTGAATGTTATTTGTGGCCGTGTGCCCACATACTTTTCCATAATTTTATCCAGTTTCAAAATACTCCAATGTTTGTTCATGCTCTGTAGCAGGACATTACCCACTGGTGTAGAGTTAGTAATCAGCCTAATTGGTTGATCTTCCTTTGTCTTTTTCACTTTTGTTTTTAAAGTAGACACACGTTCTATTTTGCCTACTCTATCCTTGGCATGTCTGATAATGTGTTTGTTATACCCCCTTTGTACAAACATATTTTCAATATCTTTAATGCAGTCATTGAATTGCCTTTCCTCACTACTTGGGGAGATGTTAAGGGCAAGACGTAATAAAGAGAGCAAATTCCCTAGACCTTTTCTTATTCATTTTGGCAATTTTCTTTTGAGGCAAGCAGTCTCTCTGAAGGCACGTCCAAATTCTCCAGTCACTATCGAGAATTTTTCACTCTTTGTACGGTCAGATCTGAGTAAACCCACTATGGATAGGAGGTGGAAGCTAAGGAAAATTATTGACCCTTTTAAATCGAAAGTGGTGCAAGTGTTCTTACAAGAACCGGCCCGTCTTAAGGTATTTTTTCACGGACGAGAAGGAGGCAGAGACTTCGCTATCTCAGCTGGGCTAATGTCCAAATCCTTCCTTCCTAGTAGCGGAACCCATGCCCGGGGACTGACGCTCCGTTTATGGGAGAAAATTCAAGCCAACAAGAGACCTTTCCCGAGGCGTCGCTCTCATGCCGGTATCTATCCAGCCTTTATGTGTTTTACCTACTGCAGCTCGGATCACTGTCTTGAGATTCGGCGGTTTTAGGAATACTATTCTGCAAAAAAGGAAAGATGGAATAAAAGAGAAAAAAAGAAAAAAAAGAAAAAAAGTTCATTTTAGCCGGAGACCTTGCTGGTGGTAGCTAGTCACGCTTTGTAAATTCTTTTTCTCACACAGATAACTAGGTTTTACACTTTGAACCCTACTTACCTGACGGAACTGGTCTTTGTCGAATCAAGCGAGCTACCTTGAATATAATCTAGTGTACCAGACCATACTCTCGGCGACCACTCTCATTGAGAGTGGCCATTTCCTTGAATTATCATAGTCCCTGCCTGTGTCCTACTGTATACATGCCCTGATGAAGGTGCGACCATAGATCGGGCCGAGCACTGAAACACGCGTTGGCGTGTTGATATTTGATCCTGCCACTACCATCTACATTCTTCCCAGCGATGCACTGAGTTGATGTTGCAGGACAATTCCAGTGTATTAGTGTATGATGTTTACTGGATGTATGAAGAAGGTATGAGTGTTTGTATGGGTGATGAAAGTGTAGAAGATTGATGTGATGAGGATGGAAGAAGGAATAGGATACTTGGGGCGCGTCACTGAATTTTATGTGATTTAAGCATTGCAAATTTTGTATAGAAATATTTTTTGACTAAGAATCATACAGGAAATTAAAATGATGTATTTTTGTATTTTGTGTATGAATTCTCATTGAATGGCCCCGATTTGTTAGTGAGCTCAGAGCTTTGTCATTGAAAAAAATGTATGGACTCCGTATGAGCCTTTAACCCAAATACATAGGGCAGTACCACGTCGTTTGATTCTGGATAATGTGTCTTCCCCCGCTGGTCTGCCCTACATCATTGCCAGGGGGCCCCTCTTTCAATATTAGGTACAAATCCTTCCTTCTGTCTGTAGCTAATCATACATATATTTTTTCTTACCAAACTTAAGGAACTTTCTCTTCTCCTTCTTTTCGGTACTTTTTTTCTACTTCCTCCGTTCTGCCAGTGCTTATCTTCTTGAAAAATAGTCAGGCGGCAGGTAGCTCTCGGGCTGCCGCTCTCCCCAGCTGCCTCTACAGTGGCAGCAGGTTCAAGGGGGGGGGTTCTCTCTCCTGATGGAGAGTAGGATAGGGGGGAGGGAGGGGGGGTCCCGGCTCCTTGGGGAGGGTCGGGCTTCAGGGGGTAAAATAAGGAATAAAACAACACGACGTGGTATATTATAGAATATGTTGGGAAGAAGACATGTATGTTTATGTAATGGACAGAATGGTAGAACTATTTTCTTTATGTTTCGAGATGTATAAATTAAAATGCCTGATTTGGAATGTTGCAGGGTTGAGCAGTAAGAATAAAAGATGACTTGTCTCGGAAGAGCTTAGATTATATGACCCACATTTCGTTTTTTTTTATCCGAGACACACATTGCTTTCAAGGATAGGAAGGTACTCAGCCAACTTGGATATGATGTTATAATTAGCTCAATGTTACAAGTATCAAACAGAGGAGTTGCTATTCTTAAGGATAGTCGAATTAAAACAGAAACTCTTAGAACTACCTCAGACAAAAATGGCCGTTGGGCAATTGCTCAAATATCCACAGGAAACCATAAATATGTACTTTGTGCAATCTATTTGTCAAATAGCGACGAAGACTATGTCTTTGACCAATTAAAAACAGAGCTCTTGGGGTGGGAAGGGGAATTACTTTTGATGGGGGATTTCAATTGTATCATGGAATATCGGTTAGACACCACTAGACAGGGCGCTTTTCAGCGCATGCGTAAATTACGCGCAGCTATTTTAGAAATTGGCCGATTACATAATATTAGGGACATCTGGCGTTCTATTTATCCAAAGATCCCCGGTTATACATTTTCTCAGCTCCACATCAATTATGTTCTCGTATCGATATGGCCTGGGCTTCTACTTAAATTTTATCTACAAGTTCAATGGAGATCTGTCCTCGCTTTACCTTGAACCACAACCTAATTCTATTAACTTTCAATAATTTGCAATCTCCAGCCGGCCCAAGGACTTTCTCGTTTCCTCGCTATTTATTTTCAGATGTGGCATATATTACACAACTTAAGAAACATATCACCGAATTTATCCAATTAAATCTTAATTCAACATCATGTACAAGTGTCTGGGATGCCTGCAAGGCCAGCATTAGAGGTTTTACCCAACAATTTGTTCTTAGACAAAACTCGGAACGCCGTAAGGCCAATACTAAACTGATCTCTAATATTACGGCACAAGAACTGCTCTTGGCTGAAGCCGCTCTAATTTGTTCTCCCAAAATGGACGAGATTGTATTAGTATTGGGACGGCTAAAAGCTAATTTGAAAACAACTCTTATTGAAAAAAGCAGCGCTAAGCTGCATAAACTAAAAATTACTCATTATGAAGGGGGAGATAAAATAGGAAAAATACTGGCCCATAAAGCTGCCGAGGATAGGGCTTATACTAGGATCAAAAGTATTAGGGATTCCAATAATATTACCCATGAGCAGCCAGCACAGATATTGGCACAATTTGTGGAATTCTATACCCTCTTATATACCCCTGAAGATCAACCTAATGCTGGAAATATTCAAGATTATCTGGAAAGCAATATTAGAGAGAAACACAGCTTACCAGGGCTTGATCAATTATCTGAGGATATTACTAGTTCAGAGATCAGTCAGGCTATCTCCTCATTACCATTGGGGAAGGCAGCCAGTGAAGATACCATCCCAGTCGAACTCTATAAACTCTGCACTGAAGAATTGATCCCTCTTTTCTTGAAAGTAATCCAACATATAGGGGAAAATGGAAAGGCCCCCTGCTCCTGACGCACAGCGAAAATTGTTTTTTTTCTTAAAAATGATAAACCGGCTGATGAGTGTGGGTCTTACAGACCCATTTCTCTGATCAACACCCATGCCAAGGTCTTCGCAAAAATCCTCGCTAATCGATTAGCACCATATATCCTGAAAATAGTAAACCCACAACAGCATGGATTTGTCATAGGCAGAGACACCACGGCTCACATAAATACAGCTATTACTGCTTTTGATATAGCCGAGAAGGAGTCTATCCCACTCGGCATGATCTTACTAGACGCCGAGAAGGCTTTGGACCGAGTGGGATGGGACTACCTCTGGTCAGCTCTGTCTTTCATGGGATTCGGGGACCCCTTCGTAAGCTGGATAAGAGCACTATATGACAGACCCATGGCGAGTATCAGTTACGCTGGGCTAACTTCTTCGGTATTCCTCATCTCTCGTGGCATTCGGCAGGGGTGTCCTTTATCATCCCTGCTCTTTGCCCTATCAATGGAACCCTTTTTATCTGCCCTCCAGCTCCAATCGCGTATCATACCGTTTAGATATGGCCCTCTTTCATTGAAAATTACCGCTTATGCGGATGATATTGCCATATATTCTACGGATATATCCCAGGCAATAGAGGGTATCATTATCGAAGCCAGCAGTTCGGTGCTGTCTCAGGATGCAAACTAAATATCAATAAAAGACAAATAGTTGTGAACCACAAACCACAAGGAATTATTACTGCTATATGTAAGGTTGCTAATTATCTGGGGGTTAAAATCTCGTCTAAAATCTGTGACATCATTCCTGTAAACTACGATGTTCTATTAAAATCTACTGCTTCGTCACTGAAGAAATGGCATAAACTTCCCTTAAACATCATAAGTAGAATCAACCTGATCAAAATGAAAGTGCTCCCTAAATTCCTGTACTTATTTCGTTCTATACCTCTAGCACTTCAAAACTCTTTCTTTAAGAAGTTAGATGGTTTATTTAGCAGTTTTATTTGGGGATATAAAAAGGTTTGTAGATCCTTGACGCTACTAAAAGGGACAGTAGAGGCAGGGGGACTTAATTTCCCAGACTTTAAATTATATTTTTGGTCCACTTTTATAGGCCGGCTGCGCTCCTTGCTGAATTCTGATACTCAATTTTTTTTCCATATCCTTATGCTCAACTCAGACTCCAGAATGTTTTTGTTAAGATTAAACGAACCAAACTATTACAAAAGGGTCAAATTTAAGACTGCCAGAGATTCTGCAAAAATTTGGTTCAATATCTTGACTTTTTGCTACACTTCGTTTTTTCATCCCAGACTACAATTGTGGGGAAATCCGGATCTCCCTGGGATATTTAACGATGGCAGGGCAAATAAATGGTCCACTCATGGCATTAAAACTTAGGGGGATCTTTATGGGTCTGAAGGTTTCCTAGATTTTGGGGCACTTAAAAATGTATTTAAACTTACCGACTCAATGAAGTTTCAATATATCCAAATCCACGACTTTTCAATACGTAAGATGAAAATCTCAGAACCTTCAGACTCTGATATCTGGGATTGCTTTTACTCACTGACGACCAAGTCTTTAATAAGTAAAAGTTATAAATGCTTAAACACCTATAAGACAGGCGACTGCTCTAAACTAGTGGAGAAATGGAGCTTGAAGGTGGGGTGCAATGTAACCTCTAACCAGATCGCTCACTCTCTTTCCAATCTGAAGAATCTTGTACGCTCGTCAAGTTTAAGGCTACAACAGTTTAAAACCACCTGTTTGCTTTATTACACTCCCGAAGTAATTTCTAAATGGTCTTTAAATGCTGCCTATAGCGATCGTACTAAGTTCCCCAAGTGCGACCTAGATGGGGCTGACCTAGAACATATGTTTCTTTCTTGCCCTTTGTTAAAGGAGTTTTGGTCTGCATTAGACAAGGTTTTGAAAATTAAAAGGTGCAAACCACCTTCACTGTCAGCTCCTCTGATATTATTAGATATTCACCCCTTTTCCTCTTCTGAGCACAACCTAGTTACTATACTAATGTCTTGCGCAAAATTAACTATAGCTCGAGTATGGATCTCCCCTAAACCTCCTCATGTTTTGGAATGGTGGTCGTTGGTCAATGAAATACATTCTATGGAGGCTGCCCTGACCAAGTTTAGAGGGGTACAGTCGTTAAGGAAATTTGAAAAGATATGGGGACATTTTTTATAAAATGTTAAATTAAATTTATCCCAACGATATTAGTTATATTCTGTCAGATTGCTATCTCTGCTCCACTGCCATTGTCATTGATTCTCCTTTATGTCGTTCTTGCTGTCTACAAACCGATTCGTCCATTCTACCATTATTTTGCCAATGTTTTCCTCCCCCTGAATGCTCTGTATCTGTATGTTGTCTCCATTGCTGTGTTGTAAATAAAACTTTTTATCAAAAAAAAATTTGGTGGGAAAGTCTTGTTGGTTGGAAGTAGGTCAGGGTCATTGTTGGTAACGTTTTGGAGAGTAATGTGGGGTAAACTGGTATCCAAAGCAATGCAACATGGGATTTGAAGTATGTACGGCAACAGCAGCGTAGAGGGGGTGACTTTGATTGGTTTGAGTAGAGGGGTGGAGTCACGTGTTTATAAGGTTTATAACGGGTAATGATGAAGGCGTTCAGCTGCTTTTGTTCGGAAGGAGAGCAAAGTACAGGGAACTAGAGCATCCTGTTGCAAAAAGAAGGTACGGGAGAATGTTATGTATCTTGTTGGTAAAGGGCATTGACTAACTTGGTTGAAAGTTAAAATCTAGCTTTGTGAAGATACAGTGGGGGCCTTTTGATAATGGAGGGAGGCTTTTAAGAGTGCATGTTGAGCGCACCATAGCGCAATTAGAGGGAAAAACGTTGGTTTTGGGGAGGGTTAATACATATGGGTTAAATTGCTGATTCTTGACTGTATACTTTGCACATATTGAATTGAAATCATGGATCTACTAATAATTTTTTAACGTTTGCAGTGACTTCCTGAGGAAGGACCAAAAAAGTGCCCGAAATGCATTGGGTTAATATACTATTCTGCTAAGGATGATTTATGTTTCTATCATACTGGAGAAAAAGGCCTGGATTGGCATATCTTCAGTAGTGAAATGGATCAATTACATAATGTTTCCACATGTGACAGGAAAATAAAGGAAGATCGTGATGAAATTTTGGAGTACATTGAGTTAATTGGTTGAACTGTGATGAAATTAAAGTAGCTGGTTTGTGGTACCACACAAAGAGCTGTGCGTCCAGCGATGGAAGCGTAATTCCGTTCCAGGCTACGTTCTTTTATCTTTTGATAAGGACATCTTAACCTGTGAGGGCTCTGAACCAAGCCTCCTCTTGTTAGGACTGGAGCCAGAAAGTCTAGGATGGCCCTGGGAATAAGCGAGAATGGAAACTATGAGCAACATTTGGCAAGTCAAAGTCTTTGGAGATAATGGAATGACTGCCCCGCCCCCTTCAGAAAGGTAAAACCTGTTATATGGCCAATTGTTGGAAAGATCCGCGCCCCTCTGGGCCCAGAAGCAAGGCCATTGTCCTATGGAGGACAGGTTCATTATCTCCAGCCCAGAATGTGTAATCAAACTCTGGATGTGAGAAAAGTGTCAAAACAAGCTGTAAGACAGTTTTAGCTCTATTGGGAAATTAACTTTTAATCCTTTTCTTGATATTCTCAAGCAAAGATATAAATTCAGTGTTTTAATTATACGTAGGCATGTTCGAAGTGTAGCTAGTTTACTCTACATAGTGAAAACATCATGTTGCTATTTAGTCGCTGTGAGGGTCCAATATTTCCAATATGCAGAGTGCCACTTTTACATACATTGAACTTACAGACCTGTGGTCTTATAAATCACATAGAAGGGGTGACTTATTAACATATATGATGATTTCCCTTAATTGAAAGGGCACTTTCCCTTTCCATTTGTCACTGCAGTGAGTTTAAACAGCAGTCCAGTCAGTACATAGTGATGCTTCTGGCAGCCATATATATTTTTCCGATAAGTGGATGGTGTAAAATGCACTTTACAGCACACACATAACATTTAACTTCAATGCCATTGGCGCAAAGTATGTGCCATCTACCATTGTCTTACATTAAAGTTAAAAAGGCCAATTGAGTGAAACGCATTTTACATTGCCAATTTAGAACAGTCGGACTGTGACACTGAATTTTAACATCATAATATAGGAAAAAAGGTCATAACAAAGTTTAAAAATTCAAGGTGGTCAAACAGAAAATGCAATTTTCAAATACTTGAAGTCACTTGCAACCCAAAAGCCCCTCACTCTTTGTGGAGTGCTTAAAAAACAGCAACAAAAGATGTTTTTACAGAGGTTGAATCTCGTCCCTTTAATTGTTTTAGATTTTTCATTAAACACTGCACTGCACTGCATCATTAAAGCTTGCCAGATCTAAACTAATGTAACCATCTTGGTAAGGTGGTGTTATAATACCGCCCAATTGTTTTCTGCCTTCTACATAAAACGTTCATTCTTTTACTACAATACTGGTCCCTCTGCCATACAATCACTGCTGTACTACAGAAAACTAGCCATCCAGCCTCACACACTTCAATGAGAAAGCACATCACCTGTAAACTAAAGCCTTCTTAAGCACACCACCAAGTGTGGGTGTGTTCACTTCCATTATAATGCAGATATGAATTTAATTTAGCCATCAACTGGAGTAAACAATGCCTATCCCTGGGGGAAATGTTTTTTGAAAATATTTGTGCATACTCACTCACTTCCAGTTTTATAGGTACTACCCCAATTTCCAAGATGTGTTATTTTGGAACATCTAAATTCTACCACTGAGAGTTGGTTTTATCATACACAAAAGTATGCCACACTTATGTAGATATACATCTTAATAAATCACATTGCAAGTGCAAATGTTATATTTGGTGATGTAAAATATGACTTGATATTCATAAAACATATGTTTAAGTACTTAACTTTGGCTTTGGTGTACAATATTAAAAATTAGTCCTAAATTCCAGATGTAGCATTCACTCCATCAAAATCTGCATAAGGTTAATCTGAACACGAGGTACTTTATATGCAACGTTTCTAACTCTAATGATCTCCCATGTTTACTTTACACAATGAACCGTGCAAAGTCCTCTCAAAATACTCACAAAGTAATTAATCCCCTTGGCACAGTTTCTGGGGATTCTGTTTCTCAGGAAAATTCTTGCTTTCCTAAAATTGATCATACAAGCAGGAGCACATCTCATCAAAGGACTAAAGACCGTCACTCCAACCCTGATGGAACTACACTCATTCCCCATTCAAGCCTATATCATCTTCAAGATAAGACTCATCACGGACAAGACCACCAGGACTCAAGTTCTCCATCCCTAGCAGATAAATTAACTTCTTTACGTGGGCAGTTGGGCATCCTAGGACAGAATCTCACCTTTAGCAAAACAATTTCAAAAGTTTGGAAACCAGGAGACAAGACTTCTCCATTCATGCTCCCAGGATCGGGAACAACATCCCCATCAACATCACAACATGAGAACCTTTCTACAATTTAGAAAAGTGTGGAACTCCTACTCTTTAGATTACAGTGCATCCCTGCACAATGAGATTCGGCTCTTTGTTAGATTATGAAGTAGAAATTGAATGAAATGATGAAATGATTACGCACTTGTATAGTGCACGACTACCCGTAGGCATCTTGGCGCTTGTACGAATACCGCCGAGGAACCCTTCCTGGCCTTTCCCTGTGAGGAGCCCACTCCTGGGCACCCCCAAGGTGAAGTCAGGCATCCTCAGCGTTGTTGGGACCGTTGTAGAGATTAAGCAAGCTATTGCCCAGAGGTGCAGAGTGGGACTCATGGTTAGAATAGGCACCGAAGCGAGAATTATCAGGTCCGAGAAAATTGAGCCCGAGACCCGCCGAGGCGGGAATTTAACCCTGGTCCCGGCCAGACTACTGCATCAGGGTCTGCCGCTCTAACCATTGAGCCACACTTCTCTAGAACAATATAATGCTGCAATAATGTCATAGCCAAAATATCAGCTACCACAATATTGCGAATTATAGGTAGCTAAGTAGTAATTTACTATATTGAACTAAGATCTATGTACCTTGACAATACATATATAATCAAAGTATGTAGATATGGAGTTAAGAAATCTTACCTTCACAATATTGTGGTAGTCGGTATTTTGGCTATGAGGAAGGAGGGCTCGCTATGGGCCCCCAAAGTCCATTTCCGCCTGCCTTTTCATGGTGGGTAAGCCACCATGAAACGCCCAGCAGGAAGGGACATTGTAATCTTTACGGCGGTGCCTGGCAGGCCCGCCACTGTTGTAGGGATACAAATCCCTCTAATAGAAGGAGGCCGTCGGAACATCCACCCTCCATCCTAATGTGGCGGGTGGTAATCAGTATTCCGATGGTGGTGTGACCAACATTGACGTGCCATCAGTCCTACTGTCATCGTAATCAGGCCCCAAATTCAGAGGAAATACCTAGGACTCATCTTCCACGGTTGTCCTGATTAATTCTAAATGATTACTAATCATAACTCCAAGCTCTCGTCAGTATTCAATATTCTTTTTTATAGGTAGGTTTGCACTGTACACATACTTTTACAAACATGCATACATACAGGCAGTGCCATTAAATTAAAAATGATTTTTCATTATCATTGGCCACAGTTGATTCAACATTTTTTTTAATGTGAGCAAGTACCATATTCTAAAGTTTGTCTCCACTTTTATTTGGAGTAGCTCATCCTTTTACTTGTTTAAAAACATATATGACATGTTCCAGAGTCATCGCAGACAAGTATATTTTGCCACGAATACTGCCGGACTGGAAACAACATGCTTTTATTAGTGCATAAGGAGATCGGTAGTGGTGTATCCAAAATGGATAAAACCGCACATACACAAATAATAATGAAATGGACAATAATGCTGGATAAATGAAAAAATCTTTAGTTCTTAAAGACGGAGTGCTACATGGACCACTATCCCCCACTACCAAGAGGGATAAATGTCAATCCAGAGATTGACAAATGTATACTAAAGAGAGGAGGTCAAAGAGAGCACAATCCTGAGACACATGTACATGAGAGACTAGTGGGTCATATGGTATCAACAATATTTAAGCTGTGTATATTCTGTAATTTCAATTTTAGGACAAGACAAAGGAGCAGAAAAAGTTCATGTTCATATTATCATTTTCTTTATTTGAAGATCCATGAAATTTAGAGTTGATAAAAAACAGCCGACACGTGTTTCGTCAGTACTATCAATCAGTACACAGACTTTTTCAAAGCTGTGAAACAATACAAGAAATATATACATACCATTACATGAAAGTACACATATTAATCTAGAAAAACAGCATCTACGAGCCTAAAATACATCAATAAAGAATATTGTTATTATAATAGAAAAGATGTTGGAAACCAAGAAACCAGAAATGTGATTGGTGATAAAAAGAGAAAAAGGTGTGATACAATGCGAGAAGAAAAAGAAGAAAATAGAAAAACTAGCATAGACAACCAAGTGCCAGGTGAATCATAAACACCGCATCGAAATGTGGCACAGAGTGTGATAAGTGATAGATAAAACTCTCACCAGGTGAGTCATTATTGTGGGGTAATCAAGGCGCACTGACCTATAGAAACGGAATATCCCGGCGCATGTAACCTCTTGTCATATGCATATGACAATAACAGTAAAACTCAGGAATCTAATGATGAGGAATAGAAGTAAAAATGCATAAAAATCTATACATATAAAAAAAACAAAAAAAGCACAATGTGGTTCTAAATTCTTGAAGAATTAGTGCACAAATAATTTATATATTTTAAAATTTATAAGAGTCTAGCACGTGTATAGAAAACAAGACACCACAAGTTCTATAGGTCAGTGCGCCTTGATTACCCCACAATAATGACTCACCTGGTGAGAGTTTTATCTATCACTTATCACACTCTGTGCCACATTTCGATGCGGTGTTTATGATTCACCATATTGTTGATACTATATGACCCACTAGTCTCTCATGTACATGTGTCTCAGGATTGTGCTCTCTTTGACCTCCTCTCTTTAACATGCTTTTATTAAACTGGTCCTATTTGTCTGCTTTTAAGACAGCAGGCTTCGTGAAAAATACCACACTTCTGTGTAACGAATTTACTCTTGATTTAAAAACTGCCCCACTCTTTTTATTTTTAGGAAAAAATAAAAAACATGGCTCTACTGCAAATGAAACGTTATACTCGGCTTATAGTTCAGCATCCTATCTTGCTTAGATCAGCGCCAAGATGCCTTAGGGCATTAGTGCACTTTAGAAAAAACAGATGAAATCACATTTGAGCTCATTATATCCTGATTTTATAAAAGAACCACAGTGTATACCCATACATCCCTTCAGCTCCACTTGATCTTCAGCACATCATACAGGGCTCACACTAATTGTAGTGCTAAATGATAGATTTTGTATTTCATGTAATAATGAGTAATTTCACATAACTTTTCCAACATTTTGCATAATTATGCAAAAGCAAATTATGTGAATGTCACACTCTCCTAGTGGTAGGTCAATATAGTGACACATAATGCACTAACATACAACCCTCCCAGAGTGACCAAAGAAGGAGGCTGCTGCTTAGGCAATTCCTTGTTTTGTTTTCACAACAAATCCTTCATGGTGCCCACAGGGCTGTATGTTTCCAACTAACCTAGCTCTAAGAGGAGCTACTAAACAAATCACCATCATTATAGGAGGACACTGAGCAATTTAAACTGTGCAACCACCTAGAACCCTGCTCTCGTCATCAAAATACGCAGAATCTTTTGTGCTGCTCTGAGTTGACTGCTGGACCATATACATAATTTACAAAAGTACTGCCCCATTCCAGTTAATAATCGAAAATCTACACCCAATGGAGTGATATTTACTACAAGATATCTGGTCTATGATATTCATGACAGACTGTGTTTTTGTTGGCAATATTCTGACATCCTACGGAGCTTCCATTCTCCCCCCTCCACCATCGCCTTGAGACCCTCGCGGGTGAGTAGCTGCGCTTTACAAACCCCTGATTGATTGATTGATTGATTACCACAGACCGTTATGTGCTGCAAGTTCAAATGTCACAAACAACCTCTCCTTTTATGTGGTCATCTTGAGAATCTGAGCATGAGACTTCTCTTCATTTACCTTGCAGTCGTTCAGACATTTATGTTCATACCAGTAAGAGAAAAACTGATATTAGTCCATCGTTCTGCTTGGTCATACAGCTTCGAACATGATCAGCTGCAGCGTCAACTTGTATAGATGGCCTTTGCCCCCAATCCCTGTGATATTAGGGTGCTTCTGAATTCTGCATAAAGGGGCCCCTTAGACAAAGGACATATTACCTGTCTACACAACTTTTCTTGGGCACTCATCAGTCTGATAACTATTGAGTTGTAATTTTGCTACAGTCTAACACCCTATTAAACCCATGTTAGACTTGGACTCTTAGGGCCTCATTTATGTAAAGTGACGCATCGCTGTGTGAAAACAGCGATGCGTCACTTTTCACTGCGCCCTCCTTGCGACACCAATGATGCGTCATATTTACAGTGTGACGCATCATGTCGCAAGGAGTTACAGATACGCCAGTATATCTGATGTATCTGTATGGAGCAAAAGTGACGCATTGCTGGAGTGTGTCACAAAAGTGACGCAGCTCCAGCAATGTGTCCTTTCACATGGGGCAAGCCCCATGTGAAAGGGCCTGCGTCAGTCTTACGCCTGCTGTGAGGCAGGCGTAAGAAATTGGTGCATTTGTGTCCTAGAAGTGGTGCAGTAAAATCTCATAGATTTCACTGCGTCATTTCTACGACCCTTTCTTGCGTCAATACGCCCCCCTTGCATACATTATACCTAGCGCAGGTATAATGTGGTGCAGGGGTTTACAAAGTGACGCATCTACTTAGATGCGTCACTTTGTAAATATGGCGCAACAAGGCGCATTTTTTACGTCACGAGTGCGTCACAAAAGGTGACGCACCAGCGGCATAAAAGTGACGCACAGCCTCATAAATGAGGCCCTTAATCCCTATTTGATTCTAAACAAAATGTTCTGCTCAAATCGATATTACAATAACCATGATAATACTAGATGCGGTGATGTCACATGCTGTATTACGAAGGTGACTTTGAGAACAAATGCACATGGTCAAATCTCACAATCCCATGGCAATACCCATGCTATGGTATTGTTATTATCAGGTTTCGTATTAACACACCCTTATTGCCACTGGAGTTGTATTGCGGGCCATAAACTGTAGAAAATGTTATTGTTCAAATGAAATCCATCTATAGGGATGAAAACAGGTGGAGCATTGTGGTATACTAAAATCTGTTAAAAAAACACGTGCACGTGTCTATAATTAACTTTATTTCCCCATGAATAACTTTTTAATACATAAATAGCTAATCCACTATAACTACAGTTGGTGCATGTACATCTTACCACAAGGTACAAGCATACATAGCTTTAGTTTTTATACATACAGCATTTTAAGGCGGTCCCAGTGTAGATTGATTTTTGTTTATTTGTATTATGCCCCACAGGTACCAATGCTACCAATCATTTTTCTAATTTGCCATTTTAATGGCGGATCAACAGATACATCAGATGAGCAAGGCATCCGTTTTATTGTTTTAGACAAGCAACCAAAACGACATGTTCGATATTTATCTTTTCATGGGCAATTAAGTCCACAATTCAGGACACATGCATTAAGAAAATGGATGTGTCATCTCTCAGGGGGGTTATGAAACCACTTTATGAGTGTCAATAGTGACCTCATCAATTTTCATTCTGCCTTGAAATTCTCTTGGCCAGATTTGCTTACTTTTGACTGAGCGGCAACCACAATTGTTATTTTCTGTTACATTAAATGGAGGGAGCAGAACATCGCCATATCTGCTAACAGAGGGCACTGTTCTGATCTCCACCTGCATCGACGCACTTTAGGAAGCCTTGCGTCATGCACTCACCCTTGCACCATAGTTCAAGGGTCTGTGGGTGATGTCTAGAATAGGTTTTAGTCTGGAAGTGTGCCCTTCCAGTAGAGAATGCCACGCTTAGATAGTTTAAAACATTTCCAAGTGTTTATGTGTGCTGCACATTACAGCACACATGCAAAGTTGAAAAGGTTTGAAATAAAGAACAATTTTCTCCAATATTACACCTGCTTCAAAGAGGTGTAAATGTTTTTGGGTGCAAAGCCCTATCTACCATTTTTTGCTTTATATGGTTTTGCATCAAAATTAATGGTGGGGTGCATGAGAAGACCCACGTACCACACTTGGTACACCTCTTCACGCAAAGAAGTCGCACAAAACAGCACAATGCGCTCCATTGCATTACGTTAGGGCTACTTTCCAAAATGTCAATTGTACACTTTGCAGAAAGTGTTAGTAAATCGGTGCCTCTCTGTCCAGTATACCCTGCCTCTGGGGAAAGATGGTTACCTCCTGCTGTGGGTCTTAGTTGTCTGTTTTTTGATGCCTTGAAACTGATCCAGAGGGCATTCTCAGTGTTGGGCATTAGAAACCAGCTTCATTCGTCCTTGTTACAGCTCTTGCCTCAAGATCCATCATCCATCATATATTCCAAGCTCCGGAGTGTAGACGTATACTTTGCTGCTTTACAAGTCACCTTGGATAGTGTAGTCCAGGCACATTTCCACCATGGCAGAGGAATGGTTACATTCTTGGATCTAGCGGTACCTCTTGAGTTTTTCAATTTTCTTTGCAATCAGTGTCTTTCTATAAACTATAAAAAAGTGTTCCTTGATCAAATCGCTATGAATATCAGAAATGGTTGCAAGCAGGCCGGAGAACGGCTTGTTCTAGGAAGGGGAGGCTGGATCACCAGCCCAGTACACAAACATTCTGTCTCCTTGATACGCCAAAATAATACAAATGAAAGGGAGGACAAAGCAATGGTGAGGTCATGACTCTCATCCTTGGTTTTTAAAGAGACAAGACATTTTTAAACAAATATTTAATTGGTAGGGTAAATACTTTATTTGATCATGACATTATCCAGATGGGCGGATTTAATATCTAGGGTACCCTCACGGGTGATTTACACATACACATAACATGTAAAAGCAAACAGTGTAAGGATGATCTTTGAAATCAACATGCAGTAGACGGCAATATAATTTGTACATACTGTGCCATTTATTTTCTCAAAATGTCAGTAACGCTTCTTTCCAACACCGTTTCACCATAAACTCTTGATGGGTGGATGATACACTTGTGTGAGGTACTCTACGTTGTTATGGCTACTAGTCGTTATTTCCTCTTCATTTCAATGCATTTCCCTCTTACTAAACAACTCTTTTAAGCAGCCATATTTGATTTGGGCGCATACATGTGCACTCTTCTGTTTTATAGCTCAGTCAGCTGAAGATCATGGGTTTGAGTCCCAGCAAGGCAGACGTTGCCTTCCATCCTTCTGAGTTTGTTAAATTGAGTACAATGAATTGGATAATAGTAACTACTGCTTCTTACAGAGATTTGAAACAACACGTATAATATGAAGTTCTATGATCAAGTTATTATCATTAGGTGCTGTCCCACATGTGTGTTCAACCCGCAATAGACATATTCAGATCTTATTTATTCCCACTTAAAAGGTTCAGCTTTTTTAAAACCTTACCAGTTTTAACTGTGACCGGTCACATATGCATCACTGTATTTATAAAATACATGCTTTATTTGAATAGGGATGTTTTGTTTTATTTAAGCCTGATATTGGCTGCAATGAAGGTGGTCATCTAACCCATCCTGTCCAAGGGACCGGAGCGCAACAACCAACAGGATCTGTTCAAGATCCAATGTCTCTAATATGGCTACCAGGAAGAAGTTTAGGTCCATCCCATTGTCTAGAGACCTTGAATTGTACCAATTCGGAGCTAAGGGTCACCACATCTCTCTCTCTCTCTGGAGTAGCTATAAAGGGACATGTTTTATAGCTTTTCATAAACCATAAATAAAAAAAGGTGTTGCCTTCTCAAATTTCAAATAATTTGGAATATTTGGTGCAAAATGTTCGTTTGGTTGTGTCAATGTTAGTCTACTGTGCATGCTCAGAGAATTTGGTGTTAGGCACAAAGTTGTGGGCTCTGATTACTAGTGCCCTGGAGGGAAGTTGCTATTTATTTTACTGGATAAAATATGACTATGTGGGGTTCAGAATTTATTATCTGGCATGCTAAAATACACCTATATGGATTTTTTGAGGAACAGCATGCATATTTTGGTGCTTACTGCACTAGGATCTGCATGTCAAAGCAAATACTGTACGTTTTTCCATCTTTTAAATTCTGGCAGGTTTGACCTGTCAAATTGTAACACACGATGCAGACTTTATCGCAACCCGTCCTTGTAGGGTGCTGTAAACTGCATACAACTCAGAATTCTGACCCCTGCCCAAACAAGGGTTTGTGCAAGGGTCAGAAAATTCCTGCCCACACAAAATTAGGGCCTTAGTCTTAAGCATTATTGTTACAGTGTCTGTGCAGGACATGATAGTCACTTTCACTTTGATCAACTCAGCCAACAGAGTGGATCATGTTTGATCCACTTAGTCTTTAAATCAGGGGTCTCCAAACCGGTCCTGGAGGGCCGGATCCATGCCAGATTTGTTGGATATCCCCATTGAGATACATGTAGTAATTTTAAAAATCTGGCATGGATCCGGCCCTCCAGGACCGGTTTGGAGACCCCTGCTCTAAATTGACGACTACCAGCATATGCATAGATCATATCCTCACTTCAAGCAGAAGGAGCAAGAAAAGAGCAACCATACCATCTTTTAGAAGTATTCCTGGAAATGTACAGTGCTGTTTAATTGTTCATTTCAAAGAGTACTTAATTGTGCTGATATTATGTTTTGCATTCCATCCATCACTTTTTCCATACTGTAGTATGTTGCCCTAAGTGGGACAGGCATGCCCAGATGTGGGTCCCATGCACACTGGGTCGCTGGAACCAAGCTATACCTGGCTAATGAAGCCATAACAAGGGCAAACCCGGTCTTGGGTTGCTTGTGTTGTGGTTCAGAGAGGATCTTCCTTGGCAGTTTGGGCTGAACTGTTCCCTTCAGAGCAGGGTCATGACTGATTTGCATATGGCTGGTTCCCACCTGAGGTTGTATGATGTGCAACATAACAATGGATCCTGATGCGGCCTCGTATAATTTCCCAATTGCTGAGACTGATTCTAGCATTCCAGTCATCACTTTTTGTATATTGTAAATGTGAAGAGGCACATACTATGAGCTGACATCAGTTGATATTTTATTGATTTGGATTATATTACATTCATGTTCCTTGTGTTTCTGAAACATCTGACATTGGCTTGCTGCAAATGCATTGAACAGCACTGTTGATATAGATTCTTCTCTTGCCGTGTCATTTTGCATATGGAGTAATCATCCTAAAGTATGAAGGTAAGACAGGTGTCTTTGCAGTCTGGAAGAAGAACGTATGACTGATTCGCTTGTTTATCACTTTTCACAACTTTGAATGCTTGCTCTGTGCCTTGTGCTCTTTTCTGGCCAAGTCTACTATCTTTGCACACCTGTCCCCTGAATTACAAGAACTTAGTTGCATAAATGTAACCTTTTAGTCTGAATCAATAAAGTTATTGTGAAGAATAGGGAATCTGTAGTAGAGTTGGTATGTATTAAGGTCGTAGACATATCCCAGCAAATTTGGCAGTGAGACCAGGTTACAGTGAGTAAGACCCAGCAAGAAATATATTTGAAGCCCCATTTGCGTACAGAGTGAAATAATCAGAACGTATTTGTGTACCACTCTATACCACACTTCTGTAATGTGTAAGCACTGTCATTAAAGCATGTTAGAATTACCCAAATTAATGATATTCAGTTCACTGACTTCAAAAGGATGAAAAGTGAATCAACCCTCAACGTTTGACCAACATACCACCATATATATAAGCAGGAAACATTCAACTCACTGAGCCATGGTGTTCTCTACCATATTATATTAAATAGAAGCGGTACAAGTATTGGAAGTGATGTTTATGGTCTAATTGAACCGTGTGCAGTTAAATAATTTGTTTATTTATTATTGTAGTGTTTATTGAAGGTACCTTGACTTTATTATTCAATTTGCCATGTCTACAGTTGTCCAGATTACCGTTTCAGCAGTCCTCTGGCCACGTCACAGAAATTTTGCAATGGTATGAAAACTGCACAAACCCATTTGCACCGTTTTAGCTGGTTGATGGAAACAAATAATATTTGCGCTCAAAAGCTTGGAGCAAAATGATTCAACACCATGTGTGCTATATTATGTTAGGAAAAATGCAAAAAATATATATATTTTCGACCTAAAGTACATTTACTGCACATTTCAACTGGAATCTGGGGGTGTGTGACAGGGAAAAGGTTGGCTGCATTTTTAATACACAAATAACAAAAATAATTCAGAATGTTGTTTCTCATTTCTTTGACGTTGTAGCCATATATTTCAAATAAGTTGGTAATATCTTGATGACTCACTTAAAATGTTCTCGAAGCAGTGCAAGCGTTTGATACTTTTCCTATTTATTTTTTCAAAGTTTGACAGGTGTATTCATCTTTCTGTGATATGTGCTGAAGCACAAACGTTTGCCCTATTTTGTATTAAAACAGCAGGAAACCTGTTGCAATTGAAATTGCAATGTTTTGCAATAGGACAAGGTTTTTGTGGCGTGACACTGACAGCACTATGCAGTGAGGGATTTTCATGTTCATAATTACCATTGTCTATGCAACATGAGTAGGCGTAAAAAATCCACAAGCAGCAAAAGAGTATGAAAGTTTCCTGTCCTTTAGCGCTGCTAGACACAGCTAGTATTTTCTTTCTGTGCATCGAGAAACCACTGACCGATATGTCAATGCCTGTTTTTCCTTTATGGTTTATATGTCGACTGTATTCAGTTTTTCAGCAGCAGGAGCTCAGCCTGTCTGTTCTTTCAAGGAGTGAGCTGAGGACAGGGGGGCATATTATCAAGAAAGGGCCTTACATTATAGCCGCTTTTATCGGCAGAAAACTGCCGATAAAGCGGCGATAATGGGCTTGATCATATGCTCTATGAATTCCAATCGAAGCCCATGTTAGATGTAAAGACATCTAACTTGGGCTTCGATTGGAATTCCATAGAGCATATTATCAAGCCCATTATCGCCGCTTTATCGGCAGATTCCTGCCGCTAAAAGCGGCGATAATGTAACACCCTTTCTTGATAATATGCCCCTCGGTGACTTCCCTTTCCGTTACCTGAAAGGGTTGAAAACAGCTGCAGTCCGTGCAGGTAACAGCTGTGGGTGGGGGTGGAGGTGGGGCAGGGTAAGGGGGAATTTGGAGAGACGATGCAGAGGGAAAATTATTTATTTATTTAATTTTCCCTCTGCATCGTCTCTCGAAATCCCCCCTTACCTGGCCCATCACCCCACTGCTGTTATCTGCATGGACCACGGCTGGTTGATAAAGGTGGTAAGGGAGAGTCTAGCCATCTTCATAGAAGCAGTAGTGGCTGGTGTCAGCCAATAGTGGTGGGGTGGAGCAGGGTTTAGGGTGGAAAGGAGACAACAACTAAAAAAAGGAGGGGGGAAGAACTTACCTGCAGCCTGCCTCATCACCGGTCTTCTGCTACTCTCGTGGCTCAACTGCTGGTACAGGCTCCCAGACTCCCCTGTGGCCAATCCTGAAACTGCTGTTATGCACGAGAGCAGCTTCAGGATTGGCATGAGTGCCCTCGGTTTGCACTCCCAGGGAGACAGACAACACATCTTGGTTGGAGACAGCTCTTGTGCACATGAGAGTTTGGCTGATTGGCCAAACTGTCTTGCGCACTGAAAGCAGTGCGCACCACTCCTCCTTGGTGCCCGTTATACCCCGCAGCCAGCCCCCAAGACTGGGCCGGTGAACGAAATAAAACGATAATAAACCTGGGTTTATTATTGTTTTATTGGTTTTCTTTTAAGCTGCTGGTGGGGGGGTGGGGGGTGGGGAGGGTGATGCTCCCTATTAAAGCTGAGGAGCTGCTGCAGCATAGGTTGTTTTGTAGGATGGACTGAACCAGGACAGCAAGGAGACAAAAGGTGATGGAACGAATCTTGCAATAAGTATAACCACTGGAAGATGCTTGGGTAGTATTCAAACCCATGATTCCTTTTCCCACCATGCCAACTGAGATTGTTAGTGTTTGTTGAATAAGGGCAGCCCAGTTTTTGAATGCTACTAGTGGGACCCTAAAAAAGCTTAATTAAGCTCTTATAGAGCAGGGTCTTTACCTTAAAGGACTGACTATCTTACATTGTAGGTAGGAAGAATTACAACAAGGGCATTATCCCCCACCCCCATCTCTGCGAGGTGCTTTATCTGTTGGTGTTTCAGAGAGCAGCATTGAATGGACTGGATATAGGCATCACAAGATCGCAGACATCCACGACAGCTTCAACGCAGTCACCACCTCGGCAACCTCTGAAACCACCGCTCCCACGACCACCACCCGCACCAACCTCTGCTCGCCTGGACCAACATCACTGATGACGACATCGTCAAGATCATGCACACCATTCACTCCGGATCCCTGGAAGACCCCTGCCCACACCACATCTACAACAAAGCCAGCAGCACCATCGCAACCCACCTCCGGTAAACAATCAACATCTCCTTCGCGACAGTGGCCTTCCCAGAGAGCTGGAAGCATGCAGATATCAACGCCCACTTAAGAAACCCAAGGCGGACCCCAAGGACCTGAAGACATTCCGACCCATTTCCCTGCTCCCATTCCCGGCGAAGGTCACCGAAAAGGCCGTCAACAAACAACTGAGCAGTTTCCTCGAGGAGAACAACATCCTGTACCCGTCCCAGTCCGGGTTCCGCAGCAACTACAGCACCAAAACTGCCCTCATCACCCCACAGATGACATCAGGACCCTGCTCGACAATGGAGAAACCGCGGCCCTCATCCTCCTGGACCTGTTAGCCGCCTTCGACATGGTCTGCCACCGCACACTACGAGCACGCCTCTACAATGCCGGAATCCAAGAGAAGGCCCTGGACTGGACCACCTCCTTCCTCTCCGGCAGAACACAGAGCCTCCGCCTCCCACCCTTCCGCTCCAAAGCCACCAAGACCATCTGCGGCATACCCCAAGGCTCATCCCTCAGTCCAACACTGTTCAACATCTACATGGCACCGCTCACCCACGTCACACGACGGCACGACCTCAACATCATCTCCTACGCTGACAACACCCAGCTGATCCTCTCCCTCACCAAAGACTGCCACACCGCCAAAACCAACCTCCACAAAGGAATGAAGGCCATCACCGACTGGATGAAAAACAGCCGACTAAAGGTGAACTCAGACAAGATAGAAGTCTTCATCCTCGAATCCACTCCGTCGGCCTGAGACAACTCCTGGTGGCAGACTGCACTTGGAGCACCCCCCCCACACCTGCCGACCACGCATGCAACCTAGGGGTCATCCTCAACTCCACCCTCTCCATGACGAAGCAGCTCAACGCCATCTCCTCCTCCTGCTTCAACACCCTCCGCATGCTTTGCAGGATCTTCAAGTGGATCCCCACTGAAACAAGAAGGACGGTCGCCCAGGCCCTCGTCAGCAGTAGACTGGACTACGGAAACGCACTCTACGCAGGAGCACCGGCCAAACTCCTGAAACGGTTCAAACGCATCCAGAACGCATCTGCACGTCTGATCCTCAACATCACTCACCACTGCCATAGCCACATCACACCCCACTCGAGAGACCTACACTGGCTCCCCATCAACAAGAGGATAACATTCAAACTGATCACCCACGCACACAAGGCACTCCACAACACCGGACCAGCGTACCTCAAAAGCCGACTCAGCCTCTACACCACCACCGCCAGCTCCGCTCCGCAGATCGCACCCTAGCCACCCCTACATCCGGAGAGTGATAGCCGGCGGCAGATCATTCTCCCACCTCGCCGCAAAAACATTGGAACACCCTCCCCAGCCGCCTGCGGCAGACCGAAGACCTTCTAAGCTTCAGGAGACTCCTCAAGACCTGACTCTTCGAACAGTAGTAGTTCCCCCCCCTGCTGCCCCCAGCACCATGTAGTGCGCTCAATAAATGCTATGATTGATTGATTGATTGAGGCATACTGCTGCTACCTGTTGCTTGCTAAAGAGGTTTGAAACACATATTTTCAGAAATGGGAAGGAGTTGTGTTGGGCCTGGTACCTTCTGACCCCCAACTGGAACACAGCTGGAAATCTGTGAAAATAAGGATAACCAGACCCACAAACTTGTGTGATGCAGGACTTCGAAGTGCATCAACTTAGTTGAACTGCACTTAGAATTGTGACTCACCACTACCAAGATTGGGGTGTTTTGCTCTCCAAAAGGTTCAGTGTCAGTTGATCCCCCACATGGCAGACCAGTTGAACAGCTGTAACTTGGCTGGCAATGTACTTGGTGGAGATATTTTGGGGGAACAGGAAAGTGAATGACAGAGCAAGTGTATACCCACTGTGAACTGGACAGGACTTTCCAGAGAATTCCAAGAACTTTGGAGTCAACACCTTAGGCTGAGCTTGAAATATAGAAGGAGAGGAGTGGGCTACTAGCATGCGCAGAAAGAGCAGAGAGACTCTCGATCTGATTGTGAGTTTGACAGACCACCATCTGTCATATTTGGAGATCACTGCCAGCTCAATGGGCATCCCTGTACTGTCTAAGGAACTCAGGGGAATATTACCAAGGGCCTTATCGGCGCATTAGCGGGAATTTTTCCCGCTAAAGCGGCGATAATTTTATCGCCCTATTACCTAGCTGTCGCTAACACCAGTAAGCGACAGCTAGTAGGAGATAGCGGTCACCTTGGGGCCCACTTTGCATGTCAGCGATAATTATCGCTAATGACATGCAAAGTGGGCGTGCTAAGATGTTTGCGACTGTAAACAGTCACTAACATCGCTATCTCCTATTACCTACTTTTTGGAAATATTCGCGCTAAGCGCGAATATCTCCAAAAGCTAACACCTGCCCAGAGCAATTCTTAGCCATGTTATCAAATGGTAGATGGATAACATGGCTAAGAGCATTAGCTTGGTAATGCATGAATATTGCTGACTTTTCAGCGATATTCATGCATTTTGGCCAATTTTAATTGCTTTTGAGATAAACCTTGATAATAGCAAGATCTGAAAACAGCACATAATACTGTCCATCCTAAATAGGGTGAACAGTGTAATGTCTTTCCTCTGGCAGCCTCTGATCCATCGAGCCATAGGAGGTAGTTTTACAGCAATGGAGAGGGATAGGTCGATGGAAGAGTTATTGTCTCTAAATGATGAAGGCAGATCTAAGGTTAATCAGGGAGGATACCCTATCGCATTTGTTACAGAATACTCTGTCCATCACATTCTAAATAGTGCCCTTTGTCTGCTGTGTAGACACATTCCAGTGACACCCTTACTGGAACCCTAGGAAGTTTATAAGCTGTGAACTGTACCTGTCTCGTGGCCAGAAGATTGACTCTCTTGTAGCCCTGCCGGCCTGACTGAAGGCTAGAGTCAACCTGAAGCTGGGAGTTGTGCTGTATGACTGGAGGGAGGAAAATTCTTCAGTGGGTATTTTTGGATGGTGCATTTGAACTTTTATTGACTCTCATGCAATCGCAATGTAGGAGGCGTGTGGGTTGGATTGTCGCTTTAGCAAGCTATAACTTTCCACTGAGTGAATTGTTCCTTTGACAATTTTTATTTCTCTTACTTTTATTAAATGTAATTTTTTATTTTGTTGCATTTGTATAGCCCTTGTAAAGCACTATGCAATCATAATAAATTAAGGTGGAACCACGACATAAGACTATCTGGGTATGTTGCACCTGTTATAATAAATGGGATGAAGTAGAAGAAAGAAGCATGTTTTTCACGAAAACAATTCTGCTCATTGTAATTAGGACTGTCATTGGATACGGGCCAAACCGTTTTGCTGCTACTTAATTTATTAATTTTTCGAATTTCACTTTATATGAATTTTGCCAAATGTTTCCTTGAGCAAGTCTAGTTCATGGAGAAAATTGTGGGAGCCCCTTTCTCCTCAAATTCGTAGTTTGCCTGTATTTCGTGAGATTGTGAATGCAAAGTATACATTCAGTTTAAATTTTCACGTAAAATACGAATTGGTTTACAGATATTGTTCCAAACGTTCAGGTTTAAACTTGCCAAATAATTGAATTGAATTAAACTTGGCAGCTATATAAACATGAAACATCTTTGGAAGATCATTCAGATCTTGTTGATTAGCTTATCAATTTTAGACTTAGTGGGGGATAGGACATATTTGTAACACCCCTGGCACTTTGGCGATTCTTGCTTTCCCCTTACTGACGGCAGACAAAGTGTTACTTTGCCTTCTTTTCTGAAATCGCTGGAGCAGAAGCATTAATACAAACCACAAAAGTATGCAGATTCTTTATAATTAGAGGTTAGCGAAATTCCAAGGTTTGTTTCTTGCAATTTGATTAATTTTCACGAGATTCATGAAACACAATGGAATTGTTTCTCTTCTCCATGTGAAAGTACATCCTCACTGCCAAAGCCAAGTAAGATATTTGAGCTACTTTGTTATCTTTTTTTTATTTGAGCAGAACGAAGAAAAAGAGAACAAAGAGAAATATAATATCCATGACATAGTCATCAGCTTTACAGGAGCAACGATGTTTTTTAAAGTGCAGGAGTGTAAATAGAAACTCACAAACAGAATCAATAAGGAACATTTAGCATCAGAAAAAGGAAATAAAATATGAGAACACATGGGACTATATACGTGCAAATATGCAAGCGATGATTCTTAGTCAAAATTGATAATTCGCATTATCAGTAATAAATAGGAATTTAAATGCATAGGTGTGATTAACAGGCTTGAAGCATGAACAAAAAAAAGTACATAGCGTATAATTTATCCTTCGGCTCTAGGTCTATTGTAACATAATCATACATTTTGACTAGGGAAATAGTCGATTTGCAGGTAGATTCATGAAGCCGAAATCGGCTCGCAAAGGGCCAGATTCTGAGAATCTGGGGGCATATTATCAAGGGGGTTTATCTCCGCTTTTTTGGCTTTAAAAGCCAAGAAAGCGGAAATAAAATTATCTCCCTATTACCTAGCTGTCGCTAACACCAGTTAGCGACAGCTAGTAGGAGATAGCGACCATCTTGGGCCCCACTTTGCATGTCAGTGATATTTATCACTAATGACATGCAAAGTGGGTGTGCCAAGATGTTAGCGACTGAAAACAGTCGGTAACATCGCTATCTCCTATTACCAACTTTTGAAGATATTCGCGCTAAGCGCGAATATCTCCAAAAGCTAATACCTGCCCTGAGCAGTTCTTAGCCATGTTATCCAATGGGAGGTGGATAACATGGCTAAGAGCATTAGCTCGGTAATGCATGAATATCGCGGACTTTTCAGCGATATTCATGCATTGGGCGATTTTTATCGCATTTGCGATAAACCTTGGTAATACCAAGGTTTATTTGCGGTAAAAATCGCCGCAGCACAGCAGTAAATTTTTGTCTCTAACCAAGCAATAGCGATAATTATCGCTATTTCTTGGTAATATGCCCCCTGGCCCTTTGCAAGCGCTATTTTTGCATTTGGGATTCATCATCACAAATGCAAAAATCGTAATATTAGAAATCGCTAAATTGCGATGAATTGCATTTAAGGAATCTCAATTTGAGATTCCTTAATTGTAATTCATGAACCATTTAAAAATTGCGAATTCGCAATCTGGGGCCGCTATTTACTGCAAAGTCTAACTACGTCGTAAATAGCAAAAACTTTAAAAAATGCACTAAAGTGCATTTTTCAAAGTTTTATGTTGCGCACACACATGCCCTAAGGGCATGTGTGTGCGCAACATATGTGCACACATCAATTTCAGGGGTGCAACAGGGTGTCCTTTGGACACCCCTGCACCCTTGAAATCGCAATCTCAATTTGCGAATCGTTAAATGCGATTAGCAAATTGAGTTGGCCTTCCCATTCATTCCTATAGGCCTCTAGGCCCATAGGAATGAATGGGGAGATATTCCTTAATTGCGACTCGCAATTTGCGAGTCGCTATTAAGGAATTATTAAAAATCGCTATTTTTGAATGGATTTCTTGATGAATAGCATTTTGCTATTCCTTAATAGCGAATCAGTATTTTTCGCTATTAAGGAATCGCAAAATGTGTATTTGCTGAATCTGGGGGTGGATCTTTCTTAGAAAATTAGAATATTGAGCGCTCCGTTGAAAACAATGGAGTGTTACTGGTTTCTAATGGTCGGTAGAAGCCCGGAGCATCAACATTCCAATGTTTAACAAAGGCCTCATGGAGCCCGAGGGGATTTAAACTCTTTAATTAGATTTAACCTGTTACCTCTTGGCAGAACTGACTTTGCCAGTGGTTGATTAAGCCAAAGATCATTCAGTTTATCTAAGAAAACACTCCATATGAACAAGTAAGACTTTTGCAAAACATAGATCCGTACTCTAGAGCTGCTGGACCTTAATGTGCTTTACATTGAGGTAAAGGGTATCCATGTGGCATTACATCTCTGAAAGGCACCTACCAATTTAACACAGGTTTCTTCAAAGGCTCAGGTTCTTATAATTTTATTATGTCACTAGCAGCCCGTCCCGACGTTGTCCGGGAGCAATTAGGCTTCAGGGCCCCCGCCCGCCCCGACATTGTCCGTGGGTCCCCCGGAGCCTTCCTCCATATATTGCAGTATTATACCTCTATGTTTACTTTGTACGCTTTTGTAACCTGCACACGTAACTTTTTCCTCCTGTAATGCACCGTTTGGCTCACTTTTTTAATGCTCTGTTTGCTTCCTCTTGCTACCTGCACCCTTCACTTTTTCCTCCTATACCTCTATGTTTACTTTCTACGCTTTTGTAACCTACACACGTAACTTTTTCCTTCTGTAATGCACCGTTTGGCTCACTTTTGTAATGCTCCGTTTGCTTCCTCTTGCTCACGATGTACGCTTTTGTAACCTGCACACATAACTTTTTCCTCCTATAATGCACCGTTTGGCTCTCTTTTGTAATGCTCCGTTTGCTTCCTCTTGCTCCCAATTTTCATTTTTGCTTAATTTTTCCGCCGCTCACCGCTCCTAAATAAATAAATAACTAACCTACCTCATCCGCCACTCACCGCTCCTCCCCGCCTGTCCGCTGCTCCTCACCGCCTGTCTGCCGCTCCTCACCGCTCCTCCCCGCGCCATGTCAGCCGGTCCTCCTCGCGCTCCTGGACGCCGCTCCTCCCTGCGCTTCTCACGTCGGGCACGCACTTAGTGGCCGGCCCTTCTTCCAAGGGACTACTTTTTTTGGGTAAATTTTTTAAATACCGTATATTTATTAAGTTTATATAGCCTATGTCCATCTGCACACCCTGACGATTACAACGATGTATCGGGTGTGTGGATTGGTGCTGTCGTTCCCGAGTTTACCTGCCTCAAAGGTTCAAAGTTCTTCCTTTATAATAGTAGGATAGATTGAGAATAGTGTTATTATATCCGTCTTCCACATTGTAAAATAAAAGAACAAGCCACTGCAATGGTTATTGATGTAAAAAACTGCTGATGCTTACATAAATGGTAAGCCCCATTAGAGGAGCCAAACAACACCAGCATGGATGACGTATAGATTGGGGCAGGATGGTTTGGCTAATTACCTGGAAGACACCATCCCAAAATTGTTGGCGCATGGAGCACTCAAAGAAAGTATGAACTCAGCCACTCCCTTCAGTTGCTTTACATCTAAAACATTGGTCCAGGTATGATGGTTGCAACCTGTGTCGCTTTTGATGTTTATAGTATGCTGTCCACCTGGTTAGAAATGCCATCCTTTTACAATTCACTCCTCTATGTTATCTATGTCCTGTTTCGCAAAGGTGCTGCCATTTTTTCATATTAAATCTACAATTAGTTTCCTGGAAGATTTTTGCAAGAGCTTTGTCTGTAGGGTCTGGATAGACTGCTGCCGTAGCTACTACTCACATGAGGATGGTTTTATTTATTTGATGGACTAGTAAATGGGTCTCATTCTTCATAACCACATAGTTTTTTGTAAAGAAACTAGTTATTTGGTAGCCTGTGAATTCTGACTATCAAATAGCTGAAATAAGAGTCCTATGAAATCAGGGGGCATATTACCAATGCTAAGCGATATTTGTCACTAATGATGCTTAGCAACAAATTTTTTAACGCTAAGCATCGCCAGAAATTATCGCAGATAAACCTTGCTATTATCAAGGTTTATCGCAAAAGCCATAAAAATCGGCCGTAATGCATGAATATCACTGAAAAATCAGCGATATTCATGCATTACCGAGCTAATGCTCTTAGCCATGTTATCCACCTACCATTGGATAACATGGCTAAGAACAGCTCAGGGCAGGTGTTAGCTTTTGTAGATATTCGCGCTTAGCGCGAATATTTCCAAATCCTTGATAATAGGAGAAATGTAGCTTAAGAACATTTCTCCTATTATTTTTCTCTGGAATGCCCCCTTTGCATCTCATTAGAGATGCAAGGGGAAGCGTAGAGAAAAAGGGTGCTAACATGCGAATTTGCGTGTTAGCACCCTGTTGCTGATAGGGAGATAATTTTATCTCCGCTTTCTTGGCTTTTAAAGCCAAAAAAGCGGCGATAAATCCCTTGATAATATGCCCCAATGTTTTTTGCCATTATCGAAATCGCCTAAGTTCTCAAACCCCAATGTCAGCCAGAGCTGTAGTGTGGCTATGAGTCACACCAACCCCCATATCTTACAATCTTCTATCGGTGTATATGTGTGGCACATCAGAATTTCCCATAGGTTAAAAAATGTTTGAATGCAAGATGCCCAGGTCCCTAGGACCGTAAAGCGCTTTTTCTTGGGCAGTTTAACATTGGAGTTTGCCTTATTAAGTTACTTGCAGGAATCTGCTTGTAGCAGAAAATGTATTGTATTCCCGCAAGACATTTCTGCTCAAACCAGTTTCCTGCAGTTGAAAGTTTTGTAAATTCACATCAGGAGAAATTTCAAGACATTTTGTGAATTTTACATAAAGTGAAATTCGTAAATTTCATTAGGTTTCATCCACCTAATTACCTAATAAAATTTAAAATTTCACGGGGCCTACTTAAAATATAGTCACATACCTGATGATTGGAGGGGGGATGTAACGTGCTAGAGAAAAAAGGCTCTTACATTTTTCACACTTAAAAGGCATTGTAAATGTTCACTCAGTAACAAAAATGTCCCGATTCTATCTCAGGTACTCGCCCAGCGCATACAATAATAAATCTGAAAGAAATTATAGACTATCTCACCCATCAAAAGTAGTCATTCTTATCTAAGGAGTACTTGTCACTTCCAAGCAGAGACCAAGTACAGAATACAAAATAAGTGCAAGTACAGTATAGCCGAGTTCAAGTGCCACGCAGCATTGAGCCTCACTAGGAAACTAGAAATTATAACATTGTCTACACAGATGCGCAGGATACCGGCAAGCCATTGAGTTTATGTGGAAACTGAGTCAGAGCTGAATCCGGGTCAGGCTTGACCTTAATAGTTGGAGTGTGTGAAATTGCACATTTTTTAGTAGGTTTTCTTTTTTTCAAAATTAGGTGAAATTGCAGGAATTTTAGCAAAATGTATCTACTAGTATGACATTTGAATATTGAACACAAAAGTAACTTGATATACTAAGAGACTAGTTTGAGGGGAAAATGTCTCTCTCCAGTGAGACAATTTTTACCAGTGCCAGTCACCCTCAAGCAAAGTTAATACACAATGTTAGATCTGTAAAATCTTGTGACATTTAACAACATTTTCATAATGCAAAATTATGGTATTTCTCCCACATTGTACTGTGCAGTGTAGTTAAAACTATTAACTTTGACACACTGCATTTCCAACTTTTTGATGTGTGAGGTGATGCATCAGAGAGACAGACAGTGTTGTTGCTGTGTTGGTGGGTGGGGATGAGCCCTTCTCACCAAATGTTGCACACTTGATTTAGACTCACTCGCCCTTCTTAAGTATAATGGGAATGCGTTATTTAGCCAACATTGTAATACACAGTGCGCTTCAAACTCTTACCTTTAGAATTTTCCATTTTCCACTTCTTAGGAGTGGCCTGTGCAGGTAAGAGTGGTAGAGTGGGATGGGGGAGAGTGGACAGATGACAACAAGGGCAAATAACATAAAAAACTAAAACCACTTAACTTGTGCTAGTCAGCGATGCCGCAAGCGCAAGGAAAGTGGCTTTCTTTTTTTACATTTTATTTTCCCTAGTCATCTGTCAGCTCCCCCACCCCCACCCTGCCTCACCGCTCTTACCTGCACGGGCCACGCCTGCTACTTGGGTGTGCTGGAGTGGAGCTCCAGATCACTGCACATTGTAAGGGTTGTAAGTGCCTGTGAATGGAAACGAGCCCTCCTCACACATTAGTTCATGCCTGGACCCATCTTGCCATCAGACTGTTTAATGGTGTTGTTAGCATTTTTACTTACATTGAATTGCACATTGAACTTTAAACTTTGGAATTTAGGATTATCGAAGTTGGTGTAGTGAGGTGTTGCATCAGATGGCGCACAAGTAATGGCTGTGTGTCTAGGCGAGCTGAACTCTTCTCGCTGGTAAGTGCACACTTCTCTAGCCCATTGCCTATTTCTCTAGGTTTTTTTGAGTGGTGTTGATGGCACCTTTCATCCATATTGTAATGCATAGTGAACTTTCAGTGGCATATTTAGCAAACCTTAACACAGCAAGACACCTTGCTGTGCTGTGCTGCGTGAAAGGGGGAAGGCAGAAATGCACCATATCTTTCTAGATATGGAGCATTTCTGTCTTCTGCCAGACCTGGTGCAATATTAGCAGCCAAGCACCAATGCAGGCACCCTTGTTTCATACATTGTAGGCAGGATTTATTTTGTGCAGGAAGGGAGTGGGACACCCTTCTGCCCTAGCATAGCAAAACTGGAGAAGGCTTCCCTGCAAACTAGATGGAGGGGCCTCCCCTCCTGACTCACTCAAGACATCTGAGGTCAGGGTACTGTGCTGAGGGGGCCCCTTGAGCTCGGTGACCCTTGCACCACGGGGGCTGTGGTGGCCTGTTTTACGCCTCTGACTTTCTGCACAAAAACAATCCTCAGAGGCGTGTCCCTCTTTCTGTGTATGCTTCAGAATGCAACACACATAGAAAGAAGAAATATTGTGGAGAAATAAAGATATTTCTCCTCAATACACCTCACCTAAGGAGGCGTAGCATTTCAATGCATTCCCAGGTCTACCAGTAATGGTAAATATTGGAATGCAGCAAAATCAATGGGTGGATGCGAGGGAACACCCACGCTCCACCCACGGAACGCCTCCCTGGGGCAGAGTAAGACAGCTCAGCAATTTGCAATGCATTGATTACTCTAGATTTATCAACCCATAAGGGCCACAGAAGGTGGCATTGAGTGACGTGATAAATCTGTCATAGGATTTGCATCACCCTTGCACCCCCTTCCGGGGCCAAAGGGTGATGCAAAACCCTTGACAAAAGGTCCCTTAACTCTTAACTTTGGAAACCTCCTATTCACACAAACCAAAATTCAGGCAGTGACCAATAGTTCCCCTCTACAATTTTGCACAAAAATATCAGGAGCTCACTGTTGTCAGTGAATCAGCCTGTAGAAAACATGCGACACAAGTTTGTTCAATCTGACAATGCATAAGAAATCTTCCTAGATGCAAGATAGTCAGGCTGACTATGATTTACTCTCAAAGGGGAGGGCAAAAAAAGAGTGAATATTAAAACGGATGAAGTAATCCAGTAAAATATAGAGATTAAATATGCATCTACAAAATTAAGTGTAAGTAAGTCAGAATGCTTCATTTATATGCTAATAGCCATGGCCTCTCCTGCTTTAGCAAGAAAAACAATTTCAAGAGAAGCCCAGCTCCTTAATGGAGAAAATGAAATGCATCAGCAAAACACTGAGGTCAAGGGTCGCGTGAGCTTGCTCTTGGGTTGCAAGCTTTCAACATCGTGCAGCTGTAGGCTGTGGATATATCTTCATGTGTCCTTTCTGCAAATGTGGTAGAAGAAGTTCAAGGAAAGCACACATTATGGCTTTCTTTGATTTATGTTCTTGTATAACAGATTTGCAAGCAGTTCTCCATAGCAGGACCCTGTATTTTACATTCCAAGACTGCCAGTACTGAGAGGAGTGAGTTCACAGTACCCAGGATGTAGAGTGAAGCTCTGAAATATCTTGCAGTCACATGGGACAAAGACCAAACCAGGGTTAGATATTTTGTCCCCTACAGATTTAGGGGCATATTACCAAGCAATAGCGATAATTATCGCTATTGCTTGGTTAGAGACAAAAATTTACCGCTGAGCTGCGGCGATTTGTACCGCAAATAAACCTTGGTATTAACAAGGTTGATCGCAAATGCTATAAAAAACCCCGCAATGCATGAATATCGCTGAAAAGTCAGTGATATTCATGCATTACCGAGCTAATGCTCTTAGCCATGTTATCCACCTCCCATTGGATAACATGGCTAAGAACTGCTCAGGGCAGGTGTTAGCTTTTGGAGATGTTCGCGCTTAGTGCAAATATCTCCAAAAGTTGGTAATAGGAGATAGCGATGTTAGCAACTGTTTCCAGTCGCTATCATCTTGGCACGCCCACTTTGCATGTCATTAGTGATAAATATCACTGACATGCAAAGTGGAGCCCAAGATGGTCGCTATCTCCTACTAGCTGTCGCTAACTGGTGTTAGCGACAGCTAGGTAATAGGGAGATAATTTTATCTCCGCTTTCTTGGCTTTTAAAGCCAAAAAAGCGGAGATAAACCCCTTGATAATATGCCCCTAAGATCTTTGCTGCTCATCGCCTTTCAATGCTCAGACTTTGTGCTCAGAGCTACTTTTGTAGAAAGCCAGAAGTGAGTCTTCGGAGGGAAGCACACAGGTTCCTGGAATGAACATCAAGCACTTCCAGAATGTAGACAATGAAACCTCAGAGACTTCGTACTGATACACATGGGAGAATAGTGAATAGGGCAACTTAAAGATACGGCCATCCACTTTAATGTGTCCTAACTTAGTTAGCCCGTTAGACTGGTGGGGGCGGCCCACTAGCTGTCTAGTCAGTGGATACCTTGATATCCTTCCCCGATATAGGACCATCTACCAGTTTTAGAAATACCCATCTGCCTGGCCAGGATCTCTGTATCTACAGTGCAGGCTCCTATGCAGTGAATACTTTGAAGGCACAGATAAGTGTCAATCAACCGCCATATTTGTATGGTCGTCCAGCGTTAATTTTTTGTTTTTTGAAGCAAAGTAGTAAAGTGGCAGTTTGCTTCAATAAAAACAAATGACCTGAAGCACGGGGGTCATTCTCCCTACATGTAGTGGCTATTGCTATCATTTAGTTCACTCTGCGAGTCATGGTGAAACCGGGCAAAGTGTTGTGATATCCCGGCCATATATAGGGCGGCTATCGGCGTAATATCTTGAGGCTTTCTGTAAGACATGTGGCTTGGCGAAGGGTCTCTGACTGTGGGGCAAGCTGAGTTTCTGCCATTGGCAACCCAGAGTGTGCCGTCAGTATGGTATACCCCTTTGGTGTTCATTTGTTTTTTGTTTCTTGTTTATTATGGGATAGATTATCTTGAAGAAGTTGTTTTTTGCCATCAAGTCTCATGTAAGTTTCCGTGTCTTCTTGGTGCATTTCTATTTGCGAGTTGTAGTAGCTAGTGTTCATAATAACTAGGCCTTCCCCTTTATCTCCTTTTTGACACGTAATCTCCGTTTTCTGTGCAATGGACTTCAGAATTCCCATTTCTTTGGCTGTGAGGTTTTTGTATTTGGGTTGTTTGTTGAAGTTTTTTTTGTTGTTTTTTTAAAGAACAATTTTTATTGAATTGAACATTGGTAATTGTGATAGTAATTACACATTTGGTTTACGGTTAAAACAAGAAGAATCGAGTAAACAAGGAATCAGCACTGTTGTCTGTACATTTAAATACAAAAGATTAGGCAGAACATCAATTCCCCAGACTGCAAATAAATTGTATGAGTCTCAACTAGCTAGTCCTATTCAAAGGTGCAGTACATATCTATACTTCTCCGTCGTCGTCGTCTGAACTATCTGTATCTTACTCTGGTCACACTTCACATATGCCCCCCCCCTAAAAGTGTTCCATGATGTCCAAATTTTATTCCATTTACATGGGCTTTCCCTTGATTTATAAACTATTCGTTCTCCTACCATGAGTAAGTCCATATTCCTACACCACAACGCCAACGTAGGGGGGCCTGCCACGCCCCATTTCTGCGCTATGTCTCTCTTTGCAACCATGAGGCCAAGTGTACTCCAAGTCTGCCCATAGCGAGTAAGATCAGTGGGGTCCCATACATTTAGCAAACATTTTCGTGGTTCAGGTAAAAGGGAAACCCCCAGTGTTTGTGAAATAGTACGCAAGACCTGACACCAGTAGTTTATTATAACCGGGCAGTCCCACAGGGTATGAAGAAGTGTACCTTCCTCCCCACACCCTCTGAGGCAGAATGGATGCTCCGCGCGGTGTATTTTGTGTAAAGTGGTTCTGGTGTAGTATACACAATGCACTATTTTTAGTTGTACCAGCCGGAGCTTGGCCGATATGCCCACTTCCCTAGGGGATGCCAGGGCTGTCAACCAAGCTGTTTCGTCGATATCTCCTGCCTCTTCCACCCATTAGTCCCGAAGCCTAAGTGTAGGATCGGGCATATTGTTAAGGAGCTTCCGATATGTGAGGGATGTTGTGCGTTGCTGCATGAAGTCTGTGAGTAGACGGTCCTCTAGCGGCGAGGCCTCCGGGACATCAGTGCCCTCCGGGATCACCGTCAGTAAGGCGTGCCTAATTTGCACATATCTATAAGTTTCAGTTTCCCCCAACTCATATTGTCGTTGGAGTTGTGTAAAGGGAACCACCGTCCCCCTCTCCCACATGTCTCACACCATGGAAATTCCGATATTGTCCCATTGTGTAAAGCCTTTGCTATTCCTTAATTGTCCCAGTGTCTTAACGTCCCTGAGCGGGTTGAGTTTGGTGATAGTTCCCTTCCACCCTAATTTCGCTTGTGCCTTATACCACAATGTCACCGTCTGTTTCGTGGGCCCTATTAGAGTCGCAGCCTGACTTTTATTGTAGAGCACCACTAACATGTTGTTCGTACCTAGTTGCATTCTGTCTGCTCGGTATGCTGGATCGTCTTGGGGTGCGTGAATCCATTGATTGATGGTTTTAAGTTGCGCCGCCCAATAGTATAGTTGTAGGTTTGGCAAAGCAATCCCGCCATCATAACAGCTACTATTTAGTTTAATCTGGGCTATTCTCGCCGGTAGGTTGCCTCACAACAGAGCCGAGACCTGTGCCGCTACTTGTTGAAAGTATCGTGGTGGCATCGGGTATGGGGTGTTGTCCAGAATGTATAGAAACCGCTGCATGGCCATCATTTTATATAGAGGCGCACTTCTCAGCAATGTTAAGGGTAGAGACACCCAACGTTTGACGTCACGTTTTAGTCGCTCCAGCGGGAGCGCCAGGTTTGTACTAAAGAACTCTCCCGCATTTCTAGTGATATGTATGCCTAAATATTTAAATGAATCTCTAGCTATCACGATCGGGCAATCAGCTGGGAGCAACGGGTCTGGGCCTTGCATGATGTATATAATCGATTTGGACCAATTTATCGTGTACCCTGATATTTTCCCGTGAATATTGCAAATGTCAAGAAGCTCAGGTATACTATGGGTGGGATCCATCAGGTATAGCAGCATGTCATCTGCGCAAATGCGATCTTCCCATTCCGCTGTCCAACTAATGCCTTTTAGCAATGGGGTCGCTCTAATTAAGGTTGCTAAGGGTTCCAATACCAGCGCAAATAGCAACGGCGATAGCGGACAGCCTTGGCGCGTTCCTCTTGCCAGTTTGATAACATGTGACGTATGGCCATTGGTCGTTACCTGTGCTACTGGTGCAGTGTATAAGAGTCATATCCAAGCCAGCAATTTAGGGCCAAAACCCATATGGCTTAGGACTGCGAAAAGGTTCTACCATTCCACCAAGTCAAACGCCATTTTTGCGCCCAGAGACATTATTACTGCCGGTTCTGAAAGTGTCGCAGCCCTCGCCAGTACTCCGCGAACCCGCCTGAGGTTAAGAGCAGTGTTGCAGTGTGGCATGAAGCCTGATTGGTCGGGGTGAATTAATTGGGGGAGGTGGGGCATTAGCCGATTTTCCAGTAATTTTGCCAAGATCTTGGCTTCCGCATTTAGGAGTGATATTGGGAGGTATGAGGTGCATGCTGTGGGGTTTTACCTGGTTTGGGAATCGCTACAATTGTTGCTGTGCCCTTGGCCAATCGGGAGAATCGCTGTCGCTAGGCTGTCGTTATACATTGCCATTAGCGGAGCGCTCAGCGTGTCGGACATTAGCTTGTACCATTCTATGGGGATCCCGTTGGGGCCTACCGCTTTTCCAGATTGTATGTCTCCTATGGCAGATTTTAGTTCTTCAGTCGTGAGGTCTGCCTCTAGTTCCGTGACCGCCTCGGGTGGAAGGGTACGGGTTTCTATTTGGCTAAGCGATGTGAGCGCTTTGGATTCTAGTATTTCACGATCTGGAGTATAAACCTCTTCGAAGTGGTCCGCTAGAGTATGGACTATCTCTTCTGGATGTGTCTGAAGGATACCCGCCTTTGAATACAACTGTTGTATCCCTCTGGGTCCATTCTTTTTGTTATCCAGCCATGCAAACATTTTCCCTGCTTTATCTCCTACGTCGTATATTTTATGTGTCATGGCAGTGATGTGGGTCACAGTATGGTGTTGGAAGTAGTCTCTGTGGCGCTGCTGCTGAAGTAGTAGGTCATGGGCCGAGTCCACTGTTGGGTTCGGCATATGTGCTACTTGTGCTGTGTGTAAGGCGAGCTCTACTTCGGCTAACTCTTTTTGTTGAGATCGTTTATGTCCCGTGATGGAGGCTATAGCCTGTCCTCGGAGGACGGTCTTATACGCCTCCCAAAGTATGGATGGTAACTCCACAGAGGCAGCATTTTCATCAAAGAAGTGCTTAGTGGTGTTTTTAAGTACTTTCCGTATACCAGGGACCTTAAAAAAAATAGGGTAGATAGGGTATATTCTTCTGCGGGATTTCTCATTGCAAGTTAGGGTCAGTAACACAGGAGAGTGGTCTGACATGCCCCTGGGTTGAATTTCTATCTCTTCGACATTTTATAACCTAGATCCCACCATTAGAAAGTAGTCTATTTGCGACATACTATTGTGCACTGTGGAGTGGTATGTGTATTGGCTCGCTGTTGGGTGGGTATGCCGCCAGATATCTATTAGTCCCATTGCTTCTAGAAAGCCCTGAAATCTGGAGGGACCTGACGTTTGTATCTGTGCCGGGAATCTGTCTACTGCTGGATTTACGGCAGTGTTAAAGTCGCCTCCCAGAATGAGGGCCCCTTCCGGCAGAGTTAAAAGGAATGCTCCCAGTGCTGGCATCGCTACCGACTGTAGTGCCGGAGGCACATACACCGAGACGACGTTCAGAAGTTTCCCCTCTTATTGGCCTTGGACCGCAGCAAAGCGGCCCTGGTCGTCTGTCTTAGTCTGTAGTATTAGAAATGATGAGGTCTTTTTAATTAGGATACCCGTTCCTCATGAGCCTGAGGTAAACTCTGCATGTACTGCCATTTTGTACCCTCTCCTGTCCAGCGCTTGGCAAGCCTTTCCCATGAGATGAGTCTCTTGCATAAGGACTATGGTTGGGTTATGACTTTTCAAGGCCTGCAATACCAGACCTCTCTTTATTTTATCCCCCAGACCTCTTACATTCCATGACAGTATTCTCAGGGGAGGCACGGGGGTGTTTCGTGTTGCGTCGTAGAGGGTGTTGCCCTCTGGAGTGCCCGTCAGGAAGGGCCTACCGGATGTGGCGGAACCGCTGTCGTGTATTGACATCAATGCGTTTGGGGTGTATTCGCGGACTCGCCCTATGTGTCTTCTCTGCCTTCTGCGTGAAGCAGCTATTCTCTTCTTGTGTACTCAGTGTGCCTCTGTCGTCAAACCATGCCATAACATATAAACCCAAACAAATCAATGCTATCCCTACCCACCCCACCCTCCTCCCTGCCCCCTGCTCAACGGACTTAGAACCGCCTGCCACCCCAACTTAGCAGAGTGCTTAACCTCAACCAAAACCATTGTACTTGCTTGTCGGGGTACAAGGACCGTAGAGGCCGCAACCCTCGCTGTCCCCCAGGGCTCGCCTCAGTCCAGAATCCAGAGCTAGGCCAAATTCACTCGTCGATACAGTATCAATGTCGGCCGGTGCCGAGAGGTCATTGTTCTTGATCCAGTTAATTTCCTTCCACCCCCGGTTTTGGGGAGCTGATCGGACCCTCTCGTCTCTGTTCTTGAGAGCCCATGTGGTTATTCTCCTGGTGTTGGCGATGAGTCTTGTTAGTACGCCGCTGTGTTCCCACTGGCCGCCACTCCTCCAACCAGTCGTGAGCTGCTTCTGGTGTGTCAAAGAACCATGTCTTGCTGTTGGCCACAACTCGGAGCCGGGCCGGGAACAACATGGAGTAGGGCAATTCCCGCTCCCTCAATTCTTTTTTAACCTCTATGAAGCTTCTTCTGCGACGGGCCACCTATGCTGTGTAGTCCGAAAAGAATGCTAGTGTGGAGTTGTGGATACGGAGCGGCTGGGAAGTTCTTGCTGCTTGTAGGATTGCATCCCTATCGCGAAAGTTGAATAATCTGACTAGTACCGGCCGCGGGGCACCCCAGTCTTTGGTTTCCTGCCTGGGACTCAATGGGCCCTTTTGACTGAAAAGAAGTAGGATAATCCCTTCGGTTGCAGTCTGGTTTTGATTAGGTCTTCCACGTATAAGTCCATGGCCTGGGTCCCTTCCGTTTCGGGAAGACCGAGAATTCGTATATTGTTGCGTCTTGAGGGCCCTTCCTGGTCATCCAGCTTTTCTTATAGGAGTTTATTTTCTGTCTCTATTCCCGTCACTGCTCTCTGTAGCTCCGAGGTGTCCTCCACCAACGACTTCGTAACTATTTCGATTTCCTTGACCCGCTCTGTCATCTTGTGAAAATCTGCCCGCAGTAAAGAAATGTCCGTTGAAATTGTCCCCACTGTCGCCTGAACTGCTGATAATGCTTTCATTATGTCTTCTAATGTGACCTTTTTCATCCCATCACCATCCGACATTTTCCCCGTGGATGGACGCCCCTCCGGTGGTTGCGAGTTGGTCTTTTCGTATTCGTATTTATCTAACTTCGCCTGCGTTGATTGATTCCTCGGGCCTCTATTCGCCATGTTGCCTTTTCCAAACGGTTTGTTGTTTTAAGGCTGATGTGGGAGGAAGACAGGCTACACAGCTGTTTCTAATATGAGAGATGGTATGGGCTGGCTGTCACGGCAGTGGACCACCCGCAGCGTCTGGTGGATATTCGTGTTTTTCAAGGGTGTGCTACGATTTAGTGGCTCACAGCCGGCATCCACTCGGGTCGTCAATTGAGTGATGATAATGTGTTTACAGGCGGTAATGGAGCTCAGACGGCCCGTGACTTGGTTTGTCCCAGATCGTCTATTTTATAGAGGCAAGTGGATCAAGGAAAGCAGGCCGGGGGGGAGGCATCCGATCATCTCCCCACCTTCGCCGCCATTTGCCAACCCGTTCGTCGGTACACGTGCTACTGGGCTTTCCGATGGGTGAGTCCACTGTCCGTAATGTCCTGTAGGCGTCCTCACCCTTGGACTGAGCAGGTATGTCCTCTCACTGCGTTGCTGTGCGGGTTTACCGGTGTGTCCCGTGTGAGCGTAGCTGCCTCCCACTCTCCCGACCCGGTGTCACTGGTCGGCGCGCCGCCGTATTTCTGAGTTCTGTGAGGTGGGGCCAAGAAACGTTTTAGGTATCGCCATGTCCTTCACCGGCGCAGCTTCGCTGTCGGGGGGAAGGGAGGGGAGAGACGCAGCCGAGTCAAGAGGCGCTGGATAAATTTGCGCTGTCGTTAATAGGCGCAGCTCATGGCAGAGTCCAACTGCTCCGGTGTTCAATCTCGGGACTTTCGTGCCTCCCCGTAACCCCCTGGATCATATGGTGCACAGCTGCTAGTTGTTTCTCACTTCCGGAGGTATTTTCGCTGGCCGTTTCCCGACTCGATTGGAATAGGGGGTCCTTCCGGTGTGGCGGTGCCCAGATTACAACCACTTCCGCCCGGATCCAGCAATGTGGCAGGTCGCGGCTTGTTACTGCTGCCAAGGCCCACAGGGTTCGTCGCTTGTCACCTTTGGATTGACGCGTCAGAAGGTCTCCTGACTCCGCCGGTGCATGTAGTTCTGTTCCGGACTTCGGCTCTCGCCCGAGGCCTTCGTTAAGTGACAGATAATTGAGCGGATTAATGAGAAGGGTGCTTCTCACACAGAGCTCAGTAGCTACGCCGCCATCACCATCGGCTGTTAGCCACGCCCCCAGCATTGAAGTTTATTATTTAACTATCTTGTTTGACTAATACTTTAAAATATGTCCAGGCTCTTGTGGCTCACTGGTGCCATGTATGTGCTTCTCACTTTTAATCCTTTCAATGGGTCTTCCAGTTTCTCCATGGGATTGGCGACGACATTTTAAAAAAAATGTTGCAATCTTAACTTTCTCATTAATTTGTAGAAACTAATGTTTAATTCCAAGCTGTCTGTTTTTGTTGTCGGTACAAAATAGGTTCCTTTTTGTAAAGTTTTTAATTCAATCTGACTGAGTTGATAGTCAGATATGTTGATCACTAACAGCCTGATTCATCATACGCCCGTTTTGCGAGCCCCTAATAGCGATTCATAGCGAATCGCTATTAAGGACTCGCAAAACGGGATTCATGTAGGAATATGCAAAAAAAATGTGATTCCTACTAATTCCTTATTTGCGATTAGCAAATTGCTAATCGCAAATAAGGAATAACTCCCCATTCATTCCTATGGGCCAAAAGGCCAGCAACCTACATAACGTCATAGCGGCACCATGATCAACCAGAACAGCAATTACAGGGCAAAAAGATAAGTTTTAAGTCCCTTCCTAAAAACAGAGAGATCGGTGCACATCCTCAGACTCAGAGGCAGTGTGTTCCAGAGACGGGGTGCAAGGTAACTAAAGGAACAGCCTCCACAGCGAGCACGCTTCACTGTTGGGACGATAGCCTTGGCCTGGGCCGCAGATCTCAGAGGTCTAGATGGGAGATAGAAATGTACCCTTCTTTGCAGATATTCCGCGCCGAAATTGTGAAGCGCCCTAAAAGCTGTAATTAAGGTCTTAAAAAAGATGCGCTTACGAATCGGCAGCCAATGCAGAGAGACAAGGAGATTGCTGGCCCTGGCTCTTCTAGTTAGACCAAAGATTGCTCTGGCTGCAGAATTTTGAACTATCTGCAGACGAGTCAGCAGATATTCAGGCAGACCTAAGTAAAGGATGTTGGCGTAGTCTAGTCGCGAGCCTATTAGTGCTTGCACCGTGATCTTCTTATGCTCAAACGATAAATAGGGCAAAAACTTACGCAACATCCTTAAGATGGCAAAGCACTTCCCAGTCAAGCCAACAACCTGGGCCTTGAAGGAAAGGGTGTTATCAACCATCATACCCAAATTCTTAGCTGTGGCCGAATCGCTGGCAGGGGGAAACATGGCCGAAGGCCACCATTGCTTCCATCTTGGGTCTGCAGAACAGCCAAAGAACAGTATTTCGGATTTGTCGGAGTTGCATTTGAGGCCATTTTTCCCGAACCATTCAAACACAAACTCCAAACACTTCCGAATAGCTGCTCCATCGAAGTCACATCCCCTGTCACAAGTGAACAGGAGTTGTGTATCATCCGCATAGGATATGATCTGGGCCCCTAGCTCCTCCACCCGTGCCGCCAGAGGCGTAAGGAAGACATTAAAGAGGGAGGGACTAAGTATGGAGCCCTGCGGGACCCCAACTTCAAGCTGCGGCATCAGGGCGGAGAAAGGGGGAGCCCAGATCGTTTGTCTCCGGTCGGCCAAGAAAGACTGAAACCATGCGAACACCGTTCCCCGCATCCCAATCTCCCAGAGTCTAGTTAGGAGGAGGTCGTGGGGAACGGTGTCGAAGGCCGCCGACAAATCGAGCATGATAAGCAGGGCCTTTCCACCCCTGTCGAGGGTTTCCTTCACAGCCTCGGTAACCTCAAGAAGAGCGGTTTCGGTGCTCAGGTTGGACCTAAAACCAGACTGTGACTGATGTAATAGGGAGTTACCCTCTAAAAAGTTGGTAAGGGTGGTGTGCACATATTTTTCAGTAACCTTGGCCAGGGCAGGAAGCAGCGAGATTGGCCTGTAGTTCGAATGCAGTTTGGCATCTGCATTCGTTTTTTTAATGAGGGGAAGAACCAGGGCCTGTTTCCAGGAGGAGGGGACTTATCTGGGGACTCTTCTTGCTCTTGTCCTTCTTTACGGTTACTGTGCGGGTCTGTGGGTGTTCCTTTTCCTTTTGCCCCTCCTGGGTCGTCCCGTTCTTCTTGGCCCAACTTTAAAAAAGGCACCGCAGATGTTGTGGGTGTCTTTGTTGCCGTAGCTGATGTAGAGGATTTTTCTATGGTCCTTGAGTGACTAATGCTGTCACTATCTGATGAAGAGGTATCTGTGTTTTGGGTTTGTGGTCTGTTCTGTCTACGTTTTGCGTAAATGTCAGCCCACGAGTAGACCTCTCCTAATTTATAGTCAATAGTATCTCTACAAAATTTGTGAATTTTTTGTTCATTGACCTCCTGTGCATGTTTTGCCAATTGTATGTTAGTGTCTGCCAATGTTTTAGTGAGTTCCTCCGCAGTCATACTCTTTTCCAGTTCTGTTTTAACGCCTGCGATTTCCCTAGCTAGATCTTCTAAAATGCTTGGTAATTCTTCAATTATCAGTAGAATTAAGTTCAACGAGCACTTGTTTAGTATGGCATACCCCTTATCTTTGAACTTCTGTACATTCTTACATAGAGATGGTTTCAGGGGAATTCTGAGGCCTCTAGGCATCCTCTGAACTTTGTGATACCTGACCATTAGTACTGGCGTGTAGCCGTTGGTTGATCTCTTTTTTGGATAAGTAGATAAAGTAGACAAAGACTATAGGCCAACATTCAGCCAAATTATCCTCTAACCTGTCAGCATGTTTCATCCTGACCTCCTAATTATAGTATTATTTTAAGTTTAAATCTAATGTTCATTCATTTGTTTATATTTTCATTTTTTTAACATTTAGCTAGTGGTAAAATAAAGGTAAAAAGAAATGATTTATCTACAATATTTTTTAGTTTTTGTGATGCCACTAAAGATATGTGTGTAGGTTAATGTTTGTTATCTGCAGTTAAAATTATGATAATCCTCTTAAATATATGCTCTCAAACCAATGTTTGTAGGACTTGAGTTAGAATAATAAACATGACCCCCTTGCCTCTGAATATATGAATTATTTCTGGTGTTGCTTGGATTAAATGCAAAATAGTAAATCTGATTTATGTTAGTAATACTGGAAACAGAATTGTAAGTCTGAGCGCCAACTAATTTCATTCTCTCCCAAGTCAGTTGAAGGGGAGATAGATTAGTAAACATTCCACCACTCCCGTAAGCAAAAGAATTGTTTCCAATGTTTATTGAATTGGAGTTAGAATAGTACATTTCGCCTCCCTCTCTATGCATTATTTTACAATGCCAGTTAGATTGGAGTTAGAATAGTAAATCTGACTCCTAACAACATGCATTCCCCTAATGCCATTTGGAATGAGCTTAGAATAATACATCTAATCACCAACCAAATGCATTTTTCCCAAAATTATTTGGATTGCATTTAAAATAGTAAATCTGACCTCCAATCTGAATGGCTTTTTTTCCTAATGTTCATTGGGTTGGAGTTAAAATTGTAAATCTGACGCCCCAACAAAATGCATATTCTCAGTTGCTAGTTGGATTGACGTGAGATTAGTAAACCCAACTCCCCTGCTGTATGCTTTTCCCCCAACGTTAGTTGCATAGAAGTTAAAATAGTATTGGATGTCCCTGTGACACTATATCTTCTGAATGGTTTAAAGTCCAATTATTTGCATGTTTTCAAGTATCACTTTGATTGGAATTAGACTAATACATCTGAACTTCCAACTGTATGCATCTCCCCCAGTGCTCGGTGGATTGGGGTTAAAATGGTAAACCTGAGGCCCCAACTAAATATATTCTCTCCTGTGTTAATTAGAATAGAGTTTGCAAAGAACATTTCAAGATTCCCTCCCCACCTGAATTCATGATGCCCAAAATTGTTTAGATTGGAGTTAAAATAGGAAATAGGACTCCTAAAGAGATGTAGTTTCACCAGTGTTACTAGGATTGGACGTAGACTAGTAAATTCAACAATGTGCAATTTCGCCAATGTTCGTTGGATTGGAGTTAAAATGATAAATCTGACCTCCAGCTTTACTTTAAATGTATTTTCTTTAATATCCATATCTATTTTTGTGAATATGTATATATATATATATATATATATATATATATATATATATATATATATATATATATATATATCCATATCTATTTTTGTGAATTCACCGGATGCTGCCCCCCCCTGAGGAAGAAGCTGGTGTGCTTTGAAACGCGTTGGGGAAATGTAAAATCGGACGTTGTGTGCAGTTTCCCAAATAAAAGGGTTTGAAAACCAACTTGCCTGTGGAGTGGCGTCCTTAAACTGGAGAGCTTTTTGTGGAACATATATATATATATATATATATATATATATATATATATATATATATATATATATATATATATATATATATATGCACGAAAAGAGAGTTGCCCTCATGAAGATGCCACACACATCGGGGTTAAAACACAAATCACAGCAGGCAGCAGTGTAGTCAGCAGGCTGCAGGCGTTTCGTTGGCCATACGCGTTTCGAGCTGCATTCAGCTCTTGATCACTGGCGGCAATGAAGCAGAAAGCGGGCTTGTAAGAACAACAGCTTTATTGAAATTAGAGTCCCGCCCAAAATGAGCGTCACACACAGTAGCATGCTGGTCCTGATAGTCCATATACTGCCACCTAAGACTCACAGTTCTTTGACCCAGTGGCGTCCGCTCCTGCTTCAATGAAAATATAAACTCCCAGTCGGGCGAAAAGCAATGTCAGCGCTGCTTTCCTCTGCTAATATGTTCCTGCAGCTGAGGCCCCCTCTGTCCAACAAGCGCTCGTGTGAGCAAGCACTCAGGATCCGCTTGGTAAGCGTCGGGGCATCTTCGCGGCCGGGCCGGCCGCTAGTTTATGCACGAAAAGAGAGTTGCCCTCATGAAGATGCCACACACATCGGGGTTAAAACACAAATCACAGCAGGCAGCAGTGTAGTCAGCAGGCTGCAGGCGTTTCGTTGGCCATACGCGTTTCGAGCTGCATTCAGCTCTTGATCACTGGCGGCAATGAAGCAGAAAGCGGGCTTGTAAGAACAACAGCTTTATTGAAATTAGAGTCCCGCCCAAAATGAGCGTCACACACAGTAGCATGCTGGTCCTGATAGTCCATATACTGCCACCTAAGACTCACAGTTCTTTGACCCAGTGGCGTCCGCTCCTGCTTCAATGAAAATATAAACTCCCAGTCGGGCGAAAAGCAATGTCAGCGCTGCTTTCCTCTGCTAATATGTTCCTGCAGCTGAGGCCCCCTCTGTCCAACAAGCGCTCGTGTGAGCAAGCACTCAGGATCCGCTTGGTAAGCGTCGGGGCATCTTCGCGGCCGGGCCGGCCGCTAGTTTATGCACGAAAAGAGAGTTGCCCTCATGAAGATGCCACACACATCGGGGTTAAAACACAAATCACAGCAGGCAGCAGTGTAGTCAGCAGGCTGCAGGCGTTTCGTTGGCCATACGCGTTTCGAGCTGCATTCAGCTCTTGATCACTGGCGGCAATGAAGCAGAAAGCGGGCTTGTAAGAACAACAGCTTTATTGAAATTAGAGTCCCGCCCAAAATGAGCGTCACACACAGTAGCATGCTGGTCCTGATAGTCCATATACTGCCACCTAAGACTCACAGTTCTTTGACCCAGTGGCGTCCGCTCCTGCTTCAATGAAAATATAAACTCCCAGTCGGGCGAAAAGCAATGTCAGCGCTGCTTTCCTCTGCTAATATGTTCCTGCAGCTGAGGCCCCCTCTGTCCAACAAGCGCTCGTGTGAGCAAGCACTCAGGATCCGCTTGGTAAGCGTCGGGGCATCTTCGCGGCCGGGCCGGCCGCTAGTTTATGCACGAAAAGAGAGTTGCCCTCATGAAGATGCCACACACATCGGGGTTAAAACACAAATCACAGCAGGCAGCAGTGTAGTCAGCAGGCTGCAGGCGTTTCGTTGGCCATACGCGTTTCGAGCTGCATTCAGCTCTTGATCACTGGCGGCAATGAAGCAGAAAGCGGGCTTGTAAGAACAACAGCTTTATTGAAATTAGAGTCCCGCCCAAAATGAGCGTCACACACAGTAGCATGCTGGTCCTGATAGTCCATATACTGCCACCTAAGACTCACAGTTCTTTGACCCAGTGGCGTCCGCTCCTGCTTCAATGAAAATATAAACTCCCAGTCGGGCGAAAAGCAATGTCAGCGCTGCTTTCCTCTGCTAATATGTTCCTGCAGCTGAGGCCCCCTCTGTCCAACAAGCGCTCGTGTGAGCAAGCACTCAGGATCCGCTTGGTAAGCGTCGGGGCATCTTCGCGGCCGGGCCGGCCGCTAGTTTATGCACGAAAAGAGAGTTGCCCTCATGAAGATGCCACACACATCGGGGTTAAAACACAAATCACAGCAGGCAGCAGTGTAGTCAGCAGGCTGCAGGCGTTTCGTTGGCCATACGCGTTTCGAGCTGCATTCAGCTCTTGATCACTGGCGGCAATGAAGCAGAAAGCGGGCTTGTAAGAACAACAGCTTTATTGAAATTAGAGTCCCGCCCAAAATGAGCGTCACACACAGTAGCATGCTGGTCCTGATAGTCCATATACTGCCACCTAAGACTCACAGTTCTTTGACCCAGTGGCGTCCGCTCCTGCTTCAATGAAAATATAAACTCCCAGTCGGGCGAAAAGCAATGTCAGCGCTGCTATCCTCTGCTAATATGTTCCTGCAGCTGAGGCCCCCTCTGTCCAACAAGCGCTCGTGTGAGCAAGCACTCAGGATCCGCTTGGTAAGCGTCGGGGCATCTTCGCGGCCGGGCCGGCCGCTAGTTTATGCACGAAAAGAGAGTTGCCCTCATGAAGATGCCACACACATCGGGGTTAAAACACAAATCACAGCAGGCAGCAGTGTAGTCAGCAGGCTGCAGGCGTTTCGTTGGCCATACGCGTTTCGAGCTGCATTCAGCTCTTGATCACTGGCGGCAATGAAGCAGAAAGCGGGCTTGTAAGAACAACAGCTTTATTGAAATTAGAGTCCCGCCCAAAATGAGCGTCACACACAGTAGCATGCTGGTCCTGATAGTCCATATACTGCCACCTAAGACTCACAGTTCTTTGACCCAGTGGCGTCCGCTCCTGCTTCAATGAAAATATAAACTCCCAGTCGGGCGAAAAGCAATGTCAGCGCTGCTTTCCTCTGCTAATATGTTCCTGCAGCTGAGGCCCCCTCTGTCCAACAAGCGCTCGTGTGAGCAAGCACTCAGGATCCGCTTGGTAAGCGTCGGGGCATCTTCGCGGCCGGGCCGGCCGCTAGTTTATGCACGAAAAGAGAGTTGCCCTCATGAAGATGCCACACACATCGGGGTTAAAACACAAATCACAGCAGGCAGCAGTGTAGTCAGCAGGCTGCAGGCGTTTCGTTGGCCATACGCGTTTCGAGCTGCATTCAGCTCTTGATCACTGGCGGCAATGAATTTCAATAAAGCTGTTGTTCTTACAAGCCCGCTTTCTGCTTCATTGCCGCCAGTGATCAAGAGCTGAATGCAGCTCGAAACGCGTATGGCCAACGAAACGCCTGCAGCCTGCTGACTACACTGCTGCCTGCTGTGATTTGTGTTTTAACCCCGATGTGTGTGGCATCTTCATGAGGGCAACTCTCTTTTCGTGCATAAACTAGCGGCCGGCCCGGCCGCGAAGATGCCCCGACGCTTACCAAGCGGATCCTGAGTGCTTGCTCACACGAGCGCTTGTTGGACAGAGGGGGCCTCAGCTGCAGGAACATATTAGCAGAGGAAAGCAGCGCTGACATTGCTTTTCGCCCGACTGGGAGTTTATATTTTCATTGAAGCAGGAGCGGACGCCACTGGGTCAAAGAACTGTGAGTCTTAGGTGGCAGTATATGGACTATCAGGACCAGCATGCTACTGTGTGTGACGCTCATTTTGGGCGGGACTCTAATTTCAATAAAGCTGTTGTTCTTACAAGCCCGCTTTCTGCTTCATTGCCGCCAGTGATCAAGAGCTGAATGCAGCTCGAAACGCGTATGGCCAACGAAACGCCTGCAGCCTGCTGACTACACTGCTGCCTGCTGTGATTTGTGTTTTAACCCCGATGTGTGTGGCATCTTCATGAGGGCAACTCTCTTTTCGTGCATAAACTAGCGGCCGGCCCGGCCGCGAAGATGCCCCGACGCTTACCAAGCGGATCCTGAGTGCTTGCTCACACGAGCGCTTGTTGGACAGAGGGGGCCTCAGCTGCAGGAACATATTAGCAGAGGAAAGCAGCGCTGACATTGCTTTTCGCCCGACTGGGAGTTTATATTTTCATTGAAGCAGGAGCGGACGCCACTGGGTCAAAGAACTGTGAGTCTTAGGTGGCAGTATATGGACTATCAGGACCAGCATGCTACTGTGTGTGACGCTCATTTTGGGCGGGACTCTAATTTCAATAAAGCTGTTGTTCTTACAAGCCCGCTTTCTGCTTCATTGCCGCCAGTGATCAAGAGCTGAATGCAGCTCGAAACGCGTATGGCCAACGAAACGCCTGCAGCCTGCTGACTACACTGCTGCCTGCTGTGATTTGTGTTTTAACCCCGATGTGTGTGGCATCTTCATGAGGGCAACTCTCTTTTCGTGCATAAACTAGCGGCCGGCCCGGCCGCGAAGATGCCCCGACGCTTACCAAGCGGATCCTGAGTGCTTGCTCACACGAGCGCTTGTTGGACAGAGGGGGCCTCAGCTGCAGGAACATATTAGCAGAGGAAAGCAGCGCTGACATTGCTTTTCGCCCGACTGGGAGTTTATATTTTCATTGAAGCAGGAGCGGACGCCACTGGGTCAAAGAACTGTGAGTCTTAGGTGGCAGTATATGGACTATCAGGACCAGCATGCTACTGTGTGTGACGCTCATTTTGGGCGGGACTCTAATTTCAATAAAGCTGTTGTTCTTACAAGCCCGCTTTCTGCTTCATTGCCGCCAGTGATCAAGAGCTGAATGCAGCTCGAAACGCGTATGGCCAACGAAACGCCTGCAGCCTGCTGACTACACTGCTGCCTGCTGTGATTTGTGTTTTAACCCCGATGTGTGTGGCATCTTCATGAGGGCAACTCTCTTTTCGTGCATATATATATATATATATATATATCCAGTTTCACAGTTGCCCACAAGAGCGAGGAGCACTCCCAGTTAGGCGTCTTTAGGGTCATGAGAGATGAAAGGCAAACCGGCGTCTGCAGCTACCTGACGCGTTTCAGGCTGACGCCCTTCTTCTGAGGTTTGTGCTGCTGCCGAAAATTACCCAGCATGCTACGATTTCCAGTGTTCACCCTTGTTTTATTTGCTTGCTATAACACTCAGGTGAGTAACAATACAATGCATCATGGGACTGGAAGTCATAGTTCAATACTACCCAAGTGGGCTGCTTGGTAACCAGCGGCAAATAGTTCCCAAATTTCCATCGGTAAGCCCCCAGCACCCATCAACATTCAGCCGCTCGCCTGTTCGGTCTGCTCCGCTATCCCAAAGACAGCAGCGGAACCGCTCTCATTGGCGGCGGTGCTCCTCCCGGCCGGGCAGGCCGTACAAAATCCAGTTTCACAGTTGCCCACAAGAGCGAGGAGCACTCCCAGTTAGGCGTCTTTAGGGTCATGAGAGATGAAAGGCAAACCGGCGTCTGCAGCTACCTGACGCGTTTCAGGCTGACGCCCTTCTTCTGAGGTTTGTGCTGCTGCCGAAAATTACCCAGCATGCTACGATTTCCAGTGTTCACCCTTGTTTTATTTGCTTGCTATAACACTCAGGTGAGTAACAATACAATGCATCATGGGACTGGAAGTCATAGTTCAATACTACCCAAGTGGGCTGCTTGGTAACCAGCGGCAAATAGTTCCCAAATTTCCATCGGTAAGCCCCCAGCACCCATCAACATTCAGCCGCTCGCCTGTTCGGTCTGCTCCGCTATCCCAAAGACAGCAGCGGAACCGCTCTCATTGGCGGCGGTGCTCCTCCCGGCCGGGCAGGCCGTACAAAATCCAGTTTCACAGTTGCCCACAAGAGCGAGGAGCACTCCCAGTTAGGCGTCTTTAGGGTCATGAGAGATGAAAGGCAAACCGGCGTCTGCAGCTACCTGACGCGTTTCAGGCTGACGCCCTTCTTCTGAGGTTTGTGCTGCTGCCGAAAATTACCCAGCATGCTACGATTTCCAGTGTTCACCCTTGTTTTATTTGCTTGCTATAACACTCAGGTGAGTAACAATACAATGCATCATGGGACTGGAAGTCATAGTTCAATACTACCCAAGTGGGCTGCTTGGTAACCAGCGGCAAATAGTTCCCAAATTTCCATCGGTAAGCCCCCAGCACCCATCAACATTCAGCCGCTCGCCTGTTCGGTCTGCTCCGCTATCCCAAAGACAGCAGCGGAACCGCTCTCATTGGCGGCGGTGCTCCTCCCGGCCGGGCAGGCCGTACAAAATCCAGTTTCACAGTTGCCCACAAGAGCGAGGAGCACTCCCAGTTAGGCGTCTTTAGGGTCATGAGAGATGAAAGGCAAACCGGCGTCTGCAGCTACCTGACGCGTTTCAGGCTGACGCCCTTCTTCTGAGGTTTGTGCTGCTGCCGAAAAAATATATATATATATATATATATATATCACACCAAAATCCCAGCAGTGCGACCATCCAGGGCAGCGATGCAGAGGATCCTACAAGTTTACTACGTCTTGTAAAGCAACATGTGTGACATCACTGGTTTACTGCAACTGACATGTTGTAAAACATCTAGACATAGTGATAGGACTATAAAGGCTGAGCATATGGATTAGAGCCGGTGATAGCCACAGATGGGATGAGTATGCCAAACAGGTATGTGAATTGCTGGTGATGCTTTGCCACAGTGAAATTGAACAGTACAGTGCGCTGAAGTGGTAATCTAAGGAACCCTGTGTATGTGGATTACGAGAGTCACAAATTTGCTATAAGTTAAAAGGCTCGAATGTGTCATGTAATGTGGCGAGCAGCGGAGGCAGCCAGGTGAAACGAGGCATCTGCCAAAGTATAAGAGTCTTGCAGCTGCTCAGCGTCACAATCAGTATTGCAGAATAGTGCTTGATGCAAGTGTATCAGTGTGAACATGTCATATTATGTAACGCGCGGCAGAGGCAGCATGCCTAACAAGAGGCATCTGTCACACTCTGTGTCTATTGCGGCTGCTAACACAATATTACATATATATATATATATATATATACATATTCATTTCACATTTCTCCCCTGCTGGAAAGAAGTTTGAGCCGCACATGAAACTTGTTATTTGCCGATTTTAATAGTGGATTAGAACAGCATGTGGCATAGTCCTGACGCGTTTCGTTCTCCGTGGAACTTTTTCAAAGGTAAGCCTTGCACCTGAACACGCCGTTTGTCTCCCCAGTCCAATGTTACTCAATTTGAATCCATTTCCTCTGGCGGCGTTCTCATTTGGAATTCACTTCCTCTGATGATGATGAATTGCATTATGGAGCCTGTGGTTCAAACGGCTGTCACATTTCTTTCCCTTCAGTGGGCGGTGTAATTTCCATACTGTTCGGGATGTGGATAACTCATATTAATATTGGTAACGTTCACAGGCAAAAGTTCCCCCGTGTCAGCCCACTTTCAAAGTTGACTCGGGTCCAATACCGAGGGCAGTCCTCGGCGGCACCGCTTTCAAGAAGTTTGAGTCGGACACGAAATTTGTTATTTGCCAATTTTAAGATATATATAAAGACTTTTTTTAACTTAAATACTTTTTTACAATATTTAGAAGAAAAAATATATTTTTATTTCTATTTAATATAAAAACTATAAACATTAACAGTATATCTCTAACAGTGTTTGTAATCACAAAAAAATGAAACAATATTTTTTATAGAATATCTGGCAGTTGTTATAGTCACTGTGTTCTAAATATTATAATCCCTTTTTATAATTTCCTTAAATAAGTTCAAATGGAACATTGTTATATAGTACTAACATTCATCTTTATATTTATAGCATTTTCAATAATATAGATATAATTTTGTATTAAGAAATTTTAGAATAACCTAGATAATATATACATGTATTATTTATTCCTTAACATAAATAATGATATCTATAATTTTAACAGGAATAAAAATAAAATAAGGCATTTCAAACATTTTAAATAAAGTAATAGAATGTAACGTAAAGTAAAAGAAAAGACAATTCCATATTTTAATTTATTTCCATTTTTAATAATTCCAAATAGATATTAACCGTTTTTTGTAATGTAAAATGGGGATTTTTTACTATAATCTTCCATTATGTTTACCTGTAATATTGAATTATAGTCTTTCCTTTTTATTTTAAGGTGGTCAGCAGATAGAACGGAGGTTGGGATGCTGTTCTTTAGACCAGGTACAGTTGATATAACTTTATATTTTACCACTTAGGATAGGACTATATATTATCACTTAGGATATTATTGAAGAGGTACCAACACCTCAAAGTAGGTGGTAACACATTTTAGAAATGAACAGTGTCTCCTTGGCACCTTTTGTCCCTTGTGAGTGTTAAAAAGGTGTGTCAGGGGGAAAACAGAGGCCCATGGGAAAATTGCCACCTCATTAAAAAAACACAAACTTTTGTTTTGAAACACAGCCCTTTTCCTTTGAGTAAAATGTGCTATATTAAAAAAAAAGTTGACTTGATATGAAGGTCATCACAAACATGGTTGTATGATAACTGTAGCATTCCCTCATCCCTTTAATGGCCTCCACAAAATGGAGTGAGTTGCCGTTTGCAAGATATTTCATTATTATTCATGAGGTTTGTTGGATTGAGACCCACTCCACATGGAAATTTTGTGAACCAATCTATTAATACGTTGGTCATTTAGCAAAATCCGAATCAATTTGGAAAATGTTGGTGCCCAACCTGCAACCCTTTTTTGCTAATTGATTCTTAGTACTTCGGGCCACTGATTATTTTAGATAGTGGTACCAAGACAATGACAATAAGTTTCATAATTTTGGATTGGAAGGTGCCGTTGATTGAGCAGTGTATGAATTTTTAGGTGGCACCAGATGGCTCTGTTGTAATCAAAGAAACATCATTGGATGTGGATGTTTGAATACACTTATGTTATAGTTTGTATTATTGCATATTTTAAATCTATCACTATTTTAGTGGCAAGTCGTTTTTTGAATACACTCTTACCGTGTTTAGGAGTTCACTGTTAAGGATTTTTGCATGCTTGGAAGTAGTGTGAAAATTAGGTGTATGTTCTTTTCTAGGTATTATCCATGAGAGGTAAATAATTAAAAAGGTCAAGTTGGTCTGGTTCGATTGGTTCCACCCATTGCTAAGTTTGATCCGGTGATTGTTACAGGCGGGGTCCAATGGCAATATTTTGGGCACCTTATTTTTCTTCATCAGAATTCGACCCACAGCAAGATAGAAAAATACCTTTGGTCTGATTACGAGGTGCCCCACCCACGGCAAGAGTCTTTCGAGCCGCATCATAATGTGCCTGTCGGTTTCCTCTCCGATCGTCTCATTTTGATTGAAGAGGTCAGAAAGAAATCCGAACAGTCATTCCTGCTGGCTTCTGTCGGGCTCAGAGAGCCGATCCGCCAGTCGCAATGCGGCAAGTAATCTCAAGGGCGGACCTTTCTGCTCTTGAGATTACGATGACGGTTTCCGACAAAGGTGCCCATTACGATCGCGGACGGACTTGCGTCCGTCCGCGTACCCTGAGTAGGAGGGAACGTCCGCATGTGTTGCGGCGTTCCCTCCTGTGCAATTAGGATATGACCGCCACCCTGGCGGTCACATCCTCTATTTTTAACATTGCGGCAGGAGCTGCTTGAAGCAGCACCCGCCGCAATGTTAAAAGAGAAAGCTGTGCATTTGCATGCACAAAGCGACAGGCACCATGCGGTGCCTGCCGCTCTGTGCACGCAAATGCAGGGGGGTACCATAGGTACCCCCCATGTGCAGCCCCCACCCCCCTTCACCCCTGGGGGCCTGAAACGGGCCCCCAAACAAGAATCCGTATGCCTTTGCACGGCAGAAATGCTGCCGTGTAAAGGCATTGAACTCCAGACATCCTAATATGGCTGGCGGTGTCTGAGAGACACCGCCACCATATTAGGCCTTTTCCGCTGCGGTTGTAAGCCAACCGCGGTGGAAAAGCAGCGGACTGAAACCAGGACCCACCAGCCATGCTAATGTGGTGGTGGGACTTTGGTGGGTCCGCAGAGGATTTTCCGCATCCGCCGGGCCGGCGGTGGCTTCCGCCGGCCCGGAGGATGCGGAAAAATCCTCCATCGTAATGTGCCCCATAGTTTCCATGCCAGTCTGTTCGGCATGGAAACCATGCCTGATAGCGTCTTAGGGGGTGCCCAGCAAGGCCGCCTTTGGTGCATGGCCTCTGGTGGGACACAGAGGGGGCACCAATGGTGCCCCATGTTAATCCCTGCACCTTGTGGCAGGCACCTTGAGGTGCAGGGTGCAGGGATGAACTACACCGCCCATTTTACTATGAGAGCACGTATTACAGCTTGTTTATGGAAGGAATACATGCTCCCATAGTAAAATATAGGAATTCAACCAAACAGTGTTTAGTCCCATCCTAATAGGGTGGTCGGGACCGCCGACCAGGTGTCCTCTAGGGGTAAGAAGGAAGAAGAGAAATATGAAAAAAGAGTGACAAAGAAAGAAAGCTGGGATGAAAAAGAACCTGAAAGAGTGATATAAAGCGGCTGGGAGGGTCTGGTGGTGAATTGAAGGGACAAGAGGCGGAATAAAGACTACGCAGCCTTGGTCTTCAGCATGCCAACATTCAGTAGCACCGTCAACAGACTTCTGGGCAAAGTTGTGGTTGCCATTACTTTAAAAAAAATTACTGGTTCATCCACTCGCCACATAGGTGATTGAGTTAGTGATAACAGGTTCTGTGGTTTGCAAAATTACTATTCATTTTATATTATTAAAGTTTTCAAATAAAATGATTTTTTTATGTATGGGTTAATGTTAGGCTGTGAGAGATGTCTACTGAGGCAAAAGTCTTTGGCGCAGGGTTTGCAGTTCTAGAAGTTCTTCCGTTCCTAGATATTTTGGGGGAGTGGGTACAGAAGGTAGTTGGCCTATATTTAGTATAATTCCAACAATCTTTGCTACTTTGGCGTGCAGAAAACAACATGATGTTAGGCCAATTTTCTAGCAAGTTATTGCCATTAATTATACTGAAGTGTGTGACCGTAGGACTTAGGGTAGAGTGATACTGTTGATTTCCATTTGCCCATGCATTAAGTTAGCTCAGCCTCAATACATGTGCATAATTTGCACATAAAGACACGACTCATTGAAGCACTAACAGCTGCTACGTGGTTCCTCAGCAGCCAGTTAAAACAGCCTCCAAAGCCCTCAGCCTACTTGGGAAACATTTATAGGCAAGGATTGCAACTCAAAAGCAATAGATAGTCCTGCAAAGTACCAAGCATCAGGATTTAGGCTAACGCATTTCAGTGTGGTGGTCCACATCACCGCACTGAAATGCAATTTATAGCGCCTCATCTGCTGTGAAGCCGGAGTGCTGCTGTAATGCACCATACTGAGAAAGCGACAGTGGCAGCATGTAGAGCGTGTTGCTTCTGGAAGCTCAGGGGCTGGTTCATCTGCAAGCAGCTCTACTAGATGCTAGTATTCTTCTACAATGTATAACCCGGTACGCGCACTCAACACCACGTAGCATATTACATTTACTGACTGACAGCCCAGTGGCTACTTCCGTTCTAGCCACTGTGAGTTTGTCATGACAATCGGTTGTGGCACGAACGGGATGCATTTAATTAGGTTTGCAGTTGGCAAATCATGGCACCACAGTGGCAATGATCCCATGACCAGACCCTATCCTGCCAGTGGCAGACCCAGCCGCAGCTGATCCATTTGGGCTGAGGGGCCATGCCCCTCCACCTATTGCCCCTCATGAATAGTGTCTGTCAGGCTGAACAAGGGTCAACCTGACAGACACTGTTCATTTCAAGTCAGGCAGCCAGGAGCCAGACATGAGGCAAAATGTGCAGGCTCCTGGCTGCCTGAGCTGAACTTTGCTGGGCTGGTCAAGTCACAGCTCCAGTGGGCGTGCCATCCTCAGCTCAGCGAAGGTCTCTGAGGGCCTCCCCTCAATGACGAAGGGTGGCCTCACTGAAAGCTTTGCACCTGGGAGCTTCAGTTTTAAGCCCTGAAGCGCCCAGGGTTAATTGTCAATCAGTGACACTTCATCACAGAGTGGGGTGGAATCAGCAGTGTCACTGACTCCATCCCACTCTGTGATGACGTTGGGACGGCTGCCTTCCCTCATTGGCTGATCTTAGGTCAGCCAATGAGGGAAGGCAGCAGTCCCAAGCCTCCTGGAACCTCTGAGGCAGAGCTGGTTGCAGGGAATAGTTTTTTTCTTTAAAATTAATGTTTGGTGCATTTGTGCGTGTATGTATGGTAAAGAGTTTTGTGAATGGGTGTGTGTGTGCATGTGTATGAATGCATAGCTGTGAGTGTTGTGTATATGTGCGTGTGCATGTGTGTGTCACGTCCCCCCACCTCCCTCCATAAATTACCGAATGCCACTGGGCAGACTTGTGAAGTACATGCTGCTAGCAACATGGAAAGTCGCTCGGTCAGCGGTGGCATTTATTAATTAAATTAATCCTATGACCCGAGTGACCTGACCCCACCCAACACCGGTGGGTAGGCTGAGAGAGAACCACAGACCGTGGCTGCCACAGGAGTGGTTGTCCATAGTCCGGAGCCTTGTCATCAGTCCAATGTGTGTGGCTGCCAGGATCATGTGCCATGGCTCTGACTGCAGCGGACGTGAGTACATGAATGCGGGCCGGCCACGAGACCTGCCTGTTGCCACGGCACCAGCATGCCACGCAAAGAAGATAGGTACTGTGCCTTAGTCTCCTAGTTGCACTTCACTCGCTATGCTTTTAAAAGCACGCAGCAGTCAATCAGAGCTGCCTGCGGCCATCTTACAGAGAACTGTGCAATCACACACGCTGTCTAAGTAGTTTTGTACGTTACAGCAATAAGTCGTTTTGGGCCGGGTGACATAGAGCCACTGACTGTGGTGCCATTGAACTCACAGGTAGCTAGCAGCACAGTGGTTCCCTGCCAGGCGGTAGGCTGCTCAGCTATTAATAATTTTTATTAGTGTGAGCTAAATTAAAGAATACCGCCTCTGATACATAAATGTTTCCCATTGCTTGATTTTCCTCGAGGGAAAGTGCCACTCATAGTCGTTGAAATGTCACTCATAATTACACTGAAATTATGAAAATGTCACACCTAGCAATCTAAAACCTTGGCAGCTATGAATAGAAGTGATATGTTGTTCTCAGCCAGCCATCCTGAGTGATAGTGGAGAAAATGACTCCCTGCACATGGATATCAGATGGAATATCCGGTTACAGAGACTATACAATGGAGATACCAAGCCTCACATAAGCCAAAGTCAGGTACATTCAACACACAAAGGGCAAAATCGTCTGATTTCGACCAAGTACTCTAAAATAAAATGTACAAACAAAATGCATAAAATGCATACCTCAAGTATGAACCTGCCGCAGACTGTATTTAACAAGCATTCTCTTTCTGCTGATGTAAATCCGAAGATGTTGCAAACTATGTCAGCAAGCAGTGGACAATTGCATTTTTGTTCCCCTGTAGTTTTCGAATCACGCCAAGTTTTCATTACTATTTTCAAACGCACCTTTGGACATTCCAATCTTCTTCTGTAAAGTAGTGTTTAAATCCTTCAATTTTTTACTCAATGCTACTAGCCTGACATGCTTTTAAACAGGGCAGTCTTTACCGCTGGTGGCGCCGGGTGTGACAATTTATTTGGGCGCCCCTCCTCCCCATTCTCTTGTTCGGATTCCCTCACTACCACCCAGCAAAAGTGCATTTCATCAATCCATAGCCCCTTTTTCGCATATATTTAATTTGCTTAAAACTACTGGTAAAAGCTAGTTTTGCTAATAAGCTCAGCTATCCACATAAAATACAGTTGTGTTATTTGTAGCACGCATATTAACCCTTTGTGCTACTTCATGGCAAGTCAAAACTGCCACTAGACAAAACTCCCATCTCTCACTCAAGCAGGAACATTAATCACAAAACTTATGTTGACATTTTTATTGCTGTCTGAAAGCTGGATGCACAAGGAACTGTGCAGCAGGTGCTTTTAAATCATAAGTTATTGCTAAACACAGCACCCTCCATAAGGTCAGTGTCCTTCTTCCAGGTCAACTGTGGTCACACTGGCTGCATCACCCTAAAGCTGGCATGCTTTTAAATGTGCTGTTATATTTGCCCCCACAGTTCCCAGAGAGCACTGGTGCAGAATTCACAGAAGCTCTGGCGGACACTCAGACATTTTACCCAGGTGACTCCTCTCAAAACATTCTGGTTACACCTCTCAATTTAGAATTTGTCTCAGAGACAATATATTCATTTGTTACTTTGTTTCTCAATAAAACACTGCAGCTCAATTAAGTTGCCTTAGAACATTTGAGAGGGCAGCTGAGAATTTGTATGTATAATAGTACTAATAAATGCTGATACATTCTATCAAAGTCTTTATTTAATAAACAACCATCCTGTACCTGGAGAACATGGCCACTACAGTACACTGGCCCTGCGGGGCAGCAGGCAGTGGCAGATTCTAAGCACATAGGCAATAATGGAAGTAAAGAAGGTGAGGGCTATCCATTGTAGCAAATTGATGTTATGCACACTAGGACCCTTATAGTTCTTTGGGGACTCTGAAGGGGAAGTACATTTTATGCAGGGAGATGTTGGGGTGTGGTTAATAGGAAATATGATGTAATATTCAGTGTGTGAGTGTATGCGGAAAAATAAAGTAATGCTTGATTGCAGCTCCTGTGTGGTGTAATTCCTCAGCATGCTCCTGGGCTGAGGAAGATGCTACAATTGGTGACGAGGATAGGATTCGTGCCTGAGAAGACAAGACTGCTCTCCCTGAAAGTTTGCAACAATGCAGCAAACTGCTTGTGTTTGCCACGTGTGCCCAGAATTGGTGCAAAGTAGTCTGCGACTGGCACATGTGGAGTTAAAGCCCTACTCTAGCCCGTACATGGACACAGAAGAGATTGAAGGACCTACAGAGAAGAATATTCAAAACACCCACCAAAACCATAGACGAGTTGACCGACAGAGAAGCTGCACCATTATTCAGATGAAGCAAAAAAGAATAACAGTGACCGGAAGGTATGAGAAAAAGAGAACTTATTCACCATGAGGGGCGATTGAAACTTTCTGCGACCCATGTTCAAGCATAAGGCTAATGCTTAATGAAGTTATCAATGTGGGAAAAAGCTTTCTGAACAGCTTGTGCTCTCAATGACTGCAAAAGATTGCACAAAATACAATGCAGCTGTGTTCCTGAAGCCAATACTCTTCTAAGAAACATACCATTATTGCCAGACAGGCTGGTTGGATCAACACATTCGAAGACTTCATAGATGTGCTAAAAGAAGAAGATGACAAGAAAGTCATCCAATATTTGAAACAATCTTGCAGGTGATGGATTGAAAGAAGTGCTAAAGAAAATCTCTAAGACTGATGTAAAATCATACCAAAAGGTAAAAGAAGCGTTTGAGACCAAGTTTAATCCAATGCCGAATGTCGACTATGAAAGGTATATCTTGAACCAAGCATGACAAAAAGGTTGGTAAAGCAATGGATGACCGTCCTGCCTCCTCAGAAGTGGTCGCTCCTTCACGCTGCCCCCTGCCAGACCAGTGGTATTGTAGCGCTTCTGCCAGCCTGCTCATTGCCACTGAATTAATTAATTGTGCACTGCTTACTGCTCATTATTGTGCCTGTACACTGCTCGCTTTGCAATTTCGTAGCGCTTTACCGCTAGACTGCTGTGCATTCATTTTACATTTGTGCTCTGCTCGCTTTGCCTGATTTAATTTAATTTAATTATTGGGCCGGTGCCTCTGGACAGTTATTAGCGTTGATAAGGCTGTGCCCCCAATCTTGCCCTGTTTCCCTTTTTTGGCTTGCTGCCATCTTGTTGATTGTTGTTGTGCCTTGTTTCCAGCCCGGCTCTCCCCCACGCTCCCGCCTCCCAGCTGCCCCTCCCTCGCTCCGCCCCCCTCCACTCTCCACTTATGACTGATACGCCTACGCGCAGCGTTCACGCGCAGCGGTCGCGCCCCATGCGCGCCGAAGGTGCGCCAAGGGTAAGCCCGTCTACGCCCGTCCGCGTATGGACCGCGCCCAGCACCAGACCCCCTGGCCCCCGCAAAATCCAATCCACCCGCATAACGTACGACGCCGTGACCCTCTCAGCCCTTAACCCCGGCCGTCTCCCAGTCTGCTACCAAGCCGCCCCAGGACACACCCATGGACCCTTCACCTGCCACTCCTGCAAGTTCGAATGCATCAGAACCCACACCAAATCCTCAAACTCCAAACAGAGCTCCGACACTAACCACCTGAAGTGCATCCTGCTCAACACCCGCTCGGTCCACAGGCACGCCACTCAACTTTGGAACCTACTCGACACCACATCGCCGGATGTCGCCTTTCTTACAGAAACCTGGATGAACGCCTCTTCAGCACCCGACATCGACTACAAGATCATCCGTAAGGACCGCATCAAGCAAACAGGAGGAGGCATTGCCATCGTCCATAAGAACTCCATCCGCATCACGACCAGTTCAGACGATAACCTCGCAGGCGCCGAACACCTTCACTTCCAGATCCACACCGACCCCAAGACCACACTCAGAGGCACACTCATCTACAGGCCACCAGGACCCCGCACACAATTCTGCGAAGATATCACTGACTTTATCAGCCCACACGCCCTCCCCTCCGAGGACTACATTCTACTGGGAGACCTCAACTTCCACCTGGAAAAGAACAACGACAGCAACACCACCACCCTTCTGGACAACCTCGCCAATCTCGGACTCAAACAACTTGTTGACACCCCCACCCACTAGGCCGGGCACACGCTCGACCCACTCTTCACCTCCAGCAAGCACATCTCCTTCAATCACACCACAGCTCTCCATTGGACGGACCACAGCTGCGTTCACTTCAACTACAAAAAGACTACAACCCACAACCACCCACAACCAATTCCCCGCAGAAACTGGAACAAAATCCCCCCCGACCAACTCTTCTCATCACTACACCAAAACCCTCCTCCAAAATCATCGAACCCAAACCTTGCAGCCATCAACCTCTCACAATGGATCACCCACAGCGCTGACGAATTAGCACCCTTGAAAAACCATCAAATCAAGCAAGGTAGCAAAAAAGCCCCCTGGTTCAACGATGACCTTAAGAAATCCAAGAAGCTCGGCCACACCCTCGAGAAAACCTTGAGAAAAACCCCACAACTGACAACATGACCACCCTCAAGAACGCCACCCGCAAACACCACCAACTGATCCGTTCCATCAAGAAATCAGCATTCAAGGATCGACTCGACAACAACGCCCACAACAGCAAAGAACTATTCAACATTGTCAAAGAATTTACCAACCCGGCCGCCGGCACCAACGACATCACTCCTTCCCAAGCCCTCTGCGACTCCCTAGCCTCATTCTTCCACAACAAAATCCCTGACATACATAACAGCTTTGAAAACCAGCTCAAAAACCAGTCAACCCCACCCACCTCCGAACCAAAATCCCCCTCCAACAATCTTTGCGCCTGGAACCCAATAACCACTGAAGACACCTTCCGCCTGATGAACTCCATCCATTCAGGAGCACCAACCGACCCATGTCCCCACCACATTTTCAACAAAGTAGACTCCATTATCGCACCCCATCTTCGAGACGTCATCAACTGCTCCCTCAACTCCGCTACCTTCCCGGAAAGCTGGAAACATGCCGAACTCAGCGCCCTCCTGAAGAAACCCACAGAAGACCCCACTGAACTTAAGAACTACCGCCCCATCTCGCTCCTCCCATTCTCAGCCAAAGTAATTGAGAAAGCCGTCAACAGTCAGCTCGCCGCCTTCCTCGAATCCAACAAACCCCTCGACCCCTCACAGTCCGGCTTCTGAGCCAAACACAGCAGCGAGACCGCACTCATCACAGCAACAGACGACATTCGAACTCTACTGGACGACGGAGAAACAACCGCCCTTATCCTACTTGACCTCTCCGCAGCCTTCGACACTGTCTGTCATAGCACCCTCATACAACGCCTCAGCAATGTCGGAATACAAGGAAAAGCATTGGACTGGATCATCTCGTTCCTCGCCGGAAGAACCCAGAGAGTCCGCCTCCCCCCTTTTAAATCTGAGGCCACCGAAGTCATCTGTGGCGTACCACAAGGATCATCACTCAGTCCCACCCCTTTCAACGTATACATGAGCCCCCTCGCATCCATCGCGCGCCAACACAACCTCAACATTATTTCCTACGCAGATGACACTCAGCTGATCCTCTCCCTCACCAAAGACCCAAACAACGCCAAAACCAACCTACATGAAGGGATGAAAGAAGTAGCCGAATGGATGAAGAACAGCTGTTTAAAACTGAACTCGGACAAAACGGAAGTTCTCATACTAGGTTCATCCACCTCTGCCTGGGACGACTCATGGTGGCCACCGGCCCTGGGAAACGCACCCATTCCTACGGACCACGCACGTAACCTAGGCTTCATCCTGGACTCCTCCCTCTCGATGACCAGACAAGTTAACGCCGTCTCATCATCATGCTTCAATATCCTCCGCATGCTCAAAAAAATCTTCCGTTGGATCCCCACCGAAACAAGAAAGACGGTCACCCACGCACTGGTCACAAGCCGATTGGACTACGGAAACACCCTTGACGCCGGAACCACAACCAAACTTCAGAAAAAACTTAAACGCATCCAAAATGCCTCAGCCAGACTCATACTAGACATCCCCCGCCAAGCTCACATTTCCGGCCACCTGAAAGACCTCCACTGGCTCCCCGTCAACAAGAGAATTACGTTCCGTCTCCTCACCCACGCCCACAAAGCCCTCTATGACCTAGGACCTGAATGCCTCAACACACGCCTGTCCTTTTACACCCCCACCCGCCAACTACGTTCGTCCAGTCAAGCCCTCGCCGCAATTCTACGCATCCATAGATCCACCATGGGAGGAAGATCCTTCTCCTACTTAGCGACCAAAACATGGAATTCTCTCCCCGCCCACCTTCGCCTTACACAGAACCACCTCTCCTTCAGAAAACAACTTAAAACTTGGATATTCGATAAGTAAAGCACCCCCCTCCCTCAAGCGCCTTGAGACCCTCTGGGTGAGTAGTGCGCTATACAAATTCTAAACTTGAACTTGAACTTATTTGTGGAAAGACTTGATGCACTATTTGAACATTTCCAGTCCTGTGACTTTAGCGGCAAAGAAGTCATGCACCTTAGAGTCATTGCTGGCTGCCTTTTTTATTTGTTTTGAAGGCGCATGCCAAGAGAAACACACAGTCTAGAGAAAATGCTGACGGCTGTGAGAATAGAAGAATGAGCAGATCGACAAGTTGCTGACATGATAGTAGGAACAGCACTGAATGAATCAGCATTGATCGTGTAAAGCAAACACAAGCATAAAAAGATACATGTGAGGTGAAGTCTTCAAAGATAACAAAGCTATGCTTCCAATGGGGATTTTCATTACTCCATGAAGGTAAGTGTGCAAAAGTGGTGGGAAAGAGAACCATTTTATAACTGTATGCCAAGACAAAGAAAAACCAAGTGTGTCACGCCAACAAGAAAAGATGGAGGCCAGAACATTTCAGAAACAGTCTCACGATGCCCCTAAAGTCAAAAAGCAACATCATCTATGTCAAGTAGAAGCCAGGAAAAATTAATAGTCATCAAGCTCATCGTACAAAGGTTCTTTGATGTCACTATCAAAGAACTAGCAAAGAAGATGAATGTGCGTTGATTATATCTACCAAAGAATGGCTTGCACATGTGGTAAGCTGCCTGTAAGAAGATCACAGTCCAAAGAAAGTGCATCAAACAAAGAGGCAAACTTTATTTGGACATTGTGCAAAAATCACATTTAAAGTGAACGATCAATAACTTTCATCATAGACAGTGGTGTGTTAATTAATATGCTGCTGTAAATGTTTATTAGCCTATCTCTTGTGCATTGCCTCACTTTGTCAGGCAAAAAGGTATATACCTGAGCTGCTTCTGAGCCATTGCACAAAGCAAAATGCACCATTTCAGTGGTCACCAAGATGTGACCAGAACTTTAAAGACAATAAACATGCAATTGAGGACGAACCTGGAATGGCCTCCTTTGACTCCATGTTACAATCCAAAATACCGGTTGATATAAGCCTGGTAGTTCTAGGTGCAATCCTTGCTCAACGCAACAGCCATTTGCATGCTCTGAGGCACATAAGGCCAATGTCAGTTGAAATCTATCTTAAACAGAGCATGCTTACTCTCAGCCGGAGACAGAGAGTCTGGATGTGGTGTGGGCCTGTGAACATTTTCATGTATTCCTCCACAGAAAATGATTCACTATCATCATGGATCACCAGGCATAGCTTACAATTTTTGGAAACCCAAAGGCTAATGTGCCCCTCACATCTAGAGGTGAGGGTTAAGACTGCAAGAATACAAGCATGAGGTTGTGTATAAACTGAGGACAGATCAAAACTCGGCAGACTACTTATTATGAGTGCTGCTATCTTGCCACATTTTGACCTCAAAGACAGTTGAAGCATATCTCAACTTTATTGTGAGGTGCAGCACACCAGTGGCTCTGTGAGTGGCACAAATCATTGCTGCTACCAATGCAGATAAAGACATGACCATAATCAAAGAACTTATTACCGCACAATCATGGGAGAGAAGTACTGGATCCCTTGCCAATGAGGTTGAATTTCAAAAGTTCAAAAACGTACAGGATAAGTTAGCAGTCACCTAAGAAGGCATAATGCTGCGAGGCTTAAAAATCATGATGCCTGGAAGCCAAAGACAGCAGGTCATCAAAATAGCCAATAATGGACACTATGGCATCGTAGTCTAGATGAGCGAGTTGAGAAGGAGCTGAAGGCATGCAACATGTTCAATGGTTTGTCCCCACAGGTGATGCAGCACCCAGTGACAATGTCTGACCTTCCTACCCATCCTTGGAGAGGGCTGCAGTTAACTTTTTGGACCCTTAGAAAATAGACAACACCTCACAGAGGTCATAAACGAATATTCACATTTTCCTTTGGTGGAAGACCTATCTTCAGCAGCCCATGACAAAGTCATTGAACGGCTTGATGACATCTCTGCAACCTGGGGCATCCCAAAAATTCTTACATCTGATAATGGCCTGTGCTTCAACAGTAAAGAGTTCAAAACATTTCTTGTCCAACACAGTCAGATATCAAAAGAGTTTACCCCCTCTGGCCCTAAGCCACTTGTGCGGCTGAACGATTCAGTGGCACCTTCAATAGGGTCATTGGAGGGAATTGATCTGAACCAAGCTATGTGCAAGCCCCTTTTGTCCTTTCAATCAACTGCTCACTCCACAACTGGTGAAAGTCCAGCCACCTTGCTATTTGGGAGAGCCATCAGAACAAAACTACCTCAATAAGCCCCGGATCAATCAGTGAATGCTCACAAGGTTCGAGATACTGATGCGTCTCGGAAAAGGAAGATGAAAATGAATGCAGATCAGGTACTGGTTAAGCAGGAAGGAAAATGGAACATGGACTCTCCTTTTTTGGCGGATCCTGTACAGGTTGTGGCGTGCAAGGAAAAATATGGTGACAGCACATTGTCCTGGACAATCTATCACTCCGGACACATTTCATTTTAAACACCTACTCCAACACTTGTTGAGTCCTAAAAGCACGTGAGAGGCAACCCCGCATGAACCTATATCGTTGCTGCCCAATCAGGGTGGACCGCAATCACCTCGAATCACCTGAGCTGGTAGACAAGTGCAAGCCCTTCGCCAACTAATTAAGGAAATATGATTTTAGTGATGTCTGCCACTGTTTACTTAATAAAGGGGGAAATGTAGCATATTGATTCTATGGGCACTAGGACGCTCTTGGTCCTGGGTGGACTCTGAAGCGGACGTCCATGATATGCGGGGAGGTGTTAGGGTGTGGGTAATGAGAAGTATGCTGTAATGTGCAGGGTGTGACTGTATGCTGAAGAATAGAGTAATGTTTGACTGCAGCTCTTGTGGGGCATAATTAGTCTGAATGCTCCTGGTCTGGGGAAGACTACACCTTTGAAGACTTAACTGGGCGAGACAATAATCAGTCACTGGATCTTAGAACTCCTCCAAAATAGCACCTCTGTTCCAGAAAAGCCTGCCCTGTGCGTGGAAGTTCACTGCTGCAGAAGTAAAGAGTTTCCAGCAGATGGCGCTGGCGCTTGTTTATGATTAGAAAGTTTTCTCGGGACACGGCTCCACGCACCTGCCATGCTTACACTCCACTTCCTTGAGGCGACCGGTAAGCTATTAAGGGAACCAGCCATGCAAAACATGAAGTTAGAAGGGTTTAAGCAAATCTCGGTTATGAGAAAAGAATACATTTATTCGCCTCTTCGTCTCTTTTTCTGACCTTTGGAAAAAACGCTTTTTGAATCGAATATCGCATGGTGTAGTAGACATTACTTGGCCTATTTCTACAGGAGACATTCATATAACAATAGCTAGATCACATTTTTATAGTGTTATTTACAATCATGTGAGTTAGAAATGAATCTCTGCTGTTAGTGTGGGTGGAGGTCATGGGGCTGTGACCTTTCAGGGGGCTTGTATTGTTAACATAATAGCCTAGACAGTTGATTTGCAGGGACCTTCAAAAGAATCATTATTATCTGATTAATGCAAAGTATCGATGTAATCATCTTTTTTTTTATTCCCAGCATGTGTTGTATTTGAGGAGCTTTGCATTGCCTGTCAACTCGCTGGATCTTTAATGGAGATCAGAACAGATGTTCAGCTTATTGGAGTAAAGGCTTTATTCATTTTAAGAATATCAAATTCGATTCCTGACCATTCCAAGATTTCTGTCCAGTATTGGCTGTGCTTAATTTGAGCTGGTGGGATCGCAGGCACTGGTTTTGGGGGATTTTTCGACATCAGACTTTGACCCACAGCAAGAGAGGCGAAACGCACAATGGGAAACGAAGGAGGAAAAGAGAGGTGCAAAAACGGTGACATGGGGAGTAGCAGGAAACTACAAGAGTGAGATGAAGAGAAAGGGAGTGTGTGGTGGTGGATGAAAGAAACATGAGGTGGAATGAAGTCCATGCACACTCGATATTCAGCATGCTAATGGTCATTAATGCTGGCTTCTTAGCAAAACTTTGGGCCCTGGCACTTATTCTTTTGCAAATGAAGAACTATTGGCCTGCATTCCTGGTCAGTATAGGGCCTTACATAGCACATGCATAGCCATCAACGTGGGCAGCTCATGTTGAAAGTGTGCAGGGTAGCACAAGAAACATCTGCTCACTGAAGGCATAATCTTCAGGACAGTGGAAGCATCTGACTATGCTAATGGTCATGGGAGAGAGTGGGTGGGGGATCCCTTTGTCCAAGGAAGGGCTGGGCAGCCGTGGCCCATGCAGGTAAGAGCAGTGGGGCCTGGAGGGGGGATTTCAGTAGACGACACCAACAAAAACCTGCTTCTTTTGCCAGGTTTTTAAAATAAGGCTATGTTTGCTAAAATGTGTAAGGCACTTCAATAAACGGAATGGCTGTTGGGCCTGCCATGGCCTAGCAAAATTGTCAGTGAACACAACACAGTAGAAGGCTTTCAATCAGAAGGAAACTATTGCATTCCAGCTGCATACATGCATAATAGTGTTACGTGTCTTTGTGCACTTCTTTTATGGATATACTGCATATCATCATAACATCTTTGCTCTTCATACATATACTGGGTAAATTACAGTATATTAAACTATGTTTTAATACCATCAGCCAGCAGATGATATGTTCAGTCAATGATTGACTGGCCCGTTGGGCACTCTGGGCCTGCCAGATGAGCAGACATGAAAGGCCAAGTGTGGGTCAGTTTGTTTTTGGTGCTTATGGCTGTGACTCGGCTAAAGAAACTGGCACAACCACTGGCCCTTACAAGCAGGCCCATTCGTAGGGTCAGACAGGCCAGTCCAACAATGTCTGCAGTCTCAGTGCCTGTGGGTTCCTCGACTAAACTCTATCTTAAATGAGGAGACTTAAGCCATAACCATTCAATGTGTGGCCCTTCCTTGCCAGCTCAGTATTCTAGAGTCATTTAAGAGCCACCCTGAACATTTCCTTATTTTCAAAAATCTGTACTGCAGCAAATCTGATAGTACCAGGTGCACATTTGATGTGATGATGTAGAAGTGGAATTTACCAAGATTTACTAAAGTACACCAGGAAGATGCACTGAACATCGAAAATGTTGAGGAACAATTAGATAAGCAGAAAGCAATTGGTAAAAAAAAAAATCTGAAGTATATTTTTATTATTCTAACGTATTTAACCATCATGCTGGCTCCTAATTGGTTAGATTGCTCTGATCAAATAGTTTTCATTCTGGACAGTTACCTGGAAAGGTGGATGGGCAATTGAAGTATTTCTGAACCAAGAAGTATATATATATACAGATTTTTAAGTCTGCTATATCAAAGTTGCTGTGAGATTATGGTAAAGTGAAATTATGGGGCAGGTGTGCTCATTTTTAACCCAAAGCTGCACACTAACCAAATATGGTGCACTACAGGGCGCATGGGTGGTGATTGTGCTGGTGCTGTAAACAGTGGTGGCTGGCATCTACAGGGAGGTAGGGTGAGCACACATGTAAAATAATATTTAAAAAAAAAAAACTTACCGAACTGGGCAACGTCCTCGCTCTAGACCTCTTCTTTCGCCGACACAGGAACCGAACGCTGGAACTCCCATGGCCAATCCTGGTGCTGCTCTCACCATCATGAGCGCAGTACTAGCATTGGTGGGAGAGGCCTCACTCTGTGCTTTATAGTGCTCTGCAGGCTTTGGCTTGCTCTAACCCAGCTGTCTTGACATCTGGGTTAGAGATGTTTAAAGTGCGCATGTGTGGCTGGTCATCGCAAGATGGCCGGCCAAAAAAGCATGCTCACTTTCAACAAAGCAATACCAGTCCACCCTCCTCCCTGCTGCTGTCACTTAGCCATGCATGATGCAAAGCCTCACAGAGGTGATTGCGCACTGCCTAACATAGCATTTGTATTGGAAGCATACTCTTCCAGTACAAATTCCAATGTCTAGCAAGCAGAGAAGGATCCCACGCATTTAATTCATGATCTGAACTTCAGCGCACATGCAATGGGTGGGTGTTTGAGAAATGAAAGCATTTTACTCCAAGACTGGTCTGTCTATCTCAGTAGATTGGGCTTTATGGTAAATCTATTGGTGTTTCCACTGTAAAGTCCGGTTTGCCACTTTGATGCAGAGCAACTCAAAGCAGAGCAAAGCTATTCATGAACTGTAAAAAAAAGTCAATTTGCAGTGTGCTGGAAAGTAAACATTAGTGAGCTGTTTTGAGTTATTACACATCACTGAGCCCCGGTTCTAAGCACTGCAAATCTGCAACAAAAAAAAGACAACACTTTGGGGTCTATTATTATGGTGCATCGCCCTGGGAAATGGGACCGTCCGCTAAGGGTGCGGCAGTACCGCATGGGCAATTAGGATGCACCCACCACACTGGCGGGAGCATCTCGCATTTTTTTGCATTGCGGCGGGCGGTGATGTCAGCAGCACTCGCCCGAATGCAAAAAAGGCATGTGTGCATTTGCATGCACAACGTGGCAGGCACCGCGCGGTGCCTGCCATGTCATCCATGCAAATGCAGGGGCGTGCCATAGGTACCCCCCATGTGACCCCCTCACCCTCCAACATCCTGGGGGCCCGCAACGGGCCACCAACTCGTTGCCGCCGCGGAAAGGCTGCTTCCCGCTGCCATCATAATATGGATGGCGGTGTCTAGCAGATACCGCCACCATATTCAACCCTTTTCCGCCTGGTCGACTTGTTGACCGGGCGAAAAAGCAGCGGACGGTCTTCCCCTCTGTTGCAGTCTCCCCGCCATCATAATATGGCTGGTGAAAATGGGAGGCGGGCAGGGGATGATGTCGGGCGGATCGCCACAGTCATGCGAGCGGTGAGGATACGGCCGACATCATAATAGACCCCTTTGTCTTACTGTGCCCTCTTGCTTACAATCTATAACACAGAATTACATTTATTATCATCAAACCAGCTTTATTTCGACAATACATGTCATAAAAGCAATTACATTTATATTTCTGTGCTGTAAGGACCAGTTCACATATGGATCTTTGTCTCAGTGGCTTACCTGAACCATGCATTTAAAGGGAGAAGATGTATTATTGGCTACATTTCTGGCTTCAAAGCATGAACGACATTTTAACCGCTGTAAAGCGCTTCATTGTTTCTTCGGGATAGTAGCACTATATAAATGCAATTACAATGTAACACAATAGTCGAGCTCTTTGCAAAGCCCCCCCGGCGGCATACTTACTGGCACCCTGCGACCTCCTCCAGCTCATACTAAGAGGAAGGTAGCTTTCCTCTCTAGCTACTTGCCAATTTCACTCGAGCTCTAGCAATGAATTTTTTAAAAGCGATCAGTAATTATTAATAGCCATACAAGGTGGTTTAGCGAGTCAGCACAAGGACGCACAAAGCTCAGAGGGGCTCCCAGGGAGTTCGGCGTTGTTATCTCAGGTCTGGCCGCCAGCACAGCCCACACTCCTGGCCTCAGTATCGGGCCTTCGGGGGCTGTGGCGGCATGAGCAGTGAGCCGTGCCAGGGCACAGAGCCCATCCGAGGCCCTGTCGTGTCGTGCAGCCTCCGCCTCTTGGGAAGATACAGCAGACAGCAGAAACCACGACATTTAGACATTTGTTCTTTTTTATAATGGCCTGAAAAAGCACAAGAAACTTCCCCCAGAATACAACAAAATTAAAGTCTGGTAATCTCTCTCATAAGACGTCCGCAGAGTTCTAAGGTATGCCTCCAAAGCATTTTTTTTTGTTTTAAATGACTACTGGAAATATAGGGGCAGATTTACAAGCCCCTTGCGCCCCTTTTGCGTCACTTTTCACATGTTAAATGTGACGCAAAAGTGGCGCAACTGTCTTGTAAATCTGCCCCATACTATTTAAGTAGGGTTGCACCACACTGTTAGTGAGAGATGTCTCTTGTACTGTGCATGCAACTCTTTTCAACAAAAATTTCCACAAAACATGGGAGCATATTTATGAGGGGAGTTGTGCCACTCTTTCACCACGCCGGCCCAAAATATATTTTATGAATCCACGAAAGGCCATCTTCTATGACTCTGAGTGCTTCATAAATCTGGAGCACTGCAGCACATCGCATATAGCTACATTGCATTAATCTGCCCTGGGACGGCGTTCATTGTGCGGGTGTTCCCACGCAACTATCATGGGTTTTGCCACGTTCTCAGAATTACCAAAATTGGTAGATTTGGGAATTCACCAAAAAGATACGCCTTTATAGGAGAGGTATAACGAGGAGAAATATCTGTGGGGCATATTATCAAGGGGGTTTATCTCCGCTTTTTTGGCTTTAAAAGCCAAGAAAGCAGAGATAAAATTATCTCCCTATTACCTAGCTTTCGCTAACACCAGTTAGCGACAGCTAGTAGGAGATAGCGACCATCTTGGGCCCCGCTTTGCATGTCAGTGAAATTTATCACTAATGACATGCAAAGTGGGCGTGCCAAGATGTTAGCGACTGGAAACAGTCACTGACATCGCTATCTCCTATTACCAACTTTTGGAGATATTTGCGCTAGGCGCAAATATCTCCAAAAGCTAACACCTGCCCTGAGCAGTTCTTAGCCATGTTATCCAATGGTAGGTGGATAACATGGCTAAGAGCATTAGCTCGCTAATGCATGAATATCGCTGACTTTTCAGCGATATTCATGCATTTCGGCCGATTTTTATCGCTTAGGAGATAAACCTTGATAATAGCAAGGTTCCTAAGCGATAAAAATCGCCGCAGCACGGCGACAAAAATATTGCCGCTAAGCCAACATAGCGATAATTATCGCTAGTTGTTGGTAATATGCCCATGTATTTCTCCTCGTTACTTCCTCTTTCTATGTGTACTGCATTCTGTAACACACACAGAAACAGGAATATGCCTCTCAGGATTATTTTTGTGCAGGAAGGTGCCCCTTCCTGTACAAAATCAATCCTGCATGAAACACAGGCACCCTTGCACGATGGTGAAAGGGTGCCTTCATTGGCGCTAGACCCCCAAAACTGCACCAGCACTGGGGCAATGGCAGGAATGAGCCATATTCTTATAAACACAGCGCATTCCTGCCCATTCCCTGTAATGCAGCTCAGCACAGCAAGGTGACTTGCTGAATGACTTTCAGATAAATATGTACCCTGAATTTTTTGGGGAGAAATTTTCTCTCTTATATGATTTGTGAAGTTCACCAATACTGCAAGCTTCATAAAAGACAGATTGTCACCTTCAAAAACCTTTGTGTGGACAACATTGTAACTTCAAACACACCTAGGCCCATATTTTGAAGGGCTTGTGTCACACAAGGCGATGCAAGCCAATAACTCAGATTTAGTAAGCGGGGCAGAGCCACCGTGTGTGACTCCGCATGGCTTAGTAAATCTGGAGTAACGCAAGGCAGTTACTTTGTGCAAGGGAGTCTGCAATGGAGCCGAGCAGCACAAAAGACAAAGAGCAGGAATGCACCATATCTAAGTAGATATGGTGCTTTGCTGCTCTCTCTATTTCATGCGGTGCAGCTGTAGTCCGTTGTGTCAAATGTTAGTAAATCTCCCACCTAATTCTCAGTCAGAGGTGGAATGGTAAATAGCCTGGCTAGGAGATCGGCTTCTGGACTGTGACCAAAGCTGTTGATGGTCATTTTGGATCATTTATCAAAAACTGACTAAGAACTAATTCCTATTTTTCGTTCCTGGTCAACTCAGGCACTTTGCTCTTGTTCTCCTTATTTCAGATTTGGTTGCATATCCACCCCTCATCTTCATCACCATGCTCAATTTATTCGTAATCGAGTGTGCAGTGGAGTACTGTAAGCTTTGTAGTACTGCAACTTGCAATTTTGGACAGTTTTCCTAAATTTTTCACCAGATATTCGTGAAGCATAGCCGTGTATCTCACAAAGTTTAAAAAGGAAGGTTGTGTGAGGCTTGCATGTCTCTTCGCGGCAATGGGAAAGGTTTCTGCTACTGAAAGGCGCTGTTAAGGACAATAGGTCAGACTGGCACCATTTAGCAGCTTCCACCCATGCCCTTCACTGAGACCCCTCAAAAACTTACAGAGGTCCTGGGTCCCGCTCTACCCCACACACTCCTGCAAGATCGCTTGTCTATTGTCACCCTGCCCCCCTCCCCTTGTTGTGCTGTGCTGTTTCAGCTAATCCCCGGTGTCCATTCTCTTCACCGAACACCTGTTCAAAAACAAAACGTGATGCTGAGCTTTGCCCAGCCACGGTAGGCCTTTACCCTTGATTTGCTGGTGAGTATGGACAGCTCAGGAACCCTTAGGTTTTTACTCAGGATCCACAATGATTACCTGATTAAGATATCCACCCCACTACACATCATAAAGCATAATATTGTCACCAGGAGGTGGATCTGTAGTTTTTTTTCTCACTATCCCTCAATTAGGTGCGAGAAATCAAGGCCCTTCGTTGGCTTCGCAAAGCTTGATTTTTTCTGGTTACATACGTCTATGTAGGCAGGGCTGGACTGGCCGTAGCGGGCACCGGGCATTTCCCCGGTGGGCTGCCAGGTGGGGGGGTCGGTTTTGGGCCCCTGGGGGGGCATTTTTGTTACTGGGGGTCAGCAAAACCGGCCCCTGCAACAAAATCATCCGAAACCTGCCATCGCAAACTGCTCGGCTACACCTCCCCTCAACCCCAGGTGGGGTCCGCCGAGATGTTTGCCAGGGCCAGTTTCGGTGCCCAGTCCAGCCCTGTATGTAGGTGTGATAACAAAGCTTTCCCGCACCTTTATGTACAGAGGAATGACTATCCATAGAGTATTCCATTTTCATCAATGGAACCCCTCTTATTATTGATTGAATATAGTGTGCTCCCAAATGTGATTTTTTTAGAAAGGAAACACAGGACACCAAATCTTCCATTATAATCAGCTGATTTTTGTAGTATGGCTATCTCTGACCAAAAGCAGAAGTATATACCAGTTACTAAAACTCATCTACAAAGATACTCATGACTTAGCACCTGTCTACCTTTTTTCTACCTTCTTGGCTATAACCTTACCTGTAAAGTACGATCTGCCTACCATATGTTTTTGTTCCCATTCAACCCACTCTGCGCTCCATCAAGATTATAGTGCTTCCACCCCCCGTCACTTGAAAACTGTTCTTCTAGTTATTAGTTCAAACTCCTCCATCTAGGAATTCAAATTTATCCTAAGGAATCCTGTTAGACTTGGCATCTTTTGGCGTGTTTTCTCTGTCTTTTTGCTTTCTGACCTCTTTGGTTTTGACTCTGTTTTTGCTGGTTTAGTGTCTCTGCGGCCTTTCTCACTGCAGTCCAGTATTCAAGTGCAAGTGGTCCTGTTGTAAATTGTTATTATGGATTGGTGTTTCAATATTTTGCATATTTGATTTACTAGTCAGTCTCTAGTAAAGTGCACTGAATGTACCAGGGCCTGTAAATCAAATGCTACTAGTGAGCCTGCAGCACTGATTGTGCCACCCACATGAGTGCCCTGAGAAGGTAACTCAGATCTGCCACTGCAGTATCTGTGTGCAGTTCTTTTACTACCATGTCCACTTGCCAGGTCCTACCATTCCCTTTTCCTACATATTAGTCCCCCCGAGGGTAGGCCCAAGGGGACCCTGTGGGCAGGGTGCAATATATGTGAAAGGTAGGACAAGGTCCGGTGTCTGTGCATGTCCTGAAAGTGAAATACTGTCAATTTCATTTTTCACTACAGCAAGGCCACATGTTCCAAAAGGATAGAATGGGGAGTTTTCTTATAAAATCTTATAAAAATAACTACCCATGGGAACAAGGTAGGAAATTAAAGTTTAGTATGCTCGTACTCAGAATGGTAAAATACATCTTTTAGTGAAGGTGATTTTCACATTCTGGATTTGAAAATACCACTTTTAGAAAGTAGGTATTTTCTTGCTTAGCCATCCAGTGTGCCTCTGCTAGGATGTGTATTGACTATCTGGCTTTGGGTTGACAGGGGCTGTGGAGCAGCAGGGGCTCCAGAGAGTCTGGATGGGTCAGGACTGGGCTGAATAGACCTGGGCTGTATTTAGAGTAGGAGAGGAGATTTCCTTTCACCTGAATGGGCCTTATCTGCCTCTGACAATGTGGCTCCACCTCCTACTATGAAGGTGCACGAGAGAGGACAGAACTGGTTTGGACTGGGCAAAGACACTCTCTGCCTCCAGAGAACAAAGTATTTTGTGGTATAAATATTGTGGCCCAGGCCCCAGACTGCCAAGAAGAAGAGCTGGAGAAGCTGTGAGGAGGAACTACCATTTTGCTGAGCACTTTGCTGTGTTGACCTGCCATGGCTGCTTTGGTCTTGGGCAGTGAAAGGACTGGAATGAACTTTCTGCAGCTTCTTTATTGAGTATCTCCAAGGGCCTGAAGTAGAGCTTGCCTCCTGTTCTGAAGTCTCAGGGACTGCAAAGAATTCACCAACCTCTGGGTGCCGCTTCTGGAGCCACTGTTTCAGCTGCCAAAGAGAGGGGAAAACGCGACTGACTTCATTGCTGACTCTGTGTCCTGATGGCACACAGACCACACCGTCCGCATCTCGCACCGCAATCCTGAATTTACCGACTATAACAACCGATGCCACTGCCACAGAGCCGCTGCTTTCACCGTGACCTATGGGCACGGCACTCCACACCGCCTCGCTTCACTTCACCATCCGGGTCTCACCAACGCCGTTGCTGCTGCTGACTTCGCCACCCGTGACCGCATCGTGGCGGTATACACCTGTTACAACGCATCTTTTACAACTACCTACTATTACAACGCATCTTTTACAACGCATACCATTACAACGCATTGCGCTGGGGGGCGCTCTAGGATAGGGAATAAGTATAATTTACTATCCAACACCTTCCCTAGTGTCCACGGGGACTGGAGTTAGAATAGTAAATTATACTTACCACTATCCAGCACCTCAAAGCGCTATGCGTTGTAATGGTATGCGTTGTAATGGTCTCGTTGTAATAGTAGGTAGTTGTAACGGTATGCGTTGTAACATGGTACATCCCATCGTGGCTGGGGGCACAACTCGTAAGTTTCACGATGCACCGCCTAGTCCCACACAGCCATCTGGGCTGACCGACACCAGCTCCCGCTAATCAGCTCTGTCGCCTGCACCGCCTCCTGCCAGCACAGCATTAAGCGCCGTCTTGCCCCGCACCGTAAGCCTTGGTCTCACCGACACCATCAGGACAAACTTCATCGAGCTGCAGCCTGCACCGCATCGAGAGGATACCGCACGCTGCACCAGTTCCATTTTTGCAATGCAACCTCGAAGGTTGCCACAACCAGCTCGCACAAACAATGTCAGCCGCAATGAGAAAGGTACTTTTACTGAGTCTGTCCACGCTTTCGCTGGCCCATACCGACGCAGTCGGATGTAACTATTAGTCTCTGTTGTTTTCAGCATTGCTGTTGCATCGGACACAGCTACTGACTCATACGAACAGTGTTTTTCAAGTATTCCTGCAAAGTATACCTTTTTAAGTACTGCATTGTGGATTTTTATCATTTTGGACTTGTTTTAAGTATATAAAATATTGGATAGTTTTCTAAAACTGGCGTGGTGTCCTTTTGTAGTGTTTTCACAGTATTACTGTTGGCTATGCGCAAATGCTTTACACACTGCCTCTAAAATAAGCCTGACTGCTCGTGCAAGCTACCAAGGGGGTGAGCAGGGGTTATTATAGGAGTGTAACACCCTTACCCTGACTAGGAAGAAGGACCCCTACTTGGACAGAGGTGCAAGCCCCTGCCAACTAGAGACCTCCATTTCTAACAAATACTCTCTTGGAAAGATTGATTCTAATCACATACAAACCTCACACACAATAAATATGTAGACTTCAGTCATTGTGCATTCATGTGTCTTTTTGCCTATTTCTGAGTTAGGTATGCTTGAAGATTCAGTTGTGTTCGTATTATACTATATATTGGTCTACACAATTGTAGTATGGGTGACTGAGTATAGAATGTTGTGATACCTTAATACCATAGCCAAAATATCAAGGACAAAAATATTTACAGGTAAGTGAACAAGGGAAGGAATAGATATACTATTCTTTATTCCACATCTATGTGCCTTCTGCAGCTGAACCCATTTTTTTTGTTGGCCATAGGCCTCTGTACACTTTACCTCTACTAACCAACAGGAAAACGCATGAGGCGTCCCATTCAAACATGCTAGCATTTGCAGATAACTGACTGTCACCTTTAATTTACTTACAAGTCCCTAGAATATGGTACTACATGTGACTAGGGCCAGCAAATTAAATGTTACTAGTGGGTTGCAGCACTCATTGTGATTCTCACTAAAGGACAACTGTAACACATGGCTCCGGCCTTGCCACTGCAGCCTGGGTATTCAGTTTGAAAACAGCCATTTCGACCGGGCAAAAGAAACCTTTCATCAGGCCTAAACCTTCCTTTTTAATACTTATAAGTCACTTCTGAGGTAGGCTCTAAAGACCTATAGGGTACAGTGCATGGTATATAAAAAGAAAAACATTATATTTTATGTTTTACATGTCCTGGCAGTGAAAAGCCTCCAAAGTGTTTTTTCAGCGAAGCCTGGCTCTTTCCATAGGCTAACACTGGTTTACCCTTTTACATCTAATAAGTGTGAAAGTCAGTTTGGAAGCAGCTAGAAAAATGGCTCATGCATTCATTTTAATAGTAATTTAAAGTACAACTTAATGATGAAGTCAGATTTGATATCACTATTTTGGAAATGACACTTTGAAAAGGTTGTCATGTTCCTGCCCAAAACCAAAATGCTGGCCTGTCAGTGTCCAGTTGTCGCCTGTCCCCTGATGGCTCCCGTGTTGTAACATGTGTATTGATCCCATACAGTGGGCAAACGGCTCTTGGTGTGGAAAATTAGACACATCCCTTGACAGGATGTGCCAAGCCCCGTCCTGAGCTTCAAAGGATGCCTACCTTGTCAATGGAAGATGAATCTCACACTTAGGCCTGTCTCCCATTTGTTTGTCTAGTCAGGATGGCACCAAACCAAGTGAGGGTAGAGATCAGCTGTGGCTTGCCCATAGAGGGCGCCAGGGCGTCAACCTCTGAAGCCTGCCTCCATCTCCAACCAACTGCTGACATTGTGTTGCACTTTCTTGTGAAACAATTTTTGATTTCCAAATAATAGTGCAGCATCATACCAGCAGCAAAGGGGGCTCCACTGTTCCTTTGAACTGTGCATGCGTCAGGCGGTAGCTTCTTCAGCCTACCTGACACAATACTTAGCCGACATGAAGCACTTGCCTCGGGCAGTGCAGCATGTCTGCAAATGAGGTATTGTTGGGGCTTATCACTCTTCATTCCCATATCCTATCAGAAGTCAAAATCTCGGAGGAAGGATCACGCAGAGGTAAAATCTTATTAATAGTGTGTGTTTGCACGTGCATGATTTAGTGTGTTTGTGTGTGCATGGCTGTAAGTATGTATGTGTCTGTGCATTGCATCCACAATTCTCCTTTTTCTCTCCCCTGCTCATCACTCTCCCTCCTCCATTTTTTCGTCTCTCTTCTCTGTTGGCACTTGGCAGCTAACATGACAAGGTACACATTTGGACAACGTGTTACTCATTTGCACTATTTATTTGGGCTCATTTAGCCTAAAAATGTACCTTGTTTACTCTAATAATATTAATTTGCAAAAGAATGCTTGTTATGTAGAAAGAAATGTTCGCCGTTCTTTACGCCTATTAGTATTGAAAAAGCACTGCGTTGACCAACAACGTTGTTGATTTAGGAGAGGAATAATTTTCGCCAAACATATCTGCAGATTTAGACTTAAATGCTCATGCATCAAAAAAACCAACTGTGATTCTTTAATTGCGATTATTAAGGCATCGCAATTAAACAATCGCAATTGGCTTTGCATGTAGGAATTGCAAACAAAAAAGTGGGATTCCTGCACATTCCTTAATTGTGACTCGCAAAATGCAAGTTCTAATTAAGGAATGGATTCCCAATCATTCCTACAGGCCTGGAGGCCCATAGGAATGAATTGGAATGCCATGCACAATTTCAAGGGTGCAAGGGTGCCAAAAGGACACCCTATTGCACCCCTGAAATGACAATTTATACACATGTTGCGCACACACATGCCCCAAGGGCATGTGTGTGTAACATGGACTTTGAAAAATGCACTGTTGTGCATTTTTCAAAGAAATCGCAAATTACCATCAAATTTAGATTGATTGTAATTTGTGATTCATATTGTCGAAATGACAATTTTTTATGCTTTAATGTATTGCACTGGGACAGGAACAGACTAATTTGCATACAGCCAGGTTCTGAAACTGGGATGGTGCAGTGAGCTAAAAAACGGTGTTGGATCTAGCCCTGATCTTTTGACTGGGTGAGAGCTTTCTGCTTAATTCAGAGACTCTGTCCCTCACCACCCCTTTTTGTAAATATTTTTGTCCACCCTAAGCGTGGAAGGGTATTCTCAGATGTGAGACCCTTGCTCATTGCACCATCAGGATTCAAGCAAACCGGGCCGAAGACGGCTGTAATGCCAGAAACCGGTCCCCGGGAGCTTGTTTCCTTCCCAGTGTAAGAATTGGCTTCTGTAGTTTGGTTTGTCCTGTTCCCATCATGCACTGGGACAGGAACAGACTAATTTGCATACAGCCAGGTTCTGAAACTGGGATGGTGCAGTGAGCTAAAAAACGGTGTTGGATCTAGCCCTGATCTTTTGACTGGGTGAGAGCTTTCTGCTTAATTCAGAGACTCTGTCCCTCACCACCCCTTTTTGTAAATATTTTTGTCCACCCTAAGCGTGGAAGGGTATTCTCAGATGTGAGACCCTTGCTCATTGCACCATCAGGATTCAAGCAAACCGGGCCGAAGACGGCTGTAATGCCAGAAACCGGTCCCCGGGAGCTTGTTTCCTTCCCAGTGTAAGAATTGGCTTCTGTAGTTTGGTTTGTCCTGTTCCCATCATGCACTGGGACAGGAACAGACTAATTTGCATACAGCCAGGTTCTGAAACTGGGATGGTGCAGTGAGCTAAAAAACGGTGTTGGATCTAGCCCTGATCTTTTGACTGGGTGAGAGCTTTCTGCTTAATTCAGAGACTCTGTCCCTCACCACCCCTTTTTGTAAATATTAATGTATTGTATTTAAGGCATCACAATTTGCGATTCCTAAAATGCAATCACAATTTAAGTAATCGCAAATTTTGTGATTCCTTAAATTACGATTTTTGCATTTGGGATGATGTAACCCAAATGCACAAATACCGGTCGCAAAGGGGCAGATTCTGCGAATCTGCCTGTTTGTGACCGGTTTTAAGTTGATGTATGTTGCCATAAGTATCCTAAAAGGCTCACAGGGCTGTGAGAGACTAAGGGCCATATGTATCATACTACCGTTTAGCGAATTCCAAATAGCGAATTTTAAGGAATCGCTATTTGGAATTCGCAAAACGGTATGTATGTACAAAATCACTATTAAATAGCGATTCTTTACCATTCCTAATTTGCGATTAGCAAATTGCTAATCGCAAATTACCCATTCATTTCCATGGGCCAGGAGGCCCATAGGAATGAAGGTGCAATTTGCGATTAGCAATTAGCTAATCGCAAATTAGGAATTTCTTCAAGGGTGCAGGGGTGTCTCAAGAACACCCTGCAGCACCCCTGAAAAAGACATTTGGGGGCATATGGCGCACATACATGCCCTAAGGGCATGTATGGGCGTCATATGGCACCTTTTGTTTTTTGGAAAAAAGCATTTTGAAAAGAATTCGCAAATTACCACCAACTAGAAGTTGGTGGTAATTTGCAAATCCTTAATGGCATTTTTTGAATATTTTTTGTTTGATACATTGCATTTAAGGAATCGCAAAATTTGCGATTCCTTAAGTGCAATCGCAAAATAAGGAATTGCAAATTTTGCTATTCCTTATTTTGCATCAAACATGTTTGATACATACCATTTGTCAAATTAGCATTCGCAAAGGCCGAAATTCGCAGAATTTCGGCCTTTGCGAATGCTAATTAGCTTGATACATATGGCCCTAAGTCACACGTCAGGCAGGCGCAAAGAGATAAAGAGTTCTTCTCTTGTTATCAGTGCTGTAATTGTACCTTGGGAACCCACAAATTAGAAGTCAGAGGCAAGGGGGTGGAGTGACAAGGGACGGAGTCGTGAAAAGCGAGTCAGATGATCAGCTCATACATTATTATTTATAAAATTCAGTGGCAAAGAAATTAGCATCAAAGACAAACGTGAGAGTAACTGTATCTCTGTTCTGCCTTACTTAATTGGTCAGAAATAGGCTGTATTTTAAAATATCTTCCTAGAGTGAAGGCACCTTCTGCAGAGATCTTTGTTTACCCAGCAGTTTTCAGGGGATAATAACGTTAGTAAGATAGTTCTGGTGGTTAGTGTGCTTGCTACAGAGTTCTGTGTATTGTGCAATCACAGTTTTCACTTAAAGAATCATAGAGGTTCATGTGCCTGCTGCAAAACACACCTGTAACATGAAAATTGCATATTTGTATTTTATTGGGGAGAGGATGTAACCCGATGGCTAGAGTAGTCGACCTGGAAGCTGAGAAACCAGGTTCGAGTCTCCGCAAGGAAGCTCAATATACTGTGATTCTGGGCAATCACTTACAGCCTGGTTCATCATTCTCCCGTTTTGCGAGCCCCTAATAGCGATTCATAGCGAATCGCTATTAAGGACTCGCAAAACGGGATTCATGTAGAAATTGCATAAAGAAATGCGATTCCTACATAATCCTTATTTGCGATTAGGAAATTGCTAATCGCAAATAAGGAATAACTCGCCATTCATTCCTATGGGCCAAAAGGCCCATAGGAATGAATGGGGAGTATTCCTTATTTGCGATTAGCAATTAGCCAATCGCAAATAAGATAGCGATTTGAAGGGTGCCAGGGGTGTCCAAAGGACACCCTGTAGCACCCCTCAAATGAAATTTCACACAGGTGTTGCACACACACATGTCCAAAGGACATGTGTGTGTGTAACATGCAACTCAGAAAAATGCATTTAAAAGCATTTTTCTGAGTTTTCGCAATTTACCAGGAGGTCTGACCTCGCGATAAATTGCGGCCAGATATTGCGAATTCGCAAAACAAAATTGGATGATGAATTGCATTTAAGGAATCTCAAATAGAGATTCCTTAAATGAAATTCCTCGCAAAATTGCGAGATCGCAATTAGCGATTTTTGCATTTGGGATGATGAATCCCAAATGCAAAAATCGCACTCGCAAAGGGCCAGATTCTCAGAATCTGGCCCTTTGCGAGCCGATTTCGGCTTCATGAATAAGGCTGTTAATCTCCCTGTGCCTAACAAAATGAACGTGTCCGTCTGTAACACAACTGGTGCTCATGTAAAGCGCTCAGATACCTTTGGGTCTAGATCGCTCTATATAAAACTCTGAAAAAAAATGTAGATAGGTAACTTGTTTGCTGCGCTTGACAGCAAAGTCCTTTTATAACTTGCAGTTCATAAGTTGCACACCTTCTAATATCTGACAATTACCTATGAGCAGGTATCAAGGAACTGCATGCAAATTGCAGGCATAGGTTAAGAACCTTATGTTTTACTCAACCTGTCATTATTTTAAGGTTGCTAAAAAAGACTCCACTTCTTTGTGTAGTAATATAGTCCTATTCGTTTAGAAAAGCTTGTTTCAGGGCTGCGATGTGTGCAACAACCAGCTGATGGGGGACCGGCACCCCACAGTACCCTGCCTGCTAGGCCTGGCTCCCTTCTTCTCCTCCTGACAGGTAAGAACTGGAGTCAAACGTGGGCTTTCATGGCTGTATTGCAAATAATTCCTGCTATGTAGCAATTTCCCATATCTTGATGTGTAGTATCTGAAGCTAGATGTGGAATTTTTGCAAACACCTTGCCTGCTATAATTATTTTATTTAATTTTTTTAATTTTTGAAAACCTTTATTTGTGTAAATGGATGCATACAAATACGGGCCTACAACCCGGAGGCCGGCCACGGAGCAAACTGGAGAGCACCATTGTCAATTAAAGGCACAGAGTGGTTAAACAATAGATCCTAACGCTGCGGGTCCATGATGCTGACTAAAGGGAACCACTCAACAAAGGATCAGAGAAGGTTAATTTTTATATAGAAAAAATTAAAGGATCAGTTGTATAAGAAGCGACCTGGTGTACATGGCGGGGAACAAAACCAACTACGTCATATTAGTCATTAATCAGAGTCCAAAGCATGCGGGCCATAGATGCCCTTGCAGTTCTTCATTGGTAGTGTCCACTCGCAACCTCATGTGCCCAGAGACATTCAAAACAGTACTCCCATATCAGCAAATACCATCAGGGAGGCGGAAAAAAAATTGCAATCATTATACAACCCGACCCAGAAAATAAAAAATAAAAAATACTAAAAAAAAGGAATAGGGGGACTCCACGTTACTGTGCCCGCCCCCCGGTGGCAATGGCAATCAATAATTCAAATAGCAAACATGTTTAGGGCGGGGAAGCTAAGTCAGGATAAACAGAGCCGAAAATACCATATTATCTAGAATACCTAATCTTCCCCCCCGGTAATTACCCCGCGGGAATCACGCACAGCCATGGGGACCCAACAAAAGGATACAAAAGAGCCATAGAAACAAATAACTATCTAACAGACCCCAATCCACCCACCCCACCCTGCACCCCTGCAGAAGGCTACGGCCTACCCCCCCAGCAGCGTGCCTGTCGCCCTAATTATGAACCCGAAATATAGAATGAGACAAGATAGAGAAAAAGAAAGAGAAAGAGAAAAAAGAAAGCATGGAAGGAGGATATCATATAACAGGGAGCCCGGCCCCCGCCCCCCGCCCGCACAAACCATTAGCGTGACCCAAAACAAAGCTGACAAGTTTTCGGGTATCCATGTATATTAAGGAATTAACTAAGTATTACAATTTGTGGCAGTCCTGAACTACGTGCACCGAGTAATAGTCCTCCGGAGTAAGAACCGGGCTCACCCCAGTCCTTTCTTTGCTAACACCACGATGTACGTCAATGTAGTGGGCATAAAACAAGGCGGTGAGGAAAGGCCGTGGAGAAGTCGCTTGACGGACAATGGAAGCAGTCCATGGGAACTGCTCCGTCGATGGCAATGCAGAAGCTGGTTATGGCAGTCGTATATACCAGTGTCAATGTCCACCAGCAATTCCACCCGCTTACGTATCGGAATATCGCTACCCCCACCAGAAAGCGGGGAACAATCAGCGGCCACCTCAGGCCCATCCGCATCCCCAAGGGACGACCCGGGAGCAATGGCGGACACCGCAATGTCTTGTACACATGAATCCTGGGCCAGGGTCAGTCCCCAAATCTTTAGAGCTTGCAGGACGTCAACAATCGTGGGTTCGCGCTCACCTGTGCAGGCCTCATTGTAGTGCAGAGGCAAGGAATCGGCATCCGGGGCGTTTTACAGGGTTTGGTGTCAGCCGCCATTTCGCGAATACAGCGCCGTCTCTTCGTAACCGACTCCAGGGGTGGGCCACCTGTAGGGCCCCCACGGGATCCCCCTCAAGCATGCAGACAGCACCAACGGTGCAGGAATGAGAACCGCCAACAGAGGGGGATCCACCTGCGCCACCGTTCGACGGAGCCACTCTCCTCCACCGATCGATGAAGCCCGGAATGGCCGATCAAGGCAGCAAAGGGGGGAGCCAACAGCACGGCGTCCCCTTCACACAAATTGCTGCACACCACCTCGGGAGCACCGGACGGTTGTCCCAGGCGCATTCAGTTGCCTCCGGGCTCTTCGCACATCGGCATCTTCCGGGCGGCCCCAATCCTCCTCCCGAGGCCGCCGCCGACACTGTCTCGCCGGCCACTAGCTGAAGGCGAGGCCCCGGTCTCCTTCCCGAGGAGGCCGCACTTCTTCGGAGGACGCCGCTGCAGATCCACTGAGCGCCGGATCCACCAGGATGGATGGTAAGAGTCAGCAGAACTTCATGAGTAAATTGTTTTCCTTTTGGGACAGGATATGTAGCAGGATAGTCGAGTTTGGGCAGGGAGGCCGGCGGAGCCGAGCTACCGTGCGGCCATCACGGTGTCGAGCTTGGCTCCTCCCCCCGCCTGCTATAATTTTAAATTTCTTATAACTGTCCAAACCAAACGAAACTACAAGTCTCAACATGCAAAGTGTTGTTCATGCATGAGCCAGTACCAGTGTCAGGTTATGACGTTGGGCTCTGACAGGTCTCTTGGATGATTCTTTATAACCATGCAATGTCTTATTTCACAACACGCTACTGTTCAGTATCCCTCACAGCTGCCTTTAGCATGGCTGTCCAATCACTATGCTGTGCTGAATCCCTTACTGCTGCATTTAGCATATCCATTGAAAGCTATACTGCGCTGTATCCCTCATAGCTGCCTTAAGCATGGTCTTCATCCCTATTCTGTGCCTTATCACAAGAAGCTAACCTTTCCATAGAGTTCTTCCACCGCACTGTACCTTTTCTGTTACAGCTGCCTTTTAATATGGTTTACCTTAACCTTATTGTTCATTATCCCTCTCCACTGCCTTTAGCATATTCTTCCATCACCAGGAGCTTTGAGGGGTGTAGAAGAAGCTACCTGAGGCTTTAGCTCCATGTGCGTCTTATGGTGGTCAGCCAATCTCGCTACGCTCTCTCGCCATAGGGGATACATCGCGAACTTTTACGCCTCACCACTTTCAAATGTCACCAGCCCCCATTGGTAAAGAAACTAACCAGAACTGGTTAAGGAGGTGCACAAAGACTTCCCTTTACCCACAGGCTGGTACTGGGAATAAATGTGTACCCTCCAGACCTCTCCTCAAAACACTAATAGACCTGTGACAAATCAGAAGTAGGACGTCAATGCTGTCTAAAGAACCTGAAAATAGACTGGGCCTGCTAACCTTCAACCTTTGACCTCAGAAATGACTCCAGGGGTCGGTTGAGTGGCCTCCTGTTTAAACTGCAGTCATCCAACATGCGTCTAGAGGCCCTTTCTGTAACTACCCAGATGACCAGTACAAACTGGACCCACCTAGGACCCTGCCTTTGGCTTCTGTCTGTTGGAGTGAGTCTTATCCCTGTGTGTTGTCTCCCATGTGTCCCCCTGGTTGTCCCCCATGTCCTGAACCCTTGGCTGCTCTATTGTGTAGAGAGTGGCTAATAGTGTATATCATAGCTAAAGGTAGACATCAGCACTGCAGTGTCCATGGCTGCAGATCAATCAGATTGTCACCTGACCCTTACCCAACTTGCTACAGGGTAGTTAAAGTGAAGAGGCTGACATCTTGTACTTACAGCTGCATAGGTTTAAAGTTTCTGTTTCCTGTTCCAGTAATGGTTCAAACTGGAAGAAGTAGGAAAACAAACATGTTAAAAAAGTGTTTAAATGAAGTATGTGGATGTGAGTGTGTATGTCTTTGAGGGAGAGCACATCTATGTCTGAGCATATATATGTTTGTGCATATGTGTGAGAGTGTAAGGGAGTCAGTGAAGGAGTTAGAATTAACAAGGGAGGCTGAGTGATAGGAAGAGTGAGCATGAGGAAGAAAGTGGGAGCAAGGGAACATTTACAGTGAGTTTAACCAAGTGTTACTGTGTGAGACTGAGTGAGTAAGGGTAACACTGAGTGAGTCAAAGTTTGAGTGAGTCTACGTGAGCCAGAGTAAGTGACACTCAGTGAGACTGATTGAGTCAAAGTGAGTCAGATTGCATGAGAATGCATGAGACTGAGTGTGAATACGTGAGTCTGCTTAAGATTGAGTGAAAATGAGTGTACCGATTGAGAATGAGTGAGAATGAGAGAAAATAAATGGGACTGATTGAGAATGAGTGAGACTGGGTGAGTCAGTAGTTGAGTGAGAATGAGCAATACTGTCTGAGAATGAGCAAAATTGAGTGAGACAGAGAGACTAACTTTGTGTAAGACTGAGGGAGTTGATGAGACTGTATGAGACAGAGGGGAACCGAGTGAGTCACTGTGAGCTAGAATGAGACTTTGTAAAACTGAGTGAACCACATGGATATGGAATTAGTAATATTTGAGTGGGAATGAGTGGGACTGAAGGAGAGTGAGTGGACCTGAGTGTGTCAGTGTGAGAATGTGTGAATGAGAATGAGTGAGAATTGGTGAGACTCATTGAGTCAAAGTGAGAATGAGTGGTACTGAACCAGACGGGGTGAGTCTTAGTGAGATTGAGTACGACTGAGTAAGGCTGAGTGAGAATGGTTGGGAATAAGAGGGACTGAGTGAGAATTGGTGAGTTAGAGTGATTGATTAAGTGAAAATGGGTGATAGTGACTGACAATGAGCAAGACTGAGTGAGAATGAGAATGAGAGAGACTGGCTGAAGCTGAGTGACACTGAGTGAGTCAGTGAGACTTAGTGAGATTAAGTGGGACAGAGTGAGATTGAGTGAGTCAAAATGAGTGGGATTGAGTGAGAATGAGTGAGACTAAGTGAGTCAGTGTGAACAATTAACTGGGATGAGTAAGACTTAGTGAATCAGAGTGAGACTGAGTGAGTCAGAGTGAGTGAGTCAGAGTGGGACTAAATGAGACTGAGTAAGTCTGAGTGAGTGAATCCGAATGAGTGAGAAAGAGTGGGGCAGAGTGAGAATTTATTATTTTATTTTATGTTTGTGTTTTATAGAGCGTGAACTTGACCCGTTAGGGTATCAGAGCACTTTACAGGGATCATAGAAGTGTACAATGGCATGGAATCACAAAGTACAAAAGATACAGAGGGGGCGGGGTGCAGGACACATAAGAGATAGAGGACACATATGAACAGATTACATTTATGATTACTCAAGATAAAGATAAAGAATGAGTGAGACTGTGTGAGTCAGTGAGGCTGAGTGAGTCACAATAAGAAAATGCGCAAGTGCAAATAAAAGTAGGTGAAAGTGACTAAATGTGACTGAAAGCGAATGTTGGAGAGAGCAATACTGCATCCAAGTGAGTGTGAGAATGTCCCCTGAAAGCTCTGAGAAGAAGTCAGGCTCGCTCTCCACTGCGAGCATAGGTCTGTGCTTCTCTACTTTTAAAGGTCAAGAGGTACCACTCGTGCAAGCAAGCTAGAGATGTGTAATTCATAAACCATGCTTCCTAAATTACGCACCTGCTGATTTGAGCTCTCTGCAAATTTAAAGTAATTGAGATGAATTAGGTCAAGCACACTCAACCTTCATTCCCCCAAGGGCTGATAAAAATAGCCTAATTAGAGTTGTATAACTACACCTATTTTTTCAGGTCTATTGCCCTGATTATTAGTTGGTCGGTGTTTTCCAGCCCCTGCACAAACGCACAAACCCTTGTTTGTGCAGGGGTCGGAATTCTATATTCTGTGCTACTTACCCCACTTGGGAATTACCGGGTGTGTTAAATAACTGACCCTTCGTTAAAATTTAGCAGGTCAAACCTTTAGTAATTTAGCAGAGGAAAACAGTACGATATTTACAGTAACCTGCAGATTTAGATGTGGTCAGTATGTTACATTTGGAATAGGAGCTATTTGTCACACTCAATACGTTCCTAGCCAGATTCGGATTTTACAGTGTGTGATAAATACAACCGACTCCTCCAGAAACTCACAATCCGGGCCATGAACCTGAAATCATGTGACAGAACATATTATTATTATTATTATTATTATTATTATTATTATTATTATTATTATTATTATTATTATTAGTGATAGAAGTAGTATTGCTTTCATTACAAAAATAATAATTATTATTATTATTAAAAATACCAATAATATGATTATTGGGCGTATGTTTGATTTTATTGGTATTTTTGTTTACATGTCTATTTTTTTTATTTTTATAAAATATTTAAAAATAAAAATGCATTCAAGAAACAAGGCAGTAAAAATTGGCTGGCGATGTGCACACTGTGTAGTAAGAAGACGTATTGTGGCATTTTGAAGAATGCAATTAACCTATCATTGACTCGCTTGGATTTCTATAAATAAGGGTAAATCCATTATGAAATAAATAGTTATCTCTGTCGGCCATTTAAGATGTATTAATCTATGAAAACAGTCAATAAACCTATCATTCCACAATTACAATCTCCTCCTCATCATCAGTTCCAGTCAGAAAGACTCCTTGGGCATCTTACATAGCAGGTCCATTTGTCACCTTAAAAATTAATACATTTGTACAGATACATGAATTCCCAAATCCTTCAGTTTTGCCATCAGTGAGGCCGTGTTTTGTTTCAAAGATGTGATATATTATCACTCAAAAACAGGCAATATTACTGGACAAGCTATGACGAAGCTGATTGTGTTTGTATTTGCATAATGAAAAAGTCCTCAAACGAGTCACTAATCAAATAGTATAGGGGTAATATAGCCTGCTTTCTTGCACTCTTCCGCCACACACAGAAGAGGTACAGCGTGTGCAGCAGTGCATGTTTTGGGAGCAGGTAGACCATGTTCAATGCAGTCATCAGCAGGGTGATCCCATCAACACACACTGAACTGCTGCAAGTGCGATGCTCCTTCACATACAGCAGGCACAGCACCGGCAACACCAGTCAGGGCCGGGCAGGCTGTAGGGGGCACCAGGCGTTTCCCCAGTGGGCCGGAAGGGTGGGAGCCGTTTTGAACCGGTCAGGCCGTTTTTGTTAATGGGGGCCGGTTTTACAGCAGTGCAGCAAAAGTGTGGTAGGGGGGGGGGCGCGGAGGGGAGTGGCGAGGATGGGTCTGGGAATTGAGGGTAAATAATATTTTTTTTAAAGTACCTCTCACTGCCCCAACGCTGACATCCACCACGGTGCTTCACTCACTGCAGTCTCTGGGAAGGCACAGGGTTCCCACCCAATCCAGACGCTGATCTCAGAGCAGCACCAGGATTGGTCTGAGCGGCCTGGTCTGCCATTCAGACACTGCCTGGGAGCCTGCGGCTTTTCTCCAACCCGGCTGTGAACACAGCTGGGTTGGAGAAATGAAAGTGCGCATGTCTATTTGGCTAGCCTAAGACGGCCGGCCACGCTTACATACCCACTTCTAAGTGCCCACCACTCTTGCCTGTCATGGCCTGGTCCCACCCTTTATGCACACACCATCAGCCAGAGAACCGTCAGTTACAGAAAAATAAAATTATATTATTGTTTTAATATCATTTTATTTTTCTGTGACTGACTGACCAGTGGGGCGATGCTCCTCCGCCATTACTGAGGAGCCGCCCCTGTTGCAAGTTTCACTAAAACGATATAATTCACATCTGGACCGTTGTGGCTCAAACAGCAGCACTGTGTGTCCCTTGCAGAAAATAAGTAAAACATGGCTGCAAGCTATGCAGATTGAACCTTACAACAAACAAAAACCGGAAAGCTGCAGTGCAAGCTTCTTTGACACATAGATCAGATGAATCGTGCAAAGCAGCAGTCACGCCTAACTCTCACACACAGGGAACAAATATAACGTGCAGTTGAACCAGATCATCTCTACTGTAGTGTACATAGCTGGCTGCCTTATATTTGAGGACAAGTTTGCCTCCAGGTGTATAACTCTGTGTAAAAATGGATGCTTGTTGGTGTGTTGTTGTGACAGCTTATTCTTGAATGCATGTGTGCCTGTATGCTGTACTCCTGTATGCTTCCACATTATTTTATTTCATGTTGGCTTGGGTTATGTTATGTGAGGTTACATATATTTGAAAAAAGCCAAACCTATTGGCTTTGTCAATGACTGTATTTCATAAAGTATAGTGCTGGCGTTTCGCCTTTCTATTTGCAGGATTAATAATGGGAAATATGCACCGAGGACATAGATATTGTCAAAGCAGGACTACAAATTGAATCTTATTATCACAAACTTGAGGACATTTTGGGTATTTTGTGTGTTTGTTGGGTGAACAGAGGGGGTGGTAATAACAAATATTACATTTTGTAAACTAGCTTCCCTCTCTACAGCATTAACAGCTCTTTCAATGTGCTGTCATCCTATTTCCCTAACTCTCTAATGTTTTAATGTACATTCAAAATCTATGGCAATGCGTGCATACATCTTCATAATTGATTAATTATACCAACACTCTGCTTTCACGATACAACATCGGATGCGGCAGCTTTTTTTTTTTTATAATTATAAAGGATAATACGACCAAAGGGCGTCCATTGCTCGGTCAGGATACCGAAAACCCAGTTTTGTTTGTTGAACAATTGAAGCCTACCTTCTCAGAATAGGGCCTCGGTGGAAAATTACCTTTTGTTAATCAAGAGAGTGGTAGGTGACACATCTAGATAGTGAACAAAACGAAAAAAATAAAACTAATGGAATCAGACCCACAAACAGCGGCAGCCGAGGGCACTATAAAGGTATGGTAAGCCACTCTAAAACGTAAACAATAAGGAGTCCCTGGTAACACTGTCCCTGCCGTCATTGATAAAGTGGGCGTAGAAAACCTCGTGGGCAACCTTACCGGGATTGCAAATGGGACCTTGAGGGCCCACTTAGAAATGAGGAATTATCAGAGAAATTGAAAATTCTGGTCCCTATTCATTTTTCTCCTGTATTTCACCCAAATACCTTTTTCACCCTGTTTCACCCTAATGAGTCGACCATTCTACATAGTTACCATGGGTCTTGTAATTCGGATTCAGCAATTACATTCTGTTTTGCCCATATTGGAATTACCAGGTGTAGTGTTGTGACACTATGGGGCAGATTAGGATTGCGGTTTTTCCGCATCCTCTGGGCCGTCGGAAGCCACAGCCGGCCCGGAGGATGCGGAAAAACCGCAGCGCACCCACCAAAGACCCACCGCCACATTAGGATGGCTGGTGGGTCCTGGTTTCCGTCCGCAGCTTTTCCGCCGCGGTTGGCTTACAACCGCGGCGGAAAAGCTCTAATATGGTGACGGTGTCTCTCAGACACCGTCAGCCATATTAGGATGGGCTGTCAAAAATGCTTTTCCGCTGCGTTTTTTCCGCCGTGGAAAAGCATGTGTATCTTCACTGTGGGGGCCTGTTGCGGGCCCCCTGGGTGAAGGGGGGTGGGGGGTGCACATGGGGGGTACCTATGGTACCCCCCTGCATTTGTATGCAGAAATCGGCAAGCACAGCACGGTGCCTGCCGCTTTCTGCATACAAATGAAAAGTATGCATTTTTACCATTGCGGCGGAGGCAGCTTGAAGCCACACCTGCCGCAATGGTAAAAATAGAGGATGTGACCGCCATGGTGGCGGTCACATCCTAATTGCACAGGAGGGAACTCCGCAGGCCATGCGGAGGTTCCCTCCTACTCTATGGTGGCGGACGGACTCAGGTCCGTCCGCCATCATAATCGGCCCCTAGGTGTGCTAGGACCCTTGCGGTACGTAACTCGTTGGGCAGTGTTAGGTGTGGTGATTAATGGCTATGACTTAATCAGAGAACATGGTGAGATCGGATGCTTAGGAATAAAGGCGTACGATCCAGAGCTGTGTGTGTGATATTTTTATTTACATGCTTCCTGGCTGGGGATGGTGCTATACCAGGGACCTTATAGCAAGGCCTTCTAGCCTACACACATTATGTGACTGGTGCAATGCAGTAGTCCAGAGCAGCACAGGGTAAATGTAGATGGCTTTTTTAGTAATTGTAATAATCAAAAAAAGTTTGCAGATCTCTGACCAGGTCGAATCCTGATTTCACAGCTTCAAGGATTGAGGATTGATACAGCTAAGAAATCTGCTTGAACACAGTGTGCACAGAGGCCTGAACACCCATGCACTTCTTATTCTAACATGAGTATGTCCACAGAATATCGAAGATGAATTATCGAAGTATAGCAATATCAAGGAATTTTTTTTAAAAGGTAAGCATAGATTTCCCACAGGGCCGGACTAACCGATGCGGGCACCGGGCGTTTCCCTGGTAGGCCACCAAGGTGGGACCGGATTTGGGCCCCTGGGGGGGCATTTTTGTTACACGGGCTGGCAATATCGGTCCCCTGTAACAACATTGTCTGAAACGGGCACTATCAAACAGGTCAGCCGCACCCCTACCAGCCCCCAGGCAGGGCGGCCGAGCAGTCTGCCAGGGCTGGTTTCGGTTCCCGGTCCGGCCCTGATTTCCTATACCTAACTCCATGTATATGAACCTTGACAATGTTTATTTCTTTAAGGTATGTAGATGTGTAATTGAGACTAATAAATCTATACTTCATCAATATGCAATTACCTTTCTGTATTTTGCTCTTCAATATTTTGTCTATAATAGTTTTGCATCATGATATTCCTATCCTTGATATTCAGTAGTGCAAACAACATAAGTCCTTCGGAAGGCATAGAATAATAGCTCAGAATTTGCATTGGTCAAATATTTGGTCAAAATCAAAGTTTAGCCATGATCAGTCTGGAGGGTGAGCCTTAAGAAGGAGGTCAGAATGGAGGCATAGGGTTTTTTTCAGGTGCCCCCTGCACCGCTGGATCATCACTTTTCGTCATGCTCAGGCAGTGCAGATTACAAAATCATATCTATGAGGCCACACAAAGCAACTTTGCGTGACTTTGGTTGACCAAATAGATATGGAGTAAGGCAAGGAAGAGCAAATCACTGTGTTGCCTTACTATGTGCTCAGGAGGCGTTCCATGGGCATTGCAGTGCGTTTTCCCATGCAACATCTATGGATTTTGACCCTGCCCCAGGTTCACAAGATCATGTAACCCTGGAGAAGAGCCTAGGCCCTCATTTATGGTAGTTTGGCATAGGACAGTGCAGCAAGGCACCTTGTTGCACTGCACCAAGGTGAAAGGGCAGGATTGTTCCGTACTTAGGCAATACAATGCATTCAAGTCCTTTCTGAATGCGCTGGTGCCATTTCGGCAGCCTAGTGCCAACACAGGCACCCTTGCACCATGTTTCAAGGGTGCCTCCATTGTATGCGGAATTGTTTTGTGCCAGAAGGGACAGCTTTCTGCTAAAAAACAATCCTAAGAGGCGTTTTCCTCTTTCTATGTGTGCTGCAAAATGCAGCAATCAGACAAAGAGGAAAAAACGAGGAGAAATAAACATATTTGTCCTCATTATGCCTCATATCCGAAGGAGTACAGATTTGGTGCTTCCCCAGGTTTACTTGATTTAGTAAATCTGGGACAGAGTAAACATCCATGGGTGATGTGTGGGAAAACCCACCGCAAAGCCCATGGAGCACCTCCCCGGTGCATAGTAAGGTGACCCTGTGATCTGCTCTGCGTTGCCTTACTCAAGATTTATGAGGCCACTGAAAGTGGCTCCATAAATCATATTGAGAGCCCCCCATTACGCATGTACGACTTTACATGGTGCAAAAGCGAGATAGGACTCTCACAAATAACCCCCCAAATCCTTATGCCTCCTGAGGTGCCCCGTAACAAGGAGAAAGATCTTTGTTTCTCCTCATTTTTCACCTTTCTATGTGTGCAGAATTCTGCAGCACACATAGGCCCTTATTTCTGAGAGCTCTGCATCACTTTTGCACTACTTAAAGTGGTACATTCATGTCGCAGGGCTCTTATTTAAATTTATGAAGTCATGCAAAGCCGATCTGCGTGGTTTGAGAGGCCTCATAAATCATGAGTAAGGCGTCACAGCGCAAATCGTTGCATTGCCTTACTTTGCTCCTGTGAGGCAGTACCTGGGCATTGCAGTGAGTTTTCTCTCGCAACACCCATGGAATTTGACATTGTCTCATATTACAAAATAATATTAACCTGGGAAATCAGCAAATCTGTACGACTCCTGAGGCGTGGTGTAACTAGGATTGATATGGTTATTTCTCCTCGTTTTTTTTCTCTTTCCATGTGTGCTACATCCTGCAGAAAATAAAGATATTTCTGCTCATTACGCCTCCCCTCAGGAGGCATAAGGATTTGGGGGTTATTTGTAAGAGCCCTGTCTCACTTTTGCACCACGTAAAGTGGTATATTCTGCAGCACACAGAGAAAGAGGAAAACACCTCATAGGATTGTTTTTGGCAGGAAGGTGCACCTTCCTTCACAAAAACAATCCTGGATGCAACTGTGTTGGTGCTAGGCTGCAGAAATGGTGCCAATATAGACAGAATGCAATGCCTTGCTTAAAAATCATAGTAGTCCTGTCCTCTCGCTTCGGCATCTGGTAGTGCAGGAAGGTAGGGTAGTACTGCAAGGTTCCTTGTTGTGCTGTGAACCATGCTGTGCTGCCCTACAACAAAATCCCACAAGTAAGCCTACTAGTAGGTAGATTTGCGGCCAATGTCCTTTCACATTTTTTGTCCTTGTCTGATCTTTCTACCAACAAGGCTCTCACGTACTTTGAGCAATATGTTGTGTAGAGGACGATATATTCACAAACACCTACTTTATGAAAGATAATTGAAAGGTGTTAAACAGCTTGATTAGCATAGCTAAAAGCTGCTTGGAAGTGGAAGGTAAGCTGCAGTTGCAAGCCATCTCTCTTTCATATTGGAGCGTAAGTACGAAAGCATTATCACTTACAACATTTGACAGTTGTTTTACTAATTGAACATTAACCCTCTTTAAATGTACCAACCAAATTTCCCCCTGCCTCCTTCCCTTCAAAACGATATTACTGTGAGTATTGTATTTGCTTAGTTTTCTATTAGTATGTGTAAAAGATACACTTTAAATTGTACATTTCACAGTCCTCACAGTAAAAGCTTTTCCTTTGGTGGGGGGGCGTCATTGACTATGCTAATTAACCCGCAACCTATTTTTTTAGGACTTGTTTCCAGACACAACACATTGGGTGTACATCGCTTGTCGGTTAGCACGGTACAAAATTAATATATGAATGGTGTGTCCATGGCTCTGGAGTCTGGCAGGTGTACCAACACTCTTGGCGCGGTCAGCACCTGGCATCATAGGAGCTGTTCATATGAAATGAAGCTTGGCCCTACCAATAATTTGGTCAACCTGACTCCGAAGTCAAGCGAGGCATTATTATACAGAAAGTTGAGAGTAAACCCCGGGGACTCCCCAGCCTCAAGGCAGAGCTGCTCAAAAAGGGCAGTTTCTGGTGATGAGCTCAAGAATGCCAACTAGCGGAAGTGATTTCTGGTAGGAGAGGTCAAGACTACAGACAAGGGCTGGTCACCACATCTCTTATGCATACGCAATCGAAGTGGCTGGAATAGGGGCGCTGTGGTGCCGGACATCGGTGTTAGAAGCCATTCAACTTAATTGTAGGTGAGCCCAGCTTTAGCTTTAGATGAAAATACACTAGCATTGGTGGTGTCAGCTCTTCCATGCTTAACACAGTGGGTGATGTCTTGTAGAGTGTAATAATGATCAACAAAGACAACAAGGGTTTTAGGAGACTTGGGACTCCAATGTTGTGCTCCCTCAAACAACACCACAGATCAATGAAAGAGGAGGCGCTCAACTGGGATCTCTGGACGTGAAAATAGAAGTGAACTATCAATGTCCTAGCTCAGTCTGAACATCATCTAGTATTGGGACACAAGGTTGCACTCCCCCATTACTTCACAAAACAGACACTGCGTGTACTGCAACACAGACGGTGTACGCGCGGCCAGCTCCTTCTTGTAGAAGGGCAGGAGGGGATGAGAGGTGGTGATGCAGTGTGTCATTTTCGTGACCACTGTCACTCTTTTTGATATTCACATTGAAGGCTGACAATGGCAACATTCTTTTTCTTTGGAACTACCTTTCATAAGGGATCTTTCAGAACTTGTGCAAATGGTAGGTGTCAAAGGCTTTGCCATTAGTACCAGCCTCTGCTAGTAAACCAGCTGCCACCCAATGTTCTAGACTGAAAGGAGTGTTGTTACATCAGCAACCAAAGGTATTTCAAAGTCCTCATCCTGCCTGTAAGATCTGCCAATAACTTCACCACCAATTCCCGTTTAATTAATTGTGAGGAAAGCTGTGTATTATATGGTGGGGTTGTGAGACCTCACCATGCAAAACACATGCAATACAATAACAATACTGTCTTGGGTGCAGTTAGGCTAGTTTGTAAAACCTTTAGCACAATCCAAGGTACCTCTGGCTTTGAGCAGGAAGGCTTAAACAAAGGAACATGTGTGGAGGATTTGAAAGTAACAAAACAATTAAATAAGCAAGTCACATAACAAAAAAGAAATCCAACACCAATGTATAAAAATGTATCTTATTTATACAAATTTGCAGACACCAAAATGAACAAAATACAAAGGAGGATTCTGGAGATATAGGTTTTTAAGTAAATCATAAATCACAGATTGCTCATTCAAAATTCCAACAAGCATTGGTAACTGGAAAATTCTGAAGCTTTGTAAAAAGTGTATGAAGTTGTGTTTCGGTACTCTGGCCCACTTTGGGTGACCAACTGTGACAGGGAGGAGGTCAAGGGGGGCAGTAGGAATTTCTAGGAGAGGTACCTGATCAACAAAGCGGTCTCAAGTTAAGTTCCAAGCTCTATGGGAAAACCAGCAGAGACCTCAATGGAGTGGTCCTGATACAAGGGATACAAGATGTTGAAGATGCTGTAATATGCTGAGGAGATTGGTAGCCCACACTCTAGGTGTGGCTACCTGAGGGTTACATGCCCACAGGAAAAAGTTTTTTCAACTCTTTTTCCCTCCCTGTCCTGATGCCAGCCTGTCTACCTGAACAAAAAAGTAGCCCCTCCTGTATGTGCTCCCCATTTGCCCTAAGGAGGTTTCCCCTTTGAAGCACGCCTTTTGGGCTCACGCACTTTGTGGTGGCTTGCCAGGGAGAGGTGACACCTCTTCCAATGTAATACCTCTGTTGTTCCTGAATATATGACATTACAACGAAAACTAGTACAATGCATACCTTTATGACACATAAAGCCTTTCACTACAATGCACCTAGCTATTTGGTACAGAAACTAGAGCCTTCATGTGGGGTTAGAGCATCAAGAAGTGCTAAAACCCTTCTACTGAAACCGCGAAAATTCAACAAGAAGAAAACATATACCCGAACCTTTTCAGGGATTGCGTTCAGAATATGGAATGCGCTACCCCCAGAAACCAGACCTAATCCTTATACGGCATCTTTCAAAAAAGAATTGAAATCGCTCCGCATGGCTAAATTTACTTGAGCATGGATTATGACTTTATTGCTACATAACATTTCTTCTTCACAGATCTTTTATTGTATATTGTCCAGTCTGTTCTCCTGTATACTGTAACTATATTTGTGCTTGTTATGCACTGAATGGTATTTTTGTTCATCTAATACCCATGTATCTATCTATGATAGTAGGTTCTAACATCAAGGACCAGCACTGAACCCTATGCTATTTTCTTTGTATATATGTAATAATGTCACCTACCCTGTAAAGCGCGCTGATACCCGCAAGGGTCTGATTTGCGCTTTATAAAACTTTAAAATAAATAAATAAATAACACTGCTGGGTGCTTACCTCAGGGAAGGTGCTGGTCAGTGAGGGATATGTGTTGTAATGGCATGTGCTGTAATGGATCCTGCATTGTCTTGATCGCTTTGTAAAGGCATTGAGTTGCAATGCCTGCATTGTAATGGATGTTTACCATTGTTCCTGCTTCTAGGAGTCATTCACAGTTCTCTCCAGGAGGGCATATGTCTGTCTTATGGCCAGCATCTGCAAATGGCCACTGGAAAACCTGGGCAACAAAGTGGCAACTTTCTAAAAGTTTCATGTACTCAAACGTTACATTAGATTTCACTTGGGCATCAAGTCGGGTTTAATGTGATGATTATTTTGTTACCTTTAAGTACCACCTTTAGTTGTCCCATTCCGAAGTTAGAACAGCATGGTCAGTGTGTAAACCTGTGCTTGCCAATGGGGCTACTAGAATTTCCACAGTAAAAATGACAATTTGGGATATTTACTGATAGGACATATAAAAATACTTATCACACCTTTTAACATACAGAACCCTGCCATAGGACTCGATAGGTCAACCTTAAGGGTGATTATATATATTGAAAAGAGAGCCTTGGACTTTATCATTGGTTTGAATGGCACAGTCAACTTAACAACTTAAAGCTGCTCTTTCAGGCTGCAGCGCTAGGCTGGGAGACACATTTTACTTGATTCCACTCATGGTGGTAACCTACGTTTTGAAGTGTCTGGAGGCCACTTTAACTTACAGGCCCTGGGTACCCCTTATACCATATACTAGGGACTAATAGGCAAGGTAACTTATGGCAATTGGGTGTAAGCCAATCAAACATATACCTTTAAGAGTCAGAGAACCCACACTGAGGTCTGTTTAGCAGGCCTTAGTGCACTTTCAGATTTGAAAAACCAACATCATCAATCCCAAACCTCTGGCGATTAGCCAAAAAGAGGCCTTTCCTTTTACCATCTGTTGCAGAAACAAATTAAGGTTTCCACAGGGAACAGCTGAAACCCCTCCCTTTTTCTGCATGAAGCTGCAGGGACTTCCCTCAGCCACAAGGGATCATTGGCTTTGGACATGGGTATAAATAGTGCAATAGGTACAGAGGCCCTGGAAGCCAGGGGTGTGAGGTTCCCACTGCATGGCAATTATGGCTCCCTTTTTCTGCTAAAACAAGGACCGAGGGACATTTTTCTTATTTGCATTAGGGCCCATGGCACCTTTGCTGTACCACTGAGTGTGGCGACGAGGGGGAGGAAGAAAAGCTAGCACCTGCCAGGGAACGGTTTGGGTACTCTGTGGCCCTGCCCACTACCTACTAGTTATTTGCTGCTTCTGCATCTAATAAAGATGCATAATTATGATTCAATAGTTGGAGCTGACTTAAAATATGTGTTATTAGCCTGGTTGGCTACCTAAAATAAGTGGATGTTGTTTATATTGAGTTGATGGACCTGGACAAAGGCTATGCTTTTTCTCACTTCCCAAAGCTGCAGAACTGTGAACTTTTTTGTCTGTTTTCACCTCAGATGAAGGTCTTGTTACAAAAACCCTCTTGAGGGAAAACAGCCATCAAAATATTAATTTGTACTTTCTAGGACTGACTTACATTACAGTTGACGCTGTTCCCTATTTGATCACAGAAAGAAAAGCTTTTAGAAGCACTACTGAGAGGTGGACTTTGGTTCCACCCACATGTAGATTTTCTTGACGATGGCATTTGGCTGGGCAGAAGCTGTGGGCCTCATTTATGAAAAGTGACGCATCGCTGCGGGAAAACAGCGATGCGTCACTTTTCACTGCGCACTCCTTACGACATTCCTGATGCGTCATATTTAATGTATGACGCATCATGTCGCAAGGAGTTACAGATACGTCAGTATTTCTGACGTATCTGTATGCGCAAAAGTGACGCATTGCTGGAGTGTGTCACAAAAGTGACGCAACTCCAGCAATGCGTCCTTTCACATGGGGAAAGCCCCATGTGAAAAGGCTTGCATCAGTCTTACGCCTGCTGTGAGGCAGGCGCAAGATTTTGACGCAGCAGCGTCCTAAAAGTGACGCAGTGAAATCTCATAGATTTCACTGCGTCACTATTACGAGTCTTTTTGCGGGGGAACGCCCCCTCTGCATACATTATACCTGACGCAGGTATAATGTGGCGCAGGGGTTTAAAAAGTGACGCATCTACCTAGATGCGCCACTTTTTAAATATGGCGCAACGAGGTGCATTTTTTACACCGCTGGTGCGTCACAAAAAGTGACGCACCAGCGGCGCAAAACTGACGCAAGTCCTTCATAAATAAGGCCCTGTGTGCTTTTGATGAAAAAAGACTGCTTGTGGTGCAATCTTTACCCTGTGGAAAGGTATACTGCGTTGGTTGTGGAGAAAAGCCAGTGATCAAGGTTTAGGCCTGATACATTTATTATGGAAAGTTATGACAAAGGCATTTGGCCTGATATATATATATTGTGAAATGCATACATTAACGCAAAAAGCATTCATGTGAATTTTTACTACATTGTGTTTAAACCTGTAGGTAGGTTTTTTATTACATGGAATCTACTGATTATTATAAAAGGCAAAGTTTTTGGGTGTTGGTCATTCCGTCTGACATAGTCTGGGGTGGATCGTCACTGTGATAATCTTGCTTGCCGCGTCTTAGAAAGGGTAGTATGTTGTGGTCAACTGTAATTTGGTTTACGTTTGTAATGTTTTTACCTTATGCTAGAGAAATGCCTTTGGGGAAAGCTTATGCTTAACAGAGTGGGGCTAAGCTGATAATGATGACAAACTAATGATAAATGCTATCAGCCAGATTGGCTCTATCAGTAAAAATTATTTCAATACTGTAGGCCTTTTATGTGTATTATGAAAAGTTAGGACAAAGGCAGAAGGCCAGTTTTATTTATGAGGCAAAACATTTGTTAAAGTTAATGTGCGTTATGAGGTTCCAATGTTATACACTGTGTGAAAGCCTTTGTACAGATACTTTGTTGTACAGAATCTCGCAGATTGCGATAGTAGCCATGGGCCTCATTTATGAAAAGTGACGCATCGCTGCGTGAAAACAGCGATGCGTCACTTTTCACTGCGCACTCCTTGCGACACCAATGATACGTCATATTTAATGTATGACGCATCATGTCGCAAGGACTTACAGATTCGTCAGTATTTCTGACGCATCTGTAAGCGCAAAAGTGACGCATTGCTGGAGTGTGTCACAAAAGTGAAGCGTGTGGTAGATAAAGTGAGCAACCCAGTAAACCTTTGGGGGCTTGAGTACAAACGTGATAGGAAGGGTAGAATTGCCTCCAAAGGAGTTTGTTGTGCTAGCTAAGTTATTTTACTTATGTAACTGAATTGGAATAGATAACCTAATTATCCTGGGTGAAGTTAATTAAACAAGCTTAAATGAGCATTCATAGACTAAACTAAACAAAACAGTACTTTACATAAGACAAACACGAATAGACATGTGTTTAGGCAAAAGGTGAATTTTATCAAAATTGAATCATCAAGGGAAAAATACAAAACATAAGGAATCAGCAAAACAGGAATACAGGATAAATATAATGAAATAAATCAAAAAATCTCTGTAAAGCCTGTGAGCGGCCTATCCAAAAATAAAGATTATGAGAAAATCTTCTTTGGATAAGGTTGAGGTCCTCTGTAAAGCCTGTGAGCGGCCTATCCAAAAATAAAGATTATGAGAAAATCTTCTTTGGATAAGGTTGACCTCAACCTTATTCAAAGAAGATTTTCTCATAATCTTTATTTTTGGATAGGCCGCTCACAGGCTTTACAGAGATTTTTTGATTTATTTCATTATATTTATCCTGTATTCCTGTTTTGCTGATTCCTTATGTTTTGTATTTTTCCCTTGATGATTCAATTTTGATAAAATTCACCTTTTGCCTATACACATGTCTATTCGTGTTTGTCTTATGTAAAGTACTGTTTTGTTTAGTTTAGTCTATGAATGCTCATTTAAGCTTGTTTAATTAACTTCACCCAGGATAATTAAGTTATCTATTCCAATTCAGTTACATAAGTAAAATAACTTAGCTAGCACAACAAACTCCTTTGGAGGCAATTCTACCCTTCCTATCACAAAAGTGAAGCAACTCCAGCAATGCGTCCATTCACATGGGGCACGCCCCAGGTGAAAGGGCCTGCGTCAGTCTTATGCCTGCTGTGAGGCAGGCGCAAGATTTTGACGCAACAGCATCCTAAATGTGACGCAGTGAAATCTCATAGATTTCACTGCGTCACTATTACGAGGCTTTTTGCGGGGGAACGCCCCCTCTGCATACATTATACCTGACGCAGGTATAATGTGGCGCAGGGGTTTAAAAAGTGACGCATCTACCTAGATGCGTCACTTTTTAAATATGGCGCAACAAGGCGCATTTTGTACGCCTCTGGTGCGTCACAAAAAGTGACGCACCAGCTGCGCATAACTGATGCAAGGCCTCATAAATAAGGGCCCATGTTTTTTGCTGTTGGTTAGCCCCCCTGAAAAATATACGGGAGCTCAGGATTTGCACTGTGATAATCCTTGTTAACTCCTGTTAGGAGAGTCGGATATTGTTTTGCTAAGTATAATTGTGTCTATTTTATAATTATTATTGTTATAATGTTATCAATATGGGCCTGATGAATGCCTAGTGGAAAATCTCTTGCACTCTGCAGAAGGCCCAAGTCAGTTCTAATAACAAGCTGATGATAATGGGAATAGGCCTAATTGGCTCATTAGTAAAAGTAATTTCAGCCGCCATTAGTCTGATTTGTATATTGTAAAAAGATATGACAAGGCTTATGTTATTTTGAAACTGTAATTTTGTAGATATTTATTATGCTCTGATGTATGCTGATGGTTTTCTTGTGGGAAGAATTATGATTGACATAGTAAGCCTTAGCAGCTTATTATGACAAGTCACTGGTAAAAGCTATAGGTCTGATTGGTTTATTGGGAAGTTATGTTAGGTGTCATATATTTGATCTGTTTATTATGAACCAAAACAGTGGACCTGAATTACATATTTGGAAAAGCATAGGTTTAAGTGATTAGGCATTTAAGGCTCTATTTTTATTACACTGTGTTAAAGCCTGTAAGCAGTACATTTGTTTAAATGCAACTTCACTGATTAACGTAGAAGGGAAGGGTTTTGGTGCTGGTTACCCCATTTGTCAAAACATAGGAGCAGAAAATTCCCACTGCCATAATCCTAGACCCTCCTAAGAGATAGCTTGGCAGGTATTTAGGAAGACTGTTTTATTTTTTTTATTTTATTTATAACTTTGGGGCTGTTTAATAAATCTGCACAAAATGTTCAGAAAAAAGTGAATCCACCTCAGGTTCTTCCTGGAAAGTTTTGCAGTGAAAAAAGGTGGGTCCTAAAACATTGATTTCCCATGTTAATTCCCATAGGAAACTTCTGTTGCAGGTACAGAAAAAAACAGTTGAACTGAAATACACCAAAGTTTTGCAAAAAGTTAAAACTGCACTCAGAAAGACTGCTTTTTGTTGTTTGGAGGAGATCCTTTTACTAGTTTTTGAGAAATTTGTATTTAAAGAGTTGCGAATGTGTTCATTAAGGGTTGGAAACGTAGGTACATCTGGATGGTTGGGAAACCGGGACTCCCATGGCAGTACACAGTACCAGAATTTTTTTAAAGTAGCACTCTGTGCTTAGCTGAGGGGGCTTTTTTCTCATTAAATGATCTGATTGGCTGGCTCAACCCAGAGAAAAATATTGTGACCCCACTTTCAGTCTTCAAGTATTCTGCCTCTGAGTCTTGAATTTGTTAGAAAAAAATAGTATAAGGGGCAGGGTAGGGACACCCTAATCCACAGCACTTGAGAGAGGGAACTGGAGAAATATGCATCTAAAGAGGTGCTAAGGGTTGTCATGAGGGGGTAAAAAAATAGGTACCTCTGGATGGTTGGTAAAGATGGAGTCTGGTGAGCGTCCTTGGTACTGAAAATGTAAAAAAAAAAAAACACACACCGTGGTTAGCTGAGGGGGCTTTATCTTTCATCAAGTGATCTGATTGACTGGCTCTACCAGAGTAAAATGATGTGAATGACATTCCAGGACTTGATGGCCTCAATTACAGTGTTTTGAATTTGTTGGAAAAGGGGCAGGGTAGGGACACACTAACCCCCTGAAACTTGTTGGAGGGACCCAGAGGGCTGCCCAGCCCAAACATATATTCTTTGGGTGCCGTGGGTACTGCGATACTCCCACGGGACAAGGTGTGGCTCTCCTGTGAGCAACCACTTTACTCCTGAGAGAGTCACTGCTTATGTTTCACCCTCAGGTACAGCATACCATGCAAATGTCTCTAAGGGAAACTTGCAGAGTTCTGAGGTGCCATGTGGTGAATTTTGATCACTGGCACCTCTGGAGTAGTTAAAACATGTTCTTAAATGAAATGTAGATTTAGGACTCATCACAGGTTGGCCAGCCATGGGGGTTGGGTGCCGGGCCTTGACTCTGGCCAGGCCCTGTGTCCTCACCCCCGCTGCCCATGCTCTTAAGCCATGCAGGGCAGGGGGGTAGGACGCCTGTGGTGGGTTGATGCAAGCCCCATAGCCAACCCCCCACTGTGCACAGTTGTAGGCCATGTGCAGCAGGGGGTTTACTGCCCACAGCACTTTGGGCACAAGCTCTATCCTGACCTCACTGCGTGTGGTCAAAGACTGTGCACCTCCTCTTGTGCATGGCCCTGTGGCTAGATCCCACTGTTGGTTTGGCCACTTGCAGGCTGTGGATCGCAGGGCCTGGCTAAAGGTCAAACCCTGTGGCCATTCACAGAACTGCAATACCAGCACCCAGTACTACAAGAAACAGTGAGGCCCCCATTGAGATACCGCAGTATCAATACTGGCGCTGCAGTGCCCAAAAAAGAATAATTCAAATGGTGTGGTCATAGACTGATCCTGCGACGAGCCGTCATTCCACAGGCAATAGGCTGGGCACAGTGGGGTCTAGTTCCCTGCACTGGGTTGGAAGTTGAGCCAAACCAACACTCCACATGGCCATGCACAGAGCGGGGGTGATTGCCCATGGAGTTTGGAGACAGGGCTGGCCAGATGCCTAGTCATGGGTTCAAACCCCTCAGAAGTCCAAGGCCTTCTTCCATGCACAGCGGGGTGGTTGAGTAGTTGGAGTTATGCTCAATTTTGATTATCATATCAATAAGAAGGGATGTGTTTAGGATGTCCCTTATAAATAGCATTTCATTATGATCTGTATCAGTGCTCTGTGACTGAAAACTGGCTGCAAATCATTGAGAAGTTACAGAGTTTTGGTGGCAAATCTTTCGCAAATGGGAAGGGGTCTTCTAGGGACCTTCTACCTTTTGTGACTGTAAAAAAAGGTTTAATAGGGATTAGACAGTTGTTCAGGGGACCATTGCCAACCCTCAAGCAAACTTAAAAAACAAAAACATACAGTGCTTTTTAAATGCAGCTTCCTTTAAACAAAACAGGTTATATTAAAAAAGCTAACCTTACTCAAACATGATCACAGACATGATATTCTACTGACCCCAGCAGGCCACAATCCCTGTGCTAGCATCAAAGAACAGTGGGTCGCAGTTTGCAACCTACCCAAAGAACTTTGATGAGGTAGGTCGGATGGCAACCCACTTCTATTGAGAATTTTGTGAACTCATCTAATACTAAGTCAGTTGGCTTGCAAATTTCTTTTCCATTTGCAAAAAGTCAGTGTATAATTTGCAACCACTTTTTGCTTATAGAAATTTCATATTTCCGGCCTGAATATTCCAGTGTGTTCTTGCTAGCAGGTACTATTACTAGTTTAAGGGCAATTAATTCAAACTCCACTTGAAATCAGTCTATCCTAATTACCAGTTTATTCATTATCACCTTCATACTTTGCAAAATGTTCTTGTAATGAAATGCCTCTTTTTTGCATGATGACCTCCAAAGCTTTTAATAGATGCTACTGGTTTTTCGTCTCTGAGAGTGCACTGAGGTCTCTTCACCAGACCACAGTCCCAGTGGTCTAACCCCTTACAACATGTATGATGAATTGACTATCCCTATTTGGCAAGAGCTAACTTACCTATAAATCCCTAGTCTATGGTACCAGGGGTCCCCAGGGCATGTAAGACAGATCCCCCCATCCTGGGTTGCGGCACAGCTGGTGCCACCATGTTTTTTTTAACAAAGTAAAAAATGGCTCACAACCTTACACTGCAGCCTGGAAGAGCAGTTTTCAACTGCTAGTTTCACTTTACCATTTAAACCAATGGCAAAGGCACCACTTCCCTTAACAGTGTAGGTAAGCCTCCCTTACGGAAGGCCTATGGAGCCCTAAGGTAGGGAGCTGTACATTCTTAAGTAGAACATATCCTTTTAATATGTCCTGATGACAAAACCTACAAATTGTTGTTTTTGCTGTGGAAAGGTTAGGAGCCCCATTGGAAAATACAGAGTCACCGGCCGACCTCTCAGCCGGCTAACTTCTGAATGGGGCTACTAATATGGGTACTTCTACAAATCAAATAAATTGTGACACTAAACCTGACGATGCTCAAGACAAATTTATGGTCATTTTTAAGAAAAGACAACGGGCCCCATGCATCAATGAAAAAAACGGTCGCAAACGGGCAGATTCTCAGAAACTGCCCGTTTGCGACCGATATTTTTGCATTTGGGATACGTCATCCCAAATGCAAAAATCGCAATATAAGTATTCGCAGAATTTGCAATTACTTAAATTGCGATTGCATTTAAGGAATCGCATATTGTGATTCCTTGAATGCAATACATGATGCAAATTGAAATTGCGATTTCGCTATTAGGGGTTGCAAATTACAGTCAAATGAAACTGAATGGTAATTTGCAAAAACTATGAAAAATGCACCAAGATGCCTGGTTACACACACACATGCCCTTGGGGAATGTGTGTATGTGACATGTGTTCACTTAACAATTTCAGGGGTGCAACAGGGTATCCTTTTGACACCCTTGAACCCTTGAAATCGCAAATAATGCATGCAATCCCCTTTAATTCCTATGGGCCTCTGGGACCATAGGAATGAATGGGAATCAATTTCTTAACTGTGACTCGCAACTTGTGAGTCGCAATTGAGGAATTAGTAGGAATCTCACATTTTTGTGTGATTCCTACATACATAGGCAATAGCAATTCTTTAATTGCGATTCCTTAATAATCGCAAATAAAGAATCTCTATTGTCTATGTTGATGCATGTGCCAGAATATTTAGAAAGCTGCCACTCTGTTGTTGAGTTTGTCCAGTGGCTTTCCACATGTTGCTGGCCACCAGATAGCCTTCTTCCCTCCTGGTAAGTAATGTGAACAACTCCCAAGTTCAGGAACAATAGAAGCCTGCTACAGGGAGATGTGTTAGCTAACCCTTGCAGGAAATTAATCAGGGTGTTTGCCCAGAAGGCGAGCTTCAAAGGGGAAGTTGCCTTTGGTGGGCAGATGGCGATCACAATACTGAAGAGTTGCCCATTGGTTCTGTTGTAGATGATTCTAGGACTCTAGTAAATATTTCCGATTTCATGCCCATATGTGGTTATATCAAATCATATCCTTATATAGGCATACGAATCATACCCATATTAAGACATAGCCAATGCAGTCCAAATACGGCAAGGCTACTCCCATAGACTCCTAGAAAGTACAACGCGTTCTTAAACAAATCAAGCCTCCAGCAGCCCGGGAATTCCCCCTGCTTCTGTATTGATTTGTCCTAGAACTCCTGGAGTCCTGAAAGAACTGCGAGTTCTTAGTGACGTCTTATGTCCAACCTCATGTCAAACTCTGCACCTTCCAGGTATAAATATACCAGCATCTGCCTTAAGCAACACACAGTGGTTTGGAGCAGATCGGCTATCTACTTGCCCGACGCACTGCAGATACGAGTGCCGAAGGAAGCCGACCCTCCCACTGACGCACTGAGAAAGACGCTGTCTTTTCTCCTGCCGAGAAATCCAGCTCCAGTGTTTCCCTGTCACCCTTGCGGGTTGCTGGGAGATCGAGTCCTGAGAAAGAAATACAAGACCTCCTTCATTCTATAACCAAGGTACGGAGCTGATTAGACTCTTAGAGAATTCTTGATTCAGATTCTTGGCAAAAACTGTAACTCATCTACTACTTCCCTGTACTAGGCTAAGGTTAGGTACACTGGGGTAGGCGTATCTTTGAAACACCAGTTGAGTATGTTTAGTCATTATTTTATCATTATATGTATTCTATCCATTTTAAGTATCTTATGGCTTAGAAACCATATACATGCTTTTACAGTATTATTTCATAATACTCATTTTACTGTATGCACTTTACTTTATGACAAGTATTGCAATTGTGGCAATTCACTTCTCTTGCATGAGAAAGTAGACTGCTCAAGAAATAACCACTTTTATTGAAAACGACCGTCTCTCAATTTCTCTGCACTTCTGGTGAAACGAAGCATGCACGCTTAACTGAGTGAAATAGCTATCTATTGTTTTCACGACTCTGGAGATATACTCCTTATTCTGGGGAGCAAAGTTGTCATGCTTATGCGGTTGTCAGAAACGAATCCCTTCTTGTCTATTCAAGAAAGGTAGCACCTTCTTGTTTACTCGAGAAAGTTTGTAGTGACCTCTGAGATAGCTAGCATTTCATAATTAAGTCTAACATATTCAATAGAGACCTAGTCGACCTCAGTCCTACGTCTACACTGTTGTTTATGTTATTCCAATGTGCAGAGCCTATTGGGAATATAGGAACTACACTACATGGCGCCCAACGTTTGGTAAGGCGATAATTTAACGCTAGATAATAGAGTTATGTCATGTTATGTTATGTTATAATTTGGTAAAGCGCAAACAGCTGCCGCAGCAAAGAGGCGTCCCGGTGCTAAGCAACCACAGACACTCTACTGAGGATGGGAAGAGTGGGAATAGAGGTGGCCTAAGGAGAGGGGAACAGGTGGGTCTTGATGGCCCCTGAGCACGACTGAGTAACTCAGTCGTGCTTTTCACACAGAGCCCTTTTTCCTGTAAAAACTCCAATAGACGTCTGGAGTGGGTAAAAAGGTTAATATCCGCCAGAACTTAGTAGGAAGAGATTCCTATGTAATAGTTTTTGGTTTATTTAACGTTGAAGGATACAGTGTTCCAAAATATTGTGCACTTAATCTTTGTTTCCTTGAAACTTGCTCTGCAAACTTTCACTAAACAATGTCAACTAACGGCGACAACAACGCAACCGGTGGAGCTGCAGTAGATGCGAATCAACCGAGTTAAGGCGTTACAGGGTTTAATGAAAATGAACCGGATGCAATACTCATCCCGGTAATTGTAAGGAAAACCATAACTATAACATTTATAGAAAATGGTATATCATCGAGAGGTGGTACAGTTATATTTGTGGTAGAGGCACATGAATATCGGCAGACAGAGGTATTCTATTCATGGATAAATATTCCTGCAGCAAATGCTGTAACCCACGAGTTCCACTACTACAAAGCAGAGGAATCTCCAGCAGAATACTTTCCTTTCGAGGACGTTGAAATTCCACTAACTTACCAGGAGCATGAGATCTGGTTCAATGGCGCCCTAAAACATCAAAATCACATTACAAGGCTCGGTCCACTAGGTAGACCAGGAGCCACATGGCGGTTCTAGCCAGCTATACACCACATCCTGACATTGAAGAAATATCAGACAGAGAACTGTTAGTTCAACTAAAACAATTAACAAAAGCATATAGGCAATTAGTTCAATTGATAATTGACGGTACAACCTGCCGCCAAAAATTAAGAGAAAAACAATTTCAGTCCAGAGGAAGGACTCCCCAACAGAGAGATAAATCTCCAGAACGGGGGGGGGGCAAGTCTCCACAACGGGAGCCCTCTGAAAAAAGATATAACCTTCAAAATAGGGAACATTTAAGAAAACCTGACAGATTTCAAGATATTGATACACCCCCCTCTCGATCTTTTCAGACTTCCTCACAGAAATCGAAAAGAAGAGGACGGTCAGAACATAAAGAAGAACGTGTCAAGTCCAAAGACAAAGAACCTGCTCATCAAACTAAAAAATTACAGTTTCCCAAAAAGAAGGTAGCCAGTATTAAAGTAAAACATGCCGAGGATTCTGAGGACACAACTCAAGAACGGAGAATGGGCCCAGACAATGCTAGACAGCACAGCAGAAGTGACCATAGCTCGTAAGATCCTGATGAATCTTCTGGAGACAGTAGACATGAATGAATACATTCAAGTGGAAACTGCAGATACCAGAGTTAGTGTGCCCCATAAATTATATGAAATAACATTACGTATAGAGGGGGACACAACTAGGAAAATAAGAGGTCTCTTCTGGGAGAACCTATCTAAAGGTTATGATATCCTTCTAGCACAAAAGGACTGCCCACCAGAGTTTGTCAGGGAGTGCCCGCATGGCAGTAGAAATGATTATGCCTTCTCAAATCACATTCCAATTCATAAAAAAATACACATATGCTAGAAAATGGGCAGTGGCCCAAGCCCCTGCATTATATAAGAATCAGATAGGATGGGATGAGGATTCTCCTCACCATAAAATCCAGATAAAAATTCAACCTACTGCACAAAAGCAGTATCCTGTTAAGCAAGAAGCTAAAAAACAAGTCAGGGAGATCTTAGATCAACTTGAGTACCAGGGGTTGATTGAAACATGCACCTCACAAATGAACAATCCTTTGTTTCCTGTCTCCAAACAAGACAATTCATATTGTCTAGTATTAGACTACAGACACTTAAACTCTTGTTGCAAAACATTTGCAGTACAAAACTCACACAGTGCAGCACTAATGAATAATATCATGCGCAAAAAATACAAGACAACATTAGATATTTCAAATGGTTTCTTCTGTCAAAACATAGCACCAGAAAGCAGGTATTTGACCGCTTTCTCCAGTATGGGGACCCAAAAGCAATTTTGTCATCTCCCACAAGGATTCAAGAATAGCCCAGGATTATTTTCAGCCAGGGTAACAGAATGACTACAAACGTATGTTGATGAGGCATTATCAGTCAGTCAAGAGGTCTTTATTCGATTTGCATCATAAAAGAGAAAATACATAAAAAAACAGTTCATACGATTTTACATATAAGATAATAAATACGTTACATTTTAAAACCATGTTAAAAAAAGTATTAAATTTAGACAATGATGTACAAAGGACCCCTGACTACATAAGAGCAATACTAAGTTGCAAGTAAAAACTCATAAAAACATATACAATGGGAACTTCATTTACCAAGGTTGTGAATGCGGTTTGACCAAGCCCAACTCACGAATTTTGCTACACCAATGGCGATAGGGGCAGAAGTATCAGTTTTTAGAATCCTAGTCGCTGCAACAACAGATCTAGTACCTAATAAGCGGCAAACTGGTAAAAGCCAAACTTTTCTGGGTAACGAGTGCATAGGGCAGCAGAAGAAAAAGTGTTCAATTTTTTTTACTGCTGTTACACAGAACGGACACTTATCGCTGCCACCAGTCGACCAGGAGTGCGTAAGCCCCCGCACGGGTAACGAGCCTACTCGTAATTGATGATACAGTTTACGATCATTTGGCTTGGTTATTAAGTCCCAGTAGGCTTCGTATTTAGGGACATCCTTAACAACCAAAAATTCCAGTGACATGGTAGGACCAACAACCATGGTGGATCTCCTCTCAGCGATCCAGTGCCAATAAATATCTTTGAGTGCCTTTTTTGATGGAAAGGTAGCACGTGCTGGATCAACCCATAGTGCCTCCAGGCTCAGATTTTTCAAAAGCATCCTGAGATGAGAGAACCAGGGTACCCTGTGGGCCCATACGAGCCCCCTCACCTCAACGATGGCCTCAGAAACAGGGTTAATTCGGGTGTAGTCCACAGACGACGCCAGAACGCCAGTGGTCTATAACGTACCACGTCCTCGATAGATTTAACACCTAAATCAAGCTGCAGGGGTAAGCAAGGTGTTGATTGTGGGAGACCAGTTGCCATTCTGAGGAACCTATTCTGTGCCACCCTCGGAGTGGATAAATCACTATACCCCCACAGTTCTGCACCGTAGATAATTGCAGGAATTATCTTGGAGCCATAGATTTTTATCAACGGGGCCAGAGGTTTAGTGAGAGATTTTGCGTGCTCCTTCAATAAGGCTCCCCCAAGTTTAGCATGTTTCAGGGTCATAAGATCCAATTGGGGTTTCCAGCTCAAGTTCTCACTTAATGTGACACCCAATATGTAAAGACCTCCGTTTGATCCAAAATGGCTCCGCTCATCGACACCTTGGCCTTCACAGCCTTGGGGCCTCGCAGAACCATAAATTTGGTCTTGCAGACATTCACCTCTAACTCATGCTCGCTACAGAAACACTCAAAACGGGCCAGCACGGACTGAAGGCCCTGCCTCGTTTTAGAAATAATAAGAGTGTCGTCCGCGAACATGAGGAGGGGAATTTTCCTTCCAGCAAGGGAGGGGGCGTCCGTTGGAAAGTTAGAAAAATACTTAGTCACCCCATAAATAGACAAAGAAAAAAGGGTGGGGGCCAACACACACCCTTGTCTAACCCCCTTGGCGACTTTGAAACTGTCGGTGACCACCCCTGGACCACCCCATCTTACTTTGGCATAGGTGTTTGAATGCAGATTGATAAGCAGCGCCACCTGCTCTTTGGGCATGCCCAAATCGAACAAGACTTCCCAGAGCTTAATCCTAGGCACTAGGTCGAAAGCGGACCTAAGGTCCACAAATGCCGCAAACAGCAGACCTCCCCCTAGGTAGACCACCTTCCAATATAATAGCATAATTCTAAAAACTTGCTCTAGGGTCCCCATATGTTGCCGAAAACCCGCCTGGAGAGGACTTAAAACATCATAATCAGAGATCCAACTCTGGATCCTACCCAGAAGTAGGCGAGCCACAATCTTTTGTACAGCATCAATAAGGCTAATAGGTCGATAATTAGCTGTTACTGAGCGATCACCCTTCTTATGAATTGGGAGGATCTCCGCCCCCAGGCAAGAGTCAGGGACTTTCGCACCCCTTGCCAGAGCATTGGCTAAAAGAACAATGTATGGGACCCAAAGGTCCTGTTCCTGCTTAAACAAATCAGCTGGTATGCAGTCAGGTCCTGGTGCTTTACCCCCCGGGATAACCCTTAACACAGCCCTCACTTCAGTAGAAGTAAAAACCAGGGCTTTGTCAGTAGTGATGGGCAGCAGAGTGGCAGAACTAATGGCATTCGCTTTGAATTGGTTCCCATAGTATTCGACCCATTCCCTTGGCTCAACACAATTTGAGGGGGATGTATCTTGTGGGCATTTGCCCCATTTAAGCTGCCGCCAGAATTTTATCATGTTATTACTCTGGCAAGCCTCCAACAGTTCCTTCCATCGGGTCTCGTCCCAGTTCTTCTTGGCAGTGGCCTGCACAGCTTTGTAGGTAACCCTGCAGCTGCGGATTGAGCTCTGATCTCTTGACTTTAGAGACGCATGCAGTGCCTTTTGCGACTCCCTGCATGCACTGTCAAACCAGGTTAGGGGCTTCAACTTATTTCTTCTAGGGCCAGTGCTCTTAACAAAAAGAGTTTTAAGATTTAGAAAGAGATCCCTATGTAATGTGGTGATATTGTCCAGAAGGGCCGACTCTTGGCAGAACCCACTGATTTGAAGCATTGTATCCCCAAGCATGGTTCTAATCCTTGACAGAACCTCCTCATCAAGGGCTAGTTTAGGCCAACTAACCCTTCTTTCGTTATTAGATAGTGAGACCTGTGGCAGGGACGCCTCTGCCACAGAGAGCTCTGCAAAGGTACCTTCTTTGATCGATAGAACCAAGGGATTATGATCACTCTCGGCTCTACTTACTACCACCATATCCAGTAGGCTGGGCCACATTTCCACATTCACCAGGATATAGTCAATGCGGGAGCCAGATCTGCCATTATCGTAGGTCATTGCCCCCATCCTATCGGACTTCAATCGCCCATTGACTGCACGCATTCCCTGATTCAAGCATAGACCCTTCAAAAATATGGCTGATTGGGACCATTTCTTAATAGGTTGTAATTCCAAACCCGGGATGCCCCATAAAGAATCCTCATCTTCGGTGAGCATACCATCATCCAGCCCCAGAGGTTCAAAACAGTTATTAAAGTCCCCTAATACCACCCTATTTGTATTCACCGGCAATGAACTTAAGAGACCCTCCAACACGAGTGCAACAGGTGAGCATTTTCCCCCTTGGATGCCCTGCATATAGATATTTACAATCACCATATTCCGTCCCGAAGACGAGTTTACCCGTATGGCCAACATATCGGGGTTGTCCAACAGGAGCTCCTCCACTGTTACTCCCACATGTTGGCGTACCCAAATAGCTAGACCACCCACTGGTCTGCCCCTTGCACCTTTCACAGCTGGTCTAGAATAGTTCAAAAAGCCAGCGCGAAATATAGGCCGAGTGGCCCAGGTTTCCTGGAAGGACCAAATATCAGAGTGGTCTATGAAGGTCCCCCAGTCAGGCAGATCAAGCTTTGATTCAAGGCCAGCAATATTCCAGGAGCATATCCGTAGCAACGGTATACACTGGTCAATTGCCCCCTTCCCACCTCCCGCCGAGCTAGATATGGCTGGGCAGGATGAACAGAGAGTTGGGCTGACACCAGTGCAAAAAGGTAGGGAACTTACTGGTAAGACTGAAAATAATGATTCACCCTGGGTGGCTTTATCAACATTTAAACCAACTGATATCCCCTGTTCGGGTCCCACTAGAAATGAGCAACAGTCAACTGAAGGGAGTGCAGTTGCAGGCTCAGTGGATTGCACTGATAAAAGACTCTCATATGCTGGATGTAATAAAGAGTTTGATGTTAGAGTCACCATGCCAAGTAGACCACTAACAGAGTACCCCGGCTGTCAATCACACCCATCGAAACAGGAGAAAATATTAAATCTGTTAGAAACTTCTAACGGGGTAAATGGAATCAAATGATCCATTCTCCTGTTCCCATGTAAGTGATCCAACCTCCCTGGAGGCATACTATAGCTTCTAACGGGAACGATGTTCCACCCAAGATCGTTCCTGATGGGCAAGGGTCTAGGAACTTTCTCCGTGTAACTGTTATTAGATGGCATGTACATGTTACGCTGTGTATCAGCTAGACCTCCAGGGTAGAAAGGGGGGGTCCCAAGGGATCTTGGATAGAAGTATGTTAAGTCATATGGAACTATGGCATTGCTCAAGTTCCCCGAGGGCCCATTCAGTGTAAATCTGACTGCCTCTGGGTCTCTAAAATTTATTACGATAAGGTCTCCCTTTAAAAAAATTTCCCTGCTGCCCAACCAGGGGAGACACCAGACATGAACAATTTCTCCATTAATATAATATGGGAGTGGTCTATTTTGTCCTAGCCAGTGCATAGTTTTATTTTTTAACTGGGAGTACCCCTCCCTTTTACCAACCTCTAGGGTAGGGACTCCTGTACGCACAACCACAAAAGGCACAGCATCGGGAGGTAATTCAACATTGGGGCCCTGCAATTTATCATTGGTAGGTCGACTCAACCTTCCCCTACCCACTCGCTTGTTCAGGGAGGTCGGATTATTCCCTCCCTTCTGACGTTCTCCAGCAGTCTGTGCAGCTGATTTTACTGCTGTCACCAGAGGGACCTGTTGGTAATCTCGCTGGGTTGCTGGTGCTCCCGAATGGGTATTGACAGGGGGTTTATTAACTTTGTTAATGCCCTTAATAGGGCCCCTTGGGGGCTGCCGGGGTCGGGACAGGAGCAATTAGAGCCTGAGCTGTGACCATCAGTGGGGAGACTGGCTTTTCGGTGATCATAGAGGGCCCTGCCCCAGCATTATCGGCAAACAATGACTCAAGGTTCCCCAGCCGTTGTTCCACCCTCTTCAGAATATCTAGTATTGGGTGCATAAAGGACCTAAATAGGTGCTCAATAGAATCCCAAGGGGTACCAGACGATAAGGCTTTCTCTAGAGGGGGAAAGGCTGGCCTCGCTTCACATAATGAATCGGTAACAGGCATTATATCATTTGTATCTAACACCACAGAAGCCGGTGCCACTACAGCAGAAATTACTGGGACCTTGGCCATAGATACAGCTGGAGCATTAGCTTTTAGGGATTTGCCAAAGTCAGAATGACTGAGCTTACACCTCTGAGGTACCCCCCCCCTTCTCCTTTTAGATGGTGGAGGGCCATGAGCTTTGGGTACATAGGGCAACTTGCCCTTCTTTTAGGTAACTCCCTAGCTGGAAGAGAAGGCACATTAATTACATCTAGTCCTGTGATAGGAATGCTTGGGGACAGCACATTGGGTGAAGGAGCAGTATTTACAACAACATGAAGTGGCGAAGTGTCTCTAAGAAGTAAGGGGAATTTGTCCAAAGACAGTGGGTCTTCACTGAATAAGTCAGAGACTGTGTCCGGCAAAACGGATACAGGCACCAAATCCGACAAAGGTCTATTTTTCAGGGATTCAATGGAGCAACGACGCTCAATCCTGCGCTCTGCCATCACGATATCCTTATCCAGGTCCGTAGCAGCCCTAGTAAAGTAGCTCTCTAGTGTTCCTTTACTGCCCCCCGCAGATACCGATTTGTCACAGTTTGTAGACATAGTGAAGATGTCCTACCTTCCCAACAGCCTAGGGGGCTTGTAGAGGTGAAATAGGGGTGGCCCGTCCCGTCCACCTCCGTCCCCGGACGGCCACAGACGGCCCGCTCTTTGCCCGGGCTTAGCCCGGCGTCCCGCGAGGGAGGGTGTGCGCCTATTTTATGCACCTCCTGGCGCTTGTGGATGGTGCGCGGTGGGTGCGGTGCCTGCTGGGGGTTGTAGTACCCCTGGCCCGCCCTCCACACTGCGGCAGATCTCCAGGTGTCCAGGGAGGCGTGCGGCGGGAAGCGGGATGCAGGATGGCTCCGGCGGCAACAGCGAGGGGGCAGGTAATCAGTGGAGTCAGCTATACACCAAAAGGAAAAGGGCCACAGCAGGTCCCAACAGTAGAAAAGTTCCCCCACTCTGCAGGGTGTGCGCCTATTTTATGCGCCTCCTGGCGCTTGCGAATGGTGCGCGGTGGGCGCGGTGCCTGCAGGGGGTTGTAGTACCCCTGGCCCGCCCTCCACACTGCGGCAGCTCTCCAGGTGTCCAGTGAGGCATTATCTTATGTCGACGGTATCTATCTAACAGACGATGACCTGGAGACACACTTGAAAAGAGTGAACACCATAATACTTGGGTTTGCATCTGAAGGGTACAAATTTAACTTTAAAAAGTCACAAATTGCCCACCTCACGGTCCTATTTTTAGGATATGAGTTATCAAATGAAGGGAAAAGCCTAGCAGACAACTTCTTAGAGAAGTGTGCAATACTCCAAGCTCCAAAAACGCTGAAAAACTTACAATCAATTCTAGGTTTCCTGAATTTCGGAAGAACTTACATTCTAAATTATGCAGAGAGGGTTAAACCGCTCTACGAACTTATAAAACCTGATTTCAAAGCAATTAATTGGACTCAGAAGCACACAGAAATTTTACGATAATTACAAACAGACATGTTAACTAAAACAAAACTGCAAACACGCGCGAACGAACGCAACCTTGTAATCCGAGCCATCCCAGGAAGATGCGGATTTACATACCTAACCTCTAATGAGGGAGAAACGGTACCAATAGCTTGCAAATCACACTTGTACACACAAGCTGAAATGAAATTCAGTTCCACTGAAAAGATTCTAACTGCGGTACAAACTGCTGTAGCAAAAGAAAGAGCCCTGGCACAAGGTAAACGCATAATAATCGTTATACCGATACCTGCCCTAGAAGCAGTAACAAGAGCAAGCATTCCGAATGCTAAAGCCTAACATCCGAGATGGATACAATGGGTTAATTCTCTTGCTGCATCAGATGTAGTATACAAATTTGATCCTAACTTAAAAATGCAAGAATTTTTCCAATACGAATACAAATGTCCTCTGCCAGCTGAAATTCTACCTCTGGAACAGTACACCTGTGTAATCTACACAGACAGATTTCCACAACACTACGTTGTGGATAAAAAGTTTACATTGCGGCATGTGCGATTGTAAACGGTCGTTGGAGCATAGGAAAATTTAGACCGTTAATCACTAAAACTGAATCGCTCAGAATTGTACAGCTCAGCAAGCTGAACTACAGGCTTTTAAGATGGCGCTTGAAAATGCAGATCACGAAATCCCCACGCTAATAGTGTGCGATTCACATTACTTCGTTGAATCTTACAATAATTCCATGCAGACCTGGATTGAAAATAATTACAAAGATGAGACAGATGGTACAATAAAACATAAAAAACTATGGGACCAAGTAGTTCTTTTACAGAAAGAACTACGAAAGACTCACGTGATACATACGCAGAGTCTTCAACGTGATGGCGTTCACGTTACAGGGAATTCATTGGCTAATAAAGCCACAGCAGCAGCTGATCAACCGGCTTCCGTAGCTACAAAAAAGCGTTCTAAAAAACAAATAGATGGAGAAACGCTACTAGCAGTAAAAGCCTCAATGGAAGGCAATTATGCAGCGTTACCTCTAAATTATCCACTCGGAAATACATACATAATTGATGCCAACTCCGTTCCTTTTGCTCAAATCCCTGGAGTGGGGGTAGAGTAATTCCAAACATGAACCGGAGGGCTTACTTGATTCAAGAAGCACACATGGGAATGGGTCTGAGGCACCAAGAGATCCTGAAAGCGTGCAAGTTTATAACTTTGAAATGGATTGTCAGGACTGCAATAGAGATCGCAGTTATGAACCGGACCAGATATCTGATTCTAGCACAGTAAGACCAGCCCAGACACCTCTATTAGACAGCATTAGATTATCTACACGCAGGCTTCCGACCGGACAAATGCGATCCCATAAATATTAAGACAAGATTAATTTGGATGTGGCCCCAGCGCTCGGCTGACGCCAGAACTGTTATAAAAGATTTGCGAGTCTTTATCGGCACATACGCAATTGGCATGCTACATTCTGACCAGGGTCCTGGTCTCGAGCTTACAAGGAGGCCATGACCAGCTTGGGCATTGCATTGCGGTACTCTAGTCCATTCCATCCTGGGAGAAATGCGGTAGTGGAGAGAAAAAAACGTGACATAAAGCAATCTACAACAGCGAGGGTATTAGGTTCGGGTGATGGGTGGGTCAAACATCTAATAAGTGTCCAATGTAGTCTTAATAATCTGCCAAGAAATTCTCTGGGTGGAATCACTCCGTATGAACTTTTGTTTGGTACAAGAATGATAATCGGAGATCTCGATTGTCAGACTTCAGTGGTGGAACAAAAAGCTTTTGATATCAAAGATCGTTTGACTGTTTTACAGGACTTGAATAAAACAAGAAGATGTCTAAGTAACACAAAACTAAAGCCAACGGCCACTGAAGAAAAACCACCTGTCCCAGCAAGACCTGTCTGGATTCCAAAGATTGGGGATCTGGTCAGAGAAAAAATCGCGGTAAAGAAGGAATTTTGGCCTTCTTACAGAAAAGCAGTACCTGTCTTAGCTATCAGCGGAACAAGATCAGTCGTATTACTGCCCCTTGCTGGTAAAAAGGAGAACAGAGTTGTATCAATCGACCTGGTAAAACCACAACCATGTGGCCAATAATAAGTAGTAGGCCCAGTGGACTCCCAAGAAGTAGCAGAAGACCAAAGCTTGCTACAATCCAAGAGGTTCAAACTGAGAGACTAATCACATTTGAACCTGCAGTGAATAAAAAAGGACTATGCAACAAAGCCATGGAACTTGTGCCTCTTGAAACCCAAATTGCAACAGTTCGTCAAGAAACACCTGTCTACAATGATGTAGCTTCTGACTATACTAACATGACAAAGGAAGAAGCAACTACAAAGAATAATAACAATCCTGATGCCATTCAAACAATTGACAGTACTGCCTCTGGCTATTTCATCAATTTCGAAGACTTTTCCGAAGATCCTAGTGAACATGAAGAGAAGCCAGCAAACAAAATTTTTAAAGACAAAATTACAGAACTCTTTCATCAACTTGGGGAAACATATCTTATTTCACCGTGGATTGAATTATGGATTGTGTTAGGTGTACTTTTCCTCCTGCTCTGGCTTATTTTGGTTCTAAGCTTGGGAAGAATAATTGATTGAAAATACAGTAAATGGACACAGCAAGTCAGAACATCAACTTGGTTCTAAAATCTCACAGATCCTCTCACATTGAAAAAAGAGAACAATCATCAGTGAACATCACAGCCATTCCTATACCTGGTGGTGGAGCATGGGACGCTACTGATTACGAAATCTATGGCCCGGTTGACTCTTGAAATATCCACATCAGTTCAAGGTTTCTTTAAGTGACTTTGTATCACCTAGTACTTTCTCTGATGATTGGGACTTTGAAAATATTAACAATATGATGTCAGATTTAGAAATGTCAGCAAAATATACAGAACATGATTATTTACAAGGTTCATCAAATTATGAAGAAACTAGCAGCCCGTCCCGACGTTGTCCGGGTATGAATTGCTGCCGACAGTAGTATATTGTTTTGTAGGATTTCGTTTTGATAGCATTTCTTATCTGTGACACGCCTGTGAAATGCTCTGATTCACAGTGCACTGCTGATGCACTTAAGAGTGCGCGTTCAGTAGTGTGTGAACTCGAGTTTCCCTACTTTATTTTTCCTGGCAATATTATATAGCGCAAACTCGACAACATGGCATGAGCACAATTTACATTACAAAAGAACACATTCATTTGTGGTAGGCACGGGGAGACAAAGCGATTTGCCTGGAATCACAGGATGTTGAGCTGATGCCGAGATTCAAACGTAGCTCCCCAGCTCTAAAGTTCGCAATTCTAGAACTTGTGGCGGGAGGTGTGTCTAAAAGTGTATGTCGGTGCTGGCCATCAATGAGAGAGACCTGTGCATTTTTCAAATCAGTGGTGAAAAAATATGAGTTTGTTGCTGGAGATGTGGGCCGCTGTGCCTCCAATATACTTACCGGGGGAGGGTAAACACCCATTATTCCGCAACTTTCTTTCCGCATACCATCACTCCGCATATTTTCATTACGAAAGTACCATGACTCCGCAATGCCATTATAACGCATGGCATTACATTTTATATGCTTTTACCACGCATACAGGGGTATTTTTATGGTTCAGGGCTAGGTTTGGGTTTTGGGGTATAGGGGTATTTTTAGGGTTCAGGGGTAGGTTTGGGTTTTGCGGTACAGGAGTATTTTAAGGGTTCAGGGCTAGGTTTGGGTTTCTGGGTACAGGGGTATTTTTAGGGTTCAGGGCTAGGTTTGGGTTTTGGGGTACAGGGGTATTTTAGGGTTCAGGGGTAGGGTTGTGTTTTGAGGTACAGGGCTATTTTTCTGGTTCAGGGCTAGGTTTGGGTTTTGGGGTACAGGGGTATTTTTAGGGTTATGGGGTAGGTTTGGGTTTTGGGGTACAGGGGTATTTTAATGGTCCAGGGCTAGGTTTGGGTTTTGGGGTACAGGGGTATTTTAGGGTTTAGGGGTAGGTTTGGGTTTTGGGGTACAGGGGTATTTTTAGGTTTCAGGGCTAGGTTTGGGTTTTGGGGTACAGGGGTATTTTTAGGGTTCAGGGGTAGGTTTGGGTTTTGAGGTACAGGGGTATTTATAGGGTTCAGGGATAGGTTTGGTTTTTTGGATACTGGAAAGGGGCGACCACTCGGTCCCCCCGAACGTATGGTCGGGGGCCCGGATCCTCCCGGGAAACCATTTTGTGCAGGGGGGCGTGTCACGGCTGGTATGCCCGAAGCGGCGTAGCCGGGGCGCGCCTTTTCCCGCCCAAGAGGGGTTGTCCTAGACACCTACACCGTTGGCCACGCCCCATAGGCGTACCGGAGGAGGGTACACGCCCTCCCGAAGAGGAATAAAAGGAGCAGCAAGCCGAAGAAGCATCCTCTTGTTCCTGTGCTTGGAAGCTGCACCCCTCGTTGCACGTGAGCCCTCGACGGAACAAAGAGCAATTTTTGAGAACTTGTAATTTTTGTGTTTCTCTTCCAGTGACTTTGAACTTTCGGATCCAGGACCATCTTGAGCAACAAGGGTCGAACATCCGACAACAATGCCTGGCAGGAAGGCCGGAAAGAAGCCAGGGACTGACCAGATGCTTCGCATGCTGATGAAAGATATGGCGAGTATGAAGAAGCAGATGGCAGCAATGAACAATACGGGCAGACCAAAGAAGGTCTTAGGACCGGCGTTGCCCGAAGTCGTCCCCGCTGGGAGAGGTAAAAGGATCAGGGATCGGGCAGCTGGGGGGGAGGTCCCGATTCCCGAGTTACCCCCGGCAAGCCCGGTCATTCCAGTTGAGGCCCCGGTACCGATCCCGGATGCGGGCCAACCGATTCCGGTCGTTGTTACGCCCGCCAGCGGGGAGGATATGCCTCCAGAGTTAGCCGCCCAGTTAGCCGCATGGCTCGGCAGGAACACAGGGGGTGCTACGGCACCGGGAGACACGGCCGAAGAGGCCAAACAACTAATGCAGCCGTTGCGGCAGTCACGAGATGCCGTGAAGGCGAATCTCCTTCTTGTCCCCCCACAGGTGACCTCGGAAGGACCAACAGCCGGCGTCGACAAAGCGGCGGGACCTGCAATGAAGCCGGGTAAGCAGGCATTGCCAATGGCAAGGGAGGGGTCTTTGCCCTCGAGAAGGGAAAAGGTGGTCCAACATATACCGCTGGCCACAAAAGAGATGATTTGGGCTGATAAATATGTGAATATGTTTTCTCTCCTGACCGACCATCACGAGATGGAGTATGTTAAGACTCAGAAGGATTTGTGGCATCCGAGTGTGTGGCGTGCTAAAATGGCGGAATTTAGGGTTGACGAAACTATCTCAAATTGGGCCAAGGCCTTTGCAATGTTTACGGCAATTATTGGAGAACGTCAGCCCGAGGTTTTGACCTAATTGGCCTGTTATCAGGCACGTATAATGGATTTTTATGAATCTTATGAGGGAGATGAATGGTTGGGCTATGATATGAAGTTTCGCAAAGCCAAGGAGCACGATTCATCTCTGATGTGGGATTGTCTCGACTCCATCTCTTGGCAGAAGCAGCTCCTGCCGGGCGCGACAGAGTCGTCCTCGCTTGGCGGGAATGGGTCGGGCCGTCCCGCCACCGGCCGGCGGCGCCCTTTCAAGCGGGCCCCGCTGGTGACCACCAGCCAAGGAGTGGTGGGAATGGGGGTAGAAAAGGGGTCTGCTGGAATTTTAACAGGGGCAAGTGCACTAGGCCACAAGGGACGTGTAAGTTCAGACATGAGTGTGCAAGTTGCGGAAATTCTTCTCACCCCGAGAGTGCGTGCAGAGCCAAGAATGGTGATACGGGGGGTAGAGGAGGATCCAAACAGGTCTGAGGTGGACCAAGGAGTTCCGCTACCAACCCCCGTAGATATCATGGCAATGATCCCCTGGCTAAATGAATACCCTATCATGTCTCCGCCGGGGTGTTGAGGAACGGCTTCTCGTACGGTTTCCGCATCCCGGCGGGGGATTTTCGGGGGAAGCATTGTGTAGGAACCAACTTTCGGCACAGCATAATCCAGCAGTGGTGGAAAGAAAGATTGCAAAAGAGGTTGCCCTTGGCCGAGTCGCTGGGCCATATAGGCACCCGCCAGTCACTAATTTCATCTGTTCTCCGTTGGGAGTAGTCCCCAAATGGGACCCGGGTGAGTTTAGGTTGATCCACAACTTGTCAGCTCCTAGGGGTCTTTCGGTGAATGATGCGATTGACCCGGGAGTTTGTTCGGTGCGGTACGCATCCTTCGATGATGCCGTCGCCATGTTGAATCGCCTGGGGCCCGGAGCGCTGATGGCGAAGTCAGATATCGAGTCAGCGTTCCGGTTGCTCCTGGTACACCCACAGGATCAGCGTCTGTTAGGCTTTGTTTTTCAAGGACGTTACTACATGGATAGATGTATGCCTATGGGTTGCTCCATTTCTTGTGCTTATTTTGAAATGTTCAGTTCTTTTCTGCAATGGGCGTTAACCAGGCCACGGGCCATTTCCAGGTTATGCATTACCTAGACGATTTCTTGTTCTTGGGGGCAGCCGGCGACACTCAGTGTGCGCAGGCGTTACGAGAATTTTGCACTCTCATGGAGCAATTCGGGGTGCCATTGGCACCAGGTAAGACGGTTGGACCATCGACTTCACTCGAGTTTCTAGGCATTGAGCTCGATTCTGTGGAGGGATGTTTCCGTTTGCCGGTGGGGAAGGTAGCGAAGTTCAGGGCTTCCTTGGAATTGTGCATCAGCAAAGAAAAAGTCACGCTTCATCAGCTACAGCAAGCGGTGTGCCAGCTTAACTTTGCCCTCCTAGTGATACCAATGGCCCGCCCCTTTTCCCGCTCTATTGCACAAGCCATGGTCGGTCTCAAGGAAGGACACCATTGCACGAGACTGTCTGCAGAAGTTCGCCAGGACATGCGCATATGGTTGGCATTCCTGGCGGATTTCAACGGTCGAGTGGTGTGGACCAAACCACCAGCGTCCTCGGACGAGCTGGGTTTGTGGACCGACTCGGCGGGGAGCGTGGGTTTTGGCGCCATCTTTGGTAATCGCTGGTCGGCGCAAACATGGCCGATGTGGTGGCACACCAGCGGTCTCACAGGTAACATTGGGTTTCTCGAGTTGTTCCCCATTTTGGTGGCTCTGATGGCATGGCCGGATGAGTTCAGAGATCGCTCTGTGGTGTTGTGGTCCGACAATATGACTGTTGTTGAATGTATAAATAGTCAGGCAGCGCGCTGCAAGTGGATATTGAGATTACTGAAGGAAATTGTACTAATTTGCATGAGACTGAACGTACAATTCAGGGCGAAGCATGTGCCAGGGGTACTCAACCAGGCGGCTGATGCACTCTCTCGTTCACACATGCAGGCTTTCAGGGGTTATCTACCTTCCGCGGACCTAGCGGCGGCCCCATTTCCCGAAGCACTCTGGTTACTCGGTGCCCCGGATTACAAGACCTCGTGGCAGCAAGCCTAACCCCCAGGACATGGAAGGCATACGAAGGAGCGTTTTGTTCCTATTGTGCATTTTTGGGTCCGGCAGGGGGGGTCAATTGGGGTCAGGAGGAGTATGTCCTGAAGTTTCTTGTAGCACTATACAGTGCAGGCCGATCAGCGGCAACGGCCAATAGGCACCGGGCCGCCATTTCATTCATGGCGCAGGCGCATGGCATCGAGGACCCCACATCGTCTTTTTTGGTAAAGAAGGCCCTTCGTGGTTGGCAACGCCTTCAGGGTCGTAGAGTAGACGAAAGGCGCCCGATTGAGTTAGAGAGGTTGTCCCTGCTGATGTCGATACTCCCCACGACATGTTCCTCCCAGTTCGAGGCAGTGCTGTTCCGGGCCGCTTTCGCATTAGCGTTCCATGGGGCTATGCGGGTGAGCGAGCTGGTAGCAAGAAATAAGAAAGATGTAGAGGGAGGCCTGTGTCGGGATCACATTCTGATCAAGGGTGATTCAATGGTGATCACAATAGCCAGGTCCAAGACCGACCAGGGTGCTATGGGAGACAGTATTATCGTCCAGCGCATGCGAGGGTCCCCCATGTGCCCGGTGATGTGCGTTGAGGAATATCTGGCGCGAAGGGCGGATGCATGGGGGGGAAGCTTGCTGAGACACATCGACGCCACCCCACTGACGAGGTTCCAGTTTCAGCGGGTGCTAACGATGGCAATCGCAGTGGCGGGCTTGGACCCGGGCGATTTTGGGACCCATTCCTTTAGAATAGGGGCTGCTACCGAGGCTACAGCCAGGGGTCAGAGTGTTGAGAAGGTGAAACAGCTGGGACGATGGTCCTCGAACTGTTATAAAAGGTATGTGCGGTTGCACATGTTGTGAAGCCAATGTCATGCACTCACGCTTCTTGTTTTCTGTTTGGTTTACAGTTTCGCGAGCATACGATGCGGGGCGGACTGTGCAGTCGACCCGGCACCTGGGGACCAGCGGTCAGAGATCACCGGCTGAGGAAAGAGTGGTGTGGGTCGTGGGCCACTCATACGTGAGGCGGGCCGGGGACGTATTCAAAGCAGGTGACGTGATTCACGCAGCTGGGGAATACGGGTACAGGGTGACCTTCCACGGAAGGGGCGGGCTCTGTATTGACCGGTTTCAATGTTTTATTGAGGAACTGTTAGGGCGGACAAGGTCACCGCCGTCTGTAATCATAGTTCACCTGGGAGGCAATGACTTAGTGACACTCGGTCGGCGAGTACTACTCGAGCGAGTCCTATCTACTGTTAGCTGGCTGGCGAGAAGGATCCCGGGGTGCACGATAGCATGGTCCCACATGATTCTCAGGAAGGTGTGGCGGGGGGGCCTCTCTGTGTCAGCACTGACCCATTCAGTGAAGAAGGTCAATAACAAACTTGGTAGGTTGTTTCGCTCAGCGCAGTTGCACTGTATTCCGCATGGATGTATTCGGGGGGATCACATGTATCTCGAGGATGGGGTCCATTTGTCCCGGGAGGGGAATGTCTTACTCATAGGAGACTTCGTAGCTTGGTTAAGGGGTTTGTAAATGCATGACCTTTAGTAGGAGTTTGTGGGGGGGCCGGATAGCCGGTCAACTATCCGGCCTGTGGCGGTAAGGTCATGATCGGTGAGCAGTAATTTCAAGATCCCTAGAGGGGGGCGCCACCCATTATGGATGGGAGCGCCCAGGGGGAGGCGGCCATTGGCCCCTCAAACGGGGAGGCGGCACCCACTAAGTATGGGGTCGCCTAAGGGAAGGTGGTCATAGGCCCCTTCCAGGGGAGGAGGTGGCTCGATGCCCCTCCTATGAATTTCCCGGGGCCAGGATATCCGCGACGGCGGATATGAGAAGCAGTGTGGGGTGGGAGGGGGGTCCACGCTACCTTCTAGACACCTCACACGAGTCCTCGGACGACCATTAAGTTGGCGTTGAGTTAAATAGAGGGCCCCCGCGAAGACAAGGGAAATTGGAGTTGGCACAGAGGTACAGTCCTCTGTGCGCCCGCCCCTCATACCGTGAGGGGGGAGTTCTGGTAGTTGGGATCTGACACCGGTTGCGACCTTGCCGTTGGCCCGTAATGCTAGGATGTACAATTTTAATTTAGAAAAGTATGCATTGGCAGGATGTTAGACTCGGCTAGGAAAACCTTTGTACTAGAGATTTGTTAAGGTTAGCCAATCAACGTTTCTTCATCATAATGTAATAAATGAAAATTGTACATGATATGAAACTGTTATTTTAATGTTTTAATTTTGTTTCATATTTTAATAAATACGGCCGGGAGGGTAACTCCCTCCCGCCTTCCAAAAGTTCAGAACTGCGTCCGTCTTCCCATCCTTGGGGATTGTGTTGGGAGGGGGTGACAGGCATCCCGGCCATATGGAAAGGGGCGACCACTCGGTCCCCCCGAACGTATGGTCGGGGGCCCGGATCCTCCCGGGAAACCATTTTGTGCGGGGGGCGTGTCACGGCTGGTATGCCCGAAGCGGCGTAGCCGGGGCGCGCCTTTTCCTGCCCAAGAGGGGTTGCCCCAGACACCTACACCGTTGGCCACGCCCCGTAGGCGTACCGGAGGAGGGTACACGCCCTCCCGAAGAGGAATAAAAGGAGCAGCAATCCGAAGAAGCATCCTCTTGTTCCTGTGCTAGGAAGCTGCACCCCTCGTTGCACGTGAGCCCTCGACGGAACAAAGAGCAATTTTTGAGACCCACCCACCAGCCCCTTATGGCAAAGTTAGTACTGCAATAAAATGTTGTGCTTTGATAAGCATCTCTTTCCTCCTGGTTTAGTCGTTAATAAAAATTTCAATTTTGTTACTGCAATAAGTGATTTGTTCATAACAATTTTTTCCTTCCTTGTGGAGCGGAGTATAACAGTCTAGTGGAAGGAAGTGTCGAATGTATGAGTAATAAAGGATTGCAGTTAGAGGTTAATTTTTCTTTCTTAGTAGGTAAACAAACGTCGTATTTATTTTGGTCGGGCGGTAAGGTCATGATCGGTGAGCAGTAATTTCAAGATCCCTAGAGGGGGGGCGCCACCCATTATGGATGGGAGCGCCCGGGGGGAGGCGGCCATTGGCCCCTCAAACGGGGAGGCGGCACCCACTAAGTATGGGGTCGCCTAAGGGAAGGTGGTCATAGGCCCCTTCCAGGGGAGGAGGTGGCTCGATGCCCCTCCTATGAATTTCCCGGGGCCAGGATATCCGCGACGGCGGATATGAGAAGCAGTGTGGGGTGGGAGGGGGGTCCACGCTACCTTCTAGACACCTCACACGAGTCCTCGGACGACCATTAAGATGGCGTCGAGTTAAATAGAGGGCCCCCGCGACGACAAGGGAAATAGGAGTTGGCACAGAGGTACAGTCCTCTGTGCGCCCGCCCCTCATACCGTGAGGGGGGAGTTCTGGTAGTTGGGATCTGACACCGGTTGTGACCTTGCCGTTGGCCCGTAATGCTAGGATGTACAATTTTAATTTAGAAAAGTATGCATTGGCAGGATGTTAGACTCGGCTAGGAAAACCTTTGTACTAGAGATTTGTTAAGGTTAGCCAATCAACGTGTCTTCATCATAATGTAATAAATGAAAATTGTACATGATATGAAACTGTTATTTTAATGTTTTAATTTTGTTTCATATTTTAATAAATATGGCCGGGAGGGTAACTCCCTCCCGCCTTCCAAACGTTCAGAACTGCGTCCGTCTTCCCATCCTTGGGGATTGTGTTGGGAGGGGGTGACAGGCATCCCGGCCATAAGGGTATATTTATAGGATTAAGATGGGTTAGTGTTTAAGGGTGTGGGGTATTTTAAGGAGTTAGGGTGGGTTATGATTATGGGGTGCAGGGGTATTTAAAGGGAGCAGGGTGGACACCCGGAGCTGTAATGTACAGAACCTGGGAAGAAAAAAAAATTAAATATTGGGAACAACGCTCGCTTTTTTCCCGTAATCCCACGCCCCGCACACGCCCACGCCCCTAGCACACGCCCACAGCACACGATATGAGACATGGCATGAAGGTGGAACGTACCACACGCCCACAGCGTTTGTCACGCCCCCAGCACACACCCACAGCACAACGCAGACATGCCCACAAGGGACTACTTTGCTGGCATGGTTCTTTTACCTTTTAAATGTATATGGTGGGCGTCTGCATAGCCTATGTCCTTCTGCTGCAACTGCCCTTTCCAACGCTGTATTGGGTGTTGTGATTGTTTCTGTGGTTCCTGAGATTACCCGCCTCAAAGGTTTGGGCTCTTTCTTTATTATATTAGTATGGATGTATTGCTTTAATCACTATGGGCATCACTATTTGCATAAATCGGCTAATCCTAGAAATCTTTTTATTTCTAATCAATGGGAAAATTGTCCAACTCTGCCAAAAGGCAGCTGAAAAACATTTTATGAAAAATTCCCATACTTTTCAGGATTTAATATCACTGATCCAGAAACGTTTTATTTTAAATTAGGAATAAGCAGGAATGAAAAACATTTTGACAAATACCAAACTGATTTATTCTGAACATTTTATGAAAAAATGTCTACGTTTGGTTTTGAATTTTGGAAAAACAACATTGAGATAAAAACTGTTTGGGATACAAAAGACTGGCAGGTACAAGGTTTAGAATCATTATTCAGAGCCCACATGATCCCAGAACAAATAATGTTCCTGAATGACACCATTCAACAAACGACCTGTCTTGGCCTAGCCAGGATAAAGGACTTAAAAAAACCGTCTATACCAAAACCCATACCTGATAGTAATAGCACTACAGAAGTGGAGATAGACGTATCCCATATTTTAAAACATAACAGAACACTTCCTAATTGGAACAACTGGTTGATCTGGCCCACAGACACTAATAACTGTCAAGATAGATTCCTGAACAAAATACAGGGGTTCAAACAGAATAGGCCAGACCCAAGATATTCCCAGAGACAACATCCAGGGATAATAACAACCTATAGTGTAGGAAAACTATGCCTCGAATGGCTACAGAAATCCACACTACCTGAAATTAAGCAACACTTGACTTTACTTAAAGAAGGTGCTGACTTGCGAGATTTCTTACTGGGACCTCGCAAACAGCGTCAAAAACATTTCATATACACCGGTATATACGCAGCTTACAATGAATCTTGGAAAGTAACGCAAATTGAAACTGCAGAAAAAATATGAGAAATTGATCGTATTAATTTGGATAAATCGCTGTCTGTAGTGGACAATGGGTTAACGACTCTGTCCTCCAGAATGTATTCACTGGACAGCATTGTATCATCTGCTATTGATATAATAGAACAGGATATGCTAATGTTACAACATGGCCAGTCACTATTACGTTCTATTGTACAGTTAGGCTGGACGTTAAAAAATCTGCGTTCAGGCTATTTGCCATGGCGCCTGATAAACACAACGTCATTATTTTCTATCTTTAACCTTACTGATAAACAAATCTCTTTGGCACAAAGAGGGGCAGACTATACGGTGCTGAGCATTGAAAAACTAGAAAGATTACCATTGACAGTCTCCGAAAAACCTGTCTTTGAATGGATAATACATGGCACCAATACAATTCCGATAACGACTTTTCAGTTTCAATATTGCCAAAAGTATATACCAGCAGGACTGTATAACAGGTTGGGTAAAGGGTACATCAACTCAACCTGGAATTTACCTTACACACATAGATGTTGGAGTGGGGGCAAGAAAGAGGTATTCCTTATTGGTAACAACTGTAAAAATTCACTAAGCGGTACACTTCTGTTGTGTCAAGGAATTAACTTACATGGAGCCTGCAAAGGTTCATCAAATAACCTTTCATGCCACCTGCACGGCACCCCTGCTACACAGATAGAGCCTTTTTTCAGACAGCTTTCCAACGGCAGCTACGTTATAATAAATGACCACAGCTGTTGTGGCATGGTGCCAGGAACGGCCTATCTCATGAGCATTACTTCCAGGGTCACTTGTTGTATGCAAGTATTGTATCCAAACAAAAAGCCAGACATGGAGGCAGCAATATGGCCTTCTTTGCATATCTCTTCTATTCGAGTTGATACTTTAAGCAGAATGAAGTCTATTCTTTTACAAACAACTGTGCCTTTAACCTCGTCTAGAGAAGCGTATGATCTGCAAGTTGCAAGGACTGCAGCAGAGATACATACATTATTATCAACAAATTGCCCCATCCATTTTGTAGAAATGTTAAGCCAAATCTTAAACATGTCTGATACCATTGCACATGTATTTAAGACAATTTTTTCGGGACTGTTAGCACCCTTTGAAGCAGTCCTGAGCATCTTCCCTAATTTCGTGCACTCTGTGTTCGACAGCATGCCTCTCATCTTGGGACTCGTAGCAGGAATCTTATTATTGTTCCTTCTGCTCCGATATGGCAAGTCAAGTCAAAGACAAAACTCAGGCTACAATGGAAGACACGATCTTAGCAATGTAATACAGAGAGCGGATTACTAAAGTCCTCGGCTTGGCTCGGCTAAGAGATCTGGATACTACCTGGTTTTTTTCATTTAGACCAATCTGGCAAGATTGCATCTTACCTGTTCTATGATGCCTGCTTTGTGGAGAAGAATGCGTGTTAGATATCTGTCTCACACTTCCATCAGCAGTACCTATGGATATCGATACTTTGCTTGGTTCGGTAACGGCTCATGCAACGTGTTGTCCCCAGCGGCTACCCATTCTGATGACGGCATTTGATGAGACCTCACCATTACGATTAGGTGGCGGTGAGGTACGAGATGAAAGCGGTACACAGGTACAACCTTCTGTGAACATTACTGATCCAGATAACGCTGACGGTAATGCATCTCACATATGCACTATTTCCACTTTTTCGGAACAGGCCCAACTTTCACCTACTGTTGTAGACAAATTTTTTGACAGCCTATCTGAATTAATGTTCTCTCCTAACAACAAGAATAACTGTTGAAAAAACAAGCAGACGGCTTTCCCTGAAATCTGAATTCGGCCTTCGGTTTTGGTAAACAGAACCTAAAAAACTTTGGAACTATTTTTTTCTTCCCAGAAAGTGAAATTGATTATTTCCAGTTCCCATAATATTTACCTACTTGGCACATGATACTCTGCTTAAAGTAGAACTATTATTAGAGAACAAGATTTCTATTATTGGAAACTCTAGAGACAATATTTTTACTTAGTCTCTAGCACATGTACAGTCTTGTATAACTATGTGATGAAATGGTCTCGACCTTTTCTTCTGTATTAAGAGCCATTTCATAAATGTAAATTTCGTGATTTATTCAGTCAACATTCTAAAATGTACAATATATGCATTATCTGAATGACACCACTGCTTACAAAAAACGTATTTAATACTCATTTTCGTGTATATACCATTTCAAATGCATTTTATGTATTTTGGAGTGGGATGGAAAACACATGCATAGATATGCTTAAACATTGCTTAGTATTTAGTAATGATGGACATTATATGTGGAGTGGGTGTTGTAGATGATTCTAGGACTCTAGTAAATATTCCTGATTTCATGCCCTTATGTGGTTATATCAAATCATCTCCTTATATAGGCATAAGAATCATACCCGTATTAAGCTATAGCCAATGCAGTCCAAATACGGCAAAGGCTATTCCCATAGACTCTTAGAAAGCACAACGCGTTCTTAAACAAATCAAGCCTCCAGCAGCCCGGGAATTCCCCCTGCTTCTGTATTGATTTGTCCTAGAACTCCTGGAGTCCTGAAAGAACTGTGAGTTCTTAGTGACGTCTTATGTCCAACCTTACGTCAAACTCGGCACCTTCCATGTATAAATATACCAGCATCTGCCTTAAGCAACACACGGTGGTTTGGAGCAGATTGGCTATCTACTTTCCCGACGCCCTGCTGATACGAGTGTCAAAGGAAGCCGACCCTCCCACTGACGCACTGAGAGAGACGCTGTCTTTTCTCCTGCTGAGAAATCCAGCTCCAGTGTTTCCCTGTCACCCTTGCGGGTTGCTGGGAGATCGAGTCCTGAGAAAGAAATACAAGACCTCCTTCATTCTATAACCAAGGTACGGAGCTGATTAGACCCTTAGAGAATTCTTGATTCAGATTCTTAGCAAAAACTGTAACTCATCTACTCCTTCCCTGTACTAGGCTTAGGTTAGGTACACTGGGGTAGGCATATCTTAGAAACACCAGTTGAGTACGTTTAGTCATTATTTTATCATTGTATGTATTGTATCCATTTTAAGTATCTTATGGCTTAGAAACCATATACATGCTTTTACAGTATTATTTAATAATACTCATTTTACTGTACGCACTTTACTTTATGACAAGTATTGCAATTGTGGCAATTCACTTCTCTTTCATGAGAAAGTAGACTGCTTAATAAATAACCACTTTTATTGAAAACCCCCGTCTCTCTATTTCTCTGCACTTCTGGTGAAACGAAGCATGCACGTTTAACTGAGTAAAATAGCTATCTATTGTTTCTGCGACTCTGGAGATATACTCCTTATTCTGGGGGAGCAAAGTTGTCATGTTTATGCGGTTGTCAGAAACTAATCCCTTCTGGTCTATTAAAGAAAGGTAGCACCTTCTTGTTTACTCGAGAATGTTTCTAGTGACCTCTGAGCTAGCTGGTATTTCATAATTAAGTCTAACATATTCAACAGAGACCTAGTCGACCTCAGTCCTACGTCTACACTGTCGTTTATGTTATTCCAATCCGCAGAGCCTATTGGGAATTTAGGAACTACACTACAGTTCAGGGAGACAGACTGGCAGTGGGAACAGAGAGGGGAGACCAGTTTCTAAACCAGTGTTACTGTAGGAGTGTAGCCCACAGGTAACTGCACATCTAATAGTGGCTACCAAGCTCCTAAAATCCAAGGAAGGGTACAGATATCTTGGGAGTGGGCAGAATAGTGCACTCTGGAATTGCTAGATACCACACATAGCCAGACTCCAATACAGGTCAGGAGGAATTCTGAAAGCCTATTGACTAGTGACTGCGTCATCCCCCAGGGGACTTTCTCAGCAGAAATTTGACACCCATAACCCCCTGAACCTCAGATCACAATGGAACTGGAGAAAGGGCATTGTAGAGAGATGACTGTTTCCATGGGTCCTGGCTCACGGAAAAGTCACTCCTGAGTCCCAGAACAAAGAAGTGCCTCCAAGGGTCAGTTGAGTGACCCCCTAGAACCTGCACAGGGTCATCAAAGCATTCTGCCAAGTCAGTTGCCACTTTCTGGGAACCGCCACTGACTGCCGCTGAGCACCCCAAGAGACTGATCCTCAAAGGCCAAAAGTTCCACCCGATTCTCCTCGACCAGAGAGTGTCATCTGAATCCAGATTGGTCAACAAAGAGGGACACCAGCTGGAGTTGTTGTGTGTGGAGCCATAGCTGTCCTCCTACTGGCTCAAAGATCACTTTGAGGAGCATTTACCCCTGTGGCCAAAGTCTTCCTACCTTACTCGTGAACTGATGAATATCCTCAAGGACACCACCCTTGAGCACACAGCACCCAGGCCATCTTTCGGCATCCACATAATCAGGACCACTTTATTGATCTAAATTGTGGGACTAGACTTGAGACAGCTTTATTGACCAGGTAACTGTTCAAATACTCTTTAGTTGCCCTCCTGACCTTCTCCCTGTTGGATTTGTTTGCCCCACTTGGGCTAGAAAAGCCAAACACACCTCTTTCAAACTTTTCAAAAGTTTCTAAACTTTACAGTTAACAATACTTTTTTGTGCTTTTGAAAACGAAGCTGAGATTTACTTTTCACTTTAAAATGTTTATCTTTGGACCTCTCTGGTGGAAATTGCTTACCTTGGTGTCTAAAAATTCATTAAAATGTATCATATTTTAAAAATTTGATGTTGGATTGTTTTCTTGTGTGCCTTTTTATTTCATTGTTTGGGGAACCTACATTCTTTACATTAGTTTATTTGTTTAAGCCTTGCTGTTTGAAACCACAGCTACACAGGGTTGAGCTAAAGGTTTTACAAACGAGCCTGACTGGACCAAGGACAGTTTTGCGAGTGTATTACAAGGTAAGGTCGAACAACCATACCATATAATACACTACAATCATCACAGATCTAAGCAGCAGAGGTAACACAGATTGATAGCTAGGGGTGTCTCGAAGGGGGCCAGGAAATGCAAGCTGGTTCACAAAGGGATAGCAGCAGCTGTTGCTGCAGGCGACCCCTAATTGACCTCTATGTGAAACATCCTCACAACTGGCTGGTAGGTAGGGAAACTGCAGAGAATTCTAATCGGCCTGGCACACAAACTGAGGGTCAGAGCGCAGAGCGTAAAGCTGGAAACCCGAGGCCCTGTTGGGTTGGCAATGGTAGCAAAATGATACCTAGGGTAATTTGTTTGCTGCCAAATACATTTTATATTTACATTTTGGCATTGAGAATCCTACAGGGCTCCTGTTTCATCTGCTGTTTCCTATTTAATCCTGACTATTGTAATAAAAATACGAGATGTAATGAAGTTTTTAACTGGGCCCATTCCTATTTTTGTGAATCTTGCCTTGCTATAGGCAGATTTCTGCACACATCAATCCGGGTTCAACACGTTCTTTGATCGACTTTCTGACAACAAAAATCTAGGGATCCCACACCTGTGTCCATCTATGTCTTAATGGAAGTGCCCATGGCTTCAATTCAGCAACAGCAGAGAAACACGGCTGCAAGTCAGGGCTTTCTTGCCCTTGACGCCAAAGAATCGTTGAACCAAAGAATCAGCCCTAGCCTGTGACTAGTAGTCATAATTACCCACACCCGCAGGATATGGGGTGAGTGGTCAGGTCTAGCTCTTGCGGCATGCAGAATTGTATTTATAGGGAACTTTTCATTTTATTTTTCTCAGTTATAGTGTGAAATATTTAAGTTCCCGTAGTTTTTGTGAATACAATAATTAGCACCTCTAGTTCACAAGGTTTTCTGCATTTGGGTTTTAACATTAAAATGGGACGTTGTCACCCTGTTTAAACTGTACCAAGGGAAGGGAAAAATTAGGAGGAAAACAGTTTAGTGTCAGCATGTATAGGTATTTTTGTAGCGTGAACCTCCCTCTAAATCAGCAGAGCTCTGTACATTACATCAAGGGTTGGGAGAAGATTGTAGATCCTGTACAAACAATGGGGATCACACAAATACTTTTTTACGCAGGGAGATTAAGTGACTTGCCCCCAAATCACATGGATTGGGTCTAGCGCCAAGGCCAGGATTCATGTTTGGGTCCCCAGGTTGCAAAGATGGCAGCTCGATCTAAACCATGTCTCCTCCGCATACATTTTCATCTACTGTGTGTCAGAATATCACAGGCATAAATATCCTCTTACAGTGGATCTTAAACTTTTGACTTCAGAGTCAGTGGCGTAACACAGGCCACCGCAGTCCCGCAGTAAAGGGGGCAAGCTCCAGGGGGCCCCCTCAGCACAATACTCTGGCTGGAGAACTCCTAATTGAGTCCAGAGGATCCCTGTTGTGTTCTAGTTTATCTACGTCTGTGGCGCAACCGGCGCACAGCGTAGACCCACGTGACCCGGCTAATAAAAAGGGTCTACGAGCGTACGTACGCCAGTTGGCGGCGGCGCAAGTAACCATCTAACATACCCCAGGTGTCCGTGTATTCATTGTTAGGCCTAGGCCACGTGCCCAAGAGTTAGATCACTTAGATTGCCCCACAGTGTAGACTGACCCCTCACTCACCACGGTGGGCCCGTCACACAACACAACAGCTGGCGACGAGGGTGAGATCACCCTCGCTGTGTGTGTGCGCACCATCTTCCCGCGGGGCGGCCGCGAGCTCTGTCTTCGGCTCGCGGCGCTCGTGCCCCGTGGCCCCGACAGCGGTGCAGCGATTCGCCCGGACCATCGACCGGGACTGCACTGGTGCCCGTCAGATCATCAGGTGAGCTGCGCCTGCTGGGGAGCATCCGCCCGGACCGTCAACCGGGACAACTCTGCCACCATACACGGGGGACTCACTGCGCGTATCGGCGGTGCACGCGCGGCTACTCACAACCTGCCGCCCCGCTTCCGGCCCGCCTGCATTCCTGCGCAGATTCTTAGAAGCCCCGACAACCACAGGCAGCACCGCATCCAGGCGTACGGCCGATGCGCTGAAGCGCACTACCGCCACGAGGCTGTGGCCACGCCCCCGTCCCTCTCCGTGCTACCCGGGAAGAGGGTGCCAGAGGTACTCGGCGGTTGGAAGGGACGTAAAAGCTGCAAGACGCTCTCCCCAAGAAAGTAAAGACACGCGGCCAAATAAGCACTGGCAACCCCAAGGGCAACCAGACAACAGGACACACACGTCAACAAGCACTGGCAGCCCCAAGTCATCAACACACGGTGGCACAAACGTTACCCTACGTGGAAAAGATCCCCTGCACTCCACGCTAGGAGCCTGTTCATACCCCAATAAGCAGTGGCAAAATCCACCACTCAAAGCGAGGAGCACAGAACTCCAGAGGGCCCAACAAGGCCAACGGCACGCGCACTATCTCTTAGTCAGCGCAACATCACCACAAACATGGCCACCATACCGCCCATTGAACCTTTCGTAGTGGAAGGGTCACCACCGTCACTAGCTTCGAAATGGAAGGACTGGGTTGACAGGCTGATAATCTTCTTTGAAGCCACCAAAGTCCATAAGGACCAGAAAAGAGCCATGTTTCTGCACCTTGAGGGTAAAGATGTCCACAACATTGCAAAGACGCTAATGGAAGCGTCGCCGAAGACCCACCGCACATTGATACTCTGAACAAGCACTTCCAGCCTATGGCTAATCAGGACTATGAACGGTTCATTTTCAGACAGGCACGACAGCTGCCTGAAGAGTCGCTAGACACATACCACGCCCGATTAAAGAATCTGGCATCAACCTGTGGATTCGCGGACGTCACTGAAGAAATACGGGGACAGATTATTCAGGGGTGCGCATCAGCCAAACTCAATGAACGCATCCTCGGAGAATCAGGGAAGCCCCCAGCGGACATACTAACCCTAGGGCGAACCAAAGAGCTATCAAAGGCCCGAGCGGCCCACATGGAAGCGGCCCTTCTGGCCCCGGTGAAAGCCGAACTGGTCAACAAAGTGACCGTAAAGCCCCCGACGAAATGGAACAAGAAGAGCACCGGTGCGACAGCCGGCGCATCTGGAAAGATATGCGGATATTGCGGAGGACCACCCCACCAAGCAACAGAATGCCCGGCCAAAGGAAAGCGATGCTCGGGGTGTGGTCATTTCAACCACTTCGAAAAAGTCTGTAGGTCCAAAAAGTACAGAAAACCAAGACAAGTGGTGAACACCATACCAGAGGGAGGCCCTAGTCAAAGTGACATGGACGATGACGAGGAAGAGGAGAGGGTCGTCCACAGGGTACACATGATTGGTGCGGCGGTCAGCCAGACCAGGCGACTACCACAATGTGGCATCCAGGTAGGCAACCAGGACCTCATGGCTGTGGTCCATACCGGAGCAACCATCAATCTCCTAGCGGCCACGCTGTACCAGACCATGGACCCACCTCCCATGCTCAGCCCGTAACCCATTACCGTCTTCGCGTATGGGCAGGACACCCCTCTCCAAATTCGAGGGAAATTCAAAACATCCATCTCGCACGGAGATCGTTCCATCACAGCCAACATATTTGGAGCGGAGGATGGACAAGGCATGCTGCTCGGATGCCGGGCGGCAGAAGAACTGGGAATTGTCACATTTGCATTTGGGGTGCACCAGGAATCCATCCAACAACTCGTCACAGAGTTTGCGGACATCTTCAAAGGTATAGGGAAGTTCACGGGGAGCAAAATACATCTCCACATCGACCCCACCGTCCAACCGGTAGCCTTACGACATCGCAGGATCGCATTTCATCTCAGACCACTCGTGGAGGAGGAACTCAAAAAGCTGGAAGAAGCGGGCATCATAGAAAAGGTAACATGCCCCACTTGTGGGTATCACCCATAGTGGTCACATGCAAACCGAAGCAACCAGGAGCTGTCCGGTTATGTGTGGACATGCGACTCCCCAACGCGGCCATCAAGAGGGAGCGGCACATAACCCCCACAATTGACGATCTCACAGGGGAAATGGCGGGGGCAAGCTGGTTCTCAAAGCTAGACCTCCGATCTAGTTATCACCAGCTAGTGCTCGATGTAGAGTCGCGTAACATATCGACCTTTTCCACGCATGTGGGACTCAGGAGATACACTCGTCTCAGTTTTGGTGTGTCCAGCGCAGCGGAAGTATTCCAAAACGTGATACAGGAATTGATCACTGACATACCAGGAGTCATCAACGTCAGCGACGATATCATGATCCATGCCGGCACAGTGCAGGAACACAATGCCCGGCTATTGCAAGTGTTCAAAAGACTCAGAGAGGCAGGCCTTACCCTCCATCGCGAGAAGTGTGAGTTCCTGAAACGCAAATTACAATTCTTTGGATACACCTTCTCAGCTGACGGGGTTAACCCAGATCCCAACAAGGTGAAAGACGTTAAAGCCGCTGCTCCTCCCACAACTGTCACTGAAGTCCGCAGCTTCCTGGGGATGGTAAATTACTGCGGGAGGTTCATCCGAGACCTGGCCAACCTCACACTACCGCTGAGAGACCTCACCAAAGAGAACAGACCGTGGAGATGGGGACCGGAACAAGCTAAAGCATTTCAGGAGATCAAGGAGGCCCTCTCAGACGCCACCACCCTGGCCTTCTTCTACCCCCGGAAACTAACACTAGTCACCGTGGATGCGGGCCCCGTCGGCCTGGGAGCAGTCTTGATTCAAAGACAGAGAGCGGATGAAGATTGGACCCCGGTGGCCTTCGCGAGCCGCTCTCTCACAGAGACCGAACAAAGATACTCGCAAATCGAGAAAGAGGCAATAGCTATCCACTGGGGGTGCCGGCATTTCCACCTGTATGTATATGGGAAGCCCTTCACAGTAGCTACGGACCACAAGTCGCTGGTAGCCCTCTTCTCAGGCACATCCACAAACCTCCCCCATACATAGAGAAATGGATGCTTCAACTCCAAGAATATAACTGCAGAGTAGAATACCAGCCAGGGTCAGGAAATCCGGCGGACTATCTCTCGAGTCCCGACTCCCGAGAGCTGCGACCAGGGAAGAAATGGAAGATGCGGCGGACACTGAAGCTTATGTGAGGTGCATCACGGCCAGATCCTGCCCACTGCCGGTATCTCTGGAGAGTATTGCAGAAGCCACTCAGGCGGATGACTGCCTGCAAAAGGCCCGAGAAGCGCTCCAGAGTGGAAACTGGCGCCGAGCCCAGGAAAGCTGGAAGATATTGACCCCAGAAACGCAACACATTTTGGAAAGTCTATACCATGTGCGTGAGGAACTCAACAAGGATGACACCGGATGTCTACTGCGGGGCCACCGACTGGTAATACCATCTGCCCTCACGGCTCGCATGGTACAGCTGGCTCATGTAGGCCACCAGGGAATGGTGAAAACAAAGTCCCGGCTAAGAACCAAGGTATGGTTTCCCCTCATGGACGATCTAGTGGAGACCACGGTGAGATCGTGTGCAGCCTGCCAAGTCACAGGAGACGCCCCACGAGAAGCTCCCATAGTTGTGGAACCCAGGCCACAACATCCTTGGGAGTGCGTCAGTCTAGATTTCGGCAGCCTTCCGGATGGACGGCACACCATGGTAGCCATTGATGATTACTCCAAGTACCCCGAAGTGGAAATCATAGCGACCACTAGTGCGGTGGAGGTCATCCCCAGATTGGAGAAAATCATAGTAACCCATGGTCTGATCAAAGAACTATGGACTGACAATGGCCCTCCCTTTCAAGGGCAGGAATTCGCCAACTACCTGAGCATCCTGGGGATACGACATCGCCGGATAACGCCCCGCTGGCCACAAGCTAAGGGAGAAGCCGAACGCTTCATGAGGACCCTCAACAAGGTCATCAGAATAGCTCATGAGAAAGGGCAATCCGCGGAATTGGCCATATTCACATTTCTAAGGAGCTATCGGCAAACACCCCACGCGACCACAGGAGTCGCCCCAGGACATGCTCTCATGGGGAGAGTGGTCGTGGACTCCATTCCTCACCACCCTAGCTGGAAATCGGCATCCTCAAACTAAGAACAGATTGAAGCCCGACGGCGGAAGTCATATGCCCAGACAAGCCTACGTCGGAGAGCCAAAGCTCCACAGATCACCCGTGGAAATCTGGTACTGCTAAAGAATTGCGTCACCAGTGGGAAGTTCAGACTTACATATGAATCCCGACCATGGAGGGTAGTCAACGTGAAAGGAACTCGAGTAATAGCGGCCCGCGGTCGAGAGGTGATCACTCGCAACATATCTCACTTTAAAATCTTTCATCCGGAGGCCGCGGCGGTCTCTCCCTCGAAGCCCCCAGTAAGCCCAGAAGTGAGCAGCCAAGAGCCTCTGTCCCCGCCTGCAGCCTCAGACAACTTTGAGGAACGAGAGCCCCTCGACTCCACCAGAGAGGAAGACCATCGTCCGAACACACCCGAGGACCCTGGCATGGAACAGGGTGAAGGCAGTCCTGGAGCCAGTGAACATCAACAACCATCCCCGGCTGGGGCTGGTGCCATGCCGACCAGGGGTCCAGGTCGCTACCACCTGAGACGGAATCCAGAGCCGTCTCGCCGCCTTCCAGACTACTTCATGTAAGACTGTTCCACTATTTTTGATTGTTTTTCACATACCCATTCCTAGACTGTATGCTGATGTCACCTGATGGCGTCCTGAACATTTCCATGCAGAACTGTCCGACTGTTTCATTCTTGCTTGTTTTCTTTTTGTGGTTAGAAAGGAATGTTGTGTTCTAGTTTATCTACGTCTGTGGCGCAACCGGCGCACAGCGTAGACCCACGTGACCCGGCTAATAAAAAGGGTCTACGAGCGTACGTACGCCAGTTGGCGGCGGCGCAAGTAACCATCTAATATACCCCAGGTGTCCGTGTATTCATTGCTAGGCCTAGGCCACGTGCCCAAGAGGTAGATCACTTAGATTGCCCCCACAGTGTAGACTGACCCCTCACTCACCACGGTGGGCCCATCACACAACACAACAGATCCCCTCCACTTACCTTGCAGGGGGGCCACCTCTTGTTTTATTATCTTTCGAATCAGGGGCCCTCATTGACTCATTACTGGAAGCCAGGGACAGTAGCCCAAGAATTGTCAATGATTTCAACGGCAAAACAATACACAAATAAAAACAACCATTCATCACAAATACCCAAATGATGGCATATTTTATTTATTTCACAAGCAAATATGGATAAAAAAATAATAATGAGAATGTTGAAACTTGCCTAAATTCAACTGAGGCCACTCATTGTCCATACTATATTCTGTTTGATGCACTTGCAATGCTCCCACAAACAATCTTACCTAAATTATACCCAAATTCCGTTTTTAAAAATGTTTAGTTTTACATTTTGCCTCTCTATTGCTATTCACTTTATCGATCTGCTAATAATATTACATTTTTTAAGCAGTCACGGACCCCCTGAATAGGCTTTGCAGACCCCCAGGGTCCCCCAGACCACAGGTTAAGAACCACTGTCTTACAACATAAATATTGGGCCCTAAGCAGAAGATATTTTTGTAAATGATATTTAAGACACTACAATTCTGTCATACAATATGTTAGTGAGGACATTCTGGTATCATATCTTTTGAGATCCAGCTAGCATTTGTAAAGGGATATTGTCACCCACAAGGATGTACATTCAGTTTGCAGAGAATCACTGCTTACGGGTTTAGAAAAAAGAAACTCTGAAAACTACAGGAATGTCAATAATTGCCATTTAAGTGAGACTTCATTTGGATAATAAAAGAATGCATACCTGTGCTCTCAGCTGAGATTTCAGCAACAGAAATTGCTGTTAATGATGGAGGTGAAAGGGGTTATTTTCAGCGATAGTTTGTTTCTGTTTCCAATTGCATTCCTGGTTCTCAAGGTCAAACCAATGTTACTATTGACAACCTTGATGTGTTGTTCTTCGGTACAACACAAATTCTCAAAGGAAGCACAATATTTTGTGTTTCTTTTGAAGTTTGCAAGTCCCTTAAGCTTGATTTATGAAACCTACTGGAGCCATGGAAGTGCTTTTAGTGGTGGTGTAATAGCCTTTGCACACGTTCAAGCTATTTCTACCTGCCTGGTTATGTATAAATTTGTAGGCTGCCAATGAATTTTATTGGGAGCCCTGTGTAGATGACATTGCAGGAGATAACCCATGGCATAACTAGGGATGAGTAGTCTTGTGGAGTTTTACTCTGCTGAATTCCACTGAGTTGCATAAAATTTCCACGAAATTCTGCGGAGTTCCGCCAACGGGAGAAAATATGCATGCTACGCAACTCACACTTCAATGTAGTGCCAATACTGTGAGCAGCACCGAAAAATCTGTGCCAACAGCACCATGTGTTGAGCCTAGTTGAGTTGATTTTGCTGCCGCTTGAGTAGAAAATCTCCTTGAGAGGCAGCAAATCTACTTGGGAAGCAACCCTGTGATTGTGACCGCCCACGACCACCTGCATTAAAAAATAGGACCAAGGGACACCACATCGTGTTCGCATTTCCAGAGCCTTGCAGGAAAAGTTTCTACCATGCAGTGATTGGCAAAATTTGGCCAGAACTCCGTGTTACAAGAGTAACATTGAGTCGCCAAATTCTGCCAATTCCGTGAGCAGAAAGAAACATTTCACCCACACCTAGACATAACCTAGTTTGGAGAAGAACATACATTTTTCAGAGGAAGAAAAACTACATTTTGAAACTTTTAACCACAATGCTTCCTTCATTAAAGTGAGTGAAAATCAGTTTTTAAGACAATACTCAACTGAAGTTTCTTACTCTTCGTGAAGAAGATAGGGATGTTTTGAGGTAATAGGGCAAGCTGAGGGGAAGGGAGTCTGGTACTACTTAAACCAGTTTGAAATTTAAATTACACTGATGTACTTTGATAACTTCAGGAATTTCGCATTATGCTTGTTTCATAAAACTAACAAAATTACACCATTATGTCACTTTGTGTAGATACCCACAATTCATGGTAAAAATGTACTGCAAAATCATAGGTTCACCAGAACACGAGTGACTGTTGCTCGTGGTGCTGTTGATTTATTTACACATTTTTGTGATAAGTTAGCCTTTTCATTAAATATTGACACAAGGATGCATTAAACTCTAAAATATAGCAGACAAATATGGATTTGTATTTTACATAATAATACGTAATTTCTAAATGATTTGACATAATTATGTGAAAGCAAATTATGTGTATTTCGCATACATCTAATTCTATTCCTAACACCACCACAAGTTTGTGTTTGGCTCCATTCACTCAGAGAAAGCTGGTGTTCAACCTTCCTAACTTGTGATGCAACCAGTGGCTGATGATATCCTAGTCTTCTTGTGTTTTCAAGATAAAGAATTGCATTGGGTGGTATCAGCTTACATTTGGAAACTGTCCTCACAATGCTTGAGATATTGCCCCACAGTGTGTGTAGATAACTGGTAAAGAGCTAGCAAGAACGAAGCATTCCTTTTGGTCACTGTATGACATCGATTATGGAGATAAACATATGAACCAAGAACTAATGTTTGTCCAAAGTCGGACAAAATGCAAGAAATCCAACAAAAACAGCTCCATATGCACTAGCTTAGTATCATTTTCAATAGGCTTCTTAGGTCCACCATATTTCAGAAGCATAAGGGCTTATTTTGCACCTTTGTCTATGGTGAGAAGCAAAGATTCTTATATGTGACTCCAGTGGATGCTGTGCCTCTTGAATGCCTAAATCTTAAATGCTGTTCATCAAGGATATTGTTCTATATGTTCTTGAAGTTGGCTTGTGACATTCCGTCCTATAATATTGCTGGAGTAGAAAAGGACACAGATAGATTGGAAGCATGCTTGAGTCTTTATGGCTTTATCAGTAGTTGGATTATGGTGTCATATTTTTAAGGTCCATGAACTTATTTCTTTAAAAGAAAGATGCTTATTCTGTATGTGCTTGAGGCAAGTGACTGGGCAGGTTCCAGATAAGTACATATATGTAAGTGTAGGTTTACAGTTCGTAACTCCATATTTGTGTATGTTGAAGAAGGATATACATAATATGTTGAGTTAGATATAGCAATCCCAGACTTACCTCTATGCACTTACTATACACACCTTTTCAATAAAAGAAGAGTAAGGGCTAAATTGCGATGTCGGGCCTTAAGCCTCCAACCAGCTGTCACAGGCTTTCCGCCCAACATCATAGGTTTCAGTCTGACTACCGTATTAGGATGATGGCGATCGGAGTGAAACCTGCAAGGGTATTCTGATGTGCTTCTGACGTGCTCAAGGAGCCAATCAGAGCTTTGGGAGCCACCATAATCCCCTAATGATGGTGGAGCCATGCTCAGCTCCGCTTTCAGGATTATGATAGCACTTTTCGACAGCCTTTTCATGTTGACCTTTTCGACATGGAAAGGCTTTCGGAAAGTGTCTTGGGGGCCCCCTTCCAGGGCCCGCTTCCCCTCTGGCCTTCTGCTATGGGGCCTCAGAGACACCTATGGTGCCCCCCAAGCATCCCTCCACCGTGTGACAAGCACCATATGGTGCCTGCCGCACGGTGCAGGGATGTGTGAAAACACCCATTTCCCAATGGCAGCTTGTGCTGTGGGCCTTTTCCACAAAGGGCAATCGCCTATGGTCGGTCGGTTCCAGACCACAGCGGTCATTCACCCAACATCGTAATTAGGCCCTAAGACCCTGATTATGAGTTTGGCTGATGGGATACATCATCACTAACGTGCCAGATGTCCCTGCCCCCAAATTACAAGTTCCATAGGATATAATGGAACTGCTATTTGGCGGATGGGATATGTGTCACTTTTGTGACTGATTATCCCATTTTGCACATTTGTAATCAAGCCCTAAATCCAGAGTATCATCACAGTGGCTTATAATGAACAGAGGGGTGAATGGCCAAAATATTGCATCAAAAATACTCTGGGTAACAATATCTTATCAAAAATATTGTCAAGTCAAACGTTTACGGAACAGAATATCAAAGGCAAAAATATATATTTTTTTAGTGTTGTAAAATTGTTGTAAATGATATTGTCTACTTCAATATACTGGTGTTAGCTATTGCCTTCAATTTAATGTATAGTATTAATTTTATTAATTATTATTACTATTAGTATACACATTGTTTTATTTTTAGTATAAGCCAGAATTCTTAATGTTTAATGAAAATGTTTTTAAATGTAATTAGTCATTTATAATTTAGTAGTGTGTTTTGGGTTTTTAGGGTAATAGTGTGGAAATTATTTAAATTACTCGCATTGTTTTATCTTTATTAACTATTTATTTGGTAATTAAATACGCACAATATATAAATGACTAATTGCCTAATTCTTATTTAAATTATTTGTTGTATTTGAATTAATTACTAATGCATTGAAGTGTTTTTATCATACACTTTTTGTTGAACTCTGGTATGTAATGAAGTCAATGCAATTACATTCACAGTTTCTAGTTTCTATGTACACTTAGAAATGGCCGCCAAGATTACTCTGAGTCCATCATTCCTTTCTACAGCTATGTATTTCCCCCTGACTGTGTAACACATTGTGTGATCAAGACAGCTTGGCTGTCAAAACGCGTAACCTACAAGATTAAATTGTGGTTTACTTTCTGAGTAAATACAGCACCCTGGCGCATACTGGAAGTACCCGGTGGGCTAGTTGCCGCCCAGGGACCCTCAGGATTGAAGGGGATTAGCCCCCAATTTATAATGTGCGAGGGGGTATGTTTGCACACTTGCTATGTCAGCCCCCGCCCCCTCCCTTCATCACTGTGCAAACGCACCGCTTGGCGTGTTTTAAGTTGGGGGATTGATTCCCCTTAAGTCCTGAAGGTCCCTGGGGGCCAACTAGCCCACCTGGTACTTCCAGTAAGTGCCACAGAGCTGCATTGCACAGAGGTGTAAAAAGAGTGTGGCCTCTAAACACCTCTCTGCAATGCAGCTCCCTGGCGCATACTGGAGGTACCTGGTGGGCTAGTTGGCCCCCAGGGACCCTCAGGATTTAAGGGGACTTAATCCCCCTACTTAAAATGCATCATAGGGCGTGTTTGCACACTTGGCACATCAGTCCACTCCCCCTCCCTGCACCACTGTGCAAACGCGACCCTGGAGCATTGTAAATTGGAGGATTAGATCCCCTTGAGTCCTTAGGGTCCCTGGAGGCTAACTAGCCCAACATCTACCTCCAGTAAGCACCACAGAGCTACATTGCAGAGAGGTGTAAGAAGGGGCATGGCCTCTTAATACCTCTCTGCAATGTAGCACTCTGGCGCATACTGGAAGCACCTGGTGGGCTAGTTTGCCTCCAAGGACCTTCAGGATTGAAGGGGACTTAATCCCCCAATTTACAATGTGCCAGGGGGTGAGTTTTCACACTTTCTATGTCAGGCCCCGCCCACTCCCTTCACCACTGTGCAAAGGCACCCCCTGGCGTGTTTTAAGTTGGGGGATTAATTCCCCTTGAGTCCTGATGGTCCCTGGGGGCCAACTGGCCCACCAGGTACCTCCAGGTAGTGCCAAAGAGCTGTGTTGTAAAGAGATGTAAAAAGGGGCGTGGCCTCTAAATACCTCTCTGCAATGTAGCTTCCAGGAGCATACTGGAGGTACCTGGTGGGCTAGTTGGCCCCCAGGGACCCTCAGGATTCAAGGGGACTTAATCCCCCAACTTAAAACGTGCCACAGGGTGCGTTTGCACACTTGTCACATCAGACCACGGCCCCTCCCTGCACCACTGTGCAAATACAACAGAAACGCACCCCCTGGTGTGTTGTTTATTAGGGGATTAAGTCCCCTTGAGTCCTGAGGGTCCCTGGGGGCCTACTAGCCCACCAGCTGCCCAGGGTAAATGCCAAAAAGCTGTGTTGCAGAGTGGTCCAAAAAGGGGGCATGGCCTTGGACCACTTCTCTGCAACACAGCTCCCTGGCACTTACTGGTGGTACCTGGTAGGCTAGTTGGCCCCCAGGGACCCTCAGGTTTCAAGGGGACTTAAACACCCAATTTAAAACGCTCCACACGTTTGCACACTTGTCACATCAGGCCACACCCCCTATCTGCACCACTGTGCAAACACGCCCCCTGAAGCGTTGTAAATTGGGGGATTAAATCCCCTTGAGTCCTGAGGGTCCCTTTGGGCCAACTAGCCCACCAGCTACCTCCTGTAAGCGCCACAGAGCTGCGTTGCAGAGAGGTGTAAAAAGGGGCATGGCCCTTGAACACCTCTCTGCAACGCAGCTCCCTGGCGCATATTGGAAGTACCAGGTGGGCTAGTTAGTCCCAGGGACCCTCAGGATTGAAGGGGACTTAATCCCCCAATTTACAATGTGCCAGGGGGTGCGTTTGCACACTTGCTATTTCATGCCCTACCCCTCCCTGTACCACTGTGCTAACATGCCAAAATTAAAAATATATACATATCTTTTTTGGGCCCTGGGGGTCCTTTTGGGACCCTCTGAGCAGGCCTAGGGGGTCAGGGTGTTTCTACCCTGCCCCCTTCTCTTGTTTGATACCTTTGTTTCTCTGTTTACTGGTGAATCACTTCTTCCGAGCCACAAGATGGCTGCCAACACTTCCTGGTTTGGAGTGTTAGCAGCCAATCACAGTGAAGCTCGGGCACAGGACTTAGGCTCCGCCCAGATATCGAAACTTTTATTTTTCTAATTTCTCAGCAACTACTGTACGGATTTATATATATATATTACCTACTGGTGGTCGCCAGTAGGTAGTTACAGTTGCAACCTAGTTTCCATAGGAAATACATTTGTTGAATTGCTATTAACTTTAGCGTTGTTTGATGAATCCTTGATAAATTCTCCCAAAAAGGTCCATCCAGGTCATCTCCTATCCTGAAAGTTTGGGGATGAATCGTGGAGAGGGGGCTGAGAAAAAAGGGGGGGTCCCAAAACTCGTTTTTCCCATGTTAATTTGAATAGGAAATTTTGTGACGAGCTACAGCTCGAACTGCTGAACGGAATTACCCCAAATTTGGCAGAAAGGTAGAACTTGGTTCAGAAAGCGACCTTTTCTTGAAAGGGTGTAAGTCCGTTTAATAGTTTTTGAGAAATTCAAAAAATAATAGTAAAAAAATCAATTTCCCATAGGAGATTTTGTGCACTGGTACAGCCAAAACTACTGAACGGAATGACCCCAAATTTGGCACGAAGGTAGTGCATGGGTCAGAAAACGACCTTTTTTAAAATGGTGTAAATCCGTTCAGTAGTTGCTGAGAAATTGGAAAAATAAAATGGAGATATCTGGGAAGAGCCTAAGTCGCGTGCGCTAGCTTCACTGTGAATGGCTTCCAACACTCCAAACCAGGAAGTGTTGACAGCCATCTTGTGGCTCGGGAGAAGCAAGTTACCCAAAAACAGAGAAACAAAGGTATAAAACAATGTAAAGAGCAGGGTAGGAGTCCTCTGACCCCCTAGGCCTGCTGAGGGGGTCCCTCGGAGCAAAAAAAGCATTTCTTTAAAAAAAATCAGCGCAATTAGCGCTGGGGTTGCGGGTTCCCACGTATTATTTTCATGAGTTTCCTGGGTGGGCTAGGTTACCGGGGCATTTCTTTAAAAAAATTGTATGGGCTTGCAGGGGCCCGCTGGGGTCTCCGCAGTCTCGGGGCTTCAGTCATATTGGGAGGGGGTTGCGTGGCCCCCTTCCTGTAACTCTTCAACTGCATATAACTTTGGTGTCGTTTGACAATCGTTTACGAAATTTTCCAAAAAGTTTCTCTTTTTTGATCAGCTCCTATCTTGAAAGTTTAGGGGTGATTGGTCAAGGGGGGGCTGAGAAAAAGGGGGTGTTAAAACATGTTTTCTCAATGAATTTTTCATAGTCAACTTTAGACAAGGATACAGGTCAAACTGCTGAACGGAATTATGCCAAATTTGGCAGAGAGAAAGGTCTTGGTCTACAAAGTGCGGTTTTTTTAAATGGTGTAAATCCGTATAGTAGTTTTCAAGATATTAAAGGTAAAAAATATATATTTATATGGTCAATGCCTTATTCCCTAGCACAAGCATGCCTCTGATTGGCTGCTAACCCTTCAAAGCAGGAAGTGTCCTCTGATTGGCTGCTAACACTTCACACCAGGAAGTGTTAGCAGCCATCTTGTGCCTCGCATCGAGGGAAAATATAAAAGAAAGGTTCCGGGGGCAATTTAATATAGCTCAGCTCTGTGTAATGATAATTTTGGACGTAGTGAAGGTTTAAGATTTATTAACAATAAAGGAGAAACAGGTGAGCGCCAGGCAGAACAACTTCCACTCCAAGACACTACTAGGAAGATAGCCTTTTGAGGTTCCCTCTGCCCAACATCACTATTTCTGAGGTATGTCTTTAGAAGCCAGTCGGTTGGCTCGCAGCTCTCTACCTTTGCGAGCTAGTACAGTGTTGTTCCTGTATCTCTGCAAGCTACTACACTGCTGTTCCTTTGGGAGCGGATGGCTCGTAGTTCTGACTTTGTGAGTTGAGGGGAAGGGCTGTAGTTGTCCCTATGTGAGCCTGGGTACAAACTGTTCATATATTTCTCACTATATGAGTATTGAAAAGCCACTTTGTGATTCAGTCTGTCAGCTGGCATCTGTTCGAGGCATTTCTGAAACATACCGGATCTCTGCAGCCTCTCCTCATATCAGCAGGTAACGCACCCTCTTCCCACATCACAAGCATACTGTTAACAATCTTTGTGGGCTCACAAGTCTCCCTCTGCAAACCGCTGGCGGGCTAGCAGCTCTTCCGGTGCGACTTCTCGGGCCCACATTTTTATGAGCAGCCCGCCGGCTTGCAGGTCTCTGAGAAGACATGCAATAGAGGCAACAGTGATGTAGGTCAGACACCCAACACTACTCCTACATCCCCCAGCAGCAGCTCCTTGTTCGCCATCCCCACTCACCCCCCACAAACAAATGTGACAGGAACATTTTTAATTGTGGAGCCTAACAAATCGGTTGGTGTTGGAGTTTAAATAAAAGATATGCTTGTGAGGTTCGACAAATAAGAATCTTAGTCATGTATGGATTTACATATAAAACATTTTATTACAACAAAAAAACAACAAATAAAACTATGTGTGTTAAACATTTTATTAAAACAAAACAACAACAAATAAAACTTTGTATAGCCCTGGTGTGTCATACCTCGACAATTTGTGAATCACAGCCTGCAAGAGAAAAAGAAAAATAATATGGTGTGTTATGCGTCCAGCAAAGGAGGGAGAAAAAGAAGAAGAGTTAGATACAAGGAAGACTGAAAGAGAGAAACAGTGTGAGAGAGAGGAAGAGAGAGAAAGAGTGGCAGAGAGAGGATGAGAGAGATCAAAAGAGAAAGAGAGAGAGGAAGACAAAAAGAAAGAGTAAGACAGAGAGGAAGAAAGAGAAATTGTGAGAGATAGAAAGAGTGAGATACAAGGAAGAGAGAAGAGAGAAACAGTGTGAGAGAGATCAGAGAAAGAGAGAGAGAGGGAGACAGGGAGAGAAAGAGAGTAAGAGAGACAGAGAAAGAGTGAAACAGTGTGAGTGAGAGGAAGAGAGAGAGGAAGAGAGAGGGAGAAAGAGTGAGAGAGAGGAATAGAGAGAGGCAAAGAGAGACAGAGGAAGAGACAAATATTAAGTAAGAAAGAAAGAAAGAAAGAGTGAGATAGAAGGAAGAGAGAAAAACTTTGTGAGAGAGAGGAAGAAAGAGAAAGGAAATCAGAGAAAGAAAGAAAATGAGAGAGAGAGAGAGAAAGGTAGAGATGGAGAGGGAGAGTTGACACTGGAGAAAATCTTTGTAGCTCACCTTTGTGCACCGGTGTGTCTCCAACCACGTGCCAGGACATACTGCACCCTCAAGTTTAGTTATCTGAAAGATAGTATAGAATTAGTAATTGCAGACTATATACAACTGCACACGCTTAATTCACTGTTTCTGCATTACGCACCCAGGCTGCTGCATCCCATCTATTTCTATTGCGCACCCAGGGCTATATTATCAAGAATGGCTATAACACTATCGCCACTTTAGCAGCAGGAAACTGCAGCAAAAGTGTCAATAAGGGGCTTGATAATATGCCCTTGTGAATTCCCATAGAAGCCCAGGTTTGATGTCCTTCACACCAGAACCTGGGCTTTTATGGGAATTCACAAGGGCATATTATCAAGCCACTTATCGCTGCTTGAGCTGCAGTTTCCTGCAGCTGAAACGGTGATTTCGCAGTTCTTGATATTATGGTCCCCAGTCTGGTGTAGCCCGTACACTTGCACTGCCCAGAGGTGTATAACAGTTGCTGCGCACCCAGGCTGCTGCACCCCATGCACTCTCACTATCCAGAGCTGACTGCCTGCTGCTGCGCATTCAGGCTGCTGCACCCCATCCACTCCCACTGGTCGGAGGTGAGGGCCCGCGGCTGCTCAAACAATCCTCTCTACTTACCTTCCGCCACCGGCGTGTGTCGAAGAGAGTCGACCACATGCCGAAGGAGCCTCCTCAGCCTCAGTACACGTGGTGTACAGAGCTCCCAATTCAGTCTAGGTGTTGATTGCCAGGATGGCCACGTATCATCGCAGGTTCTACACGTGTTCAGCTGTGGAGGTGTTTGGGGGGACGTCACTTTGTGAATCAGAGCCTGTTAGACAAAAAGCAAGATAAGATTGTGCATCATGCGTCCATCAAAGGAGAGAGGAAGAGAGAGAGAGAGAAAGAGAGAGAGAGAAAAAGAGTGAGAGTGTGACACTGGAAAAAATCTTTGCAGCTCACCTTTGTGTCACCAGTGTGTCTCCAACCATGTGCCGGGACATAGTGCACCCTCAAGCTCCCACATCTGAAAGTACAGAATTAATAATTGTAGGAAAGACCAGTATGCACGAATGAAAAGACAGAGACAGTAATTCTTTTGATGTGGTTTATTCCTCAGGAAATGTTCTGTAAGCAGCAAGAATAAAGGAAGAATAACTGAACCCTGTTAACTTCTACCTTTCAACCTTTTCACATTCAAAACAAAACATTCCCAAAGCAACGTGAGGAAGGCACGAGCTGTGAGAGCCCATAGTTGTAAGTCAGCACTGGTTCCTCTGGCATTGCACCAGTCCTCGTGTTACTAATCCGATGCTTTGGCAGAGTATATACGAGTGCATATGCCTAAATCACTCTGCCGTATTTCTGCATTCAAGGTGCTGTACTCCATCCACTCCTGCAGCCCAGAGGTATCTGCCCGATGCTGTGAACCAAGACCTCACTGCTCACCTTTCTGCGGTCAGGGAACCCTCCACATCATGCAGCTCCATTCTGCAAGCTAACAGGTGTCACATTTGCTACTGAGTCTTGGTATTGCCATGGCAGAGGACATACTAGTGTACCTTTCATCATTGCAGGTTGTTCACCCGCTCAGTGCCTGCGGTGCTACTAACCTCAGTAAGAAGTGAGGCCACATACTCTAAACTCTAAAATGGCGCAGAGCACGTGGGCATGGTCTTTTATATTAGGAGGGTCACTTGTCCTGTGACGCCTGTGCTAGATGGGTGTGGTGTGGGTGTATATCAGCCGCGAGGGAGTGGCTGTGGCATCAGTGTGGGATAGATCATGCACAATTGGGCTATATATTTCCGGTTGTGTTGTAAAAGTTTGGTTTTTGCCAGTTGCCAGATTATAAATATATATAGAACACTCCAGCAAAGTAGTATGTTAAAGTGCTTTATATGAGAAAAATTTACCTGGCATACTTCTGCAACATCAATTCCAATGTATTCACTGCCTGCTTGACGCTGTCCCTGCCCCTCCTTTCCTCTCGTTGGGCTACTTTTTAGTTGGCTTTGGGCTATAGAAAGGTGAAAAAATCTCACCACACTGGATGCGGGTGCCCTTGTTGGAGTGCTACCGTCACCTGGATTGCAAAAGCCAAAGTGTCACTCTGTGAGCCAAGTCCCACAACATGGCCAACATGGAAGGTACGGGGAATCACGGACCCTACATTCATCCATAGTTCCACACAAGAAAGATGGTGGACACGAGGTCTCTGTGTGGATATGAATGTTTATTGCACATTCAGTGGAGTGTTGCAGCTGTAGCAGTACAGGGCCATTGAAAGTTGAAGTTTCAGTTTTTGGCACATGGATTGCAGCCAATTAGAGAGAAGGTTGTTGTCGGAGTTAGGCTGCACAAACATATGTACTTATACAATCACTCTGACGATTCTCACGCACTTATAAATTCAGTATACAATCTCCTTGCAGTACTCTAATGATGCAGCCTCTAAGTACGTACTTATACAATGACAGAGACAAAGTTACATAACTAAAGTTTTCCCCCAGTATCAAAGGTAAGATGGTTTCATACGCTGTCCAGAGCACTATGTAATGAGGTAGGGCCTAGGGGCAGAATGTTGCATACATAATGAACACACGGACACAGATAGATAGTGGAACTGGGTACGCGCACGTGCGCCGAATTTTTATTATCATGTCCAGTGACGTCTGTGGTGGATGCGTGTGGGGCGATTGTGTAAGCCAACCCTCCGTGAATGGTTGGTGGTGGCAACAAGTACAACAATAATCATTGCATCAGACACAGAGATTCAATCAAAAAGGGTCAATAATTTGTGCTGCACTAAGGTACGGGTACCAGATATGAAATCATAGAGAAAAGATTCTATCGTAAAGGGTTCATGACTTGTGATACATGGAGGTTGGACAGCAGATGTGAAATTATACACAAACTATTGTATCAGAAAGTGTGCATGAGTTGTGCTCCACTAACATAGGGGCATCGGAACCATTCAGCATGTGCGCAGTCAGCGATTATGCATGGTCTGGGGGGCCACACTAGGAGCAATGTCTCTTGCCTATTGGACAGCGTCATCTGCTATTGCGACTCAATGTGAATTGTGAGCCCTGCTGTTCGCAGTGTAGGTGAATGGAACAAAACATGAAACATTTATGAAATACACTGTCGAAATATGTAGGTTTCAGGGACGTTATAGTTCAGATTGTGAGCTCTGCTGTCCGCAGTGTAGACTAAACATGGGCGAATTTTGCGAATCTGGCGTTCGCGAATTTTGCGAATTTGCGAACTCGCAATCCGCAAAATCCGCGAATTCTCGCGAAATTGCAGATTTTTTTTTTTAGTTCGCAAGGATTTTTGCCAGTTCGCGAGGGTTTTGTACCAGTTCGCAATTGCGAACTTACATGTCGGCTCGCAACGGTCGCGATTATGCTGTTTCTACATCTGGTTCATCATCACAGGTTCCCAGCACCCTCTGTTTCACCCCTGCCACCCTCTGTTTCACCCATGCCACCCTCTGGTACATCAATGTCACCCTCTGGTTCATCATCACTGTAGATTATGGGGGGGAAAAGCAAGCACCCCTGCCCTGCTTCAACTGACATGAATTAATTTGGGGTTGATTTATTAATGAATGTGTCACTGTTTTAAAATTCCAGTCTGGCACCTGCTTCCTTATCTGTAATTTGCTTTCTGTTGCAGTGCAATTTTTTTTCCAGGACCTTTGGGGCCTACTTGTAGCTATTCTATGAGCCTGCTGTGAGGGTCAGAGCAGGGTCATACAATTGTTGCAACTAGCAACTGTACTGGGAATTTGCGTATTTTTTCTTTTGTGTTCGCAAGGATTTCTGCCAGTTCGCGAGGGTTTTGTACCAGTTCGCAATTGCGAACTTACATGTCGGCTCGCAACGGTCGCGATTATGTTGTTTCTACGTCTGGTTCATCATCACAGGTTCCCAGCACCCTCTGTTTCACCCCTGCCACCCTCTTTCACCCATGCCACCCTCTGGTACATCAATGCCACCCTCTGGTTCATCATCACTGTAGATTATGGGGGGAAAAAGCAAGCACACCTGCCCTGCTTCAACTGACATGAATTAATTTGGGGTTGATTTATTAATGTGTCACTGTTTTAAAATTCCAGTCTGGCACCTGCTTACTTATCTGTAATTTGCTTTCTGTTGCAGTGCAATTTTTTTTTCCAGGACCTTTGGGGCCTACTTGTAGCTATTCCATGAGCCTGCTGTGAGGGTCAGAGCAGGGTCATACAATTGTTGCAACTAGCAACTGAACTCTGGAGGGGCCCCAGTCAGGAAGCACTACAGGGAATGGTTACTAATGATGAGTTTGAACTTTTGCACCTGCTGAATGCTTTCACTTTTGCAAAACTCGTTTTTCTGCAGAACAGCATTACAGCAACTGTAATGCCCCAACCAAGCTTACTTGTGAAAGTTGATTTCTAATCCAAAAGTGATCCAAAGAAAGTCAAAAGGCCTCAAATCCAAAAAAGTGCAGGCCAATGTCAACCTGAGGAGTTATTTTGATAAAAATCATCATTTTCAGAAGGTCTATGCTGCTTGCTAGTGGATTTCTTGTGCAGAATTGCAATTTTTGTAATTTCGCGAGTGCGAGATTGTTGCTGCCCGCCGCACCTATTGCGGATTGCGAGTTTACCGAAAATCCGCAAAATCCACGAGCGTAACGGATTTTAAGCCCATGCTTAGTGTAGACTGCCATTCAGTGTTCATTTGGAATTGCAAGATGAATTTGGTCTACTCTGTATATTATTACCATTAGTTGTTGTTCTCATTTGTGACAAATTGTTTTTTGTGGAAGCTATTGCTGGAAAACTGGAGATATTGGCGGTTTTTACTAGGTTGACAATAAAGTGATAATTTAAAATCACTGAAAAAAACCATATGTTTTATTAACAGTAAAATTCGAAATTAGCATTTAAAAAAACATTGAAATTCACTGAAAAAAACATAGGTTTCAAGTTAAAAGTTCAAGTTCAAGAATTTATATAGCGCACTACTCACCCAGAGGGTCTCAAGGCGCTTGAGGAGGGGGTTCATTATTTGTCGAAAAGCTAGGTTTTAAGTTCTTTTCTGAAGGAGGTGTGGTTCTGTGTAAGGCGGAGTTGAGTGGGGAGTTCCAGGTCTTGGCCGCCAAGTAGGAGAAGGATCTACCTCCCATGGTGGATCTTTGGATGCGCGGGACTGCGGCGAGGCCTTGATTGGAGGATCTCAGTTGGCGGGTGGGTGTGCAGAAGGATAGTCGAGTGTTGAGGCATTCGGGACCTAGTTTGTAGAGGGCCTTGTGTGCGTGGGTGAGGAGACGGAATGTTATTCTCTTGTTGACGGGAAGCCAGTGGAGGTCTTTCAGGTGGCCGGTAATGTGATCTTGGCGAGGGATGTCCAAAATGAGTCTCGCTGATGCGTTTTGGATGCTTTGGAGTTTTTTCTGTAATTTGGCTGTAATTCCGGCGTAGAGGGTGTTTCCATAGTCTAGTCGACTCGTAACCAGTGCATGGGTGACAGTCTTTCTTGTCTCGGCGGGGATCCAGTGGAATAATTTTTTTGAGCATACGAAGAACATTGAAGCAGGAGGATGAGACGGCGTTGACTTGATTGGTCATCAAGAGTGAAGAGTCTAGGATGAAGCCAAGGTTACGTGCATGGTCCGTGGGTATGGGTGCTGAGCCCAGATCCGAAGGCCACCATGAGTCGTCCCAGGCAGAGGGGGTTGATCCTAGGATGAGCACTTCCATTTTGTCTGAGTTAAGTTTAAGGCGGCTGTCTTTCATCCATACGGCTACTTCTTTCATGCCTTCGTGAAGATTGGTTTTGGCGGTGTTGGGGTCTTTGGTGAGGGAGGGTATCAGCTGGGTGTCGTCTGCGTAGGAGATGATGTTGAGGTTGTGTTGACGCGCGATGGAAGCGAGTGGGCTCATGTAAACGTTGAAGAGGGTGGGACTGAGTGATGATCCTTGTGGTACTCCGCAGATGACTTCGGTGGCCTCTGAATTGAACGGGGGAAGTCGGACTCTCTGAGTTCTCCCAGATAGGAACGAGATGATCCAGTCCAAGGCTTTTCCTTTTATGCCGATGTTGCTGAGGCGTTGTATGAGTGTGTTGTGACAAACAGTGTTGAAGGCGGCGGGGAGGTCGAGTAGAATGCGGGCCACTGTTTCTCCGTTGTCCAGTAGTGTTCGGATGTCGTCTGTTGCTGCGATGAGGGCCGTTTCAGTGCTGTGTTTGGCTCGAAAGCCGGACTGTGAGGGGTCGAGAGAGTTGTTGGATTCGAGGAAGGCAGCGAGTTGGCTATTGACGGCTTTCTCAATGACTTTGGCCGGGAATGGGAGGAGGGATATGGGGCGGTAGTTTTTAAGTTCGGAGGGGTCTGCTGTGGGTTTCTTCAGGAGAGCGCTGACTTTGGCATGTTTCCAGCTTTCTGGGAAGGTGGCAGAGATGAAGGAGCAGTTGATGACATCACGGAGATGGGGTGCGATGATGGAGTCTGCTTTGTTGAAGATGTGGTGGGGACAGGGGTCGGTTGGCGAGCCAGAGTGGATGGAGTTCATTAGGCGGATGGTGTCTTTGGTGGTGATTGGGTTCCAGGCGCTGAGGTTGTTAGAGGGCGGTTTAGGTTCTGAGGGGGGTGGCGAGGATAGTTTGTTGGAGCTGTTTTCGAAGCCGTTATGTATGTCGGCAATTTTGTTGTAGAAGAAGGAAGATAACGAGTCGCAGAGGTCTTGGGAGGGAGTGATGTCGTTTGAGGCTGCGGTGGGGTTGGTGAATTCTTTGACAATGTTGAATAGTTCCTTGCTGTTATGGGCGTTGTTGTCGAGTCGAATCTTGAGTGCTGATTTCTTGGTGGCTCGGATCAGCTGGTGGTGTGTGCGGGTGGCTGCCTTGAAGGTCGTCATGTTGTCGGTGGTTGGGTTTTTCTCCATGTTTTCTCGAGAGTGCGGCATAACTTTTTGGATTTCTTAAGGTCATCGTTGAACCAGGGGGCCTTTTTACTGTCTTGTTTGGTGTGATGGTTTTTCAAGGGTGCTAATTCGTCAGCGCTGTGAGTGATCCATTGTTTGAATTTGATGGCGGCTTGGTTTGGGTCCGATGAGAGGGCGGGTGGGTTTTGCTTGAGCGATGTGAGGAGTTGGTCGGTGGTGATTTTGTTCCATTTTCTTCGGCGGATAGGTTGTGGGGGGTTGTGGGTTGAGGTGGTTTTGTAGCTGAAGTGAACACAACTGTGGTCCGTCCAGTGGAGTGCTGTGGTGCGCTCGAAGGAGATGTGTTTGCTGGAGGTGAAGATTGGGTCGAGCGTGTGTCCGGCTACATGGGTGGGGGTGTCAACAAGTTGTTTGAGGCCGAGGTTGGTCAGGTTGTCAAGGAGGGTGGTGGTGTTGCTGTCGTTTTTCTTGTCCAGGTGGAAGTTGAGGTCTTCTAATAGAATGTAGTTCTCGGAGGCGAGGGCATGTGGACTGATGAAGTCGGTGATGTCTTCGCTGAATTGTTTACGGGTTCCTGGAGGCCTGTAGATGAGGGTGCCTCTGAGTGTGGTTCTAGGGTCGGTGTGGACCTGGAAGTGGAGGTGTTCGGCGGTTGTAAGGTTATTGTCGGAGCTGGTCGTGATTTTGATGGTGTTCTTAAGGACGATGGCGATGCCTCCTCCTGTTTGGTTGGTGCGGTCTTTTCAGATGATCTTGTAATTGTCCGGGATGGCTATGGCGATATCAGGTGTTGATGATGCGTTCATCCATGTTTCAGTAAGGAAGGCGACGTCCGGTGATGTAGTGTCGAGTAGATTCCAGAGTTCGGTGACGTGTCTGTGGACTGAGCGGGTGTTCAGCAGGATGCACTTCAGGTGGTTAGGGTCGGAGCTGTGTTTGGGGTTAGTGGATGTGGTATGGGTCTTGATGCAGGCAAATTTGCAGGAGTGGCAGGTAAAGGGTCCATGGGTGTGACCTGGGGCAGCTACGCAGCACAGAGGAGTGCGTCCGGGGTTAAGGGCTAAGAGGGAGGCGGCGTCATACGTTATGCTGGAGGAGTGCGCTTTGCGGGGACCAGGGGGTCTGGCGCTGTGCGCGGTCCAGGCGCGGACGGGCTTACCTTTGGCGCACCTTCGGCGCGCATGGGGTGCGACCGCTGCACGTGAACGCTGCGCGAAAATGCATCTGTCATATGCAGATAGTGGAGGGGGAGGGGCGAGGGAGGGTCAGCTGGGAGGCGGTGCGAGGTGAAGGGGAGGGTCTGCAGGGCAAAACAACAACAAAATGGCCGTAGCAGTCCCAGAAACGAGACTGCAGAGAGGCTGGGCTACAATCAAGCAGCTTCTGCAACTAAAAGCGCTGCAAATCTCCAAATCTCAATTCTGACAAGCGCTTCAAGTATTATTTCAAATCACACACTTATGGCTACGAGCAACACGGCGAGCGCAACTAATATAAATAAATATGCAAATTGGCAGGGCTAGTCGCACAATAGCGCGAACGTGCACGGCAGTCAGCAAAACAATACTTATCAAATGAGCAGCCTAGCGCTGTCAGGAGTTAATCAGGGAGCCAACCGATGCCAGGATCAGAGCAGGGAGCCTGGGGAGCGACCACTACTGAGAGCGTCAGGACGGTCACAGCGCTGCCGAGGGCGGGAGCAGGGCTGTGTGCTCAGTGGGAGGGAGGGTCAGCTGGGAGGCGGGTGCGAGGTGAAGGGGAGGGTCTGCAGGGCAAAACAACCTTTGAAAAACCTTTGAAATTCACTGAATAAAACATAGGTTTCAGGGATGTTATAGTTACAAATTAGCATTTAAAAAACCTTTGAAATTTACAGAAAAAACCATAGGTTTCAGGGATGTTATAGTTAGTTGGACATTTCACTTATACAAAACCATAGAAATTCCCCTGTTATAGTAAGTTGAGCTAACTATAACTCGTTCCCCCGCAATGCACTGCTGATGACTTCACATTTTACATCATTCATGACATGGACAGTGACATCGCTGATGACATCACTGATGACATCTCAAATGATATCACTAATGACATCACTGATGACATCATCCCGTGAAAATCGGATGCACCTCTTCACACTTTAATAAAACCTTTGATACACCCACTCTAAAATACAGACTACCATTTTCGAAACAATAGAGGCACTAATACCAGTTACTACTTACCCACTCACTGATGCCTAGGTCTACACACACATTCCCTCTTTCACCCATACAGTCACTCATACATGCAGTGCCTCATCAATACAACACTATTATAAGCACTCATACACCTATACAGACACTCACACACCTCCACTCATCCAGAGTTACTCATACATCTAGTCAGTCCTACAAAAAATAATGACACTTCTATTTACTCACCTATACAGTTATACACACACAACCTCACTTATTCATACAGATACTAACATATATTGACTCTTATACAATCTCTGATACAAGTACACACTCATCCATGCAGTCACTCTCACAATCACTGACTCTTACATATAGTCATTTATATACTCTAACTCTCACATACACTGCCTTTTACATATGTAGTTACTTGAATATGTAGCACTGAGATATCCATTCACTCACCAACACACCCATACACATAATCACCCACCCATATAGCTGTTTCCACATGCACTCTTGAACCCATACACCCAGTGAGTGAAATAGTCTCACATCTATGCACAGAGTTACACACCTCCCACCTACCTACACACACACTCAGTCTTCCATACAAATACTCAGGCAACCAATCAATAACCCATATAGACACTCATGTAGCTCCTGACCAACACATGCAACAGCTTACACAAAAACTGACACACTGATACAGACATTCACACAGTTTAGTCACTAACCCATGCAATCAGTAAGATACATTTAATCACTCATTTATACAGTCATTCACACACCTACTAAATCCTTCATCCAGACACTTATACACCCAGTTATTCTTCAATACACCCAAAGCAAACAAAAAACTGAACACTCAGGACATGATCCAATGTGTAGGTACAAGTTCACTGCAACAAACTCACAACGCATTTTAACTGATTTGCGGTCTTGATCACATGAGATAATACAGGAAATTAAGGCGTATTTGAATAGTGATTTAGATGTCAAAAAAGGACACATGTTTTCAAATAATGTTATAGCTAGGCAACCCAGTGTAAGCCATATAGACTGCTGGTATCATAATCATGTATCAGTCAGCACAAAGTGAGCTGCCTAACAGTATCAAGTTAAATCACTTACATATTAAAATATCAATAACCGGTTGGATCCACTATAAATTAAATCAATCTTGAATGTACAGCTATAGAGGAGCAGCAGTTGTTAGAAAAGTCAAAAGCAATGACATGTTTGAACAGTGTTTGGAGTGCCAAATCTACAGCAAGTGCGGAGGTAAAATGAGGCAAGAGCAAGGGATATACACACTTATATGCCAGCTAAAGTAAACATATGAATACACAATGAAAAGCATACCGCCACCAATGTATTCGAATTGTGCGAGCTTGCGCCCCCACTTGGTGTTGAGCAGCATAGTAAAAAAACAACAGAAATACACAGTTCAATCCACTGTTGACATGAAAAAGCAGCATGTGCAATTGCACAGAGCCAGCAGGTGGACTAAATGCAACCAGTTTACACTGGGAGGTACAGGATGTGTAAATTCGTACCACAAATGCGGGGGCGATAATAACCTGGCACAAGACGGTTTGGGGAGATGAATTGCAATGGCCTTCAGAGGTAAGAATACTCCATCCCAATATTAACTGGATGGCTACATCAAGATATGGTTAGTGAAGGCAGCAATGGTCTATTTAAAGATCAGGTCATAGAGGGCAGGTGCACATGAAAAACCTCATTATGTGAGGCCATCATAGATGAGACTGAAACAATGTGATATAATACAAGTGAAAAGTGTCCATATATGTGACGTGAACTATACAAACCTGTAAAGATGAATAAAAGGGGAGGGAAACACGTCCAGCTGCCTTCACATATCAATTTTGAAAACCCCTTCCTTGCCTCCTGAAATCAAGGACACAAAAAAAACAGGTTAAAAAATAAAATAACTGGGCAAAAGACAAGGTAAAACAACAGCATAAAGGTTTAGGGCACCATTAAGGATCCCACTGGGCTCACTGTCTTTCATTGGCAGGAATATGTTGGCGGTGCCGCAGCCAACACCACAAGCATATTCTGAGTTGCCATTTCACTGCCCTGAGCCGTCATGAAAAGAGTCACGGAATGGCAATGAAGGGGGTCTTAACACAGTTATGCTGCACCTTCCTGCACCGTCCACAACGTGCAGGAAGGTGCTGTTGGTGCTCTGGCAGCAGTGGTCTGCCTGTGAGGCTCTTCTATAAGCCTCACAGACCACTGCGGTCAGATTGCCACAGGACCGCCTGCCAGACAAGATTGAAGTCCTAATCAGGGGGCTGCAACACCACAGCTTTGACCGTCCTACAGCAGATGGGGCAATGCACCGTCTATTGTAGGACTGCCAAAGTCGTTATTAGACCCTTAGATTGTACTATCCAATGTCAACAGAAAGGCAGGACATGAATGCCCAGTCAGTCGTCACACAGATGTAACTAAAGTTCTTCATCTAAGTTCAGCCCCCTCGGGCTCTTGTTCTATATATCTAGGTTGTTTCTAAATGTTTGCATTTCTTGAGTCTAAGTGTCCTGTTTTCCCCTGGGATTGTAGGGAATTTTCTCAATGATAAAAAGGAAAAGAAGTGAGCTGTCTGGTTAGTGTTTTTCTTGAAAAGGTCTCCCTACCAGGTAATGGGGATCACATTTGATGATGGCTCTCATATGCTCAAGCACCCATTTCTTGACCATGAGTGTGGTGCTGCCAACATACCTGGGATGACAGGAGCATTCTAAAATGTACACCATGAGTGGGGAGCTGTAAGTGAGTAACTGTGTGATGTTCCTGGTCAGAACCCCCCTAGAAGTGAAGTAATCTATGGTACGCTTTTTGCAAGTTTTAAAATGCCTGCGTGGGAAGAAGCCCTGCAAGTTGTGTTCCTTGACTTAGTTTGTGAGTTTAATGTCACTTTGGGATAGTATGTCTCTCAGGCTGAGTCCCCTCCTGTAGTTGATCTTGGGTCTCTCATACACTGAGTTGCCTATGATAGGATCACTCTTGAGTATGTGCCAACTACTGGCCAGAATGTTACCCTAAATCCATGCCATTCCCGTTTGGACCCAGACATATGCAAATCCGCCTTGACCCTGTTCTTGTTGAATTTGTCACCCCAAGTGGGATGGGTATGCCCAAACTTGGGTCTAGTGCTCGCCATGACACAGATTCAAGCTATCCTGGCTTTTGAGGGGTGATACCCCTAAACTGGTCCTAGGGTGATTGTTTACGATCCAAGGAGGATCTGACCAGGCAGTTCGGGTTGTAATATTCCAGTGGGGAGCGAAGTCAAGACTGATTTGTATATGTCTGGGTCCAAACCGATTTGATGTGGTGTGCAAATAAATTATGGATTTACGATCAGATCTCTTACTGGGGGTGAGTATTTTACATTGTTCAGCATCCCTTCCATCAACTGTTTTTTTTGCAGTTCCCACCCCAAGCGGGACGGGTATGCCAAGACGTGGGTCCTGTGCTCTTTATGCCACTGGTTTAAAGTTATCCTGGCTGATGAAGGGTGATACCCTGAAACATGTCCTAGAATGCTTGCTTCTGGTCCAAGAGCAATGGGCCTGGCAGTTCGGGCGGGACTGTTCCCCTGGTGAGCAGGATCAAGACTTGTTTGCATAAGACTGGGTCCAAAGTCCAAACTGGAATGGCTTGGTAAGCAAAAAAATGACAGATTTAGGCCCAGATATCTGACTAGTAGTGAGTGTTTAACATTGTTCAGCATTCCTTCCATCAACTGTTCTTTTCGCATTTGTCCCCCAAGTGGGATGGGTATGCCCAGACACGGGACCTGTGCTCACCATGGGCCATATGTATCAAGAAAACGATTTGCGATTCTGAATTAGCTAATATTACCGAATCGCTAATTCAGAATCGCAAATCAGGATGTAACAACGCAATCGCAAATTTTTATCGATTCGGAGAAAATCGCTAAAAATTAGCGCGATGCAAATCAGCGATTCCTTAAACGTAAAAAAATCGCAAATTCGCGAGTTCGCAACCAGTATTTCACAAAATAGCGCGATCGCAGCCCAAAAATCGCTAAATTGCGATGTTCCCACGCGAAAAATCGCAAATTAGCGATTTTCTGGAAACATCCAATCGCAATCCTGATGCATAATGATGACATCACTATCTAGGAAGTGAGTGATTACCCAAGGTGCTTCAAGACAGAGACAGAGAGTGTGAGAGTGTTGTTTGGAAGTCAGGAGCCATGGCAGAAGGTGGAAATCAGGATGTCCCAGCAAGCCTGCAGGAGCAGCAAAAAGGGGAAGCAGGCAGGAAGAGGAAGCTAAAGTTTTCAGAGGCTGAACTGGAGACCCTCATCACGGAAATGGTGCCACACCATGAGGCATTATTTGGGAGGAGTTCCCACAAGGTGCCAGAAGCCAGCAAAAGGAGGATTTGGGAGGGCATCCAAGCCAAAGTGAATGCCCTAGGAGTCACCCACAGGACAGTGGAAGTGTTGAGGAAGCGCTGGTATGACCTGCGACAGCGCTCCAAGGAGAAGTTGGCTGCCAGGCTGGAGCAGTCCCAGCTCACCGGTGGGGGAACCTCCGACGTCCCTGACTCTACACCACTGGAGGAGCTGGTAGAGGCCACGGCAGAAACGCATGTATATACAGATGCTCAAGCAACTGACATTTATGCTTTGATAGATGAAGTCAAATTAATTGATACACATGGGGGATCTACAATGCAACAATTAAAACAATTAGAATACCTCACAAGACGTCAAGTTAATCAAAGGCTACACGCCTCTACGCTGGTACAATACCACAGAGCACAGCGCATACCTAGAGGTTTAAGATTGGCAATCCGTCCAATGTTGTTCAGATTCCACCTGAATGCTAAATTTATGAACAAATGGTTTGCGATTCTAAACAAATGTTCTTTAGATTTGATTTTATTGATAGTCGAAGAATTATCAAAAACCATACGTGAACTTGAGGAAGAGATCTTTAATCTAAAGAAAGATTTAGAACGCCAATTAGAGACTTCAACATGGAGTGCGACATTAGAAGAAATGAATGCCAGATTGGATAAATACAGTAAGGAGTTACAAGAAGGTAAAATCAGAAAGTATCGCAGAGATACAGTGGACTATAAGCTCAACGAAGTCTACACATGGGCAGAGATCTATGCCAGGAAAAGATTTACTCATAATAAGAAAACCACATCATCATCAGAGGAAAGTGTAGCTACGGAGCTAGACACATCGATGACAAGGCCACCAGCCACTAAAAGCACGGGACCAGTAACTAAATCGGCAGCGGCCCAAGCCGCAACAAACACCAGGGATAAGACAGCAACAACATCGTCATCCACATCGTCTTTTTTGTTACAGGCAACAGATCTACAACAAACACCCACGAGTCCCCCACGAGTACACACAAGCCCACCGAGAACAACAGGTCCAGAAACTTCAAGACTAGGAGAGGACAAGGTAGGAAAACAACTAAGAAGCGGGAAGAATCTAGTTTAATCATAAACATCTCATCATATCCGCTAACTCCACAAGAATTAGGGATCCTTAATAAAGGAAGAACATTTGTGCCAACTGCAACTACTACAAAACTTGACACAGATACCGCAATGTTTAAATTTATGCGGAAATTAAGACTTAAACACTACTTTACGAATGTAGTTCAAGACAGTGGAAAAGAACGATCAGAATTAAGTGAAAGATTAAAACCAAAAAGCACATTTTTGCCACCTAGTTCGCACAAAACATTGGATATGTTTGAAAATCTTGTGAAACATGACTGTGCAAAACTCAACTACAAAGAAAGATCTGCATCGAATGTGACGAAGCATGAAATACAATTGATACATGGTATTTCCAACAAGAAAGAGTTAACCTTGAAGCCTGCTGACAAGGGGGGAGCATGGGTAGCTATGGACACGGAGTATTATGAGAAAAAAGTCAACAAACATGTATTTGATATCAATACATACATAGTACTTGATGGAGACCTAACTCAGAAATTGCAAAGTATGTTGCAAGACATACTAACACAAGCAGAAGAGCAAGGAACAATTGACACCAATCTAAAAATGTTGTTAACATCACATAATCCTAGGAGACCAAAGATTTACATGACCCCCAAAATACATAGGGATCCTGTTGATCCGCCCTTCAGACCAATAGTATAAGTAAGCGATAACAGCTTCTTGTCTATTTTTATAGCACGTCATTAAGAGGAACTGACGACCGGGTTCTTACACCGTACTTGCTATTAGGTTGCTACACAAGCCGTATTTCCTTTACTAGAGTAAGTCATCACTTTACAAACAGTTGACAACGCAAGCTATTATGAAGCAACACAATCTTAATGGGGTTCAATTTATCGAGTTTTAAGGCTAGTCGCATATGTTTGTTTAAATATTCAGTGAGGCTATGAAATTAGGAAAGGTTCTTTCTCGTATGCCATAGGTTACGCAAATTGATGGGTACATTAGGTAGGTATCCATTGTCAAATGAGCATACAGCACAATACTGATTTGATGCAATATTATTGATTGGTTGTTTATTTCATTTTATATGGGTGTATAGCTATTATTGATTGTTTATTATGAGTTAGAAAGACACTGGCAAGACAATGCATTACAGGTTTATAGGACAATCCAATATGAGGAACAGTGCACATTTAATGTTCTTTTGGAGTAATGAACTGACAGATTGCAAATTGAGATATCAAGGCATAATATTGTTAACGCAAGTGAAGGTTTAATAATTGCATTGTTAGATTCCAAAAAGCTCTAGCATTCATGTATTGTAAATATCAATGGTTGTGATATGCGTTCAGTAATTGTAATTCTTTAATTTACAGAACACAGCCCCTGAGGAAGGAACCTCGGTTCCGAAATGCATTGGGCCAGCAATTAACCGTGGTTCAGCAGTTAAATAATGATGTTAAACTATACAACGAGGAAATGCATATGAGTGTAAATAATATGGAAAATTATTGTAACACAGTAATTGTAATTGTATGTTGAACTACTGAGGATCAGTATGAATACAGGTTATTTGACTAAATGTTGAAAAAAAGATAATGAAGTAAATAACAGTACAAACAAAAGTGATGTTTGTGGTATATTTAGTTTACGTATAATTTGATACTGGAATTTATTGTGTGATAGAAATTGTGAACAGTGAGTTCATTAGGAAGAGTGCACACTTGAGCAGGTTTTACCTGTTCCGGGTTCAATTAGGTATATACATGTGGAGCCAACACATGTGTTAAGTGTAGCACCCTTGTCAAAAGAGTTAAAGCAGGGAATACTATTTGAGTGCGCCTCTCAACCCCTTGTGGGTATACTTGTGATTAGAGGCCACACTGCCTCCACAGAGTGTTGCGGGCGTGTCAGTGCTCGACAGCTCAGCACAACCTGCTGCTAGACCAGGTAAGAAGCATGCCTCCCCACCCTAAACCACCCCCAGCAGCCCCCTGCAGCAACCTAGGGATTAGGGGAACCACATGGCAGGCTACAGCAATTACACAGGCAGACACAGCAATGCATTATGGGAGATGAAGTCACCATAGACTGTAATGTAGAATGTAGCAACAGATTTTAACTTTGTACAGATGTTCAGCTCAGGATAGGTGAATGGCACAAGTAAAGTCCGGGAAGACTGTGAAAAATGTATTAGAACATCACATATAATGAAGACAAAAAAATGTGTGCTGTTCTATCAACAGCACCTGCAAGTGGGAAGGCTACAGCCACTGCACCTGAGACAGGACCCCAAGCCTCAGGAGAAGGCAGCCATGGCCATGAATCAGATGGGGAGGACAGTCCTTTCATCCGGCCACAGGGACAAAGTAGGAGGAACGTCAGGCCATTCAGGATTATGGATGACGATGAGGATGAAAATGAAAATGTGCAGTCTAATGCACCAGTACCCCAGCAGCAGGAGTCCAGACCAATGTCCAGAGGCAGGCGTAGACCCCGCACGGCCATCAGCTCCAATGTCCAACAAGAGGAATCTGTGTTCGCAGGCCTGGAAATGCACATGCTGCAGGTTCACCGCCTGCAAGCAAAGCACATGAAGGCCCTTCAGAGGGAGATCAGGGCAGGGAACAGAGAAATACGGGAGGAAATCAGGGGGGCTGTGCAGGAGCTGACTGCAGAATTGAGAGCGGAACGCGCAGCCAGGTGCAAACAAATGGCCCGCATGGACCACTACACGCGTGCTATTAATCGCCTGGCCTCCTCCACCAATATGCTGGCAAGGCGTACCATATAGACACAGCGTGAATTCTCCCATGGTATCCAGGACATAGCCACTGTAGTGGTGAAGTCAACTGCCACCCTTGACGAGCTGCGTGCGCTGCGCACTGCTGGACCCGGGTGCTTACCCCGAGTGAGGAGGACTCACAGTCGGTGCGGAGCTCAAACACACCACCACCCACTGTTGAGAGGCGCCGTAGTGGCCGGAGCACCAGGCCTGCCACACTACAATAGAGACTGTATCAAAAAGCAAATACCACACAGGGGAGTTATGGGGCCAGCAACAGTGTAGCACTTGCTGCACTAATGACTGATTAAGGAGCACTGTGATGGAAACATGTGCTTTTGTTTTGGAGACTTCATCCATGTTTGTTTTGGATGTGTTATATTGTTGCAATTGGGTAGTAAACACGTTTGCAAAGCAAGAAGTTGTCAGTGTATAATTTTCACTCACCTAGAAGTAGTTTCGCCTGATCTCATCATGCCTCTGTCGGCCAGCTGCAGGAGCAGCTACGCCAGCTTCCATGTGTATGGGTCCAGGTCCCTCCACGTCAGAGGATTCGGAGTCACTCAACTCCATAGGTGTCCCTTTCCTGGTTGCAATGTTGTGGAGCATGGCACAAGCTACAACAATTTTGCAGCACATCTCAGGGCTGTATTGGAGGGCTCCTCCACTCTTGTGTATGCATTTGAATCTGCTCTTCAAAATCCCAAATGTTCTCTCGATGGTGCCTCTTGTGGAAATGTGTGCCCGGTTGTAGCGCCGCTCCCCAGCAGTGGCAGGATTCAGGTAGGGTGTCAGGATGAAATCCCGGACTGCATAGGCACTGTCCCCTGTGGGTGGAAATGGGTAAAGGTCAGTCACTGTGATGCACATGCTGGCCATGTCAAATGTGGGCTGACAGTGTGTGCTGTTACCTAGTAGGTATCCCTCTCCAAATTCCCTTCTTTAGAGTCTACGGTATAGCCCACTGTGTCGGAATATGAAGGCGTCATGTGTGCTTCCAGGGTACTTTGCCACTATATCGGTGATAATGTTTTTGGCATCACAAACCATCTGTATGTTCAGTGAGTGGTAGGATTTCCTGTTCCGGAATACATACTCTATGTTTGAGGGGGGTGAAATGGCAACATGTGTTCCATCTATACATCCTATGACGTGGGGAAATTGGGCTATGTTGTAAAATTCCTGCTTGGTCTGTGCTAGTTACTGTGGGGTGCTGGGGAAGTGTATGTGATGTTGCATCCTATGTGTCATGGCGTCGAGGAACGCATGGAAAAAGCGTGAGAGGGCACTTTGTGACACCCCTCCTGCAGCGGCTATGACCCCCTGGAAACTACCTGAGGCCAGCTGGTGTAGTGAACAGAGGACCTGGATGTGAGTGGGTATGGCTTGTGTCCTGCGGGTGGGGTGTTCTAGGTGGGGCCTGAGTTCCTCTATCAAATCAAGTATGCTGTCTTCCTCCAGTCTGTAATGGGTGTAGATATCCTCCTCAGTGCGTTGAAAGATGGTGGTGCGCAACCGGAATATCCTCTCCTGCCGTCTCCTCCTCTGCGCCAGAGCACTCACTCTTCGCCTCCTCACTATCATGTACAGGCCGGACATTGTGGTAGGGAGTGTGTTGCATGCATTCTGGGCTTCAATTTATAGTTTGCGCCTGGTTACCACCTGCTCCCACTTGATGGTAATTGCGATTCCTTATTTTGCGATTTTGAGTATTTCGCTATTTGCGATTGTTTGATACATTCCATTGCGATTTCTAAATTGCGATTTCCACTTTAGCGATTTTCACTAACAGGTTTCATCGCTAATTTGGAAATCGCTATTGTAATCGCTATTTAGCATTTTGCTACGCTTGGGAATCGCTAATTTGCGATTCCTTACTTTGCGTGCGTTTTTGGCTTCATACATTGCGATTAGCGATTTTTGAGTCGCAAACGCTACTTTTTACCGATTCACAGCGATTGCGACTCATTTTTGGCTTCATACATATGGCCCCATGCCACTAGATTCAAGATATTCTGGCTGATGAGGAGTGATACCCCGAAACCGGTCCTAAGATGCTTGCTTCCCGTCCAGGGAGAACCTTGTCTGGCAGTTGGGGTTGGATAGTTCCCATGGAGAGCAAGGTGAAGACTGATTTGCATATGGCTGGGTCCAAACTGGAATGGTGTTTTTAGCAAACAAATTATGGATTTAGGCCCAGATCTCTGACTGGGGGTGAATGTTTGATATAGTACAGCATTCCGCCCTTCAACTGTTATTTTGTCAAAGAAATCAGGGGCCTGAATTGGAAATCATGGTACAGTATCAAGTGTCCCTTTTTTTACATTCATTGATTTTAAACATCCTGCTCTGAATTTAAACATTTTCAATGTTCACTCATTTTATCTTTATTTATACATCAACCTTTTGTGATTTGTAAAACAAATCGATCTGCATTTATTTAACAAATGAGGATACACTCACATTAGGATGCATTATGGGTTTACAAGCTATAAAAAGACCTACGCTTTCCATCACTCACATGCAACGCCTTCTTAAGAAACCATTAGCATTATAGAACATACACCTGCACACATGCAGGTGTTTAAAGCATCATTAGGAAAATTGTCCATGCTTTAAGCAACATTGCCTGTGAGTCTACTCAGCCACTGGCTTGGTAGTCTTGCCTGACAGCATTGTGAATCAATGAAAACCAAACATATTTCCTATTTGTTCCTTAGTTTAAGTCAAGTGGAGACGTAGAGTTAGGTGGTTTTCAGTATGCATTTAAGTTCTCAAATCAGTAGGAGCAGAAAACTGGGAGCCAGGGATATAGGGCCATATTATCAAGAACAGGCGATACAATTATCGCCGTTTTATTGCAAGGAAACTGCCGATAAAGCGGCGATAATGGGCTTGATAATAGGCCCTTGTGAATTTTCAAAGCAGCCCAGGTTCTGGTGTTAACCTGGGCTGCTATGGGAATTCACAAGGGCCTATTATCAAGCCCATTATCGCCGCTTTAGCGACAGTTCCCTGATGATAAAGCGGCGATAATTTTATCGCTTTTTCTTGATAATATGCCCCATAGTTCGCCAAACAACAGAAATATAATTTCGTTCTTAACAGTAATTTTGTCAGAGGAAGTTCCACATCAAAATTATTCCTGCCTTGTTGTACAAACTCAGTGGTATTTCTTCCTCCACTGAATCAACGTGTGAATATTAAAGTTATGGAGGAAATTGCATTACCACTGCTTTTGGAGCATTGTGTATTACCATTATAAAGCAGGATCAAGAGGTTCTCTAACTCGTCAGCAACTACTTGGTTAAACACAATACACTTGTTAATGTCTCCAGGATCATTAAAGAAAGAAAAAGGATAAGATGCCAAAATCCTTTGGGAGAAAGGGATACCAAAACTTTACCCTCCATTTTTGATTTATTTGTCCTAACTTGCCTTAGAAGAAAGATTTAATACACTGGAAGCGAGGACTGAGGAACATGAAGGTATCCCTGTTATAAAAAAGAAAGAAAAACTATGAAAATCTTATAAAAAGCAAAATTCCAGAAGGGAGGGTGCTTGTAAATTTTAAAAGGTACAAGGGAAAAGTGCCTGACTTGACTTATGAATGAAAATCATATTATACCCACATTGTATGATGGCCCAAATTTGTAGCCAGCAGCGGCTCCTCCTCTAAGGCGGAGGAGTGTCGCCCCGCTGCTCTCTGAGCAATGCAAAAAAGCAAAAATAAAATGAAAATAACACAATGCTCTTATCATTTTTTATCCATACTGAGCCTGTTTTGGATCTGGTTGGTGCTGTTGTCACAGCCAACAGTGGAAGGAGTGATTGGTGCACTTAAGTGCGCATGACAGTTTGGCCAGCTGTCATGGGCCGGCCAAACAGTGATGTGCACTTAGAATGTTCTCCACCCAGCTGTAGTGCACAGTCTGGAAGGAGAGCATGCACATGCTCTTAGTCCCTGTTTGAGCGCAGAACCAGGGTGCTCCGACCAATCACAATGCTGTTGTTAAGCTGGTGACACAAGAACCAAAACAATTTCTGAAAACCAAGTTTTTACTTTTTTCTTTTTCTTTTTTCAGCAAACACAATCAATCAAATCCAAAATTGCAGGTAGGGGCTGTCCAATTTTCAAAATGGTGAACTGACGCAAGTGTAGGAAACCAAAGAACGTCCCACAGGGTTACCGCAAAATGGGTAGGAAATGGAGTAATACTCTATAATGCGTTTTGCACTAATTAGCAGTACCAATCATATACTTCTACTGGTTATCAAGGCATAGAATACAAATAATAAACACAATGTTATACTCAGAATACCACCAGAAACTATAAATGTAATAGCAATAAAGCACACAGTACGTCAAAGGTGAAAAACAAATCAGAGAATAAAGTTTTAGAAAAATATATTATTGTCAATTTATTCAAAGAGACAAATTATCAACACAATTATAACAAATCATTAAAAAACATACAAGTAGCATGTTGTAACATTTTCTAAAAAAGACATTTTTAAAAAAAACACATAAGCATCAGGTTAAAAAGTTCAAAGGAACAGGGGTCTTTTTTTTTTTTTTTTTTTTTTTAGAAAAATATATTATTGTCAATTTATTCAAAGAGACAAATTATCAACACAATTATAACAAATCATTAAAAAACATACAAGTAGCATGTTGTAACATTTTCTAAAAAAGACATTTTTTAAAAAAACACATAAGCATCAGGTTAAAAAGTTCAAAGGAACAGGGGTCGACGCGGCGTTTCGGTTACAGGAAAATAGACAGCCTTCTTCAGGACCAAGTTCTAGAAGGAAACATATAATTACTATCCTTTGTAAACCCAATTTTTCATACAGAGTCATTTTCTAAAACAACATTTTTTCTTCTTTAAGCTATAGCCTTTGACAAACGGTGCTGTTATTATACTTGTAAAAAATGGTGGAAAAGTTGGTTGGTACGGTATTGCTAAAGTTTATCGCGCATTTATATTGCTGCCATTTCGTGGATCACTATGTTAATTATCATAGTGATAGGGGAAATCACTAATGTGGGTAGGTGATACTCATGATACCCACTGTCCGGTTACCTTGCATGAGTGCCTGAATACCAATCTAGGGCACTTACTAGTGGGTCGCAGTTTGTAAGTTTGCGAAAGGATAATTTTTCATGATTATTATACCCACTTCTGAGATTACCTTGATAGTTTAAGTAGCCTCCAGAGAGATCCAGGAGGGCAATTTGCCGGTTGTATGATCCGGTAGGGAACTGGAAATAATTCTTACTGTGATTCTATAAATCCTCAGAATATCTGTAAATGGCAGTGAGATTATGTTTTAAGTTTTAAATGTATGCCCTCTGGATAGAGAACGTAAAGTAGTAAAGGATTAGCATTATAATTTGAAAATTACTACCTTAAAATTGCATGGGGATAAACCTTGTTCTGGTAGTAGGAGCCACCGATATATATTTCCTGTGTTGCTGTAAATAAATGCCCCTATTAGTTTATTGCAAGTAAGGAGTAGTAACCAATAGTCTACTGGTCTTATTTGATACATAAATTAGACATTTGTACTTACCCAGGTTTAAATTACTGGCAGTTGTGTATGTTACACGTGTTTTTCGCTATGCTGGTATAGCAGCTATTTGACATTCAATTCGTGGTGGGCATTGTCCTGCCACTGGTTCTTTAGGGATAAAATAAGATAGAATGTCTTTTTAGTGGTTCAGTCTAGATTAGTATATGTGAAACAGCCATGACTAGTGAAATTCAATAATTAGACTTGGAGTATCTAGTTATAGTTATAAAGCGTTTCTAATAGACTGATCTCCTTATTTATTCATGGCTTTGGCTTTTAGAACCTATTATACACTTAAATCATTTATTACAGGCACCTCTCTGGTAAGTATTATCTTGCAATATTTATTAATCTTGATATTGTGTGCATTGAGCAAACGGAGCAGGCCTCCTACAGCGGTAGTTGCCTCACACCATTATCCAACACTTGTTACTAGTTGTTGGCATATTATCTATTGAGTCAAAACCATGCCGAGTTCGAGATAGAGGAGCATTGTAATACGCATACAATCGACCTTTGGCTTTTATTTTAACAATTACTCCTTATTGGCATGTTGCTATATATATATATTACATTTATATATTGCAAAGTTAGATTAGACTAGGGCAACGTCATAACTAAGACCTAAGTGTGCCCAGCGTCTTAGATCAAAAATCTAGCGGAGCGGAAAGCGGTTCCGGTATTGCTATTACATTTATAGTTTCTGGTGGTATTCTGAGTATAACATTGTGTTTATTATTTGTATTCTATGCCTTGATAACCAGTAGAAGTATATGATTGGTACTGCTAATTAGTGCAAAACGCATTATAGAGTATTACTCCATTTCCTACCCATTTTGCGGTAACCCTGTGGGACGTTCTTTGGTTTCCTACGCTATCTCCCCTGTCCCAAAGTTGACAGTTAAGGGGGCCTCCTTAAACTTTTTTGAACTGACGCAAGTGACATCAATATTTGTTGAATAAAGTGCCCCTTCTGTTAAGGCTATCTGCCAGTACCCAGATGTTAAGTCAAACGTACCAAGGTACCATGCAGACCCTAACCGATCGATGAGCTCATCAGCTCTGGGGATGGGGTGCGCGTCAGTCCTCGTGACTGAATTGAATCCTCGGTAATCCACAATGAACCGGAGTTCTGGTGTGGCACCCAGTGCGACAGACTTTGAGACCAAGACCACTGGACTGGCCCAAGGACTGTTAGTGGACTCAACCACCCCTAATGCAAGCATCTTTGAGACTTCCTCCTTGATGCAAGCTCTCACCCTGTCAGTCACCCTGTAAGTTTTGTGCTTCACAGGAGGACTATCTCCAGTGTCCACATCATGGATGCACCAATCTGTTACACTGGGAATAAGGGAGAAAAGATCAGAAAACTGTCCCAGAAACTGGTATTCTGAATTCCTGTTTGGAATTGCCCAATGTTTTTACGATAATTCGCTCCTGATGGCCCACATGCTAACACACACTTATCACATCTTATAGGTGCCCCCCATCGAACAGTCCTGAATAGACCGGATACCCTATTCAGGTCGAAACATCGTCAACGGAGAGATAAAGAGACAGACCTTTTGCAACAGTTGCCTATACATTTTAACTGCTGTACTTCAATTTTTTATACTTAGAATTGGGTCGTCTCTTTCCAACTGAATTGTACACTTGAAACCTTATGTTGTCTACACATTATTATGTTTCGCCTTAGCAGTTTAGGTTCTTTTTTGGTAAAATTCACTTGGGACGCGCCATCACCTTTTTGATTACATATGTGATTATAATGCTACTGAAATTGTGTATAAACTGTTGATATATATATTTACATAAATAACTAATACATATATACAGCTTCCTTTTTTTGACATCTATATCAATCACCCTCATTGCCATTGTGCGTTATCTTTATCAGAATTAGTTTGCATTTATCCACAGGAGCCATTGTTTCTTGTAAAAGCCTTCATACAGGCTCCAAGTGAGTAGGGTTCCCATGTTTCCTTTCCCAGAAACTGGTGGCAGTCATTCTGTTGCTCAGGGGTCAGGGTGGAAGAGGTGTTCACACCATCTACTGACCCATCTAGCTTTGTTGCTGACAGGATGTCAGGAAGAGGAGGAGGTCAGGAAGAGGCTCAGTCTCCTCCTCCATTCCATCATCTATCGCTAAGAGCATGTCCACTTCGGACCTCTCCAAGTGGGGCTTCAGGCGGTTGACATGCAGGACCCGCAAGGGGTTCCTGGGAGACCGCAAGTCCACCAAGTAGGTAACAGGACTTTTGCGCTCCACCCCCTCAAATGGTCCGGTCCACTTATCCTGGAGCGCACAAGGCTCCACTGGGGCCATGACTCACACTTTCTGACCAGGCGGAAGCTCTACAAGAGTGACATTCTGGTCGCACCACCGCTTCATCTCCTCCTGGCTGGCTTACAGATGCACCTCTGCGAGATGTCTCAAACGCCTAGTCTGGTTCCTGAAGGTCAGCATGTAGCTATATACATCTTGGGGAGGTTTCCTGGGAGATTGCTCCCAGCCTTCCATGACCAGACTCAGAGGTCCTCTCACTGGGGGACCATAGAGAAGCTCAAAGTGACTGAACCGTAGAGATTTCTGTGGTACCTCACGGTATGCAAACAGTAGGCATGGTAAGAGGACGTCCCATTTATGCCTCATAGGTTCATAGGGTGGTAAGGAGTGGTAAACTTGTAGGTTTGGACATCCTTCTGGTTGATTATGCAAGTTATCATTCGGATTGTTTTGTTTGTTTATTTTCATTTATCTTTATATTTAATTAATCTATAAGCCAGCGTGATAATCGCTATTCTATGACTTGAAACGTAGAAAACTTTATTGTGCACAGAGCAAGTGTCTCATTGATCAGCGTGAGTATAGCAGCCCTCTCATTGGCCAGTTTTCCGATCATGTGACCGGGATACGAGCCAATCAGAGTTAATCATCTTATTTGAGTTGACACTGATGCTAAGAAAAGTAATGCTATTGGTTAGACGCTTTGCTAATGCCGGCAACATTTGGAAGGAGGAAATGATGATTGCTAAAGGCGTTTTTCGTCTGATATGTAAGTCAATTTTACTGTGAGCATATCGTTTTCTTATAAACTATAACTAATACCTAAAAAGAGTTTCATGTAAAGCGCGCCGTTTGCTCTCATCTCATTTTTCAGTTGTGCATTATTGAAGAACTTTTGAACATGAGCACATGTGAGTGCCTAGTTGGCATTATTATTATCATTTTGTGATATTCACGTTACGTAACACCTATGCACTGGGGGAATCACGCATGAACACGAGTTTGAACACAATGTTGGCTTATAAGGTTTTTGTAAAACTGTATAGTGATTATGTTATTGAGATTTGATTGACGATTGATATGTGTATTACTATACCTTGTTTCAGCTGATTGTCCCTGATGAAGGTCGACAACGACCGTAATGCACTGGACTAATGGATTGAAAGTGATTACAATCTCAAAGAAAACAATTGCAAATGAAATATGAACTCTTGAAAAATTCATGAATGAAATAAATTTATAATAAGTGAAATATTATTTTTGGAGTGAATTTTGGAGGAACTCTGGGATAGCCAGATGTATCTATGAGCTGTGCACCAGGGGATGCTCTCACGCCTTGATGGGAAGCACTACATTGTGATTTTCAGTTAAGACGCCTACGACAAGAGGCGCCACTCTGTTTAGCACGCTCTGAAATTGACGAAAGTGGCGTATCGAAAATATAAACCACAAAAGTAACGGCAGTGCGCTCGGACCTCACACTCTTCACACAAACTTGTAGGTTACTCCACACTCCTGCCACAGGGACTTCATATACTTAGAAATGAAGCTTGTAACTCGGTCAGACACTCCCTCTCTAGGGAATCCCACTTGTGAGAAAATTCCCATCAGTGCCCGTCCCACCACAGGGGCTGTCACTGTCCTCAGAGGTATGGCTTCCGGGTACCGGGTGGCATGGTCCACCAAGACCAGGATGAACCTCTTGCCGATGGCTGTCTTGAGGTCCAGTGGCCCCACCATATCAATACCCACCAGTTCTAAGGGGGTGATGACCACAGGGAATGGCTGGAGAGGAGCCTTCTGCTTACTCCCACTCCTTCCACTTGCCTGGCAAGTCTGACAGGTCCTGCAATGAGTGTCTGAACTCTTGCGCATTTGGGGCCAATAAAAGTGGGTGACAAGCGTTTCAAAGGTCTTGTCCTGCCCCAAAGGTCCTGCAAACAGCACATCATGAGCCAGCCCTAGTAGGCAGGCTCTGAGGTGTTGGGGTACCACCAGAACATGGTCTGACCCAGGCTAAGCAACCTTAGGTTCACTATACAGGAGACCATTCTCCCAGTAGAGCCAATAAGATCCAGACTGATCACCTGCTGCTTGGTTTGCAGCCTGCTGCTGAAAACCCACAAGAGAAGGACATTTGTTCTGCTCCTTACAGAACTCTTCCCTGGAGGGTCCTCCTTCCTGTTGCCAATGGGTCAGCTCAGGCAGGTCCCCCAGTTCAGCTACCTGTTCTCCTGTAGGCTCCAGGGCATCCCCCTCAGGGGCTGCCTCCTCCTCGACCGTGGAAACTTCGGGGCCAGTTTCCCATACCCCCTGCCTCTTATCTCTAAGGCAGGTACCAGGACCTCCTTCTCAGGCTCCAGGTTCTCTTGAGCACCCTTACAGGCAGTCATGGACCAGTGGTTAAACACACCCAGTCAGGCAGACACAACATCTCCAAATGAGCACTTCGCTCCACCTTCGCCCAAGGTGAGCTCTGCAAATTGTTCCCTAACAGTCAACAGGCATGGCGGGCCTCACAGCTACCTGAAGAGTACCAGAGACCCTCCCACTCAGAGGGAACCTGAGCCACCTTGCAGCGGCTCTCTGTGTTGTCAGCGGCAACAACTGGGTAAATTGCATTGGGGACAACCTGCTCTTGAGACACCAGGTGATACTTGACAGCTGTCACACTGGCTCCTGTGTCTCCAAGAGCCTCCAGTCTATGGCCATTGATGGTCACCCATTGCCTTTACTTTTTAGTGTTATCAGGCAGTTTGGTCCTTTGGACCACCTCACAGTCTCCTAAAGAGACAAGGGACATCTCTGCGGGACCCCACCCACCTTGGGCACCACTCTCCTCCCCAGTGCTACACTCGCCATCTGCCGAAGTGGTGCACCAGTGGGTGCTGTCTTTCTAAACTGTGGGCACCGGGGATCCTTAGACTTATTGCCCAGGTCCCCACACTTGTAGCACCTCAGGGGTCCTCTAGGAACAGGGTTACCTGTCGGGTCCGGTGCTTTTTCTCAGGGGGAGGCTGAGAATCTTGTCCCTGGTTCCCTTGGAAATTACTTTGGGGCCCTCTTTGGAACTCCCTTGGTTTACCATTGTCCCCCCACTCTTCTGCTGGGGACCCTGCCCTCTCTTGGCTGAGTCTCCCACGTGACCCTTGTGGACCCGGGGGCTCACCCTGTGGTCCGCCTCCTCAGCAAGCTTCCTAGGGTTAGTCAGCCTTCTATCAATCAGGTGCTGGCTTAGCTCTGGAACGCTTTCAAATTCAGGGTGAACCCGTCGACATTTTGTTTGAAGAAGATCCCAGCCAAATTATTTGAATTAATGAAAAAATATTATTCACAAGGAGTAAAAAGTTTTGAAGATAGTCTAAGGAGACATGGACTATGTATACTGCTTGTGTTAGGTCTGGTGGAGCTTACTTTGAGACGAATGCGGAGTCTGTACATTTAGCGAGCATCCTCTGTTTATAAAAAAATCGGGCTACTATAGTTTGAATACATCCTTCTGATTTATGTGTGTATGTATATATATATATGTGTTTTATATATGTTTATGTAAAAAGTAATGTGTAAATATATATACGTGTGTGTTCGTTCGTTTGAAGTGGGCCTATAAATCACACAAGCCCCAATTTAATTTTATATCCTTTCCAATCAAAATAAAAAATCAATAAGAGAACAATATATGGTGTGCTCGCTCTGTGGAGATGGGAAATTGTACTAATATAAAATAGTGTTTCCAGACAATGTATTTGTTGTAGGGGTAGATAATTAAACTTTCTCACCATTTTCCATAAACTCCGTTAATAGTGTCCCAGGCACCACTTTGCTTTAGGTGGGGCTTAGCTCTGGAAAACAATTACTTGACAAGTGCTCCCATGCAATTAAATCAAAGAGCCCCTCAAAATCATTAACTTTGCTACCTTTCACCCAACTATTCAATGCCCTGCAAAAGAAAGTTACATATTCTGCCCATGTGCTTGACTCCAACTTCTTGCAATTTCTAAACCTCTGTCTATACAATTCAGGAGTCAACCCATACCTGGACTTCAATGCATCTTTCATGTGGCTGTAAGAATTATGGACTTCAGAGAGCAAGTCTAACAGTGTATTCCGCCCTTCACTAAGGAGCCGCCCCCACAACCTCGCTCCCCAATCCTTCTCAGGGACCCGGTAGGAAGACATGGCTACCTCATAGGCTTTAAACCACTGCCTAATGTCATCATTCTTTTAAAACGCTTTCACCCTCAGCACCTTTTGGAACTCATCCTTATTGGACTTTAAATTTCCTGCGGAAGTGCTTTAGCTGTTTTACATTGTAGCATTCCAGTTTCTCCTCTTCCCAATCACAATCATCAGATGCTATGGATGCTGCTTTCTCCATGGTGGTTAAACTTGGCAGTTGTTTGCAATAATAGAAAATCCCAGGAAAAACAATCTACCAAAAAGTTTGTGGTTGCGTTTGGTCTACACTCACTAGTAGTATTCACCAATCTCTGTATATGGGTCACAAATGCAAGTCTAAATCCTCACCGCTGACCATCAATGTTAGATTTGGGGGTCTCTAGTTGGCAGAGGTAGGTACCTTTGACCAAATAGGGACCCTTTTGTCTAGTCAGGGTAAGGGGGTACACTCCTAAAATAACCCATGCTCACCCCCTTAGTAGCTTGGCACGAGCAGACAGGCTTATCTCAGAGACAGTGTGTAAAGCATTTGTGAACCATTACAGTAACCCAGTGACAAAACTACAGATGGACCCCACAAAAGTTGCAGTATAAAAATAAGTATTTTTATAAAGACTTAACACAAGACTACAAATGACAAAAATCCACAATACTGTACTTCAAAAATGGTAGAAATAGCTTAGTTCTCTTAAGATGTAAAATGCGGCACTTTGAGTTCAATGTACCTTAGGATGCGTATCGCTATCCAATGAAAGTGTTGCAGGGAAGGTAATGCATCGGTTCCTTACACGCAAGAACGCGTGATGCGTCGGGTGACGGGTCCCTACTGATGAGTAGGGGATGCGTCGGTTCTTCTCTGTGAGGGTAGGTGATGCGTAAGATTCTACTGCGCTTCCGTGGCGATCCGGCTCGCAATGCCGTGATACGATGACGATCCGGTACAATGCGACAAAGATGGCATCTTCTTCTTGATACGACACAATGCGTGCACGCTGATGGCCCTGCGGCGACTCAATGACTCTTCTGAGCCGTGGCAGGCCCTGTAACACCCTTCCTGGTGATGCGGCAGCGTCTGATGCGACGTCAATCCTCTTCTCTGGCGATGCGAGGGGCTTTGGCAATAGTGGGACAGCTTGCAGCGGCGACATGCTTTCCCAGCGATGAGATTACAGCGACTGTGACACGCTTCTCTGATGATACGGTGGCGTCTGGTTCGACGTCGATCCTCTTCTCCGGCGATGCGAGGCATTTTTACGTTGTGAAGCGACTGCGGCAGTTCGGCGACATGCTCCTCCTTCATGAGTCGTGCTTCCAGCTCTTTGCAACACACAGTTCCTCAGAAAGCCCAACACAACTGCAGGCTCTTCCAAAGAACACTTGGGGAGCTGGTGGATGAAGTCTGTTGTCCCCGAGACTTCGGCAGGAGGCAAGCTCTTTCTCAAGCCCTTGAAGATCCTTGACAAGTTGATGAAAGTACACACAAAGTTCCTCTCTCCATTCGTTGGCAGTCAGGCAACCACTGCAGGCCAATCCCCCAAGCAGCAATTCAGCTTAGGGGGTAGCCTCTCCTCAGTCTCTCTTGTTCCTCTCCTCAGCAAAAGTTTCTTCTTGTTTCTCAAAAGGGATCTAAAGTTCTGTGGTCTGGGTCCCCTCTTTTATACTCATTTTCTCTTTGTTCTCTGAAGGCAGAGAGGCCTTTGCCTACTCCAAACCAGTTTTGGTCAGTCCTGGAGCACTTTGTTGACAAGACTCCTTCTTTTCTTTTACAGTGCAGACCAGGGACATCAGACGCTCCACAGGAGCTGGAGCCAGCATAGTGGAGGGAAGGCACAGCCCTATTCAGGTCCAAGGTGCAACTCCTCTCTCCCATCTGCAGGCAGATCTCTCTATTCAGCCCTGTCCTGACTCACCCTGTCTCCTGGAATCCCCCAGCCCCTGTCACTCAAACTCCAAATAAGAAATACACAACCTAGCAGAGGCAGGCTTGGATGGTTAATCAAGAAAATACCTACTTTCTAAAAGTGGTATTTATTTTCAAACACAGAATGTTAAAACCAACTTCACTATGAGATGCATTTTATCATTCTGAGTTCAGGTATACTAAACTTGAATTTCTACCTAGTTCCCTGAGTCAGTTAGGATTATAAGATGTACCAATCAAACTGCCCATTCTGGCCTATGGGGAACAGGTAGCCTTGCAATAGTGAAAAAAGAAAAAGGCTCTAATTCACTACAAGGACTTGCCACACACATCAGGGCTTGTCCTACTTTTTACCTACAATGCACCCTGCCCTTGGGCCTACCTTAGGGGTGACTATTATGCAGAAAATGGAAGGTTTTTGGGACTAGCAAGTGGGTGCACTTGCCCAGTCAAAATGGCAGTACCAGACTGCACACAGGCTCTGCAATGGCAGACCTGAGACACACTTTTACAACTGCTTCTGTGGGTGGCACAACCAGTGCTGCAATCCCACCAGCAGCCGTTGGTTTACAAGGCCAGGGCACACTCAGTACACTATACTAGGGTCTGACAAGTAAACCATACCAACCAATCATGGACTCACTAATCCATACATCAATTTATAATAGGGAGCACTTGCACCGTGTCCCTGAACAGCAGTGGCACAGTGCCCAAAGCATCTAAACCCAGCATAAACACGAGCCAACAGAGAAAAATGGAGGGGAGACCCACTCCAAGGTGCCAGGTCTAACAAGCACCAATAGCAGTTGTTATTCCCTATTCGAAGTGCGCAAAGAACACATGGGTGTTTCACCTGCCACAAATCACAGGACCATATATCTGTGATCTTGTTAGATTCCACCGGCCCGACCAACACTGCAGGAACGTAGTATGGCCCAATCCACTACCCCGACCCAAATGTTACTCATAGGACATATAACCATGAGACAACACCTGAGTTCGGGACAGGGGGTGGGAAAACAAAACAAGAGAAAGAGACGACAGGACAGCTTCACCCCAGAACAGGACAGCAGACCAATCACTTGCTACCACCTCCACACTTCTGTACCTGAAGGAATAATATGCACAATTACTTCTTGTGTCCCCAAATCCCAATAAACAACCTCCCTCCTTAATCTATGACCACACTCTGCCATATACAGTACATAACCTCCTTACTTGTATCAAAGACAGAATTGGCCTCGGGAAGTGCAGGTAGCAGGAAAACAAGTGAATCCCAGTGACGGTCTTCGTTTGTCTAGGGGGATTCTCCAGGAATGTCTTCTGTGCACAGGTCTCTTTTAAAACAGATATAGGGGGAAAAAGCCGAATCAATGGCATAAAAAACCCCCTAGGGACAGGTTTAGCAAACAATACCCGGTAAGAGGACAAAAAAAACTCCAACTACTCAACACAGCGTCCGGCGCGAACTCGCGCTGTTCTGATTCTGTCAGCGCATCGGAAAACGACCAAGCAGCCCACAACGACGTGGACAGATACACAAACTGCGGAAGCCAAGCACGCTACTCTGCAATCCCGTAGCTTTTTCCGGGTGGCTCCTCTCTTCTCACAAGAGGTTCCAATGCGCCGTACTTCGTGTCAGGTGAGTGTCCGAGGGGGCTGGAGCCCCAGCAATCCCTCTAAGTACGAGTCAACAAGCTTCACAAAAACAGAGCTCCAGAGGCAGGGTCACTGGTATGATGATTTACGGATAACAAACAAGTACAACAAGTGGGGGGGGGGGCAAGGGTTCAGAGAAGTGAGCAACAAAACGGGAATCAAAAAACAGGAAAAATGGATAGAATAGGGAACACGAGCCCGTGAACCCAACAAGACTGAGACTAATAGACCCAGAACCTGGAACCCAATGTAGTAAGATACCAAGCACTGATTCATGGGTTGGGCCAGTCTTAAATCCCAGCAAGGCAGGTCATGTGTTGGAAAGGCATGTCCATAGAAAGTGGACCGGACCTAATTCCTAACAGATATACACACTATTTGTAATCCCATTTTGTACACAAACACATAAATGGGTTTATTGGCCACAACATAATGTGTCTTAGGGTCACTAGTCTACCAGTAACTTGCAAGATTTCCTTACCACTCAGACCACCACTGTAAAGAAAAACCCAGGCTGCCACTGAAGTAGGGATGTGAGTAAAGAGTTTGCTTTTTGGAGTCATTGTGTGTCCATTTAGAATGTATCTAATGTGCTACTTAAATCAGGTTTGTTTGGAGTGGTGGGATATTAAATGCTTTGACTTGAAGTAAAATATTCTGTCTTTGTACTTTGCAAGTCGGTTTGCATAAAAAGGATGTTAACCGGATAGCCTGGCAGGCAAGAGCGCACGCATATTGACATTTAACTCTGATATACCTCTGTAATTACCAATCAATGAGTCTATGAAAGGAGCCTGAGAAGAAAATGCACAGCAATGGCGATGCTAGATTTATAATGTAAGCAATGTTAGAATAAAATTGCAATGCTGGTATTCGATGCTGTTTTTGATGTTTTAATTTTTTCAGGCGAGTGCCAAAAATAGGGTGACAAGCTAGCTGCATATGTAACAGACTGGCAAATAGGTCTGGCCTTTGCAAGCATGCATTTGTTATGCAAATACATATTGTTTTTAAGCATATGTGAAAAGCAAAACAAATGGTAAAGATATCAAAATAAGTGAGTAGCATTCTAGGCACATCAGTCTTTGCACTGATGTACTTCTTTTCAGTCTGATGGGCACATGAAATTAGGAAAATGGAGTTACTCACACTGCGTGACAGATAATGGATGAAGTGGGCTGCGCCGATGCCCGATTCTGTAGTCAACGGTGGGTGGAAGCAATATTGTAATTTTAATTGTATTGATAAAAAAACGTACTAACCCTGACGAGGTGTCAAACTGCTTTTCGGCAAGTAGCATGCTACTCCAGAACCCAAAAAGGATTAGTGAATTAGTAAAGGGAAATATGGATTTGTTTGAACAGTCGACATGTGAGTCTGTTAGTTAGATTGAAAAGGATGATGGAGGGATAGAAGAGGGAAGTGTCTAGACAGTGTTTTTTGGAGATTACAGCAGTAAGAGGAGATTTGGGATCAGTAAAGGGGAGATGGAGGAGGGAAGAGTCTTTGAAACTGGATAAGGGAAAAATTAAGTTGTGGATGAGTCTAAGGAGGTATACATGCTGGAAGGGTTTAACAAGCATTTACAATGCAATGGTCTCTGCATTATTAAAGGTAGAGCTATTGGCATTGCTCATGATTTTTTTTTATCATAAATAAATGGCATTGTCATTTACAATGCCAATAGTTTAATCGTTAAATAAATGGCATTGTCATTTACAATGCCAATAGCTTAATCGCTCGCAAATGCATGACCTATTGCATTTACACCCACACAGAGCCACACGCACAAAGCCACCCACACACACACAAAGAGCCACCCACACAGTCATTCACTTAGAGCCACCTACACAGAGCCACCCTCACACAGACAGAGCCACCCACAAATAGAGCCACCTACAAAAAAAACTATCCACACAGAGCCACACACACACAGAGCCACACACACACAGAGCCACACACAGAGATACACAGAACCACACACACACACACAGACAGAGACACACACAGACAGAGCCACAGACAGACAGAGCCACCCACAGACAGATCCACACACAGACAGAGCCACAGACAGACAGAGCCACTTATGATCCAAGCTTCTGCTAACTAAAGGCATAATGCCATCACTGATAGATATATGTAATACCATATGGCTAGGCCCTCCTCATTAAGCCTCGAGTCTCACCCATCAAGTATGAAATCAAGGCAGTGTTCCTGAGTAAAAGTATAGCCCATCTCTGTGGTCATAGTTAACTGTTCCAGAGCACGTAACGGGGCGGTTGGCACTTGGCTGGCTGATGATTTATGAGATTTCAGTGGTTATTAAACGTGCCAGGACTCGTGCATTAAAAACACTTTCTGGCACATGCCAAGCTTCGAGTAAACCCGAGCGACCGCATCTACGGACAGTCACCCAGGAGAAATAAAACTGCTCCTGCAGATACGTGGCCGTCTCAAACGCCACCTGACGGCAGTGACATGTTTCTACTCATTCTGCAGTGATGACAAACGATTTTGAAACTCATGCTCTGCATTCAGAATGCAAGAGGCGTGCGGCTTCTGGCAGCCAAGAAATAATTCTGAATGGTTCGTCGGAGTTACAACATTTATAAAGTTGCAAAGTGGAGTAAACAAGCTGTCTGTTTGTCTCCACCGTATATGTCACGCTCTCTTATGAGCCTGTTACAATGCATTTAGTGCACAAATTTAGTGATTTCGCTCATGTCAGAGTTAGAGGCAGCTTGACGATGATTAACATTCGTGGGACAAGCGCGCTAATGCCACACTCCTGCTGCTAAGTCGAACGTCTCGCCCAGAGAGCGCCACCCGCCTTATTGACAAGGCGAGACTATCCATTTTGTTTGCCTGCCACATTAGGCGGCCATAAGGGGTTGGGGCTCTGTGGAGGAAGACGCAGTGTAGGCAGTGTAATTCACTGTGAATTGAGAAAAGAAGGCTAATTCTGATAAATGGCCGACCCCAGTGCATCCGGCCTCTTATTACAAGAGACGTGCCCTATCTGTGCAGTAAATTAGCCAGGCCCCAGCAGAGTTTTGGTGGGAGCTTATCTTCAAGTGAATAATTTGAATGTGGAGGGAGCCAATTACGTGACCGGTGTGAACGATTTCTCTCACATGAGAAGGGGTTTAAGTGATTTGTGCTCCACAGCTTTAATTTGCAAGCCATAATTTGTCCTATAATCTATGCGTGCTTTGCGCACTTTTTCTACTTTGTTTTTTAGTACTTTTGAAAAGTATTTTCAGATTTGGCTATTTTTTTTAAGTAAAACTGTTTCTGCCCTCTTACGATGATCACACACAATTTTGTAGCGCAACCAAGCCATGTCTAACCTTGAAGAGCATAATATGGGTAACCAGGTGATAGCGGTCAGGAAGTAGCCGTGGGGGGATTTGACGGGCGACAAGGATCCAAAGCCTTCTTCCTCCCAGCACATTTTCACGGATCTCCAAAGCAGCATATATGCCAGAGACGGACGGGACAAGGGAGCAGCAAAATGGCGGCCGCAAAGCTCCGCAATTTTCGGACTTGGGGGCGTGTTTTGGCATTCTTAGTGACGGATGACATCACAGGTGGAAAGAACGCCAAAAACACGCCCCGAATCCGAAAGAGACGGGGCTTGATTGGAGTGATGCCCCTCTCCTTCAATGGCTGGCCTTCGTTTAGGAAGCCAGCCAATGGAGGAGAGATGGAGGAGAGAGGCGGGTTCAAGCCCCGTCTAAAAAACATTAATTCTCCGACCAAAGACTGCGCAAGCGCTGCCTTTAGGTCCTCGACCTAAAAGGGTTGTTTGGGAGGTTTGAGGAGATGCAAGGAGTGATAGAGGAGATAGGATTCGGGAAATGGTTATTTTGGAGGTCATAGTAGTAGAATGAGTTTTGAGATGAGTCAGAGTGGAGGCTGAGGATATATTGAGAGATTTATAGGGCGAAGTATTGGGTAGTGCATTAGAGAGGCTCAATTTGTCTTTCCTTTTCTTTGCTTTTTACATTAGGAGAAAAGTAAAAAATTTATAGACACATAAGTATATAGACGGTATATGTGAATGGCACTGAAAGAGACCAGTGAATGAATGAAGCTGACTGAAAGCCCCTGTATATTTCAGTATTTTGTTACATTTGTTATGCGAAATTCCTGAAATTACGCTGCTTTGCATAATTATGTGTGATTCTCTGTAAAAGAAATGACAACAATCTGTGGCAATGGCTGTGAGAGTTTACAGTTAACACAGCAACAAAACATTGCAAGCTGCTGTTGTCCGTGGTGCTTTTGTTAATGCATCATTGTGTCAGAAATTGATGCCAGCACACATTAAACACTAAAATAAAGTGCAAAATGATGGATTTTCGTTTTGCATAATCATGCATAATTGTACCTAAATTTCACCTAAATGCAGAAAAGTAAATTAAGGGAATTTCGTACACCTAGTTTGGGATTACTAGAGCTGTGAGAGTGAAGATCTATGTCTTTATTTTGCCTGGCTGATAAGGACCTTCGGGAGGAGGCTTTTTGATGCCTGAACATGAAGCTGTTGTGTGACTTTACAGTAACAAATCCACAGATTACATCCCATGGTGCTTTGCAGGTCGCGATTAAGAGCCCTGATGGGTGAGATTTCCTTTCTCAAACATAAGGAAGCTCTCACACCATAAATTAGAGACGAAGAGATATATTTCTGCCATGAATAATTGATCTGCGAGTCACTGTGAGTTAACCTTGCTGAGATTCAGAGAAAACGCGAGAAAGCGATAGGGACTGCAGAGGAAGGGAAAGGAGTGAAAGGAAAGGGTGATAAAACAGGGGCAGCAGGCTCGGTGAAATAGAAAGGAACAGCAAAGACATGTGACAGAGGAAGAAAGAAAGGGAAATGATATAAACAGCGGAAGAGGAAGAGAGGAATGAGAGGAATGACACAGGATGACTAGAGGGGCAGAGAGGAACAGGTAAAAAGGCATTGACTGTATAAATTGGGCAAATGGAAATGCACAGCAATGGAAGAACATGGAGATAGAAAAATAAAATTCCACAATTTTATGAAGTATTTTTTTTATTTCAACATATATTCATACGGTCTAGGTGAAAAGTTGCTCCTCATTTAACACCTGAATAAAGGGCCATATTACCAAGATGTGCGTTAAAAAACGCACATCGCACATTTCCCTATCGCCGGATTTTATCGTTGTGTTAGCGCGTCATTATCAATGCGCAACACATAGGCGATATTAAATCCGGCAATAGCCGGTGATAGGGAACATTAGCACGTGAAAAAAAGCGTTGTTGTCACGCACTAATGTGAGCCTTGATAATATGGGCGGGTGGATTCAGCTTTATAATCCACACCCCCATGTTATCTCTCTCTCTTAAATCTTTATTTCGACAATGTTGTCATAAAAGAAATCATATTAGATTAAACAATAAAAAATTGATACATTACATTAAAACACAGTAAAAACTACAATCATGGCGTATCCTAGGAGCTACTTCATTACAGCAAAGAGCATGACAGTAAACATAGATAGATACATGATCAACTAATAGCCCTTCTAGAGTTAAAGGTCAAGCTCCCTGGCAACTACACAAATGTATCTACTAGATCCTATTTCCAGCGATATTCGCATATTTCCTTCTAATGTTCCACATGGCTGCTAAAAATGTAGTTACAGCAAAAACAATTAGAGGAGAAAGATCAGTTTTAAGTATTCTATGAGCTTGAGAACAATGCCTAATCTTCAAATTTTTACAAATGGGAATAATCCACTTCTTTCTAGCTTTCTGGTAAACAGGGCAGAAAAACACATCATGCAATTCAATTTCCAGCTCCGAGGTACAAGCAGGACAATTTTTGGGAGTAGGTGAACAACACTTGCTCGTAAGGGCTCTGATTGGCAAAGAGCCATGTCTCCATTGGAGATACAACTTCCTAAAAACAACTGGACTGACATCGTCGAAGACAGACTCAAATTTGAAAAAATCTTTAGTTATAAAAAAAAGACGTGCCGGTCAGAGTACCAGTTTGGACATTCGATAAGCAGGCAGTAAGGTTACTTTCATGGTAAAAGTTGACCAGGTACTTGCGCAATACATTTCTGCAAGCATGCTCCGGGTCAGACCACATGGACGAGAGGCCTAATCTCTCAAATTCCTCTCTTAGTATTTCAACCAAGGAAGTTTCCGCGCATTCGGAAGACTTACGACCTCTGAAAGCTCTTGCCTGTAGTTCTTAAGCTCTGGGGTTACCCAGACTCACCTCCAGAAAATTAGGGGTTTGAGGCCCAGTTCCTCATTTATGGGCCTAAGGCCCAGGTCAAACCTGAGTGGCAGCAGTGGTGTGGTAGGAGGCAGTAATACCAACTGTCTTAAAAATATGTTCTCTGTGACGGCGATCGCGGGTGCACTCTTGTGACCCCCACAGTTCGCCACCATAAATTACCGCCCCACGTGCCTGCAATTTATACATTTCCAGAGGTGGGCCAATTGGTTTAACAGAGGATTTATTTAAGAGCTTGAGAATGGCTCCCGCTTTTTGAGAGAGCTTTAGTTGGGATTTTATGTGGTGTTGTACCCACGTCATATTTTCATTAAGGGTGAGACCCAGATACTCGAACGTCTGAACTCTTTTAAGCCGGACTCCACCTATCGCGGGGCTCGGGCTCGGGCATGTTGATATCGGATGGTTAAAAATCATGAACTTCGTTTTCAGGGTATTTATTTCTAACCCCCGATCCTGACAGAAAGACACAAAGCCATCCAGAACTCGCTGGATGCCCTAGGGGTCTTGGAAAGTAATAAGGTATCATCTGCGAACATGATCGCAGAGATCCCAGACCCAGCAAGCTTTGAGCGTCGCTATTGGGGACCGCATTCAGGTGGGCGAATACCCCGTTGACGTAGAGGCAAAACAGGGTGGGCGCCAAGACACACCCCTGTCTTACACCCCTGCCAACGGGGAATCTAGCTGAAAAAGAACCATCTTTCCCACACCTGACCTGTGCAAAATTCTCAGTGTGGAGTCAAAATATCATTTTCAGAAGAGGGGGAGGAATACCCAATTCTGAAAGCACACTCCACAGTTTCCGGCGAGGGACTAGATTGAAGGCCGCACGAAGATCCACAAAGACAGTGTATAGTGAGCCGCCCTCGATCTTAACAGTTTTCCAGAAAAGCATGTTATCAATGCCTAACACCTGATCAGAGCAGGCATTGGGAGACCTGCGATAAACGAGTTTATCGCAGGGCTCCTTCTCCCAACGCCTGCCTTGGTAATAGGGTGTTACCACCTCCAACCACATTTTACATGTAGTTGGACGTGGAAACGCCCACTTTGCATGTCATAAGCGATGTTTCTCGCTGACATGCAAAGTGGGCTTGAGGCAGGCATTAGCATGCCCTTGTTAATAGGGCGCTAGAAGTATCGCCGCTTTCTCGGCACAATTAGCCGAAAAAGCGACAATACTTCACCTTAGTAATATGGCCCAAAGTAACCAGCAACGGATCATTGCAAATGGTCGGCCGCAGTGTGGGAGCAAGTGTGTCACTCCTGTGAGTAACTTTTGATCTTTTTGTAATAGAAGCAATTTGCTTGGGTTGCGATTATGCAGCAGCAGATTGTGGATTGTGTGACAAATACAGTAATTACCTAGTTGAGTAAAAAACTCAGGGGCCACAGAATCGTATTATTCAAGATAACGGCATAGTCTGTAAGGAAGTGCAATTAGGCCTGTGCTGACTCTGCAAATAAGGAACAATAATATTTGAGAATGTTTGCCTCGTAATGCATACTTGAGTTTGCTTATATTGATTGCATTCATTCATAAAAATTGATCTAGGTCTGTTTTCAGAATTGCTAAGCATATAACCACATCATATATAATTTCAGAACAGGATACAGCACCGTATTTAGCACTCAATTTACAGTTCCGCGGTTGAACATCTCAGCTGTTGGGCTCCCATGAAGTGTGTTTATATATGGTGGCCTTTTTGTCAAATCTTTTCCCTCTGCAATTATGTGAGCTGTTTCAGAGCAATTACATTCTTGTTGCTTCACCATGTTGTACTGTTGTGAGACTGCACGCTACAACCCTTGCGTTTTTAGGCGGACTCAACTAGGAATTACGTAACTCGGTGGGAGGTGTCAAGGTGTGGTTATTAGCAGTTATGATGTAAATATGGAGCAGTGTGTGATTTTATACTGAGAAATAAAGATGTACAATCCAAAGCTCGGTGTGTGACATATTCATTTGTATGCTCTCGTAATGGGGAGAACGCTATAACTGGTGATGAGTGGGGGATGTGCCTCAAAGAGATAAAGCTGCTCTCCCTGAGAGTTTCCAACGCTACAGTAAACTGCTTGTGCATGCCACATATGCCCAAGTCTATGAGAAGCAGATCAAAATTGGTGTGGGATGAGTCAAAGCCCCGCTCCAGCCCATATAGGTCCCTTGAAGAAGTTGAAAGCCCTGCAGAGGAGCGCATTGAGAAAGCCCACCAGAAACCCGCTGGTGAGGCCAAAAGAAGAAATATTGCGCCACATCATAATTCAGAGCCATTATTAATACAAAATGAAAGACTAAAGGCAGTGATGACCAGGTAGGATGCAAAAAGCTAAACACAGCACTGATCAAATGTGAGAGATAGAACTGTCACCCACCATTAAGAAGGAAGATGACAGCAAAGACAACTAGGGTTGAGGACCAGAAAACTCACTCACCAAGACAAAGGAACAAAGTGCCATACAACCTCCGAGCAGGCATGGTAGCCCAAATTCAAGCATAAGGCTGGTGCTTACAGAAGGTGTGAATTCAGGCTGTCTAAACAGCATATGCTCTCAACAGCAGTAGAAAAAAGCATGAAGTACAATGCAGCTGTGTTCCTGAAACCACCACCACCATTCAACACGGCAAAGAAGCAGCATAGTGACACCAAGTGGACTGAATTGATCGAAATGTTTGATGATTTTATAGACGCACTGGAAGAAGCAGACAATGAAAAAATAATTAAGTACTTAAAGAACCTTCCTGGTGATTGAGTAAAAGAATTGATGAAGAAAATATCACAAGCTGATGCAGTATCATACCGTAAAATCTAGGAAGCATTGGAAGACAAGTTCAACTTTATGCCGAATATTGACATTGAAAGGTAGATTTTCAATGAAACACAACAGTAAGCTGGTAAAATGGATGGATGAGTTTGTTGAGAGACTTAATGGGCTTATCAAACACTTCATGTTTAGTGAATTGAAGGATGAAGAAGCCATACGTCTCTGAGCCGTCAATGGCTGTCTTTCAGATTCTTTCAGAAGAAGCATGTTAAAGGAAACACTCAGCTTAAAGAAATTACAAATGGATGCAAGGGCAGAGGAAAGAGCAAATCGACAAGCCTCTGATATGGAAACTGGAACAGCAAAAAATTAATCACGTTGGTAATAAAAAGCGAGCACAAGGTAGAGGAATGCATGTCGACACCTTCAAAGGAGAAAAAGCTGTGTTTCAGATGTGGGTTTTCATTTCCCTATTAAGGCAAATGTCCAGATGTAGGACAAATGTCCAAAGGATGAGGTAAAGAAAACCACTTGATAATAGTTTGCAAAGCAAAAGAGAAACCAAATACATCAAAGGTTGTCCCATAACCTTTATCATAAAAAGTGGTACGTCGATTAACATCATGCTGGTCGAAAAGTTTAGCAACCTAGGTCCTGTGCCATGCCTCAACATGTCAAACACAACAGTTTACATGTGGGCTGCTTCTAAACCATTGAAGAGTCAAGGGTCATTCATAGCGACAACAAGACATAAAACACTATCAGTGCAAGAATAAATTCATGTTCTTCCGGGAACTTCATCCTGTTCCTGTCTACTCAGTTTTGCCCCGCATCTGAAATGGGACTGATATCTTTCAACTGCAGACTCCACACTCAATCTGAAGTTATGAGTCAGTTTCTGTCATTATTTCGTGGCCTAGGCAGGCTCAAGACAATGAAAGTGTGACTTCACATCAACAAAGATATTCAAACTGTTGCCTAGCAGCACAGCAGAATCACATTTCAGATGCAAGAAGCTGTTGAGAAAGAACTAGAAACTGCGTTGAAGCATGCCAAATGTTTGAGCACTCCACCAGTCCTACACCATGGGTTTTCCTCGTAGTGGTGGTGCCAAAAAAAGGGCAGTGGAGGTGCAATGCACATCTGTGTTGATATGTGTGAGGCCAACAAAGTAATTGAAAGAGAAAGGCATCCTGGTCCTCACATAGTGGACATGATCAAACAACTGAACAGTAACAAAGTCATTTCCTGCTTTGACGTGAACAAGGAATACCATCAGCCCGAGTTGGAAGAAAGCTGCAGGTATATCACTGCTTTTTCGACTTATGTTGGTGTTTTCAGATTTAATATGTTGGGTTTTGGAGTGTTGTCAGCTGCCGAAATATTTCAGGATATTATACATTGAATATTTCAACCTGTTGCACATGCTTTTACTGACAGTGATGACCAACTGGTATTTGGGGCAATGCAAATGGATCATCGCAAGGCTCTTATGCAAGTGTGTCAGTTACTTGCGGATGCAGATCTCAATGCACAAAGTGTGAGTTTCACAAGATTAAACTCGAATTCTTTGGCACATATTCTCTGATGGGGGAATGACTCCTGACCCAGACAAAGTGCAAGTACTATCAGCTACCTGCCCCCACAAGATGTCACCATGCTGCAATCCTTTTTAGAAATGGCCAGTTATTGCTTAAGGTATATTTGCGACTTTGGTACTGTGAATGCCCCATTGATAGACCTGACAAAACGAGATGTCCATTTCCAGTGGTCTGCTGATTGTGAACAAAGCTTCAAAAGAATAAAACATGTAACATAGAATGCAACAGAGATGGCCCATTTTGACCCCAACTTACATAATGAGATCACAGTTGATGCAAACCCGGTGGGGCTGGGGCAATCCTTGCTCAACATAATGGTCATTCAAATGCTCGAGACACATTGTGGCCTAGAGTAGTCGAAGCCTGTCTGACATAGAACATGCCTATTCTCAACTGGAGAAGGAGAGCCTGGCTTAAGTGTGGGCCATTTTCATTGGTTTCTATTCAAAAAAATTTCACCATCATTACAGACCACGAAGTGCTGCTCAATATTTTTGGAAACCCGAAAGCCAAGATGACCCCTCGCATTGAGAGGTGGAGGTTATGACTGCAAGACTATGACTATGCAATTATGTACAAGCTGGGTAAAGATCATAACTCTACTGGTTACTTTTTGTTAGAACAGGGGTCTGTAGTTGGAAGAGGTAGGTACCTTTGTCCAAATAGGGACCCTTGCTTTTAGTCAGGGTAAGGGGGTTATACACTTTAGATAACCCTTGCTCACCCTCTTAGTAGCTTGGCATGAGCAGATAAGCTTATCCCAAAGGCAATGTGTAAAGTAATTGTACTAACACTCACAGTAACACAGTGAAAACACCACAAATGGACACCACAACAGTTTAGAAAAATATAATATCTTTAGCTCAACTAAACAAGACCAAAACAACAAAGATCCAACATACAGACACTCAGTAGAGTGTCTTTAGAAAGGGTTGTTACAAAATTAAACTTGTAGATGGTGAATGCGACACTCCTCTCTCAAAGTACCTTAGATGCGTAATGCAGAACAAACAATAGGGTTGCAGAGAAGGCGATGTGTTGACTCTCCTTCCGCTCCAGTTGCGATGCGGCAAGATGGCGCCTCAATACGCTGCGGCGATCCGGTTGCGATGCGATAAAATATCGTCTCTGCTGCAAGGCGACAACGTGGATGCGGTGCTTGCACGCCCGACGGCCAAGTTGCGAAATCGGTGGTTTCTTGAGCTTCTCCAGTGATGGGATTGTGATCAACAGCAGTGGCAACACGCTTCCTTAGCGATGCGACAGTCCCACGACACGCTTCTCTGGTGATGCGATAGTGAACCGCAGAAGCGTCGGCACACTTCCTTGGTGATGCGACCGTGGCTGCTGCGGTGGCATCACACTTCGCCCTTGTTGCGTCACGCTTCCAGCTCCCAGCAGCAAGGGCCTCACACACAGTTACAGGCACCTCAGGGCAGGTCAGAACATCCAGCAAAGAAAAAAAGTTTAGGAAGCTGGGATGAAGTCCTTTTATGCATGGGACTTCAGAAACAGGAGGCCAGCTCTTCCTCGGCCCTTGGAGACTTTCATTCATTCAGATGTACACAGCACACAGCAAAGTCCTTTTTCAAACAGGGGACACAACACACAGCAAAGTCCCTTGATCCTCTCCTCAGCAGAAACAGCAAACTGCAGTCCAGACCCAGACACACAGCAAAGGCAGTACTTCTCCTCAGTCTCTTCAGCTGTCCTCTTTGGCAACAGGTTCCTCTTGATCACGAAATAGTCTTGGAAACTTTTATATACCAGTGTTTTCACAGCAGAAGGCCAGCTCTTCTCAGGCCCTTGGAGACTTTCTTTTCAGGACACAGCACACAGCAAAGTCCTTGTCAAGCAGGGGGACACAGCATACAGTAAAGTCCCTTGCTCTTCCTTTGGCAGAAATAGCAACTGCAGGCCAACCCCAGACACACAGCTAGGGCAGTACTTCTCCTTCAGCTCTTCAGCTTTTCTCCTCAGCAAAGGTCTCTCCTAGGTTCCAAAGTAGTCTAAAATTCATGTGTCTCAACTCTCATATTTGTACCCCAAAAGTCTTTATTCTCTATGTGTGAGGGATCCTGGACCCAGTCCAAACCAGATCTGGGTGCACTCTTCCAGTGCACAACTTCTTCTTTTGTCAGTGTGGGCCACTTTCTAAAAGTGCTATTTTCAAACACAGAATTCAAAAACCCTCCTTCCTAAAAGATGTGTTCTTCAATTCTGAGTTCAGGGATACCAGACTCCAATTTTCCATCTCACTTCTATGAGAAGATATGCAGGTAACCATGTTACACAGCATTGCCCATTATGTCCTTCCTTTCACATACCCTGGGCCCTGCCCAGGGGGTACCTTGGGCTAACTGTAGAGGTGTCCTATGTGTAAGAAAAGGGAAGGGTTAGGGCTGGCAAGTGGGTACATTGGCCAGGTCAACATGGCAATTAGCAAACTGCGCACAGTCACTGCGCTGGCAGGCCTGATACATCTCTTCGGGCCTACTCATGTGGGTGACACAATAAGTTCTGCAGGCCCACTAGTAGCATTTGAATTACCAGCCCTGGCACCTACTGGCACCTACCTACTGGTAAGACAAATATGCCAATCATGGATAACCAATCATAATAACAATTTACACAGAGAGCATATGCACTTGATTTAGACTCGGGGCAGGATGGCGTCCATGCTGAACGTGTGTGTCAGGAGCTCCGGAGCAGTTCCTCCATCCAACAACTGCATGGCTGAGGGGAGATTGAAATTAAACTGAGGGAAAGTGGCGTCAAGCAATTAACATTATGTATGGACGTATCTTATGATAAGCCTTTGGTGGCTTCGGTCCCTTCTAACGCCGACGCTGATGGCTGGTCAGTCGGAACGCTGCGGCTGAGATTGAGAAGCCGTGACCGAGCAGTTTTTTGTGGGTTGGGCATCGGCGTTCTAGCAAGTGAATCTCACAGCTGTGGTGACTGATTGCGGAGGCAGTAACGGTGCAGTAACGCTGCTGTGCGGAGGGAAGCTCTACGGGAAGAGGAGACTGCGAACAGCTTGAGGAAGGTGACTCAACCCTTGCTGAGCTCCCGGTGACTCAGCGGACTCAGTGGGGATCTGGACAAGGGGATTTTAACAACATTGTTCCTGCTTAATCCTTTTGATTCTAAAACTCAGATCTGCATTCCAACCTTAATGAATAGTGCAACAGAGTGCTGCAACATTGTTTCGCTTTACAACGCTTTTACAGCCTTTTCCGCCTTAACTTGTTGAGACTGTTTGAGACTTCTTTCTGGGTTTTTCCTTAGTGAGTTAATTGAAGCTGAACAGTTCACAGCACTAATTGAAGTAGCGAGTCTGGCTTTGAGACTCGTGAGACGTGTGGCTAGAGTGGAAAATCTGCTGATATTTGCTGGTGCCCGAACCAGGGGGTTCAAATCTGGTAAAAGTGCAAACTGGAGCAGCTTTAGGGGTGCTCTAGATTATCCTATAGTACGCTTGTTTTCTCTTTTCACCATATATGCCTCCAAAAACTGGACCAGGAGGAAAAACCAAGTCTATTAGCGAAGCAGTGAGTAGAGCTGCCATTTCTATTAGTAATATCACTAGCAATACCAAAGATGGGGTAGTCTAAGTTTTGGTAGAGACTCTGATGAAAGAGCTGAGGAACCGAAAGATACCAAAAGATACCTCAAATACCCCAATTATTCTTGTAAAAAAAAAAACAATTATCCTCTGTAGCTACTCGAAGCCTGGTAAAGTGAACTCATCATGATGAGGAAATGTCATTTGCCAACTGCTCCGAGGAAACAAAGCAAAAGGAGACAACATCTGATTCTGTGGGTACCGAAGGGTTGTGAATACGATTAAACCCGCTGTGATATCAATAGGGCAGCATGAAGAGACAACTGTGGATGAGAGCTGTTCCAAATTTGGAAGGTATCAATAGGGAGAGCGATTCTGGGGAAGGCAATTTATTTTCTATGTCAGATCACTTATCAGATCAGGATGAAGACGAACACTTAGGTTCGAAATCCCTTTCTTTGGAGAGATCTGGGACCACCTCTGGCAGCGAGTTTAATACTTCAAATCCGGATGAAGGAAATCCTGAAACCACTATGATACAAAAACATAGGTCTCAAGGTTCTTTTAGCTACTCTGCAACGGAATCTGTTTTTGAAAATGCAAAGGGTAGGGAAGGAGTTGAACGACTGCCAATGACGAATATTAGTGGTAATGTATTTGTGAACATAGGGCACAGACACGACTGAAAGCGCCAAAACACATGTCGCTTGTCGTAAATTGCAGAACACTGTTAGGCGGATAGCGAAATCTTGTACTGAGTTTTTTTTTTTTTTTTTATTTTTTTTTATTTTTTGTTTTTTAATTAATTTATTTATCAAACAATAGCACATTACATTGCGTACAGGGCCTTTCACCTACATCCCTTCTCGGGCCGGCGGTAGGCCAGGTCTTCTTACCAATGAGGCAGTAGTGTTTACAACAAGGGTACCAAGAAGAAGCTCCCAGCTTGGAATTGTCCAGCGTACAGGCCGGTCGGTGAAGGTCCCAGGATGGTATGCCAGTGGCATTGCATCGTGCGCTGTGCATAGTAGACATATCTGTAAAATTTTATATTTTCTCCCAACTAACAACCCAACCCCCAACCCCGCCCTCTCGTAACCGGTCTCTAGTCTGCATGTTCCCTGTGGTGTAAGGTGCAATCTGTTGGAGAGGTGTGTGGAGTGGTGGTGTGCATCTCCCGCTGAGTGCCCAGGTGTATGTATGATCCCGTAAGACTGTGAATGGCTGAACTTCTACCTAACTTAGTAGCGCTGTCTAGCAAGCGGTACTGCCGCTGTAATCAGGGGGGATCTATGTTCGCTGCGCCCTCCTGACCCTCATCCCCTCCCGAGGCCAAGTCGTCGTCGTCCGTCCTGGAGCAGAGATAGGTGCGATAGAGCTCCCAGAAGTTTTTGGGGCGGCTACGGGGAGGGAGCAATTCGCTATATGTCTCCGCCTGCGTGTTACAGTATAGCATGTCGTTAGCCCACCGCTTGAGAGTCGGGAGCGGACCCTTCATCCAACAGGAGGCCACGACCCGTTTGGCAAGTAGTATGCCCATGCTGACCAGTTTGCGCACCGGCGCCGGCACATTCCTCGTATAGCCCAGCAGAGCGAGTGCCGGGTCAGCGTCCAGTTCCTGTCCCGTTAATTTGCTTAATTCCGTAAAAATAGTCGTCCAGTACTTACTGATTCCCGGACATAGCCAGGCCACGTGCATGAAGTCCGCTACTGGGGCGCGGCATCTCTCGCAACGGGGAGAGTCGCGAAGCCCATAGCGATGCAATCTTTCAGGTGTATAATATACTCGTTGCAGGAATTTAAAGTGAAGAAGGCGGTGTCTCCCATTCAGCGAGATCCGTCTGGTGGCCGCGCAGCAGTACATCCACATTCCATCGTCAATGTGTATGTCTAAATCGGTCTGCCAGGCCAATCGCGCCCTAGTGTACTGCAGCGCCGTGTGGGCGTGTCCCATATTGTAAAGCTTAGAAGTAAGCTTCTTCTGGGACTCTGTGTGAATGACATACTCTAGCTCTGGTATCACAGGGGGTTCCTCCATATCGGGGCCTAGAAAGTCCAGCAGGGCGCTACGCACCCTGTGATACTGGAAGCGATGGAGCAGGGAGGGGCGGTCCAGCCCCCGCACCAGCTGATCCCACGTCTTAACTTTGCCATGTTGGAAAAGGTCCCCCAGCGTGTGCGCCCCTAGACCAGCTAGGGCTTTGTGTACGCCAGGTTCCGCCAAAGTAGGAAGCCAAAGGGCCCAATGTATCGGCATATTAGGAGCATACAGTAGTATCTTATCTTGCCTCTGTATTATGGAGTTCCAAGCGTGGTTAGTGGAACGGATGGAATCCAGTGTGCCCACCCTGCGGTCGCCAGGGCTACAGATAATCGCCGGGAGTGGAGTAGGGGCCGCGAAAAGGCGCTCCAGAATCACATGCGGGATATCTGGGTCGCCGTGTATCCAGGTATGGAGGTGAGAGGCCTGCGCTATCCTATAGTAACGTTCCAGATCTGGGGCGGCCAGCCCCCCTTGCTCGTATGGGAGCTGAAGCACCTTCCATTGGATTCTAGGTTGTTTCCCGGCCCAGGCGAGCCTGATAAGGAGTTTGTTTAAGGTCGTGAAGAAAGCCCTGGAGAGGACAATCGGGAGGTTATGAAAGAGGAACAAAAATCTCGGGAGGACCACCATCTTCATCAAGGCAATGCGGCCCATTAAAGATAGCGGTAGCTTAATCCAGAGCTCCACATCGTCAACTAGTTTGCTATAGGCAACACCGTAGTTTTCGCGTAACACTATGTCTGGGTCCGTGTGTATCTTTATACCCAGGTATCTGACCGGGTCCGTGGACCATTGTACCGGGTAGTCCATCTCGAAGGGTTCGGTAACAGGGGTCAGAGGGAAAGCCACTGACTTTGGCCAGTTCACCTTCAGTCCCGAAAGGGCCCCAAACCTCACCACCTCCCGCAGGACCGATGAGAGGTTGTTCACCGGGTCCCTGACGTACAACAACGTGTCGTCCGCATATGTGGAGATACCGATCTTGTAGGTAGGGTAGCTGATGGCTTCGTAGGAGTGGTATTCCCGCATCGCGCAAGCCAGCGGTTCGGCGACCAGCGCGTACAGTAGCGGCGAGAGGGGGCAGCCCTGTCTCGTGCCTCGGCTCACAGTGAACGCCTCCGAAACGGCGTCACCCAGCCGAACTCTCGCAGTAGGTTGGTGATAAAGTGCGCCGAGGAGTTGGAGGAAAAGGTCCCCCAGTCCCAGTTTCCTGAGGACTTTGCGCATGAACGTCCACTCAACGGAGTCGAACGCCTTCTCCATATCTAAGAAGACAGCGATTGCCTTGGTGTCGTGTTTGGTGTGTTGGATGGCTCCCATAACCGTTCTGATGTTATACGTGAGGTTTCTGGCCGGGATGAAACCCGCCTGTTCTGGGGCAACTAATTCTGGGGCGACGAGCGCTAGTCTGTTTGCCAGTACCTTAGCGTACAGCTTCGCATCGACGTTGATAAGGGACAAGGGGCGGTAGGACCCCGGGAGGTCAGGCGGCTTGCCAGGTTTCAAAATCGTCACTATGAGTGCTTCTCTCATAGAAGGGGGCATCGCACCATACTCGCAGATCTCATCAAAGAGGGTGGAGAGATAGGGGAGCAGCTTGTCCTTGTACGCCTTATAAAAGGCGACGGTCAATCCATCGATTCTGGGCGCACTGGCTGACCTCATGCTGTCTAGGGCGTCCGCAATCTCCTCTCGGAGTATAGGGGACATCAGGAATTCCCTCTGCCAGTTCTCTAAGAACGGCATTTTGATGTAGTCTAAGTAATTGTCTATGTGGCTCTCCACACCCGAGATCTTGCTGGTGTACAGGTCTTGGTAGAATCCTTTAAATTCCGCCAGAATATCTCCCTGCGATGTCAGTGTCTCCCCGTCCGCGGAGCGCAATTCAGTGACACCCTGGCGTCGCCTGGCGCCCTTCATAATCCTGGCCAGCAGAGAACCCGGCCGGTCGCCCTCACCGTATACGCGGGCCGTTGCGTATTTCCCTAGGTGCCTGACCTCTCTGTCCGCCTCCTCGTGGAACTCTGTCAGGAGCCCCCGCAACGTCTCATCCCCCGCCGGGGACGGGTCCGCCAGTCGTTGGCGTTCACAATCCGCAATTCGCCCCTCGAGCAGTGACAGTCTACTCCTGATAGCCCTGAGGACACTGGAATGCTTGGCCATGACGACACCCCTAACATAGACTTTAAAGGTTTCCCAAACCGTTCCGAAGCTATCCACCGTGCCTACGTTGCTGGAAAAGAACGTGTCTATGTCCTCCCCTAGTTCTGCCCTGAATGCCTCATCTAACAGAGAGTACGGTGGGAAGCGCCACGTGAACGGGGGGATTCTAGGTTGTGGTGTGTTCAGAACCAGTAGAATGGGGGAGTGGTCAGACAGCGTCCGCGGGAGAACTATGCAGTCCCTCACCATCGTCAGTAGAGTAATAGGGGAGAGCCAGTAGTCAATCCTAGTGTGGAGGTTGTGGTACGCTGAGTAGTGTGTGTAACCCCCCCTCGCGCTATGCCGCTCCCTCCAGACATCCGCCAGCCCCAGTCTCACCATTTCGGCTTGCATTTGTTGCGCAGCTGCTGCTGGGCGCCTGGGGGGCCCCCCCCGATCTATCAAGTTCAGGGCTAAAGGTGAAATTAAAGTCCCCCCCCCAAAGCAGTTTATCAGTGGGCCATTCAGCACAGTGCCCCGCCAGCGCCGCATAAAATTCTGGGGAGTCATAATTCGGGCCATACACATTCATGATCAGGAGATTATGTCCCTTACCCGTGCATTTGCTTAACACAAATCGGCCCTCCGGGTCCGCTCTGAGTAGCGTGAGTGAAAGTTTAGATTTAGGATTTACCCACGTGAGAACTCCCCTAGCGTGTGAGGTGAAGCCCGCATAAGTGGAGTTGCCCTGAAGACCTCTATGTGTGAGCATTCTACTGGTGTTGGGTAGGTGCGTCTCCTGTAACAGAGCCAGGTCCACATGGTGTCTTTGGAGGTAGTGCAGCACCTTACGGAGTTTCCGGTAGTCGTTCAAACCCCTTACATTCCATGTCAACGCAGTTAGGGTTTCAGTGTTAAGCAGTGGGTCCCCTAGTATCGATTCAGCCATTAGAAAAGTGGCAACATATAATGAGCACCAGCAGTAAACAACCCCCCCTCCCACTTGCGCCCCCACCTTCAGTCCCCTCCAGGGCATTAAACATTGCAGAACACAGTTGAGACCCCCCCCGAACATTCCGAATTCCAGAACAAGAACCCCCACCCACCTCCCACAGTCAACTGACCCCAACCTGGTGTGACCGAATCCCCTGTGTCCCCCCCCCGCCACCCTCTAGCAATCCCATTCAACAACACCACAAACTGGCTCAATCTGAGCCGTCACTGCTGGCAGCGCTGGGGCAGAGGTAGCCTACTCGTTCAGTCCGTCGTCCAGTGTCCCACCTGGATCTCCGTGCAGTGTTCATACATAGCCCTCACGCCAGCGCCTTAGAGGCTTAGCTCAGCAAGCAAGGAGTGCATAACAAGGTTCGGCTCTCTGTCCGAGCCCTCCCCCCTCCCGTCCCTCCAGCCGCCTCTGACCTGCATCGTGTCCGGTTCCAGGGCAGCTGAGCCCATCCAGGATTGCTGTGTGCCGCAAGTGCGAGGGCCCAGGGGCACCCAGTCGAATCACTCTGGTCTCCCCCGCTCTAGGGCGCTCAGGGAGTCCAGATATGCCACAGTCCAGACTGAGCGGGGGGAGCGTATCGTGTCAAAGTGGAGCGGCGCCATGTGTGCCCCTGAAGCTGCGGCCTGCCGGTGTGTCCGTAAGAGCGCTATCGCTCTTCAGTCCTGTTCCTCCAGGTCCTCCGCTCCTGATTGTTCCGCTGCACGCGTGTCTGAGTTCCCTCTGTTCTCCCTCATCCACACCTTCAAGGATTTTTGCAGTTCTTTGGGATCCGTGAAGAAGTGAGAATGCCCCTGACGGTTAATGCGCAGCCGCGCCGGGTATAACATGGCGTAGTCCAGGCCAAGGTCCCTCAATTGTTGCTTGTACGGGACAAATCGTCGTCGTTCTTCCTGCACTTTGGTGGTGAAATCAGGGTATAAAGATATGTTCATCCCCTCGTGTTGCAGTGACCCCTTCTCGCGGGCCGCACGGAGCGCCGTGTCCCTGTCTCTGTAGTTCAATAATTTCGCAATTATCGGCCTGGGGTTTGCGCCCGGGGGTGGCCTAGGTCCAAGGGTGCGATGGGCGTGCTCTACAATGAACATTGGGGAAAAGATGTCGTCTCCCAAGAGTGTCTTAAGTAGTTTTTCGACAAAAAGTTCCATCTTACCCGTTTGGGTCGTCTCGGCCACACCCGTTATTCGTATGTTGGATCGTCTTGAGCGCGCCTCCAAGTCCTCCGACTTTTCCTGTATCACCTGAAGCAGGCGGCCAAACTGCTTTCGATCGGCGTCCCACTCCGTTTGCGCCTCTTCAGCCTCAGTCAGTCTGCGTTCGGCCATGTCGAGTCGTTCCGCATGTTTATCCACCCTCTCCGTCATGCGGTCCATGCGATACGCCAGGGCGTCGATCTTGTTACCAATGGCCGACATACCTTCCTGCAGGCCCTTCTCCATGGTCGTGAGCATGCCTTTTATTTCCGCGCAGAGCGAGGAGCCCGGGTCGTTGGTCGCTCCTGGCGACTGGGAGGCCGGAGGGCCTGGTTCCTTCTGGCGGCGCTGGTCGAACGACAGCTTCGACTGGGTCCTGTCCCCCTTCACCATTGTCGCGTTTCCCAGACAGTCTATAGCCCGCACCACGTTGGGGGGTGCAGCGGGTGAGCAGCACGTAGCCCTCGTTGAGTGCGTGAGTATGCCGCTGGGTCGGGAAAGCGTGGCGGGCTCCGCCCGGGGTGCCGGCTGAGTTGGTACCTAGCCGACCTCCTGTCCAGGGCTTGTGGGGTTCGTTTGTCGACTGGGCCTGGGTAATGGCGCCTCGTCAGGGCCCGACCTGCGCCACGCGGCTCGCCGCCTCCTCCGCAGTTAGCCCAGGGGTTTTTTCGGGGTCTCACGGCTCCGGGAACCCCCGCCAGCTGGTGACTCTGTGTGTCGATGAGGTGGCGTGGAGTCCGGGGGTCCGCCTTCGCCGGGACCCGGAGGAGTCTAGGTCTGCTTGTCCGCGCAGCCGCACGTCGGGTCACGTAACTTGGTCTCGGCTCTCAAGCGAGGTCGGGGATCGCGGCCTGGTCTCTCGCCACCTCGCAGCCGCTGAAAAATGGTGCGTCCGAGCGCGGATCGGCCCCAAACTTTGGGTGGAGTTGCGGAAGGAGTAGGGTCGACAATTCCTGCCGTTTTCGCTGGGATTTCTTTGCTGAGCAAGGATCTTTGTCGGATAATAGTTGGCGCCGACGCGGAGCTCTGCTCTTACGCGTCCGCCATAGACGCTGGCTAGCTCCGCCCCCCCATCTTGTACTGAGTTTTCGGAAAGGTTGAATAAGGGTGAAGCAAGAATGTCCACACTGGAAGATGATCTAGCAAGTCAAAGGGCAACGGTGAACGCTTCGCAGCAATACAAAGAAGATGTACAAACCAAACTTGTGGAAAAATGTGCGGATGTTAGGAATCCTCAGGGCACAAGGGGACATGATATTCACAAATTTGGAGCTGAATTATTCACAGAAGCCTTCCGAGAATTATGAGAAGGGCTCATAGGTTCCCATTCAAACAGAGGCCTACAAAACCTGGTGATAAGGATGTCAGACCACAAGCAATTCTGATTTGCTTGAGAAATTTTCTGGCACACCAGGCAATAAATGACCTGGCACAGCCAGATAAAAAGCGGGCTGCTAAGGGAATGCAATTTTTTGTTTGACCTGACTTTTGTCATCAAACTGTGGAGAAAAGATGGCAGCAGCTACGTCAGTTGATTAATCCTCTTCAGGGAAAGGGAGCCCAAGTGTTTTTTTTAAATCCAGCTACCCTTAAAGTAATTTTCAAGGACCAAACACGTTTCTTTACTTCAGAGCTGACAGCGAAAGAATATCTGGGTTCAATATGATTGTTTATATGTGTATTTAGGAGCAATCTGTCATGTTTGCCGTGTGCAATGCCGCCGTTTTTTTTTTATAGCTGGTATAACTCGGTATAAATGGCAGTGTCAATATTATGTTTGTGTTATAGTATATGTCAAGTGAACTGAGCAACTATTTGCAATGCATTTTATTTAGAATCATGCCATCTAGTTTGGGATTGATAGGATGGTAGGATGGGGGAACACGGGTTGGCTCTCACCGGGCATCACAGAGCCGTTGGTCCAATTGCCTACAAATTGGGGATAGGGAGTGGGGAGGGGGGTTAGGGTGGGGGTGCTGGGGCTGGGTGCAGTGGGGGTTTCTGGGTTGGTGGGAGGGGATGGTGGGGGGTGCATTTCATAAAAAATCAATCCATTTACAAGTATTTATGGTTTCTGTAAGACGACTAACAAACATTTGGAAAAGACTAGGTAGGAATCTGTTAGTACTGGCCCTCTACCAGAGATATGGCGGCTAAGGGAATTTGGATATGTGCTTTCAATGTTTGCTGCCTCAATAACAGCAATAAAATGTGCAGGATTGCCGCAGAATTGTGTATAATGAAACCAGATCTCCTGTGCCTTCAGGCAGGAAACACACATAACCTGGGCCAAACGCAAACTGATGGAAGAATTAGGTTATAGTTTTATCTCTGCGACTAGGCAATCCTCTACTAATAGGGGCGTAGCAATTTTGGCATCACGGGTACAGGGAGGGTATTGGTTGATAACTATGGTAGATGGGCGATTGTTGAATGTTTAATAGGAACAACTAAGTGTACCATCTGTTCGGTTTATGGGTCTTATTCAGATGAAGCTGACATACTGGAAAATCTAAATGTTGAACTGGCATTATGGCCCCTCCATTGTTTTTTTGCAGGTATTTTAACATTCATTTAGAGGGTCAAATTTTAGGTCCCAAATATAAGTATGCCGGGCGTAAACCCAAAGTTGTTAAGGCCATTGTTCAAATATTGAGGGATCACAGGTTAGTGGATACATGGCGGACGTTACATCAGTCAGATCCCGGATATACGCTTTTTTCATACCTGCATAAAAAATTGGTAAACTAGATCATATATTTTTGTCTAAGGCACTTACAGTTGGAGCAAAAATGCAGGTCTGGCTCAAAATTACGGCCGATCATGGTCCCCTTCTGCTGAATTTATACATGATTAGGCAGAGGAAGGGTGGAAGGACATTCACTTTTAATAGAAAATTACTGAACGATAAGGCATTTAGAGATCATATGATTAGGTTGACAAGGGATTTCCTTGATCTAAATAGGGGATCAGCTTCTGGTCCTATTGTATGGGACACTCTTAAAGCAGGATTACGGGGCGAGGTATTTAGTTTTGGCTTTCCCAAATTAAAACGAGGGCAAATAGCCATTCACCAGTTATTGGATGACCTTTGTGAAGTGGAATTGGGGGCAGACGTTAAAAGTATTTATAGTAAAATAGCATCCACTAAAGCTAAAATAAATGCGGTTTAGTGCAAGGAAATTGCCCTTCACTGTAATACTTAAAAAAAAAGCAGATATGAATACGGAGAGTCGACTGGGCGGTGTCTTGCACAAAGACTTAGAGTAAGACAATCCTCTCAAAATATTCCATTTATGACTGATTTGGCGGGCAACACAGCTGAAACAGAGTAGGGTATTATGGGGATTTTTCACGAGTATTATCAAGAGCTATACAAGCAGCAACATGACCCTGATGAATTAGATATTGATTATTTTTGTCAAAAACTAGTTTTGAATCAGATATGTGCTGAGGAGCAAGCACTACTGGATGAAGCAATAACTTTTGAGGAAATTGAGAATGCATTAAGACAGCTAGCACATGGAAAAGCAGCAGGTCCAGATAAATTACCATAGAAATCTATCTGTTACTTTTTCCAGTGCTGAAAACTGATATGCTGGGTGTCTTCCTGGAAGCTCTGCTGGGACATGGGCCCCCATCTTGGGACGAGGCTACAATCGTAGTGTTTAAAAAGGACAAGCCCCCTAATATACCAGGATCATAAATGCTGACGGGAAAATCTATGCTAAGATTTTAGCTAACAGGCTTATGCGGGTTATTACGCCCTTGGTCTCAATGTCCCAACATGGATTTATTTCAGGTAGAAGCACCATTAATCATATCCACAGAGTTATTGCTCTCATTGAATATACTAATGTGCATCAGAAAAAGCTGGGGCTAATATTCCTTGACACGGAAAAGACATTTGACCGTGTTTCGTGGGTTTTTATGTGGGGAATTATGCGCAGGATGGGGTTTGGGCCTGAATTCATCAAGTCGATTCAAAGTATGTATAAGGCACCGAGAGCCAGAATCTGTTGTATGGGCAGGGAATCTCAGCAAGTTTTTATTAATAGGGGAACAAGGCAGGGATGTCCCTGCTCCCCACTACTTTTTGCATTATATATTTCCCCTTTTGTCCTGATGCTTGAACAAAGCAATATGATAAAATCAATGGAATGTGGGCTTTATCAGACATGAGTTCTAGCATATGCAGAAAATATTGTGGTAGCCTCTGCAGACCCTGCACAAGCTTTAATGGAGATAGAAAAGCTGGCTCTTGAATTTGAGGAGGTTTTGGGATATAAATGAAATGTGGCCAAAACTCAGAAAATGTGTACTTATCTGGCCTGTCTTGGTGACAACCGGGTAACTGATAAAGCTCGATATCTTGGCATTAAAATCTAAATATCCCTACAAGAATTAATTGATGTTATTTGGGGTAGTATTATCTCAGCGGTTAAGCATCAGTTAGACCGTTTAGAATGCTTACATTTGACACTAGTTGGAAGACGAAATGTCTTAAAAATGATTGTCCTTCCCAAAGTACTGTATTATTTTAGAGCATTACCTTTAGAGTTGACAAACAAACAGCTACAAGGGATTCAATACATTTGCGATAGATTTTTGTGGGGGCAACATAAAGTCAGGAGAGCTTTTAAATATATAATGTTATCGCTAGATAGGGGAGGCTGGTCAGTAACGAATTTATGTTTCTACTATTATGTTTGTTTTTTGCAAATTTACGGCAGCCTGTTGACAGGGGAAGATCCCATTTCGGCAGAAGCTCCTTCAATATTTCAACTGCTGTTAGGACAAGAAGCTAGAAATGTGCTAATGAATTTTTCTGAGCCAAGTTACTACAAGAAGACAAGGTTTAAGGTTATGATTTCAGTTTATGAGACTTCGAAAAGGCTACATAAATGTGTGAATATCCCACAATTGAATGTTTACACTCCATGAGATTCAACTTTAAGGTTCCCTGAAGTATTCTGGGATTATAAAAAGCTGCACTGGAAGATGTGGGGTATCAGACATTTGGGTGATTTTTATAGGGGCGGGGTGCTGCGCTCATTTGAGGAATTAGTTGAAAGTTATCAACTTCTGCATCATGAATTCTTTAAGTATTTGCAATTGCGCGACTATCTTGGTAGATATCACCTACGGAATCATGACGCTCCCAATGGTGGAGGCCATTAAAAAGTAGGCTTAGATAAGAGTATTATATTCTATATTTATGGAGTCTCAAAAGGATGATCTCGCTATGCATGATTCCAAATGGGCTATACGTTTTGGGGTTAATGAAGAGGTGATGCAAACCTCTAAAGATATGGCAAGAAAAATATTGTTATCATCTAACTCACAAGTGCAACATTTTAAGACTATCTTTGATTTATACCACACACCTGAACGTATGGTGAAATGGGGTGGAAACAATGATGGTAATTGTTTCAGGTGTCAAAGTGAGGGAGCAGACATTGTGCACGTTTTCTTTGAATGTACAGCACTATGGCAATTTAAGCAACAAATAGAATTGTTTCTTCAAGAAGTCACAGGGTTTCCTATTTCAATTACGAAGGCAATGATGGTATTAGGGATAGGGGTTAATATCTCAAATGACCAACCATGGAATAAATGTAGATATTTATTATTAATTGCAGCAGCTTTGGCACGTTTATGTATTGCTTCTTGTTGGCTTCAAAAGGAGGCTCCCACATTCGAGATGTGGAGGGCAGAATGTCACCATGTGTTTAATATGGAATATAGGGGCATATTACCAACAACTAGCGATAATTATCGCTATGTTGGTTTAGCGGCGATATTTGTATCGCCGAGCTGCGGCAATTTTTATCGCTTAGGAACCTTGCTATTATCAAGGTATATCTCCTAAGCGATAAAAATCGGCCGAAATGCATGAATATCGCTGAAAAGTCAGCAATATTCATGCATTACCGAGCTATTGCTCTTAGCCATGTTATCCACCTACCATTGGATAACATGGCTAAGAACTGCTCAGGGGCAGGTGTTAGCTTTTGGAGATATTTGCGCTTAGCGCGAATATCTCCAAAAGTTGGTAATAGGAGATAGCGATGTTAGCGACTGTTTCCAGTCGCTAACATCTTGGCACGCCCACTTTGCATGTCATTAGTGATAAATATCACTGACATGCAAAGCGGGGCCCAAGATGGTCGCTATCTCCTACTAGCTGTCGCTAACTGGTGTTAGCGACAGCTAGGTACTAGGGAGATAATTTTATCTCCGCTTTCTTGGCTTTTAAAGCCAAAAAAGCGGAGATAAACCCCGTTGATAATATGCCCCATAGTCTACATGCTCTAAAATCACGTCAACGTCAAAAACATGGGATTCAGATATGGGAGGCTATGATACAATATATAAAATAAGCAACCGTTCTAGACTGTATAATGATATCAGGATTTGGTTACTGCTGCTGGAATTTTTTTGGCTTTTCTTTTTTGTGCTTGTTAAGGCCACTCTATCAAATATTTAGTTAAGTATGAACTACCACTGTTTGGACTAATAGGTAATATAGTTTCTCGGATTTGTTACATGGATTGAAACAATAAAAAAAAATAAAAAAGAGAGCACATGCACTTTAGCACTGATCAGCAGTGGTAAAGGGTACAGAGTCCTATAGACAACAACCACAGGTCAGGAAAAAGAAAGGAGCAGGAAGCAAAAGGTTTGAGTATAACCCTACAAAGAGGGCCATTTCCAACACCTTTCATGAGTACTATTACAGCGGCAAAGTTCAACATCCAAAACTGGTAAGAAGTTCATTAATTTCAGTGTGGGATCTAGCATTCCAGCAGCCCTCTCCATTGATCAGATCATTGCTGCTACTGATGCTGATAGGAACATGCTTATCGTCATAGACATCATTTCCACTCAGTTGTGGAAGAAGTATGCTCTACTTTTTGCTGACAAAGTTGAATTTCAAAAATGCAAACAATTTAAAGGATGATCTGTCCATTACTACGGAAGTTGTTGTTTTGAGGGCTCATGAGTCATCATAACTGATAGCCTAAGATAGTTGTTAATTAAACTAGCCCATGAAAGACATCATGGCATTGCATCCACCAAAAGAGCCCTTAGAAATGAGTGTGGCATCTGCCCTTCGATGAGCTAATCGAGTGGGAACTAAAAGAGGCACATCTTTGCACAGCCTGACCCCAAAGTGTTGCACCACCCATTGATAATGTCTGAACTTCTTGCACATGCGTGGGAAAGAGCTGCAGTTGATTTCTTTGGACCTTTAGAAAATGAATTTCATTTAATGGATGTTATCGATGAGTATTCATGTTTTCCTTTAGCAGAGGAGTTATTGTCAACTATCTGAGGTCATCAAGCGGCTGGATGACATTTTTGCAGCATGTGGAATCTCTTCCATTCTCAAATCTGACAATGATCTGGCATTCAATAGCAAAGAATGCAAAGAATTTCTGGTGTTGTTGAACGATTCATGGGTATCCTCAAATGAGTAATTCAACAAGCCTCAATGGAGGGAATCAAGTTAAACCAAGCCCTGTGCACATCCCTCCGTGCATAACATTCTTCTCCTTACTCCACAACTGGTGAGAGTCCTGCCACCTTGCTATTTGGGAGAGCTATCGGAACTAAACTGCGCCAATGGACAGTATATTAAACCTTGAATGTGGATATAATGAATGTCATGACACTTTTGTGAAGTGTCTGATGAAAACATCTGCTGGTCATCATTGACAAGCTCAGGAAACAGTGTTTAGTGAAGGTGACTGGATCCTGGTCAAGTAGAAACAAAAGAGGAAACCAGGCACTCCATTTGCTGTTGATCCTTTGAGGGTTGTAAAGTGCAAAGGACACATGGTGATGAAGCATCGTCCTGGACAGTCCATCACACAGGACTCGTCACACTTTAAGCACCTCCCTCAATGGTTGTCAGCTCGTAAAATCATGAATGAGATGACCCCGCCTGGCAGTCCGGATCATGCATCAGAACCGGTGCCATCAATGCCCAATCAGAGTGCATCTCAACCATCTTATACCACTCAATCTGACCGGCTAGTGTGAGTGCCTAAGGCCTGATTGAAGAGATATGATGTGAATTTTGTTATTTTTATTTTAAAATGGGGGAGATTTAGTGTTGTGCAACTATGTGCACAAGGACCCTTGCGGTTATGGGTGGACTCAACATAGAATTACGTAACTCACTGGGAGGAGTTAAGGTGTGGTTATTAGAGGTTAGGACACAATGAGAGAGCAGTGTGTGATTGTACGCTGAGGAATAAAGACATACATATCATAGAAGTATGACAGCCAGTCAACATTTTTTTTAACTTTTTCCGAAACAAGTACCAAAGTGAAGAATATTCTTGGAAAAAAACTATAATTCTGACAAACTCGCAGCACAGCTATAATATTGTTTGATTTATTTCTGTCAAGTCCCTCTCTGCTCTGTAGGGAGGTTGTGGACGGCAAAGGAACTGGGAGGCACACTCTACATGAATGGGGAAAAGAAAATAGGCTATAGCATTTCAGTTTCTCATTAATATCCTGTTACTGCTCAGGTCTAATTCATTTTCTCAGTGTCAATGAGGTATTAAAACGCTAGTCATAAATTCACGATTGAGGGTTTTGGCAAGTGTCTGGTGCATTATATATACAGCTCATTAAAAAGATGTTATCTGTTTCAATTTAAGTGAAAACCAGAGGTCCCATGGTTCAGGAGAAGCGAGCATACATAAATTACATTTTTTAAACTTTTTTTATTGAGAGTTCCATCTGCTGCCTATGGACCAGCTACACATAACACACATAGTTTCTTTGTTAAAGAGGTGTATACTGAGGAAATGTCTACATTTCCAAGTAATCATTTTCTTCAAGCCATCTGAGCTCCTTGACTGACTCCCTGTGCCAAACCTTTGCTCTGGTGGGTTCCATCTTTCCAGTGCCAAGTTCTGTTTAGTATCATCTGTTATTTTTGTGCTTAGTGAAGTGTTTCTTGTTTGCTTTAAGCAGAACTGGCTAGACAAGTCTAATATTTTTATATCCAGAAACGTAATCTATGCAAATTTTTCGCTGATTGGATTTTCCGTATTTCACATATTTTTGTTTTTAATTACTCTTAACCTATTCGAATAATTTTCTTGGGCCCGAGTTGGTTTGAGTAGAAAAGGTACTTCAAACGACTGTCCAAAACACTGAGCAGCATTCTCATGTGATTTTTGTATTCAAGTGCATAACGAGAGTGTACTTTTCACACAGATGAACATCCAATGTGTTGTGTATGTATTTTGCATGACTTTTGAATTTGAATGCTTTTCTTGAATACGTTTTTCATCCAAGCAACCATCCAAGCGTAATACACACAATATGCATCATTGCAGCGCAAATTACATGTATTACGAGTGGTACCAATTATGCAATTTCAGGCACACCTATTTATGGCTAGAGCTTTGGCCATTTTCAAAATCAAGGCTATGCTCTGAGGCTCATTAAAATAATAGCACTTCGTAGCTCCCTTTTGGGATTTTCTTACTTTAATTATCTACAATTCTAACTATCGTTTTTAGGTGTACAGTGTGGAATAAAAATCCCCTTTGCTACAGTTCTCAAAGGAAATCAGAAGCTTACATGTGTATAAGATATGTCCATTGACGGGGCACTCCACTAGAATATTATACCATACACATAATGCTACAAATGTACTGTAGCCAAAATATCCACTACCAAAATATTGTGAAAAGAAGTATAGACAGATAAGTTTCGATCTATTGTATTAAATGTGCCAACATATTTATTTTTAAGGTTTCAAGGTATTTAGATCTGGAGGTAAGAGCAGTACATGTATATATATATATATATATATATATATATATATATATATATATATATATATATATATATATATATATATATATATATATCCACAGAAATGGCTCCAACACTCGCAGTCGTGATCAAGCAACAGTGGGTTGCGAAACGCGTTGGTGTTGTGCGATGTATGCTGCTATCTTGCAATAAATCGTGAACTTTGGGAAAACTACACCCTTGTTGAGTGCTGACTTTCGCTATCGGCTGATAGCTTTGGATGAATATATATATATATATATATATTCACTGAAAAAACCATAGGTTTCACACCAGTTATAGTTAGCAGGAAGTTTTACTCGCATAAGACCATTGAAATTCCCACGTTATAGTTAGTTGGACTCACTATAACTTTCGCGTGCAATGCACTGCTGATGACGTCACATATTACATCACTCATGACATGGTCAGTGACATCACTCCTGCTAACTATAACTAGTGTGAAACCTATGGTTTTTTCAGTGAATTTAATAAGTTTTTTAAATGCTAATTCCTAACTATAACTGGTGTGAAACCTATGGTTTTTTCAGTGAATTTCATATGTTTTTTAAATGCTAATTCCTAACTATAACTGATGTGAAACCTATGGTTTTTTCAGTGAATTTCAAAGGTTTTTTATTAGCAAATTTCTATACCTATGTAATGTAATATTTTTAAAATGAGTCCTATAATATATATTTATGTAATACTCTTTTTTTATGTATATATATATATTTTTTCTTTTTGCCCTGGAGTGCTCCCGGTGCGCCTACCAGTGAGCGCACCAGAGAGCGCAGTATTCCGGCGCGCCCCGGTGCGCGTACCGGAGTGGGTCCCGTTAGCGCACCAAAAAAAAAATTATGAAGAAGTGAGCATAAAGGAAGGGGACAGAAAGAGTGGTGTAAAGAGAAAGAGAGCTAGAGGGAGGAACACAAAGGGACTGTGTAATAGATAGTAAGACAGAGAAAAGGTGTTAGAGGAAGTAACTGAGAAAAGGAAAGACATGTTGAGTGACAGAGAGAAAGGACAGAGAGAGAAAAGAAAGGAGTGACAGAAAGGGACTGAGTGAACCAGAAAAGAAAGGAAAGTGAGGGAGTGTTGGTGAGCAGGAGGACTGAAAGAAGTTGAATGTGGTAGGAAAGTAAGGAAAAGAGAAGTAAACATGGAGGATAAGAATAAGTGAGGGATGCAGAATAAGGAAATAGGGGTGAGGTGGGGTGAGAGAAAAGTAGTGATGTTAAAGCAAAGGATGATGAAAAACTACATTTTTTTGTCATACTTACCATATAAATAATGTCAACTTAATTACATATTTTGTGTACACTATGTTTCTGTCAAAGAGAGAAGAAAAAAAATTATAATTAGTAAAATATATATATTAAAATAAAAGAGACAGGTGAAGAGGTTATAAATCATAAAAGTCTACTAAGAAATAAAGCAAGAGTGAAGGATACAGAAAGGGAAATAAAGTAATGTAGAAGGACAAAAAGAGGGAAAAAGAAATAGAAGAAGAGCAAATTACTAAGAGTAAGTCAGATAAATTCAGTGACAGAGAGGAAGACAAGATGAGAGAAATGAAGTGAAGATAAGTAAGAGACTAAAAGAATGTGAGTTAGCAAAACTAAATCAAGAAAGAAGAGTAAGTAAAAGGGGAACGAGTGAGAGGGAAAGGAGTCTGATTGAGGATTCATTTACAGGAAAGAGGAATGGAAGATGACTGAGAGTGAGTGAAGGGGAGTCACAGAAGGAAGGGATGAAGGGAGTGACGATAATATAGAAGGATTGATAGAAAAGGAGTGAGGAAGTAAGTACACAGAGGGACTAAGGGAAGGAGTGAGTCAAGTGGAATGCAATGAGTAAGGAAAGGAAAATGAGTAAGGGAGCAAAACAAGGAAAGAGAGGGGAAGAGGACTAAATCAATGGTACTGAGAGAATGGGATTCGGTAATGAAACTAAAGAGAAGGATACGGAAAGATAGGAACTGCGGGGTAGTAACGGAACCGGAGTAAAAGAACTGGGGTGAAGAATGATGAGAGAGGAACAGTGAAGTTGTTGTAAGAGAAAAGATAGAAGGTAGATAAACACAAATGAGCATAACACAAGGAGAGTAAGAGACTGAGGACATAGAGGTAGTAAACGAAAAAAGATGATAAAAGTAAAAAGCAAAGAAAGATAAGTGAGAGAGAATGGGTAAGTTATAGTGACAGAGTACGAAAAAAGAGATGAGTGAGTAAAGAGGAATTAGTAAAAGAGCAAATGAAGAAAAGACGGAAAAGGGAAGTAAAGCAGAGAGACTGAAAGCTGAAAAGTGGTGCAAAGGACAGAGGGGATGCAGACTGTTGAAATAGGATTGAGGGGTTGTGAAAGAAGTGGAGTAAAGGAACGGTATGAAACAGAGTGAGAGAAAGGCAGTGTGAGTGAGTAAAGAGAGCTGAAAAAGGGTGGAAAAAGGAAAGTGAGTGTGAGACAATGGGAATACAATATAAATTACATAAAACAAACTATAAAATACCTTCTACAACATGTTACATAGTTTATTTTTGCTGTTCTCAGAATATATTGAATTTCACTAAAAACAGTGAGTTCAAACTATTCATCATATGACAGCAGGGAAAAAAACACAATCTAAAAGATTGTGTTTAAAAAAAAACATATAAATTTACAAATCACATATTTACACTAATCTTTGATTCACTTACTTTTCCTTGAGGCCAAATAGCAGCTCGTGAAGGTCCTTTTCGTAGGAAAATACTCTGCTGTTCTCTAAAACTTCCATTTCATCGACTTTCTATAAAAACATCTGAAATATGTCTCCATTTTTTCATTTCCTCCTTGTGTTAACTTATGACTCTTTGCTCATTCCAACACTATTCCTTACGGCCAAATAGTGTCAGATTTATCAGTCTATTTTCAAACTCTGAAATTACCCTTTACCCAATGTTTTCAAAGAAAAGCTCATACAACATTTTCACAATGTTTAACTATTCATATTCCCATCTCTGGATCACTCATGTTCAACATTTCCTATAATACTGATATCACTTACTATGAGATCCACTAACAGTACCTATATGAGAACTAGATTTTTTATATTATGTTCATCACTTTTACTCACAATATATTCTAAATAGCAGAGTAACTTTTATTAACTGCTCCCGTCTTCATAGGCCAATTACCTTTAGTTAAATTTTGGTTATAAAAACACTAGGTAAGAATTTTTCAAGTCAAAAGGCAAACGTTGTTTGAAAGTCAAATGAGTATCATTACAGAAAGACCAACCTTTTCGACATTTTAAATAAGCTGTATAATGTCCTGATGTTTGTAAGGACCGTCATGATAAATAATAGCTACAGTTACAAAGGTTCTTCCTGAAATTGATAACTGAGAAGCCACAAAATTTTTAATAGAAGTTGTCAATTTTGTTCCATCAGGTCTACATCGTTGAAACATTAAAATGACATACTGTCCATAAGTGTGTATAAAGAATGTGGACAGCATTGGACACTTACATTGGGTACACACCATATTATGATCAGCTTTCTCTAGATTATTAAAAGACACTGATTTGCAGTCTGGTAAAGTCAAATATATAAATCTTTCAGTGTCTATTCTAGTACTACTTGATAAACTACAATTGTCGCAGTCATGCTGCCTTTGATAAGAAAGGCTAAAAAGATTTTCTACATCTACACCTTCATCTTTCAATACACCAAACATATACATTAAAAATACCTGACAATCCTGCTGAATATTTTGTGAACATTTTTTTTTACCTGAACATATGTCTAAAAGATTTCTCATTTCTGAAACACTTTCTGTTTTTGCTCTATCACTGCTACATTTCTGAAACACAGAATTCAATAAACCGCAGAATCTTTGATCTCGATTTTCAACAATCTGTTCTTGTAAAGTTTTGAGAAAAAAAACAACATTAACCACTACATTAGCATAGCAGTTGACACCAGAACTGTTTTCAAACTGAAATCCAACAACATCTTCAACAGAATCCTTTTTCTTTCTGCGTACAATTACAGTTTCATCTACTTTTTGTCTTTTTGCTACTACCTCACAGCAATTATTCTCATTTCTTCTTTTTCGGCCTACCACACGTTTTTCAAACAGAGGATATTGAGGCAAATGTGGAGCATGCTCTCTTCTTACCCTATTGTATTCTTTAACACAATCTAAATCTGCACAAATCTTTGTTTCATCACACTCAATCAAGTACAATCCTGATAAAGTTCTGACTTGTGATAATGCTATATATGCCATACCCTCTTTAAACACAGAACTTCCAATGTTCACCAAAGCACTATCTACACTTAAACCTTGAGATTTATGAATTGTCACCGCATATGCCAAACAAACAGGAAACTGTTTTCGGCGAACATGTAAGTCTTTTACAAGCAAAAATCTAGCAGAACAACAACTGATTTGTTGTACTTGCTCAATGCCATCAAATTTAATTTTTACAAATTCAAATCCATCTCTATTTCTGCAATTCACAAAATCAACAACATGACCCATAGCTCCATTTACCAGACCTCTTTCAACATTTAAATTTCTTCTCAAAATGATACGACAATTTAAACACACATTCAGAGTCTTTTCAAAACCAGCTGTTTTAGATATACTCTTCTCTAATGAATCCAATTTTGTTTTTAAATTTTCTTACAAAATAATTGTTGCTCCCATATGCTCTATTTTATCTATTGCTTCCAGTTTCACAATCTCTTCATTTTCTAACTTTAACATTTTGTTGTTGAAGATGTAACATTCTTGTAGAGTTGGCATCAAACATATCCCAGATTTCTTCTCAGTAATTTTCTTAAAAATATTCTCTGGTAGAATGTTTTCATTTGGATACAAATTTGAAATTAATCGAGCATGTAAAGCTCCTTTCCCATGCTCACTTACTATTCTGATTCTTACATCTTGTAGAATATTTTTATAATCGTCATCCTTTGCCTGTCGCATATTTTTAAGCAGTTCTGCATATTTGAAATTTAACCATATATTACCGTTTCCAATGCTTCCAAGGGACTTCCTGGTATCTTCATGCGTGAGCATTTTAAACATTGGTTGTCCTTTTGCTGGAGTCAACTGCAGTAGATCTCCAAAAACAATAATGTGTTTTCCTCCAAATAACACATCATACTCTGTTCTAAGAATTTCTTGCATTCTCAAATGCACAAAAGCAAGCATTAGATTTGAGACCATGCTTACTTCATCAGTAATAAGAAGTTTCATTTTCTTCAGGATTCTGGAAACTTCAGAACACGCATCTCCAGATAGCTTGTTATAATGCAATTTATTATCATGCTCAACTGGCAGCATCAGTAAACGATGTAGAGTAATCCCTTTAATGTTATGTGCTGCCAGTCCAGTTGGAGCGGTTACAACACAAGACAGCGGTGATTCAGTCCTTTTCTGCAGATAAGTTGAAATGGCTTTAATCAGAAAACGTTTTCCTGTTCCCGCTTCTCCACTTACGTACAGTTGGACAGGCTTAAATGATGTACATGAGCACTCTTTTTTCTCATGTCTGAATCCATGTTCAATCTGTTCTGTGACTTCGTCATATATCTTTTTCTGCTCAACGTTTAGTTGCTTTACCAAATCTTTTAAGTTAACTACATCCTCTTGAGTTTGTTCCATAGCTCTTTCCACCTCATCCATGGCAGTGGCAGCTTCATTTTGGATAATTGGTCCTCCTAGTGGATCCTGACTCAATGAAGTAGAACTCTGACTGTCTTGAGAACTGTCTCTTGCAATCTCTTCAGCAATTGTGGCTTCTTGCTCTATTTCTTCGTTCAACATTTGCAGATAATTTGGAAAAACAGGACATTCTATGGTATCCTTGGTTGCATTAAAAGGGTCTTCGTAACAGAGAAAATCTCCAAGTAGTTCCTCTTCTGTACGCCATGGCTTAAAGAGTTGCAAAAGAGCTAAATAGTAAAATTCTCTTTTGTCTGGAGATTCGCCACTCAATTTTTTTTTTTCAATTTTTTGAAAACCTTTATTGTCAAAAAGGGCAAAACAAATACGGGCCTACAACCTTCCGGCCGGCCTCGAGAACATTTAATGCAATTTTGCAGATAGACGGATCCCAGCAATATCACAGTACAAGGTAGCAAACAGTTCAAGGTACTCTGTACCCAAGGGGACTGCCGGGAAACAGGAGGTATGAAGGTTTATTTTAAAAGGTTTTTTCTATGAAGAATAGTGCCTAAGGAGGATCAGGGACCAGATGACCATCAAGAAACAGGAGCGGGCAACGCTATCAGCAGTAATAAGCAGGCAAAAACATAGGCAATATAGCGGCACGAAACAATCCAAAAGTACAAGCAACCAGTAAACATGCCACGTGCCGATTGTCACCCCCCCCCTCCACCTCGCCACCCCACCGATCCAAAGAAAAAGGAAAGTAAAAGCAAGAACATAGGAGAAGATGAAAAATAAGGCCCATAGAACCAAGATCAGCAAAAGCTCCCCCCCATCCCCCCACCCAACACACATGCAGAGGCTACGGCCTACCCCCCCCCCCCTTGCAGTGTGTCTGTCGCCCACAAAAGAGTACCCGAAATGCAGCTAGAAAGAAAGGTGGAAAAGAAAAAGAAATTCACGAAAGAACTGAGAGGAGGGCCAGTTCTAAATGCTCCCGGTCCGCCCAACCACCCATACATCCCCACCACAACTATCACCAGCAAAGCAGCAAATAGCAATTACAAGTACAGATGGGGAGAATCAAGTCTCGTTGTGCGTGTGGTTCATACAGTCCATATACGTAGCAGTCCCAACCCAATCCCCGCCAGTCAAGAAATCAGTACCACAGAGAAAACCGCCTAACCCTGGCCCGATCTCGGATGCCCCTCTGAACACACCCCTCGATGAATGCCAACCCCCTCTGAAACAAAGAGACAAGATGGACACCAAAAAGGAGGGGGAGACTCATAGAAACAAAATGGACGGTGCCAAATACCCAAAAGTTCGTTGATCTCAGCAAAAGGAGCCTCCGAGTTGTTCTGGTAGTACAAGCTCAACAGAGGAAAAAACGGAGGCCTCAATGAAAGAGCCTTCAAGGGGGCCAGAAGTCGCTTAGCCGGCAGTCTTGTCGTTGATAGTGGTAGCAAGTACAAAGAAGCAGTCCCCGGATGGGGAAACAAAGTATCACAGGCAGAGCTGGTAAACGGCCGTCTACAGGCGCCAATCCAATCGTCATCGGTCTTACCACCGCTGGAAGCACTTGGAAACACAGTAGCAAACTCAGGCACCAACAAGGGAGTGTGCAAGTGTTGCTGGGAACAGTCCCTCCGCTCCCGCCCCAAATCGAAAGCTATATCATCGAGCTTCTCGCCTAGCCTGCGGGAGCCATGATACAGCGCCGATCGCAGATCACAAAGGGCAGTCAGGATATCACCACAGGACAGGGCAGGCTGCGGTCCCCCTGTATCTGGATCACAAGAGGGTATATTCAATGCGGTCCCCAGCCTGGATATGGTGCCGCAGTCCCAGGGCGAGGGTGGGCGATCTTCTCCATTCCGCGATTCAGCGGGTATATCCATTATGCCGATAATCCGACGGCAAAAGCATGGGCGGGTGCGGCATGAATCAGCAACTGCCCTATCCTCCGTTGCCGCCAGCTGCAGTCCAGCGTCGTCAGCGAGGAGCCTCCATCGGCTAAGACAGGTAGTCAGGGCGAATGGGCGATCCACCGATTCCGGGCAAGCCCCGCAATGGAGTCCAAACAGCACTCACCCAGCACTGAACAAAGGAGCCGTTCGTGCAGTGCGATCTACCCTCCAAGCGCGAGGTAGTTTCGGTACGCGGCAATCCACGGCAACCAGTGCACTACGGTCCATGATCCAGAAAGAAAGCAACTCTTCCCAGGCTCCAGGTGTCATGCAGGCAGGCCGGCCATCACCGCTCCGGCGAGGTCCGGCAGCGAGCGGCGGTTTACACTGGGGTCCAAAGTATCGGGACGGTTACCAGGCTATCTCCGAGCTCCGGACGAGCAGAGATTCCGGAGGAACATGGTCCAAGTCAGCACACATTCCCGGTCTGACAGCCGAGAAAATAGAGCAGGATTCCAGGCAGGATAGCAATGCGGGGCTCAAGGGCTGGCGGAGCCGGGAGCTGGGAGCCTACATGTCCGCTCCGGTCGCCATCTTGGCTCCTCCCCCCCGCAACTCAATTTTTGATGATTAATCAAATGGCCTTTTCTCTGCTTCACTAGACATCCTTCATACCCAATGAAAGCATATTTTCCATTATTGATATCTTTTGTGATGTTCCTCTTATAACTATAGTTTTGCAGAACTTCATACAAACAAGTGTTCTCAAGGTGAAAACTTCTATTTGGATAGTATGTATCCAACATGTTTGTCTTCAAAATATCTGTACTGTTTGGTTCTTTCTACGCCAAATACTCAATTTCTTGTACAGATTTCAATACTCGGTTTTGTGTTGCAGCAAGACCTAGACTCACCCAAATGATTGATCTAGATTTGGCATAGAGATTTGCTGATGATAACCGATCTGAACATTCATATGCTCCAATTTCTCGATGCAACAACATCTTCAGACTGAAATTGTATAATTTTTTACTTATACTCTTTTCATGTGAAATGTCCTCCCACATTTCCTTCAGTTCTGTCTTTTCTTTTTTTGTGATGTAAGACGTCACATATTGAGCCACAGCAATAGAGTTGTCAGCAACGAAATGAATATCCATGTTAGCATTCCACATGGACAAAATTACTGGGTTGTAGTCGTTAATATACTTGGACTCTTCGTTTCTTTTTAAATTGTATGTATTTTTGGGTGATTTCCTCGCCACAGTATGTCGCAGAGAAGACATCAAATTATTTACTCTTCTTTTAGAAATCACTGGTCATGGAAACACAAAACGACATTTTGTGTAGAACTTATCCTTGTTTCTAAATTTTCGACGACAGTACTTTCCACAACGATGGGATTGAAAGTGTAAAACTTGTTGCCTTAAACTAGTTTCTTCAGTAGTTTTCGGAAGAGCACATGTTGAATACTCTTCAATGAAACTCATCACTGTGTCATCCGAATCAGTTCTAAATTTGGGTGCATCTTTAATCCATAACAACATCTGTATGTGAGGAACACCTCTCGCTCGATACTCCTTCCTCCAAAAGAAATCCAAAACCTCTCCAAGGGGAGGATTTTTTTGTTGGTAATAAAAGACATCATAGCTTCAAATCTATGATTAAAATATCTGCATACATTCACTGGATCCAAAGAACACAGTTCTCCAGGTGTTTTGAATTCTATATTTTCTATGTTTCCATTTGCCTCTCGTAGAAATTGAAGTAAGTCATCCCATGCATACTCAGCACAGCTAAGAGTGAGGAACCATGTAGAAGTTTCTAGGTTTCTTAGCATACATTTCAATTCCCCATGACGACGGAACAAATACTCGTTTGTTCCACGCTGACATGCCATGAGATTGATTAGCTGAGATTCCAAAATACTGTCTTTCAGATTGACTTTCTCCATAAAGTCCCTCGCCGAAACATTTTGCAGATTAGCTCCACTTTTCAGTATATGATAAACTGCATAAGAAAGCACAGACAAGTCACTTTCATACAGTAGATGAAACAAATACGGAATGCATTGACGAAACCTTTGATCTTCAGAATATAATCTTAAAGTCCGGTATTCAGCTGCAGGAATTTGAACTGGTCGATCGTCATATCTTCCACCTCGACCTGTTGGAAATAACTGTGAAAAACAACGAGCTTCCAAACTTTCTTCCCATACACTAATAGGACTTCCTTTTGCTGCTTTCATTTTAAACAAGTCAATTGTATTCCCCATTACTTCTTTGGAATGCAAAGGATGAACAGTATAATGTTCATATATTTCTTCACTTCTAGACACATCAAATTTTTCAATTTGGCCGGCTGAACAATCACTGTCTTCTTCTGTAGCTGTTTCCTCTACTCCAACACATACATGTTTGTAGTACTCATTGTTTTTGACCAAATACAACATTGCGTTTTTGACTTTCCTAACATCCACTAAATTTTGCCAGATTTTCTTACTCTTTGTCAGAACCCCATTAACTAGAATAACCAGAGGTTCCTCTTCTACTCTTTCTACCCCAATTGTATCAATATTTTCTTGACATCTAGAGGCAAATAAACAACTCTTCCCTTTAATCCTCTCTGTAAATCTGTAGGAGGCAATTTCCCTATCTTAGGCTCCATGCGAACAATAGCCTGAAAAGGATGGACACATTGAATCAAAATAGATTCATAAGTATTTAAATCCATCAATTCAGAAGGAATATCTATCAACTGAAGATTATTATGAACAGCTCTAGCAGGCATTCTGTTTTCATTTAATTTTTTTAAACAATAATTACAAATACGCTGATCAAAACTCAAATCAAAAGAATTCTCCACCAACAAATAAGTTACAAAATCCTTCCATTCACTATTGTTTTCCATTTCACTTTTGCATATAAATCAACTAACCTAGTCTGAATCTTATAATGAGTCCGTCGACAACAAACACAAGTTAAATTAGGCCTTTCACTTGATTTCACCGTAAACTTGGTAATTTCCTCGTCAAACTTTTCTATACTTGAAATCTGTACATTGTCTTCCAAATTACCATCTATTACTATATTCATTTCTACACTGTCCTCTTTGTCCCCAAAATAACAAAACTCAATTTCTTCACAAATCCTCTTCACATCTAATTCAGATCCATGCAAAAGAGCAATGTTTAACTGTTTAAGCTTAAGTGCTGGACTTTTTGCATAATACAACCTTCTCACTAATTTCCCCACTTTATTATGATGCACTGCTAACATCCTAAAATGATGAAAAACACTCTGACATACTTTTCTAGAAAGACAAGCCAGTGAATGCCCATGCAAACCTGTGTTTTCTCTCACTCTGCAAGGATCTAACTCCTGCAAAATCTTCATTTTCTGCTTTACACTTTTCTAACTATATGTACGTAAGAAATTACTAAGCAAATCGATTGAATCCTGTCGCACACTACAAATACTACTACACTTCCATGTGTATACTGCACCCTTAGTACGTCTCCCTAAAACTTCATCAGCTTACACCTCTTCTACATCTCTAGACACAAGTTTCTCTTTTTCCATCGGACAACCGTCTTTCACCTCATATGCTCGACCACTGGTGTCAACTGCATGCACCAAATCATTTTCCTGGAAGTAACTCTCCTCATTAAAAAATGGCTCAGAACTTGAACTATGCATCCATTCTCCAGAAAATACTTCACAAAAATTAGTTCGATTAATTATTCTTTTCCATCTACTGTTCGATTTGAAAACATCAATTGCCTTGTTAAGTATCCTAATTCTATTGATTACTAAAATAAATAATTTTTTCTTAACTTCAAAAGCCTGATCAACAATCTTCTCTACACGTTTCTTTTTTTTGTAAAAAGCAGCTCTCTGTTTACCTTTCTTAACATTTTTTAACAAATTTAAAACCACCCTATTGCGAAATATTCGTCTACGAATGTCCCAAAATTGATTTAGCCTTCTATTGCTATCCATACTCTTCTCTCCTGCTCCAGTACTAAAATTTTTGAGGGGCCTCTCCTTCCTTTTCAAATTTGCTCTTTCCTTCGGTATATTTACATTCTCTTTAACATTTTTTTCCTCTACATATGTTCTGAAAAAAAGACTTAGTTGTCTTACCAGGAGCTTTTTTTGAGTTTTTTGAAGTACTTGTTGTAGGTGAGTCCTTTAATTCCGTTGCAGTTTTTGTTTTTTTACGTATAGCAGCTTTCCTTCTCCTTTGCCTTGACGGCATATTTGCTTACTTTTGAAATGTTGATTTGAATCTGTGGGAAAGAAAAAAATAACACATTATAGACCACTATTAGCAAACAACAAAGGAATGACAATAGGCAAACGATATAAACACTAATTTACAACATATCTAAGTTTATTCCACAGCAACTATATAACTAGGAGTAAGACAGAGAAAAACAGCTAGAAGGAGTAACACAAAGACACAGAGAGACTCAGACAAAGAACCAGGTAGATGAAGTAAAACATAGAGAAGGACTAAGACAGAGAGAGTGCATAATATGTTGTAAGACAGAAAAAGGATGTAATAGGGAGAGGGAGTGAGTCAAAAAAAGGGAGTAAGTCCGAAAAAGGATGTAACAGGGTGTAAAACAGAGAGAGGATGAAAGAGGATGTAAGACATAGAGAGGGTGTTAGAAGGGAAAAGGTTGTAAAACAGACTAAAACAGAGAGAGCTTGTAAAAGGAGAGACAGGGAGTAAGTTTGAGAGAGGGTGTAAGAGGAACTAAATCAGAGAGAGGATGTTACAAGAAGTAGGTCACACAGAGGGTGTAACAGGAAGAGAGAAAAAAGTCAGAAAGAGGGAGAGAAGGTGTAAAACAAACAAGAGGTGTAATAGGGAGTAACTCAAAAAGAGAATATTACAAAGAAAAAGGTTGATTAGATAGCATCTGCATGATTCAAAAAATATAGCACATTTCACAATCATGTCACCTGTGTTTCCTCAGATTAGTAAACAGAATGAGCAGATGAGGTGAGACCTATCCAGGGGTGCAAAGGAGGTGAGGCCTGTGTCCAATAGTGCAATAGACAAGACTCACCTCCACTGACCCTTGGGCAAGCATAACCTCCTATGTGCCCCCTTTGACAGACCTCAATGTATTGGGTATAATTAATGGTGACAGGGTGCAGATGTGGTGAGAAGGAATTATTAGTGTTTGCCTCATGTAATAAAATGTATTTGAAACTATTACAATGATGTCACCTGTATTACCTCAGATTAGGATGCAGATTGAGCTTCTTTCTTGTTGGTTTGTGCCATGTTTTTGTTTTTGTTATTGTTTTATTAAAAGTGAGGTTTCAGTTGTGCAATGAAATGCTTCTAGATATGACCTGTGCTCTCTTTTTAAAATGTTATGTAAAAAATGTTTTACAGCACATGAATTGGTTTTACATTATTCACAAGGTTTAAATACTGTGTACATGAATGCACGTTTCACCTGTGTTTCCTCAGATTAGGAAGCAGATTGTGCACGTGAGGTGAGGCCTGTCCAAAAGCACAAATGAGGTGAGGCCTGTCCAGGGGAGCAGAGGTGGTGAGGCCTGTGTCTAAGAATGCAGTGGACTGGACTTCATGAAGCCTCTCCCCCACTGCATTCTTAGACTCTGACCTCACCTCCTTTGCACCTCTAGACACACTTCTCTCCCAATACACTTTTGAACACAGGCCTCACCTCCTCTGCACCCCTGTACAAGCCTCACCTCATCTACAACCCTGAACAGGCTTTACCTCTCTGCACCCCTGAACAGGCCTCACCTCATCTACACCCCTGGACAGGCCTCACCTCATCTACACTATTTATTCCTTCTCAAAAAAGTAAAAACAATTCATTTGCCCCAAAATCATTTTTCGCATCACATTTAAGAAACACAGCACAGGTCCTATGTACAAGCATACAATTTCACTCCTGAAACCTCACTATTTCACAAAAGACAATTCCTCTATCTTGCATATGTTGATATCAAGCATTATCCAAAAACATGACACAAACCAACCAGAAAGAAGCTCAGTCTGCATCCTAATCTGAGGTAATGCAGGTGACATCATTGTAAAAGGTTCAAATATATTTATTGAATGAGTCAAACACTAATAATTCCTTCTCAAAAATATAAAAGGCATTCATTTTCCCCAAAATCGTTTTTTAAATAACGTTTTAGAAACACAGCACAGGTCCTATGTACAAGCATTCCATTTCACTAGGGAAACTTCTCAATTTTACATAATGCAATTTCCCCTATGCTGCCAAACCTATTTACCAAGCATTATCCAAAAACATGACACAAACCAACCAGAAAGAAGCTCAATCTGCATCCTAATCTGGGGTAATGCAGGTGACATCATTGTAAATGGTTCAAATATATTTATTTAATGAGGCACACACTAGCAATTCCTTCTAAAAAATATAAAAGGCATTCATTTACCCAAAAATCGTTTTTTGAATAACATTTTAGAAACACAGCACAGGTCCTATGTACAAGCATTCCATGTCAGTAGAGAAACTTCTCAATTTTACATAATGCAACTCCCCTATACTGCAAAACCTATTTACCAAGCATTATCCAAAAACATAACACAAACCAAACAGAAAGAAGCTCAATCTGCATCCTAATCTGAGGTAATGCAGGTGACATCATTGTAAAAGGTTCAAATAAATGTATTTAATGAGGCAGACACTAATAATTCCTTCTCAAAATTATAAAAGGCATTCATTTACCCCAACATCGTTTTTCAAATAACATTTTGGAAACACAGCACAGGTCCTATGTACACGCATTCCATGTCACTAGAGAAACTTCTCAATTTTACATAATGCAACTCCCCTATACTGCAAAACCTATTTACCAAGCATTATCCAAAAACATAGCACAAACCAACCAGAAAGAAGCTCAATCTGCATCCTAATCTGAGGTAATGCAGGTGAAATCATTGTAAAAGGTTCAAATATATTTATTTAATGAGGCAAACACTAATAATTCCTTCTCAGAAATATAAAAGGCATTCATTTACCCCAAAATCGTTTTTTAAATAACATTTTAGGAACACAGCACAGGTCCTATGTACAAGCATTCCATGTCACTAGAGAAACTTCTCAATTTTACATAATGCAATTCCTCTATGCTGCAAACCATATTTACCAAGCATTATCCAAAAACATGACACAAACCTACCAGAAAGAAACTCAATCTGCATCCTAATCTGAGGTAATGCAGGTGACATCATTTTAAAAGGTTCAAATATATTTATTTAACCTCATCCTTGCTATAGTACATTCCCGTGCTGTGCTGCAATTTTAAAAAATCCCTTGTTATGTGACAAGGTCAACTCGTCATAAGCACAGCGCAGGTAACACCCATGACGAGTTGACCTTGTCACATGCATCGAAGGGGTTAATGAGGCAAACACTAATAATTCCTTCTCAAAAATTTAAAACCCATTCATTTACCCCAAAATCGTTTTTTTAAGAAACACTTTAGAAACACAAAACAGGTCCTATGTACAAGCATTCAATTTAACAACTGAAACTTCACTATTTCACAAAATACAATTCATCTATGCAGTAAAATGTTTTAACCAAGCATCATCTAAAAACGTGACACAAAACAACATTTAAAAAAAACTATCTGCTTCCAAATCTTCTCCAAAGAGCATACAAGTCTCTATCTAAATTAAATGAATCATTTCTTACCTTTACAAATGCTTTGGGAGATAGAGAACAATGTCAGATACACACACCAATTTTTCTTTAGCAGAGCAAAAGGTATGCACTCCACACACTGCAACCATGACTGGCACAGAAAACTTCTAATTCTACACAGATATGCCTCATTTCAACCAATCAAAACTCTTCCCTCACTACTTTCAAACCAACACCCTTCCCCCCTCAGCCCTTTCTATCTGTTACCATAGCAACTCCCTCCTTACTGAACTCTCAGGTTCAAAAGTTTATTCTACAATGTTGCAAATGAACTAAGCAAGGATGTTTGACCTCTCAATACACCAGCTTATCTGATGAAATGTTTCTTTAATTGACTTTTTCTGAACCATCCAAATTGCTTCTTTCACAAAACACAACCATGCACCCTAAGATTTAGTTTTCAACTATCTGAATCAACCAATCATTGCTTGTGATTCAAGAGCAGTGAAACTCCACAATTATTTTTTTCTAAACTCCTACTGTTCCAACTGCCATTTCATTCCCACATTTCATCTGACTGCACCAGAACCTTCTCTCACCATGAATTCAGTCTGGATTATTGGACATAGCTGCATCCACTGGGCTCACAGGTATGCAGCTAGCAGAAATTTTCACAACCTTTATTTACCAAATGTGGACATCAAATGGATTGGCCAGAGAGGATTGAGATGTCACCAATTGATACCATTGGTGAAAACCTTTTTGCATCTGCCAAACCCTGACCTCTTATTAGTGCACTGTGGAGGAAATGACTTGGGCATTTTGACTGGGGGAGGTCTGGAAATGCTTTTAAAGGACACCTTTGATCAATTGATGGCACTTTTTCCACAAACTGCCTTGGTATATTCCAATATATGTCAAAGACAGAAATAGAACTGGTCCAACCAATTTTGTCCACAATTTGATAAAGCACGGAAACATGTGAATAAATCTGTTTCTGCTTACATGAGAGACTTTGGAATGGGTTCAATATACAACAATAACTTGCGTTTCAACATGCAAGATATCTACAGAGGAGATGGTGTGCACTTCTCAGATGAGGGGAATAGAATATTCCTCCTGAATGTAAGACTGTGCATTGGAACCTACTTTAGGTACCTAAATCAGCCACAGAACCCAAAAGCTCTTTTCAGAGCTACCCTACCTCTGATCACTCAAAATGTTTATCTTTCTCTAACTTTTTTCACTATTTTTCACAAAAGTACGCTCCCCAGTACGCTCCCCAGTGCGCGTACCGGGCTCTACCCCGCGAAATTAAAAAAATTATATATTTTTTGGGCCTATATGGGCCTCCTAAACTCCCCTCAGAAAACCTAGAGGGTCAGGGGCTGTCTACCGTGCCCCCTTCTACCCATTCCCAATGTTGTTTGTCCTCCATCTTGTGTTTCAATTGTACCGAAAAACAAGATGGCGGATTCCCGTAGCGCTCCCGGTGCGCGTACCGGAGCGCGCACAGGTAAGCGCTCCCCGAAAAAATGTGGGAAGTTAATTTACATAAAAACCACTGGAGACACTTACACCAAATATAGAATAGGCCCTACTACATAGCAGTCCCTACCATTTTCCCAAATTTGGTGGTATTCCATTGAGCCATTAAGGCTGTAGCCCTGTCTAAATATCCTGAGGTAAATTACATGACAAAAACACATATGAAGTGTTACAATTTACAACCAATTAAAATGTTACTTTAATTTTCTACTTTTTTTCCTGACATTTGCTTGGTTATGTACATGAATATAAATGAAAAATGAGACGTAAACACGGCCATTTTGACTACAACTACCTGAGATACATCTTTAAAGGATTTTCTCATTTATCTTCATCACCTTTCTATAAGGTAAGTTATAAATTTGTAAGGGACACTTTAAGTTCATTTGTAAAAACGTTTTCTGACAGTTATTTACTGTCCCTCTAGTTATAGTTACAGATTGAGATAGGCTTCTCTGTTATAATTATGGATTGACTTAGGCTTCTCTGGTATAATTATGAATTTTCTTAGGCTTCTTCACATACACTTTTTTATATTTCTACTTCCTGCCTCATACCATACACTGCCCAAAGATAACTTCACTGTTAAAAACTCACAAGTACCTGTCTGAACTTAAACCCCAGTGCCCTATCTCTACTGATATCTTTATTTTTTATGCAATTTACAGCAAGAAAATGGACGGAGAACAAAACAAATGTAATATTTCATTCGAAATTGATCTGGAGAACAATCCTAAGCAAGAGATTGATGATTTAGACTTTTTGGATCAGTCTCTGGACCAAGAATTACTTAATTGTGTGGAAGAAATGGAATCATCGAATCCAAATGAGGACATACCTGACGATATAATGTTGGAAATTCTTTCAAATTTTGAAAAATCACAGAAATACATTTTTATTTAATAACTAAAAATTGTTCGAGACATTATTCTTTTTTATATGTAAATCATGAAATAGTACCAAAATGAATATAATATAAAGTGAGACTTATATTATACTGTGCAACTTTTTTGTGCTACATAGTAATTTTGCTCATAGTTACTTCCTTTCTCCCACTATATTATCTCCAATGTGTTTTTTACATCTCTTTTTCATCTCCTGCCTCCATGTTGTTTGTGCTTTCCTGACAGACTATAGTATAGATTCCATATACCACAATAACTTCTGTAACAACATGCAAATTATCTATAGAGGAGACAGTCTACATTGAATTAAAGACTCTGCATTGGTACCTACATGCTGGTACTTATATCACCCACACAACACAACAACTCTATTCAGAGCTACCCTACCTCTAAACACTTTAAATTATTATTTTACTATTTCCCTGGGTTTTCCCCTAGTACGCTCCCCGGTACGCTCCCCGGTGCACGTACCGGGCGCTCCCTCCGCGCAAATCGAAAGGGGAGGTCTACTCTGCCCCCTTATGGTCATTTCCCCCTTTGTTATAGCCAGTAGGTATATATAGTTAGGACCTAGCTACCATAGGAAATCCGCAACATTCTATTGGGAATAACTTTGGCGCCGGTTGAGGAATTTGCGTGTAATTTTCCAAAATTTAGGCCATCCGATCCCCTCCTTCCCTGGAAGTTTTGGGGGGATTCGTCAAGCGGGGGCTGAGGAAAAAGGGGGTCCGAAAGCGTGTTTTCCCCATGTTAATTTCTATAAGACGAATAGACAAGGCTACAGCCCGAACCGCTGAACGGAATTGCACCAAACTTTGCAGAATTGTAGGGACTGGTACACAGAAGTGCCTTTTCTATATTTCGTGAAAATTGATCCAGTGGTTTTTACGAAAAATTAGGTTAAAAAACACATATATCTATATGCGCGCTTCCAGCACTTACCGGTATGCGTACCAGGGAGCGCACCCGGCGCGACACGGAAGTGCGCGAGCGGAAAGCTGATTGGCTCTCGGGTGTCTGTGAACATTCCAAATGGTCCGGAGAGTCCGCCATCTTGTGTCTCGGTAGAGCCGAGACACAAGAGGTGAAAAACAAAAGGGGAAAACTATAAAAGGGGGCAGGGTAGAGACCCCCTGACCCCCTAGGTTTTATCAGGGGGGCCTAGGAGGACTCCGAATGTCAAAAAAGTATATTTTTTTTAAATTTCTCTGAGTACGCGCTGGGTGCGATGCCATGTACGCGTACCCTGGGTGTACCATGGGGAAAAACCAAAAGAAAATATTTTTGGGCCCCCTGAGCAGGCCTAGGGGGTCAGGGTGCTTCTACCCTGCCCCCTTTGCGTGTTTTGCAACTTTGTTTTACTGCTTTTTTGTGCCATGGTTCTACCGAGGCACAAGGTGGCTGCCAACACTTCCTGGTTTGGAGTGTTGACAGACAGTGGCAGCCAATCAGCATGCCTTTCAACACTTCTAACCAGGAAGTGTTGGCATTCATCTTGTGCTTGGTAGACCGAGGCACAAAAGAATCAGAAAAACAAACATGTAGAATGCAAAAAGGGGGCAGGGTAGAAACAACCTGACCCCCTAGGGCTGCTCAGGTGGTTCCACAAGGATATTAACATATTTAAACATTATCCGCTAATAGAATTAGCATTTTTAAAAAACTTGCGAATTCACGAAAAAAAACATAGGTTTCAGGCCCTATATAGTTAGGAAAAAGCATTAAAAAAACCTTGCAAATTCATTGAAAAAACCATAGGTTTCAGGCCTTATATAGTTAGGAATTAGCATTTAAAAAACCTTTGAAATTCACTGAAAAAACCATAGGTTTCAGGCCTTATATAGTTAGTAATTAGCTTTTAAAAAACTTTTGAAATTCACTCAACAAACTATAAGCTTTAGGGGTGTTATAGTTAGCTGGGCATTTCACTCATACAAAACCATTGAAATTGCTCCTATATAGTTAGTTGTACTAACTATATTTCGCGCACCCGCAATGCACTGCTGATGATGCCACATATTAGATCATTCATGACATGGTCAGTGACATCACTGATTTATTATTTTTTTTTTTTAACATCATTTTTATTGCATCACCAATATAAATGTACAGACAATACAATTATCAGTTATAATACAGCATGTACAGACTCAGTACGACCCAATCGATCTCCATCCGGGGGGTCACCTCAGCTGTGGTGCGGGTGACCTCATCCCCGCTCATTTCTCATAGCTCCTTACAGTGTCCGATCGCTTTCTTAGGCAAATAACCCTGGGTTGCTTTTGTGGTTTTCACCCCTCCCCCTCCCCAAATTTCGGTACCCCAACATCCCTCCAAAACAGCCTCCTACCCACCCTCCCCCGTGGTCGCTCTGCGCTGGACTAACAGTGTAAAAGTGTCCGGTGTGATGCAGGAGGAAGTAATCTTTCACTAAGGTGTGTTCTCCTGTGTAGTGACGGGGTCCGCCCCGCCCAGTTCGCTCTCGCCATCCTGCCCCTCATCGTCCACATCCCGGAACGCCTGCACCATCACTTCCCATGCAGTCGCCCTTTCCAGAGCTTTCTCGTCATTCAACCTCCAGGCCATCTGGTACCGTAAGGTACTTTCACACGCGGCCCATCTCAGGCATTCCCCATACCATCTTTTATACGTGGGCCCCACTTTGGACTTCCAGTTCCTTGTGATCTCCCGCTTGGCCAGAATGAGCCCCAAGTCTATAAATGTACTAGTCATCTTGTTCCTAGGCGTGTGCGGGAACCAATGAAGAACACCAACCGCTTTGGTAAACTGGATATCCCTATCCGTCGCGACGTTAAGGGCCCGCCCAACTTCCTGCCAATAGTCTCCCAGAGAGGGGCAATCCCACAGCATATGGCACAAATCCGCCCCAATTGCATTACATCTGGGGCAAGCAGCGTCGGTCGCCCCAAAATACTGTTGGATTTTCCCGGGGTGAGGTACGCCCTGTGGACGATATAGAAATGAATCAATTGAAACCTGGCGTTTCTCGAGCTCTTCCGTGCCCGCCTTAGCAACTGGCCCCAGGTCGTGTCTGGAATCTCCACCTGAAGGTCCATCTCCCACTTGGCCTTCAGGGCTGCCAAAGGCTGCAAGGCCTCCCGCTGCATCCTAGCGTACAGGCACGTGACAGCCTTAAAGGTTCCCGCCGCCATCATGGTGTACTGGCAGGCCATCGAGGTGCCCGGTTCCTGCAGCCCTTCCCCCCAGTGAGCTTGCATGGCGCCTGTGACTGCTGCGTGCAGCAAGTAGTCGCCCCTCGGAAGGTCAAATCGCTCCTGCAGGCCCTGGAACGGCAGCAACACCCCATCTTCGTAAAGGTCACCCAGCATTTGTATTCCCGCCTCCTCCCATCCTATTAAGCGCGACCAGTCGCCTCCATGTGGAAGGGCAGTGACCATCCCCAGCGGAATTTCGGGGGCATACATAAAGCGGACCCCCGCCCGCTTACGGGCCCGGTCCCAGCAAAGCCGGAACGTCTGCTCCTCGACCGTCAGGTCTCCCACCCGGAGCCTCTGGTGCAGCGTAATATACGCCAGAACATGTCGCGGGGTACCTTCCACTCTCGCGTCTTCGGGGCCTCTATACACCCTCGCCACCTCCTGAGTAAAGGTTTGCAGTTGTGCGGCTAAGTAGTATCCTTCAAAATCCGGCACCGCCATCCCTCCATCATCTTTGGGGCGCAACAGGGTGTCGAGCGCTATGCGCCTCCTTCCCGTGCCCCACAAAAAGGCTATGACCAATGACCTTAGGCGTCTGAAAACAGAGCTCGGGACCCATACCGGGAGCGTCCTAAAATAGTACAACAGCCTGGGCAGGGCTATCATCTTAAGCAGGGAGATTCTACCCGCCAGGGACAACGGCAGAGTTGCCCAGAAGTCCATGGACCCCCGCAGAGCGTTGATGCAGCGAGTAATATTGCCATCCAGTAGGTCGGACGGGGTGTGGTATACATAGACCCCTAAATAATGCAGGCAGCGCGGTTCCCACCGGAGTTCCTGAGCAGTGAGTGGGCACGGTTCACCCGGCCTCAGGGGGAACAGACAGGACTTAGGCCAGTTGACCCTCAGGCCTGACAACCGGCCGAACTGCCCCAGTAGCTGCCGCGCTCCCTGAAGTTCGGGGCCCGCATCGGCCAAAAACATCAGCAGGTCATCCGCGTACAGGGATATGAATTGCGGTCTCCCCCTAAAAGATAAGCCTGCGTAGTGGCGGCCCAGTCTGGCTTCCGCCGCGAAGGGTTCCATCGCCAACGCGAATAGGAGCGGGGATAGGGAACAACCCTGTCTAGTGCCACGTTTAATCGGGTATTGTCCCGAGATCAGTGCGCCCACCCGAACCCTCGCTACCGCCTCGGTGTACAGGACCTTGGTCCATTTTATATATCCGTCCCCCAGCCCGAAGCGACGCATCACCTCAAACAAGTATCCCCATTCAAGGCTGTCAAATGCCTTCTCAATATCAATGGAGAGGACAAATGGGGAGACGGCGTCAGGCCAGTCCGCTCCCATCAGTCTCGTGAGCCTACGAATGTTATGGGTGGTGTTGCGTGTCGGTATGAAACCACACTGGTCACCGTGAACCAGGCTTGTCATGTGTACCAGCAGTCTGTTGGCCAGAATTTTACTGAGGATCTTGTAGTCCGTCGTCAACATAGACAACGGACGATACGAGGACAGAGCCGCACTCTCTCTGCCCGGTTTCAGGAGCGGGATCATGAGGGCCTCGCACATGGAGCCCGGGAGTCGGCCCTTCGCCTGTGCCTCGTTGTATACCTCGCGCAGCCGTGGGGCAAGGTGCTCTAGGTATTTACCATAAAATTCAATAGGCAGTCCGTCGAGTCCCGGGGTCTTATTTCTAGCCATCTGCTTTACAGCACAACCTATTTCCCCAAGAGAGATGGGCCGACCTAGCTCTTCCGCCTCCGAGTCCTCCACTCGCGGCAACTGTAACCCGTCCAGGAACTCCTCAAGCTCGTCCGCCCCTCCCGTTCCACCACTCTCATAGAGCCCCTCATAATAAGCACGAAACTTATTCAGGATCCCGGGTTGAGTGTGGCAGTGCTCCTCCCCTGGCTCCTGGATCCCCATGATCGGCACACCCCTCCGGATGGGGTTAGCAAGCCAAGCCAGCATCGACCCCGCCTTATCACCTTCCGCATGCGCCCTTGCCATGTACTCCTTATGATCAAAGCTGCGCAGCCGCTCTAGTTCTACCGCCAGCCCCTCCCGTGCCCCGCTAAGCCCCTCCTGCAGCTCAGGGTGATTCGGGCGCCTCTTCTCTAAGTCCCTCAGCCGCGTCTCAGCCTTATCTAAGTCATCCAGCAGTGTTTTCCGAGCCCCTGCCGTGTGGCCAATGCAGTGTCCCCGCACTACCACCTTAAACGCATCCCATTCGACCGCCCTAGTGGAGGCCGAGCCACTGTTCTCCTCAAAATATCTCTCAAAGCGCTCACCCAGGGCCTCCCTGAACAACAAGTCATCCAGGGTGTCAGGTTGCAGGTGCCATGTTGGCACGCAGTTAACAGTCACCATCCATTCCAGAGACATCAACAAAGGGTTGTGGTCCGATAGCGTCCTGGCCAAGTATTCCGCCCCTCCCACCGCGGGGAGCACACACGCCGAACAAAGAAACGCATCCAGCCTCACATGCAGGTCATGTAGGTGCGAGTGAAAGGAATAGTCCCTAGTGGTGGGGTGCAACGCCCTCCATGCATCCGTGAGGGCCCAGCTTTCCTGCCATTCCAACCTACGCTTAGCGACCCTATGCACTGGGGACGCGCGCAGCGGGTGATGGGACCTATCTAGTAACACATCCTCAACCGAGTTGAAGTCCCCCCCCAAGAGGACCGGCCCTGCCAAATAACCCGCCAATTTGCCCGAGATAGTAGACAAGAAGGCGGGGAGGTCTACATTAGGAGCATACACATTACAGAGAGATATCACCCTGCCTCTCAGCCTCCCCTCCACCGCCACATATCTGCCCTCCGGGTCCACCACTGACTTCGAGACCTGGAAGGGGACCCCCGCCCGTATCCAAATCAGTGCCCCCCTTGCAAAAGCTGAAAATGTCGTGTAGAATAACTGCCCCCTCCAGCGCCTCTGCAGAGCAGCCCCCTCCTGCTTGTTAAGATGCGTCTCCTGCAGGAACGCTATATGAACCCCCCTACGCTTGAGGTACGCCTGGACTTTATGTCTGCGCGTCATGGACTGCATACCCCTCACATTCCAGGTCACACATTTCAGCGCCCCGGTACTAGCCATCCCCCCCTACACAACCGGACCAAAGAGCAAAGAACATTGTCCGCAAAAGTCCCGCGACCACGGGTCCACCCACCCACCCACTCCAAACAGGAAGCCGAACCCCTCCAACAACAACTACCCCCCGAGCAACCCCAACTGCTCGCTTCTCCCACCCCCCCAGGACAGGACCCCCCGCAACTGGAAGTACCCCCATCCAAACCAACACTCCCAACCACCCCTCAAGGAAAGGCGGTAACAGTCGCAGTCCCCACTGCGGTGACCTTAGGGGCCAGTAAGGCGTGGCTCAATGCAATGTAACCTCAAAACAAGTCAGCCCCGTGCACTCCATCCCACAATCCCCACCTTACAGCTCCCCAAAACCTCAATCAATAACGTTCCATTGCTGCGGGCCCAGTGCCCCGGTGTCCAAACAACGAGTTCACTCCACCAGTTCAGTTCAACACGCCTCCAATATCTCCCCCGAAGTCTGCGGCGTCACGATAGGTCCCCGGGCTCCACCAAATTCCGACTGTCCCGTCTCTGAGCCCGTGCCCGGGTCCTCCGATTCCGTGCCCTTCCCGGACCGACTCCTGGCGGTCCTAGATAAGTCCACTACCGCCTGCAGTGCCGCCTGCCTCTCCGCCTCCGTCTGCGACACCGATGGTTTTCCAGTCCTCTTGCGGTTCCTCCTGATCCGTTCGGGATTGCCTGATCGGTTGCGCCACCTTAGCCTCCTCCTCCCTGGCCTTAGCACCATCCGTGCCCGCTTTATAAGTGTCCCACCAGTCCCAAGCGTCTGCGGAGGTCGTGAAGAATAATGTTTTCTCATCCACCACCACTCTTAGCTTGGCAGGGAACAACAGGGAGTACTTGATGCCTTCCTGGCGGAGCTCCCGTTTGAGGGACAGAAAGTTTGCCCGGAGTCGCTGCGTCTCAAATGTATAGTCCGGGAACATGGTGACTCTATTGTTATCCACTTGAAATGGCCCCGCTTCTCTCGCCCTCTGTAGGAGCCAGTCTCTGTCCCGGTAGTGGAGCAACTTAAACACCACTGGGCGAGGAGGAAGGCCCAAGGCTGGCGGGCGCGCTGGAACTCTATGTGCCCGCTCCAGGGAGAAGAAGGGGGACAATCCTTCCGGTGCCACCTCCGTCCGCAACCAATTATCAAGGTAGCCCACCATGTCGTCGCCTTCGATTTTTTCCGGCAGGCCCACTAGGCGAACGTTGTTGCGCCTGTTTCGGTTTTCCGCATCTTCGGCCCTCCTTTCTAACACCTTCAGACGGTCCATCACGTCCGCCATCTGGGCCTTCATTGTGGCTTGGCCCGGGGCTAATTCTTTAACCGTGGTCTCCACGGACTTCACCCTGTCCTTAAGCTTGTCATGGTCGGCCTTCAGGAGGCCCAAACCCGTCGCCACCTGAGCTATATCCTGCTGCAGGGCGTCCTTTGTGGTGGCGATGGCCTCCAGGATACGATCCTGCATCCGCTGCAATGTCGCTTGGTCTCGCTCCGCTCCCTCCGCGGCCTCAGTATCGGTCGCGCCATCTCCCTTCCCTTTCGTCTTCCCCATCTGGGCCGGCTCGTTCGGTGGCCTCCGGGTACTTTCCTGGCCGTCCTCCGTGTGCCGTTGGGTATCGCCCTCCGGCAGGGCTCCCGGGCCCGAAGTTATCTCCAAAAAGCAGGAAACACTGAATGACCGCAGCCCGGCCGGCGCCAGTCGTGCCAGGGGCCCAGGGTTCTCGTTGCTGGGTCACTATCGCACTGTCGTCGCCCCTACCAGGGGGGGTCCCCAGTCTCCGCCCGATGGCGCGCCCAAGGTCCACTCGGCACCTGGGGGGAGAGGCGCGATGCAGCCGTCAACACCCCGTGTCGCCAGGGAGCAGTCCTTTTCAGGTCTCCAGGCAGATGTCTCCGTCGCTTCATGCCCTCGCCGCCATTTTGGGGATCCGCGACTTCTCGCCTGGGTCCAACTTTCAAAGCCGAAATATCGCTGCTGAATGGCTCGGTGTCGTCTTCCGTGGGCCCCGGGCCCTCCGCAGTGCCTTCCTGTACCGGATGATACTGGTTACACCGGGGTCCGATCAGATATTCAGGATATTTTCCGGGATCGGGCACGGAGCTCCGAGCTCACGCTGCCTACCTCCTCGGCATCCAAGCCACGCCGTCAGTGACATCACTGATGACATCTCAAATGACATCACTGATGACATCACTGATGACATCATCCACGTGACAATCACATACACCTTTTCATACACTAGTAAAATCTTTCATCACTCTTTGTAAAATACAGAGTATCATATTTCAATCCATTGTCACAGGAATACAAGTATCTAAAAACCTACTCAGTGATTCATAGATGTATACACACATCTAATCACTTACCTGTAGATTCACTCATACATGCTGTCAATGAACAATAGAACACTATCAAAAATACTTATACACCTATATCGACATTAAACAACAGCACACATCCTATTCACATATGAAGTCATCCTACTCACTTATGCAAACAATGGATCATACTTACATATTTACTTAACTACACACTTATACAAACTTCACTTCATTTATTCATTTAGATAGTAAGTCATACTTAGAGAATTATAAAATCATTATTACAAGTATATAGTTATCCATACAGTCACTCACACAATCATTGAGTCTTATGTATACTTATTTATATACAACAACTGACACATATGCTGCCTTTTATTTTTCTAGTTTGTTGGACATGTACCATTGAGAAATATATTTGCTCATCACCACACCCATAAAGAGATTTACTCACCCAAACTGTTAGAACATGTACTTTTAACTTCATATATCTACTGAATCAACTATTCACACATCTTTGGACAGTCTCACACCCCCCACCGAACCACACACACTTTCACTCTCCCATACAAATACTCAGTTATATAATCAATAACTAATATAGACTTTCAATAGCTAGTAACCAACTGTAGAACCAGTTTCCACAACAACTGACAAAGTGATACAGATATTCACACAGTTTAGTCCCTATCCACTATATTTAGTAAGACACTATAAATTGGTCAAGTAAACAGTCAATTACACTGCTACTAAATCCTCCATCCAAATATTTATATATATATTTCCACTCATTCTTCAATGCAAATTGCTATATATATAATGCATATTTAAATAACGAAGCAAACCACATTCACTGGATGATGTCATCCATGATGTCATCAGTGATGTCATTTGAGATGTTATTAGTGATGTCACTGACCATGTCATGAATGATCTAATATGTGACATCATCAGCAGTGCATTGCGGGTGCGCAAAATATAGTTAGTACAACTAACTATATAGGAGCAATTTCAATGGTTTTGTATGAGTGAAATGTCTAGCTAACTATAACACCCCTAAACCTTATAGTTTTTTCAGTGAATATATATAATATATATATATAATATATATATATCTATATATATATATATATATATATATATATATATATATATATATATATATATATATATGTGTGTGTGTGTGTATATATGTGCATATATGTAAAAAAATAAATATATATATATATATATTATATATATATATATATATATATATATATATATATATATATATATATATATATATATATATATATATACTTACACGATCTTCAAACCTCCACACGCAGCGGCGAAAGAAGAGGCAGACCCCACGTTATCCGGGCAAGATGTTATTTATTTCAAAATGCCTTTCAAAAATGCAACGTTTCGAGTACTGACGTACTCTTGTTCACACACCACATTTGAGTTCGGAAACTTCTTTTATCTTTGCAGTTCTGACCCACCCTATAGGGCCACACCTACCACACGTGAGTCACATGGTTCTGCCTGCTGCTAGGTTCAAGCAATTTAAAGTTACAGTACATATATTAGCTATGTCTTTGATCTGTTATTGCATCAAAAATACCAAACAAATTGTTAAGAAATGCTTAATGTCGATTTTGTCACAATCACTAACAATCCATGTCAATTACTGTATAAATACTCAAAAAATGCGTGTGAATGTCATATAACTGCATGAATGCAATGATGTTGCTGTGCATTAACACATGGCTAGAGTAATATGCATGAATGCATAATAACAACTCTAAATTAATTGAAAAAACAGCACTGGACTGTTCATACCAACAAATGTTTTGATATTACAAATAATAGCAGTACCGTTGTAAATTGCTACACAACTTGGCAGGACCTTATGAAAAGACAAAAATATATCACCCAAAAAAAAGCACCTCTGTGTACAAACCACTGTTTCGAGCTACAGTCCTGTATACTTATTTAAAATTTATACATTGAAAATTTTATATGACATAAATATTGAGGACTATTTACAAAAAAGGTTATATATATCAAAAAAAGTGCTTAAGTAAATTCACAGTGCAACAAATCCACCTAAAGAAATTATTTCCCAATAATTATTTAAAAGACTGCACTGCCCAGAAACCTGAACAGATGGCTTAGATTCAGAAATAGGACTACAGAATCCATAAAACAGGTGCTTAGATGTGAAATTCATATGTGTACAAGACATGTGTGATTCATCATTTTAGCTTAGATAGTCTAATGACAGAACCAAAATTGTAGTGTGTATATACTGAATACAGAATGTGTAAACTGGATCAAAATTCCTACAGAAAATTGTGCATGTCCTCTGTTGCGTTTAACCCATTGGGTTGTTTGCTGTTGAGCTTAATGATATACTGCGTTTCTAATCGGCGTAATAGTTTGTCACGGTCACCGCCACGCCTTAACGGAGCAACAGCATCGATGACATAGTAAGTAAGACACGACAGATCCCTGTTGTGCCAGCTGTTGAAATGGCATGCCACCGGGTACGCCCCGTCATGATTAACAATGGCACGAAGGTGCTGCAGTATTCTAACATGCACCTGTGCCCCGGTGCTGCCCACATAGCGTAGACCGCAGGTGCATGTTAGGATGTAAACCGCGAACTCCGTGCGGCAGTTGTAGTTGCCGCGAATCGGATATTCAGCTGCAGAAAACGGAGTGCGTTAATGGGTGGTGTTCAGTCCAAATTTGCATGCTCGACACGAGGAGCATTTGTGAAAGCTTTTACCTCCAAAACATTGAGTGACTATGGGTAATTCAGGGCTAGATTTTACTAGCTTACTGCGCATACTGAATGCACGCCTGAATGTGATCACGGGTCTGTCGGGAGTCATATCTCGTAAGACACCATCAATTTTTAAGACTGCCCAGTGTTTGTTGATTATGGATTTGATCTTGCGGTGCTGTCTACTGTACGTAGTTATTAGCCTGGTAGTGTCCGACATGGCCTCATTGTCAGGGGGTTTAGGTGACAATAAAGAGTCTCTAGATCTTTCTTTACTCTTTTGCAGTGCGTTGGCTAGACAGGTTTTGCTGTATCCTCTTGCCTGTAATCTGTCCAGCATTGCACTTGCCCCCTCGTCAAACTTCTCCTGAGTGTTGCAGATTCTCTTTAAGCGCAACAATTCGCCAAGCGGAATACTCATGATGACGTGTTTGGGATGGCCACTGCTGGCATGTAATATACTATTGCCAGCAGTGGATTTCCTGTGTAGGGAAGTAACAATTTTAATACCGTTTATATTGATGGAAACATCAAGAAACTCAGCCAATGTGGTACTAATGTTGGAAGTAAAAAATAAATTGAACTGGTTCGTGTTGAGTGTGTTTACAAAGGTTTGAGCACTCATAACATCCCCCTCCCACACACAGAAAATATCGTCAATAAAACGCATCCAGTACTTGATGCGTTCAAAACCAGAAATGCCTGGCAAATCCTGCTCCTCCCACAGCCCGACGTGCAAGCACGCGTAGCTGGGGGAGAAGCAGGATCCCATGGCTATATATATATTACTATTATAAAGAGAGAACTGTGTCCTTTGAGCCAGGTAAACTCGAAAAGTACACCACCAATCGCAACACCCAATAGAGCGTTGGAAAGGGGAGGTCCAGTAGATGGACATAGGCTATATAAAAAATATATATATACGGTATTTAAAAAATGTACAATAAAAAACAAGTAGTCCCTTCGAAGTAGCGCCGGGCGTGTGCACTAACCACATACGTGCTGGCATCATCATCGGAGGACGGGAGCGCGAGGAGGAGCGGCGGACAGGACCGCGGGGAGGAGCGACGGACAACAGCGCGTGGAGGAGCGGAGAACTTAGCCACACTGGAGCGGCCTGAGGTGCGTGAACCGCAGGGAGGAGCGGTGAGGTAGGGAGGACTGGACTGCAGCGGCGGCGGACAACAGCGCGGGGAGGAGCGGAGAACTTAGCCACACTGGAGCGGCCTGAGGTACGTGAAACGCAGGAAGGAGCGGTGAAGTAAGGCGGACTGGAGCGGGATGACAGGTAAACTTTAGCGCTGCAGCGGGGCGTGTATACATGCTTTGTTCATTTGCAGCGTCGGATGCGTGGCCACAGTGTTAGGGAGCAGGGCGTGTGCGGATGATTGGGGGCACTGAATGTGGCGGTGCACTTGGGCTGAGAAGGTGGTTGGGGGCCTGGGTTTCGGCAACTGGGAGCAAGCCTGATTGCCCCCGGACAACGTGGAAATGGAAGTGAGCCTGGGGTTAAGCAGAGTTAAGAATGGAAAGGGGCGACCACTCGGTCCCCCCGCACGTATGGCAGAGTACCACGATCCCCCCGGGAAGCCATTTTGGGGCGGGAGGCGTGTCTCGGCTGGTATGCCCGAAGCGGCGTAGCCGGGGCGCGCTTTTTCCCGCCCGAGAGTGGGCTGGCCTAGACACTGACGCGGCTGGCCACGCCCTCGGGGCAGGCAGGGGCGGGTTTACGCCCACCCTGAAGACGGATAAAAGGGGACGCAAGACCGGAAGACATCCTCTTGTTCCTGTGCTCTGAAGCTGCACCTCCTCGCTGCACGTGAGCTCGAGACGGAACGAAGAGCCAATTTTGAGCGTTGTAATCTTTCTTTTGTCTTACAGATACTCTGTCGGAGAAATGCCCAAGAAAGGCGGGAAGAGAATGACGACCGAACAGATGGTTCGGGTCCTCATGAAGGAGATGACCGAGCTGAAGAAGCGGGTGGCGGAGAGAGACGGGGAAGGGGGGCCGGAGCGTCCGTCGGCTGGAGCAGCTCCAGGAGGGAGAGCCAAGAGGCCAAGGAGGGGACCAGCTGGGGGAGACGTCCCGGTTCCCTGTACCCCGCTCGAAGCGCCAACCCCAGTACCGGCGGAGGGGAATCCGATTCCCGTGGTGGTCACCCCGGTGTCCAATGAAGATATGCCGCCCGAGCTGGCAGCACAACTTGCAGCTTGGTTGGGCGAAAGTAGTGAGGGCGCCACGGCTGCCGAGGCGCAGGCGCTGATGAAGCAATTGCGCGAAAAACGGGAAGCAGCCAAGGTGTCCGCGCCGGTTGCAGTAGTTGACAAGCCGCAAGGGACGATTGCGACCGCAGAGGCAGCGTCCGGTGCAGCTAAGCGGCCATTGCCGATTGCGAGGGATGAGTCAGCACCCTCTCGTAGAGAAAGGTTGGGTCAACATGTGCCTTTGGCAATTAAGGAGAAGATTTGGGCGGGGGAATATGTGAACATCTTCTCGTTACTTGTTGATCATTATGAAGTGGAGCATGTTAAGGGTCAGAAAGATCTCATGCATCCGAGTGTTTGGCGCGCAAAAATGGCCGCCTTTAAAGTGAATGAAAATATTGGCAATTGGGGCAATGCATGGGGAATCTTTACGTCGATATTGGGGGAACGTAGGCCCGAGTTGCTTTCCGAGTTGCCGACCTATCAGTCGCGAATCATGGGGTACTCGACATCATACCAGGGTAACCATTGGTTCTGCTACGATAATCTTTTTAGAAAGGCTAAAGAGCATAATAAAAGCTTAACCTGGGATTGTTATGATTCTTTGACATGGGATAAAATGAAGGAGACAGGTATGTTGAAAATGCCATTGGTAGGAAGTAATGTTGGCGAATCCTCCCGCCAATATGGGGGGACGCCCTTTCGTTCAGGTACGGGTACCGACGATCACTCGAGACCTGCCGGCAATACAGGAAAAAGGGGGTTGTGCTTTAATTTCAACAGAGGTAAATGTACTAGGCCCCAGGGATCGTGTAAATTTAAACATGAATGTAGTGGGTGCGGGTCGCCCCATCCTGAGTCCACGTGCAGAGCCAAAACGGGTGATAACGGGGGGAAGAGGAGGCGCCAAACAGGTCTAACATAGTCCGAGGGGCGCCTTTACCTACCCCGATTGATACCTTGGCGATGATTCCCTGGCTCAGTGAATACCCGGATCGTACTTCTGCTGGGGTGCTGCGGAACGGATTTTCGTATGGTTTCCGCATCCCGGTAGGGGACTTTCAGGGTGTGGAGAAGTGTAAAAATCAACTTTCGGTCCTGCAGCATACGACCGTGGTACAGGATAAGATCCGAAAAGAGGTTACTCGAGGTCGGGTCGCCGGCCCGTTTAGTGTACCCCCGGTGCAGGATTTTGTTTGTTCTCCTTTAGGGGTGGTCCCCAAGAAGGACCCGGGTGAGTTCCGATTGATTCATAATTTATCAGCTCCACGTGGTCTTTCTGTTAACGATGCAATAGATCCGGAAGTATGTTCGGTGCGGTACGCATCCTTCGATGAGGCCGTAGCCATTTTGAATCGCCTGGGGCCCGGGGCGCTGATGGCGAAGTCAGATATCGAGTCAGCGTTCCGTTTGCTCCCGGTACACCCAGACGACCAGCGTCTCCTGGGATTCATGTTTCAGGGTTGTTATTACATGGATAAGTGTATGCCGATGGGGTGCTCTATATCTTGTGCCTATTTCGAGAAATTCAGTAGTTTTCTACAATGGGTCTTCACAAAGAAGACGGGTTTCCACCATGTAATGCATTACCTTGATGATTTTCTGTTCCTTGGGGCAGCCGGGGATCTCGAATGTGGCCGGGCCTTGGCCGAATTTTGTATGTTAATGAAGCAGTTTGGTGTGCCATTGGCACCAGGTAAGACGGTGGGTCCTGCGACTTGCTTCGAGTTTCTGGGGATCGAGTTAGACTCCAGTGAGGGTTGTTTTCGTTTGCCAGCTGACAAAGTGTTGAAGTTCAGGGCAGCCCTGCGAGTGTGTATAAATGGATCTAAAGTTACGCTGCATCAATTACAGCAGTTGGTGGGACAGTTGAATTTTGCCCTGAGGGTTATACCAATGGCCCGCCCCTTCTCCCGTTCAATTGCCCAAGCTATGGTCGGCCTAAAGGAGGGCCATCATCGCACGAGACTATCGGCTGAGGTCCGCCAGGACATGCGCATTTGGTTAGCATTCCTGGCGGACTTTAATGGTCGAGTCGTCTGGAACAAACCAGCCGTGTCCTCGGAAGAGCTGGGGCTATGGACAGATTCAGCAGGTAGCATAGGTTTTGGTGCCATCTTCGGCACAAAATGGTCGGCACAAAGGTGGCCGACATGGTGGCATGACAATGGTCTGACAAGTAATATTGCTTTCCTTGAACTTTTCCCCATTTTGGTGGCCCTGAGAACCTGGCCCGAAGGGTTCAAAGATCACTCTGTGATATTTTGGTCTGACAATATGACCGTGGTCGAGTGCATCAATAGCCAGGCTGCACGATGTAAACTGATTTTAAGACTGCTCAAAGAAATTGTTTTACTGTGTATGCAACTGAATGTGCTATTCAGAGCAAAACATGTCCCGGGGGTAATGAATCAGGCGGCTGATGCACTGTCTCGTTTTCATATGTAGGCTTTCTCGGGTTTCCTTCCCACAGCGGACCCAGAGCCGGCACCCTTTCCCGAAGCTCTCTGGTCTCTCGGTGCCCCGAACTTCGTCACCTCGTGGGAGAGAGTCTAGCACCAAGGACGAGGAAGGCATATGAAGGGGCGTTTCGGTCCTATTTAGCCTTTTTGGGGCCCGATAGAGAGGGGCTTTGGGGCCACGAGGAATGGGTAGTGAATTTTCTGATGTCCTTACGTAGGGCTGGGAAATCGGTGGCTACGGCCCAGAGGCATCGTGCTGCCATTTCCTTTGTTGCCAGGGCTCATAGTATCCAGGACCCGACAGCGTCTTTCGTTGTACAGAAAGCGCTGCGTGGGTGGCAACGCCTTGAAGGTCGCAGAGTAGATGAGAGGCGCCCGATAGGTTTGGATAGGCTGGCCCAGTTGTTGGCCACACTCCCTTCCACATGTTCATCTCAGTTTGAGACAGTGTTGTTCCGAGCCGCTTTTACGCTGGCATTTCATGGGGCGATGCGGGTAAGCGAACTGGTGGCAAGGAACAAACAGGATGTGACAGGGGGTTTGTGCCAAGAACACGTTCAGATCAGAGGAGAGGCAATGACTGTCTCCTTTGTCAGGTCCAAGACCGATCAAGGTGGGATGGGTGACTGCATAATCATACGCAGGATTCCCGGGTCCTCCATGTGTCCAGTAAAGTGTTTAGAAGACTACCTAGCACGAAGGGTGGCATCATGGGGGGGGACCTTGTTGAGACACGCGGACACCACCCCACTGACGAAATTTCAGTTTCAGCGGGTGCTTGCGATGTCAATTGCCGCTGCGGGCTTGAACCCGGGCGAGTTTGGGACCCATTCCTTTCGGATAGGGGCTGCTACAGAAGCTACAGCTAGGGGTCTTAATGTTGAACAAGTGAAACGAGTGGGGCGTTGGTCCTCCAATTGTTATAAGAGGTATGTGCGGTTGCACATGTTGTGAAGTTGTAATGATGTACTCACGCCTCTTGTTTTTGTTTGGTTTTCAGTTGCGCAAGCCTACGAGGCGGGGCGGACTATGCAGGCGACCCAACACCAGGCCAGCGGTCAGGCATCACCGGCTGTGAAAAAGGAGGTGTGGGTCGTGGGCCACTCACACGTGAGGCGTGCCGCGGACGTATTCAAAGCAGGTGACATGATTCACGTAGCTGGGGAATACGGGTACAGGGTGTCCTTCTACGGAAGAGGCGGTCTCTGTATTGACCAGTTTCAAACATTTTTTGAGGGTTTGTTAGGGCGGACGAGGTCACCGCCGTCTATATTCATAGTACATCTAGGGGGCAATGATTTAGTCACCACCGGTAGACGACTTCTCCTGGAGGCAATGCTTTCCACTGTAAGTTGGTTGGCGAGGAGAGTTCCGGGGTGCGTAATTGCGTGGTCCCATATGATCCCACGAAAGGTGTGGCGAGGGGCTATTTCTATTCCTGCTTTGAATCATTCTGTTAGAAAGCTTAATAACAAAGTGAGTAGGTTGTTCCGTTCCAGGACATTGCATTCTATTTCGCATGGCTGTATTAATGATGACAATATGTATTTGGGGGATGGTGTGCATTTGTCTCGGGTGGGGAATGAGTTACTCATAGGAGACTTCTTAGCATGGTTAAAAACGTTAAAACATGACCTTTAGGTAGGAGCTTTGTGGGGGGTCCGGATAGCCGGTCAACTATCCGGCCTGTGGCGGTAAGGTCATGATCGGTGAGCACTAATTGGAAGATCCCTATGAGTGGGCGTCACCCAACACGGATGGGAGCGCTCGGGAGAGGTGGCCATTGGCCCCTTAACGGGGAGGCGGTCCCTTCTAAGGATGGGTCGCCGAAAGAAAAGGAAAGGCGGTCAAGGCCCCTTCCTGTGTAGGAGGGGTTACAGCCCCCTCCTGGGGAATTTCCCGGGGCCAGTGACGTCTGCGACGGCAGATGTGGTAAGTTGTGTGGGGTTTGGGGGGAGGTCTACGCTACCTTCTAGATACCTCACACGAGTCCTCGAACGACCTTTAAATGGCGTCGAGTTTATTGGTGCCCCCGTCAAGTCAAGGGAAATTGGTAGTTGCACTTGAGGTACGCCTCAGTCCTGTCGCCCCTCCCAAGTGGGGGGGGTATTTCTGGTTAGGGATCTTGACACCGGTTGCGACCTTGCCGTTGGCCCTTAAACGTTAGGATGTACAATTTCAAAATTTCAAGTCAATGTTTTGTAGGATGTTAGTTCGGCTAGGAGAACCTCTGTATTAGAGAATCTGTTAAGGTTAGCCAAACATCGCAATGTGGTAATGAAATTGTACATTAATATAATGTTTTAATTTTTGTTTTAATAAATACGGCCGGGAGGGTCACTCCCTCCCTCTTCCAAAAAACTTCAAGAACTGTTTCCGGTTTCCCTCCTTTGGGGATTGTGTTGAGAGGGGGTGGCGGGTATCTCAGCCATATGGAAAGGGGCGACCACTCGGTCCCCCCGCACGTATGGCAGAGTACCACGATCCCCTCGGGAAGCCATTTTGGGGCGGGAGGCGTGTCTCGGCTGGTATGCCCGAAGCGGCGTAGCCGGGGCGCGCTTTTTCCCGCCCGAGAGTGGGCTGGCCTAGACACTGACGCGGCTGGCCACGCCCTCGGGGCAGGCAGGGGCGGGTTTACGCCCACCCTGAAGACGGATAAAAGGGGACGCAAGACCGGAAGACATCCTCTTGTTCCTGTGCTCTGAAGCTGCACCTCCTCGCTGCACGTGAGCTCGAGACGGAACGAAGAGCCAATTTTGACCCACCCACCAGCCCCTGACGACAGCAAGTGGTTTTAATAATGTCTGAATAAAAGTTTGATGGATAACTCTGATTTTCGTTACAGGTTATGGTGACTATCGTGATGACTTTGAGTATGCAATAAAGTCTGGTCAATGTGTGTTATGTTTTGCAAATAAAGTATTTCTGCTTTAGTGTTTATCAGTAAGCATGCTTTTAATAAAGTGGTTGTTGCTACTGTCTTTTCATAGTTAGTCATTTCGTAATTTAGTTAGCATTGTCGTATTTATTTTGGTCGGGCGGTAAGGTCATGATCGGTGAGCACTAATTGGAAGATCCCTATGAGTGGGCGTCACCCAACACGGATGGGAGCGCTCGGGAGAGGTGGCCATTGGCCCCTCAACGGGGAGGCGGTCCCTTCTAAGGATGGGTCGCCGAAAGAAAAGGAAAGGCGGTCAAGGCCCCTTCCTGTGTAGGAGGGGTTACAGCCCCCTCCTGGGGAATTTCCCGGGGCCAGTGACGTCTGCGACGGCAGATGTGGTAAGTTGTGTGGGGTTTGGGGGGAGGTCTACGCTACCTTCTAGATACCTCACACGAGTCCTCGAACGACCTTTAAATGGCGTCGAGTTTATTGGTGCCCCCGTCAAGTCAAGGGAAATTGGTAGTTGCACTTGAGGTACGCCTCAGTCCTGTCGCCCCTCCCAAGTGGGGGGGGTATTTCTGGTTAGGGATCTTGACACCGGTTGCGACCTTGCCGTTGGCCCTTAAACGTTAGGATGTACAATTTCAAAATTTCAAGTCAATGTTTTGTAGGATGTTAGTTCGGCTAGGAGAACCTCTGTATTAGAGAATCTGTTAAGGTTAGCCAAACATCGCAATGTGGTAATGAAATTGTACATTAATATAATGTTTTAATTTTTGTTTTAATAAATACGGCCGGGAGGGTCACTCCCTCCCTCTTCCAAAAAACTTCAAGAACTGTTTCCGGTTTCCCTCCTTTGGGGATTGTGTTGAGAGGGGGTGGCGGGTATCTCAGCCATATAAGTACCAGTGCCCAAAACTCTGCTTAAAAATACGGGACCAAGTGCAATTACATGTCGGCGGGTGGAATACCAGCAAGCTTGATTGCCCCCGGACAACGTCTGGCGGGCTGCTAGTATATATACATATATATATATATATATATATATATATATATATATATATATACAAAAGGCGGCGTGTTACTGCCACTTTCTTCGGCGGGCTCTCGACTGGGTCGCCGACCCACAAGTATTCAGTCACCTCCTGGATATATTTTTCTTCATAGAAAACCAGAGTTGAAGCCCCAATAGTGCGCAAAAAAGGGTTTATTAGGCACAAGGAAAATTACCCTACGCGTTTCGAAGTCAGCCAACTTCTTGCTCACAAGAAGTCGGCTGACTTCGAAACGCGTAGGGTAATTTTCCTTGTGCCTAACAAACCCTTTTTTGCGCACTATTGGGGCTTCGACTCTGGTTTTCTATGAAGAGAAATATATCCAGGAGGTGACTGAATATATGTAAATATATATATATATATATATTGGACCAGGGTTCAATTCCCCGCCTCGGCGGGTCTTGGGCTCAAAAAATTCCACGGACTCGATAATTCTCGCTCCGGTGCCTTCTCAACTCACGGGTTCACACTCTGCGACTCTGGGCAATAGCTTGCTTAATCTCCACAACGGCCCCTCGCGGCGGGATGCCTGGCTTTCACCTTGTGGATACCCTGCTGGGGTTATCTAACAGGGGAATACCAGGACGGGTTCCCTAAGCAAGCGCCGGGAAACCCTTGGTGGGTAGCTGTGCGCTATATAAGCTCAAATACATTTACATATATATATATGTATATGTATATATATATATATATATATATATATATATATATATATATATATATATATATATATATATATATCCTCAAAATGTTCTCCCAGCTGGGAAAAACGGGTCGCACAGCCAACTTTGGATTTTAAACAGCAATCCTTTTTATTTTGCTCATTTCCTCCGGATTCTTAAAAATTCACCGTAAGGGATGCTGTTTAGTAATGACTTTTGGTGGAAACTGGTAGCTTCTAACGTTCATTATTAATCTGAGGACCCTGCACCCCAATGGGTTGAATCAGTCGGGGGAGTTGTATGTGCACCTTTGAACAGACAATAATCAAATGTGCAAAGACATGTCTTAAAAACAAGTATGAGTCAGCCTATTGGAAGGCAAATCAAACATTGATAATCAAAGCCTATTGGAAGGCACATGACGTAATGCATTTAATTTTGTTTAGTTATAATTAATTTATAATTTGGATGCACTGGTTGTATAGATTGGTTTTGTCAAAAATTCGTAAAAACTACAAGGACCACAATCCCTAGCACACCATGTGACAGGAAACACAGTTTTTTGAAAAAATGAAAAAAATTGTTGTGGTTAAATGTTTGTGGGTGGGGCACACCCAGTGATCGTGAGCAAGGTGGAGTGACACCGAAAAGCGTAGATCTCTGTGCCTGTTGCCCTTGGAAATGAGCAAAATAAAAAGGATTGCTGTTTAAAATCCAAAATTGGCTGTGCGACCCGTTTTTCCCAGCTGGGAGAAAATTTTGAGGATAATAGCGGCTTGGTTCTGCCGCAGGATACCGCACATGCGTGAGCGCTGCATAATCTCCCGCAAAGGAACTGCTTTGGAGTTATATATATATATATATATATATATATATATATATATATATATATATATTCACAATATTGTGGATAGTTGATATTTTGGCAAACATTTTTGTAGCACAATATTTTCTTTTTTCATGTTCTGATATACAACTCATCAAGACATTAGGACTCCCCCCACCCCAACTGACCCATCCCACTTAATGAATCCTCAAATGTGCCATGAAAGTATTGAATACTGGTGTGAGAGCAGGATGCCTTCTAGCAGCTCTTTATGTTGCTTTTGTTGTGAGCATAGAGTACATTCCACCGTTATTGGTTCCTGTCTCCTGCTAATACTGTTATAAGTGTCTATAAAGGTTAGTAACAATATTTCAGCATGCAAGAAGCATGCAGGCATGCCAATCTGGTGCAGGTCTCCCTCGTCTATGTAAAGGGATATGTTGATCTTCAAGGTCTGGCCCACGGTAAATACAATAAAATGCAAAATACATCCTGCTGCATATTGAATAGTTCGTTTAAACTTGCTGACACCAGTATATAAATTGTGGCATAATTAATAATAACCAATTGCCTGAACTCTAAATTTGCTTAAGGATCCATGAGAAGTGCATAAACTCAATGCTTGCTCAAATTATGCTGTATATTGTTTAGGATGTGTCCTTTCTCAGGCAAGGAGCTGAGGTAATTTCTCGGTATTCCACCACTTGCATTGCACAAATATTTTGCAGGCTCCCTTTACTGTTCAAATCAGATAAATGTCTAAAATGTTTTTGCAGTATAGATTGTATCTCGCTTGCTCTAGAGACAGCACATATATCTAGATAATTCAGATCAGATTGCACAAACCACATAGATGTTTAGATAATGTCACTCGCAACTTGAGATTCACAGATGTGTATGCTGAGGTTAAATGTACATATTATAGATATGGATATGTAATACATAGGGCAATGGATCCGTTAGTTTTATTTAGAGTTTGGTTTTAGGTCAGCCATTAGCCAAGATTTTTTTTATTTTACTTAATTTATAGGTATAATATACTTTCTCAAATGGGCTTTCAGCCATCTCTCTTTGTCCATGGGTCTGTTGTGTTATTTACATTTTTCGTCAGCCCACTTCAGCATACAGCTTGAGGCAGTGGTTGAGCCCACTTCAGCTACTGGCTAACTTTTACTTTGAGTGACTGCATGTTGCACTTTCAAAAGCAGCACATACACACCCAAGATGATTCTCTTCAGTGACAGTGTTTTTGTTTAAAATGTATTATTAATTTAGTGTTGTAGTTGTGTTTAGAGCCTGGCGTGAGAGCAGGATGCCTTCTAGCAGCTCTTTATCTATCTATCTATCTATCTATCTATCTATCTATCTATCTATCTATCTATCTATCTATCTATCTATCTATCTATATTCATGTATGCATCTTTCTCTTTCTAGTTATCTAAGTATGCACCCATCTCATTCTATACAGCTTGCAATCCCTATGCATGCTATAGTCTACCTAGATATCTAGCTATCTTCATATCTTGCTATACAACACTGTCTATCAAAACAAGCCTCTCTATCTGTCTTTGCAAGCCACTATATTTTATTTCAATTTGTAATATTGATTTGCAAAAAAATTACAAAAACGCATTAGCAAAAGCAAGAGGCTGACAACCAATGGCAGACCACTTACTTTTATTGGCCTGGTGTTATCCAAGATGTTATTATTTCATTAAAAGTATATGTATAGCGTAGTTTCTTACAGAGGTTTCAACCATACTTCATCTATTAGTTTATTGTTGTGTCATTCATGTCTGTTTCAAACCACTTTTACATGCATTTTGGGGGAGTACATCAGCCTACTTCAGCCAATGGTTGACTTTACTGTGAGATAAAGAATGCTGCCCTTTCGCAAAGGAGCAGCGCAACAGGGTTTGATAATGTACAAGAGACGCTAAGACGTATAAAGGGTCTAAGGGAATGTTTTAAGACCTGACATGGATATACTCCCCTGTCACCAGCTAGATACAAAACACGGTATCCACGGGTCTATTCATAAAGACATGCTAAATTCCTATGTGTTAAAGCCACATGAGACCTAAAGAAACTGTAACCTCTAACCTATTCACCTCTTGCAGGCTACAAAGAGAAATCCTTAAAAAGACGGATTCCCATCACTCACCATTGTTGACATGCTTCATCATCTGGGTCTCCTCCTAGTGACACACTAGTGTTACAAAGGGCTACAACCCTTTCAGAAGGAAAGGGGAGCTCGCGGATGCTTTTATGCTATTCAGATGGTAGCGATAAAACACGCTATGAATCGACCCGTGGATACCGTGTTTTGGTCCAGTACAGCCTGTCAGTGGGGAGGGATCAATCTGAAAACACAATAATACTCAAAGCCCCCACTTGTCTAGTAATCAACATTCAAATGAATCTCATGTTCTTAAGTATTTATCTCAAATGCTTTTCACACTTATTTGTCATTTTCTTCATATCAATCAAGTCTATCTGGTACAATCAGAATATAAAAAATCAAGTAACATAATCAATACAGGTCACAACACAAACTGACATAAAGCCATAGGAATTCAAAGAAGACTTTTGCGCTGAACACCAGTGAGTTGTTGCCGGTACGCCCAAAATAACTCACTCTAACAAATTGTCCTACCCCTTAAATAGAAATGGGGTTATATATCTAATTATGTGTTCCCACGCTCAATGGCATCCAAAAAGTGAAACTTTTTTTGGTTCTTTTTCAAATTGAAAGATTCTTTTCAGAATATAGCCAGTAGTTGTATGATTGAGGTGGTACTAATGATGGTCCCGCATTAGAACATGCCCACGTGTTTCGACCTCATGTAGTGCAGGGGTATGTAACAACTCTTGTTTGGAGGCCATCATCAGGGCTAAAGAGAAAACTGATTCACTCAGAGCTAAACGGTATAGGACCATACATTGAGAAACCGGCCATCTCATAGTCGTCTCGACCTCCACATTAGACCGGGGAAAGTGTTTATTTGCCCTCTAAAGTGTGTAGGAAGTGGACCCAAACCTGCTTTCGTCAAAGGCACTCCGTAGCTCTATGAATGAACAAGTTTTCCTTTAGCCCTGATGATGACCTCCTAAAAAGAGTTATTTCAGAATGAGTCAGCCCCAGTTCCCTACACGGTCAGGAAGGGAGCGCACACTTTCACGCTGTATTTAGAGTGAGAAAGTGTCCAGAGTCCAGAGATCACACAAGAGAATCAGCGAAATCTAGGGAAACTCCATCTCATGTGTTCCTATCTGGAGGGCACCTAACCTGGCAGTTTGGGATGACCGTTCTTCCAAGAAAAACATTCATTAACATGTGGCGATTCTCCTAGAGAGACACAGTAGACAAAATGTGACTGATATGAATTCAAGCATTTCACCAATCATCTTTTTGTTTTCCTTCTTGGCAATTTAGTATGATGAAACTTTGCCATTTTTCCACACTGCTAAAATGCCTGCTTTGGCAAAATGTAGCGGCTACTCCATTGCCGTGGCTGGCCCCTCCCAGCAACGGGAACCGTTCCCCACTGCCAGAAAGAGGTGCTGATGTTGCAACTCTCTTCTTAGCAAAACTATGAGAAATTCACTTTACAACGCTTTCAGAGTTTAGAAATGTTCTGTCACTTAGGGATGCAGGTTTTAGAAGGTTTGGTGGTGGTAAAATCTTCCCTAATCAATTACACTACATTTGAGGAAAATGAGAGAAAATGATGTACAGGTTCATAGAAAGTTTTATCTCAGTATCTTTCATGACTGCAGGATACTGTTTCAAGCTGAAAATGTCTCTCATATAGGTTCAAACAATTAAATCAGTTAAATTGTCACTTTGTGTTAAATGGCGCTAATTTCAAATATTTTCCACAATATAGAAGTCGGAAATAATGCCATCTTACAAATATGCAAAAAAACTATGCCCTGTATAAATCCCAAATGTTCCAGCACATACAACAGCGGTCCTAGGATACTGGTCTTTCTCCATTTCTGGAACTTGCAACAGATATTAACCACTGAAATAGTTAGGGGCATATTTACAATGACTGGTGCATCTCTGCAAATCAGCAGGGATGTGCCAGAAGAGATGCGATACGCAATTTCTCCCTTGCGCCACTACCGATGCGTCGCATTTACAATGCGGCGCACTATGGGGCAAGGATGGGCAGATGCGTGACGCATTTTGTGGCGTAAGGGCGGTGCATTGCTAGATTCGCGACGCAACTCCAGTAATGCACAGGGGCCGTCCATACTTTATGTGGTGCGTCACTTCTTACGCCTGCTTCAAGCAGGCTTAAGGGTTTGATGCAGTGGCGTCGTAAAACTGACTCAGGGAAATCTTGTAGGTTTCAGTGCGTCAGTTTTACAGGGCTTTCCTGCGATGGCACGCGCACCCTTGCGATGGAACGCCCACATGAAACCTGATGCAGGTTTCATGTGGTGCAGTGCTTTACAACGTGATGCATCTGCCTAGATGCATCACATTGTAAATAAGTCACAATGTGGTGCATGATTTACACCGCCGCTGCTTCAGAAAAGTGACGCAACGGCGGCGCAAATGTGTCGCAAGGGGCTTGTAAATCTGCCCCTCTAATTTCTGTACGACAGTCATACCAATTTTTTTGATGCTGTGTCATTTCTCAATAAACTGAAGCAAATATGTGCTAATGAGTCAATCAACCCATACACATATCTACTAAGTTCCATGTAAAAACTCAAATTTGCAAAACTTATTTTGCAAAAGTTACTTTCCAAAATTATATTTTACAAGAACTTCCTTTTTCACGAAGCATTTTATTTTGACCGAAACTTCCTAGCAAAAATGTCTACCTTCCTTTAATGTCTTTTCAGTTTGTTATAAAATCAGTTTCTACCAGCATATATTTCTCTTTGTGCACACACACACATACACACATACACATGCCCACTCTCTTACACACACACACCCAGCCATCCACCATCTGTCTTTCTGTGTTTCTGCCTACGTCTCAATTTAGCTATTTCCTGCTTAATACGACCATAGTTATCACACACTGCCAGGTTTTTCCAGCAAAATGAAGTGTCAGCCAATTTTAGCTGAATGAATGAATGAATTAGCGATGTGTGTGAGCGCAACTTAACCCGGAGGCATCAAGGCGCAGAAGATGGAAAAAACAACTGAGTGGTCGGAGGCATCAGAAGGAGGCAGCACTTAAGGATATGATTGAGCGAATAGCCAGGTTTTGAGATTTTTCCGGAAAAGGGCAAGTGATGGCTGAGTTTTAAGGTTGTTTGGAAGCGAGTTCCATAGCTTGGGGGGGAGGGAGAAAAAAGTTCTCCCGCCCCATCTGGCCTTGGCGATCCGGGGGGTCGCAAGAAGATTTTTGTGAGCAGATCTCAGGGCTCTGCCCGGGGTATAGAAGGACACGAGACACCCAATGTCCTCGGCACCCAAGCCATGAAGGGCCTGATAGGTCAGAACCAGAACCTTAAAGTTAATCCTTGCCTGAACAGGTAGCCAGTGGAGTTTTTTTTCTGATTTCTGTGAAAAAAACACGTCTTGGGGCATTCACCACAACCCTGGCTGCAGCATTCTGAATAGTCTGTAGGCGGTGGATGAGTTTTTTGCAGATACCAAGATAGAGGGCGTTGCAATAGTCCAGGAGGGGTGAGATAAGTGCAATAACCACCTGTTTCCGGGCATCAGGGGAGAGATAGTGTACTAGCTTTCTGAGGATCCTCAGGACCCCACAACAAGTTGACACGGTTTTGCTGACTTGTTTATCAAATGCCAGTGTGGTGTCAAAGGTGACCCCCAGGCTTCTGGCAGCTAATGACAGCAGGGGGCAGGTTCCAAGGGAAGGTGGCCACCAATCTGCGGACCAGAGATCTTGTTTGCCACCAAAGATGAGGATTTGGGTTTTTTCATCGTTTAGCTTAAGGAAGTTCGTGGACATCCAGCCTGCCACGGCTTCCATGCAGTTCTTAAAGTTGAGGGCCGTGGACTCCACAGAATGGGATAGGGAGACCATTATCTGGGTGTCGTCGGCGTACGATAAGACTTCCAGTCCGAAAGATCAAACAAGCTTTGCAAGAGGAGCCACATATATGTTGAACAACGTAGGGCTCAAAGATGAGCCCTGCGGAACCCCACAGTGCAAAGGCTTGGCAGAGGAGAGGAAGTCACCCAGTTTGACTCTTTGGGAACGATGATTAAGGAAAGAAGTCAGAAGACTAAGGGCAGGTCCTTCCACTCCCATTTCACTGAGCCGCCTAGACAAGATGGTTGGAGACAGGGTGTCAAAGGCGGCTGTAAGGTCGGGCAGGATCAGGATGGTAGGATGACCTCTGTCGACCTTAGCGCGGATGTTGTTGACTACCACTGTAAGGGCTGACTCTGTGCTGTGCACCTTTCGAAAGCCATGCTGTGAAGAGTCAAGCAGGCTAGCTTTGTCCAGAAAGGCGCTGAGATGGTGGTTGAGTTGTGCCTCAAGCATTTTGGCAAGGGCAGGCAAAAGGGAAATGGGACAAAAGTTTTTAAGAGTGCCAGGGTCTAAAGTAGGCTTCTTCAATAAGGGCTTTACGATAGCCAGCTTCCAAGATTCAGGGAAGCTTATCTAGAAGAGTATTTAAGCCTTCATGGGAGAGGGGAGGAAAGTTGGACAGGCGTTCTGGAGATGCTAGAGGCAAAGTGGGGTTAGGCATAGGGTCTGGGGGTGGGACGTGAACTTGAGTGGAATTAAGGGATTCTAGAGCGAGAGTGAATATCAACTATTTTGTTGCGAAAAAAACTTGGAAATCTGGTCACAGAGTTCTTGTGTCAGGACAGAGGGATCCGGTGACGGGGTGAGAGAGAGGGAGTCCACAATTTTGAAAAGATGTCTAGGAGAACTGAGGGATGTGGTCAGATCGGTGAATTAAGATTGTTTGGCCGCTAGAATTGCGGCCTTATAACTTATGATGAGATTTTTATGTTTGGTCTTTTCCTCAGGCTCAAGATGAGTTCTCCAGAGTCTTTCCTGTCTCCTGCATTCCTGCCTACGTAATCTGAGGGAGTCAGAGAACCAGGGGGCCGAAGGGCGTTTCCTGGCGCAGTAGTGGGGTTTCATGGGGGCTAAAGTATTGACTGCTTCAGAGATGGTGTTAGTTAGCTCCAGAGCGGCTGCATCAGTGTCGGGTTTGGAGGAGGAGATGAAATTAGCGATGAAGGGGGTGAAGGCTACTTTATTGATGCCTCTAAAATTCCTTTTAAGACTCCAGACACTATTTTCCTTGAGAGGCGGATCCCGTGGACCGGGGTCAAAGTCAAAGGGAACTGCCTTATGGTCGGACCACCAGAGGGAGATGGGAGGGCCCACTTCCAATCTGGTGTCATGGGAAAAGATCCCATCTAAAATGTGGCCTGCAGAGTGGGTGGGGCAGTTTACCTTTTGTAAAAGGCCACAGGAGGCCAGGGAATCGACAAGCGAACCGGTGTCAGATGAGTTGGGGTTTTCCAGATGGAAATTGAAGTCTCCAAGGATGGTGAAATTGGGGACATCAATGAAAGGTTCAAGGATTTTCAAGAGGCTGGTGGGGAAGCCCGACCTTGGACCAGGGGGTCTGTAGATTAGAACGCCCGTGAATGATAAAGTAGGGGAGGGGTTGAGAGTAAAATGGGCGGCCTGGAAGGGGTTTTGGAGGGAGGGAAGTCAATCAATGCGAGATGAAGTTTTATGCAGTATGCCTATACCACCGCCTTTCCGGACGACTCTGTCCTGTCTTACGAGGGCGTAGCCTTCAGGAATGGCATCAACCAAATCAGGACCAGCAGAGTCTGAGCCCCATGTTTCTGTGATAAAAACCCAAGAGGGTTTCCTGTCAGAAACAAAATCATTAAAAGCAAAATTATTTTTCACTAGAGAGCGGGAATTGATAAGAAAGCCAGTCTCGTTGGATTGGAGAGAGGGGGTATGTGTCTCGGTGATAGTGGTCGCGGGTAAGTGAGGGGGAATTTGCTGCTGGTCATTATTAAAACACAGACAGTTACATCGTTTCAGTAGTTCCTCTTGCCGGAGTTTATGGTGACATGGTAACTAAGCATGAGCGAATTTTGCGAATCTGGTGTTCGCGAATTTTGCGAATTTGCGAACTCGCAATCCGCAAAATCCGCGAATTCTCGCGAATTTGCAGATTTTTTTTGTGTTCGCAAGGATTTCTGCCAGTTCGCGAGGGTTTTGTACCAGTTCGCAATTGCAAACTTACATGTCGGCTCGCAACGGTCGCGATTATGTTCTTTCTACGTCTGGTTCATCATCACAGGTTCCCAGCACCCTCTGTTTCACCCCTGCCACCCTCTGTTTCACCCATGCCACCCTCTGGTACATCAATGCCACCCTCTGGTTCATCATCACTGTAGATTATGGGGGGGGAAAAGCAAGCACACCTGCCCTGCTTCAACTGACATGAATTAATTTGGGGTTGATTTATTAATGTGTCACTGTTTTAAAATTCCAGTCTGGCACCTGCTTCCTTATCTGTAATTTGCTTTCTGCTGCAGTGCAATTTATTTTTCCAGGACCGTTGTGGCCTACTTGTAGCTATTCTATGAGCCTGCTGTGAGGGTCAGAGCAGGGTCATACAATTGTTGCAACTAGCAACTAAACTCTGGAGGGGCCACAGTCAGGAAGCACTACAGGGAATGGTTACTAATGATGAGTTTTAACTTTTAAACCTGCTGAATGCTTTCACTTTTGCAAAACTCGTTTTTCTGCAGAACAGCATTACAGCAACTGTAATGCCCCAAACAAGCTTACTTGTGAAACTTGATTTCTAATCCAAAAGTGATCCAAAGAAAGTCAAAAGGCCTCAAATCCAAAAAAGTGCAGGCAAATGTCAACCTGAGGAGTTATTCTGATAAAAATCATCATTTTCAGAAGGTCTATGCTGCTTGCTAGTGGATTTCTTGTGCAGAATTGCAATTTTTGTAATTTCGCGAGTGCGAGATTGTTGCTGCCCGCCGCACCTACATGTTCGCAATTGCGAACTTACACCGCACGCCGCAAAATTGTATCACCAAGAAAAAAAAATCCGCTGAGTGCGAATGTGCGGATTTTCGGTAAATTCGCGAGCGTTCGCGGATTGCAAATTTACCGAAAATCCGCAAAATTCGCGAGCGGAACGGATTGTCCGCCCATGCTTAATGGTAACCTAGTTGGTTGGAGAGCTTTCATGGTGCTGAAGGAGTATGCGGTGTGTGGAATGGGAGAGGGAGTGATGGCAACAGCATGACTGGCCCCTGGCGCTTCCTTGGCGCGGACGGCGCAGACGGGCAGGACTCTGGCATGACTCCGGCACGAGTCCGGCACTGCCGCTGCTCGCGTCCGCTGCGCGGAGTCATGACTGTCCCCTTTTAAAGTAAACTAGAGCGCGTCACAGCGCTAATACTATTCCAAGATGGCCGCTAGATTCACAACGCCCTGCCGAGAGCGATCAGCCTGTTAATCGGCTGAGGCGTGGGTCGGGCAGCGAGGCGAGGGGGAAAGGTAAGGTCAGGTTACAGCTTTGTAATCAAGCTAGTGACAAGAAATACATTTTAAAAACGAGCAATAAGTAAATTTTTAAAATCCGCAAAGTGCAGAACAGACCTCCCGGCTTCCGCCTTAGGAGGGTAACGAGCACACAGTGAGACACGCGCTGCGTGCAAAGGGACCCCTCTTAAAGTAAACTAGAGCGCGTCACAGCGCTAATACTATCCCAAGATGGCCGCTAGATTCACAACGCCCTGCCGAGAGCGATCAGCCTGTTAATCAGCTGAGGCGTTGGTCGGGCAGGGAGGCGAGGCGAGGGGGAAAGGTAAGGTCAGGTTACAGCTTTGTAATCAAGCTAGTGACAAGAAATACATTTTAAAAACGAGCAATAAGTAAATTTTTAAAATCCGCAAAGTGCAGAACAGACCTCCCGGCTTCCGCCTTAGGAGGGTAACGAGCACACAGTGAGACACGCGCTGCGTGCAAAGGGACCCCTCTTAAAGTAAACTAGAGCGCGTCACAGCGCTAATACTATCCCAAGATGGCCGCTAGATTCACAACGCCCTGCCGAGAGCGATCAGCCTGTTAATCAGCTGAGGCGTTGGTCGGGCAGGGAGGCGAGGCGAGGGGGAAAGGTAAGGTCAGGTTACAGCTTTGTAATCAAGCTAGTGACAAGAAATACATTTTAAAAACGAGCAATAAGTAAATTTTTAAAATCAGCAAGTGCAGAACAGACCTCCCGGCTTCCGCCTCAGGAGGGTAACGAGCACACAGTGAGAATAGCTGAGGTTGGTGAGCCCTTTCCCCACCTTGAGAAAATATAAGTTCACATGCAAAGAAGTGGTTTACAAGCTTTTGACACCAGTACAGAATTGCTCACCAACTAGGGCAATGGACTTTCCTTTGCAGATGATGCCGACATATGAGCGAATTGTTCTTTGACCTGCTAGCAGTTATTTGCATAGTAGTCCATTGCCTAATGCTATTGGCCAATCATCATTACAAGTTCAGTTCGGGGAAAAAACACATAAAGCCACCCTCTGTCCCCTATGAAAATTCTTTAGTGATCACCCCACTCTGCTTCCCATTCAAAATATACAGCCCACCTCATTTAAAAAAGATCTTAAACTGTGAATGCAAATTTTCTAATGTGTGTAACTTTTACCTTGTAGTGATAAATAGTGACCTATACATATTTCAAGAGAAGCCTGGTCTGGTGGATTAGTGGACTAATGTGTCCACTGTAGGGCCCTGTGTTTAATCTCATGGGGCCAGATGTATCAAGGCTTTTGCGACTCGCAAGCGGCCTTTTAGCATGATTTGCTATGTATCAAATAATCGCAATTTAAGGAATCGCAAAAAATTGCGATTCCTTAAATGATTTGTATGTAACTTTTTGGAATTGCGAATTTGTGTTAAGAAATCGCAAATTACCACCAACTTGTAGTTGGTGGTACTTTGCAATTTCTTTAAAAAATGCCCTTTTTGGCATTTGTGAGGGTGGCATGTGACACACATACATGCCCATAGGGCATGTATGTGTGCCACATGCACACACATGTACATTTCAGGGGTGCAGCAGGGTGTCTTTGAGACACCCCTGCACCCTTAAAATAATTCTCAAATTGCGATTAACAAATTGCGAATTCGCAATTTGAGAATTATTGCACTATCATTCCTATGGTCCTCCTGGCCCATAGGAATGCATTGGAAATTATTCTTTATTTGCGAATTTGAAAAATGCGAATTCGCAAATAAAGAATAATAAGGAATCGCTAAAAAATAGAGATTTTGTGCATACATTCCATTTGCGAATTCTAAATAGCGATTCGCAAAAAATCGCTATTTAGAATTCGCAAATCGGAATCTTGATACATCTGCCCCATGGTCACAGGTTCAAATTTCGGTTGGGGCCACTCAGCGTTTCATCTTTCTGAGTACCATTGAGTTGGGTAACAATAAACATCTTTTATTCAGAGCCAAGATACCTTTCTGGGTGGAAATGCGCTTTATAAATACTTATGTTATCAAGAGTTTATGAAGGAACATCTTCTAAAAGGTAGATGTTTCTGTTTCAGAATTTCTGAGGTCCTGCATCCTACACCCAAACTCCTGCTTCTTTCTGCATTTCATACAGGTCATCTGGAAGGAATCCACACAACTTTAAATAAAGGTGCACCTGGATGGTTGAACTGGAATCCCTGCACATAAGCAGAAAAAAAGGGTTTCTCAGACCTCACTTTGAGGAGGAAAACATGATCACAGCCAGATCAACTAACACGCCTGAAAGAACGCAGTTACACCTAATTGGACTTTGAGCTTCTTCTAACTGTCAACTTAGTTAATATAAGTTTGGACTTCACTGCAGCTTAGTAGCCTTGCCTTGACTTGCAAGGACTCCTTAATGCAAAATGGTGTCCAGAGTGTGTAGCTGATGTGCTGCTAATCAGCTGATTTGTGAGATTGAGCCAAGGCCATGCTCAATCTCTGCTTGCTTGTTCAATTACTACTGCTGCCCCTACCCAGCACTGAAGATCGCAGCCAACCCAAGGAGTCTACATCTTCAGAGAGCCTGCTAATAGCCAGACCCTGTTGTACACGTCACTGCTAGACAGGGGCAGGTAGGCCAGAATTCAGTCTATCAGACATTGAATTTTGTGAATATTTGCTGAGTTCCTTGTATCCCGCAGCAATGACAGAGACAGGCTTCCTGAGAAATCGACCTTGAGGTGTTTCCCCTAAATATCGATTCAAAATATCATTTGACAATAACAATGTGGTCAAAAGTTATTAACTGCTGAACTATTGTGGACAAACATTTTGAAGCCAATTATATCATATTTTAGTTTCCACCAATAAGATCATAATATCGTTTAATATAATATGGCTTTTAAGTGTTCCCTGTCAGCCAAATTGCAGATGCCAGCAGGGAAAAGCCTCATGTGGACCATGCCAAAAGTTGACAGAGGGCTTACCATTGTCACGCTCATTTGCTTACTTCTTTTAGAGGCTTTTCTTTTTATTCTTCCAAATATCCCTCTTCTGGAGCATAGCTTCCTTATGATCCTTTTCATTCGATCACCTGTATCCATCCACTGCTCACATTGAGAGATCTACTTTCTCTCTTTCACATTCTACAATCCATGAGTGTATATGTTTTTTCTAGATACCCCCTGTGCTACTTCCCCCTTCTAACCCTTCCTGTGCTCTCAGTGCTGCTTCCCACCCGTCAGCCTGCCTGTAAAAGCACAGAATAAGTTTAATTTTGAGAGTGCATCACTAAAGAGCAGGATTTAAGGGTTGTTTTTGTTTTATCTCCTGCATTTCATATATAAGATAAATACAAAGGCCTTGGCACAAAGGCTTTTAGGGCGTTGGGGGAAGAACTGATTGCTGCACTCACTCAGCTAGTGTTTGAGGCAGAAGGTGTACACATCATGACATATAATTAAGTTGTCCCTTCTCCTGGAGGCCATGAATCTGTTCCAAGACTACCATATGTTTCAGTTCTAGGTTATGTGAAAAGTAAATTAGGCAATAGCAAGTGCTTGCTTTAGATTCTGGCTCTTGTTTTTGAGTAAATTATGATCAGAGTTTCCGGATTGCAAGTATTTGAAAAATAGCAAGCTATTTAGAAAGATTGAAATGATAGAGTTTAAAGGAAATACCTCTAGATTTGTTTCCACTTTTCCTACAGTATTAAAAATTTTTTTTTTTACTTTTTTAAACAATACTTTATACAGAAGCACTGCCAAAGCGAATAGGTTGGCATTCTCCTTAAAAAGGTAAGACCTACTCGGTTCCTCAATGCTTGTTTATTGTGTTTTTTTATTTCATTGTGCTATGTTGGTATTTCATTATTTATGTCGTGAAATTCATTTTTATTTTTTGGGGATAAAATTCTGGCGATGTATATTTTTTCTGTTTGTTGGGATGATTGGCTGTGTTTATTGAGTGGGTAGTGTTTATTAATTAAATAGTAGTTCATTTTGATTGCTTGAGTCAATAATAATTGTTGCATATTTGTGTACAAAATGTTGAATTGTTTATTACATTTTAATGTTGGGATGTGGGTTTCTTGGTGGCTTGCTTGGGTAAGGATTGTATATATTTTGTTAATTAATGATCATTTATTTTATTTAAGTAGTTATTTATTTTGTTAAATGATTAAAACAGTTTAAAATTACTCAATAACTCTTGATTTCAGTTTGTGGAGTCTTAGAGGAAATGGGTGGTGGGTATTTAAGTAAAATGTGTTAACATTGAAAATTAACTAATATACTAATATGAACATTTTTTAAATGTGTGAATATCTGTTTTGTAAACTGTTATTTTGTGCATTTATTTTTTTGTAGAAATAAGATGGTAGTCAATCAGTAAGTCAATCCGTAGATTTACAGAGTGCTTCTTCTCACCCATGAGGCTATCCAGGCACTGGTAGGTTCCATTTAATTAGCCGAATAGCCAAGTTTTCAGGGACGTTCGGACCTCTGGATGAGATGGGGAGGTCCATAGATAAAAATGTAGCTTGTTCCATGTCTTTGCTTCTAGGAGAAGGAGCAACCTCTGCCTCTGCTTCTGTCAGATGGGGGGGTGAGGGTTAGAGAAAGGGAAGTGGAGCAAAGATGTCTGTTGGGCTGATGGAAGTTCAGACGGTGGTTTAAGTGGGTGGGTCCGCAGTTGTGTAGGGCTCTGTATGCATATGTCAGGACCTTGAACTGGCATCTTTTCTCTACAGGGAGCCAGTGGAATACCCTGAGGTAGGGGATGATGTGGGTTATCTAGGAAAATATAGGACAAGTCTGACTGCAGTGTTCTGTATGGTCTGTAGTAGTCGGAGGAGGTGAGCTCCGATCTCTGCAGAGACAACGCCACTGTAGCTCAGTTGGCTGGAGATGAGGGCCTGGGTAATGGTGCGTCTTGAACTTTGAGGCTACCATTTGAATATCTTTTGAAGGATGCGGAGGATGAAGAAGAGAGAGGAGGAGGAGATGGAGTTTACCTGAGTCATCATGGTTAGCTTGTTTTCTAGAATGATGCCTAGATTCCTAGCATGATTATTGGGGGAAGGACTAGTTCTGAGTTCTGAGGGCCACCAGGATATGTCTCATGGGGAGATTTTGTTTCTGAAAACCAGTACCTCTGTTTTATCCATGTTTAGCTTCAGGCACTTGTCTTTCATCCAGTTGGCTATGTCTGTCATGCAGTTGTGGAAGTTGGCTTTCTTGTTGGTGGTGTTGTCGGAGAGGGAGAGGATGAGTTGTGTGTCATCGGCATAGGATATGATTTTGAGTCTGTGGGTTTTAATGATGCTGGCCAGAGATGTCATAAAAGTGTTGAAGAGGGTTGGACTGAGTGAGGATCCTTGGAGTACTCCACAGATGATCTCTTTGGGTTCGGAGATAAAGTGGGAAAGGCAGACATTTTTCATTCTTCCTGTAAGGAAAGAGGCAATCCATCTGAGAGCAGCTCCTTGGATGCCTATATTGTGCAGTTTTGTGATGAGTGTGCGGTGAGACACCCTATCAAAGGCTGCCAAGAGTCTAGGAAGATTAGAGCAGCAATCTCACCTTGGTTGAGTAGGGCTCAGGTGTTGTTGGTAGCCACGATTAGGGCTGTCTCTTGCTGTGGTTTCTGCAGAATCTGGATTGGGAGGAGTTGAATAGGAAGTTCCATTCCAAATGTGAGGAGAGTTGTCGGTTGAGGGCTTTTTCTAATACATTGACCAACTAACAAGGAGCAGGGAGATTAGTCTGTATTTGTTGAGTTCTCTGGGGGTCTGCCAATGGTTTCTTTAGCAGGGCATTGACTTCTGTGTGTTTCCAGTTCTCAGGGAAGGTGGCCATGGCAATTGAGGTGTTGAATAAAGTGGTGAATATGTGGCTGATTCTGGCTTCACCTAGGTTAAATATGTGATGAGGGCATAGTTTGGTTGTGGCCTCTGAGTGGACCGAGTTCATGATAGATGCAGTATCCTATGGGGAGAGCTGGCTCCATTCGGTGATTCAGATGTCTATGGTGGTACAGGGGGCGTTGTGTTGCTTGAAGAAGCCGGTGACCTTGGGCTGGGGTTTGAATTTTCTGTAAATGTTGGCGATCTTGCCATGAAAGAAGTTTGTATGGTTGTCGCAGAGTTCCTTGTGTGGAAGTAATGATGTTTGTTGCAGCTGAAGGGTTGGAGAATTCTTTGAGAAAGCTGAAGAGTTCTTTGCTGTTATTGGAGCTTGCCTGGTGCCTGCCACCTTGTGAATGCCAATGAAGGGGGGTACCAGAGGTCCCCCTAAGTGCAGCCCCCCACTCCCATGGGGGCCCATAACGGGACCCCAAAGCATTTTCCACCTGCCTTTGGAAAGTCCTTCTCAATAGTACATGATAGGCACCACTACCATATTATCTGCCATTTCCGTCACAGGGACATTTGACGGGCGGATCGCCACCACCGGCCCTACGGTGGCGATCCGCCAGAGATCATAATAGGCCCCTTTGCTTGGGAAGAATATTACTTGTGCCGGAGTAATTGCGGTAATTTTGCTTTACTCTTGTGAAGCAAAATGACCAAAAATAATGCGTTTATACCTGCTCACATAATTTAGAATAATTTGGAGAGAAAGTGCCTACCACAAGAGCACAGAAACAGCACGAGCAGAAGCTGGCTGCAGCTGTTCATGTTCTGTTGCATTTAGCACAAATTTCTTAATACAAATTGCACCCTCTGGGCCATTTTGCGCCAAGAAATAACAATAATGTTGTGTTATGTTGTTCGTGTAATTTTGCACAATCATGCATAAACCTGCTGTAATTTTGTATAATTACATTATAACAAATTACGCATCTTACGCCCACCCTCATTGAGAAACTCATGCTAGTTCAACAAAATGATATGGTTCAGTCTTGCAAATTTTGAATGAGGGTCAGAATAATGGTCCTTCCACATATGCCGGACAAAGTCAATATGTCAGAATTGCTGCCTAGAGTTGTTAAGCCTTTCACAACATACTCCTTTGGGTCAGTTAGGTGTCTTCAATGACACCAGAGATCTTCAGCACATTAGCTAGCAATGTGAAATTAGATGCTCTGAAATCTTTCTTCTGGCTGCCTGTCTGTACTTTGCTTCTTTGTACAATGCACATATGCCTTAGCTATATTTTTTCCAAAACTTCCAGAGAAAGCAACAATATGCCTCTCATTGAAATGCAAATTTTAAGTGAACGGTTCTAGCCATGTAATAACCTTAGCATCTCCAACTCACTGTTCTAACCAATTATAGTTTCAAAATATACTTAAAGTGTACAAGGTTTAAATTTCCATCACTATTACTAGTTTTGTGGTATGCTGTAGGAGTCGATAACACTTGCACTGCCACACTATACAAATACCAGTGGCTTAGGAGTGTCCCCCACTGCCTGGCTCATAGCCAGCAGGTGAAAAATAAAACGATGTTCTAGCATCATTTTATTTTTCATTTCAAGGCTCTAAGCCAGCTTGTGCAAGGAAGGGTGGGCCCAATGCATTAGAGGGGGGAGGAGTGCTATGTGCTCTTTTAAGTGCTCATGTGTGTTTGTCCGGCCCTCTCTGGACGGCCAAACACACATGCACACTTAGTTTTCTCCAACCAATCCAGGCTAGAGAAACCACACAGACTCCTTGTCCGGAGAGAAGCGTCTTTTTAGCCTGCTCAGGCCAATCCCAGTGATGCTGTCATAGCATGAGAGCAGCACGGGGATTGCACAGGGAATCTGTCCCAGGGGCTGCTGGGACCAGGAAGCGCACAGGAGGCATGATGCAATGCGAGAGACAGCCAGCAGCTTATGGCGGGTTCTTTAAAAAAAATATTATTATGAACACCCCCATGCTCCCCCGTGCTCCTCCTGCGTTCCCTCCACCCGCCTCACCACCCTTTGTTTGTGGCAGCCACCACTGACAAATACCCAAATCAATTAATGAGCAAGTCACTTACAGGTACATGCATCAAAATCGGCATTTGCGATTCCTTAATTGCGATTTTTAAGGAATCGCAATTATGGAATTGCAAATGCCTATGCATCAAGAAATCGCTAAATAAATTGCGATTTCTTAGAATTCCTTAATTGCGATTAGCATTTTGCGAATCGCAATTAAGGAATCCCTTCCCATTCATTCCTATGGGCCTAGAGGCCCATAGGAATGAATGGGAAGACAATCTCAATTTGCGATTCGCAATTAGCTAATCGCAAATTGAGATTGCGATGTCAAGGGTGCAGGGGTGTCCAATGGACACCCTGTTGCACCCCTGAAATCAAACAATGCACATATGTTGTGTACACACATGCCCTAAGGGCATGTGTGTGCACAACATGAAAGTTAAAAAAATGCAAACAATTGCATTTTTCTAACATTTCGCAAAATTACCATGAGGTCCAACCTCATGGTAATTTTTTCTCTCTAATTGCGAATTCGCAATTTTTTTTAGTTTCATGCATTTCTTTTGAGGAATCGCAAATTTGCGATTCCTTAAAAGCAATCGCACTTGAAAAAATCGCTAAAATAGCGATTTATTCACTTTTAAGTTGATGCATCCCAAATAGTGATTTGGGAATCGCAAACGGCCGAATTTTGCGATTCGCACCGTTTGCGATTCCCAAATCGCTTGATGCATGTGCCTGTTAATTTATCTCTATTATTTCCCATGTCAGAATTATAGCAATATCCTTTTACTTTTTGCAAGATAGGTGATACAATATGATTTCCAGTAGACAGTTTGCGTGCTTTGTTTGTAAAGTCACACTTTGGTTTGAAGTTGGTAGCTTCTCTTTGTTAAGTGCCACTTTTATGTACAGTGACAGTTGTTGTTTACAGCTCTTTGCACACTAAGGAGCTTATTTCAATGTCGACCGGAATTCCTACTGCCCGACACCAACTCGGTCGTGGGACCAACCGGCACCCCATCGCCGGTCCCGGTCTGCCTATTATAATGCGATCAAACACTGTTCAGTCGCATTCAACTTTTCGCAATGGGAACTCGCATTACAGCTGTAAACTGCCCATGACACAAGTTCCCATTGAGAAAAGCAAGGTGCAGTTTATCCCTGCATCCTATGGCAGGCACCTCAAGGTGCCTTCCACAAGATGCAGCGATCAACAGGGAGGCATCATATGAGCTCTCTCTGCCTCCAATCTGAGGCCATGCACCATAGGGGGCCCTGCTAGGGGACCCCAAACACGCTTTCTGACATGGTTTCCATGTCGGACAGGCCGGCATGGAAACAATGTTAATAACTGTGATAGTAATCTCAAGGGCGGAAAGGACCGCCCTTGAGAAAACTTTCCGGTTTATGATTGGCAGACTAGCTCTCCCAGCCTTTTTGAAGGCAGCCTGGAATAACCAGCTGGTTTCCTTTCAAACCGCATCCATCATAATGAGGCGGTTGGAAAGGAAACCGAGCGGCCCATTACGATGTGGCCCTTAAGGCTCCAACCACAGGTCGGAGACTTTATGGGCCTTATCGTAATCGGCCCGTAACTGAATCAATAAGAACAGAACATTCATTGTTTCTAATATTAGATGTAAGTGCTCTTTATTAGACACAATGGACAAAGTGCTTTGTGATTGTCCACATGCCAGTTGAAGACCATAGTACAACCTTACTAATGTTATTTCACTTTTTTTTTCAGATTTGCTTGCTTGTGGCTGGCACCCACAGCATTTAAATACCATACAGTGCTAGTTGAGATATACAGGGGTGTAGCATGCTGAAGGCATATTACTGAAATACACAGCGATAAGACAGAGAAACTGTAAAGGCGGAGGCAGAGAAGTACAGGGAAAAGTAGAGGAATCTGTCACACAAAGGGAAGTAAATAAGAGGAAATAAGGAGGCATAAAAAATGAAGAATAATGAAAGAATAGCGTTGAAAATGGATGAAGATAAATAAAGAAAACAAAAAATGGAAATAGAATAAAGAAATGTAATGTGGCGTAGGTGCAATAAAAAGGTAACTGAGAGGAAAAAAGCAAGAAACAGTACAGTAGAAAGACTGAATGAACTAGAACAAAAAGTGAAATAATATGTAAGCAAACAAAACAACTATCAACTGTGATAGAATAATTGCAGCACAGGTAGAACTGAATGTTTTTAGAGAAAGGCATAGGCGGGGACTTGAGGCTAGGGAGAAAGACACCCTTCAAATCAGTTTGATGCCCTACAGATGATGGATGGAAGAAACATGTCCATGTCAACAGATATTTTCATACTGACCAAAACTGCTGACTTACAGCTTCACCTCGTTAAGAAAATGCAACCCTCCCTTCCTCCTCAAGATTTCAGGATTGCTGTTCAAGCCCTGGTGCTTTCACACCTCAATGGCAAAATTGCCTTGCTGAAAGGCCTCCCTAAGGCCCATTCCTGATTGTTCAAAGAGAGGACATGTTACCCCTATTCCCAAAAAACTAATACTGGCTCGTCTGACTTCAACAACTAGAGCCCTATTACCAACACTGACTCTAGAAAAGCTTTTAGAGAAATAGGTACACATGCAACTTTGCAACCACATTGAATCAATTCTTTGATAATCTTCAATATGGCTTCAGAATGGGTCATAGCACTGAAACTGCTCTAACACACATTGTACATGATGTGCTGAGAATGCGAGACCAAAATGAGCCCTGTCTAATTGATCTCTCCTTGGCTTTCAATACAGTCAAACATGATAGTAGGGTTGACCTTCTTGCAAATATGATGGGGCTATCTGGTCCCGTCCTAAAATGGTTTGCCTTGTTCCTTCATAACAGGACATAGAGAATCAATGTCAATCAAACCCTATCTAACACTTCTCCAGTCACAAATATAGTTCCTTAAGGATTCACATTCTAACCCAACTTATTCAATCTGTTCATGGAACCTCTTATTGATCTTTTGAATCTCTCTTACATTAAACTATCACATGTACGCTGACGAAACACAACTGTATTTGAAAATGTCCTCCCTTGATGAACATCAAAGTGCTCAAGTAGACCCTACAGAAAACCCAACAATGATTGACCCGCAATCACCTCATGCTCAACACCCTCCAAACCCTGCTGATCACACCTCACAATCACTCTTCCCCTATAGAAAAATGGTTCAAGCAACTCACTGCTCTCAACTACTTCCAACACTTAATAGATGTCGCTAGATCACTAGGTATAACATTGGGCAAACACCTGAATATGCAAGATCATATTAGTCCCACTACGAGGGAAGTTACCTATCATCTTAATATACTAGGAAAAATCAATCCTTTCTTGCTAACTTTCCGTTAGCAGTCCAATCCCTTGTTATTTCCCATCTGGATTATAGGAGCACTAGTCTTGCTGGTTTATCCAAAGCACAGCTGGCCCCACTAACATTTACATTGAATTCCGCTGACAGGCTCATCACTGAAGATGCTAACATGTATTTATTTTTTATTTATTTATTTTGTGTTTTATAGAGCGCGAACTTGATCCGATAGGGTATCAGACCGCTTTACATAGTCATAGAGTTGTACAAAAGGCATGGAATCACGAGAGTATACCATTGATTGGGAGTGTGGGGGGGTGCTGAGTACAAGGGGGAAGGAAAGACACAAAGTACAGTTAACATTACAGTTGCTAAGGACTCAAGAGGGATGGAAGGATACAAGGTGCAGTTAACATTACAGTTGCTGAAGACAGGCCCCAGGTTCCTTGGTGGGGCGAAAGGTCGACAGAAGGAGGCAATAGTCTCTGTGGAGGTGGAGGACAGGGTTTTAGACGAGGAATTTACTCATAAGGAAGGATTTGGCCTCCTTTTTGAAACGTGCAATAGAGGGGATTTTTCTGATGGCGGGTGGGAGGGAGTTGCATATTCTTGGCTGAAACCCTTCCTAGACGCTCCCGACCTAAAAATGGCAGTCCAAGCATTAGTCATTTCTAATAAGCTTCCTGAGCACTCTCAGTTTATAAAGTTCAGTATCCAAAATAGTAAAGTTCCACTGGATTCATCCAAAGCAGTCCCAGGTGGGTAATCCAAAATAATATATCAACAAGGTATTTCAAATCATGGATTTTTCTTTTCTTTTCTTCAAATTCAAATCCTCCACAATCCACATACAGAAGTCATTGGATTATTCAGCCAACACGTGTTTCGTCTTGTAAATTATATACACAGCGACTTCATCAGGGCTGAAATCATAATACAAAATAAACATCACTATAATTCATTTGAGCTAACATATAATTGTGACAGTTTTCCAGACTCCCGTGATGAGCAGAGAAGAACCCGGCGAGAAAAATACCAAAAGAACATACACCTGATATGTGCACGTCTCTAGCAAGCCACCACCAAGTCATATACATCAATTTCAAGCATACATTTAAAGAAATGTATATAACATAAAATCCTCCTACTTATAGTGAGAAACGCATATGTCAATTAAAATAATGCCCCACTGGGGATCAATTATCTAATATATCTATATCATAGATGATCGGCCCCATCTCGGGTAATATCCCTAGTCAAAAATTACTAAATCACACGTTCTACAGTTTAAATTTTATAGAGTATTTATAAGCTCTTCGTCACTCCCCAAAGCAAAAGTCAATTGCGGTGACTAAACACTATTTACAAAAATTATTAAAAATTATTGAAAAGGGTTCTTTACCGTAATCCAAATATTTTGAAAAGTTTTCAGTTGAAATAATCAATCTCTTCGTCACTTCAAATTATGAAGTAAAAGACCCTGTAATTTAAACAACCCCAAGGATTTAATTAGAAAATATCTTCCGTTATTTGTGGAACAACCTATATTATAGGTGAATCCATAGTACACTTACCCTACTTCTTTAAATCTTATTCTGCGGTCAGGAGTCTTTACATATCTTCAAAAGTAATCAGTAATTCACGATCTGTAATAATGATCAAGTATAAGATCAAATTGTTCTTTTATAATTACAACTTAGAAACTAGTTATTTCTAACTTACACATTATTGACCCTTCAAGACGCTATTCATACATACCTCAATCTCATTACGTGTTCGTCTATCCACGAACGCGTTTTCCTATCTGGCTTTCTGCACCAGCACCATATTGGAGTTCCTATTTATATCCTCCCAAAACCATGCGCCATCTTGTAGTGGCTCAATGGTTTAGTACGCAAACCGGATTTCTAATAGGCGTCCTATTCGGGCGTCCTATTGAACTCCTAAAGTTCACTCATTTCTGAAGCACCTCCATATAATGGATTCATTTTCATGTTATGACAATCATTATTAAGCATACACTATAGAGTTTATCTTGTAGTTACTAAGTGGGTTATTACGTAAACTTTTATTTCTACTAGGTGTCCTATTCGGGCGCCATATTGGACTCCTGAGAGTTCACTTTTTTGAAACGCTTTCATAAAGTAGGTTATTTCTCACGTTAGATTAATTAAATACTAAGTATTTAAGTCAATCTACGGCAATAATTAAGGTTCTCATCTTGGGTTTGTATTAGTTACACAGTCTCATTCGTTCCACAGTATAGTAGTAGATGGAAATGAGAAAATCGGAGTTTAGGTGAAAACAATAATAGCATCCTCAAGTTTTCACTTCTCTTAATTCATATGAAAAAGTTCATACATTAGTCTTAACCGTAAACAAAGACCTTCATACATTATTCAAATACAAGTAGATTCACGAGATGGAAATTTCTACAATTCAACAAATTGTACATCTAGTCAATTCACATCATGCAATATTCATGATTCATAGTAATTCACCATTTGTAACAGCCTAATTCAGTTAGTAATAATACCATGACAGTTAACGTCTCAGTCATCTCCCAAGTAATACTGGAGCTCATGGTCATTATTTAAACCTAGTTCCACAGCCTTAAGTCTCATCAACCACATAACCTCAGTCCTTCTCAATTTTAGTTGCCTATTTCCTCCTCTTGGGTGTCGGCTAATGTGTTCAATCCCATGATAGCTGAAATTATGTCCTTCCCTGTCATCACAATTTTGAACTGCATGTGCTGCAATGGGATATCGAGTATCACCATTTTTCCACGCCCTTATGTGTTCCATTATCCTGTCTCGTAGCCTCCGGATTGTGCTGCCCACATAGATCTTTCCACATGAGCAGACTATCACATACACTACATACGTAGTGTCACAGTTTATAAAACTCACAATATCATATTTGCCAGAGCCATTGTAATTGAAATTTAGTACCTTCTTCTGTGCCCACCTGCAAGAGCTGCAACGTCCACATTTGTGGAAACCTTTTGTCTTGTTAGTTAACCAATCATCTGGTCTCATATTAGGATAACTCGGACTGACTGAATTGGCCAGGTTTTTTCCCTTTCTGTAGGTGATGCTCGGTCTCTCTCCTATATAGGGCAATAAATCTTTGTCTGTCTTCAGCAAATGCCAATATCGATTAAATATGGCAAACAGTTTGTGACTCTCCATATTGTAATTTGTGATCATTCTTACTTGCTCATTAGGTCCCATACCCTTGACTTTAGGTAGCAGTGTTCCCTTTCTATCCAAGTTTTTGGCTCTCCTTCTCGCTTTCTCTACTTTATCATGCTCATAGCCTCTTGCTTTAAACCTGTTCGAGATATCGATCAGATTTTCTTCAAAATCACTTTCCTCTGAACAGTTTCTCCTTGCTCGTACCATTTCACCGAAAGGTATCTTTGCTATCTGACTCCTGGGGTGACAGCTGCCCGCATGCAAAACTGCATTACAACTGGTTTCCTTCCTGTACAACCGGCTACAGAGTTTATTTTCTTTTATGTACAATTCTATGTCTAGAAATGCCATATTCTCTTGACTATATTGTGTAGTAAAACTCAAATTAACATCATTACTGTTCAGATATTCAAAAAATTCTTTGAGTTTCACTTCAGTTCCAATCCAAATCATTAAACAGTCGTCTATGAAACGACCCCAGTAGTGGATATACAGTATCCATTCTTTCCCTCGATGTCCCCAGATCCACTCCGCCTCGAACCACCCCATGAAGAGGTTGGCAAAAGACGGAGCAAATCTGGAGCCCATCGCGGTACCAAGACGTTGTCTGTACCATTTATTGTCAAACAGAAAAACATTATTTTCTAATACCAATTCTGTCATCTTAAGAATCATAGAAGTATGATCAAAGAGCTCAGCAGACCTCTTATTCAGAAATGACTCTATTGCACGTAACCCAAGTTGGTGATGAATATTTGAATATAAAAATACCACGTCTAGGGTTACCAGGTACATATCTGGTTCCCAAACCAAGTCACTCATGATATTCAACACATGCTTAGTATCTTGGATAAACGATGGCAGGTTGTGTACATATGGCCTCAAAAATGTATCTATAAATTCAGACAGCCTCTCAGTTGGGCCCCCAATCCCGCAAAATAATAGGTCTTCCAGGTGGTCTATCCCTGTTCTTATGTACTTTTGGAAGCGTGTATAAACACGGTGAGCGAGGAGTTCTGAGTACCAGATAGTTATTCTCATCAAAGTCTAGTAAAGTCTGATCATACCACACTTTCAAATATCCATTGATCTTAGTCATCACATCTGTAAGGGGATTTTTACTCAAACATTCATAATATATGTTGTTATTTAATTGTGAGAAAACTTCATCATTGTAAGATTTCGTATCCTGAATAACAACATTTCCTCCTTTGTCCGCCATACGAATAATCACGCTTTTATCATTCATTAGTAACTTGAGTGCCTGTCTTTCCCCCATAGATAAATTATCATTTTTGATATATGGTTTGATCATTTTACTCTTATCAATCAATTTGTCTATTTCTAGATTGCATGATTTATGAAATACATCCAAAACATTTCCTGATGTCAATTGAGGCATTCATTTGGACTTCAACTTTAGACCCGAGCTCTCACTCATATACCTATTGACCTCAAGATCATCCAAAAGTCTGCCCACAGTTATTGGGTCCTCTTCATTTTCAGTAATAGATAATAACAATCTGGTAGCATTGACCCCTTCAATTGTCAAATCACTCAGTATTTTATTTTCACCCAGACATCCAGTCTTATCCGGTACATTAGCAAAGAATTTTTTCAACTTCAGCAGTCTCACAAATTTATACAGATCCACCTTAGTCATGTACCAATCTGGTACCATAGTCGGACAAAAACCCAAGCCCTTTTTCAATAATGACAGCATATCATTAGTTAACTCCATTGATGATAGGTTGATAATTTCAATTTCATTATTCAACACATCTATATTTACGAACACGTAATGAGATTGAGGTATGTATGAATAGCGTCTTGAAGGGTCAATAATGTGTAAGTTAGAAATAACTCGTTTCTAAGTTGTAATTATAAAAGAACAATTTGATCTTATACTTGATCATTATTATAGATCGTGAATTACTGATTACTTTTGAAGATATGTAAAGACTCCTGACCGCAGAATAAGATTTAAAGAAGTAGGGTAAGTGTACTATGGATTCACCTATAATATAGGTTGTTCCACAAATAACGGAAGATATTTTCTAATTAAATCCTTGGGGTTGTTTAAATTACAGGGTCTTTTACTTCATAATTTGAAGTGACGAAGAGATTGATTATTTCAACTGAAAACTTTTCAAAATATTTGGATTACGGTAAAGAACCCTTTTCAATAATTTTTAATAATTTTTGTAAATAGTGTTCAGTCACCGCAATTGACTTTTGCTTTGGGGAGTGACGAAGAGCTTATAAATACTCTATAAAATTTAAATTGTAGAACGTGTGATTTAGTAATTTTTGACTAGGGATATTACCCGAGATGGGGCTGATCATCTATGATATAGATATATTAGATAATTGATCCCCAGTGGGGCATTATTTTAATTGACATATGCGTTTCTCACTATAAGTAGGAGGATTCTATGTTATATACATTTCTTTAAATGTATGCTTGAAATTGATGTATATGACTTGGTGGTGGCTTGCTAGAGACGTGCACATATCGGGTGTATGTTCTTTTGGTATTTTTCTCGCCGGGTTCTTCTCTGCTCATCACGGGAGTCTGGAAAACTGTCACAATTATATGTTAGCTCAAATGAATTATAGTGATGTTTATTTTGTATTATGATTTCAGCCCTGATGAAAGTCGCTGTGTATATAATTTACAAGACGAAACACGTGTTGGCTGAATAATCCAATGACTTCTGTATGTGGATTGTGGAGGATTTGAATTTGAAGAAAAGAAAATAAAAATCCATGATTTGAAGGACCTTGTTGATGTATTATTTTGGATTACCCACCTGGGACTGCTTTGGATGAATCCAGTGGAACTTTACTATTTTGGATACTGAACTTTATAAACTGAGAGTGCTCAGGAAGCTAATTAAAAATGACTAATGCTTGGACTGCCATTTTTAGGTCCGGAGTGTCTAGGAAGGGTTTCAGTTTCCATAGGTAGCTCAGGTGGAATCTGGCAGATTTGGCTATTGAGCTGATGTGGTCTTGCATGTTCAAGTTGCCATCCAAGGTTATTCCCAGTGATTTGGCCGAGTCCACAATGGTCGGTAGATAATGTAAGGCTGTGATGGCCTTCATCCATATCTGAATCTCAGGGTCGGTTTTTGGAGGGAAATTAGAAGAAATTCTGTTTTCTTTGCGTTGAGTTTGAGTTGATTGGAGGAGAGCGATTGGACGGTCTGCTTCAGGGCCTCATTCAGGAAGAGAACCTCCTCGAGAGATGAGATTTTGATGTAGATCTGAGTGTCGTCAGCGTACATATGGTAGGAGACATTTGCGGTGCGCAGAACTTCGGCAAGCGGTTCTAAATAAACGTTGAAGAGGGTGGGGGACAGCGTTGAACCTTGAGGGACTCCAACCATGACCGAAGAGTGAGCGGACAGGTTGCCTTTGATTAGGAATCCCTGAGATAGGTTTTGGAGGAAGGATCTAAATCATTCAGTGTCGGGGCCATCTAGACCCATCCTGAGTCTGAGACGTTTGATTAGCTTCCCATGGTTGACAGTGTTGAAGGCTGAGGATAGATCTAGGAGGATTAGGAGACAGGTTTTGCCTTGCTCAAGGGCTTGGAGGGCATCATCGACATTGTGGAGCATGGTGGTTTCGGTGCTGTGTCCCGGTCTGAATCCAGATTGGAAGTCATCGAGTAGGTGGAAGTTGTTGATGTGACGACTTAGCAGCAGTTGCATACACTTCTCCAATACTGTAGCTAAGAGAGGGATATTGGAAATGGGTCTGAAATTGTCAGGAGAGGCTGGATCCAGAAACAGCTTTTTCAGAATGGGGAGGACTTGGCCCACTTTCAGAGAGTCAGGAATTGATCCCTGCCGGAGGGAGGCGTTAATTATTGCAGTCCAGCTAGGAATAATGGATTGGGCGACTGTAGCTTGGCAGTTAGAGGGGAGCGGGTCATTTAAATGGTTGTTCGGGTTCAAGGTAGATAGGATTTTGGAAACAGAGTCTTCGTCGAAGAGTGTGAAGTCGGTCCAGTGAGCTTGCTTCTTAGGTGAAGCCTGTTGGGGCGGCGTGGTTGGAGGAGGCAGGTCAGCGAGGGTGCTCGACCTCGGACCTGAGAATCTGGGTTCGAGTCTCGGTAACGACGCCAAACATCCTATGATCCTGGGCAAATCACCCGTGCCTAACAAAAATGAATGTGTGTCCTCATGTAACATAACTGGTGCTATGTAAAGCACTCTGATACCCGATTCAGGTCAAGTTCGCGCTATATAAAACTCTGCAAAGAAAAAAAAAATGAGGCGGAACTAAGTTCGTTACCTAAGGTTTTAATTTTGTCTGCAAAAAACAAGGAGAATTCCTCGGATGAAATTAGAGACTTGGGGTTTTCTTTCAATGTTTTGGCCAGTTTCATCATCATCGAAAATGGCTCCACTTTGAAGCAAGAATCCAGTGGAAGATCACTTGCATGACATGCTAGGTCCTTCACCATAATACACCTGTCTACCTGGCCAAAAAACGTTAACATTCCAGAGGTAAGGCCTCCTCAAGGAGCTCTAACTCCCTATTGTGAAGCAACAGAAATTCAAAAAGAAAAAGACGTACAACAGCTACTTCTCTGGTCTGGATCCTAGAATATGGAACTCACTACCACCTGAAATCAGGACAAAACTCTCTTTACCTTCTTCAAAAACTAAGTAAAAATGATTGTGATTAATAGATTCCTTAACTAATCATCCTCAGTAATTCAGCCTCACCTTTTACTTGTAAACTCCTATGGATCATAGATATTCCAAGCTGTTTTTGATATATTGTATCTGTATTTATTTGTGTTTTTTGCTCCCTGCTCTGTCCCTCCTGCATTTTGTCTTTTATATGTGATTTGACTGCCACATGTACAGCACTGTGACACCCTGTAAGGTAATATTTGCGCTATGTAAAGCTTTGCAAATAAAATATACTTGTACAGTGGAGAAATGGTGGGTAACCTTGTAGTGTAGTTCCTATGTCACTGATAGGCTCTGCGCATTGGAATAATATACACTATAGTCTTGACATAGGACGGGGGTCAGTATGTCTCTATCAAGTACTTTCAACTTAATTACTTGTATGTGCCAGCTAACACAGAGGTCACTAGAAACTTCTTGAATGAACAAGAAGGGATTCGTTTCTGACAACCACATAAACATGACAACTTTGTTTCCCTTTAGAATCTGAACAATCTCAGAATTGTGGAAACAATAGATAACAGTTTCACGTAGTCAATCGTGAATGCTTTGTTTCCACAGAGTTGAACAGAAATAGAGAGATGGGCGTTTCAATAAAAGGGTTTATTGAACAGTCTTATTTCTCATGCAAGAGATATGAACTGCTACAATCGTAGGACAGAATGCGAAGTATAATACTTACAGCGTTAGCAGTAAGATAAAATAATTCTGCAATAGCATGGTCTGTAGCTATGACATATATAAAAATACATACAAAAATAACACAGGCTACTCAACTGGCGCTTCAATAATCCTACCCCAGTGTACCTAACCTAAGTGTAGTACAAGGGAAGAAGTAGGTGCTGTTTTAGTCATAGTCTAGTTTAGTTTAAGTTTAGTTTTGCCAAGACTTGATAAAAGTTTCTCTAGGTTCTAGTATGCTCCATGCCTTAGAATGAGAGAGGTTGGAATCTCTTTTCCGGGATGCGACCTCTAACACCCCGCAAGGGGAGTCAGAAACACTGGAGCTGGATTCTCGGCGAGGAGGATGACAGCGTCTGGTCAGTGCGTCAGTTGGGGACTTGACTTCCTTTCAAACTTGCTGTGGCGAGCCGTGTCGTGCAAGTAGGTAGCCGAACCGCACCATGGTTTGCCATGGCAAGTGAAGTTATATTTATACCTTGAAGGTGTTTAGGAATGCCAGTGTTGATGTACAAGTCGGGCATATGAACATCATGAATAAACCCCTAAGGAATAGATGTCAATGCATAATAAATGAGTTCTTGGAGAAATCAATATCCAGGCAAGTCCTAAAGGCTTAAGAGTCTGGTTGTCCAAGAACTCGTTGTGACAAAGATGAACAGATGTAGTTGACCATGCCTGTATTTGGTTAGCATGATCAATGCCGAAATAAGGGCTGGATTTCTATGCCTAAATAAGGGCAATGCGAATTGTACCTATATAACGGCATGAATCGATAAATCTCTATACGTATCTAAATCGACACACAACAACCTCATACAGCCATGACCATGTGCTTCCATGATGCCCTCTGAATCAATGTTGAGTAGGCTTTTCATCACTGTCTGAAGATAATCTGTCTCATCATTGACCCACCTAACATATTTAGTTAGTAAATAGAGACAATTAGAAACAAGAAAATAAAAATAGGAGCCTGTGTCCACCAAGTCACCCATTACAAGATGCTACCAATACTACAGCCATTAGTATTTCTGGGGTTTGAGGTAGGACATGCTGGAGGTAGTGTTTTCATGCAGATTCCAGGTTGTTTTCCAAGAATGACATTTAATTTGCTTTCACTGGGTAAAGTGTTGTGGTGAAATTATGGACCCACAGCATTGAGGTGAAACTTGCATACTGATCGGACCAAAATGCCCATTACCATCCCCAAAGGGATTAGTGGGGTGCAAAAAATGACTTACATAGCTTCCTGCTAGAAGGGAAATGCTGTCAGTGTGTATTGACAAGACACCTACTTCTAGTCAGGTCCTGTTCTATTTGTGAATATCAACGAGGCACTTATTAACTCATGTGTACAGAGGTGAAAAAGAACTATGAAATTGTAACAAACCCTAATTTTACCAACAGCACAGTGGTGCTGTCATGTACTTGATCGAAAAAACTGGTAATGTTGCAATCTTAAAGGTTCCTCTTTATAAAAATCAATTTTGATTAAATTCTTGCATGTTGGACTTAAGTGGTTTTCTGTTATGGAGTACTTCTTTCCTCAGCTTCTTCCATTATATGAGAGAAGGGCAGGCACCTAATCAGCCGTTATAAGGCTACGTAACTAGTATTTCCATTTTACTGTGGGGAAAATTCTTGGCAATCTGAGAGGCTTGGTCATCTGCAGCACACAAAATGGTGAACCCCTGTGGGGCATCTGCTCTAGTAGTGTGAAAAATGTGCTTTATTGTAATAATACAAAATTTCATAACATTTACATGAAATTATGTGAAAAAGCTAAATCACAATTTAATGTCATACATTAGAATTAAATGAATCCCTGCATCCATGATGGTTAAGAGGACACATTGGCTTCAGTTCCCGCTGCAGCACAGAGACAGCTAACCTGTCACATCATAGGAAATGCTCTCCTGACCACAGATAAAGATTACCCCTGCCTTCTGCTGTTGCTGGACCTCTCAACTCCATTCAACACAGTTGTTGAGCCAGCCTCATAGACACTCTGGAGTCTGAAATGGGATTCACTGTCAATCTCCTTCACTGGTTCTCCTCCTACCTTTCCACTGTTCAAGGTCACCTCCAGGTTTCAAAAGATCCTTATTACCTGTGGAGTCCCCCTCGGTTCCATACTGTGCCTAGTCATTTTTAACCTCTAAATGGAGCCCCACAGCCAACAGCATCAAAATTCACCTATATACCAATGACACAGAACTCAGAAAGTTTCCATCTCCTCAAACACTGCCAGGACAACATTCAGACTTAGATATCCAGTTCAACCTAATGAAGAAACAACTCCAGTTACATGCCAAGTACAATAAGCAATAAACAGCAGAAACCTGGCTCACTGACATGAAACTTGAGGGCTACAAACCCCAACTTTCACTGACTTCCAAGATTCACCGTGGACGCAAATCCCATACTTAAGGACGAAATTGCCAAAATAACGCAAAGACGTCCTGGTACCAGCTTTCCCTTCTAACTAAAGTGAAACTCTTTCTTCCAGAAAGTGACTTTAGAGCTGCTGTTCAAGTCATCGTATTCTTCAGTCTGAAAAGTGGTAATGCCCTACTTGATAGCCTCTAATGCTCCATACCTACACTCCTAAAGGGTGTTCAATACTCCACAGCACATCTCATCCAGTGCCTGAAGAAATATGATCACATCACCCCTATCCTGATAGAACTCCATTGGCTTCACTATTATCAATCCAGCAGCATCATTTACAAAGCCATTGCGACTGGCACCCTCACCTATCTTGTAGACATGCTCGCCATCTTGTGTGGTGCATTTGCAGTCATGAGATCATCAGACAGCAGACTATGAAGTGTTACAATGGTTTTAAAAACATAAGGCAGCAGGCCGTTTCCCTGTATGTGCCCAGGATCGGGAACAACAACCCAATATCCATGAGGAGCACCCCAACACTGCTCCAGTTTAGAAAAGAAATGAAGGCACAGCCCTTTGAAGAAGACTACTTCACAACACTTTAACAGTCAAAAAACCAGCTACATCTCCGATCATTCATTGACATTATGCTTGTCAATGACCATCTATAGAACTCTGTTGCCTTTTTTCTGCAGAAATGCCACATACATATATAGATATACAGAAGGTATTTAACATCTTGCTCTCTCTTGTCAGGGTTAAATCAACAGGTAATCAGGGATTGCCAGATCAGTCAATATATGTCACTTCTGAACAGAGCATTTTATGTAAATGTGACACTAAATATAAATAAAGTATTTATTTATTTATTTATTTATTCAGCTTATAAAGTGCACTATCACCTTGCAGGCATCCTGGGACTAGGCGGCTCAAAAAGGCAGGAGGATGTGTCAAGGACATGGTCAGGCATCTAGGTCTTAGGGAACAGCCAGGTTTTTACACTTTTTCTGAATGGAAGGAGCTCCCTAATTTGTCTGATCTCCCAGGGGAGTCTGTTCCACAGTTTGGCCGCTGCCACCTCAAAAGATCTACCCCCTGACCTAGCTTTCCTAAACCTTGGTACCTTCACCAGTCTCGCCGATGAGGAGTGGAGCAATCTTGTTAGGGCGTACCAGTCAAATTTGTTCCGCATCAGCACAGGCCCTATCCCATGAAGGGTTTTAAAAACAAGGCAGAGAGATTTGAATTGCACTCTCTGTCTCAAAGGAAGCCAGTGAAGTTCTGCCAGAGCCGCAGACGCAGAGGATCTTCTGGGCAGCCCTAAGACTAACTTGGCTGCTGCTGACTGAATCCTTTGTAGTCTGTCCAGCAGGAAATTAGGAGAGTCAAGCAGAAGGGCGTTACAGTAGTCAAGCCTACTGAGAATCGTACACCTTGCCACTTGTGCACGCGCCTGAGAAGGTAATAACGGAATTTTTTTTTTAAGAGACCTAATGATCGCAAAACAGCATACTGTCATTTTTGTGATCTGAGCTTCCATGGTAAGCTTGTTGTCAAGCATAATGCCCAGATTACGAACAGTTTTTAATGGCCGAATTGTGGTCGAAATTCCTGGGGGCCAGAAATTGCAGGGAAGGGGATGAGGGATCCTATTCGCTGCACAGAAGAACACCTCTGTCTTTCCTGCATTAAATTGTAGGGAGTTGTTCTGCAACCATCGGGCCGTGTCCCACAAACAGTTATGAAACACCTCCACTGATGTCGAATCCTCTCCCTCAAAGGAGTGGATCAGCTATGTGTCATCCGCATAATTTATGATGTTGATATTGTGTGTTTTGATGACCGCAATCAGAGGTTTTAAGTAAACCTTGAATAAAATAGGGCTAATTGCCGAGCCCTGAGGAACACCATGCAACAAGCTGGAGAAGGCAGATTGGAAGGGGGGAGGGACACCGCCTGCTGTCTATCCTGCAGAAAAGATTGAAACCATCGTAAGGCACAGCCTTTCACCCCAGCCTCACTCAATCTTCTCAGCAGGATTTCATGATTGACCATATCAAAGGCGGCAGACAGGTCTAGCAGGATCAGTGCTGCTGCCTGGGCCCTGTCTGCCCGCCTCTGAAGCTCATCCATAATGGTCACCAGGGCCATCTCGGTCCCCTGAGCCAACCGAAATCCAAACTGTACCTCCTCCAACGAATTATGTGGTTCCAGGTGCGTAGAAAGAGTGATGCTAACCACACATTCCACAATTTTAGCTGGGAACGGCAGCAAGGAAATAGGCCTATAGTTTTTTGAACACTCAGGATCAAGGGATGGCTTTTTCAACTGGGGCATGGCCTGTAATTAAAAGTAACTTTTAAGTCATTGCAGTTAAATTCCCAGAAACCTTTGTACCTTACACTGGACTTTTCATTCATAGATTTGGCCTCAAAAGTGACACTTACAAAGGTTTCTTGAGGTCAAACATTTAATAGAGGTTTCAAGGGAAAATTATGTAGCATTGCTATGCAGGGGAAATGTAAACAACCGCTGCCTCTATTGTAGGCAATATCAAGCACTTGCAAAGCTTTTAGCCTGGCCTTGATTGTCTGACTTACAAAAGGGGGTGGTGGTGATGAACAGAGTGTCTGAATTGAGCAGACCACGCTTACCCAGTCCAAAGATCAGGGCTTGATCCATCACCGTTATTTATCTCACTGCCCCAACCCAGCTCAGAACCTGGCTATATGCAAATCAGTCTGTCCCTGGCCCAGTGCATCATGGGAACAGGGCAGACTAAACTACCAAGCCAATTCTTTACCAGAAAGGAGACAAGCTACCGGGGACCGGTTTCTGGCATTTCAGCCTCTTCGGCCCGGCTTGCTTGAATCCTGATGGAGCAGTGAGAAAGGGACTCATGTCTGAGTATACCCTGCCACACCTATAGTGGCCAAAATCGATTTACAAAAGGGGGTGGTGGTGATGAACAGAGTGTCTGAATTGAGCAGACCACTCTTACCCAGTCCAAAGATCAGGGCTTGATCCATCACCGTTATTTATCTCACTGCCCCAACCCAGCTCAGAACCTGGCTATATGCAAATCAGTCTGTCCCTGGCCCAGTGCATCATGGGAACAGGGCAGACTAAACTACCAAGCCAATTCTTTACCAGAAAGGAGACAAGCTACCGGGGACCGGTTTCTGGCATTTCAGCCTCTTCGGCCCGGCTTGCTTGAATCCTGATGGAGCAGTGAGAAAGGGACTCATGTCTGAGTATACCCTGCCACACCTATAGTGGCCAAAATCGATTTACAAAAGGGGGTGGTGGTGATGAACAGAGTGTCTGAATTGAGCAGACCACTCTTACCCAGTCCAAAGATCAGGGCTTGATCCATCACCGTTATTTATCTCACTGCCCCAACCCAGCTCAGAACCTGGCTATATGCAAATCAGTCTGTCCCTGGCCCAGTGCATCATGGGAACAGGGCAGACTAAACTACCAAGCCAATTCTTTACCAGAAAGGAGACAAGCTACCGGGGACCGGTTTCTGGCATTTCAGCCTCTTCGGCCCGGCTTGCTTGAATCCTGATGGAGCAGTGAGAAAGGGACTCATGTCTGAGTATACCCTGCCACACCTATAGTGGCCAAAATCGATTTACAAAAGGGGGTGGTGGTGATGAACAGAGTGTCTGAATTGAGCAGACCACTCTTACCCAGTCCAAAGATCAGGGCTTGATCCATCACCGTTATTTATCTCACTGCCCCAACCCAGCTCAGAACCTGGCTATATGCAAATCAGTCTGTCCCTGGCCCAGTGCATCATGGGAACAGGGCAGACTAAACTACCAAGCCAATTCTTTACCAGAAAGGAGACAAGCTACCGGGGACCGGTTTCTGGCATTTCAGCCTCTTCGGCCCGGCTTGCTTGAATCCTGATGGAGCAGTGAGAAAGGGACTCATGTCTGAGTATACCCTGCCACACCTATAGTGGCCAAAATCGATTTACAAAAGGGGGTGGTGGTGATGAACAGAGTGTCTGAATTGAGCAGACCACTCTTACCCAGTCCAAAGATCAGGGCTTGATCCATCACCGTTATTTATCTCACTGCCCCAACCCAGCTCAGAACCTGGCTATATGCAAATCAGTCTGTCCCTGGCCCAGTGCATCATGGGAACAGGGCAGACTAAACTACCAAGCCAATTCTTTACCAGAAAGGAGACAAGCTACCGGGGACCGGTTTCTGGCATTTCAGCCTCTTCGGCCCGGCTTGCTTGAATCCTGATGGAGCAGTGAGAAAGGGACTCATGTCTGAGTATACCCTGCCACACCTATAGTGGCCAAAATCGATTTACAAAAGGGGGTGGTGGTGATGAACAGAGTGTCTGAATTGAGCAGACCACTCTTACCCAGTCCAAAAATCAGGGCTTGATCCATCACCGTTATTTATCTCACTGCCCCAACCCAGCTCAGAACCTGGCTATATGCAAATCAGTCTGTCCCTGGCCCAGTGCATCATGGGAACAGGGCAGACTAAACTACCAAGCCAATTCTTTACCAGAAAGGAGACAAGCTACCGGGGACCGGTTTCTGGCATTTCAGCCTCTTCGGCCCGGCTTGCTTGAATCCTGATGGAGCAGTGAGAAAGGGACTCATGTCTGAGTATACCCTGCCACACCTATAGTGGCCAAAATCGATTTACAAAAGGGGGTGGTGGTGATGAACAGAGTGTCTGAATTGAGCAGACCACTCTTACCCAGTCCAAAGATCAGGGCTTGATCCATCACCGTTATTTATCTCACTGCCCCAACCCAGCTCAGAACCTGGCTATATGCAAATCAGTCTGTCCCTGGCCCAGTGCATCATGGGAACAGGGCAGACTAAACTACCAAGCCAATTCTTTACCAGAAAGGAGACAAGCTACCGGGGACCGGTTTCTGGCATTTCAGCCTCTTCGGCCCGGCTTGCTTGAATCCTGATGGAGCAGTGAGAAAGGGACTCATGTCTGAGTATACCCTGCCACACCTATAGTGGCCAAAATCGATTTACAAAAGGGGGTGGTGGTGATGAACAGAGGGTCTGAATTGAGCAGACCACTCTTACCCAGTCCAAAGATCAGGGCTTGATCCATCACCGTTATTTATCTCACTGCCCCAACCCAGCTCAGAACCTGGCTATATGCAAATCAGTCTGTCCCTGGCCCAGTGCATCATGGGAACAGGGCAGACTAAACTACCAAGCCAATTCTTTACCAGAAAGGAGACAAGCTACCGGGGACCGGTTTCTGGCATTTCAGCCTCTTCGGCCCGGCTTGCTTGAATCCTGATGGAGCAGTGAGAAAGGGACTCATGTCTGAGTATACCCTGCCACACCTATAGTGGCCAAAATCGATTTACAAAAGGGGGTGGTGGTGATGAACAGAGTGTCTGAATTGAGCAGACCACTCTTACCCAGTCCAAAGATCAGGGCTTGATCCATCACCGTTATTTATCTCACTGCCCCAACCCAGCTCAGAACCTGGCTATATGCAAATCAGTCTGTCCCTGGCCCAGTGCATCATGGGAACAGGGCAGACTAAACTACCAAGCCAATTCTTTACCAGAAAGGAGACAAGCTACCGGGGACCGGTTTCTGGCATTTCAGCCTCTTCGGCCCGGCTTGCTTGAATCCTGATGGAGCAGTGAGAAAGGGACTCATGTCTGAGTATACCCTGCCACACCTATAGTGGCCAAAATCGATTTACAAAAGGGGGTGGTGGTGATGAACAGAGTGTCTGAATTGAGCAGACCACTCTTACCCAGTCCAAAGATCAGGGCTTGATCCATCACCGTTATTTATCTCACTGCCCCAACCCAGCTCAGAACCTGGCTATATGCAAATCAGTCTGTCCCTGGCCCAGGGCATCATGGGAACAGGGCAGACTAAACTACCAAGCCAATTCTTTACCAGAAAGGAGACAAGCTACCGGGGACCGGTTTCTGGCATTTCAGCCTCTTCGGCCCGGCTTGCTTGAATCCTGATGGAGCAGTGAGAAAGGGACTCATGTCTGAGTATACCCTGCCACACCTATAGTGGCCAAAATCGATTTACAAAAGGGGGTGGTGGTGATGAACAGAGTGTCTGAATTGAGCAGACCACTCTTACCCAGTCCAAAGATCAGGGCTTGATCCATCACCGTTATTTATCTCACTGCCCCAACCCAGCTCAGAACCTGGCTATATGCAAATCAGTCTGTCCCTGGCCCAGTGCATCATGGGAACAGGGCAGACTAAACTACCAAGCCAATTCTTTACCAGAAAGGAGACAAGCTACCGGGGACCGGTTTCTGGCATTTCAGCCTCTTCGGCCCAGCTTGCTTGAATCCTGATGGAGCAGTGAGAAAGGGACTCATGTCTGAGTATACCCTGCCACACCTATAGTGGCCAAAATCGATTTACAAAAGGGGGTGGTGGTGATGAACAGAGTGTCTGAATTGAGCAGACCACTCTTACCCAGTCCAAAGATCAGGGCTTGATCCATCACCGTTATTTATCTCACTGCCCCAACCCAGCTCAGAACCTGGCTATATGCAAATCAGTCTGTCCCTGGCCCAGTGCATCATGGGAACAGGGCAGACTAAACTACCAAGCCAATTCTTTACCAGAAAGGAGACAAGCTACCGGGGACCGGTTTCTGGCATTTCAGCCTCTTCGGCCCGGCTTGCTTGAATCCTGATCCTTGATTGTCTGACAGCCTTTTGACTTTGTCAGTACTAGTTTTGTCATGGTTTTTATTAGACTTTTTTGTTGGTGAAGGTGTTGTGCCCTTGCAGGTATAAAAGAAGAAAAGAAATAGCAAAAAACAAAATGTGCTTTGGTCTCAAAATGCACACATTTCTATAGTAGTTCCTCGCACTGAATGGAGATATTTGTGTGTGGGTGTGCTCTTTATGAAAGAGCAAAATGCCATTCCTCACAGTGCAGTTAACCAATGATTGAAGTGGGCTGACCACTTGTCCCATGCTGTGCCCTGCAGCAGGTGATTAAAAAACGGAATGACACAAACAGCAGACCAATGGATGATGAGGGCTAGCTGAGAGCAACTATATGTAAGTAGATAATATATTTAATTTTAGATTCTTGGCTAACACCAGACCTAATAAAAAAGAACCAATGTTCTTGGCTAATACCAGACGTGATAAAAAAAAACACTTTGCATGTCCCACCACTCAGAGTATCCATTGTGCGCTCACAGGTTGTTTTTTTCCTTTGAGTGCCCCCTAAGAAAGTGGATACTTCCAGTCCTTCTCGAATGCTGCTGTGCTCCCAATTTTGCAAACCCAAAGCTGAGGAAGAGATCAGCAGAGCTAAGGCAACAGCACCACAAGCCTACATGCCTGCTGGAGTGCCAGCATGTCCCTTGAGTTACCCAGTCCCTCTGGCCCTAGTTGCCCTTTGCTTGGGTGAGAAGACCTGACCGTGGCGAGAGAAGTCACCCCTGCCTCCTTGTGCTCATTCGTGAGTCTTCAAGGGCCTTCAGGGTGATTAGTGATGAGCCCCAGGATGTCGTCAAACTGCATAAACAGAAGTATAGGAAACTGTGATCCTGAATGTTTGGGTGCACAAATTATTCTGTAATTATTTTGTTAGCCTTTGACTTACTGGTAATTGTTTATAAAATATAATGCACACAACTCAAATCAAAACAAAATGCTTCTGTGGAAAATTCATTTTTTTTCATAGGAAAGCTTGGTTGGTAAATGAGATCAATTCAGATACCTGTTGGTGAACTGGACAGTCACTGATCTGACCTGGAAAAAAGTAACGTGCATTTATATTGCCAAGAGGTCCAAACATGTGACAGAAAGTGCAGTGAATTAAATATGTCATTAGTTTAAAACATGTATTACACACAGCATGAGATAGGTTGCCCGCAGTCTGTCTTAAAATGTGCAAAGATATTTTGTGTAAATGTTTGCATAGCTTTCAAAAGTTATGTTTTAAGTAATGCAATGATTGTGCCTAGTGCAAACGTTTTCATACATTTCTTTTAAGCAGACAAAGTCCAGATTCCAGCAATCACTTAAAACTTACACTGGCTCCAAAAAACAGACTTCACCTTTGCTGATTAAGCCTTTCACACTTTTACATTTCTTTCAAGAGGTGCGACCCTGGAGAGAAGGTCTGCTTCTTTAGCTGCCTCTTCCTTCTTTCACTTCACAGTAGAGGAGGCCCTTCTTCTCCCCTTTCAACCTCGCGGCAATTCAACCGTCCAGGGACGGTTGTGTTTACTAATTAAAAAATATGAGAACTTGTAGGGAGTTGAAGTATTATGTGGTGATGATGGTTAGGCTTCACCATGCACCCCAAAGATGGTCCTTGGATTCACAATAATATATCCTTAGCTCAGTCCTGGTAGAGGGGCAAAGAGCAGTCAGGCTTTACTAGAGGAAAATGTGTTAAGCATTTCAGAGTACCAGCATGAATTAATAAAAGTAAAGCAGATTTGTATATGATTTTCGACGCCAAAACAAAGTCAACCATTTAAGAATAACCAGAGTTATGGATTTTAGAAGTAAGATTAAGTCAGTGCAAATCAGTACTGCAAAACGTTATCATTTGGGTCCATGATGCAAGAAGCAAAGTGACAATCTGTAACTTGCAGGTCGAGTTGCGTGGCACCCAAGGACGACAAAGGTGATGTGGGTCCCAGGACCAAGTCACAACAGTCAGTTCGAATTACATGGCTCTTGATGAAGAGTTGCCAGGCTGTCCTTGGTGCTGAAGCAGAATCCGTTGGAGAGCTGGTTTTACCACTTAAACAATGCTGGTGGGGAACTGGGTGCAAAAGGTTAACTACGAAGCCACTACTGATGTAGGATGAAATTTTTGCGGAGTTCAGTCAAGGTGCAGCATTGAGTAAAGGTGGTGATTGCCGGACAGGCAACCAACAAGCCTTGTCATCGGTAAGATCAGTAGAAAAATATTTCTAGTTCCGGAGGGACAACCGTAGCCGCCTCAAACTTGGTGAAGGTCAGGACTACATTTCCCCAAATGCACTGGACCATCTGCATTTGGGCGATCCCTCGGAGGGGCCAATGGCCATTGATTCTTTCGTTCCGGTATGTTTTTTTTACCTGTGGTGTGCAGGGCACTTATGCCACTAGTCCACGGGGCATTGAGTCGCCTTTGGTTCTCAAGGGAGTCCCTCTGTCTGGGGGAAATGGAGCTTTGGTCCATGACGAGTCGCAGTCACGCAGTTCCAGGAAGGTTGCCACAGGTGCAGAGTATCACTCTTTTGCTAAGTACAGATCCTGGTGTCACAGACACGGATCTCCCCATTGTCCTTTGCTGGAAGTCAGATCAGAAATGAGGTCGTGGTTTAAGGGGTAGCCCTTAAAGTCTAGATTTAGGGGTGTTAGGGTTGTGGGTGCAAGTGACCATTGGGCTACTAGACCAATCACATAATCTGGCCCTGAGGTGACCTTTTCTACATAGAACCCTCTATCCTACCACTTTTTTAAATCACAGAAGTCTCCCTCAGTTGTACAGACACAGCAACCCGTCCTAGAGGCATGGCTAGACTTCTGGAGGTGCACACCTGCTAAATACCAAATTTTCCTGCCTGCCCATTTGCAAACATGCCTGGGGCAGGGGAAGGCTGTTTCCTCCTTTGGGAGGCAGCGTGGTTGCATATCACAGGTGATAAAGTCTTTGAAGCTCACCACCTTGAAGTGCAACTTCACTAGCCATCCTTCCCATCATGGGCTTTTTTTGTGACTCGTGGGAGAGTTCATACCTCCTGACAGCGGGTCAGATTTAAATCTTGGTGGCAGCAGCTGCCGACTGCCAGCCAGAGCACAGGAAAGTCTGGGGCATATAGGTGGGCTACATGTAAGGTAGCCACCTAGGTGCATGCCACATCGTCCTCAACACAATATTCATGTCAGGGATGATACCAGACATGACATATTTCGGTGGTATCATAATAGAGCTGGCAACCTCAGGTTTGCCCGGATGCCAGCCCATGTTACCCTATCGACTGCCTATCACTTATATTAGCCTTTAGTGATAAAGGCTACTCCACTAGAGAGACATATAAGCTTGAACTTAGATGCCCACACCTTTAATATTTCTGCTGTCAGTAGTTTACTTGGGTCACTTAGGGTGGTAGAAACAGTGCTTCAGGGCCTGGTGACTCCTCTAACACTGATGCTTCTGGACTTATAAGGGGGTTAAAGTCCTTTCCAATTGGGGTTACCAATTCAACTATGTCAGTTATAGGGAGAGAGCACTAGCAGTGAGGCTTGGACGGCAGGCGCCATTGCACTTCTAGAGCCATAATCATTAGCAATAGAGCAAAAAGTGTGTGAGGGGGTGACCATACAAAAATTTCACTTTCCTACATTACTGTTTTGATAAAATTGGCAACGCTTGTGAATGTCCTTCCCTCATCCTGCGGCCCACTTCGACCTCTAGCCTCAGGTGATAGTGTGCAGGCCAGAGTGGGGTGACTTTTGAGTGGAGCATTGGGATATGCAAGCATGGTTTTACAAGTCAGCAAGATCTATTGCTAGATGGGTGTGCCCACCCACAATTAGAGTGTAGTGTAATGGAACGTTAATTTTTGTTTTTTCCAGCAATCAAAGACATGGCAATGACCACCATCCCTGGCAGAAACTGTTTATAAAGTGTGGGCAGGTTCTTTTGTGTTCAGTGCCTCAGTCAGCCAAGAATGCTTTGGGGGTTGTGGCCAATGTGACTCTCTGTGGGACTGTGGTTCCTGCTTCTTCCACCAGAGAGAGGTCTTTGGTCCCATGCAGGTCACCGTCATCCCAGCATTTGCAATTAAGCAGAATAAGTCACATAACAATCACACGCCAATAAAGCTGCTTATTTGTGATTCACCATATGCAGCCCTTGTGTCGAGTCCCATGTCAGTGCATCTGGTTTTTGACAGGTCAGAGGCAGTGACGGCACACTACACTTGGCACTGTGCACCTCTAATCTTTCTAGGTTTGTCCCCATATCATTCATGATGTACTTTGGCGACATCCTCATCGTCATCAATGAAGTGATTTGAGATGGAATGTAATTATAAAGTTGCAATGTATGTAAATATATATTTGTGTATAATGTTTATCTTTCTAATCAACATGTGTGAGCTTTTATTTTTGTAGTTTTTGTTTTTAGATTATACTTTTCCACATGAAGCTCATACATGTGACATAGTCCTGGAAGTACCTTCCCTAAGAAACAGACATGTGTCACCTTACCATGCATTTTGAAAACTCATAGGAATATTTCTCTTACCACAATGGCGCTCAGGCTTCTCGACAAGTTCTGTGTAATGCAAAGATGAACTTGAAGGGTAAGCTCAACATTCCAATGTAACATCACAAAGATACAAGACTGTTGCATACTGATTAAAGATGAGTCCTTTCCATGCCACATTGGTCAGAAAATTGCTGTGCGCATGCATGTGCTGTGGAACATTAAGAGTCCAGCTATGATTTACTCTGTCGTCATATGTGACTTTTGCCTTCCACGACTGTGAAAGTGGATGTGTATGACTGGTACCAAACATGCAGGTAACAGCACTTCTTTATTGAAATATTACATGCAACACAATGATCTGTGTCAACATACATACTGCTACTGAGGAGGCACAGTGTAGTTCCCCAACATAATATGCACCATCAACATGCAACAAAACTTGCAACACAATGTGCACCATCAACATGCATACTGCAGCTAACAAGGCACAGAGAAACTCCCAACGTGATATATAACATCAACATGCAACAAAACATGCAACATGATGTGCAGCGCCAACATGCACACTGCAGCTAAGAAGGCACAGAGAAACTCCCAACGTAATACACCATCAGCATACAAAAAACATGCAACATAAAGTGCACCATCAACATGCATACTGCAGCTAACAAGGCACATAGAAACTCCCAACGTGATTTACAACATCAACATGCAACAAAACATGCAACATGATGTGCAGCACCAACATTCAAACTGCAGCTAAGAAGGCACAGTGAAACTCCCAACGTAATACACCATCAACATACAAAAAACATGCAACATGATGTGCAGTGTCAGCATTCATACTGCAGTTAACAAGGCACAGAGAAACTCCCAACGTGATTTACAACATCAACATGCAACAAAGCATGCTACATGATGTGCAGCACCAACATGCACAGCACACTGCAGCTAACAAGGCACAGTGAAAGTCCCAACGTGATATACATCAACATGCAACGAAACATGCAACATGATGTGCAGCGTCAGCATGCATACTGCAGCCAACAAGGCACAGAGAAACTCACAATATAATATACACCATCAACATACAAAAATCATGCAACATGATGTGCAGAGCCAACATGCATACTGTAGCCAACAAGGCACAGAGAAACGCCCAACGTAATATACACCATTAACATGCAGCAAAACATGCAACAATAAACACATTCTGAAATAAAATATTAAACATGTAAACACAAGAAGCATAACTTGAATCAAAAAGCGTAAAATAGCAAATCAAACAGAGAAAAATGCAAAAAAGCATATACCATCAGCATGTAACAGAACACGAGAGTAGATACAAATCATGCAACAAAATATGTAAAAAGAAACATCAATTGCAGCAATCCTGACACAAAATGCAATAAAGCAAGTACCTAAAAAGAGAGTTCTCTGATATATGCACAGCATCATCGAATGACCAGGCCTGTGTCAGGCTCAATGACACAGGTAACAGACATACGAGTGTAGGAATGTAACCTGCTTTGCATTTAGTACAAAATAAATGTAACATAGTCACCATGCACAGTATATGTTGGTGATGTGTTGAGCACACACTCAGCCCTTAGGCAACGCTGGTTCATCATTCTTCCTTTGCACACGCAGACAGATTTTGTGTGTGTAATTCACAACTCGTGATGTACTAAAGGCGCATTACGCGCTATGATGACAACGGCAGGGCATATTTTTTGTTGCCTGCAACCACTGGTTCACACCACACAGGTGGCAGCAAATCCTTTAGTGTTCACAGAGGACCATTTTCGACTACGCTTCTTTCCAAACAAAACATGCTTGTGTAGGAGAAGAAGCCAGCAGGCTCCCCAGACCGCTCCTGGCCTCCTGATATCAGCTTAGACAGTGTTTGAATCAGAGCTGCTGGTATTGGAAAAGACTTCTTAAAACCCCAACATCTGAGATAACTAGACTGATGCTGAAGGGTACTACCATAAGCATTTTTAATTCTTCTGTGTATTATTCCATGTTATGTTAAGGACTGGAACTGATGGGGATGTGTTGGGGTGTCAAACTAACAGGACAGAAATCAACTCTTCCTCTTGGGGGGGACTGAGCGGGCTATAAAGAAGTAGAAATCCGAATTAGGTGTTAGGTGGAAGCCAGAATGCCTCAAATACCTGGGGATTTAAGTGCCTGCTGATAGCGGACGAACAGTTTATGCACAGCATGTGCAGTTGTCCAGGACTTAAGAATTCTGTGATCTTTTGGAATTCATTGCAGTTATCAGTAATGAGTTGGGTATTGCTGGCCAAAATTGTGTTTCTTACAAGGTGTCTCTATCCATTACAGGAGCAATGAATTCAATGCTACTTAGTTGCTTAAAGAACTAGGGGGCATATTACCAAGGGGGGCGATAGGCAATTTTTGCCGATTTAGCTGCTGTTTTCGGCCGCTAAGCGGCGATAATTCTATCGCTATATTAGCAAGCTGTCGCTAACTGATGTTAGCAACAGCTTTTAGGCGATAGCGAGCGGTTTGGGGCCCGCTTTGCATGTCAGCGATATTCATCACTAATGACATGCAAAGTAGGCGTACCCAACCTGTTAGCGACTGAAAGCAGTCGCTAACGACGCTATCGCCTATTAGCAAGGCGGGCGTAGCGATGGAAATATTCCCGCTATCGCCAAAAACTAACGCCTGCTCAGACATCCGGTGATGCTTAGCGATAAAAAAAATCGTTGCTAAGCCTAGTTAGCGATAAATATCGCTACTGGTTGGTAATATGCCTTATGGAGCCTGATTATGATGATGGCGGTCCGTATGCCCGATTCCGATCTGTGCAATGGCACCGCCACACGACCACCACCCCGCCGATACTTCTCCTTCCAGGGCACTAAAAATATAGAAAAGAGGGCAGAGTAGGAATACCCTGACCACCTAGATGTGGTGGTGGGACCCCACAGGGTTGCGGCTGGGGGTTAAAAAAATGTTTTCCAATTTTGCCGTAAAATTTCAGGTGGAGCCGCAAATTTGTGGCAGAATTTTTTTTAAAAACAAGCGCAGTCTCCTGCACAGTGCAGGGGACAAACAACTCAATCTGGGATTTTCATAGTGCGCAAACTGTGTTCTTCAAATGACAAGCATCATATGAATGAATTGGCAATATCTAAATAAGAGTGAATGACAGTCCATGTAACAAAAAGTTTCAATAAAATGAAGCAGTTATTAGAATGTAGTGCATCCTATGATTGGAAAACACTTGGACAGGAGAGCAGCTCATAGGCCCCGCACATATGAACAACGCACACATAATGCCCGAGCAATGGGCCCTTCATTCTGCCATTGTCATCAGTGTCTTGATTGATACATCAGTGGCACCACCTGCCAGACTCAAAGCACAGCATGCATGCAACAGGGACTCTTTTCAAAGTTTTCCCACTCATCTGTCTTTATCAAAATGTGCCGATGCAATACCAGCCCAACTCCACGTGCCCCCATCCCTCGGTGAGTAAAATATGAGATGTATGCATGGTCTACTGCTCGGCTCCCAGAGGCACTAATGGGATTTACAATATGTAATCTTGAATAATGCACACCAACACAGCCTCATAATTAAATAACTGTAGTTTTTTTTATACAGCACAAACCCGACCCAAAGGTAGCAGAGCGCTTTACATGAACACCAGTTGCACGACAAACACATCAGACACTTTCATTTTTGAGGCATGGAGAGGGTAAGTGATTTGCCCAGAATCACAGGATATTGAGCCTTCCGCCAAGACTTGAAAGTGGTTAGCCAGCTTCAAAGTTGGCTGCTCTAGGCATTACGCCAAATACTCTCCCGAATCAACCAGTTGAATGTGGTTTACAGGGAAGGAGCACCTATGTGTCGTAAAATGTACATATGATTCCTTTGGACGTATTCCGCTCCTCCTGGTCCTTAAGCTTGTCTATAGGTGCACTGTGTGAATCAGCAACCAATGGCATAAAACACTCATCCACCCCACTGCCCCACTTCTAAGAATAGCGTTTGCAAGAGTCACAAAGGAGGTTGGATCAAAGGCACAAACACGTGTGCACAGGGGAGGCTAGACTTCACGTGAAAGGAGCTCTATTTACCCACTCTTAAATACCGAATCGGTATGATTCGGTATTTAAGAGTAGGTAAATAGGAATTACCTACATCGGGCCCCAAATGCCTTCCCTATAAACAAATAGGGGAAGACTGGGAGCATACAAACAAAATATAACAGAACTCTAAACAAGGGTATGTGTTTGAGGGCAGGGGTATACGATTGAATTAAAAACTGTGTAGCCTGCAAAGCAGACTTGGATTCAAGAATGGAAAAATCACAAAGTGATGGAAAAATAAACCAGCATATAGTACCTGATAAAAACGATTCCTGATAGTCTGGTACATGGATGGAACGTCCTCACTGCACCAGCCTCAAGAATCCAGAAATATTTCTCGCATGTCACTGGTGCAGGGCATGAATGACGTTAACATTTGATGGCACATATGGCTGAAATTGAGGGGGTTCTACGTCTGCTTCACTGTATTTACATCAGCCTGTCTTAGATGGGGGTTTCCCTCAGGGCACCCTTGCACAAGTTTAAAGTGGCTGTAGCCCAGACAGTGGGTGCGCTTAAGTTCTCCAAAAAAACCCTGACTCCTTTTTTACCTTAACCCTCCAGGCAGCATGGATCTCACATGGGGCCTCAACATTTTCAGCCATGCCTGGAATGACCTCTTAGGGCAAGGCAAAGAAATCCCTTTCTTTTCCCCTCAAAGGTCTTCTGCGGAGTAGCGTCCAGTGTGCTCGCGAGTGGGGTGGAGGGTGGGGGAGGGGCAGGGGCAATGGGTCATTGGAGGTAGGATTTGCGGAGGTGTCACGGGGGAATCACAGGGGTGTCGCAGGAAAAAAAAAAGAAAAAAAATTAAGCTTACCTTTCCACTGGATTCCGATTCTTCTCTGCTTCTGCTCTCCTGCCTCAAACAGGAACAGGAAGCAGGCAGCCAGGCTCCTGTCCCTAAGCCAATCACATGCTGGAATGCAGCTCTTTGATTGGCAGCACGGCGCCCAGCCAGTGGCTAGCAGGGTGGGCATGCTCTCCATACAGGCTGCAATGCAGCCTGCATTGAGAAGGGCAGAGTGCGCATTACTGGTTTCGACCAAACAGTCTTTGCACACTCAGGAGTGGGCAAACACTCCTCCCCTGCCCTCCGAGCAGAGCAGAGCAGCCCTGTGCAAATGCCCAAAGCAAACACACAATTGTAATAACTAAAAGTTATTACCATTTTATGTTTTGGCTTTCTTGCACTGTGAGAAAGCAGTGGGACAACAGTTCTACGCCCTAGTGTAGGAGCCACCCCTGTTTCTACGCCCCAACTCCCTCCACTGTTTATTTTCTTGCCAACTCTGTGGTGAGCTAGGACAGCTACTGGAAGCGGCTGATCCTTTGCAGATTGCCAGGGTTGTGAAACTGAGGTCCCCTTTCCTCTCTGTCCTGAGAACTGACGAGCCAGTCAGGTTGGTGAACGAGAGGCATTGAAAAGGTGGTTGGAGGCATAGACTGCCCATTCTCCATCTTTCAAGTCATTCATGAAAAAGGGAAGGGTGCATGCAAAGGAAAAGCAATAATTACTCATTCCAGTTTGGTGAACTGAAGATGAGTAGGTGGTTCTGGTGTACAATAAAAAATATCCCAAATATTGTCATGCAAATACATATCACTTGTCTGTAAACACCACCAGTGCCATTTTGAAAAACATGTCCTTAGCTGACTTTAACATTCTAAGGTATGCATATGTGTATGTTTGCAGTGAAAATACTGGCAGCGATCAATATTGTCACTGCTGCAGTGAGAAAGTTGCCTATTATGCGGCATGGTAGGTGCCGTGGGGCACCCTGGATGTGCGATGTTAATGAGGTGCCTGCTACATGAGCCCTAAACCTTTCTGCCATTGAACTGGTCATCTCAACACAATCGTGGAGGTGACTGATGATGGTTAATCTGTCCCTCGTGAGTATCATCAACTGACTGCGGGGCTCATAATGACCTTTATTTTACCAGGGTACCTGGGTTATGTATACTGTAAAACAAAGCTTGGTGTACAGCATGGGGTTATTACATTTTCAATCCCAGATGAAATTAAATTCCTGATGAAATGGCTGTACCTCGACAGTGTGGAAAGGGAAATGGAAATATGAAATTCCATCCAGAGAAAGACAGAAAGAAGTTTGCATGAGAAAACTGGCATCATAACCACAGGTATCAGACCAAATGCACTTCAGGGATACATCAGATTGCTCTTTCACAAACAAGTGAAATTCAGCAGTTATAGTTACCTGAGCTAACTATAACTCACACCCCTGCAATGCACTGCTCATGACCTCACATCTGTGATATCACCTTCCACTCATGATGACATGGTAGGTGACATCACAGATGACATCTAAAATGACACCACTTATGACATCACTGATGGCATCATCAACAGTACTATTCACACCCCCACAGCCTCTCATACACCCACTCCCACAACCGCTCACAGACCAGACCCATTTACCGACCCATAAAAGACCTCCACAGTCACCATAGAGTAACTCACACACTCACTCACTCACTCACTGATACAGAAACCCATACAACCAGTCATCACTCACCCATACAGCCACTCACACAGCCACACACTCACACATACAGCTGCTCACACCCACTTATTCACATACACATTCACCTACACAGCCACTCACACACCAACTCACTCACCCATACAGCCTCTGAATACAGCCACTCAGCCATCCATACAACCACTCACACAGACACTTACTCTCCAATACAGTTACTCACACACCAACTCACTTAGACAAACAACCACTCAAATAGCCGATCACTCACCCATACAGCCACTTACACAGCCAGTCATTCACTGAAATAGCCATTCAGACACCCACACACTCGCCCGTATGCTCACTCTCTCACCCAGCCATACAGGCACTCAAATAGCCACTCATTTGTCCATATAGCCATTAACACACCACAGTCATTCACCAATATAGCCACTCACACAGCCAATCACTCACTCACCCAAACAGCTATCCACACACCCACTCACCCACCCATCCATGTACTCAGGCACACACTCACCCACGGATACACACACTCCCACATCCAATCACATATTCTATGTTAAAAAATGGAATCACTCATTAGTAGTACAGAAAGTATACTAATGTAACTTTTGTGGTACCTTAGTATATATATATATATATATATATATATATATGTTTAACACTCATAGACTTTTAGACAACATTCACAGTCACTGGAAAATGTCATGAGTGGTGTAATATGTGAGGTCATAAGCAGTGCATTGTGGTGCACAAGTTACAGTTAGCTCAGGTAATTATAGCAGTTCAATTTCACTGATTTGGTATGAGCAAAATCTGAGCCTAATGATAACGTCCCAGTAACCTTTGTTTTTTTTTGTGAAAATAAATATATACATATAAATAAATATATATATATATATATATATATATATATATATATATATATATATATATATATACATATATATATATATATATTACCTACTGGCGGTCGCCAGTAGGTATATATAGTTAGGACCTAGTTTCCATAGGAAATCCGCAACATTCTATTGGGAATAACTTTGGCGCCGGTTGATCAATCTATGTGAATTTCTCAAAGAAGATGGCGCGTTACGCTCCGCTCCTTCCCTGAAAGGTTCAGGATGATTCGTGAAGCGGGGGCCGAGAAAAAAGCGGGGTCCCAAAACGTGTTTTCCCCATGCAATTTTCCATAAGACCTTTAGACCAACGGCTGAACGGAATTACAAGAAATTTGGCAAAATGGTAGAGTCTGATTCGCAGATCACGCTTTTGCTTAAATGGTGTAAATCCCTCCAGTAGTTGCTGAGAAAATTCAAGTTGAAATCAATTATATATCTATAAGCGCGCACGGTGCGAGCACCCCGCGATTTTTCCCAAAAAAAATAATAATTTTTAGGGGCCTTGGGGGTCCTTGTGGGACCCCCTGAGCAGGCCTAGAGGGTCAAGGTGCTTCTACCCTGCCCCCTTTTTGAGTTCTACACATTTGTTTTCCTGCTTTCCTGTGCCTTAGTCTACTGAGGCACAAGATGGCTGCCAACTGTTTCTGTTTTGGAGCGTTGATAGACAGTAGCAGCCAATCAGCATGCCTTCCAGAGAAAGTTGCATGCTCATTGGCTGTCAACACTACAAACCAGGAAGTGTTGGCATCCATCTTGTGCTAGGTAGACCGAGGCACAAAAGAAGCAGAGCTCACAGTCCACACAGCTCTCACAGCCCACACAGCTCTCACAGCCCACACAGCTCTCACAGCCCACACAGTTCTCACAGCCCACACAGCCCTCACAGCCCACACAGCCCACACAGCCCTCACAGCCCACACAGCTCTCACAGCCAACACAGCCCATACAGTTCTCACAGCCCACACAGCTCTCACAGCCCACACAGCTCTCACAGCCCACATGGCTCACACTCTCACAGCCCAAACAGCTCTCACATCCCACACAGCTCTCACAGCCCACACAGCTCTCACAGCCCGCCTAGGTAGACCGAGGCACAAAAGAAGCAGAGCTCACAGCCCACACAGCTCTCACAGCCCACACAGCTCTCACAGCCCACTCAGCTCTCACAGCCCACACAGCCCTCACAGCCCACACAGCCCACACAGCCCTCACAGCCCTCACAGCACACACAGCTCTCACAGCCAACACAGTTCTCACAGCCCCACAGGTCTCACAGCCCACACAGCTCTCACAGGCCTCACAGCCCACACAGCCCTCACAGCCCACACAGCTCTCACAGCCCACACAGCTCTCACAGCCTTCACAGCCCACGCAGCCCACACTGTCACAGCCCAAACAGCCAACACAGTTCTCACAGCCCCACAGGTCTCACAGCCCACACAGCTCTCACAGGCCTCACAGCCCACACAGCCCTCACAGCCCACACAGCTCTCACAGCCCACACAGCTCTCACAGCCTTCACAGCCCACACAGCCCACACTCTCACAGCCCAAACAGCTCTCATAGCCCACACGGCTCTCACAGCCCAAACAGCTCTCACAGCCCACACAGCTCTCACAGCCCACACAGCTCCCACAGCCCAACCAGCTCTGGCAAAGATGATACCAGCAGAGAACAAGCACTGACAAAGACAATATTGGCAGCAAACAAACACTGCCAAAGACAATAACGGCAGAAAAAAAAGGCAAAGACAATAACGGCAGCAAAAAAAAACACGGACAAAGGCAATACCAGCAGCGAACCAACACTGACAAAGATAATACAATCAGGGGGGCAGGGGCACAAAAAACGGCACAATCAGGGGACAGAAGGCCCGACAAACGGCACAATCAGTGGGCAGAAGGCAAGAAAAAACGGCACAATTAGTGGACAGAAGGCAACAAATACGGCACAATCAGGGAGCAGAAGGCAAAAAATACAGCACAATTAGGGTGCACAAGGCAAGAAATATGGCACAATCAGGGTGCATGAGGCAGGAAATACGGCATAATCAGGGGGGCAGAAGCCAAGAAATACGGCACAATCAGGGGGGCTGAAGGCAAGAAATACGGCCCAATCAGAGAGCATCTTGCTCCGGTCCAAAAATCGGATCCCTAGGGCTGCTCAGGTGGTCCCACAAGGATATTAACATATTTAAACGTTATCCGCTAATAGAATTTGCATTTTCAAAACCTTGCAAATTCACTGAAAAAACCATAGGTTTCAGGCCTTATTCAGGTAGGAATTGGCATTTAAAACACCTTTGAAATTCAGTGAAAAAACCATAGGTTTTAGGCCTTATATAGTTAGGAATTAACATATAAAAAACCATTGAAATTCACTGAAAAAACCATAGGTTTTAGGCCTTATATAGTTAGGAATTAGCATTTAAAAAACCTTGAAAATTCACTGAAAAAACCATCGGTTTCAGGCCCTATATAGTTAGGAATTAACATATAAAAAACCACTGAAATTGCTCCTATATAGTTAGTTGAACTAACTATATATTTCGCGCATTCGCAATCCACTGCTGATGATGTCACATATTACATCATTCATGACATGGTCAGTGACATCACTGATGACATAACTGATGACATCTCAAATGACATCACTGATGACATCACTGATGACATCATCCAGTGTCTGTGTGTTTTTTTAAAGTTTAAATATGTTTTACATATTGAAGAATGAGTGGATGTATAAGAGTATGGATGAAGGATTTGATTGTATAAGTGAGTAAGTATGTGTTAGTATATCTGTGAAAATGTAAGCTGTTCTGTGTTTAACTGTATAGATGAAGAAATCAAAGTGTGATTGATTCTTTACAGGACTGACTAGGTGTGTGAGTAACTCCATGGATGAGTGGCAGTGTGTGAGTGTCTGCATAGGTGTATGAGTGCATATGATAGTGTAATAATGAGTGACTGTATGTACGAGTGATTGTATGGCTGAATGAGTGAATGTGTGTGTAGACGTAGGAATCAGTGAGTGCGTATGTAGTAACTGGTATTCGTGTGTCAATGGTTTCAAAAATGATACTCTGTATTTACCACTAGGTGTAACAGAGGTTATATTAGAGTGTAAGGAGGAGCATTGTATTATCACATGAAGTTTATCATCAGTGGTGTGATCATTGATGTCAAATTAGATGTCATCAGTGATGTCATCAGTGATGTCATTTGAGGTGTCATCAGTGATGTCATCAGTGATGTCACTGACCCTGTCATGAATGATGTAATATGTGACATCATCAGCAGTGGATTGCGAATGCGCGAAATATATAGTTAGTTCAACTAACTATGTAGGAGCAATTTCAGTGGTTTTTTATATGTTAATTCCTAACTATATAGGGCCTGAAACCTATGTTTTTTCAGCGAATTTTCAAGGTTTTTTAAATGCTAATTCCTAACTATATAAGGCCTAAAACCTATGGTTTTTTCAGTGAATATATATATATATATATATATATATATATATATATATATATATATATATATATATATATATATATATATATATATATATATTACCTACTGGCTATCGCCAGTAGGTATATATAGTTAGAATTTTTTCTCTATGGGACTTTTGAAAATTCTATGTCTAATAACTTTGGCGTTTGTGGACGGAATCGGCTGCAATTTTCAGGAAAATGGCACATTTTGATTCTGAGCAGCCCCTGAAAATTTGGGGGGGTTTCGTCAAGGGGGGGCCGAGAAAAAAGGGGGGTCCCAAAACGCGTTTTTCCCATTCATTTTTCCATAGGGCGGTTGGACTCACTTTTAGCTCGAACGGCTGAATGGATTTGCACGAAACTTGGCAAAATTGTAGGGACTGTTAGCCCGATGTGCCTTTGCTAGGTCTCAATATATGTGCTCCAGTAGTTTTTGAGAAATTAACGTTCAAACCAAGATATATATCTGTAACAGCGCTCTGGGCAGCGATCCGGTCCGCTTACTTTTCGCTTATCGGAACTTTGCGCGCAGAAAGCTGATTGGCTCTCCGGTGTCTGTCAACATTCTAAACAGTCCGGTGCGGCCGCCATCTTGTCTCTCGGTAGGATCGAGAGAGAAGAAAAGGTGAAAAACTAAGGGGGAATTTAATGAAAGGGGGCAAGGTATCCCCCTCTTCACCCCCTAGGAATGTTGTTGGGGTTATTAAAGGGTCCCGTGGGGAAAATAAAAAAAAAAATGATTTTTCACGGTAGAAGCGCTTCACGGGCCGCGAACTGGGCCGCAAACTGGTAGCGAAACGGGAATTCGCCATTTTGTGCTTCGTTAATTAAATTACTAGTTATAAGGGGGTGCGGGAGACGTATCCTAATCCCCTATGTTTCCTGAGGGTGGCTGAGGAGGCTGATATATGTTGATACATCTCTTCCAGCGGCTGTGCGTGAGCTTTTATTTTTTTTTTGCTGCGTGACAGTCCGGAGCGGCCGCCATCTTGTCTCTCGGTAGGATCGAGAGAGAAGAAAAGGTGAAAAACTAAGGGGGAATTTAATGAAAGGGGGCAAGGTATCCCCCTCTTCACCCCCTAGGAATGTTGTTGGGGTTATTAAAGGGTCCCGTGGGGAAAATAAAAAAAAAAATGATTTTTCACGGTAGAAGCGCTTCACGGGCCGCGAACTGGGCCGCAAACTGGTAGCGAAACGGGAATTCGCCATTTTGTGCTTCGTTAATTAAATTACTAGGTATAAGGGGGTGCGGGAGACGTATCCTAATCCCCTATGTTTCCTGAGGGTGGCTGAGGAGGCTGATATATGTTGATACATCTCTTCCAGCGGCTGCGCCATCTGGCCTTTTTTTCGAATGCCACAATTTTGTCGTGCACGGCAGCCATTTTAGATGCCAGGCTGGTCCCAGGCTATCACCTAACCCTGCGGATGTAGTTTATGGCCCCAGCTGTAGAGAATTCAGACATGCCAACCCTCCTGATTCAGGCGTGTGACTACTGATTTCAGTGCTAGTCTCCCGCCTCCCGATTTCTGCAAGCAAAAACCCGGGGGCATATTACGAACAACTAGCGATAATTTTTGTCTCTAACTTGTTTAGAGACAAAAATTATCGCCGCACATCGGCGATTTTTATCGCAGATAAACCTTGCTATTATCGCAGAAAAGTCAGCGATATTCATGTATTATTGACCTAATGCTCTTAGCCATGTTATCCACCTCCCATTGGATAACATGGCTAAGAACTGCTCAGGGCAGGTGTTAGATTTGGGAGATATTTGCGCTTAGCGCGAATATCTCCAAAAGTTGGTAATAGAAGGTAGCGATGTTAGGGACTGTTTCCAGTCGCTAACATCTTGGCACGCCACTTTGCATGTCATTAGTGATAAATATCACTGACATGCAAAGCGGGGCCCAAGATGGTCGCTATCTCCTTTTAGCTGTCACTAACTGGTGTTAGCGACAGCTTGGTAATAGGGAGATAATTTTATCTCCGCTTTCATGGCTTTTAAAGCCAAAAAAGCGGAGATAAACCCCCTTGATAATATGCCCCACGATTCCTTGGGGGTTTCAGCTGACAGGGCTTGGTATTGTGTTACATGGTTATTTTTCCATGAAACGTCAGAGGGTCGATGCAGGGGTTCTAGAAGAGGTGATAAACCATTTAAGCCTCATGAACAAGCGCATGGTTTTTTAAAGATTTGTGAAGTACTCGGGGCGGCGGTGTGTGTGTGCCGTCTTTCAGGAGCGGGCGGGGGGGCACTGCCAGCAACTTGCCAGGTCAGGTAGTGTTCAACACGTGCATCACCCTTTCTCTGTCTGCTATTGCGCTCCATGCTTCGGAAAGGTAAGAAAAAGAACGTGCATTTGAGTTTGAAATGTCCGATCCTGCAGCAGCACACTTCCAAAGCCCACACATGACAATAACCCGATTCAAGGCCCCATTCACCCGTTTTTCAAAAAATAGATAACACTCCAACAAATTAAGGTTATAAAACTTTATTAACTTTTAACGATAATGAACAGAACAAAAACTAAAAACATTTAAACATTTATTAACACAAAAAGCAACAATGGTTAGAAGCTGTCTTTTGTGCGAATAGTCCCAAGGCAGCACAACGTGCAGAGTTCTGGACGGCACCCAGGTGATGTCGCCTGGGTGCCGCACTGGTTTGGGGATCCTACAATGCTGCTCCGAAAATTGGCGTGGGGCGTCCCGGGTGGGGCGGGGGGAGGCCTCGTCAGTAGCGGTCTGTTGTGCGAATAGTCCCAAGGCAGCACAACGTGCAGAGTTCTGGACGGCACCCAGGTGATGTCGCCTGGGTGCCGCACTGGTTTAGGGATCCTACAATGCAGCACAGAAAAACAGCGTGGGGCGTCCCGGGTGGTGCGGGGGGAGGCCTCGTCAGTAGCGGTCTGTGTCCAGTGTCACATGGCTGACACAACATGTACGACAGGCACCCAGGTGATGTCCAGTAAACTGCCGCACTGGTTTTGGTATCCTACAATGCTGCTCCGAAAATTGGCGTGCGGCGGCCCGGGGGGGGGGGGGGGGGGAGGCGGCGTGAACGGGCCTCCCCAGGTGGCGGCCATCTAGCTGAGTTGCGCTCGCTCTTGCGGCCACAGCGTCTCGCTCACCATGTTGTGGAGTTGCTCCCACTCTTGCAGTGCAGCGATAGGCGGCTGCCACATGGCTGTCAAAATGGCGGACGGCTCTTCGGTTTTGGGCCTGGTCCACTGAAATGGCCCTGGGACACCTTGGAAGTCGGACGCTTGCCTGCTAGGGCTTGGGCTCCATTCTCGAAAAGCGTCCCCTCAGCCGTGAAGATTGTATAAAAGTCTTGGGGGCCCCCGACTCCCGCAGGCTTCCGGTGGGGAGCGGCTGCCATGATTGCTCGCGGAATGACCACGACGGAGCCACGAGATGGTGGTGCTCTCATGCTGACGCCAGCTTCAGTCTGAATGATCCAGAAACAAGGTGGGGCTTTCATCGTTTGGGAAAAAAAATGTTCTAAACCAATGAAAAGTGTTATTTTTAGGTCATATGACCAAGCCTTCCATCTTTAGGAAACCAAAAGTAAAATGAACCAATAAAAAGTTTTATAAACAAGTCACATGACCTGTTCTGCGGCATAGGGCTACAAAAAGCGTAGAAAATCCGTTGGCACGTGAGGCGGCGTCAGTAGCGGACCGATGTGCGAATAGGCCGAAGGCAGCACAACGCGTCGAGATCCGGACGGCACCGAGGTGGTGTCCAGCAAATTGCCGCACTGGTGTGGCCATCCTACAATGCTGCGCCGAAAGACGGCGTGTCCAGCTGAGTTGCGGTCACTGTCAGTAGCGGACCGATGTGCGAATAGGCCGAAGGCAGCACAACGCGTCGAGATGCGGATGGCACCGATGTGGTGTCCAGCAAATTGCCGCACTGGTGTGGCCATCCTACAATGCTGCGCCGAAAGACGGCGTGTCCAGCTGAGTTGCGGTCACTGTCAGTAGCGGACCGATGTGCGAATAGGCCGAAGGCAGCACAACGCGTCGAGATCCGGATGGCACCGAGGTGGTGTCCAGCAAATTGCCGCACTGGTGTGGCCATCCTACAATGCTGCGCCGAAAGACGGCGTGTCCAGCTGAGTTGCGGTCACTGTTGCGGTACAGTGACTCGAACGCACCGAGATCCGGATGGCACCGAGGTGGTGTCCAGCAAATTGCCGCACTGGTGTGGCCATCCTACAATGCTGCGCCGAAAGACGGCGTGTCCAGCTGAATTGCGGTCACTGTTGCGGTACAGTGACTCGAACGCGCCGAGATCCGGATGGCACCGAGGTGGTGTCTAGCAAATTGCCGCACTGGTGTGGCCATCCTACAATGCTGCGCCGAAAGACGGCGTGTCCAGCTGAGTTGCGGTCACTGTTGCGGTACAGTGAGTCGAACGCGCCGAGATCTGGATGGCCAAGTTTCAAGTTTCATCTGGCAGTTTTTCTCCATCCCTCCTGGATCAAAGAAGGTGAATGCTAAATATGCCACCTGCCTCATCTGAACATATGAAGTTAACTTGTATACACTGTGGTGCTATGCTGTCCTATGGCAACATGAGCATCAACCTGATGAATACGGCATTCGAAAATCATAAATGCCCTAATGCACCCAAGAAGTAATTTTTTTTTTTGCTCCAGTTGAGCCGTTTTCAATGCCTGTTTTTTGTTGTTTCCCCTCCATCAAGAACAAAACAAAAATACAAGGCGCTAAGATCCGAATGGCAAGTCCTGGATGTTGAGTGCCTCAGTTGAGAGTTCTGAGCAGTGCTTGTAAGACTGTCTGAAGCTTATTTGCACCTGCTGCAGCTTCACTAGGTCCGGCGGAACTTTTTTCCTTTTCCTTTCTGCTTCTTTTCCTACAATGCGTTTCATCTGAAGACACGACCAGGTCCCTGAATGTGTGCAGGGGGACGCTATTGATTGAATGAAAATGGCGGCTTGACACAAAGCTGACTCAAGCGTTACTGTTGGTGCTATACAGACAAAAATTGGTTTTCAGTTTGTACATTCTTCAGGTTTTTTTTTTCCATCCAAGTCTGATTGAGAGTTTGTAGAAAAATGGCTTCAGATTTTCCACATACTACTCTTCAACATTCTTCCTAAATGTAACAATGTGAAACTCACTAGGAGAACGGCTGTTTCTGTTTCCTTTCAAAATGCTGCCACCAATATTTTCTGAATGGAAGACACCATCTTGTAGCATAAAGGGCTGAAAGGGGTTCTGGTCTGGCCGATGGTTGGTGGAGACATTTTGACTATATCTTGGACCTGCCCGGCCTCGCCCAAAATGGCGCCGGTATAAATGGGACTCGTAACTCTTTGCCCGCAAATGTATATCTAGAAAATGTTATTGTAAGTGGCCCTGTCGTATTTTAATTACAAAATGTACGTCCACCGATTCCGCAACTGTTAGACACCTTTGTTCTTGTCACCTAATGGCCTGCTCGTTACGTTCTTCTACAGTGTAAATGTCTCCTCATCATATACGATTTCAGTTTGCTCCGTGGCCGGCCCACGTGGTTATAGGCCCGTATTTGTATACTGACATTTTCACAATAAAGGTTTTTAAAACAAAACACGGTAGTAGTATTTTCATTTGTAAAGTTTTTACTTTTAGTGACTGTTTTCGAATCAGTAAAAGGCAAGTGAAATAAAGCAGTCCAATTACATGACGGATAAAAGGTATAATATGTAGGAAGGCAGTAAAGATAAATGGTCAAGGGCAGTTGTGTTTTTCATGTCTGCAACATAAAGTGATCGATAAGAATCTGATAATCAGGCGTATCGGCGACTAAGACAGCAGGCCGAATCTCTTTTACTCAACGGCTCCGTCATGGAAGGAAGAAACGCCCTTTTTCTCGAAAAAGGAATATATTTTACTTGCAAGACAGTTGTAAATTTTCCGGGAAAGTACATTAGCCTGGAATATTATAACATATGTTTGAAAAAAAAATATTGTTCGAAAATAATAAAAAGCGTAATTTTTAGGTCATATGACCAAGCTTTTCATCATTAAATTAACAAAAGTAAAATGAACCAATGAAAAGTTTTATTAACAAGTCACATGACCTGTTATGCTTACGTTACGCGCTGCGCGCCGCGCCTCGGATCACTTCCGGGTGCGCTAACGCGGCGTGTCATAAAACGCATTACGCGACAACGTAGGTCAAGAATATAGTCTAAATGTCTCCACCAACCAGCGTTCAGAACACAACCCCTTTCAGCAGTCCAAAAAGTTCTGTTAAATGACAACAGAGGGGACAGGCAACAAGAACCATCAGTCAAAGAGGGGAGGGCAAGTTCTTCTCTTCCGGGTCATGTTGGGGCGCTACCGGAACTGATCGAATTGGTAGTCTACAGTGTTTCTGGATGTTTCAGACTAAAGCTGGCGTCAGCATGAGACCACTACCATCTCGTAGCTCCGTCGTGGCCATTCCACGAGCAATCATGGCAGCCGCTCCCCACCAGAAGCCTGCGGGAGTCGGAGGCCCCCAAGACTTTTGTAGAATCTTCACGGCTGAGGGGACGCTTTTCGAGAATGGGACCCAAGCCCTAGCAGACAAGCGTCCGAGTTCCAAGGTGTCCCAGGGCCATTTTAGTGGACCAGGCCCAAAACCGAAGAGCCGGCCGCCATTTTGAGAGTCCTGTGGCAGCCGCCTATCGCTGCACCGCAAGAGCGGGCGCATCTCAACTACATGGTGAGCGAGACGCTGTAGTCGCAAGAGCGGGCGGAAAACAGCTGAATGGCGGAAGAGGCACAGTGTAGCAAAAGCGGGCGGAATGGCAACTAAAACGATAAAGGGGCGCCCCACTACAGCTTGTCTTCAGGTCAAACGGATTGTGGGACAAGGTCCAGAATTGAAGAGTCATCAAAAGGCAAAAAGTTCCGCCGGACCCCGGGAGCCGGCCGCCTATGTCGGGGGCGATCTCAGGCTACACCAGTGCTATAAGACTTGGGGAGGGTGTCGGAGCCAAGCGTCTTCTCCGAGTCCATGGCCATCACACCGCCCCTCAGGGGCCTCCGTCAAGCTGTTTAGGAAGGTAACATATCACATTGTTTTCTAATGCAGTCAGGTCCACAAACGACACTCACTTACTTTGAGAATAGTGAAGCTGCAGTAGGTGGAAATAAGCTTCAGACAGTGTTACAAGCGCTGCTCAGAACTCTTAACTATGGCACCCAACATCCAGAACTTATGCTATTTGAGAATGGTAGTGACATCGAAGCATCTCAGGGACCAAAACCATTAACGTACTTTCACGTATGAAAATCTTACTTGGGGAGGGGGCAGGAGCGAAGCGCCCCCTCCCAGTCAGCGCCACCACACCGTATGTTGAAAATCTGAAGCCATCGTTCTACAAAGTCAACCAAACTTGGATTGAAAAATCTAGAAAAATGTACAAACTGAAAACCAGTTTTGGTCTGCATAGCATCAGTAACAACGCTTGAGTCAGCTTTGTGTCAAGCCGCCATTTTGATTCAACAAAGCACAGGCATTGAAAAAGGCTGAAATTCAGAACTCTAAACTATGGCACCCAACATCCAGGAGCTTGCTATCCGGATCTTGGAGCCTTGTGCTGTTTTCGATCTATTCACACATCGGTCCACTACTGACATCATCTTATAAACCAACGTTATGTAAATAGTTTTTTAATAAAATGTTTTACCCTGTTTCTTTGCTGGTGTGTTGTCTATATTTTTAATATTTGCATAGGGTTTGTCGTTATTTTGTGCGGGATGGGTGATGGAGCCGAGCTGTCTTGCAGCCCTCATGGTGTGGAGCTCAGTTCATCTCACTATTTTCGTATTTCTCAAGAAGGGTTGTTCCTAATATTTCTATTTTAGCGAGGTCAAAAAGAGATCCAATTAGTGGCCTACTGATTTTGCTCGATTACTTTTATTTTTTTACACGATTTTTCACTATCTGCAAAGACTAAACAGAGTATTGCGACTTTGTGCTTGTTTGTAAATAGAGAATGATCCAAAGAGAACCAATTCTAAAACAGTAAATGCTTGGACAACAATCAATCAAATGGAGAGACAAGGAGGCACGACGGATTACAACGGGGGTAAAGGCCTGCGTTAACTACCCTTCAGTATCTGCAAAGAGAGAGTACTACTAAGGCAAAAGAGGGGGGGGGGGGGGGCAGCGTTCAAAGCACATCAGCGTGCATAAATACGAAAATGTTTTTATCTATCACGTACTTGACATTTTAAAGCTTTTCATATTTGCTATTAAAAAACCAATGAAATTCACAGAAAAAACCATAGGTTATAGTGGATATATAGTTAGGAATTTGCATTTACAAAACCTTGAAAATTCAATGAAAAAACCATAGGTTATAGGCCATATATAGTTAGGAATTAGCATTTACAAAACCTTATTTTACTCGCATAAAACCATTGAAATTCCATATATAGTTAGCTAACTATAAGCGCTAACTATATATCGCGCACACGCAATCCACTGCTGATGATGTCACATATTACATCATTCATGACATGGTCAGTGACATCACTGATGACATCACTGATGACATCTCAAATGACATCACTGATGACAACTCAAATGATATCAATGATGACATCTCAAATGACATCACTGATGACAACTCAAATGACATCACTGATGACATCTCATTTGTCATCACTGATCACATCACTCATGTGATAATACAATGAACCTCTTCAGACTCTAATATAACCTTACATACACTCAGTATAAACAGACACTCACAGACTGTCACTCATCCATGGAGTTACTCACACACCTAGTCAGTCATGCAAAGAATCAATCACACCTCCATTTCCTCAACTATACAGTTATACACATCTTACTTATTCAAACATATAATAACACATATTTACTCTCTTATATAATCCCTGATACAAGCTCACAGTGATCGATACAGCCACTCACACATTCACTGGCTCTTATGTTCAGTTATTTATATATCTCAACTCTCACATGTATTGTGTTTTACATACGTACTTACTTGCACATGTAGCAATGAGAAATCCATTCACTCACCAACACACCCATGCACAGTCAACCGCCCATATAGCTGTTTCCACATGCACTCTTGAACTCATACTCCTAGTGAATCAACTGCTTACACATCTATGCACAGAGTCACGCACCTCCCAGCCACCCACACACACACTCAGCCTCCCATTCAAATATTTGGGCAACCAATCAATAACCCATATGGCCACTCTTATAGCTACTGATCAACACATGCAGCAGCTTACACAACATCAAACATACTGATGCACGAATTAAGACAGTTTAGTCACTAACCCATGTACTCAGTGAGACACATTTAATCACTCACTCATACAGTCAGTCATGCACCTACTAAATTCTTCATCCAGACACTTATACATCCACTCATTCTTCAATATGTGAAACATATTTAAACTTTACAGACACATACAATCACTGGATGTTGTGATCAGTGATGTCATCAGTGATGTCACTGACCATGTCATGAATGATGTAATATGTGACATCATCAGCAGTGGATTGCGTGTGCGCGATATATAGTTAGCGCTTATAGTTAGCTAACTATATATGGAATTTCAATGGTTTTATGCGAGTAAAATAAGGTTTTGTAAATGCTAATTCCTAACTATATATGGCCTATAACCTATGGTTTTTTCATTGAATTTTCAAGGTTTTGTAAATGCAAATTCCTAACTATATATCCACTATAACCTATGGTTTTTTCTGTGAATATATATATATATATATATATATATATATATATATATATATATATATATATATATATATATATATATATATATATATATTTGCCCCCAGGAGCATGACCTCCTGGGGAGTATCTCCACACAAGACCTGCAGCCAGGTAAGTGTCAAGCATTTTAATTAAAAGTACAGGCTTTACGCGGTCCGAACTAAGAGTTCTTGATCACAAGTCATTACACACAGCATAACTGCCAACCAATGTAGAACTCTTGCGTGATTTAAATGTCCAAGTTCCCACCTCAATGGGCCGGGCTTCCCGCCCATGTGGACCGCTAAGCATTGTGTTATCCACTGTTCTACACAAAAGGATAAACCCCAAGTGGGTGTCATAGTATCTTGTGCGTTAAAGTTCATAAAAAAACACTGTGGGCTGATAAAAAAATTCTGGAAACTGAACTGCTGCCCAATTAGTCCATCGTTTATGAGCTCTCTGTTCCATTCCGGCGCCTGTGTTTCAAGCGTCGCAGATCTGCTGTGAAGCGGCGGGTCCATGCTCACGGCTGAGCAAAGCCACTAATTAATCCACACAAAAAGGTTGCCCCCATGAGCACGACCTCCCGGGGAGTATCCCCTTGTAAACATGAGGATTGCAGCCAGGTCAGTGTCAAGCATTTTAATCAAAAGTACAGGCTTTACGCGTTTCGAACGAAGAGTTCTTGATCACAAGCCATTACACACAGGATAACTGCCAACTAATGTAGAACTCTTGCGTGATTTAAATGTCCCAGTTCCCGCCTCAATGGGCCGGCTTCCCGCCCATGTGGGCTGCTAAGCATGACCCTGTCTGTGAGAGCAATCATTTTGTATTTTTCCCTGCCTGCTTGAAAGCACACAGGGAAACAGACGAAACCTCTGCTTCCAGAAAGCAAGAGCATTATGTCAGCTCCTGCTTGCTAAAAGTGAAGCGTTTGCTCTAACTTGCAGGCAGCTGTGAAAGCTCTCACCAAGTCACAGCAAACAGCTATGTCCTGGGGGTGGGCACCCAGCGACATAGCATGAGCCAGACCTGGAGGATGGTGGTCCACAGGGCTATTATTGGCTCCAGAAGGGCAGCCGTATGGCCCCCTTCTTTCCCTTTCACAGGCCTGCCCCAGGAGGTGGTGGTCCCTGGGGGCAAAAACAGCAGAGAGGAGGGCTGCTCACCCCCCTCCTTCTTTAAAAAAAAGAAAGTCCTGGGGAGGTGGTGGCCCCTGGGGCATGCCGGGTTGTTCTGCGCAGCCCCTCTGCTCCATTTTTAAGTTAGCCCTGCGGAGGTGGTGGTCCCCGGACCTCAGGGCGTCCCGAGGCCCGCAAGCATTTAATATGCAGCACTGGGGAGGCTGTGGTCTCTGGGGCCCACAGTGACTCTAAAAAGACCAAGGCTTTGGGGTCAGGATATTACTACCCTGCCCCCTTTTCTTTTTTCCCCATTAGCTTTTTTGTGGGACTCGGCTAAAGCTGAGTCAAAAGATGGCTGCCTCCCCCCACACACACTTGACAGAACACCCCGAATGTTTACATGTGCAACAAGAATTTTAGATCAACAAAAAGAGAGGTAGGGAGAGTAGAAAACACTCTTAGTCCCCAAGGTTACTAGAAAACAACAACAAAAGAGTGTTCCTATATTAGTTAGGTACAGATATCAACGGAGCAAAAGAAACCAACAAAGCCCATTAGGTTTGTTATGAAAGCCCTCACTCACCGACCTGGTCGGTGACTTGCTTCATCATCGGGCCCCACTGGGTGTGACCGAATGTCACCCCAGTGTGCTGCAACGCCAGATTTGCTGCGGAGCTGGTAATGTGAAGAGGTGAGGGATATGTGGTGAGTTATGTGAACAGAGTGAGGTGGTGAGTTAAAATTGCCTTGTATGTATCAAAAATTGTTTTAATATATGATCATCAAGGGCAAGGTTAAAAATGTGTTGGTCAGCAAGGCCAACTAATTGGATGGTCTGCTTCCAATAACATTAGGTGAAGAAGTGATTGGTCAACATGTTTCAGCCGGTATGGTGTAATTAACCTGGCATTAGTCAGGACCTAGAGTGAATAAACCCCGGCGGTATGGGCACGCTAGGAACCACCCTACCAAAGGACTTGAAAATAAAAAGGTGTCTGTGAAGTGCAAAAAAACGAGGGGGCTTCACCAACCAAAAAAGGCGGGACGCACACAGCCTCTTGGTCTCTGATTAACAGACAAAAATTAAAAGCACCTGTGAAGGTAAAAGGTACAGACAAACATAAAGAGACAAAAAAACAATTAGAATGTGTCAATAGGCTAACAGATTAAAGCCGGTGACTTGTGCTTGAGGTGCCAACAAGTGCACAACTCATACCTAGTAGCAGAGGTGCGTGGCTCTGCCTGTGGCTTGGACTAATTAGATTATTGTATAGCTTTTAAAAATGTGGAGTCAATCTCACGTGTCGTACTTGGTGGTTGCACACAAGTACAATGGCCCCCAGTGCGCGTGCGCTAAGAGGAAGATAAGTGAAAAGAAGGGGAATGGCGATGGTGTGGACATTCGCTCACAACTTAACCACTAGGCGATCAATGGGCCAAAGGTCTGTGACCACTCGTCCCAACCGAGAATAGTGAGATAGACAGGTTCTCATTTCACAAGGGATGAACTTTCACCCCATAGACCGCGGGAGGGAGGGGACGGCGTATTTGGCACATCCTGCAAGGGGGAGGAAAGATGGAACAAAACAAGGGACAAACTAGATAAAGAAGCTTCAAAGGTACTTAGCTCATATGGTCGAGTGCAGCTAGAGTGTTACTCACACCCACGACGCCAGTCTCCCGAAAGTACACCTGATCAGCCCTCAGAACCGGGTCTCGCCGATCCGGGCTTGGGATGCAAAGCCGGTTTAAATACCCAGGCTGAGTAAGCAGCGTACGCACTTCCGGGGTGGACGTTGTGTCTTGTGCGCATGTGTGAGAACTGGCCAATGGGGTCTGGGGTAAACAAACCCGGGAGAAGACTAAGAAAGTCTAGCGATTTCATAAGTAGGTAATAGAGCCTCATATAATTCAGACACAGGGTACTGAATTAACAGGTAGGTGGAAAGACTGATCATTTTTAGTGGGCTTCGGACATCAGTTTATACAACAGTTATCATTAGCAAATGGTGGAAGTAACAGAACTTGTACGGGTAGCATTATGGAACAGATTACTTGAGGACAGATCCCCATGGGATATCATCATTCAGGCCATTTACAAGGGTGCCCAGACGGTACACCCAACGTAGCTCCTTCTCGAACAGTCTGTCAGCAATGTTGGGGCCCCCAGTGATCTGCTCGATGACAGTCCATCTCAAGTCATTAGTGGTATGGTTAGTTTGCAGGAAGTGGTCACTCATTTTCGTCGTGGATTTTTTGCACCTGATATTGCTCCTATGCTCGCATATCCTCTGTTTGACTTTTCTTGTCGTCATACCCACGTACCGGAGTAGACAGGGGCATGTGACAAGGTAGACAACATTGGTGGAGTTGCAGTTGGTGTGTTCCTTTTGCCACCATGTTTTGCCAGGTTCCAGGGTCAATGATTTTGTGGAAGTCGTCAGGTGACATACGGAACAGTTAGCACATGGAAAGTGACCAGTGACTTTAGGTAGATTCCATGCGTCAGTGACACTCCTTATTGGAATTGCTGTTAGTTCTTTAGGTCTCGTATGGACCAGTGCATCTTTCAGGCTACGTCCTTTCTTAAAAGAGAACAAGGGTTTCTGCCAGTCCTTCTTAGTGCTGGAGATGATTTTCCAATTTTTATTTATGGATTTTTTCATCAGGTTGGATAAAGCACTATAGGTAGTGACACAAGTCAGAGGGGGTTCCACCGTGGTTTTTATGACAGGTTCCAGTAGGACTTCTCGTGGTTGGTTCCGTGCCCGTTTGAATCCCTTGTTGAGAATGTGGTTGGGGTAGCCTCTTTGTTGCAGCTTTGCAGTTAGGTCAGTTGATTGCTGTTTAAAATCATCTGTGCTACTACAGTTCCGTCGGATTCGTAGATATTGTCCATAAGGTAGGTTTTCCCTTAATGGACGTGGGTGAAAGCTGGAAAACTGCAGCAGGTTATTTTTAGCCGTGGCCTTGTAGTGGGTTTTGGTAGTAAGAGTCCTCCCACTGTTCGTTATTACCACATCCAGAAACACCACCTCCGTGGTGCTTACTGTATGGGTAAATCTTAGATATCTGTTGATGGTATTGATCCAGCCCAGGAATTCCATCAGACGTTCCATACTTCCTTTCCATATTAGCAGCACATCATCTATGTACCGTTTCCAAAAGAAAATATTCCTAGCAAAGGGGTTGTTAATAGACTGGATGTTTTTAGCCTCAAAGTCTGATACGTACAGCCCCGCCACGCTAGGCGCAAAAGTACTGCCCATCGTGGTCCCGGAGCATTGAAGGAACAACTGTCCTTTGTAGGCAAAGACATTTTCTTTGAGTGGGATGGTGGCACACTCTATTATGAATTCTTTAGGTGTGTTGTAGTCCCAGGGGACGGAATTCAGAGCTGTACCTAGTACTTTGATTGTCTCATCTTGAGGGATACTAGTATACAAGCTCTCAATGTCTAGAGTTGCAAGAATGATGGAGTTTGACTCAAAGGAGATGGCCTGTAGTTGGTGAAGTAGACTCTTGGTGTCCTTTAGGTACGTAGGTGTATTTTGGATGATAGGTTTCAAGAACTGGTCACAAAATGTGGACAAGGGTTCTAGTAAGGACCCGATACCTGACACTATTGGGCGGCCAGGGGGTGGTAATTTGTTTTTGTGGGTCTTTGGGAGTGTGTAAAAATAGGGGACGATATTTTTACTAGTGGAAAGAAAATCTGCTTCGTTTTTCGACAGATGGCTCCTTTCTTCGGCTTCCTTGACCAAGTTGGTAATACGATTTTGGAGATCGACAGAGGGATCTATGGTGAGTGGGGTGTAGTTGTTAGTATCATTCAACAACTCTTCACAAACTCTTTCATAATCAGTGGTGTTTTGAATCACGATCCCTCCGCCCTTATCGGCAGATTTTATCGTAATCACATTGTTGTTCTTCAGTGTTTTCAGTGCCCGATACTCTTCGGTACTGAAATTCCCATATGTCTCTGGTTCAGGGCTTGTTTCGAGATCTAGGAACACTGCTTGTTCAAAAGCTGTGATTGCAGCAGGTACAGTGTGCGGTGGAGGTAAGAATGTCGATTTTAATCTCAGACCAGTATCACCTTTGCGCAAGTCTGCATTAGGGTCTTCTTTGCCTTCAAAAAATGCCTTCAGTTTTAATTTCCGAAAGAAATTGGTTAATTCACAGTGTAACCTGAATTTGTCTGGGTGGGCTGTGGGTACGAAGCCAAGCCCTTTCTCTAGGACTTTTTGTTCGATGGCTGTTAGTTGAAGATCCGACAGGTTCGTGATTAGACTTGTTGGTTGCTTGTCCCCGGTTGTGGTGTCTTGCTCCTGGTGTGGTTCCCGACTGCGTCGTCTGTTTGCCAGGAGACTTGGTTGGGAGTTCTTCTGCTTTTGCCTCTGCCTCTCCGGCCCCTCTCTAAAAAAGGCTGTTGGTATTGGTTTTGCAGAGGTGGTTAGTGCCAACCTGAATTCCATCCCATCATCGGGAATTGTGGGTGTGGGAAGGTGAATGGTGGAGGTCCATACCCAGCATGCGGTGCCATTGGCCAGTTGGGTGCATGGTTATGGTTCTGGTATCTCTGGTTTCCTCTGTTACCCCTGTTTCCTTGTCTCCGTCCTTGTTTGTATGAACCTGTAATGGATCCGCTACTATTTGAGGAGTTGTCATCTGTCAGGTCTGAGTCATTAGTACTCTTTGCTGTCACCGTATAGTTGGGATCAGCGTAAGGGTAGATTTTGTTAAATTCGAACTTTTTTAAGTCCTTCTGGAATTTTGTTAATTTCGCCTGTAATAGATTCTCCTTGTATTCATTCATTTCGCGGTTGATCTCATCCAATTTCTTCTTGTAACCGGTCACAGTAGTTTTGAATTGTGATTCGGTCTCCTGAATTTCTATGAGTAAGGCGTCTGAGAGACGCAAGACAGTTTTGATTATGAAAACGAGCCAATCTCGCGTGCAATGCCATGCGATCATGGCCCATTCTTTACGAAATTGCGCATCATTCAAAAAGATGCATGGAGCGTTCGTCACCAAGAGGCCTCTTGGTGCAGAGTTGGAAGATAAATACTGTTTCATGATCGTCCCATGTAAAATAGTTCGAATACGATCCCGTTTTTGTTCTGTTAACTTCTCCCAATCCGAGGTATGTGCTATAGCCTGTGAAATAGCCGGGTGTGCGAAAAGGTTGGAATCTGCCATAATTGCATCAATTTCCGCTTCAGAGAAAGTAAGTCCCAAGTAAGCCATTATGCAGGATGTATGAAGGTGTGTAGTGTGTAACACTCACACCTCTGAGTTAGGTGGAAACGGTAAGTCAGGAACAAGTCCTGAGACTTAGGTTTCGAGGAACTCTCACAGCTGTGCGCTGCTAATTACAGATCAACGAAAAGAGAGGTAGGGAGAGTAGAAAACACTCTTAGTCCCCAAGGTTACTAGAAAACAACAACAAAAGCGTGTTCCTATATTAGTTAGGTACAGATATCAATGGAGCACAAGAAACCAACAAAGCCCATTAGGTTTGTTATGAAAGCCCTCACTCACCGACCTGGTCGGTGACTTGCTTCATCATCGGGCCCCACTGGGTGTGACCGAATGTCACCCCAGTGTGCTGCAATGCCAGATTTGCTGCGGAGCTGGTAATGTGAAGAGGTGAGGGCTATGTGGTGAGTTATGTGAACAGAGTGAGGTGGTGAGTTAAAATTTTCTTGTATGTATCAAAAATTGTTTTAATATATGATCATCAAGGGCAAGGTTAAAAATGTGTTGGTAAGCAAGGCCAACTAATTGGATGGTCTGCTTCCAATAACATTAGGTGAAGAAGTGATTGGTCAACATGTTTCAGCCGGTATGGTGTAATTAGAATTTTAGGCACACTTTTTGGGAAAAAGTTCATGAAGATTCGTCAAACTGCACCAAAGATATAGGTGAATCATAAAACTCTTTTCTATGGAACATGGTCCTAACTATAACACCCTACTGGTGACCATTAGGTAAATACGTCAGTGACAACATTGAAGTTTTTAACTGAAGAAAACATTAATTCATCAGTTTACTCCTGCTGTAGAATAAAAACATACATTTAAAAAAACTTAAACTCTTTCCAGTTCACTACCCTCTCATATCCTATGCCTCTTTCAATATATCCTCTACCTCCACTCTCTAACTTTAAACAATAACCCTTTCTAGACTCTTCCCTCTTCTATTGCTCCTTTGACTCATCCCCAATCAAATTTTCCTACAATGACCTCCCAAATAACACTTTCCAGACTCTTTCCTTCCCTATCCCACCTTTGACTCATCCCAAACATTATTTTACTACTGTGACCTCTCAAATAACACTTCCTAGGCTCTTCCCTACTCTAGCCCTCCTTTATTCTGCTCAATCCAACTAACAAACTCCCATGTACACCGCTCGAATTATTAGCTTCGATATCCACCACTATTGTACTTTGGGTTCCGGGGTAGCATGCTACTTGCTGAAAAACGCTTCAGTGCCTCGTTAGGGGTAGTAATTGCTATATAAATATAATTGCAATACAATACAGTACAATGTATGGTTAGTGACCCAAAACAGTAAAGCTTTCCTCTTTGCTTCCCCGCCAACTTGTTTTGATTCCCTACTCCTCGGACCACTGTGCGCCACTCTGGTATACCTCTTCCCAGACTTCCAACCATGTTATGCCCTGCTCCTGCCACCTGGTCTCCTTATTGACATGTCCAGAACAACATTATGAAAGAGTGAGAAGCTATGGTAAGACCCTGAGTCTCCAAAAATGTCTGAAATATCTATACTGTGAAGGGTTAACCTATCTTCCTTGAATCGTGTTTGTTTAGTGAGATAGTTGTGTGGCCATAGTATATCTCCCAACATGATGAGATCTACACCCTGGCAAATCAATGTGATCAGCCCGTCTCAAGCATATTTTTGGGGGGCTTACCCACAGGTCCCACCTGTGGCTTGCTTCATCATTGGACCCACACCCTCCTCAGCTAGAATGAGTGGGATTTGCTTAACGAATTTGTAAGCAGAGCACTTAAGCTACAGCCTAGGGATTGAAAGTGAATTAAAATTGCCTGCTGGATCCTAGTTTGTATTTATTCAAAATGTTCTTAAGCCAGGTTAAAAACAGTAGGATGTCATAAGGTTATGATGGCCCCTGACATCTAAGGTCAACGTGTCTCAGCCACTCAGTCTTTTTAATGTGTATATATACGTACAAACACTATGAAATGCATTGAGGGATTCTTACACGTGTGTGCATGTTTCTGAGCACATAAAAGGGATACTGTGACATTTAAAATTGCAGTGTCCAATTATATTCATTTTCTCTTCTAGCTCAGACCATATCAAGGAAAGAGTCCTAACAATGGTTTGTATACTTCTTTGCATGCTTTAATGAATTGTGTATGAGTGCATGTAAGATTGGTTGGAATTAGCAACCACACCACGTAGGGATTAAAAATATGCTATACTAGTCCTGAAGAAAGCTGATTAACCCACTGGGCATTTAAAGGCTGAAACAAGTTGACCATAGATGTCAAGGGCCATCATACCCTTATGACATTCCACGGTTTTAACCGTGCCAATGGACCTTTTGAATAAATACAAACTAGGATCCAGCAGGCAATTTTAATTCACTTTCAATTGCTAGGCAATAGCTTAAGCGCTCTGCTTACAATTGCGTTGAACCCACCCACTCACACTAGGAGAGGAGGGTGTGGGTCGGATGATCAAGCAGTCCACAGGTAGGTCCTGTGGGTGAGGACCCAACACTAATATCCTTGAGTTGTCCTGATCACACAGTTTTACCAGGGTGTAGCTCTCAAATTCTCATAAGATATACCATAAGCCATGCAACTATCTTGCAAAACAAATTGGATTCAAGGAAGATGGGTTAACCTTCCATAGTGTAGGTATCATTGACATGTCCACCCATGGGGTACCTGTAGCATCAGGTGCAACTTCAGTCATTGGCTCTTGAGAGGATGTGGGGTAGGACAGCAACAGCAGGGTCATGCATAGTAACTAGTGTCAGAGTTTTTTTGAGTTTTGGGCTGGCAGTGGAGATCACCCAGTTAAATGCGACTTACTAAGATAATGAAGTGATCTGCAGTTGAGGAGTTCAAATGTCAGCAAAGGCCTACCCAGAATTTTAACCAATCATGATCCGTAATGAGATGGAAGGTTTTCTAACAGGAGTAGTAGTTCAAAATGTTGTTCACAGTACTTTAAGCAAATAAATATATTTTATTTTTTCACTTAGAGGTTTCAAGCACCGCTTCAAGTGCCCTCATGCATCCCACTCTGTCTAGCTGGGAGCAATTTGGAGTGAGCGTCTCCTGCCCCTAATTTGTTTCTCTGCGGTTTGTCTTCAATTTCTGTCAGCCTCTGCATCAGTTAAATAAAACCTCGTGGTCTTTCTCTATCTTTCTCTTTACACCCCTTGTCACTAGGGTATCACCCTGGCATTACTCAATTCAATTTTCAATTCAAATTCTTTATTCGGCACTTCAAAAGATACCATAAAAGTACATAAAAGCATTGAAAAAAGAAAAAACTGATTAAAAGGTTAAAAAGATAAAAAACATTACATTCTTATCAATAGTGTCCATATATCCAGTGTCTCTATATACAGGGTGTTACAATCCACTCATATGTCTCGAGTTCCTTAACCTCATTGCCATCTTGATGAAACTCGTGATACAGGACAATGTATAAGCATCAGTAGCCTTCTGCAAAAACAATAGAGCTACCTATCTAAATTTAACTCGTTTCAGGATTTCCACAAGGAACTTACGCCTAGGTAATGAATAAAATGAGCATAACAATACAAAGTGAAGGGTATCCTGCTGAGACCTATTGTCGCAGCCGCAGGTACCCTTCTGCTCAACCGTTAAGGTAAAACCAAGAGGATCAGACAGTAGGTAATGCAACATATTAAACCTAAAACGGTTAATATAAAATCTGTCCTGTGCGTTAGGAGTCACTGAAAGGTAAGGTTCCCTTCCGCTTTCCGTTTTCAATAGTCTATAGGACACAACCGTAGATTTACGCTCCTCTGTGGCTGCCCTGTTCATGGTTGTCCATTCACTGAACAGTTTCTTAACAATCGTCTTAGTCTGGGCAGTAAGGGGTTCAGGCGCGGTATAGAAGTTCTTACAACCTATAGCCTCTAGAGTGTATTTTACATATTTTATCCAGGGGATGGAACACCCTTTGTCTCGATTCAGGCAGTCTGTGATGATTTGCCTACTCATGCCAGCCTCGGGGTTAGACCAGATTTTGACCCAGGCCAGAAGCGGCCTGTTCTTGATTAGGTCTTCAATATACGGTTCTCCCAGTTCCTCGTGTATGATGTAGGCAGAGATACTATGTGGTACTTTCAGGATACTTCTGAAGAACTTATTTTCTTCTGCCTGGACCTTGTATGTATTCGCGAAGCCCCAGACTTCTGCCCCATATGCTGCTTTAGCACAGCATATTGATCTATATAAATGTATCACTTGCTCAGGGGACCATCTGCCCAGCCTTCTCCCATAACCCATTATCGCCCCTGTAGAGGCCACCAATTGTGCAGCCTGTTTGTCCACCAGTGGTTTAAACTTTAGAAGCCCATCAAATAATACACCTAGGTAGGAAAAAGACTGAACCAAACCGATTTTGTAAGTTCCTATCTTATAAGAAAAATTTTGTCTGGCCTTCCCCCCGCTAACATAACATATGACTTGTCCAGGTTTGCTGACAAATCAAGTGTGGCCATAAAGTTTACAAATCCATCGATCAGCCTCTTCAGCCCCCGCGGTGTCCGGGCTAACAACACCGCGTTGTCCGCATAAAGCAGGACGGGGACTGGGGGGGAACCTATTTGGGGGGAATCCACTCCAAGCTTTCGTAGTTCCCTGTCCAAGTTGTTAATGTACTGTGAGAACAGAAATGGAGCTAGAATGCAGCCTTGCCGCACTCCACTAGTGCATGGAAATGATGAGGTCTTACTACCATCTTGATTAAAACTGACAGACGCAGTTGTGTTCCAGTACAGGGCCTTGAGGGTGTTAACTAGATCTTCATCTGCCCCTAGGCCTATCATCAAGGCCCATATCTTCTCCCTGTTCACATGGTCAAATGCCGCAGAGAGGTCCTTGAACTCCAGATAGACCGCCAACTTGCTGGCTATAGTATAATTGGTGATCAACAGGTACAAGTTCAGGAATTGGTCCGTGGTTGACCTTCCCTCCTGTAACGACCGGGTTCTCGAACCAGATGGGATCAGCTCCTTGGAGCACCTCCAACCCAGCCGGAACGTAACCACCTCCCTCCTCAGGAACCATCTATCCAGGCACCTGGGTACCTACCTGAGGATGGGGAACTCGCAATATACAAACTCATATCATCAGAAACACCACTAAATCTATAGGGATTACTAGGAATACTCACTGATTACTAAGGACATCCATGCCCTACACCACACTCATACCTCATAGTCTCGCGACCACATGGGTCCAGACTAGTCTACCCTGGGGCAGTTCTGATTATTTACCATTACACACTGATCACCCTCAGTGCTCACTCGACACGCAATCCGGCGTGCCATACACACTGATCACCCTCAGTGCTCACTCGACAGGCAATCCGGCGTGCCATACACACTGATCACCCTCAGTGCTCACTCGATACGCAATCCGGCATGTCTACACACTAGGCTGCAGCCCTAGTGCTCTCTTCCTTCCAATCCGGTCCACAATCCGGCCGACCTAGGCACCAGTCTCCCACCTGATGCTCGCTTACTTACAACCCGATCCACAATCCGGCGGATCTACACATCAGGCTTCCGCCTGATGCTCTCATTAACGCTGCTTACCATCGACGACCACTTTCCTATGAATACCTTCAGCTCTCTCCCTCTCTATGTTGGGAAGTCTCTCTCACTATTCACTAAGGGTTCGCTACTACAATAATAATATGGGATGGCCGAATCACTTAGTGTCAATAATTCCCTAGCTCAAGGGCTTCTCTCTCTCCCTAATTATTCAGTGGCTACTTACCGGATCAGGGGCAGCATCTGTTCTGGCTGTAACACCTGACTAGAAGGAAAGGTTACCTGTGCTTTAAGAACAATAGACACACACTGTATGCAAGAGTTATTTAAACGCTCTCTATCATAAGAACAACACATGCACACTAGTTCACTAAGAACTGGGGTATCTTTATTACAATAACAATAGAATACACATACACAAATCTGCGGGGTCTCTATAACTAACCAGAACTGTAACACACCGCTGAAAGAAAAGGATTAGACATACAATATAAGGACAAGGTTAATATTTATAAAGTAAGGAACAATGTCACCTTGGGAGTATGAAGTCTTGCTCTAGTGGTCATCTGGGCTTCTCTCTCGTCTGTGCCTTAGCTCGTCTTAGATTCTCTCCTGCACTCTTGGACACACATCTGCGCTGATCACTTTGCACTGGACTCCTCTCCCCCACGGACTCTCTCCACCTTCCAACTTCAGTCTAATGGTTTCTGCCGCTCTGATAATCGTTCGTTCCACTAGCTTTTTCACTCTGTTTGAATATTTCCATGCCAATGTCCAATTAACTCCAGCTGCTCCCACAGATTAATCCACGATATAACTTCAGTCTCTTCTAAAAGGCATTACTTCAGACTCCAGCTATTCACAACTCCTCCTGATAAGTAACTGCTTCTGTCTCTTCTCCTCCTGCAACTCCACTCCTCTCCTCTGCTCCAATTCAACATAAACTCTTTCTGATTCTCCACTCCTTCTGCAACTCCACTCCTCTCCTCTGCTTCAATCCAACTCAACTGCTTTCAGCTCAAACTCTTTCCGCTCCTCCAACTCAACTAACTCTCTCCGCTCCTCCAACTCAACTCAACTCTCTGACTCAGCCTCTGCACTTCACTATTATGGAATGCTGTTTCCTCATGGAAAGTTCCAGCCATCAGCCCGCCGCCCATCAGATCCCTGCACCACTCCGCGTCAAGGACACACACACAGCCGGCCGGCCTTTTGTTGTGTCTTCCACACAGAGAATAATACAGCCTACCGATAAGGGCTGGCCCAGACCGGTTCTCTCCAAGTGGACAACAGCTTTAACTATGAACATTACCTTTCCCCTTCAAGCATCTCATCTCTGCAGGGATAGGAAGCAAAATGGAGTCTCTCTAGTTCTGGGCCTTGTAGGCCTGAGAAGGATGAAATAACCCATAGCTCTGTCAGAGTACCTACACAAACCATACCAATGTGTAATATAAAGTCAGGACCACAGGATCCACCCTCTACTATAGGCAGGATAATGAAAGGCAAAGCCAATAGGCAATAGATGGATTAGAGTCCAGAATAAGGGATCTATCATCATATAAAGCAGCTATCCTCTTCTAGGTCTGGAAAAAGGGCTTAAAAGGGCCAACACAAGGTAAGAATACAGCCTATAGGTGTGAGCAAGTTTAAAGTCTTCATCACTCCGAAATAGAGCCAAAAAACCGGTCAAGACACCTCCCTAAACCCATATTGGATATCTGTTATTAACTGGTGGTCGTCAACCCATTCAGACAGGCGGTTTAAGATGACAAGGCCCAGCACCTTTGCCGTGACATCAATCAAGGATATCGGGCGGTACCATTGAGGGTCATCCCAATTCCCTTTTTTATATATTGGAACTATAGTTGCCGAGGACCAAGAGCGCGGCAGACCCGCCTCGACAGCTGCGTTCAAGCTCCTTGTAAGGATGGGTGCCCACAATTCTACATTACTAAGGTAAAGGGCGGGGGAATGCCATCTGGACCAGGCGCTTTGTTTTTAGTTAGCCCCAGGATTGCCCCTTCCACTTCTGCCAGGGTAATCTCTAGCTGTGCCCTCAATTTTAGCCTCTGCCCCTCATCATTGTTAATTTTACCTGTATGATTATATAAATTCTTGAAATGGGCATACCACTGCTCTGGTAAAATGGTATTCAGAATTTGTGGAGCGTTTGAGTCCTGGAAACATGGTTTATTTATAATTTTCCAGAACTCAGTCAGGTCTCTTCTGTCCTCCGCCTCCCTTAAGTCCTCCCAGGCCTGCCTTTGGAGGCTAGTTTTGTGGATTTTTAGGGCCTTCTTATATGTCAACCTGCATTGGGCTATGCAAGTTTTATTCCTGGGACGCATTTTTTGGCAGTATTTAAGATTTTTATGTGCCTTTGAGCATTCTTTATCAAACCATTGAGGTGTAGTGGCTATTGCCCTAGTTGTGGTGGTCTTTAGAAGTCCCTCAATGAGGTTGGCGAGCTCTTCGAATGCAGATACTACCGGCACTCCCTTGTTATTTAGGTCGAGGCATACGTTTATTGCATCTGACCCTGTGGTTATTAAGCTTTTATAAAACCTATCCCCATCTATTGTGGACCATCTAAACCTCCTCCCTTGGTCTGATATTGTCTCTATCGTTCCTACTCTAGGTGGTGCGTTTTTAATTTTTAGTCCTTTTAGCTCCAACACCAATGGGTTATGGTCGCTAAATATACTGGTTTCAATATCCGCCCTGCTAACCCATGTTTTAAGTATACGAGAGACCATGATATAGTCTATATTAGAATGACATCCTCTACCCTTAAAGGTTGGCATAAGCTCCCCACCACTACCCATTTCAACCATGTCCATAGTATGGACCAGATTATGGCTTTTCATCACCTTATCTATCTCCCACCCCTCTGGAGAATGCAGAAAATGTGGTCCTTTCTCCACTGTGCACCGTGACCAGTCCCAGTTGAGTGGTTTTAGGTTCCCACAAAGATGGCAAAAAAAATCACCTACAAGAACCACCGATGGGGCAACTGCTGCCTTTGCCACCGATAGCTGGGCACTTAAGCAGGAGTCCAGTTCTTTTGTTGTGTTTCCCTTGCTATTTGCTCCCACCGTGTTGTACCAATTAACCATGGTGATGTTTACCCCTTTTGAGCGGAGACCTATCGCCTGCATATTATGCGACGTCCAGTTTAAATTGGACCAGACCCCTTCTATGCGAAGGTCAACATATGTGATTAACCCTCCCACCACTCTCCCTGAGAATGACCTTTGAGCAGGGACTGGAAAGCACTTAAAACCCTCCATGGAGAAGTGATTGGAGTCGATCATCCAAGTCTCCTGAAGGCATATAACATGAAACCTAGTTACGTATTGCCTCCATTCGTGGTCCTCAAATTTAGCAGCAAGTCCTGCTACATTCCAGGAAACATTTTTTAGTGTGTCCTGCCCAACTAAGGTACTTGCCCCATCCCCGACGGGGTAGGTGGTCATATTTCCCTCTGTAATCGTTATTTTATTTGGGGCTGTTTCATTATTTAAGTTTATCTCTTCCCTTTTGACTGGGCTGGGTAAACACCAGGTATCTTTACTAGGTGCCTCATGGGCTGTGATCTGAGTCCCCCGTTGGTGCTCCAGTTCGCCCTTCTCTCTACTTCCCTCCCTCGTGCTTACTGCAAGGGTGGATGTTGGAATAATTCCCTTCAATACAGGCCCTTTCGTTAACTCTTCACTAACAGTTTGTAGTAGAGGATTCCCATCCTGTAGTAGTCAGTCTACCTCCTCCAGCACACTGAACCTGTTCCAATGGGTTTGTAGTGGGTATGTGGGGTTGTGTGGAAATGTACCCTCCCCAGACAAATGCCACTGTTGCCTCCTATTTGGTGGAACATAAAGACCCCTACTGCGATGAGCCCTGTTTAGGTAAATTGATCTCAGGTGGGGGGTAGGGTAGAAATATGACAGGTGTAATGGATGAATTTGGGTGTTTGGTCTACCAGGCGGGGCATTACAGATATGGTCCACAACAGAGGTGTCCCTAAAGTTAATTACTATAGTATCTCCTGCCACTGTCTACGGTCCCCTCCCAATCCAATCTACTCTTCTGACAGCAAGAATTTCCCCTGAGGCATTTGGGGGTAATGGTCTATTTGCATCTAGCCACTGGATGCACTTGTTTTTTAGGTCAAAGTGGTTTTCTCTTTTCCCCTCCCCTAAAGGCGGGACTCCTGTAAGTGCTACAACAAAGGGTAGAGCTTCTGGGGGTAAATTAATGGTCGGCAGTTGGGCTGGGGCAGCTTTATATGGTACATTCCTGCTCATTGATGAGTTATTTTTACTCTCATTTTTACCCCCCTTGGCCATGGACCTGATTTCATCCGTTTTGGAATTAGATTTTCCAACTCCCTGATGGGTCTGATATGTATGGTGGAGGTAGGACCGGTGGGAGGGATAGCGCGAACCTGTTCTGTGATAGTTGGTGGTGTTCTTATGGTTTTGTTCTGTGTTGAGGCGTTTATTGGTGGTACTACCCTATAACTTGGTATATTATTTGACGTTAATATTAACAAAAAGTTGAAGTTGGCCCTTGGCACTCCAGTTAATCAATGTTTTCTGCGTAAATCAATTTGAATGGGAGTTTAGTCCTCCTCTGGCGCGCTGATCGGTAACTGAGGGCTGCCTGTCCCTGAGATTATAGAAATTATTTAGAAGAAGTGGTGCGTGATAAAGATATCACGACCCTACCGAACGCACAGCGTAATTTTAAATATTTCCTCCTTTTCTGATTATTTAAATAACTTTATGTTGCACACTAATAGTATGTTTTTCTTGATTTTTACATTTATTCAAATAATTGTTTTGACTTCCAATAAACAGTACATATTCGCTTTTACATGTGCATGTATCTCATTTTTACATTTCAATTAAATCTGAAAATACATTTGTTGTATTAGAATTCAAACAAACAATATCTCAAAATTCGACGATAGTTGAATTGATTGGCCCGATGCAGTTCGGGACCCACGTCCCTTCTTCAGGGGCCTCTGCAAAAGATCATATACAAAAATCAATTTAAAGCTTTCTATGTTCTCCACATATGTATATTTCATGTGTGCCACTACTAAGTCCTGAGTGCACCACCATTATATCATGTATAAAATTCCAAACTGCCATGTTAACTAAAATAACACTTCAACTGACTGAAAAAGTATCTGTCAAGTTATTCAAAAATACCAAACTGCCATGTTAACTAAAATTACACTTCAACTGACTAAAAAAGTATCCGTCAGGTTATTCAATTAGTCCTATGTATCACACAAACGAGTCTAACTACTGTTACTATTGCATCATGGTGGTACAAATACAAGTAACTAGAAAAATGCTGATTAACTTTGCTCGAGGACTTATTGTTACATGGCATAAACTTATGAGAAACATGGAACACTCACGAAGTTTGCTGAAATTTGAATGTATGCACTTCTACATGTAAAGCTTGTCCAAGTGAATACACTAATGAAAGATAAGGAAAATGAAATGAGAAACCGCTATTGTGTGTTAGCAGTTTGAACGGTAACTGATCTTGCTGAAATGAGATAAACGCGCTTTAGCTGTACTGCGTGTTCCACTGCGGCGTGTCTGTAAAAAACGGTAGACAAAGCTAATATTAAAAACGGTGCTTAGGGGATTAGCAAAAAACGTGTGAGGACAGTCTAACGCTTTCCTGAAGAAAGCTTACCTTTGAGAGTTCTCGCGAATAGTTATCCAGTACGTAAAAAATTCCCGGCTGGTTTCCACATTTCCGGTTTGTTGAAACCGTTTCCGCGAGTGTAATATATATTGGCGTTCTGGATGAGCCTGACTAAAACATCAGACATAGAAAGAGGCTTTAAGCTACGTCGGCCATGTTAGAATGCCGCATCGTCATATGTTTAAATTTTAAATGAAATCGCTGAACTGATTATGTGGTGAAATATAAAAAAATATAAATATCTCAACACATTACGCAAAAAAAGTTTACAGAAAAATAGAAGTGCTCAAATAGTCGAAGGCAGGTCATACTGCATGTTGACTAGTAATAAATGAAAGTGACCCAAATAAATTGTTCTGGAAATATATAAAAAATGTTAGACATCTCCTTCTCAAGGGCTATATATTTCCAACACAACGCGTGGTTGCTATATTGAATCTGCTACCCTAATTCCTGACCGCCTTCGGATGAACGATAAAGATCGGATCGGTGTAAACATGACTCCTTGTGTGTACTGTGCGCAAATGTGAAGATAAAGTGAATAATAGTGAATGTTCAATGTAACTATCATTAAACTTTTTAAAGGTCCATGTTATAAATTCAACATAAACAGTGTGCAATTGCCATTTCACATTTCTTATGATACAATGTTGAATCTAGAATCATTTCATAGAAAACATCCTAAATCCAATTTATCATTTAGACCCATAGGTTCCATTGTTTGAAATTTTTTGATTAACATTACTTCCCTTTGGGATAAGATTTTGCGACTGTCTGACCCTTCTCTCATTTTAATCTTTTCTACAACCATGAAGCGAACTTGGGAAATGTTATGTTTTTGGGTTATCCAGTGAGCTGCCAGATTAGATTTAATGTTTTGGTTGCGTATCATACTCTTATGCTCACCTATTCTTATTTTGAGTTTCCTTTCGGTTTTCCCTATGTACATTAACCCACAAGGGCATTTTATGCAATAAATTACATAGTTGGTCTTACAATCAGCTGTAAACTTCAAACTTATTTTCTCTCCAGTTCTCGGATGGGTTACAAAGTCTTGTTGAATGACGTTGTTACAATGTACACAGTTATTGCATTTGCTCATTCCTTTGTGGTTGATGTTTCTAGGTCCTGTGGTATTTTTGTGTTGTTCTTGTAAGTTCCGGCTTCTAGTATACTCAAAAATGGGTTTTAGCTGAAAGATATTATTGAAGTCTTCATCGTTTTGAAGTAATTCCCATCTTTTTGTGATGATTTTTCTGATATTAACAGCTTTAGTGGAAAACTTTGATACAAATACACTGCGAGTGGTAGTTGCGGGTTTATTTTTGCTTTTTAGCAGTGTTTCTCGGTTGATGATTTTGACTCGTGTTTCTGCTTTTTCTATACACTTCGAGGGATATCCTCGTTCCTTGAACTTCTTTTTAGGTCTTTGTAGATCCTCTTCATGGGCTTCAGGTATAGAACAAATTCTTTTGCTTCGTAACATCCGTGAATAAGGAAGATTTTCAATCAATTTTGGTGAATGAAAACTTTGGAATAGTAGAGTATTATTTCGATCAGTTGGTTTTACGAATGTTTGGGTTGATAACTCAAATGACCTCTTAGTTATCTTTACGTCCAGAAACGATATCTCCTTCTCGCTGATCGAGTGTGTAAATTTAATTCTCGGGTTTCTTTCATTCAGTTCTTGTATGTTTTGTTCCAAAGCTTGTTGTGAACCGTTCCAGATTAAAAAGATATCATCAATGAATCTTTTGTACAGTATAAGATGTTCTTGCCATTTGATATCAGACAAAATGTATAGTTCCTCGAATTGAGCCATAAAGATGTTAGCATAAGTTGGGGCTCCCCCGAACCCCATGCTAGTTCCACTAATTTGTAGATAGAAATCTTCTTTGAATCTGAAATAGCTATGTTGAAGACAAAATGTTCGAAGTTCGAGTATCAAAATCTTGTTAGCACCTAGGTCTTCTAGTTGTAATAGAGCCCATTCCGTTGCTTCAATGCCTTCTTTTAAAGGGATTGACGTATACAAAGCGGTAACATCGATTGTGCACATCATCCATTGTTGACTTTGTGAAAGATCAAGGTTGTTCAGATGGCTCAAAAAGTCTGTGGTATTTTTTATGTTAGTTTTCCAATGTAGGACACATTTTTGAAGAAAAAAGTCTATGTATTTACCGAGTGGTTCAAAGAGAGATCCTACTCCTGAGACGATAGGTCTGAAGGGAGGATCATACAGATTTTTATGTACTTTGGGTAACATGTACATGTGTGGCCTCTTCGGATTTTGTTTGGTTAAGAATTGTTCTGTTTTACTTGATATCCAATCCATGTCTCGTGAACGTTGTAAACATTTTTCAAGGGTTTTGGTAATTTCCTGTGTTGGATCTTTGTCCAGATGTAAATAAGTAGTTTCATCAGCCAGATATTCCTTGACTTTAGTGTTGTAATGTTCTGTGTCCATTATGATGAGAGCTCCCCCTTTGTCTGCTCGCTGAAACGTTAATTCTTCTTTGTTGGCTAATTGTTGTAGTGTTCTTTTTTCTTGCTTGGAGAAATTGGGTATCTTTTTTGACGAAAAATCCCGTTTATGAATGTCTAGTAGAACATGTTTTTCGAATAAATCAATGGTTTTATGTGATACAGGAGCAATAAATGTGCTTTTGGGTTTAAATTCAATGTATTCTTTTGGTGCCGGTTGTTCGTGGTCAGTGATGACATTGGAGAAAAAATGTCTTAGTCGAATGTTTCTCAGGAATTTGTACAATGCAATTTCGGTTTCTGCTAAATTGGATTGATATGTTGGGACGAATGACGTTCCTTTGTTGAGAACTTTCATTTGTTGGTTGGTGAGCTGTGTTGATGAGATATTGATTACTATATTCTCCCACTCCGTAGGTTGGGTTTGGTTTTTTCTTTTTCTTTTTCCTCTCCTGATTTTAGTTGGTTTCCACTTTGTTTGGTTGTTGGATCTGGTGGTTTTGTGGGTTGTTGACCCTGTCCTAAAAAAACCTTGGTTGATGTTGTGGCTTGTTGCATTGTAGATGTAGTAGCTGGATCACCGGATGTGCCGGTTGTTTCTTTTCTTTGAATAGGTACCCTTGAAGTTGAAATATCTCCGTCCGAGACTACGCTGTCATCCGATGAAGTGAATTGTTTTTTTGGTGTGGGACGGCGTTGCGCGTACATTTCTGCCCATGTGTATACTTCATTCAGACGATAGTCTATGGTATCGCGTTTAAATTTTCTAAGTTTTCTCTCTTGTAAATCTTTTTCATAGATTTCCAGTTTGTTGTTCCAACTCATTTGCCCACTCTTCTGCCTCTATTCGTTTAGACAAATCTCTCTGTAAGTTAAAGATTTCTTCTTCTAGTTCTTTAATTGTTTTTGACAATTATTCTACAATGAGTAAAATGAGGTCTAGAGAACATTTATTTATTACCGCATACCATTTGTCCATAAAGATTTTATTGTGTTGTAATCGAAACAGAAGGGGTTTGATCGCAAGTCTTAGGCCTCTGGGAATGCGTTGGTGCTTGTGATATTGAATAAGCGTTGACGAGTGTAATCTTTGGTTCAATTCACGGCGCATGGTAAATTCCAAATGTTTTAACTGTTGAATGGTGGAGCCTTGGTGGGACTCAAAAGATTTCGTGGCTTTTATTAGAGCATAGTTTTCTGTTGCTTATTCTGATGTATACGTTTTTGTATCAGCGCGATTTTCAGTAGTGCCTGCTATACTGTCAAATGATGCCATTATTTTTGTTGGTGGGTGCTCTGGCCTATGTAGGCAGTGACTGAGGTTAATATTAACAAAAAGTTGAAGTTGGCCCTTGGCACTCCAGTTAATCAATGTTTTCTGCGTAAATCAATTTGAATGGGAGTTTAGTCCTCCTCTGGCATGCTGATCGGTAACTGAGGGCTGCCTGTCCCTGAGATTATAGAAATTATTTAGAAGAAGCGGTGCGTGATAAAGATATCACAACCCTACCGAACGCACATGTATCTCATTTTTACATTTCAATTAAATCTGAAAATACATTTGTTGTATTAGAATTCATACAAACAATATCTCAAAATTCGACGATAGTTGAATTGATTGGCCCGATGCATTTCGGGACCCACGTCCCTTCTTCAGGGGCCTCAGCAAAAGATCATATACAAAAATCAATTTAAAGCTTTCTATGTTCTCCATATATGTATATTTCGTGTGTGCCACTACTAAGTCCTGAGTGCACCACCCTTATATCATGTATAAAATACCAAACTATCATGTTAACTAAAATAACACTTCAACTGACTGAAAAAATATCCGTCAAGTTATACATATATGGAGAACATAGAAAGCTTTAAATTGATTTTTGTATATGATCTTTTGCAGAGGCCCCTGAATGCATCGGGCCAATCAATTCAACTATCGTCGAATTTTGAGATATTGTTTGTATGAATTCTAATACAACAAATGTATTTTCAGATTTAATTGAAATGTAAAAATGAGATACATGCACATGTAAAAGCGAATATTTACTGTTTATTGGAAGTCAAAACAATGATTTGAATAAATGTAAAAATCAAGAAAAACATACTATTAGAGTGCAACATAAAGTTATTTAAATAATCAGAAAAGGAGGAAATATTTGAAATTACGCTGTGCGTTCGGTAGGGTTGTGATATCTTTATCACGCACCACTTCTTCTAAATATTATTTGACGTACCACCCTGCTCAAACGGAACAGGGTTTCCTAAGGGATTTGTGAGCTTTGCAGTCCCTGCCCCCCTGTTATTTAGAATAGAGACTAGTCTGTCAATCTTTGATGCTAAGGGTTTTATATAGTCTGCTCCAAGCATACCTGTAGGTCAGCCATCATATTAGTAACCCAGCACGGTATACCTGGAGTCAGTTGCGAAGTATTGGCTGTTGGTGTCACCAAGTTGTGGTTAGCCAGATTTCTTTTACCCATTTTTTTTGGTAAGCTTTCTTTTTTCTTTCTAGGTCCTGGTTTGCTTACTATAGGGGTTTCCAGGGGGGGGGGGAGAGTTCAAAACTATAGGGGGATCCTCCACATCTATAGGGGTCTCTGTGGACGCCTGAGCGCAGGGAAGCTCAACATAGGACGATGTTAAGTATGAGCTTAAATCAGGAACATCGATTACAGTATCTGAGCAATCGCCTCCTTGGTCTTGGGGGAATACAGTGGGCATAATTGATAACCTTCTCTCTGTATTTTCAATTGCTGTGGCCACAACCCCTATCGTCTTTTGTAACATCTTATCTATAGCTGTTAAACTAGGTAAAGGCTGTGGCATAGCCGTCTGCAACCTGGTGTTTGGCCGTGGTGCAGCAATTTTCGATCTTTTACCCGCATTACTCATTCTTTGGAGATAAGTAGGGGTGGGCGGCCAGCTACGCTCCGTCTGCGGAGTGTGCGTAGTGCCGCCCACTCCGCATTTTGCGGAGCTGGCGGAGCCAGGCGGCACTCCGCAGACGGAGCGTAGCTGGCCGCCACCCGCCTCCCTCCCGCCCTCCCTAAATACTTTGAAATAAAGAAATGAAATAATTTAAAAAGCACTTACCTTGCCGCCGCTGCCCGCCGCGTCCCCGGGGCTCACTTACTTCCGTCTTCCGTCTTCCGTACTAATGCGCATGCGCGGGCGGCCGCGCATGCGCATTTTCACGAGAAAATGCGCATGCGCGGCCGCCCGAGCATGTGCATTAGTACGGAAGACGGAAGATCGTGAGCCCCGGGGACGCGGCGGGCAGCGGCGGCAAGGTAAGTGCTTTTAAATTATTTTATTCTTTTATTTCAAAGTATTTAGGGAGGGCGGGAGGGAGGCGGGTGGCGGGGCTGGCGGCCAGTGGTGTTTGCGGAGTGGGGCTACGCGGAGTGCGGAGGTGGGCGTAGTTTCTCGCCCACTTCGCGTAGCTCCGCGAAGCCCCACTCCGCGAACTCCGCCCAGGGTTAGAGATAAGTAGTGGTTCGGCAATAGTTGGGAGAAGGATCCCTGCCCAGACAAAATATACTCCCTACAAGCTACAAACAAAACCTGCGCTCCCAAGGTTTTGTGGCCAAGTGATTTAGGTCCAATTCACAGTACCTATGGTGATTTTTTGGTCTTCGTAGGTGTCTGCAACAGACGAAAGGGGGGTGGCCCAGCCCGGCCTCCTCCGGCCTAGGAGGGCTGCAGAGGGCCCGCCCTTTTCCCGGGCTTAGCCCGCGCCGCCCGCGCGTGTCCCGCGACGGGGGGGGGCTCTTGCTGATCTAAGTGCACCTCCAGGGGTGGGACAAGGCATGCGCGACTTCCTGTCATGAGGGGCCGCTGGGGGATGTAGTCCCCATTCCTCCACGCCGCGATGTCCAGCGGCTGATGCAGCAGGCGTCAGGAACGCTGAGAGGCTGGCTAAGACAGCGGGAAATGGCGCGGGAAGGCTGCGATGTTCCTCTGCTTCCCCCTGCAACGCCCAGGTTAGTGGCTGTGTGTCCCCTGCTGCCCTGGGGCTCTTGCTGGTCCAAGAGCACCTCCGGGGGCGGGACAGGGCATGCGCGACTTCCTGTCGCGAGGGGCCACTGGGGGATGTAGTCCCCGTTCCTCTGCACCGCGATGTCCAGCGGCTGAGGCAGCAGGCGTCAGGAACACTGAGAGGCTGGCTAAGACAGCGGGAAATGGCGCGGGAAGGCTGCGATGTTCCTCTGCTTCCCCCTGCAATGCCCAGGTCAGTGGCTGTGTGTCCTCCGCTCCCCCGGGGCTCTCGCTAGTCTAACAGCACCTCTGGGGGCGGGACAGGGCATGCGCGACTTCATGTCACGAAGGGTCGCTGGGGGACGTAGTCCCCGTTCCTCCGCGCCGCGATATCCAGCGGCTGATGCAGCAGGCATCAGGAACGCTGAGAGGCTGGCTAAGACAGTGGGAAATGGTGCGGGAAGGCGGCAATGTTCCTCTGCTTCCCCCTGCAACGCCCAGGTCAGTGGCTGTGTGTCCCCCTGGCATTACTCACTTCTGCCACCTTTGCTGATCTCCCTATGCTCCTTTCTACTGTGCTGTCTTATCCCCCCCATGCTCTCTGCCATGTCTGCAGTGGTTTTTCTGCTCTATCTGCTCAGATGTTTCTGACCCTGCGATATATTTGTCCTTTCATGCATGTTCTCTCTGCCTCTATTCTGTGCTCTATCAGCCTCTGCTCTGCTCACAGCTCTCCCTACTGTTATTTAAAGTCAGGTCTGTGGTGACTTAAATCCCTTCTGCTCCATTATGTCTGCCCCATATTCTGTGCTGCCTGAGCCACCCCATCAGCTCCCAACTCTCCCAGCTGTGCTCTCTGTCCTCTGTGCTGTGCTTCCTCTATCTCTTTTGTAATGCTCTCTGCCTCCTGTTTTTGCAGCATCCATGGGGGCGAGGGGGCGAGGGTGCCCTTAGTTGCTACACGGGTCGGATCAACCCCCTCGTAGCGCCAGAAGTAATCGTAGTGGGGGCCCATTGTTTTGTTCATCTGCTTGCTAGAATTTGTGATACGCGGGCTTCATCTGCATTGGCAGCTGCCAGAGTGGGTGAGTCTCCGGTATGACCGCAGAATATGGTGGGACCCTAAGCAGCCCCTGGGAGTGGGTGAGTCTCCTGGGCACCGGTACCACCTAGAAGTGGTTCATTTTGTTCGGCGAGCAGTGTTGGGTGGGGCACTAGGTAACTCTGTCAACGATTATGTAATGCCCACACCCCAAGTGAGAGAGCATGTCGCTCACGGGCCACCGTTTCAAGCTCATCATTGGGGGTGGCTAGCTGCTTCACTTGGTGTTATTTAAAAAAAATTGATTAAATGCATGAGCAAATAACACCATCTCCCCTGCCCTCATAATATAAACAGACGTACAGGGTAGGTGGCAGGTGCCCTAGACCTCCGTTGTTCGAACCGGGAATGTCCGCGGATGAGTGGAGTCGAGAAATAGGATGGGGGAATTGGCAGAGGATGTGTGTAATGGTATAATGGAGCCAAAACAGATGTATGCGTCTTTTGGATGCAGTCTGTTTAGTAGCTTCTGGTTGCTTATGTACCATGTGCATTCGCGCCTCTAGTTTTTTTAAAGTCAGAAATGTTCAATACAAACAGTTCAAAGAATTAAGGGGCATATTATCAAGGGGGTTTATCTCTGCTTTTTTGGCTTTAAAAGCCAAGAAAGCGGAGATAAAATTATCTCCCTATTACCTAGCTGTCGCTAACACCAGTTAGCGACAGCTATTAGGAGATAGCGACCATCTTGGGCCCCACTTTGCATGTCAGTGATATTTATCACTAATGACATGCAAAGTGGGCGTGCCAAGATGTTAGCGACTGCAAACAGTCGCTAAGCGCGAATATCTCCAAAGGCTAACACCTGCCCCATAGCAGTTCTTAGCCATGTTATCCAATGGTAGGTGGATAACATGGCTAAGAGCATTAGCTCGGTAATGCATGAATATCGCTGACTTTTCAGCGATATTCATGCATTTCGGCCGATTTTTATCGCTTAGGAGATATACCTTGATAATAGCAAGGTTCATAAGCGATAAAAATCGCTGCAGCTCGGCGATAAAAATATCGCCGCTAAACCAACATAGCGATAATTATCGCTGTTTATTGGTAATATGCCCCTAAATTCCTATAAAAGATAATAAATACTATATTTGTAGCAAAATATGATCTGGAGCTTGGAGATCACAAAAGCCAACAAATGTATATCAACAATTAACAATCATCCAAAAAAACCAAAATCAATTGCATCATTCCACATGATAGGCTAATAAAAAAAAAGTTCATTATAAATCCCAACCAAGACCTACACAGATTTTATCAAATTTCCTCAGTAAAGAAGGGCCTCTACCTTTAGTCACAGCCATCTCAGACTCGTAGACATGTCTCAGAAGAGTACACTTTTCAAATGCCTTCAGGAGGGATGACAAAAATCCCTGCCCGGGCTATAAATAACTGAGCACAAACAATCATTATTATCAATAAGCACTTGATACCCTCATTGTACTCAAACTTGACACCCTGCAGTATCTCTTTAAGGTAAAGGGAAACTTGGAAACCTAGACCAGAGGACATTAACTTAGTTACCCAGTCTCAAAAATCCTGCAAGACTGGGCATGTAGCAAACATATGCACAATATCAGCAGCCAAAAAAGTACATTTGGGGCATCTGATTTTATTCCTAGATATATTTGCACCCCTTTTGGAAATTCTCTCGGAGTAGTATAAAATGCAAATGGTTTTAAACTGTTGTAGTTTAAACATAATAGGGTGTACCTAGCAATCATCAACCTCCAATGCTCTCGAAATTTCAGAAGCAAGGATATCGTAAGATAGAAGCCAACTCCATTTTGTTGCAAATACCTCACTATCATCAGTAACATACTGACAGAAGACCTGATATTTTGTAATTATGAATGGTTTCTTATCTAATTTATATAGACTTAACATTAGCTCTGTACCTTCAAGATCCACCAGGTGCATGCACCCTGGCAGAAGGTAAACCCTCACTTGTCGATACAGCAAATGAGCAGAAGCAATTCAGATCATACAATTGCTCAATAGTCTGAACCCCAAGTCGTGCCTAGGCCCTATCTATGGAATCCTGAAACACTGATAGGAAGGCAGGATTATCCGATAGCAGTGTTTCTTTATTTTAAAAAGTGGTTGAGAATTTATTACAAATATCCTGCCAACTATGAATGGCATCCTTCACAATCTTAAACTGGACCCTCTTTAAATAATTAGGGTCCTCCGCCCAGCAGAAGAAAAGCCTAAACTCAGACCCAAGAGCTAGCTGATAGCAAAAAGCTGCTGTATCTGGGTCAGCAGGGATTAATAAACTACACCGGCTCCCTGTAAATGCCACCCAAAAATATAACTTCAAATCGGGGAGTTGAAGCCCCTCTGGCTAATAGGAAGCTTCATAAGTTGAATTGCTAGTCTTGCCTGCTCATACCCCCAAATAAAACTTCCAATTGCTCCTTCCAACTGTCTAAAAACAGGAATCGGGGACCAGTAATGGGATCGCCCCACTCAAATAAAGAATATTAATCCTAACGATATTCCATCATCGAATAAGACTGAGTGGAAGTTTATTCCATGATTTCATCCTAGTAGTAACTGATAATATTAAAGGCTCAAAATTAAATGTAATTATGTCCCTGACCTCCGAGCATAGTTTTACCCCAAGATATTCAGCAGTCACGGTTACCCCAGAGATTGGGGCAGCCGACTTATAATTTATTAAAACCTGTTTTTAAGATCTTGAGTTTGTACCCTAAAAGTCTCCAAAAATCAGAAGCCTCGTTAGTAACCTTTCCTAGTGCTACTTCCGGATTTAATGCAAATACTATGGCATCGTCAATATATGCAGAAAATTTAAGTACATGCCCCCAAACACCAGAGGCTGGATACCCATATTCAGATGCAAGGATCATAAATATGGCTCCATATACAAACAGACAAGATGGGAGACAGTGGACACCCCTGACATTTCCTGCAATATATCTGAAATGCACTTGAATAACTCCCTGAATACGCTGAGAAGGCGAGCAGCTTTGGAGGAGCACCACCCTTGGAGTAAGTGTGACTAGAGGGGGTCTCTCCTTGCCCGCCGCCAGTTCTAACTCGAAATAGGGGTAAACCCGTAATTCCACTACTTGCTAGAGGAAATTCCTCGATACGGAAGAACTGGTTTTTAAGACACACTCTTATCTTAACTGGAGATGAGAGTATCAATACACTGGGACAGGTAGGGTCCTGAGGAAGGCCGGCGTGACCCTACATGTGTGGCACACACACACGGCCGAAACATGTCGACCACCTGGCAGTGAAGGAGGGGTGTTAGGAGCACATAGCATCTCCCAATCACCACCAACCTTCATGTTTTTAACCCTGGTTGGAGGGTCCAGGAATAAAGTATTATGCACAGCGAAACTTCTGAGCTAGTTTTAACTCACACAACACTGCACTTTCACTACCATTGTTCCCAGCCACTGTGAATTTCTCTCTGTGTTGTTTTGTCTTCCTTCACCCTACTGCTCCACTTCGTGCGTGGCTACGCCAGGGTGTATTGTAAGCAGCCCTATGATGATGCATGTCACACATTTGTGTGAGTGAGGGCAGTATTAGCACACACAGCATGCGCCATCATGAGATATAAACATTTTTTTACTCCCTACTCCTTCTGGTGTAGTAAGGGTTCATGTGAAACGTGTTTCGTTTAACCAAGACCTATGATATCAGCCCCAAGTCTTGAATATATCTGGGTTTATTAAGTATGTTCAGCGGTGCAGTCTGCCCCTTTTGGGGGAAGACAAGGCCAGGGTGCTACAGGACGAGTTCTCCTTTGGAAAATGGAGACTGCCTTGGTGTCTCTCCCTTCAGGTAAAGTCGAGGACAAGGACACTATTCCTTTGGAGTTTTATAAAGGTTTTGAAGACCTAATAACCAGTGAGTTTCTAGGGCTGATTCAATAAATTTATGAGGGGGGAGTGTTCTAAATTCCTAGAATCTGATAAACAATATGGTATTCCTGAAAAAAGGCAAGCCCTCTGAGGATATACGGTCTTATCGATCCATCTCTCTGATAAACTTGGACAACAAGTGGTTTGCCAGGATATTAGCTATGCGACTTGCCCCTGTACCTTCAGCAATTGTTTCCAAAACCTGTGCTGCCCAGTGGCTTCTGGCTTTGTTCTGGGTGGCGATTGAGCCACCAAGCACCTTCAACTGAAGGAAACACGCTGAATGCTAGTGGCTCAGGAAGTTCTACCCTACAAACAAGTGTCAACAGAATACAGGGTAGCTGTGAGGTTGCTGGCAAATGTTGTTGTTAGACCTGACATCATTGGCTTGAGTCTCTCCTCCATTTTTTCTGTTTGCCTCTACTGTGTTACGATGTTTTGCTGGTATATGCTTTGGGCGCCGTGTCACTGCTGATCAGTGCCATAGCGCAAGTGCTCCCTCTGTTAAAATGATGTATCTATTGTATCCATGTTTGGCTTATTTGGTTTACTGTCAGTCCCTAGTCTAGTGCACCAGGAGTGCCGGGGCTTGTAAATACAAATGCCGCTCGTGGGCTTGCAGCACGTGTTGTGCCACCCACAGGAGCGGCCTTGTAAACGAATGTCTACGGGTCGGTCATTGCGAGACCCACGTGCAGTCTTGCACTGTCACGTCGGCTGCGCAGGTATACCTACTTGCCAGCCCCTCCAACCTTCCCTTAACTTCATGTTAGTCACCCCTATGGTAGGCCCATGGGCAGGGTGCATTGTAAGTGTAAGGTAGGACAAGCCTGACCAAGTTGGCATGTCCTGATAGTGAAGTGCCGCCATCTTAGGGCTTCACTATTGCGAGGTAGCCTGCTCTCCGTTGAGTAGAATGGGCCGCCGGGATTATTAACGCTATAATCCTAGCTGGCTCGGGGAGCATGGTGCAATGTCGAGTTTGGTATCCCTGAACTCGGGGTTTAATTACGCATCCGTTGGTGTGGATGGTTTTTTGACTCTGGGTTCGAAAATAGCACTTTTAGAAAGTGTCTATTTTCTTGTCTAACCATATCTGGTCTCTGCTGGTCTTGCGTGTGTGTGACAGGAGCTGGGTGGCTCCAAGAGGTCTGGATGAGTCAGTGTGGGATGAGTGGGACATTACGTTGAGAGTAGGGGGAGAGTAGTTGTTGATAGCCTGCCTTGCCTGATACAATGCTGGCTCCACCTCCTGCCGAGCGACGGATGGCTCTGTACCTGCCATGGACGATCCTGGCCCCACCTCCTGCCAGGAGGGCGATAGCTCTGCTCCTGCCAGTGTCAATGCTGGCTCCACCTCCTGCGGGGCGTCTGAGGACCCGGCCCGGCTCAATGAATAGGCCAGGTGCTACTGCCTAGCTCCACCCACCACAGACCCAGGGTGTTGGGAAACCCCCGGCATAGACAAAGGGATCAAAGACGAAAAGGGGTATAAGAGAAGGACCCCTGAACTAGGAAATCAGATCACTTCTGACAAGGAACCCTGTAACCAAGGACAAGAAGCCTGCTGATCTAAAGGACTGCCTACCCCTTCTGCCGGTGTGCTGTTGTTGGGGGAATCCTGCGGTGCTTCTTTATTTTTGCCAAGGAACCAGGCGAGAGGAACTGTGTGTGTACTCTCACGCTTGCTAAGAAAATCTCCAAGGACTGGAAGAGTGCCAGTCTCCTGCCGAAGTCACAGGGCCAAAAGACTTCACCTGCTAAAAAGTGCTCTCCGCTGGAAGTTTGAATCCAGCACCTCTAAAAAGAACAGCATCACGACGACCGGACGCTGGGCCCAACCGACGCCAGCAGCAACGCCAGTGAGTAGGAGTACGGCTCTAACTCCAGAGGACCTCGTGTCTGCCCCGCTGCTGATCGCATCAACCGTGTGCCCTTCGACGCCGTGAGCGCTGCTCACTCTGTGCAACTGCATCATCGACAACGCCTGCTGTGGCCTGATCGACACCGAAGACGCGACGCCGGATTGCTCGACACCGCTGATCATCGTGTGCTTCATTTTCCTAAGGTACTGTGTTGTTGGGGGTCCGTGTGACTCCAGGCCCGACGCAGCGCTCCTCGCGGTCGACGCCGAACCTGTGGATTACCTTTGCCCCAGCGTTGTGTAGCTCCCGTGTGAGTTACCCTGTTGCTAAGAACTGTGTTTCCAAGAAGAAGAATTGCTTGATACTAAAGACTTTTGTGCTAAAGAAACTACCTGTGAACTATCCTTTTTTCCTTCCCGAACGTATTTATTCCGATTGTGTACAGTTTTGCCGTTATTTTGGTCTTGTGCTAAGCCTTATATAAAAATACTTATTTTTATAATACTACGGTGTTGTGTCCATTTGTAGTGTATTCACTGTATTACTGTATGTGGTCATAATTGCTTAACGCACAGCCTCTGCGATAAGCCTGTACTGCTCTGCCAAGCTACCAAAGGGGTGAGCAGGGTTATCGAAGGGTGTGATCCCCTTGCCCTGACTAGAAAAGGAGTGTCCCTATTTGTCAGAAGTGTATACCTCTGCCAACTAGAGACAGCCGGTTCTAACAGTTGTCCATTCAGAGCATATTTTCAAATGCTTAAAGTATATAAGTTGAAAAAAAAGAAAAAAGTATAAATTATGCTTTAAGGTCCGGTCCATTTGGAGTCACAGTCCTCCCTCCTGTAAGGTTCAGGGAGGGGAGGTGCTACCATTTATTTCCTAATACTGTGAAGGATAAGTGTTCAATTTCTGGTGTTTCAAAAAAAAATAGAAAGAGAGAAATAATGCAACCAGTTTAATTATGGTTCGCTCAGCTCATGCTAGGGTATTGTGTTCTATGTTCTTATAACCTAAGGGTAAGGCTGTATCAAATCTCTTGTTAGTTGTGCATGGCGATGTATATTAACATGCTGTTTCTCTTTCACATAGTGCTCTCAGGTACAGAGTCTAATTCTGTGCTTTTTCTCATTACACGGATGCCCGGTTCCGATCATGGCTCCAAAGCGTGCCAGGGTTTCCAAGAATGCCCCAGCCACCAGGAAGAATGTTGGTCACTTTGCGGTCTCTGGAAGGTGGCAAAGACACATGACATAAAGTGGGCCTGCAGAAGTTATCCCAAGGGCCTAAGAAGGAGCCACAACTGGCTGCTCACGTCCTAATGGCATAAAAAGGTCCTGATGTGTGACAGAGAGGTCCTCCCACCCCAGCAAGCCAGGGTAGGCGTTCAATCACAGTTAGTTCCAGCAGGTGAGGGGGAGTCAGTGGGTCAGCTCCCTGCGGCTCCTTGCAAGACACAGGTCCCCAATGAGCCTGTTTATGTAGTATCAATCAGCTGGGTCCTAGATGACTGCACTACCAGGGCGTAGTCACTGATTTGGTAAAGTATATTGACCACCTCAAATGGCCTGCTGCAAATAGACCACAAAAAATATCATAAGCTAGTTGTATGAGAGGCAACATATACAAAGCAAAACAATGTGTAAGACATTCAACAAGACGATAGAATCAAGTGCAGTTATTCGTCTTTTATTTTGAGCTGTTCAGAGCATGCAGATGTTGAAACCAGCCATGCTTTGTATATGTTGCCTCTCATACAACTAGCTAATCCCCATTGAGCCTGATCTGAGCATGGGTGGGGAGTTGTCAGGCAAAGCAGTGTAGTCCTTTCTCCCACAGAGCGAGGGTGCCTTTCAGTCAGGGGCAGCACCGTCAGTGACACAACCGCTGGGGGGGACTCCCATGCAAAACATCTTGCCCCCATCTCTAAGCTCTGCCAGGCCTACCCCCGTGACCCTGGTGGCACAAATTGAGGGGCAGCGATGTCACAATCTAGTGGTGAGGCTCATCTAGCCCCCAAAGCACAGCTTGGTATGAATTCAAGCAAGGGTAGTACCCCATCAATTCCAGCAGGCACCTCCACGTCACAGGCACTTTTCACAGGCAGTACAACTCCCTTAGGTTCAATGCCAAATCCACTCCACCTTTAACAACTCCTGCTGCTCAGGCCCCACTTAATTTTAGTCCCATGCTCTTCGGTACTACATCTCTGGTGTTGGCCCCACCTTTGGCGATTGCTTGGCATGAACCAGCGGCGGATCACTGAAATAATATCGAGGGACAAAATATCGACTTGCAAAAATATCGTTGACAAAATATCGACAGGCAGAATATCGAGTTTGTATCTACAAACAGGTAAGTACAAAAATATCGAGTACAAAATATCGTTTACAAAAAGATAGTTTTAAAAAAAATCGACTTTATTAAAAACAGTGTTAAATTAAATTAATATTAAAATTTAATTACTAAAATATACTTAAAAATACTTAAATTAACTTATAATAATTAAATAATAAATGAAATTCATAAAAATAAATTTTTACAATCATATTTGTTAAAACATATATATATAGTACCATACTATAATTAAATAAGATACTATTATATTACCGTACAATAGCAGAAGTGTAAAAATTGCCATTCCCACTCCAAAGAGTGCAAGCGTAGGGAAAGCATTGGATAGCGTAGGGGTTAAAATTACTATTCCCACTCCAGTGGGTGCAACAGTAGGGAAAGCGTTGGACAGCGTAGGGGTTAAAATTACTATTCCCACTCCAGTGAGTGCAACAGTAGGGAAAGGGTTGGATAGCGTAGGGGTTTAAATTACTATTCCCACTCCAGTGGGTGCAACAGTAGGGAAAGCGTTGGATAGCGTAGGGGTTAAAATTACTATTCCCACTCCACAGAGTGCAACAGTAGGGAAAGCGTTGGATAGCGTAGGGGTAAAAATTACTATTCCCACTCCAGTGGGTGCAACAGTAGGGAAAGCGTTGGATAGCGTAGGGGTTAAAATGACTATTCCCACTCCAGAGAATACAACATTAGGGAAAGTAAATACTTCATAAATAATTAAAAAATGTATAAATGAATATCTATTAATAATTAATTAAAAATAAATAACATTTGTATACAATATAATAATTAATATATTAAAATTACTAATTAACAATAATCATTTCAATTGATCACCTATTAATACTAATTAATAAAAATATTTACAATTAATTATTTAATAATGAAAAAGTATTTAACAATTATTTGAAATTAAATAAATATAAATAAATGTAATTAATTAATTAATTATAATTTAATCACTTCCCACCCAATTCCCCTATAAACTCACAACCCGCTACAAAAATAATTTAGTAAAATTTACATAATTACCAATTAATCAATTAATTAAAATTAATTACCAATTAAAATTTAATTAATTAACTATTATAAATTAATTAACAATTAATTTAAATTTACTATCAATAAATAAATTTAAATATTTAATTAATTATAATTAAAATACTTCCCACCCTATTCCCCTATAAACCCACAACCCGCTACAGAATTAAATTACGCAATAATTATAAAAACAAAAATCATTAATAAAAATTAATTATAACATAAATACACACTTTTCACACATATTATACCATAAACATACACTATAAAAAAATACATATTATTAAAAAATCGATATTTTTTACTATCTATATTATATACTTCGATATTTTAACTTTCTATATTTTTAACAGTCGATATTATATCACTTACCTTAAAAACAATATTTTGGTCATCTATATTCTGTCCTGTCGATATTTTGTCCAGTCTATATTTAAAACTCGATATTATGTCCAGTCGATATTTTGGAGTCGATATTATGTCTGTGCACCACCAGCGGCAACAAAGGAGATGATCCTTAAGAGTGAATACATTGATGTCTTTGATCTGATTCACACTGACGTTGTCCCAGGAAAGAGCAGAGTGGGCAAAGAAGGTGATCAAAAAACAAAGAAGGTATGGGTGGAGTGGTCCCTCAAGAAGTGGGTGACAAGGTTTTCTGTTTACACAGTTATCCTGACTGAGAAGTTCCCCCCAGTGGCCCCCCCAGTTGTTCAGTTATCTGTCAATAATCCATAGTGCTGTTTCTGGCTTTCCAGGCTCAGCCTAGCTTCAACGTGATATGAAGTTTAGGCAAATGAAGTTGGTCCGGCCAGCGATGGCGTCGGATCAAAGAGAGATAAACATCTGGGGCCTTATTTATGAAGGACTTGCGCCGCCGATGCGTCACTTTTTCCCATGTTAAAAGTGACGCACCGGCGGCGCAAGTCCTTCATAAATAAGGCCCCTGGCATTCAGAGTTCTACATGGTACCGGCAGTCATAAAACCTCACAGCCCTTCCGGTTTCTGTACAAAAAACTGTGCTGCTGGCAATATAACACAAAACAATATAACAGAGAGTCTGCATGCAAATTTAAACACTGATGCTCCTTTTGTGGGACCCAGGGCCATACGGAGAGCAAATGCTTCTAGAAGCAGGGAAGACCAAGAGAGCAGCATCCCCCCAAAATCCATTAGCTTCATCCAGCCCAGCAATTTGCCCTCACCCATTCATTTGCATGTGCTCTCTCACCTTCCTGGCAGGTAGAAATCTCTGCAAGATGTTCATCTGTTATATCATGGCTTCCTGTATGGATTCTGCATCCCGTCCAGGACTTCCCCAACCCTGGAACCCCCCCTCATCCGAAACAACCAGCTGTCAGTGCCTCAACTTCCTGAGATTGCTAGAAAAAATCATGAAAGAGGTATGGGTGGGAAGGGTCATGGGCCCATTTGTGTCTGCCCCATGGAAGGACTTGGTTTGGTCTCCATTGTGTCTGGTCTCTAAGAAGGAGCGGGGAAATTTTCACCTGGTTCCTAACCTGTCTTTCCCATCGGGGTCCTCAGTTATTGATAGTTTGGACACAGGGCCCTGCGCCATGCAGTACACAAACTTTTGCGAGGCAATCTGCAAGCGGCATAGGTTGGGAAGGAGAGCTTTGATGGCCAAATGCAACATATATGCTGTTTCCATCTCTTGCCAGCGCACCCAGAAGATACGCGCTTGCTGGGTTTTTACCTTTGAAGGGGACTTCTTTGTCAATCTCTGCTTGTCAATGGGGTGCTCTATTGTTTGTTTTGTGTTTGAGACATTCAGCAGATTCTTGGAATTGACTGTGAAGGACCTAGTGGCACCCCAGGATGTGGTTCACTACCTAGATGATTTTCTGTTATCGGGCCCCCCGGGCTCACCAATGTGTGGGAAGGCCCTGGTGGACTTCCAACGGGTGGTACAGAGTCCCTAGGGGGTTCCAATTGTAGAGGATGATACTGAGAGCCCCAATAATAGTATGGCTTTCCTGAACATTGATTTGGTAGCAGGGATGTGTAGGCTCGCGCAGGACAAAGTCTTGGCATTCAGGGCATCAATTGCAACCTGCTTGGCAGCCAGAAAGGTCATTTTGCATTAATTACAATTCCTGGTGGGGCAGCTAAACTTCACCCTCAGGGTGGTACCTATGAGGATGGCTTTCTCAAGGAACATCGCCAGGAAGGGGTTCTTAGGCAGTTTCAATGGCTCCCTGTTGTGGCAACACCCGATTCAATCTAATGCAGAGTCGGCACTTTACGCAGATGCAGCAGGTAGCAAAGGGTTTGGTGCAGTGTTTGGCAGAAGTTGGTGTATTAAACAGTCGTCGGTGTAGTGGATGTCCTCCGGGCTCACATGCAATGTGACTTTCTTAGAACTATTTCCTTTCATAGTAGCCCTCCGCATTTGTGGCTCCACATTGACTAACAGGAGAATCGTTTTCTGGTCGGACAGCATGTCAGCAATGATTGCAATTAACGGTTAGAGCTCCAGATGTCTCCTAGTGCATCATTTACTTGATGCCCTTATCCACAAATTTCATTGCTAAGCATGTTCCTGGGGTGGATAATGCAGTAGCTGATGCTCTGTCTCGTTCTAAATCGGCAGAGTTCAGAGAACTGTGGCCATAGGCGAGGATGTTAAGTCAAGTCAAGTCAAGTCAAAAGATTTGTATAGCGCGCTACATACCCAGAGGGTCTCAAGGCGCTTGAAGAAAGGTGGGGTGTTACTTGTCGAATATCCACGTTTTGAATTGCTTTCTAAATGCTAGATGGTTCTGAGTAAGGCGAAGGTGAGTGGGAAGTAAGTTCCAGGTTTTAGCTGCTAGGTAGGAGAAGGATCTACCTCCCATGGTGGTTTTGTTGATGCGAGGTACAATGGCAAGGGCTTGGTTGGAGGATCGTAGTTGGCGGGAGGGGGTGTAGAAGGATAGTCGTGTGTTGAGGCATTCGGGTCCGATTTCGTAGAGTGCTTTGTGTACATGGGTTAGGAGGCGGAAAGTGATCCTCTTATTGACGGGGAGCCAGTGGAGGTTTTTCAGGTGATCAGAGATGTGTTCTTTACGCGGGATGTCTAATATGAGCCTGGCTGAGGCGTTCTGGATGCGTTGTAGTTTTTTCTGGAGTTTTGCGGTGGTGCCGGCGTAGAGGGTGTTTCCGTAGTCCAGTCGGCTCGTGACCAGGGCGTGGGTGACTGTTTTTCTAGTTTCGGTAGGGATCCAGCGAAATGTTTTTTTGAGCATGCGAAGAATGTTGAAGCAAGATGAAGAAACGGCGTTGACTTGTCTGTTCATCGAGAGTGAGGAATCCAGGATGACGCCCAGGTTCCGTGCGTGGTCCGTCGGGATGGGTGCTTTTCCAAGGGCCTCTGGCCACCAAGAGTCGTCCCAGGCGGAGGGGGAGGTACCTAAGATGAGGACTTCTGTTTTGTCTGAGTTCAGTTTCAGACGGCTGTGCTTCATCCATTCGGCTACTTCTTTCATTCCTTCGTGAAGGTTGGTTTTGGCCGTGTTAGGGTCTCTGGTGAGTGATAGGATCAGTTGAGTGTCGTCGGCGTTGGAGATGATGTTGAGGTTATGTTGGCGTGCGATGGCCGCGAGGGGGCTCATGTAAACATTGAAGAGGGTGGGACTGAGTGAGGACCCTTGAGGTACGCCGCAGATGACTTCAGTAGCCTCTGACTTGAATGGTGGGAGGCGAACTCTCTGGGTTCTTCCGGAGAGGAACGAGGTGATCCATTTCAGTGCTTTTCCTTGGATTCCGATGTTTTTGAGGCGCTGTAGAAGGGTGCTATGGCAGACTGTGTCGAAGGCTGCGGAGAGGTTGAGGAGGATGAGGGCGACTGTGTCTCCATTGTCCAGTAGAGTACGAATGTCGTCTGTTGCTGCGATGAGTGCGGTCTCAGTGCTGTGTTTGGCTCGGAAGCCAGACTGTGAGGAGTCGAGGGATTTGTTGGTTTCGAGGAATGCGGCGAGCTGGTTTTTGACAGCTTTCTCGATGACTTTGGCCGGGAATGGAAGGAGTGAGATAGGGTGATAGTTTTTGAGTTCGGTGGGGTCAGCTGTGGGTTTCTTCAGGAGGGCGCTGAGTTCGGCATGTTTCCAGCTTTCCGGGAAGGTTGCGGAGTTGAGGGAGCAGTTGATGACGTCTCGGAGGTGCGGTGCAATAATGGAGTCTGCTTTGTTAAAGATGTGGTGAGGGCAAGGGTCTGAGGGGGATCCTGAGTGGATAGAGTTCATCAGACGGATGGTGTCCTCAGTGGAGATTGGCTTCCAGTCATTGAGGATGTTCAGGGGGGGTGGGGGTCCTGCAGGGGATTGGGTGGGTTGGTCTCCGGGTTGGTTGTTGAAGCTGTTGTGGATGTCTGCAATTTTGCTGTGGAAGAATGAGGCTAGGGAGTCGCAGAGGGCTTGAGAGGGGGTGATGTCGTTGGAGTTGGCTGAGGGGTTGGTAAATTCCTTGACGATGTTGAATAATTCCTTGCTGTTGTGTGCGTTGTTATCTAGACGGTCCTTTAAGGCTGCTTTCTTGGCATTTCGGATTAGTTGGTGGTGTATGCGGGTGGCGTTTTTGAAGGCGTCCTTGGTGCTGGTGGTTGGGTCTTTTTTCCAGGCCTTCTCGAGGGAGCGACAGAGTTTCTTGGATTTCTTAAGGTCATCGTTGAAGCAGGAGGCCTTCTTGCTGCCTGGTTTAATATGTCGTTTTTTCAGTGGTGCTAGGATGTCGGCGCTGTTGGATAACCATTGGGTGAGGTTGGTGGCTGCTTGGTCTGGGTTTGAGGAGTGGGCGGGGGGCTTTTGAAGAAGCGATGAGGAGATCTGGTCGATGGTGATTTTGTTCCAGTTTCTTTGCAGAGTGGGTTGGGGGTGGTTGTTGGATGTGGGCTTGTTGTAGGTGAAGTGAACGCAGCTGTGGTCAGTCCAGAGGAGGGCTGTGGTGTGGCTGAAGGAAACATGCTTGCTGGAGGTGAAGATAGGGTCGAGTGTGTGACCTGCGATGTGGGTGGGGGTAGTGATAAGTTGTTTAAGTCTGAGGTTTGCGAGGTTGTCCAAAAGGGTGGTGGTGTTGCGGTCGTTGTTCTTTTCAAGGTGAAAGTTGAGGTCTCCCAAAAGGATGTAGTCCTCGGAGGGGTGCGCGTGTGGAGTGATGAAGTCCGTGATGTCTTCACTAAATTGTGCGCGGGGTCCTGGTGGTCTGTAAAGGAGGGTGCCTCTGAGTGTGGTCTTGGGGTCGATGTGGATCTGGAAGTGAAGGTGTTCAGAGTTGGCGAGATTGACGTCAGAGCTGGTAGAGATGCGGATGGATTTCTTATGGACGATAGCGATGCCTCCTCCTGTGTGGCCGGTGCGGTCCTTGCGAATGATCTTATATCCTTCCGGGATGGCAATGGTGATGTCTGGGGCTGAAGAGGCATTTATCCATGTTTCTGTTAGGAAAGCGACGTCCGGAGAGATGGTGTCGAGTAGATTCCAGAGGTCAATGGCGTGTCTGTGGACCGAGCGGGTGTTGAGCAGGATGCATTGTAGGTGGTTGGTTTCGGATGTCTGTTGTGTGTTCGTAGATGAGGAGTTGTTCTTGGTGCCGTCGAACTTGCAGGAGTTGCAAGAGAAGGGTCCATGGGTGTGTCCGGGAGCGGCTTGGACGCAGATGGGGGAGCGGCCAGGGTTAAGGGCTAGGAGGGTGGTGGCATCATAGGTAATGCGGGAGGGGTGGGCATTACGAGGACCAGGAGTTCTGGCGCTGGGCGCGGTCCAGGCGCGGACGGGTGTATACGGGCTTACCTTTGGCACACCTTCGGCACGACTGGGGCGCGATCGCTGCGCGTGACCGCTGCGCGCGATTGTGACGGTCATATATGGATAGTGGGAAGGGGGTGGGGCGAGGGCGGCTCAGCTGGGAGGCGGGGCGGGCTCAAGTGACCGCAAACGGAGCACAACAACAACAGCAACAAAATGGAGGGGGGAGCAGAGCAGGGCGCCGGGGGATATCGCGCAATGAACTACAGGTCACAAATAAACAAAGTTAATCACAGTGCAGCGAGCGCTATGAACTACAAGTCACAAATAAATAAACAAAGTTAATCACAATGCAGCGAGCGCTATGAACAGCAGGACACAAATAATCAAGTTAATCACTATGCGGCGAGCTCGCTATGTAGCAACCAAGCGAGGTAAATGCAATACAGTTACAGGCGGAAATAATCCGAGTTAAGCACAATGCAGCGCAGTGTACGATACCGTGTCTCGGCAGAGAGACAGGGGAGCGACCACTCAGGGCAGGAGCGATGAGGGATCACAGCGCTTCTAGGTCCGGGAGCGCTGTAGATAGATAGTGGGAGGGCGGCTCAGCTGGGAGGCGGGGCGGGCTCAAGTGACCGCAAACGGAGCACAACAACAACAGCAACAAAATGGAGGGGGGAGCAGAGCAGGGCGCCGGGGGATATCGCGCAATGAACTACAGGTCACAAATAAACAAAGTTAATCACAGTGCAGCGAGCGCTATGAACTACAAGTCACAAATAAATAAACAAAGTTAATCACAATGCAGCGAGCGCTATGAACAGCAGGACACAAATAATCAAGTTAATCACTATGCGGCGAGCTCGCTATGTTGCAACCAAGCGAGGTAAATGCAATACAGTTACAGGCGGAAATAATCCGAGTTAAGCACAATGCAGCGCAGTGTACGATACCGTGTCTCGGCAGAGAGACAGGGGAGTGACCACTCAGGGCAGGAGCGATGAGGGATCACAGCGCTTCTAGGTCCGGGAGCGCTGTAGATAGATAGTGGGAGGGCGGCTCAGCTGGGAGGCGGGGCGGGCTCAAGTGACCGCAAACGGAGCACAACAACAACAGCAACAAAATGGAGGGGGGAGCAGAGCAGGGCGCCGGGGGATATCGCGCAATGAACTACAGGTCACAAATAAACAAAGTTAATCACAGTGCAGCGAGCGCTATGAACTACAAGTCACAAATAAATAAACAAAGTTAATCACAATGCAGCGAGCGCTATGAACAGCAGGACACAAATAATCAAGTTAATCACTATGCGGCGAGCTCGCTATGTTGCAACCAAGCGAGGTAAATGCAATACAGTTACAGGCGGAAATAATCCGAGTTAAGCACAATGCAGCGCAGTGTACGATACCGTGTCTCGGCAGAGAGACAGGGGAGCGACCACTCAGGGCAGGAGCGATGAGGGATGTTAGGCTTCCCCGAGGAATTCTGGAAGCTTGGTGCCTCATTGCACCAGACTTAATAGCCACATCACTGGCTCCCAAGACTAAGCTAATGGATGAGGCTGCTTGGAGGGTGTATGAGTCATCCTTCTGCTCGCTCCGGGAGGCTGAGCGATTTACCCCACAAGAGGTGCTGCATTTTCTTGTTAGGCAGAAGGGGGATGGTAAATTTCTGTCCCTAGTGCAAAGGCAATTATCACCTATTAACAATACAAAAGGACTGTAAATGGTCTGTACAACTAATGGGGGCAAAGAAAAATGTGACAGACTCTGTGTCTACCTATAAAGTGTTTACAACAAAAAGGAAATGAATCCCATCAGCCCACCCATATGGCAGAGCTTCATCATCTGGGATAGAACCAAAGATGGTCCGGTTAAGGAGCCACACACCTGTTGGAATTATGTGATTCTCCAAACCCAAGGAACCACCAGTGATGGATCATACCAAAAGTCAAATCAGTTTGGAATGGTGGGATGTTAAATTGCAATGAGAAAAAAGTGTGCAAAAAGAATCAAAAAGTGAGATGTAAAATTGGCTACCATGATTTAAGGAAAACTTTATTAGGGAAAATCATGGTGTCAAGATTAAAATGAGTGTGAGACAGTTTGACACAATAACTGTCTATTAAGGATGGTATTTGGTCAACATGTTTCAGCCATTGTAGGAAAGTGTACCCGGCTTTCGTCAGGACCTCTTGAACACTACTGCAATTAAGCTTGACCTTCGCTTAGTGAAAAAAGCAAAAATTAACACAAATTAATGATACAAAACATCCTACTGTACAATGGATTTTCCAGACGGGGGATGTCTGGTTCATAAGGTATTTAGGATTCTTTCCCAAAAATGCTTGGGAGAAAGCCTCACCTCCTCCTGGCCACTGCTCAGGGTTGGAGGCCCCACTCTGTCCATCGGTGCCCCTGGACTGATCCTGAGCCGAGGGAGAGTTATCACCTATTGCCTTCTTCGCAGGTCTCTATGGGGTGGGGACCTGACCAAGGATCCTATGGTGCATTGGCAAGGGATGGGAGCACATAGCTCCAGCTGTGGTAGATGGCAGGAGACCTATAGACACCACAAGGCTGTCCCGCATAGTGGGGATCTTACCTCAGGTCTGCCTATCACCCTATGATGTGAGCTTCTTCAATCTTGCCTACATGCTTGCCTTCTTTAGGATGTTTAGGATTTCCAAGCTTGTATTCTCATTGAGGGTAGACCTAGACCCTGGCATCAACATAGCATATGTTGTTGTGTGGGGGACCTTCTCCAGGTCAGGGTGAGATCTAAGATGAACCCTTTGGAGAAGGGAGCATGGCTGATTTTTTGTGCAGCCCGTGGGGCCCCCTGTTGTCCGATGGCACTGACACAGGGCTCCTGCATACATGGCCAGAGGGTGAAGGTGCCAGGCTGTTGTTGCATGCAGATGCGCCACTTGACCCAATTCCAATTTTACATGGATATGCAAAAGCTCCTTGGCTCGGCTTGGCGAGGAGACCTCGCGGTTCATGTCCCACTCCTTTTGCATTGGGTTAGACCACCACACCGGGCTTGCTTGGGTTGCCAGCAGATGCAATTAAAAAGGTGGGAAGGTGGAAGTCACTGTGCTTCGATGGCTACATGTAGTGTCATTTGGCCTATGGGGTGATGGCGAAGTCCACAGACCTGCTCCTTCCTTTCGGTTCCAGTAAGGCGTTTCCTCCTCCTTTTTTCTTTCTTCCCTATAGTTAGCAGATGAGGGCAGTTACACGCATGCTGGTGTGGCCACTCTTTTCTTCGCAGAGCAGCACAGCACTTAAAGAGATTCATATTGTAAAGGGCGCAGTTGGTGGCAGGTGGCAGGCATCACTGGGTGGGTATTTGGGGCCTGCGGTTGCGGGAACTATTCTATCACTAGAAGCGGGCTCTGGAAACTGGAGGAGATCCCACCCCAGACTTCATTATTGGTAATGCTGGGGGCAATGATATAATCCCTTTGGGTCGGAGGGGAATTAGGAAGGCCTTATTCTCCATGCTGTCAAGTGTTTGGAATCCGTTGCCACCAAACACCATCTTGTGGTATGAGGTAATTACACACCTGTTATGGTCTGAGGGGGCTCCCGTTCAGACAGTTAACTACTCAGTCAAGAAACTAAACCATTCTGTCGTGAACATTTTGGCGGGCTCCTCCTTGGGTATGATAAGGTGCAATTTAATCCAGGTATCAAAGGCAGAGTTGTTCCTCAAGGTTGGGGTGCATTTGTCACCCAGGGGTCAGAAGCTATTTATCCAGACTATATTGAGGGCTCTTTCTGAGGCTGTGCACAGCCAGTGTCAGTCGGGCGAGAGTGCCAGTAAGCTTCTCTCCTTGTGGTGGGGTCTCTGGCAGCAAACTAGCGTGGGATACCAAGAAGTGGACTTTTATCTGGACTGACTGACCCCTGGACGGGGGAGCTTCATTTTGGCACTGGGCTGGCAAATGGGGGGACTGACCTGCTGGTGGTCCTGGGCTCTCCTGCCCTACCCGAGATGTCTGAGTTAGAACTTTTGGGCTGCACCTGTGTTCAGGTACCTTGGTGGGGCGAATGCAGTATGTGGTGCCCTGGATTGGTAGTTCCTTTGGGATGGAGGACTGGGGAAAGTTGCTACCAATGACTGCTGATCAATGAATTCCATCAGTGGTGCAGGGATGCCCTGGGTGAAATTTGGGCGTTGGTGCAAATTGGGGCCAGCTGGCACAAGGAGCACAGGAAACCTCACCACAATGCGCGTGTTTTTGATGATTGCAGCAATGTAAATAATGTAAATATATTTTTCACCTAATGTAACCTTCAGGCTGTGTAGTGGGCATACTATTCAAATGTACTCTTTGGCATAGTTTCTGCACCCTCCGACCACTCAGCTTTGATGCTGTTCCTCTGCTGTGTTGTCTGCCTGTCTCCCAATCTCACTTCCCCCTTCTGCTGTGATCTCAGCCGCCACTCGACCCTGTGTTCTCAGCCCTCGACTGTGTCTCTACCCCTCTGTGATCTATACTCTTTCTGTTGTTCCCTGTATGCCTCTCCTTACACAGTCCTCTCCCTGCTCTATTCAACTGTTCTCTGAGCATCCCCTTTTTAGGTCAAGCAGCCCTACCCTCAATGCGTGAGCATTGAAGGTGTCTGCTTCAGACCTATTGTGGCCCGTATTTGGGAATGTGGACAGCTACCAGACGCGCGCTTTGACGAGGTCAGATTTCACCTCGGGAGCGAGCGTCTGATAGCTGCGCATGCACGGTGCAAAGCCCTTGCTCACACACAGACACAGGCAGCCCCCCACCCCTCTGCATGCACGCACGCACACACACACAGGCGCGCGCATGCATACGGCACACACACAGGCACACATACAGGCACACTATCCCCTACCTCGCATTCTCTCTCAATCACACACAGTCACGCATGCGCACACACATTCCCTCGCGCACACACGCACACACGCGCGCACACACTCCCCCCCTCCCCCACCCCCCCCGGCATACACACAGGCACGCACGCACTTCACATCAGCCCTGGGCCCCACTCACCGACTGCGCTCTTCCGGCGGGGCTTCTCACGGCGCGGCACGTCTCCTCATCTAAATCGGGGCTCCCTCAAGTCAGAGGAGCCCCGCAACAGGTGCCACACTCCTCCTTCTCCCCGGCCCCCTCCTGGGGACCCGGGCTACCCCGGACGGCAGGGCGCTCCATGCGCCGGCAGCTCGCGGACCTCGGGAGGCGGGACTTCCGGTCGGCCGCAAGCTGATTGGCCGGCCGGCCAAGAGCTTCCGGGTCGCCGCGGGCAGCGCGGCGGCGCCCTGAGTATCGCAGCTATATTTAGGAACTTTTACAGTGTTTCCTGGAAGCTGAACGGTGTCCCCTAAGCGCCTTTTTGAAGGAAGTGACCAATAATGTTTATTCTGTAGTTTCGGACAAGTGGTGATTTACGCCCATGGCCGAAACAGTATCCTCCCAAGCAGTGGGAAAGACCTCCGTGAAATAGTATCCACCAAGTAGCGGGAAGGTCGGCATTTCTGGCCACTTTTCTATTCTTTGTTCACGTTCTGTGCTTAACGTTTGAAGGTCAAGGGGCGCAAACCTGCAGTCACTGCTCGGAAACATGGCCAGGGTATGTGCTGGGCAGTGCACATTTCCGCGGCCACCGTTACACAACTGCAGGACTCCGGCCGTTGACAGCCCTCCGAAGAGCTCTACTCGGGTTAAATTGCCCCAATCGGCTAAACCAGGCCTATAAATACGCCATAGAAGAGCCCATTGCAGCAGGAAGAGTAATGCAGAATGTACAAAAGCTCTGAATGTTGCCATCTTACGTCATAAGCTTACGCTAGTAGACTAGAGGCTTCTTCCCTTGGCCAAACTACTTCAGACAAAACACTGCGCCCCGCTGTGCCTCAGCCATGTCATGTGTCTGCCAAAACAGACCTGGGGCCTAATTTAGAGCCCGGCGCCGGCGGAGGGGTTAAACTGTCACAAACGTGACGGATATAATACACTTGTGATACCCCTCACGCTTGTGACAGTAACCCAGCCATCCAAGGCTAAATCAGGCCCATAGTTTCCGAAGAGACAAATGCCCTGAATATCAGTACCAGTGGAAGAGAACGGAATATTTATTACTCCCGACGCTTACTTCCCTGATATATATAGGGTTTCGTATTTCCAATCCCTCCTACTATCCGGTGCCACTGCGTGACGATTTTGATCCAGGTAAGCCCAAGAAGATTCCCCTAAGCATCTTCATTTTATCACTAGTACCGTGGCTGATTATAGGCAATTTACTCTGTCTTCTCTGGCATATTTTTACCGTAAAACTACCCGTTTTTTTCCCCCTGTATCTTCCCGTCTCATAGTAGTAATTATCCAACTGCTTTTACATTTTCTGGGGTGATTGTAATCAGTGATTGCATTGTCTTAGAGCAGCCAAAATTCACTGCTTTATCGTGCTTGCCGCATACGGCTGATTGGTTGCGCATGGTAGTTACACATTGTAGGACATAAGCCGTCAGTGATACGAATTTGTTTCCACTTCCCCTCACTTAAATGGTACACCGCCATTTTTTCATTTTAGGCCTTTTTAACGCCAGAGAGGGCTGCTATATATTCTAAGCGTAACTGTCAATTATATTCCCTTTTTTTCGTATGTATTACTTTGACCTTCCAAAAGCACTATTGTCTGCTGTTCTTATCCACATATCCAGCATGAGTTTTTGTTGCATGATAGCTGTTCTGTACACCTTTTCACTATGCCCGCCATTTATTGTGCAGATTTTTTAACTTTCCTTACTTTAACGGCCTACTACATTTATATGTGGAAGAGAGCCCAAGTGCGACCCATCCGCAAGAATACCGCCACTGCGTGGGCTGACATGACCAATTTGAGACCCATTTCCCTCTTACCATTCTTGGGAAAGCTCATAGAAAAGTATGTCAACAAGCACTTGTCCAATCACCTGGAACAAATGAAAAGAAAAGGAGAAAACCCTGCCTTACGATATACAGGCCCTAGTTAGAGGGTCCAGGAAATATATATAGAGGGGTGATTAACCTAGGGCTTGACACTGAACATCACAACTACATGGTCAAATCAAAGTAGGCTAAACAGTTCATATTGAAAAATATATATTTATTTTTTTGTTTTCTGATCACATATATATAAAAAAAGTTTTTTCTTTTTTTAGTATGTCAACAGTGCATATATACCATAAATAAAACAGACATGTACATAGAAACAAAAAACATATAGGGGAAATTTGTCCTACCCAGTAACGGCCAATATTTCATAAACACCATTTCATTCACACTCATTCCTCACTCAAGCTAAACAAGTACCATTCATCATTCATTCATTCTTTCAATCAATTTTTCTACTCCTTGTGAATACAGCACAATGATAGTTCCTGTGCTGAATATGTCAAGATGTTAATCCAGATAGGTGGTTTTGGCTACCGGTCCTGGTGTAGTGTGGACAATAGTCGCATTTCTGGAGACATACGCCGACGCGCGTTTCGGTGACAAGCCAATAAGGCAGCACCTTCGTCAGGGCAAGGGGCAGTATACTGGGGCGGGCACAATGATAAAATTCTGGTTTTAGTTTTTTTCAAAATATTCCAGTGTCAGACGACTTCTTGGAAAGTGGATGGTCGCCGATATCGCTAGTGGTGTGGAGGGCTTCAAGCTGTTTTGATTCGCATTCGGTTGGCACCCCAGTGTGTTGTTCTAGTGCCCTTCCTCCTATTCAGGCAATCAGAGGGGGGTCTGAATGAAAGTGGACAGCAATGAGGCCGGTGATTTTATTGCTTTGTAAAGCTCGTGAGGATCAAGTTCTCCTTTTTGATAATAAAACCGGCACAGAATGGTACATTGGCCTCAGCTGTTCCTTTTAAACAACAGAGGTCTTTCAGTTCTCTCAGCTGGCGCTATATGAAGTAGTCCCAACAAGGATCTAGCTGCCTCAGTGGTCTATTGGGCTGCAATGGTACCTTCGTCTAGCAAGTAATTTTCATTCCATCTCCCTTCATCGGCCGACGGACCGGATCGGCGGAACCCCACAGGAACGAAAATTACTTGCTAGACGAAGGTACCATTGCAGCCCGCCCCAGTATACTGCCCCTTGCCCTGACGAAGGTGCTGCCTTATTGGCTTGTCACCGAAACGCGCGTCGGCGTATGTCTCCAGAAATGCGACTATTGTCCACACTACACCAGGACCGGTAGCCAAAACCACCTATCTGGATTAACATCTTGACATATTCAGCACAGGAACTATCATTGTGCTGTATTCACAAGGAGTAGAAAAATTGATTGAAAGAATGAAAGAATGAATGAATGATGAATGGTACTTGTTTAGCTTGAGTGAGGAATGAGTGTGAATGAAATGGTGTTTATGAAATATTGGCCGTTACTGGGTAGGACAAATTTCCCCTATATGTTTTTTGTTTCTATGTACATGTCTGTTTTATTTATGGTATATATGCACTGTTGACATACTAAAAAAAGAAAAAACTTTTTTTATATATATGTGATCAGAAAACAAAAAAATAAATATATATTTTTCAATATGAACTGTTTAGCCTACTTTGATTTGACCATGTAGTTGTGATGTTCAGTGTCAAGCCCTAGGTTAATCACCCCTCTATGTATATTTCCTGGACCCTCTAACTAGGGCCTGTATATCGTAAGGCAGGGTTTTCTCCTTTTCTTTTCATTGGTTTTTTCCCCCAATCTCCTGCCATATCATTAAGCAACCCACGGGGAACCCCCTTCTGTGTTCATTCAATCACCTGGAACACACTGGTGCACTTGATCCATCTCAGTCGGGCTTTAGACCAAAATACAGCACGGAAACAGCATTGCTGTCAATTACCGATGATCTACGCATGCTCCAGGACAAAGGAACATCAGCTGTCCTGGTGCTGCTAGATCTATCGGCAGCTTTTGATACCATCTCTCATGAAATTTTGGTTGAGCGCCTGACTGAGACTGGACTAGGGGGCACGGCACTGGCTTGGCTAAAGAGCTTTCTTCTGGATCGAACCCAATGTGTCACCATGGGAGACTTTCGATCCAAGGAGACCAGGATTACTAAGGGGGTGCCACAGGGCTCTTGTCTGAGCCCCACATTATTCAACATCTATGTGGCCCCCCTGGCGAACATCCTGAGAGCCTTTGGCTTTTGCCCAGTGTCATATGCTGACGATACTCAGCTGCTCTTTCCCTTTGACCATCTAACTCCAGAGGTATTACACTCTTTCTCTGAGGGGATGAGAGCAGTTTCCCAATGGATGTCTTTGAACAAGTTGCAGTGCAACGTCTCAAAGACAGATGTTATGCTCTTTGGTGAGGCTAAAATCTGCTGGGCTCCTGACTGGTGGCCTTTAGACCTAGGCCCAGTCCCTGAGCCTAAGCAGATAGTTAAGAACTTAGGGGTCCGTCTGGAACAAGAACTCAGCCTGAAGCAGCATGTTACCAACATTGTGGGGTCCTGCTTTCGAACTATAGGGCTACTACGCCGAGTTTTTCCACTGCTTCCAGACACTATTAGAAAGACCCTGGTCCAGGCGCTGGTTATCAGTCGTCTCGACTATTGTAATGGCCTCTTGTTGTCAGCTAATGAGGAGGATCTGGACAGGTTGCAGGTTGTGCAGAACACTGCAGCTAGGCTGGTGGTAAATGCTCCTCCCAGAACACCATCAAAACCTCTTCTTGCCAGGCTTCATTGGCTCTCCATCCGGCAGAGAGTCACCTTTAAGATCTGTTGTACGGTACATAAAGGTCTTCATGGTTTGGGTCCCTCTTATCTCGCAGACAAGTTTGTGCCGTATGTCCCTTCCCGTGCCCTACGGTCCAGTGATCAATTGCTTCTTGTGGTTCCTAGGATCAAGCGGGCAAGGCAAGGGGGTAAGGCTCTGTCGGTAAGGGGACCGAAAATTTGGAATGGCCTCCCCCTCCAGCTTAGGCAGCTTGAAAATCATCTGGCCTTCAGGAAAAAGTTGAAGACGTTTCTGTTTCAGGTCTAGCTTTCCAAGTCTCAGAATTGGATTACAGTTATATAACCTGTTCCCTGGTAGGTTTGGCAGTCATAAAGCGCGGAGATACTCCCCTGGGAGTCTATTCAAGCGCTCTATAAACACGCAAAATAAATAAATAAATATGTATTGATGCATACGAGGGGGCCGGCATCAGTTTAGTACGTAACTTACGAGCTTTCGAGGCGTTCATTTCCACAGTTTTTACTTTTGTAACTATCACTTTTGCTTTTTGGCAATTGCCACTGTCCACTTAAGGGACGTTCATTCTTACATTGCCAATAGGTTCCGTCCAAAACATCTACGGCGGGAACTCTTGAGAGCAACTGCATGATCGCATCTTCCATGGCTCCAGCTTACATGTGGCTTTTATATATATTTTTTTGCGACAATCTTTTGTTGTATAGTCCTCTGTTCTAGTTCTTATGTATTCAATTGACTTTACTCGACAGTGCCTTTCTACCGGCCCTTATCATGGTGGCCCGGGCATCAATTTGGTAGCGCGAAAGAGCGACACTTTCTTGAATCATTGAAATCAACTTTACAGTGATATTACTATTCGACATAAACATTTGGTATGTACATACTGATATGGATTTTTTAAAAACTACTTTTTGTTGTTGTTGTACAGAGGTGTTCGTCTTAATAGAGACACGCGGAGGTGCCATGTATAGTGTTCTACTATATTATCTGGGGCAATATGGGATAGATTGTGTCTAATGACCCCATTTGATTGTATACTAGGGGGGTGCGGGTGCACACCGATATTATGAGCGGTGGTTAAATTCTAGATTAGGGGTAGGATATTTTGTGGGTATGTAAGGAAGGTGCGTGCTATTCCCAGAAGGATAACGACCCTAGTTTTCCATGTCAAGACATCAAAAGGGGCTGTGGGAGAACCCACAGTTAGGGGAATGCACAGCTATAAGACAAAATGTCTAAATCACAGTTTTCAATAACAATATACTAATCGTGAGAAATGCTCAAAGGCAATAAATTCATCATTTCATCTGCGGTTTTTACTGATGTAACATTATGCAAATCACATATGGTAAAGCATTATTGACATATACAAAAAAACGGTATAGACTGTCCCTGTCTATTTTCAAAATAATATTAAACAAACACTAGATTTTAATCATCTGCATTTGACTCCAATAACATATCATTCTTTGTTTCATAAGTCCCAATGCATTTCGGGTTACGAAAAACCCTTCGTCAGGGGAATGAGTTTTCATGAATATGGAGATCTTCACAATCAATGTCGCCACTGAAATCTAAAACACAACAGCATGCAGTAAGATTGCTGCTAAGCTAATAGGATTTGCACCCCAGATTGTGCACTGAAAGGAAACGTGTAAGCTAGTGTCCAAATAGTAGATGCATGCTATTGCTGAAGGGTATGTGCTCTAGGATGTATAAGGTGCAAAGGTAAAGAACCTAAACCAGTAGAGTAAGGCTATTGTGCCTTGCCTGTACCTTCCAATATGTGCTGGCCGCGGGCCGCGACAGGCAGTCAGTTACTGAATCCAGCTGAGTTGTAAACAATATCTGAAGTAAAATCGAAAAACAATGCTAAGAGATGAGCACTGGTAAATGTGCTGGTCCCAAATCGGAAAAGGCTAATATATTAAGGCTTACCGGAAAAAAGACCGGAGGTATTCTGGTGAGTGCTGTTAAGGATCATACTGCAGCTACCCAAAAGGAAGACGGAAGACGTTCCTCAGTCGTTTCAAAAAACGGAGTTCAAGGCTGTATGTGGTAAACAAGGACGGACGCGGGATTAGTGTCCTCCATGTAATCGACAGAAACTACAGACCGAAGTCTAAGGGGGAATGAAAGGAACGTACCCGAAAAATGCTGCATCCTGAAAGTACTCGATCCGTGGACCGCGAAGTTCCTGGAAAATGCCCAGAATGCTTAGCGCGAAGGAGGAAGTTCTAGCACTATGTAATCAGAAGGTCTGCATGTAGCGGAAAATGACCCTAATGTTGAAAAACTACTTTTTGTTGTTGTTGTACAGAGGTGTTCGTCTTAATAGAGACACGCGGAGGTGCCATGTATAGTGTTCTACTTTATTATCCTGGGCACTATGGGATAGATCGTGTCTAATGACCCCATTTGATTGTAGCCTTTTGCCATCACTATAAAATGGTTGCTACATGACTGCTAAAACCTCGCTGAATTTCGTTTTGAGGGTCACTATATTTTATATTATATTAGGATGATTGGTTAAAATCACAGGTAGCTCTGGAACTCTCATTCATACCAATATACCCCTTTTTGTGCCTTTCTGCCCTCTGGTAGACTCGTTTCTCCCTTTTTGTTCTGCCCTTATGCCCTCTGTTAGACTCGTTTTTTGTGCCTTTGTGCCCTCTGTTAGACTCGGTTTTTGTGCCTTTCTGCCCCCTATTAGACTCGTTTTTTGTGCCCTTCTGCCCTCTGTTAGACTCGTTTTTCCCTTGTTTTTCTGCCCTTCTGCCCTCTGTTAGACTCGTTTTTTGTGCCTTTCTGCCCTCTGCATCACCACGTCATCACTCAGCGCTACCCCAGCATCACTCAGCACCACCACAATATCACTCAGCACCACCACATTATCACTCAGCACCACCACAGCGCCACTCAGCACCACCACAGCACCACCCAGCACCACTACAGCATCACCACAGCATCACTCAGCACCACCACCGCACCACTCAACACCACCACAGCACCTCTCAGCACCACCCAGCACCACCACAGCACCACTCAGCACCACCACAGCATCACTCAGCACTACCACAGCATCACTCAGCACCACCACAGCACCACTCAGCACCACCACAGCACCACTCAGCGTCAGCGCCACCACAGCACCACTCAGCACCACCACAGCACAACTCAGCTCAACCACAGCATCACTCAGCGCAATGACAGCATCACTCAGCGCAACCACAGCATCACTGTTTCAAATATGTTCTCTCAATTTTTCAAGCTTTATTACAAATGTCACAAAAAGATGTTAATATTTCACTTCTGTTCTTGGATTTTCGTCACAATAAAATGCACTGCACATAATCTTCACAAAAGTTATTTGCAAAAGTTTAGGCTATTGCCATTATAAATTACAATCACTTTTATTTAAGTATTAATTATTTAAAAAAATGAAAAGCCATTGTTATTTGTAATATCAATACATCTAAGTCACGTAAATACAAAACACGTTGCATTACAAATGCTTTAGGTGTCATATTTGCGAAAGTTACAACTATTGGCATTGTAAATGACAAAGCTATTAATTTAGCTATTTTCAAAAACAACACATAAATAAAAAAATTGTCATTTACAATACCAATAGCACAAACTTTCCTAATGCGAGACCTATTGCATTGCAAATGGAGTGGAGAAGTGTGGCTCAGGGGTTAGAGGCGGCAGACCCGGAAGCTGAGATCGACCCTGGACCAGGGTTCAATTCCCCGCCCTGACGGGGGTTGGGCTCAATAATTCCACGGACTCGATAATTCTCACTCCGGTGCCTACTCGACTCACGGGTTCACACTCTGCGACTCTGGGCAATAGCTTGCTTAATCTCCACAACGGCCCCTCGCGGCGGGATGCCTGGCTTTCACCTTGTGGATACCCTGCCGGGGTATCTCACAGGGGAATACCAGGACGGGTTCCCTAAGCAAGCGCATAGATGCCTGCGATGTGGGCGATTTGTGCTATATAAATACATGTACATTTACATTTACAAATGCTTGTTTGTGTCCTTTCCCTTCTGCTATGCCTTGACCCTCTGCTGAATTTTGTACCCTCCCTTTTGTTCTCTTTATTGCATCTATACATTCCTCTCTCTGTGCCTTCTGCTGCGTTCCTTTCCGCCCTCTGTTGTCCCCCCTCCGCCCCCTCTCTTTTGTGCTCTCTCGGTCACCATGGTTTTGCTCAGGGCTTGTGGAGGGGTTACCTAAGGTCGAACCTATTTAATTTGCAAGTACTTGTTTATATGTATCTAGATAAGCCTGTCCTCAGTAGTTTACAGAGAAATATAAAACAATGTCACAGCCTGAGGTAACATTCAATTTATAGGGATTTATCTCTTGAGTCAATGCCTATTGTACCCTTTTGTGTTGCTTGTATACTTTCAAAGTTTGCAAATCGAATGACTTATTTCAAGCATTTAAGAGACGTTTTCCTTTTACATATGCATTTTTATTCTCAGTTAACATGGAATATTTATATTGGACTGACAGATATAATGTAGTCTTAAATCACACTCGTTCTCTGCCTCTTAATTCTTTATTATTCCCATTAAAATGTTTTTTTACAATCAATGCACTTTCATGTATTGAGCTATAGAAGGTGCGCCCTACAGTATGAGGACAAAAACAAAGAGGGAAAATGCAAAATGCTCCAAACCATATACCCTATGATGAGTATGTCCACCCATCTCAAAATGAAGCTGGTCATTTTAAACATGGTATCTGTTACAAATAGGGGTCTCTAGTTGGCAATGGTATACACCTTTGTCCAAATAGGAACCCTTGCTTTTAGTCAGGGAAAGGGAGATACACTCCTGAATAGCCCCTGCTCAACCACTTGGTAGCTTGGTAAGAGTAGAGAGGCCTATCTCAGAGGCAGTGTGCAAAACATTTGTGAACACATACAGTAATACAGTGAAAACACCACAAAAAGACAACACACCAGTTTAGAAAAATTAGTAATCTATACTAGACTTAAAACAAGACCAAACAACAAAAATCCACAATACTGTAATAAAAATATGACTTTAAAATGGTAGAACTAGCTTAGTTCAATGTATATGGTAATAGCAAACCTTTACTCTCAAAGTTCCTTGGATGCGTCACGCAAAGCCAACAAACGGGTCGCAGGAAGGTGATGCATCAGTTCCTTGCTTCAGGGGAGGAGAGCAAGTGATGTGTCAGTTTCTTACAGTGATCCGGTGCGATGCGACAAGATGGTGCCTCGATGCGATGCGACGATCCGGTGCAATGCGACAAAATTGTGTCTTTGATGAGATGCGACAACATGGATGCAATGCATGTACGCCCGACAGCCGTGCAGTGAAATTGATGATCTTTAGAGCCCACACAGGCCCTACGACAGGCTTCTCTGGTGATGTGACGCAACCTCTGCAGCGGTGGCACTCTTTTCCGGTGATGCGACACGCTTCGTCGGAGATGCGACGGCGAACAGCTGCGGCGGTGGCACACTTCTTCGGTGATGCAACAGCAACTGCTGCGGTGGTTACACGCTTCTCCTCGTTACGTCACGCTCCCAGCGACAAACAGTCTATAGAGGTCCAAAACAGCTGCAGGCACCTCCTGTAGGTTAGAATTCCCAGCAAGGAAATTCAGGGGGAGCTGGTGGTGAGGTCTATTTGTCCCTGGGACTTCAGACAGGATGCAAGCTCAGTTCAAGCCATTGGAGATCTTCCTCAAGATGACAAAGCAAACAGCAAAGTCATTTTCTCCTTTTCTTGGCAACAAGTAACCACTGCAGGCCAACCCCAGACAGCAAACAGCACAGGGGCAGTAATCCTCCTTCAGCTTCTCCGGTTTCTCCTTGGCAAAGGTTACTCTTGATTTTCCAGAAGTGATCTAAAGTTCTAGGGTCTGAGTCCCCCTTTTTATACACACAAATCCTTTGTCTCTGAAGGCAGAGAGTGTCTGTACCTAGTCTAAACCAGCTCTGTCCTCCTGGGTGCAGCTTCCTGGCAGGAGGTGGAAATAGCATTGTTTGAGAGCAGACCTGCCCCAGGTAACGGAAAGGAAATCTCCTCCCCCTACTTTCTATTTCAGTGAAAGGAAATCTCCGCCCCCTCCCCCCCCCACTCTCTATTCAATGCAGACCCTATTCAGGCCCAGCCCTGCCCCATCAGACTGCTGGAGCCAAGGCCCTCCCCAGCCTCCTGTCACTCAAAACCCAGACATGGAATACACAAATCTAGCAGAGGCATGCTGGATCATTAGGCAAGAAAATACCTACTTTCTAAAAGTTATATTTTCAAACACAGAATGTAAAAATCACCCTCAATAAAAGATGTATTTTAACATGCTGAGTTCAGGCATACTAAACTCCAATTTCTACTTTGTTCTCTGGGTCAGTTAGGATTATAAGATGTTATCATCAAACTGCCAATTCTGGCCTATGGAAACAGTTAGCCTTGCAATAGTGAAAAATGAAACTGGCTGTAATTCACTATCAAGACGTGCCACACACATCAGGGTATGTCCTACCATTTACATACAATGCACTCTGCCTTTGGGCCTACCTTAGGGGTGACTAATATGTAGAAAAGGGAACATTTAGGGACTGGCAAGTGGGTGCACTTGCCAAGTCGACATGGCAGTCCCAGACTGCACACAGGCTCTGCAATGGCAGGCCTGAGCCATATTTTACAAGGCTGTTTCTGTGGGTGGCTCAATCAGTGCTTCAAGCCCACCAGCAGAATTTGGTTTACAGGCCCTGGACACACATGGTGCACTGTACTAGGGTCTGACACGTAAATCGAATAACCAATCATGGAACCACTAATTTGTTACATCATTTTGCAATAGGGATCAATTGCACTTTGGCACTGAAAAGCAGTGGCAAAGTGCCCAAAGCATCTAGAGCAGCAAAAACAGATGAGGCAACAGCAAAATGTGGAAGGGAGACTCACGCCAATGGTGCTAAGTCTAACAGTATCTTTCAACAAATATCATCCTCTACCCCCCAATAAAATTCCATCCCAAAGCTTTACAAATGAAAGCTGAAAATGCACTTCTGCGCAATCCATATTCACTTTATGTGTATCCTTCAAAGTCAGATGCAATTTCATGACCCTTTCAGTGATGTGATCAGGGACATCGCTTTGTCAGTATGATTGGGGGTGTGAGCTTCAGATTGCCAAACAATCATGCTGGGATATCTGGATAAAGCACAATATATGAGAAGCCGGACATGAGTGGGGGTCTGAAGGGGCATTGAAAAGAGAGAGGAGGGCAGATTGTTAGGGGTACTTAAAACGTGAAATGTTTCAAACGAATCAACATTTTCTGAGGCCTTCAAAACATAGGGGAGAGAGGATGTGTGTTTTTGTCAGTGTGGGCATGTAAAAATGACAGGTGAAATCCAACTGACACTTCACATTACCGGACCGAAAGCACGTGTACCCAACTATTTACTAATAAATACCTTATTTCGTTTTTAGGGGGAAGGGGTGTAACGCCAGTGGCTTTTCCTAAGCTAAGGCGGAGGAGTGTCGCCCCACTGCTGTGCAGCAGGGAAATTAAGGAAAACTAAAATGATAATAACTTGATGTTATTATCATTTTATTTGTTCCTTCTCCATCTCTTTTGCAGTCGGGGCTGCAAGGCTCACAGAGGAGCAGGGGGAGGAGTGATGGGCACTTTGTAAGTGCACATGACTGTTTGGCCAGCTGTCTCAGGCCAGCCAAACACAGCTGCGGTCGGCAGTAGGAGTTCCTGCAGGGTGGTGACGTGGGGAGGGGGAGGGGCACGGTGGGGTTTAGCAATGTATGAATTATGGAGTTTAACAGGTAAGTAAACATATAAATAAATAAAACGAATTTCGTTGCGCACACTGCATCACCAAATGTGACGCAGTGCACACAACAAAATTTGTTTTATTTTTTATATGTTTGTTTACCTGTTAAACTCCGTAATCCATACATTACTACCCCCCACCCCACGTCACCGCCCTGCAGAAACTCCTACTGCCGACCGCGGCTGGCCAAACAATCATGCGCACTTTGCATATTCCCCACCCAGGCTGCATTACAGCCTGGGTGGGGAATATGCCCAGGCTCTCATTCCTTGGCTGAGCGCCGAACCACCGTGCTCAGACCAATCACAATGCTGATTTGCAGCATTGTGATTGGTCTGTGGAGCCTGGGTGCTTCCTATTCCTGGCTTAGAGAAGACGGAGGAGAGCCCTGGTGATGATGGAGGAGAGACGCTGCGAGAAAGTACGTTTTTTTCTTCTTTTTTTACACCCCTCTCCCCCCTACCCACCGCCCCCGCCCCGCCACCCCCATCCATGCTGGCTGCCACAGTGCAACACCCCAAACACCCCCCCTGAAGCTATGCCCCCTGATGTAATTGGTGACAAACAGCATGTGTTGTTCCATCATATAATGTAAACTCTGAGGTGAGCGGCTAAAGAAGTGTGACGTTACTCACCCAATAAGTAGAACTTGGGAAATTGGGATATCATGGTGTTATTGCCAAATCCTCATTGAAAATAATTTGTGTGTTCATTGAGTATGAACATTTCCAGTTGCTTAAACTTCCATTTCTTGATTATTAGCAGGGCAATATAAACAGACTTCCAGTCATTACAACCAATGACATTAGTAAAAGGTTCTACCGTCGGACTGGCCAATAGAGCTATTAGACAGTGTCCGAATGGCTGGTCTGACTGACAAGTCAACGATTGGACCGTTTTTTGGCCTGTGTGTGGGCCTGTTTTAATGTATTCTAGGCCAGGTTTTCCTGTTCAGTTCTCTGACATTATAAAAAACTTTGCCTGCAGCAAGCTCAAATCCGTGGTCTTTGATACATTGCAAACACTTACACATTGCCTCTTTACGTGTTCAAAACGACCCCAATTTGCAAACATGGGACACTTTTCTTAGCTGTCTAATTCACTAATGGGGGCCACTTTTATTTTCGCCTTCCTGCCTATTTTCTATCCCAGTCCCACTCAGGAGGGTTACAGTGTCAACGTGATTAAATGAAGCATATTTGTTATTGTAATTGCATTTTATAGCGCTTACCACCTTGACGAGGTGTCAACGTGTTTTTCTGGAAGTAGCAAATTACTCGGGAACCCGAAAAACGATTAGTGATGAATTAGTATAGGGAAAAATTAATTAATTTGAGAGGTAGACATGTGAGCCTGTTTTTTGCATTGAAAAGAATAATGTAGGGATAGAAGAGGGAAGGATCTAGAACGTGTTAATTTGGGGGTCACAGCAGAGGTTTAGGATGAGTAAAGGAGAGATGGAGTGGGGAGAATCTCTAGAAGTGGATTAGGGAGAAAAGGAGGGATAAATGGGGGAATGTTGTTCATCTACTATGTAGACCTCAAACACTACTCTGAACTAACCTCAATAGAGACACCTGAATGAGATATATTATTTTTGTTCTTTTTTGAGAATAGGAACAATATTGTAAACAGATCCGAAGCTACTGTTGATGCAGCAGGTGCAGTGGCACCAGGGCGCACAGCCTTAAGGTGGCCATCGAAGCCTGAAAATGATTGTTTTTTACTACCCCAACAGAAGTCTCCTTGCATCGGGGCGTATGGCATGCATACTACTGATTGCAATAAGCACAAGAACATCATTTGTGAACCAGTATCACACCTATTGTCGTTTTTAAATCCCGAATTTTCCTCTAGATGAAGCCCACATTTTCTGCTAGACTGTCTTATTCTTTTTGTTGATGTTTTTATACGAGAAACATTTTACAATGACATATGGGAACCAGTTAATAAAAGTTAATGTGAAAATCAGAACAAAACTGAGGGGCATATTATCAAGGAGGTTTATCTCCGCTTTTTTAACTTTAAAAGCCAAGAAAGCGGAGATAAAATTATCTCCCTATTACCTAGCTGTCGCTAACACCAGTTTGCGACAGCTAGTAGGAGATAGCGACCATCTTGGGCCCCGCTTTGCATGTCAGTGATATTTATCACTAATGACATGCAAAGTGGGCCTGCCAAGATGTTAGCGACTGGAAACAGTCGCTAACATCGCTATCTCCTATTACCAACTTTTCGAGATATTTGCGCTAAGCGCGAATATCTCCAAAAGATAACACCTGCCCCTGAGCAGTTCCTAGCCATGTTATCCAATGGTAGGTGGATAACATGGCTAAGAGCATTATCTCGGTAATGCATGAATATCGCTGACTTTACAGCGATATTCATGCATTTTGGCCGATTTTTATCGCTTATGAGATAAACCTTGATAATAGCAAGGTTCCTAAGCAATAAAAATCGCCGCAGCTCGGCGATAAAAATATTGCCGCTAAGCCAACATAGCGATAATTATCGCTAGTTGTTGGTAATATGCCCCTGAATTCTGACAATATCAGCAAATTACGAATGTGCCGTTCCTTCACTGTGGCAAACGTGGCTATGAAAACACGAATTAAATAAGAAAAGTTACATTCAAAATAGTTGCCCCCCCTCCTCTTCCCCCCAACAATTTTGTTAAATACTTTGGGTGATATCAAATAACAATTCTGGTCTATATCTCCCTTTTAGTGAACACAGCTCACGAGCACGAGTTAAACTCGCTGAAATGAGGAATAACCCACGGGCCTAGAAATAGGAGGGGGCATATTACCAAGCATGAGCGAAAAATATCGCTCAGCTTGGTTAGCGGCTGAAATTATATCGCCGAGCATCACCGATTTTTATCGCTTAGGAGCCTTGATATTATGAAGGTTTATCTCCTAAGCGATAAAAATCGGCCGAAATGCATGAATATCGCTGTAAAGTCAGCGATATTCATGCATTATCGAGCAAATGCTCTTAGCCATGTAATCCACCTACCATTGGATTACATGGCTAAGAATAGCTCTGGGCAGGCGTTAGCTTTTGGGGATAATCGCGCTTAGCGCGATTATTTCCAAAAGTTGGTAATAGGAGATAGAGATGTTAGCGACTGCTTCCAGTCGCTAACATCTTGGCACGCCCACTTTACATGTCATTAGCGATATTTATTGCTGACATGCAAAGTGGGCACCTAAATGCCCGCTATCTCCTACTAGCCGTCGCTAACTGGTGTTAGCGACAGCCAGGTAATAGGGCGATGAAATTATCGCCACTTTAGCTGGAAAAATTCCCACTAAAGCGGCGATAAGACCCTTGGTAATATGCCCGAGGTTCTTTAACACTGGTGTTAAACAATTCCAATGAGTTTAACGCAAATATGTATCACCGGCTCTAACCCAAAGGTACATATGGGCTGGTTACTATTGTCCAGTTGGGGCAGGGAGGGTTAGGTCGTCCGGGGGATGGTGAGATTGTGGCCTCCGGGGGCGGCCGGGAGAATTGTCAAGCTGGGCTGTATTTCTGCCCCAATCCCCTCTCCTTCGTTACTTATTGTGTTACTAGATGTGTCCAGTATTTGCAGTTTTCAATTTCTGACCGTGTTCACAGTTGCTTGGCACCGGCACCTTTTTCTAATGTTCGGCACATATTTAGCTACCACATGGTGACGCTATGTGCCTTTTTTCACGATTCCTCATTGGCAGTTTAGTTTACTTTTTTTAAAACTAGCAGATAGTTACTGATGTCACTTTAATTTGGCAGCTGTGGCAGGAACTTGGGCGCCAGCTTCAGTGGACCCCCAATAAATATTTTGGGCCCTAGCACTTCGTTTTATACAAATTAAGCACTGGCCCGGAAATTTAGGGTCTTGAAATCCCGAACCATAATTTGGGACGAGGTCCTCATGAAATGCTAAAATGTACAGTACATCCCAACATAAGGAACAGACGATCAAAAAGTTCACTAACTAAAGGTAAATTAAGACAGGTGTCTGTTTCCGGAAATGTTACTTATTTGGAGTGTGATTCAGAGTCTCCAAAGAAAACATTATTTCTCAGCCAATTCTGCAGCCGCTTTTGCTTTTCTTTCCAGTTTTTCTTCACAGGCCGTGCTCAGTGAAGCTAAACAGCTTGTCTCCGCTACACTTGCCTGACTGTCAGGAAATGTCCCCAGCCGAGTGCGGCCTGTCAGAGACCTGCCTCGGAGCGGGTGTGATGGAGACGTCTTATGCTTGGAGGCTAGACCGAGTCTACAATTCATTTTTTGCCAAGTCCGTTTAAAAGGGGGAGGATACTTGCACGGTATCGGTCTCTGACCGCTGGGATCTGGGCCTGAGTCGGATGTGGGTGATTTGGAGTTGTTTTTAGAAACGTGTTATTTCCTTCCCACTTTCGCACAGCTTGAGTTGTGACAGGCATGGATTGGAGATGCAACAGCTGAGAGGAATATAGCCACAAACACGGAAAGTGTGCTGTTGATATGCTGCCGCGGAAATACAGAGAAATAAAAAGAAAAGCATACAGAGAGGCAAATTGACAGTCACACAGAGGTACACCATTCCGGTTTAGACACACAGGGCCTCATTTATGAAAAGTGATGCATCGCTGCGTTCAAACAGCGATGCGTCACTTTTCATTGCGTCCTCCTTGCGACCCCAATGATGCGTCATATTTATAGTATGACGCATCATTGCGCAAAGAGTTACAGATACGTCAGTATTTCTGACGTTTCTGTATGGCGCAAAAGTGACGCATTGCTGGAGTGTGTCACAAAAGTGATGCAGCTCCGCAATGTGTCCTTTCACATGGGGCAAGCCCCATGTGAAAGGGCCTGCGGCAGTCTTACGCCTGCTGTGAGGCTGGCGTTAGAAATTGACGCATTTGCGTCCTAGAAGTGGCGCAGTGAAATCTTATAGATTTCACTGCGTCACTTCTATGACCTTTTCTTGCATCAGAACGCCCCCCTGCATAGATTATACCTGGTGCAGGTATAATGTAGCGCAGGGGTTTACAAAGTGACGCATCTACCTAATTGCGTCACTTTGTAAATATGGTGCAACAAGGCACATTTTTTACGCTGCTGGTGCTTCACAAAAAGTGACGCACTGGTGGCGTAAAAGTGACGCACGGCCTCATAAATGAGGCCCACAGACATTGGAATTCGTGTTACATTAACACATACATTGGGAGAAATGGAGACATAGATAAGGGACGTTCCAGCAGATTATACACACACAAAGAGTTCAATCCAACCGACTCACGAGCACAGACAGCAAATATGAGACACATGTTCCAGAACCAGCAGGCTTCGTTGACACATACGAACACATACATATAGTCATAAGAAGAAACACGGAAAGACAAACATCAATGAAGTCAGCCTTATTTTGTGTAAACGGAAAGAACAAAACGGAAGTCACATGTAGAGACGCAGGCAAATCAAAGACACATCCGAAGATGGAACAGAACACAAATCAATGCATACTTAAACACAGGAAAGCAAATGTCAAGGGTATACCAAATAACCATAGTGCCCTTGAAATAGGATGCAGCGATGAAACAGCAGGGCATATTATCAAGGAACAACGTTATAATTATCGCCGCTTTAGCAGCAGAAAACTGCTACGAAAAGGGCGATAATGGGCTTGATAATATGCTCTATGGAATTTCAATTGAAGCCCATGTTAGATGTGAAGGACATCTAACATGAGCTTCAATTGGAATACCATAGAGCATATTATCAAGCCCATTATCGTCATTTTAGCAGCAGTTTTCTGCCGCTAATACAGCGATAATTTTATCGGCTGTCTTGATAATATGCTGCAGTGTTTTATTCACTGCCTCTGAGATCTCTTCTATATGGTCCAGGTGGATGTAGACAGATGATTCCTCAGGAGTGGGTCAGAAGAAGCTCCTTCCTACTGCCCTCTAGTGTCAGATTGGTAAGGAGGGGCAATGGGCTGCTTTTCTCGGCAGCATGGAGGCCGATTTGGGGTGTGTCTGTGCTCTCCAGTTGCTGCCAGCAGGCTAGTGGAGGACTGAGTGGCCTTACCTTAGGCAGATGGGCCTCTATTTCGTCCCTTTTACCAAGGGGCAGAGGTGTCATTCCCAGTGTCTCGCTGAGCCGGCTCAATAATATGTGCAGATTGAGCAGGGGGAGCCGGGGCGGGCCTGAGCATAAGTGGTCTCACTTATATTCAGGTGTGGTATACCAGTGTGAACAAATCCATGCACAAAGAGTCCTGGCAGTATTTGTATTTTTTTTATCTCAGTGAAATTAAGAAAACATGCCTCTTTTAGACAACCCTTCCCCTTCTTTTCATAATACTCAAAACCCTAAGGATGAATTCATTGGGTGCATGGTTCAAAGCAAGATAGGGCAAGAGAGGGGAACAAAGCAGGGGCCAAGGGCATCTCTGGAAGGAGGCAGGGCATAGGAAGGAAGGAAGGAAGGGAGGAAGGGAGGGAGGGAGGGAGGGAGGAAGGCTAACATTTTTATTACTTCACAATGAAAACTTTATCTGACCTTGCTTCCGTATTTACTCCATAATTCTAATGAATGCTTTGAATGCTATCTGTAGTTCACAAAGATTTTTGCTAATGGTTTTTTTTAAGGAAATGCCTCTTTCTGCATGATTACCCCCAAGTTTGTGGACTTATGCTGCTGGTTTTTTCGACTCTGTAAGTGCATGACGTACTGCCAAACAGGCCTCAAAGTCAGTGATCTGTCGCTTTAAAAGGTATTATTTATTTAAAGTTTTGTAGAGCGCGTAGTCACCCGGTGGGTATCCCAGCGCTAAAACCTTTTTACTCACGAAGGGGTGTAGTCCGGAATAGTGACAGTTTAGGGGAAGAGAAGAGTTTTGAGGGCTTTTCTGAACCGGAGGAGGTTGGGTTCTGTTCTGAGACTCAAAGGGAGTGCATTCCACTTATTTCCAGTGTTTACCGAGAAGCGGCGGCCACCTATGCGGGCCTTTTTCACCTTAGGGATCGTAATAAGGTTTCCGTGCTCCGAGCGAAGCGCTCTAGTGGGTCTATAGGGGGTGATCCAGTTGTTTAGAATGGGAGGGCCGGTGTTATGAAGAACCTTGTGGGCAAGACAGAGGGACTTGAAAATGACCCTTTCCCTGATCGGGAGCCAGTGCAGCTTCCTGAGAGCGGGCTTGGCAGATGATCTGGCCGGGGTGTTAGTTAGGAGTCGAGCGGCGGCGTTTTGAGCCTTCTGCAGAGTTTGAAGAGTGGATTCTGGGGCGCCCAGGTAGATGGCATTGCTGTAGTCCAGCCTAGATAGAATTAAGCCCTGGATCAGCATGAGACGCGACTGAAAAGGTAGAAGTGGAATTACCTTCCTGCAAGATTTAAGTAGACCGTAGCAGGTGCCGGCCGTCTTTCTAGCCTGGGTCCTGAAGGTAAGGTCGGTCTCCAGCCACACTCCGAGACTCTTGACCTCCTTCTTGGGAGTGGGGGGTTCACCCATGCAGGCGGGCCAGATGTTAGAGGGGAGGTTCGTGGTTTTTTGTCCTAGGAGCAGGATCTCTGTTTTGGAGCCATTTAGCTTCAAAGCAGAGTCACTCATCCACTGATATACGTTGGTAAGGCAGTCGTGGAGATTGGAGGGCTCAAGCTTGGGGTGGGAGAGTGTCACCACCAGTTGTGTATCGTCGGCGTAGCTGACGATAGTGACTCCGAAGGGTGAGACGAGTTCCTCCAGTGGGGCCATGTAAACGTTAAACAACGTGGGGCTCAGGGAGGAGCCCTAAGGCACGCCGCACTGGAGGGGGATGGAGGGGGAGCGGCTTTCGCCTTCCCATACTTGGTAGGAGCGTCGGGAGAGAAAGGACGAAAGCCACTTCAGAGCTCTGCCTTTAACCCCAACAGTCCCGAGACGGTGGATTAGGACCTGGTGACTGACCGTGTCAAAGGCCGCACTAAGGTCTAGGAGGACCTAAGGTCTAGGAGGACATGTCTAATTTGCTCACCCACAATTGGCATAAGTTAGCTTACTAAAAGTTCCTGGTATATGGTACTAAAGATGACCTGTAAGTTCAGGTGTCCCTTGTGCACTGCAGCACTTATTGTGTCATCATGAATGTGACAAAGAAAAACATGACTCCTGCCCCAACTTTGCCAGCTGGCCGTCTAAAGTATAAAAGCAGTGATGGATGGAATGCTTGAATTTATCTCAGCCACTGATAATTCCTCAATGCCTCATCAAAGTGCATCATTATTATGCACACCGTACCACCTGAGTTTGGACCCAGTTTAAGCAAATCACTCTTGATCCTGCTTCAATGGGAACAGTCTAACCCGAACTGGCAAGTCATATCCTCCCTTATTCAGACACAATCAACTCAAGACCAGTTTGCCCTAGTTATGGGCTCATCAGCCGGGTATAGCTGGGTTCCAGTGACACTGTGTGCACAGGACCCTTGGCTGGTCATATTTGTCCTATGGAACCAAGTAATACCTGGCTGATGAGCCCTAGTGAGGGCAAAATGAGTCCTATGTTCTTTGTGTTCCAGGTCAGGGAGGGCTTGGCTTCGAAGTTTGGGTTGAACTGTTCCCTTTGGAGCAGAGACAGCGAAAAAACTTGCGCCAGAGAAAGGGAGCCACTGGTTTCCTCTCATCTCTCTGGAGGCGAAAGGACTAATGGCAACCGGTTTTGTGCTGGACTTCACATGGACTTCGTGGGACATCGACCGCTCCATGTTTGTGCACCAAGAAGTGGCCCCAGGAAGACCCCTGTCACCAGCTCCGCATCCTCAACATCATTGAGCATCTTCAGTATCCTGCATCGCTTGCGTCATGACCATTTAATAGGTTCCTATGGCATTTTGCCCATTTACCCTATAACCAGATTGGAGTCTGCTTTAATTAAAAAGGTAACTATTCAACCAGATAGTAATGGTCCCTATGACTGGCTCCCTGTCGAAATTGGCCCCTACTAGAGTGCCCTTGCCCTGATAGCATTTTAAAGTTACTTGCTGTGGCTAACCCTAAACTGCGACACGCAGGAGATTGCAATGATTTATTGTGCTAAGCGAAAAGCTGTGTTTTTTGTTTAGGTAAAAATTCATATCTCCAGAAGCCTCTGGTGGATTTTTGTCATGGGGCATATTTTTACAGATAAGTATACAACTTATCCTTATAAGTTGGTGTTGGATTTTCTTTTGTGTTATGCTCATCTTAATCAGCTGTTTTGGTACTTCCTGATATTTTACACTTGTTCCCTTTGATAAAGCATGATTGCTCGGAGCCACAGCTACCGGGGACTGAGCTAAGGTTTAACAAACAGACCTGACTGGACCTGATACAGAATTGTGCATTTTTTACACAATGAAGTCACACAACCGCATTGTATAATAAATCACTTTCATTGCAGTTTTTCAATTAAAATAGGGATCCTTTTAAGTGGATTTATTTAAAAAAATCGCTATCTTTTCAGTGTCATGGTTAAGAGAAATTGTTTCTAAAGTTAATTTGTGAGAATATAGCAGATCCAGTATAAACTTGACACTTGAGTAATAAAGGAATATAAGACGTTACACCATTAGCAAAAACCACGTGGTAGGTTACAACGCAGATGTTACATTGTCCGTGTTGTTACCACGCATGGCATTACATTGCAAGTCGTTTCTACGACTTGTGCTAGATGGCGCACTGGATTTAGGAATAGTATGAATTACTATTCCTACTCCAGTCAGCACAACAGCAGGGAATGTGTTGGAATTAAAATCCAACACATTCCCTGGTGTTGCACTCCATCTAGCGCAAGGCGTTGTAACGGCTTGCGAAATAATGCCATGCGTGGTAACAACGCGGACGATGTAACGTCCACGTTGTTATCAACCCGCTTGGTACTACCAGAGTAAAAACTTTACACACCACTTGAAACTGCCTTTAAATATATTTACAAACATCCTGCGGAAAATACATAAAGAAACAAGTGCTGGGGGAAATTCTGTAGTTGCTAAACAAGTCTGATTCCTTGAATCTTTGTAGAGGAATAAATCCCAAATTCCTCCAGGTGAATACACTTCAGGCCCAAAAAAATGCTTCTGTCTGTAGAGGACCACATAGTTCACTGGTTGCCATTTTAACCCCATAGTTATCTTTGTTACACATCCTGTCTAAGTGGCCTATTAGGATGGGGTGCTGGGACCGGCCACCAGTGGTGTGGCGGTCCCGCACCGGCAATTAGGATGCCACCGCCACGGTGGCGGTGGCATCCCCTATTTACCAGTATTGTGGCCGGCGGTGCTCACTGCACAAGCCACCACCGGATGTATGACGTTACAACGCATACTTTTACCACACATACCATTACAACGCGGTATTTACAATGCATACCGTTACAACGCATAGCGCTTAGAGGTGCTGGATAGTGGTAAGTATAATTTTATATTCCAACTCCAGTCCCCATGGACACTAGGGAAGGTGTTGGATATAAAATTATACTTATTCCCTATCCTAGAGCGCCCCCAGCGCAATGCGTTGTAATGGTATGCGTGGTAATGCCTGCGTTGTAGTGGTAGTGCGTGGTAAAAACTTTGTTGTAAACGTTGTATACCCACCACCACCATGCTGTGGATGCACCTTGTGCATTTGCCTGCACAATGTGGCAGGCACCGCGCAGTGCCTGCCATGTTGTGCATGCAAATGGTACCTCCCATGTGTACCCTCCAACACCCTGGAGGCCCGTAATGGGCCCCCAATGCCAAAGACCCCATACCTTTCCATGGTGGCAACGCCGCCATGGAAAGGCTGATCTCCGCCAGAATCCTAATATGAATGGCGGTGTCTTGCAGACACCGCCACCATATTGGAGATGTTTTCCGCCCGGTCCACAAGTAATCCGATGGAAAAGTGGCGGATGGTCTTTCTGCCCATGTAGGACCCCCCTTCCATCGTAATATGTCGGAGTGAAATGGGATGCGGGTGGAGGGAAATGTTGTGCGGATTGCCACCGCCATGCGTCTGGTGGAGATCCGCCTGACATCCTAATAGACCCCTAAGTTCTTTCTGTCCTCTTTGTGTAGAATTGTGATCCCCTTGCCACTGTTCACTATTTACTCTTCTTCTCTTCATCCTCTTCCTGTACCCTCATTTATTTAGAGCTTTTTTTTTACTGAACTGTTTTTCCTCTACTCCTATATATATTCAAATACGTCTTCCTACTGAGTAGCACCTCACTGCATACTTATTCCCTAGTACTTATACTGGGTGTGTTACCGCTACAACGCATCTTTTACAACGTAATGCTGTTACAACGCAGCTATTACATCGCAAATACCATTACAATGCATGCCATTACAACGCATGGCATTACATAGCAGATGGTATTACAACGCATACCATTACATCGTAAGTATTGGTAAGTATTTAATTTTTTTTTTTTTTATTTAATATGTTATTATTGATTTAATTATTATTAATTATAAAAAAATATTTATTTCGTTTTTAAATATTATAAATTAAATATATTAATTTAAGTATTTTTTAAAATAAGTATGAGTATAGGAGTATATGTTTTGGGGTACTGATGTATATGTTTTGGGGTGTTTGGGTATTTTTAGGTTTTAGGGCAGTGTTTGGGTTTTGGGGTACAGGGGTGTTTTTAGGTTTTAGGGCAGGGTTTGGGTTTTGGGGTACAGGGGTGTTTTTAGGTTTTAGGGTAGGGTTTGGGTTTTGGGGTACAGGGGTGTTTTTAGGTTTTAGGGCAGGGTTTGGGTTTTGGGGTACAGGGGTGTTTTTAGGTTTTAGGGCAGGGTTTGGGTTTTGGGGTACAGGGGTGTTTTTAGGTTTTAGGGCAGGGTTTGGGTTTTGGGGTACAGGGGTGTTTTTAGGTTTTAGGGCAGGGTTTGGGTTTTGGGGTACAGGGGTGTTTTTAGGTTTTAGGGCAGGGTTTGGGTTTTGGGGTACAGGGGCGTTTTTAGGTTTTAGGGTAGGGTTTGGGTTTTGGGGTACAGGGGTGTTTTTAGGTTTTAGGGTATGGTTTGGGTTTTGGGGTACAGGGGTGTTTTTAGGTTTTAGGGCAGTGTTTGGGTTTTGGGGTACAGGGGTGTTTTTAGGTTTTAGGGCAGGGTTTGGGTTTTGGGGTACAGGGGCGTTTTTAGGTTTTAGGGTAGGGTTTGGGTTTTGGGGTACAGGGGTGTTTTTAGGTTTTAGGGCAGGGTTTGGGTTTTGGGGTACAGGGGTGTTTTTAGGTTTTAGGGCAGGGTTTGGGTTTTGGGGTACAGGGGTGTTTTTAGGTTTTAGGGCAGGGTTTGGGTTTTGGGGTACAGGGGTGTTTTTAGGTTTTAGGGCAGGGTTTGGGTTTTGGGGTACAGGGGTATTACGACTTTATATAAATTAAATTAATTAAATTAATTTTATTTAATTTAATTAAATTAATAACAATATTTACAATTAATAATTTAATTGTATTAATAAACGATTACACTTAAATTATATTATTTAAAAATGTTTAATTAATTAAATTCTTTTAATTTTATTAAATATAATTATATTATGTATTATTTATAACTTAATTAAATTATAATTATATTTATTGTAATTAATTGCATTATATTATTTTCTATTTATAAAATTTTTTTATATCATTAATTATATTATTTTAAATATATTAAATTAATATATTATTAATTTAATTGTATTAATAAACGATTATAATTAAATTATATTATTTAAAAATGTTTAATTAATTAAATTCTTTTAATTTTATTAATTATAATTATATTATGTATTATTTATAACTTTATTAAATTATAATTATATTTATTGTAATTAATTACATTATATTATTTTCTATTTATAAATTTTTTATATATCATTAATTATATTATTTTAAATTACTATAATTAAATTAATTACTGTTTTAAAAATGTTATATTATTTTTATTATTTTTAATTAATTTAATTAACTTTATTACATTTTTTAAAAAAAAATATACTTACCAATACTTACGATGTAATGGTATGCGTTGTAATACCATCTGCTATGTAATGCCATGCGTTGTAATGGCATGCATTGTAATGGTATTTGCGATGTAAAAATCGCGTTGTAAAGGAACGCGTTGTAAAACATCGCGTTGTACTGACACCAATCCTTATACTGGTATCTACACCCTTGTACACTTTATTCATTTACTTATTTACTAACATCTCTAATCCTATCCATACCGTACTACCTATACCCTAGTCATTCTATCCATGATTGCACATTAAAACCTCTGCACTTGCTCTAATCCAAGCATCTCTGATAGGAATTTTACATAATGAATTGTTTTGCACTCATGTCAATATTTACACGTAATACCTTACTTAACTTAATGTGTATTTTCTATTTTCTAACGCACCTTTTTATTCCCGGGGTATTTACTCCATTTGCATTTTCTTGATGTGTACTTGGTGTTCTTTTCTCAAATAAAATGTTTTCTTTCATGCAGTCTTTGTAGAATGTGCTAACAAGCTGCTGCAATGCACCTGCAGAGCACAGCTTGGCCTAATGTAACACTTTACAAGGAAGAAGGATGTTTAGAATTGTCTCATTGAACAATTGTTGAGAAAATAGCGAGTTTATATTATCTGCTTGCGCATTCACCTGATTGTTCCATTATGTGGGAACTATGGGCCCGATGTAGGTGGCCGTTTCAGGCCATTTACCGACCGGTAACGGCCGATTTCGGCCGTTACCGACTGGTAAATGCCAATCGGTATGTAGGGGCCTAAATCCAAGGCCACATGTAGGTAAATCTACATTTACAGAATCGGTAAAATTACCGATTCGGTAAAATACCGAATTGGTAGTTTTACCGATTCTGTAAATTCCATATGTAGGTGGGACTCTTCTGAGTCCCAAATGCCTTAACGAATCGGTATTTTACCATGAAATCCAACTTCATGGTAAAATACCGATTCCGGTGTGCATGCAAATGTGTGCATGCACACCTATGCCATGTGGCAGGCAGACCTGCCCCTAGGGTTTGTATACCTGCCACATGGCACCCAATCCTGTTTAGGGGGTGCCAGGGGGTGTCAAAGTGACACCCCCTGCACCCTTGTGAAATTCGGTATTTACCGATTCGGTAAATACCGAATCGGTAAAGCCTATTGATTCCTATGGGCTTTGAAGCCCATAGGAATCAATAGGCTTTACCGATTCGGTATTTACCGAATCGGTAAATACCGACTTTTACCGATTCGGTAAAAGGGAACATCTGGATTCCCTACATACCCACCCCTCACATTTACAGATTCTTAATTACCAAATCGGTAAAATTCGGTAATTTTTGGTAATTAAGGATCGGTAAATGTTACTTACCTACATCTGGCCCTATGTGTAGTTGTATCAAGTGTTAGAATTCTGTGATTTAAGCTAGTACTAAGTAGACGATTATATAGAAGCTTCTTTGCCTTATCATGAGGCAGAGGCCTTTCTCCCTAGCTTCTCAGCAAAACTTTTCCCTGACTTTTCAGTCAGGTGCCCTCTTTATGGGAAAACTGACCTTCTGAATTTACCTTTTAAGACAGTTTATAACAGCTTGTCTTTGTTCTATTACCTCTGAATTGCTTAGAATATATTGTCTAACACATTCATGTATTGCTTTTGAGTACAATTAATTTGATGATTGTAACTTGTAACTTTGCTAATCCTTTAGTAAAACTTTATGGTTTGAAACTCCACCAATCTCTCTGTCTTCTTTGTGGAGCCTATTATGCTTCACATTATTGAAATATGTTGAATTTTTATGTTAGTCCTAGTTGGAACCAAATATTCACTGGAGAGCACTTCTTAAACATGAATTTCCACCAGAATCTGCACAAAGGAAATCGCTCTATCACCTCCGCCCTTATGTTTTTTCTAGTATATCTACATACACAAAAGTACATCTAACCCTTGCTGTACCCAAGCACCTCTACCTCTACCACTACCTCTGCTCTAGTCTCTCTAACCTACTTACAACCTAGTTCCTTCTAACAGTAACCTAGTTCTTTTAGCTCAACATATACTCTACTGCCTCTATGCTTGCCTACACCATAGTTGCTGCTACCTCTTCCTATACCGTAATATCTATAGACCTTCCGATGCTCCTGTGGCCTACATATACTATAGAATCTCTACACTTACCAACTACTTGTAATCCTACCTTTCAGCTAGAACCTCTACCTATGTCTTAGAGAACATCACACATCTACTTATATCCAATGTCAGAGGCAATATGCACCAATAGAGGAGCAAATTATGCTGCAACTACACAGCATCTCTTTTCACAAAAAAAGAGCTTTGAATTTTTGTTACATACCTGTTTTACTGAGAGGGACTTTATTATTCCATGTATTGGACCTTAAATGTAAATCTGATGTGATTCATGAATGGTCTGATTGCTCCTTACTAATAGCCGCAGCTTTGAGATGAGTGACTGCGATGAAAACATGGATTTGTATTAATAAAGGCATGAAACAAATTGACAAAAGAATCACTCTATCCAACATCCTTGAACTATATTTAAAATACTTACCTTTTTGTTTTTATCTGCAGACAAAATGCCTCATTTATATCTTGGCGGAACTTTGCCCTCCACTGCTTTTGGACGGTCTTTCTGCCCACCTACTAAGCAGCACGCCCGCTCTATTTAGGTGCTGGCTGTTCAACGGATGAAAGGCAGTTGGAGTGCCGCTTACTCTGTCAGGTAAATTCCCCCGAGCCCTTGGTGCAATAGGCAAAAGCAGTTGTTGAAGGGAGGACTGCCACTGTGTGCCCGAGCCAATCACAATGTGCCTTCATGCCGATGCGACAGGGGCAGTGAAACCTCCATACCTTACTTGGCGGATTCAAAGGGATGTAAGGCAGAAGCTCACCTTTTCTCACTTTCACTCTTCCTTTTCTGCATGGACCTGATCCTCCAAGTCCTGCTACAGCTGCTTGATGATAAACAAAATAAACACCATTGTGGACACTTTTACCTGTTACCTTTTGACTTGCCTGTTAGCATTTGCAGTGGACTTGTGCATTTTTAAATATCTCTTACAAGCAATAGCATACCAATGTGCAATGCATATGTCTTAAATGTTGAACTTTAAGACATTTAAAGAAACACAGCTGTTTAATCACATTGTATGCATACATTTGGGACAAGCTGCCTACAAAAAATGAGCACTTGCACAAAAAAGGATATTGAATCAAAAATCTAAAAGTCACCATACAGGTTTGTTGAAATGAATTTCATAAAAGATCACATTAAAAACATATGCAAAACACATAAAAGGGATAAGTGCAATGTAACATGATGTTGAAATTGCACTAGACAAGGTGTAACCTTTACCTTATTAATTACCAGTAAAATCAATGTCAGCACCAGTTTTGAAGTATTCAACATATACATCAATCTAAAATACCCTCTGTCTAGTGCAAGCCCTGAATTGTCTTGAATTTCTATATTTTCATGATATTATATAAGGTGTAATGCATGTAAATGAGCTCATACTGGTCAGCAGTCAAGGTGAAACAAAAACACCTGTAGGTACAAATCCCCATAAATTGTGAACATCAGTTGGTTGGTGCAAGTGCCCATTACTGTGATGAGTACCTGCACCTACATTCTATTGCCGATCATATACTTTGTTAACCAGTGTATGTACTTAGCAAAGTAGACATTAACACAATCTGTTGTATCACCTGCCATCATGGTAAAGAAAAATAAGTACTTCACATTTTAGTCAGAAACATTGCTAATAATGAAACAAGTGAAAAGGAAAATTAATGCCAGGACTAATTTGGTCAAACCAAAATTATGGTTTACTTCCAATGCATGAGGTATGTCTCTCACATTCTTTAAACGCCAACTGTCAGTCCATAAAGTCCTGTGCACTGTTGTGCTGGGGGCACAACGCTTGCGTTCTAATTCACTGTCAAGGGGAACCTCCTCAAGAAAGGAATCTAGGTTTTGAGTTTGGAACAGTTGCTTTTAAGTTTGGTTGAGGTGTGGGTTTGAGAGTGGTCCTTTTTTGGTTTAGGAGGGAGGATTGTGTGCTTGGAAGGGGTAATTTTTGTTTTAGTGGGGGCGGTTCTGTTTTGGTAGGGGTGTGTTGGGTTGGGATGTGAAAGGGTTGTGGTGTGGAAGGGATAGATTTGCATTTGGGAGGGGTGGTTTGGACTTTGGAAAGGGTTAAGGAATGTGCAAACAACAAAATCTCACAGATACAATGGGTAGAATGTTCAGCAAGGAGTTGGGTTTGGAAAGTAGAAGGAGTGGCAGTGGCTGATGTACACGTGTTTGCTGATGGTGCAAGTGCCTGTGGGTCTGGCGTATGTTCTGCACTTTTGGGTGTGTTTGCTTTCAAGGTGTTTTGTTTGGGAGAATGTGGGTTTTTTGTTTTGTGGGTGTGGATTCTAATATGTGTGTGTGTGTGTGTGTGTGTGCGTGCATGTGTATGGGTGTGCTGTGAATGTGCTGAATGTGGTTGTGGTGCATGTGGATGTGGTGGTGCATGTGGGAGTGGTGGTAGGGGTGGTGTTTGTGGGTGTGGTGTGGTGCATGAGGGTGTGGTGACTGTGGATGTAATGGGGTGGTGTATGTAGGTATGGTGGTGGGTGTGATGTCTGTGGTAGGGATGTGTGGTGGTGGCTGCAGTGTTTGTGGTTATGCTGGTGATGGTGGTGAATGTGTGCATGGTTTTGGATGGGGTGTCTCTGGGTGTGCTGGTGGTGGTTCATGCAAGTGTGATGGTGAATTTGGTGTCTCTGGGTGTGCTAGTGGTGGTGCATGTGGGTGTGGTATCTGTATGTTTGGTTGTCTGCCTGTGTTTTTGTAGTATTTGTGTTTCTGTGTGGGTGTGCTGCTTGTGCCTATTTGAGTGGGAGAGTGCAAAGGTATGAGTGCGCTTGGAATGGGTCTGGGAATACAGATTTGGGATTTTTAAGGGACAGGAGGTGTAGCACAAGGTTGTAATGGTTGGGAGGTTGCAGTCAATGAGGAGGCTAGATCTTGAAAAGACCTCTGTAGGCCAGACATAGCACTGATAATGTCTTCCACGTATGCTACCATTTGTTCCACTTGGCAGCTAAGCCCCTGTATGGCATTCAGTAGTGCAGTCTGGTCTACAGAGATATTTAGGAGGAGGTCATTAGCCTCTTCACTCAGCACAGGCAGAGAAAAAGGGCCGGACCTTTGGAGAAGGAGACACCACTCCTTTTAGGGGTCATTGTTGGCAAACTGGGGGGAGCAAGAAGGAGGGTAGAGATGGTAATCATGGTGGCGGAAATGGTAGAGTTCCTGTTGGGACCACCACCACTAGGGAGTGCTCACTCATTATGACCTCCAAAGAGGATGTTGTGGAGATGGGGACTTTGTTGCACCCCCCTCACCACAAGTGCCACTGAGCACTTCAGTGGTAACAGCACCTGAACAACAGTTGCCAGCTGCTTCCCCTCTTCTGTGGCCAATGCTCCTCTACCTGCTTCTGTTGATGCTGAAATGACAATTACAATAGTTTCACTGAATCTGTGTAAACACAACTGATCATGAACTTTGACCACAAAACAGTTTCCAAGTTTTTTTATATTTCACTTGCTTCAAGGCTCTCAAACTTTGGTTCTTTATTAGCGTACGTTCATGCATGTACAAACATTTTCAAAAACTATTAGGTCACAGTTTGGTAATGCTCCTTGATATCTCTGATGTCCAGTATGATCTTGTCTCTTATCCATTTTTATGTCTCCCCAGGAGCTGTTTAGGACCTTGGAATGGTTGGGCTTTGGTGTCCAGAATGGTGAACTTATGTCACAAAAAGGATATCAACCAAAAATACATTTGTACTGTGTGTTCACAAGACCCAAGACAATTGGAATATTTTCATTCTCGAATAATAACATTTGAATCAGTGTGTGTGAACAAATTTTGCAATGTTGTACCAATATTTGTATAAACTGAAAGCCTGTTTCCTTTGTTTGGGCATGCCACAATAGTAATACCTACTTCAAGTAACTAAAGTTTAAGTCAAGTGGCATTTAAATGTATCACACACTATGTTGATTCTTATGGTGTTGAAGACATTAAAACAATATATTTGGGTGAATTGAGAAATTACTTCTACAGCATAAGAATTCAGTTTAGGAAGGAGGAAGCAACACAGATGTGGAAATCCGTGGGACCTAGAGGGAAACAATGGCCCTTGTTCCCTATGATGACACATTGGCTGGCAGCTTACTGATATTTCACCAGCCTGCAGCCACCTTCAGCTTTGCCAACCGCACAATACATATCCAGCAGAGTTGGAATAAGTTGGGAGTGGCAGCGGTGGTATGGGACGCGGCCGTTATTCTCTGCACATTTTTGGAGAGGGCACTATTGACCTACAAAAGCGGTCTGCGATCGAGTTGGGGGCGGGAACCGGACTGGTGGGCATAGTAGCTGCTTTACTGGGTGCAGATGTGACCATTACATACCGAAAAGTGGCTTTGGAATTTCTTGAGTCGAATGTCCGAGCAAACCTGCCCACTCATATCCAGCAAAATGTTTCTGTCATGGAATTGACCTGGGGACATGACTTGGAGAGCTTCTCACGAACGTTCAATTTGATTCTGGGAGCAGATATTGTTTACCTAGAGGATACTTTTGAGGATCTGTTGAAAACTTTAGAACACCTGTGTTCAGAACATACCGTGATTCTCCTGGCCTGTCGGATTCGCAATGAACGGGACCAGACATTTCTAACCATGCTGAAAGGGCCATTCTCCGTATCTGAGGTTCATTATGATCCTATATCAGATGTTCATATATACAAAGCAACAAAGGATACTATAATGAAGGAATTGTGATCACAATTTGCGTGTCTGTCTGTCTGTGCCCAAGAGTGCGCGACACCATCTCCCATTCCAAACTCCTGGCCACACTTGGGAGAAACGGCATCCGGGGTGATGCGCTCAAATGGATTGAGTCCTTTCTGTCACACAGAACATTTCAAATCACATCCTAGATCGCCTGCTCCGACACCGTTAGCACCTCCCATGGAGTACCACAGGGCTCCATCCTGAGCCCACTGTTTTTTAATCTCCACCTTAGACCCCTGGCTGATTTAGCTGATAAATCAGGGCTCACTCTCATGACATACGCAGATGATTCTCAAATCATCTTCTCCCTGTCAGAGTCAAACCCACTGGCCCCTTCCCGTCTTAAACAGGGTCTCCAAAATATCTTCAGCTGGATGTCCACTAACCAGTTAAAGTTAAAGGAGATAAGACTGAAATCCTCCTCCTGGGGAAAAACAAAGACCTAACGAACGCAACTCACTGGCCCTCCGAGCTTGGTACAATCCCCACTCCAGCCACTCAAGTAAGAAATCTGGGGGTTACCATTGATAACACCCTGTCCATGAAGCAACAGGCAAATAAAGTGGTTGGCCTTTGCTTCACCATCCTGAAATGGTTAAAATAGATCCTTTGGATGCTGCCCCTTGCTACTCAAAAGTCCGTAGTCAACTCACTCATTACATCTCGTCTTGGCTACGGCAACATTCTCTACCTGGGCTCAAACCAATCCGTCATTAAACGCTTACAACTGGTCCAAAACTCAGCAGCGAGACTACTTTGCAACATCCCTAAATCTTCCATGATTCAAAACATCTGAAAGACCTACATTGGCTCAGGGCAGACAACCGCATCAGGTTCAAAGCCCTGAGTTATATGTTTAGGATCAAATCCGGCACCGCACCTAAATATCTACAAGCCCTTGCAACCCCCTACAATCCAGCAAGAGCACTACGCTCCCAAGACTCTGTAAATTTCACGACCCCGAGGTTCAAACTTGCGAGAATGGGAGGAAGATCCTTCTCTGTCCTAGGGCCCACTCTCTGGAACAAACTCCCTCTCCATATTCGCAAAGAAGACAGTTATATCAGTTTTAGAAAGCACCTGAAGACCTGGCTTTTCCAGAAATAACCACCCTGTCATGTGGTCACCTTTCCTAAATCGCTTTAGTCTGCCATCGGCGCGGGAAACCCTTGTTGGGTAGCTGCGCGCCATACAAATGTAAAAAAAATAATAATAATAAGTAAATACATAACCCTGAAACATTTCTACTCCATTTCAGTACAGAGCAAAAACATTTTCACATTTGACCCCCAAATATCTATAGTTATTTGAAGTTTGTTTTACCATTGTGAAATTAGTTCACAAAATAGGTTCACTTTCACTTTAGGCAGAAATTGGAACAAAATCAATGTAATTATTACATACACTGATTCATATATAATTTTTACTTCAAAGATTCAAATTTAATCACAATATGCAACATATTACACCTAGATGCATTTCTATATTTGCCTAATGAGTCATGAGTTGAGTCTGATTTGGATTTTTCCTGATGGGATGCTCCTACATATATGTGATAGAACATTCCATCTGACAAATTCCCTTTCAGTATCCCATTTTCTCCATCATTCATTTATTATCTAGACATAACAAAGAACATTGCAAAATGGTTTTGGGTATGTGTGACTCTGTCACCAATGTGTGCACATTCCTGTATGTGTTTAAATTACAATTGTATGCCTGTCACAAATATTTTTCCAAGTAAGACATCATGCAAATCCGCGACTTTTAACATGTATGAAACAGTATATCAGAAGCAAAACACAATTGGGATATGTTTAGAATCCAAAATGTAACCATTAATTCTGATGTGACTAGTAATTTTGGCTCACAGGCTCACTCTTATTTGTGTATAATCCCAACTTACCAATGTGACATTTGGTACATCCACTCTATCATATTTGCATAATATGCTATTTCATATGTAATAGGGCTACCAGTACATCATGCAGAGTAGTGAAGGAGCATCCCATCTGACACAAAAAAGACTATTGGCCTGTTTGGTACAACTCATTGGATCAAACAACCTGATGTATATGTGTAGTTTAGGCAGCCATGTGTGTACTCAGAACAGTCTTTTGGTAGTGAACAGGAGTCAGATGGGATCCTATCCAATACATTTACAGACAAAGCACATAATCATATACATTGTGCAACTGTTCACCTTCAATAACTCTTTTTGTGCGTTGGACATGGGTCACTATTAATGTTAATGTGACAAATCCTGGCTGTAACAAAATATTAGTTATGTAACATGTGACACTCAAACAAGAACTTGCCCCCTTGTTGCTACTGTTGAACTCTCAACTGCCCATCAAGCTGGGGATATTCCACTGCAAGAATGAGGGCCATCGTGGGGTCAGGGTGCAGAGCACGCACTTCCCACATTGGGAAACCTGCTCAAGCTTGACTCTGGCTGACTTTCTGGTCCAGCATTGTAGATCCTCCAACCTATTCCTGCAATGGAAGATGCACTGTTTGTAGACCCACAGGGTCTTCACATTTCTTGTGATGGCCTTCCAGATTCCCCCTTCTGTTGGGCTTTGGCCTGTATGGATAAAAGAAATGAAAGCCCAAAAAATGTTTTTGTGACTTTTTGTTTGTATTGGTGTAACACAATTTTACTAGCATGAGGATGACTCATAAGTTAAAATACAATGTGTATTCATCACATGCTGACCAACACATTTATAATAACACACATGTATGTAGTGACCTGTTGACTACCCTCATACCTTGTCATGTCCTTCACTCACTAATCCAGGTCAGTATCATCATCTAGCCCAGGGGTGCCTACATTGTCTGTGATCTGAGCTACTTCAGATCAGTACAAAACAGTTTGAACCACTGAAAGCTAAACAACTTGTTCATAGATATGTGACACCCTCAAATCCAGCTTCATTTACTTGATGCCTAAAGCCCATGGAGCCAGATAGTATGGTTTGAACTGCATAAGATAACTGAGGGCACTTGGGAAGGGCTGCTATGTGTGTCATTGAGAGCGTGCTCTTTGGGATGTATGAACATGTATAGGCATTAATGGGATATAAATGACTGGGTGACAGATTCTGTGTGGTATGTACTTGTAGCATGGGACACAGCTTCTGCCATATGAAGCACCTTTACATGGATGACGCAAACATACAATTGTATGTCCTTTTGAATTAGTAGAATTTAAAAGTTCAGAGAAATAGTCTACCATACACTTTATGTCATGGAACATTTTTCTGCACTTAAAAATTCTCACATGTAAAAAAAGACTGTATCTTGCATTAATACTTATGGCACAGTGAATGCTGGCCACTGGGAGTAATAGGCCGGCAGTATGGAAATGAAGCTCTTTGAAATGTGAGCTAAATGAAATGAAATACTAGCAAAAGAAGTTGGGTTACTCTCCATTTCAATTGTCGTCCATTAAAAATCATTTAGGGGCTCAATTTTATGCAAACCTCCAAATCTGAGTTGACAAGGAAATATTCTTATGACAGATATACCTCAGTGCTTCCCAGTGACTCAGCCCCAGCCTGGCCCTTGATTCTGACTGAGCACTGTTCATTGTCAGACCCTGCTATTTGCAGCCTGATGCTCATGATGTCAAATGAACACATCCTTCCCTTAACATTTATATGAAAAAAGGAACTGGTGTCCATCTAATAACTGACCTCAAGGCTGTGTGCTACTCTTCAGGAGCTACTGGTTGCTTATGATCAACTGTCTGGAGCCCCTGATCTAGGCGGAGTGATTAGTGGGAAGATACACATAGCTAACATCATTTTCATTTGTTTTGCACAAAAACCTATTGACGTACAGTTGTAAAGACTATATAATGTGTTTTCTAATTTACATAATGTGAGATTACTACATTTCACATGTAGTTCAAACATGTTCATAAATACATCTGTACATAAACACCAAATAGAATCTAGGGGCCCGATTCACAAAGGCAATCCGAGGCAAAAGTCAAACTTTACGACTTTTGGTAGACACAGAAGTCGTTTAAAAGTTGTATCCTTATGTCTGCAGTCTGGCCAGAATCTCCGCACCCAGGCCGTACTCTCGGCACCCGGGCCGTTCTCTCCGCACCCAGCTCGGGCCGTATGCAATGTAATCAATGGATCAGAATATAATTTTTTACGAAAAGGAACATTAGAAACGTGAGATAAATGATAGAGGAGGTCATGAAAATCAGGTTGGACAGGGAAAAGGGTGTGGCCGAACACTACATCATATACCAGAAAAGTTTGCTCATTTGCATCATGGTAGATGCAGTCTATGATTTGCGCTCCCCTCCGTATTGACTGTAGTTTCACACTACAGTCAACAATGAGGGGAGCGCAAATCAAGGACTGCTCAACACTGAGGGGAGTGCAAATCATGGACTGATAACTGATGCACTGATAACTTTGCTATTCAATATCAGTGATAATTGTGGAGCACCCCTCGTTAAGTTACACATTGTCAACTTGACTATCAAAATTCGCAAACAGACAGCCAAAAGGTACAACTTTTGGAGCCTTGTGACAATTTTCAAACCTATAATAAGCAAAATTGATAGACAATCCGATGAGTTACCTCACAATACTGATTTCAACTTCACTTGCACCCCAAATATCAAAGGTAGTTCGAGTGAGGGTAGAAAACTATGAAATGTGAATTTAATAATAACAACCCCTAGGTCTATGTACTTGCGTATGCCACTCACATAGTGAAAACCTTGTTGCATGCAATGGTGCCAGCTACAGAAAGAGTAGGTGGGTTTTAGGCAAGCAGGAGTTTAGGTTGCCATTGAGGGTGCAGGCAATATGAGGAAAAGAAAGCAGAAAAGGGCAGTGGCGGCTCCTCCGCTATGGTGGAGGAGCGTCGGCCCACTGCTTTTAAGTGTGAAGAAAATGCATAAAATGATAATAACTTTAAGTTATTAACATTTTAAGCTTCATGCTGCTTTGCAGATGGGTGGGTGAGCAGAGCTGCTCTACTCTCAGAGCAGGGTAGGGGAGGAGTGGTTTTCCCACTCCTAAGTGCTCAATGACTATTTATCTGGCCCACTTGGGCCGCCCAAACCAGTAATTTGCACTTTCCCTGTTCTCCATGCGGGCTGCATTACAGCCTGAGTGGAGAACAAGCCCAGGCCCCTATTCCCTGGTTGAGAGTCCAATTAGGACGCTCAAAGCCAATCACAATGCTGTATTGCAGCGCTGTGATTGGTATGGGGAGCCTGGATGCCTACCAATCACATCGCTAGATTGCAGCGTTGTGATTGGTCAGTGGGGCCTGGCTGTGCTTCCTTCCGAGACAGAGAAGAGCAGGAGCAGAGTCGGGAGACCAGAAGCAAAGGTACATTTATTTTTATGTTTTTTTTTAAATATGCGCGACCCCCCTCACGTGAGCCCCCACGACTCACCCACCTCACCACCCATGAGCCATGCCGGCCGCCACTGAAAAAGGGAGTTCAGGAGTTCCTAGAGTAGCCAGAAAGCGTGAGGCTGCTGAAGTGGGTGAGGATGGGAAAGGGTAAAGGGGTATCCTTCGGAGAGCTCAGCATATGAGGTACTTGTCTAGCGCAATTATTTGACTCAGAGAGTGACCCAGGATATCACAGTGGACCAGCATTTGCCGAAAGAAAATATGTTTTTGAATCTCAGCCCTGGGACGAATCCAATTTGAGACAGTATTTAACTTTGGCTACTGGAGTGGCTTCTTTACCTCACTTCAGAACATTGTTGGCCTTGGAGGGGCACAGTAGTCCCTTGATTTATTTTTAAAACACTAAATAAATCATACTTGGTACCGTATGGCAGCAGACTGTAATTGACCTTTGAATCAAACATTCTATTGACCTGTTGTATATTTGTCTTTCTCCCTTAAATGTATATTGTGCGAGATATTTTGCTATAATGTTCTTTATTTCAGAATATTTTTACCTTTTGTGAAAGACACATTGTCAGTGATTGACAGCTATGCTCCATTTTCCAGTGATGTGCTTTACGTTCGACAACAGCAACGTATTTTCTGAGATCCGGAGCAGCATGCAAGCATCCAACGAAAAAAGGCAGCCACACCCTCATGCTCATGTGTTCCTGAAAAGTGAGCTGCTAAATCACAGTCACAGTGAGGCGCAACATGCACTTTAAAAAGACAGTGACAATTTTCAACAGCAAATACAATTTTTAATGAGAACATCTTTATTTACAAAAGAACCCGTACAAGTATTTAACTAAAATACACCATTAGACATGCTCGACAATACCGCAGATGAAGAGTAGAATGACATTAAATGTACTTTTATTAAATTCTATCGGCCTGATTCACAAACAGCACATCAATACCTGGAACGATCATGAGTTACTTGATCCACTTATGCCCCATGAGGTACTCAGGTCTGGAATTGTAAGATTTTCCAAAGCTGGACCTCAGTTGGCGGGGACATTCTTTATCTGTTCTTGGACCTTGTGAGTATTGATGAAATTGGCCATGCTAATGTCAAATAAGTGTTAGAGGCTTGAGGCTCATGCGAATTTGCAACCAAACCAGTGCGAAAGTGACATATCATGGGCTATGTGGTGTGATTTACAGTTGACTTGTACTCTGTTGCACATAAACGGAGATATCCACCATAGTGACGTCTATGTTAGACCAAACTGCGCCCTCCCACATTGCTTTTTCTGTGTGGTATGTACAAACACAGAGGTAGAATTACCATCACCTACATGACTTGACCACGATAATAGAGAATCTCAACTTCAAATTCCACACAGACGGAAAAAGCACCATCATAAGCACGTTCACCTACAGACTACCAAAGACCACTCCCCAGTTTGTGCAATGCCACCCCGGACCTCATCACCCCGATCACCATTGACTCAGAATACTATATCTTTCTGGGGGATCCTAACTTTCTCCTCCATGACCCCAGCGACACCAACACAACCCATCTCCTGGAAAGCATGAGCAACATCGGCCTCAAGCAACTTGTCATGAACCCTACCTACATCGCAGGACACATGCTCGACCCTATTATCACATTCAGCCGCAGAGTTATATATAACCACGTCTCAAAGCTCACCTGGACTGCCCACTACAGCGTCCACTTCACCATCTCAGGACCTACCAGCATTGGCACCATGCCCATCAGCTCTACATGCAGAAACTGAAAAAAGATATCAGAAGACCATTGGGATAACACTCTCAACTCCCACCTCCCTGACATAACATCCAACTGAGAGCAGGCAGTGAGGATATTTTCCCAGTAGAGCACAGAATGCGCTGACACATTCGCTATTGCAAAGCCTACCAAATTCAAAGAACCTGCAAGAAGAGCCCACTGGTTTACAGCAGAGCTGGAATCCACCAATTGCAACAGCCAGCAACTAGAAAGGAAGTGCCGCACCAGCAAAGAGGCAGGAGACCATACCACTTTGAAAACAGCACTCAACTCTTACCACCACCTGTGAGAAGTGTGAGTAGAGGCTGTGGGCATCAATACTCCATGATGGTGAATAAATGCTTGTATATATCCACAGGTACGCTGTTGTTGGATGCATTTTACTTTATGGGGGATTAACTTTAATACCCCTAGTGAGTTGCTGGTAGGAGTCCACCTGGTAATTATAGTATTTACTATAGATGTACTTTGAGAGAAGCGTGATAATGTCGACACAGAATAATAATTGTTGTGTTTTTCTTTATCTCTGGAAGTTTTTTTCTTTTATTGCATTTGTTAACCATTAAGATTGTTAAGAAGCATCAGTGAGGTGGAGATGCGTGCCTGTGCCCTGATGAAATTGCCATAAATTGTGTAAGGCAATACAACATGTTGGCCGTTTCAAATACAATGGTCTAAACATGCTGTTTCTTTTATTCGAAGTGTGGACACTGTCAAAAATAAAGAATGTATAGAATAGTGGTCCACAACTCATTTTAATTTAGAATTGTATCTTTCTTTTATTGCACCTTACACGACCTAGATGGTTGATGGATGACAGTATCATCTACACTTCATTTTTCCTTCACATTTTCACATGAACTTGAGATTTGAGCAAAACTTCCACTTCTTTATTTTCCTGTCATGAAAGTTGCCAATGATGACAGAACAAGCAAACTGGTGAGTATCAGCCAGTAGCTCCATGGATGGTGCTTACATGAGGCACTTTCTGACTTCTCTCACACTTTTTCTTTGGTGGATGTGAGATTAATTGGGGATGGTTAACAAACAAAACATTTTTAAGAGAACACTTTGATGTGGCCTGACCGGACAAATGAGCATAGTCCTACCTAGGAGTACTTCATCAATCAATCAATCAATCAATCAATCAATCAATCAATCAATCAATCAATCAATCAGGGAATTGTAAGCACAATACTAACCTGTGAGGGTCTCAAGGCGCTGGGGGTGGGGGTGCACTGCTCTGTTCAGCTAAAGAGCCAGGTCTTGAGGGATTTTCTGAGGGTGTTCAGGGAGGGGGCGTGTCTGATGTCTGCCGGTAGTTCGTTCCAGGTCTTGGCTGTGATGTGGGAGAAAGATCTTCTGCCTGCTCTGGCTCTGTGGATCCGCAGGGTTTCAGCCAGCGCGAGGTTGGCGGATCGCCGTTTCATTTTGGGTACGTTGAAGTTTATTCTGTCGTTAAGGTATTTTGGTCCACTGTTGTGTAGACACTTGTAGGCGTGAGTGAAGATTTAGAAGGTGATTGTTTTCCCGACGGGGAGCCAGTGGAATCGCAGCAGGTGTTGGCTGTTGTGTTTGTGGCGGGGGATGTCAAGGACGAGTCTGGCCGTGGTGTTCTGTGTTGTTTGCAGAGTAGGGATTTGTTGATTTCGGCGTATAGTGCGTTGCCATAGTCTAGTTTGTTGGTGACTGTTTTTATTGATTCGGGGGGGGATCCATTTGAAGGTCTTTCGGAGGCTGTAGAGGGTGTTGAAGTAGCTAGAGGTGATGGCGTTGACCTGCTGGTTCATGGTGAGTGCTGTGCTGAGTATGATGCTGAGGTTCTTGGCATGGTCTGATGGGCTGAGTGGGCTTCCAAGGGCGGTGGGCCACCAGGTCTTGTCCCATGCTGAAGGGGGGGTACCGAGGACTTTTGTTTTCTTGGCGTTGAGTTTTAGGCAGCAGTTGGTCATCCAGACTGCTACTTCTTGCAGTCCTCTCTGGAAGTTGAGTTGCGAGGATGAGCTGGGTGTCATCGGCGTTGGATACAATGTTAAGGCCATGTTGTCGGACGATGTCTGCAATGGAGCCATGTAGATGTTGAAGAGGGTCAGGCTCTGGGGTGACCCCTGTGGTACTCCGCAGGTGATGTCGGTAGGGGTGGAGAGGAAGGGCGGTAGTCTGATCCTTTGGCTTCTTTCGGTGAGTAACTAGTGGATCCAGGCTAGGACAGTTCCTTTTATGCTGGCTTCACATAACCTGGTGATTAGTGTGCAATGGGAGACGGTGTCGAAGGCTGCAGAAAGGTTGAGTAGGATGAGCGCTGCAGAGTGGCCCTGGTCCAGAAGGGTGTGGATGTTGTCTGTGCAGCGTGTAGGGCGGTCTCTGTGCTGTGGCTGGCTTGGAATCTGGATTGGGATGGGTCGATGACAGTGTGTTCTTCAATGAATCGCTTCAGTTCCCTGTTGACTGCTTTTTCTGCCACTTTGGCTGCCAAGGGGTGAAGCGAGATAGGCCAGTAGTTTTTGAGGTCAGTGGGGTCCGCCGCGGGTTTCGTGAATAGGGGCCTGACTTTGGCATACTTCCAGTCATCTGTAGTTTATTGATGTGATGGCGTGGGGTGCGATGAAGTTGGTGATGGTGGTAGCAAAGGATGCCCGGGGGGTCAGTAGATGAGTGTCCCACGGAGTAGGGTCTTGGGGCGGGTCTTGATCTGGAAGTGCAGGTGCCCGGCAGAGGAGAGGATCTCGCTGGAGGTGGTCGTGCGGAGGGTGTTTTTGTGGACTATGGTGAGGCCTCCTCCCTGGTGGTTGGGGCGTCCTTTCTCTGGATCTTGTAGGCGTCCGGGATGGAGGTGTTGATGTCGGGGCGGAGGCAGCATTGGTCCAGGTCTCCGTGAGGAAGGCGATGTCGGACAAAAGGGAGTCGAGTAGGTTCCAGATTTCCATGAAGTGCTTTTGTAGGAAGCAAACATTGAAGAGGATGCAGCTGAGGGTGTGGTTGGTGTTGGCGCTAGTGGTGTTGTGGGTCAGAGTGGTGGTGAGGGTTCGGCGGCAGCGGAAGCAGGATAACTAGCTGTGGGTAGCCTTCTTTGAAGCCTGTTAGCAGTCTGTATGTCTTCCTGGGTTCAGTGCAAGGACGGTGTTGGCGTCGTAGCGGAGGGTGGTTGAGGATCCAGAGTTCCTGGCACTGGTCATGTCTGGGTCACGGAATGGCGCAGACGGGCTTGCCTTTGGCACACCAGCGGCGCGACCACGCAGCAGCCGCCATTAAGTAGGAGAGGGGTACAAAAGAGGGTGGTGATGAACGGAGCATCTGAACCAATCAAACACTCACACCCAGTCAACAGATCTGGGTTTGATCCATCACCGTTCTTTAGCCCACTCTGCCACCCCAGTTCAGACATGGCCATATGCAAATCAGTCTGACCCTGTGCCTCATGGGAACAGTCCAGCCCGAACTGCCACGCCATGCCTTCCCTGGACCGGATTCAAGCTTCATGGGACCGGTTTCTGGCATTAAAGCAGTCTTCGGCCAGGCTCGCTTGAATCCAGTGGCAAAGTGAGCAAGGGACTCACGTCTGAGCATACCCTGCCAACTTATGGAGAACAAAGAGGTACAAAAGGGGGTGGTGATGGACGGAGCATCTGAACCAATCAAACACTCACACCCAGTCAACAGATCTGTTTTTTGTTTAGTTCAGTAAGATTTTATTGAATTTTTTGACAATGGAGAAGTACATAAATACATACAAAAAAGTGAAGAAATAATTCATTAAATTACAAAGAAGCGAAAGGAAACAATCATAATAATACATTCATCTATAAAATACATCGCAATATAATATTGTCAGTTAAAGGAGAACTTAAGAAAGGGAGAAGGGGAAGGAAGGGGAGTGAGAGAAGGGAAAAGGGAAATATACATTTCATAGCATAATGACGTAGATAACTAGAGTTACCAATAAGATATTATCAATAAGACAACAAAAATCATAACTGTACATGCAAATCTATAGGAGACCAAAAAGATCGAAAATGTGAAGAATTATGACGAACACCTTGTAACGATAATTGAGCACCTCTTCTTGTAAAGATAATCCAAGACCACCAAGCATGGACTGAAAGAGAAGTAGCATCCTTCCAACAAAAAGTGATGGATTTTAACGCAGCCGAAACCAAAAAATTAAATAATTTTGCTTCATTATCATCAAGGGGCACACTCAAAGCAACAGATTTACATATTACTAAATTATAAGAGGGTAAATCAGAAATAGGTAAAATTTTCACTATTACATTCCATACTTCAGACCAAAATTTCCTAATAGTAGGACAATCAAATAACATGTGACGTAAAGAACCAGGATGTAAATTACAATGCCAACATAAGTTAGATGGTAATAAGTTAGCTTTAAATAAACGCAATGGAGTCCATAAAGAATAAAATAAAATATAAGCATTAGTTTGATAAATTGACACAGGCAAACACCCAGAAATACAATGAGTCCAAATTAATGACCAAGAATCATTTGACAGAGATAAAGATAACTCATTATTCCAAAAAGTGGAAATTGTATCAACATTTGAACCTAAGGATACGGTAAGTTTCTTATAAAATACAGACACAGCTTTAGAGGACAAAGAAACAGTATTTTTTTTTCATTTCACAAACTTTTTTATTGAGAGAGTTTGGTAGTGATATGAACAGAACAAATAATAGCAGATAAAGTCCATGGTACAAGTACATAATAAATCGAGAAGCGGTGAATTAACATAATATGGAGTAAACATAACATGCGGGGGGGGGGAAAAAAAAGTAAACAGGTAAATAAAGAAAATGTCAATTAAGCATCAAGTCCGTACAACACGAAGGGATATGTCAGCAGGCAGATAGATCGGTCATACAAACAGTATTAACATAGATCAAAAAATCAGCTGTAATTTTAGAAGGAATACCATTTGGGGAGGAATCTAAAATAGAATTACAAAGAAATTGATATTTTAACAAATCTGATGAACGCAGATTGAATTTCGATTGGAGTTGAGTAAATGGAATAAATGCATCATCCAAGAAAACATCTCTAAGATAAGAAATACCTTTATCAATCCAGGAAGACCAAAAAGAGATATTCCTATTTAATTTGATTAAGGCACTATGCCATAGGGACAAATGTAGCGTAGAAAGTAAAGGGGATTCAAAATTGGAGTCTAAATCATTAAATATTAATCTTGATGATTTGATTATGGAAGAGGAATGTACAATCTTAGATGTAGGCAACATGGTTAACAAGGATAGTAAAGGAAAAGGTTTTACAAGGGATGTCTCAATATGAAGCCAAATAGGGGGATTAACCATAGGGGAAATATTAAACCATAACAAACTTTGTTTCAGGATAAATGCTTTATGATACAAAAAGAAATCAGGTAGGGAAAAACCAACTTGACATTTGGGAATTTTTAATTTTTTATAAGCAATACGGGGAGGTTTATTATTCCATAGAAATTTAGATAATAGTCTGTCAATATCTTTATAAAATTTAAGGGGAAATTGAGTTGGTATCATAGATAGAGAATAAAATATTTTAGGGGCAATAGTCACTTTAATAGATTCCATTCTCCCCCACCATGAAAGATGAAGGAAAGACCATTTGGAAGTTTTTTGCTTAATATACTCAAGAATGACCTCACAATTTAATTTCACAGTAGCATGGAGGGATGATGAGAATAATATTCCCAGGTATTTCAATTTACTCTTTTGCCAAACGATATCTGGTGAGGGTAACATATCAGGAGTACATAACATATTTAGCGGAAAAAATTCAGTTTTACTAACATTTAATTTATAACCTGACACAGTGGAATATTTCGAAATATTATCAAGCAAAAAAGGAACAGATATAACAGGATTACTAATAAATAATAACACATCATCAGAATACGCCAAAGTTTTAACAGTAATATCATTGATAGTAATTCCATGAATCTTTTCACATTTTCGAATGTAATTAAGAAAGGGCTCTATACCCAATAAAAATAAAAGAGGGGAAAGGGGACAACCCTGATGAGTTCCTCTGAAAAGGGAAAATTGGTTAGAAATCTGGCCATTAATAAACAATCGAGCAGTGGGAGCATAGTATAAAGCAGAAATCATACGAATAAAGGAGGGGCCAAAATTAAAAGATAATAAAGTTTTAAATAAAAACTGCCAATGGATTTTATCAAAAGCTTTTTCAGCATCTAATGCCATAACACCAGCAGGGACAAGGATAGTAGAGCTTTGCTCAATAATATGTAATAACGTTCTCGTATTATTAGCAGAGTATCTATTTTTCATAAAACCAGATTGATTGGGGTGAATGATTGAATGAAGGACAGGTGCTAACCTAGAAGCGATAATTTTAGCATATAATTTACAATCCTAGTTAATCAAAGAAATGGGACGATAATTAGCAACAAGGGTAGGGTGTTTATCAGGTTTAGGAAGTACGATAATTAATGCTTCAGAAAAAGAACCTGAAATGGTACCTGATGATGAAAAATGAGAAAAAATTTGGCACAAATAAGGTAAAAGATGATGTTGGAACTCTTTATAAAATTCGGCAAGGATACCATCAGGACCAGGGGATTTTTTCTTTGGAAGCGATTTAATGGCTGAGAGAATTTCATCATTAGTAATAGGTAAGTCTAACTTAAGTTTATCAGAGGAAGAAATGTGAGGTAAATCAGAATGTTGTAAAAAGGCATCAATTATAGATTCATCACAAAAATCTGGTTTATTATACAATGTGGAATAAAAATTTTAAAACTCTTGAACAATTTCATTATGGGAAAGTGCAATTTTACCTTGAGGACATTGAATGGAGGTAATCTGTGTTTTATCTCGTTTAATACGTAAATAATTAGCCAGAGGTCTACCAGACCTATTGGTGTTAAAGCGGAATTTAGCATTGGATTTAGAAAGTTGAATCCCATCTCTTGTACTAAGAATAGCATTAAATTCATACCTAAGCTTTTGTAATTTTAATTTATATTGAGGATCACTAGACGTAATAAATAAACGTTCAAAATGAGCTATTTGTTTCTCTAAAGATTTAACATGAGAATTAAATTTCTTATTTTCATGAGCCATAATAGAAATAGTAGTACCCCTGACATAGGCTTTAAATGCATCCCATCTGGTGGTAACGGAAGTAGAGCCTTCCGGATTGAATTCAAAATAATCCTGAATTGCTTGGAACAATTTGGGTTTATGAGTGTCATTAAGGACAATATCAGTATTCATACGCCATCTCGACTGTTTGGTAAAAGAAGATGAAACATTTACAACAAAAGAAATCATTGCGTGATCTGAAATGTCAATGGTGCCAATGGTAGGGTTATTTGCAAATTGAATGAGGGAAGGGGAAAGGAAAAAATAGTCTATTCTGGAATGGGAATTATGAGGATTGGAGAAAAAGGAAAACTCTTTACCAGTTGGATAGTGCAATCTCAAATATCCGCTAATTTGGTGGCTTGAACAAAAGTCTTAAAGGCATGAAAAGTCTTGGACGGTCTAAATCGAGATGTAGATAATCTATCCAACAAGGGATCCACAAAAACATTGAAATCTCCACCAAAAATCAGTGGAACATTTCCGAACTTTAGAACTTCAGTCATAACAGTAGCCCAGAAAACAGGATCATCAGCCGTAGGGCCATAAACATTAATCAAAAAGAAAATAGAGTCATGAATTTTAACTTTGGCTATAATATATCTACCTTCAGAGTCTGAAATCTTATGTAAGACTTGACAATGTAATCTTTTGGCAAAGAAAATAGCGACCCCGTTCTTTTTACCTTTAGCAGGTGAAGAGACAATAGTGTCAACCCACTTTTTGTTCATATAATTTAAAACGTTATCATCAACATGTGTCTCTTGGACAAAACAAATATCAGCCTTAGAGTTACCTAAATAAACTAGAATTTTCAAACGCTTTACTGGGTGTCTTAAACCTTTTACGTTGAGAGAAACAAGTTTAATATTATGAACATTAGCCATTAGGATAGAAGAGAAAGTAAAGAAAGGAATGAGAACAAGAAGAAGGCAGAAAAAGACAGGTTAAAAGAGTAACTCTGAGGGAAAAATAGGAAAGGGAGAAACAAAAGAAGAGAGAGTAAGGCACAAACAAGCAACATAAATAAAGACAAGGAAACGCACACCCGTTCCTCAAGCATGGCCAGTTACCGTTGGAGCCCATGAAGAAATTTATGCAGAAACATGCCACAAGAATTCAGCGAAACCAAGTCAAGAATGAGGATCTTGTGTATCCATTGATGGAGGAGTCTGTTGTTCAAGGAAAAGACGAAGATCTTCTGGACGCTGAAAAGATTTAGAGACATTGTCTTTCCAGACCCGCATTGTAGAAGGATCAAATAGGCCATATTTGAAACCAAGGCTCCTCAGCTGTGGACGAAGGGAAGATAATTCCTTACGAATAGCCACTGTTTCTTTAGCAAAATCCTGATGGATGAAGATTTTGGTTCCATTCACCAACAATGATGGGATTTCCCTCACAGCCTTTCGAATAAGAATCAGATGATGATGACGCAGGACCTTAAATATCATCTGTCTTGGCTTAGAATGACGAGGATTGCGATGTGACGGAACTCTATGAGCTTTATCAATCTCAAATTTTTCAGTGAACTTAATATTCAGGAGACCAGGCAGAAGAGATTCAAGATAGAGCCGACAATTGGTCCCTTCAATTTCCTCAGGTAAGTTAAAGATGCAAAGATTATATTGCCTATTGCGATTTTCCAAGTCCAGCAGCTGATTATGCATTGGAATAATTCTTGTCATTAAAGGCGTAAAAGCATCCAACTTATTCTTGTTATCTTGAATTTTAATGGTGTTATCCGACACCTTCATCGATATAGAAGCCATATCTTTACGAACATTTTTGACTTCTGAGGCAATGGTGTCAGTATTTAAACGTAAGGCTTTAATTTCCTCCAAAATTAGGGCCAAAGAAGGTTCTGAAGATTCCACCACCTTAGATTTGGTTGGAGGAGGGGAAACCTGCTGCTTCCTTTTATTAGTGGAGGAATTCTTAGAATCCATTTTGAGGAGAAAAAATATGCCTTAATATGTAGAAGAATTTAATAAGACAAAATAACCTCAAAATGTGAAGTAAAATGTAGTAAATAGGGGCCAAATGTGTCAGAAAACACTGAAAAACCCCAGGTGCAGCAGCTAAACAGTACAGTAGGCGGAGCTAGGCCCAAGCCAGCCTCTTTCATAAATAACTCTCCGCCCCCAGGCTCACAATTCCGGCAGTACCTTGAGGAGCAGCAGGGAGCAGAAACCATGGAAGGTGAAGAAAATACTTCCGTCGAGCAAAGTCGTAAAAAAAGAATTCCACAGGTAAGTAGAGGCATCAGGAGGCAAGCGCTGGTATTTTCGCTGGGTTTGTGACAGGAATTCGTCGTTTAATCAGCTTAAAAGCTCTGAGGAATCACGGAGCTCCGGTGGCGGCGGCCATCTTGGTTGACGCGCTCGCGCGTCTAACAGATCTGTTTTTGATCCATCACCGTTCTTTAGCCCACTCCGCCACCCCAGTTCAGACATGGCCATATGCAAATTAGTCTGACCCTGTGCCTCATGGGCACAGTCCAGCCCGAACTGCCAAGCTATGCCTTCCTTGGACCGGATTCAAGCTTCCTAGGATCGGTTTCTGGCATTACAGCCGTCTTCAGCCAGGCTTGCTTGAAACCAGTTGCAAAGTGTGAGTGTTTGATTGGTTCAGATGCTTCGTCCATCACCACCCCCTTTTGTACCATTAAGTAGGGGAGGGGCGGCAGCTGGGAGGCAGAAAGCGAGTGAGCCTGAAGGGTGGGGGCAGGGCCGCAGGGGCAGCAGCGGGGAGCTACACAAAGTGCAATGTAGCTACAACGTTGCTTGGTAGCACTCCAGCATGACAAAACTGAGGACGCAAGAAGTGGAAGAAAAATACAGCGGACAGTAAGCAAAATTAGGGCTCGGTGGGGAGACAGTAAACTACACAGCAATGGAGGGAGTGAAAAAATACAGTGAGCACAATAACAATAAAACACCGACACACAAGTAAAAAAAAAACAGTAACCAACATTATGGGTGCGGTGAGGGAGCAAGGCACAGAGCCCAGCGGAGCCTAGAGCACCTTCCCGGAAAGGCAGGAGGGCTCAGCAGCAGCACATGAGGAGCGGAGCTGTGGGGAGAGCGTAGGCCTGGGACCAGGGTTGCAGGTCTTACTAGCGCTCCCCCGCAGTAACCGCAATTAAGTAGGGGAGGCAGCTGGGAGGCGGTTAGCAAGCGAGCGTGAAAGGGGGGCCGGGTCACCCCCCCACTTGATACGAACCACAAAGTGTCATAGTGTTCTGTGTAACCCGGTCATTTGTGTAAGGACTGTTTTTTGTTTCACAGAAGCAATATCCCACTTTGAGGATTAGTATTCATAAACCAAAAACAAAATGCTGGGCAGCTGCTTGAAATATGGCGGCTGCTAAACAAACATTCAATGCCTTCAGAGTAGTTGCAGTGACTCTTAATGAACATGTTTAGACTGAGCATCTCCTTTTTAGGCACAGTCCAATACACAGCACTAAATTAGTGTTGTCATTTAATTTTGCGGAAATGCCCACCAGATGAGCAAATGGGGTACCCTCCACTGTCATTAAAAGGAACCACCTTCCTGAATAGGCAATCCCTGCATGCATGGTATGGATCTCTCTGTCTTTAATGTCCCTGCTAAGGCACCTTTCGTTCAGAGATTTCCAGTGGGGGATCCGACTGATGTTCAGTCATCAGAAACCGTCTGATTTTCTTTTCTCTAAACATGCTGGCGGAACCATGAGATTTGACAGACTGGCAATCTGCTATTTGTTGGTTGGTTCACCACATCTGACACATCTTATATGACCCTCTAATAATTCTAAACCAGTAAATACATTGTATAATACCATCTTATTGCCAGCACCACTTGTAGTGAATACAGTGGCACTAATGAAGAATAGTTTATATAATTTGCAATTTATTATACTTTTGTTCCACATATTGGTGCATTTCAGAAAATCTATTTCATCTGCTGGCACTGTAAGTAGTTAGTGATGTTGGAAGGATTTTTAAAGTGGGGTACTGAATACACAGCTTTATACAATAAAATACAAGTTGTCAAACACAGGCCTCAAGTGCTTTGAGGATGATGGTTCTTCAGTATTCCCACCACCTCCAACATGAGATATATTTCACCCTTCTGCATTGATTCAAGCCATGTATGTGATGTCATTCGTTTTCATTTAAAATTCGTACATGCTTTGTCATTGTTATTGATTAATCTCCCATGCTTTACAGTACCTTAAGAGGATATTGGTAAAGCAAAGAATCTAAATCATAAAACTCTATGGCATGCATAAGCCAATTCAATACCTGGCACCTAAGCACCTCACTAGACTGAGGGTACCAAGTCAGATATCCAGGCACCTAAGGTTGGCCAACCAAAGCCATTCTCTGCACCTGTTTGGTAAATAAACCTTCCCTAGGCAACTCTCCCTGGCTAATCTTTAACCATGACGGGATCTTCAATAAATTCAGAAAGGTCTGAAACCCCACCATTTTAAATAACCTTTGGGGATCCAATTTTGACTTCAACAGTAGACACTCTTGTTCATTTATCCTGTACACCAAAAAATCACTTTTCCTTCTTCTTTGAAACCATAATAAAGCACTGTCTGGCAGCTTAAAGGTCGTGGTGCGTGCACTATACACAAACTATGAATTCAATCTAATCCAGGCTGGTTTTCAGAATAACCATTGACCATGTTCATTGTATATATATTTATCTCATGGGGATAACTTGAAATGCTGGCACGGATTCTGCTGTTGAGAACCAGAGCTTTATTTCCCTGTAATGGACATAGTAGAAGGGGGTCCTTCTTCTACATTGAAATCACAGGTGATAGCAATAGTGAGCAGAGGATATCCACAACTCTGTTCCCACACTTCATAGGAGGACTAACTTCATCTATGATATATAGATAGGAGCCACTCGTCTTTCTAATATGGTGATGAAGAAGGTTACAATTTCCTACACAAATATAATAGAAGCAGCAGATACTATGCATATATATATATATTGCTACAAGAGCAGATTTATTCAGTAAAAATGTAATGCTGCCCTTTCACCCCATCGGAACAGCAAATCAGAATAGCTTGACAATTCAGATGGTTCGGTAAACTTAAACTACTGAACAATTTGTGTTCATTGCATTTTGACCTAATTATTGCCTCACCCCTAGAGACGTAGGCCATACAAATGTTTTCAATATTCGTTCCTGTTACTAAGACCCACAACTATGAAGCTCCTTTTAGTCCCTTGATAATCCCTTCTTATAATTTTGGCAAACAGGAGATACATGCCCCATCGGGATTACAGGAAGTGCAAAACTCTGCCAATTCTACGTTTTTCACCCAGACATGTTAGTGCTAAAAAGCAGCCAAAACTTCGGGGTAAATCTCTGGGGGGAAATGACAGGTTATCTGGGGAATCGTGTGTGTTATTGCCAATTGCCTTGTTAATGGCTCATTTCCAATGATATCTTCCTGATAGCAGGACACTCATAATGAGCCACTATGTATATGTCCATGACAGAAGCTTTGGAGATATTCTGGAAAATTCTTACTTACTTATTTATGCTCCATACAATGCTGCTAGAAATATGTGCTGCATGATAAACTTAGGAGAAACGTCCTACTTTTGGATGACTACTCTAAATTGTTGGATTGATTCTGATGGTTTTTCAACTCTGAAGGTGCATTGAGGCATGCTAACCAGACCTCAGTGCCACTGCTCTAACCCTTAAAAGGTATATGTCTGATTGGTTCTCCCACAATTGGCATAAGTTAACTTTCTTATAAGCCCCTACTTTATGGTACCAGGGGTACCACAGCCTGTAACTTAGAGTGCCTTTCATTGGCTGCATCAATTATTGTGCCATCATGAGTGTGACATAGCAAAGTGTGACTACCAGCCCAGCATTGCTGACTAGCAAGGTAGTCTTCAACTGCTAATTCAACTTTGACATTTGAAGTAATGCTAAAACCCAAACGATCCTTTTTAATATTTGTAAGTCACCCCTAAGGCAGGCCTACTGAGCTCTTAAGACAGAGTGCATCATATTAAAAGGCTTGATATATAGTACCTAACTTCACATGTCCTGACAGAAAAAACCCTACATTGTCGTTTTTACTGTGGAAAGGCTTGTCGCCCCATAGGTGAGAACTATGTTACACGCTGGCAACTTAGCAGTGCTAATTTGTGGCTCAAGTTGATTTTAAGGCAATGTAAGGTGGATTTGTAGAGCACTGCTTCTCACCTGTGCGAGTATCCAGGCACCCATGCTTGTTTGTGTTTCACATGAAAAGCAGTGATTTACTATTTGGTCAATAATGTAAATCTCCAGAACCCTAGGATGAAGATAAAAGACAGTATATTTTTTATAAATTGGTTGCAGATTTTTATTGTGTCTGCTTTCTTTTTTATTTAACTGTTTTGGTAGCTCTAAATGCTTTATATGTATTTCTTTAATAAAGCCCACCTACTCAGAGTTTGTTAGATGTTGAGGTCTCTCATACCACAGTATATAACAAACCACTTTCCTCATAAAAACTATTTACAGAAATGTCCCTGTAGACATGTTAAATTAGTCACTCATCACAACCTATTTATAATGCTATATTCATCTTACACACATGGCCCATATCAATGTGTAATGGGAATCCGATTCTTGTTCCTCATATCTTACACAAGGTCCAAAAATGATCTTGAATCTCAGTTAAAACTATAGACAGTTCTCCTAGCACAGAATCGAGAAAAACAGCACATCTTTAAAAGCTATGGAGGCATCCATTCTCTTGCTAGCCCCTTATTGCTAGCCCTGAAACAGCAACGAATATAGAATCTCTGAGGCAGAATAGTCGTTTGTCTTCTAAAATACCACTTTATTAACTATTTAGAATAGGAAATTGTATTTTAAATTAAAAACACCATTTAAACTTTCATATGCCAACTTTTAGGTTTAGATTTTTGATCAGTCATCATATTATCAGTAAAGTGCTACAAAGAGCCTATACCCCCAACTAACTGAAGACATCAATAACTTTGATGTCTTCAAATGGAGGACAAAATTCTCCCTTTAGCATTTGACTGTTTGAGGTAAAGGGTCCCAAATGTCAAGGTTACTCAAGGAGGATTAGTGATGCTAGTCACTCTGAAACATTATTGGAATCAAATAACCGGGGAGGTGGGTCTCCTCCCTTTGAGCAGGAAGAGCCTCAACCCACAAAGAAAAGCCCCAGGCCAGAGTTAAAAAATAAAATGGCAATAAAGTGTTTTTGTAATCAACCTGTCCCAAACTGAGTGTCAGGACGGTGTGGGGTCAGTGATGCCAAGTGGCAGCAGGGAGCTGTGCGCTAAAGTTTAAAATGCAAATGTCCCTTTGACTGGTTGTCTTGCAACGGCCAGTCAGATACACACACTTTAAACCTCTCTAACCCAGCTGTCTTAGACAGCAAGCTGTGTAAGAGAAGGCCAGGCCTCCAGGGCCCTTGAGAGCGCTGAATGAGGCCGCTCTCTCCAATCCTTGTGCTTCTTTTGTTGAGGTTAGGGGAGTTGCCTGAGTCCCTTGTTGGAGCCGGCACTGAAGAGAGAAGACTGAAGGAGGAGGTTGTCTCTTCTCACAGGTAGGTAAGTGTATTTTATTTATTTATTTAGTTTGTGTCACCCACCTCACCACCCTCGGTACATGCCAGCTGCCACTGCAAATGATAGGTAATAATGTTAGGTCTCCAGAGAGTACTTATATTCTCATCAAAAATCAAAATAACCAATCACCTTCTGGATCAGAGTCCGGAGCACAGGCATGTTTATAGCTCCTAAGCTCTAAGAGCATTAGTTTATTGGACTCTATGTGGGAACTGTTGGAGTCACTAGAGGACCTCATGGTATGCTTTGGGCTAAAATAAATGTATACCTTAAAACTGGAGTTACTGCAAAGGAAACTATATCATTTTGGGGCTTTTGGTATGCACAGGCTTTTTTTCTATGTCACTGATGAATATACTGACAAATGTTCCCTGAGCACCTGCTATGTGTAGGAAAGTGGAGGCTTCACAATGCAATACTCTCACAATACCCCAAATAGATATTTTGGATTCACACTAATAAATCCCTAGCTCAGTCCTGGTAGTGTGCCACAGAGCAGTTAGGCTTTACTAGAGGAACATGTGTTAAGCATGTCAGAGTACCAATCATGGACTATAAGTAAACTGACATGACTTTCAAGAAACTCAACACCAATTTATGAACATAAAGCAGATTTTATATACATTTAGACACCAAAACAAAGCCAATTGGATATGTGTAACCGGAGTTACTATTAACAGTCAGACACTTGCAGGTTGAGTCCAGTGGAAATCACTTAGGGGTGAGGTGGTGTGCATCCCAGGAAAAGGTTAGCACGGTCAGTTGAATTTTCTCTGGCTCCTGGTACCCGGGTGCAGTGTTGTCCTGGCTGTCCCTAGTGCTGAAGCAGAAGCCATGGGGAAGCTGGATTTGCTGCTTAGACTGTGCTGGGGAGGGAACAGATGCAAAATCTTGACAACTGGATATGGTGATAGTTAGTTGAAGATACTGTGGGGTTCCCTTGAGGTGCAGCGTCGAGAAAAGGTGGAGATAGCTGGACCGGTCACCAACAACCCTTGGTCGCTGAAAACACAGCATGGAATAATTTCGATGTCCTAGAGTCCGGGGGAAAATGATAGCAACTTGAAACTTGCTGAAGGTCAAGACTACATTTCTCACAATGCATTAGACCATTTACTTTTGAGTGATTCCTCTACATGCTCGATGGCCAGCTATTATCTGGTCCAGGAGCGTTCAGTGCCTGCGGACTGCAGTAGACTAGTACCTCTAGTCCAAAGGTGTTCTGCAGTTGCCTTTGGCTCTCACGGGGGTTCCTCTGTCTGGGACGACAGTTTCTGGTTTGGGATGAGTTATGGCCATGCAATTGCAGGTTTGTTGCCCCAGGTGCAAGGTATTGCTCCTTTGCTTTGCGCAGGTCCTGAAGTTGCAGACTCAGGTATCTTCTTTGCCCTTGGTTGCAAGTTGAATCAGATGTGAGGTTCTGCTGCCAGGGGTGCAGCTTAATTCCTAGATTCAGGGGCTTTAGTGTTAGGGGTGCTAGTTGCCAATGGGCTACTGGACCCATCAGCTAATTCGCCTCTGAGGTGACCCCATCCAGGAGTGTAGGTCACCTTTTTTACCCAGAAATATCTATTCTGCACTATTAAAAATGGCAGAACCATTCCTTGTATGTACAGACCAGGTAGCCCACCCTAGGGGTGTGGCTAGCCTTCTGGGGGTACACACATTCCTGACTAACTAAAGTTCCTGCCTATCTGGTAGAAAACGTGCCTGGTGACAAGGAGTGACTTTTTTCTCCTCTTGGATGCCCATCAGAGGCGGAGCAAGCCTTGAAACTCACTGCCTTGATGTACCATTTCACTATCCATCCTGTCAGGGAGGGAGGTGTCACCTAATTCACAGGCAGGCCTTTGTTTCTGACTCCTGGGAGTGTTCACGCGACCTGGCAGAGGGGCAGATTCCTGTCTGGGGGCAGCAGCTGGCAGCCAGGGCATAGGAAAGGCTGTGGCAACCAGGTGGGAATCCTCTAAGTTAGCTACCTGGGTCTATGTTGCACTAAATCTAACTTTAGGAAAAAGTCGGACTTGATGAGACATGTTATTTGATACCAAACTTGTCATATTTCAGTAGGACCATAATGGAGCTGGTGGCATGTGGGTGTCCTCGGGTGCTAGCCCATATTATTATATGGCCTCGTTGAACACTTATAGCAGCCCTTAATAGAAAGAGGCTACTATGGTGACATATAAGCTTGAATTTATATGTTCACACCTTTAATATAGTGCACCCTTCCTCCTGGGCTCAGAGGGCCTATCTTAGGGGTGACTGATTGTCAATGCACACTATGATGTATGTACATATAATAACAAACTTGCCGCTCTGTTTTAGAATTCACCTGATATGACCTCCCCTTCAACCAGAAATACATGGTTAGACAGGCCCTGTGACCTAGGCCTGAAGCAACTGATTGACAGATCATAGGTGGGGGGACACATAACCCTTAGACAAAAGTGCGTACAGGAAAACCCAGATCAATCCCACAGATAGGCAGCGATACCACAATGGTCTCGGGAGATTGTCCCAAATAAAACACGTTTGTCCGGAAGGGCGCACATTCCCAAAAACACCATAAAGTCAGATGCCATTCTAAGTTAGGAACACACAGCCAATCAGAACACAGTATGCATGCTACATGCAGTAATCACTTGCTCCCCATGCCGGACATATGGACACGTACCCACTGGCCCCGGATTGTGTCAGTGCAAGGTCGAGGCCCACCTGTGCTTCTTATCTAACTACCAGGTTTATGGCACCCTGAGTAGGCCCATATTTTTGTCTCCAAAGGAATGTAGAACTGTTTTATGACTCCTCATGTAATATATAAAATGACAGCCAAAACCAATGTACTTTGAGACAGTCTTCAAACCCCTACTCTGTTGCTTGTTTTCCTGGCCGCTGCATTTAATTAAACCAATTGTATCAGTTTTGCCAAACATCTCTTGTCCTTAATTTTTTCAAGGTAAATTCATATTCGAGCAACACTGATATATATTAGAAATAGTGCTTTGACCTTGCTACTTATTCTGAGGGCAAAGTTGGGTTTGAGCAGGGCCAACTGTTCAAACCCAACTCTGCAGTCTTCAATGGCAGGCCTTTGGTCATCTGTTTAACTGGGTCACTCAGGGTGGCACAATCAGTGTTGCAGGCCCTGATGACCCCTTTAATTCCAATGCCTTGGGTAGCACCGGTACCACTTACTAGGCAATTATAAGGTTGTTAAAGTCCTTGGCAATTGGGGTTACCAATTCACATACAATACTTTTATGGAGAGAGCATTGGTACTGGGGCCTGGTTAGCATGTCTCAGAGCACTTACGAGTTAAAAACCATTAACATTGGGGTCAAAATGGGGCAAAAAGTTTCGGAACACCTGTCAAAAGCCTATTTTCTTACAGTATGAAACTCAGAAAAGACGCCTAGAGATGAAAATGAACCAACATTCTTAAGAACTGAAGCCCCCCACCCCCTTCATTGTAAGAAAATCAACTTAAGGGGAATCAGAATAGGGTGAAAGTGAGAGTGGCAGGTGACCCAGTGTCCAGTCAGTGGGTGATGAGCAATCCCATGACTGGTCAGTGGCTCCCAGGTGTCAATAGGCACAGTCACTGAAGTCCTTGTCCAACAGACCCCGGGTAACTGGGTGGGTTTAGTGTATCAACAGGGTATCTGTTTGTATGTTACTACCTTTGGGTGTTGGTTGTTGTGATGGAGCAAGGATTCGCACGTTACGCAACTTGCTTGAACTCATGAACCTCGCATAATGTAACATCATAATCAACCTGTTTTGTTTATTAATATTGAACTTTTACACTACACGCGGGTGTCCCAGTAATGCTTGCCTATGTGTTTACTAATCCTAACTACGCTTGCAGCTAAGATGGTCGCTGCTATGCGGGATTCTAGTCTGCGCATGCGTCGGTCACACCCATGTGATGTGACGCACTCGCAGTTCTGGAGGGAATTTTTCGCTCATGCGCAGTACAGCTAAATATGGCCGCTTTGTTTTAACATGCTCTTCGCTTGCCACCGCTGCTTTCGCACAGCCGTTTTGTTCTGCTTAACTCTAATGCTATAGATATTATAAGGTAAGGGGTGTAGTGTAGCCATATAACTTTTCATGTATCGATCTTTGTGGGCCTGGGAGCGGTGAGCCACTCCATATTTGAAGCCCATGTAGTACTAACCACGTGATGAAGGAGAAACGAATCACGCAGTAGTGGAACTTAGCCAGCTGGCTGCCGAAGCTAAGATGCTCCAGGGAAAGTGACCCCTGCTCCAGGAGAAGACTTCGACTTGTACCTGAAATTGTTACATGTTGCGATAATATTTGTAGGCCCTATTGTGCTCTGAATTTCTATGCCATGGGAACTGGAATGTAAGGGGTGGGTTCGAAAACTGAATATTAATTCTGGGAAAGTTCAAATTATAGGTGGTGTCATGACCTAACCGCCTCTCTTGTCCAATCCGAAGTTGGGTATCCTTTCACCTGCAACATTTGTGGGTGGTACATCGACCCGAAAACAGTATAACTGGCCTAGATTTAGCTAGAGAAATTGTCCGACTTGTCCGAATAGCTGACCTGTCACCTGCCCTACGAACTCTATAGGTGATTGATACAGAGAGCTGTGGAACACTCTGTCCGTAATTTCCACAAACTTAGTCTGGGGTAGAGAAACCTTAGGTGCTGGCGAAGCACTTTACTGGGAGATTCGAAAACCCAATCAGGGTTATTGGCAGATTCCTTGCAGAGAGGGCGTAGCGCAGGCGTTGCATCCGAAGCTGCAGGTGTTGGTCGTACCCTTTGATGAGCCCAGTCCTGATCCAAATCCTGGGGTGATCCTGTCCTGACAGTCCATGAGCTGTACCTACTCGCCTACTGGCATTCTAAGTCCTTGAGGGTCCTTTCCCGCCTTTCCCAACTGACCCGTGGCCAGGGTTAGTCCTCATTCTGTCCTAGGTAAATATAATATATGTGAGTGTTTGTCTATCTAAATCTCTCTTTCCTATTTCCTTAATAAAGCAATCTTGCCTATGTGAATTATCTCTGACATTTGACTCTCACAAAAAGAGTTTTTCTAGCATGTTCCTTATCTTCTCCTTACCCTTACTCAAACATTGAACTGTTTTGCATATCTAGTATGTTCCACTGTTACCCATCCTATAGAAATTAAACGCATCCTGGGAGTATTGTTTCTTCTATATCGTTTAGCATATTCAAATTAGCATTTTAGTAGAATGTTCCCTTGTTCTTTACCCAAACTTTAGTAACGTGATACCAATCTGTTAGACAAAATTAGCATGTTCCTTCTCTTTCCCATTTCCTTTATTTTTCAAATGTTAGATGATCCTTACATTGATTCATAGTTACACTATTTTTCTAATCTTGGTCATAGATGTTTTGATCTGTGTGAATTTCATTCTCATGGCATATGATGATTTTATTGACTAGATAAAGCTTTTAAAACTTCTTGTGTTTGTGGTTATTACAAGGTATAAACAGAATATAAATGTATATGGTATTGGTGTTTATCTGCTTGAATCTCATAATTAGCTCTTGATCCATGGTGATCATAGGTACCTGTTCTCGAGGATTGGTAAGTCAGGTACACGGAAATAAATAGAAAGGAAAACTCGAATTACTGATAGCGGTGTGTAGGTTACCTGATTTATGAAATAGTGATAAAACACGTTATGGGCCCATTAGTGTATATTTGGAAAAATCAGAGTCGGGTGACTTGCGCTCTCTATCAGTAATTTTCTGGTAAGCAGAAGGATGGTTAGGACTAATTGAGACAGGTAGATAGGTTAATTGTTGAAAACCGTGAAAAATGTAAATGTGCTGTTAAAAATTTAGATTTCCTTGAGATCGATCGACTGAAAAATATTGGTTTGAAATGTTATGAAATGTTTAAAATGTTTTTTTATGAAATGCTGCTATATGATGGTTTTGTATTAACAACTTGTCAGTGATTGTTATATGTTGTCTGGAAAAATCCCCGGGGACAGAATAGCGGGTGGTGAGGAGAATCCACTTGGCAGTGAGGTCACTGGTTTGAGGAAAATTAGTGCATGGTTAGGTAGAACTGGAAGCGCTAATTAGGGTTTTCTGAATGAGCAGTTGAATAAATGATAGCAACGAGTCCGCTATCGAAACTTTAGTTGTGATATTACCTAGTATGGGGCACACAAGGAAGGAGAAATAGGTTCATCGGAGCTAGAGTGATAGCAAAGGAGTCCGCTGGTGAAACTTTAGACTTAGTATATATCCCGGAAAGAGTGGATGAGTCAAAAGAAGTAACAGGTTCTCTAATGTTTGTATGAAGGGTAGGCGGAAGGGTCTATCCGTAGTGTATGAAAAGTAGACAGGAGAAGTTTACTTGTAGTGAAACAAATCTTTCTTTAGACACTCAAGTACAGTGGCGAATGTTATACGTTGTAAACTAAATTGAGCACTTGCACTTTAAGAAAAATTCAAAGTTTCCGTTACCTTGTGAAGGAGGGAGTCGGTCGCAGAGCTGCGCTGACGTCACTCCGTGCCGCACTGGTATTGGTTGAAACAGCGGGTGTGTAACGGAGCTAGTATTTGTAAGGGAGGGGTGAGTGCCGGAGCGTGAGACCGCGCCTCGCGAAAAGGCCGCGCACCCATTGGTCGAGAATATTTGCAATCACAGTGTTGATTGGTTGTGAAAAGGCTAAAAGACGCGCAAGCATTGGAAGAGGATTTGTAAACAAAAGACGATAGTTAACCATGGAGCTTCTGGTTACGAAGTCTATGTGGTATCCCGAATTCTTACCTGATCCACAACATATAGGTTTTCGCAAGGATCAGATGCTAAGAGGCAGACCTTACAATATGTACGGAAGCAAGAGGAAAATGTCATTTGCTGACAAAGTCAAAAATTATTTTAAGAAAGACAAGCCCATTAAAACTAGAGAAGGTGTAATTATTCGACCACCTAATACTCCCGCATCATTTATGATGTTTGATAAAGGTTATCATACCTGCGTATGGTTGGAGAATTGGGTAAAGTATACCCAAGAAGATGGAATCTTAGAATTTCCCTTAGATGGCACCTTTAATAGTAGAATTCTGTTTAATTTGAGGACCCGAATGAATGACTTACATCCCAGACCAAGATTGAAACAATATGAGGCTTTAGAAGAATGGGAAATTGAGGCCTTAGAGCAAGACAGACCCAGAATGGATAAAGGAGTAAGTAAATGGTACCCGAAAATGCAGAGAGAGACCAAAGAGAAAAAGATGAAACAGTGGAGACAAAATATGATGGTCGAGAGGCTATTTCCAGTACTTCCTATAGACGAGCATGTAGGAGAAAAAAGGACAGAGAAAACCCGACACCTAATGGCTATGGGTGATTCGGAAGATGAATACCTGGAGGATTTATTTATGAAAAATCCACCCCCTATGATGAGGATTCAAAGTCTTTGAGCTCGAAAAACCCATTCTTCAGACATCCTAGAAGGAGAAGTGCCAGTGAAACAGATACAGCAGGTATAGGTAATAGGCAAAATAATAAAGACGGATTTTGTAGGCCTGATACAACCGCCCCAAATTATAGGCCATTCGGTGATGAGAGATCAGGCATGACAGTCCCAACTGCCCAGAGTCTGTACCCTCCTTTAGTTCCACAAGTGTTACATGACACATCCATTGAAAGGGTTTTACACGAACGAGAAAAGGAAGCCTTAATCAAACAGCGAAATGAACTCATTCAGACAATAGCTCAGATAAATCCCAGTCCTGAATCTCTGACAATTCCAGTGACTATTGGTCCTGTTGTGCCTCTTTATGGGGATAGACAGGCTAGTCCAAAAACACCAGGTATTACACCAGCTGTAGCACAGCCCAGAAAAGAGCCTCTCATAGTTGATGATCAGGCAAGTGAATGCGAATCTGTAATCTCCCTGATGGATCTGCCCATAAGGGAAGCGGAAAGCAGTGTACCACGGACAGAAACACAGACTAGGGCAAAGGAAGTCCTGATAGAGACAGCTTCAGGTACCCGAAGCGCCACAGTCGTGACTCCGGAAGAATTAGACCGATGGACTCGAGAATTGGGAAAGGAAACTCCTCAGCCAAAACCATTAGATATTTACAAGCTGAGAATAGAGCTGGAACAACTAATAGCTGGAAATGTGGGATTAGACAGATTGAACACCTTTAGTAGGACGAGTTACTGTTTATATGCAAAAGCCTTACCCGAAACACCAGAGTGTTCCATGAGAAACTAATGGACACCGCAGCTAATATGGGAATAGATGTTAGCAAATCCTAATTCTTAGAAAAACCTTACAGGGCAGAATTTTCAGATAAGGATCTAGAAAACATGAATGTGTCAGGAAAAAAGGTACAGATAAGAGAATTGCTGAATTTATTACCGAAATGGGGAGATTTAGAAAAATGGAAAGCCAGATGGGCAAAGAAAAAGGAAGACAGTAAGGCTAGACCACGGACTTCTGAATATGTCCTGAAAGAAGTCGATAAGGCAGAGACTTTGTATCCCATGAGAGAAGTGCCAGGTGGAAAGTATGTCCATGTACCGTGGTCCCGACAAGATATTGTGTCATTCACAAATGATTTCCCGAAATTACAAGAGAAGCCTGTGGAGTGGTATAGGCAGGTCGAGAGATTTGTCAAAGTCCATAATAGTCTCATGAAGGACCAAGATGTGTTCTTCGACATTGTAGTTCCTGTAAATTTATGGACAGAATGTAAAATTGCAGTTGATTGGCCCAGTGAGGAGTATGAAAGAGACTCAAGAACCGGAGCTCCCTCTCCGGAGGTGATGAGACAATATGACAAAGTAATACTGTATTTGAAAGGGAAGGTGCCCGCCAAAGAAACTGATTGGACTCGCATAGATAGAACTACCCAAAATCGTGATGAAACTGTTCACTCCTATTATGAACGACTGTTACAGGTATTCAAATCCTACAGTGGAATCGATAACATTGAAATAAGGGATATGACCCATTTCATTTATCGATTCGTGTTGGGATTGAGACCTGAAATCTCACAGTGGATTAGAGATAATAAAATCTGTTGGCAGGGAAACCCCATAGATGAGGTCCTGAAGTACGCCAAGTATTGTGAAGATGAGATGGAGAACAAACGAAAGGCATTAAAGGAAAAGGTCATGTGGGCTCAAGTAAAATTGGCAGAATAGCAAGAAAAACAATTAGGTAAAATGAATAATAATACCCCGAACACAAGCTCTGGGGGTGGAAGGAAACCCAGAGTAAAAATGAGTCGAGAGGAAGCCATGAAAAAATTTCCCTGCCTGCCACGGGTGCGGTCAGATAGGGCACTGGAGAGACGAGTGTCCAATGCTACAGAATGGTAATGTCCAAAATAATGATTTAAATCCACAGGTGCAGAAAGAGGGGCCACGAAAGACCCAGCAACAGGTAAAACAGAATCAGTTGCCTCGCGCACCTAGACCTAACCATAGGAACAAAGCTCAGCAGAATGAGGGGGTCGAGGTATGGGAAGGAAGGGAAGATAGAAATGCAGCAACCTCGCAATTCCTGTTGAATGATACATTCCTCTGTGATGAACCTTACTGACGGGGCCTGAGAGGGGAGGACGAGGAGTGCGTACTTGGCACCTCCTTGCCGGTAGACCAGGCAGGGCCATACATTGAAGGAAAGGTTGAAGGAAATGACGTCACCTTTCTGTTGGACACTGGTGCTACCCGTTCTATTGTAAGAACAGCAGACGTTCCAAACCTACCCCTCTCGGGAGAAGCTATCCAAGTAGTGGGTGTCTCAAATCAGATAATTAGTACCCCAGTAACTGAACCAATGGAGATTTCAATAGGGAATTTTAAAGAGATGCACAGATTTGTTGTCTGTGATTCTAGTCCTGTGAACTTATTGGGACGTGATTTGCTGTGCAAAATGAACTGCACCATCTTTTGCACACCAAAAGGCGTTGAAATTCAGACCCCAGATGAAGATGGACTGTACAAATTAATGTTGCTAAGGCCTGACTCAGAAATTAGGAAATTGGCAATGCAAGACTTACCTGAAGAGCTCCAACAGACAGTGATACCAGAAGTGTGGGATTTCACTGGAAAAGATGTAGGATTAATGGCAAATGTAGACCCGATTCAAATAGCCATAAAACCAAATGTAGTTTACCCAAATACCAAGCAGTATAAAATGAATGCAGAAGTAAAAGCAGGAGTTGCCATTGAAATAAAAAGATTGCTAGAAGCAAACATCATACAGGAAGTAATGAGCAGTCCTCGTAATTCGCCCATAATTGGAATTAAAAAGCCTACTCGGAAGTACAGGGTAGTGCAAGACCTGCGCAAGGTAAACAAGATCGTTGTTACTTGTTGTCCTATTGTGCCAAACCCTGCAGTGATTTTGTACCAAATTCCATGGAATTCTGGATGGTTTACCTTCATTGACTTATGTCACGCATTCTTTTCCATCCCATTGCATCCAGACAGCAAATTTCTTTTCTAATTTGAATTCGACAGCCTATGTCTGGAATCGTGTCCCTCAAGGGTACACAGAAAGTCCTTCTATATCAGATTTTGAAAAGATGCCTTGAATCATTAGACTTACCTGGAGAATCAGTTTTGGTCCCATACATAGACGACCTCTTGGTGGAGTCTAAAAGTCGGAACGACTGTGTTACTGATACCATTGCATTGTTGAATTATCTAGGTAAAGGAGGGCATAAGGTATCGCCAGACAAATTACAGTTCTGTAAAAATTCAGTGAAATATCTGGGGCACCGGATAGAAAAAGGTATCCGGACAGTTACTTCAGAAAGGATTAGGATAATTCGAGACATGGAATTACCCCGTACTCAGAAAGACATCAGAATGTTCCTGGGAGTAGTAGGATACTGTAGACAGTGGATTGTAGGATTTGTAGTACTAGCAAAACCATTAATAAAATTGAGCAAGAAAGGAGCTAAGGATCCAGTCGAGTGGGATGATGAAAGCATGACATCCTTTATAAAATTACGAAACTGTCTGTTCTCAGCTCCTGCATTGGGAATGCCTGACTATTCAAAGGACTTTGCCTTGTTTTGTGACAAACAAGACAATTGTGAACTTTCAGCCCTGACCCAAATTCATGATCTAATTAGACGTCCGGTGGCATATTTTTCTGCTACCTTAGATCCAGTGGCTGCTGGATTGCCTGGATGTCTGAAAGCAGTAGCTGCAACTTGCATGAGTCTTGAACAGAGTGAATCCATTGTCATGGGAAATCCGGTAACTCTGTATGTCCCACATGCAGTTGTAATCCTACTGACCCGGACCAAAACTCAGTACCTCACACCTAGTCGGCTGACTAAGTATGAAAGAATTTTAGTGGGTGCAGCAAACGTAACTATCACCAGATGTAATATACTGAATCCAGCAACTCTATTACCAGATACACTGGCTGCAGAAGTCAGGGAAGAGGTTGAGCATAATTGCATTGATCTGACTGAATATAGCTCAAAACCACGCCCAGATATCAAGGAAACGGCTTTGCCCATAAAAGACAGTGAATTGTTTGTAGATGGCTCATGTTTAAGACATGAGGATGGAGGTCTAAGTGCTGCCTATGCTGTGGTCACTCTAGAAAAAACAATAGAAGCATCCTAGCTATTTGGAGTAAAGTCTGCACAAGTAGCCGAATTGGTTACCTTGACAAGAGCTTGTAAAAATGGGAAAAACAAAAGAGTAATCATATAAACTGATAGTCAGTATGGTTACGGGGTTGTGCATAACTTCGGCCAATTGTGGCTGCAAAGAGAATTCATGACTTCCTCAGGCACCCCTATCAGAAATGGAAAAGTGGTACAGAACCTACTGGGAGCAATCCAGTTACCAAAAGAATTGGCAGTGGTCAAGTGTGCTGCTCACAAATCTGTCAATGACGATGTGACAGCTGGTAACAGGTATGCTGACCAAATAGCCCAATATTGTGCACGAAACAAAATGTCATTGAACATCAATTTGGGGGGAGTCGGAAACAGCTGCCAACATATGGTGTTTGAGGATGTATCAACTTGGGAGGAACTGAAAGGGTTGCAACAGGCAGCAGAACCAGAAGAAAAGGAAAGATGCGAGAAAGCTGGTTGTCGACCAAGGAATAGAGATGGTGTCATTGTCTATATTGATGGTATGCCTGTGTTACCAGACAGCATGATTGCTCCTATGGCTAGACTGATACATGGAGACTCACACATAGGGAGAGATGCAATGGTTCTTGTTTTCAAACAAACATGGTACAATTCGAACTTCAGGAACATTGCAGAGGCGCTTTGCCAGAGGTGCTTAACTTGTCAGCAGTTTAATCCTGGGAAGAAAACAGTAGTGTTACCAAGTACAATTGGAAAGGCAGAGGGTCCTTTTATCAGACTACAAATTGACTTTATACAGTTGCCCAATTGCAAAGGAATGAAGTACATCCTTGTCATAGTCTGCCTATTCCCAAAATGGATGGAAGCTTACCCAGCTAAGAAAAATGATGCAATTACTGTAGCCAAGTTGTTACTAAGGGAACTGATACCTAGGTTTGGTTTCCCGGTCATAGTTGAATCAGACAGAGGTGGACATTTTGCCAATGACGTAATAACTCAGCTCTTTGAAGCATTTAAAATTACCCAAAAACTGCACTGTGCATATCATCCAGAGGCTTCTGGAGCACTAGAACAGCTGAATGGCACTATAAAGTCAAGACTGGGAAAAATGTGTAACTCTACTGGATTGAATTGGATAGACGCTTTACTCCTTGTCCTGATGGGACTGAGAAGCATCCCAGACCGAAAAACAGGCCTGAGCCCCTATGAGATACTAATGGGAAGAGGGATGCGGCAGGCATGGGTACCAGGACACAAACTGCTAAGTATTTCTGATGATTTGGTACTAGAATACTGCAAGCAGCTGGGTGACCAAGTGCATTCTATCTCTCACCAGATTGGGGAAGACGCAGTTGCCAGGCCAACAACTCCAGTCCATAATCTGAACCCAGGTTATTGGGTTGTGCTTAAGAAACACACTCGGTCGAGTTGCCTAGCACCGAAGTGGGGGAAACCGAGGCAAGTGATTCTTGTCACCACAACTGCGGTGAAGTGTGCAGGTGTGCCAAAGTGGATCCATGCAAGTCATACCAAGAGGGTGACTGGAAAATAAGCGGCCGAAGCTGAAGGTTGTGCAGCTGAAGGATCTCCAGACGTTGGTCCTGAAATAGCTGATGAAGAACAACCGAGCACCAGTCAAAACGAGTGGTTCCCAGCGGACGATCTGGTTCTTGATCCAATAAGAACCAGAAGATACCCCTACTTAGATAGAGAGTGGGATAGTGAGGACGAGACAGGACTAGGAGGAGAAAATCGGATAATCGAAATCCATGACTGATCTGATGAGGAGGGAGGTCAGATAGGGACAGGGCAGGATATCGACACACCTCCAAGAACTTCAGAAACTGAAAAGGGACAGTTAGAAATTAGGGCGGAAGTTCATGCAGAAGAAAATCAAGGGTTCGAAGTGCATGAACAGGATCAGATAGAAATAGACAAATGTGTTCAGGAAACAGAATTTGAAACGAACGAAAGTCAAAATCAGTATACACCTGAACCAGGCCAGCTTAGAAACCAGGCGGAAGAAACTAAAGTAAGACCTGGGACTAGTCAGACAGGAAGGGAAGAAGGAAACGTAGAAATAAATGTGCCACAACTGAACGAAAATAAAAGAGCACGTGAGGAAAGCCAAATTACAGTGCCAGTTAAAAGACTTAAAAAGACAAAAAATGAACCGAGATTCATAAAAGACTGGAACTAAGATTGAAGACTGTAGAGGAAAAATTAGAAGACAGGAAAAGGGCCTCCAGTGAAAAGGAAAAGGCTGGAGCCAAGCCTAAAAGACAAAGTGACAGAATAAAAAGACAAAATGAAAAATATTGGAGTCCCGAGTGGACTTACCTAGTGCTAGAGGAATTTGAAGACCTCGAGATAAGTGACGAGAGTGAAGGAGAACTGATTGCTGATCAGGGTTCCGAAGAAGAAGACCCAACCTGAAAGTTAACCTGCATAAGCCACCTGTGTAAAGTTACAAAGAGGGGTTGGAAAACTTATTTTAAGCCAAAATGTCTGATTCAAATGTGAATGGAAGACCTAGACAGAATTGCTGTAAAAATGCTGTAAAATATGTTTGTGTAGTGTAGCAATAGTACTGATATTATGGATAGGACTAACAATTTCAATACCGTTCATGATAAGTAAAGACTCTAACCTGTCCCCTACTAAACTAGTGACAAAAGACTCAGATGTTCTGCCGACAGAAGAGACACCACGAAGTGTAGAAAGACGCGAGAAAACATCTAGTCTTAGACAGACAAAAATGGACGTAGATGCATCAGAGGAGGGAGGACTACATTATCACAGAATCAAAAACAGGACACATTTAAATGTATTTGCAAATCTTTTAGTACACTATGTAGAAGCTATGGAAATAGAAGACTGTTATGTCTGTATGAAACTACCCACTTCTGTAGCTGAAGGTGTGACCTATCACCATTTACCCCTAACCCATGGAATTTCCTGTAGTATTCTAGCAAGCCTATTCTATAGAGGAACTTTACAGAATTACTATTCTAACTCGGACGTAATATTTTCTGAACGTCCTATTCGGGGAAATCTGAACATTGTTCACACCAAGAGTGATGTGACTCGTTATATGGGAGAATACTCTCTGACTATAGGTGACATAGATTTAGGTGAAGCACACAGAAATAATTTGACATGTTCATTACATGAACAAGAAAAATGTTTTTAAATATGCCAGAGAAAAGAAGGGAAAGTTTCCAAAGAAAGGCCAATGATAAAAGACAGAAAACTCCTAAATGGGCAGAAAACATGGAAAGCACCCCAAATGGTGAAGAGAACGCTGCACCGTTACTGGATTTCGAAAGAAAGGGGAAACTTTGCCTTTATAGAGAAAAGACTAATTATTATAATAATATATTCATCGGTTCCAGTGAATGGGAACATAATTATAAGGTAATTGGAGGTTGGGGTTTCAAAAATGGGTCAGAACCTGTGTTTCCCGGAATTTATTATATTTGTGGGAACAAGGCTTATTTCAAATTGCCGGATCACTGGTATGGAAGCTGCTGTTTTGGCATTGTCTTCCCGAAAATATACCATGTGAATGACGCCGCTGGAAGCAATGAAAATACTAATGGTTTAGTACGTAGTAGAAGAGAAAGTGTAGGAGAAATAATAGCTGATATATTTAGTGCATTGATACCTGGAGTGGGACAGGTTCTGAATACACACCGAATTTGCAAATTGTCTACAATAGTGGATCGGTTATCTACCAACACTGTTGCTGGTTTCCTACTGGTCAATACTGAAATGGTTGCGATCAGATCAATGGTTTTACAAAATCGACTTGCTCTTGATACCTTATTGGCAAAAGAGGGCGGAGTCTGTAGAATGTTGACAGCGCAACATTGTTGCACTTACATTCCTGATAAAAGTGTTGAAATTAAGAAATATGTGAGAAACATAACTAATTTGGAAAAGGAACTCAAACCACTGGAGGTTGACAGTGCCAGGAAGAGACTGACTGATGGTCTCTCCTCTGTAGGTAGTTGGTTTTCTAACATAGGTAAAAGTCTCGTGAGTAAAATACTGATGCCAATAGCAGGAATAAGTTTGATTGTGATAATAATAATAATTTGGTGAAAATGTCAAAAATGCAAAAAGAAGTATGCTGTGAATAAGAGAGGAGTGAAACGGAATGTTGATGAGCTTGAATTGGAAGAGCTGAATAATCAGATATATAAAAAATTGAAGAATTACCATCCTAATAAGGATGCAGAAAAAAGGCTGAACAAAAGGTTTGTAGAAATTGAAATGGGTGAAATATGAAAGAGAAAGTTGGCATCTGGTTCCATTAATATTGATGATAGTAAATATCATCAAAGAGGGGATTGATGGAGCAAGGATTTGCACGTTACGCGACTTGTTCGAACTCATGAACCTCGCATAATGTAACATCATAATCAACCTGTTTTGTTTATTAATATTGCACTTTTACACTACACGCGGGTTTCCCAGTGATGCTTGCCTATGTGTTTACTAATCCTAACTACGCTTGAAGCTAAGATGGTCGCAGTTCTGGAGGGAATTTTTCGCTCATGCGCAGTACACCTAAATATGGCTGCTTTGTTCTAACATGCTCTTCGCTTGCCACCGCTGCTTTTGCACAGCCGATTTGTTCTGCTCAACTCCTAATGCTATAGATATTATAAGTTAAGGGGTGTAGTATAGCCAATCATGGTATACAGTGTCTTCATTTTTTCTGTGTTTCTAAATTGTTTTCACTTACTTTACATGTATCGATCTTTGTGGGCCTGGGATCGGTGAGCCACTCCATCTTTGAAGCCCGTGTAGTACTAACCACGTGATGAAGGAGAAACGAATCACGCAGTAGTGGAACTTAGCCAGCCGGCTGCCGAAGCTAAGATGCTCCTGAGAAAGTGACCCCTGCTCCAGGAGAAGACTTCGACTTGTACCTGAAATTGTTACATGTTGCGATAATATTTGTATGCCCTATTGTGCTCTGAGTTTCTATGCCATGGGAACTGGAATGTAAGGGGTGGGTTCGAAAACTGAATATTAATTCTGGGAAAGTTCAAATTATAGGTGGTGTCATGACCTAACCGCCTCTCTTGTCCAATCCGAAGTTGGGGATCCTTTCACTTGCAGCATTTGTGGGTGGTACATCGACCCGAAAACAGTATAACTGGCCTATGTTTAGCTAGAGAAATTGTCCGACTTGTCCGAATAGCTTACCTGTCACTGACCCTACGAACTCTATAGGTGATTGATACAGAGAGCTGCGGAGCACTCTGTCCGTAATTTCCACAAACTTAGTCTGGGGTGGAGAAACCGTAGGTGCTGGCGAAGCACTTTACTGGGAGATTCGAAAACCCAATCAGGGTTATTGGCAGATTCCTTGCAGAGAGGGCGTAGCGCAAGCGTTGCATCCGAAGCTGTAGGAGTTGGTCGTACCCTTTGATGATCCCAGTCCTGATCCAAATCCTGGGGTGATCCGGCCCTGACTGTCCATGAGCTGTACCTGATCGCCTACTGGCATTCTAAGTCCTTGAGGGTCCTTTCCCGCCTTTCCCAACTGACCCGTAGCCAGGGTTAGTCCTCATTCTGTCCTAGGTAAATATAATATATGTGGGTGTTTGTCTATCTAAATCTCTCTTTCTTATTTCCTTAATAAAGCAATCCTGCCTATATGAATTATCTTTGACATTTGACTCTCACGAAAATAATTTTTCTAGCATGTTCCTTATCTTATCTTCTCTTACCCTTACTCAAACATTGAACTGTTTTGCATATCTAGTATGTTCCACTGTTACCCTTCCTATAGAAATTAAACGCATCCTGAGAGTATCGTTTCTTCTATATCGTTTAGCATATTCGAATTAGCATTTTAGTAGAATGTTCCCTTGTTCTTTACCCAACCTTTGTTAACGTGATACCAATCTGTTAGACAAAATTAGCGTGTTCCTTCTCTTTCCCATTTCCTTTATTTTTCAAATGTTAGATGATCCTTACATTGATTCATAGTTACACTATTTTTCTAATCTTGGTCATAGATGTTTTGATCTGTGTGAATTTCATTCTCAGGGCATATGATGATTTTATGGACTAGATAAAGCATTTAAAAAACTTCTTGTGTTTGTGGTTATTACAAGGTATAAACAAAATATAAATGTATATGGTATTGGTGTTTATCTGCTTGAATCTCATAATTAGCTCCTGATCCATGGTGATCATAGGTACCTGTTCTCGAGGATTGGTAAGTCAGGTACACAGAAATAAATAGAAAGTAAAACTCGAATTACTGATAGCGGTGTGTAGGTTACCTGATTTATGAAATAGTGAAAAAACACGTTATGGCCCAGTAGAGTATATTTGGTAAAATCAGAGTCGGGTGACCTGCGCGCTCTATCAGTTGTCTGTATCTCAAAATTTCCTTCTAGCTCCAGAGACATTCCTTTGTCAGGGTTCTCATAAGGGTACTGGTTTCCTCTCTAATGGGTCAAGTCTCCCCAACTACAAGGGTTTTGAACGTGATTCCAGCGGTGCCATCCAAATCATGCCCTCCTCCTCTGGACGATGGCAAGGGACTTCAGAACATAGGTCAAAAATTGTTGAGGACGCTAATTAACAGGTGTCAAGGTAAGTACAGGCACCTCAGCAAAACATGGAGCATCAGAATTGAAGCAAGCTCATCCTTTCCATAGGGTAGTTCTTGATTCCTGAGGAAAACCCTTTAACAAAGTACTAGCTGGAGTGCCTACTACTTATCTTCTCCTTTTGGCCCCATCTGGTCAATCAAGGAGTCCTGCGAAACTCCTGCAATCCTGTGGTTCACCTGATGATCAACAGACCGTGTAGCACTACAGCGCCTCCTACAATGGTGTGGACTGGCTCAGGTTAAATGTTGTATGGGTCCAGGCAGGATGTTTTTCTTAAAGAAATACAGACCTCAAAAAGGAAAGTGGGTAGGTTTCACGCAGGTATGAGGATACATTCCCCCACTCACACACGCAATTGGTTTCAGGAAGGGGAAGGGGAGAGATGTACATGGAGATAGAAACTGGCAGCCCAGCCCCCACTCACCACCATTTGTGGAACACAAGCATATACAATGTAATGTTCTCCATGATTCATCTATCCAAGTACAATATGAAATCAACACCCTAATACAAAAAACATACAGGCAGTCGTCATGCATGACTCAGACATACTGGAGGAGGAGGCAGCAAAGACTTTACATGGAGGAAGCCAATAGACCATCCTTTCATAGGGGTAGGGGTAAAAAAGACCCAACTCAGCTTGTGCTGCCACCACTGTTCCTCTAATGGAAAGGGGCGACCATTCGGTCCCCCCGCACGTATGGTGGAGTACCTCGATCCCCCCGGGAGGCCATCTTGGGCGGGAGGCGAGTCTCGGCTGGTATGCCCGAAGCGGCGTAGCCGGGGCGCGCCTTTTTCCCGCCCTGGAGTGGGTTGTCCTAGACACTGACGCGGCCGGCCACGCCCAGGGAGGCAGGCGGAAGCGGGTTTACGCCCGCCCGAAGACGGATAAAAGGAGCAACAAGCCAAGAAAGCATCCTCTTGTTCCTGTGCTCTGAAGCTGCACCTCCCCGCTGCACGTGAGCTCGAGACGGAACGAAGAGCCAATTTTGAGCGTTGTAATTTTTGTCTTTGTTTTACAGATATCTTCGTTCGAGAATGCCGGGCAAGAAGGTCGGAAAGCGGGTCGGGACCGATCAGATGCTCCGCATGCTCATAAAGGAGGTAGCCGAGTTGAAGAAGCAGATGGCGGTAAAGAATGGGGAGGGAGGACCGAAGCGAATCGTCGGACCAGCATTGCCGGGAGTAGTCCCTAGCGGGAGAGGCAAGAGGTCCAAGAGGGGGGCACCTGGGGGGAGACCCCGGTTCCCGATACACCGATAGAGGAGCCTACCCCGGTTCCGAAGGAGGGGCATCCAATCCCCGTGGTAGTCACCCCCGTGAACGGAGAGGATATGCCTCCCGAGTTGGCGGCACAACTGGCAGCGTGGTTGGGAAAAGATAGTGAGGGCACCACGGCTGACGACGCCAGGGCAGTAATGAGACAACTGCGGGAATCTAGAGAGGCTGCGAAGGCACCATCTTCTGTTCCCCCACAGGTTCCGGTGGCTGAGATTGCAGCAGGCGCGAGTTCGGCAGCAAGTACAGCACCTAGTTCAGGTAAGCGGCTACTGCCGATTGCGGGGGAGGGGTCTGTACCCTCGCGAAGGGAGAAAGTGGCCCAGCATGTTCCACTTGAAATTAAGGAAAAGATTTGGGCCGATAAGTATGTGAACATGTTTTCTTTGCTTACTGACCATTACGAGATGGAGCATGTGAAGAGCCAAAAAGAGCTTATGCATCCGAGTGTTTGGCGCGCAAAAATGGCCGCCTTTAAGGTCGACAAAAACATAGGTACTTGGGGCAGAGCGTTTGGCATTTTTACCTCCATTATGGGTGAGCGAAGGCCTGAATTGTTGACGGAGTTGCCTATTTACCAGACACGTATCATGGAGTATTCTCTAGCATACGAGGGCAATCAGTGGTTTTGTTATGACAATCTTTTTAGGAAGGCTAAGGAGCACGACCCAGCTCTAACATGGGATTGTTATGACTCCATTTCTTGGCAAAAAATGGAGAATTCAGGCATGTTAAAAGTACCATTGTCAGGGAGTAACGGGGGTGAGTCTTCCCGCCAATCCTCTGGGACACCCTTTCGGACGGGTGCAGGTAACGAGCACCACTCGAAGCCGAGTGGCAACGCAGGTAAAAGGGGGATTTGTTGGAATTTTAACAGGGGAAAATGTGCGAGGCCCCAAGGGTCATGCAAGTTTAGACATGAATGTGGGGGGTGTGGACAGTCCTCCCATCCTGAGACCATGTGCAGAGCCAAAACGGGTGATAACGGTGGTAGGGGAAGCGCCAAACAGGTCTGAAATAGTCCGAGGGGCGCCTTTACCTACCCCGATTGATACCATGGCAATGATTCCTTGGCTCAACGAATACCCGGACCATGTCTCCGCTGGGGTGTTGCGGGACGTTTTTTCATATGGTTTCCGCATTCCAGTGGGGGATTTTCGGGGTGAAGCAAGTTGTAAGAACCAACTGTCGGTCCTGCAGCATACGGCAGTGGTACGGGAAAAGATTGGGAAAGAGGTGACTCGAGGGCGGGTTGCCGGTCCATTCGATTTTCCACCAGTTGCTAACTTTGTTTGTTCCCCATTAGGGGTGGTCCCCAAGAAGGACCCGGGTGAGTTCAGGCTAATACATAACTTGTCAGCCCCACGAGGTCTTTCCGTGAATGATGCGATAGACCCGGAAGTGTGTTCGGTGCGGTACGCATCTTTCGATGAGGCCGTCGCCATGTTGAATCGCCTGGGGCCCAGGGCGCTGATGGCAAAATCAGACATCGAGTCAGCGTTCCGGTTGCTCCCGGTACACCCGGACGATCAGCGTCTTCTTGGTTTCATGTTCCAGGGTCGCTATTATATGGATAGATGTATGCCAATGGGATGCTCTATATCTTGTGCTTACTTTGAAAAGTTCAGTTGTTTTCTACAATGGGTATTCACAAGAAAGACGGGTTTGCAGCATGTCATGCATTATCTCGATGACTTTCTGTTCCTGGGGGCAGCCGGGGAACCAGAATGTGGACAGGCTTTAAACGAATTTTGTGCCTTAATGAATCATTTGGGTGTGCCATTGGCACCAGGTAAGACTGTTGGTCCCTCAACTTCACTCGAGTTTCTGGGGATCGAGCTCGACTCGGAGGAAGGTTGTTTTCGGTTACCCAAAGAAAAAGTGTTAAAATTCAGGGCATCCCTTGAAACATGTATTCGAGTGTCTAAGGTAAACCTGCATCAGTTGCAACAAACGGTGGGCCAGTTGAATTTTGCCCTCAGAGTAATGCCAATGGCCCGCCCCTTTTCCCGCTCGATTGCACAAGCCATGGTCGGCCTGAAGGAGGGACACCACCGCACGAGGCTCTCGGCAGAGATTCGCCAGGACATGCGCATTTGGCTGGCATTCTTGGAGGATTTCAATGGTCGAATTGTCTGGAACAAACCGGCGGTGTCCTCCGAGGAGCTGGGGCTGTGGACAGACTCGGCGGGGAGTATAGGTTTTGGCGCCATATTCGGTACGCAATGGTCGGCTCAAAAATGGCCGTCATGGTGGCACGAGTGCGGGCTGACGAGTAACATTGCTTTTCTCGAACTCTTCCCTATTTTTGTGGCCCTGAAAACATGGCCTGAGGGGTTCCGGGATCACTCTGTGGTGTTCTGGTCTGATAACATGACCGTGGTTGAGTGTATCAATAGTCAGGCAGCACGTTGCAAATGGATTCTGAGACTGCTCAAGGAAATTGTGTTATTGTGTATGCAGTTGAATGTGCTCTTTAGGGCGCGACATGTCCCGGGGGTGTTGAATCAAGCGGCTGATGCACTTTCTCGTTTCCGTATGCAGGCCTTCTGGGGTTTTCTGCCCACAGCGGACCGGGTGGCGGCACCCTTTCCCGAAGCTCTCTGGTCTCTCGGTGCCCCGAACTACAAAACCTCGTGGGAGAGAGTTTAGCACCCAGGACAAGGAAGGCATATGAAGGGGCGTTTCGTTCCTATTGGTCCTTTTTGGGTTCTGCTAGGGGGGAGCTTTGGGGCCAGGAAGAGCTTGTCGTAAAGTTTTTGCTGTCTCTACATCGGGCAAGCAAATCAGTAGCTACGGCCCAGAGGCATCGGGCCGCCATTTCCTTTATGGCAAGGGCTCATGGGATCCGGGACCCGACAGCGTCTTTCGTGGTGCAGAAAGCGCTACGTGGGTGGCAACGCCTGGAGGGTCGCAGAGTAGATCGGAGACACCCGATAGGCCTGGATAGGTTGGCCCTGTTATTTTCTGTACTCCCTGCGACATGTTCATCCCGGTATGAAACAGTGTTATTCCGAGCCGCTTTTGCGCTAGCATTCCATGGGGCTATGCGGGTAAGCGAACTGGTGGCGAAGAACAAGCAGGATACGGTGGGGGGACTGTGCCGAGAGCACATTCAGGTTAAGGGGGAGACGATGACTGTCTCGTTTGTCAGGTCCAAGACCGATCAGGGTGCGATTGGGGACTGCATAATCATACATAGGATTCCCGGGTCTCCCATGTGCCCTGTTGTTTGCGTAGAGGAATATTTGGCGCAGAGGGTGGCATCATGGGGGGGAACCTTGTTGAGACACGCTGACGCCACCCCACTGACGAGGTTTCAGTTCCAGCGGGTGCTTGCGATGGCAATTTCGGCCGCGGGCTTGGACCCCGGCGAGTTCGGGACCCATTCCTTTCGGATAGGGGCTGCTACTGAGGCTACAGCCAGGGGTCTGAGTGTGTAAAAAGTGAAACGTTTGCGGCGTTGGTCCTCGAATTGTTACAAAAAGTATGTGCGGTTGCACATGTTGTGAAGCTGTAATGATGTACTCACGCTTCTTGTTTTTTGTTTGGTTTACAGTTTCGCAAGCTCACGAGGCGGGGCGGACTGTGCAGTCGACCCGACACCTGGGAACCAGCGGTCAGACATCACCGGCTGCGGAAAAAGTGGTGTGGGTCGTGGGCCACTCATACGTGAGGCGTGCCGCGGACGTATTCAAAGCAGGTGACATGATTCACATGGCTGGGGAATACGGGTACAGGGTGACCTTCTACGGAAGGGGTGGGCTCTGTATTGACCAGTTTCAATCCTTTTTCGAGGGTTTGTTAGGGCGGACAAGGTCACCGCCGTCTATAATCATAGTCCATCTTGGGGGCAACGATTTGGTGGCCACTGGTAGACGACTTCTTCTCGAGGCAATGCTCTCCACTGTAAGTTGGTTGGCGAGAAGAGTTCCAGGGTGCACAATTGCATGGTCCCATATGATTCCACGGAAAGTGTGGCGGGGGGCGAATTCGGTTTCTGCTCTGAATCACTCAGTGAAGAAAGTAAATAACAAATTGGGTAGATTGTTTCGTTCAAGTACACTGCATTCTATTCCACATGGTTGTATTAAGGGGGACAGTATGTACCTGGGTGATGGGGTCCATTTGTCCCGGGTGGGGAATGAGTTACTCATAGGAGACCTCATAGCTTGGCTAAAGAGTTTAAAACATGACCTTTAGGCAGGAGTTGTTGTGGGGGGTCCGGATAGCCGGTCAACTATCCGGCCTGTGGCGGTAAGGTCATGATCGGTGAGCAGTAATTGGAAGATCCCTATGGGGGGGGCGTCACCCATTACGGATGGGAACGCTCGGGGGAGGTGGCCATTGGCCCCTCAACGGGGAGGCGGTCCCTTCTAAGGATGGGCCGCCGGAAGGAAAGGAAAGGCGGTCAAGGCCCCTTCCTGGATAGGAGGGGCTACGGGCCCCTCCTGGGGAATTTCCCGGGGCCAGGACACCTGCGACGGCAGATGTGGTAAGTTGTGTGGGGTGGGGAGGGGGTTTACGCTACCTTCTAGACACCTCACACGAGTCCTCGGACGACCTTTAAATGGCGTCGAGTTCATTGGGGCCCCCGTCAAGTCAAGGGAAATTGGTAGATGCACTTGAGGTACGCCTCTGTGCGGTCGCCCCTCACAAGTGGGGGAGGTATTTCTGGTTTAGGGATCTGACACCGGTTACGACCTTGCCGTTGGCCCTTAAAAGTTAGCATGTACAATTTCAAGTTAAATGTTTTGTAGGATGTTAGTTCGGCTAGGAGAACCTTTGTATTAGAAATATGTTAAGGTTAGCCAAACATTGTGATGTGGAAATGAAATTGTACATAATATGAAACTGTTATTTTAATGTTTTGATTTTGTTTCATATTTTAATAAATACGGCCGGGAGGGTCACTCCCTCCCGCCTTCCAAAAGTTCAGAACCGTTTCCGGTTTCCCATCCTTGGGGATTGTGTCGAGAGGGGGTGGCGGGTATCTCAGCCATATGACCTGTGTGAAGGGGACTACGCTTTGGATGTCCTCTCGATATCAGAGTGCAGTTCTAAGTTTCAGATCAGTTAGATGGGAGTGCTGCTTAAAGTGTTGCCTGAATGTCAAACTCACAGAGAGAAAAACTCACAGGGCTAGCCAAAAAGATGCACAAGGACAGGGCATTCAGGGTTCACACAGCCATGCTGAAGGTTGTAATCTCAGATGCGGTAGAGGAATGCAATTTTTGAAAAGTACAGCATACCCACTGTGCATTTCATAAAATGCAGGTTTCGAGTCACAGCGTCCCAGAAAATTAGAGTTTTTAGCACTGACCCAGATTGCACTGACATTGAAACTTTTTAATTTGTTGTCATTTTGGAGTCTTGGATATCCGATCTTTAGCATTAGGCATTTCTAGTATTTTTTTATCTCCTTTGAATCTGCAATGGCTTATTTACGGAGAAGAACTTTAATTTTGTCTTCACTAATGTATATCCACATCTTTGAGGAGGAACGTCTTTGCGGAACAACAAAACATATCTCAGGTGTCAGCATACTTATATCACTTGTTATTGTTTTATGTCAATCCTTTTCAACCAATGCTTAGCTCTTTTCAGCCCGGAGGTAAGGAAAACGTAAAATTAAATAAAAAGATAGTGTGGACTTTTTAACCTCATTTAGCAACTGCACTGTATACTGTGGAAGACTTTAAATCTTGGCGAGAATTTGTAATATACTTTAGAGTTTCTTCACTCATCACATTGAATCAAATTTCGGACATTTATGGTATGTCTCTTCAGCGTGCATCTATGCATATTACTGATATTCAAATAACACATGATTATGAATTTCCATCAAAACATGTTTCTGGCAACCCCAAAAACCTATGCATCTCTTTATTTACATTCTAACTAAAGGCGTATTTTAGGACTTCCTAATTATCTACACATGAAAGAGATCTCTTCCCACGCAGTGTCTCATATTCTAAATTATGACCTGCTGATTAATAAGTGTCACGTCCTGCTAGATGGCCCATCCTGAAAATGTTCATCTAAAACATACAATACCGATGGTACGTGCACTTCAGATGGTTCCGCATATTTTGTCGGCAAGGCCATTGAAACCAGGAGAATTCCTAATCCATTTGAGTTACTAAATTCACAGATTATCTGAGCTATTCACAAGCAAGCAATGAGCAGTGCAGGACAGTCCAGGATCCACCACAAGTCTGGAGGGTTGCCTGATTAAACCAGTTTAGGATAACCCCACTCTGCAGCTACTAGTTGCTGTTCAAACCTTTTTTTTTTTATTGAGCAGAGCAGAGGTCAGTGCAAGAAATACAAAAAAGTACCTATATAACAAACATACTTCAGCAGGAATTATTACACACATCATCAGAATAAAATCAGAATAAAATCAAGTGCAAGAGAAGAAACACAGCTAAAACCAAAGAACCAAGAACATTCAATTTCAGTTACACTTAAACAGTTTAGCAGCTTCAATAATTGACACACGGCTAGTGCAAAAAACGGAATACTCCCCTCCAATTGAGCCTTTAACTTGAAGTGCTATAGTGCCCAAGTGCTAAAGTGCATAATTGCTAAAAAAATTTAAAGTGCAATTGGGCCGTATAATTTTTACTAAAGTGCTATTTTTTTCTCCCCCGGTAAATAGCATTAATTTCTATACCTCAGACCCTGTGTGTTCTTAGTATACTCTCGTGTGAAATGCTATGTGGTGGTGGTAGATGCACTAATAGGAAAATATTTCCAAATATTCATACATTTTCTCATTGACCCTACTTTTTAGCATACGCCTCTTCAAATCTTTTCGTCCGTCGCATTTTATTTATCCATTTAAAATAAGATGGTACCTCCTCTGACCTCCAGTTTTGAAGGATTAGAGAACGGGCGACTAAAGTGCAGATTGCAGTGAAAGTTACTTCCGCACTAAGCAAATCCTTTCTCTTTGTTGAAATGCCAAACAAGGCTATTTTGGCTATGGGTTCAATTAATTTGTTTATGGCCCTGCTGATTAAAGAAAAGATCTTACACCAAAAATTGAGCAGCTTCGGGCATGTGTGAAAAAAGTGCAACCAATAACCCCCCTCATGAAGCTGACATCTAAAGCATTTGTTTTCTACTCCCAAAAAGCGTTTGCTTAATGCTTTAGGAGTGAGGTATGCTAGCCAACAGGATAGGAATGACATTATTTTAAAATTGGCCGCTCTGAGAGACTTACGACCCACTTCTGAGATCCGCTCCCACTCCTGCCACGAGAAGGAACAGCTGGTTTCCAGGGATATTTTGGCCAGAATTCCGTCGACTAAAGGAGAAGCTTCCCCCTTCCTAAGGAATTGATACCAATTCCCTAATCCTGTTAATTTTACTTTGTATAGGGCAATAGCCAGTGGCATTTCCCCTGCCGGCACATAAAATATATGTATAAAATTTATGATTTGAAAAAATTCCAAAAACCCACTTTTTAGTTTATTATCAGACCTAGCCAGAACCTCCTGCCAAGTAAAGAGCCTCCCTGAAACAAAGAAGGACCCCAAATCCCCAAAGCCTGTCTCAATCCATTTTTGAATTTTACTTGAGTGGATTTGAAGACCGAGGCTCTTGCACTCCTTTATTCTCAAATAGCGCAAACCACCCCCACTTCCTGATAAGAAAGGAATGTAATATTTTTGTCATATCTCTAATGGTCTTATATCTAGTCTTCTTTGGTAACTTTGCAGTTTTTAAAAATATCAGAACTTGCAAGCCTGCCTCATGGACCATTTTTTCATAAAAAAACATGTCAAGCTTTCTACTAGGTGCCAATAAGGGAGCTGCAAGATCCAATATTGCGACCGTGTAGTATGCTCATATATTTGGTAACGTTAGGCCCCCTTGTGTAGTTCCCAGCTGCAGTGTGCTTAATTACACCCTTGCAACATTCTTATTCCAAATAAAATCCCTGACCATTGAGTCGATTTCCCTAAAATAGCACAAATTGATTTTTAGTGGAACATTTAAAAAAAGAAAAACCAACAAAGGAAGGATCGACATTTTAATAAGTTCGACCCTGCCAATCAAAGTTAAGGGCAGTAAAGTCCATCTTTCCAATAGAGTTCTAATTATGTTCTGAGTTGCTAGATAGTTCAAGCTATATAGTTGATCGAATTGATTGGAGACATAAATGCCTAGGTATCTAATCGGTTAGTTATTCAGAGCTTGCGATCTTAAATTGGATGTTAAAAAAATGCAGTCCCAATTCAGTACTAGCACCTCGGTTTTATTCTGGTTGATCTTGTAACCACCAATTCATTCAAACTGATTAAACTCTTAGAGAGCATTATCAAAATTAAATTTATCGGGATGAAGGTATAAAATATTATCCTCTGTGAATAATTTTAACTTTTGACATTCCTTCTATAGGTGGCTTGATATTTGGGTTGCTGCGTATTCTTATTGCCAAAGGCTCAATAAAAAAGGTTAACAAGATAGGGGACATCGGACAGCCTTGCCTGGTGCCACTGTTGATAATAATCACTCCTATAGCGTTGGCGTTAACTACCACTTTTGGCAGCGTATTCTGATATATGTTTTTTAACATGCTTATTATCATTTCTGGAAACCCAAATTTTAACAAACCAATAAAAAGTGCCTCCCATTTCACCAGGTCGAAAGCTTTTTCTGCATCAACCATTGAAATTAAAGTTGGAATTTTATTAACCGAAACAAAATCTAACGCCTGAATTAAAAACCTGGTGATTGATGACATGGACCTTCCTGAAATGAAACCTGACTGGTCAGAATGAATTAACACCTGAGCAAGTGGTGTAAACCACTGTGCCCATATTTTCGTATGAATCTTAAAATCGGCATTAGGAAAACTGATCGGTCTATATGAATTGACATCCTTCTCGTTTTTTCCCTTTTTAACAAAACTAACAACAATGGACTCTTTAAAACTCGAAGGAACTGCACCTCCCAATCGAACAAATTTAAATAACTTAACCAGAAAAGGGGTCAGTTCTTTAACAAAAGTCTTGTAAAATTCGATTTGGAGCCCATCTGAGCCACACGCTTTTGCCCCAGCAATTAATCTCACTATCTCTGAAACTTCCGAAGCTAAAATTTCGCTCTTTAATTGTACTGATGATGGACTAGGTAAAATGGGGTGATTTACTTTGTCAAAATACTTATAGATACAATCAGGCCCAACCGCGTACGTTGTAGAGTATAACTTAGAATAATGGTCCTGAAATACCCGAGCTATGTCATTTTTTTCTCTAACAATATTCTGCGTTACAGGATCGACGAGCTCAATTATAGTGGCTTTCTCCTGTTTGGTTTTAGTTTGCCCTGCTAGCATCTTTCCCACCATTTGGCTCTCCTCGTAAACTCTCTGTTGGTACGTTCTAAAGCTATTTATTTCTTCAATTACAAAAAATTATTTTAAGGCAGCCTTCTCCCTTGCCAATTGTAATGTTGCATCCTCCCTTCCCAAATTACTATTATTCTGGTGGAGCTTGTTGACCTTGTCCCGCCTTTCTTTCCTCTGAGCAGCTGTGCGTGCGATCATCTGACCTCGGATAGCTGCTTTAAACCCGCCCCAGACTGAGAAGATTTCTGCAGTGCCTTCATTTAGGTTAAAAAACTCTAATATCCAATCTTTTGTTAGGGTCACCCAGTTATTGTCTTGGAGGAGTAGACGATCCATCTCCCACCGGGAATAGGCCTCTCCTCCCCTTCAATCACACACTCAAGTGATATTAAAGAGTGATCTGAGAAGGGGTTCATCCTTATAGAAGTGTCTGACACCAACAATGATTGTGAATTAAGAAAGAAATCAATCCTCGAGGCCGTATGGAATTGGTTAGAATGGCACGCAAATTCTGCCGCTAACGGATTACCATTTGGCCATTGGTCCACTAACTGATGTCCCTGAATTAGGGCTTTCAAGACTTTCCTAGTTTGTGGTTTCAACTCTTTTTTGTTTTTATTAGAGGTATCCTTTTTTAAATCTTGGATAAAATTAAAGTCCCCACCCAATGCTAATTTTCCCGGGATCCCTCTAAGTAGCTCAGTAATCGTCATTAGTGACGTTTTATCGTCAATTATCGGGCCATAATAGTTAACAAAATTTAAACACATCCCATTTAGCTTGGCCTCTACCCAAATCCATCGCCCCATTGGGTCTCTCTTAATTTGTCCAAACTCCCACGGAAGACTACGACAGAAATATATGGCAACTCCTCTTTTAGCTAACCCTGCCGAGGCAAAGAAAGCATTGGAGAAACACCGGGGAAGATATAGTTTTGGACAATTTGATTTCAGATGGGTTTGTTGAAAAAATAAAACCTGTGGTGAACAGAAAGCCAACCACTTTCTTAGAGCGCCGTATTTGGACTTATTCAGCATTCCATTAACATTGATAGATAAGATATGACACTTATTATTCATTTTTATCTAAGTTTTTCAAACATCTCTCTACACCAATTCTCCCATTCTTTTAGTTCAATACCTCTGTTACTGCTCTTCAATTATAGTGGCTTTCTCCTGTTTGGTTTTAGTTTGCCCTGCTAGCATCTTTCCCACCATTTGGCTCTCCTCGTAAACTCTCTGTTGGTACGTTCTAAAGCTATTTATTTCTTCAATTACAAAAAATTATTTTAAGGCAGCCTTCTCCCTTGCCAATTGTAATGTCGCATCCTCCCTTCCCAAATTACTATTATTCATAGCATTAGCCACATTCTGGTGGAGCTTGTTGACCTTGTCCCGCCTTTCTTTCCTCTGAGCAGCTGTGCGTGCGATCATCTGACCTCGGATAGCTGCTTTAAACCCGCCCCAGACTGAGAAGATTTCTGCAGTGCCTTCATTTAGGTTAAAAAACTCTAATATCCAATCTTTTGTTAGGGTCACCCAGTTATTGTCTTGGAGGAGTAGACGATCCATCTCCCACCGGGAATAGGCCTCTCATCCCCTTCAATCACACACTCAAGTGATATTAAAGAGTGATCTGAGAAGGGGTTCATCCTTATAGAAGTGTCTGACACCAAAAATGATTGTGAATTAAGAAAGAAATCAATCCTCGAGGCCGTATGGAATTGGTTAGAATGGCACGCAAATTCTGCCGCTAACGGATTACCATTTGGCCATTGCTCCACTAACTGATGTCCCTGAATTAGGGCTTTCAAGACTTTCCTAGTTTGTGGTTTCAACTCTTTTTTGTTTTTATTAGAGGTATCCTTTTTTAAATCTTGGATAAAATTAAAGTCCCCACCCAATGCTAATTTTCCCGGGATCCCTCTAAGTAGCTCAGTAATCGTCATTAGTGGCGTTTTATCGTCAATTATCGGGCCATAATAGTTAACAAAATTTAAACACATCCCATTTAGCTTGGCCTCTACCCAAATCCATCGCCCCATTGGGTCTCTCTTAATTTGTCCAAACTCCCACGGAAGACTACGACAGAAATATATGGCAACTCCTCTTTTAGCTAACCCTGCCGAGGCAAAGAAAGCATTGGAGAAACACCTGGGAAGATATAGTTTTGGACAATTTGATTTCAGATGGGTTTGTTGAAAAAATAAAACCTGTGGTGAACAGAAAGCCAACCACTTTCTTAGAGCGCCGTATTTGGACTTATTCAGCATTCCATTAACATTGATAGATAAGATATGACACTTATTATTCATTTTAATCTAAGTTTTTCAAACATCTCTCTACACCAATTCTCCCATTCTTTTAGTTCAATACCTCTGTTACTGCTCTTTTTACTGCTCAATTTTTTTACCCCCCTTAACCCTACCCCTGTCCTCCCGACCTCCTCCCCTCTAGAGGTGGACACCCAAATTTCCCACACACTCCACCTCTTGCCCTCCCCAATTGCTTTAAGGGGTGCCATGGATCTGCACCCAGGTTTACCCTCCCCCCATGGTAAATATATTATAAACCATCTGGCTAGACCGTTAAATCATATATGCATTTTAATCTCCAACTAGAATTCTGGAGAAAAAAAAGACCCAAGTCAAAAAGTAAATTCCCTTTGGGCAAGTGAACATCAATACAAAGGTACTTACAGACAATAGACTCACTAATACACAAGTGTAACAAGGAAGCAATGAAAAAACTGAAAATTCAAACATGTGAAAACACTATAGTAGAAACAAAACATTAGTACAATTTATTAACATACATTATATTGATTAAAAATTGGGAAACAAACACAGGACGGAATAATTATAAATAATTCCGCTTAAACGTGTGTGAGGACGCGGGACGTTTGTTCATCTAGCCTTGGAGGACAGAGACTGGTTTTGACTCGTGAAATTGAAGTATACAAGGAGTCACGTCGTGTACCTACCAGAATGGAAATTTATATGTATTAGTATCGTACCGCGTACCGGGTTCATATTATCAAAGCTTCGTCCTTCAGCTATAGTGCTGGACGTGCTACGAAAGTTGGACTTTACCTCAGCAACTATTTTAAATTAGAGGATCAAAGGATATTTCGCTGGCAGAATATTTCAAGCAAAAGATAAGGAGGATATATACCCCTTATGATGCACTGATATATGTGTTTTATGCCCGAGAAATATTGGGAAAAAGGTATACATATACCCTGATGAAGGCGGTCATACTTTGTCCATACCGCCGAAACGCGTTGATGCTCAAGGAGTGAATGTGGATTAAGCAATTAAGGAAAATTCGAAATAATTGTGTTATTTGAATTTAGTCCTTTTTCCTGTAGCTCCTTTTTTATTGGAATGTTTTTATTTATTATTATTCCGTCCGGTGTTTGTTTCCCAATTTTTAATCAATATAATATATGTTAGTAAATTGTACTAATGTTTTGATTCTACTATAGTGTTTTCACGTGTTTGAATTTTCCGTTTTTTCATTGCTTCCTTGTTACGCTTGTGTATTAGTGAGTCTATTGTCTGTAAGTACCTTTGTATTGATGTTCACTTGCCCAAAGGGAATTTACTTTATTGACTTGTGTCTATTGTGGTACCCTATCCCTTTGGTTTAGGGGTCCCTCTCTCTTTTATTAGAGGAAAAAAAAGACCCTCCACCAAACCATTTGACCGGAGCCAGTCGTTGACCCCACACCCGTCGCCAACTTATTGAGGCCCGGTCATCTCCTTGAGAAGCTCCTGTGCATCCTCTATGTTAGTAAACATATGGAACTTCCCCTTAACCCCTTCAGCGCGGCGCGAATTTTCGCGCTGTGCTGGAGGTTCTGATGAGCCTATCGGCTCATGACGGAACGGTTCCGTCATGGGCACAGCTCAACCAACGCTCATGACGGAACCGTTCCGTCATGAGCATGGAAGGGGCTAACAAGGACACGAAGTTTTGACTGTTGGGCAATCGATGCCTGTGCCCCTTGTGCCTTAAACAAAAAAGTAGTTTGACGAATTCTTTTCGCCTCCGGGCTGCAACTGCCGACATGTCTGGAAAGAATCTACAGTTAGAAGTCTCGTTCACTGGGAACTGTTTTTGCTATATGGCCTTGGCGAGGATCTTCTCCTCGATCCGATAGTCTGAGAAATTGACTAAGATTGTGCGTGAGCTACTTGAACTTGGCAAATGGTGAAAAGGAACTCTATGGGCTCTGGTAATTGTCAAATCTCCACTAAATTCCAGGAGGACTTTTTCCTTGATAAAGGACTCTACCCATTGTGGCACTTGAGCCCCCTTGATTCTCTCGGGAACACCCACTATACGTAAACTTGATCGACGTGAGTGGTTTTCCAACTCCTCAAGCTTGTTTTCTAATAAAACGTTGTCTTTTGCTGCAACACGCACTTTAATGAGCAGTCCAGACATCTGGTCCTACAACTGGGAGATCCTTGTCTCCGCTTCCTGAATTTTTCCGGGAAAACATGCAACTGCCTCTTCTATTTTATCTAATCTAGAATGAAGAGAGGCAATTTCGTTCTCCTGTGATCTCTTCATGTCCCTAATCTCTTCCAAAATAAGGTTAAGTAGTATTTTGATTTCCATATGTTTCGTAGCAGCAACGACAGCTGAATCTTCCATTAGGGCTTTAAGAGATACTAGCTCCGGCTCTGGGAGTGGCACTTGCTGATTTTCCTGGCCCTGTGTACCCATAGGAGGTGTCGGACCGCTCCCATTAGAATCCTGCTATTCAAACCTATCATTAAAGGAAAATTTCTTGCCATGTCCAAAGAGATGGCGACCACAACGGCACCATACACATCAAGGTTTTCAAGACCATATGGGATAGAACTCAGTTCATTGTCAAGAGCAATCTGGTAATCTGTAAAAATGAGGGAAAACATATTGCCCAGCCTCCTGCCATTACAAAGGAAATATTTGGTATTTAGGAATTGGTAATATGTGATTTCCTGCATCTGGCCCTAAGACGCCAGTACCTTCTGCACTGTCCTAAAATAGCATACTTCAGTGAGCATTCATTTGACCTCTGATGTTTAGCCGAGGTCGTCTGGAAGCCAGGGCAAGGCAAACATTTGCTGTACACAAGTCAAATAGGCTCACGTCAAATTAACTTCAGGATTCGGCTTCGCTCACAAGATTGAGAAAAGTAAAAAAACACTTTTCGGGAGCCTATGTCTGATAGAATCTTGACAAAAAGTGGCATTAAAAAAAAAAGAAAATTTAAAGGAACTGTAGAAATAATAACGCCTAAAAGAGAGATGGAAATTATGCTTTGCCTTTCTAGGGGATATGCAACTAATCTGCAGAACAATTATCATGGCCAGAATGAGCTTGAAGGTTGACCGACACGGAGTCTTCACTAAAAAAGAAAGCTAAAATTGAAATAGAGTACAGGTTGAATAATATGTTGAAATTGGCTTCGTCAAAAAAAGTTAAAAGTTAGGAATTTTACAAGTTAAAGCGCTGTCTTCAGTTTGCGCACCAAACTCAACATACTCAGCATGGTGCAAGTGTTCCTGCGCTGCAAGCAGGAAGGTTTTGCGCAGGAAGTGACACTTTCCTATACAAAAACAATCCACTGAGGCATTTTCCTCTTTTTATGTGTGCTGCTGAATGCATAGCAGTTTTGGCACATTTCCAGATCTACCACTTGTGGTAAATCTGGGAATGCGTCAAAACCCAAGGATGTTGCACGGGAACACCTAGTCACAACTCATGGAACGCCTCTCTGGGGCAGAGTAATGCAGCGCAGTGATTTCCACTGTGTTGCGTTACTCCAGATTTATCAAGCAACTCATGGTCATGCAAGGTGGCCTTGAGTGGCTAGATAAATCGCATTTAGTAGTTCTGTCGCACATGCACCCCGCTGTGTTATTCAAGTGTGACACAACTACTTGTTAAATAGGGCTCTTAGTTACTCTTAAAAAACACCCCTGGCTTTTACACGAGAAAGCTCCTGATGAGATGGGCTTCGAAACTAATTGACTATTTCTTTGTGTGAAAGGTGTGATGTGTGAGAAGGTTTTTACAATGGAAATGTTGCATTTGAAATAATGCCTATGTAGGCACATTATGGTTGGTTAATTGGTAATATTGGTGATGCTGTGGAGGCATGTGATGGTGGATTTGTCTTTGTACAATGGAGGGTGTTTGGATGTATGATGTTCGTTGTGTTGGTTTATAGTTATGACTGTGTGGGTATATAGTGGTGGTTCTGCTATCTCTGTTATTACTTGATAAAGTTTGAAATATGATGTGTTTGAGAGAATTGTTCATTATGTTTAATCATTTCTAAAGCACACTACTTACCCGTGAGGGTCTCAAGGCGCTGGGGGGTGAGGAGTGCTGCTACTGTTCGAAAAGCCAGGTCTTGAGGAGTCTTCTGAAGGTCAGCATGTCTTGGGTCTGTCGTAGGTGGAAGTGGAGGGTGTTCCAGGTCTTGGCCGCGAGGTGGGAGAACGATCTGCCGCCGGAGGTCGCTCTTCGGATGCAGGGCGCGGTCAGCGGAGATGAGCTGGCGGATGGGAGTGTAAAAGCTGAGTCGTCCATTGGGGTACGCAGGTCCGTTGTTGTGGAGTGCCTTGTTTGCATGGGTAAGTAGCTTGAAGGTTATCCTCTTGTTGACGGGGTGCCAGTGCAGGTCTCACAGGTGGGGTGAGATGTGGCTACGGCGAGGGATGTCGAGGATCAGGCATGCAGAGGTGTTCTTGATGCGTTGAAGCCGTCTCAGGAGTTTGGCTCGTGCTCCTGCATAGAGGGCATTTCCGTAGTCCAACCTGCTGCCGACAAGGGCCTGGGTGACCGTTCTTCTCGTTTCGTTGGGGTTCCACTTGTAAATCCTGCGGATCATGCGGAGGGTGTTGAAGCAGGAGGAAGAGACGGCGTTCACCTGCTTAATCATGGAGAGGGTGGAGTCGAGGATGACCCCTAGGTTGCTTGCGTGGTCGGTGGGTGTTAGGGCTGTTCCCAGTGCGGTCAGCCACCAGGAGTTGTGCCAGGCCGAGAGGGTGGGTCAGAGGATGAAGACCTCCGTCTTGTCCGAGTAATGCTTCAGTCGGCTGTTCCTCATCCAATCGGTGAGGGCTTTCATTCCTTCGTGGAGGCTGGTTTTGGCGGTGTTGGGGTCCTTGGTGAGGGAGAGGATCAGCTGGGTGTCATCGGTGTAGGAGATGATATTGAGGTCATGCAGTCAGGTGACATGGGTGAGTGGTGCCATGTAGATGTTAAACAGCATTGGACTAAGGGATGCGCCCTGGGGTACGCCCCAGATGATCTTGGTGGCTTCAGAGTGGATGGAGGGAAGGCGGATGCTCTGTGTTCTGCCGGAGAGGAAGGAGGTGGTCCAGTCCAGGGCCTTCTCTTGGATTCCAGCGTTGTGGAGGCGTGTTCGTAGTGTGCGGAGGCAGACCGTGTCAAAGGCAGCTGACTGGTCCAGGAGGATGAGGACTGCGGTTTCACCGTTGTCTGTTTAGTGTTGAAAGGCATGTATCATTGTGTGTGTGTTCTGGAAGTGACACAGTAAAACATTGGTAACTTGAGGTTATGTGCCTGTGATTGTGGTGGCATCTGATTGTTACTGTGTGGTTATTTTATGGTTGTTGTGAGCATGGACTATGGTTTAAAACTTTACGTTGTGCATGCACCCACAAATCCCTTTGTCCTACTCAGCTGATCACATATATCATATGAATAGTGCAGGGGACTCATTGGGGAGCAATAAAGCAAAAGGCCTCACTTCCCTGGATCTCTCACCTCTCTTACTTGGTGACCTCGTACCATCATACCTCCTCCCCATCACAATATTTAAAGAGCTACTGAGCATTCTTTCACCCATGCCAATGCAATTCACTGTACCATCTCCTTTCTCTAATAAACATAAATACCTTTTGTCCTTCTACTCCCACATGACCCTTGAAGACACTCTCCCAAATACTATTATAATATTTTTTTAACAAATATCTGGCTTCCTGTCAAATTCCGCAAACACACGTTAGTGACGCCCTCCTCAAACACCTCCCAAACTTTTCTTGCAATCCTTCCGGCAACCCTGTTGCTGTTCTTTCTCCTCCCTATTTGGACTTGAACTCTTTTTACGCCACTGAAGAGCAGGGTGCTAGAGAGACCCAAAGAGCAGCTCAGTCCGAGTCACTCAACAGCATTGTCAAAAATCTTATCACATGGATCTGCAGAGATCTGCTGCTGACAAGAGAGGAAGTAATTGGTGTAGCTAGAGTGTCATTAGTGGTGGTGGGCAAAAGCTTTTGTGGAGTTTTGCCCACTCCACATTCCTCTTGGAGTGCGGAATTCCAGCAAAACTCTGTGTGAGGGAATGACACATGCAACAGGCCCGATGGTGGAGCCACAACACTCACAAAACCTACCTGTACAAGGGAAATCCACCTGATTCCAGTGCAGGGAAAAACCAAGCTGAGACGTAACTCCTCCCCCATGTCCTCTCCCCATACAGCAGACCACGAGACAGGAAGAGGTTGTGGTTAACCCCGGAAGAAGTCCTGCACAGGAGGTGAAAAGGGCCAGGAACACAACCAGTTGGCGCGATACAGCCGGAAGGAAGTAGGAGAAGAAGCAAGCGGACCGAAACGAGGGAAAAGGAGAAGACGTCGGGAGAAAGACTAATGGAGAGGAAGCAGACGCGGAAGACCAGGAAGAAGCTGAGACGTGGTACGAAGAGTGGTGTCCCCGCAGGAGGTAGCTGAAGAGCGGCCGCAACTCAGGAGAGTTGCGGCAGAGCCGGTGAGTTTCTCGAAGCAGGGGAAAGAGGGACCGGGGTAGCAGGAGGCGTTCAGTTGTACAGGAGGGTAGCGGGAGGCGTTTATTTGTACAGGAGGGTGGCAGGAGGTGTTTGTTTGTACAGAAGGGAGGTGGGTGGTTTAGACTGAGGGGAATGCACTTAAAAGGCCGAGTGAGCCCAGATGTTTTCTTTTTACCGATAACAGTGTGCTGGGGGGAAACATAATTGGAGGAGCACATTTGGGCTCTAAAAGGAGTTTTTTCATAGAAATCGACTTTCCTCAGCACTGTACCTCTTCAGAATAAAATCCAGAGAATTGTCACACTGTTCCCTACTCAGTCCCATCACTTCCACTAACTCCTGTGCACTACCCGTCCTGTCAATCACTCCTTTAAGTTCCTCCCCCTTTTCCTCATATTACCCTTACTCCCCACACTTGCCCTTAACCCAGTGCGTTGCACCAAACGGGTGTGGTGGCGGAGACCATAGTGCCTAAAACATGCAAGGAATAAACTGTACAATTACTGATGGCTCCTTCTTTCTTTCCTCTTCTGAGCCTCCTAGGAAAGGATCATCCACCAGAGAGACATCCCTTTTTTGACGAGGAAACAAACTTCCAAGACTATTCAGGAAAGAAGAACCGGAATCACCATTGTAAAACTCACAAAGACAATCCCTGTTTCATGCATTTGTTTTGCTGTTGAATAAAAACCGCCCCACTTACCCAGTATCTACAGCCTCCATGTCTGTTTATCCGGCCTGCACTCCCACACTCTGCCAACCACTGCATAGCAGAGTTCATGCGTGGCTCAGGAAGGTTAAGAGGTGAATGAAAATTTGCATCCCTGTGTGTGATTGTTGTGCTCTACAACGCCTCCTGATGTGATTTATCAATGTGGGAGGTTGCTGAAGTTTGCGACCATTCACGTTGAGAAAGCTGTGAATTGAGTAGAGTTTCATTTGGCAGAGCTACATAAAGTGAATTTAGTAGAAAGTCTACTTGAGTGACACACAAAAGCAGCACCCTCTGGAGTACTGCGTGGTGCCATTGGCACTCATTTTACATTGTGGAACAAGAACATGGCACTAATAATCAGTGCAAGCAGAGTGACGTGCCAAATTCCGCCTGCTAGCGGAACTCCACTGAATCTCACTGAGCTTTTATTTAGCTCTGCAGAATTCTGCAGAACGAAACTTCACGAGTTCCGCCCACCCCTAGTCATGAGCCCTACTGCAAAAATGGAACTAGGCCCCCTAGCTGATGTTTGATTTAGAAAACACACCAATAATCAGGGTTTAGTAGCCCTAAGGCCCCTGGGCTTTGGTGCCATTGTATCTGTAGCACCAGCGGAAGGTACGCCCATGGATGCCATAGTCGACCGTGCTAACTACGTTCCCTCAACATATCTTATGTCTGTAAAGACTAGTCAGAGAAGGTTAATGTAAGGTGACCGGGAACCTCCGTTGAGCGAGGGAGGTGGAAGATTACCATCCACCAAAGAGTCAGCTTTGAGACTGGTGTTTCTTTCTCTAGTAAATAGAAAAAGGGCAACCCAATACTCCCCAAGGAACTGGGTAACATAAAGTTAAATAGAAAAATTTACCTTGAGGATTTATTTTATCCCATTAATTACTCTTTATCAAGTCATAATATGTACATTGATTCATAAGGAACATACAAAACGTGGTATCTGATTCTTTTGTTTTTTTTTATATCATATTTGAAATAAATTCCGGTCACAAGTCTTTTTACAAACAGAGAAAAAATAGGCAACAAAAACACTACTATATTGAATCCAGCTTTTTGGTAGTGTATAATACCGTTGGTACAATATGCATTAAACCAATATATACATAGCGTGCTACTGAAGCATCAGTCAGCTCATTCATCAGATCTTATTGAGAATGCTGTTATCATTAATTGTAACCCAAACAGTATGTAGGCATCGACGTTTCGGTCTTTAACGGAAGAATCTCTCCAAGACCATCCTCAGGACTGTGTGTTGCTCATGATATCTACAAAATATACAATATATACAACATATTAAACCCTACCACTAGTGTCCAATATAATCGATTGTCTGCTAACATTAACCGTCACCACACCCAGTGTGACTAAACATACTGATATGCACACAATACCCACTATATACAAAGTATGAATCTTCAAAATCCATTCGGAGGTATCTTAACCAGGGCTATCCAATGCCCACGTGCTCCTATGCAAATGTACAAAAACGTACAATATGTATATGCCCTATCAATACAATCTTCCTCAAGCCTCACCATCTATCACATCGCCATATTGCTCATATCCAGCTTACCTCCACACTGTCGTAGAAGCACTTCAATCTGACTCCAATCCCTTTAATCCTCAATATGCCTCCAATGGTATACCGTTAAACTACAAAGTAGAAGAGGGGGGGGGATCCTCCATCAGTGTTCATAAAAACCCAAAGTAGAAAACTCCTGAATTACGCTCGCATTCAGATGCTACATCTTACATGTATACTGCGCTTCATGACGGGACACAACCTCGTCTCTCTCCGTTAGCGTTCACCATTCTACTGATACCGAAGGGTAATGACCAGTGAACGCGGAGTTCGCGCATGCGCAAAAGAGTCGAACGCGCATTCGCGAGTGGAGGCCATATTGGAATGGTGATCTGAATCTCTAACCGATCCTAATCCCTATGGGAACGGTAAATTTAAAAACATAATCTCCTACTACCAACAACAATGAAAGAAAGTATATACAAATGAGACTTCTGTATATGAATCAAGTGAAACTTGTACATATAAAATAACGCATTTACATATAAATTAACTTTGGTAAAGCCAAAGTTAGGTTCTTTCGGGCACTGACCTCACCTTAGGGACCAGACAAAGAATACCATAACCTATGACAAAACCATAATGACCTTTAGAGGGTTGCTAAACTGTGCCATTCCACACACTGATTTAGTCCATGTGCCATCGTCTTGCAAGTCCAAATCCATCTGTTTTCTTTTAATGTTAGCAGAGGTTCTACATTGGTCCTCCTTTTTGACCCCTTGATAACTTCAAGCACAAACCATTTCATGTCTTTGGGCCCATGGGATTTCTCAATAAAGTGTTCTACCAGAGGTGCTGTTAACACATTACACCTAATTCTCGATTGATGCTGGGCTATTCTTTTTTTCACTTCCTGTGTTGTCTTTCCAATGTATGTTAGCGTGGTACTATGATAGATCACTGGTGGATGAAAATAAGCGCAAAGAAAAGGCTGACAATACCATTGCCTGTGTTACCACCTTTGGAACCGAATCAAACGAGATCAAAAAGATTATATCAAGAAACTGGCATCTAGTACAGAAAGTGGAACCACAGCTGTGTTGTCCTTACTTTGCTTTTAAGAGAGCCAGGAATTTGCGTGATCATTTGGTCAAAACCTACAGGGAACCATGTACTAAAACCATACAGAGTCAGTGGGGTTTAGCACCTGTTGTGGGTCACTACCCGTGTGGCCAATGTGTAGCCTGTGATACTACATCTGTGACCAAATCGTGTATACTCAATGGGAAAGAATATGTATTAATACATCATTCCAATTGTTTGACGAGGAACGTCATTTATTGTATACAATGTCCATGCAGCCTAACATACATTGGAAAGACAACACAGGAAGTGAAAAAAAGAATAGCCCAGCATCAATCGAGAATTAGGTGTAATGTGTTAACAGCACCTCTGGTAGAACACTTTATTGAGAAATCCCATGGGCCCAAAGACATGAAATGGTTTGTGCTTGAAGTTATCAAGGGGTCAAAAAGGAGGACCAATGTAGATCGTCTGCTAACATTAAAAGAAAACAGATGGATTTGGACTTGCAAGACCATGGCACATGAACTAAATCAGTGTGTGGAGTGGCACAGTTTAGCAACCCTCTAAAGGTCATTATGGTTTTGTCATAGGTTATGGTATTCTTTGTCTGGTCCCTAAGGTGAGGTCAGTGCCCGAAAGACCCTAACTTTGGCTTTACCAAAGTTAATTTATATGTAAATGCTTTATTTTATATGTACAAGTTTCACTTGATTCATATACAGAAGTCTCATTTGTATATACTTTCTTTCATTGTTGTTGGTAGTAGGAGATTATGTTTTTAAATTTACCGTTCCCATAGTGATTAGGATCGGTTAGAGATTCAGATCACCATTCCAATATGGCCTCCGCTCGCGAATGCGCGTTCGACTCTTTTGCGCATGTGCGAACTCCGCGTTCACTGGTCATTACCCTTCGGTATCAGTAGAATGGTGAACGCTAACGGAGAGAGACGAGGTTGTGTCCCGTCAGGAAGCGCAGTATACAAGTAAGATGTAGCATCTGAATGTGAGCGTAATTCAGGAGTTTTCTACTTTGGGTTTTTATGAATACTCTTTCTCTAGTAGTCAATAACACGGGGGCAGGGAGCTAATTAAAGGTCCAGCAACCTTGCTCCCAAGAACAAATATGAAAATATTGATAGGGTAACTGTTCCTGTAAGCTTGTATCTCAGGGTGGAAAAATTGTACATGTGTTGTGATCCTGCTATTTAGGAATTCGTGCCCTCACACACCCATAAGGATATCATACTTCATCATCAGGCTTTTGCTCCTGGTGGGGTCAGCACTGCAATACCCCACACACTCCTCGAGAGGACTCTTTGGCGGAGATGTTTAAATCAAATAGCTGTGATGGTGAGTGCGGTGTGTGGTAGAGGTGAAATGGTGAGTTAAAAGTAGTGAATTAAAAATACCTACAGAGTACCAAACAACTAATTTATTCTGGGGTCCCCTATGTAGGTATAAAAGCAATGTGTTAATTGTTAGCTCCTAGTAATGAGGAGAAACAATTTAGCACTGCGTGCAGATAGTGCAGGTTTGTGTAGGCCAACATGTTTCACGCTCAGTGGTTCAGGTAGGATCCAGTGCGTTTTACCAGGACTTAAAGAAACATACATGAATATCCCTATCCATATTCAGGGTTGGGAAGGTGAGTGCTGGTATCTAATGATTACTAAATTATTCTCACACCAAGTTGTGGGTTGAAAAGCTACCTAATGGGGGTGAACCAATTGCGGTTGTTCTATGTTCCAGTCCCACCATCGTGAAATTTGTGCCCCTTGGGTCATAGCAGATGACCGCGTCAATGCTGCAGCATTAAATATTGTCAGCACTGTGTGAGGCATAATGCCCTACCCCTTCATCTACTAGTCTGGAGAGGTTACCTCCAGGCTATTTTTAACGCCTCAGCATTGAAGCAGTCATCTGTTATGACCTAAGGGGCACAAATGTCATGATTGTAGGGCTGGAACATAGGCATATTCACCTACCCCTTCATCTGCTAGGCTGGAAAGGTTACCTTTCAGGTTAGCAGATGAAGGGGTAGGTGCTGCAGCAATGCTGTGGTCATCTGCTATACCCATGGGGCACACATTTCGCGATTTTAGTGTTGGAACATGGGACAATCGCAATTGGTTTACCCCCTATTAGGTACATTTTCAATTTACAACTCTGTGTGAGTAGACTTTGGTAATCATTAAATACCAGCACTCATCTGTTGTAGCATAATTTGTGCAATATCGGGAATTTTGTGATACACTTATTACCAGAATTACATTATGCCACTTTGCGTGATGACATGCCAATCACAGTACAAATTTACTGTGAAGAGCCATATGCTGTCAAAATTCAGTGCGAATGAACAGAAACAACAGAATGCAAACTGCTGCTGTTTACGGTGCTTTTGTGCAAATGCAGTCTCCTGCCAAAAATGTAGGTGAAGATGCATTTCACGCTACAACATAGCGTGAAAAGACAGATTTGCATTTCATATAATCAAGTTTAATTCCACCTACATTTTGAGCAATTACACAAAGCCAATTACGCAAATTTTACACACTGGCAATATGTCTTATGTAAAGCAGCCTAAAAGAGTCTATATATGTCCAATGCGTTTGTTAAGCAGAATTTCCTAATCTTTTGATTTTTATGCACGATGGATAATTTATCATACTGTTCAGATTCAGCAACGATGATTAGGCCTTTCTCCTCAACCTCTTGCTCTTAGCTGGAAAAAAAAAAAAAAATTTCAGTCCCTTTCGAAATATCAACTCTAAATTCTCTTTTCCTGAAGTTTCTTTTGAGGTCGTGACCACTGTTCTGCAGACAGCAGTCCCTTCGCTTCCCCCCTGCCTCTCAGTTACTAAAGTTTTGCACGAGCGTGCACGCGACGCAACGTCACTTCACGGATCATTTTAAGCAGCTTGAGCAGCGCTAAATAGCGCTGCGTCACTTGTGCCCAGTACACTACAGTAAAGGAGGACGCTTACGCTAGTTCTTTCTCAGCCACACCAGACTGTGAATTTATTTGGAACAGAACGGACCTTCGGCATTCTGCTAAAATTGCTGCTGCACTTGTATCTTCCCAAAGGTATACCGCGCTCTGCACTGAGAGATGTACACATTTAATATAACCATGAATATTGTTTTATGCGGCTACATCGGTCATAACGAAAATGCATGCTGTGGACAAGCTGTTGCGATTTATCACCACAAATTTTTAAAGAGACATCTGTTATGTTCTGTAATTGTGGCCCTGGTTGGCCACCTTGGTTACTGCTGGCCTTGGTGCGCGTGGGCTGGAGCGCGCAAGGGCAGCAAACTGACTGCAGGCACACATGCTGTCACAGTCGGAAGTGACGTCCCCCGAGCGGGCGTCCTCCTTTTATTTAACCCCGCAGGCCACGTCTGGCCCGCGGATGTGTGGATGCGTGTGTGCGTGCGACCCTAGACCTCTGGGGATATTACATCCCTATCCAACTATATATATATTTTTTTTATTTTCTCTGCAAATCAAACATAACAGTCCCGGATCAACAACACTAGTAAAGAGAGCCTGGGTACTTGCGTGTCCCTTGGTGACGGCATCAGGGTCTCAGCAAACAGGCGTAGTCTCTCAGTCTCTGGATTGGTGGCGAATTGGGCCTGAAGTTGTATTGTTGCGAGCTGACCCTTCCGCTCTCGACGTCTCGGCAAGGGCTACTGGCCGTGACGGATGGGGTCGTAGGAGCTGACACGTTCTCCGGTTAGTTTGACTGTCTTTCCATCAGTGCGTCGTCTTCCTGGGCTATCGTCACACACAAGTTGTGGCTCCTTCCTTCTAGCTCAGAGCATTGGCTGTCTCCCGATGACACAGCCTTGAACTAGGAGGCATTTCTTGACACTTCCTCCTCTCCCTTCTGTGCCGTGATCATGGTGCCTCTCATGGGCGTGACCGTCCAGGTACCCGGTTCATAACGAGTTTGAAATTTTTCCCCAGGGCGTCGGTTCCGTAGGATCACCCGGGTCCCCGGGGTCATTCTTTTAGGGGTGGCTTTCCAGCGACGACTGGCTTGCTGGTTTCCTTGCTGCCTCCTTTCCTGGGCCTCATCCGCGTCGGCTGGGGGCGGTGTCCACCCCTGGACCTTGGAGAGAAGGTCTCTTCGTGCCCCCTGAAACATGAGGGTCCAAGGACTTCTCTGGGTTGTGCAATGGGGGGTGCCCCTATATTCTGAGTAGTCATCCAGGTTCCCTTCACTACCTCCTGGTTCGTGACTTTTGACTACTCGCTTATGTTCTGACGCTCACCTGGTGAGGTAAGTGGAATTCTATATTGAACACTTGTGTACTAGTCCTGCAAATTACTAGAGAGTTTAGGGCCCGATGTAGGTAAACGCGATTTTCCAATTTCAAAATACCGAGGCGGGCCGAATCGGTATTCTGAAATCGGAAAACGAGATGTAGGAAAAAAATACCGAATGAATACCGAATCGGTCAGCATCGGTAATGAGAATCGGTACGTTCCGATTCTGCTCGGTCCGAATCGGAAAGTACCGAATCGGCCAACAACGAATCCGAAATCACCGATTCGTCTACCACCGAATCGGATATTCCCGAATCGGCGAATACCGATTCGGTAAAAGCCGAATCGGGAAAATCCGATTCGGCAATCATAGACCCATGGCGAAAAAGCCCATAGGAATGCATTGAAAGAACCGATTCGGCTTTTACCGAATCGGATAATACCGAATCGGATTTCACCGATTCGGATATTACCGAATCGGTAAAAGCCGATTCGGCAATAGGCGATTCAGCCAATGAGGTGGCTCCCCCTCCCCCACCCAAACAGGGAGTGGCAACCCTGGCAGGTGCAGCTAATTAAGAAGTTTCTAGAAGTATCTGGAAAGCCTGCCTGAGCCCAACACACACAGTTAGCAGCAGTTGGAGAAGGAGGTTGCAAACTGAACAGGAGAAAATGGCAGATCAGTCTGGAAGCCAGAAGTCCTCCCAGAAGAGGAAGCCCAAGTTCACCACCACCGAACTTCAGGTGCTGGTTGAGGAGGTGGTGAGGGTGCACCGCCAGCTGTTTGGCAAGCTGTCCCTCAACGTGCCAGACAGCACCAAGAGGAGAATCTGGGCCGACATCGCCCAGAAGGTGAATGCTGCGGGTGTCACCCCCAGGTCCATCGAGGAACTGAAAAAACGGAGGAGCACCAGGCGATCCGCTGATGCTGCTGGGCATTCGGAGGGGGCCGAGGGACACCCCAGTGGGTCTGGCAAGCGGGCCAAAAAATAGCCTGGCAAGGGGGGATGAGCAAACCAGAACCCTGGACTTTATTTGAGTTTACAATCTCCATTTTTTGATGCACATCAGTGCGGTAACTGTGGTGCATCACTATTAAAATTTATTTTTTTTCAAAGCAACATTTAGCTGTCTTTGCATCTGTACTCAGTCAGAAATAGTTCTCAGTGATCTCCTCACGTCTGTATCTGCCATCACTTGGCGTACACACCCCAGCTGGCTGTGTCAGTGGCACAGCTTCGTCGTCGTCATAGTCCTCGTAGTCAGACAACTCCACCTCAGTGCCCTTCTTGACCGCAAGGTTGTGTAACATTGCACATACAGCTATGATCTTGCAGCAGGTGATGGGGGTATACTGCCTTGCACCTCCACTCTTGTGCAGGCATCTGAATCTACTTTTCCAGATGCCAAAGGTCCGTTCAACAACATTCCTTGTGCGTATGTGGGCCCGGTTATACCTCCTTTGGCTGGGTGTGGAGGGGTTGAGGTAGGGGGTGAGTATGAATGAGCGGAGGGCATATGCACTGTCGCCTGGAAGAGAAAGGGGTCACATTAGACACATGCATACATGTATTCCACCTACCTACTATGTGTTATGGGGGTCTGATGATGTGTCTCACCTAGGAGGTATCCTTCTCCAAATTCGCCTGCCATCAGCCGTGCATATATGCCGCTCTGTTGGAATATATAGGAGTCATGGGTACTCCCCGGAAATTTTGCTACCAGGTCTGTGATGGTGCACTTGGCATTGCTGATCACCTGCACGTTGATGGTGTGTGTAGATTTCCGATTGCGGTATATGTATTCGGTGTCCGCTGGTGGGCAAATCGGAATGTGTGTGCCATCTATGCAACCGATGATTTGGGGAAATTGTGCCATCTGGTAGAAGTCAGCTTTAGTTTGTAGCAGTTCTGCGTGGGTTGCAGGGAAAGAGATGTATTGGTCCATCCTGTCTATCATGGCGTCAAGGAATATGTGGAAGAACCTTGACAGGCTGCTCTGGCTCACCCCTCCTGCTGCTGCTACTCCACTTTGATAGCTGCCAGACGCTACCAGGTGTAGGCTGCATAGCACCTGGACGTGCGCAGGGATGGCGTGTGCCCTTGGGGTGTGGTGGTCCAAGTATGGCTTAAGGTCCCTGATGAGCTCAAGTATGGTGTCAGAGTCCAGCCTGTATCTCTGTAGGATCTCAGCCTCAGTGAGCATGAACAGGGTTATCCTCTGTCTGTAGACCTGTTCATTTCTTAGCCATTCCCTCTGTCCTTCCTGCTGTAGCCGTAGCCGCCTCGCAATGACATAGAAAGCTGCAATCCTGCGAGTTGCAATGCATTTTGGGACTGTTTATATGGGTTGGAGTTGGTTACCACCTGATTGCAATCCATGGTAAATACCGAGTGAATTCTACCGATTTCGAGCCGATTTCGGTGTTTCTGTGCCTCCCTACATCTCCCCAACTGTCGGAATCGGGGAATTTCCCGATCGGAGATTCATACGAATCGGCATGTTTTCCGATTCGGCTCATGTCCGATTCGGTATTTGTACCGATTCGGTAATGGGACCGAATCGGTGATTTTCCGATTCGGTGTCACTAACGAATCGGTAATGGGACCGAATCGGTGATTTTCCGAATCGGTGTCACTAACAAATCGGTAATGGGACCGAATCGGTGATTTTCCGATTCGGTGTCACTAACGAATCGGTAATGGGACCGAATCGGTGATTTTCCGAATCGGTGTCACTAACGAATCGGTAATGGGACCGAATCGGTGATTTTCCGATTCGGTGTCACTAACGAATCGGGAATTGGACCGAATCGGTGATTTTCCGATTCGGTGTCACTAACGATTCGGTACATGGACCGATTCGGTATTTGCATCCGATTCGGTGTTTTTCCGATTCGTTCCATATCCGATTTTCGGTATGTACGTATCGGATTCTTTCCCATTCGGTACTCATTCCGATTCGGTTTACTGTCCGATTATTTCTGTTTTGGGTTCCCTACATCTGGATGGCTGTTTACCGATCGGTAAGGGCCAAAAATCGGTATTTTCGGCCGTTACCGATCGGTAACGCCCTACCTACATCGGGCCCTTAGTCCTATTGTTTGTTTGGTTACAGCCATCTCCTGCCATCGAGACTGCAGCTACAACGTCCCTGATGGGGGAGAGTTGGTATACTCCCTGGGAAATTCCCCCCACACTTTTTGGGAGCAACTGACTTTGAGTGAGTTATCTCTTCTCACTTGGATCGTTGCTGTTTGGAAGTGTGGGGACATTCATCTTTGCTCCTGTGGACTTCCATCCTCCTCAACAGGGGAGGACCCTTAACACCTGGTGTGCTCTGATGCGATTGGCAAACACTATTAATTTTAGGTCTTCGGCCGTGTGGCTGCTTAGCAGAGTGTCGGCCTCTCTGTCGATTATGTGGATCATCCCCATCACCTCCAATTCATCAGCCTTGATGGGTAATGTGATTTTGCCTTTGAGTGGTAGTGGTGTATCGGCTCCATATGCGAATATTCTCGTTTTTGACAGTAGCACCTGGGGGCGTGGGCGTAGTTTCCTGAATTGTTGCAAGCCCATGACTTTCACAGTGGCCCCTGTATCGATTACCGCCTTAACTTCGTTTCCGGCCATCTGTTTAACGCACGTCGGCTTCGGCCTTCGTCGTTGCTTGAGTTCCCGCGCAAAAGAGACAATGTACGCCTCTTCATCCTCAGAATCCGAATCTTCGTCCATCGAGGGTAGGTATTTCTCTGTTTTCGGTGGAGGTGGATCAGCTACCGACAACTGCAGTATTGCCTTGGTAGTGTGTGTAATTTTCTGAAGGTTCTTGAGGTGTTTCGTCTTCGACACACAGTCGCAAAATGATTTGGAATCCCACAATTTGAACAGGTTTTTCCTTGGGCTGGGCAGCCTTTGGCTGCGTGGGGCTCGTGTCCGCAATACCCACACCGTGTTCTGGACTGGTCGTTCCGATGTTCCTTTTGAGGTGGTCCACGTGGCTGGGTCCTCACTGCGTCTGCACGTTCACTCTTAATGGCCTATGTTTTACCTTGGGGTTTGTGGAGTGCTTGTTGCATTGCGGTGGCCCTGACGTTCGAGAGGTCCTGTGATCTAGCAAAGATTAGGATATCCTCAAGTGAGATCCCTGGCTTGCGTAGTATCGATCCTCTTAGTGCCTTGTCTCGACACCCTTGAATGATTTGTCTCCGTATGGCCTTCGGTTGATCCTCATCAGTACAGGAGCTTGCTAGCTCCCTTACGCGAGCATAAAAACGGTCCATGGTCTCGCCTTCCCTCTGACGTGCCTGTCTCAGTTTGAAGACTTCAAAGTCTAGGTTCAGCTGTGGGTCAAAATGACCGTTGAGAGCATTTACAGCAGCGTCATAACCATCAGCCACCCCAGTGTTGGGCAGGTGTTTGAAAAGTCTGAAGATCTCATCCCCTGCGTAATGTAGTAGTAGGGACCTTTTCACTGCTTTGTCCGTCTCCCTCGTGACCACAAAATAGTTTTCCAGTCTCTCAAGCCATATTTTCCAACGTGGGGACGCCGTAAATGGATCCTCCATTTCACTGAACGGTGGTAGGACCCCAGACGTGGCATGTTGGAATGGAATGTTAACGGTGGCTGCGGGCGTGTCTTCATCTGCCATGGTATGGATTTGTTGGGAGGATCACCCCTTCGTCCCCCTTACTGCAGGCTTGTTGGAGATGGTGTGGGCCGTCGCCAAGCGTTTCCTCCTTTTATTTCGACCACGTGGCAGCGGGCGGCCTACTTCAGCTCCGTCGAACTTTGCCACGGGCGTCTGGGTGTGTAGCGTTGCCCGAAGCCTTCCGCAAGGCAGGAAATCGCCCACACTCCCTTCAGGGCGCAGTTGTGGACACCAGGAGACGTCTGCAGCTTCTCACGCGAGATGCGAGAGCTTTAGTAGGGCTCCACGCGTACCCGCGACTCAAGCAAGATGTTTGAGGTATGGCAACTGGTCGCACTGCCGGTCCCGTGTCACTTCCCGACACGCCGGTTCTTGTGGGAAGCCACTGGGACCTCCAGCGACACCAAAGAGTAGCGGCAGGGGCGGCCAGGGGAAGAGTCAGGCCGGGCAGAGGCCACAGGCAGAAACGCTGTAGGGCCGCGTGAGGGAGCAGGGCGTTCCGCTTCGGTCTCCGGAGCACAGGCAAGGGTTGGGCCTCCTCCGCTCGTCGCCAATGTTGTGTTCTGTGATTGTGGCCCTGGTTGGCCACCTTGGTTACTGCTGGCCTTGGTGCGCGTGGTCTGGAGCGCGCAAGGGCAGCGAACAGACTGCAGGCACACACGCTGACACAGTCGGAAGTGACGTCCCCGAGCGGGCGTCCTCCTTTTATTTAACCCTGCAGGCCACGCCAGGCCCGCAGATATGTGGATGCGTGTGTGCGTGCGGCCACTAGACCGCTGGGGATATTACACCATCTATAACATTTCTGGGGACACGCCTACGCAGAAAAAGACACAGATTCATCCAAGTTCACCATCTGGCGCATGAAAATGTAATTCCTTATTGACCTCAAGGACAGCCGTGGCCGGCAGTGGGAGTATCTGCAGGGCGGTGATGTGGGGAGGGGCAGGGTTTGGGGTAGTAATGTATGCATTACGGAGCTTCCCAGGTAAGTAAACATTAAAAAAAATAAAACGAATACCGTTGAATGCACTGCATCCCCAAATGCGATGCAGTGCGTGCAACGAAATTCGTTTTATTTTTTTAAATGTTTACTTACCTGTAAAACTCCTTAATCCATACATTACTACCCCCCACCCTACGTCACCGCCCTGCAGGTACTCCCACTGCCGGCCATGGCTGGCGTGACACGTTCATCTCCATTAGTTTTTTTTAATATTCTGTCTCCGGTCTGAGAGCATTCTAAGTCCTGAAATGAATTCTGCTCCGTTTCTGAATATAATCAGACAACCAGCCCAGCAGACACGAACCGCTGACAGCTAGTGTAGAGGTGAGCGAGCCAACGAATCAACAGGGGGAGCCCAGCCAGAGCTAAGCCGAGTCTCTCGCTGAGCTTTAAGAGCCCATGTGAGAGCTGAGGCCTGAAAATGTTTAGCATGTAAACTGTGCAGCAAACACTTTATTAAAAGATGATGAAGTCTCTTCGAGTGTATTTCTTCGAGAAGCAGAAGTGTTTGAACTTAGAACATGAGAATATAGCACTGCTTTGGGGGGCTTTTATTAAAAGTGGCAGTTTTAAGTGTGAACTTAAAATGTTCATGTCCCACTATCATGACAACAATGCCATTAGTGAATTAAGATGCAAATCAGTTGCCATGTGCACCCTATTTATGGCGTTGATTCTTAAAAAAAATTACATTCTAGTCTTTTTAAATGAAATACAAGACAAATGTGTGCATAGCACATCCCCAAAACTCATGCAGTTCAAGGCTATATCAAATGCAATAAGGATAAAGAGAAAGTAGGGTGAAATATTTGCCTAGGTTCACACATTTGGCCAAGTGGGGAAAAGTGGAAAAAAACAGCACTTTCTGATTTTACCTAGTGCCATTCAGACACTAGGCTGGTATCTCTTTCCCTCTCCTGTTTTACTTCAAAGGTTAATGTTTTTCTTCAATTCTTAAAGAATTAGGTTAGAGGGTGGGTGGCGGGCAGAAGCCACATGAAAGCATGGCTAGTTTTGGGCTCAAGGGCACAAGCTGAGCCAGAGTCAGGCATGTGGCTCAAATCTGGCTCGAGCTTTTGGGGGCTCACCCACCTCTAAGCTAGTCCATGCACATCATAGTATCCCTTCTCTGAAACAGCTTCCAACACATCCCAGACTCCAGAATAAATTCCTGAAACCCCACAGCGACATTTAGACAATCTCTTTGGCTCAACCTTTACCTAGTCCAGGCATTTCATAAATGCTTTGTAAGAAAGCCCATGGACCAGATCACAAATATTTTTTCACTGCTGTTAATACACGTTATGGGTGATAAGTAAGACAGTTTTTGTTGCAAACACCTTTTTACCACGGTACTATGAAAGCAGGCATGTGAAGATGGTAATGTGTCACCAGAATGTTTATGCACGTATTCATCTTGCATTTTGTTGTGGAGGTTACGGATTGTGGTTTGTTCATGGGGTGCATTTTTGAATCATTTTGTTGGGTTTTGTACTTTGGTTATTGTGTTACATTTTGCTTTCACTAATTTGTTGTGATGCATCCGGTTATGTTTGTTACGTTGTTATTTTTCTTTGTATTATGTCCTTGTGTTATGTATTATGCAACATCTGCCTTGTTCAACAATGTATCTATGTGCAAAGATATTGTTGCTTTGGAGTTTAAGATTAATCCGAGATCTATGTAGGAATTTAGGGCTAGATGTAGGTAATTATATTTTACCACTTCTTAAATACCGAATTTTACCGATTCAGTATTTAAGAAGTGGTAAAATAGAGGGGGGGGGGGATGTAGGTATTACAGAATCAGTAAATACCGAATCGTTAAGATTCGGTATTTACCGATTCTGTAAATACCGATTCGGTAATGCCCATTGATTCCTATGGGCATACCGATTCCAGCAAGGGTGCATGGGGTGTCACTTTGTCACCCTCTGGCACCCCAAATAAAGGCATGTGTGCCATGTGGCACACAGACATGCCCTAAAGGCATGTCTGTCTGTCACATGGCATAGGTGTGCATGCACACATGTGCATGCACACCTGGACTCGGTATTTTACCACCCAATTGGATTGGGTGGTAAAATACCGAATCTGAAAGGCCTTTGGGACTCAGAAGAGTCCCACCTACATCTAGGAGTTAATTGGCCCCCTACATCCCAAAAACCTATTTACCGGTCGGTAACGGCCGAAATCAGCCGTTTCCGGCCGGTAAATGGCCACCTACATCTGGCCCTTACTGTTTCCAGTTCTTTTTTTTTTAGCTAATCTTCATTAGGTAGTTTCACCCATGGCTATGGGATAAGGCCTCAGTCTGCCTACAATCTGCATGGGGGAACATCCATAACAATGCAGTCATAACAACAACCTACCTTTATAACACAACTGTTACAACGCAACTGCATTTACATCGCATGCCATTACAATGCATGCCATTACAATGCATGTCACTACAATGCATGCCATTACAACGCATACCATTACAACGCATGCCATTACAACACATTATAAGGTAAGTAATGGAGATTTTGTTAGTATATGGTGGGTATGGGGTTTGGGGTACATGGGAATAGTAGTTTTTAACCCCTACACTATCCAACAATTTCCCTACTGCTGCACTCACTGGAATGGGAATAGTAATTTTTACCCCTACACTATCCAACACTTAGTAATTTTTACCCATACACTATCCAAGACTTACCCTACTGTTGCATTCACTGGAGTGGGAATAGTCATTTTTACCCCTACACTATCAAATAATTACCCTACCGTTGTCCTAAAAGTATTGTGCGTTGTAATGGTATGCATTGTAATGGAATGCGTTGTAATGGTAGTTTTAAAAAATGCATTGCAAGGGCATGGGTCATAAAATCATGAAATGTAATGGTAGTTGCGACGTAAAGACTGCATTGTAAAAGCATGCCTTGTAATTGCATGCGTTGTAACATCATATATTCTCTGCAAGGTGACTATCCATACTGTAATGTGCTGTTACAGAGCACCCAAGGGACAGAGTATTATGACTTCCTTTTTGTGTGTGCATTTTTAGGATTTCTAGTGGGTCATATTTTCTGTGCACATGATATGATGGGTATAGGTAAATTAATTGTTGTATTGTTTCCTTTTGCCCAAGGTTCAGCTACAATTTCCATAGCTGTCTACTACCCTACTCTTCTTAACTTCTTTTAGGGGCATGGCGCTTCATCTTGCCACTCTTTCTTCATCTAATGTCAAAATCGGCAGATGAGCTCATGGTTTGTCCTCCAGTGCAAATAAATGTTTGTTTTCAGGAAATGAAGCTTTGAGTATCCAAAGAGTGTGCCTTTTTTTTAGCTCTTTTCCTCAACTCTTTCATTCTCTTAATTATGTGTCGCAGAACGGCGTTCGACGCCTCATTTCTGGCGTCATCACCTCCTCAATTCACAGATCGTTTCATCAGCAGTGGAGGTGTTTCTTCTTCTGTATCCAAATTATAGGGCACTGACACATTTATGCCAACATTCATCCACATAGTTTTGTTTCTGTGATGAGTGCCCTTTGTGCTATGGAGGTACTGGCTGCATCAGTTTTTGCTATCATAGAGGAAGTGCACATTAGGACCATGTGCATCTCCTTCCTATAGTTTTGCTCAAATTTTCTGGCTTCTTGATTGCTCTAGACTTCACACACAAGGCAGAAGCCAATAATCTCCCTAGTTTGGCCATCGGAACTCTATCCATCCAACATGTATGCAGTTACGGACAAGTAACTTAGAAGACTTGCATGTTCCTTTTACTGCCACACCTGCCTTGTTTAACACTGTATCTATGTGCAAGGATAATGTGGCTTTGGAGTCTAAGATTAACCCAAGATATATGTAGGATTTGACTTTTTCCAGGTTTTGCCTATTTATTCTGAAATCTTGTGCCTTGACCTTTTATCCAGAATTTGGTACAGTTGTTTTGGATATCTTTCCACTGGCTGTTAGGGTGTTGCCCCTACAGTAAATTTCAATTTCATTAATAACGCTGTATAAAAGGGCTGCCATCTTAGCAATCATCATAATAATCATTCTTTATTCGATCATCAAATGACCATCAAAGATTCAATAAAACATAATGTAAACTTACATCATTCATTAAAAGATGTGCTGGCATAATCAATATTACAGAGCAAAGAAGACATATAGTAAATATTTAATAAGAAAATTCATAATACAGTCATTGCCCTCAAACTTATGACATGCTGTATAAAAGTTACACTTAAAAAATATCTTCAGTGTTGTCAAAGATTGTAAGAATGCCATAGCTGCCCTACATTGGCTTAAATTGACCTGTTTCAAAAAAGTTAAAATAAACAGCTTCCTAAATGTTGAGTAAAACTTGCAAAACAACATAAAGTGCTACGTGCTTTGTACAGAACAGTAATCACATGGACAAACTGGCAAATTAATAACATGTGCCCCATGCGGGGTAGGCTACAATGTGTACAATATTGAGCATAATTCTTGTTATATGGAACCTTTGATGCAATCAATCAATCAATCAATCAAGATATTTGTATAGTGCGCTACTCACCCGGAGGGTCTCAAGGTGCTTGGGGGAGGGGGGTCCGCTACTGCTCGAACAGCCAGGTCTTGAGTTGCTTCCTGAAGGAGAGGTGGTCTTGGGTCAGACGGAGGTGGATGGGGAGGGAGTGCCAAGTCTTGGCTGCCAGGTAGGAGAAGGATCTTCCTCCCGTGGTGGCTCTTCGGATGCGTGGAACGGCGGCGAGGGTGTGGTTGGTCGATCGTAGCTGGCAGGTGGGAGTGTAGAAGGTCAGGCGGTCGTTGAGGTACCTGGGGCCCAGGTCCTGGAGGGCCTTGTGTGCGTGGGTGAGGAGTCAGAACGTGATTCTCTTGCTGACGGGGAGCCAGTGCAGGTCTCTCAGGTGTCCGGAGATGTGGCTGTGTCGGGGGATGTCCAGGATGAGTCGTGCGGAGGCGTTCTGGATGCGTTGGAGTCTTTTCTGTAGTTTGGCTGTGGTTCCGGTGTAGAGGGTGTTTCCGTAGTCCAGTCGGCTGTTGACGAGTGCCTGGGTGACCGTCTTCCTGGTTTCGGTGGGGATCCATCGGAAGATCTTTCGGAGCATGCGTAGGATGTTGAAACATGACGATGAGACGGCATTGACTTGTCTGGTCATCGAGAGGGAGGAGTCCAGGATGAAGCCTTGGTTGCGTGCGTGGTCCGTTGGTTTGGGTGCGCTGGGCAGGGGGCCACCAGGAGTCGTTCCAGGCAGAGGGTGATGATCCAAGGATGAGGACTTCCGTCTTGTCTGAATTCAGTGTCAGGCGGCTGTTCATCATCCACTAGGCTACGTCTTTCATCCCTTCGTGTAGGTTGGTTCTGGCGGTGGCGGGGTCGTTGGTGAGGGAGAGGATCAGCTGGGTGTTGTCGGCATAGGAGATGATGTTGAGGTTGTGTTGGCATGCGATGGCCGCGAGGGGGCTCATGTAGATGTTGAAGAGGGTGGGGCTGAGTGATGATCCTTGTGGTACGCCGCAGATGACTTCGGTGGCCTCGGATCTGAATGGGGGGAGGCGGACTCTCTGGGTTCTTCCGGCGAGGAAAAAGATGATCCACTCCAGTGCCTTCTATTGGATTCCGATGTTGCTGAGGCGCTGCACTAGGGTGCGGTGGCAGACAGTATTGAACACTGCGGAGAGGTCCAGGAGGATGAGGGCCGCCATTTCCCCGTTGTCGAGCAGGGCTCGGATGTCGTCAGTGGCTGCGATGAGGGCGGTCTCGGTGCTGTGGTTGGCTCGGAAACCAGACTGCGAGTGGTCGAGGGATCCGTTCGTCTCAAGGAAGGCGGCAAGCTGTCTGTTGACGGTCTTCTCGATGACTTTGGCAGGAAAAGGGAGGAGTGAGATGGGGCGGTTGTTCTTGAGGTCGGTGGGGTCCGCTGATGGTTTCTTCAGGAGGGCGCTGAGTTTGGCATGCTTCCAGCTCTCCGGGAAGGTGGCGGTGTTGAAGGAGCAGTTGATGATGTCCCGGAGTTGGGGTGCGATGACGGAGTCGGCCTTGTTGAAGACGTGGTGGGGGCATGGGTCGGTTGGTGATCCGGAGTGGATGGTGTTCATCGTGTGGATGGTGTCTTTGGTGCTGACCGGGGTCCAGGAGCGGAGGGTGGTAGTGGGGGGCGTCGGTTCGGTGGTTGGGTGCGTTGTCTGTGCGCCGAAACTGTTGTGTATGTCGGCGATCTTGCTGTGGAAGAACGAGGCGAGTGAGTCGCAGAGGTCTTGCGAGGGAGTGATGTTGTTGTTTCCGGCGCTGGGGTTGGAGAGCTCTTTGACAATGCTGAAGAGTTCCTTGCTGTTGTGAGCATTGTTGTGTAGTCGTTCCTTGAATGCTGTCTTCTTGGTGGTGTGGATCAGCTGGTGGTGTCTGCGGGTTGCGTGCTTGAGGATGGTCATGTTGTCTGTAGTCGGGTCTTTGCGCCAGACTTTCTCGAGGGTACGGCAGTTCTTCTTGGAGTTCTTGAGATCATCGTTGAACCAAGAGGCTTTCTTGCTGCCGGGCCTGCTGGGATGGTTTTTCAGTGGTGCGAGGTCGTCCGCGCAGTTGGTCATCCACTGTGTGAGGTTGTTGGCTGCTTGGTTGGGGTCCTTTGGGCTGGCGGGAGGGTTCTGGCTCAGGGATGTGGTGAGCTGGTCGGTGGTGATCTTGTTCCAGCTCCTGCGGGGAACCTGTTGCGGGTGGTGGTGGGTCATGGTCCTTCTGAAGCTGAAGTGGACGCAGCTGTGGTCTGTCCACTGGAGTCCGGTGGAGTGGCTGAAGGAGATGTACTTGCTGGAGGAGAAGACTGGGTCAAGCGTGTGTCCGGCATAGTGGGTGGGGGTGTCCACCAGTTGCTCGAGTCCGAGGTTGGCGAGGTTGTCCAGCAGGGCGGCGGTGTTGCTGTCATTGTTGTTCTCCAGGTGGAAGTTGAGGTCCCCTAGGAGAATGTAGTCAGCGGAGGAGAGAGCATGCGGGCTGATGAAGTCTGCGATGTCTTTGCTGAATTGTGTGCGAGGTCCTGGGGGTCTGTAGATGAGGGTGCCTCTGAGTGTGGTCTTGGGGTCGGTGTGTATCTGGAAGTGCAGATGTTCGGCGGCTGTGAGGGTGTCGTCGGAGTTGGTTGTGATGCGGATGGTGTTCTTGTGGACGATGGCGATGCCTCCTCCAGTCTGGTTGACGCGGTCCCTCCGGGTGATCTTGTATCCGTCCGGGATGGCAACAGCGATTTCAGGTGCTGAGGAGGCGTTCATCCATGTTTCAGTGAGGAAGGCGATGTCTGGAGATGTGGTGTCGAGCAGGTTCCAGAGTTCCACGTCGTCTCTGTGGACGGAAGGGGTGTTGAGCAGGATGCACTTCAGGTGGTTGCTGCTGGTGCTCGGCTTGGCGGGTGCGGTGCAGGTCCGGATGCAGGTGAATTTGCAGGTTTGGCAGGTGAAGGGTCCGTGGGTGCGTCTCGGGGTGGCTCGGTAGCAACCGGGGATCCGGCCTGTGTTGAGTGCGTTGAGGGTGGCGGGGTCATAAGTCTGGCGGGTGGGCTGGCATCTGTGGGGACCAGGGGTACTGGCGCTGGGCGCGGTCCAGGCGCGGACGGGCGTAGACGGTCTTGCCTTTGGCGCGCCCGCTGCGCGTGATCGCTGCGCGTACGTGTGGACTCTGCCATAAATGGAGAGGGGGGTGGAGCGAGGGAGGAGCAGCTGGGAGGCGGGAGCGGGGTGGCGAGTGGGGAGGGGAGCGGTGAACAATGCACAATGCACAATGCAGACCCAAATAGGGTAAGGTTTATTGCCAGGACTAGTACAAATTGAGGCACTGGCCGGAACAGTGAGCCTGCCAGAGTTCTTGTGCAATCTGTCACCAGTGCATTTAGCAAAAAACATTTCATTTAATGGTTCAGCAAATCTCCCCAAATAAGTGGCCAGATTTTCAAACAAATCAGGTAATTTCAGACTGGTATTATGCATATGCAAAATCGAAGGAATTGCTAGACCATGCTCAGGTTTGAGACAGTCTGCTTAAATATAGTTTCTTCCTTGGTCCATATCTTTAACTGTAACAAAAGCAGTTGCATCCACACAAAACCATTTGCATATCCCAGACCCTCATCTGTGTGGCATATATGAGTACTAGTGGATTTCTGTATGGCTAAGAATCTTTTAACAAAGCCATTTTCAACCCTCTTCAGCTCAGGAAGGTCACTACTACCCCATAGGTTGGTCTCATATACAGCATTTGGGCAACACTTTGCCTTATAAATTGTCACAACTTCTCTGATGGGTTTGCTGCCCAACCTAGTCGCACAGCTAAGGACTGCCTCTGTGGTTCTTGCCAGCAGAGCTGCTCTAGTTTTTTTCAGAGGATCCCAGGTAAATTCATCATCAAACAAGATTCCCAAATAAGGGTATGAGAGACCTTGCAGATTTTTGCATTATTGGCTGTAAAAGCCATATCTATCTTTATCCGGGGACCATAAACCATTACGTGTGTTATTGCTTGATTTACTGTAAGATCCAAGTCCATCATAATATCACAAAACTGATCTAACAGTTGCTGCAACCCAATCACAGTTCCGGCCAATAACACTGTGTCATTGGCATAGACAGAGCTGGTATGCTGCTACATCTCACCCCATATGAAAAATGCTGCAGCTTACTAACTTTCCATCTGTCCTGGATTTTCTTTGTGAGCTGAGACTCACACTCTACCTGCAAATCCTTCAGTTCTCCTTGCAGAATAGATATCCTTAGTGATCTCTCTAATGAAGCCTTCTGAAGATTGGGTACTTTCATCTTAATGTTTGCTTGAAACATCTCTTCCCTCTTCTGTGTAGCTCCCCTCCTACCAATCATTATGGCCCTGATTAGCGCTCCTAAATACCCCTTATGAGAAACCCATACTATTTGTAGGCTAGCCGAGTCTTTATTAAACACAAAGGGGTAGATTTATGTTGCCTGGCGCATCTCTGCAAATCGGCAGAGATGCTCCAGGAAAGATACGGCACACAAGTTTATCCTTCCGTCACCCATGATGCGCTGCATTTACAATGCGGCGCACCATGGCGCAGGAATACACAGATGCGTGTCGCATCTAGGGCGTGAAGTTGGCACAGTGCTGAAGTTGTGTTGCGTGCGGCACGCAACTCCAGCACTATTCCAACTTGCCCTATCTCTAACGTGGTGCGTCAAGCCTTACGCCTGCTTCAAGCAGGCGCAGGGTTTTGACGCATCAGGTTTGGAACAGTGACTCAGTAAAATCTTGTAGATTTCACTGAGTCACTTTTCAGGGACATTCTGCAACGGAGCCTTACGCCTGCTTCAAGCAGGCGCAGGGTTTTGACGCATCAGCGTTGGGAAAGTGACTCAGTAAAATCTTGTAGATTTCACTGAGTCACTTTTCCGGGGCATTCTGCGACAAAATGCCACCCCCCGTGCGTGGAAACGCCCACGTGAAACCTGACGCAGGTTTCATGTGGAGCAGGGCCTTACACCGTGACGCATCTCCATAGATGCGTCACAATGTAAGTATGTCGCAACGTGTCGCAGGGTTTACGCCGCCGCTGCGTCACAGAAGTGACGCAGCGGCGGCGCGAAAGTGCCGCAAGTCCAACATAAATCTGCCCCAAAAACGTTGGTGGTGTTCTCCGCCAAGCCTACAGACACCCCCTCATCCAACAATATAGTTCTATCCAGAGTCCACCTTCTCTGTCCCTGCTGTTTGTAATCCCTTAAAAAAAGACCACAGGGGAGTAACACTGAAAGTCTGAAAGTAACACTGGGACACTGACTAGACTTCATCACATAGAGATTGGTCAACCAAAAAATAGTCCATACATGAATGATGGCCATACTTTTTGCTATAAAAAGTAAAATCTCTGGTGACACCCATCTTCCTATGCCAAATATTTAAAAAATTCAGTTCCGCCATCATGTCTTTTAGCTTTTGCAATGTCTTAGGGGAGCTTATATATTTAGCCATTGATGTTCTTTCCAAGTCTTTATTTAAAATGATGTTGAAATCTCCTCCAAGGATAATAGGGGCTGTTGCTTCCAAGAGGCGGGATTGCAGCCTCACCAATGTATCTGGAATATCGCTATTTGGACCATAATAGGTTGCACATGCTATCTGTCTATCTTGATTCCTCAGGTTAGCCACCAGCAATTTACCTGAGTTATCCAAGTCATACTCAAATAGTTTTATTCCAGAGTTTTTGCCTAATGGCTTAGGCCACCCTTCTAGTGCTGCCCCTTCGGAACAAACTACTTCCTGTACCCACTGTGACTTACTAAAAGAAGATCTACTCTCTTTCCTCTCTTGGTGAGTTTCTTGAAGCATTATAATGTGTGTGCCCCACTATCCCCGAGGTACTCTGGGACCATTTCTTTCTCTTAGCTCTCAACCTTTTAACATTCCAGGGTATTATCTTAACCTTTCTATCCCTATTCATAGCCTTGTAACCACATGCCACCGCTCTGTGAGCTCCCTTGCTTGACCTTATATAGCGGGGACTTCCCTAAAACTGTTATGTTATTACTACTAACTTGTGAGATGAGGACACATTTCCCCCCCCCCCATGCTCCCAACTCCCAGTGCTCCCCCCCTTCCCTTTGGGGAACACTCCTTCCTATCCTTAGGTAATAACGTCTGCCATTTGTGAGCTTCCTCCAGCGGAAGGCTGTGCATAACTCTGTCACACATGCTTGACCAAGATGGTACTATACATAACACCTACAAATCGAGTTTACAGCCCCTCTGTCACCAAGAAGGACACCTAAGTTCTAGGGGCAGCGCTCGAGGTCTTATCCATCTGAGCTATCAGAGCATCCATCTCCTCTGGATCCCGCATGCTATACATCTTGTTACTCCACATAATCCTTAACATTACTAGAAATTTCATCTGAATCTTAGCCCCCTTCCTCTGTAGGTCATTTATCCTTGTGCCCAGCTCCCTTTGTCTCTGCATAGTCCGCTTACCGATATCAGACCTCACTTGGTAGGTAAATTCCTCATACTGCAGGGCTTTCACCCTCATTGCATGGCCTAAAACTAGTTCTTTAACCGCATACATGAGAAAATGTATGAGTCTTTTCCTTTGACACTTTCTGTTGGCTGTTATTAAATGAATTTCTGTGCACTGTTTGGATCTCTTTATCCAGGTTCACATCCTGTCTGTCCAGCAAGAGCCCCTCTCTTAATAATTGACAGACAAAATCTTTTATGTCTCCTTTCTCTGCACCTTCCGGGATATTTAATAATCTCAGGATATTTCGCCTTGAATGATCTTCCAATCTTTCAATGTCATCATGCAGGGTTTTATTCTGCAGCTTCAAGGCCTCAATGTCTCAAGACTAGAGTTTATATTCACCATTGCTGATAGTTCTTTCACATTCTTCTCTAGAGTTTTTGTACATTCCACAAGACTGTCCAATTTTTCCTCTGACATCACACATTTATACTGTATGCTTTTCTGATTTACTTTTGATATCTCGAATTTCTTCAAGATATCCAACCTTAAATTCAGTAGTCTTTTTTTCAAAGGGTCTTGTGCTCCTTCTCCGGCATGTGGGTTAGCTTTCAGGACTCATGGGCTGATTTCATCAGAGGCTTCTGTGGAGCGAGATCCCTCCCTTTGGCCTACTGTACCTTGCCCCCCTCATCTAGATCATCTAGCAGGTCTAAGTGGTTGCTAATGGAAATATAAGACTCTTTAGTCCTTAGCAAGGTATTCTGGTCTTGGCTCCCCACTCCACCGCCCCCTGCATCTGTACATTGGTTTTTACCTGCTTCATAATTTAAAAAATAGGAATTGAGAGAGGGTGTGGGCTTAAAAAACAGAGGAGCCTTCCCTCAACCCGCAACATTTTGGTCTTTCAATGTTTTTGATGCCTTTTTAATAGGAACAACTGCAACCACTTCCTTCACAGGCAACTCTTTGGCCCTTGGGCTCTGTGCCTTCCTATCGGGTGCAGACCTCAACCGATATCTATTTTTTGCTGATGGTGGAGGATGTCCATCCATAGGAGAGGCACTTTCTGCCGCACCCTCAGGGCTCTGCTGCGGAACACCTCCACCACCATTGACTCTCTCCCCTCCAGCCCCCACTAAACCACCAAGAAAAGCTGACAGTACCTGCAAAGAAACTCCCCTTTCCACTGACATTTGCTGCTCCTCTCTTCTGCCAGTACTCTCTTCATCCACTTCCCCGTCAGACCTCCTAGGATCAAACTGTGCCACACGGATCCTATGCTCCTCTGCAAACACACACAGCCACTCCTTGGCTCCACTCCTCTAGAAGTCAACAACAGCCAGCTGCGTCAACAACTGTACTGACTTCACCAGAACCAACCCGGAAGCCAGATCGGGCCACAGCAGCACAAGGACTTTGCAGCAGAGCCGACGCCAAGCTTCACCGAGAGTCTCCACATCACCTGGCCCTGGAATTCTTCTGCCAAGCCCGGGAACCATGCAGAGGAGATCGCCGCAGAAGCTACATGCTCTCTCACTCTCCAGAAGTCACTTGATCATAGCTCACATCCCGTGGGGAGAAATCCCCTCACAAAAGCACAGGCCCAAAATACAAGCAACCTCCGTCAGGTGAGATCTCCTGCGACTGGCATCAGCTTGCCGCCATGTTCCCCGCATTACCACTAGCAGCATTTTTCATATAAGGGAGAGATGTAGCTCACTTTTTGCTTTGAAAGCCAAGGTAGACAGCGCTAGGAACACAATACAGGTATTGATGGACTCGGAGACTGGGGTGCCTTTGAATACGAATGCAGAGATTAGAGGCAAAGCTTGAAAGCATATGAGAATCCTTTATAAAGGAAATGGACAGTCAGAAAAGGGGATTATAGAGGCCTGGTTAAGGGATACAGAGCTTCCCAGAATAACAAGGGCACAAGTAAATGATTAGAATCGGCGATCACTGAAGAGGAGATAAAGATTCAGTGTACAAAAATGAGTGACTAAAAGCCGGGAGCCCGGATGGTCTTCCATCAGAATTATAGAAAGTAATCATAGGGAAAAAAAACATTCTAATGGCATTGTTCAAAGCAGTATATATATATATATATATATATATATATATATATATATATATATATATATATATATATATATATATATATATATATATATATATCCATCATACAGTTGCCTGTTTTCGAAGGAGCCAAACAAGGTGCGTGAAATTCGCCATATTTTATTCAAAAGAAAGTTCCATGGACAGCTCGGTGCTTCACACCAATAAATTCATCCCCCCGACGCGTTTCGTGTCTCCTGACACTTAATCATGGGTTCAGGGATTGAGTGAAGCCGGCAGCTGTAGCACCTTTGAACACGTTGGTTACCGCCCATATGGGTGGGGCCACCCCGTGGCCTCTTGGTCCATGTAGTGCCAGGCTGCCCTTCTGCTCACCCAATGTACAAGTATTTCCTCAGTGGGTTTTGGGAACACACTTTCACTGCCACATCACTGATTACATCTTTCAAAGGCCGTCACCTTCCCAAAGCCACCGCGTCGGTTAGCGCAGTGGCAGGACTGCACAAGGGTGCAGCGTGGCTCTCTCAGCACGACTCAGGCGGAGCCGTTAAAAATCCATCATACAGTTGCCTGTTTTCGAAGGAGCCAAACAAGGTGCGTGAAATTCGCCATATTTTATTCAAAAGAAAGTTCCATGGACAGCTCGGTGCTTCACACCAATAAATTCATCCCCCCGACGCGTTTCGTGTCTCCTGACACTTAATCATGGGTTCAGGGATTGAGTGAAGCCGGCAGCTGTAGCACCTTTGAACACGTTGGTTACCGCCCATATGGGTGGGGCCACCCCGTGGCCTCTTGGTCCATGTAGTGCCAGGCTGCCCTTCTGCTCACCCAATGTACAAGTATTTCCGCAGTGGGTTTTGGGAACACACTTTCACTGCCACATCACTGATTACATCTTTCAAAGGCCGTCACCTTCCCAAAGCCACCGCTCCTTCGAAAACAGGCAACTGTATGATGGATTTTTAACGGCTCCGCCTGAGTCGTGCTGAGAGAGCAAAGCTGCACCCTTGTGCAGTCCTGCCACTGCGCCAACCGACGCGGTGGCTTTGGGAAGGTGACGGCCTTTGAAAGATGTAATCAGTGATGTGGCAGTGAAAGTGTGTTCCCAAAACCCACTGAGGAAATACTTGTACATTGGGTGAGCAGAAGGGCAGCCTGGCACTACATGGACCAAGAGGCCACGGGGTGGCCCCACCCATATGGGCGGTAACTAACGTGTTCAAAGGTGCTACAGCTGCCGGCTTCACTCAATCCCTGAACCCATGATTAAGTGTCAGGAGACACGAAACGCGTCGGGGGGATGAATTTATTGGTGTGAAGCACCGAGCTGTCCATGGAACTTTCTTTTGAATAAAATATGGCGAATTTCACGCACCTTGTTTGGCTCCTTCGAAAACAGGCAACTGTATGATGGATTTTTAACGGCTCCGCCTGAGTCGTGCTGAGAGAGCCACGCTGCACCCTTGTGCAGTCCTGCCACTGCGCCAACCGACGCGGTGGCTTTGGGAAGGTGACGGCCTTTGAAAGATGTAATCAGTGATGTGGCAGTGAAAGTGTGTTCCCAAAACCCACTGAGGAAATACTTGTACATTGGGTGAGCAGAAGGGCAGCCTGGCACTACATGGACCAAGAGGCCACGGGGTGGCCCCACCCATATGGGCGGTAACCAACGTGTTCAAAGGTGCTACAGCTGCCGGCTTCACTCAATCCCTGAACCCATGATTAAGTGTCAGGAGACACGAAACGCGTCGGGGGGATGAATTTATTGGTGTGAAGCACCGAGCTGTCCATGGAACTTTCTTTTGAATAAAATATGGCGAATTTCACGCACCTTGTTTGGCTCCTTCGAAAACAGGCAACTGTATGATGGATTTTTAACGGCTCCGCCTGAGTCGTGCTGAGAGAGCCACGCTGCACCCTTGTGCAGTCCTGCCACTGCGCCAACCGACGCGGTGGCTTTGGGAAGGTGACGGCCTTTGAAAGATGTAATCAGTGATGTGGCAGTGAAAGTGTGTTCCCAAAACCCACTAAGGAAATACTTGTACATTGGGTGAGCAGAAGGGCAGCCTGGCACTACATGGACCAAGAGGCCACGGGGTGGCCCCACCCATATGGGCGGTAACCAACGTGTTCAAAGGTGCTACAGCTGCCGGCTTCACTCAATCCCTGAACCCATGATTAAGTGTCAGGAGACACGAAACGCGTCGGGGGGATGAATTTATTGGTGTGAAGCACCGAGCTGTCCATGGAACTTTCTTTTGAATAAAATATGGCGAATTTCACGCACCTTGTTTGGCTCCTTCGAAAACAGGCAACTGTATGATGGATTTTTAACGGCTCCGCCTGAGTCGTGCTGAGAGAGCCACGCTGCACCCTTGTGCAGTCCTGCCACTGCGCCAACCGACGCGGTGGCTTTGGGAAGGTGACGGCCTTTGAAAGATGTAATCAGTGATGTGGCAGTGAAAGTGTGTTCCCAAAACCCACTGAGGAAATACTTGTACATTGGGTGAGCAGAAGGGCAGCCTGGCACTACATGGACCAAGAGGCCACGGGGTGGCCCCACCCATATGGGCGGTAACCAACGTGTTCAAAGGTGCTACAGCTGCCGGCTTCACTCAATCCCTGAACCCATGATTAAGTGTCAGGAGACACGAAACGCGTCGGGGGGATGAATTTATTGGTGTGAAGCACCGAGCTGTCCATGGAACTTTCTTTTGAATAAAATATGGCGAATTTCACGCACCTTGTTTGGCTCCTTCGAAAACAGGCAACTGTATGATGGATTTTTAACGGCTCCGCCTGAGTCGTGCTGAGAGAGCCACGCTGCACCCTTGTGCAGTCCTGCCACTGCGCCAACCGACGCGGTGGCTTTGGGAAGGTGATGGCCTTTGAAAGATGTAATCAGTGATGTGGCAGTGAAAGTGTGTTCCCAAAACCCACTGAGGAAATACTTGTACATTGGGTGAGCAGAAGGGCAGCCTGGCACTACATGGACCAAGAGGCCACGGGGTGGCCCCACCCATATGGGCGGTAACCAACGTGTTCAAAGGTGCTACAGCTGCCGGCTTCACTCAATCCCTGAACCCATGATTAAGTGTCAGGAGACACGAAACGCGTCGGGGGGATGAATTTATTGGTGTGAAGCACCGAGCTGTCCATGGAACTTTCTTTTGAATAAAATATGGCGAATTTCACGCACCTTGTTTGGCTCCTTCGAAAACAGGCAACTGTATGATGGATTTTTAACGGCTCCGCCTGAGTCGTGCTGAGAGAGCCACGCTGCACCCTTGTGCAGTCCTGCCACTGCGCCAACCGACGCGGTGGCTTTGGGAAGGTGACGGCCTTTGAAAGATGTAATCAGTGATGTGGCAGTGAAAGTGTGTTCCCAAAACCCACTGAGGAAATACTTGTACATTGGGTGAGCAGAATGGCAGCCTGGCACTACATGGACCAAGAGGCCACGGGGTGGCCCCACCCATATGGGCGGTAACCAACGTGTTCAAAGGTGCTACAGCTGCCGGCTTCACTCAATCCCTGAACCCATGATTAAGTGTCAGGAGACACGAAACGCGTCGGGGGGATGAATTTATTGGTGTGAAGCACCGAGCTGTCCATGGAACTTTCTTTTGAATAAAATATGGCGAATTTCACGCACCTTGTTTGGCTCCTTCGAAAACAGGCAACTGTATGATGGATTTTTAACGGCTCCGCCTGAGTCGTGCTGAGAGAGCCACGCTGCACCCTTGTGCAGTCCTGCCACTGCGCCAACCGACGCGGTGGCTTTGGGAAGGTGACGGCCTTTGAAAGATGTAATCAGTGATGTGGCAGTGAAAGTGTGTTCCCAAAACCCACTGAGGAAATACTTGTACATTGGGTGAGCAGAAGGGCAGCCTGGCACTACATGGACCAAGAGGCCACGGGGTGGCCCCACCCATATGGGCGGTAACCAACGTGTTCAAAGGTGCTACAGCTGCCGGCTTCACTCAATCCCTGAACCCATGATTAAGTGTCAGGAGACACGAAACGCGTCGGGGGGATGAATTTATTGGTGTGAAGCACCGAGCTGTCCATGGAACTTTCTTTTGAATAAAATATGGCGAATTTCACGCACCTTGTTTGGCTCCTTCGAAAACAGGCAACTGTATGATGGATATATATATATATATATATATATATATATATATATATATATATATATATATATATATATATATATATATATATATATATATATATATATATATATATATATCCAAGAAATACTCCTACTCCACAAAGAAGAGGCACGTACTCGAGGCGTGTAGGTATAGGGCTTATTTAATATTTGTCAGGGCTCCCACAACCCCACAAAGACAGAGAGAGACGCGTTTCGCCTGCGCAGTAGGCTTTATCAATCTAATTGGCGCCATGCATTTTAAGGTATATATAGCCCTCCCCTTCCTTAAAGCACCGGTAGACATAGAAAACGGACTGCGCATTCAAACCATCGCTATAAATACTTATTATCCCCACACATAAATTAAGCGCAAGTGCAAAGCAAAGATGAATACACTTAATGGCAAAATGCGCAATCAACGTGTCTTGCTGGTAAGCATGGGCGGAAAATTCGTTTCGCTCGCGGATTTTGCGGATTTTCGGGAAATTCGCAATCCGCGAGATTCGCGAATCTCCCGCAAAATCCGCAAATCCGCGAGCAGCGGATTTTGCTCACACTGCTCGCACTGTTCGCGTGAGTTCGCGGCTTCCCAGTACAACTTCGCGCCCCGCGAATAAGTGCTAAATTGCAGAAATACGATCTTAGAAAACTGAAACTACTTACCAGGTTCAAAAGTTCAGGCTCATCATTAGTAGCCATTTCCTGTAGTGCTTCCTGAGGGGCCCCTCCAGAGTTCAGTTGCCAGTTGCAACTATTATGTGACCCTGCTCTGAACCTCAGAATAGTTACACATATGCCACAAAGGTCCTGAATTACAGCTAAGGGAGACAAGCAGGAGCCAGGCTGGAAGTTAAAATCCATTAATCAGCCCCTAATTCATTATTGTCAGTTGGGGCAGGGCAGGTGTTGTAACTAATTTTGCAACAATGAAAGCACTTAGCAAGTGCAAAAGATCACTAATCAGGGCGCACTAAGGAAGCAGGTGCCAGCTAAAAAAATATTCTGTGACACATTAATCAGCCCCAAATTAATTCAGGTCACTTGAGGCAGGGAAGGTGTGCTTTGCTTTGCCGAAAATAATGTACACTGGACAACCAGAGGGTGTGGTGATGAAACAGAGGGTGGCATGGGTTGGCCAGAGGGTGGCATGAGTAGTCAGAGAGTGGCAGTGGTGACAGAGAGTGGCAGTGATGAAGAAGAGTGTCCCAAACAGGCTGGACACGTAGAAACAACAAGTTCGCAAAACTTGCGACCCGACAGGTAAGTTCACAAATTGCGAAATTGTAAAAACCCTCGCGAACTGGCAGAAACACGGGCGAACACAAAAAAAAAAATCCGCAAATTCGCGGGAATTCGCGGATTTTGCGGATTGCGAGTTCGCAAATCCGCAAAATTCGCGAACGCGAGATTCGCAAAATTCGCCCATGCTTACTTGCTGGGGAATAAAGAAGATACATTCTCCTAAAATATGAAAGCACATGAAACATATGTACCGCCTACCAAAAGTGGAAGCTTGTCTCAGTGACAGACTGAGGTGCATAGATGTAATATTCACATATGGCGCCAACGCTCTCACAGCATATTGCCCTGATGTGTCAAGCATAAATAAAATTACAATGAATTGTATAACAATCAATAAAATCGAGCTGCACTTGTTCCTCATAGTTGTTTACACAGACAGCATTGCCCTGTAACTGAAAAAAACACAATCTCCCAGTTGTGTCCTCCGGTCCTGGCAAAAATAGAGGTAAACTTGGCAAGCAAATGCGCGCAAGAACAGACACACAGATAATAAAGAGTTTGGGAATGTTCCATGTCCACGGGGTAACTTTGAACCAGTACTGTCAGCCTCCAAGTGATTGCTGCTTATACCCCCGGAACTACAAGGCCCACAATCCCCTTTAATGAATAGTCAATGCTTTGTAAGTTCAAAGTCCATTAATGACTGTTGTGCGTGAAAGTTCAAATCAAAAGTGTTCCATAAGTTTATAATACCGGTGACTGGGTAATCATTCCAGTACATCCAAAGACAAAAATGCCCATGTGGAGAATGTTTAAAAAAAATGTACACAAGCAGCACGAAATGGAACTTCGTGATGGGCACACCTATGAGGTCGGAGGAGTCCTAGGAACATAAATTAGACATGCCTAAACAGACCTCACCGCTTCCGTTTCGACTTCCACGGTGCCCAGTCACCAAAGGGCACCAGTGTCCTAGTCAAGGCATTTCTTGCTCTGGAGTACAGACCTACGTGCTGGCAGTCTGCGAAACCACCCCGCTCCGCAGTCTGGATCCCCACAGCTGTCATCCTCAATCCTACGTCTCGTGCATTCTCTGGGGGCTCCACTGTTTAGCACTACCATGCTTCTCCCAAACCAAATGCGGTCAGAGTGGAGCCACAGAACGACTGGTGGTACGTGTACAACTTCGAGCGCCGACGCTGAATTGTATCCAAGAAAAACTCCTACTCCACAAAGAAGAGGCAGGTACTCGAGGCGTGTAGGTATAGGGCTTATTTAATATTTGTCAGGGCTCCCACGACCCTGTAGAGAGCCACTCGGGCTCTCCACTACAATGTTGCCTTTCCCCCACGCACGCACGCACAACCCCGGGGCGGGCTCGCGCCGGGGTATAAATAAACAAGCGGAAGACCGCTCATGGTCTTTCCGGCTAACTACTACCCAGTGTCCGTGTGCCACTATTACCCCCAGCATATCAGCACGTGGTAGGCCTCACCTACCTCACTACATTGGCGACGAGGCGGTCGTATGCCACGCGTGCCCACCGCCTCCTGCTCGTCCTGCTGCGAGTGCCCTGGCTGCGGTGCCCAGCCGATCCTGCTCGCCGTGCCCTGAGGCCGAGACCCGCCCACGCGTCACCCGTGAGGGTGCGCCTTCAGCTGGCGGGACTCGCGGTGACGGTGCGCAGCCTTCGCCTCCTGCGGGTGAGTGATCCTTCTGCCCCGCCTGCGCGCGCTCACCGCGCCCCTTCATCTCGCCGGCCGGCGAGAGTCAAGACACCGGCAGGACCACGTGTTCGCGGCCCGGAGCAGGCCCGCCCCTCCCTCTCCTCAGGCTGCTGCAGGGAGACGCCTCTGCTGCTTGTGCGCGCGGGGCTCCGCGCTGCTCTCTCTCTCTCCCCCTCGTCACGCTGGCCCTCGGACCGAACAAGCATTGGCAACGGCAATTCAGGCCGGCTACACCCTGGAACAGGGAATACTTTGAAACCTAACAAGCATTGGCTAAGGCAATTCGGCCCTCGCTCCTGCCTGTACTGAAGGACATTTGGAAAGCCTGCAACCCTGTGGTCACATCAGACCAAGGCAAGGTGGGGACACTAGACTCAGTCACTGCACCCAAGGGCAACAGACAGCAGCAGTCCCACGCCACGACCCCGGAAAGCACCATACCTCCTCACACACAGCGTCACCATGAGCCAGGACGCCGGCGCAGCACAAGACGGCGTTGTCCAGCCGCCGCCACCTGCAGTCATCCCACAGGCCAACGCCCAGGTGGGAAACCAGGCCCCTGCCGGGCCCACTACTCCTGCTCAGCCTGCCCACCTGCATGCTGGCGCGGCGCCCATCCCGCCATTCAGCGAAACGTCGGATCCAGCAACGGCCGCTCTCCGATGGAGGGCGTGGGTCGGACGCCTCAATCTTTATTTCAAGGGAACTAGAGAAACCGATGGAACGGTGAAGAGATCACTCCTCATCCTCTACGGGGGACAAGAAATCTACGACCTATTCGAATCGCTCCCAAACACCGGATCCGAAGATGACTATGACGCCGCGGTCGCGGCCCTCAACGCCCACTTCGACCCACAGCTAAACAACGACTTCGAGAAATTCAAGTTCAAGTGCGCCTGGCAGACCGAATCTGAATCCGTCGACATGTACTATGCTCGGCTCCGTCGCCTTGCGAGCACGTGCCCGTTCACAGACCCCAGGGAAGAAATCAGGGATCAGATAATTGTCGGATGCAAGTCAAAGCTACTAAGGAAGTTGATCCTCAGGCAGCCAGGGATTTCACTCGACGACATCCTCGTCCTGGCCAGATCACATGAACTGTCGGATGCGAGGGCTGAAGAGATGGAGGTGGCGTTGCGCACTCCAGTCATCGCTCCAACGATGGCGCGAACCCCGACCATCAAGGAAGAGCGAGTGGACGCCATTCACCGGCGATTCCCACCGGTAAGGCAGCGACAAGGCCCTCCACGGACCAACCGCTGTGGGTACTGCGGAGAGGATCACCCGACCGCCGCCACGTGCAGCGCCAGAGGCAAGACATGCCTCAAGTGTGGGCGCCTCAACCATTTTGCCGCCGTCTGCCGGGGAGGCAAATTCAAATCCGCAGGGCCACGTGCTCGTGCGGTGACGCAGCGGATCCATCAGCTATCACTCGATCAAGAGCATCCCCCGCCGGACACCGAAGCACAAGACCGTCGGCCCAGGTACGAGGACGATGAAGATGACGAGGTATATATAGTCTCCTACGTCAGCCGAGCATCTATGAAACGAAGGCCGTCGCCCATGTGCTCCATCACCGTGGACGGGACGAATGTCAACGCGTTGATCGACACTGGAGCGTCCGTCAACGTCATGGACTCAGAGCAATATGACAGCATGTCCCCGAAGCCGACGCTATCACCGTCCACGGCAAGAATATACACTTATGGAAGTACGGAACCGCTCCCTCTCCGAAAGGGTAATACAAACCACAGTCGTCAACGGGGAATACTCCACCGAGACCAAGTTCCATATCACAGAAGGCAAGAAAGGCACCCTCCTGAGTTGTCACACCGCGGAAGATCTAGGCCTGGTATTCTTCGCCAACCAAGTGCACCAGGCACACGCGGATTTCATGCTAAAAGACTTCCCCGAGCTGTTCAAAGGTCTCGGCAAACTCAAAGGGCGGAAGTTCAAACTTCACATAGACCCCACCGTGAGGCCCGTCACACTCAGGCATAGGCGGGTGCCCTTCAATCTCCGGCCACAAGTAGAGGAGGAGCTGCGGAAGCTCGAAGAGCTAGGGGTGATTGAAAAAGTGTCGGGACCGACACCCTGGGTCTCCCCGTTAGTTGTCGCCCCCAAACCAAAGCAGCCAGGAGCCATTCGCCTTTGTGTGGATATGAGACTCCCGAACACAGCAGTCAAGCGCGAGAGGCACATCACCCCCACCATGGAGGACATCATAGCGGACCTCAACGGGGCGAAGTGGTTTTCGAAGCTGGACCTTAACTCCGGATACCACCAGCTAGAGTTAGAGCCAGCCAGCAGATACATTACCACTTTTTCGACGCACGTTGGGCTGCGTCGCTACACCCGGCTCAGCTTCGGCGTATCGTCGGCAGCCGAGGTCTTTCAAAACGCGATCCGTGAGGTGCTGTCAGGACTGACGGGCGTCATCAACCTGAGCGATGACATCCTTGTCTATTCATCGACCCTGGAAGAGCATCACACCAACCTAAGAGCGACCCTGCAGAGGCTTGCCGACAGCGGGCTGACCTTGCATCGAGCCAAATGTGCCTTCTACCAGGAAGCAGTGGACTTCTTCGGGTACACATTCACCAGGGAAGGCCTCAAAGTGGACCCAAAGAAAGCGGAGGCGATCAAAGCGGCCAGCACACCGAGGAACCCAACAGAAGTGCGCAGTTTCTTGGGCATGGCCACGTACTGCGGCCGGTTCATCCCGAACCTGGCTGCCATCGCAGAACCCCTCCGAGCCCTCACCCGCACGGATCAGAAGTGGGACTGGACCGCGGCCGCGAACAAAGCGCTCCAAAGCGTCAAAGCCGGTCTTCTGGACAATACCACCATGGCCTACTTTCAGCCAAGAAGGAAAACCGAACTGATTGTGGATGCCAGTCCCGTGGGACTAGGAGCCGTTCTTTTGCAAGAGTATGGTCCGGAGGAATGGAGACCAGTCGCCTATGCCAGCAAGGCGCTGACAGACACGGAAACCAGATACGCACAGATAGAGAGGGAAGCCCTGGCCATCAAATGGGCCTGCCAGCATTTTCATCTCTACCTCTGTGGACAGGAATTCACCGTGGTCACGGACCACAAGCCTCTCCTACCCCTCTTCGCTGGAACCTCAAGGCTAGCTCCTCCACGGATCGAGCGGTGGGCCGTCCAGCTACAGGGCTATCGCTTCAAAGTGGTGTTCCGGCCTGGCGCTCATAATCCCGCCGACTACCTGTCACGGCATCCGGACGTCGCCTCGCAACCGCCGTCCAGCGAGGACGGAGAGGAAGTGGAGGAGATCGTGCACATGGTCACGCAAGCCGCGTGTCCCGACAACATGACCCTTAAGGAAATTGGAGTAGCCACGGCGGGAGATGAAACCCTCGCGAAAGTCCGCCGAGCCCTCGAGGAAAATCAATGGGCCCGTTTCCTTGATGGCACCTCGAGCCTCCGTCCCGAAGTCAGCCATGCGAGACAGCAGCTCTGGCACATTCGCAGTGAACTCAGTGTGGGAGAAGAAGGAGTAATACTGCGAGGACACCTCCTCGTCATGCCGGAAAGCCTTCAACAACGCGCCTTAAGCCTAGCACATGTGGGACACCAAGGCATGGCAAAGACGAAGGCGCGCCTACGCAGCAAGGTGTGGTTCCCAGCGATGGACAGCCAAGTGGAGGCAATGGTACGGTCCTGCCATGCATGCACGATCACCGGAGGTGAACCCCTTCCAGCCCCAGTGATCACGGAAGATGCGCCCCGGGCTCCCTGGACCCAACTCAGTATTGACTTTGGCAGCTTCCCAGACGGAAGGCAGATGTTGGTGCTGGTAGACTCCTTCTCGAAGTTCCCCATCGTGGAAGTCATTGCGTCCACCGCTTTCCCCCACGTCAGAAAGGTGCTAAACAAAGTGTTCGCAACCATGGGACTTCCGGAGGAAATTAAGTCAGACAACGGCCCTCCCTTTCAAGGGCGAGAGTTCCAATCATACCTAGAATCCCTCCGAATCAACCATAGAAAGATCACTCCGCTGTGGCCTCAAGCCAACGGAGAAGTGGAAAGACTGATGCGGACCATAAACAGAGCACTTCGGATTGCCGTGGACAACGGGGAAGATCCGGAGACAGCACTGGATCAGTTTCTAGGAGCCTATCGGCAAACGCCGCACTCGACGACAAAGTGCGCCCCAGCCCACATACTGTTCAAGCGGGCCCCCAGAGACGGCATACCCACGGTGAGCGAGTGGATGCCGGCAGAGAGAGACGCAGAGGCCACGCAAGCCAGGAGACTGGTCACCAATGCCAAAGCAAGCCTGCACCGCCACGCCAGAGAGCCGGGCATCCGAGAGGGTGACGCAGTGGTCGTCAAGGATCGCTACCCAGGATGGAAATTTCGAACACCGTTTGAACCAGAGGTGTGGAGAGTCGAAAAGGTACACGGAACAATGATCACGGCCAGGAGAAATGGACAAACCGTCACACGGAACGTATCCTGCTTCAGAAAGGCAACCGAAGCAGCCGTGGGACACCAGCGAGCGGAGGAAGTGGCAGAGGAAGAGCTGATGCTGGAAGAGCCAAGCGGCCCTAGGTCCCCGAGTCCTCTGCCAGGACCGGTACGCGGAGAGAGTCAACCGAGGCCAATGCCACCCGGCCTCGGCACCGAGCGGAGTCAGCCAAGGGCCTCTGAGTCGAGCGAAGATCCGAGAGCAACCCCGGCCGGGGCTGCCGAACCATCAGGGATCCGGAGTCGTCGCTATAGCCTGAGGCCCAATCCGGTGCCCAGCCAACGGCTGAGGGACTTTGCATGGACATCTCCGTGAACTGTCATTCGAATGCCCGAGGGCAGAACGAACTAAAACAAAGGAGGGATGTAGAGAGCCACTCGGGCTCTCCACTACAATGTTGCCTTTCCCCCACACACGCACGCACAACCCCGGGGCGGGCTCGCGCCGGGGTATAAATAAACAAGCGGAAGACCGCTCGTGGTCTTTCCGGCTAACTACTACCCAGTGTCCGTGTGCCACTATTACCCCCAGCATATCAGCACGTGGTAGGCCTCACCTACCTCACTACAGACCCCACAAAGACAGAGAGAGACGCGTTTCGCCTGCGCAGTAGGCTTTATCAATCTAATTAGCGCCATGCATTTTAAGGTATATATAGCCCTCCCCTTCCTTAAAGCACCGGTAGACATAGAAAACGGACTGCGCATTCAAACCATCGCTATAAATACTTATTATCCCCACACATAAATTAAGCGCAAGTGCAAAGCAAAGATGAATACACTTAATGGCAAAATGCGCAATCAACGTGTCTTGCTGGGGAATAAAGAAGATACATTCTCCTAAAATATGAAAGCACATGAAACATATGTACCACCTACCAAAAGTGGAAGCTTGTCTCAGTGACAGACTGAGGTGCATAGATGTAATATTCACATATGGCGCCAACGCTCTCACAGCATATTGCCCTGATGTGTCAAACATAAATACAATTACAATGAATTGTATAACAATCAATAAAATTGAGCTGCACTTGTTCCTCATAGTTGTTTACACAGACAGCATTGCCCTGTAACTGAAAAAAATACGATCTCCCAGTTGTGTCCTCCGGTCCTGGCAAAAATAGAGGTAAACTTGGCAAGCAAATGCGCGCAAGAACAGACACACAGATAATAAAGAGTTTGGGAATGTTCCATGTCCATATATATATATATATATATATATATATATATATATATATATATATATATATATATATATATATATATATATATATATATATATATATATATATATATATATGTCAAATGGTAAGAGTAGTCCTAGTTTAGAACCACACAAGGACCCTGCTAAAATAGAATCCTTTAGATCAATATCCCTATTAATGTTGACTATAAGATCTTTTCAGGGATATTTGCCTCCAGGGTGGCTGGAGTTATTAAGAGTGTTATTCATGCTGATCAGATGGGTTTTATCCCAGGGCTGCAGCTAAAAGAGCTTACGCATTTGATGTTGGGGAGCATACATATGGCGGAAGTCCAGAAAGCTCCTTTAATGATAGTGGCAGTGGACGCAGCCAAAGCTTTTGATAGGGTCGACTGGGAATATCTTTGGGAAGCCCTTAAGAGCTTTGGATTTCCTTACAATATAATAACCTCAATACAAAATGTGTATAAGTCCCTCACAGCAAGAGTGTTGGTAAATGGAGAGCTTTCAGACTGTTTCCAGATAACTAGAGGTACAAGGCTTGGTTACCCTTTATCTCCCCTCCTTTTTAATCTTTATCTTGAGCCCTTGGTGCACCAGATCAGAGCAGATTCTACAACAGTCCATTTAAATCGGCTGGATTGGAGGTCAAATTAGCCCTATATGCAGATGATATGTTAATGTACACAACAAATCCGCAACCTGCAATACCTAATTTGATGGAGAGGGCTGCAGAATTTAGTAAAATATTGGCGTACATTGTAAATATGGATAAAACTGAAGTTATGGATTGGAACCAGGGTAAGATCAGTCAGCTCTTGACCCCCAAAGCCTTGAGAGGGTCTGGAAGCATTACGTACATTGGCAATTAAATAGAGGGTCCGATGATCAAGCCATGTTTGCTGGGTCCTTTTGTCTCTCTTTCTCCCTTAAGCCTGGGGAGGATACTACAGAGCAGCAATATTCTTTTGTGTGTGGACCATCCCCTTCATCTAGGGGGTGAAATCTGCACCAACAAGAAAGTAATGTTGTGACGAGGGCAAAGAAAAAGAGCTGGAATGCTGCGATTTACTACCCCGGGGCAGTCAGCACTAGTAAGTGTTTCCCAAGACCATTGACATACAGTGAGAAAAGAAAAGGAGACAAAATGCAGCCCTTGCTTACAGCTCTAGTAAGCTTAAAGGCTTTTTTTGTCTCTTCACCAGTGCCAAACCTCCATCTCCGCTACAGCACCTGAACTATGATGTACTATCAACTACACCCTCGAAACAGGCACGTTCCCCGATGACTGGAAACATTCAGAAGTCAAGCCCCTCCTCAATAAGCCCTCCACAGACCTGACGGACCTCAAGAACTACAGACCCATTTCTCTCCTCCCCTTGGCAGCCAAAGTCACAAGAAGATCATCAACAACCATCTCACAAACTTCATAGAATCCAGCTCTATCCTCAACATCTCCCAATCCGGATTCAACAGCAACCACAGCACCGCCCTCCTAGCCGCCACAGATGACATCCACACTCTCCTCTACCAAGGCTACATGGCTGCCCTTATTCTACTAGAAGCCTCAGCAGCCTTTGACACCGTCTCCCATAGCACGCTAACAGCCAGAATCCACGACGCTGGCATACAGGGAACTGCTGTAGACTGGATCCGCTCCTTCCTCACAAGCCTAACTCAAAGAGTCAGACTCCCGCCCTTCCTCTCTGAACCCACAGAGATCAGCTGTGGCATACCCAAAGGATGCTCACTCAGCCCCACAATCTTCAACGTCTACATGGCCAACCTTGCTACCATCATCAGAAAACACAAATTCAGCATAGTATCCTATGCCGACGACAGACGGCTCATCCTCTCCCTCACCAAGGAACCCAAAGTCCCCAGACACAGTTTCCAGGAAGGAATGAAAGACATTGCATCCTGAATAAGCAGCAGCTGCCTGAAGCTCAACTCAGAGAAAACAGAAGTCTGCGTCCTCGGATCCACCCCCTTCGCAAAGGACAACACCTGGTGAACCACTGCCCTTGACAGCCCTCCCACACCCACAGCCCACACCCACAACCTCGTCATCATACTCGACTCCTCCCTCACCATGAACCGGCAGGTCAAGACAGTATCTTCCACATGCTTCAATAGCCTCTGCATTCTCTGCAAGACCTTCAAATGGATCCCCCCCCAAATCCAGTAAAACGGTCACCCACACACTCATAACCAGCAGACTAGACTTCGGAAATGCCCTCTATGCCGGAATCAACAAATCTCTACTCCTCTAGCTCCAGACCATCCAGAATGTTGCAGCCAGACTGGTTCTTGGCATCCCATGACAAGACCACATCACCTAGCACCTAGGAGACCTCCACAGGCTTCCAGTCGAAAAGAGAGTAACCTTCAAGTTGCTCACTCACACCTACAAATCCCTCCACAACACTCAACCCCCACACCTCAACAAAAGAATCTCCTTCTACACACCCAAGAGAAACTTCCGCTCCGCTGACCTTACCCTGGCCTTAATCCCATGCATCTGCAGAGCCAGAATGGGAAGAAAAGCCTTCTCTTACATCACAGCCAGGAGCTGGAACAAACTCCCCCTCAGCATCAGATGAACCCCCACACTGCAAGCCTTCCGGAAGAGCCCCAAGACCTGGTTCTTCGTATGGGATGGAGCTGCTCAAATCTCCCTCCCCCTAGTGCCTTGAGACCCTCAAAGGTGAGTAGTGTGCTTCACAAATCCATGATTGATTGACTTACAGTCAATTATAAGTATAAGTCTCTCAGAAAGCTGGCAATGCTCAGCTCTACCATACATTCAATCATAATGGTCCAAAGCTTTGACCTGTTGACTGAGTCAAACTCTGAACTCAAATCCATAAAGGCTATATATCTCTTTCCTTCCTTGGCCACTGTGTATTTATTAATAAAGAGGTATAAATTAAGGCACTGCTCAATTGAACCAAGGCCAGTGTGAAACTCAAATTGAAACTCCAATAGAACATTATTTTTGTCCGCCCATGTTTGCAAATGCTTAACAGAATACTGCCAATTTTTTAAGTGGTGGAATTGATTAGAGAAATTGGGCAGTAACATTGTGGATTCCTCTTGGAGCCTTTCTTGAAGATAGTAACAATAATTGTTTGTGACCTAGTTTTGGGATGGCATGTAATTACAGAGGACTGCAAAACATTGATTAGAAGGGAAGCCCATAAGGGCAAATTTGCCTTAAAAAGATCTGCAGGTATTCCATCTGGCCCAAAAGCTTACCTTGCCAATCATCAGTGAATGGCCTCTCTAATCCAAGGAAGGGCATATGTATCAAATACTGTTATTGCGATTCTCAAATAGTGATTTTTAGAGAAACGCTATTTGAGAATCGCAAAACGGGATGTAATTAAAAATGTGCAAATATTTTGCGATTCCTTGGCATTCCATAATTGCGACTTACAAATTGCGAGTCGCAATTACAGAATGGTTTCCCAATTATTCCTATGGGCCTAGAGTCCCATAGGAATGAATGGGAAGACATTTGCAATTTGAGAGTACCCATTAGGTGCTCACAATTTGCGAATGCAGTTTCAAGGGTGCAAGGGTGTCATAAGGACACCCTGTTGCACCCCTGAAATGAGCATGTGTGCACATGTGGTGCACATACATGCCCTAAGGAGAAGCGTGGCTCAGTGGTTAGAGGTGGCAGACCCGGAAGCTGAGATCGGCCGTGGACCAGGGTTCGATTCCCCGCCTCGGTGGGTCTCGGGCTCAAAATTCCACAAAGTCGACAATTCTCGCTCCGGTGCCTACTTGACTCACGGGGTCACACTCTGCGACTCTGGGCAATAGCTTGCTTAATCTCCACTACGGCCCCTCGCGGCGGGATGCCTGGCTTTCACCTTGTGGATACCCGGCTGGGGTATCTCACAGGGGAATACCAGGACACGTTCCCCAAGCAAGCGCCTTGACACCCCGGGGTTAAAGCGAGCTATATAAATTGAAGCACATTTACTTTGAAAAATGTCAAAAAGTGAATTTTTCAAAGAAATCACAAATTAGCACCAACTTGAAGTTGGTGCTAATTTGCAATTTCGTAAGGAGAAATCGCACAACTTGGGTTATTTCTACATCGCATTTAAGAAATCGCAATTTGCGATTCCTTAAATGCATTCACAAAATGGGGAAATGCAAATTTTGCGATTCTCTATTTTGCGGGGCCTTTTGGAATGATACATCCCAAAAGGCTTTTTCCCATTCGCAAACGGGCAGATTCTGAGAATCGTCCCGTTTGCGAATGGGAAATGGGCTTCATACATATGCCCCAAAAGGAGTTAGAGATGCTGTGGGAGAATATACCTATATTTCAGTAGATGAAGAATCCTTGGTAGAGGCTGGACACGAGTATAACTTTGTAAAATATCTTACCAGTCTTCCGGTGGGAATCACTGTATCCAGCTCAGTTTCATGAGTATTGTCAAAGACATTACGATTCATTGTCAGCCAAAAAAGTTTGTTCTCTTTGAGTGCACTAGCCATTGTATAGGTGAGCTAGGCTTTTTCTCTTACTGTTTTTTTCCAGGCTTTTAACACCCTTTTGTACACCTTCCCACAGCTGCACTCTTGTTCTGGGTCTGTAGGAACTGCTTTAACCACGAGAACCGCTGATTTTGAGCCTCTGTGCAAGTAGAGTCAGACCATATCACTTGTTTCCTTTTGTGAGTACTATTTGTGCCTGTTTCTCATGTTGTTTCTCACAGATTCTATCATAGCTGATGATTACCCTGGCCCACCAACATTATTCTCATCTATAACAGGCCTGGGTGTCGTTCGTGGAATTTTGCTATGCGGAACTTTGCAAAGTGACAAATAAAAACTCCAGAGTTCTGCAAGTGGCGGAGTGCAGTGCAGACTGCTGTATGTGCTGTTTTTCCTGTTGCTTGAGTAGAAATTCTACTCGAGCAGCACTTGCGCTCGCGAAGAGCTGGGACAAAACTCCGCTGCACTACATGGAGCACAGTTTTCTGCACTCCGCGGAGCGCGGAGTGCAGAAAACTCGGCAAACTCCACCCAGGTATAATCTAGACATAACAAGAAATTGGAATATGTTGTGCTCACTAGGACAGAGAGAAATAAGCTTTCCACAACTTTAGGCCAGCTCATAATCATCCTTTTATTACTTGTAGGGACCAACAGTAGGGGATTCATCACCACCAGGCTTTTTGTGAAAAAGGTATTGCTGATCGAAATAGCTATCAGTTTATGATCACTAAGGGGTGAATCTAATAATAAATAATCTTAAATGCAGCTCCTGAGGTTTTTAGAAAATAGAATAAATTCTATTAATCTAGAGAATTCCCTCCCTATAGAAGTGGGGCTGATGACTGGGTCTGTTGTCGAAGAATCAAAGGTGAACACCAGGTTGCATTTCATGAGGAGCAAATTCAGTTCCTCTCCATGTAGGGAGTGGCAAACATGGTAGATGGAGTCCTCTCCAGTCGCCTCCATGCCATGGGACTCCATGAGAGATAGTTGGCAATTTTTTGTGTAAAAATCACCCACCCATACAATTAGATAGATGCCATTAGTAATCTTCAGTCTCTGATCGATATTATAATGTAACGATTTCCTTATGACAGAATCACTTGTATCAAAAACATTATTATAAAAATTGATCAGTAGGACATAATTTGAGTGGCAGCATATCAGCAAAAGTTGGTAAAGGGGAGAATCAAGATTCGTCCATGTGACCCATCCTGAAAAAGTGAGAGAAACTAGTATAACTAAACCTCCCTTGGCCCTCCGATAGACCCTGGTATAGCGGGTGTACAATATGTAACAAAGCCATCAATAAAAACACTTTCTGCTAACCAAGTTTCCTGAGTACTTCATGAAGTTTAATACAATATAGCCAATTAGAATTAACCCTGGGCGTAGTATGCGTAGTGGGGCTACGCGAAGCTACGCAAAGTGGGCGAGACACTACGCCCACCTACGCACTTCACGTAGCCCCACTACGCACCTCCCTCCCGCCCTCCCCTACATACCTAATTTTTGTAAAGGCTGAAATAAAAGTAAATAAAAGGCACTTACCTTGTCAGCTGCGTCCCGGGGCTCCCTCTGCTCGTTCGCACCGCCGTCGCCACCATCTTGGATACCAATGCGCATGCGTGGCCGCCCGCGCATGAGAATTTCTCGCGAGAAATGCGCATGCGCGGGCATCCGCGCATGCACATTGGTAGGCGGCGACGGCGGCGACGGCGGCGACGGCGGCGCGAACGAGCAGAGGGAGCCCCGGGACGCAGCTGACAAGGTAAGTGCTGTTTATTTACTTTTATTTCAGCCTTTACAAAAGTTAGGTATGTAGGGGAGGGCGGGAGGGAGGCGGGTGGGGGGCAACTTCACTACGCCCTTGGAGTGGGCGAGTGTTGCCTGCTACACCTACTTTGCAAAGGGCGAAGTAGGCAACACTACTCGAAGTCCTTCGCCCAGGGTTAATTAGAATCTGACACCTTGGCTCCCAATCCTGACACATTTCATGAAGTTAACCGTATAGTTTTTGTCTATGCAGCACTGAGAGCATTAGCTGGGAGTAGTCTCCCCTATTAAACTCACAGCAGAATGTACTAAGTTAGATGTGGTGACTGGCAGTCTGTCATCCTGGAGCTGAGTGGGACTAAGAGAAATGGCCTTATTTTAAAGTCAATCCAGCTGATCTAATTGTGAAAGAGGTGAAAACCTGTTTGTAATAATAACAGGACGTGGTACATGAGAAGATATCAAAGTCAAATGGCATGCAGGTCTGTAGAAGAAGCCCAAGGGGAGTATCTCATTTGTGGTTGGGGTATGTACAGAACAACTAAGCCTGCCCAAAATGTCCTGCACAATCATTCTATTCTTGAAATGTTCAACAATACAATCACTGCTATCCAGTTTGGGATAATTGCCTAGCCAGGAAACTCTAGGCACAAGATATATTAATTTATGAAGTTGCCCTGGGCCACCCACTCTACCATTGATCCAGTGCACCACTTTGTTACTAATCCAGTGCAACACATTGTTTACTAACTTGTCATGACTCTCAAATAAATCTGGTCTCAATGGGGTAACACCTTTAAGAACCAGCACATAAGGAGTGGATTCAGGGGGCAACAGCAAAGTTGGGAGATCCATAGAATAAGGCCTTTGAAAATGCTCCTCACTCCCCACATGTGCGTATGTAGTAGGGGCCCCCGGTGCTGCTTCAAGTTCCCCATTGGGCATGATTTCTCTATCCATAGGCACTAGAACAGTCAAGAAGGGTGGGGGTCTCGCGATTAATTAGCGCAACACCTGCTGCTTTTATACTAGGTAGCTTTACCTCTAACTGTGAATTACTTTCCTTCAAGTTTTCTCTCACCAAAAACTCCTAGTTCAGAACCTTAATCTATCATATGCCAGGACAGAGGGCTCCTTTTCTATTCTTATTCAGCAACTGGCAGGACACTAAATTCAACTTTGCCGACTATACTATCCTAGGTGATTTCAATTTCCACTTAGAAAACAACAAGGACAAAGACTCTGAAACCTTCATAGATCTGATGGGCAGTTTAGGGCTAAAACAGATGGTTACACACACACTCACTCAGCTGGACACAGAACGGATGGAAATTTTTACAGCCAACACCTCACTAATGTTCACAGACTCTCTTCTACTTACTTTGTCGGACCATCATGTGGTGCTGATCGAAAGAGGGACTCCAGTCTTCCTCTTGAAGCCCATAGCCAAGCCAATAGCTAGAAGAATTTGTCCCTGGCATAAATTAGATCCGGTCAAATTAGCAGAATCTTTAGAGATCTCCACTCCTACCCCCATCTGCAAGCCTTGATCATGCTACCTCTAATTATCACCTATGGCTAAATTCTACACAAAAAATGCTAGCTTCAGAAATAATAATTACTAACAAGAGAGTCTCGCCCTCACAACCCTGGTTCTCAGACTAACTAAGAGAATGCAAGCCGGTTTGTAGGCAACAGGAGCGTAGATGGAGCTCTGAACAAGGCAGTTATAAACTTAAAATTAACTAATACAAAACATCGATAGTTGCAGAAAAAACAGATTACAGTGGATAAAAACTCTACAAAGGAACTTTTTAGCACTGTGAATAAACTATCTGATAGAGTCAAAATGTGTGAGCAACTCAGTATTGTGTGATTCCATTGCTTTGTTCTTTATATCTAAAGTCGAAGGCATCTATAATGGAATTACGATAAAAAGTACCTTGACCCTTCCATCACTCAGCCCACTGAAATTGAGATCAAACCAGAAAGCTCACCTGGCTACCTCAGTAAGAACGATGACACTGGCCAAGTTCGTACTCTCTTATTTATCATTCTCATCCTTATTGATGGGTCAAGTCTGGTACCTTCCTATGTCAATAATATCAGGTTCCCATTAAACACTTGCCCCCCTAATATTGCACAATTTGCCCCCAATGTACTCGCTTATCATCTGGCAATTATTTTTAATGCGATGATCCTTCAAGGCTACTTCCCTAAAGCCTTGTAAATTGCCTCAATTCTTCCCTCACTGAAGAATCCAAATGTGTCACCTTCAGACCTGAGTTACTTTTGGCCAATTTCCAGCCTTCCTTTCCCTGCAAAAATCATTAAAAAGTCTCTTAATAAGGAAGTGATCACAGTCTTGGAGACTAACAGCCTGCTGGATCATGCTCAGTTTGGCTTTAGGGCTGAACAAAGCACTGAGTCAGCCTTAATAGTGGCTTCAGAATCCACCTCCCACGGTTCATCTCCGAACATAAGAGCAACATCTGTGGAGTCCCCCAGGGATCGTCCCTCAGCCCCACCCTCTTCAACACCTACATGACCCCTTTGGCTGACATCATCCACACACATGGAATCAACATCATCTCATACGCTAACACCCAACTCATCTTCTCCCTTATGAAAGTCACCAGCACTACCAGAGGCAACTTCCAGAATGTTATGTTGTGTTATAATGGATTTATACCGCTCACAAATACTCAAGAGTGTCCTGGCGTGAAAAAATACAGTGACCCGATGGAATAAAGCTGATTAACATAACTGCTTGAAGAGGAAAGTTTTCAGTTGCTTTTTGAAAAGTCTGGGGTTCTGGATGTGCCGCAATGCCAGAGGCAAGTAATTACAGAAGGAAGCTGCTTTGACAGACAGAGACTGGCCCCCCCATCGCATTCTGCGGAAACGTGGGATCGCCATCCGTCTCAGGGAGGCTGAGCGCAACAGTCTATTAGGAATATAGAATATAGAATGCCATGACCAATGTCGCCAACTGGTTGAAATCTAACTGCCTGAAACTCAACACAGACAAGACTGAGTTTTTCATTTTTGGAAACAAAAAACCTTACATTTGGCATGACACATGGTGGCCCCCTGCACTCGGCCCTGCTCTCAACCCACCGACCACTCCCGCAACCTCATAATCATCCTGGACAACCAACTCTCAATGAAATGCCAGGTCAATGAAGTAGCCTCCTCCTGCTTACACACCATTGGCATGCTTCATAAGGTTTTCAGATGGATCCCCATCAGCATCCGTCTCCCAAGCCCTCATCACCAGCTGATAAGACTACGGAAATTAACTCTATGCCGGGACCACAACCCACCTCCTCAAATGACTTCAGACCATACAGAACGGTCAGAGGCCAGACTCATTGTTGACCTCCCAAAATGACCAATCACACCTCAGAAACCTCCACTTGCTGCTGTTCAGAAGAGATGTAAGTTCAAGTTTCTCACCCATGCCTACAAGGCCCTCCACAAATGCTGGACTCACTTACCTCAACCACAGCCTGACCTTCCAGCAGCCTACCAGACATCTTTGATCTGCGTCCCACCCACACCTTCCCCGTATCTGGCAAGCCACAATGGATGTTGTGCCTTTTCCTACCTCGCCACCAAGTCCTGGAGCAACCTACCCCTCCATCTCTGCACTTCCCACTTTCCCATCATCTTTAGGAAGAAACTAAAAACCTGTCTCTTAAACTAAGGCTCACCACACCCCAGTGCATGGATACCCCTTGGGGTGATAGGCCACACTCAACAAATACTGATTGATTGATCAATTCAGAAGAAGTAAGAGCCATTCTCGATGCAGGATCAATTGCAGCCCTGATTCTTCTGGATCTTATGGCTGCATTCGACACGGTCAACCATACGATATTGGTCAACAGACTCCAACCCATTGACATCAGGGATGCAGCTAATATCCCAATGTCGGATAGTCATGGTTCAATTTGTGACCCCATGGGACTTTTCCTCTAACTCCTTTACGCTGTCATGCGGAGTTCCACAGGGCTCTGCTTTGAGCACTATGCTGTTTAATATTTTTGTTACCCCCGATGGCATCAATTAAACAGCTAGATTTCCTCTGTTGTTAGCTACACAGATGATACTCAAATTATCATCTCAGTCTCCAGTAATCCAGAAATCGCAGCTAATGGATTCTTTGGATTTATGCAGATGATCAGCAGTAGGAAGTCCAATACCTGCCTAAAGCTTAATTCCAGGAAAACTGAAGTATTACTGTTGAGCAACAATTATTCCTTCTGGTCCCCCACTTGGTGGCCACAACAATAATGTGCTCTGCCTACCCCAGTGTCTAAAGTGAAGAAACTTGGAGTTATCTTTGACGTCAAACTGGCCTTCGAGAAAAACATAAATTCTTTGACCTCCTCTTCATTTTTCATTCTAAAGATGCTGAGGAAGATCGTCCCCTTCATTTACCTAGATCTACAAATACTGTTAGTTACTGCTCCTGAAACTAGACTATTACAATGCACTTTATGTTAACTTGCAGCAGAAATTTCTAAATAGGATGCATGTCTTGCAAAATGCTGCTGCTCCCTTGGTACACAGCATCTCTAAATACCATTCTGGCTCGCTCGCCCTAGCCCAGCATCATTGGTTGCCGATACATAAGCGTATCATTTTGAAATCCCTTTGTATATCCTTCCAATCTCTCAATGGCATTGGCCCTCACTATCTGCAACAAAAATGTATTCAGTACCATCCTTCCAGATCCTTTTGTTACCCTTCAGCAAGCAATGTCATGGTTCGCAATATAAAAAAAGTAAATTTGGGTGGCAGAAGTTTTATTTACTGCGCAGGAAAAAGACGGAACTCCATGCCTTCCTCCGTTGGGGCCTGCAGAAGCCTTTATGCTTTCAGAAAAGGACTGAAAATGTGGTGTTTTAATCACTGATCTATTTTTGGGACTGGTTTCTCTTCTTGGCTCTGTGGTCTTTTCATTTGTCTCCTCTACAGCAGGCAGCTCCTAGATGCCCTCCGGCAGTAGTTGTACTCTATAAATAATTATTTCATTTCATTGGGCCTTAATTTTTCAAAGTGGGTCGGAGAAATTCTTTGGAGCAGGGTGCTGTCTGGGCTTCTAAAAGAGACTGGAATGTCCCTACGCCGTCTAGTCAATTCCCAGTCCATTGGGGTTGTCATACAAATTTCACTTCTCAAAGACCTAGAGGGCAGTATGCATGTGCTAAGTGGATAAAGTAGCAAAGGTCCAAGGATTTTAAGGCTTTGGACAACACTTGAATAAGTAAGATTAATTGGTGGGTGGAGACACACTCGAAGCTCTGGACCTCTTGGGCTTCAAATTAAGGAAACAGTTTTGAGAAGTGGTGAGTGTGATCTCCACATAAAATTTAAATCAGTTTTCCGAGATTAATATCCGTTCTTTCCAGATCATGATATGGAGGACAGAGACATTTTTGTTTGCAGCGAGATTTCTTTATTTTTATTCACAGAACAAGGACAGCCGACACGTGTTTCGCCCCCTCTTGGCGATTTTGCGCCGGGGTTTTCTCAAGGCTAGGTAGGTTAAATCACGTGGACAATTCTCATTTCCAGATATGTACAGAGTCCAAAATATAAAAGTGTAATTCTTCAATTGTAAAACATTTCTAGTTAGGCTAATGCCCCCGATCCTAGAGTCCTCCCGGCATGATGGTTCTTCGGTCGAATCCTCGCATGTGCTAAGTACCTTAACGCGTTCCTCAAGTGAGTCCAACCAGCCAAAAACAATATTAATAAAACCAGACACTTTGCTTTCAAAAGAATCACGTTTTTACTCGGCTCCAGGTCTAGGAGCAGGTTTTCCACCCCTAACAGAGTCCACTATTGTTTGGTTATCCTGGGCAGGCTTGCCCTTCCTACTATTGGGGGGGGGCTTCTTTTTGGCCAGAGGCTGTGAACAGTAAAACTCTGATATGGTTGGGAAGGTAGGCATAGCTACCAAAGGAACAATTACATCAGAGGAATCAACCACACATGGATATTTCTTTCTTATTCAAAGCATCCGTAAGGGGGAACAAGGCATCTGAGCTACTGCCATGGGAAGTCTGGCCTCTTTAGTGGGGTCGCTCCCAGTTGTTGGTTTCATGACAGAGTTCAATCATTCTTCAACAGAGCCAATTTCCTGTTCTATGGCCCCCATAGCATTGGTAAGACAGGAAACTACAGGGCCTGTTAAAGGATTGTCCTTGCTGGATGTAGACTTTCTCTTATCCATGAGTATAGTGCCAACACTTTTTTGAATGTTAAACAAGACAAAAAATAATAATTTTCAAACCTTGGACTGAAGAGAAGTAAAGTCTCAGAAGGGTGGCCCAGCCCAGCTTCTTCCAGCTGCTGACGGATGTATGATGCAACAACGCTCTTGTCCAGGTCTTCTGCAAAGCACGTCCCTCGTGCATTAACCACATTCTATGCTGTTACTTGAAGCATAAATGGCCATTTTATTAGGACATGCTTGTAACAGTTAACATTATTAACCAAAACATCAATACAACTATACCATTTTCCATCATCATCACCCTCATTCATCCTATCCACCATCAAACCATCACACCTGTTGTGCTCCTACCCTTTCACTCTGCAACCTCCTCCATCTCCCCATTTACTGCTTCACTTTATATCCAACATCCTCTCTAAAATTTCCTGCCATCGCTCTCTTGCATCCAGCACCCTGCCATCAGTCATCTGTTCCCCCAAGGGGTGGATGCTTCCATATGTGACTCACCACTCTCCGAATTACTGCCAACCAGGGGACCCCCATAAGTGCCCCCCTCCTGTGCATCTTTTGCCCTGTTTCATTTTCTCCTGCGGCACCAGATGGATTTGTTCCACAACCTACTAATCACATCCCGCACCTCCATCCTGTAGTAGGCATTCCCTAGCTGGGAAATGTGCACTCCATAGTCCTGAACAACTTTAGCCCCACATGAGCAATCACGTGAATGTCCTTTACTTAGCGGAAAACCCTCATTGCCCTATTCGATTTCCTGCAGGCTTTCTCCACGGCTGCTTGCTTAACAGCCCCTTTCCACACTTTGCGCGGCACAAACTCAGTTCATACTAAGCACTCTCCAGCCAAATTGCGATTTATCACCCCTAAATCCCTCTGCATGTGTTGCGAAATTGCCAGTCCTGACAGCTGTATCAAATCATTTTTGCCAAAGTCTAGAACCAACATGTAGGGCAGCCTTTTTACGTTACCATTTTTGTCAGCCATGGCATTAACGCCCCCCACCGCTTCCCTCCTTTACCCCACCAACACACTTCATGGTGGCTGCTCCTCAGATCCAGGTTATGACCATAAACCTGCCAGATCTGCTTATTTTGCCGCCCAATGCACAAAAGAATGTTCCACGATCCAAGTAACCGTCTTGGTTTCTGGGCCGCTCATACAACCTGCAACATAAAAGATGTTTGGTTCCAACCCCCTTACTTGTGCACATATCTCTTGCAGCACCTAGACCTCCACCCCCCAATCAGGCAAATTCTGTCCCAGGACCAACCTAAATGCGCTGCCGCTGTAGCTGCACCAATGTGAAAAGAATGTGTGCCATACCTAGCAGGATCCCTGCTCAAACGCTTTAGTGCCACCTGCAGTACAGCCAGCAGCTGAAAAGCTGTCTGCCGGTCCCCTGACGCATGATAAAATATTCCTCTTGAAGGCCGTCCTGTTTTTGCTAGATAATCCCGCTATTCCTGTACCAGGCACAAACCACACACCACTGCTACCCATTTACCCCACTCAGCCAGCCTGATTTGTCTATGAATGACCCAGCAAAATCCCAAGTCGGCCCTGATGCAATCTCACTTCCTCATACATTCTTCCTGCCTACTGTGCTGTTCTCAACAACTCCGAGATCCGGAAAGCCCCAAAAAATATTCAAACCATGCATAACCTAATACCGATACCTCAAACGTATCATAACAACAATCTGCAAACACCCCCAAAAAGCCTTGCAAGAATTCAAATGTTATGGCCTCCCTCGGAGCGCCCTCCTCCTCCAACCCCCGGTTAAAGCACCCAACCTTTCAACATCCTACTGAAAATCTCATCTTTTGCTGGATCAAAACCTAGTTACAGTTCGCTATAGAACAATAGCCCTGCCAGCTTCCCTGCTTACGTTGCCTGTGACAAACCCTTGTCAATACAACTTAGAACAAAATACATCACTCCCTGCTCAGTGCCCCATGAAACCTCAAAATACAGACCATGCCAGCCTGTAACTCCGACTTCTGGATTCCGACAAAGATTTTTCGACCAGGCCTATCACTCTCACCCCCCAGGCCCAAATGTCATCCGGCAGCTCTGTCTTTTATATGTCTGCTCCAAGCACCAGTCCTCGAAATCGTTGCCACTGCGAACAAGAGGAAATATCTGCAGTGTGATTACTTGCCCCAGGGACGTGTTTTGCATAAAAAATAACATTCAGCCTCAAGCACTTCAGCATGAACCTTTGCAAAAGCCACAACACCCTCAAGTCCCTTGCTTTCTGCCTGTTCACCAGTTCCACCACAGTCATGTTGTCCACATGAAAGAGCACCGCCCTATTCTGTAGTTCAGTGCCCCAAACCACCAGTGCCACTAAAATTGGAAAAAACTCCAGAAGTTCTATGCTCCATCCCTGCTTTACCCAATGTGCCAGTCATTGCTCTGGGTACCATTGTTCATCCCAGAACAGTCAAAACCAGAGGCCCCTGCTGCATCCGAAATAAATTGACCCTGCCAGATCATATTGTCCTCCACGAAATCCAAAGACACCCCATTGAAATCTGCCAGGAACGTCTGCCACACCCTCAAATCTGCCCTGACTCCCATTGAAATCCTGACCCTGAGGTGTGGCAGCACTGCCCCAGACATGGCCATGCCGAGGCATCAACAGAACCTTCTACTCGTTCTAACCACCCGACAAGCAAAATTCAGAAAACCTGTCAATTATTGTACTGTTCTCTGGACTATCTTCTTATCTTCTTCTCCCCTACCACCCACAGTAAAAAAGCCTGTATGTCCTTCACTTTTTCACTAGGTAGTTGGACCGAGTCCAGTTCAATGCCCAGAAAAGTCAGTCTGCAGCTGGGCCCAGTAGTTTTTTCCAGCGCCAAGGGGGCCCCAGATGTCTGTGCCAATTCCTGAAATCAATGCAGCGCCTTCCCACAAGCCCCCAAAGTACCTTCCCCAATTACCGGAAATGTATCCTGGTAATGGAACACTTCCCGGTGACCACTGCTTTTCCTGACAACCCAATGTAGGAAAGTGCTAAACATCTTGAACAGTGCATAAGAAATTTGCTCAACCCATTGGCAGGACCTTGTCCACATAGATGACACCCAAACTGCATTCCCAGCACCAAGAAATCAGCAGGATGTATAGGCAGCAAGCAAAAAGCTGATTTTACATCGCATTTTGCCATTTCTGCTCCCTACCCACACAACCTCACTAGGCGGACTGCATCATCCACTGAGGCGTACAGCACTCTTATGTCCTCCTCCACAATGAAATCATTACCTGACCTTCCTTCAGATGGTAGATCATCTTGTATTCCCCTGGCACCTTCTTCGGCACTACCCTTAGAGGTGATATGATCAGGTCCTCCACAGACCAATATGTAAATGGGCCTGCTATTCTCACTTCTTCTACTTCTTTTTTCAATTTTGCCACTACTACCTCTGGCAACTCCCTGGCTGATTTCAAGTTATCCACCCACCTCCGTTCTCTGGGACCTTGGTATCCCACCTGAAAACCCTAAATGAAACTCCATTGTATCCTCAAGGCAGTCTCTCTATCCGGGTAAATTGAGAGCCATGGGCCCAATGCCTCAATCCTAAGTGGGGTAGGAGCCCTTTGGCCCAGACTGTCCTCGGCCTTTAGTAGACCTCCACTGCTCAGCTGGGGTGTACAGGATAAAACACTGCATGAGCGGGTGTCATCCCCACATTTGGAGCACTCATGTTTAAACCTGTAAGGGTGCCTGGAACAGAAACCCTTGTTGAAATTCCAGCATGCCTCGGTGGTGGTTCCTCCATGCTTTGGTGACAAACCTGCGCCTCCTGCCCCAAAACCAGCCCCTCCCACTCCTGTCTTGGCGGGAGGCGCTGCAAAGGACTGATACATTACAGGCTGGCCGTATGGGTGGATGCCAAGGATTACGTGGATGACATCCACTGCATCCAAACCTCCTGATCTACCTCCCCCCATGTTTTTTAAGGGTTGATGCTGAGTCTAGCCCAAGCTCCTCATCGTAACTCAACCATGCTAAACCCCCGAAGTGCTTCTGCGCCTTCCGTATAATATCCATATACTTCAGTATGGCGATTGCCCTGTTCAAATGCTTCTTGCAGTAAAGGCAAGCATATATTAGGAAAGCTGAGGTCCAGTTCTCCATATTGATGGGAATCCTTGGTCTCCTCTTCTTTTGATCCCTCCTTTGCCTGAATCTCCCTATGTAGCAACTTGAACACGTCAATGTATTTGTGATTCAATATCCTGTTTTTTGTTTTGTCAGACAGATGTGACCCTAAGGGCATTGCCAGGGCCATGTATGGCAGCGTCTTGTGATGTTTGTTGTCCCCTTTTTTCTCCTTCCCTTCACTTCCTTCTGCTTTTTCCATCTGGACACTTGCACTAAGTAGAAGCTTCACCCCGCTGTCCTTCGCACCTAACGCAGGAGCCGCTGGTGCACCCGTGCTCACCCCTGAGTCCCTTACTGACGCATCTCTCACACCCACGACCAGCAGGATTTTTCTTAGCGGACTTCCCCCCCTTCTCATGCTGCCCACCAGTCACCCTCACCTGATAAACTTCAATGGGCCTCTTTGTCCTTGCCCTGATTGCTGGCCTTCTTCGAGCCCATTGTCTTTGACTTGTCCTTGGCGGCACTTGCCTCCTGCAAAACACCAACCTTCCTGGTTGCCTTTTCAGTGCCCCAGAAACCCCACACTCACGTCATCTTCATCACGTACTTCACCCTCTTCCAACTTGTCACTCTCGTCCCTATAAACCAACAGTAGTTCAGCCTCATCCTCTGCAGGCTCCCACATTGCCTCATGCACAGCTCTGGTCTGACCCTTCCCATTCTTTCTATTCACATCATTGCATTCTTCTGTTGCTGCAGGAGATGCCCGATCCCTCGTTGGAGGGTAGGCTGCTGTGAGCGGACCCCTCTGCTTCTTCCAACCAGGGTCTCGAGGTCATTTTGCGTCCCACCGGCGCCACCCCACTCCTGCCGGCCTCACCTGCCGGTTTGTGCCCGCCCCCCTCAGGCTGCTCCAACGTGAGGGATCCCCAGCACCATCTGGTCTCTCTGGCTGTACATGGATTACGGAGCTTCCCAGGTAAGTAAACATTTAAATGAATAAAACGAATTTCGTTGAGTGCACTGCATACCCAAATGCGATGCAGTGCGCGCAACGAAATTTGTTTTATTTATTTAAATGTTTACTTACCTGTAAAATTCCGAATTCCATACATTCCTACCCCCACCCTGCCCCTCCCCCTCCCCACGTCACCGCCCTGCAGGTAGTCCCACTGCCGGCCGCGGCTGAGGGCCCACCTACAGGGCTTGTGGAGCATGGATTCTCTCCATAGCTCTCCTTCAGCAGGCGCATCCCATGCCGTGGGAAGGGAATCTTCTTTTTTGTAGCGCCTGACTGACGTGAATCCAGGAACCCTCCGTCTCACTATAGGGCTTGTGGGGTAAGGAGTCCTCCTCCACACCTCTCCTTCAGTAGGCATGTAATGCACCACGGGCAGGGAATCTTCGATATGTAGCGCCTGCCCAACGCGAATCCAGGGACCCACCTCCTCGGCACAGGGCTTGTCGGGTATTGAGTCCCCCTCAACACCTCTCCTTCCGCATCTGAGAACTGAGAAGGACAAAGCGTTAATAGCTGTCCTCTGGTGCCTGCCCTCTCAGCGGACGTAAATAACGAGCCTAGAAGTCCAGAATGTAGCTGGGATGAGCGGTCATGAACGTCACGTTCTCTCCACGGCATTCATAGCAATCTTTAACATTACTGTGATTATTAGTGAGAACATTCATTAAGAGCTTACTACAGTAAAGTGTCTCCAAGCACCTGGCTTCCAAAGATTCTTGGATGAAGAGCTAAAAACGAAAAGTTTCCAGTTTTGTAAAAGATGAATACTATGTTCCAAACTAATGTTTTTCTATCTGTGCAAACTATTTTTGTCAGGTTATCTGATGGATTTAAATGTCTTCCAATGGAAGGCAAATTATTGGACGTTCTCACTGCAGTTTCCATCAAGTCAATCTTGAGAATTGGAAAGACAGTTCTAAATTACTTTCTAAATTGTGGTGGAGTGGAATATGTTTTGTTCATATAATTCGTGTCATGCATTGTTAATCATCTCAAATGTCTCTGAAAAATAATAGACTGTGGCTGCATTACACAGAGTTTCAAACGAAAAATACAGAGGGCGATTCACAGAACTAATCTGAGATAAAATCCTAAACTTACTACTTTTGGTATTCACAGAAGGCATTTAGTAGTAGTAAAGTTAGGAGTCCTAAAAATGCCGTCTGTGAGTACCAAAAGTAGTAAGTTTAGGATTTTAGCTCAGATTAGTTCTGGGAATCAGCCCCACGTTGTCATCTAATACTTTCACAAATAGAAGTGATGACGTTGGTACGCCTCCTGATAATTCTGTCAGTATTTGTATAGTTTTTGTTTTTTATCCAAGACATTTTTAGAACGGTTGTATTCGTTGCTGTCAGTTTCTTATCATAAAATTGGATTTTTTTTCTGTAATTTATTCTATATGAAAAAAATCCTGACACCATTAGTTTCCCTTTGCGCCCTTTTTCCTTAAAAACAATAGAACGTTAATATTTATTAGCTGTACTTTTACTCCCATATTATATTTTTTTAATGTAAGCACTCAAGTCTTTAAAGTGGTATGTGATGAGATTGTCATCTCTTTTCTTGCAGATAATTTTGCTATGAATCATTTTATGGAATTATTTTGTTCTTAAAATAAAAACCTTAATATAAAAGTGAAAGGGTTCAGTTTATATTTTTGCTCAATTTAAATTTTATGATATGTGAATCTTGCTGCAGCCCTGCAGAAAAATTATGGCTCTATATTTTTATGCCTTCACTGACAGAATTCTCAGCTCCCTTCCCTCTTTGTCAGGCCTGTTTTAGGCATTGCCCTTGAGTGATGGATTGGTTATATAAATGACACTTCCCTGCTTCCTGGTTTAGCACCTGTTTCTAATTTAGTATTTTCTTTACTTATGATACCGTTTTTGGTCTTCCTTTTAATCTGTTACGGGTGTTATTTTTGGATGATATCTTGATTTATACCATTAGACTATTCCTGAATAAGGCGTGACTCCTTTGTCTAATCTAAGGTATTGTTCTCTTATCAGGCAGTTTTGTTTCTCTTTCTGTACCTCGGTACCTTTGCTTTGTTACTTTTAGGCTGGTTTGGCAGCTGTTATTATTTTATTTTCATTTACACTTCAACTGAATTGATGTTCCTTTCATTTGCCCAGGAACACTACACTTTTCCTATGATGGTGGGTCTTCTGAGCTCTTTCGTTTTTTTTGTTCTTTTTTTCCAGTTTCCTCACTCTTTTTTAAAAGTCCGTCTGGAATATCAAACGTAGTTTCTCAAAACACTTAGGAATCCATCTCCCACAGTGGAGTCCTCTCCAACTTCGTGTTTGCTATTTATATTTTGTTGCTCCATGTTTATCCCATTAGGGGTGCCTCACCTCTTCTTTTCCTGGTACAGCTTTCCCTTGTAGGCCAATCTTCTTTCCTGGCCTCGAGCTTTAAACTCATTCTCATGTTTTCATCCTGTTCCTTAACTTATGCCTTTTCCTTGATAGTTTCCGGATTGCTTTTTTTTGCAGAGTGCGTTTCCCCTTTTTGGCCTTCTTCACCTTGCTTGTCTTTTACCCATACCAGGTAACTATCTTCTCCAGTTATTGCCCAACTGCCATCTGTTATTTCGTTTTTTGGTATTTTAGATCTGTGAACATTTTGTGGCATTCACCATTATTTCAAGTGAATTTACCCCATTCCATAAAAACATTGAAAGCCCAAGTGGGTTGATAAATGTCACACTGCGCATATTGCCACTGATCTCTATCTTCCAAAAAGGGGCCCCACCGTCCAGAGCGATGACACCACTTCGGCGTCATCCCGGTCCACTTCTTGTGGCAGTGCTCCCCCACGACTAGACTAGCCATTATGGATGAGAAGAAAAGGTTTGCCTTTGCTTGGGGAAGCACACTCGGTGAGTAAGCGATTCTTTATTGGAGGTTGTAGCGAGATGAGCAGGAAACATCCAGAGCTATTGAAATGCGTAAGGTGTTTTTATGGAATGGGGTAAATTCCCTTGAATCAAGAGTCTCTGGACTACAAATACCATGATCCTTTGCACTTGAGGGGGCATCTACGGCACGCCCACTGGGGCGGGACAATGTATTGAATAAATAGAATGTCGACGTTTTGCTCCTAATCACCCCCAAAGACACCTGTGAGCAAGGGCGCATGCCCGAAACGCGTAAGGTGGAATGGCTCTGGATGTTTCCTGCTCATCTCGCTACAACCTCCAATAAAGAATCACTTACTCACCGAGTGTGCTTCCCCAAGCAAGGGCTATATATATATATATATATATATATATATATATATATTCGTGCTCAGTGGGGTGTCCAAACAATAAGCAGCACTTGAATGCAACTTTGCTTTTCCCCGTAAAAGCTTTTCTTTATTTATTGGTATGCGTGTCCTCAATTCTCAGTTCTTTTACAGCATACCCCCGCAGCCTGACGCGTTTCGTGGTTTCACTTCTTCAGAGGCTGAACGGTCGGAAGAGGCATTGCGGGTCACACCTCCCTTTGAAACAACTTCATACGCTGACATTCAGCTGCTTCGATTTAAGACTGTATGCAATGTTCTATGGGAGATGTAGTCCGCCTTATTTCCACAGATGGATGCCCCTAGAATACTTGCTGAATTCTTAGCTCACCTAGAGCCCCAAGAAGCGGTGACACGCTGATCCAAAAGGTGCATTCCACCGTCGAGTCCACCTTAAGACTCCGTGGCTCCCTTCGAAGATGGGATGGTGCATGCCTAGCGGCAGGACGGCCGCTTGTAGATTCGTGCTCAGTGGGGTGTCCAAACAAGAAGCAGCACTCGAATGCAACTTTGCTTTTCCCCGTAAAAGCTTTTCTTTATTTATTGGTATGCGTGTCCTAAATTCTCAGTTCTTTTACAGCATACCCCCGCAACCTGACGCGTTTCGTGGCTTCACTTCTTCAGAGGCTGAACGGTCGGAAGAGGCATTGCGGGTCACACCTCCCTTTTAAACAACTTCATACGCTGACATTCAGCTGCTTCGATTTAAGACTGTATGCAATGTTCTATGGGAGATGTAGTCCGCCTTATTTCCACAGATGGATGCCCCTAGAATACTTGCTGAATTCTTAGCTCACCTAGAGCCCCAGGAAGCGGTGACACGCTGATCCAAAAGGTGCATTCCACCGTCGAGTCCACCTTAAGACTCCGCGGCTCCCTTCGAAGATGGGATGGTGCATGCCTAGCGGCAGGACGGCCGCTTGTAGATTCGTGCTCAGTGGGGTGTCCAAACAATAAGCAGCACTCGAATGCAACTTTGCTTTTCCCCGTAAAAGCTTTTCTTTATTTATTGGTATGCGTGTCCTCAATTCTCAGTTCTTTTACAGCATACCCCCGCAGCCTGACGCGTTTCGTGGCTTCACTTCTTCAGAGGCTGAACGGTCGGAAGAGGCATTGCGGGTCACACCTCCCTTTTAAACAACTTCATACGCTGACATTCAGCTGCTTCGATTTAAGACTGTATGCAATGTTCTATGGAGATGTAGTCCGCCTTATTTCCACAGATGGATGCCCCTAGAATACTTGCTGAATTCTTAGCTCACCTAGAGCCCCAAGAAGCGGTGACACGCTGATCCAAAAGGTGCATTCCACCGTCGAGTCCCCCTTAAGACTCCGTGGCTTCCTTCGAAGATGGGATGGTGCATGCCTAGCGGCAGGACGGCCGCTTGTAGATTCGTGCTCAGTGGGGTGTCCAAACAATAAGCAGCACTCGAATGCAACTTTGCTTTTCCCCGTAAAAGCTTTTCTTTATTTATTGGTATGCGTGTCCTCAAATCTCAGTTCTTTTACAGCATACCCCCGCAGCCTGACGCGTTTCGTGGCTGAACGGTCGGAAGAGGCATTGCGGGTCACACCTCCCTTTTAAACAACTTCATACGCTGACATTCAGCTGCTTTGATTTAAGACTGTATGCAATGTTCTATGGGAGATGTAGTCGGCCTTATTTCCACAGATGGATGCCCCTAGAATACTTGCTGAATTCTTAGCTCACCTAGAGCCCCAGGAAGCGGTGACACGCTGATCCAAAAGGTGCATTCCACCGTCGAGTCCACCTTAAGACTCCGTGGCTCCCTTCGAAGATGGGATGGTGCATGCCTAGTGGCAGGACGGCCGCTTGTATATTCGTGCTCAGTGGGGTGTCCAAACAATAAGCAGCACTCGAATGCAGCTTTGCTTTTCCCCGTAAAAGCTTTTCTTTATTTATTGGTATGCGTGTCCTCAATTCTCAGTTCTTTTACAGCATACCCCCGCAGCCTGACGCGTTTCGTGGCTTCACTTCTTCAGAGGCTGAACGGTCGGAAGAGGCATTGCGGGTCACACCTCCTTTTTAAACAACTTCATACGCTGACATTCAGCTGCTTCGATTTAAGACTGTATGCATTGTTCTATGGGAGATGTAGTCCGCCTTATTTCGACAGATGGATGCCCCTAGAATACTTGCTGAATTCTTAGCTCACCTAGAGCCCCAAGAAGCGGTGACACGCTGATCCAAAAGGTGCATTCCACCGTCGAGTCCACCTTAAGACTCCGTGGCTCCCTTCGAAGATGGGATGGTGCATGCCTAGCGGCAGGACGGCCGCTTGTAGATTCGTGCTCAGTGGGGTGTCCAAACAATAAGCAGCACTCAAATGCAACTTTGCTTTTCCCCGTAAAAGCTTTTCTTTATTTATTGGTATGCGTGTCCTCAATTCTCAGTTCTTTTACAGCATACCCCCGCAGCCTGACGCGTTTCGTGGCTTCACTTCTTCAGAGGCTGAACGGTCGGAAGAGGCATTGCGGGTCACACCTCCCTTTTAAACAACTTCATATGCTGACATTCAGCTGCTTCGATTTAAGACTGTATGCAATGTTCTATGGGAGATGTAGTCCGCCTTATTTCCACAGATGGATGCCCCTAGGATACTTGCTGAATTCTTAGCTCACCTAGAGCCCCAAGAAGCGGTGACACGCTGATCCAAAAGGTGCATTCCACCGTCGAGTCCACCTTAAGACTCCGTGGCTCCCTTCGAAGATGGGATGGTGCATGCCTAGTGGCAGGACGGCCGCTTGTATATTCGTGCTCAGTGGGGTGTCCAAACAATAAGCAGAACTCGAATGCAGCTTTGCTTTTCCCCGTAAAAGCTTTTCTTTATTTATTGGTATGCGTGTCCTCAATTCTCAGTTCTTTTACAGCATACCCCCGCAGCCTGACGCGTTTCGTGGCTTCACTTCTTCAGAGGCTGAACGGTCGGAAGAGGCATTGCGGGTCACACCTTCCTTTTAAACAACTTCATACGCTGACATTCAGCTGCTTCGATTTAAGACTGTATGCAATGTTCTATGGGAGATGTAGTCCGCCTTATTTCCACAGATGGATGCCCCTAGAATACTTGCTGAATTCTTAGCTCACCTAGAGCCCCAAGAAGCGGTGACACGCTGATCCGTTCAGCCTCTGAAGAAGTGAAGCCACGAAACGCGTCAGGCTGCGGGGGTATGCTGTAAAAGAACTGAGAATTGAGGACACAATCCATGAACCTCATACGGATCTTAATTAAGTATGCTGACATAGATCGTTTAGCTCTCACCAAGGAAATTGAAGAAATGGAACACGATCTAAGCAAAGCGGAAAACCAGGATTGGATTTCAGTTAAAATGAAAGAAATCAAAGAGCGGTTAAGAAAATATGAAGAAAAAATAAAAAACAGAAAAGTACATAAATTCGCCAGAGACTTGGAGGATTATGAGAGAGGGCAAATCTACACTTTTGCGAAGAAGTATGAGAACATTCGTAAAATGAAAGGAACAATGGTCACTAAACCAAATATCTTGGAAGCTAAGCAACCAGCACCGGCTGGAGACACACCTGAATTAGATACAATTTCTCTCACGAGTGAGTCCAGTATGAGCTCAGCCGGTTCAAGTTCAAGCATCTTGGAACCCGTAAACACTATTCCGGGTTTAGGGGAAGAAGTGGATTTTTTAGTGCAGGACTGCCTGAAAACCTTGAGACCAAGGGTAGAGAGAAAACAAGCAGACGAAGGCGGGACAACATCAGAAAAACCGCCCGCAGGAAACGCAAAAGGCAAGCCAAAAAGGAGGCAAAACTACTGGCGGAGAAAGAAATAATCAACGACAACACTGTAGTGAATCTCAGCACATTAACACTCACAAGGGCTGAAGAACAGTTGCTTTCCTTAGGCTTAAACTTCTGCCCTAATACCAATTTCGACTATGCCTCCACCCGTGTAGATCTATTTCTATTCATCAGAAAACTAAAACTTAAAAAATTCTATGCCATGAAAGAACTAGGTGAGGACAAACAAAACAAATCAAAAGCCTCTAACCCCTCTGGCGTGCAGGTCGGAGAAATACCAACTTTATGGGCACTACATGGCTTAAGTAATGAAGATGAACTGAGTTCCCAAGCACCTACACAAACCAAACTAAGAGAATTAAACTTGCTGCAAAAAGGTGCCGGGGAAAGCCCTTTCAAACCCAAGTCTACCTTCATCCCTTTGATGCCGAAAGACGCCATCGACGTCTTTCATGATCGCGTCGTCGAAGAGATCAAAGAATTAAACTGTTCCATTGACCGCAATAGGAAATTTACACAAAATCAACAACAGGTTTCTTTTAACAAACTTATCAACAAGCTAACCAACAATGCTGCCATCATTGTCAAGAAATCAGATAAAGGGGGCAATGTTGTCCTGTGGCCCAAACAGCAATATGACACAGAAGCCAAAAGACAGTTAAATACCAGCGACTGCTATGAGCTAACCACACGGAACAAATATGATAAAGCGAAGGACAGCATTAAGAAAGAACTATTAAAATGGAAATATGAGGGTTTGCTATCAAATGAGGAATACAATTACTTGCTTAACACTCATCCAAGGCTACCTTTTCTGTATCTACTACCAAAGATTCACAAGAACACTATCCCAGTTCCTGGACGCCCTATAATCTCGGCGATAGGTAGTATGACTGAGAATGTGGGCTCTTACATTGACTTCTATCTACAGGACCTAGTGAAAACCATGCCCTCCTACCTGAAAGACAATGGGGATTTTTTAAGGCAAATTGAAAATATGACCTGGGCTAAAGAATGGATTATATTGACTCTGGATATAGAATCTCTTTATACCAGCATTCGACACAAATGTGGCCTACGTGGAGTTGAACATTTTCTGAAAACACGGCCTGCTGAATATGCCATGCATAACAAGATGCTCATGGCACTCATCTCTTGGTGCTTAAATAACAACTATTTTTCATTTGAAAAGAATGTGTACAGGCAGAAACAGGGGGTGGCCATGGGGGCCTGCTTTTCTCCGAGTTACGCGGGATTACACGAGGGACACTGGGAAAAGCAGGTCCTCATGACTAAGCATAGAGCTATATTTGAACAGAATGTTATTTCCTGGCTTCGTTATATAGACGATGTTTTTGTTATTTGGAAGGGTGACATGCAGAGTGCACAGAATTTTGTTAACTTGTTAAATATCAATGAGTTTAACTTTCACTTTACCTCACACATGAGTGCTACCATGTTAGAATTTCTGGATGTCCAAGTACAGATAATTGATGAGAAATTGACAACCACAGCATACAGGAAACCAACTGCGCATTTGCAGCACTTCGGAACAATTCGATGCCTGTAGCCAGTCATGTTTGGACCGTATGCGACATAGGGGCTATAGCGAAGACATCCTTAACAAAGCCATGGTGAAAACCAATGAAAGAACAAGATCTGCCCTGTTTCCTAGCACCACTGAGTTAGATATCCATACAACAGAGGAAGATAGTTCACCTAGACTGATCACCACGTACAGCAAACAGGAACGCAAGATACGCAATATCCTGAACAAAAATTGGCCCATAGTTCTAACTGACTCTATCTTGAAAACAACGTTACCAGAACATCCCAGTGTAACATTTAGAAAGTCCAAAAATATGGCTAACCTCTTATCCAAAGAGATCCCCACTGGGACCACCAATATTCAGACGTGGCTTCCCACGAGTAACGGTTTTCGCAAATGCGCGACGTGTCGCGCATGTAACTTTGGAGCCAATACTACCACATACAGGACCCCGTTTAAAACCAAAGAACAGCCTATAAGGGGTAAATACGACTGCCGCACTGAGTATGCCGTATATATTCTCACCTGTACATGTGGCTTTTGTTATGTAGGCAGTACGAGGAATCCTGTATACATGCGTATCCTGCAGCACATCCGTGCCATCATCAACTGTGACCCGGCTTATCCGGTAGCCAGACATTTTAAAATAAGCCACAATAAAGACGTCAACTGTCTTAATTATTTTGTGATTGATCAGGCACCGGTACTTAAGCGAGGTGGAGACAGAGACAAGGTACTAAGGCAATTAGAGACAAGATACATCCTCAATCTTAACAGCAAACATCCTAACGGCCTTAACGATAGAGAGGATATGCACACCTTTCTGTGAATATACTTACCTTGTCCTGTCCCAACAACCATCTTTCCAATCATGGCCATAATGAATATATGCAGTCCCTGTTAGTAATTATTGGTAGCCACTTCTATAAAAGAACGTCATTATGAGAATTGTTGATTGGCTTCTTCTATCAAACCTTAAATTTTACTTCTTTCCACCATCACTTTTTTAGAACGATTTCCCTTTTATTGCACTATTAGCACTCAGCACTTTTCAAAAACTTGGATTAGGAACTTGCAATATATGGTTACCTAATTTATTAATTGTGCTCTCCCGGGATCGGGACAGTCAATATATCTAGGTTAACCATTTCCAGCATTAGCACTTTAATTGGTAACTGCTTTTACAGCATGTAACGCAAGATTGAAGCACAATATCTCAGCAAGGCAGCTTGAGTATGTACTTACTACCATTACATCTTGGCAATGTTAATTTTCATTGCGACAACATATTAGGTTATTTGCACATCTATTTTTAGCACAACATGATTGTTTATATGTAACACAATCATTATTAAATGGCTTTTAACAGGGTCTTTTAAATAACCAATTTTAACATATTTATATGTTATTTATTTTGTGCACATAAATCAAGATGTAAATACCATCTATTGAATGTACTTTTCATACTATGTCATGCTGCTAGCTTATTTTGCACAACCTAACGCATTTATGCGGTTATAAATGTTACATTGTTACACTGACCAATGTCGATATTATGAGTGCTTGATAATACGCTGTTGTATATATATAACGCCATTTTGCAATTGTAACCAATCCTGTGCACTTGTAAATACTCCACACTCGGAGTCTATCTTCAGTGTTTATCACTAGAACACGTGGTGTCATTGTGAAAAAATGAGTGTGTGCCCTATTTAAAGTGAACATTACTGCATGTCCGCCATGTGATCAAGGGCAGTTCCTGCCCGAAATGCGTCATGCCTACCTTAACTGCCAATGGATAATAAACCTTGGATGTGAACACTCTGAAAGCTGTGTGGTGGTCCGTATTTATCTGCGGTTACAGCCTGGGAAGCAGGAATCAACCTATATATATATATATATATATATATATATATATATATATATATATATATATATATATATATATATATATATGTGTGTGTGTGTGTGTGTGTGTATATATATATATGTGTATATATATATGTGTGTATGTATATATATATATATATATATATATATATATATATATACTTTTGAAGGCGCAAAATCTCAATCCAACGCGCACGGAAGGCTGCAGCAAACCACATGACCCAGCATGCAGCATTGAAAAGAATAACTGAAATGCGGCACCCAACAAGGGGTTAAACAACGGAAGCACCGACACTCTCTGGCCGTGTGTGTTAGCTGCAATCACCTGAACCTGCAGCGCCTCCTCCCTGATGAAGCTCACAGTGGTGAGCGAAATGCAAGTCAAGTCAAGTCAAGTCAAGTCAAAAGATTTGTATAGCGCGCTACATACCCAGAGGGTCTCAAGGCGCTTGAAGAAGGGTGGGGAGTTACTTGTCGAATATCCAAGTTTTGAGTTGCTTTCTAAATGCTAGGTGGTTCTGGGTAAGGCGAAGGTGAGTGGGAAGTGAGTTCCAAGTTTTAGCTGCTAGGTAGGAAAAGGATCTACCTCCCATGGTGGTTTTGTTGATGCGAGGTACAGTGGCAAGGGCTTGGTTGGAGGATCGTAGCTGGCGGGAGGGGGTGTAGAAGGATAGTCGTGTGTTGAGGCATTCGGGTCCGATTTCGTAGAGTGCTTTGTGAGCGTGGGTTAGGAGCCGGAAAGTGATTCTCTTATTGACGGGGAGCCAGTGGAGGTTTTTCAGGTGATCAGAGATGTGTTCTTTACGCGGGATGTCTAATATGAGTCTGGCTGAGGCGTTCTGGATGCGTTGTAGTTTTTTCTGGAGATTTGCGGTGGTGCTGGCGTGGAGGGTGTTTCCGTAGTCCAGTCGGCTCGTGATCAGAGCGTGGGTGACTGTTTTTCTAGTTTCTGTAGGGATCCAGCGAAATGTTTTTTTGAGCATGCGTTGACTTGTCTGTTCATCGAGAGTGAGGAATCATTGGAGCTCAGAACATTGCCGCTTTTAAAAATAAAAATAAATGCATTTTTGGAACCGGACTGAGGTTGCGACTCATTTTCTCTCTCGAGTGGAGAGGCTGCTGTAATACTTATGTGGCCCAGCCCCGGCCCAAGAGAAACGCACCACCCTCAAAGAGCGCCATTCACGCCCGACCTTGGACCGCCTTGTTGAACGTGTAAAGTACGAAGGACGTGAGGTGCTCCCATAGAATGGACTATGGTGGGGTCCCAGATGATGTCAAAAAAGGACATTGTCAGGGTGTATCCGGACGGCTTTGAAGGCGCAAAATCTCAATCCAACGCGCACGAAAGGCTGCAGCAAACCACATGACCCAGCATGCAGCATTGAAAAGAATAACTGAAATGCGGCACCCAACAAGGGGTTAAACAACGGAAGCACCGACACTCTCTGGCCGTGTGTGTTAGCTGCAATCACCTGAACCTGCGGCGCCTCCTCCCTGATGAAGCTCACAGTGGTGAGCGAAATGCATTGGAGCTCAGAACATTGCCGCTTTTAAAAAGAAAAATAAATGCATTTTTGGAACCGGACTGAGGTTGCAACTCATTTTCTCTCTCGAGTGGAGAGGCTGCTGTAATATATATATATATATATATATATATATATATATATATATATATATATATATATATATATATATGTATATATATATATATATATATATATATACATATACATATATATATATATAAAATTGAAGCGCCCCATTGAAGAGAAGGGGTCCGCATGGGAGGAAGAAAAGAAATATTCCTGCTGTGGACGGCGTGGCAAGGAAAATGAATTACAAGCATGGTCTCCTTCCGAGGCTCACTGGAGGGCTGCTTCGAAAAGGGTCCAGAAAACGGTGTGAGTAAACTAACCCACCGAAGGGTATTATCAGAGCAAATTTGACTACAAGTCCCAGCGTGCAATAAGAGTACCGTAAGAACTTAACAATTGCTGATGCAGCGTGATGACACACCGGAGGTCAATAAATTACGAAAGAGCACGCAGAGGACATGGTAGCAATCTGCAAACTCAAGCTTCTCACACAAGCCTCAGAGGAAGGGGAATGAATTCCCCGAAACGCGTCAGGCTAAAGGACTTCAAAAACGGAACGAGAAACTGCTTGTTTTTAATAAAGGATGTTTCCCACCTTGCCTGGAGTGCGGAACTCGTCTTTGGAGCACACTTGGGAATAATTATTCACGGCAGGCTTCAAGCCGTGGAGTCGACGCAACGCCCCATTGAAGAGAAGGGGTCCGCATGGGAGGAAGAAAAGAAATATTCCTGCTGTGGACGGCGTGGCAAGGAAAATGAATTACAAGCATGGTCTCCTTCCGAGGCTCACTGGAGGGCTGCTTCGAAAAGGGTCCAGAAAACGGTGTGAGTAAACTAACCCACCGAAGGGTATTATCAGAGCAAATTTGACTACAAGTCCCAGCGTGCAATAAGAGTACCGTAAGAACTTAACAATTGCTGATGCAGCGTGATGACACACCGGAGGTCAATAAATTACGAAAGAGCACGCAGAGGACATGGTAGCAATCTGCAAACTCAAGCTTCTCACACAAGCCTCAGAGGAAGGGGAATGAATTCCCCGAAACGCGTCAGGCTAAAGGACTTCAAAAACGGAACGAGAAACTGCTTGTTTTTAATAAAGGATGTTTCCCACCTTGCCTGGAGTGCGGAACTCGTCTTTGGAGCACACTTGGGAATAATTATTCACGGCAGGCTTCAAGCCGTGGAGTCGACGCACCGCCCCATTGAAGAGAAGGGGTCCGCATGGGAGGAAGAAAAGAAATATTCCTGCTGTGGACGGCGTGGCAAGGAAAATGAATTACAAGCATGGTGAATTACAAGCATGGTCTCCTTCCGAGGCTCACTGGAGGGCTGCTTCGAAAAGGGTCCAGAAAACGGTGTGAGTAAACTAACCCACCGAAGGGTATTATCAGAGCAAATTTGACTACAAATCCCAGCGTGCAATAAGAGTACCGTAAGAACTTAACAATTGCTGATGCAGCGTGATGACACACCGGAGGTCAATAAATTACGAAGGAGCACGCAGAGGACATGGTAGCAATCTGCAAACTCAAGCTTCTCACACAAGCCTCAGAGGAAGGGGAATGAATTCCCCGAAACGCGTCAGGCTAAAGGACTTCAAAAACGGAACGAGAAACTGCTTGTTTTTAATAAAGGATGTTTCCCACCTTGCCTGGAGTGCGGAACTCGTCTTTGGAGCACACTTGGGAATATATATATATATATATATACATCCAAAGGTGCCTCTGATCATAAGGACGCCACTCCAACACTAGAATGGTTCACAAACCTTTTTATTCCAGCAGCTTTACATGAAGGTTGGTTATTTGCACAGTCCCAACGCGCTTCAAAGCAAACATGCTTCTTCCTCGGGGGCAAGCAGCAAGTGACAAAATGACTGCAACCGTCACTTTCCATTTATGTAGGCTCTCTCCTGTGAACCATTCTAGTGTCGGAGTGGCGTCCTTATGATCAGAGGCACCTTTGGATGTTTATGTGACGCGGCGGCCTCAGCCGCGGAGGATGCACCGCCCGAGTTAATGGAATCGGGTCTGCCTGGCTATGAACAATCAACCGGGAAACAGCGCACAAGAATCCCAAAATTGGCAGATACATGTCGGAGTCTGGGGCCCACTGGAGGGCTGTTTTAAAATGAAAATAGCAAGAAATGAATTAAAGCATGTGTACGGACCCCACTTGAGGGAATTAATTGGACTGCAACTACCAGTATGCCTCACCGGAGAGAGCCTACATAAATGGAAAGTGACGGTTGCAGTCATTTCGTCACTTGCTGCTTGCCCCCGAGGAAGAAGCATGTTTGCTTTGAAACGCGTTGGGACTGTGCAAATAACCAACCTTCATGTAAAGCTGCTGGAATAAAAAGGTTTGTGAACCATTCTAGTGTCGGAGTGGCGTCCTTATGATCAGAGGCACCTTTGGATGTTTATGTGACGCGGCGGCCTCAGCCGCGGAGGATGCACCGCCCGAGTTAATGGAATCGGGTCTGCCTGGCTATGAACAATCAACCGGGAAACAGCGCACAAGAATCCCAAAACTGGCATATACATGTCGGAGTCTGGGGCCCACTGGAGGGCTGTTTTAAAATGAAAAAAGCAAGAAATGAATTAAAGCATGTGTACGGACCCCACTTGAGGGAATTAATTGGACTGCAACTACCAGTATGCCTCACCGGAGAGAGCCTACATAAATGGAAAGTGACGGTTGCAGTCATTTCGTCACTTGCTGCTTGCCCCCGAGGAAGAAGCATGTTTGCTTTGAAACGCGTTGGGACTGTGCAAATAACCAACCTTCATGTAAAGCTGCTGGAATAAAAAGGTTTGTAAACCATTCTAGTGTCGGAGTGGCGTCCTTATGATCAGAGGCACCTTTGGATGTTTATGTGACGCGGCGGCCTCAGCCGCGGAGGATGCACCGCCCGAGTTAATGGAATCGGGTCTGCCTGGCTATGAACAATCAACCGGGAAACAGCGCACAAGAATCCCAAAATTGGCAGATACATGTCGGAGTTTGGGGCCCACTGGAGGGCTGTTTTAAAATGAAAAAAGCAAGAAATGAATTAAAGCATGTGTACGGACCCCACTTGAGGGAATTAATTGGACTGCAACTACCAGTATGCCTCACCAGAGAGAGCCTACATAAATGGAAAGTGACGGTTGCAGTCACTTCGTCACTTGCTGCTTGCCCCCGAGGAAGAAGCATGTTTGCTTTGAAACGCGTTGGGACTGTGCAAATAACCAACCTTCATGTAAAGCTGCTGGAATAAAAAGGTTTGTGAACCATTCTAGTGTCGGAGTGGCGTCCTTATGATCAGAGGCACCTTTGGATGTTTATGTGACGCGGCGGCCTCAGCCGCGGAGGATGCACCGCCCGAGTTAATGGAATCGGGTCTGCCTGGCTATGAACAATCAACCGGGAAACAGCGCACAAGAATCCCAAAATTGGCAGATACATGTCGGAGTTTGGGGCCCACTGGAGGGCCGTTTTAAAATGAAAAAAGCAAGAAATGAATTAAAGCATGTGTACGGACCCCACTTGAGGGAATTAATTGGACTGCAACTACCAGTATGCCTCACCGGAGAGAGCCTACATAAATGGAAAGTGACGGTTGCAGTCATTTCGTCACTTGCTGCTTGCCCCCGAGGAAGAAGCATGTTTGCTTTGAAACGCGTTGGGACTGTGCAAATAACCAACCTTCATGTAAAGCTGCTGGAATAAAAAGGTTTGTGAACCATTCTAGTGTCGGAGTGGCGTCCTTATGATCAGAGGCACCTTTGGATGTTTATGTGACGCGGCGGCCTCAGCCGCGGAGGATGCACCGCCCGAGTTAATGGAATCGGGTCTGCCTGGCTATGAACAATCAACCGGGAAACAGCGCACAAGAATCCCAAAATTGGCAGATACATGTCGGAGTCTGCGGCCCACTGGAGGGCTGTTTTAAAATGAAAAAAGCAAGAAATGAATTAAAGCATGTGTACGGACCCCACTTGAGGGAATTAATTGGACTGCAACTACCAGTATGCCTCACCAGAGAGAGCCTACATAAATGGAAAGTGACGGTTGCAGTCACTTCGTCACTTGCTGCTTGCCCCCGAGGAAGAAGCATTTTTGCTTTGAAACGCGTTGGGACTGTGCAAATAACCAACCTTCATGTAAAGCTGCTGGAATAAAAAGGTTTGTGAACCATTCTAGTGTCGGAGTGGCGTCCTTATGATCAGAGGCACCTTTGGATGTTTATGTGACGCGGCGGCCTCAGCCGCGGAGGATGCACCGCCCGAGTTAATGGAATCGGGTCTGCCTGGCTATGAACAATCAACCGGGAAACAGCGCACAAGAATCCCTAAATTGGCAGATACATGTCGGAGTCTGGGGCCCACTGGAGGGCTGTTTTAAAATGAAAAAAGCAAGAAATGAATTAAAGCATGTGTACGGACCCCACTTAAGGGAATTAATTGGACTGCAACTACCAGTATGCCTCACCGGAGAGAGCCTACATAAATGGAAAGTGACGGTTGAAGTCATTTCGTCACTTGCTGCTTGCCCCCGAGGAAGAAGCATGTTTGCTTTGAAACGCGTTGGGACTGTGCAAATAACCAACCTTCATGTAAAGCTGCTGGAATAAAAAGGTTTGTGAACCATTCTAGTGTCGGAGTGGCATCCTTATGATCAGAGGCACCTTTGGATGTTTATGTGATGCGGCGGCCTCAGCCGCGGAGGATGCACCGCCCGAGTTAATGGAATCGGGTCTGCCTGGCTATGAACAATCAACCGGGAAACAGCGCACAAGAATCCCAAAATTGGCAGATACATGTCGGAGTCTGGGGCCCACTGGAGGGCTGTTTTAAAATGAAAAGAGCAAGAAATGAATTAAAGCATGTGTACGGACCCCACTTGAGGGAATTAATTGGACTGCAACTACCAGTATGCCTCACCGGAGAGAGCCTACATAAATGGAAAGTGACGGTTGCAGTCATTTCGTCACTTGCTGCTTGCCCCCGAGGAAGAAGCATGTTTGCTGTGAAACGCGTTGGGACTGTGCAAATAACCAACCTTCATGTAAAGCTGCTGGAATAAAAAGGTTTGTGAACCATTCTAGTGTCGGAGTGGCGTCCTTATGATCAGAGGCACCTTTGGATGTTTATGTGACGCGGCGGCCTCAGCCGCGGAGGATGCACCGCCCGAGTTAATGGAATCGGGTCTGCCTGGCTATGAACAATCAACCGGGAAACAGCGCACAAGAATCCCAAAATTGGCAGATACATGTCGGAGTCTGGGGCCCACTGGAGGGCTGTTTTAAAATGAAAAAAGCAAGAAATGAATTAAAGCATGTGTACGGACCCCACTTGAGGGAATTAATTGGACTGCAACTACCAGTATGCCTCACCGGAGAGAGCCTACATAAATGGAAAGTGACGGTTGCAGTCATTTCGTCACTTGCTGCTTGCCCCCGAGGAAGAAGCATGTTTGCTTTGAAACGCGTTGGGACTGTGCAAATAACCAACCTTCATGTAAAGCTGCTAGAATAAAAAGGTTTGTGAACCATTCTAGTGTCGGAGTGGCGTCCTTATGATCAGAGGCACCTTTGGATGTTTATGTGACGCGGCGGCCTCAGCCGCGGAGGATGCACCGCCCGAGTTAATGGAATCGGGTCTGCCTGGCTATGAACAATCAACCGGGAAACAGCGCACAAGAATCCCAAAATTGGCAGATACATGTCGGAGTCTGCGGCCCACTGGAGGGCTGTTTTAAAATGAAAAAAGCAAGAAATGAATTAAAGCATGTGTATGGACCCCACTTGAGGGAATTAATTGGACTGCAACTACCAGTATGCCTCACCGGAGAGAGCCTACATAAATGGAAAGTGACGGTTGCAGTCAATTCGTCACTTGCTGCTTGCCCCCGAGGAAGAAGCATGTTTGCTGTGAAACGCGTTGGGACTGTGCAAATAACCAACCTTCATGTAAAGCTGCTGGAATAAAAAGGTTTGTGAACCATTCTAGTGTCGGAGTGGGGTCCTTATGATCAGAGGCACCTTTGGATGTTTATGTGACGCGGCGGCCTCAGCCGCGGAGGATGCACCGCCCGAGTTAATGGAATCGGGTCTGCCTGGCTATGAACAATCAACCGGGAAACAGCGCACAAGAATCCCAAAATTGGCAGATACATGTCGGAGTCTGGGGCCCACTGGAGGGCTGTTTTAAAATGAAAAAAGCAAGAAATGAATTAAAGCATGTGTACGGACCCCACTTGAGGGAATTAATTGGACTGCAACTACCAGTATGCCTCACCAGAGAGAGCCTACATAAATGGAAAGTGACGGTTGCAGTCACTTCGTCACTTGCTGCTTGCCCCCGAGGAAGAAGCATGTTTGCTTTGAAACGCGTTGGGACTGTGCAAATAACCAACCTTCATGTAAAGCTGCTGGAATAAAAAGGTTTGTGAACCATTCTAGTGTCGGAGTGGCGTCCTTATGATCAGAGGCACCTTTGGATGTTTATGTGACGCGGCGGCCTCAGCCGCGGAGGATGCACCGCCCGAGTTAATGGAATCGGGTCTGCCTGGCTATGAACAATCAACCGGGAAACAGCGCACAAGAATCCCAAAATTGGCAGATACATGTCGGAGTCTGGGGCCCACTGGAGGGCTGTTTTAAAATGAAAAAAGCAAGAAATGAATTAAAGCATTTGTGTACGGACCCCACTTAAGGGAATTAATTGGACTGCAACTACCAGTATGCCTCACCGGAGAGAGCCTACATAAATGGAAAGTGACGGTTGCAGTCATTTCGTCACTTGCTGCTTGCCCCCGAGGAAGAAGCATGTTTGCTTTGAAACGCGTTGGGACTGTGCAAATAACCAACCTTCATGTAAAGCTGCTGGAATAAAAAGGTTTGTGAACCATTCTAGTGTCGGAGTGGCATCCTTATGATCAGAGGCACCTTTGGATGTTTATGTGATGCGGCGGCCTCAGCCGCGGAGGATGCACCGCCCGAGTTAATGGAATCGGGTCTGCCTGGCTATGAACAATCAACCGGGAAACAGCGCACAAGAATCCCAAAATTGGCAGATACATGTCGGAGTCTGGGGCCCACTGGAGGGCTGTTTTAAAATGAAAAAAGCAAGAAATGAATTAAAGCATGTGTACGGACCCCACTTGAGGGAATTAATTGGACTGCAACTACCAGTATGCCTCACCGGAGAGAGCCTACATAAATGGAAAGTGACGGTTGCAGTCATTTCGTCACTTGCTGCTTGCCCCCGAGGAAGAAGCATGTTTGCTGTGAAACGCGTTGGGACTGTGCAAATAACCAACCTTCATGTAAAGCTGCTGGAATAAAAAGGTTTGTGAACCATTCTAGTGTCGGAGTGGCGTCCTTATGATCAGAGGCACCTTTGGATGTTTATGTGACGCGGCGGCCTCAGCCGCGGAGGATGCACCGCCCGAGTTAATGGAATCGGGTCTGCCTGGCTATGAACAATCAACCGGGAAACAGCGCACAAGAATCCCAAAATTGGCAGATACATGTCGGAGTTTGGGGCCCACTGGAGGGCCGTTTTAAAATGAAAAAAGCAAGAAATGAATTAAAGCATGTGTACGGACCCCACTTGAGGGAATTAATTGGACTGCAACTACCAGTATGCCTCACCGGAGAGAGCCTACATAAATGGAAAGTGACGGTTGCAGTCATTTCGTCACTTGCTGCTTGCCCCCGAGGAAGAAGCATGTTTGCTTTGAAACGCGTTGGGACTGTGCAAATAACCAACCTTCATGTAAAGCTGCTGGAATAAAAAGGTTTGTGAACCATTCTAGTGTCGGAGTGGCGTCCTTATGATCAGAGGCACCTTTGGATGTTTATGTGACGCGGCGGCCTCAGCCGCGGAGGATGCACCGCCCGAGTTAATGGAATCGGGTCTGCCTGGCTATGAACAATCAACCGGGAAACAGCGCACAAGAATCCCAAAATTGGCAGATACATGTCGGAGTCTGGGGCCCACTGGAGGGCTGTTTTAAAAAGAAAAAAGCAAGAAATGAATTAAAGCATGTGTACGTACCCCACTTGAGGGAATTAATTGGACTGCAACTACCAGTATGCCTCACCGGAGAGAGCCTACATAAATGGAAAGTGACGGTTGCAGTCATTTCGTCACTTGCTGCTTGCCCCCGAGTAGGAAGCATGTTTGCTTTGAAACGCGTTGGGACTGTGCAAATAACCAACCTTCATGTAAAGCTGCTGGAATAAAAAGGTTTGTGAACCATTCTAGTGTCGGAGTGGCGTCCTTATGATCAGAGGCACCTTTGGATGTTTATGTGACGCGGCGGCCTCAGCCGCGGAGGATGCACCGCCCGAGTTAATGGAATCGGGTCTGCCTGGCTATGAACAATCAACCGGGAAACAGCGCACAAGAATCCCAAAATTGGCAGATACATGTCGGAGTTTGGGGCCCACGGGAGGGCTGTTTTAAAATGAAAAAAGCAAGAAATGAATTAAAGCATGTGCACGGACCCCACTTGAGGGAATTAATTGGACTGCAACTACCAGTATGCCTCACCAGAGAGAGCCTACATAAATGGAAAGTGACGGTTGCAGTCATTTCGTCACTTGCTGCTTGCCCCCGAGGAAGAAGCATGTTTGCTTTGAAACGCGTTGGGACTGTGCAAATAACCAACCTTCATGTAAAGCTGCTGGAATAAAAAGGTTTGTGAACCATTCTAGTGTCGGAGTGGCGTCCTTATGATCAGAGGCACCTTTGGATGTATATATATATATATATATATATATATATATATATATATATATATATATATATATATATATATTCCAGCAAGAGTTTTGGCGCAAAGCTGTAGTGGCCTCTTGCAGCGGCGGGCCCAGGACGGGATCGCCAATCCCTTTACATACCACCACACTCGTTCACGATTCACAAGAACGGAGTCCAGGCCACCAATAGTTTTCAAAAACCGGATTTAATCACAGCCCTACTCTTAGTTTTCAAAAACCGGATTTAATCACAGCCCTACTCGACGCGTTTCGGGAATTGCCTTCCCTTTCTCACGAGTACAATAGTCTGTTTGCATCCAACATTTAAAGTAAATCACGTGATCGTGTTTGAAAAAATATATACATAGACATAGCCAACAGACTACCAAAACATCATACGTCTGGAGCTATGCAATACATTCATCTTTCAGCAATGTGTGGCATTACATAGTATCAACATTTAAATTAGTTAAACATTGTCTGTCTAACATTTTATAACCAAAGGAAAACTGCATTGGAATTCATTATTTGTAACGGTAGGGTCATTTCGAAGCCTCGAAATTACACACGATTTTGTATACGAAGTATCACTTAGGGATAACACCTTTCTTGAACTAATTAAACTCTGCCCTTTTTGATTTAAGGTAAAGACATCACAGGCTTATTCATTGTTAAACACATAATGCAAAAAATAAATAAATTAATTAAATTTATGCCACGAGTGAAAATAATGTCTACCCGCAGCCTCGAACTCTCAATCACAGAGTCTATGTGTGCCCACATCAGTCGTCTTATAGTTATTGCTATCACGCTGCCTCTTGTTCAGCAGTTCTAACTCGCAACCACTATGAGACATCTGTTGCCTATTTAGGGACTAATTGCGCCCTAGAAAAGAAAGGCAACCTGTATTCCACTGTCCTAAATAATCCTTATTTTCATTCAAACTGCACCCAACTGGTGCTCCAGAATTCCGCCCAAGTGGGCCAAGTGTTTCTCATTCAAACTGCACCCAACTGGTGCTCCAGAATTCCGCCCAAGTGGGCCAAGTGTTTATCCCATTTAAGTCCGTTTAGTGTCAATCTCCAATCCTTGATTTATACCAGGAACACCTTTCATTGTAACATCGCCCAGCGTGATTTCCGCAACTCGATACATACTGCCACACACTTTCTGACTGTGCTGTATTTTCATACTCTCCCACATTCAATGGTACCTGTGACAAATGAAAAAATAGAGTGATTAAATAACCCCCCCATTCCGTGCCTTTCATTCATTCATGAAATTTAAAATCAAGATCAGAGGACAGGTCGGCAGAAAACAATTGAGCACAAATACTTCAGTTCATTCAAGATGTACACCTAGAGCTTCATCACAATTATGCCCCTGGGGCTGCAAGGTTTGGTATTTGATTATAAATCTTGACTCCAGGCGTCTAAGCTCTTGAAGTCTATTTCCGCCTCTTTCTCTTATGGGTACTTGGTCTAGTACCACATCAGAGAGGAGGCTGCTTTTACTTCGGTGGTGGGATGCAAAGTGTCTAGCCATGGGATACTGTTTGTCATGATTTTTTATGGCTCTTAGGTGCTGTAAGATCCTGTCTTTGGCCGGTTTAATCGTGCTGCCCACATAAAATTTGTTGCATGGGCATTTGAGTGCATAAACCACAAATTCTGTGTGGCATGTCAGATGTTTAACAATTTTAAAAGGCTCACACAGATGGGATAATTTTACTTCTTTGGCATTGTGGCTGAATTTGCACGCTTTGCACTGGCCACAAACATAGAATCCCTGGATTGGATTCGCTTTCTTTTTGTTGACTATCATGGTTTGGCATACTTTATCTTTCAAACATGTTGGTTTTCTGTATGTGATTTGGGGGTAGTCCCTGAGGCATGGTTGAATGTCTTTGTCGGTCTTGAGGGCATTCCAATATTTGGTGATTGCTCCTCTGACCTCTTTGGTTTGGGAGTGGTAATCGGTAAGGAATCACACTCCTTCTTTTACCTCTTCTTTCTCAGTGGATAAGGGTTCAATCGTGTCCCTCTCTTCCACTTTTCGTACAGCCTCTGCGATACATTTTTTATTGTATCCTCTGGGCTTAAACCTGTTACACATGATGTCTCTTTCTTTCTCATAATCCAACTGTCTGGTACAATTTCTTCTGGCTCTTAGTAGTTCACCAAAAGGAATTGAATTTATCAGATTTCTGGGGTGGCAGCTTTGTGCATGGAGGAGGCTTTTTCCTGCAGTCTCCTTTCTGTACAATGTTGTCACTAGGTTCTTTTCTTCTATGGTGATTTTTAGATCTAAAAAATCAACCGTTTTCATGTCAATGTGGCTTGTAAACGACAAATTGAATTCATTTACATTCAGGGCAGCCACAAACTCTTCTGCTTCCTCTCTGGTGCCCTCCCAAATGATGAAGATGTCGTCAATGTACCGGACAGAAAGTCAGAGGGAAATCCCTGGGATATGTTTGTTATTCTAAGATATCTATACCCATACAGTTGCACTATAGCATCTAGATTACAGACTACTATAGATCACTGTCCAGCGGGGAGAGATTTACATAATAATTTCCACAAAGAAAAATATTTGTTAACAATCTAGGTTTTTATTAAAAAAAAGGATATTTTACAATAAAAATGTACACATTTAAAATTTCAAAGGAACTTTCCCTGAAAAGTAAAAGTTAATATATGAGATATAAATGGACAATACAGTAATCGAGCATACGAGTTCATGCACAACACATTACATATCATAAACAACAAAAAATTTGTTACCAAAAACAACATATGAAGCAAATGCAAAAGACCCCTTTTAAAAAGGTGGCACTTAGATATTTTTGCCACTATGGATTTCTGGATCCACTAGCCTGAAGTGACATGTACAATCTTACACAAGTGCGACAAAAATACATGTACATCCAGTGTGTATTTTAGGCTTAAAGTGGATTCTCTCGTTCGGAAATGCGTCCACGTGTTTCGGTGCTATGCACTTAATACTGTGGCACCTTCCTCAGGACTTCTTAGTAGGGGTTTTCCTGTACAAGCAAGACGTCGCTCTCCCTATTGTAGGGGGAAAGGATGTTCCCTTGGATCCTATTGCGATGGATACTGACTGGGCGCCTATAGCGTTGTTCCAAGACAGTTGTTTGTCTGGTTTGGCCTTTTTATCCTCTGCAAGACTCCTCATACGGGGTTCCTTTATCTTCAAATTTGTCTGGTCTTTTTCTTTTTAAAACCATTTATCTTTATCTTTAGTAGTTTTAAAACCCACTTCAAACGGGCATATATTGACTGGGGGCCTCGCAGGAACTGGATACGTTCTTCGTGCTCGTGGCGCCGCGTTTCTGCCTCGTTTGAACCACTCTCAATGTACCGGAGCCAGGTGCGTACTCCGGTACAGTATTGGTCTAACTTTCTGACAACCAGTTCTTCCAACCAACCTAAGTAGATTCCAGCAAAACTAGGCCCTGGTCTTGTGACCTGAAAATAACACTTCTCATTGGTTCAGGACATTCTTTTTTTTCCAAATGATGAAAGACCCCACCTTTTTTCCTTATTCTGACTTTGTCCTTTGACTGAGGAAGACCTGTTTGTACCTCTCTGTACCTTTTTGATCTTTATAATGGCTTCAGTAGCAGCAGCAGCTGGTGCATCTGCCCCACCACCACCACCACAACAACCAAGAGGACCAGCTCAAGATTACATTGATGGTCAACAAGAGGAGGAGGAGGAAGAGGAAGAGGAGGAGGGGAGGAGAAGATGGCTGCCTGAACAAAATACCCCATACAAGCCCAAGCCACACATTGTATGGGAGTTTTGTTTCACTCCCAGAGGGCAAGAAAAAAGTGAATGCGGCCAAGGTAACTTGCCTAATCTGTAATGAAGAACTCTCAAGGGGCAACCCAAACAAAAAATATTCCTTTGGTAACAATACCATGATTCGACATATGACCCGTAAGCACCCTAACAACTATTCTCGTGCATAGCTCAGGGAACTGGCCAGTAACCTCCCCCAGTCTTCAAGGACCACCTCCCAAAGAAACGAACCCACTTCATCGGGACCAGAAACATCAGAGATGATGCCTTGTATTCAGCCACGATTTGCTGATTTTAAAATCACTTGTTCTGCATGTGGCAAGCTTATCGCCTATGGTGAAAAGAGCGTAAAGCTCATCGTCCTTGCAGGTGACAATAACAAGTGCCCCAAAAAGAAGTCATTTTTTGTTTTTTTTGTTTTTTTGCTCCAGTTGAGCCAGTTTCAATTCCCTTTTTTTTGTTTCTCCCCCTAAAAAAATACAAACAAAATATAAAACTGTTTTGAAAAGCCAAAAAAAGTACAAAATGTTAAAAAAACACAAAAAAATATAAAACAACAAAAAGAAGAAAAAAAAAGTTCGTTTTAGAACTACCTCCAATTTCTAAAAAAAAGGCTTCATTTTTGAAAAACTCTGTCATTCTTTTTTCCTCATAGTACGCTCCCCGGTCCGCTCCCCGATGCGCGTACCAGGCGCTCCCCCCGCGCAAAACGAAAAAATATATATATATTTTAAATGCCCTGTGGGGCCCTTTTATAGCCCCCACATCAAACCTAGGGGGTCAGAGGGGGTCTATCCCTGACGCCTTATGGTCATTTCCCCCTTTGTTTTAGCCACCTCTTGTGTCTCGATTTTACAGAGACACAAGATGGCGGCCGCTTCGGACTGTTTCGAATGTTTACAGACACCCGAGAGCCAATCAGCTTTCCGTGCGCACCTCGCGTGGCGCGCCCGGAGCGCTCCCCGGGGCGCGTACCGGGGCGCTGCCATAGGTATATATATTTTTTTAACCTAAATTACTCAAAATCCACTGGAGCTCACATCTCGAGATATAGCAAAGGCACATCGGGCTACCAGTCCCTACAATTTTGCCAAATTTGGTGGAAATCCATGCAGCCGTTTGGGCTAAAAGTGAAATCGACCGCCCTATGGAAATTAACATAGGGAAAACGCGTTTTGGGACCCCCCTTTTATCTCGGCCCCCGCTTGACGAATCCCCCCTAAACATTCAGGGACGGACCGGAACGCCTCGAGGCCATTTTGAGGAAATTTTCAGTCAGATTCGTCAACCGGCGCCAAAGTTATTTCAAATAGAATTTTGGGATTTAACATTGAAAAAAATCCTAACTATAACTACCTACTGGCAACCGCCAGTAGGTAATATATATATATATATATATATATATATATATATATATATATATATATGTATATATATATATATATATATATATATATATATATATATATATGAATCACCACTTTGCCACGCAGGGAGCCCACGACCTTTGCAGGGCGGCCAGTGCTGCTGGTGCGAGGCTTCCAGCAATTAATTGAACACACATCCCTCCTTCACGCTGGAAAAAGGTGCACTGACTCTGGCTGTATTGCTTTCAAAAACCGTTTATTCATGGAAAATAAACAGAGGCAGCAGGCTCACAGTCCCAACGTTTCTGCTCCGTGGAGCCTTGATCACGGGAGAGTCTTTGCATTTTGAATTGCCCACGTACTTCCTTTTAAAGCGCAGGCCGTATTCTTTTGCAAGTTGCGCAATGGAAACAGTAATTCATTTTTAAAGGAACGTGAACAGCGCGATTTCAATCCATAACATTCAATATTCTAGCGCTGAAAGCCTTCTTCTTGATAATATGGTTTCCCTTGCACATTGAAATAAGTAAGCTTTAGTTGCACAGTCTGTTTTTTCATTGTCCACTTACTTATTGAAAGCAACAGCAGCCCGCAAACCGGAATTTCATCCCAATGCTTCCCTTGCTCGCCTAACTCAGGGAATCCTTTCTGTTCTCCGAGGGCTAGCAGGTCAGGCTCCTAAAATCAATGAATCGCCACTTTGCCACGCAGGGAGCCCACGACCTTTGCAGGGCGGCCAGTGCTGCTGGTGCGAGGCTTCCAGCAATTAATTGAACACACATCCCTCCTACACGCTGGAAAAAGGTGCACTGACTCTGGCTGTATTGCTTTCAAAAACCGTTTATTCATGGAAAATAAACAGAGGCAGCAGGCTCACAGTCCCAACGTTTCTGCTCCATAGAGCCTTGATCACGGGAGAGTCTTCAATGTGTTCAATTAATTGCTGGAAGCCTCGCACCAGCAGCACTGGCCGCCCTGCAAAGGTCGTGGGCTCCCTGCATGGCAAAGTGGTGATTCATTGATTTTTGGAGCCTGACCTGCTTGCCCTCGGAGAACAGAAAGGATTCCCTGAGTTAGGCGAGCAAGGGAAGCATTGGGATGAAATTCCGGTTTGCGGGCTGCTGTTGCTTTCAATAAGTAAGTGGACAATGAAAAAACAGACTGTGCAACTAAAGCTTACTTATTTCAATGTGCAAGGGAAACCATATTATCAAGAAGAAGGCTTTCAGCGCTAGAATATTGAATGTTATGGATTGAAATCGCGCTGTTCACGTTCCTTTAAAAATGAATTACTGTTTCCATTGCGCAACTTGCAAAAGAATACGGCCTGCGCTTTAAAAGGAAGTACGTGGGCAATTCAAAATGCAAAGACTCTCCCGTGATCAAGGCTCTACGGAGCAGAAACGTTGGGACTGTGAGCCTGCTGCCTCTGTTTATTTTCCATGAATAAACGGTTTTTGAAAGCAATACAGCCAGAGTCAGTGCACCTTTTTCCAGCGTGAAGGAGGGATGTGTGTTCAAATATATATATATATATATATATATATATATATTCAAAACCAAGGTTGCCCATGTGAGGAGCCACACCCATCAGGAATCACACCATTTCGTAGGCGGCAGTGTCAGCAGCATGTACCACGCAATCCATAAGCCATACGCGTTTTGAGCTATCAGGCGCTCTTGTTCACTGGCATGAAGAGGCAGGAATCAGGTAACAAAGAACTCCGGTTTATTAAATACATGGAGTCACGCCCCAGTGGGCGTATCTACAGGCATGCTGGTAGTCGTAGTCCTGTAAACATGGCTCATTAGTTCTCTTGCCCAGTGTGGGCAAGAGAACTAATGAGCCATGTTTACAGGACTACGACTACCAGCATGCCTGTAGATACGCCCACTGGGGCGTGACTCCATGTATTTAATAAACCGGAGTTCTTTGTTACCTGATTCCTGCCTCTTCATGCCAGTGAACAAGAGTGCCTGATAGCTCGAAACGCGTATGGCTTATGGATTGCGTGGTACATGCTGCTGACACTGCCGCCTACGAAATGGTGTGATTCCTGATGGGTGTGGCTCCTCACATGGGCAACCTTGGTTTTGAATGTTTAGCGGCTGGCTCGGTCGCGAGGAGCCCCCAACGCCTAAAAGCGGATCCTAAGTGCTGGGTAATACTAGCGCTGTTTGGGACTGATGGAGCCTCGCTCGTAGAGGCAATTGGCAGAGTAACAGCGGCTGTGTGCACACGGGCTTTCCGCCTACAGGGTTTTTTATCATAATTGAGTGGCAGGACAGGGGCCACTGGGCAAGAGAACTAATGAGCCATGTTTACAGGACTACGACTACCAGCATGCCTGTAGATACGCCCACTGGGGCGTGACTCCATGTATTTAATAAACCGGAGTTCTTTGTTACCTGATTCCTGCCTCTTCATGCCAGTGAAGAAGAGCGCCTGATAGCTCGAAACGCGTATGGCTTATGGATTGCGTGGTACATGCTGCTGACACTGCCGCCTACGAAATGGTGTGATTCCTGATGGGTGTGGCTCCTCACATGGGTAACCTTGGTTTTGAATATATATATATATATATATATATATATATATTTAACATGCACATGCTGCAGTGCACCGAATCAAGTTTTAGAATGTTGGATAAGGCCAGAATGCGCTGCTTGGATAGAGGACATTAAAAGCTAGGCTCTAGCAAGTGTATTTGGGTCTAGGTCAAAACGTAAATGTGGTGCTTCTCTTCTCCTTTAATGCCAGGTGACAAAAGCACCTAATTCTGAGTATAACAAATGTGTCCCCACAAACAAAAGAATGTTAGAAACAGTATATGGCACCACATAATGAGAAATCCTTGTTAGCTCTCTCATCATTAGTAAATAATGGCATACTTGGTTTATAAATGCAATCTGTATCAGGAGTATGGGACTTTGCAAAGGTTCCCCATACCCTACCCATTTTGACTGCCCTCATTAATTTTTTCTCTGCTGGCCCGATTCGCCCGCTGTGTTGGAGGGAGGGGGGCGAGCACAGCGCCCCGGTGCTAATAACGAGCTCAGTTCGTCATGAGCCACGGTTCTCGTGTGCTCATGACGAGCTGAGCTCGTCACGGCCACACCCGTTTCCATGGAACGCTCAGCACAGCAGGGGAATTATCCCCACGTGCAAGCGTTCCAACGATCATGACAAGCTCAGCTCGTCATGAGCACACGAGAACCGTGGCTCATGCGTCATGAGCGTGGGAGGGGTTAATCACATTCTTTAGTTGGAATTAAACTTAGGGCGTTTGAGCACCGTCAACAAAGATCAGTTGAGGCATATGTCATGCTTGGTGCTTATAGGGTGATGTGCCAACATTTGAAGAATATTGTAATGTCCAAGAACTGATGTGGTATCACATTAGTTAGGCATCCCCAGCTTCAGTGGCACACATTGGTCAATAGATTAGGATGACAGCTGATATGACAATGCCACTGCTTGTTGCCTAAGGCTAAGTGGGGAGCCAATAAACAATTCACTTTTGCCAGGGCCGGTTCTAGGGTGGTGCAACCTGTGCCACAGCACCGAGTACCTCCTCCCTAAAAGAAACAGAGAAGCAAAGGAACACATTTATTCAAGAAAAAAAAGCCTGATAAGAAAAAGCCTGGGACAGAGCATGGAGAAGCGCGCACAGTAAATGAAAAAGGTGGCAAGAGACGGGGTTTGTCAGCCTTTTTTAGCGGCCAGTCAGAAGAGTGCGCAAATCCCTATGAGGGGATTGTGTTGTGATCAATAGTAGGTCACCTGATTTGGCTGAGCGTTTATTCATAGATCTGTCCCATTGACCATCAATGAAGCACGTATTAACATTCACCAGCTTGGCTTCTTCTACCATTACTTACAGACCCATCCCCCTATAAGGGACAGCATGATTCATCATACTTTTAGGCACCCAGCTATCTCCTCTGCACAAATAGCTATGCCTGTGAGTAATAGATTTGATCCCCTTTGTGCCTTGGACCAAAATGATTGACTCCAGGTTATTTTTCCATGTACTTCTAGGGTTAGTCCCCCTAGCCTAGACAGCAGTTACTCAAGTATTCCACTTGCTGAGTCTGCACCTTTAATTGTCCCAGGGCGCTCACTTAAAATCTTAAGTTGGAACATAGCAGGTATTAGGGATAAGCTGGCAGATGGCTTAATGTTAATTCTGGGTTTGATGTAATTTTGCTTCAGGAGACTTGGGTTCTTGATCCGGTCGGCTGGAATGGATATGAAAGTTTGTGTGTGGCAGCCACTTCCTCCCTTGGTCATTGGTCACGAGGGGGTCTAATCACCTTAGTGCGATTTTCAGACAATCTGAGGGTATTTCCAATCCCCCTTAAACATAGTGGCATTCAAATCCTTTGGGTGCTCATCTCTAAAGATTTAAATTTTTTCCTTGTGAATTGTTATACCTCTACGAGTGACCCTGGGTGCCAGATTGAGGCGCTCTTTGAAGTAGTGTCTCTCCTAGAGTCTAGATCATATGCTGATTTTAAATCTTTTAGTTTAATAATAGGTGGGGATTTTAATGCTGAGCTAGGACAAAATTCTAATGATGGTAACCCCTTTACTTTAGAAGATTTTGTTTCCGAGTCTGACCAGAGGGGCCGTAACCTATCGGAGTCCCTTGGTCAAGCTAGTTTAAGTAATGTAATGCCTGTGGGTCCTAGCCCGTCTAGGGAATTGCCCACTTTCAGGGATTGGGGTGAAGGGACCATTATCAATTACATTCTTATTTCAAGGTCCCTTGATTGCCATGTTAGCCCAGGAGTGGTCCATGAAAGTAACTTTAGTGACCATAACCCTATCGAAATTGTACTAGGATTTAATGTTTGCCCAGGCGTAATTCCTGACCCATGCCTGATTGTTTTAACTGCAAAAAGTCGGGGTTTGAAGGTAAAGTGGGGTAACCCCCAATGTCTAAATTGAATAAACCTATAATCAGTCAGAATATTGCTACTATCTTGGAGCCCCTGTGAGCCCTTGACACATCACCTTCTCTAGTTGTGGAAGCATTTGACCATCTAACTGATTCTACCATTAATATCATATCGGATATGGCGAGTAAACTCAGGGGTGCTAAGCTGGGCTGGTTTGACAAAGCATGCAGGTTCGCGGGAAAATATTTGCAGTAGGCCATGAACATTATTAAAGAGGCTAAGAGGGTGTATAAAATTGCACTAGAGAAGCGAAAGGCGGAGCTCAAAGAAGCATCTTGGAACCAGTTGATATCCACTTGCTCCTCTAGAGATTCCAGCGTTTTTTGTGTGGTGGTTAATGGTAGGCAGCCTAATGTGGCCGCTCAAGATGATACAGGCTCCTCCAGCCCTCTGGATTGTCCTCTATCATAAGGTGTACGCACTGGATAAAGATCTCCTCTCTAACCAGAGTGATGTTGTACCCACTGGATATCAAAGTGGTACAAAAGGGGGTGGTGATGGACGGAGCATATGAACCAATCAAACACTCACACCCAGTCAACAGATCTGGGTTTAATCCATCACCGTTCTTTAGCCCACTCTGCCACCCCAGTTCAGACATGGCCTTATGCAAATCAGGCTGACCCTGTGCCTCATGGGAACAGTCCAGCCCGAACTGCCAAGCCATGCCTTTCCTGGACCGGAAACAAGCTCCCAAGGACTGGTTTCTGATGAATGGTGATGGATTAAACCCAGATCAGTTGACTGGGGGTGAGTGTCTGATTTGCTCAGATGCTCCATCCATCAACTCCATTTTGTATCGCTTTGTTCGCCCTAAGTTGGCAGGGTATGCTCAGACGTGAGTCCCTTGCTCACTTGGCCACTGGATTCAAGATAGCCTGGCTGATGAGGATTATGAATCTGAAACCGGTCCCAGGATGCTTGATTCCGGTCCAGGGAAGACATGGTTTGGCAGTTCGGGCTGGACTGTTCCCATGAGGCACAAGGAAAGACTGATTTGCATATGGCCGTGTCTGAACTGGGGTGGCTGAGTGAGCTAAAGAATTGCTCAAAAAAGCGGGTCAATCCAGAAACCCCAGAAGCTCAAACTCCCTACTACTGATCCCCTAGAAAACGAGGAAACAAAAAACTGCCTGCCGCTCTTTTTCCGGCAACGCCCCAAAAATCTGGAACTGCATCCCAGTGGACATCAGAACCACCCCGTCCATCCCCGAATTCAAGAACCGTCTAAAAACACTCTACCTCAACCTTGCGTTCCCGAACTCTACCTCTATTGCACATCCGAGAACCATGACTACCTCAAAAACACTACCGCACAACCACCCCTCAGGTGGAAGAACACTTTGTTAAACACTGAACTTGTATGAAGCCTGCGGAAAAAAATATATATATATTTACTGTACCATTTCTCACTTGTCGTTCCCAATGTAAAGCGCTCCGATACCCTCTGGTCTGGCCAGCGCTATAGAAAACTCCAAAAATAAAATAAATAAATAATTGTGATGTATTAAACCCAGATCAGTTGACTGGGGGTGAGTGTCTGATTTGCCCAGACGGTCCGTCCATCATCCCCTTTTGTATCGCTTTGTTCACCCTAAGTTGGCAGGGTATGCTCAGACGTGAGTACCTTGCTCACTTGGCCACTGGATTCAAGATAGCCTGGCTGATGAGGATTATGAATCTGAAACCGGTCCCAGGATGCTTGTTTCCGGTCTAGGGAAGACATGGTTTCGCAGTTCGGGCTGGACTGTTCCCATGAGGCACAGGGTAAGACTGATTTGCATATGGCCGTGTCTGAACTGGGGTGGCTGAGTGAGCTAAAGAATGGTGATGGATTAAACCCAGATCATTTGACTGGGGGTGAGTGTCTGATTTGCTCAAACGTTCCGTCCATCATCCCCTTTTGTATCGCTTTGTTCACCCTAAGTTGGCAGGGTAGGCTCAGACTTGAGTCCCTTGCTCACTTGGCCACTGTATTCAAGATAACCTGGCTGATGAGGATTATGAATCCAAAACCGGTCCCAGGATGCTTGTTTCCGGTCCAGGGAAGACAAGGTTTGGCAGTTCGGGCTGGACTGTTCCCATGAGGCACAGGGTCAGACTGATTTGCATATGGCTGTGTCTGAACTGGGGTAGCTGAGTGAGCTAAAGAATGGTGATGGATTAAACCCAGATCAGTTGACTGGGGGTGAGTGTCTGATTTGCTCAGACGCTCCGTCCATCATACCCTTTTGTATCGCTTTGTTTGCCCTAAGTTGGCAGGGTATGCTCAGACATGAGTCCCTTGCTCACTTGGCCACTGGATCCAAGATAGCCTGGCTGATGAGGATTATGAATCCGAAACCGGTCCCAGGATGCTTGTTTCCGGTCCAGGGAAGACATGGTTTGGCAGTTCGGACTAGACTGTTCCCATGAGGCACAGGGTCAGACTGATTTGCATATGGCCGTGTCTGAACTGGGGTTGCTGAGTGAGCTAAAGAATGGTGATGGATTAAACCCAGATCAGTTGACTGGGGGTGAGTGTCTGATTTGCTCATACGCTCCGTCCATCATCCCCTTTTGTATCACTTGAGATCAGGTTTGAATATGAGGAGGTATATGATGCAATCTTGGGTAGCCCGTCCAATAAAGCATCTGGCCCAGATGGAATCCCTATGGATTTATACAAGACTGAACCACACCTCTGGGCTTCAGTTCTGTCTAATGTTTTTAGTGCTGTGACCCAGTTAGTCCTACCGTCGACTTGGAATGCTACTGCCATAGTCCCTGTGTTTAAGAAGGGGAATCGGCAGGACCCTAACTGCTATATATCAATTTCCCTGTTAAGCTCAGTCGTAAAGGTGGTAAGGTATATCGTCCTTCAGTGAGTAGAAGCTTGGGCCCAGGCCAACGATATTATCTGCCTGGTTCAATATGGATTTAGGGTAGGGATGGGCACATTGGAACAATGCCTGAACGTCACCCTTATTATTGGGAAATATGTTGTGGCGAAGCTGGAATCCATTTTTCTTGAATTTATGGACCTCAGTAGCACCTTTAACCGGGTGAACAGGTCTAAGCTTTGGGATATTCTTGGGGTAATGGGATTGTCAGCTCAGTTGATCAATTTTCTAAGAGGTCTTCCATCAGACCTAAATGCCTACATCAGGTACGGCACAAAGGGGGAGACAACTGAATCTTTTAGCCTCCCGCGGGGGGTTAGGACGGGATGCGTGATGGTTCCAATATTGTTCTTATTATATATTAACAGCCTGAACTCCTGCTTGAGTGAAAATGGGGTTGATCTGCCCAAGGTAAAGTCTGTTGGCGTGCCTACCCTTTTATATGCTGACAACGCCGTATTGATGGCCAGAACGGCTAATGGGTTAAAACTCCTGATGAACCAGTTTGTGAAGTTCATGGACGAGCTGGACCTAGATACTAACATCTTAAAGATTCATTATATGGTCTGCTAATTAAAAGACAGAAGGATGGGGCCCCCGGTCCCAACAGTATCCCATTTGCAGTATATAAGGAAGCACCTGATTTCTGGTCTATTTATCTTACAGATGTTTTTAGAGAAGTAGTCAAGAGCGGCCAAATCCCTAAATCATGGACAGGATCGCTAATAACACCGATCCTAAAGAAAGGAAATTGGCAACTACTGGAAAACTATTGCCTAATTACATTGCAGGACACCGACGCAAAGTTGTTTGCTGGAATCCTATTGAAGAACTGAACGGAATGGGCAAAGGAGAAACAGGTACTGCCCTCGAACCAAACAGGCTTTATCAAGGGACTTGGTACATCCACTAATATTTTAATACTATCAATATTAATAGACAAAGCAATTACATCTAAAGAGCCGCTATACCTGTGTTTCGTAGACTTTAAGTCTGCTTTTGACTGTGTTGACAGAGAACTCCTTTGGGAAAAACTTAATAATCAAGGAAATCTGCATAAACTCTTAAAAATGATCCGGCTCCTGCTCACAGAAACTTGGGTAAGGGTAAGGTTAGGTGAGGGAAAAACACTAACCAATAAAATCCCTACATCGAGTGGTTTGAAACAAGGGTGCGTTCTGGCCCCTTTACTTTTTAATTTATTTTTAGCTGACCTTTCTACAGACTTAAATAAAATTAAGGCACATCCTCCAAGGTTAGCAAACAAACTGATATCTGAACTATTATATGCAGACGACGTTGTACTTTTAAGTCAAACCAAAGTTGGCATGCAACGATTAATCGATGGGGTTTTTAGGTATTCACAGGAAAATGGTATGCAAATAAATGAAGCTAAGACCAAAGTTATGGTCATCTCAAAAAATGTGCATCTTAAATCCAAACATAAATGGTTTTTGAACGGAAAAAAATTGGAGCTAGTAGCTGATTACAAATATTTGGGAGTTACTTTTAATGATAATGGCAACTTTCAGTCACAAAAAAACGGATATTACAAGGAAAGCAAACTCCCTTGTAGGGGCATTTAAAACCATTCAGAAATCACCAGGAGATTTGTCTTATCACCCTTTATTAAAAATAATTGCCGCAAAATTATTGCCTGCCCTAACCTAAGGTAGTGAGGCACTCAACGGTAAAGATGCTGAGATTATTAATATAGCTGTAGCTAAAACGTATAGCTCTTTATTCTCTCTCCCGAAAAATGCCTCACAAGCACAGGTGAGACTTGAGTTTGGGCTAAACAATCAATTCTACGCAAGGAAAGGGCACATACTAAAAGTATGGTACATAATTAAAAACGACAAGGATAACGAAATGTCTCGTTTATTGTGGCAGGAAGTGAACAATAAAACAAACACAAATGTCAGCTCCTGCTTAAACAGCGCTATTGCAGAATTTGGTATAACACCAATCTGGGAACAATTACATCAGAGAGCTTTGAAAAAACAATAAACAAACTCACTAGTTACCTCTCCATGATTATGGACAAAGATACTCTGGTCAAACGTAGCCACGCATGGTCAATTGTCTCTGGATTTAAGAAAAAAAAGGTTCAAACCTACCTAGAAACGCCATGGTCTAAGAAAAATAAACACATTTTTATTAATGCTAGATTTGGCTTTTCTCCAGGCACATGTCACTTAGCACCATGGAAAAGATCACAAGGAAATAACTTATGTAGGCTCTGTAAGCAAGGAAAAGAAAATATCTTACACTTATTGTGTCTTTGCCCGGATCTGGAAATCGAAAGAAAAACTACGCTTAAAAGAATGTTTAACATGCGTGGTGTAAGGACATGTAGACAGGCCCTGATCGCAAGTCTAAATCCAGAAGATTTGCCAATGAATTCTACACTTGTTAAATTCCTTTGTGCTGTACAGAAGAAATTGGAGGTTTTTGCTTGACCAAACAACAGACTATGTGAATACGGTCTTTATACAATACAGCATTTTGTAAAAAAATAATAATGAACAGTCTACTATTCTATTTAATGTGTATGATATATATTTAACTCTTTGAAAATTGATTGAAAATCCGATCGATTGTTTTATAATTTTAAAAACTGGTGAAGTTTTATCTGCCTTTTTGTAAGATTTTAATTAATCAAACAAATAAACTTGAAACTTGGTCTGCTGGAGGAAGACAGTCCAAACAAGACCCATTGACAATAAAGGGTAACAAATTACAAGGGTTTCCACCTTTCCCTACCTGGGGAGGTTCGACCAACAGAACAATTTGGCTGTCTTGCAATTTCAGTCACAGTTCGAAATTCACACAAGCCTGTTGCGCCTTGGTTAGATTTCCACTGTCGGTGGGTGATAAGCCCATTCTGCCCCTGTTACAAATCTACAGAATGAAGTTTCTCCCAGTCCTGACTAATGGTGCAGCCATTTGGGTGTACCGCAAGTGTATGGGGATCCAGCTGGAAGAGGACCGATTCGGTAGGAAACTTCTGGGGTTGGGGCCAAACAGTTCCTAAAATGTCACCCATGAGGAATTGGGTTTGAATTATGTGGAGATCAGGTTAAACTTGCTCCACTGCTTCTCTGGATTTCTGTTTGGGTCAACGAGAGATTGAGGTTCAACAGGAGTGTGATTGAGGACTGTATGGAATGCGCATAATGGACAAGGATAAACTGCATAAAATCTGTTGCCCATTCCCTTGATTGTATGGACATTTTCAATAGGCCACACCTCCTTGAAAAGGGTGATTGTGATCCTTTTAAGGAGTACTTTTAACTAAGGTTAAAGAAGAAATGGATGCGTTGGTGTTGGAGAAAAATATCATCATATTCTTTCTACTGTTGAAATCTGTTATCGGTGCTGACATTTATCTTACAGCCGTTAAGCATCCCAGAGACAGATCTCTGCTTACTAAATTTTGTTTGGGCACTATCCATACAATGATTTCTTTGCCTCCGGGTCAATTCGATCCCCATGCTCTTTTAATTTGCCCCTTTGACGACAGTTCTCCCAAGACCCTAATATATCTGGGTTTTTTTTGCAAATGTTATTAATTTTTGCGCTGAAGTACCTACTACCACTTTTAAAAGTGAGGGTTTTACTCAATTTCAAGCTGCCTTTTTATACTTACAGTTATTACCTAATCAGGCAATGTTATCAGCAGTTGTTGGTTATCTAAAAGGTGCCTTACATTGCAATAAAATAATGTGGTGCGTAGTAAATCATCATGTATATGTTAGATTGGGCAGTTGATTTTATAAGGTTCTTATACGTTCACAAATTGTTCTATTTCAATTAATTGAAGTGGTTTGTGTTTACTGAGGTTTAAAAAAAAATTATATGACTCTTTTTAAGTCTGTATATTTTATGATTATCTATACTAATATAATAAAGAGAGAGCCCACACCTTTAAGGCGGGTAATCTCAAGAACCACAGCACCAATCACAACACCCAATACAGCGTTGGAAAGGGCAGTTGCAGCAGAAGGACATAGGCTATGGAGACGCCCACCATATACATTTAAAAGGTAAAAGAACCGTGCCATTAAAGTAGTCCCTTGTGGGCGTGTCTGCGTTGTGTTGTGGGCGTGACAACACGGGGTTGTGTGGTACGTTCCGCCCTTCATGCCATGTCTCATATTGTGTGCTAATCCCACGCTGCTCCCTTTAAATACCCCTGCACCCCATAATCATAACCCACCCTTACTCCTTAAAAAACCACAAACCCCTTAAACACTAACCCATCTTAACCCTATGAATATACCCTGTACCCCAAAACCCAAACCTATCCCTAAACCCTAAAAATACCCCTGTACCCCACAACCCAAACCTCGCCCTGAACCCTATAAATACCCCTGTACCTCAAAACCCAAACCTACCCCTGAACCCTAAAAATACCCCTGTGCCCCAAAACCCAAGCCTAGCCCTGAACCCTAAAAATACCACTGTACCCCAAAACCCAAACCTAGCCCTGAACCCTAAAAATAACCCTGTACCCCAAAACCCAAACCTACCCCTAAACCTTAAAATACCCCTGTACCCCAAAACCCAAACCTAGCCCTGAACCCTAAATATTCCCCTGTACCTCAAAACCCAAACCTAGCCCTGAACCCTTAAAATACCCCTGTACCTCAAAACCCAAACCTGCCCCTGAACCCTAAAAATACCCCTATAACCCAAAACCCAAACCTAGCACTGAACCCTAAAAATACCCCTGTACCCCAAAACCCATACCTATCCCTAAACCCTAAAACTACACCTGTACCCCATAACCCAAAACTATATCTGATCCCTTAAAATACCCAAACACCCCCAAACATATACCTCAGTGCCCCAAAACATATACCCCTATACCCATACTTACCTTATCCAAACATTTAAAAAAAACATGCTTTTACCATTCAACGAATTTTGTTGTAAATGTATGCGTGGTAAAAGCATATGAAATGTAATGCCATGCGTTATAATGGCATTGCGGAGTCATGGTACTTTCGTAATGAAAGTATGCGGAGGGATGGTATGCGGAAAGAAAGTTGCGGAATAATGGGTGTTTACCCTCCCCCGGTAAGTACATTGGTGGCACGGCGGCCCACATCTCCAGCAACATACTCATATTTTTTCACCACCCATTTGAATAATGCACAGGTGTCTCTCATTGATGGCCAGCACCAACATACACTTTTAGATACACCTCCAGCCACAAGTTCTAGAATTGCGAACTTTAGAGCTGGGGAGCTACGTTCGAATCTCGAATCAGCTCAACATCCTGTGATCCAGGCAAATCTCTTGTCTCACCGTGCCTACCACAAATTAATGTGTTCTTCGGTAATGTAAATTGTGCTCATGCCATGTTGTCGAGTTCGTGCTATATAATATTGCAAGGAAAAATAAAGTAGGGAAACTCGAGTTCACACACTACTGAACGCGCACTCTTAAGTGCATCAGCAGTGCACTGTGAATTGGAGCGTTTTACAGGCCTGTCACAGATAACAAATGCTATCAAAACGAAATCCTAAACAATATACTACTGGCTGGCAGCAATTCATACCTGGATAACGTCGGGACGGGCTGCTAGTAATGTATAATCGAATAAAGATTAATATCAATCAGGCACCTGCTGCTGCATTCCTGGTCTCCAACAATTTTCAGGCAACACTAAAAATGTAAAAATAAATCTAGTGATTAATGTTCTTCCTGGTGAGAGATCGTTGTTCTGTGCAGTGGATGTAATGTACCGCAGATGTTTAATATGCCCACTGCAAAAAAACGTGTTACCATCCAGATCACAGAGTGTATATAATGGAAAAAGGTCAGCAGGTGACTGATTTTGTCTGAGATATCCTTTTGTTACTTGCAGTTTATAAATTTAAATCCTAATACAGAACAGTGAGCTATTAACAGGCATCAAAGAGGTGCATACTAACTGCAAAGTATAGATTAGAACGGTACGATTTTTTCCCCAGTCTTTCATTATCTTAATGTTGCAAAATGAATTAATGTGGGCAGAAATCAATTCTTATTATTAAAGTGAACTCCCAACCATAGTGTTACTTTTTAAATTCTGAGTTTGGGCTTTTGCAGATCAAGCACTCTTAAACTATCCTGCCTAGCAGCATGGATGACTTGTGACTGCTACACCAGGTAGTCCCCTGTCTTATGTAATATTTCCTATACACTGATTTACACAAGTATGTTTGATTGACTCTGTGTAATGTGTTTGTTTTGTAAAGTGCTCTGATATGCTACACTGGTATGAGTAGTGCTATATATCCAATTAAATGCATCTGAGAGACAGTGGTGAAGGAGACTTGATTGGGCAGTGTTAAAGGGTGGTAGTTAGGGAATCCGTGATGGAGGTGGTTATTGGGGGGGCACCAAAAAACATTGTCGCACTGGGCACCAGAGACTGAGTACTAAAGCTGGTCCTGGGTTTGCAATCACAACATCCTCATGTTTGCAAACGTGGGCTGTCTGTGCAAATAGGAGGGTGTCACTGAGCTCAGAGAACCAGCCATAGGACAAAGTAGAATACGTGAGCACCAGCTAGACTCATCAACTTCGGCTGGCAGTGGCAATGCAGAGTCATCACATGGGACAAAGTAGAAGACGTAAGCACCAGCTAGACACATCAACCTTGCACCGCGTCTACATCGGCTGGCATGGTAATGCAATCTTCACATGGGACGAAGTAGAAGACGTGAGCACCAGCTAGACACATCAACCTTGCACCATGTCTACTTCGGCTGGCATGGTAATGCAGAGTCATCACATGGGACGAAGTAGAAGACGTGAGCACCAGCTAGACACATCAACCTTGCACTGCGTCTACATCGGATGGCGTGGTAATGCAGAGTCTTCCCATGGGACGAAGTAGAAGACGTGAGCACCAGCTAGACACATCAACCTTGCACCGCGTCTACATCGGATGGCGTGGTAATGCAGAGTCTTCCCATGGGACGAAGTAGAAGACGTGAGCACTAGCTAGACACATCAACCTTGCACTGCGTCTACATCGGATGGTGTGGTAATGCAGAGTCTTCACATGGGAAGAAGTAGAAGACGTGAGCACCAGCTAGACACATCAACCTTGCACCACGTCTACTTCGGCTGGCATGGTAATGCAGAGTCATCACATGGGACGAAGTAGAAGACGTGAGCACCAGCTAGACACATCAACCTTGCACCACGTCTACTTCGGCTGGCATGGTAATGCAGAGTCATCACATGGGACGAAGTAAAAGACGTGAGCACCAGCTAGACACATCAACCTTGCACCGCGTCTACATCGGATGGCGTGGTAATGCAGAGTCTTCCCATGGGACGAAGTAGAAGACGTGAGCACTAGCTAGACACATCAACCTTGCACTGCGTCTACATCGGATGGCGTGGTAATGCAGAGTCTTCACATGGGAAGAAGTAGAAGACGTGAGCACCAGCTAGACACATCAACCTTGCACCACGTCTACTTCGGCTGGCATGGTAATGCAGAGTCATCACATGGGACGAAGTAGAAGACGTGTGCACCAGCTAGACACATCAACCTTGCTCCACGTCTACTTCGGCTAGCAGTGGCAATGCAGAGTCATCACAAGGGTGCGAAGCACTGAGCTGGCATGTGCCAGTCAAAACAGCAGGGATCCTCCACAATTGAGCAAAGGAACTGTAAATTACAAATAGAAATGAAGTAAAAAATAACTGGCTCAATGCACAGCTGAACAAAACAAGGCCAAAGCTAAATCTAGCCAATTAAATGTAAGAAAACAACACACTAAAGTGAAGTGACAATCACAATATAAATCTTCCAGGCATTCAACGAGGTAGAAACAAATATATAAAGAAAGACTTTTATTGGTGACCAAATATAGCAAAAAAAGACGAGTATAGCTAACACATGGGATTGTGATACAAGTAATAAATAATCTGTCTCGAAAACGCTAAAAACCAAACTCTCTGCTCTTTGGGGACCAGAGGGCCCAACGAAAGAAAGGCATATTGCTGCAGCCGCCAGTCTCAATTCTGCAACTCAAGGCTGGGCAGACCAGAAACCAAAATCACCAAAGGCACTTCCGGGGAGGGGAGGGGGCGACCAGAATAGCGTTATGGGGCGTGGTTTGTTCCTGTCAGCCCATCGTGCTCAGTTGTGTGGCGATCATTGGTGCATCAAGTGCAGTGGTACCAGGGCCGTGCCTTTGATAGGACCACTCGACCCCAGTTATGGTTGTCTAACGGTATCCACCATGAGTATTTGTGGGGCCGTCTTTCTTCCTTGCAGTAGGGCCCACTGCTCCCTTGCCACGCCCCCGATCATGTTCTGAAAGTACCCACCAGATCAGCTGCAGCTGGCCGCACCAACAGGTGGAGAGGTCACCTCCACGTGAATAAGCAAAATTTATTTGTAGACTTGTTAGTCGATTTTGAATTTTCCCTTCTGGCATTTTTTTTATTTATTTGCGATGCATGTTCTGCCTTTGTACGGTTTCCTACAAATATTCCGCTTCGGTTGGAGAGAATTCGACAACAGACCGTCCTTGTGGCCAGGTGCACGCGGGGAACAAAAAGTCGCTACTTTTGGCAGGGTTCCCGGAATGCAATTACAGCCAGCGATCTGATTAACACATCACTCGCTCTAGTGAAATTACGATCTGCGATAAAAAGGCGGCAATCTCAGTAATTAGCATATATGCATCTATATATGTTACGTCTATACGTGTTCAGTTGCCTGGGAAAATGCTCGATAATGAGGCCACGGGTGGCACGGGGAAGGTATTTGTGTCAGGTGCCAAGCTGTGAAGTGCTGCTTTGCCAGCAGCAGACATTTACTCAACCTGCGCGTTTGTTTAGGCATCTGGTGCCATCCGCCCAATTTTGAGCATTTGCACATTTCGCGGTCTGAAGTTCAGTCGAGCATATGCGCATTTGATCTTTGCAGCCCTTTGGTGCTAGGGAATTATTTGCATAACATCTGTTACCTGGCCCGCGAGGCTGCAGCGGTGGGGATGTCTGGCACTGGGTGTCTCGAGCCAGGATCCCGGGTGAGCTTTACCTGTCATTGCAAGTCAATTTTTCACAGTGTGCAAAGATTGTGGTGGTTGTGCGGGTGAGAATGTGAGGCTGTGTGCCTCTGGTGGTTGTGCGTCTAAGAATGTGAGACTGTGTTCTGGTGGTTGTGTATCTGAGAATGTGAGTCTGTGTGCCTCCGGTTTTTGTGCATCCGAGTATATGAGGCTGTGTGCCTCTGGTGATTGTGCGTCTAGGAATGTTAGGTAGTGTGCCTCTGGTGGCTGTGCGTCTGAGGATATGAGGCCGTGTGCCTCTGGTGGTTGTGCTTCTGAGAATGTGAGATTGTGTGTCTCTGGAGCATGTGTGTCTGAGAATGTGAGACTGTGTGCCTCTGGTGGTTGTACTTATGAGAATGTGAGACTGTGTGCCTCTGGTGGTTGTGCGTCTGAGAATGTGAGGCTGTGTGCCTGTGGTGGTTGTGCGTCTGAAGATGTGAGGCTGTGTGCCTCTGTTGGTTGTGCGTCTGAAGATGTGCGGCTGTGTGCCTCTGGTGGTTGTGCATCTGAAGGTGTGAGGCTGTGTGCTTCTGGTGGTTGTGCATCTGAAGATGTGAGGCTGTGTGCCTCTGGTGGTTGTGCATCTGAGGGTATGAGGCTGTGTGCCTCTGGTGGTTGTGCGTCTGAAGGTGTGAGGCTGTGTTCTTCTGTTGGTTGTGCGTCTGAGAATGTCAGCTGTGTGCCTCTGGTGGTTGTGCATCTGAGGGTATGAGGATGTGTGCCTCTGGTGGTTGTGCATCTGAGGGTATGAGGCTGTGTGCCTCTGGTGGTTGTGCATCTGAGGGTATAAGGCTGTGTGCTTCTGGTGGTTTTGCGTCTGAGGATGTGAGGCTGTGTGCCTCCAGTTGTTGTGCGTCTGAAGATGTGAGGCTGTGTGCCGCCGGTGGTTGTGCGTCTGAAGATGTGAGGCTGTGTGCCTCTGGTGGTTGTGCATCTGAGAATGTCAGCTATGTGCCTCTGGTAGTTGTGCATCTGAGGGTATGAGGCTGTGTGCTTCTGGTGGTTGTGCATCAGAGAATGTGAGATTGTGTGCCTCTGATGGTTGTGCGTCTGAAGATGTGAGGCTGTGTGCCTCTGGTGGTTGTACTTCTGAGAATTGGAGGCTGTGTGCCGCCGGTGGTTGTGCGTATGAAGATGTGAAGCTGTGTGCCTCTAGTGGTTGTGCTTCTGAGGGTATGAGGCTGTGTGCTTCTGGTGGTTGTGCGTCTGAGAATGTCAGCTGTGTGCCTCTGATGGTTGTACGTCTGAAGATGTGAGGCTGTGTGCCTCTGGTGATTAGACTTCTGAGAATGTGAGGCTGTGTGCCGCCGGTGGTTTTGCGTCTGAAGATGTGAGGCTGTGTGCCTCTAGTGGTTGTGCTTCTGAGGGTATGAGGCTGTGTGCTTCTGGTGGTTGTGCGTCTGAGAATGTCAGCTGTGTGCCTCTGGTGGTTGTGCATCTGAGAATGTCAGCTGTGTGCCTCTGGTGGTTGTGCGTCTGAGAATATGAGGCTGTGTGCTTCTGATGGTTGTACGTCTGAAGATGTGAGGCTGTGTGCCTCTGGTGATTGTACTTCTGAGAATGTGAGGCTGTGTGCCGCCGGTGGTTTTGCGTCTGAAGATGTGAGGCTGTGTGCCTCTAGTGGTTGTGCTTCTGATGGTATGAGGCTGTGTGCTTCTGGTGGTTGTGCGTCTGAGAATGTCAGCTGTGTGCCTCTGGTGGTTGTGCGTCTGAGAATGTCAGCTGTGGGCCTCTGGTGGTTGTGCATCTGAGGGTATGAGGCTGTGTGCTTCTGGTGGTTGTGCGTCTGAGAATGAGAGATTGTGTGCCTCTGATGGTTGTGCGTCTGAAGATGTGAGGCTGTGTGCCTCTGGTGGTTGTACTTCTGAGAATATGAGGCCGTGTGCTTCTGGTGGTTGTGCGTCTGAGAATGTCAGCTATGTGCCTCTGGTGGTTGTGCATCTGAGGGTATGAGGCTGTGTGCTTCTGGTGGTTGTGCGTCTGAGAATGAGAGATTGTGTGCCTCTGATGGTTGTGCGTCTGAAGATGTGAGGCTGTGTACCTCTGGTGGTTGTACTTCTGAGAATGTGAGGCTGTGTGCTTCTGGTGGTTGTGCGTCTGAGAATGTCAGCTGTGTGCCTCTGGTGGTTGTGCGACTCAGAATGTCAGCTGTGGGCCTCTGGTGGTTGTGCATCTGAAGATGTGAGGCTGTGTGCCTCTGGTGGTTGTACTTCTGAGAATGTGAGGCTGTGTGCCGCCGGTGGTTGTGCGTCTGAAGATGTGAAGCTGTGTGCCTCTAGTGGTTGTGCTTCTGAGGGTATGAGGCTGTGTGCTTCTGGTGGTTGTGCGTCTGAGAATGTCAGCTGTGCGCCTCTGGTGGTTGTGCGTCTGAGAATATGAGGCCGTGTGCTTCTGGTGGTTGTGCGTCTGAGAATGTCAGCTGTGGGCCTCTGGTGGTTGTGTGTGTGAGAATGTTAGGATGTGTGCCTTAGAAGCTCCGTTACTCCAGGCCTCCGAAAGTCTTCAGGAAGGCTCCAATTGACCCATTTGTTAATTATGAAATTCCAGAAGGGCTGGCCCAAAAAGGAGTGTCATTGTAGACTGCTTGTATGAGTCAAGCTGGACTAGCTCCTTAATGGTTAGTGCATTTCTACTGTAATGTACTTAAAAAGAGCAGTAGGACAGATGCTGGGGCTACAGGTCATGCCAGGGATATAGGCATGTAGGCATGCAGCAGAGAAGGCACAAAAACACATCTCACAAGTCTATCCAATCATGCTACCCCTAAGCATTGCCAAAGTAAAAACAGTTCATAAAAGTGCGACAGTTTACTGTTTGCTGCCAATGTTTATTTTTATCCTAATCGACCCCTTTCTGCTAGTGTGTGCGTGTTCCTCTGATATTTTGCATGTGCATGTGAGTGATGTCGCATGGCGTTTCCCCCTGAGGCTTTATGGGCCTTCATTCATGGTTGTATTTATTTATTTATGTATTTATTTATGCATTGTTTATTTATTTATTCATCAAACGCAGAGGGCACCCGGGGACAACATGGCGCTAGTACAGTTGATACACTAAACAAACAGACAGAGAACTCAAGCTACACCTCTGAAAGTAATTTTAGGAATGACCTTCGGAAGGGCTGTGCCTCTCAAGCACTGGACGGTCTCTATGGAGCATTTAGAGCATGGTGGATGCCAGGGCAATCACCCAAAATTGGCAGATGCTCCATCTACCAACGATGCAGTTCGCCTGCCCTGTTTAGATGTGCGAGATACGCCAGGTTGTATCAGTGAATCCTAACTGACTCCACCATCGGAATGCTTTGAATCGTGACATCTGTCTGCGACATTGCCCAGTTGATCACTGTGAATTAGCATGACCAGCCAATTTCGGCTAACAGGGTGTGAAAAATGTATGTAATTTTCTCTCGCGTAATTCTGTGGAGTGCAGCGGCTATTACGTGAAATTACGCAAATTTTTTGGGCGGAATGAAAAGCCGACATTTAACTGTATTTTTTAGTGCAAAATGTGTCCTCGCGCAGGGACCCAGTTTGTTCTAATAATATAGCCCTAAAAACAACTGCGGCAAACAACAGCCACTCACGTGCTGGTCATTCGCATTATTACCGTGTTCCCACAATCAAATTTGCTGTGAACACAGCTTAATTAAGCAGCGTAGTTTAATGGCTTACTTTCAGGAATTTCGCATAACAACCCTAACTTGAAATTCTCAAAATTATGGGACATTACACTGTTGTAATGGAAACTTCGGTCACACTGTTTTAGGATGATCCCTCAGTTGTATATTTTTCCTGTTTGTGGCCGCTATTAACTCTTTCCGTGCTGATGACGGAACCGCTCCGTCATCAGCCGCGGTAGCACTGTGCTGATGACGGAGAGGTTCCGTCATGGCCTACCCGACGCGCCTGCGCGGCGCTGATTTCGCGCCTGCGCGGCGCATTCTATTGAGCGGGCCGGGCCATGATGGAACCGCTCCCTCATCAGCACAGCTCAACTGAGGCTGGTGGCGGAGCGGTTCCGTCACGAGCATGGGCGTGCCGCGCAGCCCCCCTGCCCCCTTAGCGCTGCGGCGGAATAGCCGCCGCAGCGAAGAGGTTAAAGAATGATGGCCCCAAACAGGGAACAGCAGAAATAGTTCTCACACACTGGGAAAAAGCTCCTAGCATATCATGCCCATTGATTTTTTTGCTTTTCAATAGAAAACCACCTCTTTGGTAGTTTGTTATTGTAAAGCAAAACTCTTTGCAGAATTGGTGCATCAGCAAAAGATCAATGGATTTGCCACAGCTGTCAAGTAGGGGTCTCTGAAAATCGCAGTTGGTCCTGCACCAGGGCAGTTGGTACCTTAGCCTCTTCTATCCTGGGATGTTGATGGACCATCCACCAGACTCTAACTTATTACTCAGGTTCTGTGTATTTTGAGGAGGGTGGTGTTATTTTGCTGGCAGTGGTTTAATGTTTTTTTCCATGCTTTATTCAGCTTTAGCTTGAGCCTGGCCATGAGAAGGTGATGGTCTGATGCCACGTCCACTCCTCTCATCACTCCTCACAACACCTGCAGGGAACTCTGGAACTTCTTTGGCAATGCAGACACGGTCAATCTGATTCTGTGTTGAATGGTCCGGCGCCACCCTCGTTGCCTTGTGTATTCTTTTGTGTGGTAATCCGCTACTGCCTGCTTATCACGGGACAGTTCAGGGCACAGAGAACTGCAAGCCTTTCACCATTCTTGTTCATGTCGCCAGCGCCAAGGCCATAGTTGCCCATGACTTTTTTTTGTACCTGAGGCTCTGTAAAATTCTGTCTTGTCTCGTGAGGTTATGGTTCCTTCACAATTTTGGTGATGTTGTACCGTATTTAGTAAGTACGGCTAATATGGATTGAATTTGTCACGTTAACTAGCGAGTTCATTACATATTCAGAGACTTTGTCTCGAATATGGGTTCCATTTTGTTCCTGCCTCCATTTTGTGTTGCCTTCACGTAGGCCTGTGGGCCCGTGGAGGTAACCGAATGAACAAAGTTGCATGGGCTTCGTTGTTCATGCACTTATTAACTAGGCCTTTTCTTGACTCTAAGGTGAATTGTAAGAAACTGACCCCTTCACCTGAAACTGACCTTGCTAAGCCAATTTCCTTGTTTGATCGTTGTCTGAGATTGCAAATCAATGTTCAGGATATCGTTAACTTTTAGGTTCTCTACACATGCCTTATCTTGCTCGTTATCTGTCATTGTTTCCTATCTATGTTTCTTCATTGCATGCATTGTGCTCTCAATTATGGGTTTGTCCGGCTTGTGGAGATTGGATTTGGGACATTCCTAATAATTAACTTGCGCGTTGGGACAATGTAAATTGAGGTTTTTGCTATGTGATGCTGCTGGGAAAATTTATTCTATTGGCTAGAATTTTGTGCAGTGGGTGTGCATTTGTAATGTGAATATTGGGCATAAAAAGGGATGTTTCGCCTTACAAAATTGAACAGTTTCCTGAGTTGTACACCGTGTTGTATTTCTAGGATTTCTGTTACTAGCTGCAGCTAATAAATTTGGTTTTTGACGCCACCCAGAAGTATTCTGTGTCTCTGTATAACAAGACAGGTGAATCCGAAGACTTTGAGCGTGCCCCTGGCGCCGTTGGGTTTAAAACCCGGTTCTTCAACTGGCGCCCCACGTGGGGCGACTTCAGTGGTACCGGTCCAAGCCCGAAGATTGTGAGGAGCTTCGTGAGGAAATTCTGGAGGTGGGCCCCCACTTCATCGACCCCTGCATGTCGACTGTGGACCGAAGGTTTTTACTGTGAGGCTTCCCCCTTTCTGAAGGCTACGAAGGACTGCTGCCCTGACTGTCGCCCTGTCTTGGACCCTCTTGAGATGATTTTAAGGGGAGACGTTAGATGGTCTTCTGGTGGCGTGACAGACATTTTGGTTAAGCACAATGGGGTCGCTCCCACATCTTTGTTTGGTTTCTTGGGGTTCTTTGATTTGGTTATTGCAATTACCAAAGCCGAGGGGCTCGTATATTTGCGAGTATATCGTTTTTGAAACCCCTTGAAGTTTGAAGCTAGATTAGTGAGCTATAAGATGCCTGGTCTTAGCAAATTTAGGAAATGGTTTTGTTGTAGTTGTAACAGGGCTTCCAGATTGAAGGACTCGTGTCCGATACCTCCGGTTGGAACTCCAACTTATGACCTCTATTCCAAGAATGACGTGGGTCAAATTACGTTTAATGAAGTATGGATCCGCTATACGAAGAAAGATGGTGTCTTACGATGGCCCCAACATGGTAGTTTCGAATCAGAGGTTTTAGATAACCTAGAAGTTGCGCTATTTAGGAAGAAAGCCCGGCCGGCGATGTTTGACTCTTTCCGCCTCTGGCGTAAGGAAGCCAAACAGCGAGAAATTAAGCAAGCTAAGAGAGATAGGAAAGAAAAGAATATATCGATACTACAAGCTGCTAGGCAGTTTAAGGAAGATGAAGAAGATCATGCGATTGAGGTGTCAGATAAGACAACATTGCATGGCCATTGACAAATGTTATCCGGCTTTGCCACCTCTTCTTCCGAATGCGACAAATGGCCCTGAAAAGGATCCTTTGATGTTGCATTTGTTGAGAATACCACCCCCTTATGTGCAGAGTGCTACGGCACCTCCGCGACCCCCAGTTGTTCACCCCCCTGTTGTTGTCCCGCCAGCTGTTCCTCCACATTCGGTTGTTCCTCCATTGGCGCAGCCTCCTTTAGGGCCGCCAACTTTGCTAACAGTTTTGCCTCAAACTCCTTTGCCTTCCTCTCCTTTACCTTCGACTTCCTTTGCTACTGACCCTACGTCTCTGTCACCTCAAAACACTTTGTCTCCTGTCCTTATGTCAACTTCTTCTCCTTCTGCTCGAAAACGAATGACTGAGACTGTTGCTAGCCTTTTTGTCTCCACTCTTTGGGTCACTAAATATGACCCCGGTTTCGGAACGTAAGCAGAGTCGTAGTCAGCTTCCTGGTCCCGAAGAGCGGGCAGTGTTGGATCTTTTGGCTCGTAGATGGGTTTTAAATGTTTCTAGGTATAATTTACAAACGGTTATGGATGTTTTCTTACAGTGGGATCCGCCTAAGCAAAGGTATGTTCTTGATGTAATGTGTACTTTCCTTCGTGAAGAATGGGAAAATAATGAGTTGGGTCCAATTCCGCAGGAAGTGCTTGATGTTCAGTCTGAATTTGCTAAAGGGATGATAGTGGGTCCCGATGTTGAGGAAGCGGTAGATTCGCTTCTTGCGTTTAGATATAGACTTCCTTCTCAGTCGTTGTTTGAACCTGATCCTTCTGTTAGGAGAAAAGTGAAGCAATATCCTATGAGAGAGGTTCCCCCTGTATGGAGAGTAAGGCAGTTGTTGCTGATCCTAATAATGGTATTGCGGCTGCACCGGCTCATTTTCAGCGAGTGTGGGTATATGTTTCTTGGAAGAGAGCAGAGGTTCTGGCTCTTAAACAGACTTTGCCTGACCCCCGTAAAAATCCTGCTGGTTACTACAAGGAGTTGTCTTAGACAGTTGATGCGTGTGTTATGAATTTAGCTGACGTGGATGTGTTGTTGGGTAATGTAGTTCCTCAACCTTTGTGGGCGAAGATCCGTCACGAGGATCATGGGGCAGAGTTAGGAGATACGTGGGTTAATATTGTTGCTGCAGATGGTCGACAGGTAGGAGGTGCCAAACCTGAGCCCTTAGTTGCAGAATTACCTGGTACGATTATTAATTTAATGAAAACCTTGATGCCTCCTATGCTGGTGAATTGGGACAAGTTAGCACATGCAAACAAAAGATAGACGAGAGTGTGTCTGATTTCTTCACTAGGTTTGAGGAAACATTTATTGATCACAGTGGTCAGGACATGAGTACGGAAGGTGGTCTAAGGTTGTTTGTAGACAAGTTTGTTTTTAATTTGCTTCCCGAGCTTTGCAATAAGTTAAAGGACTCTGAGAGTTCATGGGCTGTTTCTTCCTCTGCCCAGATATTGGGTACTGCACAATACTACAAGAATAGAGATAAAGATGAGAAGGATAAACAGAGAAGAAGACTAAAGAATTGAAGACGAAGGTTCATTTACAGCAGGCGTATCCGCCTCGCCCTAATCAGCGTCAGCAACCTTCCCAGTTTCAGCAGCCCCCACAGTTCAAGAGATTGTTGCAGAAGCCTGAGTCTTTTCCTCCGCGACTTCCGCTAGGCCCTAATCAGTGTGCTTATTGTAGGGAAGAAGGTCCTTTCAAGAATAGTTGTCCGGTTTTGCTACAGCGTACGAATGGTATGTCTGGTCAGAGAGGTCGTGGTGGTTTTCAACAAGTACCTAGGGGTAGAGGACGTGGTACGTTTCCTCAGAATGAACGTTCCTTTCCCCCTCAGAATTCTATGAATTATTTTGATCAACAAAATGTTCCGATTGTTCAGTCTGCTCAGTACTACATGGATGACTATTATGTTGAAAGCGAGAGTGCTGGTTTAAATGATAGCTAGGACAGCCATGGACAAAGGGAGGGAGTAGTGTCAGTTCCAGTAGACCAGAGTGGACCTTATGTTGAAGTAATTACATCAGGTGTGGCAGAACCTTTTCTTTTGGATACTGGTGAGGCTAAGAGTTCTGTCATGCACTCTAAACTCCCTGGCACACCTTTGTCTGGCTTGATGAATGTCTCGGTAGGATTTTCTGGTGCCCCAGTTCGTAATCCGGTTTCTAGTTCTTTGTCTCTTTCTATTGGGCCTTGTGAATTGGAAGCACCTCTTATTCTGACGACAGGTTGTGGTGAGAATCTGTTGGGTTTGGATTTGTTGAAAAGATTGTATGCAACATTACATTGTTCTCCTTCGGGAGTACATCTTACGTTGGGTAAGAGAGTGATTTCTCCGATGTATTTGTCTAAAGATCGGCTTCCACTGGAATTGCGTTCGCTCCCTGATACTCTCTGGGCTACAGGTACGAATGATGTCGGCCTTTTGCAGATTCCACCCTATGTTGTTACCCTCAAGTCGAATGCTAAGTTACCTCGCATTCCCCAATACAAGATCTCTAGTGATGGTGAGAGAGCTCTTTTAGCGATTATCTATGATTTGGTTGAGAAAGGTGTGATTGAAGAAACAAGAGGTAATGTGTGTAATAGTCCTGTTCTGCCTGTCCTTAAGCGTACTGACTCTTCCCAGCCACCTGTGTATCGGTTTGTGATCGACCTTCGAGAGGCCAATAAAATTGTCGTGCCACAGTTTCCTGTTGTTCCGGACATTACTTCCTTATTGACTATGATCCCTGCTTCAGCTGCTTGGTTTTCTGTTATCGATCTGAAGAATGCTTTCTTTAGTATTCCAATTGCTGAAGAAAGTAGGGATATTTTTGTCTTCTCTTTAGGAGGCTGAAGTTTCCGGTTTAAGTGCGCTCCTCAAGTTTATTGTGAGAGTTCCTCCATCTATAGTCAGGCTTTGAAAACTCAGCTTGATGCTTTTGTCTTGCCTCCTGGTGCGACTCTTGTTCAGTACGTGGATGATTTGTTGGTTGCTGCTGATGATGAAGAGATTTGTAAAGAAGTTACACTTTCTTTGTTGCAACATTTGTCTGACCTTCACCATAAAGTGTCACCTTCGAACTTGCAGTATTGCCGCCAAGAAGTGACCTACTTAGGTCATCTCTTGTCGAAGGAGGGAAGACGATTGACCCCAGAGCGTATTCAAGCGATTGCTCAAATGACTGTGCCATCCACACAGAGAGAGGTGCGTGCCTTTTTGGGTATCACCTCGTATTGTAGACAGTGGATTCCGAATTTTTCTTTGTTAGCGAAACCTTTGTTGGCACTTACTCTTAAGGACACTCCAAACCCTCTTCCTTGGTCTGACGAATGTCAGAAGAGTTTTTCTGAGTTGCGTGATGCATTGTGTTCTGCTCCGGTGTTTGGTACCCCGGACTACAGTAAGCCTTTTACACTCTACGTACACGATAGAGAAGGTTGTGCGTTGTCAGTGTTGACACAACAATTTGGAGACAAGCAGCGCCCATGTGCGTATTTTTCAGCTACTTTAGATCCGGTAGCTAGGGCATTGCCTAGTTGTTTGAGAGCTACAGCGGCAGCGGCTGTTTCTATCCGACAGTCTGCTGGTTTGGTATTGGATAATACATTGATTGTGATGGTCCCACATGCAGTGGATACCTTATTGAATAGAACGAGGACTCAGCACCTTACTAGTGCGCGTTTGTCAGGTTATAAGTTGACGCTTTTGGCTAGTCATGTGCACATTAAGCGGTGCAATACATTGAATCCAGCTACATTGTTGCCGATTTCTGTAGAGACAGATGCTCAGGAACAGCATGATTGTTTTCTCCGGACAGAGGAGGAAACGAAGGGTAGAGTTGATCTGAAAGATACTCCTCTTTCGAATCCAGATGGTACCTTATGGGTAGATGGTTCATGCTTTAAGCTTCCGAATGGCGATATCACTGCAGCATATGCGGTTACGACTTTGCATACGATTGTTGAAACTGGACGCATTGCACAGAATTCAGCTCAAGCAGCAGAGTTGATTGCACTGAAGAGAGCGTGTGTGTTGTCGAAAGAAAAGAGCGTGAATGTGTATACTGATAGCCAATATGCATTTGGCGTGGCTCATAGCTTTGGACATTTGTGGAGAGAGGGAGGATTTCTTACTTCCCATGGTACGAAAATTCAGCATGGACAATTAGTGAATGAACTTCTTGAGTCACTTACTTTGCCGACAAGAGTTGCGACTGTGAAATGCAGTGCACATAGGAAAGTTACGGATGATGTTGGTCGTGGCAATGTGTTTGCGGATGAAGTAGCGAGAGAAACAGCGAAAGATGTGACGAGTCGTATGTATGTTGCAGGTCCTGCTAGATGGGTTATGGCAGGAGGAATGTGTGAAGACACAATAGAAAGTGTGAAATCGATTCAGGCAGAAGCTACTGAGAAAGAATTGAGTGTGTGGATAGAGACTACGGGAATGTTGGATTCGACTGGCTGTTGGGTTGAGTTGTCGGAACCCCAGCGATGGTTGTTGCCTTATGCGTATTTGCTCCCAGTGGTTACAATGGCTCATGGATTGGCTCATATCAGTTCAAAAGGGATATGTAAGTTGTTGGCTTCAGTATGGCAGAATGCTGGAATTCCTAACTGTGCTGAGAATCTAGGTTAAAAACTGCATGATTTGTTTGATGCATAATCCTTTGCTCCTTCAACGTATCCGTTTGAGGTGCTACAGCTGGACTTTATTCACATGGAAAGATGCAATAACCTAAAGTATGTCCTTGTGGTTGTTTGTGCCTTTCCCAGATGGATAGAGGCCTACCCACTCAAGGATAATACTGCTTTATCTACAGCCAAGGTTATGCTCAAGGAATATTTCCCTAGATATGGTTTGCCGAGAATGGTATAGAGTGACAATGGAAGTGAATTTGTGGGTCAGATTATGAAGAAAGTCTGTGCGGGTTTGGGAATCAGACAGAAATTTCAAGCTGCGAATCACCCTCAGTCAGCTGGTTTGGTCGAGTGCTACAATGGCACTCTTAAACTTAAATTGGCCAAGATACAAGCAAGCACTGGCCTTACATGGCCCGATGCTTTACCGTTGGCACTTTTGTCAACGAGGACGACAGTACATTCTCGTGTGGGACTTAGCCCATACTAGATTGTTTTTGGTCGCCCAGCGAATGTTTGGGGTATGCCGAGGCTAAATGAATATAGCGACATCAAGTATCCTTTGTTGGTTGATTACTTACATGACTTGACTGCTAAATTGCGTGTTCTTCACCAACAGGTACACAATACTTTACTTTCAGCTACTGTGGATGCAGGTCATTTGATTCAACCTGGAGATTGGACTCTTGTGAGAAATTTCCAAAGGTCAAATAATCTGGAACCGAGGTGGACAGGCCCATACCAGGTGTTATTGGCGACTCGGACTGCCGGCAAGGTTTGCTGCAAGAAAAATTGGTTGCACGCCACCCATTGTAAAAGGATACCCTTACCCTTACCATACGACCAGTGGGTCAGAGATGGTATTGCCGATTCTGAGACTGAAAGGGTTCCGAGATTTGTGCCTTTTAGTGATGCATGTTTGAAATGGACTCAGTCGGAACGTGCGGATGACGAAGTTCTGCAAGAAGCTGTAGCATTGCATTTGAGACTTGATACTACGCAACCAGAGACGCTTTTTCAGAATCAGACGGTGTCTGGTAAAGAACGCTATAATCTGAGGTCTAACATGGACAAATAAAATTCGACTGTTTTTGAGAATTATACTCTTTCAGACAAGAAACTTTTTTGTTCTATTTTTCTTTTTCAGCTACCATCCGAGCTCAGCTGCAGGGTCACGGTATAAGTTCTTAAGGGGTGACCCAAGTATTGACAAAAGGTCTGCGGTTCTAGGGACGTCTAGGACACCTGGACGCACACTTAACTGAAGAAGGAAAATTGCCCTGAACAGCACGTTAGAGGATGGAGTTTTTTGTAACTGAGAGAGTTGTTGAGAAAATGGATTTTAAGACAAGATTTTGTACATTAATACGTAGCAAATGTTTTATCATATGTGTTCTTTGATGTTTTTAAGTATCACATTAGCTTGTGTGGGTTGGATTGTTTATGCTACACCACTGAAATATGCACCCACCTCCCAACCTATGCTTTCCTTTTCTACTGTTTCTTTGCACCAATTTTACACGTTGCCTGAAAATGAACAGACAAGGAGGTCAAAATGTGTTAACAATTCGTTTATACAGCTGTTGTATCAGCATCAGTTGGTAGTAAATACTACTAATTGCTGGGTCTGTGGTCTTATGCCTCATACGACAGATAGAGGTATGCCTTATTTGGTTTTGCCTTTTTCTTTCAATGGGTCTGTATGGGCTTTTCAGACTATGTTCATCTATGCAAATTAGGTATATCCCTTACTTTCAGTGAAAGACAATCCGAGTAATAGTGCCTTGATAAAGGGAATAGTAGATATGACCCGAGATATTGATGCATATAATGCTATCCCTAAGGATGAGGTGCAGGCTTATGTTGGTTGGAACGTGACTGGATATAGTACCAGCTTGACAGAGAAGGAGAGACGAAAAAGGTCTCCCATGATTTGAATTGTACCACATCGAGGCCACTTTTGTTTACAAGGTAGTGGTCGGAATCCGAGAGCTCAGCTAGGTAAGAGTGTGTGTGCTCAGACCTATGTCTATACATCTCAGACTTCTCCTCCGTTCGTGCCAGCTAAAGGCACGTATTTTGTTTGTCACAACAGAGCCTATATTGATATAGACCTAGATTCAGATTAACATGAGATTGGGTTATTGCCTACGTAATGGCAAAAGGAGGGTCTGAGGTTCTGTAAAATTCTGTCTTGTCTCGTGAGGTTACGGTTCCGTCACGATTTTGGTGATGTTGTACCGTATTTAGTAAGTACGGCTAATATGGAGTGAATTCATCACGTTAACTAGCGAGTTCATTACGTATTCAGAGACTTTGTCTCGAATATGGGTTACATTTTTTCTGTGCCTCCATTTTGTTTTGCCATCACGTAGGCCTGTGGGCCCGTGGAGGTAACCGAACGAACAAAGTTGCATGGGCCTCGTTGTTCATGCACTTATTAACTAGGCCTTTTCTTGTCTCTAAAGTGAATTGTAAGAAACTGACCCCTTCTCCTGAAACTGACCTTGCTAAGCCAATTTCCTTGTTTGATCATTGTCTGAGATTGCCAATCAATGTTCAGGATATCATTAACTTTTAGGTTCTCTACACATGCCTTATCTTGCTCGTTATCTGTCATTGTTTCCTTTCTATTTTTCTTCATTACATGCATTGTGCTCTCAATTATAGGTTTGTCCGGCTTATGGAGATTGGATTTGGGACATTCCTAATAATTAACTTGTGGGTTGGGACAATGTAAATTGAGGTTTTTGCTATGTGATGCTGCGTGGGAAAATGTATTTTATTGGCTAGAATTTTGTGCAGTGGGTGTGCATTTGTAATGTTAATATTGGGCATGAAAAGGGATGTTTCGCCTTACAAAATTGAACAGTTTCCTGAGTTGTACACCGTGTTGTATTTCTAGGATTTCTGTTACTAGCTGATACCATTCAGAGCATTAAAGCTTCTTCCCTAGAGTCTTTTTTAGATCAATGTAGGTTCCACGAATATGGAATATAGTCTGGGATGCCTTTAAGGCCAATCTTAGGGGCCGGCTCGACAGCCTTATATGCTCTAAAAACCGAGCTGAAAGTCGGGAGTTAAAACTGAGAGAGGATAAAATTAAGAACTTAGAGGCTGAATTTTCCCTAGCAATGGGTGGGCCTCCAGAAAGGATGACTAAGGTGCAGGAAGATCTTGAACTAGCCAGGCAAGATCTTAGAGGGAAGCTAGATGATAAGTGAAAGGCTCAATGGCTAAATAAGAGCATGGAGACAATTACATTTCTTTTAAGTCTGCCCCAGTGACTTCGGCTTCGCTTAGCCATCTAGCTATCTCGTGCTTTTAATTACAGTTCAATGATATCTCGGCGAAGAGTATGGTGAGAACGCCAGTGCCCTACTAGCATGGAAAGCCAGAACTGACCGCACTAAAAACAACATTAGCGAGTTAATTATAAACAACAGTGGGGACAAATCTATGTATATAGAGGATATAAAGAATTGCCTGCTCTCCCTTTTCTCAGACTTATATAAAGAGAACTTACGTCCCTCAAAACATCAAATATGGACATGGCTGAGCACCAAATCTCTATCTTTCCTCACACAAGCAGGTAAAGATCTCCTGGACTCTCAGATTTCTTTTGAAGAGATAAAAATTCAAACCACGGTATCCAAAAATAAGAAAGCATCTGGTCTGGATGCCCTCCCAAATGAGGCATGTAAACATCTGGCCGACGAGGTTACCCCAGTCTTGGGAACTCTATTTCAGTCAATCTATAATCCAACAGGGGAAATCTCCAGTTCATGGATCTCCCTGCTAAATTCCGACTATAAAATCTCTATGGGTATATCAGCAGGGAGACTAGCCAAATTGGCCCCCGGATTGGTGAACTCCTACCAAAAGGGATTCATTAACTGATGTTATATACAGGAGCAAACGCAGCTTCTTATAGGTAATATTGATCTTGTCACAGTAAGAGTAGAAACCTTGTCGGTGATCGCTTTAGATGCCGCCAAGGCGTTCGATAGGGTTTGCTGGTCTTATATTTGGGAGGTACTAGAAGCAATGGGCTTTGGGCCGGTGTTTATTCACACCTTAAGACAATGCTACCAGGGAGCCTCAGCAAAAATCCTGATTAACGGGTCGCCCACTCCAAGCTATGAGATTCAATGGGGAACTAGGCAAAGGTGAACCCTATCTCCCTTGTTGTTTGACCTATATATAGAGCCGTTGGCCCAGGCTATAAGGCTAGATGAACAAATTCTCCCTTTCAAATCTCAGCAGTATTCATCAAAAATAGCACTATATGCTGACAATATCATTCTTTATACTAGCAACCCAGTAGTAACTATTCCAAGGGTTGAGACCCTCCTAGGGGAGTTTGGCTTAATTTCTGGTTATCTGGCCAACTCCTCCAAGACGGAGGTAATGTGCTGGAATATTGAGCAGTGGAGGGGACAGGCCAGTACAAAATTTAAATATCTAGGCATCACCATAGTTAGAGATCTGGATAAGATTGCTCCTTTGAACTTGGGAAAAGTCACTAAGGAATTAGACCATCTGTTTGCAAGATGAAAGAATCGCCCCCTAACTACATTCGGTAAGGCAAATCTGGTCAAGATGACTATCCTCCCCAAGCTGACCAATATTTTTAATGCCGTTCCCCTAGCATTCCCCCAGAAGGGTATTATGAAAATACAGAGTATGATCAGGAGTTTTCTATGGGGAGACAAAGGAGTGAGATTGTCTTGGAAGAAACTGAGGCAGCTGTTGGTTATGGGCGGGCTAGCTCTTCAACACATCAGCTGGTATTTGGTAGCATTTCAATTTAAAGCCACCCGATGCTCCTGGCAAACCCCGCGGCTTCAGCGTGGTGGGCACTGCTTAATGAGCTGGTCAAGAACGAAGGGGGCGATAGTACAGAAGGGTTTCTCTATAAATATGGGTCATCGAAATGTAAAACAAAAAAAAAATTTGAAGGTCCTAAAAAACGCATTAGCAACCTGGCTCAAAGTAAGGAACAGGTGCGGGATAGGTTACTATTCGGACCATGCCTTTGTCTAGGTCTAGGACTCCCCGGGGACCCCTCTTTATCTTAAAGACGGATTGGCTGTACCTATTAAGAGAGCTGGAGTTTCTATTTGGTCAAATCTAGGGGACGTAAATGGTATCCACCCGTGGGAGGTATTAAGAGCTAGGATAGGCCCTGGTATATCCAAATTTAAGTTTTTACAATTAAAATCCTGGTTCGAGGGGGAGAGTGGGGGGTTAGGGGAGATTGGGACACAGAGCTTCTTTTTTTAGCACCACAATTGTTGAAGAAAGAAGTTTCTATTTGGTATAGAAAATTGGTTGAAGCAGATGATAAGAATATTCCAACACAGGCTTCTGCATGGAATCAATCTCCCTTTGAGTCTACAATAGGGGATCTTTTAGAACCTTCTTTACCACTTCTTTATAAATTCACAAAATCAGCTACTTTAAAGAAGAATCACTTGTTACCAATAGAATATACTAAACCCCAGCTAAAATCGCACAATTTGCCCCAACCCCTGAGCCGAAATGTTACAGATGCATGGCCCCCAAAGCTAATGACATCCATTTTTTTTGAGTGCCTGGTGTTGGGATTGTTTTGGAAAGGGGTTGGGAATTTTCTGACAGGATTTTTGACTTGAACAATATGGTAAATGGGTCTTTAGTTTTTTTTGCTGATGACTGTATTTCAAGAAAGGACCTGGCAGTGAGGAATAAAGGACTACTACTATGTATTATCTTGCTGGCACGCAGAGAAATCTATGTGAAGTGGAAAGACCCAAGCCCCCCAAGAATGGAAGACTGGCTCAAATCAGCATTTGCAATGGCCCGCCTCGACCTCGCTGGCCCCAGCAGTACTTGGATTAATCTCTGGCTACCTCTCAACAACATGGGCCAGGATTTAAGACTGTTTAGGTAATCAACAGTGAAGGTACCCGGTCCTATGATTACACCTTAACTCCAGTGTAAGGAGTTGGTTGGGAGACCCACGCAAGTGCAGTTGGCCGGAGGGCGTCCAGAGCCACAATAACGGCTGTAACACTCTGCAATATGCTTATAGGTGAGATGAGGAAAAAAAGAACAAAAAAAACTCATTGTGTGACATTGGCTTCGCCGTTTGGATTTTGGTTTGCTTTTTGCGTTAATTCAGCAGGAGTGAATGTCTTGCTTACCAGTGTATGATATCATTCCCTATTTATTCATGTTCCAAGATCACGTCTGCTCTTAGCAAAGATGAACAGGAGTCTACAATTATTTCCGTATTTCAATGTAATTCAAAGTAGATTATGGTTGCATTCCTCAGTACATTGTCCGTGCTAGTCTTGAATGCCTTGTGTGTCTGGGCATGTAGCTCCACCTGCTGAAGATATCTAGCTGCTCACCAATTGGTTCTATGTTATCCAATACATTTAGGATAGACTTCACATAGCAGTTGATTTTTGGAGAATCCTCTGAACCTAGGGAGGTCCTCGCCACTCATTTTTACTTCTTTAAGCAAGATTTTCCCGGAGAATACATAGTGTCCAGAGACCTTCAAGGTCTGCCTCTTGCACTCATATTTCCTTTTGTGTGGTATTAACACTTTGTAAAATATCCTTTATGACAACAGATTTGATGTTGTTCTTCATTGTAGGTTTTGAAATGACTTCTCACTGTCCACCCCCAGGTGTGCAGACAACCCTTCTGTGATAGAGCTATGAAATGCCTCTACTACTGAAGAAATGAAAATATTACTCAGTTTCCTATTCCTCCAGAGTCACAGATGGAGGAAACTGAAACTGCACATGGAACTGTGGTTTAGTGGAGCTGGTGTGTACAGTTCTGAGGTCCAGTTTAGAGGAAAAATAATCCCTATTCATGACAGGTGTGATACCATTCCAAACACAACACCGATTTATTGGGGCCAAAGAGACTTTTTAAGACCAGGCTCTGACACGTTCCCTAATCAAACTTAACTACACAAAAGTGTCAAAGGGTCTAGAAAGAAGTATACGCAAAGTGTGAAATAAACAAGAACACCTGAACACACCTCCCACGTGTATCTCTATCTTGGGTCACCCCGTCTAAAACCCATATACTGGTCAAATGAGGATGCCCATCAGTCACCACACGGAACCGCCCTTCATCATTTGGGGTTCCTTCATGACCATTTATAAAAGAGCCCCTAACTTTCACGGAGGAGGGCCCAGATGGTAACAGCCCTCGCCCGGTCAGACAGGTCTCACTATGGTCTTGCTACTCTGTTATGAGGGTGTTAGTGAAACAGGGTGGCTGATGTCGCAGTGCAGAAAAGGTGTAAAAAACAAGGGAAAAGTGTAATAAAATGAGATCAAAATAATGATAATAAAGAGACGAGTACAGAGATCACCTGAATTCACTAGGTATCCATATCATATCTTGTCTCTCGAATCGTGCATATCACTACAGATATAGAAAAAAGGAGATAAATGTGGGTACCTGTCAACCAACATCGCATATACATACAGACAATGCAAGATTCCTGTGCATGAACCCTAATAATATGTACCAATCTTATGTACATTAAGCACACATTAGCATAGTGTGCTGTTGCCCCTTCACTGGATCAATTTTCATATTCCAGAAATAGAGAAAAACATCCATCTTACCAGATTCGTAAGAGGTAGAGGCCTCACTCCACCTGGCCATGGCTCATATTCTCTGTCTACTTGCCCCCCTTTCTGCAGAGCGGTGCTTTTCTCTTTTCCTGAGCTGTGTCCAGGTGGGGTGAGGCCTTTATTATCATTATTTTGATCACATCTTTTATGTTCATTTTCACCTTGTTGCAGTAGCTATCAGTCGCATAGGTCCTGAAGAAAGCAAGGACATAATATGTCGAGAATTGCTGAAACATGTTGACCTTATACTACATCTGGGCAGTTATTTTATGAAAACTGTCATTGACTACTTTTTAATGTTGGAGGAGTGAGTAGCACCAGAATAAAATTTGTTTTCAGTACTCCCTCATCCAATTTTATTACACTTTTTTCTTGTTTTATACACCTTTTCTGCACTGCGACATCAGTCGCCCTGTTTCACTAACACCCTCATAACAGAGTAGCAAGACCATAGTGAGACCTGTCTGACCGGGCGAGGGCTGTTACCATCTGGGCCCTCCTCCGTGAAAGTTAGGGGCTCTTTCATAAATGGTCATGAAGGAACCCCAAATGATGAAGGGCGGTTCCGTGTGGTGACTGATGGGCATCCTCATTTGACCAGTATATGGGTTTTAGATGGGGTTTCCCAAGATAGAGATACACGTGGGAGGTGTGTTCAGGTGTTCTTGTTTATTTCACACTTTGCGTGTACTTCTTTCTAGACCCTTTGACACTTTCGTGTAGTTAAGTGATGCCATTCCAAGCAGGGTGATGTGGCCCTACATATTGATATCTTTATTGAGTAGTCTCCGCCCAGATTGGATACTGGGGTACCCTTGTCAGTCCCTGGTATATGGTACACATGTACCCAGGGCATAGGTACCCCAGAGGTTTCCCATGGGCTGAAGCATGCATTATGCCACCCATTCGAGACCATTCAAAATGGACCTACAGGTCCTCCATTGCAGCCTGTGTAAGTTGGTGTATGCACCACTTACTAAAGATATAGGTTTACTATATCTAACATTCACAACAATTAAAACCTATAAGTCACCCCTATAGCAGGCCTTTCTAATCCTGAGGCCAGGGTGCTTGGCTCTAAGTGAGAGGGTGCCCCTGTATGAGCAGGACACCCCCACAGCCTACGGAGCCCATTCTCCCAGGTTCTCGATGAAGCAGCCATATACTATACAGAGGGGTACCGCGCAATCGCGCGATGACCATCTCAAAAATGCTACAATGAATCCTATTATGTTTGGTATCAAACATGTTGGAATCATACCCCCACACCGTATGGTTCCAAGCACTGAAAGAGCCCTTGTGACGCTCCCAGTGTTCCTTGTACCAGCGTTCTAGGCCCGGACAGCATAAAATGGTTGCTGCCAACTGGAGACACACTTCTGCCGTCCTGCACTGAGCCAAGCTCGAGCAGGGGAAGGCATAACAATAGGCACCCTGTCACAGGGAGGTGTGACCACCTCCCAGACAGGATTTAGTGTATAAGGGCTAGGTGGGTTCTCTTGCCAGCGCCTGAAAGTCTGCATGAGGGGCACATTTGGTGGCCCTGTGCATAGGCGGGTACAAACCAGTCCTGGGAGCCGTTGGCTCCCACTCTGGAGTGAAACTGGACAAAGGACATGGGATTAACCTCCCCCATCCAGACCCTTGTCTGGGTGCGTCCCTGATTCTTCCCAACCCTTTCCCTAGGGTACTTAATGAATAAAAGTAAACCAGCAATAACAATGAGAATATTTTTCATTGTTATTGCTGGTTTACTTTTATTCATTTTTTGTCAAGTTCAGACATCATCACTACGTAGGTCAGAACGTTTTGTTTCTGCCTTTTACAGTCTGTTTTCACCTCACGCTGGATGCGTGAAGTATTTCTTTACTGTCGAGCCACGTGACGTGGCCGGTCACGTGATTTTGATCATATACCGGTAGCTGCGATTTCCGCATTCCAACACGCTATTCGTAGCAGAACTCCGTGGAACCTTTCGTGAGCGGTCTGCACGCGACCAACTTGTAAGTGACCTCGGTTGTCATGATAAACGCACCCCCGGGCAGGGCTGATATTATTGTGGCTAAGACTTTTCAAATCGCCTTTGGTTTCATCTGGACCTTTTTTCTTTTAGACACATCCTATACAACATAGTGGAACTCCGCGTGACACACGCTGATAAGGTATGATACTCACGAGATTGTTGCGAATAAGGGGCACAGCACCTCAAATACGCACTTTTAGCGCTGCATCACGTTTTAGAGTCATTGTACTTTTCCATTTTTTAGGGCACCGTTGTTCCGACATTTGCGACTTCTCACTTTAACATGACAGGTCCGAAGGTAGGACGTGTATAATTTATTACTTATTATTTGTAATTCAGCCTTGTCACTTCTATGTCTTTAAGCCACGTTTCCACCCACTTCAATGAATCACCCGGATTGTGCACCATTTCATAAAATGTACTCACTACGTGCATGTTGAGTAGTGCTTGAGCCTTTTTTTAAATGTATTGCAATGAGTGTAAAAGACAAGAAAATTTGTTCTAATTCATGAGGGATATAAGGTGTACCATACAGGTCCTAAATGGTTTAAACAAAGTGAATATGATGTTGGTATACAAAACCATGATATGTTTTACAATGATCGCAATGAATTATTGCATGCATTGATGTTTGTGTACAATCCTTTTTGGCAGCACATTTAACCCCCTGATGAAGGGCCAAGTGCCCGAAATGCATTGGGCAACTGAAAATGAATTATTAATTTTGAACTTTGATAAACAAAATGATGTGAATTTAACTTCAAAGATACAGAAACACAAAAAAACTTTTTTCAATAAAACTTTATTGATACAAACTAACAACAACATTTTGGAACATTTTTCTCCTTGAGTGCATTTGGTGACGTTGCCCACATTTGGGATAGCGCTACACAACGTATTGATCCATCCTTCAGCCCTGAAAGGCGTACCAAATAGCACCTACAGACCTTATAACCAAACTCTTACCCTCCATTTGAATCAGGAGTGCGATTGTTCTACTACCACACAATTTTTGTAGGTCCCTAAATTCATCATGGGATAAGATTCAGTACTGTAACCAGTGCACTTCATTTGGGCCTGACTTCGTCTTGCCTCTAGTCTGCTGCATCATCTATGCCTGTGCATCATACAGGAACTTTCCAAGGCCTGCAAAGCATTGAGGACAAATGATGTAATCTCCCTTGGAGTGAAGGAGTCACTTTCTACATTCACAGGCACAGCAATGAAGATGACCAGTCTGCAGATCCCGAGCTCCTCCAGACTCCGTGGGCTCCTCAACACAGTTGGGGGTTTTCCTTTATTTACGAGGCCGCTCTATCCTCTTACCAAGTGTGAGGCCAATAGTCCTTGTGGGATTGCAATAACCGAACCCCTGGTACGCTGTCCTCATTGCAGTTGCAAAGGCTAGTTGACATCTTTAGAAGATGATCTCCAGGCTACAAGTGGCCCCAACCTAGAGGACCTCCAGTGACCAGAATCTTTGGCCATACCTTATCGTGTGCATTGGGGCCTGCACTTTTTGGTGAGCTGCTTGAGGTCCGCTCACCACTTGTGTGCATTTGTGGAGAAGTGTGTGGAGAAGTGTGGCTCACTGGTTAGAGGTGGCAGACCCAGAAGCAGAGGTCGGCCCAGGACCAGGGTTCAATTCCCGACGCGGCAGGGTATGGAACCAATGTCAGCGGGCTCGATAAATCTCGCCTCAGTGCCTCTCTAACCATGGGTCCCACGCTGCAACTCTGGGCAATAGCTTGCCTAATCTCCACAACGGCCCCCTCGCTGCCGGGGATGCCTGGCTTCACCTTGGGGATGCCCAATAGGGACCATCTCACAGGGAAAGCCAGCACGGGTTCCCCAGCGGTACACAGTGCCAAGAAACCCTGGGGTGAACGTGCGCTCTACAAATTCAAACTAACATAACATAACACAAAATTTAGCCTGTGGGTCCATTTGAGGGTCACCTTTCTTTCCTTTGGCTCTCCTGATTGCGCAGGTCCTGCCCTGACTCTCTGCATGTGGTGAATCTCCTGGACCTTGCTGGTCCCAACCGTGCACCTTCTTGACTTCCTGCATGGGTTGTATTTGCCAAGGCTTGTTGGTGCTCCCATTGTACACCGACCCCTCAGCCCTTGACAACCTTCGTGGTACAGCTCAAATTCAGGTCCTGGTCCTTAACATCGCCTGGTCCTCACAGCTACAGAGTCAAGGTCACTGTCATCTTTCCTGAAGCACTCGAAATCGGAGGGCATCCGTCTTCCAAATCTCCTGGTCACCCTTGAGTGTCATAGACACGGTCCACTATGCTTTCAGGTACTCCTCTTCAAGAATCCATGTTTGGATTTCTCCAGACTTTTTCTCAACTTCCAGCAGCGACTTTTTCCTGAAGTCTTCTATTTTTTTCGACTGTGGTTTCCAATGCCACTTCATACCTATGCACCTGGCTTCCCTGGGATAGTTAACTTGGGTACCAGGGTATCCACATGTGGGGTGGCTCTCCAACCTTCTGTGCTTCACTGGGTTTCTTCTGGGTATGGAAAGGTCACTAATCTTTTAAAAGCCAACCTCGATTTGCACATAGACTTGTACGGAGCACTGGGTCGTGTTCAGACACTGAACACGCTCTCTGTGGGGTCCCTATCTACTTACCTTGGGTGGTTCTGTGGGTTGCCCGCAATTCTACGTCCTCTCGACATTGTCCTGACTCAAGTCGTGGTTCTTATACCACTTTCTTAGTATATGGTTTTGTCCCCCCCCCGGTGCCCACTGTGTATTAGTGCTATTTACTGTGACTTCTTTGCTAAAGTATTTTGTGCTTTGTGTCTGTCTTCATGTAGGAGATACTGTAACATATTAGATAGTGGTATATAATAAATATAAATTTTTATAAATGCTTTGTGCGGTTATTTTTCATTAAATTTATACTATTTGATTGCATTCTGGTAAAACAAGCTGCTTTATACTCCTTCAAAACTAAGCCTGAAGGCTGCTCTCCACAGCTACCACTTGGATAGCTTTCTAAGGTTGTCTGATACCTCTTAATTCTCCACAAGGGTTGTCTGGACTGGTGCAAGGTGCCCATTTACATTAGTGGGCATCATATAGCAGGCCAGCTTCTCACAGTCCATATAAACCAGTCAGCCAGAAAGATGATCTGCAGGGAGTGCTGCATTAATTGCATTAATTGCTGCATGTCTCCGTCTTATCTGACATTAATGGTGCTTCTAATCAGCCTTTTTGGCTTTTTATTCCTTAAATGCCTGTTGAGGTGCAAATATATATTGCATGCGCACATCGTTAAAGATCAAAGCTCGGTGTGAGAGTGGGAAAATAGTTTAGTGATAATTAAATACTAATGCGGCTTGCTGGTTTATCAAACATCATTTCTTGTTACAGGAGAAGAGGCACTTTACTCTCAACCCTGCCCTGCACAGACACTGTAACAGAGCTACACTCTCACCACCCTATCGCATACAGGCCCGCTCACATACAATGTCTCTCACCCACCCAAACTTCATTGTGTATTCACGTACACACACACACACACACATAAAAACTGCACTCTGCTTTTATCTATATTGTATATTGTCTGACACGCACACACATACAATCTTACACAAACTTTGTCTCACACAAGTGTGCCACACATACATCACATAAATTTTTCTCTTCGCACATTGCCTTGTGCACACTTGCCTTCTAACTAAGGGTGGGCGGGCGGCTACGCTCCGTGCACGGAGTGTGCGTAGTGCCGGCTTCTACGCATTTTGCGTAGCAGGCGTAGAATCCGGCACTACGCACGCTCCGCAGACGGAGCGTAGCTGGCCGCCACCCGCCTCCCTCCCGCCCTCCCTAAATACTTTAAATTAAAAGTGTAAAAGAATTAAAAGGCACTTACCTTGCCCGCCGCTGCCCGCCGTGTCCCCGGGGCTCGCTATCTTCATTGCTGCCGTCTTGTGTACTAATGCGCATGCGCGGGCGGCCGCGCATGCGCATTTCTCATGAGAAATGCGCATGCGCGGCCGCCCGCGCATGCGCATTAGTACACGAGACGGCAGCAATGAAGATAGCGAGCCCCGGGGATGCGGCGGGCAGCGGCGGGCAAGGTAAGTGCCTTTTAATTCTTTTACACGTTTAATTTAAAGTATTTAGGGAGGGCGGGATGGAGGCCTACGGTGCGTAGTGGGGCTATGCGGAGTGCGGAGGTGGGCGTAGTTTCTCGCCCACTTCACGTAGCTCCGCGAAGCCCCACTACGCCCAGGGTTACTTCTAACCCACTATCTTTCACATCCACAGACATTCTGTAACAGACAGTCTTTCTCCTGTGGAGACTGCTGCAATACTATTGTGTGGGGAAGGAGGCACAGGGAATTAGGAGGAATAATAATTTTTAAAAACATACCCGACCTCCACAGTTCTCTCCTCCGAGAATCCACTGGGGCACTGGCTCACCACCCAATCCTGATGCTGCTCTCATCCTATACCTAGCACAAGAGCAGAGCCAGAAAAAGGGTCTGAGCGGTGTGGTTTGCCCTCAGACAGTGCAAAGGAGCTTGTGACGTTTCTTCAACCCAGCTGTGCAACACAGCTGAGTTGGAAAAACCTAAGTGCACGTCTGTTTGACCTGCCTAAGACTGCCGGCCAAACAGACATGCGCACTTACAGTGCCCTTACCACTCCTATCTGCTATGCCCAGCCCCACCCCTCCCTACACTGCTGGCATCGGCTCAGTCAGTGGTCATTTTATTTTTCGCTTGACCGCTCACTGACTGACCAGTGGGGCGACTCTCCTCCGCCATTTTGAGGAGCCACCCTGTCTTTCTCACAACGCAATTTCTCTAATACTTATTTTTTCCTCCTAGATCATAAAATTGTAGAGTCCACTTAGCAGTACAAAAGGCGAGACCTTGGTTATTTTAGGAATCTAGAAGAAAGGAACGTTGTATCAGCTGGGATAATGGGGCACATCACTTCTCCTTGACTCTCCTGTGTAGCTTGGTCAAGCAGTGAAGAGCTTCCTTATGGAAGTCAAATATAGGTTGAGTCAGACACAGTATGCCATTCTATGCACATACTATTTACATCCATCAAGCAACACGTTTTGCCTCGTCATCTAGAAAACAACCATCTGCTGGAACCCACCCAGGCCGGTTTCAAAGCCCATCACAGCACGGAATTGGTCATGCTTTCCGTGCTGGATGACCTGAGACTCAGGGCAGATAAGAAAATCGTGTGTGCCCTGGTGCTGTTAGACCTCTCCGCGGCATTTGACACGGTCAATCATTATCAACTACTGTCGCTGTTGAGGGACCTCGGTATCTAGGGCACTGTCCACGCCTGGCTGACGTCATTTCTTGATGACGGTGTTCAGAGAGTACAATTAGCTAACCTGGTTTCAAATTCAGTGGGTATTACATGTTGAGTTCCACAGGGCTCATCCCTCTCACCCTTATTGTTTAATGCCTACTTGCAGCCCCTGATTTCCGCAATAAATCAGATGGACTGTCGGATCTATAACTACCCCGATGACATCCAGATCATTATTCAAATTGATAACTCTCCTACAGCACATCAGAGAATGCAAAATATTTTAAAATTTATGGTCAATTGGATGACGGCCAACTCGCAAAAAATAAATCCGGATAAGACAGAGGTGCTTGCGATTACAACAGCATCCAGTCCTTGGAACGACCTTCTCTGGCCCACTGAATTAGGGCCTCCTCTGGAACTAGCGGTGGTGGTGAAAAGTCTCGGCCTGTACATAGATGTCAAACTGACTATGTCTACTCAGGTCTCAGCTGTTGTAGGCACCTGCGTGGGCTTACTGAGACAACTGCGCAAACTATCCCCTCTCCTGACCTTAGACACGTTCAGATGGGCGGTGTCAGCCCTGATTCTGGCGCGGTTGGATTACGGAAACTCTTTGTATGCCAGTCTTCCTCAACAACTGTTGGCTAGACTACAAACAGTTATGAACGACGCAGCCAGATTAATCTTTAATAAACCCAGAAGGACACATGCCACCCCACTCCTTCGTGAGCTTCATTGGCTCCCAATCAGGCAGCGGGACAAGTTCAAGGGCCTCTGCATCACGCATAAAGTCCTGTACGGGCAAGCTCCTAATTAAGTTAGGGAGCGTTTAGTTCCTTACGCTCCCAGCAGGACCCTGCGATCGGCAGACGCCGCTTTTCTGACTTGCCCTCGGTTTAAGCTATCCACTTTTGAAGGGCGAGCGTTCTCCAACATAATTCCTACAATCTGGAACAACTTACCAGCGAGCCTGCGCAAGGAAACGAGTCTACTTCCCTTCAGAAAAAAGCTGAAAACTGTGTTGTTTCAGGAGGCATGGGGCATGTCTTAGTGGCCTTCCTATGGGTGTCAGGTGCATCCGCTGATAAGCGCTTAGAGACCTCTGGGTGATAAGGTGCTCTATAAATCCAAATCCAAATACAAATACAAATAAACGACAGGGGAGGCAGCAGTTCATCAGAGGAAACAAAGATGAACTCTTTGAAGAGAGGTGGAGGGGGCAGGGATGAAGTTGTCGCGGGAACTCCTATTTCATTGTCTCAGCATTTGCTTTTTGCTCAATTAGGTTTCTCACCGTGTACACCAAAATGTGTGAGAATAAACAAAAGAAAAAGAGACCCAAAGTGTTCTTTTCGTTTTCAGTCATGTCGCCAAGCAATCTTGTTCTACCTGAAGGAATCGTCTCCTCAAATCATGCCATGCTTTGCAAAATGTCTTTTAATAATCAGCCTATTGCCAAATATATGGGAATCCAGAACGGAGCAGGAACACAATAGCACTCCCACAATTGACCTCCAGCCTCTGCTTTTTATTGAATCAAAAGAACAACATATACCAAATGCACTGGACTTTAACAACCCACCATTTATTAGGCATCCCAGATACTATGGGCCTCATTTATGAAAAGTGACGCATCGCTGCGCGAAAACAGCGATGCGTCACTTTTTACTGCTCTCTCCCTGCGACACTAATGATGCATCATATTTACAGTATGACGCATCATGTCGCAAGGAGTTACAGATACGTCAGTATTTCTGACGCATCTGTAGGCAAAGAGTGATGCAATTCTGGACTGTGTCACAAAAGTGACGCAACACCAGCAATGTGTACTTTCACATGGGCAGTCCCATGTTGTTAGTGCCTGTGTCAGTCTTATGCCTGCCATGAGGCAGGCGTAATATTTTGACTCATTAGCATCCAAGAAATGGCGCAGTGAAATCTTATAGATTTCACTGCGTCACTTCTATGACTCTGTCTTGCATCAAAACGCCCCCCCTTGCATACATTATACCTGGTGCAGGTATAATGTGGCGCAGGGATTTACAAAGTGATGCATCTACCTAGATGCGTCACTTTGTAAATATGGTGCAACAAGGCACATTTTTTACTCTGCTGGTGCGTCACAAAAAGTGACGCACCAACTGCATAAAAGTGACGCACTGCGTCATAAATGAGGCCCTATGCTTTTTGGCACATGTGACAAAACAAAGGGTCGACCTGGGAATGTGTACCTCCAGGTCTCACTGGGACTCAGCAGTTTATACTCTTCCACAGCATAACTTCTGTAGCGGAAGCTTAGTACTGCAGCACTTTGACTTATTTTGGTGTTAACCAGGACTCCTTTTTCTAGCCCACTATGATGATTCTAATACTTTTCTAATCGCTCTCTCTTTTTATTTTTATGGTTCATGGTGTACCTAATGTATTGTCATTGCTTTTTAATCCTTTATTGTAGCTGATTGGAATGTTTTTTATTGATTGTGGGAATAAAGTATTTTATTTACTTTTCTGAGTAAATCACCATTGCTTAAGCCTAACTTCAGTTAACTTCAGTTGTCGAAACGTTTACCATGAACTCCATTTTTGCATGATAACCTTCTTGCAAAACCTTTTTTACAAAAAATTCTCTCCCTATTTATTTTTTTGTAGAGTATTCTTCTGCAAAACAACATTTATCTGTGGTTTCCTCTCGCTACGGTTTTTAAAACATTATGGAGGAAAAACCTGCTCTTCTCCACCATCACCTAGAAATGACTGTTTTTGGCCAGCACTTTTGTGCTGGAGATTATTCTGCCAACGTTTGCACTAGGAAACCCTCCCCAGCAAGTTGTGCACTGTACATATAGACATACCATAGCAACATTACCAATGCTAGCAGGGATACAAGCAGCCCAATGAAATGAAACTGAATGACTGTGACCACTGGTTCATAAGATAGATATATTTTTCAGATTTATGAAGCACTGTACAACATAGGGGAGAAGGAAGGATTCAGGAACGTATACGAGGAGGGATGCTTGTTCTATTGTAGCCAGAAGCATAGCTTCAGGGGGGATGTTGGAGGTGGGACACACCCCAAAGAAATGCATTCTTAGCTTTGCTTTTGTGTCTTGGGGCCCTGATTCGGGACTGCTATGTTGGTTGTTCTCATTGTGAACAAAGACTCAAATACAGAACAATCAGCCAGATTCATGAAGCCAAATTGTGATCGCAATAGCTGCGAAAAAGCAATTGCGATCGCAATTTGATGAAAAGGAATTCAAGAAAGTAGAAATTCAAAAAATGCGAATTCGCTAATTTATTTTTGCGATATCGCAATTAAATTCGCAGAATCCGGGAAGAAGTCCATTAGCGAATCTGTAATTGCGAGAAACCATGGATTCTGCGAATAAAACTGCGATATCGCAAATAAATCGCAATCGCAATTCATGAAAAATCGCAAATTGCGGAAAACCCAAAAATTGCATTTTGTGACGCGCATTTTAAGGAGAACCCAAACCAGGTGGTAACCAGTAAGGAATTAAAAAAAAAAAAAAAACGTTTCCTAATTAGCAACAGGTGCAGGCCTGACCAAACACACTTAAGGAGATACAGCTGCAGCTTCAGGACTCTCACAATGCCAGGACTCTAGATGGTGGTCAGGCGGCGAAGGCTACCGCAAGCACCACGGAACAGACGTAGGATCCAGGAGCGGATATTTAGCCAGCGGGTCACCCTTCTGGGCCAAACCAGAGAGCAAATATACACTAAGTACCGCCTGAATGGGCCAATGATCATCAAGCTAATCCAGGACCTAGACCCCCTGATGCAGAACCCAACAAGGAGGACCAATGCCGTGCCCACACATGTCCAGGTATTGTGCAGCCTGCACCTCCTGGCCTCCGGAAGCTTTCAGGGGATAGTTACAGTTGCAGGGGGATATCCCAGCCCACCATGTCCCGCTGCCTAAGGAGTTCTGACCACATCTCATTCCCCACCAGCCAACAGGACTTGGATGAGACCAAGCATCAATTTTACAATGTTGCTCAATTCCCACATGTGATAGGATGCATTGACTGTACCCACATCCACATCTGCCCACCAGCACAAACGGAATACATGTACCGCAACCGCAAGTCCTACCACTCCCTCAACATCCAGATGGTGTGCAATGCTAAGATATACATCACGGACATAGTGGCACAGTACCCGGGGAGCACACATGACTCCTTCATATTCCGGCACAGCGGCCTCCACACACGACTAGCCAGGGGAGACTTTGGTGAAGGACACCTATTAGGTAAGTACACTTGCCCCACAATGTAACACTATGATGATGTAGCTGCGCAGCACAGGCACTCACCCTCTGTTCCTCTCATTCAGGTGACAGTGGCTACGCTCTCCGTGAGTATCTCCTCACCCCATACCTCAACCCTGCAACACCACAGCAACAGCGTTACAATGTAGCACACATACACACAAGAAATTGCATTGAGAGGACATTTGGCCTTCTGAAGAGCAGATTCCGCATACTTCACAAGACTGGTGGGGCCATCAAATACGAGCCTGAGGTCTGCTGTCGCATTGTGGCTGTGTGTGCAATACTACACAACATTGCTACCAAGCGCCGGATACCTGTAGAGATATCTGGCAGAGAGTCAGAAGGGGACCACCTCCCACCTGCACATGCGCGTCATGCACGCGGGAAAAATCCTGCTGAAGGACACAGACAGCGCAACCAAATCACAATGAGTGCACCCATTCCCCTCACCCAACACTTCACTCATGCATGACAATGGAAATAATGACATGAGTCTGATGTACTATTGTTGAATAAATATTATTGTTGGTTGCACAATAATATGGCATTATTTCAAACTGTAACATATGAGGAGTATTGCGCCATACTACTCAATATTTTGTAGTGGACATGCTTATGTCAGCAGCATGTCCCTGCCCTATGTGCATTAATGTCATTGGCACCTCCGGCGCGAAGCTCCCAGTCGCCTCTCGAGCTCTTCCTCTGGCAGAGCACGTGATAAAGCAGTGGGCCTGCTGCTGCGGCGTGGAACACTGACCTGTGACGAAGACAGGCTGCTGTGACTCGATGTCCCCTCGCTTGTGTCATACCCTCCTGCGTGGCTTTAGCCAGTTGGCTGCAGAGCCTGGACAGCAGTGGTTACCTGCTCGAGTGCCCGTGCCATGTCCTGACAGCATTTTACCATCTGGAGTTGCATTGCCAGAGACCTACGGGACAGCTGGGAGGTGGCGTTTCCAATTCTGTAATTTGAGCGCGTGTACGCCAAAAGGCGTGTGAGGAGCTGGCGGTGGCGGCGGCGGGTGAGGTTACGCTGGCTGACCATGGCTTCAGTGTTTGCCTCCATAGCTGTGGTCATCTGGTCCATCCGGTCGGACAGATTGGCAACATACCTGCCTGTGTTGTGCAGCTGCAGGTGTATAGCAGCTAGGTGTCGTACCTGTAATTGGCGCACGCGCAGCATGCAGCGCTCTATTGAGAGCCCTGGCACACGCACAGTCATCCCCCTCCTGCCGGTGCGTAGTGAATCGCAATTTAAAATTCGCATAATGGGATTCATGTAAATCTGCGATAAAATTTAGCGATTCGCATTCGGACGCAAAAGCCGATAGCGATTATTCCGAAATCGCAGAAAAATATCTACATCGGTCAATTTCCGTGTTGAAATTGCGATCTCACTAATAGCGAGATCGCAAAAACGGGAAGTCGCATTTCGAGCACAGTGATGACATTACAACCAGGAAGCAGGCAGTTCCCTCCCTCATTGTGAACACTGAGGCAGAATTGGAAGCAGCACTACTCAGAGCTCCACTCCAACCACCTCCAGTTTTTGCATTTGGATACTGCAGACTGCAGCTATGCCAGAGGAAGTAGCAGCAGGGCCCAGTGACACAGGGAGAAAGCGCAAAATCAAGTTCTCCGAACAGGAGCTGGAGCATCTCATTGATGGGGTCTGTAAAGACCATGAAAAACTTTTTGGCAAGGACTCCAGGAGGGTGCCTGAGGCCGAGAAACGGCGACTGTGGCTGAGCATCCACGCCAAAGTGAACTCTGTTGGAGTCACACAGAGATCCATTGACGACCTCAAAAAGAGGTGGTACGACCTCCGAGGTCGTGCCAAGGAGAGGGTGGCTGAGAGGCTGGGTGAGCGCCTTGCAACTGGAGGGGGAGAGCCTACAGTCCCTCTCAACATCCCATTGGAGGATCGTGTTGAGGACACGTTGCAGCCTGAGGCATGTGTGGGGGTAACCCGTCTGGACTCATCCCGACCCACCCAAGACAGCCAAGGTAAGTGCCATGCGACTGCGACCCTGTCCCCTAACAATGGCCATGACCCTATAGACACTCATAATAAACCCCAGTCATGCAGCCCATGCACATCAGAACATCCCTATTGCATTGTGGGACATGTAGTTTGACCACAATGTACAAAAAGTCCCATGTAGCCAGACATGTCCTAATGTACGCAATGCAACAGCCAGTCAGGGAATGGTAGCCAGCATGCATGTAGCAACCTCACATGTCAAAGATACATGTAATTAATCAACGTCCACTTTCCATCACTGGTGGCGCAGATAACACCATCAGCGACAGTGAGGGGCTGCAAATTGATGATACACAAGAGGAGCCTGAGGGTGAGGAAGATACATCCACACAACCAGCTCCATCTGTCCAAGCACCAGTGCCAGCATGCGTACCACCACCTGCAATGCCAGCTACATCAGGCACACCACCATTGCCAGCTGCAAGACCTATGCCAGTGGCTCCGTCAACATCAGGTGCTGCAAGACCAGCGACACAACGCACACCCACTGTGCCCACCCAGCCCAGCAGGCAGGTCAGGGAGCGGCGCCAGAGTACACCACGCACCGGCAGGAGGGGGATGACTGTGCATGTGCCAGGGCTCTCAATAGAGCGCCGCATGCTGCGCGTGCACCAATTACAGGCACGAAACCTAGTGTCAGGATTCGCTCGCCTCACCAGAAGAGACTCCATAAAAGAAGCCCATGCTGGAGAACTTCATTACGACTTTTATTAATGTACTGTGGCAGTCTGTCATTTTGAGAAGGCAGTAGTTAGTTCCACAGGATTGTGCAGAGGGTAGCGGTCTAGTTGATTTGCCGATTAGCGAGGATGGTTGGTAATGCGCATGCGCGCGCCTCGCTCTGCGCATTTCAACCGGCTTTTTCGTCTGACAGGAGCTTCCTTCGCTCGCTGTCATTTCTTGAAGAGAAAATGTCCAGAGAATTTTGTTTGCCTGAACTCGTCTACTTCTATGGGAAGTATGAATGGAATGCCTTAGTCCTGGTTTAAAGAATTGTTGATAATTAAAAACTTTTCTCCTCAGAACACTCGAGACAGTCGTTTCCAGAGACAGTGTTGAAAGTTATTCGGCTGAATAACCGGAGCAGAGTATCCCGGAGCGTCTTCAGTCAAGAGAAGACCTCACCAATTTCAAGTAAGCGTATTTGGTACAGTTCATAGAGTCTTAAGGCTATGACTAAAGGTGATACGATCTTCGGACATTTCGAACTCTGAAGAACAGAGGATCCTCGAGCCTTCACAGAGAATCCTTGAGCCTTCAGAGACTGATTCACCTAATGGAATGTGTGGTAAATTAAGACTCTTATGTTTCCAACGTTTCCAACTTTCTACGAGCCTTAATGCTAGGCTATAAAGACTTTTCGCTAGAGTATTTTGGACAATTATCCTTGGCATTGGAAGTTCACCACATCAGAAGTTCCTTTTGGTGCCAGTTGTTCTTCCGGTGAATCAGATATTGTATGTTACAGACAAACAACCTAGGGAGGGACTAGCTGCTAGTTAGACACTGGTAAGACACAAAAGTTAGTCAGAAAGGTTTAGCATTAATCATACAGATTGCTTAGTCAGGAGTCTAATAAGTGTTTTCCTTTGCAGCTAAATCCAGACCAGACCAGGGTTGGAGCCAGTGTCCGAAACGTGTCTCTCTCTTGTTTGTCTTCCACTTCCCCTTTCCCCCCGGGCTAATTCTACGGGCAGCGAGTTTAAGGTTCTCTTTGGTTTTGGCTTGGATGGGAGTCACGGTAAGAGCTTCTGGTCCTGAGGGGGCCGCTCCAGTGTATCCTTTGAAGTTCGACAGATTGAAGTGCCAACCTCTTAATTGAGGAATCAGGCCCCCTCCTGAGCAGAAATGGTGGAGAGTCTGGATTTAAAGGCATTAACTGACGTGCTGAATAATATGCAGGATCAGCTAAATAGCACCTTAGAAGAAAATAAGGCCTTGAGAGAAGAAGTTAGGAGATCAAGTCAAGAGTCCACTCAAACCCGTAGAAGATTAGATGATTTAGTGGCTGCTGGGCCCGTTTTTAAAAGTAATGTTCCTACACCTCAGCCTTCTTTCTCTACAGGGATTTCCACTCAGGTTATTCATTCCATTTCTCCTGTAATTCCTTTAGCTTCCCCAGAGAGGTATGGTGGGGACCCTATGAAAGCGCAAATTTTCCTGACACAGTGTTCGTTACACTTCCTGTGTCGCCCGATAATTTTTACGGACGATCAAGCAAAAGTGGCTTTCATTTTGTCGTACCTGACAGGAGATGCGGCTGCATGGTCTATGTCGTTGGTCACCAGAAATGATCCCATTTTATCCAACTATGCCGATTTCAAGGTTGAGTTCGAAAGAATATTTGATCGGCGGTCAGCATCGCAGGCCACAGATAATGAATTGCTGAATCTCAAACAAGGAAATAAAGATTTGGTGGGATATTTATCAAGCTTCAATAAGTTGGTGGTGGAAACCAGTTGGCCAGAGGCAAAAAGAGCAGCAATTTTTTACAGAGGCCTTCGGGATGATCTTAAGGATGCAGTAGCCCAAATTCCTCAAAGACCTACAGAGATTTCAGCGCTTATTGATTTGGTTTTGCAGTTAGATCATCGGCTCAGTGAGAGACGAAGTGAAAAGAAGAAAGATTTTCGCTTTATACCTCCACGTTTTGACAGGGTGAAAAGTGAGCCTCAGAAAAGTTCAGAAGTAGCGTCTTCAGAAGAACCCATGCAAATTGGTTCAGTACGAGGGCCACTCACCAAAGAAGAGAAAGAGAGGAAGAAGAGTTCCCAGCTATGTTTATATTGTGGGGGTTCAGGACATTTTGTCAAAGAGTGTCCCAAAAGACCGAAGATCTCTTTTCCGGTAAAAGATCGACTTCGCCCTTAGAAGGAGTCGCACGGGTGAAAGCATTATCAAAGACGACTCTAGGACAGCAACATATCATGAACACCTTGCAATCTGCGGCTCCTCATTTAATTGCGATTTTTGTAGTTAAATTCCGTGACCGCGAAATAAAAGAGGTGTCAGTCATGATTGATTCTGGGGCCACCGGAAACTTTTGCGACCTTAAATACGCTCAACGAAACGGAATTCGATCAGTTAAGAAACTGATGCCAGAGGCAGTTCGAGCAGTGGATGGCACCAATTTGTCCTCTGGGCCAATTACCCACGAAACAGAGATGATGTTGTTAACAGGATTACAGGGGCATTCTGAGTGGATCACGTTTAACTTAATCGATGCACTCAAGTTTCAGTTGATCCTTGGATTGCCTTGGTTGACCGAACATAACCCGAGAATAGATTGGAGCAAGAGAACCATCGAAATGGATTCCTCTTATTGCAGAGAAAATTGTTTTGATTCTCTAGATCACAAGGAAGAGTTTTTGCACGTAAACATTTTAGCGTCTAACCACTCCGCTCAGATTTGTGCTTTGGAAACTAAAGAGATTCCTGAGGAATACCAAGATTTAGTAGAGGTTTTTGATAAAAAGGGGGCTGAGTAGCTACCACCTCATCGCTCTTATGACTGCAAGATCGAAATTGAGCCTGGAGCTATTTTACCTTGCAGTAGAATTTATGCCCTCACTGAAAAAGAAAATCGGTTTTTGAAGGAATATCTTGACAAACATCTGGCAAATGGGTTCATCCACCCATCACAGTCTCTGGTGTCATCTCCTCTATTTTTCATTCCTAAACGAGATGGAGATCTTCTAGCTTGCATTGACTATAGAGCTCTGAACCAAGTGACTGTTAAAAATCGGTATCCGCCCCCCTTGATTTCTGTGCTACTTGATCAAGTCAAAAATGCTAAGATTTATACAAAGTTGGATCTCAGAGGAGCGTATCATTTGATTCGGGTGGCTTCTGGAGATGAGTGGAAGACAGTGTTCAGGACACGATATGGACTCTTTGAGTACTGTGTAATGCCCTACGGATTATGCAACCCTCCTGCTGCATTTCAGCACTTCGTAAATGATGTGCTCGGAGAATTCTTGGACAGAGTTGCAGTTGTCTACATAGATAACATTTTGATCTTTTCAAACAGTGAGGAGGAGCACATCCCACATGTGAGAGCGATTTTGACCAAGTTGCTAGAGAATCACCTTTATGTGAAGCTAGAGAAATGTGCTTTCCATGTTACTCGAGTGGAATTTTTGGGGTTTGTGTTATCCCCCGACGGAGTGAGTATGGACACCACCAAGATCAAAGCAGTACAGAATTGGCCTTCTCCGAAGTCTGTCAAGGAAGTTCAGTGTTTTTTGGGATTTTTGAATTTTTATTGGAGATTTATCTCAGACTTTTCTCAGAAGGTAATCCCAATACCTCGCTTGTTGAAGAAAGGAGTTTGTCTGGGGAGTTGAAGCAGAGAATGCTTTTCAATTTCTTAAAGATTTATTTACACAAGCGCCCATTTTGCTGCACCCTCGAACGGAGGACCCCTTTTTTGTGGAAGCGGATGCTTCTGATGGAGCTATCGGTGGAATATTGTCACAGCGTCATCCGACCACTGGACAACTGCATCCAGTGGCGTACTACTCCAGGAAGTTGAGTCCTCCGGAGTGCAATTATTCAATTGCGGACAAGGAATTACTGGCAGTGAAGATTGCATTTGTGGAATGGCGTCATTATTTAATGGGGGCCAGACACAAGATAACAGTGTTTACTGACCACAGAAATTTGCAGTTTCTTAAATCAGCCCGAACTTTGACAGCCCGGCCGTTACGTTGGTCATTATTTTTTGCTGATTTTGATTTTATAATTACCTTTCGACCAGGAAAAAGTACTTCTAAAGCAGAGGCCTTGTCCTGAATCGATTCGGTTTCTCTAGACTCCGGAAAAGAACCTCAAAGTATCATCCCAGAGGAAAAAATCATTTTGGCCACTAATTCTCCTAATTTGGTGGATAAGCTGCAAGAATTCATGACCGCACAAGAGATGGAGGTTTGGTCCAAACAGGCTGAGGGTCGAGAAGTCAAAGATGGAATTCCTTATCAGGATCATCGAATGTTTCTTCCCACACAAGAACTTCAGGAAAAAGCTATGAAGTCCTGTCATGACAGTCTGTTAGCAGGACATAAAGGGATACACAAGACAACCGAGTTGTGGGAAAGAAACTTCTGGTGGCCGGGCATGAGACCTCAGGTGCGACAGTTTGTGACCACTTGCAAGAGGTGTTTAAGGGGGAAGTCAGATAGGAGGTCGCCTCAAGGCAAGTTGAGACCTTTACCCATCCCGCCCCATCCTTGGCATACAGTGTCCATGGATCTGATAGTGGAATTACCCTCAAGTCATGGGTTTACCACAGTTTTGGTGTTCGTGGATGTTTTTTCTAAAATGGCACACTTTGTTCCCTTAAAGAAGGTTCCAGATACCCCTCTGCTAGCTCAGCTTTTTGCCCAGCATATTGTGCACCTCCATGGAGTCCCCAAAGTGTTGGTTTTGGACAGAGGCACACAGTTCGTTTCCCATTTTTGGAGGGCTTTCACTGCAAAATTAGGTATTGACACTCGTTTCTCCACCAGTTACCATCCAGAAACGGATAGCCAGACTGAACGAGTGAATCAGGAGCTTGAACAGTACCTGCGCCTCTACCTTTTGGATCAAAAGATGGAATGGTCCGATTTGGTGTGGGCGGCAGAGTTTGCCTATAATAATGCAATTCACTCCTCCACTGGTTTTTCTCCTTTTTATGTAAACTACGGTAGACATCCACCTTAATTGTGGAGAAAGAGGAAAGTCCAGTCCCGGCAGTGGAAAAAGTAGTTAACGAAATGCAGAAATCCCTTCTTCAGGTCAAAAAGAATCTAGTGAAAGCAAAAGAATCCTATAAAAGACAGGCAGATAAAAAAAGAAGGGAATTCCAGTCTTTCAGTCAGGAGACAATGTTTGGTTGTCCACAAAGAATTTGAAGTTAAAGATTAATCGAAAATTTCAGCCTCGATTTTTAGGTCCATTCAAGGTAGAAAAAATGTTGAATCCAGTGACAGTTAAACTACACTTGCCCTCTAATCTCAAGGTCCACCCAACTTTCCATGTTTCACTGCTAAAAAAGAGCCCACCTAAGTTGAGAGAACGTTTAAAGCCCAAACCCATTCAGGTAGACACACACGAAGAATTTGAGGTACATAAGATTTTAGATTCTAAACTAAAGAAAGGCACACTGTATTATCTGATTGACTGGAAGAACTTTGGCCCTGAGGAGAGATCATGGGAGCCGTATGAGAATATTACCACTCCAAAACTCCTTCAAGAGTTTCACAAAGCCAATCCTTCCAAACCCAGGCAGGGAGGAGCCTTCTTGGTGGGAGGTACTGTCAGGATTCGCTCGCCTCACCAGAAGAGACTCCATAAAAGAAGCCCAGGCTGGAGAACTTCATTACGACGTTTATTAATGTACTGTGGCAGTCTGCCATTTTGAGAAGGCAGTAGTTAGTTCCACAGGATTGTGCAGAGGGTAGCGGTCTAGTTGATTTGCCGATTAGCGAGGATGGTTGGTAATGCGTATGCGCGCGCCTCGCTCTGCGCAATTCAACCGGCTTTTTCGTCTGACAGGAGCTTCCTTCGCTCGCTGTCATTTCTTGAAAAGAAAATCTCCAGAGAATTTTGTTTGCCTGAACTCGTCTACTTCTATGGGAAGTATGAATGGAATGCCTTAGTCCTGGTTTAAAGAATTGTTGATAATTAAAAACTTTTCTCCTCAGAACCCTCGAGACAGTCGTTTCCAGAGACAGTGTTGAAAGTTATTCGGCTGAATAACCAGAGCAGAGTATCCCGGAGCGTCTTCAGTCAAGAGAAGACCTCACCAATTTCAAGTAAGCGTATTTGTTACAGTTCATAGAGTCTTAAGGCTATGACTAAAGGTGATACGATCTTCGGACATTTCGAACTCTGAAGAACAGAGGATCCTTGAGCCTTCAGAGACTGATTCACCTAATGGAATGTGTGGTAAATTAAGACTCTCATGTTTCCAACGTTTCCAATGTTCTACGAGCCTTAATGCTGGCTATAAAGACTTTTCGCTAGAGTATTTTGGACAATTCTCCTTGTCATTGGAAGTTCACCGCATCAGAAGTTCCTTTTGGTGCCAGTTGTTCTTCCGGTGAATCAGATATTGTATGTTACAGACAAACAACCTAGGGAGGGGCTAGCTTCTAGTTAGACACTGGTAAGACACAAAAGTTAGTGAGAAAGGTTTAGCATTAATCGTACAGATTGCTTAGTCAGGAGTCTAATAAGTGTTTTCCTTTGCAGCTAAATCCAGACCAGACCAGGATTGGAGGCAGTGTCCAAAGCGTGTCTCTCTCTTGTTTGTCTTCCACTTCCCCTTTCCCCCCCGGGCTAATTCTACGGGCAGCGAGTTTAAGGTTATCTTTGGTTTTGGCTTGGAGGGGAGTCAGGGTAAGAGCTTCTATTCCTGAGGGGGCCGCTCCAGTGTATCCTTTGAAGTTTGACACCTAGCTGCTATACACCTGCAGCTGCACAACACAGGCAGGAATTTTGCCAATCTGTCCGACCGGATGGACCGGATGACCACAGCTATGGAGGCAAACACTGCGGCCATGGTCAGCCAGCGTAACCTCACCCGCCGCCGCCACCGCCAGCTCCTCACACGCCTCTCGGCGTACATGCGCTCAAATTACGTAATTGGAAACGCCACCTCCCAGCTGTCCCGTAGGTCTCTGGCAATGCAACTCCAGATGGTACAATGCTGTCAGGACATGGCACGGGCACTCAAGCAGGTAACCACTGCTGTCCAGGCTCTGCAGCCAACTGGCTAAGGCCACGCAGGAGGGTATGACACAAGCGAGGGGACATCGAGTCACAGCAGCCTGTCTTCGTCACAGGTCAGTGTTCCACGCCGCAGCAGCAGGCCCACTGCAGCATCACGTGCTCTGCCGGAGGAAGAGCTCGAGAGGCGACTGGGAGCTTTGCGCCGGAGGCACCAATGACATTATTAATGTACATAGGGCAGTGACATGCTGCTGACATAAGCATGTCCACTACAAAATATTGAGTAGTGTGGCGCAATACTCCTCATATGTTACAGTTTGAAATAATGCCATATTATTGTGCAACTAACAATAATATTTATTCAAAAATAATACATCAGACTCATGTCATTATTTCCATTGTCATGCATGAGTGAAGTGTTGAGTGAGGGGAATGGGTGCCCTAGAAACAGTTCATTGTGGTTTGGTTGCGCCATCTGTGTCCTTCAGCAGGATTTTCCCCGCGTGCATGATGCGCATGTGCAGGTGGGCGGTGGTCCCCTTCCGACTCACTGCCAGATATCTCTACAGGTATCCGGCGCTTGGTAGCAATGTTGTGTAGTATTGCACACACAGCCACAATGCGGCAGCAGGCCTCAGGCTCGTATTTGATGGCCCCACCAGTCTTGTGAAGTATGCAGAATCTGTTCTTCAGAAGGCCAAATGTCCTCTCAATGCAATGTCTTGTGCATATGTGTGCTACATTGTAACGCCGTTGCTGTGGTGTTGCAGGGTTGAAGTATGGGGTGAGGAGGTACTCATGGAGAGCGTAGCCACTGTCACCTGAATGAGAGGAGCAGAGGGTGAGTGCCTGTGCTGCGCAGCTACATCATCACAGTGTTACATTGTGGGGCAAGTGTACTTACCGAGTAGGTGTCCTTCACCAAAGTCTCCTCTGGCCAGTCGTGTGTGGAGGCCGCTGTGCCGGAATATGAAGGAGTCGTATGTGCTCCGCGGGTACTGTGCCACTATGACCGTGATGTATGTCTTAGCATTGCACACCATCTGGATGTTGAGGGAGTGGTAGGACTTGCAGTTGCGGTACATGTATTCTGTTTGTGCTGGTGGGCAGATGTGGATGTGGGTACAGTCAATGCATCCTATCACATGTGGGGATTGAGCAACATTGTAAAATTGATGCTTGGTCTCATCCAAGTACTGTTGGCTGGTGGGGAATGAGATGTGGTGGTCTAGCTTTGTCAGCATTGCATCTAGGAAACTCCTTAGGCAGCGGGACATGGTGGGCTGGGATATCCCCCTGCAACTGCAACTATCCCCTGAAAGCTTCCGGAGGCCAGTAGGAGCAGGCTGCACAATACCTGGACATTCCTTGTTGGGTGCTGCATCAGGGGGTCTAGGTCCTGGATTAGCTTGATGATCATTGGCCCATTCAGGCGGTACTTAGTGTATATTTGCTCTCTGGTTTGGCCCAGAAGGGTGACTCGCTGGCGGAATATCCGCTCCTGGATCCTACGTCTGTTCCGTGCTGCTCGTGGTAGCCTTTTCCCCCTGACCACCATGTAGAGTCCTGGCATTGTGAGAGTCCTGAAGCTGCAGCTGCATCTCCTTAAGTGTGTTTGGTCAGGCCTGCACCTGTTGCTAATTAGGAAACGTTTTTTCAAAAAAAAAATTATCTTAATGGTTACCACCTGGTTTGGGTTCTCTTTAAATTTTCGTCGCAAAATGCGATTTTTGGGTTTTTCGCAATTTGCGATTTTTCATAAATTGCGATTGCGATTTATTTGCGATATCGCAGTTTTATTCGCAGAATCCATGGTTTCTCACAATTACAGATTCGCTAATGGACTTCTTCCAGGATTCTGCAAATTTAATTGCGATATCGCAAAAATAAATTAGTGAATTCGCATTTTTTGAATTTCTACTTTCTTCAATTCCTTTTCATCAAATTGCGATCGCAATTGCTTTTTCGCAGCTATTGCGATCGCAATTTGGCTTCATGAATCTAGCTGATTGTTCTGTATTTGAGTCTTTGTTCACAATGAGAACAACCAACATAGCAGTCTTGAATCAGGGCCCAGTACACAAAAGCAAAGCTAAGAATGCATTTATTTGGGGTGTGTCCCACATCAAACATCCCCCCTGAAGCTATGCTTCTGGCTACAATAAAACAAGCATCCCTCCTCGTATACGTTCCTGAATCCTTCCTTCCCCCCTATGTTGTACAGTGCTTCATAAATCTGAAAAAGATATCTATCTTATGAACCAGTGGTCACAGTCATTCAGTTTCATTTCATTGGGCTGCTTGTATCCCTGCTAGCATTGGTAATGTTGCTATGGTATGTCTATATGTACAGTGCACAACTTGCTGGGGAGGGTTTCCTAGTGCAAACGTTGGCAGAATAATCTCCAGCACAAAAGTGCTGGCCAAACACAGTCATTCCTAGGTGATGGTGGAGAAGAGCAGGTTTTTCCTCCATAATGTTTTAAAAACCGTAGCGAGAGGAAACCACAGATAAATGTTGTTTTGCAGAAGAATACTCTACAAAAAAATAAATAGGGAGAGAATTTTTTGTAAAAAAGGTTTTGCAAGAAGGTTATCATGCAAAAATGGAGTTCATGGTAAACGTTTCGACAAGTGAAGTTAACTGAAGTTAGGCTTAGGCAATGGTGATTTACTCAGAAAACTACTTAAATACTTTATTCCCACAATCAATAAAAAACATTCCAATCAGCTACAATGAAGGATTAAAAAGCAATGACAATACATTAGGTACACCATGAACTATAAAAATAAAAAGAGAGAGCGATTAGAAAAGTATTAGAATCATCATGGGGGGCTAGAAAAGGGAGTCCTGGTAAACACCAAAATAAGTCAAAGTGCTGCAGTACTAAGCTTCCGCTACAGAAGTTATGCTGCGGAAGGGTATAAACTGCTGAGTCCCAGTGAGACCTGGCTTCATGAATCTAGCTGTTAGCTCACTAATGGCATTTTCATTGGGGGCAAGCCATAAATGTTTCTAAAAACTATCATTCTTATCATTATTTCTATGCAGTGATATGATCTGATGTTGTAAGGTGAAATGACTTTGTGTATTAAAGTGATACAGTTTATGAATTTAATGAGATTGTATTGTATTTTTACATTATTTTTATTGCACAATATACATGCCAAATGTTTTTGATTCTCGGCTTGCTTATGGACTCTGAGAGCCAAACCAGACCCATGGCTCGACTCTGACTCGGCTCACCCTATTAAGTTGGCTGACACACTCCGCCTCTGACTGGGAATCAGGTTTACTACATGGGGCCATCAGTCACTTGATCAAAAGACTTGTAAAAGGGGAGGACTAGAAACATGAACCCCAGCCCACATGCACCATTTTGGCAACTCTCCCATCAAAGCTTCTTGTAGCAAAGACAAAGAAGAGTGGGTGCAGGAAGAACTACCAGAGCAAGGCGTGATGAGCAGAGGCATTGCTTCAGTAGGGATGTTTGATTTGTGACACCCTTCAAATGCATTCTTAGTTTGGTAGATGGGTCTGGGCTCCTGAGTTGGGTCTGCTATGTCTGTGTCCGTTTTTCTTATCATTCTTATTTTACTAAGATGATTTAACATACTCATTTTTGGATCCGGCTCTTAAATATATTTAATAACCAGTTTACCAAAAAGTAGTTAATCTGCACCCACAGAATTACTATGTGAGTGGGAGCACATTTACAAACTCTTGAAATTCACAAACATTGGCAGTAGTATGCTTAGAAAGAAGCACCAATCTCAAGTTTACAGGCATACTACTGACACTCAAACACCCAAAAGTTGATGGGATAAATGCTTGCAAATAGTTTAACCAGTGGAAGTCGCTCAGGGTAGCATATCAGTGTATCGTTTTTCATCCACAGCTACACTCTAGACGGAGACCCGCCTGATGCAAACCAGTACTGACCTCATGGAAACCGTCCAACAGTCCATCCTGAACCTTTGTCCTCTCACCCTGCTCTGCAGCCCACTGCTTTTTTAGTTGGGAAATTTAAGATTCATACACCCCAAATCTCACTGACTAAGCTACACCCCTGATGCTCATTTGGCCCTGGGCTGAAAGAAGCATTCTCCTTATAGATAGGTGCTTTCAGCTGCTTTCTAAATGGAAAATATGAAGGCAGGTGCCTGATGTTCTGCTGCAACTGTGCATAATTTGAGCAGCTTTGCTTTCTTAAATTTTCTTTCATGATCTGTAGGCCATGCACTCCATCATGTGCAATAAATGCACCTACATATTAAACAGAGAGTGTAGGTTGGGTAGAGTGTACTTGATATAGGTTTTATAGGGTGTACGTAGTGCAAGCAGTAGAGCAGGGTGTTGGTTCTGTAGGATGAGGCAGCTTCTCAGATAAGATGGCTAAGATGCTGGATTTAATGCTAATTCTCACACAAATTATGTTTGAACCAATCAATTCTGGTTTCAAAAGCTGGCTCCACACAACATGTATTCTGTGCAGAGTGTAGAGGAGTTATATTATCATCAAGAAAAACACAAACCCTATCCCCATAGCTGAGTAGTTCATTTGTAGTTTAGGAGCTACAAATTTCATGCAAACCTTGAGTTTGACTTCAGGGTTCTGATAGCCTGCTTAACATGTGTTTATTAAGGAATGTCCCAGATATATTCCAGAGGTCAATGAATAGGATTGTGCACAGTATAGAAAGCTCAAATGTCAAATGCCTTGTAACATTGCTGTTGTCAGTTGTTCTAGCATGTCCCTGCATATTAGGGATGTACTAGCTCACCCGTCGCACGTTGCTGCGATCTCAGAAGAAAGGAAATTTAAGGAAGCTTGTTATGATAACATTCAATTTACATTGTGTCATTTTTATTGAAACTTATTCATTTTAATATGGAAAACATTTTAAAGTTTTGTTTTAATTCTGTTTATTTATTTGAGTGCTTGTGGATACACAGTATTTTTTGGTTTTCCGTCTGTGCGTACACGAATAAATCAGAAGGTTTTCTAACACGTGAGCTGGCCACATACAGTTATCCATGTGAGAAGCACGGATCCCCCAAATCTAGTCCACACACTTGCAGCGATTGTCCTTGTGCTTTGTTGATGGTCATTGCAAAAGCGAGTCGCACCGTAAACTGTAAACGTTCAGTATTGGAAAGATTATGAGGGCCCTGCGGGGCCGATGTTTAACACAATTTTTTTTCCTTTTTTCTTTTTTTTTTTGCCAGAAACCTTCTCGGGAGTGTTCTCAACAACTTCCCAAAGTTTCACGGCGATCGGTTGAATGGTGTAGTAAAACATAAAGGACAAACAGACATACTTTCGTTTTTATATATATATAAAGATTCACTGTAATCGCTTTTTCTATAATGACTATTTTGGTTGTTTTAAAACATTATTTTTAAGTGATGTTGTTCAGTGTGTCATTAACCACTGGCAAATCTTCTACTTACAAAATGTTAGGAAAACACTTAAATACTTTATGCGCCCTTTTGTAGGACTATCTATCGCACTTATGAAAGTGATTTAAACACATTAACAAGGTAACCTAACTATCAAGCTAGTAAATGCCAGATAGGTCATGCCTTTGTGGTCTACCTGGATCACCAAATTGGTAGTGAAAGATACAGGCTAATACAAGCCAAGTCATGAGCCATTCCTTTTAGGAGCTGGCATCACACTTCACAGATTCAGCTGAGAGACTTTGTGGGTCTCTCTGTGATCTATGAAAACTCTGCGGTAAGGAATGGGAGTGTTGCAACTCTCTCAAAAGAACACGCATGAACACACATCTCGCAGAATGTGGGTCAACAGCCCCCAGAGCAATAAAGGAACCTTGAGATCTTAAAAATGTTCTCTTTAAAGTACAGTTCATAACGCTTCAGACTACACCAAGGAATATATTGGCCGGACAGACGATCAAGCCACAAAATTGGTTATCCCAACTGTAGGAGAGTAGGATCTGCTTACTATGGTTACCCCTACTTTTTGCTAGTGTTTCACTGTTTCTCGACTTTAGTCTGGCTGGGGCCCTGCTAACTAGGCCCGCAGCCTAGCTGATTCCTCTCTAAAACTATTGTATGTACATTAGGTACAATCCAGTTTGGGTACTGGGGTACCCTTTTGAGTCCCTAGTATATGGTACCTTAGGTACCAAGGGCATAGGTACCCCAGAGGCCTACAAGGAGCAGGAGCATGCATTATGCCATCCCTGGGAAACCTTCCAAAATGACACCACAGGACTGCTACTGCAGCCTGGGTAAGGTGGTGCATGCACCCCTTACTAAGATATAGTCTACCTATATAAACCTTTAATCACTGACACATATAAACCTACCAGTCACTCCTATGGCAGGCCTTATCAATCCTGAAGTCAGAGTAATTGGTGTTGTGTGAGAGGGTGCCCATGCATGAGCAGAGCCCCTCTGCAGCTTTCAGAGCCAATTCTCTGAGACTGTTTTGTGATGCAGCCAGACCATATACTCTTAAGTGCATTATAACCTCGCTGTAAATGCTAACTTTGGAATGGCTGCATGGAAACATGTTGTGTTTGGTGTCAAACACTTTGGAATCCTACACCCCGCCAGTCCTGGCAGCGGGGGTAGAATTCCATCCTTCTAGAGGGAGAGACATGTACACACTGGTCTAACCTGTAATAGTTTAAAAGAGCCCCAGCATCACAAAATGGATGGTGCAGCCACAGACACGAGTCTGACCTCCTGCTGCTAGATGAAACTCGGGCAGGGGAGGCCTGGACAATAGGTTTCTTGTCACAGGGAGGTGTAACCACCTCCCAGACATGCTTTAGTTTATTGGGGCTGGGTGTGTGCACTCTGAAAGTGCCTTGATGTCTGCACTTGGGGCACTTTTGGTGTCCCTGTGCATAGTCCGGTTCAAACCAGTTGCAGGGGCACTCAGCCCCTGATCTGGCACGAAACTGGGCAAAGGAAATGGGTGTAGCCACCCCTCTTCTGAGACCCTCCCATAGGTGGGTCCCCAGAGTATGTCCAACCAGTTTTCCTAGTATAAGTAAGGGACCCCTGGCAACAGGACTTTAGATTACACCTGGACGAAACTCTGAAACTGAATTCTGGAACTTCGACGCTCTACTAAGGATTAGAGGATGGAAGAATCTCCCTTGGGGTCCACAAGTGACTCCCCTGTTCAAACAGGCACCAACAAAGCATTTGCCAGTCTGCATCTCTGAAGCTCCTGCCAGACTTTGAAGTATTTGCAGCCCAAGAAGAGGATTTCAAGACTTCTGGAAGGCCAAAACGAGTTCCCAGCAAACCTGAGACCCGCAACCCTCACGAGTAATGTGGAACCGGAACCCCTGGACACTGTGCACATTTGCAAAGTGCATTAACTTCCCGAGCTTTCCTGAAGTTGTGCTTTGGGTTACTCATAGTCAACAAAATAGATGCCAGTACTGCACAACTACTAAAAAGATGAACAAGAAAATGAGTTATAAATCGCTCATTTCCACAGACCACTCTTTCAGTCAAAGATTTAATCTCATCAAATGATTTTATTTTTTGTGTTTTTACCTTTTTCTTTAAAGTTTTTACTAGTATTGCAAAAGAAGGTATTATAGATATTTGGCTTTTTACTCAGTCCAACAAATCTTGCATAAATACATAGAAAGGGGAGGCAAGATGGCGTCCACGCTGGACGCGTGAGTGAGTCGCTCCTGCCGGACCTCCCAAGGGTCAGTAGCTGTATGGTGAATCCGAAGTGGAAAAGAGAAAATAGACTGTGATTCTTACCTCCGTTGTGGTGTGGAGTGGAGGAGTTAAGCCTGCCTTTGACTTCTCACATCTTTGTGTGCTCTGCATGATTGCGATACGGGGGGTTACTGCGCTGGTCGCCCGGAGCACGCAGACAGAACAGTGGGCGTTTCTTTGGAAGCAACTGACCCGGCAACTGACCCGGCGCACCTGGGCTGTTCGCCGCCCGAGATTGAAGCGAGGCGGTGTCGTAGCCGGAGTGGAGGCTGAGGCGATTAGCTAGCAGAAGGCGCCGTCTTGGGTAATGGGACCGAAAGGAAGAAGAGCTCGGGCGCTGGGGGCTGCCGCTAAAAACACAGAAGGAGCAGAAACAGCCTCGTCATCGGCATCTGCCGCACCCTCAGTGAGTAAGGTAACAGAGCTGGAGGGGGTGCCGGCTGCGGTACGCTCTAAGGATGGTGAGGCTGCTAGTGCAAAAAAGAAAATACCCGACATGTTTTCCGCCACAAAACTGAAGGAGGCAGGAAAATTAAAGCCTAAAAAACAGAATGAATCCCAGTCATTGCTACTTGAAGCTCAGGGATTGGGGACAGAGGGATCACATAAGACTGGGTCTGCCCAAGTGATTACAACCCCAATCCCTGCCCCTGTCCCCGTCCCCGTGTTGGTATTGAATGGTGAGGAAACAATTATGGCAGAGAGCTTGAGTATTCCCCTCTCTCCAGATGCCACAGTTTTGGTTTCCTCTATGCCTGATACCAGTGCCTTGTCTGATACTAGTGTGCTGTTAACTGCTACAGTGGAGAAGGAAGTTGATGTGGTTACTGTATTAAATTCGAACTTGGATTTGTTAAACAGCGATGAGATAGTGTTACCTACTGGCGGCGAAACTGACTCTGCTGATTTTTACTCCTTGTCAGACAGATCTATGTCATCCTCCGAGGATTTAGCGGAACTTTACGCCACTCAAATGAGTGTGGAAGATGTATGTCTAGATGAAGGGAGTGATCATAGCATCATGAATGCTGATTTAATGGAAAAAGAGCGACCAGAGCACGATACTGTACGAAAGCTGCAATTAGATACTAGAGACAAAGTCAGGGCAGAAGGAATTGTATGCACTGAAGCTATAGTGACTGATTTGGAATCGGAAATGGAGGATATATCTTTGGGACTGATCTATCAAACTATGATGCAACATAGGGATGAGACAAGAGAAGATAGCTTGAGAGTTCAGAATTCTTGTAAAAAGTTGCACAATTCCGTGAGACGTTTGGTGAAATCGCATTCTGAATTTTTGACAAGAGCTACGGAAGCAGAATCACGTATTTCATCATTAGAGGATGAGGTAGCTCACCAAAAAAAGACTATTGAAGTACATATGGCTACCAAGGAAGACATTAACTGGAAACTTGTCGACATTGAGAATCGGTCCCGCAGAAATAATTTGAGATTTTTACAGGTCCCTGAAGGGAAGGAGGGGTCTGATACTCGAGGATTTGTAGTGTCACTTTTGAAAGGGAGCAATGCCGGATGTTACTAAATGGGATTGGGATCAGGAGGTGGAGCGGGCCCATAGATTCCCTTTTAGAGTAAATCCGAGGGATCAGAAACCTAGAGCCATCTTGGTGGCCTTCAATAGTTTTCAAGCTCGTGAGGAGTTATTTTTTGAGGGCTCGCCCTGATAAAAAATGTAAGGCTTTAGAATGTGAATTTTTTGTAAGACCTGATCTCTGCAAACAATCTGTAGAAGCGCGATGGCAGCTAAGACAGCTTATATCAGAATTTCAAGAAAGGGGAGTGCAGGCATATTTAATGTTTCCTGCTAAACTAAAAGTCATACATAAGGAACGCAAAAGATTTTTCACGACTGCTAGTGCAGCTAAACAATTTTTGGGGTAACTGTAACTTGCACTGTAATTTGCAGAGAGATAGTTATATTGGATAGTAATAACTCTATCTGAGCTATGTATAGAGAGAGCAAAGAGCCGATAGCATTTGTACACTTATTAAGTTAGCTTTGGATTTTCACCGGAAGCAGTGGGATTGAGTATGGTGTAGAACTAATGAGGCAAACTCTGTGGGGGGATGGCAGGGGGTTTGGGGGCAAACTCGCATCACAGGACCATAAGTCCTAAAGCCTCTATTAAGGGGGAAGGGAAGGGTGGGGGAGGGTGGTTGGACCTGAAGAGGGGGGTAGGGGAGGAGGGGTGCACGGGGGTGTAAAAAAGTGGGGGAAAAGAGTTCACAGCAAAATACATGGAGAATATGTGAAGAATAGTTTAAATACAAAAAATGGCTTAGTAACATTCATTTTAGCTTTAATATTGGTGTTGAATGGGAGGGTGGTAGACAGAATGTGGCAGGTAATGGATTTACAATTACAATGGCGAATAAAGGGGTAAGAATGTGCTTAATGAATGTGTCTGGACTGAACAATCATATGAAAAGACAGAAATTAGCTGCAGAATTGAAATATATTCAACCTGATCTAGTGTGTATACAGGAAACACATATCCCTTGGTCGAAAAGGGGGGTATTAAAAGAACTAGGTTTTAGATTAGTCGCTGCCTCTGGCCAGTCTAGTATGATAAGAGGGAAGCTATACCTATTAAACAAAACCCTATAAATGTTGGCCGGAAAGTTGAGGACAAAAATGGGCGCTGGGCTATAGTAGAGTGTAGGGTCGGGGGTAGGCAGTTAACATTAGCTACAATCTACGGAGCAAACTTGGATGACCCCGCTCCTTTGAATGAAATAAATCTGGAGCTAGCTAACTTTTCTCAACCAATAGTGATTTGTGCGGATAGGAATATAACCTTGTCGAATAGTGCAATACAGGATGGGTATGGAAACTATAAAAGCCGAAAACCAAGAGTGTATAAATCTCTTGTTAATTTATTACAAATTCAAGGTTTAATTGATGTATGGGGAAAGCTCAGGGGGAGATAATGGGTTTACTTTTTACTCACATCCTCACAAAAAACTGGTTAGATTAGATTATTTTTTTGCCCCAGAAAATGTATTGGAAGGTGCTACAATTAGAACCTACCCCAGAATCACTTCTGATCACTCTCCGATAACGATTGAAATCCAGGGACAAGTGAAGAGGTTAATACCTCCCAACTTTTCTTATGATCGTAAATTGGGATTGAATAAGGAATTTAATATGCATATGAAAAGTTGGATTCGATTTTTCTTTAGTAATAACCAGGGTACAGCTAATGATTCATTACTGTGGGACACATTCAAAGCGGGGTTCCGGGGTGAGTGCATCAGCTTTTCAATTTGGCAGCAAAAGAAACTTAAAAAAGACCTTGATAAGCTATATGAGCAGTTGGCACAGGCAGAGATCCTTTTAACGAGGGAGGTTGTCCAGGGTAGAAAGGGGCTTTGGGAGGTTGAAAACGGGGTAGCAAAGGCTAGAACCAATATTCTCGGCTTTTGGAATACAGAAATTGCAAAGAGATTCTTAACTTCTAAAATGCAAAGTTATGAATTTGGGGAACAAATCGGAAAAAGACTAGCGGTAAGACTGCAAATGAAGGAGTCAACTCAGAACATCAACGCAATGAAAGATAGCCAGGGTGTATCTCACTCAGAGCCGGATCAAATTCTTAATATATTTCAGAGGTTTTACTCTGAATTATACTCGCAGGAAGATAGGCCAGATGCGGTCGCTGAATGGAGTGATAGATTGGCTATAGGGCTGAAAGTGTTAGATCCTAATATTGCTGGCCAAATGGATTTACCGATAACGATGGTAGAGTTAGAAACGGCAGTAAAGAGCTTGGCAGTTGGTAAGGCGGTTGGCCCCGATAGAATACCCACGGAAGTATGTAAACAGTTTTTCAATAGCTTAAAGGAGGAAATGTTGAATGTTATGTTGAGAGCACAGCAGGGAAATCCACTTAGTACTTGGTCAGAAGCGACTATTGTGGTTTTCTGCAAGAAAGGCAAACCTTCGGATATTGTGGGATCTTATCGACCAATATCTTTATTGAATGTTGATAATAAGATCTATTCAAAGATTTTGGCTAACCGCCTATCTGAAGTTGTAACATCTTTAGTTTCTCGACAACAGCACGGTTTTATACCGAAAAGAGGAACGGTGGATCATATAAACAAAGTTATCACGCTATTTGATATTGCGGCGGTGAATAATCAGGAATTCGCGCTCTTTCTGCTGGACGCAGAAAAGGCGTTTGACCGTGTGTGCTGGGACTACCTATGGAGATTAATGGCCAAAATGGGATTTGGCCAGAAATGTATTAAGTCAATCAAATCTCTATATTCTATACCAATTGCCAAGATCTCTGCTCTGGGAGCACTCTCCGACTCATTAAATATCACTAGAGGGACTCGCCAGGGGTGCCCTTGCTCCCCGTTATTATTTGCTTTGTATATTAACCCTTTTGTAGAACAATTAAATCAAAATCCACTTATACCCCCCTTTATTGTATCTGAATTTGCTTTTCCTGTTTTCGCCTATGCGGATGATATTGCGGTGGTCACTGTTAACCCTGATACTGCCATTTTGGAGATTGAGAGGCTTGAAAAAGACTTTGGAATCATTACCGGTTATAAACTCAATGAATCAAAAACTCAGATCCTGTGTTCGGAAGCTCTAGCATGGGAAGATGAGAGAGTGGTTAAGGAGGTTATTTATCTTGGGATATTGATCAAGGCTAATATGGCAGAATTGGTTGATTCTAATTGGAATAATGTATATGACAAAATTAAGATGTCACTTGAGAGGTGGGAATGATTATACTTTACTATTATTGGACGTACCAATATTATAAAAATGAATGTTCTACCTAAAGTGTTATAATTGTTTAGGTCAATACCCTTGGAATTTCCAAAGCCTAGGATACAGGCTTTGCAATCCTTATGTGGGAAATTTATTTGGAGCCCCAGAAAACCAAGGCGAGCTATGAAACACATGATGTTACCAATTGAGAGGGGAGGGTTAGGGGTGCCAGATTTTTTTCTTTACTATATAGTTTGTTTCTTATTGAAAATGGGGATTTTGATAACAGGGGAAGCAACTGAACTCACATATAATCATCCATCAATATTTGAAATCCTGTTGGGGTCTTGTGTGAAGCAGAGTTTATTTATCGAAATTGATGGCAGTTATTATAAGTGAACCCGATTTAAGGTGCTATTGGGCGCTTATAAGACATGGAGATGGCTGGTTCGAACAATGGCAACTGGGAGGTTTTCGTACTATACTCCCTTTAGTGCATCAAGGATATTGCCAATGATATTTTCGGATGGAATGTCTCAAAATTGGCAAAAAAAAGGGGTAAGGTGGTTGGGTGACATGTGCATGGAGGATGGCAAGTGTAAATCCTTTGTTGAATTAACTGATCAGTTTTCTTTACCCAGAAGCAATTTTTTTAAATTCTTACAAATTCAGGATTTTCATGCAAGACAGAAGTTAATTTTACAAAAGGATCAAGTTATAGAGAGGATTAGCAGACAGGTGAAAATTGGTATTTTGTATCGAATGTTATTAGAAGGGAAGTTGGACGATCTTGAGAAAATGAGGGTAAAGTGGGCCAACAGTCTAGGAGATTCAGAAATAGTAGTGGAAGATCTTATTTTATTGTCAAAAGAAGCTTTAATGTCGGCTAATTTAAAAGCTCAATTTTTCAAAACCCTGTTTGATTTATATTATACTCCTGAACGTATGTCCAAATGGGGCGAGGGTTTTGACGGAAAATGTTTTCGGAGTAAAGCTGATCATGCAGACAGTATACATATTTTCTTTTCTTGTCCTAGGTTGGCCGGATTTATAGGAGAAATTGAAAAACTAATGTCTTTAGTACTTAATTTTCAGCTGACTGTTACCCCTGCTATGCTAATACTGGGGAAAATTCCTAAAGATAACTCAGCGGATAGGCTATATCGTTTTGGTCATTTAATCTTCTTTGCAATGACTGTTGCACGATTGTGCATTGCCACTGAGTGGCTTCAAGAAAAGCCACCCCTATTTCAACAATGGCGAGTACGAATTTACAGTTTATTTAAATTGGAGTGGGGACTTTTTTTAGCTACTGGATCTAGGAGAAAGAAGAAAATGGGTTTGAAAATGTGGGGTGCCTTTTTAGATTATTATGAGGATTGAGAATGTTTTGAAACTTAAATTGCAATTTCATTTGTCATAATTGAATCTAGTGCACATGTATAGCTGTGTTTATGTTTTTGCCATTGGATGAATTAAGCCAGTTTTTATATTTTATATTTGATTTATTTTCTTCTTTCCTTATGGTGTTCTGATATTATTTCATTAATGATGATGTATTTATGCTGTGAACCAATAAAATAAAAGAAAAAAAAAAAAGAAAGGGGAAAGGGCCCTAAGTGCTAAAAGTTTAAAAAGGCTTGTTTGAAGTGTAGGAAAGTAAGGTATTTAGAAGTAGAAAAGGTTTACGTGACTCGATTCAAAACACTCAACTGATACACACAAAAATGCATTCAGACAGACAAAAAGTGAAAAAACTCAAAAAGGAAGAAAAAGAAAGAAAAGAAGGTGTATTGAAGCGTGGTGGCCCTGCACTAGTCCTATTTGTAATGGCAGGTAGAACCAACTCAACTAAATTGGAAAATATATTTTCTATACAATCAAGAGTTAGACCATCAGCAATTTTTTCATTTAAACAACAAAGCTGCAAATGATTGGCCTAAACATTAGGGTCAAAAAGATTGACACGTTTCGAATCCCCTTGAATCATGGGATTCTCTTCAGGACCATGTGACAATAAATCTGAAAGACAAAAATTCAAAAAACATACTGTCAGTCATATTCTCGGGCAACTCTCAACTTGAACATTCAGTCCAACACACACTCAGGTCGTACCTGTACTTCTACTGATGCCTTGTCTGTCAGGGAACTGTGAAGGAAGGAGGGAGAAGGAAGATATAAGCTTGTCATATTCAAGTGAGATGTCCTTAGGGGGAAGGGTTTTTTTTTACTCACTAAATCGCTTCTTAAAGAGGTCTCAAGGGTCGACTGTGATCCGGTCACGTTGTACACAATCCGGCTTTTAATTAAGTTTTGGTAGCATTTCTGGAAAAGATGACAAAAAAGTGCATGAAAATATTGTGCTTTGTTGTTCGTGCTGCCAGTACATCCGGTCTTTGTTTATTAAAAAAAATCAGGTATTCGAATGAGCTAAATCAAGGGCATCTCGCAACGCGCTGTGTATTACGAGAAGGGTGACATATCCTCATTTTCGAAAAGCTGGTTCCTATATTGGGAGAGCGCTGTTACAAACTTCGCCAGGCTAACCTCCTGTAGAATTTGGGGAAGTATCATTGAGTGCGTCTTTAATGACAGCTAGTACTCGTGTGCGCGAGGAAGCTATGAAAGTTGCGCGAGCCCTCACTATACATGACATTGCTACGTCTCGCTGGACAAACGGAGGTTACCTTTTTGCTAGAAAACTGATTCACCATGAGGCCTCGCTTCAGTCAGTAAAACGCCGTGAGGCGTTGCTTCAGTCAGTAAAATGCTGTGAAGTTGTTCTGGGTGAACGGGTTTAAATCGGAACTCAGTTCCGGGCCAGTGGAACACTGGGAAATGTAGTTCAGGTTCTAATGCGCGTGAATGATCTGGCGAAAATTTAAAGTGGCTGAAAGGCCAAATCTTATGTGTGATGGATCCGATTGTTGTAGATTAGCGGACGTATAAAGCAGTGCCGATTACAGGATGTTGATCAGATAAATTGGCGAAGCACTTATATGAAGCAGCACATATATAAAAAAAATCCCTAGTAACACAAGGTTACAGGTTGTATAATTCAGACATCTCATTCAGGCCTCTAGTTGCGGTATTAAATTTTAGAATGAGCATTGCTTCTCTCTGTCTTAATTTGGCCTCTAGATCCCCACCTCTCAAGTCAGGTTCAACTTTAGAAATTACCGTCCATCTTAAATCATTATCCCCATGGGCTTCATCGATCCAGTGTTTGACCAGTGGGGCTGTTAGCACTTTTTTCTTGATCCTGGATTTGTGTTGTGATATCCTTTATCTGGCCTCCTGGTTGGTCTTTCCTATATAGAGTTTGTTACATGGACACAAAATACCATAGACTAGATTGCGTGTTTTGCAGTTTGTGAAGTGGTCGTGTTTCCACGATATACCTTCATGCTGAAACAGGGTTCCTTCAATTGTGGAGGTACAGCAGAGACATGTTCCACATTTACGATGTCCTGTAATTGGAGGGAGGTTGACATAATCCCGTAATGTGGGAGCTCTTGTTTTTGGTATTGCTGCTCGAACTATTTGATTGGCAATACTTTTATCCTTTTTGAAGGCAAAGAGTGGCGATTCAGTAAACTGGACATTTAGTTCTTTAAGTAGATGCCAGTTTTGATGGATGACTTTTAAAAAATAAATAGATGAGGGACAAAAAGTCGATACACATACTGTGCGAGTGAGATTTTTCTTTTCTTTCTTTTTCAACAGCTCTTCTCGTGGTGTCCACCAGGCTCTTTTGATGGCTTGCTTCAATAGTTTTGAGGGGTAGCCACGATCCAATAATCTCTCTTTTAGAGCTTTGGCATGGTTCATATATTCATCCTTGAAGGAACAGTTCCTCCGGATGCAAAGGAATTGCCCCACTGGCAAATTCTGTTTCAGACTTCTCGGATGGTTGCTCGAGTAATGTAGAGCTTTGTTGCGGTCGGATTTTTTCTTGAAGAGAGAAGTAACTAGTTGGGTTACTCATAGTCAAAGCCCCAAGCACAATTTGCACTGACGATTGTGGGCCTACACTCCACGAGTGTTCTGTGAACCCTCTTGTTGCATTTCTGCTTGAGGCTCCTGTGCGATCCCTGTTTCATTATCTGGTGGGTCCCCATGAAGGCCATTCTAATTTCCCTTTGGCTTCTCTGGTTGCTCCAGAAGTGCCCTGACTTCCTACCAAGTGTTGGGTCCCTCAGACCTTGCTGGTCTGCACCAAAGCCTATCTCTGCTTTCTGCGTGGGTTGCTGTTGCCAAGGCTTGCTGGGTCCAATCCGGAAACCGACACCACAGCACTCGACATGCTTTGTGGGACAGCTTGAATCTGGGACCTGGTTGTTGTTGATGGCCTCCTGGTCCTTCTGGCTGAAGAGTCAAGCTTCACCTTCTACACCTGAAATCACCTGACATCGGAGGGCATCCACCTATCGTGCTCCTGGTCACTGGCTAGTGACCCAGACTCTGTCCCCTCTGCTTTCAGATTCTTTAAATCTTCAATCCAGGCTTGGATCCCTCTGGAGACATTCCACTTGGACACCAGTAGCATTTTGCAACAGATTGCCATTGAAAATGACGACGAAACCCAACATGAAAAGACACCTATGCACCCGGCTTCCCTGGGTGAGGTAACTTGAGTACTCCAGTGATCCCATGTGTGTTGACTCTAGAACCTCGTAGCTCTAAAGGGGTTTGCTCCAAGTCCTCTTCTAAGTGTCCTTTATCTTTAAAATTCCAACCGCGACTTCCCCGTAGAAGTTAAAGGTGATTCGCGGCTATGTTTAGACACTGCACGTGTCCCCCGTGGGTCTCCTGTGTCACTACCTTGGGTGGTTCCTGGTGGCCCAAGCCGTTCTAAATGGTCTAGGCCTTGTATCTATGCAAGTCATGGTTCTTATACCACTTTATTGCTATATGGTTTGGTACGCCCCTAGGGCTCAACGTATATTGTGCTAATTTACTGTGTGCTATTAAGTTCTCCTTATGTACTTTTACCTCTAGCTTTATAAAGAGACTAGAGGGATGTGTTTAGAATAAATAAATATATTTTTATATATACCTGGTATGGCTCTCCTTTCATTTGGTCATTCACAAGATTAGAGACTGGTAAAACAAGCTGCTTTACATTCCCCCTAGACTTAGCCTGAAGGCTGCTCTCCTCAGCTACCACTAGGATAGCTTTCTATAAAGGTTGTCTTTAACCTACCATCACTATGGGGTCGTTGGACTGGTGCAAGGTTCCCACTGGAATAGTGGACAGCATATGCCAGGCCAACTTCTCACACCAACTCAATGAAAATTGTAAAGACAGCATTAACTGTCGAAACTGACCAAATACATTTAAGATTACTTATGCAGATAACTTAGCTCATGACATGGTCTATGTTTCTCCCAAGATTAAATATCACATTATATAAGAAGCATGAGAGTCACCACATTTGAAGGTCTCAAATGTCCTGTGACTCAAAACAAGTAATCATAGACGTCATTCAGGGAGACACCCAGAGTTGCAGTTGCAAACCCTGGTAAGCCCCTTGTGACCCCTCGCACTTCATTTGCTACCTCTGGCCCCGGAGTTTTGCAAATAAAGCAATAGAGGAAACATTTTCTATATGGTGCAAGGGTGCCTGCGTTGTTAGTAGGGGTGGGCTGAATTTGCGGAGATGCCTTATGCAAAATTCCACAAAACGGCAAGAAATCTCTGCGAGTATGCGGAATTTCACGTGCTCGCGGAGATTTTGCTGCGCCCGTTTTAGTCTATGCAGGGTCACTCTCAGGGGCAGACGAGCATTGTGCCAGAATGAATCCTGCCCTGCAAATTTATCCAAGAACATGCCACTGTTTTGTGAAATTCCTCTACTCAGCTGGAGTACTTCCTACTGTAAGCGATACCTCGTTGAGTAAATGTATAGTGCTTTTCCTACACTACAGCTGCGTAAAGGGACAGAAGAGTTGTCTCCAGTTACCATGTGCCTGTAACTTTGTGACCGCACAGAATGGCGCCGAGGTCCCTTGATTGAGCTGCCCATCATAGTGGGGAAATGGCGGGAAAACATTGCATACCGCTAGTGTGTGTGGGGCGGTGCTTCAATGTGAGTTCACAGGCCGCTTGTTTATAAAGGGTCAGAGGCCGATCAGAGCAGCAGATGAGGAGAAAGCAGCCTCCTGGTCACAGGAACTACACAGGGATTGTGCTCAAGAAACTCATGGATGCAAAGACCTCCATCAAGGATTACAGCTAATTTTCGACTGTAGAAATGTGGAGAAAGCACACCTTCCCAGCCTCGACCGATTTTTTGGAGCTGATTAATGCGTTACTAAATTTGAGCTTCTACTTGGGCTCCTGCTTTATTTATAATCTCTAAGGGCTTCCTGGTGAGGTTTAATTAATACCTCATGCCCCCGAATTCCGTTCCGCCGCGGATCGCTGACGTTTCGACATTTTCGTGCTCCGCGCGGAACACAGAAATGCCAAAATTTGTCAAGTACCGCTATAGGAACGCAATTTGCCACCCACCCCTAGTTGTTAGCAAGATTGTTTTTTGTGCATGAAGGGATACCTTCCTGCACAAACAAAATCCACTGAAGCATTTCTCCTCGTTACACCTAACCTGGGGAGTCGTAGTAGTTTTGGTGCATTCCCAGATCTACCACATATGGTAAATTCGGGAAGGTCGTCAAAATCAATGGGTTTTGCAAAGAAACACCCACACTCCACCAATAGAACTCCTCCCTTGGGCAGAGTAACACAGTGCAGCGATATTCACTGCGTTGCGTTACTCTACATTCATCAAGGCATGGGGCCACGCCAGATCACTTTGCGTGGCTTGATAAAATGCATCTCAAGGGTTGCATCGAGTTTGCAACCTGTTGCATGATGCAAAAGTGACACAACCCTTGATAAATGTGGCCCCTAGATTATTGCTGCATTTCACAGTTCAAACAGCAGCCAAGGGGGTTCATTTCCTTCCTAGCACTAGGTTTCATGACACACTGGATGTGCCCCTGTACAGGTTCTAGGTTTAGGTGTATTTCTTTACTGACCTGTCCTGCTGCCCAGTGTTGCAGGTAGTAGCGGTCGGTGGTGGGAGTAGTTGCCAGGCGGTGATGTGGGAAGGGGGAGGGACAGGGTGGGGGGGTAGTAATCTATGGATTACGGAGGATTACAGGTAAGTAAACATATAAATAAATAAAGCAAATTTCGTTGCGTGCACTGCATTACATTTGGGGATGCAGTGCTCACAACAAAATTGGTTTTATTCATTTATATGTTTACTTACCTGTAAATCTCCGTGATCCATAGATTACTACTGCCCACCCTGCCCCTTCCCCTCCCCATGTCACCACCCGGCAGCTGCTCCCACCACCGACCACTACTAGTTGCAAGAGCCCAGCTTTCTTGTGGTATTTGACTTGCCCTGTCCTAAATTGAAGCATTTTTGTGACCTGTCAGCAATCACAGTATTGCAGTCCCAATAAAAGTTGTCATTGTACTTTTAATATTTAAACTAATTGGTACTTATGTTGCGCCTGCAGCACTACATAGCTGCCACATGTTTTGATTGCTTGATTGTATATTTGTGTGAGATTTCAGTTCCTTATTTATGACACTGTAGCCCCAATTCCGAGTTGCATCATTCTGGCAGGATGTAAACTCCGCCCTTGTAATTTCTAGTACAGTATCACCTCACCAATACCGTGCAATCATAAGTAAGGCGCCTGGCTTGATGGTATTTATATTTTTATTATTTCATCTGTATTCAGCCATATTTATTTTCCTGGACATCTTTACGTTAGTTATCTATACATTTTGAATTTTGAGAATAAATGGTAATTTGGTAATGGTAATGGTATATTTCCACATTTATTTAATTGATTAAATATGCACCCATAATTTGATGCATCCTACATTTGAGCAAATTAGGCAGCCAAATAATATAACAAAACACTACACCAAAAGGTAACCATTAGCATTATACAAAAATGTATATTCAAGTAAGTCTGTATTTGAGAAATATCGTCTTGTTTTTAAACTCCCCATGCTGTTTATCTGCTCAGCTGTTGGCTTGGAATTAATGAAGGACAGCATGTAGAGTAACTCTCGCACTTTTCTTTATTTTTCAGCTTTTAAAAATAAATACATACAGGAAGCACATTGTTTTCTTTCTATATTTAGCTGTAAAAATATAGAAAACTGGTAGCCTTAATTTATTGGAATGGGGAATAACTGCGCAGAACGGAAATTACCAGGCAGCATTCTGATCAGTATTTCCTATTCAGAAGGATTTAACATACACCTTTAACACCTGCTCTTGAGCAGCTGGTAAATCTATGCAGGGCCCTCTGCATGGCGCAGCGAGGCGGGTTGTGGTGGCAAGAAAGAGGAAGATGCTGGCTGATGTAGAGACCTTTACATGATCTCCTCACACCTTGCTTGAGAGTCAGGTGATGTCCGAGAAATGGACCTCATCTGCAATGTAGCCCTTTCTTAATGGAATGTTACCGGTTGAACTTCCCATCTGGTAAAATATGGTATGTTGTTCCAGCATGTGGCAAATCCAGGTGCTGGAACAACATCCTTCTCATAACTGAGTGTAGCAAATTCCAAAGAGGGTTTCTGCTCCATTCAATTCATATTCAGGGCCCTAAAGTGGTGCTTTATCGCTTGGGATGCAAGAAGTTGTGAAGATGAGGTTCTAACAAACTCGTGGAATTGTTTTTGAAACCATGGCAGTTTCATGAATTGAAAAGCTGGTAAGGCTTTATTTAAAAAATGCAAGTGAAAAGAAAAAGTGAACCTCTGCAACAGCGGAGGATATTCTTGTGGCACTCAGAGGCAGCCAGCAGCCCTCACCCGCCACACACTCAGCGCCTGTGCGTAAAATATTTATATAGTTCAAAATGTGTGCTTAAAGGCTTTATAACACAAAAAAATGCTCCTGTTTCCCTGCAGCTCGAATTCCCAGCCTAAGATGTGAGACTTGTGTGTCAAGGAATACCCATTGAGCTTTTTCGGAGCAGATCATCTTTTTCCAGCCTAAGATTTGATTTATTTGTTAGCAGTTAATTGACAGATGTTTCTGCTGCTCCACCTGAACTAGAACATTATAATTTATTAGACCGTACAGCACATTTCTAAAATGATTTCCTTTTCAAAATAGACATTCAGAAGCACAGTTCACAAACTAATGAAATCAAATGTTGCTTTCATGCAGAGGTGTAACAAACATCTCCTCAGCTGCTCCCAAAGTGCCAGGTTGTGCTGTTCTTTGGAGCCCTTATCGCTGCAGAAGCAATTGAGACTTTTAAAAGATGCAGGAATATGTTGCTTAAGTCTAGTCTACTGAAGGCGGCAGCAAGGGTTGGATACACCCCATGCTGCTGCGTATGTCTTTCCATGGAAGGCATTTAGACATTCTGAGACGGGGACAATAGGCCACCTGCATGGATAGTCCATTTCAGGGCTGTAAGGGAGCTGCAGAGTTTGTTGCACTTTCTCTTCTGTCTGGAGAAGAAAATAAATTCCAGCAAGACAAGGTTTATGAGGGCTCATTACAAGTTATAATACTGACGAGACCAGGAACAGCAGTTACCAGCTTAATCAGTGTTAAAAGACCCATGGTAACTTCATGGACCCGGTGCATGTATCCAAAATGTGGCCACTGATAATATCTGAAATGATTGGTTGAGATGTTATGGAGAGTGGGGAATTATCAGGGAATTCAGGTGTGATACTCCTGATTTCCTGAGTAATTAGTCATTGATGAAGATATCCTCTGTTTACATCTTGTGATGTCCAAATATTGAAGATGCCCATGACCAAGGCATTGGTTAATCCAAGGTGGGGAAAGCTATTGTCGGAATGCTCTGAGCGGCTGCTATGAGTGTGGGTGCAACACACCTAGGTCTTGCAGGAGGGTATCTCCAAGGTGATGAGGTTTGGTACAGCGGCCAGGGAGGCTGACTCTGGAACATGGGGGCTCACGGTTGGATCCCTGGTGCCAGCGGCAGGTTAGCCCAGCACCATGTGAGTCTTTGGGCAATAGCTCGCTTAATCTTCCCAACAGCCCCCAGTGCCATCCCACCCTCGGGTAGTTGTTCGCGCTTTACAAATACTGGCATTATTATTATTCCCCTGGACCTTCTGTGGACCTCAAGCTTCCTATTCCTAAGAGTTCAATACCCAGTGTGATCAAGAGCCAATGGCAAGGGTATGGAATGAGGGTCAGAACAAGTAGACTTAGCAAGAGCCACATGGAACCATGGGGAAAACACGGGAGGGAGACTATGAGTATGAGGACAAGAAAGAATTCAAGACAGAGCAGTTGTTGGGGTCAAAGGGCATGTGATGTCACTTCCGCAATCCCTGGCATTCTGTTGAAAGGACGTCAGTGCAAGTGTTTTTTTTCAGATTTTCCAACCTAAGCATTTGGATATGTTAATTTGTTATGATGAGCCACTCGGACAAGTTTTGGGATCCGAGGGGAGTTTTATGCCCATTGAGAAATCTGGATAGCTGCTTCAGGTATTTTCTGCAAATTGATACAGTGTGAAAATACGTGTGGCCTGGCACCAATCAGACCATAGATCTGCAACGTCGAATTTATCAAAAGTTTACCTTTCAATTTTGTTTCTGCGTTCACCAACTATTCCAGATTCGTGTCACATTTAAAAATACATTATAAGGAAATTATATTACCCTGTTCTGTGTTTTCTCTGCATCTGTGTTGGTTGCTACAAGTATACATTACAGAGAAAGACAGATGCATGGCTTGCAGTACAAAAGGTTTGCTAAAATTAATATTTATTTGACAGGCTCTGCCCGTTAGGAGGAACTTTCTTTTTGGAATATTAAAAACGTATTCAACTTTTGATTAATTCAATTTGAAATTAGTTTGCTATGATCCTTCTTCTGAATCATGTAACAATACTTTCAATTCTAAAAGTATTAATTCTTATTGTCGTATCTGGATTTTAATTATAATAAAGACATCCATGTGTTAAATTTCATTCTTGCGAAGGCATTGGTGGTATTTTCTAAATTGGTACACCCAAGGATGAACCATAAGTAAGCAGTAAACCATTTGATGAATGTTTTGTTTCCTATTGACTATGGGAGACTTGCTGGCTTTAATCTCACCTTGGGAGTTGTTTCCTCTTCTTTGCCTCACTATGTAGCATGTGGACCTCCTCTAAATTGAAGGCGAGGAAAATAATGATTTGTATATGCTTGCTCCCTGTCGAATGTCTGACAAAATATCGACCTACGAAAATATCGGAGCAACAATATAGATGTCAACAATATCGACATCCAATCTACAACATGGTAAGTACAAAAATATCGAAAAAAATCTCAATGTCAAAAATATCGTTTAAAAAAAATATTGTTTTTTTAAATTAAAAAAAATATGTAAAATAAATTAAATAATTCGTAAAAATATAACAAACATAGTTAAAATATTTTACATTAATTAAAATTAATAAATAATATACATAATTTAATAAAAATTAATTAAACATACGTATACTATGTAATATAGATACTTACTTAATAATCAGTTTTAATATTTATTTTAATATCTTATAAATAATTAAAAATAATATAAATTACAAATTCATCTATACACATAACATAATAACAAAAATAAACATTAAATAATTATGCAAAACAAATTTACAAAATTACATTTACTTTTAATATTGTAAAAAATATTTAAATACAACATAAACTAAAACAATACAAAAAATATGAAGGAACAGAGGGAATAAAATACTATTCCAACTCCCCCCCCGCCCCCCAAAAAAAAGTAAGGAAAATGTTGGATAGCGTAGAGGTAAAAATCACTATTCAAACTCCAGAGAGTGCAACAATAGGGAAAGTTTTGTATAGCATAGGGGTAAAAATTACTATTCCAACTCCAGAGAGTGCAACAGTAGGGAAAGTGTTGGATAGCATAGGGGTAAAAATTACTATTCCCACTCCACAGAGTGCAACTGTAGGGAAAGCGTTGGAGAGCGTAGGGGTAAAATTACTATTCCCACTCCAGACAGTGAAACAGAGGGAAAGTTTTGGATAGCGTAGGGGTAAAAATTACTATTCCCACTCCAGAGTGTGCAACAGTAGGGAAAATGTTGGATAGCGTAGGGGTAAAAACACTATTCCCACTCCAGACATTGGAACTGTAGGGAAAGTGTTGGATAGCGTAGGGGTAAAAACTACTATTCCCACTCCAGAGATTGCAACAGTAGGGAAAGTGTTGGATAGCGTAGGGGTAAAAATTACTATTCCCTCTCCAGAGAGTGCAACAGTAGGGAAAATGTTGGATAGCGTAGGGGTAAAAACACTATTCCCACTCCAGACATTGGAACTGTAGGGAAAGTGTTGGATAGCGTAGGGGTAAAAACTACTATTCCCACTCCAGAGATTGCAACAGTAGGGAAAGTGTTGGATAGCGTAGGGGTAAAAATTACTATTCCCTCTCCAGAGAGTGGAACAGTAGGGAAAGTGTTGGATAGCGTAGGGATAAAAAATACTATTCCCACTCCAGAGAGTGCAACAGTAGGGAAAGTGTTGGATAGCGTAGGGGTAAAAATTACTATTCCCTCTTCAGAGAGTGCAACAGTAGGGAAAGTTTTGGATAGCGTAGGGGTAAAAATTACTATTCCAACTCCAGAGAGTGCAACAGTAGGGAAAGTGTTGGATAGCGTAGGGGTAAAAATTACTATTCCCATTCCAGAGAGTGCAACAGTAGGGAAAATGTTGGATAGCATAGAAGTTAAAAATAACATACTTATAAATAAATTAATATTTTAAAATATTAAAGAAAATAATTATTAAATAAATCTAAACTATTTACAAATACCAATAAATAGTTATTAACACATGATTACCAATGAATAATTAAGTAACAATAAAATAACAATAAATACCAATTAATAATAATTAATAAATATAATTACCAATTAATAAACATTGAACAATGCAATATTTCTTATAACATATTGATTATTAAAAGGAAATTACCAATTAACTAATATTGGACAATTAAATATTTTGCTAAGCCAACAATATTAATGATCAAACATTAATTACCAATTAATAATGACTTATTAATATATGAATTCAAAATATCAATCAATATTATTTAGTAATATTTAATTACCAATTAATGATTAAACAATAAATTAATTTTCATAACCAAAAAATGATACTTTTAAATATTTACCAATTAATAACTAATATCCAATAAATTAATTATCAATACCCAACTATAAATGTAATAATTACTTAATTACATATCAATTACTTTACACACTATTCCCCTATAAACACACAACAAACTCCAATAATAAAATAAGACACTTAACATAATTATCAATTAGTCAATGAATTAAAATTAATTACCAATTAAGAATTCATTAACAATAATATAATTAAAAATACCAATTAACAAAAATTCATTATTACTTAATTACATTTAAATTACTTCCCACCCTATTCCCCTGTAAACACAGAACTGGCTAATTAAGAGAATTACCAATTAATAAAAATGAATTACCAATTAATAATTAGCAATAATATAATTAGCAATACCAATTAATAAAAAAAATATTTCTTAAATACATTTAAATTACTTCCCACCCTATTCCCCTATAAACCCACAACCCGCTACAGTACTAAAACACAAAATTAACTTAAAATAACATAAAAAATAACACATACATATACATAATAATATACATAAAAATCATATAAAAATCGATATTAGTAACATCGATATTACTAACATTGGTTTTTAAAAAAACGATATTACTTACCTTCTAAATTCTGTCACTTTGATATTAAAAAAATCAATATTACTTACCTTCGAAATTCTGTCACTTTGATATTAAAAAAATAGATATTACTTACCTTCTATATTCTGTCCCTTCGTTATTTTAACTTCGATATAATTGTAGTTCGATATTTACATTTCGATATTTTGTTTGCCCACCCTCCCTGTCTGGAGTAGCATAATGGGTGTAAAAACAGTGGATCGAAATGGGACACCAATTAATTACCAACTCTGTAATTAATTCAATTATTAAACACATCATTTCTTTAGTTTTTTTAACCATAATTTTTAAAAATTGCTGAACAAAAACAAACACACTATACTGTGCCAGGACCAACACAAACTCAAAAGAATCTTATTGGCATTACTACAACAAGATTATTCAAAGCATTGATTAACTAAACTAAGAAGCGACCTAAAAATGTTTGCTATGCAAAGCAAACAGCAAACTCTCCCCCTAACTTCGTCGTGGATATTCTCAAAGGGAAAAGCAACGATTGTCCTTTTCTTTAAGGAAAAAAAATCAAAAAGATAAAACTGTCCCCAGATTTCAAAAAGGAATAACCCCTACTTGTTTTAGCCCCTCCAACCCCAAGATTGGTTTTCTTTCACAGAGGTACCTAGAGGTTATTTGCCAACATAATACATTCATCACAACTTTTGGTTCCTCTACCTGCTACGCTGATTAAGTGACACCTTTTGGTTCCTCTACCTGCTACAATGATTAATGATTAATATAATATAATAAGTAATCAATTAAAAATACAAATACAAAATATTTATTAAAAATCATTACCTATTAATTCAAATTAATTCCCAATTTAGAATTAATTAACAATTGAAAATTGCTACAGAATTAAATTACTAAAATTAACATAATTATCAACTAATCAATTAATACAAATTAATTACCAATTATAATTTAATTAATTACCAATTACAAATTAATTAACAATTAATTCAAGATCAATACCAATAAATAAATAAAACATTTAATCCATTATAATTAAATTACTTCCCACCCTATTCCCCTATAAACCTACAACCTGCTACAGAAAATAAATTACTAAATTTAACATAAATATCAATTAATCAATTAAGAAAAAATAATGACCAATTATAATTTAATTAATTACTAATTAAAAATAAATTAACAATTAATTCAAGATAAATACCAATAAATAAATTAAAACATTTAATCAATTATAAATAAATTACTTCCCATCCTATTCCCCTATAAACCCACAACCCGTTACAGAATTAAATTACACAAAAATTAAATACCATAAAATTCATTACTTAAAATACATTTTAAAATAAATATACACTTTTCACACATATACTAACATAAAAAAACACTTTAAAAAATTCGATATTATTAAAAAATCAATATATTTAAAATTATATTATATATTTTGATATTTTGACTTTCTATATTTATGTAAATCGATATTAACTTACTTACCTCAAAATCGATATTTTTGTAGTCTATATTCTGTCCATTCGATAATTTGTCCATTAGATTCGATATTTTTGTTGTCTATATTCTGTCCATTTGATATTCTGTCCATTCTATATTTTTTACTCGATATTAGTGCAATTCTATATTTTTTACTCGATATTTTGAGTGTATACCGTTATTATTTAAGATGGCTTTACACTCGTTTTTCCAATGCGCCAACTTTCCGCCCCGTGACATGGGAATTTCTTTTTAGCCTCATCTCTGTTATAATTTCCCGTTGTCTTTCCTCTATTTCCATCTCCTTGGGCTTGATTATTTTTCAAATGATTCAATTGAAGTTCCTGTTGCTCTGCTAGTTTTACTTGTGCCCACATGACCTTTTCTTCCAAATTCTTAGGCTTGTTGTCCAATTCATCCTCACAATATTTTGCATATTTGAGTATTTCATCAATAGGTTTGGCCTGCACACAGATCTTATGATCTTTAATCCATTGTGAAATTTCTGGTCTCAATCCAGACACAAACCGATAGATGAATTGCGTCATATCTTTGGTATCAATGTTCTCTAGACCACTATATTGTTTAAAGACTTGCAAGAGGCGTTCATAATATGCATGTACAGATTCGGCTTTATTCTGTGTAGTTCTATCTATTCTAGTTCAGTCAGTCTCTTTTGGAGGTACCTTCCCTTTCAAGTACAGCATTACCTGATTGTATTTTTTCATAACCTCATCTGATGGAGCTCCTCTCTTTGGGTCTCTAGGATACTCATCACTTGGCCAATCAACTGCTATTTTGCACTCTGTCGATAAATCTACAGGGATAGCAATATCAAATAATCCATCTAGATCTTTTAACAGTACCTTTGAAACCTTTACAAATCTTTTGACTTGTCTCTACCATTCTACAGGTTTCTCTCGTAATTTCGGAAAATCGTTTGTAAATGACAAAATATCCTGTCGGGACCATGGGACATGTACATAACTTCCACCTGGCACTTCTCTCACTGGACACAACCTTTCCACTTTTTCTGTTTCTTTCAAAATATACTCTGATGCAGTATTTTTCGCTTGTGCCTCCTCCTTTTTCTTTGCCCGGCTGGCTTTCCATCTTTCTAGATCACCCCATTTTTGTAATATTGATAACAACTCTTTAATTTGCATTTTCCTTCCTGACACATTCAGATTTCCCAAATCTTTATCAGTGAATTCAGCTCGGTCAGGTTTCTGTAGTACTTTTGATTTACCAATACCAATTCCCATTTTAAGTGCCATATTCATTAATTTTGCATGAAATACTCTGGTGTTTTGTGTGATACTTCGACATATAAACAACAATTCATCTTCGCTAAATGTGTTCAATCTTTCTAAACCCACATTTCCTGCCATCATTTCTTCTAAATCGACCCTTAATTTGAATATATCCAATGCTTTTGGTTGCGATTTTGGCTTATCAATTTCTCGGGTCTATCGCTCAAATTCTTCTGGGGTAACTACTGTTGTATTTACTGTACCTGTTGGTGTTTCCATTCCCACTTCTCTAGAGCTTCCAGGAGTACTTTTCCTAAAGGAGCTCCTTTCAGGTTCACTTATAGGTAAATCTATAAGGGAAATTACCGACTCACACTCACTTGTTTGATCATCCACTATTACCATTTCTTTTCTTGGCTGTACTACAGGTGTAGTTAGAACAGGAGTTTTAGGACTAGACTGCTTATCTCCATACAGAGGAACAACAGGACCAATGGTTACCGGAATTGTTAGGGCTTCAGGACTCGTATTTAATTGGGAAATTTTCTGAATTAATTCATTTCTCTGCTTATTTATTGCTTCTCGTTCCCTGTCCTGTAACACTTTTTCTAATGAAGTCTCATGTATTGCGGAACCAAAGGTGGTTTCAAGAACAGTGCACTAGGATTAACTGTACTTGGCTCCTCATTATAAGGTGGCGGATCTTTCATTAACAAATCCTCCAAATAATAATTTTCTGTATTATCGCTAATCATTAGATTTCTTGTTTTCTCAGTACTTTTACTTCCTGTTTGTTCTTCTAAAGTTCGGACAGGATATAATCCTTCCACTTGCATTGATTGTCTCCATTGTTTCATTTGTTTATCTCTTGTCTCTTTTGGAAATCTAGGATAGAATTTACTCCAATTTCTGTCGCTTCTGGGTCTATCTCGTTCAAAAGCCTCAGTTTCCCGTTCTTCTAATGCTTCGAACTGGGTTAATCTAGGTCTAGGATCTAATTCATTCATGCGTGTTCTCAAATTGTACAAATCTCTACCATTAAAGGTACCATGTTCTGGAAATGCCAAAACACCATCATCTTTTGCATACTCTGTCCAATTTTCTAACCACACGCAGGTGTGGTAACCCCTTTCTACCAGCAATAATGATGCAGGCAAATTTGGTGGAGGAATAATAATCCCTTCTCTAGTTTTATTTGTTTTGTCTTTTCTAAAGAAATTCTTAATTCTTTTAAATAGCGTCATTTTTATTTCACCTCCGTACATGATATGAGATCTTCCTCTTATACGTTGTTCTTGTGCAAAACCTAAGTACCTCCTATCGGGTCTATCTATTCCCTATTATTGCTGGGTCTAAATGCCACATGTAATTTTATGCCGCTTTTAATTTGCAAAGACCCTTGATTCGTTTACTAATAGACTTCCAATACCAACATGTTTCTTATTTTTCAATAACCAATCAGAAATTAGGATTCAAATAAATCCAACCAATAGTTGTGCGGCTTTTGATGTGAGACGAGTTTTCACGCTCCTGCACTCACCCCTCCTTTACAGTATTACCTCAGCTACACACCCGCTGTCTCAACCAATACCAGCGTGGCTCTAGGTGACGTCAGCGCAGCTCCACAATTGACTCTATCCTTTGCAAGGTAATACGAAACTTATTTCACTTTTCAATGTAGAATTTCATTAATTTACAATGTAGAAACATTCACCACTGTGCCTAAGTGACTACATTCAAAGAAAAGATGATTTACACTCACTACGAGTAGATCCCTTCCGCTTACTCTTCACACACTACAAGTAGATCCCTTCAGTCTACCTTTCATGCAAGCATTGGAGAACCTGTTACTTTCTCGGACTTACCCTTTCTAGGTAATATAAGGCCAAGGTTTTACTAGCGAACCCCTTTTACTGTCAATTAAGCTCAGAAGAACCTGCTACTTCTTCAGTGTGATCCTTTCTAGGTGATATCGCACCAAAGTTTTGCCAGCAAACTCTTTGCTATCAATTATTCACACATTTATTCAGAAAGTCCCCAAACAGTGCTTCCGGTTGTACCTAACCATGCACTTACTTCCTTAGGCAAGTGACCTCAACTACAGAGTGGTTTCCATTTACAACCTGTTATTCTGCCCCCGGAGATTCCAGACAAAACATAAAACAGGTACGAACAGTTTTGGTTAATACATAAATTCAATACAATCAATAACCAATATAATTTCAAATATGCAAAAATAATTTTCAATAAACCAGCTAACTTCCTATCTTAACTAAACCCTAACCATCATACTGCTACCAAAAGAAACTGATAGAGCGCAGGTTCACCTGCCCATTTTACAATACTCGCCTGGGCCCATAAAAACTATATACGCAAATGAACTGGTAAACCTACACTCATATCAAAATGTTTGTTTTACCATTCAGGACCTATATCATTTGACTTACCAATCCTAGTCACCAGTACCTAGAGTCCTAAAGGAACAAGGGTGTTAGCATAACAGATAGTAGCTAGTCTAGATTTGCGTATTCCGATAGGAATTGCGTAAATCAATAATTTTAAGGAACCTTGTATGATTTTACTGATTGACCTTATACTGTACCTATTTATTGATTGTAATTTTTTATTGTGTCCTTTTATGATTTTAATTAATTGAATAACGTGCTTTGACTCTGACTCAGGTAGTAATATAAACAATTTGCACACATAAAAATAACCACAGACTCAGGAAAAGTTTAAACTCTTTATCTATGTAAATTATTTAATGTCAGTGTCTATACTTCATTAACTGAAACTTGATCAATCAACAAAAATATGGTTAAGGTAAGATAGAATGAGAAACTTTCATTAAGCAATGAGACATAGGGAGGGTAGAAAAAGGAAAACAGTACAATGATGAACCCACATTAATTATATTTACCTAGAATGGTGTGAAGACCAACCATGGCCATGGGCTGGGTCAAAGTGCAGGACCCAAATATGCAGGTGCCAGCAGGAAAGAATAGGTGCAAACCAGGATCAGGACAGGTACAGACCAAATTGGATCAGGATCAGGACAGGTACAGACCAAATTGGATCAGGACAGGACCACCTCAGGCTTAGACTGGCACCCACAGCTAACCTGCTACGCCTGCGTTGCACCATCTCTGCAGCCTACAGCCAAACCCCATTTGGGTCTTCGAATCTCCCTTCCCAGTAACCCCAATTGGGTTATCGATTCTTCTGACAGAGTGCTCCACCTACACCTCTGCTCTCAATTGCCTATTGAGTGCGTTGGGTCAGTGACAGGTCAGCTATTCGGACAAGTCGGATAAATTAACTAGCTAAGCCTACTCTAGTTATACTATTTTCCAGGGCAGTGTACCACCCCCCAAATGTTGCAAGAGTAAGGACCCCCAATTTTGATTGGACAAATGGATGAGGAGAGGTCATCACACCATACCAAAATGAAACTTTTCTTATGGATATTGAAATGAGCGTTACCGCTCATCAATTTATTTTCCCATGCGTTTTTATTCCACCCAACAATTGAATGTTCCTATAGAAATACAATGTTAACAGTTTGTCTTCCGCTTGGGGTCATCAGGTTAGGTTCCCAGGTGCATCTTCCAGTGTGATGAAAGTTTGGCTTCAGTTCAATGACAGATGACATAAGTTCTTTCTTGGAGTTTGACATGCGCAGTGTGGGTTTCAAAATTGAGAAATAGCACCCCTCAGGCCCGAAATGTAATACATAAAAAATAGAAAAGAAACAGTTTTAGAACACAGAATAAATGAATGCACTGTATATCACTTATCTCTTCTCTATTCCCATTTAATCATTTTAATGTTTAGGCAAAACGAACAGCTTAGCAAAAAGCAGCAGTGCAAGCTTCATGCATGCTGTAACACAAAGCAGCCATCTTAATTCTAGTGTGCAGAAGCAAAAGTTTCCCTCCAAGCAAGATAGTACGCCATGTCACGTGAGTATGACAGAAGCATGCGCAGTAGGAAATCCCGCGTAACAGCAGCCATTTTAATGCAAGCGAATTATAGTTAATAAAAGCACATTTGAAAGCGTCCCCTAGATGCTAGGTATGTCATGTAATGCAATATTAATTAGACAAGACATGTTAATTAGTACGTTATGAGTTATTTTGAGAGGGTTGAGTACAAGCAATTCTCTCTACGTGCGAATCCTTGCTCCATCATAACCAATAATGAGTTTCAAGACAATGTGTTTGGCCTCTGACAGCCTTCACCTGATATTATATTAACACATTCCACCACATACAATGTGATCATGGACATGTACCACAAGCTGGAAAACACCCCTGCAAATTCAGCATGGCATGCACACTTCTTCAAGAACAAACTATTGTTTCAAGGCCTTGAACCATATATGTTTCAAAGGTTGCTTGTTTTTCACGGTTCTCTTGGAACCTTACATGGGGGTGTGTTTCAGAGTAAATTTTGATTGAGCCACTTCATCTGAAGCCTCATGGTGCCAGCACACAGAGATGTTTACACAGATAACTATGTATACAATTCAATTTTGGGCCCTGTTTTGGTCTGCAACATTGGGTTACATAGAAGGAATACATGAAGTATTGGATTTTGGACCAGAGAAACTTCTCATCTCGTTGTACAACAAGAACCTTGAATTACAGCATCTTCTATGGAAGATGGATACCACTATCATGACCCTATTTTTGTTTGGTTAAGTCTTAGTCTGTGTAGAGCATCATACAAATTCTTACCCCAGTACCAGTTTATTGTATTACTAAGTTCTGGGTGGTGTCAAGGGCAGACAATGGGGTCAGAGCTCATTTTACATCCTCACATTGCTTAAGTGTTGGCTGGTGGTGGAAGGCCAGTAACCAAACTCAGAGAATTCAAAGTGAGCTACAGCGAGCATAAGTCAGCCATCAGAAACAGATGGACAGGAGTTCAGACGTAAAAGAGAGGTATATTGGATATATACTCTCCAAACCGCCATCTCTGGGCTCAATGACCATCTCCTGTGGGAGAACGCCCTATTGTGAATCACTGGTACTCTATACCTTTGTCTGCATTGTCTGTCTATTTTCAGTCTGCCTGATCCCCGGCCTATGTTTAATGTTCACTGTTTTTTGACGGCTCCCTTAGGACTTAGACACACGATGCCACCTTATATTTATGTTTTTGTGTGTCTACGCCTATTTGGACCCTTCTTGCTCAATCTGCAGGGTCACTAGAATAGAGGCTATATCTTTAGCCACTTACTTGGCAAATGTGTTTTTTCATTCGTAATTTTGAAAGTATTCCCCCCTTTTTATGTTTCTCGCCATCATATTTATTTGCCTTATAGCATTTCAGAGTATTCTTAGGGTTTTCGCCTTCATTTATTTCTTTGTGACGATTTCCCTCCCCTACCCTAGTCTTTTTTAATACCTACCTCTATTTGATGTCTGGGATCAAGCACGGTATTCCATTATCATAACTCTTTCCTTATTTAGTCTTGATGTGTCCGGCAACTTCCCATCTTGAGTAATTTATTTACTGTGGTGAGGGTCTACTCGTCACTCGTTTGTGGACTCTATTAACCTCTACGTTTCTTATGCATATTGCAACACAGCGACGGTTAAGGAATCTAATATGGTGCCTATATTCTGACACATAGTATTCTCCTGCAGACTAGACTATCTGTGGCTCTTGATTGAAGTCCAGGTGCAGGTGGTTGGAATGATATTCCCACCCACACATGATTGGCTCAACCGTATATTAACTCCTGACTACAGCTATCTCGCAACTACTGTGTCCTGGGACGGGTGCCGATCTGCGTGATGTTGCGAACAGTGGACTTTATTTCAGGTAAGTGCCTTTGGGCATTGTCTCCCTCTAGACCGGATAGATGTTTGAGCTACATGCCGCCACCGACCTTCAGGAGTGTAATTATTTCTTTTATTTTCCTTCAGACCCCTCTATGTGAGGCTGTATACATAATGAGGGGTCCTCATTTTGATCTCTTTGCTTTTCCAGTATCCCTGCGTCAGATCCGGAAGCGTAGATGTAATAACACTACACGGCTACATGAGTTTTTTCACTCGATTGTAATTAGATGGTAATTTATACATCCTACGTGAACTACATAGTTGCACATTACCAGGCTCTATGTTTATTGTATGCTTTTGTTGTCCCCGCAGACATATTACGTCTTTTTATTATTAACCCCCTTGTACCACATATCCGGTGGTCTCTTCATGACATACAGATGGCTTGATAATATTGAATGTATCACAAGGTCTACGCCCTGAAGAAGGAACTGTTTATGTGCTTCAGTGTTCCGAAACGCGTTTCGGCGTTTTGTTCTACTGTTTCATACCTTGCCTCCAACTCCTTACATAATCATTGTATTACTGAATGGTTATTTGTCAACGTGTTGTTTCTTTTTTTGTCCAGTGTCTGAATTTGTGTTGTTTGGTCATCACACTTAGTAAGCAGAAACAACATGGAGAAATAAAGATATTTCTCCTTGTTGCACCTCCCCTGGGAAAGCATAACATTTTTACGCATGCCCAGGTTTTTTCAGTCTTGGTAAATATGCAAATGCTCCAAAACCCATAGGTGGATGTGTGGGAACACCCACACTCCACGCATGGAATGCTTTCCTAAGGCAGAGTAACGCAAGGTAGACACTTACACTGCCTTGTATTTCTCCAGATTTACCAAGCCACACAGAGCCATACAAGCTGGACTTGCGTTGCTTGGCAATCAGACTTAAGTATTACGTTGCCCTTGTAAGACTATGCATGACCTAAGGGAAACACAGTACAATGATATATCTGGCCCTAGGGCTATTCTTCCTGGCCATAATGCCACAATAATTATGAAAAAAGTTTGATATGGCCTTGGTGCTGGGAAAAGGCTTATTACTCAGAAGTGAAAGTTCTTGGTTCCTCCTTCTCAGTAAGATTTGAGGCTGAAGCTAATACAATTGCATGTCACCAAAGACAGCAGGATGGCCAAACACGACTGACACAATAGAATATGAGGAGATTACTTTTACCTAAAAAAAAGATGATAATCTCCCCCCTGACGGATGTTTGACCAGTGAATTTGCAAGACATATAGCTTCGTTCTCCCATTGTTACTCTAAATTTATTTATGTTACAGAGGAGCTGGCTAATTGTTATGCTCCTTTCTTTACTTTTAGTGAAATTGACTTTTTTAATGATGGGGTCCGGTTGTATTCATAAATATTACTCACTAAAGGTGTATTTATTATCTATACTCACTAATCCCGGGCTGTTACTTTCTCTGGTGTCTGATTATTACCTAAAGTGATTATAATCTAATTATTTGCTTTTGAGGTTCTTTGCTTCTTATTGCCTATTTCCCTTTTCCTTCTTTTTTTACCTGCCATTACTTTATTGTTTTATGCTTATCTTCTGTAAGTATGCATTGGTCTGGTGTCCTGGCACTGCCAAGGACTACTACCAGTTGCGGCCACTATAAAATAAAAGTGGGGGGCAGGGGACGGATGGTCGGGGGGGCTCCAGGGGCACGAGATTATTTTTTTTAAAACATACCTTTCCTTTCGCTACCGTTACCACCGAGGCCCGCTTGGTGTTCTCCTAGCAGTCTCTGGGAAAGCAGACTCCCTACCTAATCCAGATGCTGCTCTCAAGCTATTAGAGCAGCATCTGGATTAGTCTGAGCGGCCTTCTCTGCTGCACAGTCAGTCCCTTGGAGCATGTGACATTTCTCCAACCCGCCTGTGAACACATCTGGGTTGGAGAAATAGAAGTGCACACGTCTTTTTGGCCGACCTATATGGCTGGACTGGCTGGAGCAGGCACCAGGCGTTTCCCCAGTGGGCTGCCAGGGTGTGGACTGGTTTTGTACCCCTGGGTGGCCATTTTGTCACTGGGGGCAGTTTTGCAGTATAGCTGCAATATTGGTCCCCTGTAACAAAAGAACCAACAGTGTTTTCCAAGCGCACCCATACCAATCCCCCCTAGCCGGTCCGACTCAATTACCGGGGCCAGTTTGCGTTCCCAGTCCAGCCCTGCCGGCCTAGGACTGTGGCCAAACTTAAATGCACACTTTTAAGTGCCCACCACTCCTTACCGCCACACCTGCTCAGCACGCATGCGTAAGGCAGTCACAGAAAAATAAAATGATAGCCGCCCCTGCCTATACATCTGTTTTTGTTCCAATTGCTTAAAGACAAAATTAATAAAACTCAATAATACTGTTTTTTTAGAAACACAGTCTTCTAGCCATTGTTCAAACCATGTATGGATTTCCATAAGTATGTCTTAATGTAATGGGGCACAAAATGGCAGGCACGTTGATAGGTTAGATTTTCCTAACAATTTTGCAAAGTTCGGGTGGTACACGTAGTCTGGCGGCATGAGGGATCTAGGAAGTGACGCAGACTTTCTAAACATGGCTGCAGCTAGTGAGCTGGGAAATCCACTGAAAGGAGTGTTTACCCAGGGAGGACAAATTTCCCTGCCTGGAGGGAGTGGGAGTGCATGACCATCTGTAAAAAATCCCTCTACCTTTATGTATTCACCAGCCTCTCCTCAGCTTCCTTCACTCGCACTTCACTCCATCACTCCTTTTTCTATAAGTCTCTTATTCTTCTTCTACTTCATAACTGATCGTACAAAATATCTTTCCCTCACTCTCTGCCACTTCCTTTTCATTTAGATCACTTCCATTTTTCAATCCAGCCTGCTGGTTTCTTCAACCTTTTCTCTAGTGTGTCCTTCTATTGTACCAGTTTGTCTTTTCACTTGTTTCCTATCTGTTATTTTATTTCAATTCTTTCGTTCTCTTTGATCCACTCTTTCTTGATCCCTTCACTGCTATCTTGCACTCAATATCCCTTTTCTCTCTCTTTATATGTCTTCCTGTAGGTCTAGTGCTCTTGCCCTTCTAGAGCTCAATTTATCTTTCTCTTGCTTCTATCTCTCTCATGTGACCCTTTCTGTATTCTTGTATTCCATCAGTAACTCCCACTTTTTACTCTCATTTTTTTTGATTCCCTCTTCCCTTTTCTTACTCCCACTCACGTTGTCTCTTTCCCTACTACCTTTTTTTTTGGGTCGAGCATTTGAGACCTTTTGTTTATAGTTTAGTATATACTTATATATGTATGTACTTTGTGGGCTCTGGAGATCTGCCCTAGAACTTGTCTGCTTCTGCTTAGGGACTTTTTTCTATTCAACTGCCTTCATTTAACTGTCTTGATAGAAAACGGCGAGTAGAGTTCAGTAAAATACCAGAATTGCTTTCTGCTGAGGGACTTTCTTTTTTTAAATGTTCTGGCAACTGCCTCTATTTAACTTTCTTGATAGAAAACGACAAGCAGAGGTCAGTAAAATATCAGAATCACTTTAGCATTCTCTAAATTCCAGTCCATAGAAATTTTCTTCCACAAGCACCCGTAGACAATAATATTTTTTTCAAATCTTGTATTTTCAGTGATATAACCTCTGAAGGCCCTGATTTTAAATTAAAAATAAGGCTTTGGATTATACAATTTCCCACTGAAAGGCAATATTTCTCTCCATGTGTATACATACCTGGCGTATCATGCAGTTTGGTGATTACTTTCCCTCCATGTTAAAGAACAGTAGATGTTTCAGCACCCAGGCTAATGTGCAACATAGCTAAATATATATAAGGTCCCAAAGGCGAGACCGATTGCAATGTAAATGCCTGGTATTATCTGACTTCTATCTTCCTCCACCTTACTTTTTTCTTCATCTGTCCCTTTGTACACTTTCTCTTGCTATCCTTTTATCTTTCACCGCTTTTCCTTTCAAATGTCTCTCCTTTTCTTCTCTCACCTTCTTTGACTTGCTCCCATTTCATTTTCTTTTAATATTGCCCTCCGCCTCTGTCTATTACCCCGTTGACTTCCAATTTGTCACTTCTCCCCTCTCCCTCCTTCGACAGCCTGTCTACTGCACACAACAGCTCCTGTTTACCTCCAGTCTCCATGGTGATTTTTTGCTATAATTGCAATAAGTCATCTGCGTACCGTTCTGCCCAACTTCCATCAGGGACTGAATTCTCATTTGGTATTAATGTCGCTGGTATTCCGCCCGGCGAGGGCCTCGACTGATGTCGAAAGCATTTTACAGCGCAGAGACAAGCTTTCCAGAGGAACAATTAAAAGTCAAGAAATTAAACAGGCAAGTAAGACAGAGGGGAGAACTGAAAACACAGGTTTTTTTCTCTCGATGAAACAAATTACATTTAACAAGTAAGCTAGATAGTTAAAATTTTGAAACAAAACAACTTCCAGATTCTCAGACGAATGATTTCATAAGAATCTCTGCATTACTTTTGTTTCAAGTACTAAAAACTGCAGAATGCACTGCACGAGTTCTATTGGCAGGAGACAGTGGTGCAGCTCTTTAAATGGGTCTTATCCTTACAGATGAACTAAGGATGGACTCCCTCCGGTCAAGCTTGGATTCCTTGCATATGTCGTTTACATTTTTGTTGAAGACAATGCACCTCTATTCTGAAATCAACTACCAGATTGCTTAGCAAAATTTGACCTAACAGATCTGAGTCAGTTAAAGGCTGCTGAACCCAGAGCAGGGTTTTGCCCCTCAATGGATTATCCCAGATTAATCTTAACATCCAGTTATTGTTCGATAAGCTATCCATTAGGCTAACAACTGGCTCCAGAAATTGAATAGCCCTTGTCTTTTTAGCGCCACAAAAAAGTAATCCATGCTGCAGAAAGCGCTACACAACTCATTACATTAATATTAGGGTAATTCACCGAGGCAGAGTTGGTCTCTTGATTGAAGTACATGTCCTGTTCTCTGGAGATTTCCTTCTACGAGACTTATATTTATATATTTATTTAGAGAGTTTGAATCGCACGCCATAGAAACCATTAACCTTCATACCTCGAAGGTGGTGAACCGGCAAACAGCAGATGAAGAAGAGTTTCAGATCGGGAAGGTGGATAAACTACTCACTACTTGTTATCTCCCACTTATTATGTAAAAAGGTGTTTTCGTCTCCCATACAGGCACCGCTTTGCACACCAAATTCAAAGTGAACAGGGTCCTCACACCAGTAGGCTCCACCCTGACCCCCTGGTCCAGAAGGAAGTCCACCCCCGCTACTGCTGTTTTTCTTTTGTCTTGGTGAGAGGTGCTCCCCTGAGCCCTTGTCAGCAGGCTCTTATCAGCTTGCAGGTTTCATTTCTTTCCAGGCTTGTCGGTGGCCTTCGGCCGACAGGTAGAATAGTGTGGCCAGACTACCTTGCATTGTTGAAGTTGTGAGTCATGGAAGAAGCTAAAAAGGTAGAATGCTCTTCTTTGTACCTATGAACTCAAAGGAGTTGTGAAAGGCATATTGTGGCTCCTCCATGCTGAAACTGGGGAGGGTGCACTGCAAGAGCCATATCTATGATTGGTCAACTCTGACACAGTGAAGTCAGTACACCTTCTTCTTTTCATCATTTTACTAGTTCTGCCACTGGATTTCATGACATTGTTGACACTGAGTATCTATATCGCCACATTCCTATTCTTCCAGATCACTTTTAATTCAATATTTGGATCAATGCTTTGAATTTCTAATTTCCTAATCAGGTTAACATTTACCAAGTCTTGCCACTTGGCTGTGATTGTTCTTCTGAATATTAACACCAACAATATCATGATACAAGAATACTGAGGACAGAATATTGAGGTACAAAATATTGATAGGTAAGTGCATATAGCGAAGAATACATTTACTATCCCTAACTCCACATCTACATACTTTCAAGATATATGTACCATAGAGGTACATATATGTGTAGTTAGGTACAGAAAATCTACACTTACTTATCTTTTGATGTTTTATTTTCAATATTGTATCCTTGATATGGTGTGCCACAGATATTGTGGTTTTGAAATTCAGGGTACACATTGTGGTTGTGATTCTTTACAGGAGGGGAATGCAATGATTGTATTTAGGGTGACTTGATGGTACACTTCACCTTCAATTGACTTTCCCTTCGCTTACCTAAGCCATGCATCATTGGTGTGTGTCCTCTGTCAACCTGTTGAGAGCTTTTGAACAATTTCCCCAGTTTTCTCTCACCAATTTGCTGCCAAGGTCCCATGGTCAGTGCTAGTATGGGGCCAATGCTGTCCAGGATGGTGTGGTTACTATTGGTTGCATTGGTGGTGTCATGTCCTTTAGGCTAGTCCTGTCATGTATGCCCCCTTTTTACATACATTGTCCCATCCACACGATAACGGTTCTAAATAGGTGACCTTTTACCTAGTAGTTTACTCCTGTCTCTTTGACATCATGCTCTTAGTTTTTATCATAATCCCTGTACCTGACTACATAAACATGTCCTCAGGCACTGCATAATTATTCTGTATAAGGGTCACCACTTTTTTCATCCATGGCCAACAGTCCAGCTGTTCATGATTTCTTAGTTTGAAAAAACATTTATGATTCTTTTCAAAACATTTATGATTGTTTTTAACACCTATCAATTCTAGAAGAAACCCTGGAGGGACCACTCTAGTATATAAGACCCTTATTTCCCCCTGCAAATTAGAGGAGAATTCCTTACAGGCTGACACCGGGTCCTGCATGCTGAATCTTCGACATGCAGCAGTCTGACATCCCTTGCGGGGTGTCATCCTCGGAGCAGAGACGGGGTCCTTCACTCTTTACCATCAGGTGAGGGGGTTGGTTCTTCCCTCGGGGATTCTTGGATATATCTATACTACTATTATAAAGGGAGAACTTTGAACCTTTGAGGCGGGTAAACTCGGAAACCACAGTGCCAATCCACACACCCGATACATCATTGTAATTTTCAGGGTGTGCAGATGGACATAGGCTATATAAATTAAAAAAATATAAGTTATTTAATAAATTTACGAGAAAAAAAAAGTAGTCCCATGGAAGTAGCGCCGGCCCCGACGTGCGTGCTGACATCAGGAGCGCGGGGAGGAGCGGCGTCCAGGAGCGCGAGGAGGAGCGGCGGACATGAGCGCGGGGAGGAGCGGCGGACAGGCAGGGAGGAGCGGTGAGGAGCGGTGAGGAGCGGCGGACAGGCTGGAAGGAGCGGAGAGGAGCGGCGGACAGGCGGGGAGGAGCGGTGGACCGGTGAACTCAGGAGCGTGGGGAGGTGCGGCGGATGAGGTAAGGCTCCGGGGGACCCACGGACAATGTCGGGGCGGACGGGGGCCCTGAAGCCAAGGTCGGGACGGGCTGCTACTCCGGGGGACCCACGGACAATGTCGGGGCAGGCGGGCGGGGCCCTGAAGCCTGATTGCACCCGGACAAGGTCGGGACAGGCTGCTAGTATATATATATTCCTGCTCTCATGCACCAAGTGGTGCACTCTCGGTCGGGTGCCTTCACCGCGGCGGTGCAGCCGCGTCACAATCTCCGCTCCCTCTTCGTATTTTGATACAGAAGTTAGGCACTTCTGTATCAAAATACAAAGAGGGAGCGGATATATATATATATATGTATATATATATATATATATATATATATATACACACATATACATATATATATTACCTACTGGCGATAGCCAGTAGGTATATATAGTTAGGACCTAGTTACCATAGGAAATGCCGACAATTCTATTGGGAATAACTTTGGCACCGATTGAGGGATCTGCCTGTAATGTTCCTTAAATTTGCCTCGCTGCGCTCCGCTCCTTCCCTGAAAGTTTCGGGGAGATTCGTCAAGCGGGGGCCGAGAAAAAAGGGGAGTCCCAAAACATGTTTTCCCCATGTTAATTTCCATAGGGACATTCTGACAAGGCTACAGCTCGAACGGCTGAACGGAATTACACCAGATTTGGCAAAATGGTAGGGACTGGTATGGAGCAGTGCCTTTTGTATGTTTGGTGTAAATCCCTCCTGTAGTTTATGAGAACATTGAATGTGAAATTGAGTCCAATGCAATTTTCCATAGGACCTTTAGACACAGCTACAGCCCGAACGGCTGAATGGAATTACTGCAAACTTGGCAAAATGGTAGAGCCTGGTATGCAGAAGTGCTTTTTTTTATATTTGGTGAAAATCCTTTCAGTAATTGTTGATAAAATCGACTTTTTTCAAATTATATATCTATAGGCGGGACACGGTGCGCGCCCGTGCGTGCACCGTCCTTGCACTGCCCTTGCACGTGAGCGGACCTTAGCATGCGCGAGCGGCATGCTGATTGGCTGCCAATGTCTGTCAACACTCCAAAACAGAAATTGTTGGCAGCCATCTTGTGCCTCGGTAGACTGAGGCACAGGAAAGCAGAAAAACAAACGTGTAGAACTCAAAAACGGGGCAGGGTAGAAGTACCCTGACCCCCTAGGCCTGCTCAGGAGGTCCCACAAGGACCACCCAGGCCCCCCCCCAAAAAAATTTTGGGAAAAATCGCGGGGTCATTTGCGATGTCATCAGTGATGTCACTGACCATGTCATGAATGATGTAATATGTGACATCATCAGCAGTGGATTGAGGGTGCGCAAAATATAGTTAGTACAACTAACTATATAGGAGCAATTTCAATGGTTTTTTAAATGCTAATTCCTAACTATATAAGGCCTGAAACCTATCGTTTTTTCAGTGAATTTCAAAGGTTTTTTAAATGCTAACTCCTAACTATATATGACCTGAAACCTATGGCTTTTTAAGTGAATTTGCAAGGTTTTTTAAATGCTAATTCCTAACTATATATGACCTGAAACCTATGTTTTTAAGTGAATATATATAAATGTATATCTATCCTACGTATATTTAGGCAGATTACGTAAGAAGTAAATTATAGGAATATGCAAGTGCTGCTGTTTTAACTGAACTGTATATGTTTATCTTCATTGCACTATGGTAGAAATGTATGTACTATTTACTATATAAGTACTTGCGATTTCTTTCGTATGCTTCTGTCTCCAGATTGTTGCAGCAAATATGTTTTACACAGGACTGACGCTAGACCAATGAATATTTTTTGAACGTCCTAACAGCCATCCTGTGTATTTTTTAGGCTGAGTGAACACGAGTGACTGAGCGAAAAGTACGGTACTGTTTTCCACGATCCCTGAGGAATCGGGGTTGCCATGTTCAGTGGTTGCCAGAAACTACATACACCACTGTAGAATACAGGGGGGTGGTAGTGGTACCTTAGAGCTATCTTGTCTAACAGATGACATATCCTCTGGGGTGTCTGGAATCAGTTTGGACACCAAGCCCTCAGGTTAGGTCATCCAAAACACACAGATCCTGGGGATTCCTAAGAACTACACTACATAGGGCCCAACATTGGATTTGGTTCTAATATTAGCATTTAAAATCTGTGTAGTTCAGTCATGCTTTTCAGACAGCCCTGCTCACACTTTTCAGAGACGTGGAAAGTGGAAAGGGAAATCCGCCTCAGGTGAGCAGATATACCCTGTGTATTTTCTGAAGGTTTAAACAAGCTTGTAAGGATAGAAGGTTCCCACATTGTGCAAATCCTGTAATTACTAAAACTTTTCCTATTTTCCTTTTTAAAATGCCTGACATTGTGAGTGGTTCGGGGGAAGACGAATTTGCAAACACCCTCAACATCACAGAAAACTGCAGACATGCAGTAAATGTAAAATTGTTAGAGCACGGCGTACCCGGAACAGGTGGCTCTGATACCTTCGGGATTGAGGCACATGAGGTGTTTGGATCAGAGGTATTCTATTCATGGGTTCAGTTCCCGCCTGCAGATCCACAGACTAAATTGTTTCACACATACATTGTAGTTGAACCACTGGAAGAATACATTTCATATGAAGACATTGAAGTCCCGTTAAATTACCAGCAACACAGAAACTGGTTTAAAATCGCCCTCCCACACACAACATCTGTCATAAGACTCGGTCCACTCAGCATAGAAGGAGCAACCTGGCCAGTCTTAGTGACATACACTCCACATCCAGAGATAGCTACACTACCAGTGGATGAAGTCCGTACAATATACAAAGACATAATCGGGCTATACAGATACATTGTTCAAGTTGTCATGCGAACATTAACAGTCCAACCTGCGAGACATGCTCCAGTTGGTCCACATATGACCACACCTACAATTAGCCCAAAGACACTAAAATCAGTGATAGAAACAAGCCCCTCCTAACAGGAGCAAGTTCCGTTCTGAATAGCAGAAAAAATTGCACAGCTGGAAGCAGTATTTCCCCATACGGGTTCGCAGGATAAACATAGAATGCTAACCATGTGCTTGCCAATGGGGATGGTTCCTTGGTTCAAGATTGTATCACCTGGGCAATAATCTTTGCTGCTGTTTAATCAGAATACACAGTACCCCTTCTATAACAGTCATTCCAGAGGTATTGAATCAAATACCGAATAAGTATGGGGCAGGACCTGCCCTGAACTTGGGGATGAAACTGATGGGTAATTTTGCCCAAGTCTCTGTAATCATGCTGAGCAACATAAAAGGGGAGGCAGCAGCAGTGGCTATACACCTCCGCCCAATGGAAATAGCTCTTACAGATAAAGAGCGAGAGTTACCAAAAATTATCGAAGAAACCTATGCCAAATTAGGTAGAGATAGTTTGGGAGCCAAACCAGAGAAACTACAAATGGCTGGTAGTCCTGACAAGGACAACTCGAAGCAAGCACCCTTTTCTTCTAAAAAGAAATGGAATAACAAGCAATTTAAAAATAAGAATACAGAAAATAATTCATTATCAAGGGGTGGATCTCCCCAACGGAAATCCTCTGAAAAAGGTATAACCCTAGGAATCATGATGACATTAGGAAACCTGACAGGTATCAGGACACTAAAACACGATCCTTTCGTTCCTTTCAGAGTTCATCAAAAAATTCTGAGAGGGACGGACGATCAGACCAAAAGACAGAAGATCAACTAAAGACAAAAGTGGAAACACATCGTAATTCAGATTACATTATCAAACAGGAAGAACAACCTGAAGTAAAACCTTAATTCAAAAAGATGAAAGTAGCTGATTTGAAAATTATACATTTGCATGTTACTGAGGAATCAGCTTTTTAATGGGGAATAGGCTCTGACGATGCTAGACAGCACTGCAGAAGTAACAACAGCACACGAGAACCTGAAGGATTATCTGGTGACAGCAGTATTGAATAAACATATCAAGGTGGAACCACCTGATAAGAAAAGTTAGTGTCCCACATCAACAATATAAAATTACACTCCAACTAGGGGAGGACATCTCAAGAAAAGTTAAAGGTCTCTTTTGGGAGAACTTAACATTTGGATATGAAATGCTTTTAGCAGAAAAAGATTGGCTGCTGGAATTTGTGATAGATTGCCCAATAGGGGCAAGCGTAATTTTACCCTATTAAAAATGATGCAAAAAGACAGGTCAAAGAAAATCTTGGACCAACTTGAACACCAAGGTGCGATTGAGACTTGCACCTCCACAATGAACAATCCTTTGTTTCCTGTAATGAAACCTGACAAATCGTCTAGTTTTAGATTACCGACATTAAAACACAAGCACATGGACATTTGCAGTTCAAAATGCAGACAATGCTGCATTAAACAAATAACATTGTGCAGAAGAAATACAAAATTACATTAGATATCTCAAATGGATTCTTCTGCCAAAATAGAGCTATAGAAAGCAGATCTTTGACAGCATTTTCTGCCATAGGCACTCAGAGTCACCTTTGTTGTTTGCCCCAGGGATATAGAACAGCCTTGTGCTATTCTTGGCAAGAGTGTCAGAATTATTACAAACATGCGATGAGGAGGCAGTGTTCTATGTAGATGATATCTATCTGACAGACGATGAATTACCTGAACACTTATGCAGGGTGAACCACATAATTGTGGGTTTCGCCAACTTGGGCTACTAATTCAATTTCAAAAAATCAAAATTGCCCATCTCAATGTTTTCTTTTTGGCATCTGAGCTATCAAGTAAAGGCAGGAGCCTAGCAGCCAACATTTTAGAAAGTTGCATGTTGCTCCATTCTCTGAAGAATCTGAAGAGTTTTTAATCCATTTTAGGATTTCTAACTTTTGCCAGAACATACATTCTGGATTATGCAGGAAGAGTAAAACCTTTCTATGACTTAATCAGACCTGATTTCACAGCACATCAGTGGACACAGGAAGATACAAATATTCTCCTTTCCATTCAGGCTGACATGATATCATCAAAACATTTGAACACACGTGAGAATTCTACCAACTTGGTGTTTCGGATGGTCCCCGGTTTATCAGGATATACCACTTTCAATGAAGGTGAGACCGTCCCAATTGCAAATAAATCACATTGATACACAAATGCTGAAATGCGATTTGAGGCCACCGGAAAAATACTGACAGCAGTACAGACTGCTGTAGTGAGAGAAAGAGCACTAGCACAGGGGAAAGGCATAATCGTGGTAACCCTGGTGCCAACTTTAGAAACTATTACAAAGCAAGCATTCAAAATGGAAAAACACTGCATCCACTGTGGATACAATGGAATAATTCTCTCACTTAACAGACGTAGATTACAAATATGATCCTATACTGAAAACACAAGCGTTCCTTCAGTAAAAACAAGAATACCCTCTCCCGAATAAAGGTCTTGCCTCTAGAGAAATATGAGTACAGCATTTACACTGATGGGTCTGCTCAGTCAGCAATTGGAAGTATACAACAGTATAGCGCAGCATGTGTTATAGTGAAGGGATCTCTGTGGGACGGTAAGTTCCATCCTAGCTATACAACGTGCAGCGCAGCTTGCAAAACTGAAAGCCCTGATACTAACTAGCATTACAATATATGGATCGGGAATTCCCCACACTGATAGTGTGTGATTCATTTTATTGTTTACAGTCTTATAATGAATATCTTCATTACTGTGGTCAGAATGGGTTTAGAGATTTCAAGGGTTGCACACTTAAGCATAAATTGTTATGGGAACATATGGCAAAGCTGAAGGAATGCCGCCTGCCACAGGCTCAAGTTAGTCACACCTTGAGACATCAGCGGGTTGGCGTACACTTTGAAGGAAATTCACTGGCTGATGTAGCCACCAAGGCGACAGTACGAACTGCTGCCGTTGCTGCAATCACTCTATCTAGCACGAGAATAGACAGAGACATACTGATAGCTGTCAATGCCTCGAAGAATGGCTCTGCCGTGCCAAAGAGCTTTCCACTCAAGTACTCCTATAAATCATCTGCCAAAAATACACTGTATGCTCAAATTTCAGTAGTGGGGGACAGAGTTATAGCAAACATGGATAGCATATTTGGTTTGATTCTAGCTGCACATTAGGGTCTGGGCTCAACACACGCAGGAGTCACTGCCTCAATTTCATTACTGAAGTGGTGATTCTGGTGGCCAGGTTTGTCTAAACAAACCAAGGGTTATGTCCTGAAGAGCGACATCTGCCAGCAGATGAAAGATTCCACTGCTGCACGGCCACTGCAATCACCATTACTCATTTCAGACAGACCTCTTGCATGTGTCTATTTGGACCACTGCGGCCCCTTAAATTCAGATAGGGCCTACAAGTACATTTTGGTGGCAGTGGATTCATGCTCTAGATTCCTATGGGTTTGGCCTCAGCTCTCTGCTGATGCCTGAAATGTTATAAAGGACTTGCAAATCTTCATCATGACATACGCAATTGGCAGGTTACATTCCAGCCATGTCCCTGCGTTTTGCTCACAGGCTTACAAGGAAGCCATGGGAAGCATGGGCGTGGCCATGTGGTACTCCTTCCCCTACCCTCCCTAGGGAAATTCGGTGGTGGAGAGGAAAAACCGGGACCTAAAGCAATTGTTACCAGCAAGAGTTTTAGGTGCAGCACCAGTTGGGTCAATCACCTGTATGGGATCCAGAGGGCACTTAACAACATGGCAAGTAAATCCTTGTGAGGATGTACCCCCAATGAGATCCTTTTTGGGACAAGAATGTGGGTACCTGACCTCGATTGTGCCAGTACAGCGGTGCATGTAAAACCATTTGAACTGAATGATCATCTGGCTGTTTCACAGGAACCCAATTAATTCCTGGCACCACCACTGGGAAAGTGAAAGTGGTTCCGGTAAGGTCTATCTGGGTCCCAAAGATTGGGAATCTGGTCAGAGAGAAAGATCATGGACAAAACCGAGTTTGGGCCATCTTACAGAACACCTGTACCTGTCCTGGCAGTTGAAGGACCAAGAATAGAACTTCTCCCGCGCCTTGCCAGCAAAAAAAGAATGAAGATTCATCTCCATTGATCTGATCAAACCACACTATGTGGCCAATTCTCAATAGTTGGCCGCATGGAATCCTGAGCACCTACTGATCTCCTCTTACTACTATACAGGAAGTTCATATGGAAAGACTAATAACGTTTCAAGACTCCCCTGCACAAAACGCAGGAGTATCAAATAACTGAGTACAAATTATACCAGTTGAAATTGAACAACATCAAAATACAACTGAAACGCAAATTACAATTCGGCCTAATAATTAGGGGTGAGCGGTAAATCCGCGGACGTAACGGGTTCAAAAGTTGAACCCCCACTCCAGTAACTATTTTACAATGGCGCCAGCAAGCTGCCAGCGCCGTTGTAAAATAGTTACAAAGTTAGCTTGCACAGGAACCACTAGATAAAACGAAGCAGGTGCTGCTTTATTTTATCTAAGTGGTTCCTGTGCAAGCTAACTTTGTAACTATTTCACAACGGCGCTGGCAGCTTGCTGGCGCCATTGTAAAATAGTTACAGCCTGGCTACAGCTCACTCAAGGGACCCCAGCGCCCTTCGGGGCGATTGCATAGTAACACACACATGGTCGCTCGAACTAGTTGATGCTCAAATTCAGTGACTCATTCATTAGCCCAAAAATAATCATGAGCATCGTCGAGGCTGGGCAGGGGTGCCTTCTTCCCAAATCTACCGTGGAAAATCAGCTGTGATGCTGGATAGAGGCCTTTGCATCCTTGACTTTCACGAGCGCAAAACCCGTGCTGTTCCTGTGACCAGGAGTTTCTTTCTCTTCATCTGCTGAACTGATCTTTCTCTGACCTTTTATACACACAAGAGGCAGTGTTCGCACGGGTTTCTGTAAGTTCGCGAGCGTTTTGTACAATTTCGCAATTTGCAAAATTGTACAAAACCCTCGCGAACTTGCAGAAACCCGTGCGAACACAAAAAAAAAAATCTGCGAGGATTGGCGGATTTTGCGGATTTTGGCAATCCGCAAATTCGCAAATCCGCAAATTCGCGGATTGCCAATCCGCAAAATCCGCCCATGCCTACTAATAATGACATCTACATCAATGTGCCTTCACAAGAGACATCTGCAAGTTCTACCAACACTGCAGAGCTCCCAAAGGTAGATCGAATTGCATCTGGCTATTTCAACAACTTTGATTACTTTTTTTCAGATCCAAGTGAACCTGAGCAAACGCCACCCATTTAAAAAAAATAACAATTTTGACAACTCTATCTCTGGCTGAAAAAGACTTAGGGGCAGATTTGCAAGCCCCTTGCACCACTTTTGTGTCACTTTTAATATGGAAAAAGTGACGCAAAAGTAGCGCAAGGGGCTTGTAAATCTGCCCCTTACTTTTTATCCCCTTGATTGCATCTTTGGTTTGCGTTAGGGATCCTGTTCCTGATCATTTAGATGGGTATAGTAACTGTCTTTTTCCTACTACTGAATGGACATTACCTCCCATCCCACTCTATAGTACAATCTGTAAACTTTGGTCCTGAAACCACATACGTCATCACACCATGAACAGAGAGCCCAGTCCTCAAGAAATATTACAGCATTTCCAGTACCTGATGGTATAGTTTGGGATAGGGTTTCATATGATGTATTTGGTCCTACTGAACATTAAAATATTTCCACATGTATTTAAAATTTCATTGAATGATTTCATTACCCAGAGTACACTTTCTAATGATTGTGACATTGATACTGTAAATACTATGCGGTCAGATTTTGAACAATCTGCTGCATTTTCTGACAGGGAATTGTATGAAGATACACATGATTTTGATACCATATACTGTTACCAACATTATGATCATCACTTTTTGCAGAAATCAAGTGTCACATGCACTGTAAACACTTGCCATCAATAGAAACATTGCCCAACACCACCAAAAGGTAGTTCTGCCACATTCGGACAGAAATCTGCATACTTTTCAGGGTTCAATACAACAGATCCAAAGTCATACTACTATAAGCTTGCACAAACAAATGCAACTGCAAAGAAAATGATGCTGAAAAACACCAGGCTTGTACATTCAGTACCTTTTATCTCCCAGCTGCATATACAAGGTTTCGACTTTTGGAGGGACACAATATACACAAACACAATCTGGGGGACAAAAGAAAGGCAGGGTCAGGGAACTGAGGCTTTATTTAGAGCTTGCCTCATACCATTACAGATAATCTTCCTGAACAGAACAGTGCAATAGATTACCTGTTGCAGGTTTGCAAAAATAAAAGATCTGAAAACAGCACTCTTCCTGTCATCCATTTTGAAGGTATTTCGAATGATACACTGATCAGTGAGGAGGTACAGGGTACAATGATACAGAATGACACATACAATTCATCAGCTCTCAATTGGATGGGATGGTTGGTTTAGCCAATCAACACAAATAGGTGTCAAAAAAGATTCAAGGTTACCACTGGAGGATTTAGTATCCATAGAGCTGACCCACGCTATGTACACACAGACAACCAAGGGGTAGTGACTTTTCATAGTGTTGGGAAGTTATGCCTAGAATGGCTAAAAACCTCAACACAATTACAGGTGAACCAACACTTCTCCCTTCTGTCTGATAACATGGTTCTTAGGGATTTCTTGCTAGGTCCCAAGAAACCGCGTAAAAAATGCTTCTCATATGCCATCTACAATGAACTATTGAAAGGATCCCAAAAGAAAGCTGCTGAGAGATTGCATGAGATTGATAGAATTAACCTCGTAAAGGCCTTGGCTGTGCTAGACAATGGAATGACCACACTTTCTTCATGTATTTATTCACTGGGCTACATTGTGTCCTCAGCAATTGACATAATGGAACAAGATTTGTCTATTCCACAACATGGGCAATCTCAATTGAGCTCCATAATGCTTTCAAGCTGGACGCTACAATCATTGCTTTCTGGCCACGAGCTAAGGCGACACATTTATGGCACAGACCTGTTTTCGGCTTATATTCTGACTGTCAGACAAGTGACCATGACATGCAGAGATGCGAGGTACACCATGAGGCTAATTGAAAAATGAGAGAACTTACCTTTACAGTAGCAGAGTCACCATCTATGGAATGGTTAATTCATGGCTATATCCAAAGCCAATCATGACAATTTAGTTCCAATAGTGCCTTAGATACCACTAGGTAGGCAGGTATGAAGCGTTGGGTAAAGGGTACATACAGGAAACCTGAGAATTGCTGTACAGATATAGGTATAGAAATAAGGACACTGACATGTTCTTAAGTGTTACAGACTGTAAGAATACTTTAAGTGTGTCTTTAGTGTTCAAGGAGGTCTCACTTCATGGAGTGTGTAATTCTTCAATAGCAAACTTTTCTTGCTACTTGAAAGGCCCCCCAGCTGTTGTGATTCACCCAGTTTGTGAGTTTCTCGAATGGGAGTTATTTAATGCTAAATGGTCAAGGCTGGTGTTGGATGGCACCAGGCATCACGTATCTAGTCACAGTAAACTCCAGGGTTGTTTGTTGTAAGCAAGTACAAGTTTATCCCAGCTCGCATAGTTAGGGAGGAACCACTGTGGCCTTCATTGACTGTTTCCATTATAAGGTTTGATTCTCTGAGCAGACTGAAAGCCATGTTGTTTCAACAAAATGTGGCCTTCACTACAGCCCAAGAAACATTTGATCTCCGTGGTTGCAAGGTCTTCGGCAGAGAAACAGGTCCTGGTCTGTACAAACTTCCCGCTCCATTTTGGAGAAATGGTTCATCATATCTTTAACATGTCTGATACGATAGGTATAATACACCTATTTAAGCGTATTGGATCAGGTCTGTTAACCACCTTTCAGACCATCTTTGCAGTAATCACAGCTTTCACATACTCCATACTTGGAAGCGTTTTTGGAGGGCTTCCTCTGCTCCTGTTATCAGTGGAGGGCATCCTGATTTTAATCCTTCTGATTCGCAATGGACGTCTCAATCCGTCAAGACATGGGTAGAACACTGATGGACCGACGTTGTCATGAGCGTATGGTGTTCTACCTGAGTACACATCGTCTTCGAGATCTGAGTGAGTATTGTTTCCTGTCTTTTAGACCGGTCTGGCTAGTCTGTGTCCTGCCTGTGTTCCGCTGCCTCTTCTACGGATTTGGATGAGTGTTGGACCTGTGTCTGACACTTCCATCGGTTGCACCGCTGGACATAGACCTGCTCCTGGAGCTCTTGCAGGCCCACATGTACAGTTGTCCACAGCATATTCCCATGTTGAACACAGCATTTTTAGAGCCTCCAAGGGATGCTTCCGCTCCTGTTGGAAGAGAAATTGGCTCTGCTCCAGAGGTACAGGCATCGTTCCATGCATACAGGCATATAAATCTTCCCCGGCGGCTGCTGTGGGAACCAGAGATGACCATCTTTGCTCACTCAACATGATATTAGAAGTGTGGTGGGGATTGCCACCTGCGGATACAATGTTCGGTGATGTTGAGTGTTCAGCATGGGATTCATACACAATCTGGCCTTCCCTGTGCTGGGAACTATAAGGCTATTTTATAAACATTTACCAAATTGCAGGTTGAAACTGACTTTGTTTTATTTTACTTCTTCTCTGCTCTAACTGAGCGTAATGGCTTTCAAGGTGCTCAGTGTAATAATAACCTCATATACAAGTTTAGAGGACCTTTTGAATGCTTTTAGGGAATATAGCTTTATTATTACCTATCTGACCCTGTTGCCCTTATGATGAGGGGTGGTTGTCATGTCCTTAACACTAGTCCTGTCCACACGACGATGACAGTTCTGAATAATTGACCTTTTACCTAGTAATTTGCTCCTGTCTCTTCGATATTAGGCTCTTAGTTTGATCACGGTGATCAAGCTATTGAGATAGCGAAACGCGTTGGTTGTCTCCTGAAAATCCTCGTGTGCTGAGATGGATTAAAAACTGAAAGAACGTAGAAAATTAAAACCCATGAGTGCGTCTTCATTTTGATCTCCAAACGGGGATCTTGTGGGCAATACTAAGTGCGGTGGGGCTCTGCTGCGGAACTCGCACCGGAAAAAGAAGCACCCAGGGTCTGCGACGTTGAGCCATTGTTTGGGAGAATATATATATATATATATATATATATATATATATATATATATATATATATATATATATATATATATATATATATATCAGACAAACCGCCGCAGCTTTCAAGACCACAGTAACCATGGACACGTTAGCGGACAGCTAAATTTATTTAAACAAAAGACAGGCAGGGTGTCAAAAACACTCTACGCGTTTCGGGATTACTCCCTTGATCACGAGTGTGTGAGTGTATGTTCCGCCAATATTTAAAGAAACATGTGATTCTCTACAGCACGGTAAGTGAAAACAGACTGCTAGTGAACTAAATTCATCGTGCATTCAAAGTAAATAGAAAATAAATTAAATATACATACACTGTTACTGATTTGAGCATGCAGAAATGTAATCAAGTACTTATTCAATGTTATCACATAAGAATTCGAGTCTTTATCTAAACTCATTGGATATAGGTCAAAAACCAGCGCCTATCCAAAATAAACATTGCATATTGCATTCAAAAAACATGTAATCACGCACATGAAGATTATTAAAAAATGCGATGTTGTCAACTCCATAGATGAGACTGAAATCATTTTGGCCGGCAATTAATTGTCCCTCTTAGCCGTTCTTACTTTCACAATTCAAGACAAAAAATGTTATTGATGCTGCCCTTTAACATACAGCTAAAATACAAACAATATCAAAAGACATACGTTTATAAATATCTTATTGTGAGCTAATCAACCTCATAATTAATGGAGCAGCCATAGACTGCTTATGTCTAATCTGCTGACTGAGGGAATAACAAAATACAATTCAAAATTTCCTTGATGCAGAGAAGTGGTCCTTTCTTCTATACCATCAGGTGATGGGGTTAGTTCTTCCTTAGGGGATTCTTGGATACCTGGCAGACCAATAGTGAGCTCTATAGGATCATTGCTGGAAACAACTTCAAGGTTTATCAACATATTCCTAATGAACTATGTAACATCACAACCTTCATATCTGAGGGACCCAATGGACTTTCTCAATAAAATGTCAAGTATGGAATGGAGAACAGGATATCTTATGACAACCATAGACGTATCTTCATTATACACCTCGATACGCCATGAGGATGGAATAAAGGCCATCAGGAAGACACTAGAGATGCGATCAGTCAGCCAATTGGAAAACTCTGCAATGCTGATTGATATGTTGACGTATTGCTTAAACCACAACATCTTTTTATTTTTAGGAAACCTGTATTTACAAAAGCAGGGTACTGCAATGGGAACATCTTTCGCTCCTGATGGCCGTTTGGGAAAATGAAGTTGTGGAACAAGAGAGGAAGAAACACTCAAAAATCAAAGCATGGTGTTGTTTCATCGACGACTTGTGTGTCGTATGGGACGGGAACGAATCTGAACTCCAAACTTTCATACATTCATTAGAAAACAAGAACTACAATCTCCACTTCACGTCAGCCATAAGTGAAATTAACTTGGTTTTCCTAGATGTAGAAATCTTTGTATTAAACAACCAATTATGCAGCAAGATACACAGAAAACCAACTTCATGTAATAGCATCCTCCATGCCAATAGTGGACACCCAGCAAAATTGAAATGGAGCATACCCTATGGCCAGATGTTAAGAGCTAAACGAAATTGTTCCGAAGATGGGGACCTGAAACAAGAAATTGAAAAAATGAGTGATCGCTTTCTGGAATGGGGGTACCCATTAGAAGTGGTTGAAACAGCAGTATCAAGAATGAACTTGAAAGAGAGAACAGATCTCCTGACACCAACAACCAACACTATAAGAGAAATGAAACAGGGATCAGGAGAAACAGGGATCAGGAGAGAAAATGAAAAAAACTCGCCTAATCATGGATTTCCACAATCAAAGTGATGACCTGAAGAGGGCACTAAAGAAACATTGGAAGATTCTATTATTGGATGAAACCTTAAAGGAGAATTTAACATCATTCCCAAGTGTCACCTACAGGAAAACATCCTCACTACGAGATATCCTAACCAAAAGTCATTTGGAGATTAAACCACCAACTAAATCAACCTGGCTAACGACTCCTGGATTTTGGAAGTGCGCAAAGTGCAAGGCCTGTGAACATGGTCTTAATATCACAGAGTATAAACTGCAGAATGGCAGGTCTGAAAAAATCATGGACCACATTACATGTGATCGAAATATGTAGTCTACAGACTTTCATGCCCGTGTGGGAAGTCCTACATAGGAAGTACCATCAATAAGCTAAAACTAAGGATATTGCAACATCTACGTGCAATTAAGAACAAGGACCCCAATTACCCGATGGCAAAACACTTTGAGGAACATCATCTAAGTGATTGCAGCCAATTGCAATACTCAGGAAAAAAGATTAGTAAACAATCACAAAGAGGGGATGACCGCACCATGCAACTTCGTAAACTGGAATCAAGGATGATCCTGGCAATGGGAACGTAGTATCCTTATGGGCATAACCAAGATGCTGAGTTGCATGTACATCTGTAAATAAACTATGAGACTCTAAAAATGAAAATTCAGAAAAGTGAGATATGAATTTCCAAAATCAATTAGATCATTGTATATAGGTGTAAATATCTCTTAAAAGAGTGACTTACCTTACCCACTAAACTTGAGTGATAATGAAACATAAACAGCTGCAAAAATGATAGATTGCAAAAGCTAACATCACTAGGTTCTCCTTTGAACATCGTAAACTATGTACTGACAATAGACAAATACAACAGAATAACTCAATCCATACAAGTGTTATAACATGAAATCTGTGGTACTTTACAGAAAGGCATAAGTGACTAATATAATGAGATCGTACTAGGAAGTACAAGAGAAATATATACATAAAAAACAAGTCACGAAATGTACATGAATGGATTGAGAATTTGGGAAGTTCTGTAAATTATTGTAAATAGTGTACATAGTGGGACTGACAATGGAAAAACTAATTTTTCATTTATCAAAAGAGGAGAAGAAGGGATATTATGGACAATAGCTATTAACTTTAATTTAACATGGTGATCAATAAGTACTTTACTATGAATGCAATAATTCAAATTAGAATGATGATGCATGCTGTAATATGATTTAACTCAAATTCAATTAATATATATGTACTTTACTGTAAATATTGTTTGAAATGGGAGTTAAATTCCTTTCACCCAAAAAAATGGCGCCCATCTTTTGGCCATAATCTGTATTCAAGGTTGACTGTCTAGAGGAGCAACAGAAAGGGAAAAAGGGCATGCTCACTAAGTAGTTTTAAAGAAGGTCTAGACACCAAGGACTCTATGGTCCAGTGGAAGGCTGCTGAAGCCGAAACGCATAGGCCATCCTATCTTGCATGCAATCTTGCATATGGTGTGTGAAAAATAAAGTTTTTGTGAAACTTACTTGCTGCTGCTGTGCCGTGACTTCTGCCAGAAGGGAACTGGAGGCCTAGAAGATTCAAAGCAATATATATATATCTATATATATATATATATATATATATATATATATATATATATATATATATATATATATATATATATATATATATATATATATATATATATATATATATATATATATATATATGTATATATATATATATATATATATATATATATATATATATATATATATATATATATATATATATATATATATATACATATATATATATAGAGCCAGTAATATAGTGGCACAAGATCAAGGGGCCACTAGTATTGCTGAAGCAATTGCCGAGGAAGAGGAAATAGATATCTTTCAGGATGCCCCTACTACTTTTCGGCCAAGTTCAAGATTCACTCCATCAGCAGCAAAAGATACTGTTGATGTTTATAATGAACTGGTGCACAATGAACTGAAATGTTTGGGCAGAGATATTAATCCTAATAAAGAAGTGTCTAAAAAGCAAAAAGCGTACTATGCTTTGATAAAGAAACTATCTGAGTGTGATAACTGCATAGTACGTAATGCGGATAAAGGGGGCAATGTACTCCTTTGGGACAGGGATAAATACCTGTTAGAGGCGTATAAACAACTGAAGAACAAGAAATGATATGTTATAGTAGCGGAAAGCACAATGGCAAAATGCAACAAACAATTTAACAATGAACTACAAAGTTGGTATGATTCATCGCTGATAAGCCATGATGAATTTACGTTTCTTAAAATTGATCAACCCACCACAGCAGTATTTTATCTAATACCTAAAGTGCATAAGGACATTGCTGATCCCCCTGGCCACCCAATAATATCTGCTATTGGCAGTGCTTTGGAAAACATTTCAAAATTTGTAGATTCTTTCCTCAATCCACTCACTAAGACACTTCCATCATTCATACTTGATACCGGGGATTTCCTTAAGAGGATTTATGACATACCTTGGGAAGATGACTATCTATTGGTTACAATAGACGTTGCCACATTATACACTAGTATAAGGCATTCTGATGGCTTACGTGCAGTAAAACACTTTTTGGGTACAAGATCTATTACTCTGTGATCACATACTCAAATGATTCTACGCATGGTGGAAAAATGTTTGACAAGTAATTTTTTTCTATTCTATGGGCAACTTTTTCACCAGGTGTGTGGTACTGCTATGGGGACCTGCTTCGCCCCCAGCTATGCTAATTTGCATATGGGCTGGTGGGAGGAGCAGGTTGTCCGGACGCGGTACCAAAAAGAGTGGGAGGAACATATAGTTCACTAGAGTCGTTTCATAGACGACCTATTTTTGGTATGGAGAGGTACAGAATGTGAAGTTAAGGCATTTATCAACAGCCTGCAATGTAATGATCTGAATCTCTCTTTTACTAGTTCCATCAGCAGTGAGAGTGCAAATTTCCTTGACCTCAAAGTTTATGTAGAAAATGGAAGGCTGCAAACTAGTCTTTACAGAAAACCCACAAGTGGTAATACATTGCTGCATGCGCAGAGCTTTCATCCCATGAATTTGAAGTGTAGCATTCCCTATGGAGAGAGCCTAAGGATTAGGCGAAATTGTAGTACCCCAGAAGTGACAGTAAAAGAACTAGGGGTGCTGAAAAGAAGATTTAAAGAAAGAGGGTACCCTGAGAATTGGATCGATCAGGGAATCTGTAAAGCGTCCAAAAAGAAAAGGGAGGATATCCTATTCTCAAACCAGAAAACCGCCCAACAAAAACAAAGTCAGTGTAGATTTATAACGACCTTTTGTAAACAACATGTTGAGGTGAGAAGAATACTCAACAAACATTGGCATATCATTAAAAATGATCCCATTCTGGGGAAGGAGGTCGACAGGAGACCGCAAATTACTTTCAGGAAATCTAAATCTTTCAGAGATTCCCTAGTGAGCAACACACTCAAAAAACCACGCCCGAAAAAAAACTGGCTAACAGAGAAAAATGGATTTGTAAAATGTCTAAAGTGTAAGGCATGCACGCATGGTGTAAACTGTAGCAAGTACAAGCTGGGCCTTTCCAGCAGGATGGAAAAAATTAAAGGCAAATACACATGCAAGACAGAGTACGCTGTCTACGTGCTGCAATGCCCTTGTGGCTTGCGATATGTAGGCAGCACAATAAATGAAGTACATAAACGCATTTTACAACACTTGCGAGCCATCAAAAATTCTGACAGATCCTATCCTGTAGCGCGACATTTCGAGAGTGCACATAATAGAGATACTAATGGTCTTACATATTATGTGATTGACTCCATTCCAGCGAGCTTGAGAGGCGGTAACCGCCTTAAAAAATTGAGACGGTTAGAGTCTTGATATATCATCAAGCTAGATTCAAAGCAGCCTAGGGTCCTCAACATTGAGGAAGATTTACACACACACCTTTAAAAATGAATCATGTGAATATGTATGGGTAGCCGCCTGTAGTAAGAGTATTAATTAATCACGATTAGGATGTTTTGGACAGACATGCAATGCACTAAATTCGCTGAATTGACATTGATGATATTCCCATAGAAACTGTATTCGAAAATGATTTTGGCGTTAATGGATTACGGCATGTTCAGAGCAGGATGACTTAGTTGTAGGATGCGTAAGCTCACTTGAGCTTGATTTTGACTATGGATTATTTTCTATTGCAGTCCATTACCAATCAGTATAATATTTAAGGGCCCACTTGGGCATTATTTTTGGACTGTGCATCCGAGCATTGTCGATAAAGTTTGTTGATAAAGTTTGTTGACAAATTTCAATGAAATGCGGAGCTGAGCATAGGTGATTTACGGAATGCTCTAAATTGCCAAATAATGTTTAAATGAGATTTTTTTCTGCCAGAACCACTGAAATGTATTTATTGCAAATGTAATTGCCACGTTGTTCTGCTTGGGAAAAGAGCAATTTTCAATGTATTGGCGTGACTATGTGCAAAAACTATGAGTCTGTCTTTCATGTCATTTGACATGTAGTTCATTACGTGCAGTTTCGTTATTTAAAAATGGTCGCGCGCTTTTTCCTCTTGTCCAGTGAGCAAGACTGCTTGGCAGTCGAAACGCGTTTGGCGGCGGCGGATTAAAGAAACTTTTATAATCCCACAAGCGTCGTAATTCTTTATTTAATATATAGGACTTGGCCCAAGGAGTCCTCCCACGACGACGCAACTTTCGTTCAGGAGCGGGCAGGATATGCTTGAGCAGCACCTCTGATATATATATATATATATATATATATATATATATATATATATATATATATATATATATCTCGAAAACAAGAAGCAAGACTGCCGTCCCGGATCCCCAGGAAAGCAGGCAACTCCACGAATCCAGTATTCAGGCAAGAGTTTTATTAAGCAACGCTTAACAGAGAAAGAAAACTGACGCGTTTCGGGCGGGATGCCCTTGATCACATACATACATATATATATTCCAAACAGTCCACTCCAATTGCGGCTAAAAAAAAATAATATATATATATATATATATATATATATATATATATATATATATATATATATATATATATATATATATATATATATATATATATTTGCAACACGGAAATCCCTCGATCCTCGGGGTTTCTTTCAAAGATGAGAGCACTCAAAGCCAGTATTGCGTAGGTTCGCCAAGTATTTATTTCGGAACTTCACTGCAGTTCAAGAACAGTTTACAAACGCGTTTCGGCGTTGCCGCCTTCGTCAGTGTAAACTGGCGTTCGTTTTTTTTTCATTATTTAAATGTAACCTAGGTGACCATATGTCACATGTTACCAACAAATTATACAACAGAAATAAAGAAAGGCATACATATAGTCATTTCATGGTTGATTTCACGGCGGCCATCTTATAATGGTTACAACCAATTACTGATCATTAGTCACACTGCATTATGTACCGATATACAATTCAAAATATATAATTTTAAATGAAAATCCTATCATCATTATTAAATAGAATTAAATCATTCTAATTAATCGGTTTCCGGATGCATTTTGTTGTGTAATGGCGCCTATGTCACTCATACCTTGAAATGTGCAACTCATTATCATTTTATCATGAGTTCACATGAACGGTTCACCAATTATACGGTGCACAATTAAACAATCCACATTGTTTGCAATCTGATACGATCCAGCCCTGAATGGGCATGAGGATCTTCATAAAAAAAAAAAAAAAAAAAATAAATAAAAAAATATATATATATATATATATATATATATATATATATATATATATATATATATATATATATATATATATATATATATATATATATATATACATATACACATATACATGCTACACCTACATATCTAGGCTAGGTACATTTAGGTAAATTACATAGGGAGCGCATTATAGAAATATGCAAGGGCTACTGTATTATCTGAACTGTATATGTTTATCGTCTTAGTACTATGGTAGAAATGTATCTACTGTTTACTATATTAAACTTGCAATTTCTTTCATATGCTTCTGTCTCCTGATTTTTGCAGCAAATATGTTTTACAAAAGACTGAAACTAGACTAATAAATACCTATTGAAACATCCTCACCCCCACCTTGTGCATTTTTTTAGACTAAGTGAGCACGAGTGACTGAGTGAAAAGTACTGTCCTGTTTTCCACCATCCCTAATCAATTGGGTTGTCATGTTCAGTGGTTGCCAGAAACTACCTACACGTCTGTTGAATACAGGAAGGTGGTGGTGGCACTGTAGAGCTAGCTGGTCTAATGGCTGACGTATCCTGTAGGGGTGTCCGGAATTGGTTTGGACACCATGCCCTCAGTTTAGGTCATCCAAAATGTGCAGATCCTGTGGATTCCCAGGAACTACACAACAGTGGTTTCAACACATTTGCTTGTGTTGACACTCTTGGACCTGGTGTAGCCTGGATTGACGATCTCATCAGCCCTTGGCATCACCAGTAAGGAGCTGATTTATATTCCCTTCTTGGTTTATCCCCTTTTTTGGTATTTGCTGTAAACATTTAAGCTTTGGAGAAGGGATGAGGCAAATGGCTTACTGCTAGTGGTGCACACTACTCCGTGATATGATATACATTCATCTGGTATCTTGTATATTTGTCAATAAAGCTCGTTCCCATGCCCTTTGCCTGAAAGGACTGTGACATTTACATGCCTACTGCAGGAAATTGGATTATCCTTTCTTAGTACGTCTTCCAATGAAATTGTCTCTGCTTCTAATTTTGAAAAGGATTGGGAGATCCAAACATATGTCTTAATGTTTTAATCAATTGAATTGTTCCAATTTTTATGATATTACATAAAAAAATACATGAATGTGTCTGTGCAGGGAAGGACTGCTATGACTGAGGGTTTACAGATTTCTCACCAACTTGACAACATTTCACCTATTACAGATTAGACTTTCTTTTTTTAAAAACACATTTTATTGTGTCAAAAGTCATATACAGTGCAGCGCTCCTTGACCCAGGAAACATCTGCCACAGCAAACATTGCAGATCATTATCTTTGACAGTTGGGTTGTACATTATTATCATCAACATTATGAAATACAATATAACGTAAAGACATTGAACCCCCTCCATTGCAGTAACATACCGCTACGTTTTGATTGCCACCAATCCTCCATCCCAACAAATCAGTCCCTTCATCACATCACATTACCCTAGGGGCCCACATATCAAAGTAGATACAGATGCGTCCACCGGGGGCAACAGGTCTAAGTCCAGGCCTCAATATTCTGCCCATTGTTTCCAGATTTTGGGGTGTTTTATGGGCAGCCCCATAGCCTTAAATATCGGGATCTCTAAACTCATGCTAAAATCCAGCCTATTTTTCTATGCCAAGAGAGAGGGAGGGGCTGTCACCTTCCACAGCCTTGCAATAACTTTTTTGGCCAAGGTCAGCCCCAGTAGTAGTAGATGCCTCTTATATATCTATACCCTCCATATCGGCAATCTCAGTGAGTAGGGAAACTCCCACCCCAACACCTCTGCCAAACAGGCCAACACCCCTCTCCAAAATTTCGTGAGTGCTGACAGTGCTACATGGTAGGAATTTGGGACCCCTCCTCTCGCCCACATCGCAGGCACATCAGGGATATCACCAGACCTGCTCTCCTCAGCCTGAGCCTGGTGGAATAAACCAGATGAAGATATTTTACAATGAATGAGACGCAACCTCAATGATATTGCTGCTCCCCTAAGAGAGCCTTCATCCAGTCATCTCCATCCAGTTGGCCAACATCCCCAATCCAAGCTTTTCTAAGTTTATCCAATGTAGTGGAGCTATGGGTCACCAAAGATTGATAAATCTTTGATATCTTATGATCCTTCAAATCTCCTATGAAGACCTTGGCCTCAATCGGACTAAATTCAGGGAGAGCCTCTAACCCCGAGATACTCTGATAAATAGCATGCCGAAATCGGAGGTATTTATAGAACTGAGTTCTTGGCATATGGTGCTCTTGCTGAATATCCTGAAAAGATTTGAGCACTGAGCCTTGCATTACATCCCCTAATGTGGAAATTCCTATATTGTCCCATACTTTAAATTCAGCTAGCACTGCCAGCTGCAGCAAACGGCCATTATGCCACGCTGCCAAAGGTTCCATTGCTAGAGCAAAGAGATATGGTGACAGAGGACAACCCTGATGAGTGCCTTTGCCAATGGAAAATGTAAAGGATGCAGATCCCGCCACCCGCACTGACGTCTTGAGATCCTTGTATAGCAGTTTTAGATATGCCAAGAATCACGGACCTATATGAAGACGGTCAAGAAGCGCAAACAAGTATACCCAACTGAGGGAATCAAACGCCCTCTCCATGTCCGCCAGCAAAAGAGCAGCCAGCACTCCTCTTCCCTGGATGGTAGCTGTTGCATTGTGCGCAGGCCGGATATTGTGGTGCGTAGCCCGCTGAGGCATAAAACACGCTTGATCTGGATGAATCAAGGTAGTTATGTGAGATTGAAGACGATTGGCCAACAGTTTAGCCAGAATTTTGGCCTCAACAGTTAGTAGTGAAATGGGGCGATATGATGCGTGTTGATCTGGAGGCCACACCTATTATATACAACCACCTCTGCATGCCTCCAATCCTGCACCAGACAGCACCGGTCTCTAGCTTCGTCGATAACTTGGAGATAGTGGCACTCTAACTGGAGAAATATTTCTTAAAGAATTTGCATAGGAACCTATTCGGGCCCACGCCTTTCCCGAATTCAATTCTCCCAGTGCAGTGCAGATCTCCTCCTCAGTGAACGGAAGTTCCAGGTCTGCTTGTGCATCACCAGAAAGGGCCTGGGCGGGAGGTCGGGCATAAAGTGATGGATCATGTCTTCCTGCAGGAGTTCTCTAGGGGATAGAGTTCAGCAAAATAATGTGAAAACTCTAAGCTATGAGGGAGAGGTCACTCAGAATCCATCCATCTGGACCTGATAAACTTGGGAGAACCTAGGGCTGCAAGGTCCCTTGGCATAGTCTATGCAGTCATTTACTGGACTTGTTGCCCCATTGGTAAAGTCTGCTATGGGATGCTAGCCACGCAAGGTGGGCCTTATCCATCAGGGTATCTGCATAAGATTGTCGCACCAAAACCAGCTGTCGTGTACCAGATTCCCTCCCCCTACTACTCTGTTCTAACTCTATTAAGTGGGCCTCCGACCGCAGAAGAGCCTCCCACCAGGTGTGACGTGCTGCAGCACAGAAGGAAATGTCTATCCCCCACAAAGTGGGTTTCATGACCTGCCACAATGTCATGGCCTCGGCCACTGTCCTCACCTTAGTATTCAGATATTGTTCAACTGCCTACCCCATATGCTCCCCATACTTCTCGTCCTGGAGATGCCACAGGGAGAGACGCCAGGGAAAGGGCGATTTCTCAGGACCCAATTGCACCATCAGAGCCACTGGAGAATGGTCTGGTAGGCTCCTTGGGAGCATTTCCACAGCCCTCACCCTCCAGACGGCTCTCAAGGGCACAAAAATATAATCTGCATGGGAGTACGAGTCATGAGAGGTCGATAAATGTGAATAACCGGTGGAAAAGCTGACACTAGCCCTAGAACAAACTGCCTCTGTTGTAGAATCAGATCCTCTGGTGGCAGATATAAGCTTTCAGAACTGGCTTAATAACTCCTTGAATGCGGTACTACCTCTCAAAATAGTCACTAAGAAAAGCAGTACTTTCAAATCGCCGTGGTACACTGCAGAGCTCAGAGATCTTAGAAAAATCTGCAAAAAATTGGAACGCAGATGGAAAGACTGGGCAGTTAATAATAAAGCGGCTTATCGTTCTGCCCTGAGACTCTATAAAACTTCCCTGAAAAAAACTCAGGTAGCTTTCTTTGAGAATAAAATCAACTTAGCATCTAACTCCTCGAAAGAAATGTTTAAAATAGTTAAACAACTCCTTAAGGTCCCTTCCCCGGTAACTTCCCAAGAATATACTGAAGCAAGGTGCAATCAGTTAGCGGATTTCTTTGACACCAAGATACAAAGAATCCTTGATAGCTTACCACAGAACATCGCTACTCCCGGTGGCGACACTGACACTTACCTGGCACCTACCTCCGGCCCCTTGCTGGACTCTTTTAGTTGTATCACCAGGGAGGATTTTTGTAAAGCCCTATCTTCCTTGAACAGTGGATCTCCATCTGACCCGGCGCCTATGTACATCCTTAAACAGATTGCAGATACTATTGCCCCCCTAGCAACAGAGCTGCTAAACTCCTGATTCGCCTGCGGGGTGGTGCCACCCAGCTGGAAACAGGCTAGAGTCAAAACGCTCATAAAAAAACTGGGGCTAGATACCTCTGACCTGGCCAACTTCCGCCCGATCTCATTATTACCCGGTTTGGGCAAAATTGCGGAAAAAATGGTCAACCAGCAGCTCTCGGGGTTCTTGGAATGCAATGGGCTGCTGAGTGACTCCCAAACGGGGTTTTCGCCCGGGATAGGGCACTGATACAGCCCTGATAGTGGTGGCAGAGGAGGCAAGGTGCATCTTAGATTCAGGAGGATCCGCAGTTATGATCCTCCTGGATCTAAGTGCAGCGTTCGATATGGTGGACCATGAGATATTAGTCCACCGTCTTGCCAGATTGGGCATAACAGGATTGGCCCTGAGATGGCTTGAATCCTTTTTGAATAAGCGTTCGTTTAAGATTTGGGAAAGTGGTGTACTGTCTAAATCTACCCCCCTCCAGTGCGGAGTTCCTCAGGGCTCTTCTTTGAGCCCTACCTTGTTTAACGTCTACATGGCCCCACTGGAGGAGGTGGTGGCCCCCTTTGGGATCAAATCAGTCACCTACGCAGACGACATCCAATTAGTCGTCTCGCTAACCCAACAAGACGGATGTCTGGACAATCTTTCAGCCTGTCTTGCCGGAATATTCTCCTGGATGACTAGCTCGCGGCTCAAACTCAATGGAGCAAAAACGGAGATCATGCTCCTGGGTCACCACTTTACATCTCTCCCTAAAGCTTCTTGGCCTCCCTGTATGGGTGAGCTGCCCACACCGAAAGAAAAAATCAAAAGCTTGGGGGTGTGGTTTGAGCCTGACCTAACCTTCAGGACGCATGCACAGAAAGTCGCTGGCATCTGCTTCGGCCTGCTTCGAGCAGTGCGGAAAGTTCTTCCCCTTCTGCCTTTCCAGTGAAGGAAACTATTGATCCAGGGCAGGGGTCTCCAAACCGGTCCTGGAGGGCCGGATCTTTAAAATTACTACATATATCTCAATGGGGATATCCCAAATATCTGGCATGAATCTGGCCCTCCAGGACCGGTTTGGAGACCACTGATCCAGGGATTAACTTTATCCAGACTGGACTACAGCAACGCCCTATTCCTAGCGGCTCCTGAAGCCACCATTAATATCCTGCAATTGGTACAGAACGCAGCAGCCAGGATGCTTTTTGGGGCTCCAAGAAGATCGTCGGCCAGACCAGCGTTGAGAGCTCTCCACTGGCTGCCAGTTCGCGAAAGAATTGTCTTCAAATCGCTATGTATCTCCCACAAGGCGCTCCAGGGCAAAGGACCCCCGGCTTTTAGGAGCCTGATCTGCCCCTATAAATCCTCCCGGCCTCTCCGGTCGGATTGGGGAAACCTAGCCATAGTCCCAAGAGTGAGGAAGACTCGCACAGGGGGGCGCCATTTTACTGTAAATGCGGCCAAAAATTGGAACGCTCTCCCTAGGCAGATTCGGACCGAACCCTGCTATCTTAAATTCCGAAAGTCTCTTAAAACTTTTCTTTTTCCCAAGAACCTTTAAGTAACGGTTCCCTTCTCAGTTTGTTTCTGTTCTCTGTTGTGTTATCGCTGGGACGCTCTAGGGCAGCCATGCGCTTTACAAATCAAATTTCATTTCATTTCATTTCATAACCTAGTTCCGTTACATGCAGCTGCCTCTATGAATCTACCCATCTCAGTCCTGTTGCTAAAGAGCTCAGTTTGGTACTATAGTGGACATTGGAATATCCCCCTGATCTCCTTCTGTCTACCTCTGAGTCCATTACGTCATTCCAATCTCCACCTATTAATGCCATCCCTTCCGGCATATCCGCCCACAGGGTCATGAGATGCTCAACTGAAGCCCATTGCAGCAGCTGGGGGGCATAAACACAACCCAATACCACCTGTTCCTCATATATGCTACCATCAATAAATGCGTATCTCTCCTGAGGATCTCTCCATGTCTTAACATGTTTGAATGGGACCCTGCGTAGCAGCAAGATCACAACTCCTCAAGACACCCTGGTGAAGCCAGAATGAAACACTTGAATATGACCATAGCGGAGGAGACGCAGTGCTTTAGTACCCATTAAGCATCAGGACATCCGCTCAGTATCGTTTGGCCTGTTGGAGTATACCCCCCTTTTGAACTTATCCAGAGTCCCTCTGCCATTCCAGCTCACTATTCAAAGGTCAACTGCGTGGAGTTGTGCCCTAACTGTCTGGATTACCATCAAAGGGCCGCTGGACCTCGATGTGTGGGAAAACCATGAGCCAGTGTGCAAATTGTATTCATGTGTGGCAAAAACGCGGTGCAAACATATAACAAGTGTACCCCAACATCCCCCAACTCCCCCTATACCTCAAAGCCGCTGAAGTATCTTTCACAGCAGAGGTGGTTTGCAGACCATAATGGGGGCCCGCCCTCCCCCCATTGGATCCCCATAACCTGCCCATAGTCAACGGACATTCCCTGTAACTAGTGAAATTTGAACAGAGGTACTAGCCCCTGCTCACGTCTAAACATAGGACGCCAGCAGTCCCCCATCGAAGAACGACTTGACGCTGCTATGATACGGAAGACCCCTGCCGGGGCACTGATGTAGATCTATTAGGATCACTGCAGTATTTGGGGGGGTGTCTCAATCTCGACCTCCTGGAACCTTTGATCTTGGGTTTGGGTGGCTTGCGGATGACCTCACTGGATGAGGTGGCATGCGGTGCCGAATATTCACAGTTTCATCTGTCCAGTTGAAAACATCTTCTGGTGAATCAAAGAAGAGAGTACAGGATTGATACACCACCCGCAGCTTGGCTGGATACACCAAAGCGTAGGGAAGTTTCAGCTCACAAAGGTGGCCTTAGCTGCCATGAATGATTGCTGTTTCTGCTGTGCTAGTCTTGTGTAATCTGGGAATATGAGGATGAAAGTGTTTTCGTATAACAGAGGTTCGTTGAGTCTGTACTGTTTTAAAATCAAATCTCTGTCATGGTAATTTAGAATCTTAGCAATGACAGGTCGCGGTCTGGCACCCGGGGCAGTTTCTGCATCAGGGCACGATGTGCCCTTTCAATGAGAAAGCAACAGGATAACGACTCCGGAGGGAGCCAGCTCACCAACCACCTAGTGAGGAACTTTTCGATTTCCCCCTTCACATCCTTCAGGGAAGCCAACAAAGCAGAGGTTGTTTCTCCTGGCCCTGCCCTCCGCCTCCTCCACCGCGAGTCAAAACCTCTGGTGATCGACTCCAGTGACGTGACCTTTTTCTGCAAGGTGGCTACCGAGTCCTTCACTCCAGAAACTCTGGTTTCAGTCTTAGTAATGCACTCCACCGCATTTCGAAGATCTTGCCTCAGGAGCGTAATGTCAGAGCCCACCTCTCCAATCTTGGCTTCCAATGCAGCCCTAGACTGTGTGATGGGTGCCATAAGCGAGGCATTGTCTGTGTTGCCCCCTTGTGCACCTCCCTGAGCTGCAGTAGAAGCCCCCAATTTGGTGAAGTGATCTAACGTGCTCTGCTTGGCAGATCCTCCCACTGGTTTGTTCTTCATCATGACAAGGTTCGGATGCCTGACGTCTGATATGGCGGTTCAGCAGCTCCCTGGCCAGCCCAATAGCACAAATCATTGTGACTCTGCACACAGCTTGCCTATCTCCACTCTCGCGATCTCAGCTGAAAATATCTGATGCCACTTCAGGCCTCTTAAAGTGTAGGACATGGGTGGAAACCTGCCCACAAGCCACACTGGGCGCTAACCCATCCGCTTCTGAGGACAGTTATGTCTCCCCCACTATTGGGTGTCCCCATGTCTCCTCAATTGCCACCTCCAGGTGACATGGGAAGCAAATCCAGCCTCCACACAAGTCTCCACTGTGAATGTGATGTCCGGGCCAGCTCCTCACAGCAAAGGAAGCCTTGATATAGTCCAGCTATCTCAGGCCAGTCCCCTAATCGTAGATCCACTGGTATCCATCAACAAAAAGCATTGCAAATGGCAGAGCAGGGTTTCCCACTACTGCACAGGGCTCTTCACTGCCCACCAAATGCGCATCCACCAGAGACCCATGCACGGCGCTGCCTCTCTGCCACTCCTAGAGCTCACCACCTCTGCTGTCAGGGGCGATTTATCACCAGGCTCAGGCTGTAATATTCTTTAGTGCCATGGCATCTCTGCCCTTTTGCCCCAGGGTGGCTAAACAGGGCTCATGCGGCCCAACGGCGTTCGTCTTGCACAAACCTTGCAGGCTCTAGTTCAGCAGCTGCCCAGGAGATGGGACCCCATGCGCTGATCCCCAGACCTCCAAACGGGCCTCAGCGCCTCCGCAACAGCCTGTGGTAGGCAGTCCGGGCCCTAGTTATCCACACAAAGGATTCCGGTCCTCAGGGAGCCCACAAGATGCCCCCCCTCCCGGCCCAAACAGAACGCTGAGTTTTATAGAGGAGGCTGGGGGAGGAGGAAGAGAGAGCAAGGGCACTCACTGGAGACCTGCCTGCCCCACAGCCACAGCCGCTGCCACCATCCGCCCTCTGGGCCAGCCACCAAGGATCGATTTAGTCCCCAGTTTGTCCCCTGCCAGACATTGCAGGCTTCCAAACAGAGGACTCCACTACAGGTCAGCCTACAAGGCCTCTCGGTCGCACCTCGCAACTGCCGCTGCTAGCTCTTTGATTGCTGCTCCTCTCTGGGTCAGGTTGCCACCACTCGGGTCCACTCCCAGGCGGGGGGCTTTGACGAGCAAGAACGTCCAACAAAACAGTATAATTTCAGGATATTGGCATTGGGCTGAGCGGAGCTCGCCTGACTCGCATCAACCATGCTGGATCGCTAGCAATGCCCCCACAGGATTAGAATTTCCATTGTATTTCTGCTAGGATGTTGACAGATTTGATATTAGACACCCCGTTGACTAGTCTGCTGTCACATGTGCTCCATCAGGGTCCTACCACATCTTGGGTAATGGCTCCTAGTTCAGGTGTGCTGAAATCGTTGTCTACATCCTACTTCCTCTTCCCAGTGGGATGCAACTTATTATTTGATATCATTTCTCCATTTTTCTTACAGGCAGCTGTGATTTTTGCAACACCATGTGTGGGACTATAACTGTCTTAGATTGTTCGACTTGCTTCTTAATTTAGGATCTGAATTCACTCCTTCACAGGCTGCACTTCTAATGCCAGCAAAAGACACACAATTGATGGACGGAATGCAGAACAAATCAAAACATTCACCCCCAGTCAAGAGATATGGGTTAAATCCATCATTCTTTTGCTCACCATGCCACCCCAGTTTAGACCTGGCCATATGCAAATCAGTCTTGACCTAGTGCCTCATGGAAACAGTCCAGCCCGAACTGCCAAGCCAGGATAGCTTGAATCCAGTGGCACAGTGAGCCCCGGGCCCACATCTGGGCATACCCGGCGCACATAGGGCAAGGAAGCAAAGACACACAATTGATGGATGGAATGCAGAACAAATCAAAACATTCACCCCCAGTCAAGGGGTCTGGGTTAAATCCATCATTCTTTTGATCACCATGCAACCCCAGTTTCGACCTGGCCATATGCTAATCAGTCTTGACCCTGTGCTTCATGGGAACAGTCCAGCCCGAACTGCTAAGCCAGGTCCTCCCTGGACCAGAAACAAGCATCCTAGGACCGGTTTAGGGGTTATGCCCCTCTTCAACCAGGATAGCTTGAATCCAGTGGCACAGTGAGCCCGGGACCCACGTCTGGGCATACCCGGCGCACTTAGGGCGAGGAAGCAAAAGACACACAATTGATGGATGGAATGCAGAACAAATCAAAACATTCACCCCAGTCAAGAGATCTGGGTTAAATCCATCAGTCTTTTGCTCACCATGCAATCCCCAGCTTTGACCTGACCATTTGGTCTAAACTGGGGTGGCATGGTGAGCAAAAGAAGGATGGATTTAACCCAGATCTTTTGACTGGGGGTGAATGTTTTGATTTGTTCTGCATTCCGTCCATCAATTGTTTGTCTTTGGCACTTCTAATGCCAGGCTTACTATCCATAGATCTACAGTGTAGCTGATACCAGGGGAATCTCATCAAGGGTGTCTGTGAATGTGCAAAAAGAAAAGAGGCATTTCCTTACAGTTACTTTAGGGTATAAGTTATAGTTACTTTAGATAAATTTAGATAACTATTTCTGGTGGTTTCAGTGGTTTTGTCAATTTAAAATGAAATGTTTTAACAGACATTTTCACCTAACTATAACACACCATTAATGCTTCTTTTCTCATTGAATTTCTAAGTTTTTTTATTGTAAAGTAGGATAATATTACAATTCCTAACTATAATGTCACAATCGCTATTGTTTTTCCAGTGAATTTCTATGTTCTTTTTTAATGTATAGTAAGATGTCCACCACTATGCATGGCGTGAGGTGGGGCGCAGGGCTGGGCTGTGCGCAGGGCCTGGCCTGTGGCCCAATCCTATATCTAACCACCAGCTGGAGTCCAACCTCCCTCAGCTGCACACAGCTGTGTATGTAATGTCACAATATAAATGGTGCCATTTTAAATAAGGCAGACCTAAAGGCTTTGTCAAGGCTCAAAATACTAAAATAGGTGTGTCTGGCCCTTTCGAATTTATCATGGGGTCAGCACATCAACATATATAAAGCACACTGTTGAAAATGGGGGCCTCTAGTTGGCAGTATCTTTCACCCTGTCCAAGTATAGAGACCCTTGCTCTATTCAGGGTAAGGGGACTGCACAGCTAAGATAACCACAGCTCACCCCCTTCGTAGCTTGGCACAAGCAGTCAGGCTTATCTCAGAGTCAATGTTTAAAGCAAATTTATAAACACACCAAAAGGACACTACACCAGTTTAGGAACATAAACAGTATTTATCTGAATGAATCAAGACCAAACCAACAAAAATCCAAAATACACAAGCAACGATATAACTTTTAAACAGTTAAAAATAGTTCAGTTCATAGGAAACTATGGATGCATAACTTTTATCACAAAGTACCTGGGATACATCAAAATCAAAGATGAAAACAGGCATGAGGGGATGAGATACAGAAAAAAAGCAATGTGTTGATTCCTACTCCGAGGGGAGGTGATGGATTGATTCCTTACAACAAAGGACAGTCTTTGTAGTGCACAAGACCCTGCCTTTCCCTCACCTGGCTTCAGACACACTACAGGTGTGTGGAATTAGCATTGTGTGATTACAGACTCAGCCCCTTTCAGCTGTCTGTGAAAACTCCTCTCACCACTCTAGCTCAAGAAGACCCATCAGCCTGGTGATGGGCCATCAGGATATGCAGGGCATACCTCAGCTCCCTTTGTTTGACTGTCTAGAGTGAATGCATAAATAGCCCAACTGTTACTCTCCCACAAACGTGGATTCCAAAGGCACGTAGAGGCACAGAATGATAAATCAAGATGCCCACATTCTAAAAGTGGCATTTTCAAACACACAATTTGAAAACCAACTCCACTGAAAGATGTATGTTTAAATTGTGAGTTCAGGGACCCCAAATGGAAGTTACACTTTTAAGATGTTACAACAAGGCAGCTCCTTTGATAACTTATGAAAGAGATAGTCCTTGCACTAGCTGTATTTCACTATCAGAACATGTAAAACACACCAGTACATATACTACCATCTAAATAAACTCCACCGTTCTCATGGGGCTACCTTGGACCTACCTTAGGGGGTGCCTTACATGTAATAAAAGGTAAGGTTTGCGCCTCATAATTTGGTGCAGTTGCCAGGCTGACATGGCAGTTTGAAACTGCACTCACAGACACTGCAGTGGCAGGCCTGAGACATGTTTGCAGGGTTACTTATGTTGGGGGCACAATCAGTGCTTCAGGTCCACTAGTGGCATTTGAATTACAGGCCCTGGGAAAACATGGTGCACTTTATTAGGGTCTTGCCAGTAAATGAAATATGCCAATCATGGATAACCAGTCGCAATCACAATGTACACAGGAAGCACTTGCACTTTAGTACTGATCAGCAGTGGTATAGTTCCCAGACTTCTAAAACCAGCAAAAAGAGGTCAGAAACAATAGGAGAAAGAAGGCATAAAGTTTGAGAATAACCCTGCAAAAAGGGCCAGGTTTAACACAGACCTATTGGTTTTGTCAAAAAGTCACCAATAACCATATTCAAATGTATATTTCATATATTCACACATGGCAATGTTTAATGATAGTGATTGTGCTAAAATATTTTCAATACAGCCTATTTAAGAAAACATTCATATGTCTTTGAGTCTTTGAGCAGCATTTTTATTTGCTTGCATCCTGGCAGGAGCAAACTTGTGTTCTGTGCCTGGGAACAAATGTTGCAGGGTATGCCCGCACTCTCCGAGGCAGGGAACCTATGTGTCCATGAGGGTGGAATCCTCAGGACACTGCTCACATAGGGGCCATGGTATGGGGTCTCCGGGGCTGACGACTAATTTGAGGAGGAGGCAGAAAATATAAAAACAACAACCCTCCAAACCCTGACATCCTGGGGGGGTTGAGCATAAAAAAGGGCAGAAGCCAGCTTTCGTTTTTAATCAGAACCGCAGATCCATGCATCCTCTGTGGAGCCATGTCGCTAATTTAAAAAAACATGAACTTTTTGGCACCACACCAGGCTTAGGAGGTCAGAATATCTCTACCCTGCCCCCTATATATGTTTTTATTTTTTATTCAGGACAGGGAACTCAGTTCCTGTGTCCTAAAATGGCTGCCATCATAATTTTGTTGATGTGGCAGTCAATCATATCCTATCTTTTGATCTGTAATTTCTGTGAACCCTGCACAGCGTGATATATTCAATGATTATTTCTTCTTAATTTTGCCAAAACTATTGAAAAGTTTTTTTGACCAGATCACAAAAGCACACTTTCTAGAAAAAGATCTAGCTTTCTACGAAATTTTGTGTAATTCAGTATAGATGTTTCGGCTGTATCTGTGAAACCATTTTATCTCAAACATGGTTCATCAAATGACCTTAGAACACACCAAAAGTCCTAAAAAAGTAGTGTACCACCAGCAAATGGTTTATATTGTGACTAAAATCTTTTTTCATCCTTTATATATGCAGGTTCTAGAAAAGAACTGAAAAGATGTATACAAAATAATGAAATGCACATTTTCTTATTTAGATGTCAAATTTGGTGTAATTCCGTTCAGCTGTTTCTTTTTTTTGCATCACTTGCCAACATTTTAGGTAGAAATTTAGAACTTAAGTTATTCATAATTTCTATGACAATTTTTTGGGGTTTATTTTGGGTTTGTTTTTGTCCTATGTGCACTAGAACCAAGGTGGAGCTAGTCGGGACATTTGAGACACACATCTCCAATTGGACCGGGGTCAAAACAGTTTTGCATATGGGTGGATCTAAGCTGATGTGGTATGGTGTGCAAAATAACAATGGACTTGGATGTGGCCTCAAGTAATTAAAGTGGCCAAGATTAATTCTAGCATTCCACCCATAATTATTTGTGCACTTCAGTGTGACAGCCTGGGTGTGACTGGTATTATTATTATTATTATTAATTAAATTTATAACGCGCACAGCTACCCTAAACAGGGTTTCCTGGTGCAAGCAAGTCAAACTACTGCGAACTGAGCTCATGGATAACTAATCACTGAGAAAAAAGCCAGGTCTTAAGATCTCGCCGAAACTTAAGGTAGAAAGATTCCTGTTTCATGGAACAGGGAAGGGCATTCCATAATCTAGGACCAAGGAATGCGAAAGACCAGCCTCCCATTCTAGATAATCGGCAATTAGGTTGTTACAAAGTTGCCCTGAGTAGCTGTCCGTAGAGACCGGGTAGGGACGTAAGGATGAACAAGTTTCTGAAGATAAGAAGGCGCCGACCCTTGTTTGATTTTAAAGATCAGGCACAAGGTCTTGAATTTGATGCGGCTGTCAATGCAGAGCCAATGTAAATCCAGAAGGATGGGAGAGATGGATGATATCCTAGGGATATGACATAGGAGACAAGCTGCGGAATTCTGGACCACCTGGAGTTTCTTCAACACCTCCTGGCTTCCACCCAGGTACAGAATGTTTCCGTAGTCCAAGCGAGAGGTGACAAGTGTCTGGACTACCGTTCTTTTCGTGGAGTCTGGGAGCATCCAGATGATCTTCCGCAACCATCCTAGAATGGTAAAGCAGGTTGAGGCAACGCTAACCACCTGTTGCCGCATTGAGAGGTTACTGTCTATGATAACTCCCAGGTTCCGCACTTGAGTAACTGGTTGGGGAAGGGCGCCCATTTCCAGTGGCCAGTGTTGTGGCCCCCACAAGTGCTTGTGTTTGCCTAAAATGGCAACCTCAGTCTTATCACTGTTTCATTTCAATAGATTGGCACACATCGATTCTGACACCCTCTGTAATCCCACCCGAAGGGAGGAAGGTGACCCTTCCTTAGTGGAAGACAGGGAGAAAATAATTTGTGTGTCATCGGCTTATGAGTAAAGGAACAGACCTGCATCCTCCACGTTAGGTGCCAGGGGTACACGTAGATGTTAAAGAGCGCAGGACTCAGGGTTGACCCCTGGGCAACTCCATACGCGGATGGCCTAATTGTAGATGAAGATTTGGAGGAAAAGACCTGGAACTGAGAAAAGCCAGGTTAAGGCGGACCCTACGACTCCTGCTGACTGGAGAGACTTCAAAACCATGGCATGTAAATGTGTATGTGGCATGTGACACAGTGTCAAATGCGGCGCTCAGATCTAATAGAATAAGCGCCGTAGTCTCCCCTTTATCCAGACAGGAGCGCAACTTCTCCGTGACCCCCAACAAAGTGGTTTCTGTTGAGAAATGAGTTCTAAATCCAGATTGGGATGGATGAAAGAATCCAGAGCTTTCCACATGATCTGAAAGCTGGCGGTTAACATGTTTTTCCAAAACTTTGGAAAGGGCCGGCAGCAGTGAAATTGGGAGAAAGTTTAACATAATTGTCGGGTCAGCACCGGGCTTTTTAAACAGAGGGGCCACCATTGCTCGCTTCCATTCTAGGGGAACACATGATTCACTTAGAGATGCATTCAGGAGTGCTTTAAGGACTCCAAGGGCCACTGGAGAAAGCTGTTGAAGAATGTTAGCCGGAGGAAGATCTAGGGGGGATCCAGATTTTACCCTGGCAAGGCAGTCCCAAAAAAAAACATCATTGAGGGGAGACCATGTGGATATCTTAGCAGCTGGAGTATAATAGCTTCCACATATCATATCAGGGAGAGGATTCACTATATTGACAGAGTTAGGTGTCTTTAATGAGCTGTATATCGTTTCGACCTTAGTAATGAAATAGTTAGCAATATCATTGCATCGAATGTCATCCAGGGCCAGTGGCATAGGAACAGTCTTTGAACCTGCTAACTTCTTCACCATGGAAAAGAGAGCCCATGGTCGATTCATTGAATTAGTGATAGTATTCAAGACAAAAGAGATTTTAGCTATCTTACAGGCCAGGTGGTATGCCCAGACATGAGTCCTGTGCTCACTGTGAAACATCAACCCAGTTACACCTGACTGAAGAGCACCAACCAGTCTTGAGTTGCTTATGTTCCTGTTCATAGAAGACCTAGCTTGGCATTTTGGACTGGACTGCTTCTTTTGGTGCACATTGAAGACTGTTTTGCATTTTGCTGTGTCTAAATTGAGGGGGTTTGATCTGCAAATCACCAGTCGACTGGGATGCGGTATCAAATAATTACCAGTGACTGAGATTAATTCTAGCATTCCATTTTTGTCTACTGAACTGGTGCCCAGACTTGGATCACAAGCTGAATATTCCATAGGAACCAGACTACACCTCACTGAAGATCTACATCTAGGGCACAATCAATCTTGGGCTGCTTGTGTTATGGTTCATAGAGGACTTGGCTTGGCAGTTCGGGATGGACAGCTCCGACTGGACCAATGTCAAGACTGATTTGCATACAGCAGGGTCAAAATTGTGATGGGATGTTGTACAAAATAACAATGGACTGGGATGTGGTCCCCTGAATTTACCACTAGCTTCTACCTAGGAAGTTTGTGTATTTCTCATGTTGACACTCTAGGTGCAATGAGCATGCACAGACATGGATCCTGTGTTCACTGTGTCACTGGAGCAAGATACACAGACTGGAGAACCTCAATTTGACCTAACCTGGCAGTTTAGGCTAGACTGCTACTATTAGAGCAGGGTCAAGACTTATTCCATAAGTCTGGTTGCAAACTCCGGTGGAATGGTGTGCAAAACAATGATGGACGGGGATGCTACCCTGTGTAGTTACCAGTGGCTGAGATTAATTCCAGCACCCCACCCATATCATTTTTGTTTACCTCAGGACTGTGGAATAGGGCATCAGTCAGGGTTGCCCACTGTTGTCAATCTTACTTGGTTTTGGAGATGAATCCAGCATTTGTGCTGAATCAGCAAATGGAAGATTGGGAGATTAGATTGGTGTCACCAAGCATGCAGTGTTCCAATAAGTGGAAGACACTTTATTGTTTCTGAGGGGCCAACCCGATTCTGTCCCACGTATTTTGGCAATTGTGAATGAATAGGAGGGCTACCCTTGTTCTCTCTCTGTGCTTTGTAAATTTAAATCACAACCAATAGACTTAGTCAGCTGTTTAATACCTCCCTCTCTGACAGCACTATTCCAAAGGCATGGAAATATGCATTGGTCAAACCCTTATTGAAGAAACCTAATGTAGATGATTTTAACTGGGCAAATTATAGGCCACTCTCTCTTCTGCCAACCTTATCCAAGATGCTAGAAAATCATGTGACAAACAGCTCACTTAATTCACAGAAACTAAGGGCCTACTCCACCACTTGTAATATGGCTTTAGAGCAGGTCATAGTACAGAGTTAGTTCTCCTAGCAGTTACAGAATATCTTAAGCATCAATTAGACAATGGAGGCAATGCAACAGCAATTCTTTTTGAACTCAGGTCTGCCTTTGATACGGTGAACCACAACACACTTCTTCACAGATTAGAGGTCATGGATGTGCAGGCCACAGTCCTGTCTTGGTTGAGCTCCTTTTTGCAAGACTGTATGATTCATGTCCAATCTCATCAGCATTGTCCCAACCCACAATCTTTACCTCCAGTAGTGTCTCAGGATTCCATTTTAAGTCCTACTTGTTCAACCTCTATGTAAGGCCACTTGCGGACATTGTGGAAAATTGTGGCATTACTCTCTTGCCATATGCTGATGATACTCAGATTGTTGTCATCTCAACAGAAAAGGAGCCTTGCACAGTTGTCTTATGCAAGTCTTTTCATGGATGAACATTAATTCCCTCAAAATAAACGGGGATAAGACACAGGTGTTGCTGGTGGGTAACCTTCCCCATCCCACATCTGTGGCAAGGGATGATAAGTAAATCATACGTTCTTGTATCGTAAATCATACGTTCTTATATAGCGCCTTTCACCGTAAGGTCTCAAGGCGCTTGCTTTGGGAACCCGTCCTGGCTTTTCCCTGCAAGATAATCCCCACTGGGCATCTCCAAGGTGAAAGCCAGGCATCCCATCGCGGTGGGGCCGTAGTGGAGATTAAGCGAGCTATTGCCCAGAGTTGCAGAGTGTGAGCCCATGATTCGAGAAGGCACTGAGGCGAGGATTATCGAGTCCGTGGGCATTTTGAGCTCAAGACCCTGCTGCGTCGGGGATTGAACCCTGGTCCCGGGTCTGACCTCTGCATCAGGGACTGCCTCCTCTAACCGGTGAGCCACACTTCTCCTCCTGAGTACCAATCTTACCCCATCCCTGTGGTCAAGAGCCTTGGATTTTGGTTGGACAACAAATTTTCCATGAGTTACCAAATCACGAAGGTGGCTGCAATCTGTTTTGGCATTCTAAAATGGCTTAAGCAAATTTTGGGCTGGCTTTCCAGCTCTGCCGAACGAAATGCCATCCACACTTTAGGTTTTTCGAGGCTACATTATAGAAATATCCTCTATCTAGGTGTCAAGAAGCGCTTACTGAGGCGGCTGCAGACTGAATGAATGAATGAATAACTTTATTGTGTGGTTACTTAAAACCATTACATTAAGACCAGAATATAAAATTACAAAAGTTAAAACCAAAAATGTTTCTGCGGGCAAGCATTTATAAAAAGTTCTCAGAGTTCAAAATGGCACACGCAGTCAGGGACCTGTAAGTGCCACCCAGTGTCCCGCAACAATGTTTCTATTCCTGTGCGCCCTTGGCTGCCATCAGCACGGACCGGGTCTGTTGTATAAACTTTCCGAACGCGGCCATCTGTTTTACTATGCTCAAGGAGTATAAATGTTGGATTGCCTCCTTGGCTGTGCGTGTCCCCGCATCCCTAAGGATGGGCCTGAGGTAGAGGGTGCGGGGTGCACGTAGGGCAGGGCAGCAGAATAGTAAGTGGGCCAATGACTCACGTTTGTAGTTACAGAGTCTGCATTCCTGAGCTCCCGTGCCCGCATTTCCCGGATGGTATAGTTCTTTGAGCGGGAGGGGGTGCAGTCTGTAGGCTAGGATCTTTTGAAGAGCTGGGAGACCCACGGCCTGCATGAGATGGTTTCGGGGGTTGTACGCAGTGTGTGGCAAGCATAGAGACTCATGGAAGGCTCTTTTTGCGAGAGACTCAAGGTCCAAGGCCCGGGAGCAGGCACGCACTTGCTTTTTTATCGCGTGTTTGATGGTCGTGTAGTTGACAAGGTCTGGATTCCACGACTCGATCGCCAGGTTAAGTTGGGTTTTTGCCATTTCAATGGTAGCTGACCAGGGGTTCCCGGGTGCCATGAAGATATGTTTCAAGACGGCCTTCAGTGTGTTGTCACGTGCCGCTGTTGTTAAATAGTAATATTTGCTTAAAGCTGCCATCTCTTCCAGATTTTGTTGGTTGAGTGAAAATTCCAGGCAAATTAGAGTATTTCTTGTACATTTTGGTAAATGATACAATCTCTTGTATGCCCCGCAGTGAATTTTTTCCAGCTCCTTGTTCAGTTTTCCTGGATACGCCTGTTGTGCGTAATTAAGGGCCGGCATTAACTTGGCCTTGAGGACTCTTTGGATGGCAGTTGATGATGGGCTGTGTAAGGAGGCTTGTAATTTGCATAGGGCGAAGGTGATGGTCTTCCCTTTGCCCTGAATTTGCTTTAGGTGGGTGCCACACAACCCCGATTCGTGAAAGGAGACCCCCAGGTATGTATACTTCTGAGTGCTGTCCAAGGTCAGGTGGCCAAGGCTCCATTTTGCTCTTGTTTTTTTGGAGTAGTGTCCGAAGATAACTATTTTTGACTTGGTCGGGTTTGCTACCAACCTGTTTTTGTTATTGTATGTTGCCAGGGCGGTGAGTGCCTTTTGAAGCCCTATTTTTGTGTGATCCAGGATTACGAGGTCATCCGCGTATTGCATAAAGTGAATTTTGGTTGCACCTATCTTTGGTGTTGCTAAGGCGGCCCCCGACAGGGCTGTCTCCATGTCTGCTGTATATAGATTAAACAGCAGGGGTGCCAACACGCACCCTTGTTTTAAGCCCCGGTTCGTTTCAATCTTGTCTGTTGCAGAGTCACTTGAAAGTTTGATTCTTACCCAGGTGTTTTGATATAAGGATTGTATCGCTCTTAACAGAGAAGGGTCGATGTTCCAGTGGACCAGCTTTCTCCATAGGATGATGCGATCTACTCCATCAAACGCAGCTGAGTAATCGATGAAGCAGGCGAATAATGGTAGACTTTTACGCGCCCGCGCTTGATTGGCTAGGTAGGAGAGTGCAATGATATTATCTACGGTCGAGGACCCTGGTCTAAAGCCGGTTTGACAGAATGGCAGGAGATTTTCTTCGCTTGCCCAGTCTGTAAGGTCCTTCAGGATGGCACTGGCGTAGGCTTTGCCCTCGATGTCCAGGAGAGCAATCATACGATAGTTGGTTGGATCCGATTTAGTCCCTTTCTTATGGATTGGGTGCAAGAGCGAGCCTCGCCATGAGTCCGGCACATCCCCCGTTAGCCAGCAGTCAGTGTATAGATGGGTCAGATTTTCGGACCAGAATTCAATGTTTGATTTGAACAAGTGGCCTGGGAGGCCATTGGGGCCCGGTGCGCCGTTTGTCTGATTTTTTTTAGTATTTTGGACACTAGAGATTTTCCGGGAGGGGGCGATGTTTTGATGATTAGAGCCGGGTTCACTCTTAGTGGGGGCATGTCGAGTGGCTGATTGGTTGATCGTTCTTCGTTGTAGAGCGCTTTTACATGTGAGACCCAGGCTGCTGCCTCAAGGGAGTTTTCTTTGTGATTTGTGCCTCGACCAAGATGGCTTATGTAACTCCAGAACTCCTGTGATTTCCCGGGGCTCAACAAATCGAAGATTTTCAGCCACTGAGCCTCGCAATGGTTACGCTTTGCAGCCCACACTTTTTTGGAGTGGCTCTTTGCCGCCTCCTGCAGTTGTATTTTGTTTGTGATTGAGCGGTTTATACTGAGGGCTTTTCTTTTTTTATTTAAATCCTTTGCACTTGTTTTGATTTCTGCATTAAATCCAAAGGCCGACGGGGGATGCCAGTAGATTGTCGTTTGTTTGTCCCCGCGTCCCCGAAGTATTGCCGCTAAGGTGGCGGTGATTCCATCCCATATTGCTATTGCATCATGGCTGTGTTTGCGCAGTGGCCAACTTGCCCACGAGTTTGCCCAGTTGTTAAAAGATGCGGTGGCTACTTGTCCCCATTTGATTCTTCTGGGCAGCTTTATTAATTCTTGGCCGTCCGTTTCTCCAATGCATACGGGCCTATGTCGTGGATTCACTAATAAATTCATGGTGATTGTTAGGGCTGCATGGTCGCTGTCGTTGCGTTGGTGTACAATGAAGTTTGTCATTTGAGTTTGCAGTTTGTCGCTTAGAATGATGTAGTCGATCGTCGTTTGTTTGTTGTACGTAGGACCGACCAAGGCTCCCGGGGTGTTCTTTAAGAGCACTGTGTGCGCCGTCGCCAGATTGTAGGATTTTAAATGTTCATTGAGTGCTTTGGCGGCCCCGCGCTGTTGTTTATGCTCAGATGAGACCCCAATGTTATGGATATTAAAGTCACCGAGGATAATACAGTCTAATGATGAGTGGTGTAGCAGTAAGGATTCTAATTGTTTTGCAAGTGTGAGCGAATTAGCTGTGTTCTCCTGCGTGTTATGATAGATGTTGATTAATAATATTGGAGCAGTGCCGTTGTTGGGGTGCGGGAATTTCAAAATGCCCGCCTGAAGGGTGTCTGGTTGGTTATGGAGTTCCATGAATTCTATGTTCAACGAGTGTTTAATATAGACGCAGGTCCCCCCCGAGGGTCTTCCAAATATGTTATTCTGTTTTGCTGCTTTGCCATATTCTGCATATCCTCTTAGCGACAACAGTTGGGTCAGCCAAGTTTCCTGTATGCATATGATGTCTGCTTCCTCCAAGAATTTCACCGCGGCTTGATTCAGTAGCAGTTTTTTGAGGCCTGATACGTTCCACGTTAGAATTTTTAAGCTCTCGATAATTCTCTTTTTGTCTAAAGTTTTTACTCGCTCAATGGGAGTGTGTTGGTAGGATTGGGCTAAATTTACCGTGCAAAGTGTGTTAGGAGCTGGAATTTAGTGCTGATGACAACCAGGACCAATCATTGCTTGCGTGGCCCCTGGTTATGCACAGTCGATTTCCTTGGCTGGGATTAGTTGTAATCTTGATTGGGGTTCCATTAATTGCACTAGTGTTTATGCTGCTTTTACATCCCTGGAGGACGGACACAACTTTTGGCCTGTAGTTCGAGGAAGCATTTGCACGTGTGAGTCCTGCCACTCCCTGTTCCTGGTTGTCCAGCTTAGAGTGTGTCATCAAGGTTTTTAAAATTGAGGGATATTTTTGTGCCGGTTTTGCCTTTATCTTTATGCCCCAGCTTTCCAGTAGAGAATATTGGCTCCTCAGTGCCTCCGCCAGGGCTGGGCTGATGAAAGTTAGTTCCGTTGTTTCGTTTTTTTCCTCCGCATCCGGGGGCAGGAAAGAGATGGTTTCGATATCTGTGGTTTTTATGTCTTCGAGTCCCGGGATGTTTGCGCAGAGTGTTAAAAGGTTGCTGCGGTTGAGGATGTCCCATTTTCCTTGCGAGGTGTATTCTGGGTGTAGCAGTATTTTCCGTTCATTCGCGCTTTCTTGACTTGCAAAGCTTACGCTAGCCTCGTTGGGCCGAGTTTTACCCTGAGTGCCAGTTGGGAGTAGCGGGGTCGGGCCGGGCTGGGGAGAGTTTATCTGATGTTTTAACCCTGTTGTAAGTTTTGGCGCCTCAGTGGGCATTGAGCTGGGTGGGCTGTTATTCCATAGCCTGTTCACGGCGTGCTCCAATTTAAGGCATGTTGACCCGGGGGGGGCCCTCTGAGGATCTCCAATGGTGACATTGGGGGTTTTTGTGTTGTCAAGTTCTAGTGCTCCATTCGGTGTGCACTGATGTTGCCCAGAGTGCTCATAACTTGTATGGTGGGACTCCCGCTCATGTGGTGTGGGTTTGTTTGCTTCATCAAGGTTGTGCGCCTGTGATTCGTGCGCATATTTTCCTCTTGTCGGAACTGTCACGTGTTGGGGAGCCACTAGGAGGGCTGGCGAGCTTAGATCCGGTGCTGAAGTAACTATGTGTGGATTTCCCGTGGTTGGTTCGATTACTTCTGCAATGTGCGTACTGGCTCCCTGATTGGGTGATTCAACTGTTATGGTATTACCGGGAGGCTGTTTATTGGGTCGTAACCAATTGTGAATAACGCTGGTGGCATATGCGTTATTTTTCTTCTCCTTGTTGAGTTTTCTTAGTTTTTTCTTATTTTTCCTTGATAGGTTTTGCGACTCTGGGCTGATCGGTTTAAGGGTTTGTTGAAGGACTGGGTTTTTAGCCTTGCTCGGGGGAATTCTTGTTCCATGAGCGGTGGACGTTGTGAGCGAGGCCATGGGAGCAGTCTTTTTCGGAGTGCTTGGGCAGAGGGTTGCTGGGCCATTGTCCATGGAGTGTGCCTGTGTAGAATCCTTTGTGATTAAAGGCAAGCTCGTCTGGCAGTTTTTTTGTTTGCTTCGCCCTTAAGATCCTCTATTAATGTGGTACACCCAAACATGCAGGGCTCACAAGGCAAAATTGGTTGAGGCAGTTAAGCACAAATCCCGAGGTGAAATACAGGAAGCAAGGAAGGCCTATAATAGGTCCCTCCAAGTTGCTAGGAGGGAGTGGGAAGACCAATTCTGGGAAGACCTGCTCCAGGCTAGTAAAAGTAGGGACTTAAAGGCCTTTTGGAATCTCATAGGCACACGGAACAAACCCGATGCATCTATGAGACCCTGCAATATCCCGCCCCAAAACTGGGTTGAACATTTCGGGACCCTATACCTCCCTCCAGATGGGGGACTGAATGTTGGGATGGACCTTACGCTAGTAATTGAACCCCACTCCTATGATCTCTTCACTCCTTTAGAGATTGAGGGGGTTATAGGGTGGGTAGCGCCCCGCAAGGCGGCGGGCCCAGACGGACTCCCGGGGGACCTTATGAGGGCATACCCAGCGGAATGGGGAAGGGTCATTGCCGCTCTGCTAAATGACATCATGATAGGTGGGGCAGTGCCAGAATCCTGGAAAGGGGCGGTGGTGGTCCCGATTTTCAAAAAAGGGTGTAGGGAAACCCCGGGGAACTACCGCCCCATAAGCCTGATAGACTCCACCCAAAAGATAGCCGGTAAAGCTATCCTTGGTAGGATTCTCCATTGGGTGGAGGAGAATAAAATCCTGTCAGACCTTCAGGCAGGTTTTCGGGCGGGAATGGGGACAATAGAGCAGGTGTTTAGGTTGTCAATGTTGGGGTGGAAGGTGGTGGAACTGGGCAAGGGCAGTCTTTACTTGGCCTTTATAGACCTGAAGACTGCCTTTGACCTAGTCCCCCGGGAAGAGCTTTGGAGGGTGCTCTATGAGCTGGGTCTACCCCCTTACATCTTGTCCCTCCTCATTAGCCTCCATGCCCATACCTTTGCACAAGTCCGTTGGGGTAAAAACGGAGAGCTCACTGAAAAGATACCAGTGTCCAGGGGCGTAAGACAGGGCTGCGTCTTGGCGCCCACCCTATTCTCACTATATGTGAATGGGGTGGTGAAACATCTCCAACAAGAACCAGCTGACGCCCCCTGTCTTGGAGGAGTCCGTATCCCCACCTTGCTTTTTGCGGATGACACGCTTTTGATCTCGAAGACCCCCCAAGGCCTGCAGAAATTGTTAACGCGTTTCCAGGAGTTTTGTGCTGCCAAAGGCTTAATAATAAATGTGGACAAAACAAAATACTTAGTCCTAAACCCACCTAGGAAATTGGGCCGCCCACCTACACTTAATTCTGTTCCCCTAGAGAAAGTGGCCGAATTCGATTATCTCGGTATTCGGATTACGAATAGGATGTCCTGGGTAAACCACATTGAAAAAATGGTCCTCAATCACAGGAGAGTAGGAGGAGCTCTCATGAGGGAGTTCCGGGCCTCACCTAGGAGATCACTTACCCCAGTAATTGACATCTACAAGGCCAAAGTAGTGACATCAGCCTTGTATGGGGCAGAACTGTGGGGCCACTGCCGTCTGGATGCCCTCGCTACAGCAGAGAGTAAGTTGCTAAAATCCTTTATTTCTATTCCACTGAGCACACCCTCTGTACCAGTGCTGTTGGACACGGGCTGTAAAAACATCAAAGACCAAGCCCAGCTCCGCCCGCTCCTACTATGGACACGAATCTGGAGGGGTGAGGAGCTACAATTCTATGCTGACGGCCTTGGGGAAATAATGAGTATGGGGGGTTGGGCTAAGATAAGATGGTTAAGGGAAACAAAAAATCTTTTGGAAAAGATTGGACTAGGGGACTGTTGGTCATCACGTTCAGACCCTCCAAAAGAAGTTGTCAAGGCGCTTTTCTGGAAATGGACTGCGGAGCGCCTAATTACAAACTCGAACCACTGCAAGTCCACTGTTGCTTTTTTACAAACTAAGGATACTGAGGCTTTTGAACCCTACCTGGACTTGATTACCCTCCCCTTTGACCGAGCCCTTTATTTTAAATTTAGAGTTGGATCCCTCCCGCTGGGTGCTGTGGTATCAAAATGGTAATCAGCGGCCCGCACTTCCCCCAATTGTGCGTGTTGCCCGAGCAGGGTTGAGTCCATCGCGCATGTCCTATTTGAGTGTCCGGATTATGCAAGGCCTAGGTCTTTTTGGTTAAAACCTCTTTGTCGGAATATGGGCACACAATGCCACCTAGAAGCCTTGCGTATTCTAACTACGGACACTTCCCCCTCTATTGTGTGTGGAACAGCTAAATTTCTAAAACATTTTTGGCTTATTCGTTATAAGAGATTGTCAGTAGCGGTTTAATTCCCTTTTTAGTTAAATTATTTATGGGCACTACATGTCCTTTTATCCTTTTTAATGAATTCATATACTGACTTCTTATAGCTATGTTTTTTATTGTGTGCATTGTTATGATTGTATTGTAAATGTGCTTATAAGATATCTCTGCATATCGAATAAAAGCTTATGACTGACTATTAATGTGGTCATGATGTTTGGGAGTTTTTCTAGGCTGTGCAGGATCGGACTGCAACTACATGACTCTGGCTTGAATTGCGCACTGTCCTGCGCTCTGCGTATCAGAGCGTTCAAGTTGTCCAGTTTTGAGTCTATCCCAGAGATCAGGTTAGCCACTATTTGTAGGATATTGATCTGGACATCAAGCTTGTCCGCGTGCATTATCGCTGCACCTCTCATTGAGAGGAGGGCTTCGCTGATCAGTGATAGATGATTTGTGTTTACGGAGCCGCTATCAGGGAGCGGGGGCGGGACCGTTTTATCATGTTCCGGGGAGCCCGGTCCTGGCGACTTCAGTGGCTGATTTAGGGTCCTGGCGAGGGGTTGTCTGGTTGCTCCTCCCTTTGTAGAGGGTGTTCCGTGGGCCGGTCCTGCGTGCATCGCTATGATAGGGGGAATTGTTCCTTTCTTGTCATCATAGGTGCTGTCTGAGGTGTCAAACTTATTAGCATTGATTAAGGGAGGGATGCTCTGCTGACAATCCTCTGGTGTAGGAAGGATCATGTCCGTTGTGTTTGATCGGGTGGGCCCGAGCACCACCCTATCTGGTGTCGTAGTTTTAGGAGGTATTCCGCTCTTGAGTGTAAGTACTGTTGGTGAGAGGGGAATCCTGGCGGCCCGAGGACTCGCGAGTGTTGGGCTCGGCCCTTCCTCCCTAACTTGCGTGGTAGGTGATCTGTTCAAGGTCCTAGAGCTGGTGGGAGGGGAGGTTGCTTTGGGGCTCAAAAAGCTTCTTATATCTCTGTTTCCCACGGCGCAGTTTGAGCGTTCTTTAGTGCTGAGCTTAGCCTTGTGCGCATTTAACTTCTGGGGGCTATAAGGCTTCCCCGTGCAGTCAGTCGGGGGTTGAGATATGGGGAAGTGAGCTGGCGATTCCACGATGAGGTCGATGTGGGGTCCCGGGAAGGTTGGAGTTGCTCCAGTCGCGCCCGTAGATCCTGAGTGTTCCCCATCCCAGGGCCCTGGGCCTTGGTAAGACCCCCCTAGTTCTAATACTGGGGGATAAAATAGCTTCGCTTTCCGTCTCTTGGCCAAGCTGTGTGGCAGGTTCCTCTCCTGGGATTGGATTAGGGTGGAGTTTCTGGTCCTCATTTTGCAGTTGGTTTTGGGTAGCTTGCCGGGACCCAACAGCTGCTGCTTGGTTGCTTGGTTGGTGGAATCCACGTGGTAAAAAGGGATCTGTGGGGGCTTCCTGGGGTCTCCTGGAGGCTCCTGCTGGGTTGAAAGGCGCCCTAGCCTCTCCTACTGCTGCAAATCCAGTGCTTGTGCTTATGCTGGTAGGCAAGCGCTTGTTGCCCGGGAGGAGGACCAAGCTGTATGCCAAAGCTGTGGTGGCTCCCTAGCCACGGGGAGAGCGTAGTTCAACTTCGGCTGGGTGATGTTCTGCGGCTCTGTGCTCTGGTTATAGTACTGCAGTAGGTCTGCTGGTGCTTTTGCGGGGAGTTGAAGTTGGAGGCTCTGGCCCTGACCTACTGGCCGATGACCGCTGTCCTGCTGCTGGGTACTGTGCCCCCGTCGCGCCCGTGACCCCCGTTGATGCGGGCAGCGCTAGGCTTGGCCCCCCCTGGCCCCCTGGCCTCCGGGCCCTGTGGAGGGTTGTAGGGAATTTTTGACGGTGGCGCCGGTGAAACCCGTTCTGCACGACAACCCTGCCCCCCCCAGGTGCTCTTCCCCTATGCGCAGACCTGTAGTTAAGTCTGCTGGTCCGGCAGCTCCCTTTGGGGGGGGGGTGGGGGGCAGGGGGAATACAGGCAATGAGGGGGGAAGTGGTAAGTGGTAAGTGCCTGTGGGCCAGGGGCGATGATGCCGCTTGCTTAGCGGTTTGTATTCTGCTTTTCTGTGTCTCGTGCCTTGTGCAGTCTTGTGCCGTCCGCCGCCTCACTTGTGTTCTTTTTTTTTTTTTTTTTTAGGCTACCGCTCCTTATGGAGCTCACCGCAATTTCCGCCACTGAAACACCCGCTGTAATGCTGTAACGCTGTAACGCCAGCCGCCACTGTGGCGGGTGGGGCCGCGGGTGAAGCCGCGGCTGGTGGATGAAGCCGCGGCTGTAAATGGCAGAGGGCGGAGGTGGCAGCGGCGGGAATGCCTGGAGGCCGGAGCTCGCCTAACGCCTACTGCTTACCGCTTGCCGCTTTCCCGTCGGCTGTGATGGACTGTGGCGGCTGTGGCGGCTGTGGCGGCGGCGGCGGCGGCTCTGGCTCGCAGTTCGGTGATCCAGGCGGTGATCCAGGCGTCCTGCTGCACACTACTGCTGCTACTCTCTGGCTTCTCTCGGCTGCAGACTGCACAAAATGTGACAGCTAGACTCCAACTCCATCCTCCAAAGCTCTTTCCAATTGCCAATCTACTCTGGCTTCTAAATGAGCACTGCGTCCAATTCAAAGCACTGTGTATTGTGCATAAGGGTCTAGTCAATTCTGGCCCTATCTAATTTAGATCTCTGGTATTACCTCATACACCTAGTCAATCCTTGCGGTCAAGTAATCTCAACCATGCTTTAGTTCTGAGAATCGGAAGATCCTGGCAAGAAGGATGAGCCTTTTTTTCTTTTTAGGCCCAAAGCAATGGAATTCACCCACCCTCCTCCCCCCTGATCTGAGGATCCATTACCCCCTTCTGACTTTCCGAAGAGGCTGGATACTTAGTTGTTCTGAACCTCCTGGTACAGGAACAGCTTTCCGATGTGTCACCGGACCCGTTTGGTACTATAGCGCTGGGAAACCCTGCCTGGGCAGCCATGCGCTGTATAAATCTAATTAACATAACATAACTATCAGGACTTATGTTGTAGGTCGAAGGCCATTTGTATGACCTCAGGTGGAGAGCTACCTACTGGATATAGATCATATGTCCTCTATACTTAAGACATCAGGTATAGAGCTATGAGGCACTAGTCAGTGGCTGACAAACTGTGAATGAGAGCTGTTCAAACCGAACCTAGGCTGATTGATGATTTGGAGAATTGGTGAGAAAGGTAGAGGTTCAGGGATCCCACTATCTACTCAGAAGTATTTTATTGCCAATACATACATGATATCTTTACTAATTCAGTAATAGAATAATGTATGAGTGGGAAGCCACCTATATATCCACTTCTCATGTTACAACATTTTGCACTGAATAGGTGAATAATTAGACTGGTCTGTCTTGTTTTACTGCCTTACAGTTTGAAGATTTCATCAACAAAATATATTTAACATTTGTACACTAGAAACTAATTGTTTATCAACGGAGTTGAATATTATATTAATTCAGCGAATGCATAATTCTTTAACACAACACAGTGTATCACATTGGTATTCAACTGGGCGCATCATTTTTAGGAAATTATTGCTTATTGTGGATACATATCTGTAATGTAATTATGGAAAATAAAGTAAGCATGAAAGAAAGTAAAGAGAACATTTTAAAGATGAAATTACTGATGAATAGATTATTAAAACTCCTTTATCTGGCAAGAGCGAAAACCGGAATCATTATGCATTTATGAATCCTTGACATATGTCTCCGAATCAAAAGGAATAGAACATTAAAATTATATATGTTGTTCACATGCGGCGAACATCTGGACATGCGGTGGAATAACACGCCATTCATGCCTGACTTTTTTGTGATGTAAATGAATTTCTGATTTTAATTTCATTAGGCATAATAATAAATCCCAGCCCGTACAATAGACACCAGAGTGTACTTGTAAACTACCTCTGTTGATCAATTTGAGGACATTTTTCCAGACACACTGAAATGATTGGTAGTGATTTGGGAGATGGTCTGTCACAAACAATTGATGGAGACTCAATTGTGAGTCAGCGCGGCAGAGGACCAGTGAAACTCAATTTGTTGCAAACTGATGGGTATGCTAAAATGAAACAGGAAAATACCTAGTAAATGGAGCAGTCACAGGCTTATCAAGATGGTAGTGTGGGACATCCAATCAGACAATAGACAAGATAACATTAGAACACAGAGCTTGCCTATTAATAAAAGAATGTTCTTTGAAATCGCACTGCATATTACACATTTCAACTTAGTATTCAGGGCAATGATAATGGATGCGATTTATCCTTGTGGCACCCACCGAGTTATCTTGTTTTACTATTACCTGGGTAACCCCTTGATGGCTGCTCCACACTAGTAGTCAGGCCAAACACATAAATCAGGCTCAGGTGCAGCCTCAATTTTCCCAATAAATACAATGCTCACATAGTTAACTAATGTGATAGTCCTTCCACACTTCTGTGGAGCAGAGACTGTGGTCTGCTTGTACTAATGCAGACGGGCCAACGGTATGGGAAGACAAATCCCAGCGGCTGCCAGGTAGGCCAAACATGGCCTATGTCTCTATACACGCGGCCATCCTGATGCTCGAATGAGGACAAAGACCAGGTTGCTACAGCTCTGTCTGATCACAGTATGGGCTTTAGCCCTCAGTTGTCTAATTAGCCAAAGTGGGTGCAATCCCCAACAATCACAGTAACTAGGAAAGTTGTACCCCTATTGACTACAACTACCATAGCGACCACAGTCACTATGGTAGTTGTAGCCTCCACCAATAGATGTAGCCCTCATCAGGCCAACTCAATCACCACAGCGGATGAAGTCCTAACTGGGCCAATGCAGGCAGTTTCAACCCGGATTGGGCCAACCCAGTCACCCTGGAAGATGCACCCATGAGTTAGACGATTCAGGCATTTGCAGCCCTATCTCAATCGTCCTCACTTCTGTGTCTGGATCACATTACTCCAACTAGGGGTTTGCAGGCAATACATTTCCACTGTCTGTGGAAGCTATTCTCTTGCTCTATCTTAAGGGTTATACCTGACTAAGGGAACCCAACATGGTGAGAGCTAGAAACTAAGGGGCCAGAGGGGAAATGGCACACCAGTTCAAGTGTTTGGTATAGACTTTTGTTTTTACCTTACCCTTTTCCTTCTCTTGACTGTTTTACAAGTGGATGGATGGCAGAACAACGCATGCCATTACCACGCATGCCTTTACAATGTGGTCTTTGCAACGCATCTACCACAAACGCACATCTTTACCACACTTGTCATTACAATGCATACACATAGACGTACAGCTTTTAAGTTTTTCCCTTACACAGAAGGCTGTAAGCGTGCCGAACCGTAAGTAGACGGTCTGGCACTCAGTTGAGCCAGGGTTGGATGCACCTTAGCGTGCGCAGACCGCCCGACTCGCCTCACTTGGTCCTGACGACAACCTACAAATACTGAAATAGGTTGAAACATGTTGACCATCCTTTTCACTTGAAGTCTGATGCTTATTGATCATAACTACACCAGTGAAAGTATCCACCTTAGCTTTTCATTGTATCACATGGCTCAAGAATAAATTCTGTCAGTGAGTACATTTAGAACACATTTTTAATCATGTATCACTTTTCACATACACACAAAAAAAAACAGCTCCGCTGCAGTTGCAGGCGTTGAAGCACACCTGAGTGGCACTCGGTCGCTCAGGTGGACCCAGATGATAAAGCATGTCACCAGCCAAGCTGGTGAGTGAGGGGTTTCTTAAAAAATAAATATGCTTTTTCTTTTTTCCTGTAAGCATGCGTCCTTCTTCATTTCACTCCTGAAAAGAAGGGGCACTTCTCCTTGTATTTCTTTGAATGAATCTACCCCCAGGGGAGTAGGAGTCCTACCCTATAAAACCCTTGATCTCTTCTTGTTTATCATATTAATAAACTTCCCCACCCAATACCCTTATATGCCATACATCCTGTTCCTAAAGGTTTGTGTTTCGGTTTTCAGAATATAAAAAAAGAATATAAAGAAATAATGCTATTACTTTAAATCATAAATATTAACGTATTAGCATTAATACCCATGTGCTAAACACATTTTATTTATTTATTTTATTTATTTTAATTTCTTGTATAGCGCAAGAATCGACCCCATACGGGGTATCTCCGCGCTTTTGCTCGCAATGAGGTATGGCAGGTGTTACCAGAGGGTGGAGTCGTCGACTGATGATTAGTTATTTATTCTTCCAGGAACAAGCAAGTTTTTAGTTTTTTCCTGAAGGAGGAATGGTTGGAGGTTTGTCTGATGCAGGGGGGTAGGTTGTTCCATAGGTTGGGTCCTATCAGAGAAAAGGCTCTGCCACCTTGTCTGGTTTTTTTTACCAGTGGAGTTTTTATTAGTAATTGATTGCTAGACCGTAATGCTCTGTCAGGTTTGTAGAGGGGTAGCTTTTGGGTCAGATAAGTGGGGGCTTTCCCGAACAGGCATTTATGAACAATGCAGCAGATTTTGAATTTGATGCGTTGTCGTATTGGCAACCAATGGAGTTCTCGGAGCAGAGGTTTGGAGGGGGTTCTGGGGGGGGCGCTCAAAACCAGTCTTGACGCTGTGTTTTGGACTACCTGGAGGCGGTTTATGGCATCCTCGTTGGCTTGTATCAGGAGCCCGTTGCAGTAATCAATTTTACTTATCACCATGGTCTGCACAAGGGTCTTTCTGTGGTTATCAGATAAGTATGGAAAGACTCGTCTTAGCAGACCAATTGTGTGGAAGCATGCCCCCGCAACTGCACTGGCATGTTCCTTCAAGGTTAGATTTTGATCTAACTTCACCCCCAGATTCTTTACTGTGAGTTTTGGGGTGGGTACTGGTCCCAGATCTAGAGGCCACCAGTCGGGGGACCATAGTATGGACGCTTTTCCAAATAGCATTAATTCCGTTTTTCCAACGTTGCATTGGAGACGGTTGACAGCCATCCAGTTGGAGATGGCCCTCATGCCTTCCGCAAAATTGTCCCTGACTTTGGAGTTTAGGGAGTGGAAAGGATAGAGGAGTTGGGTGTCGTCAGCGTAGGACACCGGGGTGAATCTGTATTTTCTCACAATCTCAGCAAGGGGGGCCACGTACACATTAAACAATGTGGGACTTAGGCATGAGCCCTGTGGCACCCCCTTCGTGAGCGTTCTTGAGGGGGAGCGATACGGTCCCAGGCTGACAGATTGTGAGCGCCCGGACAGAAAGCTCTCTAGCCAGGAGAGGGCTTGTCCTCCTATGCCTACTCCCTTTAGACGGCTCACGAGGATCTTGTGGGACACAGTATCAAATGCGGCCGACAGGTCTAACAGCACCAGAATCATAGAGCCTCCTCTATCCTGTGACATCTTGATGTTATCGGTCACGGAGAGGAGTGCGGATTCGGTGCTGTAGTTGGGCCTGAACCCAGATTGTGAGTGGTCCAGGCCCCCCGTCGCCTCTATGAAACTGGACAGCTGGGTGTTAACATGCTTCTCGGCCAGTTTACTCAGGAGCGGCAGTAGGGAGATAGGACGGAGGTTGGAGAGCTCTGTCCAGGGGGAGATGGAATTTTTCCGAATAGGATTCACCACTGCCTCTTTCCATTGTTGAGGGAGTTTACCTTCTTTGTAGGAAAGGTTCAGGATTTTTTGGATGATGGGGCAGAGAGCAGTGCTTAGCGTATTCATCACTCTAGGGGGGATGAGGTCGAGGGGGGACCCTGTTTTTATTGTATTTAATAAGGATTTTGTGTAATCCTCGGAAATTTCTGGGATCTCAGTGAAGGTCTCTGAGTTAGTTTGTGGGCAGAGAGCGGTAGCCGTCTCTGTGTTGATGGGATGTTTAGCCAGTATTTTGTTATAGATGGTGTCAATTTTATCTTCAAAGAATTGTGAGATCTTATTACACATGTCTTGAGAGAAGGTATCAGGGCTTTCGCATGCTGTAGGATTAGTGAAATTTCTCAGGATTTTGTATAATTCTCTGGTGGAATTATCTGCTTCATCTATTTGAGATTGAAGGCTGGTTTTCCTTGCCTTTTTTATGTTTTTGTAATAGGAGGAGACAGCTTGTTGATAGAGCTCTTTGCTTTCACTGGAATGATTTTTCCTCCATCGTTTTTCTAGCTTTCTGCACTTTTGTTTTTCTGTTTTTAACGCTTCAGTGTACCAGATTTCCTTTTTGTTATTGGTCGATGGTAGATTGACCATTTTTTGTGGGGCTAGAAGGTTAATTGTGTCGAGGAGGGTGGTGTTTAATTTGGTCAGGATTGATTCAGAGTTGTCAGAGTCGGACAGAGTAGGTATATTCCATGTTTCTGCAAATGCTTCTGGTGTAATCTTGTGCCATGGTCTGCGTTTAATACTCAAAGTAGCAGAGGGATCGGCAGGTTTGGTTAGCTGCATGAAGGAGAATTCCAGCATGCTATGGTCGGACCAGTGTACTGATTTGGGGGGATGGCAATATATAGATGGATCATTAGAAAAGATAAGATCTAAGGTGTGGCCGCCTCTGTGGGTAGGGCCACTATTCCGTAGATGTAGTCCTAGTAGGGCAAGGTCTGCTAGTAGGAGCTTGGTGTCAGGGTCCTCTGGTGTGTCTGCGTGGAAATTAAAATCTCCAAGTAGAATGAAATGTTCTCTTGCTTTCATGTAGGGAGCTAGCATTTCAGTGAGAGTTAGAGAGAAGCTAGTGTCGGGGCCGGGAGGACGGTAGACTAAGGCACCCTTCCAGTGATGTTTATTCCCAGTGTTTATTTTAAAGATCATTATTTCCATAGAGGGAAGTAGGGCTTGTTCTAGTATGGTAATGCGGAGGCTGTCTTTGTATATTATGGCGGTGCCACCACCAGTTTTTATCGGGCGGTCTTGTCTCAGGATTTTATATCCAGTAGGAATTCCCATCATAATAGTTGGGATGGTGTGGGGCTTTAACCAAGTTTCCGTTAGGAAGCATATTTCTGGTTTGAGGCTGAGAATGGTGTCCCATATTTCAATACAGTGACGCGGAAGTGAGCGGACATTGAGTAGAAAGCTTTTCCAGCCTTTCTTTCCTGACTTGGGAATAGGGAGAAACCCTGGTATTATGGCATTGAGAGTGGCTTGGAAACCACACCGACGACAGGAGAAAGGTCCTTCTGGATTGGGCCAGCTACTGTCTACACATCGGTGGTGATCCTGAGGGCGGACCATATTCTTATCTATATACATACCTATATACTTACCCAATAATGAGTAGTAAAGGCATACGTTGTAAGCGTATATACCTATAATACATGGTAAAGCTTATGTGATAACAACATGGTAAAGTTATATGCGTGTTAGAAGCATGCATGGTAAAGACTTATGCATGTCAAAGACTTTATGGTAAATGTATTGCCTGGTAAAGACTGCATTGTGATGGTTGAATCCCTTTACAGATACAGTCTGTATTTTTAGTTATGCACACTGTGGAGAGCAATGCAACGGCAATGAGGTGGGGGGAAACGATAAGCTCTGAAAGGAGAACTTTCTGTGGAAATAATGACAACTAGAGCAGAATGGCAAAGATATACTCAGTGGAAAGTCCAGCAAAGTGTATATAACCTTGGAGTTCCTTCTAATCCCCCCCCCATCCTCCCCCCAAAAGTAACACTGACATTCGGGAATGGACCAAATCTATCACAGCACTAAACTGCACACCGACCATAGTGGAATCTGCCAAAACTCTCAGAATAATCCTAGACAGCAACCTGCAAGAGCACATCAACTCAATGGCTAAAACTGTCAGGTTTCATCTGAGCTACCCGAGGTAACTAAAACCCTTCCTTGATGCCTCAGACCTAAACATGGCAGTCCAGGCATTAATTATCCTCAGAATCGAATACGAATGCTCAACCCTTTCTGGCCTGCCCAAGATCTCACTGGCCCCACTAAATGCTTGCCTCAACGCCACTACCAGACTCTTAACAGGCTCAAAAAAATAAATCACTGCATCTGAAGGCGCTACACTAGCTTCCTCTTGAAGCCAGAATCCAACTCAAACTGGCCTATACCACCCACAAGGTGCTACACACAAAATCCCCAGCATATCTCGCCCAGAAAATCAGGGTTTCTTGAGGAACCAGAAACTCCCGGTCTGCCAGAGACCTTGTGCTTCAGCCACTCCGCTTCCAAAAGGAATCGTGCCTTCTCTGGGGCTGCACCAAGAATCTGGAACTCGCTGACGCTATCATCAGAAGAATTCCCTCTCTGTCAATATTTAAAAAGGAAGCCAATACCTTCCTAAATGGGTGAGTTCCTCCTATAAATCATGAATTGTACACACCGCTCTGCGGCTTTGCTTTATTTCTGTCACTGCTACACTTTGAACTGGCTGGCTACTATCCATTTTGTACTGACCTATTTCTCCCACAAATGTATTTGCTGGATATCTCTGCAGTATTATCTGCATATTGTACATGCCCTATTTATTCCCCAAGTGTTTCACTTCCTTCTATCCCTACATATGTTTTTTTAAATCTATTTCATACTTGTATGTAATGTGTTTTCCCTGTTAAATGATCTGATAACCTAACAGGTCACGTTTGCGCTCTATAAAACACTAAATAAATATATAAATACTACGAAAAGAAAGCCAGGTGAAAAGTAATTGAATATATAAATAAGGCGGATGGTGTTTTTTCTTAAAAGTGGACTACCTTTTAGTAATTTTCTCCTTAGGACAACATACAGTAGAGTAGAAGTGGAGGAGTGTTATGTTTTATACAGGTACCCCGATATAGGCTCAGGTAGTAACCAAACCTTTCACCTATATTTCCCCTACCTTTACTCTACATAACAGTTCTTTGAACTGACCTTTTACCTAGTTACGGTACTGCTTAAATGACGTGGCGTTTTCTCCAAAAGCTAGCCTCTTTCATTATGCATGAGGATTCTAGGAATCTCAGCAGGACTTCCATCTCCTGCATAATAACAATGTATAAGGGTCATTCCTTCCGTCATCCTAGTCCAAGATGACACAACTGGGTAGATCGCCTGAGCGTACAACTTTGGAAATATAAACACCATATCTTTGCTGAGGCAGGAAGAGTAGAAAAAGGACTTCCATGCTGACACACTGACGCAAGAAGCTGAGGTTCCTGCATGCACAGCTTGCAGTTGTCTGATGTCCATCTTGGGGGTCCCAAAGTCTCTAACTTCAGGAAATGTGGTTCACTTTATCCTAGAGGGATTCTTGGGTTTACACATACATACATGCTAGGTACACTTAGGTACATCTAGTTATGGTCACATCGTAGGAGTACGCAAATTGTTGTCATGCATTTTTATACCTGCCTGTATTCATCATTTTAGCACTATGGTAGAAATCTACTATCCTTGTACTCTGCTGGTGCTTATAATCATTTATATATGTTTCTGTCTAATGGTTGTTTCAGCACACCTATTTTACACTAGAATGACACTGGTGCAATAGAATGCTTATTGAAAACTCCCCCACTGTTTATTCTGTGTATCTCTCTGAGACAAAGTGAGCATGAATGACTGAGCAAAAAGTACGGGACTGTTTCCATAATCCCTGATGTGACAGAGTTGTCATGTTCAATAGTTGACAAGAACTATTCCCTCCTTGGTAAGAGGAGTTCACAGTGGCACTGTGAGCTAGCTGGTATACAGGCGAACATACTTGGTGGGGTTTTCTGGAATCAGTCTGGACACCAATCCAACTGTCTATGTTGTCTAAACGCGCAGATCCTATATATATTTAAAGGACCTACATGTAGGAGTGAACCCCTAGATAGCAGACTGGAAAGTTCCGGACCTGAATGCAGGAAGAGAGAGAGTATCAAGTTATTTGACAATGTGGACTGAGTCTGCACTATAAGAAATTAACCTCTTTATAACTGACAATTGTGAAATACAGAGAGGAAAAGATAACCTGAAATAGATGTTTAGTGAATGCAATCATATATGGTTTCACATGATTAGCAATATCTGTTGGGGCAACATCAGGCATAGACGATTGATACATTAGCACTATCTTTTGTCTTAAACCAAAAGTGTGACTGTTCTGGACATGTGTTTTACAAAGTCTCTATCTTTGTGAACAGATGTCTATCTGCATGTCGGTTTTTGTTGTAGCCCTTTTAAATGGGATACAAATGGCCAGAATCCAGTATTGAGCTTTAGTAGGCATGCTGTACAGTGAGACCAGCAGTTCCAAGGCAGTGTGCTGGATGTTGTTATACTGCCATGGCTACAGCCCTGAATGGTGGTAGCTTATTGGAATGTGATAAATCACAATGGTATGAACACGTGCATTGAGATCAAACAATTGAGTACCAACATTTTGAGAACCCAGTACTTATAATTAAAAAAAACAAAAAAATAATGATTCCGAAAAAGTCGTATACAAAACAAATCTACAACGAATATATATACTTCAAAAATATAGATTACGATATTTTGGGGCCAGATGTGCAAAGCCATTTTCAGATCATGATTCGCTAAATCACAGGGTTTACAGTCACTAAATGGCTTTTTAAAATGTAACAAACCCATTTTTTGATTCAATAAGTTCTTACTGAATCACAAAAAAAGTTTAAAAATGCATACAAATCGAATCACAATTTGGAAGTGGCGTGTTTGGGCGTCCCTTCCACATGCTATTTATCCATGTTTTTCAATTGCAATTTTAGTGGCAAAACGTTGATAGGTTACCTACCCCTCAAATAAGTTGTAACCCACTCTTAAAGCAAACCATTTTTTGGCAGTGGAAAGTGGTCAAGGGGACCAACTCTTATACAAAGGTTTAAGGAAAACAAGCTGCATGTAAAAAAGGTTTATTTAATTTAAATACAGTCACAGGCATGGTGTGCTGCTGCCCCAACTGGCCACTACCCCTGTGATGACATCTAAATGGACCTACTTCATGAATACCAATGAGGTAGGTCGAATTGTGACCCACTCTGAATGTTGATTTTGCAATCAACCTACTAGGGGTGGTTCGCAAAGTCAAAATCAATTCGCAAAAAGCCAGGGTGCAATTTGCAACCACTTTTTGCAAACTGATAAGTAGTATGTCTAGCCAATTACATTTTAAAATGAACAAAAATAATGAAAAGCAAAATATGTTACACAAAATTTGATAATATATTTTTTAAATATTACATGTATTTAATAACAATGTATGTAAATGTATTTAAAACCATGTCTCATATCATACAAATATTTTATTCAGTAATTATGTAATGTAAATATTTAGTTTAAATTGCAAATAATCTAAAAAGAATGTAACATTTTAAATTAAAAATATTTGATTTAAAAAATAGATCATTAAAGCATTATATAATTTTGCAAACATCTACTTGTCTAAAATATAGAAATAAAATTAAATGTATTCACTAACACATTTATATTACTAATGTATACATTCTAAAACAACTTTTTAGAAATCTACATAACTGTTTTTTTTTTAAATTTCCCTCATATCACCAAAAAGCGTCTGCAATAATCAATAAACCGCACCCTCTAACTATCTGCCCAGCGGTCACTTCATTCCCCTGAGTCCATTTCCAACCTAGACCATCACCTTTGCAGTGAATCAGTGAATCATTGGGGAGGAAAACCAACACCCAAGGAGCTGCACGACATTAAGAAGTCAGACCATATAGTCAAATTAGGGCTCTAGACCATATAGTCCAATTGGGGCTCTTTGCTGTTCCCTGATCCAAACAACAGCTCCTAACAGCGGTTCCGAGCCAATCTTCAACTCTCGGAGGCAAGGGGTCTATCCATGTCATACTGATTTCCCTTCTAGCGATAAGAATCAAATTGAAGAGCAACCTTATATGGGAGCGCCTCTACAGCATACTTAATGCTCCATCTTCTCCTAGGGGGATAAGCAGTGCATTCAGTTTGATCTTCCGATCAAAGGTGCCTTTTAGTGTAATTTCTATTCCGCTCCAGAAGTCACTCAGGCACGAGCACTAGACAAAAATATGGACATCGTTAGATCCTACACAACCACACCTCACACACTTAGGAGGAGGTTGAGAGGCAAACTTGGATATTTTGTGTGGGTTCCAGTAAAGGGGATTAAAAGTAAAGAAATGGTTCCTCTTCAAGTTAGCTGGTTTAACAGTTGAGTACAGAGTCTTCAATGAGTTATCCCATACTGCCTCATTATCTCCCACTGGGAATGTTCGACTCCACATTGAATAGGGGGTGGTAGCATATTTTCCTCTGCTACCAGGAATGTCTCATACCACCTTGCAACCTCTGTGTTCTTAGGTCTAATGTCCTGAAGAGACAACTCCAACTTATAGCCTCCCCAATCTCTTTTTTAAATGCCACAACATGAGGATACATCTGAACAACTTATTGCTGGTTTTAACCTTTAATACTTCCAAGGGATATACTCCCTCCTATGACACCAGATCTGACCAAGTTGTGACCCCACCTTTGGGAGTGGAAGACTTAAGGCGTTCTTTAAACATTCTGGGGTTCAGGGAGAGTCCCAAACTGGGGCTAAATCTGAATAGTATCCAGTGCCCCAACTCCTCCTGACTCTATACCAAATATTTAAGGCAAAGCTCTTTTTTTAAAAATTATTTTTATTGTAAACAGGCTGACAGAAAAAGAAAAAAAATACAAATATATATCCAGGACATTGGAAATATAAGAGAAAATAATTAAATATATACAGCAAATAAATAAGTAATAAGAAGCACTGAGAGTATCATTAAGAACCGCAGAAGATCATATACATACACATTCATAGGACATCAGGAAAAAAAAAATTAGCTAATACATTTCATGATGAGTCACATAAAAAAATAGAGTTTGACTAAATCGTATCATGTTAAACAGCACGTTCCCCAAATTCTTTCAAATTTAACCAGTGAGAGGCCACCCCTTATCTTTGCTAGGGCAAGTTCCATGGAATGTATTTCCATTACTAAAGCCTCCCAATCCCAAGCAGTAGGTGGGGCCGTGGCAATCCAGGCTCTTGCGACAGTTAGTTTAGCACAAGAAATTAGTATGGTTGCCAAGGAAGATTGTGGGGTCGGGGAAATATTACAATCTAGCAGAATTAAAGAAGCGGTAAAAATGGGCAACCCAATCTTCTTAATTCTGCAAATGTCTTTAACCTTATCCCAAAAAGTTTTAAGCTTGGGGCAGGAGAATAGCATGTGTACTAAATTAGCCGCTACTTCGGAGCATTTAGGGCATTTTGTATGATCTGTGAAATCAGGATTAGGGGACCACCTGGAGATTCTTGCAGGAGTGAAATAGAGCATACAAGTTGTTATAAACTGCTGTAGCCTGAGGCTAGAAGATCTAACTAGCTTATTAATATTTGACAGCGAGTTCTCTATTTGTTTCATAGTAACATTTAGGCCGAGTTGGGCCCCCCATTTTTCAGTAAATTTAGACAGATCGTTTGTTTTGTATTTTACTAGCAACTTATAAGCCCCACTAATAACTGATTTGGTTTTTTTAGAATATAAACAGGTCCAAATATCACAGTCTGTAATACTTCGAATTTTTTTTTGTTAATTAGAAAATCATGAATATGTAAATATTTATATCTGGCATGTTCCGGTAAATCATATGTAAATGTAAGCATATTGAAGTCAGCAAATCTCTGTGGGCCATATAGATCAGCCAGAGTATTAATTCCCTTCTCAGCCCATATGTTATTAATATTATCAGAAAATACTCTTGGGAGACCAGGGTTGCCCCATAGTAGTAGCTTTGGATGAAAAAATAAAGTCCTGCAATAAGTCAATATGTTCTTCCATATCTTTATTATATCTCTGGCCGTCTTGAACTTTACCCTCTTGAAGTAATTGGGGTTGTTTGCTCTAAACAGAAACATGTTTGATTCTTGCTTCAGCATAAGTTGATGAAAAAATATAAGGGCATATTATCAAGCCTGGGCGATAACATTAGCGCCGCTTTATCGGCAGGAAACTGCTGATAAAGTGGCGATAATGGGCTTGATAATATGCTCTATGGAATTCCAATCGAAGCTCATGTTAAATGTGAAGGACATCTAACATGAGCTTCGATTGGAATTCCATAGAGCATATTATCAAGCTCATTATCGCCACTTTATCGGCAGTTTCCTGCCGATAAAGCGGCGAAATTTTATCGCCCAGGCTTGATAATATGCCCCATAGTTCCTTCCTTATGAAGTAAAGAACGTAATCGTATAAAAAATGAAGCCCAAAAATACAACTTAAGTCTGGAAAATTAAGTCCTCCCTCGTTCATAGTATTTTTCAGGTATTTCAATGATCTTCTTGCTTTTTTATAGCCCCAGATAAAACTATTGAGAATGCCATCTAATTAGAGGCACCCAAATTTGGGAATGTGTCAGGTTACAGGCTCAATATACAGAAGACGCAAGTTATTGCCAACTACTCCCCTTCTACGGCTATTCCGGAGATTTGCAAGGTAGCTACCTATCTTGGTGTCAAAATTACGGCTAACATACAAGAAATAAACCACATTAATTATAATGAGCTAACTAAATCCACGGCTTTACTTCTAAAGAAATGGCATAGGTTACCTCTGAATATCATCGGCAGAATTAATCTTATTAAGATGAAGGTATTATCTAAGTTCTTATATTTATTCCGATCGATCCCGCTAGCATTGAATAACCATTTTTTTCATTTAAGGCAAAGCTCAATACTTTAAATCAAACCTTCTTAAAAAACCTGAGAGCACTAAACTTATGTAGGAAGCCATACACACTCCAGTGCCTTACATCCTCCCCCAAATGTTTCCCCCAAGTGGAATCGTCAGCTTTTACCAGAAGCATTTGAATATTTTTAAATTGGAAAGTTATGCAATGCCAGTTAAAATCGGGTAAGGCCAATCTCCCTTTATTCAACTTGCATCTGAGTTTTTTCTAAGATAGCCTATCTCTTTTATTGGCCCAAATAAATCTTGCAAACTTCCCCTGATTTTTGTCAATGCCTTGTTTAGAAAAAGCAAGAGGAATAGCATTTAAGAGATAGGTAATTTAGGAAGAATACCCATTTTTATTAAATTAACCCATCCAAAAATTGACAACGCAAGATTTTTGAACCTACTTAGTGGATAGTCAATATCTTTGGTGAACCTTACCAAATTAAGCTGCAGATTTTATTTATATTACTCACTACTGTAAAGCCCAAATATCTAAACTTGGAACTCAATCTCCCCACCCAGTCCGTGAAGTTCCAACACATAATCTCAGGTTTAGCAGTGTCTACTAAGTAACCAGAAAGAGAGCCAAATTCCAAAGTAAATGTTCCACTCTCGGAATAGAGATTAGAGGGTCAGCGGTGTAGATTAATAAATCGTCAGCATAAAGTGCAACTTTACAGCTGTAAGGCGGTAAACTAAAGGGAACAACAGAAGCATCCAATCTCAGCTGTTGAGAAGAGGAGATAGAGTGCAGCCTACCCGGTCCCTCTTAGTATATTAAAGATGGGGGATAGTGTACCAGTAAAGAAAATCCTGACCAATGCTTCTTCATAGATCGCCTTAAGTGTATTAATAAGATTAGGGCCGAATCCCACTGTGCTCAGAACGTCCCGAAGGAACACCAAGCATACTCCGTCTAATGTCTTAGCGGCATCCAACGCTACTACAGCCAAAGGAGCAGATCATTCTATGGCAAGCTCTATTGTACCAATTAACTGTTCGGTCTGTTCCTGTATATATCTCTTGGGGAAAAAACCCTTGCGATCTAAATATATAAGCTGAGGGGCGAGTTTAGCCAATCTCCCCACTAGAATGCTCACAAAGATCTTATAATCTGCATTAAGCAGGGAGATTGGCTAATAGGAATCCGCCCTAGTGGGATCCTTCTAGGGTTTCGAAATGAGGAACATTGAGGCCTCTTTCTAGGATTTAGGGACCTGACCACCACGCCTATAGATTGAATTAAACAGAGCTTCCAAGAATGACTTCAGCTCCTCAATTTAAAGAATATACACTTCTTTTGGTAGAGCATCGGTACCTTCAACTCTACCCTTCCTACTTTTGGTTATACTCAAGTGAATCTCCTTCTTCGTTATTAGAGGGTCAAGAGCCTTACTGCTCATATCTATTAAACTGGGGAGCTGTAGCTTCCTCAACCAGACCTTAATAGTATACACTATAAATTGGGGGAGATTTTGTCCCTATATAAACTAGAAAAGAGACGCTAAGGAGGCCTGCTTCCCCGAAGTGTCCCCTCTATTGTTCACAACCAATTTATCAATGAAATTCCTAGACCTGTCTGTCCGAGCCCTCCAGGCCAATAGAGCACCAGCTTTCTCCCCGTATTCAAAGATCTGCAAAGACCTGGCATTCCACTGAGCTCTGCATTTTTTATCCAAATAGACCCTATATTCTAGCCTCACATCTTCAAGTTGCCTGAACATTAGGGGGCCTCAATATAGCTTGGAGCAAATCACCGTCCAGTGAGCCTACTTTATCCTGCAAAGCCTTTAAGCTCAAGCGTTCAACCTTTTTTTGAGCCGAGACATGCTTTGTAGTTCCACTCTAAGATGAGCCTTGAACGTGTCCCACACAACATCCAGGGAACCAGAGCCGAGGTTGTCCTTAAAGAACATCCCACATGCATGCTTTAATATCCCCCTTCTCAGGATCAGCGAGAATGGCTCTCCTTAGAGTCCATCTTGGTCTCGGAAGTCTACAGCATCCAGCTAAGGAGATGCTTATCGCTGCATGGTCTGAGATGTGACATGGATGTTTATAGACGTTATTTCTTCGGCAACAGTCCTGCCTACAAAGAGATAGTCCAATCTAGAGAAATGACCATGCTTTTTACTACGAAAAGTAAAGCCATGACTGGATCCCATCTTGTTTCTCCATACATCCAACAGACCCAGTTCTAGCAGCCTATTTTGTAACGTGTGTCGCACCCAAGGAGTGTTGTCATAGTGACCTTTGTTGGATCTATCCTGTACAGGATCCAACAGTACATTAAAATCCCCTCCCCTTTACATTGGGAGCCATGACCTCCATTAAACTCCATTCCAAGTTAGATAAATGGGAGGAATCATCAATGTTAGGCCCATAAAAAACGCTGCAAGCTAACTCTGCCCCTGCAATCTAAGGTAGCTATCACCTCCCAGATTTATCGGATTTGGAGGCTTTAAAGACACATCCTGCTCCTCATTTTATTAAATGCGCAACCCCATACAGTGTGCAGACTGTTCTGATACTAGAAAGTAGTCTATCCAATGACACTTTGAAAATACAGTTTGCCTTCTAAGATATCTAAATGGGTCTCCTGAATCAGACAGACATGTACACTGCTCTCCTCTAAGTACTTCATTGCCAATCTCTGCCTACATTTGCACCTAAGCCCGTTGATGTTTCAAGTTAAACATTTTAAATCATTGGTCCCCTACATCAAAAATATCCATGGCAAATCTTGTCATAGGCTGGAATAGTAATATGGTTAAGTACACTCTGAGAAGATAGAGGAAAAGATTTTTTTTCACCCACTGCTTCCTACCTCGAGCCCTTCCCCCTAACCTCCCTCCCAATCACTCCTGTGTCCAACCCTCCCACCCCTGTGGAACCCTCCCTACCAACATAGACATAAAGCCTAGCGGCCTTCATTGATGGCTAACAAATAAACTTGGTATATCGGACCTCCCTTCACACCTCCCACCCCAACCTCCTCATACCTCCACCTCTCTATTTACTAGCTCCCATCCTGACTCCCTCAATCAACATATCTGCTTCCTCCATGGAGCAATGAATATACATATGTTATTCCACATTATTTGCAGAGAAGCAGGAAACTTTAGCACCATATTTATTCAGTTCCTCCATCCTTTTCCTTGGCTACTACTGCCTTAATGCGGTAGTGTGGCAAACATCAGATCTTATCGAAAAAGAATAGGCGCCTGCTTCAAAAGATCCCTTTTTCAAGGCTGAGAACAGAATAGCCTCCTTAGTAGTGTAGGTAAGGACATTAATTATAATTCTCCTTGGCTCGAAGCTAATGATCCGCGTTTTATGTATTTCTCTGCTCCACATCAAATACATGCTGTTTTGTGTCACAGGAACTGTTACAAGGGAGGTAAATAATCAGATACCTCAATCAGTCAATCAATCAATGCGTTTATAGAGTGCTCTACTCACATGTAAGGGACTCAAGGAGCTGGTGGGGGAGGCTGCTGCTACTGCTCGAAGAGCCGGGTCTTGAGGTGTTTCCTGAAGGTGAGGTGGTCCTGGGTCAGTTATAGGTGGGCGGGGAGGGAGTTCCACGTCTTGGCCGCCAGGTAGGAGAATGATCTTCCTCCGGTGGTGGTTCTGCGGATCCGTGGGATGGTGGCGAGGGCGAGGCTGGTGGAGCAGAGTTTGCGGGTTGGAGTGTGGATTGTGTGGCGGTTGTTGAGATATTCGAAGCCTAAGTCGTGGAGCGCTTTGTGTGCGTGGGTGAGGAGCCTGAATATGATCCTTTTGCTGATGGGCGGCTGAGTGTTCTAGGAGGATGAGGGCGGTTGTGTCCCCGTTGTCAAGCAGGGTCCTGATGTCGTCGTTGGCTGTGATGAGGGCCGTCTCGGTGCTGTGGTTGGCTCGAAATACGGAATGGGATGGGTCGAGGGAGCCATTGGCCTCAAGGAATGCGGTCAGCTGTTTATTGACGATCTTCTCAATAACTTTTGCTGGGAAGGGAAGAAGAGAGATGGGGCGGAAGTTCTTGAGGTCTTTAGGGTCCGCTGTGGGTTTCTTCAGTAGGGCGTTGATCTCTGCATGCTTCCAGCTCTCTGGGAAGGTGGCAGACTCGAGGGAGTTGTTTATGATGTTCCATAGGTGAGGTGCGATGATGGTGTCGGCTTTGTTGAAGATATGGTGAGGGCATGGGTCGGAAGGAGAGCCGGAGTGGATGGTGTTCATAGCGTGGGCGGTGTCTGCAGTTCTGATGGGAGTCCAAGCGCTGAGGGTGGTTGTAGGGGGCGTTGGTTCGATGGCTGGGGGTGAGGTCTGGGCGCTGAAGCCATCGTGTATATCTGCAATCTTGCGGTGAAAGAACGTGACGAGGGAGTTGCAAAGGTCTTGCGACGGTGTGATGTCATTGCTGCTGGCGCTGGGGTTGGAGAGCTCTTTTACAATGCTGAAGAGTTCCTTGCTGTTGTGTGTGTTGTTGTCCAGCCATATAAATGTAACAAAAATAGAGTATCACCATGAGAATCTGACAAGATTCTGAATGGGATGTGTTATGTAGAAACAAAGGGGTATTACCCTTTGTTAAAAAAAACCCTCACTAACCAACCTAGTTGGTGACATGCTTCATCATTGGGGTCCACCCTGATGACCTAGTGTCACCAGGGTGTGCTGCAACATCTGAACTACAGTGGAGCTGGTTTTGTGAGTGATTGGTGCAAAAAAGGAGGTGATGTTAAACATTGTCCTGGTATAACTTTATTGAAAAAACTTTATTCACAAGCAACTGGACAATATTAAAAATAGTGAAAAGATACTGGTGGGTGATTATAACTGTGAGTATGGTCTACATGTTTCAAACTAACAAGGTCAATCCCAAGTTTTCATCAGGACCATAAAAAGGAAAATGGATGGTCTACACACACTAACGTGCACCCAATCCTAGATTCCTAAAGCCCAATTGCAAAAATCGGCAATAGGCACAAGCTCAAACCTAAAATCGGTCAGAAGAAAAAAGAGACTCCTACTATGGGTCTCTCAGGCTTCGGGGGGCAGTGGGAGTGTTAGCTCAGCTGGGAAACATACTAGTTTTGCCGTTATTAGCAAGTTGGATAACCTACGTGCCTCACACGGAACCCCGCTGTTGTCCAGCCGCTCTTTGAACAATGTCTTTTTGGTGGTGCGGATCAGCTGGTGGTGTTTGCGAATGGCGTTCTTGAGGGCTGTCAGGTTTTCTGTCATCTGTTCACGGCGCCAGGTTTTCTCAAGGGTTCGGCAGGATTTCTTCAATTCTTCGAGGTCGTTAGTGAACCATGTGCTGCTTCGTTGGTGTCAGTAATGTTGATTGGTGAGTTCTGGCTCAGTGATGTGGTTAGCGGGTCTGTGGTGACTTTGATCCAGCATCTGCGGGGGATCTGTTGCGGGCGGTGGTGGGATGGGGTCTTTTTAAAGGTGAAGTGGATGCAGCTTTGGTCGGTCCAGTGTAGTCCGGTGGAGTGGCTGAAGGCAACGTGGCTGCTAGCAGAGAAGATGGGATCGAGCGTGTGGCCGCTTAGTGGGTGGGGGTGTTCACCAGTTGCTTGAGTCCAAGGTTGGCGAGGTTGTCGAGCAGGGCGGTGGTGTTGTTGTCGTTGTTGTTCTCCAGGTGGAAGTTCAGGTCACCTAAGAGGATGTAGTCTGATGAGGGGAGGGCATGTGGGTTGATGAAGTTGGCGATGGCTTCACTGAATTGTGTGCATGGGCCCGGTGGTCTGTAGATGAAGGTTCCTCTGAGGGTGGTCTTGGGGTCGGTGTGGATCTGGAAGTGTAGGTGTTCGGCGGTGGTGAGGGGATCTTCGGAGTTGGTCGTGACGCCGATGGTGTTCCTGTAGATGATGGTGATTCCTCCTCCAGTTTGGTTGACGCAGTCCATTCAAGTGATCTTGTAGCCGTCCTGGATGGCTATGGTGATGTTGGGGGCTGAGGAGGCATTCATCCAGGTTTCTGTGAGGAAGGCGAAGTCTGTTGCTGTTGTGTCGAGGAGGTCCCAGAGTTTGACAGCGTGCTTGTGGATGGAGCGGGTGTTGAGCAGGATGCTCTTGAGGTGGTTATTTTGTTGCCTGGTCTGGGTGGTGGTGGGCAGGTTCAGATGCAGGTGAATTTGCAGACTTGGCGGGAGAAGGGTCCGTGGGTACGCTTCGGGGTGGCTTGGGAGCAGGCAGATGGTCGGCCGGTGTTGAGTGCGTGGAGGGTGGTGGTGTCGTATCTCCATTGGGTTTCTTGGTTTCGGCGGGGGCCAGGGGTTCTGGCGCAAGGGCGCTGTCCAGGCGTGGAAGGGCTTGCCTTTTGGGCGCCAGCGGCGTGCCCGCTGCGCGTCTCCGCCTTGGGGCCGTTGCGTGGTTTCCATATGAGGGGCTGCGGGAGGGAGGAGCAGCTGGGAGGTGGGAGCGGGGCGGCAAATGCGGCACCAGGGGGGTGGGGCCACAAGGGAGGCAGTGGCGGGAAAGCGCGAGGAGGGGAGCGGGTGGCAGGGTGATACAGAAGGAAAAAGGGGGCAGGGGGAGAGGGCACAAAGGGCACCAGTAATTGAAAAAAGACAACAGTAAAAGAAAACAGTCAATCAATGCCAAGACAAAAAAAGTCGGAATTAGGCAAACCAAGCAGTTCAGGAACAGCGGGTGGCGGCAGCGGGAGAGCGGCACAGGAGGATGGTGTGGCGGCTGAGGGGGGTGGTGGCCTACCTGGTGACAGGGTCAAGGGTCGCTCTGAGAGTCATGTAAGACCATAACCCTTTGGTGTTAGAAATAAATATTCAGATGAAATCCCTACCGGTACGATGGACATTTAATAGGGCTTTATTTATTGTGGAAGGCTAGGTACAGCACATGGAGAGATGGAACCCCAGGTTTATTGAAGACAATTTAGGAAGTACTAGTACACATGTAGTTTGGGATACTTTAAAGCCTGGTGTCTGAGGGGAAACATCTAAGTATGGTTGGGAGAGACAAAGGAAAGGAAATTATTTGTTACAAACACTGTATGATAACCTGGAAAGGGCTGAAGCAGATTTGATAGATGTTCTTTCTGATGGGGGAGAGCCCGAGATAGGCCCGTCAAAGATCATACTTGCCAGAACAGCAATTACAGGGATATTGATAAAGAAATAACCCAGCAGGTATAGCGCTTGGCAAAGCAGGGTATATGAGAGCAACGAAAGGGTGGGTCACATGCTTGCAGTCCGCAATAGAGAAAAACTGGTACAGCTCGGATTGTTGAAATCAGAGATCCTAGTGCCGGCATGGATACTGAGACAGAAGCTATTCTCTTTGCATTCCAAAATGTTTACCAGAGATTATATATAGAGGACATTCAGATAGGGGATCGAGAGATCAAGGAATATCTAAGTGGGCACATTTTTGAACAGCTTACCCCTGAGGAGAAAGAAATTTTAGAAACACCAATAAAAATCAAAGAGATAAACAAGGCAATTGATTCTTTTCCACTCGGTAAAGCTGTAGGAACCGATTTGATACCAGGGCAATTTTATAATAAATGTAGGGCAAAGGTAACGGAAATCATGTTAGAGATATTTGGTAGAGCACAATCAGACGAGGTGGCCCCCAAATCCTGGAAAACAGCTAATATTGTAGTATTTCCAAAAAATGGCAAACCTATAAATTAATTGGGGTTCACACTGACCAATTATGCTGGTCAATAGCGATACAAAGATTTATGCTGAAATTCTGGCCAATAGGCTAGCCTCAGTTATCAAGAAACTAGTCTCTCCATATCAAAATGAATTTGTCCCGGGCAAGGGAACGATAGAATATATCCGTCGGACAATCGCACTATTTGATTCCACCAAGGTTACGGGAGAACCTATGGCTGTAATACTGTTAGATGCAGAAAAAGCCTTCGACTGGGTTTCCTGGCCATTCTTGTGGGCAATTATGGAAAGGGCCTGGGTAAAGGATTTATTGGTGCTATTAGCTGTATGTATCGAGAACCTACTGCCAGAATAGCCATGATGGGCTCCACATCTGATGTAATTAAAATTACACGAGGCACGCGACAAGGGTGCCCCTGTTCTCCTCTATTGTTTACGGTTTACATCCATCCTTTAATCAGTAAAATAAAGGAGAACCAAAAGATCTAGGCAATACATACTATAGTAGGAAACACTAAGATTTTAGCCTACGCGGACGACTTGGCAATAGTTACACCTATTGCGCGGGAGGCCCTCATCAAGATAGAAAGGGAAGCAAGTCACTTTGGTAAGATTTTGGGGTATCACCTTAATGAAAATAAAATGCTAATCGTTAAGAATGAAAAAATAGACCTGGATGATGCTTGAGTAGTGAAAAATGCTAGATATATAAGGGTAGAGATCAATGATAATATAGATGAAATTGTTAATATCAATTTTGAGCCTCTGATGCAGTAATCTAAGGCAGATTTTAACACCTTGGCTGCTTTGACTTTTCCCCTCCTGTGCTGACGATCTGTAAATCCCATTGTTCATGACGAGCTGAGCTCGTCATGAGCACGCGAGCAGTGTACTGCATGACGAGCTGAGCTCGTCATGAGCATGGAAGGGGTTAATAGGATGAATAAACCACACCTCACACTGTTAGGTAGGAGCAACAAGATTAAAATACTATTTCTACCAAAATCTTATATTTCTTAAGAGCTTTTCCAGTGTAAATAAATAAATCATGGTTCTCAGCGCTGAATGAACTGAACTCTAGATTCCTATGGGCAGGGCAACATCCTCGAAGAGCTTTAAAATATATGACTTTGCCTAGAGATCGCTGGGGTTGGTCAGATCCGAATCTTCAAATATACTATTGGGCTGCAGCGATGCAACAGATGGCTGATTTATTGGGAAGAGACAGCGGCATAACAAGGGAAGTAGCTAATGTTTTCATATACAAGCTAATATATGGGGTGGAGGCTAAAGGATGTCTCATGTGACATATCAACTTTGTCTATTTTAAGCAAGTTAAATTCAAGATATTATTGGGAGCATTCAGGGTCTGGACTGCAGTCTGAAAAAAGCTGAATATTGGAAGAATTCATAGATATTCCCCTTTGGTCAGTAATGATTTACTTCCAGCCATATTCCCTGATGGATATATGAAAATCTGGGCTGAAAGTGGTGTGAGGCATATAAGATATTTATTGGAAGACATGGACATTTTTTTGTTTGACACAATTAAGGAAAAATTTGGGATAGGGAACAATCACTTCTGTAAATATTTACAGCTAAGGGATTTCTTGACTAAGAAGGTAGCTAGCTGTAGTAAAATCCCTTTACTGGACACTTTATTGGGGGCTCGTCCAAAATTATCTACAATATGTCAATTACTCCATAAAGAAATGGGGGACGATTTATCGAAACATACAAATTGGTGGCATGATCTGTTACAAGCAGGGATAGGAGAATGTGAGGACTCCCTTCTGTTGAGCCAGACAGCATTTATTTCGGCAAATCTTCAAGTACAGTTTTTAAAAACGTGGCTCAATTTATATATCACACCAGCCTGAATTTTTAGATGGGGGGGGGGCTTCAGGTATATACTGTTCTCCCTGCGAAGTTCTAGCCGCTGACAGCATGCATATGTTTGCCACATGCCCAAAACGTGTTCCTCTGGTAACTGAGATAGGTAATCTCCTTAGAAATAATTTGGGATTTCTGGTGGATCTTACACCCCAAGTGATAGTTTTGGAGGTAAGCAATCAGGAAATGGTCCTACCAAATTGGATCATGTTATTCACAGCTATGGTGGTGCTTAGGTTTTGTTTGGCTAGTGCTTGATTAGATCAAGATCCTCCTTCAATACATTGCTGGTTGGGGAAATTGCTAGCAATATAATGGTGAGAGATCGCAGTATACAAACGAAGGGGACATAGAACAAAAAAAAGAGGGCTTAAAATCTGGGCGCCAGTAACTAGATGGATTAACAAGGATGTTGATCTAATGGCATAAGACCAGTTGACTCTTGAGTACCTTGAATGACATTTGAATGAAATACATGAAATCAGGAATGCGGCAATCATTTACTGTTAGTGAAACCAACAACAGGTTAGTACGTTAGTTTTTCAGATTATTATAAAACTCTTCTTATTTCTTAATCATACCTGATAATTGTACTGTGAATTCCAGAAATGGGGGTTCTGAAAATATAAGTAAAACAAGAAAAAAACCAAGAAAAAAAAAAGAAATACCAAAGACAAGAGCTTCTCTACGTCTTGCTGCTCAATGTTCTAAGCACATTGACTGTTCTGTGTTTTCGTTTTCTACTGTGTTTAACCCCTGGTTACATTCTCCAAAGGTTTTTTCCTCTACACTAATATTGGATTACAATTATAACAGTTCTTTACCAGGGGCGGCTGGTGACATTTGAAAGTGGTGAGGCGTAAACTAATTTGCAAATTGCACCGCAGCGATTGAGCGCAGCGAGCGAGCCCGAACCACCTTGCATCCATCCATACATCATTCATGCATCCACGCATCTATCCACCCAGCCACCATCCATACATCATTCATGCATCCACCCATCCATCCATCCATCATGCATCCACCCATCATGCATGCATGCATCCATACATCATTCATACATCCACCCATACATCCACCCACCCATCCTGCATCCATACATCATTCATGCACCCACCCATCCACCCATCCATCCATCATCCATCCACCCATCATGCATGCATCCACCCATCCACCCACCCACCCACCCTGCATACATCATTCATTCATGCATCCACCCATCTATCCATCATGCATCCGCCCATCATGTATACATGCATCCATACATCATTTATGCATCCACCCATCCATCCACCCAACCATCCTGCATCCATACATCATTCATTCATGCACCCACCCATCCATCCATCCACCCATCCATCCATCATGCATCCACCCATCATGCATGCATCCATCCATACATCATTCAGGCATCCATCCATCCAACAAGTCCCCCAAAACAACTGACTTAGGGGGACTTGATTTAGTTTTCAGGCACGTAAATAACATTCCTGTAAACATTGTAAAAACATCTAGACGTTTGTTCAACTGAACACACTCTAGGACGCTGAATCCATCACACTGAGATTCTGTCACGATAAGGAAGACCCTCCGGCGTTTCCAATACAAGAACTTCACGAAGTGTAAACACAGCACACATTACTTCTGCAGTAGTTATTTTTGAAAACATTAAGGCAGGATTAAAATAATGGATCTGGTGGCAGAGTAGATAACTTCAAAATGTTTCTGACGTGTTCCTTTCAGTCACCACAAATGTGTAGAGAGTCACGGCCGGCATGAATCCGGGTGGTACGCGCGAGGGGGGGGGGGGTGTATTTAATTACATTTTTACAAACAAATAAACTTACCAGGGTGAGGAATCTCCTCTGCCGGTCCCGCCGCGCATCCCATCTCCGAGTCCTCTCATGGCAAGTGGCAAATCATGAGACTGGATGTGACTCAAGGGCAGCTACACAACTGTATCCTGCCTGTTGACAGGGCATGGGGCGGCCTTACGTCACCGCCCGTGCAGGATCCTATCTTCAGGCTCCTGTACTACATTAGGCATTCGCAGCATGCCTAATGTAATGTCAATGGAGCGGGGGGGTTGAAATTAAAAGCGCCCCTTGCAGATGCGCAGTCGGAGTCTGCTGGACTCCTGCTGCTCTCACCTGGTGCACGTTTGTAGTGGAATCACGACTGACTGTGCTCATGCGCAGTGGAATCTGTGAAGCAGCTGCCAGCACAGGCAGGAAATGTAAACAGACGAATTTCGTCTGCCGTCTGTTTACATTTCCTGCTGTCCGTGGGCAGTTTTGCTTGTTGAATCTGCCTAGTAGGGCGCTGCCCCGACGCCCCTATGGACCAGCTGCCCCTGTCCTTTACATATATTTCCTAAAAAACAATACTCAGTTGTCTTTGCCAAGACTTACAGATAGATTCATCAAAGTGCCATTCGGCGAATTTCTTATTGCGAAAAATAGCGAATCGCAATTTGAAAATCGCAGAATGGCATTCATGAAGAAATGCGATTAAAAAATGTGAATCGCAATCGCCCGCAATTTCCAATTGCGATTTTGCCACAATCGCTGAAATTTCGCAGAATCGCCCGTTTTCCATGTTGAAATTGCGATCTCGCAATTAGCGTTATCGCAATTTGCGATTTCGCTAACTGCGAGATCGCAAAAACGGAAAGTCGCATTTTGAGCCCATTGATGACATCACAACCAGGAAGTTGGCTTTTCCCTCCCACAAACAGATCACTGAGCCAGACAGTGGAAGCAGCATTGTGAAGAGCTCCACAACAGTGATTTTGCAGCACCCCAGCAGAACACATACCACCAACATGTACCAGGAAGCAGCAGGGAGCAGTGGCCAAGAAAGGAAGAGAAAAATAAAATTCTCTGAACAAGAACTTGAGTACCTCATAGAGGGGGTCTGTAAGGACCATGGACGCCTCTTCGGCAAGGACTCCAGGAGGGTGCCAGAGGCAGACAAGCGCCGGATCTGGATGCGCATCCGCGCAAAAGTAAATTCTGTCCGGGTGAGCCATCGTCAATCGACGACTTGAATAAGTGTTGGTACGACCTGAGAGGTCGCGCAAAGGAGCGCATTGCGGTGAGGCTTGGGGAGCAACTTGCCACGGTGGAGGGGATCCAATTGTCACACCCAACACTCCATTGGATGACCTTGTTGTGGACACCCTCACACCAGAAGCCAGCGTGGGTGTTATTCAGCTGGACTCATCCCGACCCAGCCAACAATCAAAAGGTAAGTGCCATGCGACTGCGACCCCGACCCCTAACAATGCCCATGACTCCTGAGCTAGCAATATGACATCCCCAGTAATGCAGTCCATGAACCCCTGAAATGCCCCAATGCATTGTGGTAGTTGTAGTGTAATCATAAATCCCCAGATAGCCCAACACAGCCAGACCTGTCAAATCACAAATCCTAGTAATTCCAAAAGTCAGGGAAAGCAAGTCTGCATGCATGTAGCAACATCTCATGTGCAAGATACACATCATTAATCATGCACCCTTGTACATCACAGGTGCTGCCGACCAACCCAGCACTGACAGCGAGGCCCTACATGTCGAGGAGGTACCGGAGGACACTGAGGGAGAGGGCCAATCCGACCAACAACCAGGCCCATCCCAGCCACCTGCAGTGATTCCAACACCACCCCGTGTGGCCAAGGCCACCCCTGCTGCCACAGGTGTCCAGCCACCACACCAACAGACACCCACGGCAGTTGCAGAGGCAACACCACCAGCGGCTAGGAGCAGATGAGGCGCACAGCCGGAGCAAGATTCCAGTCCAGCGGACTTAGGCGCCAGCAGCGTCAAGCCTCAGCAGGCACGGGCAAGGCACTCCATCTACCTGATCCTGGCCTGGCCATTGAACGCCGCATGCTGGCGGTACACCAAAGACAGGAGCGTCCCCTGGCAGCGATACACCTTGAGCTGCAGAAGACTGGCCAAAATGTTGGACAGATGACCGCAGCTGTCCGTGAAAACAGCCAGCTGCTGGTAGCCCAGCAGGACATGACCCGACACCGCCAACTACTGGCCCGCCTGTCGGCCTACACCAGGTCAAACCATATAGTAGGCATTGCTACATCAAAACTGTCACACAGATCACTTGCCATGCAGGGTCAAATGGTACAGTGTTGCCAAGATGTGGCCAGGTCACTCGAACTGCTGACAGCAGCAGTGCTCAGCATGCGGCCCACTGCCCATGGTGAACCAGGGGGGGTGACGATGTCAGCGAGGTTGCGTCAACCAACAGCAGCATGTCCTTGCCGCCGGTGCCTGTACGCCGCCGCAGCAGCAGGCCCACAGCAGGTTCACAGGCCAACACCGTCCCTTAGGACCCTGAGAGACGATTCGGTGCGTCTGGACGTAGGCGCCAGTAACAACTTTGACACTGTCTGTAGGGCCATGCTGGACACCTAAGCAAGCCCTCCACCCCTGCATGGGGAGGTATGAAGCAATACTGTCCTCATGTGACACAAAGGAAATCAAAGGCCACAATATTGTGAATTAACAATAAAAGTTTATGGTCTCACTTAACTCCAACTCATGTCATTATTACATTTGTCATGCATGAGTGCAGTGTTGTGTGAGTGGAATGGGTGCACTAGAAACAGTTAATAGTGATGTGGTTGCAGCGCCTGTGTCCCTCTGCAGGATTTTCCCCGCGTGCATGACACACATGTGGAGGTGGGCGGTTGTCCCCTTCCAACTCACTGCCAGATATCTCCACTGGTATCCTGCGCTTGGTAGCAATGTTGTGGAGTATTGCACACATGGCCAGGATGCGGCAGCAGACCTCAGGCGTGTATTTGATGGCCCCACCAGTCTTGTGAAGTATGCGGAAACGGCTCTTCAAAAGCCCAAATGTCCTCTCAATGCAATTTCTTGTGCGTATGTGTGCAGCATTGTAACGCCATTGCTGTGGTGTGGCAGGGTTGAGGTATGGGGTGAGGAGGTACTCACGGGGACCGTAGGAGCTGTCACCTGAAGGGAAGAAGCACATGGTGAGTGCCTGTTCTGCGCAGATACATGATCACAGTGTACTATTTGGGGGCATGTGTACTTACCTAGTAGGTGTCCTTCGCCAAAGTCTCCCCTGGCCAGTCGTGTGTGCATGCCGCTGTGCCGGAATATGAAGAAGTCATGTGTGCTCCCCGGATATTGTGCCACTATGTCCGTGATGATAGTCTTGGCGTTGCACACCATCTGGATATTGAGGGAGTGGTAGGACTTGCGGTTGTGGTACATGTATTCCGTTTGTCTGGTGGGCAGATGTGGATGTGGGTACAGTCAATGCATCCTATTACATGTGGGAATTGTGCGATGTTGTAGAAAGGCAGCTTGGTGTCATTCAAGTCCTGTTGGGTGGTTGGGAATGAGATGTAGTGGTGTAGCCGGGTCAGCATTGCCTCCAGGAAACTCCTTAGGCAGCGGTACATGGTGGGCTGGGATATCCCCCCTGCATCAGCGACTATCCCCTGGAAGCTTCCGGATGCCAGTAGGTGCAGGCTGCAGAAGACCTGGACATGTGTGGGCACGGCATTGGTCCTCCTTATTGGGTGCTGCATCAGGGGGTCTAGGTCCCGGATCAGCTTGATGATCATTGCCCCATTCAGGCGGTACTTAGAGTAAATTTGCTCATCAGTTTGGCCCAGAAGGGTGATCCGCTGGCGGAATATTCGCCCCTGCGTCTTTTCCGTGCTGCTCGCTGTAGCCTTCGCCGTCTGACCACCATGTAGAGTCCTGGCATTGTGAGAGTCCTCATGCTCCTGCTGCATGTCCTTGTGTGTTTGTTCAGGCCTGCACCTCTTGGTAGTTTGTTAAAGTTTTTTTTTTTCTTTCCCTTACTGGTTACCACCTGGAGTTCTCCTTAAATTGCGCATCGCAAATAGCAGTTTTTCGCATTTTGCGATTTTACATGAATTGCGATTGCGATTATTTAGCGATTTTGCAATTTAATTCGCAGAATCCATGGTTTCTCGCAATTTCCGATTCGCTGATGGGCTTCTTCCTGGATTCTGTGAATTACTTTGTGAACTCGCAATTTTTCTTTAGCGATTTCGCAATTTTAGAGTTTTCACTTTCATGAATTCCTTTTCTTCAAATTGCGATCACAATTGCTAATTCGCAGCTATTGCGATCGCAATTTAGCTTCATGAATCTATCTGTTAGTTGTCTTAGAGATCAATAATCCTCAATTGTCTTTGCCAATGTTTGTTTAACAATTGTTTTTATCAATGCTTGATTAGAAAATGGTACACGATCTTTTGCTGTACATCGTTGTGCCATCCGAGTGTTTTTTCATAGGTTCTGTATTAGTAAAGTAAAAGTCTTACTTCTATTTTGGCAGGAAGTGGGAGTTCTTGAAGCTTACCAGAGACGAGCAATCCAGAAGAAGAAGGAAGATTCCAGGAGTCCTCGGAGATCGGCTTCAGGTAAGCGGGGACAAGGGCTGGTGAATCACTCGAAGAGGGCTAAAAACTGGATGTTCAGCATTCAAGGATTGAATGCTCGGCGGATTCATGCGGGGTTGGGTATTTATAGCTTTCAGGAGTGTAGGGATTGTGAAAGGTGTGCTCCCTCACGTGAAACCAAAGAGCCGTTTCTAAAGTCTGCACACGTGAGGGAAGCTAAGAACTAAACGTGCTGAACGCTCAAACAAACAAGCACAGTTACGTGCAAGGAATTTCTGGTTAGAACCAACAAGCACTACTAACTGCAAAAAATAATGTAGAAACATGTAAGTTCACTAAATAGTTGAACATAATCAAGATGTTATACAGGATAATTGGTATAATTACAAAACGTTGCAAAAGTACACTTATTCAAATAATGGCAGAAGTTACCCCTTGACATCCAGGGCCTGAAACCGATTTGATGTAGAGATAGGAGTTAAGGTTGGGGTACATCTTGAGGACCCTCTTCATTAAGTAGCCTTACAGACTGAGCCTTCAGCGAGGAAGAGCCCGTAGGGATCCCTGTATCGAGACTCTGGGTTGAACCTGCCAACTACTCCATTCTCAAAGTGCAAGGAACTTCAACCGCTCCTTTCAGAACAACAGCTGGGGATGCAAGGACCTTATAGAAGGATTTCAAGAAGTGGGTGACCTTCACCTTTGATTGAATGGCCTTCTTAACTCTGTCCCTACTCCTGGGGCTCTTACCAATCGTAGTGATGGTAGATGTTGTTCACTCAGCCTTCCCTCCTAGGACCTTCATAAAAGGTTCTGGAGAGTTACTGTAACCTTTAGTCGTGATATTTGTTTCAGTCCCAGATTGAAGACGAGGCAAAGCTTCCAGGCCCGGAAGAGGTGTTATAAGACCCCCCCTAGTGCAACGAGTATATCTACACTTTCCCAAATCATAGAGAGGGTCTGTTCTGCTTGGTCTTACCCCTTTCCATATGCTGGAAGACGAGCTCCCCCACTTTTCCATCTGGATCCTTCTGCAGTCTCCCACACAAAATCCCTATAATGAGGTGTAGAAAAAATCACTTCAGTTTTATTAGAGTAGGGGTGTGCGGGCCCAACCTGATCAAAAAAACTCCCCCCTCAATGGACGGATCTTACTGCAGTTCACCGCAGGGCTTGTCTTCCCTGCATGTCCCTGGGCTGAGAGTAGCCACCTGCAGAGATTAGGCACACAAAGAGCATCTTGGCTGGTGCTGGCTCTTCCACTGATGGCCAAGTAAAGAAAGATTGTGACCTGGCAGCAACTCGGCTCCCAGGCTGCTCCCTCCCAGCAGGGAACTAATTGCCAGGCCGGCTGGAGAGTCATGACGCTGCCCGACTCTGAAACTATACAGGAAAGCGTGGCTGCATACCCACAACTGAGACCCTTTCAAGTAGTCAGCATACCGACTGAAGACCAGCGGCCATTTAGTCGGCGGCCGCCATGATCCCCCAGCCAATCAGACCAATCTACGTAACTGTTAACACATGTTTTTACTCTAGCCAAACTAACTGCGGGTAAGCGCATATAAAGTTCGGAGAGGCATATTTTCTATCCTAACTCTAGGCCAATAAACATTGGGGTAACTACATATAATTAGAGGGGGCATATTTACTATTCTAACTCAAGTCCTACAAACATTAGGTTAAGTGCATATAAGTTGGGTGAGGCATATTTACTGTTCTAACTCAAGTATAAATATCATTTGAGTGACTGAACATCATTGGAGGGAACATATGTACTTTTCTAAGTCCAGAACAAAAAAAGATCACAGTAAGTACATATAAGATGAGGAAGGTGAGAATTTGAACATTTGCTATAAATCTCCAGTCCAGCAAACATTAGAGAAAGTATACATATAACAGGGGAGGGGGGGCAGAATTGATAATAAAACCAGATTTCCTAAATCACTACTCATTTAAAACATTTTTTTTTTATTTTACCTTAAAAATTCAAACCTATGCAAATTGTTAATTTCCAAGTACATTTAAATTATATCCTGCTTAAATGAAATACATTAATTGAGCTCAGGCCAAGGTTGTACCTTTCTCAGACGTGATGATCTTTTAGCAGCTCTGTCTTTGGGAGCATCAAATGTCTGTGGACATCTAGCTGCATACTTGCTCTGCACCTGCACTAGTGTCCCGCTTACAGACCAAAATACTCTGATTGATTAGTACAGACCTGAATGAACCAATGCCATCATGATGGTAAACAATGTTTGGTTATGCATGCATTTACAATTATAACTCCCAAGTGACACTCTTCTCCCAATTCACAATTAATCCTGTTGAGTCTCTCCGAAGCACATTTAACATATAGCATACATAGCATAGCATACATACAAATTGGAGAGCCTCAATGAAAGAGAATGATATTATAAACACACTGTAGTTCTGGCTGCTCATCATCAGTATGCCCTCACATGGAGAATCATGCTCATAACAAAAAAGGTGAGCTTGCCTCTGAGGGACTGCAGTGGTATGGGTTGACCTTTTGGGACAACTAGCTATACTTCCCTACTGTTCTGAAAGCTACCACCTTATCAAGTGGCAGCTTTGTCTCCTACTTAACAATATCAATTGTAAAGCATAAGAATAGCAGCTGTTTCATCGGTGCCCCACATTTTTTCTCACTAATCTGTTGCATTCAGTTGCCTCTCTTGTACCCAGAAATCAATCGTCATGCTAATAATGTGCTGTTTGCTGCAGCCCACTTTCTTTTTTGCAACACTGTGCCACATGGCCTGGCATCATAGAGGCCTTCCGACCCACACCACACAGCCAACCACTCTCATTCACTTCCTCTCCCGAAGGCATAAACTTTGTCCAGTTCTTTGGATAGAGGTAAAAAACCAGGCTGTATTTTATTACAAACATCATTGTCTGACAAAACACACATCATTTAAGTTATTCATACACATTAACCCTTAATATTTGCAGCTTTATTTACACATGATGATGCATGCCAAATGATCCAAAACTCAGCCGCAAGACTCTTGTGCAGGATACCAAAGTCTGAAAGAATATCAAAATACCTGAACGATCTACATTGGCTCAGGATTGAACACCGGATTAGCTTCAAAACTCTGAGCTACATGTTTAAGATCAAAACCAAAACGGCACCTACCTATTTACAAGCGTTAGCCACCCCTTACCTACCAACAAGAAACCTACGCTCCCAAACTGCAGCAAATTTCGCTGTTCCCAGTTTTAGACTGCAAAGAACTGGCGGCAGATCGTTTTCTGTCAGAGGGCCAATTCTGTGGAACACACTCCCCCTACATATCCGGAAAGAGGAAAACTACGCTAGCTTCAGGAAATATGTAAAAACCTGGCTTTTCCAAAAACAACTGAGCTAAAATCTAACTCCGCTTATACCTTAGTCCAACCTAATGTCATAGGTGCCGGGAAACCCTTGTTGGGTAGCTGAGCGCCATACAAATGTAAAAAATAAATAAATAAATTAATGCCTTAACGTAACAGAGACATTAGACATTGGGATCCCAGCACTATCTAGACATGTTCCTGTGTACCCAAGTTTATGCACTCGAGTGAGATCATAATTAGTTCCTGTGATGAATCCCCGTCTAGGCTCAGACTTTCTGCTCAGTGACCTGTGGTGAGCGCCTCCCTAGAGTAGGGCCCCACCCATTTACAGTTGTGCAGGGGGCCCATCTGCCCATCAAGATATATTTTTCTTGGCCACCCTCTACACTCATCACTTATCCCCCCCAAGGGTCAGAGCAAGCCTCATGCCTATTACTCATGCATGAGTGGTTGGCCAGAGGGGCCAGATATAAGCGATCGCTCACAGCCACTGTGTCTCTGGATCCTCCATTCAGCGTCCTGCCAGCACCCCTTGGGAGGGGCCTGTTACGCCGCTGCCGTGCAAATGTAAGGAAAAGTAACGCTGAATTGACCCCCAATCATGACCTCGCCTGCAGGTCTACAAGACATACTATTACAATAGCAATCGAACTAGAAGGTAAAGATTAGTTAACAACAAAGAAATCGCTGGTCACTGTGTGGCGGGAGCTGTAAGGCAGGCATCCTTGCAAAGCAGCGGACGGGAGTGAATGACCCGACCGCCACCTGGGGCATCGTTTTATGGGTGGGATGTAATGTTCTTCCCGGACGCATACTCAGGAAGCAAACCAAGTGCTTCCTGGGTCATATCCCCCACCAGTTATTTAGAGTCAGCAGTACAATGCATTGCAGGCCCCCAACGCTGGCCCAGTAAAACTACCATGTGTGAGGCTCCGTCAAGCTGAGGGAACGTTTGACAAAAACCTGCTGATTCATTCAGACATTGCACATGACACAGCAAGGATCATTGGCAAACATCTGTCAGAGAAAAATTAGTTTTCATCAGTCAAATACAGGAACCCTGCACTATCCAGCTAAACCGATGTAATCTGTTTATTTAAATTAGCTCTAGACAGGACATGCAACTGCTGTCTTTGCCTGACTGCCCTCTCAGTTCAGGCATCTAGATTTTGAAGTCACTGAACAATCTTTCATTTCTATTTTTTTCAGCTAAATATTTTTTATTTAAGATTAAAGGTAATATAAAGAATACAATTGTCAAGCAAAATATAATGAATTAAACATATTACACCGTTAACAAACTTATAAGTAGGGAAATCTCTTGGACATCGTAAAAGATTATGAAATATAAAGCAAAGAGAGAGAAATAGTAACTGGAGCAGTATTATTTATCTATATTCATACTATTTTACAAAAAAAAAGAGGGAAAAGGAAGAAGAGATAGAACAAAGAAGAGAAAAGAGATGGAAAGGGAGGGAAGAAATGTATATGATTTAGACAAATGATGAGTGTGACGATAGTAAAGTAGTTAAAGGTAGCAAAAGTAGATCCAATAGATAGTCAATGTTCATTACAAATAAGATTCCAACAAGTTAATATACATATGTTAGGATTATTTTTTCAACACGTTAATATAACTTTAAAAGTAAGTGCAATAAAAAGATCAAATAGCATAGGTTTTGGAAAAAGGTTGTTAAACCTGCAGACACAATTCCAAGAAAAATATTTTGAATAGATAAAGTAACATTGCATGAAAATCTGATTAAACATTTTGACCAAACAGATTTCCAAAACTCAGCCACTTTACGACAATAATATAATAGGTGGGTTAAAGTACCATCAGAGGTAGCTTGTTTCCTTCCCAGTATAAGAATTGGCTTGATGGTTTGGTTTGCCCTGTTCCCATGATGAAAAGGCCAGGGACAGACTAATTTGCATATAGCCAGGTTCTGAGCTGGGATGGTGCAGTGAGCTAAAAAAATGGTGATGGATCAAGCCCTGATCTTTGGACTGGGAAGGAGTGTTCTGCTTAATTCAGATACTCTGTCCATCACCACCCCCTTTTCTGAATCATTTTGTCCACCATAAGCGTGGAAGGGTATACTCAGATGTGAGTCCCTTGCTCACTGCACCATCAGGATTCAAGCAAGCCGGGCCGAAGATGGCTGAAATACCAGAAACCGGTCCCCGGTAGCTTGTTTCCTTCCCAGTATAAGAATTGGCTTGGTAGTTTGGTTTGCCCTGTTACCATGATGCACTGGGCCAGGGACAGACTAATTTGCATCTATCCAGGTTCTGAGCGGGGATGGTGCAGTGAGCTAAAAAACGGTGATGGATCAAGCCCTGATCTTTGGACTGGGTAGGAGTGTTCTGCTTAATTCAGATACTCTTTCCATCACCACCCCCTTTTCTGAATCATTTTGTCCACCATAAGCGTGGAAGGGTATTCTCAGATGTGAGTCCCTTGCTCACTGCACCATCAGGATTCAAGCAAGCCGGGCCGAAGACGGCTGAAATACCAGAAACCGGTCCCCGGTAGCTTGTTTCCTTCCCAGTATAAGAATTGGCTTGGTAGTTTGGTTTGCCGTGTTCCCATGATGCACTGGGCCAGGGACAGACTAATTTGCATATATCCAGGTTCTGAGCGGGGATGGTGCAGTGAGCTAAAAAACGGTGATGGATCAAGCCCTTATCTTTGGACTGGGTAGGAGTGTTCTGCTTAATTCAGATACTCTGTCCATCACCACCCCCCCTTTTCCGAATCATTTTGTCCACCATAAGCGTGGAAGGGTATACTCAGATGTGAGTCCCTCGCTCACTGCACCATCAGGATTCAAGCAAGCCGGGCCGAAGACGGCTGAAATGCCAGAAACCGGTCCCCGGTAGCTTGTTTCCTTCCCAGTATAAGAATTGGCTTGGTAGTTTGGTTTGCCCTGTTCCCATGATTCACTGGGCCAGGGACAGACTAATTTGCATATAGCCAGGTTCTGAGCTGGGATGGTGCAGTGAGCTAATAAACGGTGATGGATCAAGCCCTGATCTTTGGACTGTGTAGGAGTGTTCTGCTTAATACAGATACTCTGTCCATCACCAGTCCCTTTTCTGAATTAGAAATATTAAGAGACATGTCAAAGGAGGACAAACAGGGGCATGCTCAGAAATAAAAATAGAACCAATTTCTGATGATTAAATAGAGGGGAGTAAGGAGTTCGAAACTAGAATATAAACAATTTGAGACACAGTATGGTGTACATTGGAAAATAATGTAAATTCATATACATCCAGGTTACATGTTTTCCATACATCAAAGAACGGAAGCGTGGCAATGGCAGATTGGTATGCTTCTGAAACTTATCAGGTTCAAATTGTTAATTAGATTTCCTATCCGTAAACGGGTCCGGCCAATCATTAAAATCACCAGCAACAATAATATTAAGATTAGCCAGATTCAACAGGACCATAAATATTGAAGAAAGTAACATGTTTTTGAAATATATTAGCATCAACCAAAACCCATCGTTCATTCGTGTAACATTCAGTTGATAAAATATGAATATTCAATGACTTGTGGCATAAAATGGCTACACCACCTTTAGGGTTAACACCAGGCGAAAACGTAACCTGACCATCCCACTGAAGTTTAAGATTAAGTGATTCAACATCATCACAACGTGTTTCCAGCAAAAAAGCAACATGTGTATTTAGATAGTATTGTGACGTCAGTAGCACTAAGTAAGGAGCGGCCACTAATCTCGGAGGATAGTCAGCAGGAACGACAATAAGCAGAACGGCCCCCCTTACTCCCTTGGGCTCAACCCCACACAGAGTGAAGAATACACTACTATGCACAAATGCACCCCGGGGAAAAGGGAACTGGATAAAATAAAAAACACTGCAGGCCAAATAACTTCCTCCTAGTCCTGCTTCTGTTTTCAGGATTCAAAGTTCAGCACCGAAGCGCAGGATTTCCCCTTGACAGACAACTATATATAAGAGCAAAACAAGAAGCCGGGAGTTAGGCAATAGCATATAAGGGACCAATCATACCAAACATGTATAGAGATTAGCTCTATCTACTCACAAGTACAATCCTGCAGTACACTTGAACATGGGCAGAGGTTCAACTCTTAGAAAGGATACATCTATCAGACTCTTTCCTCTCTCTCTCAAGGGTTGTAACTAAGCATGGGCGAATTTTGCGAATCTGGCGTTCGCAAATTTTGCGAATTTGCGAACTCGCAATCCGCAAAATTCGTGAATTCTCGCAAATTTGCGGATTTTTTTTTTGTGTTCGCAAGGATTTCTGCCAGTTCGCAAGGATTTCTGCCAGTTCGCGAGGGATTTGTACCAGTTCGCAATTGCGAACTTACATGTCGGCTCGCAACGGTCACGATTATGTTGTTTCTACGTCTGGTTCATCATCACAGGTTCCCAGCACCCTCTGTTTCACCCCTGCCACCCTCTGTTTCACCCATGCCACCCTCTGGTACATCAATGCCACCCTCTGGTTCATCATCACTGTAGATTATGGGGGGGAAAAGCAAGCAGACCTGCCTGCTTCAACTGACATGAATTAATTTGGGGTTGATTTATTAATGTGTCACTGTTTTAAAATTCCAGTCTGGCACCTGCTTCCTTATCTGTAATTTGCTTTCTGTTGCAGTGCAATTTTTTTTTCCAGGACCTTTGTGGCCTACTTGTAGCTATTCTATGAGCCTGATGTGAGGGTCAGAGCAGGGTCATACAATTGTTGCAACTAGCAACTGAACTCTGGAGGGGCCCTTGTCAGGAAGCACTACAGGGAATGGTTACTAATGATGAGTTTGAACTTTTGAACCTGCTGAATGCTTTCACTATTGCAAAACTCGTTTTTCTGCAGAACAGCATTACAGCAACTGTAATGCCCCAAAGAAGCTTATATGAGAAAGTTGATTTCTAATCCAAAAGTTATCCAAAGAAAATCAAAAGGCCTCAAATCCAAAAATGTGCTGGCAAATGTCAACCTGAGGAGTTATTCTGATAAAAATCATTATTTTCAGAAGGTCAATGCTGCTTGCTAGTAGATTTCTTGTGCAGAATTGCAAATTTTGTAATTTCGCGAGTGCGAGATTGTTGCTGCCCGCCGCACCTACATGTTCGCAATTGCGAACTTACACCGCACGCCGCAAAATTGTATCACCAAGAAATAAAAATCCGCTGCATGCGAATTTGCGGATTTTCGGTAAATTCGCGAGCGTTCGCGGATTGCGAATTTACTGAAAATCCACAAAATCCGCGAGAGGAACGGATTTTCCGCCCATGCTTAGTTGTAACAAAGTAGCACTGATTCCGACTGCAGGAAGAGTTTGCTTTAACAGAAAACCAAAACGCTGTTTCTTCACAGCATTTGCATAAAGCTGAGAGCCTATGAAAAACTAAAGTCAGCAAATATCAAAGAACAAACAATGAAAACAGGTTTCAGGAAAAGCGCTCCTACGCAGCTTTCCCCTATTCACACCTAAATAACTGGGGTAGGTTGAGCGCAGCAAGGCGCTTTGGTCCTGCGATCCGAACTTGGTAAACATGCCTCTCTCAGTTACAGCACTGTGAGAGGTGACACAGAAACCCTCGCAGCACGAGGGCAGGAGAATTTAGGCAAGAATCCACTCGGTGGTTCGACTCATAAACGGAACACCGGAACTCAGGCGCTCCAGCAGGGAATATCATTCGCTTCCCGGAGCTTGCTGCAATTACTGGAAAGTTTGTCAAGCCCTGATCCTGTGGAAAGGAGGGGCTTTGTAGTAGTGAATTGGGCGGCAATGCCGGATTCGCCTTCCGGGTTCATACACATAAGGATTCTGGGATATGTAGTGCCTTATGTCCTGTTTGCCCCCTAGAGGTCCCTCACATACTTAACATTCATACCTGTTTGTTCTTTCAAAGGGATTGGAAGGGGGAATCGTTCTATGTACTCTGTGTCCTCATGTTTGGCCGGTGATCGCCACAGAACCCCCCTTAAGGACCGCCGTTTACCGGGATACTTAGCATGAAAGGGTTCCAACAGGATAGGGCAGTGTAGGTTGCTGGAGGGTTCCCAGGTCCTGTCCTCTACCCCGTACCCCTTCCAGTCCACTAGGTACTGCACTCGCCCTCTTATCATTCAGGAGTCTAATAATTCTCTGACTTCGTATTTTTCCTGCCCCTCTATTTCAAGGGGAATGGGTCTAGTCGGCAATCTCATGTTCATGGGACAAGGTTGTAGCAGAGATACGTGGAACACAGGGTGTATGTGCCAAGAGGGGGGTAGAGACAGTCGTACTGCAACATGGTTGATGATCTCCTCAATCCCATAAGGTCCTATGTATTTGGGAGTTAGTTTGCCCACCCCTTTCAAATGCAGATTTTGGTGGACAACCATACCCTGTCTCCCACCTGATACACGGGCTCTGGAGCCCTCTTTGTGCCTGTGAAACGTTTTTGTGCTGTATGGGATAGAGCTAACTGGCGCTTAGCATCAATAAGCACTGCACGTAAATGGGCATGATGTTCCTGTATGGTGGGGTGTATGGTAACAACAGGCTAGTCAAAGGGGAGCATGTTCAGATGTAACCCGTAGAGACAGAAGAAGGGTGAACATCCCAGCGTGGAGTGTTCAGCATTGTTGTAGGCGAATTCCGCCATCCAGAGTAGGGGATACAAGTCGGAGGTGTTTTGAAGAGTGAAACATCTTAGGTATTGCTCCAAGGTTTGATTGAGCCTTTCTGTTTTTCCATCGGTCTGGGGATGATAGCTGGTGGACAAATGAACCTCTACGCTCCTAGTATTGCAGAGAGCTCTCCATAAGCGAGAGGTGAACTGTGTGAACGGTCTGTGATAAGTATTCTTGGTATTCCATGTGCTCTTACTAAGTGCTGTAAAAAACCACAGCTTATTCGGAGGAGGTTGGAAGTATTTTCAGCGGAATGAAGTGTCCCATTTTAGTCAAATGATCAGTGACTACCAGGATGGTGCTATATCCTTCACAGGGGGGCATTTCAACTATGAAATCCATAGACACAGTGTGCCAAGGGAGAGGAGGGATAGGTATAGGTCTCAATAAACCCACAAGTTTAGAATGACTATTTTTCCCCTGGGCACAAATAGCACAATACTTTAGGTATTCCTTGGTGTCCTTTTGCAGTGTGGGTCACCAAAAGAATCTCTCAATACGGGCAATGGTTTTGTATTCTCCTAGGTGTCCTCCTAGCCCAGGCCAGCACCTGTGATTGAAGAGCTGCCTGTGGCACATATAAATATAGTAATGGTACTGTATATCCCCTTTTCTTCCTTGTAATCAATGGTCCAGTTGAACAGTGAGTTCAATCAACTCGTCACAGGTTTGAGGTAGCTGCACTACTTGGGGAAGGACTGTCAACATCTCACCTGTGTTTCCGCAACAACGTCATGCAAATCACCTATGATGCCAGACTAAATTCTAGACAACAACAGTAATATGGGAAAGAAGGGAGACAAAACAAGGAAAAAAGGAAGAAATGCTTCGTCGTGTTCAGCAACCAGAGGACTTCATCAAGAATAACTTAAAGGATGTCAATAAGGACTGGCTCAAAGCTGTAGGAAAAAAGGAGACATTATTTTAGACAACAACCCACCCCGCTAACATACCAAATCTCTACTTAAACTTCTTGTACCTCAAAGCTCCCTTCTTCTGTTATGGGGATTATGAATTTATTATGGCAACATGAATTGTGAGGCTGTAAGAAAATATAAAAGAATAATTGTTTAGTAAACAGAAAAGTAATTGGGCATTTCCTGTTTTGAACACAAGGGTAATTCACTTGCCTACCTGTATAATTCTAGATGCATTAAATGCTGAGAGGAGGAGAGGAAATGTATCTGAAAGAATCTTTATTCTCTTTTACTTTATCTCGTAGGGAATCCTAATATTACTGAAGGCGATGACTGCCGCAAAACCCCAAGCTCCTTCTTAAAATCAGTTCAGTAAACAACACAAGAGGCAGGAAACATAAATGCAGGGCAAAGCGCTATCCGTATCCACGGTTTATCAAATAATAAATAAATATGTAAAGGCAGTGCAAGAGCACTGTTACCAGTTCCAGAATTCAGCAAAGTCCTTGTCTTCACTTTCTGTATTTATAGGTGAAATCCGAATGTGGGGAGCGGCAAAACCCCAAGACACCAGGACGAACAGCGGTCAACACAGGAGAGAGGAGGTGCAGTGGTATTGTTCCTTCTGTATTGATTTTCAAGGTCCTCAGTATGTAATTTGAGATTTTTGATTTCTTGTTCCAACATAGGTATTTTGATAGTCATATCTTGAAGGTCACTAACACACCGGTCCAACTCAGACATCATGCCCTCCATGACAATCCAACAGTCTTCAATTTGTTGTAGTTTTTCCTTAGTTGTGCACATGAAAGGTTTAAGACTTCGCACCTCATTCAAAAATAATGTCTTAAACCAGGTTATGGGACAAAAGAATTGGAGAGGGAGAGCCATTTGCTTTCTCTCTTTGGTTTTGTACCTGAAGAAATTGGTTTGGAAGATGTATGTGAGTCTCTTGACAAAATTAATTGAACCCTGAACAAACAAAAATGATTCTAGATGCGTAAACATTAAAAATAAAGGGATATATATAGAAATATCAACACAAATTATATAATGATATCATATTTTCACATATTTTACTGTAATTTCTGCAAGTAGATTTAATGGGAACTCCAGTGATCATCTATCAATAAGTGGAGAAAGATGAAATTTGGGCCAACCTGGAGCAAAGAGTTATTCCTGGAAAGACATAATTAAAGAAAAGTGCCAGTTGCCCAGTAAACCTGAGGAGGTTGTATGTCAGGCTGATTGTATATAAGGAAGGGAATTCACAACTGCAGCACCAAGAGCTAAGGGAAGCACATTCAACAACTGTCAATGGTGCAAGAAATTACAGCTGATAGGCAATTACTGAGGAAGCAGGAAATCCAAGATGCTAGTGGCACGCTGGAAAATGACCACTTGTGTGTGTGAAGAAAATCACTGCAGCGGCACCGGGAGTCATGAAAAAATACCTCAATGAAACCTTTTGAAGTTTGGGGTGCTGCGAGGTAACCTCAGCGGGTAAAGAAATGCATGGCATGGAATGGCTGAAAACAATGAGGAAGCTCCGTGATCGTAACAGAGCTCACCAGTCCGCCGCTATCCAACTCTTTCCCTACTGTTGCACTCTCTAGAGTGGGAATAGTAATTTTTACCCCTACACTCTCCAATGCTTTCCCTACTATTGCACTCACTGCAGTGGGAATAGTAATTGTTACCCCTATGCTATCCAAAGTTTTCCCTACTGTTGCACTCTCTGGAGTGGGAATAGTAATTTTTACCCCTCCGCTATCCAACGCTTTCCCTACTGCTGCACTCCCTGGAGTGGGAATAGTCATTTTTACCCCTACGCTATCCAACACTTTCCCTAATGTTGCACTCTCTGGAGTGGGAATGGTAATGTTTACCCCTACGCAATCCAACGCTTTCCCTACTGTTGCCCCCTCTGGAGTGAGAATAGTAATTTTTACCCCTACGCTATCCAATGTTTTCCCTATTGTTGCACTTACTGGAGTGGGAATAGTAATTTTTACAGCTACGCTTTCCAACGTTTTCCCTACTGTTGCTCTCTCTGGAGTGGGAATAGTAATTTTTACCCCTACGCTATCCAAAGCTTTCCCTACTGTTGAACTCTCTGCAGTGGGAATAGTAATTGTTACCCCTACGCTATCCAACGCTTTCCTTACTGTTGCACTCTCTGGAGTGGGAATAGTAATTTTTACCCTACGCTATCCAACGCTTTCCCTACTGTTGCCCCCTCTGGAGTTGGAATAGTAATTTTTACCCCTACGCTATCCAACGCTTTCCCTACTGTTGCACTCTCTGCAATGGGAATAGTAATTTTTACCCCTGCGCTATCCAACGCTTTCCCTACTGTTGCACTCTTTGGAGTGGGAATAGTAATTTTTACCCCTACGCTATCCAACGCTTTCTGTACTGTTGCACTCTCTGGAGTGGGAATAGTAATGTTTACCCCTACGCTATCCTACGGTAATAATATTGTGTATTTTTTATTAATCTTATGTTAATATATATATATATATATATATATATATATATATATATATATATATATATATATATATATATATATTACCTACTGGCAATAGCCAGTAGGTATATATAGTTAGGATTAATTCCCTATGGGATTTCTGAAAATTCTATGTCTAATAACTTTGGCGTTTGAGGACGGAATCGGCTGAAATTTTCAGGAAAATGGCACATTTTGTTTCTGAGCAGCCCCTGAAAATTTGGTAGAGTTTCGTCAAGGGGGGGCTGAGAAAAAAGGGGGGTCCCAAAACGCGTTTTTCCCATTCATTTTTCCATAGGGCGGTTGGACTCACTTTTAGCTCGAACGGCTGAATGGATTTGCACGAAACTTGGCAAAATTGTAGGGACTGTTAGCCCGATGTGCCTTTGCTAGGTCTCAATATATGTGCTCCAGTAGTTTTTGAGAAATTAACGTTCAAACCAAGATATATATCTGTAACAGCGCTCTGGGCAGCGATCCGGTCCGCTTACTTTTCGCGAAACGGAACTTTGCGCGCAGAAAGCTGATTGGCTCTCCGGTGTCTGTCAACATTCTAAACAGTCCGGAGCAGCCGCCATCTTATCTCTCGGTAGGATCGAGAGAGAAGAGGTGAAAAACGAAGGGGGAATTTATTGAAAGGGTGCAAGGTATACCCCTCTTGACCCCCTAGGATTGTTGTTGGGGTTATTAAAGGGTCCCGTGGGGAAAATAAAAAAAAAAAGATTTTTCACGGTAGAAGCGTTTCCCGGGCCGCGAACTGGGCCGCAAACTGGTAGCGAAACGGGAATTCGCCATTTTGTACTTCGTTTTAATTGTTTAGAGACAAAAATTATCGCCGCACATCGGCCACAATGCATGAATATCGTTGAAAAGTCAGCGATATTCATGCATTATCCAGCAAATGCTCTTAGCCATGTTATCCACCTTCCATTGGATAACAGAAAGCTGATTGGCTCTCCGGTGTCTGTCAACATTCTAAATAGTCCGGAGCGGCCGCCATCTTATCTCTCGGTAGGATCGAGAGAGAAGAAGAGGTGAAAAACGAAGGGGGAATTTATTGAAAGGGGGCAAGGTATACCCCTCTTGACCCCCTAGGAATGTTGTTGGGGTTATTAAAGGGTCCCGTGGGGAAAATAAAAAAAAAAATATTTTTCACGGTAGAAGCGCTTCACGGGCCGCGAACTGGGCCGCAAACTGGTAGCGAAACGGGAATTCGCCATTTTGTGCTTCGTTTTGATTGTTTAGAGACAAAAATTATCGCCGCACATCGGCCACAATGCATGAATATCGCTGAAAAGTCAGCGATATTCATGCATTATCCAGCAAATGCTCTTAGCCATGTTATCCACCTTCCATTGGATAACAGAAAGCTGATTGGCTCTCCGGTGTCTGTCAACATTCTAAATAGTCCGGAGCGGCCGCCATCTTATCTCTCGGTAGGATCGAGAGAGAAGAAGAGGTGAAAAACGAAGGGGGAATTTATTGAAAGGGGGCAAGGTATACCCCTCTTGACCCCTAGGAATGTTGTTGGGGTTATTAAAGGGTCCCGTGGGGAAAATAAAAAAAAATTTATTTTTCACGGTAGAAGCGCTTCACGGGCCGCGAACTGGGCCGCAAACTGGTAGCGAAACGGGAATTCGCCATTTTGTGCTTCGTTTTAATTGTTTAGAGACAAAAATTATCGCCGCACATCGGCCACAATGCATGAATATCGCTGAAAAGTCAGCGATATTCATGCATTATCCAGCAAATGCTCTTAGCCATGTTATCCACCTTCCATTGGATAACATGGCTAAAAACCGCTCTGTGCGTGAGCTTTTTTTTTTTTTGCTGCGTGACGTTTGTTAACGTTCGATTCGATGGAAATCAGGAAGTGTTGAACACCATTTTGTCACTGCGAGTAAATATTTTGTTATAAATGAATCCTTATTGATAAACATTGTCTGCGCCATCTTGCGTTTTTGTCCAATGCCACAATTTTGTCGTGCACAGCAGCCATTTTAGATGCCTTGACCAGGGCCACTCTCTGCACGCCGTCGATTCTCAGCATGGCTCCCCACCCACGCACGCATCTCCCCCACGCAATGGTCACCCCCGCTCTCTCTCTCATGCATGGGCCATATACTTCCCCCATCTGCGCTGCTCTTCTCTGAGAATCACACCCTGTGCCCGCTCGACACCTCCCTTTCACCCTATTCACTACCGCACCCTCTGACACTTCTCTTCCTCTGTGTCCGATTGTCCAGGCCGGACCTAGGCTATCACCTAGCCCTGCGGATGTAGTGTATGGCTCCAGCTGTAGAGTATCCAGACATGCCAACCCTCCCGATTCAGGTGTGAGACTACTGATTTCAGTGCTAGTCTTTCGTTTCCCGATTCCTGCAAGGAAAAACCCGGGGGCATATTTCCAACAACTAGCGGTAATTTTTGTCTCTAACTTGTTTAGAGACAATAATTATCGCCGCACTTCGGCGAATTTTATCGCACATAAACCTTGCTATTAGCAAGGTTTATCGCAAATGCGATAAAAAACGGCCGCAATGCATGAATATCGCTGAAAAGTCAGCGATATTCATGCATTAGTCAGCAAATGCTCTTAGCCATGTTATCCACTTCCCATTGAACAAGCGCATGGTCTTTTAAAGATTTGTGAAGTACTCGGGGCGGCGGTGTGTGTGTGTCCTCTTTCAGGAGCGGGCGGGGGGGCACTGGCAGCAATTTGCAGGCCAGGCAGTGTTCAACACGTGCATCACCCTTTCTCTGCCTGCTATTGCGCTCCATGCTTCGGAAAGGTAAGAAAAAGAACGTGCATTTGAGTTTGAAATGTCCGATCTTGTAGCAGTACACTTGCAAAGCCCACACATGACAATAACCCGATTCAAGGCCCCATTCACCCGATTTTTAAAAAAAATATAGTACTCCAAGACAGTTACATTTTAAAACTTTATTAACATTTAAATATAACGAACGCAACAAAAACTGTAAATATATTTAACCATTTTTTGAAATTAACCAGAACTATAACGATAACAACAACAATAATATAACTTTAATGCCTAAATTACGCAAACATTTAGCTAATCTGCTAAAGGGGGGAGTTGCCATTTCTTTACAATAATCAATAATGAAAAATCCACATCAATAGGGTTGCCCGTTTTGTCGATGCAGCACTATAGTGCAATATACACAGCACCTGGGGTGTCAAGAGTGAACAGGTCTTTCTTTGTTCCTTAAGATGTTATCTCCGAGAATGCTGATGCATTGGTGTCTGTACACTTCTTTGTCAATTCTGTCAAGATGATAACTGCTTTATAAACAGACGATATCTTTGTTTCATCATTAGTGTTAAGTGTGTCTGAAACTACAGTGCCCTTCTGTTTTTTTTTCTTCAGGCTCTACAGAGTTTTGTGTGTTGTTCTTTTGAGCGACAATTATTCCAGAGGTTTCAGGTTCACTTGTTTTGTTCTGCAGTGAGTTAACAGCTTTAGAGAGTTCATGTTTATTTGCTATGTCCTGCTGTTCGTGAACTGCTTCAGAGACGTCAGCCTCATTTTTTATGTTTCAGTACATCCTGGACCTGCCCGGCCGCGCCCAAAATGGCGCCGGTGTAAATGGGACTCGTAACTGCTTGTTCTGTACTGGTTGCCCAACTTTGATATCACGAGATACATATGCAGTTTTGAAGCACATGGCGGAGGCTTGTCTGCTGTAGTGGGGCGCCCCTTTATCGTTTCAGTCGCCATTCCGCCCGCTTTTGCTACACTGTGCCTCATCCGCCATTCAGCTGTTTACCGCCCGCTCTTACGGCTACAGCGTCTCGCTCACCATGTAGTTGAGTTGCTCCCACTCTTGCGGTGCAGCGGTAGGCGGCTTCCACAGGACTCTTAAAATGGCGGCCGGCTCTTCGGATTTGGGCCTGGTCCAGTAAAATGGCCCTGGGACACCTTGGAACTCGGACGCTTGTCTGCCAGGGCTTGGGTTCCATTCTCGAAAGCGTCCCCTCAGCCTTGAAGATTGTACAAAAGTCTTGGGCGCCCTCGACTCCCGCAGGCTTCCGGTGGGGAGCGGCTGCCATGATTGCTTGCGGAATGGCCACGACGGAGCTACGAGATGGTGGTGCTCTCATGGTGACGCCAGCTTCAGTCTGAAACATCCAGAAACAAGGTGGGGCTTTCATCGTTTGGGAAAAAAAAGTTTTAATCCAATGAAAAGTGTTATTTTTAGGTCACATGACCTAGTCTTACATAATTAGGAAAAGAAAAGTAAAATGAACCAATGAAAAGTTTTATTAACAAGTCACATGACCTGTTATGCTTACGTTACGCGCTGCGCGGCGCGCTCTGGATCGTTTCCGGGAAGCTGCGCCTTGCGCACCGGAGTACATCCGGGTGCGCTAACGCGTCGCGTCATATGACGCATTACGCGACAATGCAGGTGCAGAATATAGTCAAAATGTCTCCACCAACCAGCGGTCGGAATTCCACCGCTTTCAGCAGTCCAAAAAGTTCGGTCAAATCTTAAGAGCGGGAGCAACTCAACTACATGGTGAGCGAGACGTTGTAGTCGCAAGAGCGAGCGGTAAACAGCTGAATGGCGGAGAGGCACAGAGTACCAAAAGCGGGCGGAATGGCAACTAAAACGGTAAAGGGGCGCCCTACGACAGCGTGTCTTCAGGTGAAACGGATTGTGGGACAAGGTCCAGAATGAAAGATTCTTCAAAAGGGAAAAAATTCCGCCGGACCCCGGGAGCCGGCCACCTATGCCGGGGGCGATCTCAGGCCTCACCAGGGCAACACGACTTGGGGAGGGGGCAGGAGCCAAGCGCCCCCTCTCAGTCCGCGCCATCTCACCGCTCCTCGGGAGCCTCCGTCAAGCGGTTTAGGGAGGCACCGTATCACATTGTTTTCCAATGCAGTCAGGTCCACAAATGGACCCCACTACTTTGAATAGTGAAGCTGCAGCAGGTGCAAATAAGGTTTAAACAGTGTTACAAGAACTGCTTAGAACTCTGAAGTATGGCACTCAATAACCAGGACTTATGCCATTTATGTAAGGCAGTGACATGGAAGCAACTCAGGGACAAAAAGCATGAACGAACATTCACGTATGAAAATCTTATTTGGAGAAGGGGTAGAATCCAAACGCCCCCTGCCAGTTCGCGCCACTACACTGTATGTGGAAAATCTGAAGCCATCATTCTACAAACTCTCAACGCTTGTTATCAGTGCATGACTTTCATGCTCGATCGATTGAGCTAGCCGGATCGGGCAATAAAAAGTATAAAATAGTTATGTAAATAGTTATTTAATAAAATGTTTTATTCTGTTTCTTTGGTGGTGTGTTGTGTATATTTATAATATTTGCATAGGGTTTGCCGTTATTTTGGGCGGTGTGGGTGGCGGAGTCGAGCTGTTTTGCAGCCCTCATGGTGTGGAGCTCAATTCATTTCACTATTTTCGTATTTCTCATGAAGGGTTATTCCTAATGTTTGTATTTTACCGAGGTTAAAAAGAGATCGAATTAGTGGTCTACTGATTTTGCTCGATTACTTTTATTTTTTTACACAATTTTTCACTATCTGCAAAGACTAAACAGAGTATTGCGACTTTGTGCTTGTTTGTAAATAGAGAATGATCCAAAGAGAACCAATTGTAAAACAGTAAATGCTTGGATAATAATCAATCAAATGGAGAGACAAGCAGGTACGACGGATTACAACAGGGGTAAAGGTCTGCGTTAACTACCCTTCACTATCTGCAAGGAGAGAGTACTACTAAGAGAAAAGAGGGGAGGGGGGGGGCAGCGTTCAAAGCACATCAGCGTGCATAAACACGAAAACGTTTTTACCTATCACGTACTTGAAATTTGACAGCTTTTGATGTTTGCTATTAAAAAACCATTGAAATTCACAGAAAAAACCATAGGTTATACTCCATATATAGTTAGGAATTTGCATTTACAAAACCTTGAAAATTCAATGAAAAAACCATTGGTTTTAGGCCATATATAGTTAGGGATTTGCATTTACAAAACCTTATTTTACTCACACAAAACCATTGAAATTCCATATATAGTTATAAGCGCTAACTATATATCGCGCACCCGCAATCCACTGCTGATGATGTCACATATTACATCATTCATGACATGGTTAGTGACATCACTGATGACATCACTGATGACATCTCAAATGACATCACTGATGACATCACTGATAACATCTCATTTGACATGACTGATCACATCACTGATGATATCATTCATGGGATAATACCATGAACCTCTTCAGACTCTAATATAACCTTAGATACAATCAGTGTAAACAGACAGTCACTCATCCATGGAGTTACTCACACACCTAGTCAGTTATGCCAAAAATCAATCACACCTCTATTTTCTCAACTATACAGTTATACACACCTTACTTATTCAAACATATACTAACACATATTTACTTTACTCTCTTATACAATCTCTGATACATGTTCACAATGATCCATACAGCCACTCACACATTCACTAGCTCTTATGCACAGTTATTTATAGATGTCAACTCTCACATGTATTGTGTTTTACATATGTACTTAATATGACATGTAGCACTGAGATATCCATTCACTCACTAATACACTCATGCACAGTCAACCGCCCATACAGCTGTTTCCACATGCAGTTTTGAATCTATACATATAGTGAATCAACTACTCACACATCTATGTACAGAGTCACACACCTCCTAGCCACCCATACACACACACTCAGTTTCCCATACAAATACTTGGACAACCAATCAATAACCCATACAGTTACTCATATAGCTACTGATCAACATATGCAGCAGTTTGTAGAACAACAGATATAATGATGCACAAATTAAAACAGTTTAGTCACTAACCCATGCACTCAGTGAGACACATTTAATCACTCACTCATACAGTCAGTCTTGCACCTACTAAATCCTTCATCCAGACACTTATACATCCACTCATTCTTCAATATGTAAGACATGTTTTAACTTTACAGAAACATACAGTCACTGGATGTTGTCATCAGTGATGTCATCAGTGATGTCACTAACCATGTCATGAATGATGTAATATGTGACATCATCAGCAGTGGATTGCGGGTGCGCGATATATAGTTAGCGCTTATAACTATATATGGAATTTCAATGGTTTTGTGTGAGTAAAATAAGGTTTTGTAAATGCAAATCCCTAACTATATATGGCCTAAAACCAATGGTTTTTTCATTGAATTTTCAAGGTTTTGTAAATGCAAATTCCTAACTATATATGGAGTATAACCTATGGTTTTTTCTGTGAATATATATATATATATATATATATATATATATATATATATATATATATATATATGTTTTAACAGATATGATTGTATATTTTTTTTGAAGGTAATTTAAGTATTTCTAAGTATATTTTAGCTATTTATTTTTTATATTTTTTTAATTTTACATTATTTTTAAGAAATTCGATATTTTTACAAAGTATATATATGAACGATATTTTGGGTTCAATATTTTGGTACTTACCTGTTTGTCGATAGGAATTCGATATTTTGTCTGTCGATATTTTGGAATCTATATTTTGGGTAGTCTATATTTTGTCCCTCGATATTTAGTCAGTGATCCACGATAATATACCTGCAGTTTACAGCTGCTTCCTACGATTAATAACAGTCAACATGAAACGCGACAAAACAAAACACGTAAAAATATCTGGTAACATTTGCAAATAAATATACGCCGGACGACAGTATCTGAAACCCAACTGTATTAACAAGGGTTTTATAAATTTCTGTCTCAGACATGAGAAGTGTTTACAAAGGAATACGGATTGCATAGTATTCTGAGGTAAAATATGATCACACGTAGGTTGGCTGACCAATTGCTAACAGTAGGAAAACTGATTAAATGATGGAAAATATCCAGCTGAAAACGAGTGAGGACAAACAGATGGTGAGAATTATAGATGTTGGCTAGGTATGGTTGCATGTAAACACTAGTGAAAATCAATTGGTTTCTCAACACCGTTGGTTTACAGATTTCAGATGCTAATCTGACTTCTTCCAAAAAAGAAATACATTTCAACTTTAAAGTTTTCCTCCGGACAGAGGCCAAACTATCAGGGATGGTAAAATATTCAGGATGGCCATGCTTTACCAGAAAATTATGGACATACTTGAGCCACGGAATTTTAAAAACCTTAGGGATTTTTGGCAGTCGGCAATTATAGCTCGATTCAAAAGGTCTCCCTTTCGTTGGTAACATAGCAGGAACTGTCTCAATAGAAACTTTGGTGATGGGATCACGGCATTTTCTGAAAGACAGAAATTTATTGCTGGGGAGGAGATGTTCTATTGGGCATTTTTAATGAAGTATTGGCTGTTTCTAAGACTCTCTTCTTTGTTGATGGTGAATGAGCATTCTCAAAGGATAGATGACTTAATGATCATGGTCTTAGCTGGTATGTTCGGCAAATTCATTAAGGGTGAATGTTTGACCTTTTTAATATGGTGGATCTTTACAAGTATAAGTCTAGACTGTTCCTTTGGGTTGCCTCTTTTGGAGTAAGAGCCAATGCTGTTTCAATATGCCAGTTTTTGTATATTAGGGATGTAGGGTGTTTCCCTATAGTCTTGTAGCAGGTTGCTTTTATTTCTTTGCATGAGACAGAACTCTTCATTATATGCCCACCATATTGCATGCATTATATATAATTGTAGATTGGTGTAACTTACTTTGATATCCTGTTGTACAAACCAACTCTTTCTGTGCTTATATTCTTTGGTGATGGGATTTATACTAAGCATGGGTGCAAAATCTGTTCCGCTCACGGATTTTGCAGATTTTCCGCAAATTCGCAATCCGCGAACTCCCGCGTGGCCGAAAATCCGCGAATCCGCGAGCGGAACGGATACGGGGGGCAAAAGTTCAAGCTTCAAGCTTGTAACTATTTTAGAAAGGCGCCGGCAAGCTGCAAGTGCCATTCTAAAATAGTTACTAAGTTAGCTTCAACAGGAAGCACAAATAGAAGCAGGTGCTCGAGTTTAACTGAATTCGAGCACCTGCTTTATTTTATCTATTAGTGCTTCCTGATGAAGCTAACTTACTAACTATTTTAGAATGGCACTGGCAGCTTGCCAGCGCCATTTTAAAATAAAACAGGAGAGGGGCAGAGGGCAGAGGGCACAGCAACGAGTGTTGCATAGGGCAGAAGGTCACAACAACGAGTGGGGCAGAGGGAAGAAGGGCACAACAACAAGTGGGGCAGAGGGCAGAAGGGCACAACAACGAGTAGGGCAGAGGGCAGAATGGCACAACAACAAGTGGGGCAGAGTGCAGAATGGCACAAAAATGAGTGGGGCAGAAGACAGAAGGGCACAAAAACGAGTGGGGCAGAGGGCAGAATGGCACAAAAACGAGTGGGGCAGAGGGCAGAATGGCACAAAAACGAGTGGGGCAGAGGGCAGAAGGGCACAACAACGAGCGGTCTCGCACAAAAAAAACCCCGCGAACACGCAAAGCGCCCTGCGAACACGCAAAGCGCCCGCAAAATTGCAAATCGCCCCACGTACACGCAAAAAAATCAGCAAATTTGCACAAATTCGCGAATTTTGCGGATCGTGAATTCGCAAATCCGCAAATTCACGAATTGCGAATTTGCAAAATTCGCCCATACTTAATTTATACTCTGCCCTTGATTTTGCAGGATGTAGAGTCTGAGATTATACTTAAACATATTATTTAATCGCTACAAGGAGATATGGTTGGTTTCTCTGGGAAGCAATGCTGGAGATCGAGCAATGTACTTTGGGACTCTATAACTTGTGGATCCATGAGTGGTAGTAAAAAAGAGAGGAGTCACAAGGAATGGAGTCATAAAAGCAGAGTCTTAAAGCCAATGTACACATTTACTTTTTGAAAACTCTGTCACCAAGAAATTCACTACAAGAACAAATGTGACATTAGATCTTTTCTGGCTTACCTATCGGTTGCAAACAGGCTGCAATAGAACATTTGTATCAAGCTTAAGGCACCTTGTGCAGAGATCTCTCTGAGTTCAGTAATTTTCAGGGATTAGTAATAACGGTAGGATAACTATGGTAATAAATGCACTTGCTGGAGAGATGTGTGTTTTAGGCATTCACAGTTTTGCCTCTTCATAAAGTTGCCAAGAAGGTTAATGCACCTGCTGCAAAGCACAACTTGTGACTTGTGAATCAAGCTTTTTTTTTGTTTGGGTACCTCAGTGGGTTACAGTTTATACCTTTCAATCATAATTATGGCTCACTGTTTTCTGTTTTTACTGATTTTTACAGATGAATACAAATCGAAAGCCATTTATTTTTCTGTCTGTATTTATGTTAAAATGTGGATAAAAAAGAAAATTGTGTTATTTTTGGAGCGACTCCAAATGCTGTCAATCATGACTACCAGGCCAAAAGCTCTGTTGATCAAAAAGTAAGAGGTTTAAAACAATAAAAGAATTTTAGTAAAGAGCCCTAAACAGCAATATATATGCTCGTATAAGAAAACATGCACATTTTAATATTATGTTTCTTATATAGCGCCTGAATCGACCCCCAAAGGGGTATCTCCACGCTTTCCTTGGGAACCCGTCCTGGCTTTTCCCTGTGAGATAGCCCCTACAGGGCATCCCCAAGGTGAAAGCCAGGCATCCCACCACGGGGGGGCCGTTGTGGAGATTAAGCAAGCTTAATGCCCAGAGTTGCAGAGTGTGAACTCATGACTAGGTCAGGCACCAAAGCGAGAATTATCGAGTCCATGGACATTTGAGCTCAAGACCCTGCCGCGTCGGGAATTGAACCCTGGTCCCGGGTCTGACCTCTGCTTCAGGGTCTGCCTGCTCTAACCAGTGAGCCACACTTCTCCACTATCAAGGTTGTGCATATTTTATCATCTGAGTGTGTTTATATCACTGAAACCAGTCAGTCCTTCAGGCATGAGTGCATATTTATCAGACAAATAAATGTGGAAATATACTCATCTCAGATTCATTTTTTCAAAAAACCCAAAACATATATGGATGAATACAGGTAAAATTAGCAAAAAATAAATATGGATAAGTAGAGATGGTAATGCCCAAAAAATAAATACCATAACACCGGGAGCCCTAATAATAATATAGCACAGTGAGCAATGAACTGGCATCAAGGAGCTATATGCAAACTGCAAGGCATGTGTTTAGAACCTAATTTTTATGTACAAATCTTTTTTTATTGTGAGGTAACTAAAGAGGGTTCCTTTGGGTAGTAAAACAGTTTTGTTAGTACAAATAACATAAAACACTGCAGTATCTTTTCATCTTTTTCCAGACCAAACACTCTTAACATATGACACCTACCTGTATGGATGGCAACTCCTACACCTTGTAACCATCATTGTCTTATGTATAATTTTCTGTACATTGAGTTACGCACTTGGATGATTTAATGTCATAGTAGTCTTTGGTCAGAGCATAAAATTGTCTAGTTAAAAAGGCAGTATAATATAGCTTACAGTTGGGAAAACGTACACCACCTTCAGTCTTTGGTCAAATTAGTTTGGATAAAGCAATACAGGCATGTTTGTTATTCCAAAGGAATTTAGTACAAATAGATGTAATGTGTGAGAAATAGAAATTAGGAATTTTAAAAGGTAACATAGAGAGCATAAAAAGCACATGAGGAACGATCATCATTTTAATGGTATCTAATTTGCCCCACCAGGATGAAAATAGGGGAGGCCAGGTAGAAAATAAACTTTGAAGTTGTAGTTTTAGGGTAGTAAAATTATGAGCAAGCGTATTTAAAATAGTGGGCAAAAACCAGACACTCAAATACTTAATCGTAGGTGAACACCTTGCAAAGTTAGTGTTATCAAACATGCAATGATAACAGGAGGAGCTTAATGGTAAAATATCAGTTTTAGGAATGTGTTCTTTGTAACCAGAGATAGCAGAGTATAAATTAATCTTTTGTAAAAAAGGGTTTAAGGGAATTGAGGTGATTAGACATATTGGGCCTGATTCACAGAACTAACTTACAACAAAATCCTAAACGTACTACTCATGGTATTCACAGAATGCACTTACAACTGTCCTAAGTTTACATCCGCCCTCGGGCCAGAATTTCCGCACCCGGAGTGTAAGCTCCACACCCGGAGTGGAATTTTCACCATGCATGATATATAGTCAATTAATACCTTGATCCCACCAGGTAGGTCGCTCCCCCTCCGCACAGCGCCGCCTGTGTCTCCCTGTCCCAGCCACTGCTGTTGAGGAAGTTCGAGCCCTCCACCACCCGCAGGCTACCACTTGCGCCTCATCCCTGGTGACCAGTGGTAGACTGTAGGTAGGTTTGTTCATCCTACGCTATATATTACTTTTATTGTATTGCTTGTATTTTCATTGTTGTGACTGCTGTTGTCTGTCTTCCCCCGCTGCCTGTACTTGTTCCGTGCCCCTTTTTCTTTCCTCTGTTCTCCTCGCTGTCCCCGTGCTCTTTCTGCCCGGTCTTTCCTTCTGTACCCCTCGCTGCCCCCGTGTCTCTGCCCAGTTTTCCTTCTGTTCCCCTCGCTGCCCGGTGCCTCTCTGCCCGTTCTGCCCTGTGTTCCACTCCTTTTTCCCTTGTTTTGTGTCTTTCTGCCCTCTGTTTCACTCGTTTTCCCCTCACTTTTTGTGCCATTCTGCCCTCTGTGCCACTCGTTTTTCCCTAATTTTTTGTGCCCTTCTGCCCTCTGTTCCACTTGTTTTTCCCTCGTTTTTTGTGCCTTTATGCCCTCTGTTCCACTATTTCTTCCCACATTGTTTGTGCCCTTCTGCCCTTTGTTCCACTAGTTTTTTGGGCCCTTCTGCCCTCTGTGCCACATGTTTTTCCATCGTTTTTTGTGCCCTTTTGCCCTCTGTGCCACACGTTTTTCCCTCTTTTTTGTGCCTTTCTGCCCTCTGTTCCATTTCTTTTTTTGTGCCCTTCTGCCCTCTGTGCCACTCATTTTTCCCTTGCTTTTTGTGCCTTTCTGCCCTCTGTTCTACTCGTTTTTCCCTCATTTTTTGTGCCCTTCTGGCCTATGTTCTACTCGTTTTTTGTGCCCTTCTGCCCTCTATGCCACTCGTTAATTCCCTCATTTTTTGTGCCTTTCTGCCCTCTGTTCCACTCGTTTTCCCTCGTTTTTTGTGCCTTTCTGCCCTCTGTTCCACTAATTTTTCCCTAGTTTTTTGTGCCTTTCTGCCCTCTGTTCCACTTGTTTTCCCCTCATTTTTTTGTGCCCTTCCGCCCTCTGTTCCACTTGTTTTTTTGTGCCCTTCTGCCTTCTGTGCCACTCATTTTTTCCTTGTTTTTGTGCCAGTTTTGCCTTCTGTTCCACTAGTTTCCCCCACCGCTGTGCCCCCTGCAGCCCCGCCCCCCTGACTGCCCACTGCCCATTGGCTGCCCCCGCCTTCCACCTCCCAGCTGCTCCTCCCTCCCACCTCCCCATATAGGCTGGCCGCTGCGCGATGAGGAGAGCGACCCTTGACCCACCAGATAGGTTGCTCCCCCTCCGCACAACACCGCCTGTGCATCCCTGCCCCAGCCGCCGCTGATGAGGAAGTTCGAGGCCGTCCACCACCCGTAGGCTACCACCTGCGCCTCATCCCTGGTGACCAGGGGTAGGCCATAGGTAGGTTTGTTCATCCTTCGCTATTTTGCTTTTATTGTATTGCCTGTATTTCATTGTTGTGTCTGTGACTGCTGTTGTCTGTCTTCCCCCACTGCCTGTACGTTGTCCGTGCCCCTTTTTCTTCCCTCTGTTCCCCTCGCTGTCCCCATGCTCTCTCTGCCTGTTCTTTCTTCTTTACCCCTTGCTGCCCCCATGTCTCTGTCCCGTTTTCCTTCTATTCCCCTGGCTGCCCAGTGCCTCTCTCCCCTGTTCTGCCTACTGTTCTTAGCTGCCCCTGTATTTCTGTATTCTGTATTTTGCCCTCTGTGACACTCGTTTTTTCGGTATTTCTGTGCCCTTTTTGCCTTCTGTGCCACTCGTTCTTCAATCGTTTTTGTGCCCCTTTTGCCTTCTGTTCCACTCATTTTTTGTGCCCGTTGGCCTTTTGTGCCACTTGTTTTTCCCTCATTTTTGTGCCCCTTTTGCCTTCTGTTTAGCCTGACCAACCTGGTCAGGCTTAACAAGGTGGGGAACAACATCCTCCAAATGTGATACTAGAATTTTAGCAAAAACATTGCAAGCATAGTTAATTAACGAAATTGGCCGATAGTTTTTACAGATGGTAGGATCTTTATCCAGTTTAAGGATAATGACAATAAGGACATCCAATTTAGGGGCAAAAATAGAGGAAAAGGAGGAAAGCTCAATGGAGAAGCCATCAGGACCAGAGGCTTTGGCTTTTTTTTTTTCATCTTAATAGCATTGATAACTTCCTGAAGAGTAACATCTGTTTCAAGAGTTAAGAGAGTATCAGGAATAGTGGGGGGTTAAGGAGGTCACAAAAAAGTTCTTAATAGCGCATTGACAATAAGTTGTATCCTCTGTATTTAGCAGTTCATAATAGGATTGAAAAGCATTAATAATATTAGAGTCAGAAGACATGATAGTGTTGTTTTGCTTATTAAGAACAGGGCCAATATTTTTCCATTCCGATTTGATTTTAAAATAATAGGACAAAATGTTGCCAGCTTTATTTTGGCCGCAATGGTATTTAGATAAAATTTTAAGGAGGACGATGCAAGCATCAATCGTACCAATCTTATTCAGGGCAGATTTAACTTTAATAAGTTCCAACAAGTTAGCGGAGGACTTGGAGGTGAAGTAGGTATGCTCAAGAACTTTGATATGTTGGAGCTCTGAGAGGTATTTAGAATCTAACATCTTTTTCTTTTTAGCAAAGTAGGCAATAGTGACGACCCTAAAAGAAGCCTAGAAAGCGTCCCAATTATTGTGAACAGTAGTGTCTTTAGGGTGATTAAGTTGAAAAAATTCATTAATAAAGGAAGTCGCTTCCAAAATAAAGGCTTGGTCTGATAGTAAGGAGGTATTAACCCGTTGGCTGCTGCTGTCGACCAATGGTCGTCGCGAGCACTACCTCGGTAGTGCTGCGCACATCCGTTGGCCGACGCAGCTCCACCCGTCTCTTCGAATGTTCAGCACTGGTGCAGTACGTTCAAAGCAGCCAACGTGTTAAATCACCAACGTCCCTGTTTAGAAATATTAAGAGACATGTCAAAGGAGGACAAAACAGGGGCATGCTCAGAAATAAAAATAGAAAGAATTTCGGATAATTAAATAGAGAGGAGTAAGGAGTTCGGAACTAGAATATAAGCAACAAGCGCCAGGCACTCACCTTTCAGGGAATCTCGGCGAGCAGCGGATCTAGCGCTCACTCGCTGGTGAACTCTCCCCTGACTTCAAACGCCAAGCCGGCGAGAATTTAGGCCACGCCCCCCGAAGGCCACGCCCCCCTGACGCTGTATTTAAGACGCTGCTTACAAGCGACCTTTCTTATCACGAACGCGCACTCCTGAGGCGGAAGCCGGGAGGTTTTTAACAATTGTTTCCTGTGTCACTGAATAATCTGTTTTTTTTTAAAACTCATCACGCGCAACAAGCGCCAGGCACTCACCTTTCAGGGAATCTCGGCGAGCAGCGGATCTAGCGCTCACTCGCTGTTGAACTCTCCCCTGACTTCAAACGCCAAGCCGGCGAGAATTTAGGCCACGCCCCCCGAAGGCCACGCCCCCCTGACGCTGTATTTAAGGCGCTGCTTACAAGCGACCTTTCTTATCACGAACGCGCACTCCTGAGGCGGAAGCCGGGAGGTTTTTAACAATTGTTTCCTGTGTCACTGAATAATCTGTTTTTTTAAAACTCATCACGCGCAACAAGCGCCAGGCACTCACCTTTCAGGGAATCTCGGCGAGCAGCGGATCTAGCGCTCACTCGCTGGTGAACTCTCCCCTGACTTCAAACGCCAAGCCGGCGAGAATTTAGGCCACGCCCCCCGAAGGCCACGCCCCCCTGACGCTGTATTTAAGGCGCTGCTTACAAGCGACCTTTCTTATCACGAACGCGCACTCCTGAGGCGGAAGCCGGGAGGTTTTTAACAATTGTTTCCTGTGTCACTGAATAATCTGTTTTTTTAAAACTCATCACGCGCAACAAGCGCCAGGCACTCACCTTTCAGGGAATCTCGGCGAGCAGCGGATCTAGCGCTCACTCGCTGGTGAACTCTCCCCTGACTTCAAACGCCAAGCCGGCGAGAATTTAGGCCACGCCCCCCGAAGGCCACGCCCCCCTGACCCCTATATCATGTGCTGTCACCGGAAGCGCAGCGGACGAGCGCAGTGGGAGCGCCGTTTGCGCGCCGAAGGCGCACCTGAGGCAAGCCCGTCTGCGCCCGTCCGCGCCCAGCCGGGCCTAGGGCCAGAACCCCTGCCGGTTCAGATACCCCTCCGGGTAAGCTACTCACGCCGCGACCTCCTTAGTCTTAGACCCCCTATTGATTTTACATGTAACAATAGCCATGATCCTGAAGGCCCATACAATATATGTACTCGCTGCTGCCCTGTCCAGCTCAAGCTCCCCTGTCGATCTACTTTGCCCACAGCTCTCAAATTAGCCACCCTGAATTGCCGCTCTCTCCCTAGACATGCGTTGCTTATCAACCATCTCATTGAGGACCATGAGCTTGATATCCTGTTCCTCTCAGAAACATGGATCACAAACCACTCGGACTCAGACGTCATCCTGGCTACCCCCCCAGGTTTTCTGGTTCAATCCCAGCCCCGCCCTCTGGGGAGAGGAGGAGGCCTGGCGATTATTTACCGGGACCACCTTACCTGCAGAATCCACGACGCCCAGATCACGGACTCTGAAAGTCTCCAATTCTCCATCCACATAGGTCCAACCCACACGCTTGTGGGACTCCTAATCTACCGCCCCCCCGGCAATATGAGCTCTTTCGCGAGAGCGCTCCTTGAGACCATTGCATCGCAAGCCCACTCCACCCCCAACTTCTCCATAATAGGGGATCTTAATATACATTTCGATGACCCCACAGATACAGGAGCGACTGAACTGATTGGAGAGCTGGCAACATTTGGCCTCTACCTAGCTAACTCTGGTGCTACGCACACTAAAGGCCATTTGCTTGATCCCATATTTACGAATGACACCACTCTTCAAGTCACTAAGTCCCTTCCCCTACCTTGGACGGACCATTTCATGGTCCCTTTCCGCATTTCAGGAGTAGCCAAGAAACTCCACAAACCCACCACCTACATTAAAGATAGAGCATGGGCCAAACTATCCCCAGATGATTGGACCAAAACATTGAATCTATCGATCCCGACTCCCTCGGAAGACCCGATCACCGCGGACAGTAAATTTAGAACCTGGATCACCACCTCCCTTGACTCCATTCTCCCAATAAAAACCCGGGAAAATAAGAACCATAAACTAGGATCCGCTCCATGGTATACCCCGGAACTCCGGGTCCTTCGCAAACAATGTAAAAAAGCCGAACGGACATGGAGAAAAGATTGGCAGCACGCAAGTAAAGTGGAGTACCAACAAACGGTGAGACTATACAAAGGCTCCCTAAAAATCGCCAAAGCCTCCCACTATGATACCAGGATTAAAAACGCTACTAATTCGGCAAGGGAATCATATCTCATCGTTAAAGAGCTCCTGAAAAAATCTGTCCCACCCCCATCTAACACTACGCCTGTGGACAGAAGTAATGAGCTGGCCAACTATTTCAACGCCAAAATCGACCGCATTTTAACATCGTTGCCCCCTCTCAGTCTACCCAACAACCCGAATACCGAGGGTTTCCCTGATTATGCAGTAAACAGTACGCTCCCTCAGCTCACCTCCTTCAGAGCAGTAACCAGAGACGAGGTAGAATCCACCTTAACCAAACTGAAAAGTGGATCCCCGTTAGACCCCGTCCCGATCAGATTCCTTAAAACCATTGCCCCAGTCGTAGTTCCCACAATCACGGAGCTCATAAATACATCACTCTCCCAAGGCTCGGTCCCCCCTAGCTGGAAATGTGCAATTGTCAAGGCACTCCTAAAAAAACCCCAGCTCGACCCTGCCGACATGGCGAACTACAGACCTATTTCTCTCCTCCCTGGTACCAGTAAGATGGCTGAGAAACTAGTCAATGGCCAATTGTCACGCTATCTGGAAGCCAATAACATCCTACGGCAGTCCCAGACGGGTTTTCGCCCAGGTCATGGTACGGATTCCGCCCTCCTCGCTGTCATCGAGGAGGCGAGATGCATCCTGGATTCAGGAGGATCAGTGGCAGTGATCCTCCTGGACCTAAGCGCAGCCTTCGACACAGTTAACCATCGTGTCCTTCTCCATCGGCTAGCTGCTGCAGGGATTGCAAACTCAGCGCTCAAGTGGATAGAGTCCTTCCTCTCAGGGCGATCGTACCAGGTGTGGGATGGCGAATTCCACTCTGCCACCCTCCCCCTCACGAGTGGTGTCCCCCAGGGGTCCTCATTAAGTCCAACCCTATTTAATGTATACATGGCCCCCCTTGAAGATGTTGTCATCCCCTTTGGGATTAAAATAGTTAGCTATGCCGACGACACCCAACTAGTCGTCTCACTTTCCCAGTTGGACAAACACCCGGACAATCTCCAAAACTGCCTTAAAAATATACACACCTGGATGTGCGAGTCAGCACTCAAATTAAATGGGTCCAAGACTGAGGTCATGCTTCTGGGCAAGCAGTGGTCCACCATCCCTCCCTCGGTCTGGCCAGACGTTTTCGGAGAAATCCCCACCCCGAAACAGGAAATCAAAACCCTAGGGGTCTGGCTAGAGCCCGAACTATCACTTAAGACTCAAGCCACCAAGACAGCAGGGACCTGTTTTGGCCTAATGCGCTCCATCAGGAAGATTCTTCCTCTCCTCCCGCCACTATCCAGGAAACTCCTAGTTCAGGGCCAGGTACTCGCAAGGTTGGACTACTGTAACATGATATACCTCGGAGCACCAGAATCGACCCTCGCCAAACTCCAGCGAACGCAGAACGCAGCCGCCCGGCTACTCTGGAATCTCCCATCTAGAGCATCAGCCAGGCACGCAATCCAGGACCTCCACTGGCTTCCTATCCGCCAAAGGGTCGACTTCAAGACCCTTTGCACTGCCCATAAGCTGCTTAACGGTTCCGGCCCAAACATCTTAAGAAACCTGGTTACCCCTTACAAAGTCTCCAGGTCTCTTCGCTCGGAATACGAGAATCTGGCCAACGTCCCTAGACATAGAAAGACACGCTCAGGTGGCCGCCGCTTCTCAATCAATGCCTCCACGAGATGGAACGCCCTCCCCCGTACCCTCCGACTGGAATCCAACCACCTGCGGTTCAGGAAGAAACTGAAAACGTTACTGTTCCCTAAATAAAAAAAAATAAAAAAAATAAACTTCCCCCCTGTCTGCCCTCAGGTTCGCCTTCAAGATTTTAGCGCGGGGATGCCCTCGGGTCACCATGCGCTGTACAAATCGTTAAAATAAATAAAAATAAATAAATTTGAGACACAGGATGGTGTACATTGGAAAATAATGTAAATTCATATACATCCAGGTTACATGTTTTCCATACATCAAAGAACGGAAGTGTGGCAATGGCAGATTGGTATGCTTCTGAAACTTATCAGGTTCAAATTGTTAATTAGATTTCCTATCCGTAAACGGGTCCGGCCAATCATTAAAATCACCAGCAGCAATAATATTAGGATTAGCCAGATTTAACAGGACCATTAATATTGAAGAAAGTAACATGTTTTTGAAATATATTAGCATCAACCAAAACCCATCGTCCATTCGTGTCACATTCAGTTGATTAAATATGAATATTCAATGACTTGTGGCATAAAACACCAGGCGAAAACGTAACCTCACCATCCCACTGAAGTTTAAGATTAAGTGATTCAACATCATCACAACGTGTTTCCAGCAAAAAAAGCAACTTGTGTATTTAGATAGTATTGTGACGTCAGTAGCACTAAGTAAGGAGCGGCCACTAATCTCGGAAGATAGTCAGCAGGAACGATAATAAGCAGAAAGACCCCCCTTACTCCCCTGGGCTGAACCCCACACAGAGTGAAGAATACACTACTATGCACAAATGCACCACGGGGAGAAGGGAACTGGATAAAATAAAAAACACTGCAGGCCAAATAACTTCCTCCTAGTCCTGCTTCTGTTTTCAGGTTTCAAAGTTCAGCACCGAAGCGTTGGATTTCCCATTAATAGACAACTATATATGGGGGGGCGGAGCTTGCTGGCGTCCATGCAAGACGTGTGAGTGCTGAGCTCCTCGCCTGAGCCCCTTTAATATCCATCAAACTGATCCTTTTTGGCACCTCGCGGTCTCCAGCGAGAGCGGAATTTGCTTCTACGACCCCTGGAGCTGCTGGGGGCACCTTTCCTGATCGAAATCGGTGGTGGCATCGATCACCGGACCGGCGGTGTTTGGAGTTGCGGACCAGGCCGCAATCCGCGGACTATCCTTGGGGGCTGCCTGCCCTGCGTAACGCGACGTGCGGCGTGAGGTTCCTGCGTGGCCCCGTCCTGCCGGACGACCCACTACCCTGTGCGGTTTCTGGACCGGTCATCACCAGTGCCAGTTCACTGTGGCCCCTCTGCCTCGTGTGTGTTTGCTGCGACCCCTTGGTGGAGACCTGGGGCTCCCTGAAGTGACCTACTGGCTGGACCGCGGGAAGTAGCGCCCTACTGCTGCCGGTTGACGGGCTCCACCGCAACTCGGATTGCCCCGAGGACTGGAAAGACACTGGTATTGGGCCGTGTGCTTCTGTGTGTACTGGCGCTTCTCGACACCCCGCGGTGTGCCCTGCACCGTAGTGTGACACTGGAGTTTGGGCTTCTCCCCTTGGACTAGTCTGTGCCACGAGGCTCGCGGCCGCCATCTTTGGCTGTCGTCCCCTGCTTTGCTCCGGACTGCTTCGCGGAGTTTGCTCCCCTGGCTCTTCTCCTACGTCGAGCCACCTCTTGCTCTTTGCTTGCCATATCTTCTGGGACCTCTGCCATGGTGAAAGGAGACAGAAATCAACCGAAGCTCACGTTCGACCAGCGGAGGCCGAAGGGCGCGGAGAATGCTCCTCCGGAAACATCAGCGCAGGCGGCGGAGGGCTCGCTCTGTGCGGACATTCGTGAGATGCTAGGCGCCATGGAGAAAGGCCTGCAGGACAGTATGTCGGCGATCGGCTCGAAAATCGACGCCTTATCATTCCGTATGGACCGGATGTCCGAAAGGGTGGACAAACATGCGGAACGTTTGGACATGGCGGAGCGTAGGCTGACGGAGGCAGAGGAGGCCCAAACGGAGTGGGATAGGGACCGTAAGCACTTCGGCCGTCTTCTCCAGGTCATACAAGACAAAACGGAGGATTTGGAAGCGCGCTCGCGGCGCTCCAACATCCGCATCACGGGGGTTGCGGAATCCACCAACACCGGTAAGATGGAACTGTTTGTCGAGAAGCTGCTTCACAAGCTCCTGGGGGAGGACGTCTTCTCCCCCATGTTTATTGTTGAACGGGCACATCGCACTCTCGGACCCCAGCCGCAGCCTGGCCTCCCGCCGAGACCAATCATCGCAAAACTTTTGAATTACAGGGACCGCGACCTGGCCCTCCGTCTGGCGCGAGAGAAGGGGGAATTGCAGTTTGAAGGAATGAACATCTCCCTCTATCCTGACTTCACTGCTAGGGTGCAGGAGGAGCGAAAGCGGTTCGCTCCCTACAAGAAACAGATGCGAGACATGGGGCTCGACTACGCCATGCTATACCCGGCGAGACTTCGGATAAATAAACAAGGACATTCGCATTTTTTCACCGACCCGGCTGATCTGAAAAAGTCGCTTAAGGAATGGGCCAAAGAACAGCGCAACAACCCGAGGGGTCAGCGTCCGGAGGATGAGGAGGCTAGATCTTCGGAGGGCCAAGGCTGAACTGTCTCACGCTGCGTGGCTTGGCTTGGCTATTTTACTGTCACTGTATGTATTGGATTCCAGTTTTTGATATGACTCTCCTTTGCCTTCACGACATGTTGGTTTGTGCCCCTTAATCTGCCTGGTTCGGGGTGGTGCCACATAATGGGGCTCGAACTTTTGCTGTTCTTCCTTGGTTGTCGGAAGGGTGCCCCCGATGGTATGTAGGGACTGATTATTCGCCACTCTGCTTGTTCTATTGCTGGGGCGTGGGTGGGGTGCCGAACGCTATGGGGGTAGGGCTGGGAGCACCGACTGTTTCTGGCCTTTGTTGGAGTATATTGTTGTCTGGCCAGTACCTCTGCCCCTGCGCTTTCGGCTTTTCGACCCTCTAGGGGGTCCTGGGTTTGTAGTGGGGTGTTTCGGGTGGGTTCAGGGTGGGTAGTGCTAAGCTCTGTCTGACCGGGTTGGGGTTGGTCGGCTGTGGGTGGGTGGCTGTTGGTTGTGCTTGTGTATTCTTGCTGCCATGCTGTTTGGGGTTCAGGGTTTGCCGGGTGGGGGGTATGTTTTTGCCGACTACTGCACTGTGTCTGCCACGCTGTCTGCTCTGCAACATTTTCCTTCTAATCTACCATGTCGACTGTTGAATCATTGAATGCGGAGTGCTCCCCGAGCTCCCTGCGATTACTGTCCTGGAATGTAAGGGGGCTCAACGATTTCCGCAAGCTCAGGAAGGTCTTAGCCTATTTGCATCGACATCACATTGACCTTGCGTTACTGCAGGAAACACATTTGCCACTATCCAGCCCTATGTTACAGGTGAGGGGCCTTGGCCCCGCTTGTGTCGCTGCGGGGTTCACGACACACGCTAGGGGGGTGCTCATATGGGCTAATCCCAAATCCCGTTTGTCACTGACCCGACTGGCGGTAGACCCTGAAGGGAGGTTTGTGGTTGCGCGCTGTGTTGGAAAGGATCATGATCTTCTGCTGGTGAATGTGTATGGCCCAAATTACGACTCCCCGGAGTTCTATGCTTCGCTTGCTGACAGTTGCAGGCAGTTTGTGGGCGCTAGAATGCTGTGGGGGGGGGACTTTAACTTAGTGCTGAACCCGGACCTTGACAGATCTGCGGGCCCCCCTAGGTCCCCTGCTGCTTCTGCGTCCCTCCTTTTGTCGGAATGTGTGAAACTTGATTTGCTTGATGTGTGGCGACATAGACACTCGGGGCGGGGTGGGTTCACTCACTACTCGGCCTATCACAACATTCACACACGTATAGATTATTGGTTTGTTTCCCGCTCTTTGCTAGATATGGTGAAAGCCTGCACGGTTTTCCCGCGCACGCTGTCTGATCACTCGCCCTTGCTCTTGCAACTGGTGGCTCCTCCCAGGAGGATCCCCCCCTTCACGTGGAGGTTCCCCCCGTACTCCCTCTTAGATGAGGTTTTCAGAGGGGAACTCGCCGAAGACATAGAGACCTATTTCGCGACCAATGTGGGCTCAGTGGACAGCGTCCAAGTTCTCTGGGACGCTTTTAAAGTTTTCATCAGAGGGATGACTATGGCGAAACACTCTGGGGTGCTCAAGGCTATCAGGCGACGCCTGCAAGTGCTCGAGACTCAGCTCTCTAGCCTGGATAATCAGGCGGTAGACACGGGGGACGCAGCCAATATGGTCACGCTTAAGTCCCTGCTAGATGAATTTCAGGAGGAGGCGGACAGGGAAATTAAGCATATGGGCAAATACGCGACGGCGCGTGTGTATGGGGAACGGGAGCGGCCTGGTGCACTCCTAGCCAAACTTATGCGCAACAGTAGGCCCCCATTGGTTATCGAGGAGTTGGAGACGGCTACTGGGGCGGTGGTTACGGAGGAGCAGGACATCTTGGCGGAATTTCATGCCTACTACACTGCCCTCTACTCCTCGAGGGACGCACGCCTTGAGGACGAAATAGACGACTACTTGAGCTACATCCGAATGCCCTTCCTAGCTGACTGGCAGAGGGAGTTTCTAATGGCCCCCATTCAGAAAGAGGAGATAACGGAAGCGCTGGAGGGCATGAAATCTGGTAGCGCTCCTGGTGCGGACGGTCTCACGGTGTCCTTCTATAAGGCCTTCCAGGAGCAACTGGTCCCGTACTTGATGCTCTTGTTCGATGACATCTGCCAGCAGGGCAGCATGTCGAAATCCATGAGAGAGGCGTTGCTTATTACCATCCCGAAACCTGGCAAGCCCCCGAATCAGTGTGGCTCCTACCGGCCGCTATCGCTGATAAATGTGGACGCGAAGCTGTATGCTAAAGTTCTTGCGACTCGTTTGGCGTTGCTGGTTCCGGATCTGGTTGCCCCGGAGCAGGCGGGATTTGTCCCCTCACGCAATCTCACTTATAATATTCGCACGGTCCTGGGCACAATCCAGCATGTCAAACACGAACACAAAGCGGTGGCCATCTTCTTGGATATGGAGAAGGCCTTTGACTCCGTTGAGTGGCCGTTTATGCTGAGAGTCCTCCGTAAATTTGGCCTAGGAGAGCCGTTTTTGCAAATGTTGAGCGCCCTATACTACAAACCTACTGCGAGGCTAAAGATAGGTAGCCTGGTCACTGCTCCCATCGATATTGGGAGGGGCACACGTCAAGGCTGCCCCCTCTCTCCCCTGCTGTATGCCTTGGTAGCGGAGCCGCTCGCCTGCGCTATACGAGAGTACCACCGGTTTGAAGGGATCAACTTCCCGACGTACCAGATCGGTATCTCCACTTATGCGGACGACACTCTGCTATATGTTCGGGACCCGGAGACTAATCTCTCTGCGGTGCTACGGGAGGTGGTTAGGTTCGGGGCTCTTTCTGGTCTTCGCGTCAACTGGAATAAGTCAGTAGCGTTGCCCCTGACGCCGGTGACGCTCCCTTTCGACTCGGAGTACCCCTTGCAATGGACCACGGATGCTATCCGCTATTTGGGGATACGCATACATACGGACCCGGAAGTCCTGATACGCGAGAACTATGGTGTGGCTTACTCCAAACTGGTAGACGACGTCGAAGTGTGGTCTAGGCTCCCGCTTTCGCTCATGGGCAGGATTGCGCTCATGAAAATGGTGGTACTCCCCAGGTTCCTCTTCCTCTTTGTGAATATTCCAGTAGTCCTCTCCAAGGCTTTCTTCCGGCAACTCACCCAAACACTCGTCCGCCTGGCGTGGGGGGGCAAACAGCCGCGGGTGCAGTGGCAAACACTCACCCTTCCGTACGACCAGGGAGGCCTTGGGGCACCGGATCTGGAGCGATACTACAGACTTGCTCAGGGCGCACACCTGCATACTTGGATTCATGGGGACCCGGGTATCCCTCATGTGAAACTGGAGAGACTCTTTGCAGACCCTGTCCCGCTTCCGGCGACAGTGTGTTATCCACCTGATAGAAGGGTCGGCAATCTGGACTCTATAGCCACCACGAATCATGCTTGGCATGCACTGATTGGCTCCCGGGATTGCAAGCTGCTGTATTCACCTTTGCTCCGGGTAGAATGGGCGGCCTGGCTGGCTCCGCTGACTGAGAAGGGCGTCCTGAAGGCACTCCGTGACCTAGGCATCCTTACCATGGGTGATCTCTTCTTAAACGGCACTCTGAAAACGCTGCAGCAGGTCCTTCACTCCTGCCCCGGGTCAACGCTGCTTCATAGTTTTCAATATCACAGGGTTCGTAGAGCGGCCCTTGCCGTTTTAGGCCCGGACCTGGCTGAGCCGCCGGAGGTCCCGGAACTCACCTATGTCATCAAGACCCCCTCCGCTCGCAAACTGATCACGGCCCTTCGCTCACTGGGTGACAGGCAACGGAAATATCCCCCCTCCAAGGCCCGTTTGGCCTGGCAGGCTGACCTCCAATCTCCCATCTCAGACGACATGTGGCGTTATTGTGCGACTAATACCAAGAAAATCTCGCTCAATGGTAGGCACCGTCTGGTGCATTTTAAATTCCTACAGCGTGTCTACTATACGCCCGAGAGGCTGCATAGGTATGGCCTTAGAGAGTCAGCGGAGTGTGAGCGTTGCCACTTTCACACAGCAGACTTTCTCCATATGGCCTGGACCTGTCCTGCCATACATAAGTACTGGGTTGAGGTCTTTGCGGGCCTCAGTGCTATCCTCGGTGACACGATCTTGCCTAACCCGGCGCTCGCCTTACTTAGTTTTTCAAAACCACTTCCTGTGGCTATGCGGCGACTAGCGGACATGGCGTTATTGACGGCAAAGCGACTGGTGGCGTTATGCTGGATGCGGGGACCAGTCCCGACTAGAAAACGGTGGGAAACAGACTTGCTTTACTGCTGCACGCAATCAGAGGTGTATAGCGAACTCCTACCTCCAAAGAGTAGGCCCAAAAACTTTTGGGGTTTGTTTCGAGCGTTTCAAAGTGCGAAAGAGGATGGTGAGTCGGATCCTGAGAGTGTGGAGGCAGATTTGTTGCAGGAGGAGGGGGCTGAGTCAGCGGTGGTTGAGGAGTGTGCCGGCTGAAGATCTTACAGTTGTGACAGTGTGGTGATTCGTGCCTGACTGTTTGAGATGTTTCTGCGTTAAGAGTTGCTTGTGACAGCTGTTCTGGTTTATGGCGACCTCTGTCCCCTTCCCAGGGCGTAATCCCGCCCTAGCGGGCGCTTGCTGATCTCCCTTGGTCTGTCTGAGGGACACATGGTTGAGGTACGGGGCGGGTGGTGGGTAGTGGGCACGGGTTTCGGTAGTCTGGCTTGTTCTTTCTTGGGGTGGGTGGGTTTGCTATTGTTTGGGGGGTCCCCTTCCCTTTATTCACCATTCCCTGAATACTTGTTGCTGTTCCCCTAGATTCTGGGTTTCTACGCAGTTCTTCACAGGTGGCTATTTTGATCCTGCCAATCTGGCGCGTCCTGCTCCCCTGGGGTCTGATATTGTTGGTGCGGTGGGGTGTGCATCCTGCTTATGAGTTGCGGTCATCCAATAGTAGATGCTACGATCGATTGCTTCTGTACACCTGTTCAACACCTGCAGTTTCGCCGCCAGGCCCTTAGGCTGTTGGTCTTTATGGCTGTGTAACTTACCCGCACCCGGGGATTGGAGAATGGTTTTTTTCTTTGTTGCCGCCGGCCCCCGGGTTGTAGGCGATGTCGGCTGTGTATGTAACTTGGAAGTGCAATAAAGTATAAATTTAATAAAAAAAAAATAGACAACTATATATAAGAGCAGAACAAGAAGTCGGGAGTTAGGCAATAGCATATAAGGGCCCAATCATACCAAACATGTATAGAGATTAGCTCTATCTACTCACAAGTACAATCCTGCAGTACACTTAAATAAGGGCAGAGGTTCAACTCTTAGAAAGGATACATCTGTCAGACTCTTTCCTCTCTCTCTCAAGGGTTGTAACAAAGTAGCGCTGATTCCGACTGCAGGAAGAGTTTGCTTTAACGGAAAACCAAAACGCTGTTTCTTCACAGCATTTGCGTAAAGCTGAGACCCTATGAAAAACTAAAATCCGCAAATATCAAAGAACAAACAATGAAAACAGGTTTCAGGAAAAGAGCTGGGGTTTGTTGAGCGCAGCAAGGCGCTTTGGTCCTGTGATCGGAACTTGGTAAACATGCCTCTCTCAGTTACAGCACTGTGAGAGGTGACACGGAAACCCTCGCAGCACGAGGGCAGGAGAATTTAGGCAAGAATCCACTCGGCGGTTCGATTCATAAACGGAACACGGGAACTCAGGCGCTCCAGCAGGGAATACCATTCGCTTGCCGGAGCTTGCTGCAATTACTGGAAAGTTTGTCAAGCCCTGATCCTGTGGAAAGGAGGGGCTTTGTAGCAGCGAATTGGGCGGCCATGCCGGATTCGACTTCCAGGTTCATACACATAAGGATTCTGGGATATGTAGTGCCTTATGTTCCGTTCGCCCCCTAGAGGTCCCTCACATACTGCACATTCATACCTGTTTGTTCTTTCAAAGGGATTGGAAGGGGGAATCGGTCTATGTACTCTGTGTCCTCATGTTTGGCCGCTGATCGCTACAGAACCCCCCCTTAATGACTGCCGTATACCGGGATACTTAGCATGAAACGTTCCAACAGGATAGGGCAGTGTAGGTTACTGGAGGGTTCCCAGGTCCTGTCCTCTACCCCGTACCCCTTCCAGTCCACTAGGTACTCCACTCGCCCTCTTGTCATTCAGGAGTCTAATAATTCTCTGACTTCGTATTCTTCCTGCCCCTCTACTTCAAGGGGAATGGGTCTAGACGGCAATCCCATGTTCATGGGACAAGGTTGGAGCAGAGATACGTGGAACACAGGGTGTATGTGCCAAGTTGGGGGTAGAGACAGTCGTACTGCAACAGGGTTGATGATCTCCTCAATCCCATATGGTTCTATGTATTTGGGAGTTAGTTTGCCCACCCCTTTCAAATGCAGATTTTGGTGGACAACCATACCCTGTCTCCCACCTGATACACGGGCTCTGGAGCCCTCTTTGTGCCTGTGAAACATTTTTGTGCTGTTTGGGATATAGCTAACTGGCGCTTAGCATCAATAAGCACTGCTCGTAAATGGGCATGATGTTTCTGTATGGTGGGGTGTTTGGTAACAACAGGCCAGTCAATGGGGAGCATGTTCAGATGTAACCCGTAGAGACAGAAGAAGGGTGAACATCCCAGCGTGCAGTGTTCATCAATCAATCAATCAAAGACATTTATAGAGCGCACTACCTACCCGTAGGGTCTCAAGGCGCTGGGGGGAGGGGGTGCCGTTACTGCTCGAACAGCCAGGTCTTCAGCTTCTTCCTGAAGGAGAGGTGGTCTTGGGTCAGGCGCAGATCGGTCGGGAGGGAGTTCCAGGTCTTGGCGGCCAGGTAGGAGAAGGACCTTCCTCCTGTTGTCGCTCTTCGGATGCGGGGGGCGGCGGCGAGGGCGTGGTTGGCTGAGCGGAGGTGGCGTTTGGGAGCGTAGAAGTTGATTCGGTTGTTGAGGTAGCTCAGGCCTTGGTCGTGTAGGGCTTTGTGTGCGTGGGTGAGGAGGCGGAAGGTGATTCTTTTGTTGACGGGGAGCCAATGCAGGTCTCTGAGATGTCCGGAGATGTGGCTGGTTCGTGGGATGTCGAGGATGAGTCTGGCTGAGGCGTTCTGGATCCGCTGGAGTCTTTTCTGGAGCTTGGCGGTGGTACCGGCGTAGAGGGCGTTGCCGTAGTCCAGTCGACTGGTGACGAGGGCCTGGGTGACGGTGTAATGGCTGGATTTTCTGAGTAGGTGGGATCAGCCCCCAGGGGCCCCTCCAACCCAGCCAGAACGTACTCACCTTCCCTCCTCAGGACCACCTATCCAGGCACCTGGTACCTACCTGAAGATGGGGAACTCGCAATATACAAGCTCATATTATTAAGAACACCACTAAATCTATAGGGATACTAAGAATACTCACTGATTACTAGGGATATCCATACCCTACACCACGCTTATTCACATCAGTTGGTCTCGCGGCCACTCAGACCCAGACCGGTCTACCCTAGGGCAGATATTGCGCACAATCCGGTGCGACTACACATGGGCCTGCAGAACCCAATGCTCCCGTTTCCAAACGACCAACAATCCTGTCGATCTACACGCTAGTTCGACCCCCTAACGCCCTCACTTATTCAAGCCACAATCTAGTGGGTATCTACACTGGTCTCCCACCCAGTGTTCTCACTAACGCCGCATATCAACGACGACCACATTCCTATGAACACCTATACATATATATATATTGGGAAGTCTCTTCACTAAGGGTCTGCTACTACAATAATAACTTTGAATATAGTTCCAGATTATATAGTGTACTCCCTGCTCTTGGCATCAAAGGTCCACTCACTCCCTATTTATGTGATCACCACTTACCTGATTGGGATTACTCATCCATTCACGTGCCTAGTAATTACCTAGGAGATACATTTACCTTCAGTGAACAAGAATAGGAAATACACACTATGTGACTGAGTTATTTCCTGATTTAAGCGCTCCTACCCCCCTTTTTGATCCATCAGTGGCTCAACAGCAACTGGCTTGAAGCCAGGATAACTTTATCATAAAAGAACTCAGGCATCACTAATTAATGGGGTCATTTATTAGTAGTACAATATAAACCTTTACACAGAACTGACAAAGACTATAGGTAAAACACACCGCTTGAAAGAGAAGGATTAAACATAACAGGAACACTCCGCTGAAAGGGAAAAGATTAGACATAAAGTGTAAGTGTAACTAATTCAGACTACCTCACCTATTAGAAGGAAGATTTCTCTCTCTGCCTCTGGTGGGATTAGGGCTCTCTCTCTGCCTCTGGTGGGATTAGGGCTCTCTCTGTCTCTCCCTCCTTCACCACATCACCACGCCTCTGGTCCAATTGCTCCAGCTGACAGCCTTCTTTGATGCTCTCTGCACTGCTTTCTCTCTTCTCATCTTCAGCAATCGTCTGCCTTCTTCCTCCATTTAAGAACTGCACTCTATTCTGCAGCTCCAGCAGACATCCTCTCTCTCTCTGCAAGCTGTTCTGAGCTCCAAGCTGTTCTGAGCTCCCAGCAGTTCTGTGCTCCAAGCTGTTCTGAGCACCACGCTGAACTGCACACAAGCTGGAATGAACCCTCCTCCTCTCCTGTAGCTTGCTAATATGGATTCCTCTCCCCTCATGGAAATTTCCAGCAGAGGGCTGTCTCTTACCGAATTCCTGTGCCAGCTCCCAGGCTTCCACGCAACCGCAGTGGCCATCTGCTTGTTACGTCTGGGCCCAAGAGAAAAACACATTCTTCGGATAAGAAGCGGTCCTAACTGGATCTTCCTCTAGCACACAACAGCCTTAACTATAAACTTTGCCTTTGCCCTGAAAAGCCTCTCAGCTTCATCAAGATGGAGTCCCTCTAGCTCTAGGCCTGTAGGCCTGAAAGGGGTGAAATACTCCTTAGCTCTGTCAGAATACCTACATAAACCATACCAATGTGTCTAATATGTCAAAGCCAATAGGCAATAGACAGGTTAAAGTCAAGAATAAAGGCATATTAAGCAGCTATCCTCTTCTAGGTCTGGAAAAAGGGCTTAAAAGGGCCAACACAGGCTAAGAATACCTATACTAGATGCGAGCAAGACTAATGATCTATATCACTGCTAAATAAAGCCAAAAACTCTGCCATTACATTGCACCCCTAGATCCTTATCTTGCGAGCATCTTATAAACAACAACAACCATCTAAACAAACATCAACACAATCCATCAACAAATCAAAACCTAAAAAAAAACTCCCTAAAAACAATGACAACTTAAGGAAATTCCACCTGAAACTCAATTGTAGGGAATAGAAACCTAAAAACAAATCAAAGCACCCTTGACTTGAATGCCGAAACATATCTGAGATTGGATCTGATAACAACAGAAACTAACCAAAGCATCCTCAAACTAAATGTGCCTCAACTTCTAATGATAACTGGTGAAATCTAGTGATGTAGGGACTTATGTGTTGAATGAAAACAGCAAGGGGCCTAAATGGGGCCTACTTCGGACAACTTAAGGCTAAATGAGGCCTACCTACTATTGTCAACTTAAGAACTAAATGTGTTTCAACTTCTAATGAGAAAACAAGAAAGGGCCTAAATGAGCCCTACCTACTATAGGCAAGTTAAGCTAATGATGACTCATGAAACTATTGGTGTAGGGGCTCGTTTGTGGGATGAAAATAACAATGTTCCTAAATGAGGCCTACCTACTGACATTAGTCAATTTAAAGTGAAATCTGAGAAGTAAACATGACAAACTGTTGCAAGGTCTGGATAAACATTAATACATAATCATACTAAAAGACACACCTCCCAGAACAATCCAAAATGTAAGGTAACCACCCTTTGATCAATCAAGGTGAAAATGTAAGAACAGTAGAAAACAACCCCATTTCTACAAGATAGCTGGTGTAACATCAAGCTTAGAACAACAAAACAATCATTGTGAATCACACGGTGGAACACATGTGTGCACCACCATTCAAAAAAGTCCTTCATTGGCAAAAACTGTTTTGAAGAAAACAGGAAAACTATAATAGGTGACATATTTTTTGCATTAAAAAGTGGGGCCTGCTTGTCCAAGGGATTATGCATCAAAATACATGTATAATTCTGTCCCAAATAAAACATGTTTGTGTTATATTTTTTTTAAAAGTGGGGCCTGCTCGTAGTGATGTCAATAAAAAGACGCAGGCCAAGGAATTAAATAAGTCAGTCCAAATTCTTCAGTGTAGGCCACCACCCTGCATCCTCGGTATCCGGACACTTCCTCCAATGCGGCCATCCATCACCCGGTCCGGTCTGGTCTGGTCTGGTCTGGTCTGGTCTAATTCCATCATCCAAAAATAATAAACTAAAATAAAAACATGAAAGTAAAAAGCTAAAACAAGAAAAGGAAGTGGAAGGGGGACGGACCCACGCAGAACCACAACCACAGCAATCCTAGGAACAAGAGAACAAGTATCATTATTCTTGCAAAAATAAAATTTTCCATTGAAAAAGCACCCCGGGTGCCTTTCATTATTGAAAAGAAAATATCCTAATTAATTAAAAACATTCAAAATTTAACTTTTAAGAATATTATGCAGGGCCTAACATACTCTAATCCTCACCAAGCCAGCCCCCTCCCTTCAGAGCAGGAGCCAGGCTACAGTATGACGCTACTTTGGACTACCGCCAAATGATGAGCCTCTCAGCCTCAGCAGGGCACTGCAAGCCTCCCATTTCCCTGGTCAGAGAAGCCCGCCCAGGCCCATCATGACTAACTAACTCCAAGGGAAGAGCCAGGTCACCCCGCCCTTAAATAAACAAGCCATCCGCGGAAGAAAATTGGATTGTAGCCAATCATAACGAACAGGGACGTGATCGAAACTTGCAGAGCAAAGGGAAAAAAACTCGTCTGCACAAACCAGCTGGTCTGCCAAGGTCGACAAACAAATGCCTTTTGCCTGTTCTCATGGCTTATTTGTGCTAAACAATGAAAGCTAGCATTTTAAAATTAAAAGCTCCAGTTTCCAAAAAGACTTTTGTCTAACTAATTCAGCTAAAGGCAAGACCTGTAAAATATGGGCACTTATTTAGAAAGGGGCAACTCAGTTTTGCACACAAAATTATACATTCTACATTTGGGAAAACAACATAAAATGCAGATACATTTCAACATTGTATTTAATGTAAGGTTTTGCTGACACATTTATAAAAGCATACATTTTAATTTACATTTGGGAAAATAATAATGTTACATTTTAACATTTTTTTTCTTCAAAGGCACATGGTTGCATTCCACTAATTAAAAGCACATGTTACCACGCACTGTCGGGCAAGATTTATTATCCTGAACCTGTGAGCACTGCAAGCAGCACATTCCTGTCTAGATGGAAACCCCCAAAGAAATAATTAATGAAAACAGCTCCGTAGCATGCATTCTAACGGGCCATCTTTTTAACATTTCAATCATTTTAAAAGAACACAGCTCTCTCCGTAATCCGACTTGTTGATTTATAACCACATCAGTTCCAAGGCAAACCCACACAAATTCGTAGACGCATTTCAAAAAGAATGTGAAATGAACAAAACCCTTTGCAAAGCACAAGATGTTACCTTCCCGTCAAGAGGTTGACAAAGCACATAGGCAGACCAAGGAATCAAAAAAGGCAAAATCAAACCATCAAATAATCCTTAAAATAATCCACTGACTTTTATAGTCAGGTCAGATAACCATGCATGTTGACAGCATGTAAAAAATAAAGACTGCCATCTCAACTCAAGATATTAACCCTTTGGCAGCTCAAGCACAATCATTTCTTCACGTTCACAGCTAACACGTACACATATTTTCAAAAACGTTATCCCCAAGCACCCGAGAGAGATCCAGCTCTCTCCTGCCAAACGTAATGAGAACATGCCCTGTCCAAGCCATGACCACATGGCGCTATTCACAAGCCATATTTACAAGACAAGCCTTTCACAAACAACATTTCCAAGGCGCAATGCACAAGGAACACAGCAGATTAACATAAGAACATGCACCTCACAAACCACATTAAAATGGCGCTATTCAAAAGCCATATTTACAAGACAAGCTTTTCACAAACAATAAATCCAAGGCGCAATGCACAAGGAACACAACAGATTAACATAAGAACATGCACCTCACAAGCCACATTAAAATGGCGCTATTCACAAGTCATATTTACAAGACAATAAACAAACTCAAAAAACGACACGCTTTTCACAAGGAATATATTCAAAGCACCATTCACAAGCAACACAGCAGATCAACATGAGAACATGCACCTCATAAGCCACAATAAAATGGCGCTATTCACAAGTCATATTTACAAGGAGCTATATTCAAAAAACTCCACAGATCATATTAAAATGAACACATTTCACATTGCACAGCATAAGCAGATGCAGCAAGCAATTTAATGGGCAATTTAAAAGCACTTTTTACACACATTTATACAATTGGACCATCACAAAGATGTAACTGGCTTCCTCATGTAATGCCATCCTTCAACTCTGACAGTTTAAACACCAAGATGAAAACCATTCCTTCCACCCTGAATAAGCCAAATGCCATGATGTAATGCAATCTCCTCACGCTGCCACTGTTCAAGCCTATAGGTCTAACAGGCTACATAAACTGCAACATTACGCCAGATGGAACCGGCGTTCAGGGCACTCCCTCAGAACACATGGGAAACAATCTAAGCACATGGCCAGGCACACAGGCTTCGTAAACTTTCCGACTACGCCAAAATGTAATGGCTGGATTTTCTGAGTAGGTGGGATCAGCCCCCAGGGGCCCCTCCAACCCAGCCAGAACGTACTCACCTTCCCTCCTCAGGACCACCTATCCAGGCACCTGGTACCTACCTGAAGATGGGGAACTCGCAATATACAAGCTCATATTATTAAGAACACCACTAAATCTATAGGGATACTAAGAATACTCACTGATTACTAGGGATATCCATACCCTACACCACGCTTATTCACATCAGTTGGTCTCGCGGCCACTCAGACCCAGACCGGTCTACCCTAGGGCAGATATTGCGCACAATCCGGTGCGACTACACATGGGCCTGCAGAACCCAATGCTCCCGTTTCCAAACGACCAACAATCCTGTCGATCTACACGCTAGTTCGACCCCCTAACGCCCTCACTTATTCAAGCCACAATCTAGTGGGTATCTACACTGGTCTCCCACCCAGTGTTCTCACTAACGCCGCATATCAACGACGACCACATTCCTATGAACACCTATACATATATATATATTGGGAAGTCTCTTCACTAAGGGTCTGCTACTACAATAATAACTTTGAATATAGTTCCAGATTATATAGTGTACTCCCTGCTCTTGGCATCAAAGGTCCACTCACTCCCTATTTATGTGATCACCACTTACCTGATTGGGATTACTCATCCATTCACGTGCCTAGTAATTACCTAGGAGATACATTTACCTTCAGTGAACAAGAATAGGAAATACACACTATGTGACCGAGTTATTTCCTGATTTAAGCGCTCCTACCCCCCTTTTTGATCCATCAGTGGCTCAACAGCAACTGGCTTGAAGCCAGGATAACTTTATCATAAAAGAACTCAGGCATCACTAATTAATGGGGTCATTTATTAGTAGTACAATATAAACCTTTACACAGAACTGACAAAGACTATAGGTAAAACACACCGCTTGAAAGAGAAGGATTAAACATAACAGGAACACTCCGCTGAAAGGGAAAAGATTAGACATAAAGTGTAAGTGTAACTAATTCAGACTACCTCACCTATTAGAAGGAAGATTTCTCTCTCTGCCTCTGGTGGGATTAGGGCTCTCTCTGTCTCTCCCTCCTTCACCACATCACCACGCCTCTGGTCCAATTGCTCCAGCTGACAGCCTTCTTTGATGCTCTCTGCACTGCTTTCTCTCTCCTCATCTTCAGCAATCGTCTGCCTTCTTCCTCCATTTAAGAACTGCACTCTATTCTGCAGCTCCAGCAGACATCCTCTCTCTCTCTGCAAGCTGTTCTGAGCTCCAAGCTGTTCTGAGCTCCCAGCAGTTCTGTGCTCCAAGCTGTTCTGAGCACCACGCTGAACTGCACACAAGCTGGAATGAACCCTCCTCCTCTCCTGTAGCTCGCTAATATGGATTCCTCTCCCCTCATGGAAATTTCCAGCAGAGGGCTGTCTCTTACCGAATTCCTGTGCCAGCTCCCAGGCTTCCACGCAACCGCAGTGGCCATCTGCTTGTTACGTCTGGGCCCAAGAGAAAAACACATTCTTCGGATAAGAAGCGGTCCTAACTGGATCTTCCTCTAGCACACAACCGCCTTAACTATAAACTTTGCCTTTGCCCTGAAAAGCCTCTCAGCTTCATCAAGATGGAGTCCCTCTAGCTCTAGGCCTGTAGGCCTGAAAGGGGTGAAATACTCCTTAGCTCTGTCAGAATACCTACATAAACCATACCAATGTGTCTAATATGTCAAAGCCAATAGGCAATAGACAGGTTAAAGTCAAGAATAAAGGCATATTAAGCAGCTATCCTCTTCTAGGTCTGGAAAAAGGGCTTAAAAGGGCCAACACAGGCTAAGAATACCTATACTAGATGCGAGCAAGACTAATGATCTATATCACTGCTAAATAAAGCCAAAAACTCTGCCATTACATTGCACCCCTAGATCCTTATCTTGCGAGCATCTTATAAACAACAACAACCATCTAAACAAACATCAACACAATCCATCAACAAATCAAAACCTAAAAAAAAACTCCCTAAAAACAATGACAACTTAAGGAAATTCCACCTGAAACTCAATTGTAGGGAATAGAAACCTAAAAACAAATCAAAGCACCCTTGACTTGAATGCCGAAACATATCTGAGATTGGATCTGATAACAACAGAAACTAACCAAAGCATCCTCAAACTAAATGTGCCTCAACTTCTAATGATAACTGGTGAAATCTAGTGATGTAGGGACTTATGTGTTGAATGAAAACAGCAAGGGGCCTAAATGGGGCCTACTTCGGACAACTTAAGGCTAAATGAGGCCTACCTACTATTGTCAACTTAAGAACTAAATGTGTTTCAACTTCTAATGAGAAAACAAGAAAGGGCCTAAATGAGCCCTACCTACTATAGGCAAGTTAAGCTAATGATGACTCATGAAACTATTGGTGTAGGGGCTCGTTTGTGGGATGAAAATAACAATGTTCCTAAATGAGGCCTACCTACTGACATTAGTCAATTTAAAGTGAAATCTGAGAAGTAAACATGACAAACTGTTGCAAGGTCTGGATAAACATTAATACATAATCATACTAAAAGACACACCTCCCAGAACAATCCAAAATGTAAGGTAACCACCCTTTGATCAATCAAGGTGAAAATGTAAGAACAGTAGAAAACAACCCCATTTCTACAAGATAGCTGGTGTAACATCAAGCTTAGAACAACAAAACAATCATTGTGAATCACACGGTGGAACACATGTGTGCACCACCATTCAAAAAAGTCCTTCATTGGCAAAAACTGTTTTGAAGAAAACAGGAAAACTATAATAGGTGACATATTTTTTGCATTAAAAAGTGGGGCCTGCTTGTCCAAGGGATTATGCATCAAAATACATGTATAATTCTGTCCCAAATAAAACATGTTTGTGTTATATTTTTTTTAAAAGTGGGGCCTGCTCGTAGTGATGTCAATAAAAAGACGCAGGCCAAGGAATTAAATAAGTCAGTCCAAATTCTTCAGTGTAGGCCACCACCCTGCATCCTCGGTATCCGGACACTTCCTCCAATGCGGCCATCCATCACCCGGTCCGGTCTGGTCTGGTCTGGTCTGGTCTGGTCTAATTCCATCATCCAAAAATAATAAACTAAAATAAAAACATGAAAGTAAAAAGCTAAAACAAGAAAAGGAAGTGGAAGGGGGACGGACCCACGCAGAACCACAACCACAGCAATCCTAGGAACAAGAGAACAAGTATCATTATTCTTGCAAAAATAAAATTTTCCATTGAAAAAGCACCCCGGGTGCCTTTCATTATTGAAAAGAAAATATCCTAATTAATTAAAAACATTCAAAATTTAACTTTTAAGAATATTATGCAGGGCCTAACATACTCTAATCCTCACCAAGCCAGCCCCCTCCCTTCAGAGCAGGAGCCAGGCTACAGTATGACGCTACTTTGGACTACCGCCAAATGATGAGCCTCTCAGCCTCAGCAGGGCACTGCAAGCCTCCCATTTCCCTGGTCAGAGAAGCCCGGCCAGGCCCATCATGACTAACTAACTCCAAGGGAAGAGCCAGGTCACCCCGCCCTTAAATAAACAAGCCATCCGCGGAAGAAAATTGGATTGTAGCCAATCATAACGAACAGGGACGTGATCGAAACTTGCAGAGCAAAGGGAAAAAAACTCGTCTGCACAAACCAGCTGGTCTGCCAAGGTCGACAAACAAATGCCTTTTGCCTGTTCTCATGGCTTATTTGTGCTAAACAATGAAAGCTAGCATTTTAAAATTAAAAGCTCCAGTTTCCAAAAAGACTTTTGTCTAACTAATTCAGCTAAAGGCAAGACCTGTAAAATATGGGCACTTATTTAGAAAGGGGCAACTCAGTTTTGCACACAAAATTATACATTCTACATTTGGGAAAACAACATAAAATGCAGATACATTTCAACATTGTATTTAATGTAAGGTTTTGCTGACACATTTATAAAAGCATACATTTTAATTTACATTTGGGAAAATAATAATGTTACATTTTAACATTTTTTTTCTTCAAAGGCACATGGTTGCATTCCACTAATTAAAAGCACATGTTACCACGCACTGTCGGGCAAGATTTATTATCCTGAACCTGTGAGCACTGCAAGCAGCACATTCCTGTCTAGATGGAAACCCCCAAAGAAATAATTAATGAAAACAGCTCCGTAGCATGCATTCTAACGGGCCATCTTTTTAACATTTCAATCATTTTAAAAGAACACAGCTCTCTCCGTAATCCGACTTGTTGATTTATAACCACATCAGTTCCAAGGCAAACCCACACAAATTCGTAGACGCATTTCAAAAAGAATGTGAAATGAACAAAACCCTTTGCAAAGCACAAGATGTTACCTTCCCGTCAAGAGGTTGACAAAGCACATAGGCAGACCAAGGAATCAAAAAAGGCAAAATCAAACCATCAAATAATCCTTAAAATAATCCACTGACTTTTATAGTCAGGTCAGATAACCATGCATGTTGACAGCATGTAAAAAATAAAGACTGCCATCTCAACTCAAGATATTAACCCTTTGGCAGCTCAAGCACAATCATTTCTTCACGTTCACAGCTAACACGTACACATATTTTCAAAAACGTTATCCCCAAGCACCCGAGAGAGATCCAGCTCTCTCCTGCCAAACGTAATGAGAACATGCCCTGTCCAAGCCATGACCACATGGCGCTATTCACAAGCCATATTTACAAGACAAGCCTTTCACAAACAACATTTCCAAGGCGCAATGCACAAGGAACACAGCAGATTAACATAAGAACATGCACCTCACAAACCACATTAAAATGGCGCTATTCAAAAGCCATATTTACAAGACAAGCTTTTCACAAACAATAAATCCAAGGCGCAATGCACAAGGAACACAACAGATTAACATAAGAACATGCACCTCACAAGCCACATTAAAATGGCGCTATTCACAAGTCATATTTACAAGACAATAAACAAACTCAAAAAACGACACGCTTTTCACAAGGAATATATTCAAAGCACCATTCACAAGCAACACAGCAGATCAACATGAGAACATGCACCTCATAAGCCACAATAAAATGGCGCTATTCACAAGTCATATTTACAAGGAGCTATATTCAAAAAACTCCACAGATCATATTAAAATGAACACATTTCACATTGCACAGCATAAGCAGATGCAGCAAGCAATTTAATGGGCAATTTAAAAGCACTTTTTACACACATTTATACAATTGGACCATCACAAAGATGTAACTGGCTTCCTCATGTAATGCCATCCTTCAACTCTGACAGTTTAAACACCAAGATGAAAACCATTCCTTCCACCCTGAATAAGCCAAATGCCATGATGTAATGCAATCTCCTCACGCTGCCACTGTTCAAGCCTATAGGTCTAACAGGCTACATAAACTGCAACATTACGCCAGATGGAACCGGCGTTCAGGGCACTCCCTCAGAACACATGGGAAACAATCTAAGCACATGGCCAGGCACACAGGCTTCGTAAACTGTCCGACTACGCCAAAATGTAATGGCTGGATTTTCTGAGTAGGTGGGATCAGCCCCCAGGGGCCCCTCCAACCCAGCCAGAACGTACTCACCTTCCCTCCTCAGGACCACCTATCCAGGCACCTGGTACCTACCTGAAGATGGGGAACTCGCAATATACAAGCTCATATTATTAAGAACACCACTAAATCTATAGGGATACTAAGAATACTCACTGATTACTAGGGATATCCATACCCTACACCACGCTTATTCACATCAGTTGGTCTCGCGGCCACTCAGACCCAGACCGGTCTACCCTAGGGCAGATATTGCGCACAATCCGGTGCGACTACACATGGGCCTGCAGAACCCAATGCTCCCGTTTCCAAACGACCAACAATCCTGTCGATCTACACGCTAGTTCGACCCCCTAACGCCCTCACTTATTCAAGCCACAATCTAGTGGGTATCTACACTGGTCTCCCACCCAGTGTTCTCACTAACGCCGCATATCAACGACGACCACATTCCTATGAACACCTATACATATATATATATTGGGAAGTCTCTTCACTAAGGGTCTGCTACTACAATAATAACTTTGAATATAGTTCCAGATTATATAGTGTACTCCCTGCTCTTGGCATCAAAGGTCCACTCACTCCCTATTTATGTGATCACCACTTACCTGATTGGGATTACTCATCCATTCACGTGCCTAGTAATTACCTAGGAGATACATTTACCTTCAGTGAACAAGAATAGGAAATACACACTATGTGACCGAGTTATTTCCTGATTTAAGCGCTCCTACCCCCCTTTTTGATCCATCAGTGGCTCAACAGCAACTGGCTTGAAGCCAGGATAACTTTATCATAAAAGAACTCAGGCATCACTAATTAATGGGGTCATTTATTAGTAGTACAATATAAACCTTTACACAGAACTGACAAAGACTATAGGTAAAACACACCGCTTGAAAGAGAAGGATTAAACATAACAGGAACACTCCGCTGAAAGGGAAAAGATTAGACATAAAGTGTAAGTGTAACTAATTCAGACTACCTCACCTATTAGAAGGAAGATTTCTCTCTCTGCCTCTGGTGGGATTAGGGCTCTCTCTCTGCCTCTGGTGGGATTAGGGCTCTCTCTGTCTCTCCCTCCTTCACCACATCACCACGCCTCTGGTCCAATTGCTCCAGCTGACAGCCTTCTTTGATGCTCTCTGCACTGCTTTCTCTCTCCTCATCTTCAGCAATCGTCTGCCTTCTTCCTCCATTTAAGAACTGCACTCTATTCTGCAGCTCCAGCAGACATCCTCTCTCTCTCTGCAAGCTGTTCTGAGCTCCAAGCTGTTCTGAGCTCCCAGCAGTTCTGTGCTCCAAGCTGTTCTGAGCACCACGCTGAACTGCACACAAGCTGGAATGAACCCTCCTCCTCTCCTGTAGCTCGCTAATATGGATTCCTCTCCCCTCATGGAAATTTCCAGCAGAGGGCTGTCTCTTACCGAATTCCTGTGCCAGCTCCCAGGCTTCCACGCAACCGCAGTGGCCATCTGCTTGTTACGTCTGGGCCCAAGAGAAAAACACATTCTTCGGATAAGAAGCGGTCCTAACTGGATCTTCCTCTAGCACACAACCGCCTTAACTATAAACTTTGCCTTTGCCCTGAAAAGCCTCTCAGCTTCATCAAGATGGAGTCCCTCTAGCTCTAGGCCTGTAGGCCTGAAAGGGGTGAAATACTCCTTAGCTCTGTCAGAATACCTACATAAACCATACCAATGTGTCTAATATGTCAAAGCCAATAGGCAATAGACAGGTTAAAGTCAAGAATAAAGGCATATTAAGCAGCTATCCTCTTCTAGGTCTGGAAAAAGGGCTTAAAAGGGCCAACACAGGCTAAGAATACCTATACTAGATGCGAGCAAGACTAATGATCTATATCACTGCTAAATAAAGCCAAAAACTCTGCCATTACAGACGGTCTTCCTGGTCTCGGTGGGGATCCACCAGAAGATCTTCCGTAGCATGCGTAGGATGTTGAAGCACGCCGAGGAGACGGCGTTGACTTGCCTGGTCATGGAGAGGGAGGAGTCCAGGATGAAGCCCAGGTTGCGTGCGTGGTCTGTAGGTTTGGGTGCGGTGCCCAGGGCGGGAGGCCACCAGGAGTCGTCCCAGGCGGAGGGCGAAGAGCCTAGGATGAGGACCTCCGTCTTGTCTGAGTTCAGTTTCAGGCGGCTGGTCGTCATCCACTCGGCTACCTCTTTCATTCCTTCGCGCAGATTGGCTCTGGCGGCGGCGGGGTCGTTGGTCAGGGAGAGGATCAGCTGGGTGTCGTCGGCGTAGGATATTATGTTGAGGTTGTGTTTGCGTGCGATGGCCGCGAGGGGGCTCATGTAGACGTTGAAGAGGGTGGGGCTCAGTGAGGATCCTTGAGGGACGCCGCAGATGACTTCGGTGGCCTCTGACTTGTACGGTGGTAGGCGGACTCTCTGTGTTCTTCCGTCGAGGAAGGAGATGATCCATTCCAGAGCCTTCTCCTGGATTCCGACGTTGCTGAGGCGCTGTACTAGGGTGCGGTGGCAGACAGTGTCGAATGCCGCGGAGAGGTCTAGGAGGATGAGGGCCGCTGTTTCTCCGTTGTCCATCAGGGCTCGGATGTCATCGGTGGCGGCGATGAGGGCGGTCTCGGTGCTGTGGTTGGCTCGGAAGCCAGACTGTGAGGGGTCGAGGGATCCATTCATCTCAAGGAAGGCGGCCAGCTGTTTGTTGACGGTCTTCTCGATGACTTTGGCTGGAAACGGGAGGAGCGAGATGGGGCGGTAATTCTTGAGTTCGGTGGGATCCGCTGTGGGTTTCTTAAGTAGAGCGCTGAGTTCGGCGTGCTTCCAGCTCTCAGGGAAGGTGGCGATGTCGAAGGATGTGTTGATGATGTCTCGCAGGTGGGGTGCGATGACAGCGTCGGCCTTGTTGAAGACGTGGTGGGGGCAGGGGTCGGTCGGAGATCCTGAGTGGATGGAGTTCATTGTGCGGACGGTGTCTTCGGTGCTGATCGGAGTCCAGGCGCGGAGGGTGGTGGTGGGGGGTGGTGGCTCGGTCTTGGTGGTGTGCGTTGGTTGGTTGTTGAAGCTGCTGTGTATGTCCGCAATCTTGTTGTGGAAGTATGAGGCGAGGGAGTTGCAGAGGTCTTGCGATGGGGTGATGTTGTTGTTTCCTGCGCTGGGGTTGGAGAGCTCTTTCACGATGTTGAAGAGTTCTTTGCAGTTGTGTGCGTTGTTGTCCAGCCGGTCCTTGAATGCAGTTTTCTTGGCGGCGCGGATCAGCTGGTGGTGCTTCCGGGTGGCAAGCTTGAAGGTGGTCCTGTTGTCCGGTGTTGGTTCCCTTCTCCAGACTTTCTCGAGGGCTCGGCAGTTCTTCTTGGAGCTCTTGAGTTCGTCGGAGAACCATGGGGCTTTCTTGCTGCCGGGTCTGCTGGGCGGGGTCCTCAGTGGGGTGAGCTCGTCCGCGCAGTTGTTGATCCACTTCGTGAGGTTGTCTGCGGCCTGGCTGGGGTTCGCTGAGCTGGCAGGAGGGTGCTGGCTCAAGGAGGTGGCGAGCTGGTCGGCTGTGATCTTGTTCCAGCTTCTGCGGGCAACCAGTTGCTGGTGGTGGTGGGTCGTTGTTCTTTTGAAGGTGAAGTGGACACAGCTGTGGTCCGTCCATTGAAGCTCTGTGGCGTGGCTGAAGTCGATGTCTGTGCTGGATGAGAAGACTGCGTCGAGTGTGTGTCCGGCGAGGTTGGTGGGGGTGGACAACAGCTGCTTGAGTCCAAGATTGGCGAGGTTCTCGAGCAGGGTGCTGGTGTTGCGGTCGTTGTTGTTCTCCAGGTGGAAGTTGAGGTCCCCCAGGAGGATGTAGTCAGCGGAGGGGAGGGCATGCAGGCTGACGAAGTCGGCGATGTCCTCGCTGAATTGGGTGTGTGGTCCCGGAGGTCGGTAGATCAGGGTGCCTCTGAGGGTGGTCTTCGGGTCGGTGTGGATCTGGAAATGCAGGTGCTCGGCGGTGGTAAGGGTGTTGTCGGTGCTGGTCGTGATGCGGATGGTGTTCCTGTGGATGATGGCGATGCCTCCTCCCACCTGGTTGGCGGTGCGGTCCCTCCGGATGATCTTGTAGCCCTCTGGGATGGCGATGGCGATGTTGGGCGCTGAAGAGGCGTTCATCCAGGTCTCCGTGAGGAAGGCAACGTCAGGAGCTGTGGTGTCGAGGAGGTTCCAGAGTTCGATGGCGTGTCTGTGGACGGAGCGGGTGTTGAGCAGGATGCACTTGAGGTGGGTGCTGCTGGTGTTCGACTTGGCGGGTGCTGGTGCGAGGCAGGTCCGGATGCAGGTGAATTTGCAGGCGTGGCAGCTGAAGGGTCCGTGGGTGTGCTTCGGGGTGGCTCGGTAGCATCAAGGGATGCCGCCGGTGTTGAGTGCGGTGAGTTCGGTGGCGTTGTAGGTCAGTCGGGTCGTCTTACGTCGGTGGGGGCCAGGGGTCCTGGCACTGGGCGCGGTCCAGGCGCGGACGGGCGTAGACGGGCTTACCTGTGGCGCGCCTTCAGCGCACAATCGGCGCGCCCGCTGCGCGTGACCGCTGCGCGTTCGCACGGTCGCCATATATGGCGAAGTGCGCGGGTGGGCGGAGCAGCTGGGAGGCGGGAGCGGGGAGGGTACAGAAAGAAAAAGGGGCGGGGTCAGTGGTGGTGGCGGGAAGCGGGAGCGGGGAGGGATGAGACGGCGGCTGAGAACTAAGGCTAACCAGGCAGAAATGGGGGGACAAAAGTGCAATTTAATCAACAAAAACTATTCAGAAATACAATACAGGCAGATACAGTGAAACAGAGCAAGAAGCGAGCGCAGACCACGCCGCTCGATGTCAGGGGGCGTGGTCACGCGGCGGAGCCGGGGCAGCGAGGCAGAAGGCGGGGAAGCACTGCAGCAGCTGGTGGCCGTGCGGCGTGGGGGTGTTCCAGAACTGGGTCACACTCACCTGCGTCGCACGGTCGCCATATATGGCCAAGTGCACGGGTGGGCGGAGCAGCTGGGAGGCGGGAGCGGGGAGGGTACAGAAAGAAAAAGGGGCGGGGCCAGTGGTGGTGGCGGGAAGCGGGAGCGGGGAGGGATGAGACGGCGGCTGAAAACTAAGGCTAACCAGGCAGAAATGGGGGGACAAAAGTGCAATTTAAACAACAAAAACTATTCAGAAATACAATACATGCAGATACAGTGAAACAGATCAAGAAGCGAGCGCAGACCACGCCGCTCAATGTCAGGGGGCGTGGTCACGCGGCGGAGCCGGGGCAGCGAGGCAGAAGGCGGGGAAGCACTGCAGCAGCTGGTGGCCGTGCGGCGTGGGGGTGTTCCAGAACTGGGTCACACTCACCTGCGTCGCACGGTCGCCATATATGGCCAAGTGCGCGGGTGGGTGGAGCAGCTGGAAGGTGGGAGCGGGGAGGGTACAGAAAGAAAAAGGGGCGGGGTCAGTGGTGGTGGCGGGAAGCGGGAGCGGGGAGGGATGAGACGGCGGCTGAAAACTAAGGCTAACCAGGCAGAAATGGGGGGACAAAAGTGCAATTTAAACAACAAAAACTATTCAGAAATACAATACAGGCAGATACAGTGAAACAGAGCAAGAAGCGAGCGCAGACCACGCCGCTCGATGTCAGGGGGCGTGGTCACGCGGCGGAGCCGGGGCAGCGAGGCAGAAGGCGGGGAAGCACTGCAGCAGCTGGTAGCCGTGCGGCGCGGGTGTGTTCCAGAACTGGGTCACACACACCTGCGTCGCACGGTCGCCATATATGGCGAAGTGCGCGGGTGGGCGGAGCAGCTGGGAGGCGGGAGCGGGGAGGGTACAGAAAGAAAAAGGGGCGGGGTCAGTGGTGGTGGCGGGAAGCGGGAGCGGGGAGGGATGAGACGGCGGCTGAGAACTAAGGCTAACCAGGCAGAAATGGGGGGACAAAAGTGCAATTTAATCAACAAAAACTATTCAGAAATACAATACAGGCAGATACAGTGAAACAGAGCAAGAAGCGAGCGCAGACCACGCCGCTCAATGTCAGGGGGCGTGGTCACGCGGCGGAGCCGGGGCAGCGAGGCAGAAGGCGGGGAAGCACTGCAGCAGCTGGTGGCCGTGTGGCGTGGGGGTGTTCCAGAACTGGGTCACACTCACCTGCGTCGCACGGTCGCCATATATGGCCAAGTGCGCGGGTGGGTGGAGCAGCTGGAAGGTGGGAGCGGGGAGGGTACAGAAAGAAAAAGGGGCGGGGTCAGTGGTGGTGGCGGGAAGCGGGAGCGGGGAGGGATGAGACGGCGGCTGAAAACTAAGGCTAACCAGGCAGAAATGGGGGGACAAAAGTGCAATTTAAACAACAAAAACTATTCAGAAATACAATACAGGCAGATACAGTGAAACAGAGCAAGAAGCGAGCGCAGACCACGCCGCTCGATGTCAGGGGGCGTGGTCACGCGGCGGAGCCGGGGCAGCGAGGCAGAAGGCGGGGAAGCACTGCAGCAGCTGGTAGCCGTGCGGCGCGGGTGTGTTCCAGAACTGGGTCACACACACCTGCGTCGCACGGTCGCCATATATGGCCAAGTGCGCGGGTGGGTGGAGCAGCTGGGAGGCGGGAGCGGGGAGGGTACAGAAAGAAAAAGGGGCGGGGTCAGTGGTGGTGGCGGGAAGCGGGAGCGGGGAGGGATGAGACGGCGGCTGAAAACTAAGGCTAACCAGGCAGAAATGGGGGGACAAAAGTGCAATTTAAACAACAAAAACTATTCAGAAATACAATACAGGCAGATACAGTGAAACAGAGCAAGAAGCGAGCGCAGACCACGCCGCTCGATGTCAGGGGGCGTGGTCACGCGGCGGAGCCGGGCAGCGAGGCAGAAGGCGGGGAAGCACTGCAGCAGCTGGTGGCCGTGCGGCGCGGGGGTGTTCCAGAACTGGGTCACACTCACCTGCGTCGCACGGTCGCCATATATGGCCAAGTGCGCGGGTGGACGGAGCAGCTGGGAGGCGGGAGCGGGGAGGGTACAGAAAGAAAAAGGGGCGGGGTCAGTGGTGGTGGCGGGAAGCGGGAGCCGGGAGGGATGAGACGGCGGCTGAAAACTAAGGCTAACCAGGCAGAAATGGGGGGACAAAAGTGCAATTTAAACAACAAAAACTATTCAGAAATACAATACAGGCAAATACAGTGAAACAGAGCAAGAAGCAAGCGCAGACCACGCCGCTCGATGTCAGGGGGCGTGGTCACGCGGCGGAGCCGGGGCAGCGAGGCAGAAGGCGGGGAAGCACTGCAGCAGCTGGTGGCCGTGCGGCGCGGGGGTGTTCCAGAACTGGGTCATCATTGTTGTAGGCGAATTCCGCCATCCAGAGTAGGGGATACAAGTCTGAGGTGTTTTGAAGAGTGAAACATCTTAGGTATTGCTCCAAGGTTTGATTGAGCCTTTCTGTTTTTCCATTGGTCTGGGGATGATAGCTGGTGGACAAATGGGCCTCTACGCTCCTAGTATCGCAGAGAGCTCTCCAGAAGCGAGAGGTGAACTGTGTTCCACGGTCTGTGATAAGTATTCCTGGTATTCCATGTGCTCTTACCAAGTGCTGTAAAAAACCACAGCTAGTTCAGAAGAGGTAGGAAGTATTTTCAGCGGAATGAAGTGTCCCATTTTAGTCAAATGATCAGTGACTACCAGGATGGGGCTATATCCTTCACAGGGGGGCATTTCAACTATGAAATCCATAGACACAGTGTGCCAAGGGAGAGGAGGGATAGGTATAGGTCTCAATAAACCCACAGGTTTAGAATGACTATTTTTCCCCTGGGCACAAATAGCACAATACTTTAGGTATTCCTTGGTGTCCTTTTGCAGTGTGGGCCACCAAAAGAATCTCTCAATACGGGCAATGATTTTCTATTCTCCTAGGTGTCCTCCTAGCCCAGGCCAGCACCTGTGATTGAAGAGCTGCCTGTGGCACATATAAATCATGGTAATGGTACAGTAGATCCCCTTTTCTTCCTTGTAATCAATGGTCCAGTTGAACAGTGAGTTCAATCAACTCGTCACAGGTTTGAGGTAGCTGCACTACTTGGGGAAGGACTGTCAACATCTCACCTGTGTTTCCGCAGGAACGTCATGCAAATCACCTATGATGCCAGACTAAATTCTAGACAACAATAGTAATATGGGAAAGAAGGGAGACAAAACAAGGAAAAAAGGAAGAAATGCTTCGTCGTGTTCAGCAACTAGAGGACTTCATCAAGAATAACTTAAAGGATGTCAATAAGGACTGACTCAAAGCTGTAGGAAAAAAGGAGACATTATTTTAGACAAAAACCCACCCCGCTAACATACCAAATCTCTACTTAAACCTCTTGTACCTCAAAGCTCCCTTCTTCTGCTATGGGGATTATGAATTTATTATGGCAACATGAATCGTGAGGCTGTAAGAAAATATAAAAGAATAATTGTTTAGTAAACAGAAAAGTAATTGGGCATTTCCTGTTTTGAACACAAGGGTAATTCACTTGCCCACCTGTACAATTCTAGAGAGGAGGAGAGGAAATGTATCTGAAAGAATCTTCTTTCTCTTTTACTTTATCTCGTAGGGAATCCTAATATTACTGAAGGCGATGACTGCTGCAAAACCCCAAGCTCCTTCTTAAAATAAGTTCAGTAAACAGCACAAGAGAAAGGAAACATAAATGCAGGGCAAAGCGCTATCCGTATCCACGGTTTATCAAATAATAAATAAATATGTAAAGGCAGTGCAAGAGCACTGTTACCAGTTCCAGAATTCAGCAAAGTCCTTGTCTTCACTTTCTGTATTTATAGGTGAAATCCGAATGTGGGGAGCGGCAAAACCCCAAGACACCAGGACGAACATAAGGCAACACAGGAGAGAGGAGGTGCAGCGGGGTTGTACCTTCTGTATTGATTTTCAAGGTCCTCAGTATGTAATTTGAGATTTTTGATTTCTTGTTCCAACATAGGTATTTTGAAGGTCACTAACACACCGGTCCAACTCAGACATCATGCCCTCCATGACAATCCAACAGTATTCAAATTGTTGTAGTTTTTCCTTAGTTGTGCACATGAAAGGTTTAAGACTTCGCACCTCATCCAAAAATAGTGTCTTAAACCAGGTTATGGGACAACAGAATTGGAGAGGGAGAGCCATTTGCTTTCTACTTTGGTTTTGTACCTGAAGAAAGTGGTTTGGAAGATGTATGTGAGTCACTGGCCATCTTGACAAAATTAATTGAACCCTGCACAAAAAAAAACGATTCTAGAGGCGTAAACATTAAAAATAAAGGGATATATATAGAAATATCAACACAAATTATATAATGATATCATATTTTCACATATTTTACTGTAATTTCTGCATGTAGATTTAATGGGAACTCCAGTGATCATCTATCAATAAGTGGAGAAAGATGAAATTTGGGCCTACCTGGAGCAAAGAATCATTCCTGGAAAGACATAATTAAAGAAAAGTGCCAGTTGCCCAGTAAACCTGAGGAGGTTGGATGTCAGGCTGTTTGTATATAAGGAAGGGAATTCTCAACTGCAGCACCAAGAGCTAAGGGAAGCACATTTACTAACTGTCAATGGTGCACGAAATTACAGCTGATAGGCAATTACTGAGGAAGCAGGAAATCCAAGATGCTAGTGGCACGCTGGAAAATGTCCACTTGTGTGTGTGAAGAAAATCACTGCAGCGGCACCGGGAGTCATAAAAAAATACCTCAATGAAACCTTTTGAAGTTTGGGGTGCTGCGAGGTAACCTTAGCGGGTAAAGAAATGCATGGCATGGAATGGCTGAAAAGAATGAGGAAGCTCCGTGTTCGTAACAGAGCTCACCAGTCCGCCGCCATCTTCCCTCTGGATGGAAGCCACTTTCCCAACAATCTTTCCTTTTCAAGCATGAACACTGGATTACTCTTTGCATGTGACAGGTATAGATCAACCAGCATTCACCAGTCACCATCTTGGACACTAAGCCAAAAACAGGCACCTTGAATGCTAAAAATAGTTTATACAAATCAGTCTAAAATGCTCCTCAAACACATCTCTGTCTTATATCTTCTGCTTTTTGTTTTCCACCTCAGAATGGTCCATGCCAGATTTCAAGTTATTACAAGCACAAAACTTCATGAAGTTCTGCTATGTAATTGTAATACATTTTGTGAAGCTTTTTTGCAAGTAGATAGAAGCCCCTTGTCCCCAGATTCTGCTATAGTCTTTTCTAACTCTCATTTATTTTAATAGGAAGGTCTGACCTTTCCGTATGTACTATATTGAGTGTTCATTGGACTAAGAGATCATAATTTAGTCATTAATTTTTAATATTATTCTTGTGTAAAGGAGGTATAAGTACATTCACTTGAACTATTCCTTTTGATTTGGGAGTGCATGATGAAGAGTCATTTCATTGAATGGTGCTACCAAGCTCGGTATTAATGATTGTGACCGGTACCTTTACATCAGTTACTGCCCATCAAAAATCTTTGACCAGGAACTGGGAATAGCAAGTGGTACCTGAATTGCCAGGCCTTTAGTGCATGAGATTCCGGTATTCGGGGCTGTGTTCTGCATACGTTTTCTACTTATGCAGTAAAGCATTTGGTTTTATTGGGTGGAAATACAAAAGATAACAATTTTGAATGATCAGGGTGAAAATTCTGCAAATCATCAGTAGATGATAGCTAAATACCACTTCATAGAAGTCAAACAGTGGGTCTGAGTGGGAACTTGGGTGATAGGAGGTCTCTTCAATATTTTCATCAGGAGGTACTATATGACTGGTCAGCAGTTTCTGATTGGGCAGATTGAACTGTTCTACTCAGCGGTATGGTCAGTTTTGCTGGGAAGGTCTTTGGATATGAGATCTAAACCTTCTTCCTAACAGCGATATTATGTATTGATAACAGTTCTCAGAACAATTTCTTCAAGCAATGTTTTAAATATCCTCTCAATTAAGTTTACATAATACTTATGAACAGAGGGGAGGAATCACTTTTTAGATGACTTTAAAAACCAAGGCACCAGGAAGTTCAGTCTGAGCTGGCACAAGATGCTGAGACACAATCCTAAACAATACTGTTAGTTACCTACATTTGTTACGTGCCACAGTATGTAAACAAATGCATAACAATAAAGTGATGTGACTTTTTCTCTGTGCATTGGGCAATGTCTTTTGTCAGTGGCATTCACACTGTTTCCTGTATAAATTCTTTAATGGACCTGGGACAATTTTTTTATGCCTGGTCAGGTTTACCATTAATTAGGGTTTTGATAGGTTTCTGAATTCTGTCAATGGTTAAAGCCACTCACAAGTTAAAAAAGGGAAAAAGATCTCCCATTCAATCAATCAAAATAAGCTTTATTCGAAATCACAAAGTGAATCATAAAAGCTACAAAATACATCAATGCAATGATTAAAATGTGTAAATGGTCAAAATATTGATTCCAACATATAGACTAACCTAAATATCGACTCCAAAAAATAGAATGGACAAAATATTGAATGGACAGAAAATAGACATCAAAAATATCGTTTTGAAGGTAAGTAATGTAATATCGATTTTAAAAATATAGACAGTCAAAATATCGAAGTACATAATATAGTTTATTAAAAATATTGAATTTTTAATACTATTGAATTTTTTAAAGTGTTTTGTATGTTAGTATATGTGTGAAAAGTGTATATATTTTTGCAATTTATTTTAAGTAGTTAATTTTTTGGTATTTAATTTTTTCTCAATTTAATTCTATAGCGGGTTGTGGGTTTAAAGGGGAATAGGGTGGGAAGTAAATTAATTAAATATGTTAATTAATTAATTTGTATTTATTTAGAATACCTTGTTAATTATTTTTGAATTGGTAATTAATTAATTGATAATTAATTTTTATTAATTGATTAATTGATAATTATGTGAAATAAATTAATTCATTTTCTGTAGCGGGTTGTGGGTTTATAGGGGAATAGGGTGGGAAGTAATTTCATTAGAATTAATTAAATATGTTAATTTATTTATTGGTGTTTATTTAGAATAAATTGTTAATTAATTTTTAATTGGAAATAAATTAATTCGCAGTTGATAATTACATTTTATTAATTGATTAATTGGAAATTATGTGAATTAAATTAATTTATTTTCTGTAGCGGGTTGTGGGTATAAAGGGGAATAGGGTAGGAAGTAATTTAATTATAATTAATTAAATATGTTAATTAATTTATTGGTATTTATTTTGACTAAATTGTTAATTATTTTTACTTGATAATTAATTAATTCTTAATTGATAATTCTTTTTTATTAATTGATTAATTGATAATTATGTGAATTATATTAATTTATTTTCACTAGAGTGGGAATAGTAAAATTTACCCCTATGCTATCCAAGGCTTTCCCTACTGTTGCACTCTCTGGAGTGGGAATAGTGATTTTTACCCCTACGCTATCCAACGCTTTCCCTATTGTTGCACCCTCTGGAGTGGGAATAGTAATTTTTACCCCTACCCTATCCAACTCTTTCCCTACTGTTGCACTCTCTGGAGTGGGAATAGTATTTTTACCCCTACGCTATCCAACTCTTTCCCTACTGCTGCACTCTCTAGAGTGGGAATAGTAATTTTTACCACAACACTATCCAATGCTTTCCCTACTGTTGCACTCACTGGAGTGGGAAGAGTAATTGTTACCCACACGCTATCCAAAGTTTTCCCTTCTGTTGCACTCTCTGGAGTGGGACTAGTAATTTTACTCCTCCGCTATCCAACGCTTTCCCTACTGTTGCACTCTCTGGAGTGGGAATAGTCATTTATACCCATACGCTATCCAACGCTTTCCCTACTGTTGCACTCTATGGAGTGGGAATAGTAATGTTTACCCCTACGCTATCCAACACTTTCCCTACTGTTGCCCCCTCTGGAGTTGGAATAGTAATTTTTACCCCTACGCTATCCAATGTTTTCCCTATTGTTGCACTTACTGGAGTGGGAATAGTAATTTTTACCGCTACGCTATCCAACGTTTTCCCTACTGTTGCTCTCTCTGGAGTGGGAATAGTAATTTTTACCCCTACGCTATCCAACGCTTTCCCTACTTTTGCACTCTCGGGAGTGGGAATAGTAATTTTTACCCCTACGCTATCCAACGCTTTCCCTACTGTTGCAATCTCTGGAGTGGGAATAGTCATTTTTACCCCTATGCTATCCAACGCCTACTGTTGCCCCCTCTGGTGTTTGAATAGTAATTTTTACCCCTACGCTATCCAACGCTTTCCCTACTGTTGCACTCCCTGGAATGGGAATAGTAATTTTTACCCCTACGCTATCCAAAGCTTTCCCTACTGTTGCACTCTTTGGAGTGGGAATAGTAATTTTTACCCCTACGCTATCCTACTGTAATAATAGTGTGTATTTTTTATTAATATTAAGGTAATATATATATATGTTATAACAGATATGATTGTACTTTTTTTACAAGTTAAATTAGTTATTTAATATTTTTTAAGGTAATGTAAGTATTTTTAAGTATATTTTAGCTATTTATTTTTTATATTTTTTATTTTACATTATTTTTAAGAAATTCAATATTTTTACAAAGTATATATATAAACGATATTTTGGGTTTGATATTTTGGTACTTACCTGTTTGTAGATAGGAATTCGATATTCTGTCTGTCGCTATTTTGGAATCTATATTTTGGGTAGACTATATTTTGTCCCTCGTATTTAGTCAGTGATCCATTAAAATGACCAAGAATACAATTTAAAACAATGTACAAAATTCAATCTAACACTGTGATACGATAATATACTTACAGTTTACAGCTGCTTCCTACGATTAATAACAGATTAATAGCAGTCAGCAAGAAATGCAACAATACAAAACACGTAAAAATATCTGGTAACATTTGCACATAAATATATGCCGGAAGACAGTATCTGAAACCCAACTGTAGTAACAAGGGTTTTATAAATTTCTGTCTCAGACATGAGAAGTGTTTACAAAGGAATACGGAGTGCATAGTATTCTGAGGTGAAATATGATCACACGTAGGTTGGCTGACTAATTGCTAACAGTAGGAAAACTGATTAAATGATGGAAAATATCCAGCTGAAAACGAGTGAGGACAAACTGGTGGTGAGAATTATAGATGTTGGCTAAGTATGGTTGCATGTAAACACTAGTGAAAATCAATTGGTTTCTCAACACCGTTGGTTTACAGATTTCAGATGCTAATCTGATTTCTTCCAAAAAAGACATACATTTCAACTTTAAAGCTTTCCTCTGGACGGTGCACAAACTATCAGGGATGGTAAAATATTCAGGATGGCCATGCTTTACCAGAAAATTATGGACATACTTGAGCCACGGACTTTTAAAAACGTTAGGGGATTTTTGGCAGTCGGCAATTATAGCTCGATTCAAAAGGTCTCCCTTTCGTTGGTATCATAGCTGTAACTGTCTCAATAGAAACTTTGGTGATGGGATCATGGCATTTTCTGAAAGACAGAAATTTATTGCTGGGGAGGAGATGTTCTATTGGGCAGTTGTAATGAAGTATTGGCTGTTTCTAAGGCTCTCTTCTTTGTCGATGGTGAATGAGCATTCTCAGAGGATAGATGATTTAATGATCATGGTCTTAGCTGGTATGTTGGGCAAATTCATTAAGGGTGACAGTTTGACCTTTTTAATATGGTAGATCTTTACAAGTATAAGTCTAGACTGTTCCTTTGGGTTGCCTATTTTGGAGTAAGAGCCAATGCTGTTTCAATATGCCAGTTATTGTAAATTAGGGATTTAGGGTGTTTTCCTATAGTCTTGTAGCAGGTTGCTTTTATTTCTTTGCATGAGACAGAACTCTTCATTATATGCCCACCATATTGCATGCATTATATCGCGTGGCACTTATACTGCATCCACTACCTTGTAAGACCATTATTAAGGCTGAGTAGATGATTTAAAGGTAACAATAATAATAATTGACTTAACGTGATGATGTACGGCTAGGCAATGTACTGGATGCAATATATAATTGTAGATTGGTGTAACTTACTTTGATATCCTGTTGTACAAACCATCTCTTTCTGTGCTTAGATTCTTTGGTGATGGGATTTATACTAAGCATGGGCACAAAATCCGTTCCGCTCGTGGATTTTGCAGATTTTCGGCAAATTCGCAATTCGCGACCTCCCGCGAATTTGCCGAAAATCCGCAAATCCGCGAGCGGAACTGATCCGGGGGGCAAAAGTTCAAGCTTCAAGCCTGTAACTATTTTAGAATGACGCCGGCAAGCTGCCAGTGCCATTCTAAAATAGTTAATAAGTTAGCTTCAACAGGAAGCACTAATAGAAGCAGGTGCTCGAGTTTATCTGAATTCAAGCACCTGCTTTATTTTATCTTTTAGTCCTTCCTGATGAAGCTAACTTATTAACTATTTTAGAATGGCGCTGGCAGCTTGCCGGCGCCATTCTAAAATAAAACAGGAGAGGGGCAGAGGGCAGAAGTGCACAGCAACGAGTGTGGCAGAGGGCAGAAGGGCACAACAACAAGTGGGGCAGAGGGCAGAAGGGCAGAACAACAATTGGGGCAGAGGGCAGAAGGGCACAACAACGAGTAGGGCAGACGGCAGAATGGCACAACAACGAGTGGGGCAGAGGGCAGAATGGCACAAAAAGGAGTGGGGCAGAGGGCAGAAGGGCACAAAAACAAGTGAGGCAGAGGTCAGAATGGCACTAAAACGAGTGGGTCAGAGGGCAGAAGGGCACAAAATGAGTGGGGCAGAGGGCAGAATGGCACAAAAACGAGTGGGGCAGAGGGCAGAAGGGCACAACAACGAACGGTCTCGCACAAAAAAAAACAGCGAACACGCAAAGCGCCCCGCAAACACGCAAAGCGCCCCACAAACTTTCAAATCGCCCCACGAACATGCAAAAAAAATACGCAAATTCGCAAATCTTGCGGATCACGAATTCTCAAATCCGCAAATTCACGAATTGCGAATTTGCAAAATTCGCCCATACTTGATTTATACTCTGCCCTTGATTTTGCAGGATGGAGAGTCTGAGATCATACTTAAACATATTATTTAATCGCTACAAGGGGATATGGTTGGTTTCTCTGGGAAGCAATGCTGGAGATAGAGCAATGTACTTTGGGACTCTATAACTTGTGGATCTATGAGTGGCAGTAAAAAATGGAGGAGTCTCAAGGAATGGAGTCATAAAAGCAGAGTCTAAAAGTCAATGTACACATTTACTTTTTGAAAACTCTGTCACCAAGAAATTCACTACAAGAACAAATGTGACATTAGATCTTTTCTGGCTTACCTTATCGGTTGCAAATCGGCTGCAATAGAACATTTGTAACAAGCTTAATGCACCTTGTGCAGAGATCTCTCTGAGTTCAGTAATTTTCAGGGGATAGTAATAACGGTAGAATAACTATGGTAATAAATGCACTTGCTAGAGAGATGTATGTTTTAGGCATTCACAGTTTTGCCTCTTCATAAAGTTTCCAAGAAGGTTAATGCACCTACTGCAAAGCACAACTTGTGACTTGTGAATCAAGGTTTTTTTTTTGTTTGGGTACCTCAGTGGGTTACAGCTTTAATCAGAAAGACCCTTTGGGTAGTTGCAGTTCATAACTTTCAATCATAATTATGGCTCACTGTTTTCCGTTTTTACTGATTTTTACAGATAAATACAGATAGAAAGCCATTTATTTTTCTGTCTGTATTTATGTTAAAATGTGGATAAAAAAGGAAATTGGGTTATTTTTGGAGCGATTCCAAATGCTGTCAATCGTGACTACCAGGCCAAAAGCTCTGTTGATCAAAAAGTAAGAGGCTTAAAACAATAAAAGTATTTTAGCAAAGAGCCTTAAACAGCAATATATATGCTCATATAAGAAAAAATGCACATTTTAATATCAAGGTTGTGCATATTTTATCATCTGAGTGTGTTTATATCACTGAATCCGGTCAGTCCTTCAGGCATGAGTGCATATTTATCAGACAAATAAATGTGGAAATATACTCATCTCAGATTCATTTTTCACAAAATATATATGGATAAATACAGGTAAAATTAGAAAAAAATAAATATGGATAAGTAGAGACGGAAATGCCCAAAAAATAAATACCATAAAACCGGGAGCCCTAATAATAATATAGCACAGTGAGCAATGAACTGGCATCAAGGAGCTATATGCAAACTGCAAGGCATGTGTTTAGAACCCAATTTTTATGTACAAATCTTTTTTTATTGTAAGGTAACTAAAGAGGTTTCTTTTGGGTAGTAAAACAGTTTTGTTAGTACAAATAACATAAAACACTGCATTATGTTTTAATTACTGATCTTTTTATCTTTTTCCAGACCAAACACTCTTAATATATGACACCTACCTGTATGGATGGCAACTCCTACACCTTGTAACTATCATTGTCTTATGTATCATTTTCTGTACATTGAGTTACGCACTTGGATGATTAAATGTTGTCTAATGTCTATATTTTGTTAAGTGCCCTGACACCCTACATTGGGATAAGAAGTGTTATATAAGAAACTAAATACAAAATTGAGCATGCAATTTAAATCGTAATTTGTATATTTACTCATGTATGCAGCGCCATGAAACCGCTAGGTGTACGTGCGCTTAAGAAATATTTTAAACTCAAACTATATCTGCTTGCACATTTCTTACATATGGGGGTTGAATAAAGTCAAAAACCTGCCTTGAAAACTATTTCCTAATGCACTAATGAAGTGATAACTGGCATAGTGCCTTTATTTCCCTCCATTGCATTTGTATAGAGGTGTTAGGCTCCAGGTGGCTCTAACCTAGGTTGAGACGTCAACAAATGAAGTGTTGATGGACCTTCAAGTGAGTCTTTTGTGCTGTGCCTAACTGGAAGTGAAAACAAAAATTCCCCTTACTCCAACATACACACTCTTTAGACACAGCTCTAAACCGACGAGCGCTGCTGAATGTGCGAATTGAGTACATTTCAATGGGACAGGACTGGATCACTGGTCCGGTACAATTATAAATAAGGCTCCTAGTTTTCCATGTTTACGGATTTTTACAGATACATACATGCAGAAAACAATGTGTTTTCTCTCTGTATTTGTTTTTAAAAGTGGAATAATACTGAATTGTGCTTTTTGTGTCAAACTCTCCATGCTGTCTTTCACGAATTCCAAGCAAAAGTGGAGCAGATAGACAGCTTGGGGAGTAATAAAACAGAATGGGATTTTCTTAAATGCAGACATATGTTGACATATGTTTGCAGTATAACACATATATGCACCTGTGTGTGTAGTGTTTAGTTATATACGGCACCTTAATTAGCTAAAACGCGACAGCCTGAGTGAAAGTCTAAGAGATAAATAAAAATGGAAATACCGTATTTTACGGCATATAAGACAACTTTTTAACCCTTGAAAATCTTCTCGAAAGTCGGGGGTCGTCTTATATGCCGGGTGTCGTCTCATGCAACTTAACGTTGTGAGGAGCTGCGCCCATAGATAGATGGCAGGGGTCAGTTGCTACTGAAGGCGGCCCCTGCAGAAGGTACTACAGTGCTCTGGACTGCTGTCTGGGCGGGATCATACAACCAATGCATTGCTTCATTGCTATTTTTTAAGGTAGTTGAAGGAACTCTGCGGAAAACCGGGATTTATACATTATTTAATTAGCATTGGAACAAAGCTCATTTTGTCACGGTTAATATTTCTTTCCAAGGGGCCAGCGTGCCAAAAAACGTTTTTATTTTGCCTCCTAACCAGCGTGCTGCACTCTGTTGTTTGAGAAATGGCGACTGCAGATCCCACCTGTGTCCTCTCGGAGGAGCGTACACATGACTCCTCATTATGCATCTTTTAAAGTCTGCATTCAGAATTTGTTATCGAAATTTTATTTTTTTATTTCGTCAGATGGCTTTTTCTTGGGTTCTTCAATTCTGTTTGACATTTGTGCCCGTACTTTTACTGAGCCATAAGCGGTGAGAGAAGTGAGCCTCACATGGCATTCTGCCCTTTTTTCTGCTGTGTCTTTTCCAAGTGCATACAATTATGGCAGTCTGCAGATGGACAATGCTCTGGGCTTCTGAACTGCTCACACGTCATGCACAATCAGGAGTCGTCAAGGAGCCAGGTGTATTTACACACAGTTCTCTTCTTTGCTTGCTTGCGTCTAGAAACATATTTCACTGCAAAGAAATCGAGTGCCTGAATGAGGCCTGTAGATCTTCAATTACAAACATTAAGTGCCAGTGTCCCCCACAGTCTCAGAAGCACCATGGGCGTCACTCGTGGCGAAGTGGAGCACGGCAGAGCAGGCACTGGAGTCTTGGCCCCCTGGAAGAGGGGTAGTCTTATTCAGCGATTATAGCCCAACCCCTATATTTTAACAAGAAAAGTAGGGGGGTCGTCTTATACGCCCAGTCATCTTATACAGCGGAAAATACGGTAAACCATTTTACAACTCAATTAATTCTCAAAACACAAAATAATGGATAAATGCAAATAGGATGGCCAAGAAATAAATATGGATAAATACAGATGTGAATGTAAAAAAATAAAAAAATACCATAACATCGGGAGCAGGCATAAGGTTTTGATGCAGCGGGGTTGAAAAAGTGACTCAGTAAACTCTTGTAGATTTCACTGCGTCACTTTTACGAGGCTTCCTTGTGACAGAACGCCTACCCTGCATACATTATACCTGACGCAGGTATAGTGTAGTGCAGGGTTTTACAACATGAAGTTTACAATGCCGCTGCGTGACAGAAGTGACGCAACAGTGTCATACAGAGGTCGCAAGGGGCTTGTAAATCTGCCCCATAGCTCTTAGCAACCACTAGAGAACGGCATGGATGTGCCTGACGAAAGATGTTTTGCATTTTAAACTGTATGCTTTCTTTCTTAGATTTCACCACTTTGCACACTCGACAGATGCTCCACATAATTCTTCAATTGAATTTTCTGTGCTTGTTCTCCTCCACAATTCAAGGCTGGCTATTTTGTAATTTGTAAAAGAAGTCACCTGGCTACATATTTTTTCTTCTTCCTCTTAAGCGGTTATTTTTTAGTTTTTTTCCTCCATTAACCATGCTGATTTTTTGTTGTCTGCAGTTTTTTGTTATTGCCGATTCTTTTGACAAGATGTGAGGGAAGTGTAGGCTTTTAAGACCAAACACTATGGACCTCTTAGGTACCCGGAGGAGTTTAATTATAGTTTTTAAGGACAGTGAAAAAAACACGTCATTCCCAAGAGCTGAAATAGCACCTGCACAAAGGGAGAAGCGGCAGAGAAAACGATCTCTATTTTGTGGATTCTTGGGGAGTGGAATTTTATTATTGATGGCTGAGACTACGAGATTTTCTTTTGAAAAGCCAAGCAGAGCAGTCCATTGAAAGCACAGAATGCGCTTCAGGGGCCACTGTGGATCTCTGTGCACCTGTCCATCCAGGGAGCAGCCTTCTGCAGACTCAAAACAAGGGGAGGAGTTCTGGTCGCATCTGGCCTTCCGAGAGCGTTGCTTGCATCTGCAAAGATTGTTGCATTCTATGCAACTCGCTCCGTTCACTATGTCTTCCCTTCTGTTTACATTGTACACACCACAAGCAGGGCCGCTAGAATTATGAGGCATGGGTGGACCAAATTATTCATAAAGGTTGACTATATGATGGGTCAAGAAAAAGCAAATTATGCAGCAAAATGCAACACATCTTGAAGCAGTCCCATATTTTTATACCTTTACTCGTTAATATTGTATGAGCACAAGTGTCACTTTAGTTTCACACCTTAAATAAAGCAATCGAAGCTAAAAAGTGACCCTCCTCTGCTCAACAATAATTCTGCCACTGCATAGGCACACATGTGGTAGTATTTTTAGTAACATTTGATCCGTTTGAGCTACAGGATATTTGATTGTTAAAATCGGAAAATTATGCAAAAGATGATGGATTAAGTGGCAAGTGTGGCTAATATAAACTTGTGGAAATTCCAGCTGGCGCAGAATCGCATAATTTTACTAGCCCTGACTGTGAGATTTAAAATATTTTCGGTTCTGTAGTTACTTTCCTGTTCACTAGACTAACGAGCAGTTTGGGTACTCACTGTAAATTACCCGAAAAGAGAATGTGTGGCCCCACTTTGCCCAATCTCTCCGTAGTATAAATCTCCCAATACAAAAATATATTACAAATAAAACAAGCATTTGCAATGCAATCGGTCTCGCCTTTGGAACCTTATATGTATCTAGCTATGCAGCACATTAACCTGGGTGCTGAAACAGCTAATATTATTTAATATGGATTGAAAGTAAGCAGCAAACTGCGTGACACGCCAGGTATGGGAACACATAGAGAGAAATATTGCCTTTCAGCGGGAAATAGTATAGTCCAAAGCTCTGTTTTCAATATAAAATCAGGGCCTTCAGTGGTCATGTCACTGAAAATACAAGATTTGAAAAAAATATTGTTGTCCACTGGTGCTCGTGGAAGACAATTTCTATGGACTGGAATTTAGAGAATGCTGAAGTGATTCTGGTATTTTACTGACTTCTGCTGGTCGTTTTCTATCAAGAAAGTTAAAGAGGCAGTTGCAAGAAAAAAATAAATGTCCCTCGCAGTAGTATCGCAAAATTAATATCGCAAAATTATCAGCAATGTATATGTCTGCAACACATCCATTTTATCCTGTACTGTTGGCCCAAAGCACAATTTTTCAACATCACGCCCAAGTGGGCTAATCACTACTCACAATTATTCACATATGGTATTAGCTTCACCACCCCCACAATGCAGCCTTCTATACACAAAAGTCCGATGTTCTACAAGAGCCCAATGTCTCGCCCCAGTGGGCCAACAGTACAGGATAAGATGGCCGTGCTGCAGACATATACATTGCTGATAATTTTGCGATATTAATTTTGCGATACTACTGCGATAGAGCTGATACAATTATTTATCATGTGGAAGCTTGAAATTATGTTTGCATTTCAGTTATATTTATTGCCACACCCCTGCATTATATCATCTTGCTGAAGCAATATATGCCAATTCTTTCTTAGAATTTTTATCAGTTGTTGATTGGCCGTTGAGTAAGTGGTGATCAGTCGTATTTTATTGCCACTCTTTTCTCCCACTTGTTTTTCATTCAACAAATCTGTTCTGTTTACTGAATTCCTTCGTTCAAGGGCAGTTTTGATTGATCTTGGTTTATACTTTCTTTTTTCAAATCTTGTTATGGCTTGTCTTTGGTTCTTTATCTATTCACCCTCCTTGGAACAAATTCTCTTAATTCTGAGAAATTCCCCGTAGTGGATATTTTTGATTAAAGTGGGCTGATGAAAGCTTTGAACATGTAAAACAACAACTGTGGCTGTGCTCTTACTGTGCAAGGTGGTGTGTACCTCATTGTTCCAAATAAAGATTTCAGTGTCCAAGAATACCACTTTCTTTTCGCTGATGGCATAGGTGAATTTAAGCCCAAAATTGGAATCATTCAAAATCTTGAAGTAATCTGCAAACTCTTCCTCAGTTCCGTCCCATATCAAAAGCAGATCATCGATGTATCTGAGCCATGCTATGGTCTTGCTTACAAATACATCGATTTCATTGCGCCACGCCCAGGTTTTTTATAGCCCTATGGTGAGACAGGCATACGATGGACTGAATGAAAAACCCATGGACGTTCCTTTTGATTGGCGAAAAATCTCTTCACCAAATAGGATGACATTTTGTTCTAAACACATTCGAATCATCTCTAATAGCATGTGGTTATGATTGGTGAATTGGATGTTTCTGTCCATTAAAAAATGTTCACAACATTTCAACCCAATGTCATTCGGAATATTGGAATATAATGAAACCACATCCATTGTGATTAACTTGTATGTGGGTTGCCGCAGGGTCTCTTGTAGTCTCCTCAATAAGTAACCTGAATCCTGGCAGTACAATGTTAAGCATTTAACATATGGCAGTAAATATACGTCCAGGTAATTGGACATAGGTTGAAGCAATGGGCCTTTTGCCAAAATTATCGGTCTCCCTGGTGGCTTTGTGGGGTGTTTGTGGACATTAGGAAGGAAGTATATCGTTGCCATCTTTTGATGTGCCGTTTTGAGATATTTGACTTTGTCATCATCCAGTAAGTTTTGTTTAGGCCAGTTGTCCAATTTCATATCCCGTTTTTCCTTCCATTTTGTTGTTGGATTGGTTTTCAATTTTTCATAATACTCTCTGTTCCTGAGTTGTGAGTATGCCTCTCGCATGTATGTTTCTTTGTCCAGGATGATCATATTTCCACCCTTATCCGTCATTTTTATTTCAATGGTTTCATCTTTCTTTAGAATGTTCGAAGCTTTCCGTTCTTTGAATGAGAGATTATCTGTCTTCTTGGATACTTTCAATTGACAAAGATCTTTGATCACGCATTCATGAAAGAAATCAATCTCGTTGCCTGGAGGCAGTTGCGGGTAGAATTTTGACTGTGGCTTTTTTTGACTGCTGCCTGCTCCAAGTTGATAACAGTAGGAACTTATTTACCTTCTTTCACATTCAGGATCTAAATGTAATTCCATCAAATTGATAAAATGTTCCGCATCCTTGGCTCTTAATCCGATTGCTGGGTCTGACGTAGTTTTTTTGTGTCTTGCCATATTTGGATTATCTACAAATAATTTAGCCACTTTTATCTTTCGTATGTATTTATAAAGATCAATCCTGGTTTCAGCTAGGTCTATATTGTTGGTGGGGCAAAAATTAAAGCCCCTCTTTAAGACACTTTGTTCCATTTCTGTTAGAACTTTTGATGATAAGTTGATCACTTGCAGTTCTTGCCTTTCACTTGTGGAGGCAGGTCTTAACTCCTGATCTTTTAATTCCATTTCTGTCAAATGCTCCTCATCAGTGTTCCCACACAATTTGAGCCAAAACTTTGATCTGCATTTTCGCTTGCCCCTTCTTGTCGGTTTCGACGGGCATTTCCACGTCCTCTTCCTCTAAATGGAATTAGCTGGAGTGGCTCAGTATAAATGCCCATCAGAGAGCTTAATTAAGGGTCAATTAAAATTAATTAGTTCATTGACCATATGATTTCATCAAAGTTATATCCATAGTTTCCCAACACAAATCTGCGAACATTAACTAAATATAAGGTTGTTGGTGGAAACAATTTACGTGTGCACTACATGTCCCACAATTCTTTGAATCAGGAACAGGAAATGATGTCACTGTTTTGTATTCACTTTATTTAATCACTTTAAAAAAATGGTTTGTGTGTCATTTTTAGTCCCGTGAGCAAGGTCTGTGTACAGACCGAAACGCGTAGGGTGTTTGTTGCTGGTCGCTGTTAATAAAAAGCGAAATTGGAACCAAATGTATTGTGTGGACATTGCTTTATGATTTGCGAGAGAGTGAGCGAGGAAAAACGCCCTACAGGGCAAGAAGCACCAAGTAACTGCGGCGGCCTCTGCCACTCCTTACTGCACTGCCGAAGAGCGCCTGGAAGCTCAAAAGTGTGCCACGCTGGAAGAAAAAAACAAACCTATATATATATATATATATCTATAGCAGCAATATTATAAAAAATAAATATTCAACAGTATATCACTTTTTTAGTTATTTAGTTAGTGTTTACTACATTAAATATATATATATATATATATATATATATATATATATATATATATATATATATATATATATATATATATATATATATATATATATATATATATATATATATATATATATATATATATATATATATATATATATATATATATTCACTGAAAAAACCATAGGTTTCACACCAGATATAGTTAGGTGGAAATTTTACTCGCATAAAACCATTGAAATTCCCACGTTATAGTTAGTTGGACTCACTATAACTTGCGCGTGCAATGCACTGCTGATGATGTCACATATTACATCACTCATGACATGGTCAGTGACATCACTCATGACATCACTGATGACATCTCAAATGACATCACTGATGACAACATCCTTGTGACAAAGTGGCAGACCTCCTATCAGCATAAAATAACCTTTGACACACACATTCAAAAATAGAAACTAACATTTTCTTAAAAAAGGAGAAACCAATACCAATTACAACAACTTATTAGGTAATTCCAACATCTACATACACATCCACTCATTCACCAACAGTTCTATATAGTCACTCATGCATGTACTTACTCATCATATGTACTCATACACCTATACATCCTGTTACACACCAATACTCATCCATATAGTTACTCACACACAAATTCACACATGCAAATAAACTATCAAAAAACCATTTACTTGATTATACTGCTATATACACACCACTACACATACTTCTACTGAAACGGAAACATATTTACTCTCTTAAACAATCAATTATAAAAACACATACTCACTAACCCACCCATACACACAATCATCCACCCATACAATCTTGCACACATGCTATCTTCAAAATACATACAAATAGTGAGTTACTCATTCATGCATCTGTGCTCTAAGTAATATCCCCCACCGAACCATACAGACACTGATACTGATACTCAAAAAAACAACTAATAACACATATACACACTCATGTATCTACTCACCAACCCATGCAGCCACTTATACACAAAGTGAGACACAGATACATATATTTAAATATTTAAACATTACTCGCTAATATATGTATTCACTAAGATACATTTAATAAGTCAGTCAACCAATCAATTTTACACACAAAAAAACATCAATTTTGACATTTATTTACCCATTTATTCTTCCATCAACCTTTAGATATACATATATAAAAAATATTTTTTTTTGGAAAGATACACATTCACTGGATGATGCCATCAGTGATGTCACTGACCATGTCATGAGGGATGTAATATGTGACGTCATCAGCAGTGCATTGCACGCGCAAGTTATAGTGAGTCCAACTAACTATAACGTGGGAATTTCAATGGTTTTATGCGAGTAAAATTTCCACCTAACTATAACTGGTGTGAAACCTATGGTTTTTTCAGTGAATTTAATAGGTTTTTTAAATGATAATTCCTAACTATAACTGGTGTGAAACCGATGTTTTTTTCAGTGAATATATATATATATATATGCAGCAAATCCTCGAACCTCCACGCCGACAGCGTGGCGAAAGAAGAAAGCAGACCCCACGTTTTCAGGCAAGATGTTGAATTTTGTAAGACCTTTCAATGACGCGTTTCGAGTACGATGTACTCTTGTTCACACACCGTTAGAACAGTCAACCTGTTGTTTTATATGCCTAAGGGCCACACCTCCTGTCGTGCATCACATGACAGTAAACATAAACATAAATATGGGTGCTGAATTTAGGATGGGAAAACAGTTGACTTTTCTTGATGTAATTACTAAATTACAACATTGCACGAAAAATAATACAATATATACACCAAATCAATTTTGTTAATGTAAAAAATGTATTGCATCTACAATTTTAAAATGTACAATAAGACATTTGTAAAATCTAATCATTTCCTGCCCTGAAGCATTGCACACATCTCATATATAGCCTTAACACATATTATAACTGCTTGAATGCAGCTACCCAAATTGAGGGCTATTAAAGTGACTGGTGCTAGATTCTTATTGCTTGAATGCAGTTATCCCGAGAGATGTAAAGTGCCTAGTGCAAATTCATGCAAACTAACCACCAGAATAGTATTTAACATTAAAGCCTTGATTTCCTTGGTCATGTGATGTAAACCTATCTATAACAACTCACATTGTGATACCCACGAGCTAATGTCTAAAATATTTATTACAAATTCAAATTTCATGAATTTACATGTATCATAAATATCAAGACCTATGTACAATTATATACAAAAAAATATGTATAAAGTGTAGTGTAAAATAACCACCACTTGATTTGTGCTCCTATTTATATGTGCAAAAAATGTGAGTGAGAAAAATTAAACAATTAATTTTGTAAGAAAACATAAAGCATTATGTACAATCCTAAAAAAAGAGAGAAGTTGCAAATTCCATAAACACACGTATTGTCAGAATATTACCTAAGGTGTTCAAACTAAATATATCATAGTCGTGTGAAATGGAATTATTAACTCAGTGGGTTATTTAATATTGGAATTGGATTACAACATGAATCCAAAACCCAATACTGAGGTAACCAAGACTTGCACAAATCCAACACTCAGAAAAGCTCCACCTGCTAAGATTATACTGAGGGAGACATTTATATGAAATTATGTAAGTCCTCTGTGGCGTTTAGACCGTATGGTTGTTTGCTGTCCAACGCCACGATGTACTGGGTCTCCAACCTTCTGAGTACTTTGTCCCTGTTGCCACCCCGTCTCAGCGGGGGCACTGCATCAATAAAAAAATTACTCAAACACGCCAGGTCCCGGGGGGGGACCGAGTCAAAATGCCGTGCCACGGGGTATGCTGAATCATGATTCACTATTGCACGGAGATGCTGCAATATCCTCACGTGCACCTGCGACCTGGCGCTACCTACATAGTTCAGGCCACAGGTGCAGGTCAGGACATACACAGCAAACTCCGTGCAGCAGTTAAAATTGCCCTTTATTGCTGTCTTAGTACCAGAAAATAGATTATCGTAATGGGTGGTGTTTTGCCCAAATTTACATGCACGGCAGGAAGTGCATTTGAAAAAGCCCTTCCTAGTGAGCCAGTCACTGCCACTGACTAGCTCAGGACTTGATTTAACTAACTTACTGTGCATGCTGTACGCTTTTCTAAAAGTGACAATGGGTCTGTCTGAAACTCTTGAGTTTAATGCACCATCTGTTTTTAAAATAGGCCAGTGCCTGTTAATGATGGACTTGATTTGCCTTTGCTGGCGGCTATAGGTGATAATGAGCCTAGGTGACTGGTCAGGATGTGCCACCTCTGGAGACTTAGGTGTCAAAAGAGATGATCTGGACCTTTCCTTTGTTTTTGTTAGTGCCCTGGAAAGGGTAGTCTCACTGTAGCCCCTGGCCCTCAAACGTTCCATCATAGCTCTTGCACCCTCATCAAATTTCTCCTCACTGTTGCAGATTCGTTTTAACCTCAAAAGTTCCCCCAATGATATGCTTTCAATCACGTGTCGGGGGTGTCCACTGCTGGCGTGCAGTATGCTGTTCCCAGCAGTGGGTTTACGATATAAAGAGGTCATGATGTTACTCCCAAGGATATCAATTTGAGCATCTAAAAATTGGGCCGATTGTCTGCTTATATTGGAAGTGAAAAATAGATTACTGGTGTTAAGGGCTTCGACACATTTTTGTGCACTTAAAATGTCACCTTGATAAATACAGAAGACGTCATCAATAAATCTCATCCAGTATAAAACATTGTTATAACCTGGTGTTGCCACAAGATCCCGCTCCTCCCACCAGCCCATGTGTAAACACGCATAGCTGGGGGAGAAGCAGGAACCCATAGCAACACCGCTGATCTGTCTCCAGATGTCTTTGCCGTACATGAAAAAATTATTGTTAAGACACCAATTTACTAGATCACATAACATTTGATTGTGACCATAGTACTCACAAGATTTCTGTCCTAAGTAATGTTTGATAGCCTCAATGCCCTTACGATGTTCAATACATGTGTATAATGATTCAATGTCTAATGTAATCATGCACCAGTTGGTTTGCCATTGTATTGTGCTGAGCTTAGACAAAAAATCGCCGGTGTCCTTAATGTAACTGGCTAGACTTTGGACATGACGCTGCAAAAAATAATCAATATAACGAGAAACATTCTTACCCATGCTTTTGATTGTAGAGATGATTGGCCTGCCTGGAGTTGGCTGGCGCATTTTATGTACCTTTGGAATTAAGTATAAATGAGGCATCACCGGGTTTTCCACATGTAAAAATGTATATTCATCAGATGAAATTAAGTGTTCCCGTTTGTAGGACAATAACATGCGCTTTAAAGTATCCCGGGCTCGTTAGTATTCCATCCCGCTGCTTATAACTTAACAATTATTGTCACTTAATTGTCTTAACTCCTCAGTTACATATTCTTTTCTTTGCCAAAGGACAATGTTTCCTCCTTTGTCCGAGGAGTTGATCACTATGTCCTGATTTTTGCTGAGTTTCTCCATCAGTTTGTTATACTGGACTGATTGAAAATTTCTTTTCTTAGCATGTTTCTGTCTCTGTATTTGTTTGTTGAGTGTTTTTAAATCTTCCACCACACATTCGTGGAATATATCCACTGCATCTTTTGGCATGACTGGGACAAACTTGCCTTTTGCTTTAAAGGGACTTTCCCCAGCTCCCCTCTGTGTAACGTCAATAGCACGAAGCTGATCTTGGGTGTTGGATACACTGTTGTCATCATTGGTATTAGAGATAGATCCAGATCCCAAGTCACATAAAGTTAAAAGAGTTCTTGCGTCGCTTGCTGCTGCCAGTGGAGGCTCGCCGGACAAAATGTTCTGTTCAATGCGATTTGTCTCTTTAACACTGGATTTAATTGCAAAGAAATTTAACCTTGAGTTTCCTGATGAAAAAGAATACATCAGCTCTTGTCCCCGTATAGTTGAAATATATATATAAAATTTCTATGGCAAAATGAAACCCCTCATTTTGTTCCTTTTCAAATTAAATGTATTAAGTGTTACCACTTTATTCCAATCAAGATGACTTCAGGTGTGCCATACTTTTGTCATAAGTAAGACTGTTAGCGTTCTAGTTGTTCTTTAGAACACTCTGGGACATTCTGTCATTGGGCTATAGTTGGGCTACATCTGGCTGATATTTAGGCTATATTTGGGCTCTTTTGTCTCTGGAGGCCATCTTGGGAGACTGCATATCAGAATTTTATTATTGAAATATAAGAGGATTTGAGAAGTCACTCAAAATGTGCCCTCATTTTTCTTTCTTCAGCACTAATCATAATTTCTATGGCAAAATGAACCCCCTCATTTTGTTCCTTTGCAAATTAAATGTTTTAAGTGTTAACACTTTATTCCAATCAAGATGACTTCAGGTGTGCCATACTTTTGTCATAAGTAAGACTGTTAGCGCTCTGGTTGTTCTTTAGAACACTCTGGGATATTCTGTCATTGGGCTATAGTTGGGCTACATCTGGCTACATTTGTTTTTTTTGTCTCTGGTGGCCATCTTTGGGCTACATTGGGCTACATTGGGCTACCATGGGCTACATTTGGGCTCTAACATATATATAGCCCAATGTAGCCCAATATATATTTTTTCAAAGTTTATTTTCGTAAAAACTACTGGAGCATATATCTTGAGACATAGCAAAGGCACATCGGGGTACCAGTTCCTACAATTTTGCCAAGTTTGGTGGAAATCCATTCAGCCGTTTGGGCTAAAAGTGAGGTTCGCCGCCCTATGGAAATTAACATGAGGGAAAACACGTTTTGGGACCCCCCTTTTATCTCGGCCCCCGCTTCACAAATCCTCACCAAACTTTAAAGGGAGGACCGGAGCGCCGCGAGGCAAATTTGAGGACATTTTCAGGCAGATTCCTCAACCGGCGCCAACGTTATTCACAATAGAATGTTGAGATTTTGCATTGAAAATAATCCTAACTATAACTACCAATTGCCGACCGCCAGTAGGTAATATATATGTATATATATTAGAGTTCACAGTTGCCCTAGCCAGGTAGCTGCAGACGCCGTCATGCTTGACTCCCTTCTCCTGATCCTAATATTTCACCAACGGGGAGTGCGCCTCGCATTGGGCAACTGTGAACTCTAATCTATTTCGGCCGGTCCGGTCGAGAGGCGCACCGCCGCTGGGAGGAGCGGTTCCCCTGCTTTTCAACTAAGGAGCAGAGCGGACCAACTGGTGTTTGGCAGTATGTGAAAAGGTGTTGGAGGCATAACGAGGACATTCAATGGTATTTCACTGCATCTTGCCAGCAGCCCCACTTGGGATTTATTTTAATGGACTTCCAGTCCCATGATGCAGTATTGTAACTCACCTGAGTATCATTGGCTGAATGAATTGTTTTTCAATAAAAGGGAATACACTGGAAATCCAAAATGGTGGCAAAGTGTGGGAGCAGCGTATCCTATGAATAAGGGCAGATGCCCGAAACGCGTCAGGTAGCTGCAGACGCCGTCATGCTTGACTCCCTTCTCCTGATCCTAATACTTCACCAACGGGGAGTGCGCCTCGCAATGGGCAACTGTGAACTCTAATCTATTTCGGCCGGTCCTGTCGAGAGGCGCACCGCCGCTGAGAGGAGCGGTTCCCCTGCTTTTCAACTAAGGAGCAGAGCGGACCAAATGGTGTTTGGCAGTATGTGAAAAGGTGTTAGAGGCATAACGAGGGCATTCAATGGTATTTCACCGCATCTTGCCAGCAGCCCCACTTGGGATTTATTTTAATGGACTTCCAGTCCCATAATGCAGTAATGTAACTCAACTGAGTATCATTGGTTGAATGAATTGTTTTTCAATAAAAGGGAATACACTGTAAATCCCAAATGGTGGCAAAGTGTGGGAGCAGCGTATCCTATGAAGAAGGGCGGATGCCCAAAACGCGTCAGGTAACTGCAGACACCATCATGCTTGACTCCCTTCTCCTGATCCTAATATTTCACCAACCGGGAGTGCGCCTCGCAATGGTCAACTGTGAACTCTAATCTATTTGGGCCGGTCCGGTCGAGAGGCGCACCACCGCTGAGAGGAGCGGTTCCCCTGCTTTTCAACTAAGGAGCAGAGCGGACCAACTGGTGTTTGGCAGTATGTGAAAAGGTGTTGGAGGCATAACGAGGACATTCAATGGTATTTCACCGCATCTTGCCAGCAGCCCCACTTGGGATTTATTTTAATGGACTTCCAGTCCCATAATGCAGTAATGTAACTCACCTGAGTATCATTGGCTGAATGAATTGTTTTTCAATAAAAGGGACTACACTGGAAATCCAAAATGGTGGCAAAGTGTGGGAGCAGCATATCCTATGAAGAAGGGCAGATGCCCAAAACACGTCAGGTAACTGCAGACGCCATCATGCTTGACTCCCTTCTCCTGATCCTAATATTTCACCAACGGGCAGTGCGCCTCGCATTGGGCAACTGTGAACTCTAATCTATTTCGGCCGGTCCGGTCGAGAGGCGCACCACCGCTGAGAGGAGCGGTTCCCCTGCTTTTCAACTAAGGAGCAGAGCGGACCAACTGGTGTTTGGCAGTATGTGAAAAGGTGTTGGCGGCATAACGAGGACATTCAATGGTAATTCACCACATCTTGCCAGCAGCCCCACTTGAGATTTATTTTAATGGACTTCCAGTCCCATAATGCAGTAATGTAACTCAACTGAGTATCATTGGTTGAATGAATTGTTTTTCAATAAAAGGGAATACACTGGAAATCCCAAATGGTGGCAAAGTGTGGGAGCAGCGTATCCTATGAAGAAGGGCGGATGCCCAAAACGCGTCAGGTAACTGCAGACACCATCATGCTTGACTCCCTTCTCCTGATCCTAATATTTCACCAACGGGGAGTGCGCCTCGCAATGGTCAACTGTGAACTCTAATCTATTTCGGCCGGTCCGGTCGAGAGGCGCACCACCGCTGAGAGGAGCGGTTCCCCTGCTTTTCAACTAAGGAGCAGAGCGGACCAACTGGTGTTTGGCAGTATGTGAAAAGGTGTTGGAGGCATAACGAGGACATTCAATGGTATTTCACCGCATCTTGCCAGCAGCCCCACTTGGGATTTATTTTAATGGACTTCCAGTCCCATAATGCAGTAATGTAACTCACCTGAGTATCATTGGCTGAATGAATTGTTTTTCAATAAAAGGGAATACACTGGAAATCCAAAATGGTGGCAAAGTGTGGGAGCAGCATATCCTATGAAGAAGGGCAGATGCCCAAAACACGTCAGGTAACTGCAGACGCCATCATGCTTGACTCCCTTCTCCTGATCCTAATATTTCACCAACGGGCAGTGCGCCTCACATTGGGCAACTGTGAACTCTAATCTATTTCGGCCGGACCGGTCGAGAGGCGCACCACCGCTGAGAGGAGCGGTTCCCCTGCTTTTCAACTAAGGAGCAGAGCGGAACAACTGGTGTTTGGCAGTATGTGAAAAGGTGTTGGAGGCATAACGAGGACATTCAATGGTAATTCACCGCATCTTGCCAGCAGCCCCACTTGGGATTTATTTTAATGGACTTCCAGTCCCATAATGCAGTATTGTAACTCACCTGAGTATCATTGGCTGAATGAATTGTTTTTCAATAAAAGGGAATACACTGGAAATTCAAAATGGTGGCAAAGTGTGGGAGCAGCGTATCGTATGAAGAAGGGCGGATGCCCGAAACGCGTCAGGTAGCTGCAGACGCCGTCATGCTTGACTCCCTTCTCCTGATCCTAATATTTCACCAACGGGGAGTGCGCCTCACATTGGGCAACTGTGAACTCTAATATATATATATATATATATTACCTACTGGCGATAGCCAGTAGGTATATATAGTTAGGATTTTTTCTCTATGGAACTTTTGAAAATTCTATGCCTAATAACTTTGGCGTTTGTGGACGGAATTGGCTGAAATTTTAAGGAAAATGGCACATTTTGTTTCTGAGCAGCTCCTGGAAATTTGGGGGGGTTCGTCAAGGGGGGGCCGAGAAAAAAGGGGGGTCCCAAAACGCGTTTTTCCCATGTTAATTTCCATAGGGCGGTTGGACTCACTTTTAGCCCGAACGGCTGAATGGATTTCCACGAAACTTGGCAAAATTGTAGGGACTGTTAGCCCGATGTGCCTTTGCTAGGTCTCAATATATGTGCTTCAGTGAATTTTGAGAAATTAACGTTTAAAACAAGATATATATCTGTAACAGCGCTCCGGGCAGCGCTCCGGTTCGCGTACTTTTCGCTTATCGGAACTTTGCGAAGGGAAGCTGATTGGCTCTCCGGTGTCTGTCAACATTCTAAACAGTCCGGTGCGGCCGCCATCTTGTCTCTCGGTAGGATCGAGAGACAAGAGGAGGCCAAAACAAAGGGGGAAATGAAGGAAAGGGGGCAAGGTAGACCCCTTCTGACCCCCTAGGATTGATGAGGGGATATTATAGAGCCACGCTGGGCCCAAAAAAAAAAGAAAAAAATCCGATTTTTTCGCCGTAGAGACGCGTCTTGGTACGCGAACCGGGCAGCTAACCGGGCAGCTAACCCGGAAGCTAACCGGTAGTGTAACGGGAGTCTGACGAGTAGCTGATTGGCTGTCAACATTGTAAACAGTCCGGAGCGGCAGCCATCTTGTCTCTCGGTAGGATCGAGAGACAAGAGGAGGCCAAAACAAAGGGGGAAATGAAGGAAAGGGGCAAGGTAGACCCCTTCTGACCCCCTAGGATTGATGAGGGGATATTATAGAGCCACGCTGGGCCCAAAAAAAAAGAAAAAAATCCGATTTTTTCGCCGTAGAGACGCGTCTTGGTACGCAAACCGGGCAGCTAACCGGACAGCTAACCGGCAGTGTAACGGGAGTCTGAGGAGAAGCTGATTGGCTGTTATCATTGTAAACAGTCTGGAGCGGCCGCCATCTTGTCTCTCTGTGGGATCGAGAGACAAGAGGTGGAAAAAAAAAAGGTGTAAATGAATGAAAGGGGTAAGGCAAACCCCTCCTGAACCCCTAGGATTGATGAGGGGGCTATTAAAGTTCCCTGGGGGGTGAAAAAAAAATTGCAATTTTTCGCGGTAAAGGTGCTTCCTGGTACGTTAACCGGGCAGCTAACCGGCAGCGTAACGGGAGTCCGACATATTGTGTTTTTTGAACGTTTGTGATATGTGCACGTGTGGATTTTGTCTAATTAAGGTTAAAAAAATATATATATATCTTTAAGCGTGTTCTGCCGCGCTTACGTTTTGGGTTTGGTTTGCGCTGCAGAGACGATATGTCACGGTTATGCGATGCATCATGAGGCGTCTCACGGGCTACGTGATACGTCACTTAATAAAGAATATATTTTACAGCTATAGATATTAGCTTTTAAAAAACCAATGAAATTCACAGAAAAAAACCATAGGTTATAGACCATATATAGTTAGGAATTTGCATTTACAAAACCTTGAAAATTCACTGAAAAAACCATAGGTTATAGACCATATATAGTTAGGGATTAGCATTTAAAAAACCTTATTTTACTCGCACAAAACCATTGAAATTCGATATATAGTCAGATGCACTAACTATATATCGCGGACCCGCAATCCACTGCTAATGATGTCACATATTACATCATTCATGACATGGTCAGTGACATCACTGATGACATCACTGATGACATCTCAAATGACATCACTGATGACATCTCAAATGACATCACTGATGACATCACTGACATCTCATTTGACATTACTGATTACATCACTGATGATATCATTTATGTCATAATACATCTTCAGACTCTAATATAACCTTAGATACACTCAGTGTAAACAGGCACTCACAGACTGTCACACATCCATGGAGTTACCCACACACCTAGTCAGTCATGCAAAGAAACAATCACACCTCCATTTCCTCAACTATACAGTTATACACACCTTACTTATTCAAACATATACTAACACATATTTACTCTCTTATACAATCCTTGATACAAGTTCACAATGATTCATACAGCCACTCTCACATTCACTGGCTCTTATGTTCAGTTATTTATATATGTCAACTCTCACATGGAGTGTGTTTTACATATGTACTTACTTTGACATGTAGAACTGAGATATCCATTCACTCACCAATATACTCATGCACACAGTCAACTGTCCATACAGCTGTTTCTACATGCACTTTTGAACCCATACACCTAGGGAATCAACTGCTCACACATCTATGCACAGAGTTATACACCTCCCAGCCACCCACACACATACTCAGTCTCCCATACAAATACTTGGGCAACCATTCAATAACCCATATAGTTACTGATATAGCTACTGATTTAAACATACAGCAGTTTACAGAAAAACATAAATAATGATTGCCAAATTAAGACACTTTAATCACTAACCCATGCACTCAGTGAGACACATTTAATCATTCTCTCATACAGTCAGTCATGCACCTACTAAATCCTTCATCCAGACACTTATACATCCACTCATTCTTCAATATGTAAGACATATTTTAAATTTACAGAAACATACAGTCACTGGGTGTTGTCATCAGTGATGTCATCAGTGATGTCATTTGAGATGTCATCAGTGATGTCATCAGTGATGTCACTGACCATGTCATGAATGATGTAATATGTGACATCATTAGCAGTGGATTGCGGGTCCGCGATATATAGTTAGTGCATCTAACTATATATCGAATTTCAATGGTTTTGTGCGAGTAAAATAAGGTTTTTTAAATGCTAATCCCTAACTATATATGGTCTATAACCTATGGTTTTTTCAGTGAATATATATATATATATATATATATATATATATATATATATGTATGTATATAAATATATATATATATATATATATGGTAAGCACAAACGTCAGGTACAAGTTAGTATCTTGAATGACGAGGCAGGACCCATGGATAATGCAGGTTTTTCAACTTATTGTGCGACCCAACACCAGTCCGACATGACGCGTTTCGGCTTTTACAAGCCTTGATCACATGACACAGACATGGGGCTGATGACCCTTATTTAAAGTGCACAGTGCTCATTAACATAATGAAGAGTGAAGACATACTTCAACATTTGGTGCCATGATGCTATTAGAATGCGTTTGTGCAACTCTCAATTTAAACACACAAATACTGTAAAAATTGATTGTGCAAACAGTAGCAAGGTAGCACGTACTTTGGATTAATTAGAATCCTAAATACAACTAACCAAGGATGGGGGTAATTCTGATAAAAACAATTATTTTATATAATATGCCTTTAAAACAATAAATAATCACTTTTACCACCCATTACTGTTGAAAGTGCATATTTTTACTGTGTGCAAAATTTAGCTGCAACAATAAAAATAAAAATAAATCAAAATGCAATGCCTATTTTCGAAAGAAACCCTAAAGTCAATTTCAAATGGCAACAATAAAGCCCAAGTGGGCATGCAATACTGTTTCAAAATAGGGTTTAAATGCAATTTAACTTTGTTATGAAACAACAGATGGTAACGCCCAAGTGGGTAAGACCCCTTAGTGCAAAATACGCAATGATAATTTCTAAAATAGCAAATCTTCATTATGTACAACTATAAAGTGCTACCAGTGAATTTTAAAAACATATGATGTTAAAATTCATGTAATAACAGATGTGTGGAGGACTTATACAAAGGGGAAAGAGCATAATGTTCATTAACAGATTTATGTTCAGTTTTGTGCTAGGTTTATATCCATCTCATACAGTAACGATGATAATCCTTAGAGAATGGAAACCTATAAATACGTGTAACAATCATCGCTGGTGTTAAGCCCATTTGGAATCTTTGTGTCAAGTAAAATTATATGTCTAGTCTCCAGTTTTCTCAGTAAAATCTCCCTGTCACCACCTCTCCGTTGTGGGGGTACACAGTCTATAACAAAATAAGTTAAAAGAGAAGCATTTTTTGCGTGTACCTTGTTGAAGTGTCTAGCAACCGGGTACGCGGGATCAGCATTAGTGATGGCCCTTAAATGCTGTAAAATTCTTTTGTATACCTGCGGTCTGGTACTGCCCACGTACCTAAGACCGCAAGGACATTCTAGTACATATACCGCGTATTCCGATCGACAGTTCAATTTTTCTTTGATCTTGATAGGGGTAGGGAAGAGAGGAGACTGATATTCCGATTTACGGACACCGTTTTTACAGGCCTTACAGGTGGAGCAACGCAGCAAACCCTTACTGCTTGATAGCCACGATCCCGTGACTACTTCTGGGCTACTACTAACAAGGTTATCCTGCAAAGATCTGGCTTTTTTGAAAGTTATGTTGGGAACCTTATCCAGCTTGACACCAATAACTGGGTCACTTTTAATCAAAGGCCAATGCCGTTTCACAATTTTATATATGGCTTTATGCTGGCTGTTATACCCAATAATTAAGCGAACTACATCAGTTTTACTATCATCCCTCACTATACCGGTAGATGGAATGAAGAGGGTTTGTCTATCAAGTTTGTTCGCTCTCAACATAGCACGGTCAATGCAGGAATTAGAGTAGCCTCTCTGTTGAAATCTGATTTTGCATTCATTCTGCGCTGCTATGCATTCGAGATCACTATTGCAGATCCTCCTGATGCGGAGCATCTCGCCATATGGGATGCTCCTGATCAGGTGCGCCGGATGGTGACTACTGGCGTGCAGCAGGGTATTGCCTGCCGTAGGTTTGCGGTAGAGTCTACTATGCAGTTGACCATTTTCGACATAGAATTCAACATCTAAGAACACCACACTTTGCTCACTCATATTGCAGGTGAAATGTATATTCAGTGTGTTCGTGTTTAATTCTTGTACAAAAGATGTTGCCTCTTCAATGGACCCCTCCCAAATAAAGAAGAGGTCATCTATGAAGCGCCACCACAATTTGACCCTGGTGGTCATGGTCTGATTGTGTTCT